>NC_069662.1:169205293-171660293 GCF_027244095.1 Hemicordylus capensis
GGATGAGTCTGTGAGGATGAACCACCCTCAGAGACCACACCTTCTGTGTGATAAAAACCAGAAGAGGGAGCCTGTTTTCTGACCAGGAAGTAGCACTATCCCAGATGTAAAGATCATCATCTGGCCACCTGGGAGGGCAAGAGGCATAGGAACAGCCCTGCTGGATCAGGCCCAAGAAAGCCCGTCTGGTCCAGCATCCTGTTACACACAGTGGCCCACCAGATACCTCTGGGGAGCCCACAGGCAAGAGGTCTGTGCACACCCTCTCTCCCGTGGTTGCTCCCCTGCAACTGGCATTGAGAGGCATTGTGCCTCTGAGGTCGGAAGTGGCCCACAGGCACCAGACTAGTAGCCTTTGATAGACCTGTCCTCCATCAATTTCTAAGCCCTTTTTCAAGCCATCCAAGCTGGTAGCCATCACCACATCCCATGGCAAGGAATTGCATTGAATAATTTTATGTGCAGTGTGAAAAAGTACTTCCTCTTGTCATTCCTACATTTCCCAACCTTCAGTTTCATGGGATGATTCCTGGTTCTAGTGGGGGGTGTGTGAGAAATTTCTCTCTGTCTACCCTCTCCACTCCATACATAATTTTATAAACCTCGATCATGTCTTCCCTCAGTCACCTCTTTTCCAAGGTAAAAAGCCCCAGATGCTGTAGCCTTGCCTCATAAGGAAGGTGCTCCAGGCCCCTGATCATCTTGGTTGCCCTCTTCTGCACCTTTTCTAGTTTTATCCTTCTTAAGATATGGTGACCAAACCTGCACACAGTACTCCAGATGTGGCCGCACCATAGATTTGTATAAGGGCATTTTAATACTAGCATTTTTATTTTCAATCCCCTTCCTAATTATTCCTAGCATTGAATTAGCCCTTTCCCCAGTGCTGCCATGCACTGACTCAATACTTTCAATGAGCTGTCCACCACGACCCCAAGATCTCTCTCCTGCTCAGTCACTAACAGTTCAAATCCCATCAGCATATATGTGAAGCTGGGTTTTTTTGCCCCAGAGAGATCTTTCTGCAGCTCCTAACATTTCACTATCCTAAATCGTTTAGTGTCATCTGCAAATCTGGCCACTTTGCTGTTTACCCCAACTTCTAGATCATTTATGAACAAGTGAAAGAGCACTGGTCCCAGTACAGAGCCCTGGGGGACCCCATTTCTTATTTCCTTCCATTGTGAAATCTGTTCATTTATTCCTACCCTCTGTTTCCTGCCCTTCAACCAATTACCTATCCCCTTATCCTATGACTGCTAAGTTTACTCAAGAGCCTTTGGTGGGGAACTTTGTCAAAAGCTTTTCAGAAGTCCAAGTATACTATATCAACCGGATCGCATTTATCCACATGCCTTTTGACACTCTCAAAGAACTCCAAAAGCTTAGTGAGGCAAGACTTGCCCTTGCAGAAGCCATGCTGGTTCTTCTTTAGCAAGGCCTGTTCTTCTAAATGTATAACAATTTTGTCCTTAAGTATGCTTTCCATCAATTTACCCAGCACTGAAATTAAGCTGACTGGCCTGTAATTTCCTGGATCCCTTTTTGAAAATCGGAGTTACATTGGCTACTTTCCAGTCCTCTGGTACAGAGCCTGATTGCAGGGACAAGTTACATATTTCTGCCAGGGAATCAGCAATTTCACATTTCAGTTCCTTCAGAACTCTTGGGTGGATCCCATCTGGCCCTGGTGATTTGTTAATTTTTCTAGCAAGGGAAAAGAGCACTGTACATTTCTAGGATAAGACAGGCAGAATGGATTTCTAAACTGGTGAGAGAGCATGTAATGGGAAAACACATACACACACAGCGCACGTTTTCTACTCACACAAGCCGTTTGGAGATGCGAGGGCCCCCCGGGGTCCAACAATGTTTCCAGTCATTGGTGCTGCACCAGATGAGGGAGTGCTGCCACCGCCGCCACTGGTGCCAGTTGGGTGAATGCTGGCTGCAGTGGTTGACAGGATCCGGCCTGGCATGGGCTGCCCAGGCATCATGGAGCCCGGGCCTAGGATCTGACCTGTTGGGGGTCAAGATGATGTTTACTCTGGAGCAGCAGGAAAGGGTTTGAAATCTCTGCAAGCTATAGGTGCCAGAGGCACATCCTGTGCAATCTCTAAAAAGACAGAGGGTTGCAAGAGAGAGGAATGGGGGGTAACAATGCCATGGTGACAATCCTGTGCCAACAATGCCTCTTGGGCAGCTTGACCCGCACAGGGGATGCCAGGGCACAACTGCCGGATTGTGCACGACTAAGGGGCCATGTGGGCTTTGTAGCGCAGTGTGCTTTTTTTCTTTTATGTTTCTCTGGCTCACCTAGTGCTGATGGGCGTCAACAGGAGCCCTTTCAGAAGGTCTTGTTGGGTGTGGTTAATTCCCAGCCACTCCCACCCAGAGACATACCACAATTGCCCCTTTTGTTCATATTCTGGATTGAAGCTAGGCAAAGATCATTGTTAACTGGCTGTAGGAGGAAGAGATGCACCAACTGCACAAGCTTTCAAGAACTCTGTGTAATTTAGTAAGCTCAAGCTCACTGACTATGGATAAGCACCTGCAATTTTAGCACACACATCCTTCTAAGGAAGAAAAAAAGGTTTCCTTGCAAAAGGCCAGGAGAAAAGAGAATGCCAAGGAGACTCTAGTTCAGGAAACAGCTCATTAGGTTGTCTCTGGAACTATTATTAAAACAGCACTATCAGCATGCAGGGTACAAAACACGTGAAAAAGGCCTTGGAGAGTGTGAGCAAATATGGTCTACAAGTTGCTGGGTTTCATCTCATCAGCTGTAAGGACTGAGGGGTTGAGCCTGTACAGATGGAGGCGGTTTTAAGGGGAGCATGCACTCTTTAAGGGCCTAAGGGGCCCTCTGGTTCTCTGCTGTCCCCGAGGGAGGGGCTTGATCTCACAGACTTAAGTGATAGGGAGAAAGATATCACTTGAACTTCAAGAGTTAACAGTGGGAGTGGTTAGACCATGGAACCCATTTCCTGTGGTGGGGTGGGGAGACCTCTCTTATCACTGAAGGAGGCGGCTGGAGATGCGCCAGCTCAGGCCCTCCTGCAGTAAGCAGAGGGCTGGACTAGATGGCCTCCGAGGCCCTCTCCAACTCCAGATTCCCATGAGGTAGGCGAAAACCCTTGGAGAAGGCTCCAGGCTTAAGTATCCACCCATAGCCCTCTCACTTATGGCTGTTTTGGCTCTTTTGCACTTGGCACACAAGAATCTGCATTTGCAAGACCGTCTGTGGCTTTGCTGTGGTCTATTTAGCTTGTACCTCAGACTTGATTATCATCAGCTCCTATTTTGTATTTGGCAATTTAGTATTAGTTGCCACAAATTCTCTAATTCCACTAAGTATTTTAACATGAACTTAATACCCATACTATATACTGTATGTTACTGTGACACACCCACACACATGCATCAGCTTTATTTATTGTTTGATTTACTATTTTATTTATTTGCTAATGTGTTTCATTAGATATGAAACTGATGCACATCTAATGAAACATTCTGCTTGGTAACTGAACTTTTAGTATTTTTTGGTTCTGAAATACATCTGTTTTGTAACAAATGTGCCACAATTATTGTTGACTTATTTTGCTTGGAATTTATCATACTGCGATTGAGTGTCCTTCTACATTTAACAGCTTGTGTAGTTTTTGATATTAGATGTATCTGAATGTGTTAGTGAATGGTTTTACATATTGCCATGTTTTCATCCTTCTGATTACTTTGGGCCTTGTTCAAAAGAGGCGATCAGGTTACAAATATTAAACTCAACCCCCAAAAGGAGGGGCAAGGAAGAAGGGGCAGAGCTGCAGGTGCTCACCCACCTGCCTGCTTCCCAGCCTGATCCCCTGCCTGGCCGGAAGGGGTTTGTCTCCAGCCTTCTCTTCCGCTTCCGCCGGCCGGCCTTCCATTCGTCAGCCGCCTCCATCGCTTGGCCACAAGCCATGTCTGAGCCTGCGTAGTGGCTTCGGATTCTCTAAAAGTGACTAACCTCTTTTGTGGGGACAGCTATCACACACTAGGCACCAGCGACAACACAGCTTGCTTTTCAGGAACAGCAAGTGATGGCATGTTATTCTGAGAGTGTGCTGACCAAACCATCTTGCGGGAGATGGGCTCACAGTCTTGTTATTTCTGATTTTGTAGGTGGGGAACTGGCGAGTAAAAATGGGCTGCATCTACTTACACATTTATGCAAAGATTGTTTCAAAGGTAACAATCTCTAGGTAACGGGTGGGGGGGGGAGGAAGCACAGCTGCTGCATTTCTTCACAATGACCTGCCCCCCCCTTCACCATCCACTACCTTCAAGAAGCCTCTCTAGCCAAGGAAGCCCATTTGAGGTGGGAATGGACGCCAAGGAATTTCCTAGCTGAGCAGACGAATGCTGCCTGCCAAGCTACTGACTGCCAACCCTCACACCCACTTGCAGCCTGTTACTGTGACAGTTTTACTAGCATCTGCTTAGCATCAAGCATCGTTATTTTCTTCATTAAAACCCCTGAAACCAAACATACAGCTAGCAGCTTGGGGGAAAGTTTGCATTCTGTTCGGGCAAAGGCACAAGCTCCCCAGCAGATGACCCTCTCTGCTACAAACTGGGCAGGGACCACCAGGAACCCCTCCTGAAATGGCCCCCAGTTTTGAGAACTCAACACCCTTTCTGGGCGACAGTGTGCATAACGGACCACAAAGAGCCCATAACAAAGTTCAGGAGCAGATGCACGAAGACTCATGGCTGGGCTAAGCAGCTGGGAACTGACGAACCCCAGCCAAGCTCTGCTCCTCACCTTGGCTCCAAGCACCACCACAGCCCCAACAACATCGTGCCCACAGAATGCAAGAGCAGACCTGTGAGTTCAGACCCCAGCGGGCACAAGCCAGCCCACAGCCTGCTTCCTGCAGTGGCAAGCCAGAGATCAGCAGGAAGCCCACACGCTGGGCAGGAAAGCAAGGGCCCTCCTCATGTTGTGGCCCACAGAAGGCTATGCAAAGACTCAAGAGGGCAGACTGGTTTCTTGGAAGTTGCCTCAAGTTCAAAACCTCCCATCTCTCTTTGTCCTCAATGCCTGCTCTGAACGCATAAATGACCAGCTCCAACGTCTTAAAGCCAGCAACCAGAACCTTCAACATTTATGCTCCAGTCTCCAATCTGCATGTGACTTATTCCAAGGACACGGCATGGGGTTGTGGGGCCACAGCACCCACTCTGCATGCAGAAGGTCCCTGGCTGACTCCCTGGCAGCATCTCCAAGTAGGGCTGAGAGAGCTTCTCACCTGAAACCTTGGAGAGCTGCTCCCAGTCAGTGGAGACAATCCTGAGCTAGATACAGGAAGCTGCCATATCTGAGTCAGACAACAGGTCCATCTAGCTCAGGATTGTCTACACAGATGGTTGCAGGCAGGAGCCTCTTTCAGCCCCATCTTGGAGATGCCGCCAGGGAGCACCTTCTGCTCTTCGCAGAGCGGCTCCATCCCCGAAGGGAAATACCGTACCTGACAGTGCTCACACATCAAGTCCCCCATCCATATGCAACCAGGGTGAACCCTGCTTAGCTAGGGGGACAAGTCATGCTTGCTACCACAAGACTAGCTCTCCTCCAAGGGTCGGACTCGAATAAGGCAGCTTCCAAGGCTCCTATAAGTTCCTATGAGTGTCTGGTCTGTAGACTCTCTCTTTTCTATGCAAACATTTGAGAAATTCTCTTTTCTCTTCCTTACTCATTTGGGTTCAGCACCTGGAATGACCCCAGCAAATCTTCAAGCAGCCCAAGTGAGAGGAGCAAGACTGTGTTGTTACTGCAGCTAAGCAGACTGAAAACCTGTCAACGCAGCCTGGCCAAAGGTTTGCAGGAGGATTTTCCAGAAAGAGGGACTGCAGAGCCCATCCGTGTGTGTTTGCATGTGCACGCACGCACACTCACACAGCCTCCAGCTAGTGCTCTCTGATGCGCAGCTATGACATTTCCGCCATTCCTTTAAAGAGCAGCAGCAGCCGCCGCCGCCGCCGCCACCAAGAGCCTCCTCCTCCTCAGCAAAGGCGGTTTCCACTCTGATGGCTATGAAAGAGCTTCGCATCTCTGAAGAGGGACGAGGAAGGCGGCAGGCTCCCCGAGGGCTCTTCCTGCCGAGTTCACCCAGGCCCTCAGAATTCCTCCGCATTGGACCAGGTGAGCACAGGCCAGGCCACGTGCCATGGCAGAAGCTGCACATCAGCCCCCCCACCTCCGGTTCAGCTGGAAGTTACCCAGTTTGGCTCACTCCCCTCCCACAACAAGAGAGCAGACAGCAAACGCAGCGAAGCGTGACCCTCAGCCAGAGCACACTGTGTGAATTTACTGCTGCTGGCATCCGCCTGTCTGCCTTGCTCCAGCTCGCTCTCACGGGATCGGGGGACAGGCACCAAGGCCAGAGCAGGCCTGGCAGCAAGAGAACACACCAACCCCAGGGCGGCAGCAGCAGCCTGTCACAGGCCCACAGCTGCCAATCAGGAGTTGAAGCAGAAACCGTGTCAGTCAGTGGGTGGGAAGGCTCCTGTTCCCAAGTTCAGTATCCAGGAGACACCCCGTCCTTGGTGCGAGCCGCTTGATCTCAAGGGCCCAAGGGGAGACTAGTCCCCCCGGGAGGAGTGAAGACCAGAGGCTGTCTGTAGCTGGCTCTGAGTTACAGCTTTGCCTCTGTGAAGTTTCTGCTGTTGGCTCCGGTTATGGCGGAAAGGAACAGATGCATCCTTTCTGCAGAGCAGCTCCATGTCGCAGGCAAACGGAACAAGCACCCATAGGCTCTCCCCAGTTCTTTCCTCGCCTGAGAACATGAGCTGCATGAATCAAGTCTTCCATTCAAAGAAGACCGCTTCCTTCCCTCCCATTCACAACAAGACTGGACAGGGCTTGTTTTGTGGAAGCTCCAAATGCAGGACATCACGTATGGCGGCAGGTGGTGCATGGCTCAGACCATCCTTTGACCAAGGAGCCGCAACAACAAGAGAGCACAGAAGCCAACACAGGAGCCAGAGAACCCCATCCAAGGCGATGAGAAAAGCCCCTTCTGGATCAGACCACAGACTCAAGTCCAGCATCCTGCTGCCCACACCCCCGCCCCCCACTGCAGAGAAGCCCACAAGCTGGGCATGCAGCCTCTCCTCCATTGTAGCTCCCAGCAACTGGCATTCAGGGCTGCCCCATGTCTGGAGGGTCCATGGCCAGAAGGACTAAGAGCCACTAACAGACCCCCTCCTCCTCCTCCTCCCTCAATGTGTCAAATCCCCTTTTAAAACCATCACATCATCTTGTGGTGGCCAATTCCAAACTGTGTTATGTGAAGTACTTTCTTTGGTCTTCCCCTAACCTATGCTAATCAGTTTTATAGATGACCCAGAGATCTAAGAAGTCATCATTAGTGCATTAGCTGCAATAACCTTAAAGGAAACATAGAAAAAAGGTTAATAATCCTATCATCTTCATCAAGTCCTACTTCCCAATTGCTAAAGCTCATCTTCTGGTTGAAAAGGCATTTTACTTTTGAAGGCTCAGATTTCCCTCCCTTCATCACTTTTATCCTCTCTTCCCTGCAGTATATTAATAGCAACAAGCATCAAAGGTCATCTGTGCAAATTAAGGCTATTCCTTGAAACTCCATACAAACTCAATAAAGGGGACTGGCAATCAAACTTCCTTCCCTGCCTGCAAACTGATGAAATGTTTTCCTATCTGCCCTGGGAGATTTCACATGCTTCTTAAGCCTCAGATTTCCCAAGCCCTTCCAGCATAATCAAGATGCCAACGTCAGTAATAAAGGAAGAGACAAGGCTGGAGCAATCGACTTAACCCAGTTCACACTAAGCTGGGCTTTTGGGAAAGACGGCTGCACAGATCCAACACAGGTGTCCTTACCACCACCATACCCTGCAGCCAGCTCCAACTTGGGCCCAGCTAGCTTTGTTCAAAACAAAACTGGGACCCGGGTGGGCTGGGCTTTTGCTCAGCCGCGTTGCCCTCTTGAAGGGCCAGTGTTTGCCTTGCACTTTCACATTCACAGAGTTCCCAGTCAAGAGTAGCGTTCTGCCTGGGATGATGTTGCAACCAGAACTTGTAGGAGTAGTCTACTTGACCCTGGAATGTCTGGCACGGGGAACTGATCAGCAAGAGAATCAAACACTGATTGGGACTAGCAATGCCATGGGTGGCAGAGTAAGAGGGGAAGACATTGTGTGCTAGGGAAGCAAGGAGAGGACTGTGAGGAGAGGCATGGCAAGGATAGGACAGAAAGAGAAGAGCCCAAATTACACCTGACCATTTAAGATGAGGTGTTGTAGGAGACTAGGACCTGAAGTGTAGTATCACAGATTCTGGGCAGATGCTGTGATGTGGATCTTGGTTGGAATCCAGGAGAAACTTCTGGAAATTTTAACACCATTGCCTTGTGAAACGTGGACACCTGGCTATTTTGCAAAACTCAGACTCTGTAAGTTAAAATCAAATGCACAACTATAGGTAACGGAGACTAACTTAGGTAAGAAGTAGTAAATGCACCAGTACAGGAAGGGGGAGCATGACTTCACAGCAGTACACATGATACTGAGTGTATCTAGGCGTCTTAGCAGACCACACATTGAACATGAGCCAATATCGTGATGCAGCAGCTAACAAAGCAAATGCAGTCTTGGGCTGCCTTAACGGACACATGGTGTCCATATCACAACATGAGACAAACATAAGAACAGCCCTGCTGGATCAGGCCCATCTAATCCAGCATCCTGTTTCGCACAGTGGCCCACCAGATGCCGCTGGAAGCCACAGGCAGGAGTTGAGGGCCTGCCCTCTCTCCTGCTGCTACTCCCCTGCAACTGGTATTCAGAGGCATCCTGCCTTTGAGGCTGGAGGTGGCCTATAGCCCTCCAACTAGTAGCCCTGATAGACCTCTCCTCCATGAAGTTATCCAAACCCCTCTTTTTAAAGCCATCCAGGTTGTTGGCTGTCACCACATCTTGTGGCAGAGAATTCCAAAAGTTGATTATGCGTTGTGTGAAAAAGTACCTCCGTTTGCTGGTCCTAAATTTCCTGGCAATCAGTTTCGTGGGATGACTGACCCCTGGTTCTAGTGTTATGGGAGTGGGGAAGAATTTTTCTTTCTCCACACCATGCATGATTTTACAGATCTCTATCATGTCTCCCCACAGTCATCTTTTTTCTAAACTAAAAAGCCCCAGGTGTTGTAGCTTTGCCTCATAAGAAAGGTGCTCTAGGCCCCTGATCATCTTGGTTGCCTTCTGCACCTTTTCCAGTTCTACAATGGAAGTAATCATTCCACTCTATTCCATGCTGATCTAATCTCACCTGGAAAGCTGTGCCTACTTCTGGGCATCACATTTAATGCCAACAGTGATAAACTGAATGGATTCACAGGAGGGCAACCAAGATGGTGAGGGGTCTGGAACAGTGTTCCCTCTACCAGGGATTCTCAGATGTTGCTGACTGCAGCTCCCAGAATCCCCAACTGCAATGGCTTTTGCTTGGGGATTCTGGGAGTTGTAGTCCACAACATCTGGGAATCCCTGGTAGAGGGAACACTGGTCTGGAAATCAAGTCCTATGAAGACAGTTAAAAGAGGTGGGTGTGCTTAGGCTGGAGAAGAGAAGACTGGAGCAGGATAGGATAGGATAGCTGTCTTCAAATATCTAGAAATCATTTCACATTATGCATCACTGTCAAGTAGGAGGAGGAGAGGACTGGTTCTCTGCTGTTTCTGAAGTCAGGACGAGAACAACTGACGTTACAAGCAAGTAGATTTAGGCCAGACAGTACGAAGACTTTCCTAATTGTAAGAGTGGTTTGCCAGTGGAACAGTCTGCCTCATGCAGCAGTGAGCTCTCCTTCACTACAGGTTTTCAAGCAGAGGCTGGATAGCTGCCTGTCGGGGATCTTGTAGTGGATTCTTGAACTGTGGTGTGTGGGGGGGGGGGGCATGGGGATTGGCCTAGAAGATCTCCAAAATCCCTTCCAACGCTAACATTCTGTTATTCTAGTCTGGGGCTTTCAACCTCCTATTGCTATTTCAGGAAAAATCAAAATGCTGCGGCCTTTGATGCTGCTTTGGCATTCTTACCGTAAGGCACCCTACCACTGAGTATAGAAACTGCAAATGTCACAGGCCTGAGCTATATTCACTTAGATAGTAACATCCATCTACATCCAGCACTGTATGAAGAATGAGAAGACAAGTCCCTGTCCCGAGCGGCTTACAATCCTTATCGATATTGACTCAAGGGAGACCACAGAAGGGGAAAGGGAAATGGAGGCAGGGTAAACGGGTGGATATTTAAAAATTTCAGCTACATGTACTTGAACTTAATTGTAGTAGGAAATGGAGAGCAGCATACCGTTGTCTCAAAAGGATTCATGGCAACAGTGAATTTTAAGACAGGTGATGAAGCAAATAAGAGGAGGCATGGCCCAAATGTTCTGGGAAGTGGTTACAAGCATAAGGGGCAGCACGGGAGAAAGGGTGGAAATGTCTGAGGGAGAAGTCGTCTTTGGGATGGTTGATGTGGGTGGAGCTGGCGGAGAAAAGGTCACAGGAAGGACCAATGGGACACGAGAGCTGAGGAGGAGACCACGGTGGGCTTCAGAGGTACAGTTAAGGAGCTTGTGCTGAATCTGGAAGCAGAAAGGGAAGGATTTAAGGAGGGCAGTGCCATGGTACGAGTGACCACGGAGGGGCATTAGGAAGGAGGTGAGTGGACCCAGATGAGCCAATGGAAGACCAGTGAGGAGGAGGTGCAGTAATCGGGTGTCAAGAGGTGACCAGGATGCAAATTACAAGAGGAAGGGCTGTATCCTGAGATACTGTAAAGGGAGAAGTAGCATGAACTGGCAGCAGACTTTACGGGGAGAAAAGGAAAGAGAAGAGGCAAAGATAAAGCCAAGGCTTGGGGCCTGTTCAACAGGTGGGATGGGGATACTGTCAAGCAAAGCGTGAGAGGGGCGGCAGGCTTGGGAGGAAGGATGAGGAGCCTGGATTTAAACACACTGAGCGACAACTCCTCTCTGCCAGGATGCAGAGCATGCACTTGAGCTGTCCTGAACGACTTATTTGAGACCATGAACTGTGCAGTATGCTGGTAGTCTTCATTAATCTGAAAGATGCTGGATTCCTGTCTAGGGCTGCTTATTCTACCATATACCTTCCAGGGGTTCTCAAACTTGGGTCTGCCCAGATGATGGACTACAACTCCCATCATCCTTGTCAACACTGTGGCTGAGAATGATGCGAGCTGTAGTCCAACATCTGGGGACTCAAGTTTGAGAACCCCTTCTTTATTCTGACACTGCTTTCTTTAAATACAAGCTAGAGCCAGTTTTTGAAAAATATTTTCATTATGGGCTCTGGAGCAGTTAACAGCTTAAAATACTCACTGAATACAGGCTTCCTCTTCTCAGTGTATTAGCTTTTACACGAGACATTTCCAAAAGTGTTCACTAAAACCAAGAGGGCCAGAAACCTGCGTTCTTTAAATGGAAGCTGCCATTTTTGTCAAGGGGTGTCCTGAGTCACACTGACCTCTTTTGTCTAGCCCTGGAAGAAACCTGGAGGGGTGCAGACAAGCTGGGAGGTAATGCAACCATTCCTTCCTGCAAGCACAGAGCTGGGAAAACAGCTGAGGATGAGCTTAAGAATGCAGAGTTGCACAGGAAGGGTGCAAGTTTGATCGTGGCTGTGGGGGCAGACACCAAAGGCAGGGTGGGAGCTAGTGTAGCCTAGTGGCTAAGTGACCAAACTGCGAACCATTACATTTTCAGTCCAAATCCAGCCTCTGCTCTTATCTCACAAAACAGCCTTAGGCAAGCCATGATTCTCTCAGCCTCCTATCTGAAGATGATAATGCTGACTACCTTACTGGACTGTTGTAAGAATCCCTGACTGTTTGCAAAGTGCTTGAATACTCTGAAGCATCCATCTAAAGACATTCTGCCCTCTCCCACTCCCTGGTAGAAAAGGGATGAGCACCCGGCTCTGCCTGCAATCTAAGCTGGAAAATCAAGATCTTCCTTATTTCATTGTAAACTGTGCCCATTTCCTGCTTGCCAATTTCCAGCTATGCATCACAGCACCCAGAAAATGGCTTCCCACTAACATTATTCTTGCAACGGAGACATGACGATCTGTTAAGGCATGAGATACTCGCAGGCGACTTTCTGGTCACAGCAGCTTTCAACCTGACAAACACCACAGCAGAGACCATCCAGTGAAAAACAACTACTCAAAACTGGATTAAGCATTTGGCATTCCAGTCAGTGGGACCAAAAAAAAAAAATGCTTTCAGGGAGAAAGAAAAATATAGCTGGAAATTCACAGGGGCTAAAGCGGGGGGGGGGGGACGGTGAAGCGTGACCTACATAAGGGAAGGGAAAGCTTAAAGAAGAAAATAAGGCAGACATTTCAGGAGGAAAGGTTTGCTACGGAAAGAGGCAGTCTACTGAAAAATCCTTCCACACTGCACTCTTCTCCTTGCCCGGCTTCCAAAGGCATCCTGTGAAGCGTTACTCTCACATATGCTGAATGACACAGATTGGGGCTTTGGGTTCAAGGGGGAAGCCTGCGCATGGACAGGCCTTCGGGGACTCTCCTGACACATTTATTGATTGCTCCGCTCTGTTAACAGCCACTGATAGCATTCTGTTAAGTGGAGGAGGTCAAGCAGAAGGCTCGGTAGCCCTGCAGAAGCTCCGGCTCAGAATGTGCCTGACCTGAACATGTCAGGAGGATACAGTTGTGCATGCCACTCAGCACTATTGCTATTTGTGTGGTTTGTTTAAAAGATTTGTGTTGCCTTGCAAACTAAACGGTTACAAGTCAACAACAGAAAGGCAGAACATTTCGTGCTTCCCTAGGTGCTCAAAGCTCTTGCCACATACACTGATGGCATCGGCATCCCCCTCCCCCTCTTACACATGGAGGGGGACACTGAGGAATAGCTGCTCACTTGGTCTGGATCGTGGGCTTCCGGGCTCGGAGTCAATGCACTTGCCTAGATCCCAGAAGGGGCAGAAGGCAGCTAGCTGCTCCAGTCACCCCCCCCCCCCGGCAGGAAAGCAAGTGGTGGGCATCTGTGATCAGCTCTCTGGAGAAGAACAGAGCGTGAGAGTCGGAGCAGGGAGCGCATGCAAATCACCCAGGAGCTCTGTCTGCAGTGAAACGCGGTGTCATTAGACATGCCTCCACTCCCTTCAGCCCCCCCCCGTCCCAAATTATGAATGGATTTCACCAAAGCCAAGCTCTCCGTGCCCTTTCTGCAGCATGTGCTCCCCTGGAGACCCACCGAATCACAGAGCCAGGCCCTGAATAATTCAGCCCAGGAGCTCATTGCGCCTTGTCTCCGGCTTCCCCCTCTGCCCGCCAAGGGCATTCCCCTCGCTCCTCCCCCAAGGGACAATCCACTCTCTGCCAGTCATCGAGGCACCAGACCAAATGCCATCTCAACGCTGGGGGGCCCACAACCGACGGGACACCCAGCAGCTTCTCTCACGCAGCAGGTAACACCATTTGGCCAGACAAAAGGTGCAGCATCAGGCAGGCTAACCGGCACGCCAAGAATGCACTGACTACCCTCAAATATTTATGGCTCCTAAATAAAATATCACTGTCAGGAGGTACCAAGTAGTGAATCTCACTCAAGTGTCTGCTGCCAGCATAAAGAGCCTGTACAGTTCCGTGCAGTCAAAGCCTCCTCTAGCATCCACAGGAGAGCCAATGCTCCCTGCCCGCCTGACTCCCTTTGTTGCCAAGTCTAGCAGAGGGGTTTGAATAGGCAAGGCTCCCCCCGGCTACGGCTGAGCTCCTGGCAACATCCGCACCGGCTACCTGCAGCACGAACCAGAGCTGGCCCCAGACACTGTACAGCCTCAAGCTGCTGCACTGCACATCTGAATAAGTGAGCCCCAGGATCCCTTGCAAGGCTGCAGGGAACGGTAAAGCACAAGTCTCCGATGGCACAGACCCAAGAGCGACAGGCCACCATCCTTTTGGCCATCACAAGACTGCCTCAATTAGTTTGTCCTGGTTGTTAAGGTCCTCCTCAGATATCCTTCTCTGGGCCCCCCTGCCTTCAGAGGGGAGGCAAGTGGTGACTCGTGAAGGGCCTTCTCCACTCTGCCACCCCAACTCTGGAATGTCCTCCCCAGCGCAGCTTGCTTGGCATGGAGTCTGCTATCATTTTGGAGCCAGGCAAACAATTTGTTGTTTGCTTGGGGATGCGGAGTTTTATGTAGTATTTTAACATGGCTTACTGACCTTTCTGCTGCAACTGTTTTATGCTGTCTCATGCATGTAATGTTATTTTAGTATTTTAATTATGTTAGCAGGTCTAAGAGGTTACCACTTAGAAGAGTGGGCCATAAATCCCTGAAAATCGGGAAGCTGCAACGGGTCCAGAATGCAGCAGCTCGCCTCCTCATGGGTGCCAGAAAATATGACAGGGTAACACCTCTCCTGCAGTCAGTACACCGGTTGCCTATTCGCTTCCGAGTTCAATTTAAGGTCCTGGTTCTGACCTTCAGAGCCTTGCGGGGCTTGGCGCCTGTCTACCTACAGACCCGCCTCTCCCATCCAGTTACATCCTGTCCAGTTAGATCATCTCAGATGGCCCTCTTGTCAGTCCCTGATTTCCAAGAGGTGCAGGGCTCTTGGACCCGCAAAAGGGCCTTTTCGGTTGCTGCCCCACTTCTTTGGAACTCTCTTCCCCTCCAGATTCGTCTAGCCCCTTTCTTACTGATCTTCAAATCTCTACTGAAGACTTTCCTTTTTCGCCAGGCTTTTGCCCTGTAGTTTACCTATTTGCTTTTTGTTAGTTACTTTAGTTTTTAGTTTAGAATGTAATTTTTAATGTTGCCTTGTTTGCATGTTTTTGTACACCACCCGGAGTGGTGGTGTACAAAATAAAATTAAAAAAATTAAAAATTTTACAAAATAAATAAAGGAGATCCTGGGGGAATCCTTTAGGATTGCATGCTACTTCTTTTAGATCCTAAAGTCTGGGTTGCTTTTGCAGCTGGATTAAAAGGAGGAGAAGCCAAATTTCAGTGGGGTCACCTCTCAGTAGCAGAGCATCTGCCTTGCATGCAGCAGGTGCCAGAGTCAATCCTGGCAGCATCTCCAAGATAGGGCTGAGAGAGATTCCTGCCTGAAACCCTGGAGAGCTGCTGCCAGTCTGTGAAGACAATACTGAGCTAGATAGCCCATAAACCACCTTCCTACAGATAGTGGGACTTACCAAGAAGAGTCCAAATGCTCAATGCATTTCAGCAACACCTTTTCCAGGGAGACACACACAGAAAACCTAGAAATGCTTTCGAGGAATTCCACTGGTTGTGGAAACTCAGCAGCCTGCCATCTCCCATTTTGGGTGCTGTCCTCAATTCTTTGACTCTGAAGGTGGGCCAGCACACTACACCTTACCTTTCAACTCCCAAGATGGCTAACAGAGACTTAAAACTACCATACTCGTAAACACAATAAAAATACAAAGAATAAAAGTGGAAGTGGCAAGAGGAAGAGAACAGCAGGAGCATCTCAAGCAGAAACATCCATTAAAAACAAGAACAAAACAGCCAACACAGTCAAGTAGCAGAAATGGTCTAATTAAAAGCCTGGGAGATCAAGACTGCTTTGAGCTGGCACCAAAACATTCGAAGAGTTGGCCCCAGTCGAGTGTCCCTGAGGAGATCATTCCCTCTACTCAAGGCAGCAAGGCAGCCCTACCCACAGCTGCCACCTGCCTCAACTCAGGAGGTGGGGGCACCCACAGAAGGGCCTCTGACACAGATCTGGGCCAGTGGGCAAGCTCTTTTGAGAGCAAAATGCGGCACAACACCCATCAAAAGGTCCCTTCCCTTGGCTGTACCTACAGCTTTAACCAGTCAGCATGAATGGCCCAGGACTAGTCTTTCTGAGGGGGAAAGAGGACACAGGATCGTCATTTTGCCTCTTTTTCCAAAGAAGTGGACAATTCAGGAAAAAAAATCCTCAAGTAGGACTTCTGGGGAATTGCATAAATGGATTGTGCCATTCGTTCGTGTAATTTGCATATCAAGTGTTGACCTTCAGGTGAGCATTGCAAAATTGGTTCAACATTCTTACTGCCGTATGTGCCCATGTTCTGTTATTATAGCTAGGCAGATCCATTCACAGAATAGCACCAGTCATTCACCCACAGGTTTTGCATATTAACACTGCTTCTCTCTAGCAAACAGTTTCAAGCTGCTATCAACTGCCTGACAGGGCAATGAGAGCTGAACTTGAGGGAATGATTTCCGCAGGGTCATTGAGCAGGGGCTACTTTTCTACCATTTAGGGGCCAGGTAAAGGCAACAAACACGAGTCATGAAAGATCGTGTAACTCACTACAACTGTACCAAATTT
This sequence comes from Hemicordylus capensis, assembly GCF_027244095.1. NCBI lineage: Eukaryota > Metazoa > Chordata > Lepidosauria > Squamata > Cordylidae > Hemicordylus > Hemicordylus capensis. The sequence goes on from NC_069662.1 coordinate 169,221,724, forward strand.
GGTTCAAATCAGTTAGACAGTCCTCAGGTTAGTGCACTTGTGCCTCAAAAGTTCACACATCCACCATCTTGAATTGGGGTGGATGACATCATCACAAACGACACCATTGGAGCATCCCTATGTGTCCATACAGCTCTGCCACGCCCTCGGTCTCAGACAGCGAGGAGGAAGGGGAAGCTGACAGCCTTCCAGCCGATGCAGGGGTGCCTGAGGAGCAGAGCCCAGCTGTCAGTACCCAAGAGACGGCTGCGGAGGGTCTGGCTGGTGTTTCAGAGCAGGCACAGCAGTCTGGGGCAGGAGAGACAGTGATGGACAGACTAGAGGATGAGCTGTGTGGGCAACCCCCACTGACTCCATAGCAAGGCATATCATAAGGCGAAGAGCACAGCTGGAAACTATCAGGAGGAGTAAACGCCTCTTGCAGAGGGCTGATAAGCCTTGAAACCCTGCCAGCTGAGAGTTATCAGCTTGGACTATAAAGCACGTCAACAGCTTTTTGTTAGCTGCTGGAAGACAACATTTGTCAACCCTTGTGTCAACAGCTTTCAGCCCAAGCCTGATATAGAGAACTATTCTGAGCCGTGTTTCGTTTCTGCAGCCCAGTTTGTATTGTGGACTATCTTCCTGGACTTCCCTTCTGGGTGGCCAGATTGCTGACAAGCTCTAGCAAATTTGATTTAAATCAGTTAGGCGGTTCACAAGTTAACCCACTTGTGCCTCAAAGGTTTACATGTCTGCCATCTTGAATTGGGGTGAATGACATCATCACAAACTTTCACAACACTGGGAAGACAGGCATTGCTGCCTGAGGAAGAGAAAGGACCGGGTTCCCCACTGTTCAGCCAAGGCTGAGCCACCAGCAGCAAGCCCCCTGGCTAGGGTTGAGAAGCCCTGCGTAGAGCAGTGAACTTAGTCCTGATTCAGGCCATCTCCGAAAGAATACTGAAGGTGCAAACATTAAAAGACAGGCCAAAACCATCAGCTGTTCTGTGTGCCACTACACCTCAGAGCTCTGGGAAGGCAGGGCAGTGAGAAACAGCTTTCTCATGGCCCTAAGTCCTACTTTCTAGTTATGCTTAGATGACCACTTATAAACCATAGGGCTTTTGGGGGGCGGGGGGCGGGCAGGCAATAAATGTTTTATAGGCCCCTTCAGTCATCTTATTCTGCGCTCTCTCTTTCGCAGCCTTGCCAATTGCTTAAGCAACATTCAGCTTAATGCTTCCCTTCATGCTCTGCTGGATTCACAGTGCTGCCTTTTAGCTGGCACTAAGAGGCAAGTAAAGCTCATTGGAGAATGGCTGCTGGGAACCCAGGCAAGAGCTGGGCAACCTTTCCCAGCCCGCCACCAAGCCACCAAGGGAGGTCAAGTGGGCTGGTGCCCCCTGGGCTTCTCTGCCTCAGGCCTCCACATTCTCTTCCTTTCACAGACAATCCTCTTTAGGAATGAGTGTGGAGGCTACTCAGTCAGAGATAAATCATTGCCAATCACTTCCCCACCCTTTCAGGCAGGCTGGGTCACCCTAGCCGAAATCCAACAGGCGGGCAGGTGCTCACTCTTCTTAGCAGTCTCCTTGCAGCTGGATGCACAAGCTGTAAGCTGACCCACCAGAGACAAGCTGGTGCATGAAGCAGGCATGGAAGTTGAGAGGCAAGGCAAAAGAGCAAGGGGAGAGTCTCTCAAAGTAAGGCAGGGGGGCAGGAGCTTTCACAGGACCCCTCCAAAGCTGGCTTGGAGCCACATTAAACAGCATGTCTACAGCACAAACTCCTCTAAGTCAATGAGTGATACTCCAACAAAAGATGCTTCCATCCACATGTGAATGTAAGAGAAGCCCTCCCGGGGCAGACTTTGTCTAGTCAGACGCTTCTGGTGGCTTACAGCACAGCAACAAGATGGTGAGGTTTTACTAAGATATCATGGCAAACAGCCCCTTTACTTGTCTCATCATTTTCTGAAGCCCTCATCACATAATATCTGCTCTGCATGTAACCATCCAAGGGAAGGGCTGGAATCTGTGCAGCTGCTCCCTGCTTTTTAGAAACCCACCAAAGTCCTAGATGTCCTGCCCCAAAGAGGAGCTCCAGCAGCAGAGAACCCAACACAGGCCCACAGAAAGTAGGCAAAGGGCAGTTGTCAAATATCAAACACCCATCAGATGCTCGTGATGCCATTTTCTGTCTTCAAGGGTATGATTATGAGGTTCGGTGTGGTTTAGAGCAGCAGTTCCCAACCTGTGGTACTCCAGATGTCAAGGAACTATAACTCCAATCATCCCCAGCCACAATAAATTGTGGCTGGAGATGATGGGAGTGGAGCATTGGTTCACTTACCGTGAAGGCGGTTTCTTGCTGCTGCAGCCAAGGGCATCTCCTTGAGTGGGTTGATTCTCCACAGGGCCCCTAAAGCAGGACTATGCAAATTAGTTAGAGTCTTTAAGAGGTGGAGGATCATGGCCCCACCCAGTTCCTTTAGGACAAAGAAAACCAAGAGCATTTTGAAGAAAAAACAGTAAACTACGAGTAAAAAATGCTCCAAAAACTTCTAAAAAATTGGAATAACTAAAGTAACATCAGAGAAAAAAACATGTAATAAGATTTAGGAAAAAACTGACAGTGTCGCCAAAATGGTGGACCATAGGAGCAGCTTTGGTTTCTAGGCTGAGAATTTACTCTCCAAGGGACGGTCCTGGAGGAGTAGACATGCGTGCTAACAAGGGCAGATTGAGACACCCTTGGATGCAGCAGCAAGAAGCTGCCTTCACGGTAAGTGAATCAATGCTCCACTCTTTGATGCTGGCATCCAAGGGTGTCTCCTTGAGTGGGGACATACCACAGTCCTCGGCCTAACTTGGGAGGGGAGCACCCTCGCTCACTCCAAAGGAAGGACCTGTTGGAATACTCACCTCCCATATGCTGCTTGAGCAGAGGCAAAGGTCACTGCCTGACCCATGTTTTGAGGCCAAAAAAAGGATGAACAACCACTTTGTACTTCAGATGTATTTTGAGCATTTTATGGAAGTCTTCAGGCACCTACATACATCCAGCTTGTGCCAGGATTTTTCTGCTGGATGAATTGGTTTTCGACAAAAGGATGGTAACATGACATCCTGGGACATATGAAAAGATGAGGACAACTTGGATTGAAAAAAGGAGTCAGGTATGAGCTTCACTGAGTTTTCTGAAAAGATGCAAAGACGTTTGTGAACTGAAAGAGCCTGGAGCTCAGACAGTCTACGTGCCGATGTGACAGCAACCAAAAAAGCGAGTTTTAGGGTCAGGAGATGTAAGGGGATAGATCTGATTGCCCCAAAGGGTGGACTCTGTAGAGTACTTAGGACTGTGTAAGTTCCATGTAGGAAAACGGTGCATCACTGGTGGGGATACTAGGGTTGCTCCTCTGAGGAAGCGCTTCAAGTGCAGGTGTCTTAGCTTGGAGCGCCTCGATCCCCCAGAAATTAGATCTATTAGGGAGGCGGCCTGTTGTTTTAGTGTGTTTGCTGAGAGACCCTGATCCAGACCGTCTTCATGCAAGAAACTGCAGTAAATGTTGCATGGTAGCCGCCCCTTTAGGGACTCCATGTTGTGCACACCATCGGAGAAACACCTTCCAACTGTATTGATAGATCCTGTTGGCGTCTGGAGGCCAGTATCGTGTCAAGCACCTTTGAAGTGTAGCCATGCTGTTTTAAGAGATGCCATTCAGTCTCCATGTGGCTAGCTGTAACCAACCTGGGTCTGGATGGTGCACTGGCCCTTGTTGGAGTTGGTCTGCTGAGACTGGAAGCATCAGGTGTTCTACTGTTGCCAGGTTTCGGATTTCTAAAAACCAGGGTCTGCGAGGCCAGAATGGTGCTACTAGTATGACCTCGGCCCTGAGGAGTTTCACTTGTCATAGGAACCGGGAGAGGAGCGGGGTCGGTGGAAAGGCATACAGAAGATTCTCCAGTTATGGAGCTGACAGAGAATCTGTCGTTTCCGCTTGCGGACAGCGGAACCTGGTGAAGAAACATGGTAGCTGAACATTTTCTGGAGTCGCAAACAGATCCACTGATGAGTGGCCAAAGTGTTCCGATATAAGTCTGAAGATGTTTGGGTTCAGACTCCTGGGAGGATTTCCTTCCTGCTGAGCCAATCTGCTACTATGTTCAGGTCACTTTGCATGCGGTGTGCTGTTAGGGACACCACGTTTTGTTCGGCCTACTGGAACAGGAGAGTCGCTTCCACCTGTAGAGACTTTGACCTAGAGCCCCCCAAGGTTGACGTGTGCTTTCGCCATTGTGTTGTCTGTTTGGACTAGTGTGTGTTGGTTGTGGACTATGTGGCAGAATGCCAAAAATCCCAGATGGATTGCTCGGAGCTCCAGCCAGTTGATGCAGTGTTGTTTTTCGGCAGCCACCCACTTTCCTTGTGCTGACTCGCGGAGACAGTGGGCACCCCAGCCCTGTTTGCTTGCATCCGTGATGATTACGACTCGTGTGTGTGCGCATGGAAAGGTGTGGAGGTGTAACCCACCATCTCAGAGATTGTAGCACCTGGGGTGGAAGGCACTTGTTTGGTGGATTTCACAGCAATCTCCTGGTGATGGGGTAGCAGCAAGGTGGAAACGCGCCCAAGGTACTGATTCCAAGGTCGCCACCATCAGTCCCAGGATCCTGGAAAGGGAGAGCAATGACATGGACTTCTGTAGTAAGGCCTGATGGACTTCCTGCGCTCTGGTGGCAAGAAAAGCTTGTTCTGTATTGTGACCCTCAGGTGTAGCAGTTGGTGGGAAGGACATAACTGGCTTTTCTCCCTGTTGATCAGGAACCCACCGAGTCAGGATTGCTGTTTGGCTTGTTTGCCCTGGGTGGAGAAGGTAGCTCTGTTTCCAAACCCCTGTCTGGAAGGTCTGGATCTGCCCCACAATGGGCATTGGGACCTGAAGCCCTGCCTCCTGCCAGTGAAGGAGGACCGAAAGGAGTGGGGAAAACGCCTCCCTTGTGGGTGGTCTAGATTACGTGAGGAGGAGGGCAGAGCCTTCTTCTTATCTTTTGTCTCTACTAGGATGTCCTTTAAGGCTGCATCCCCAAAGAGCTTTTCCCCATCAAAAGGTCCTTTGCCAGATGGGTCTTAGAAGCAGCATCTACACGCCAATATTTTAACCACAGGTTCCAGAAGCCCAGCACTGAAGTGGCTCCTGCCCTGGAAGCAAATCTCAAGGAGTCAAGAGTGGAATCAGAGATAAAGGCTTATGCCTTATGCCACAATTGTGCCGAGTCAGAGACTGGGTCCTGGATTAGATAGTCCAGCCATATGAGAGACGCTCCGGCCACCATAGAGGTGGCTGCTGAGGCTCTCATTGCTAAGGTGGCAGAGTCATGTGACCTTTCCATAGCCCCTTCCATGCTCCTGTCTGCAGCATCTTTAAAGGTGGACTCTCCGTCCCTGCTCAGAACCAGGTTAGAGATCATTTAGAGTAGACCACGGGAGCATCTGTGGGGTGTGTGTTCCCCCCCCCTCCTGTTGGAAGGAATACAGCTTTTTGGCTATTGTTACCGCCTTCCTATTAGAAGCAGAAAAACTCCATTCCCCTTTAGCAGTCTCAATGAAGGGCTTAGGGAGCAGGAGAGCCATACTGTTTGATTTGGGTCCAGGAAAAACCATAGCACCTTTACTCATAGGCTGGGACAAGCCTAATGTATGAACAGTCTTGGACATCAGTGGGGCAAAGTCCAATGATTGGAAAAGTCTCTGGGGAGTGTCAGCATCCTCTGGTTCCTGACCATCTGACCACTCTCCTTCCTCTTTGTCTGGCTCGTCAGGGTCTGTTCCCCCCAAGGGGTCCCCAGGTGTCTCCCCATGGAACTGGCTCTTCTTCTAAGGGGATAAATGGAATCAGCACTGGTGGGGTTTTGTTTGGGGGTTGTTGAGGGTTCCCGCTTGGGGTGTGGGCCCCTCGGGTCTGGTGAATCGTGATTAGTGAATTGTGCACAGAACAGCGGCAGGGGTGCCACTTTAGGAGCAAGGGAGGGTGCACTTACCCCTCCTGCTGCTTTCCCCTTGCCGGCGTCTGTTTCTCTAACAGCTAATCGGGGCAGCAGTGTACCACCCTGCCACCCTGTTGCCCAGAGGTTCCAGACGTGCTGGCATGTGTGTGCACCTGTGCAGGTGCATGCAGGCGCACCTGGAACTTCCGGCCATATCCGGCCAATGGGGCAGCAGGGAGGTATGGCTGCCAACCCGATTAGTTGTTAGAGAAATGGACGCCAGCAGGGGGGAAAGTGGCGGGAGGGGTCAGTGCCCTGCTCTTAAAGCAGCACCCCCGCTGCCATCGAACCGGTTCCGCTGGTTCCGTACACATCTCTAATCATGATCTGAAATTTCAAAGGAATGAGTACTCTTTATCTCGGTGCTTAGACCTAGACCTCCCCTTTAATGTGCTTGCACTTTCCTTTGCCTTCTTAGGGACTGGAGTCTCAGAAACAGAAGATGAAGCACTTGAGGAAGGCGACTGTTCCCTTCGGTGCCCTTTTCGCTTTTTAGATTTTAATTGATCATAGCGCTCAAAAGAATGCGCCAACAGATCCTCCAACCATGAGCGCCAGGGTAGGTGGCATATCAGAGGGCATCTGAGCAAGGGATTGCGGCATTGGAGCAGGCTGGGCCAGGCTAGATCCCCCTCAGGGCCCCGCGGGGGGGGGGGTAGAAGAGTCAGAAGCTCACCCATTGTGTGCCTGCTCCAGCCGCAGCACTCCTGGTCACGACGGTTCTGGTGGATGACATTTTTGTTGCCCTCTGACTCGATCTAGCAGTCCCCATAGTTGTAGATCTATGAGGCGCCACTCTGCGTTTTTCTGGGGCTGTGCCCTGAAGATTGCTGCTGGAGACCATCAGCGCTTGTGGGGGGCTACAGCCAGCAGCTGAGTGCTCTGCAAAGCATTGGGGAACGGGCGGAAGCAGCGAAGCTGGGACAAGCAGGGGCCTTGGGCCATGGGGGCTGGCAGCGGGAGGAGCAGGTTTGGGGCTCGATTTGCCCCCCAGTCGACAAATACCTGATTGAGCGGGTGGGAGCCACGGAGTGCCGCCTGTCAGCTGATCGGCGGGTTGCACACTCAATTCCGAGCTCCCTTCTCTCCCTGGCCTCCAAATACTTGATTTAGCAGGCTCAAGTTCTGGAGCACCGCCGAGCAACTGTTCAGCGGGTTGTGCCTTCCGCTCTGAGACCTGCTCTACCGTTAAAACGCCTGAGGAGAACGCCTCCTGTCAGCTGTGCAGAGGGGTGAATGTTTTTGCAGAGAGGGCTCTGTTCCAGAAGAGGAAGCCTCGCTCGGTGACCTCCGGAGCGGCTTGCCGGCTGCTTGGAGGCCCTTGGGAAGGCCTTGTTGAAACGTTCATTTCCTGACTCTTACATGGAGCATGCACCTAGAGTGTCAAGGACAGAAGGGAGGCAAAGAACCCAGCCAAAGAGGGGTAAGAGAGTGGATGGGGGGGTTGAAAAAAGAGAAGTTTAGAGAAAAATCCCCCCTTTTTAGAAAGAGAAGAAACAACGCTAGAAAAAAGTGAGATAATCGAAGACCAAAAAGACGAAAATAAACGGAAGTTACAGAGAGAAGCTGAGAAGAACTGCCTTGAAGCCACACAGGACTAAAATAACTGGGTGGGGCCATGATTCTCCACTTCTTAAAGACTCTAATTTGCATAGTCCTGCCTTAGGGGCCACATGGAGAATCATAACCCACTCAGAGAGACGCCCTTGGATGCCAGCAGTAGAGCATTGTAGTTCAGTGACATCTGGAGTACCACAGGTTGGGAACCCCTGGTTTAGAGAAAGGGTATGGCTCCACTGGTATAACGTTTTCTGTGCAATGGAAATTTCAACTCTGCATGTTAAATTGAACACAATGATGGGGCCTTTCTGGTGATAGCTGACTGGGTGTTGAAAAGAAGCTGCCCCCCCCATTCAAGTGTATTATGTTGCTTGTACAAAGCCGAGAGCTCTCTTGCAGCCCTTCCCATTCAGTACCGGCAAACCTTCCTGCTGCTCAGTTTCCCTTGAAATCATATTTCAGGTTGGTTAGCTGCAGAATTTTCAGACACTCCAAAGAGAAAGAGACCAAAATTTCAAAGAGTTCACTGCAAGCCTTCAGATGAGTTTCTAAGGGAGATGAAAGCCAGCCCCTTTCCCTAAAAAGGGAGGGGAAGAGGATGGTCACACTAAAAACCCTTCCAGCGCACTCAACACAACAATTTATCTTGCACTTTAAATGCACAGACCTATTTGCAACCCGTGCAGTTCACTCTCTTGGCAGTGCTGTGAGGAAGATCACTTGTCACCACCACCCACTGGACAATCACAGAGCACCATTAAGCCCGCGCCAGTAATTCAGAAGGAGGCTGTTAACAGGGCATGTTTCCCTGAAAATGTCATCATTCCAGATTCTAATTAGTTTTGCTAGAGGAGCTGTATTGGTTGGAACCACAGAGGACTGGGATAATGGTTGAGCAAAATAAATCCATCCTGCTCAATTGCTTATGCTTGAAGAAGCACAACCGCACACCCATGGCCTCTTCTGCTGTAGCCCTCCTCTGCTACTGCCTCCATTCGAGCAGCTTCCTCTCACCTTGCCATGTTCTTTGCTGCCTCCTTGCCAGATCTTAACCATTTTGCTGCAGAGCACCTGCTGCCTTGCATACCACACTCTTCTGATCTGTACCCACAAACTCCAGACAACCACCACATTGCCTCCTGCATTACCTATTCCCCCTCCCCAAACATCTGTGGATCTTTCTTACTGGAAAATACCCCAAGAGACGGTTCCACTTCAAAGTGTACAATGTCTCCTCAAAGGAGTGTGCCTAGTTCCAGGCCCAAGCAGCCTGCCTGGCCCGCAGCAACAGTCTAGCTCAGGGCTGTACAAACTTTGGCCCTCCAGCTCCCATCATCCCACAGTGGCCAACAAACAGGGATGTTGGGAGCTGCAGCCCCCAAACAGCTAGAGGGTCCAATTTGTGTAGCCTTGATCTAGAGGAACATTTGTGTGCAAACCGTTGTTGTTGTTGTTGTTACAATTATATCCCGCTCTTCCTCCAAGGAGCCCAGAGCAGTGTACTACATACTTGAGTTTCTTTCACAACAACCCTGTGAAATAGGTTAGGCTGAAAGAGAAGTGACTGGCCCAGAGTCAAACCTGCCCATCCATTCAGATCACCTTTCTCCACATCCCACCCCCCACCAGAGTTCTGATTGGAGATGGCCTGAGAGAGGCTTTTCCACAGTAGCATCCAGGCTGTACAACTCCCTACCTGGAAAGACTGACTGGGCTCCCACCCTGGTGATGATATGGAGTGTCAAATTGACCAGGACTCTATTCCCATTGGTGTCCATTTGGGCAACCAAGATCTGAGTTTCAACCCTGCTAGATATTTAAACTTGATAACTGTACCAAAATATCACAAAGCAAAGGGAGATACCAAAAAATCCCCTACAAAGAACGTACTTGTCCCTACAACTCGGGAGATATTGAAACACAGGAAGCTGCCATATAATGAGTCAGACCATTGGTCTATCTAGCTCAGTACTGTTTACACCGACTGGCAGCAGCTTCTCCAAGGTTGCAGGCAGGAGTCTCTCTCAGCCCTATCCTGGAGATGCTGCCAGGGACTGGGAGGGAACTTGGAACCTAGATGCTCTTCCCAGAGTGGCTCCATCCCCTGAGAGGAATATCTTACACTGCTCATACATGTAGCCTCCAGGGCTGACCCTGCTTAGCTAAGGGGACAAGTCATGCTGGCTACCACAAGACCAGCTCTCCGCCCGGCACAGGTGCTCTTTTATTGTTCATTGAAACAATAGCACATGTGCTCTTTTACTGCCAATTTTACCGAGACATACGGCATAAACATACCGGTATAACTTCTTTTATTAGCTGCCATTCAGGCTGCACAGGTTATTTTTATCTCGATTATCTTTTAACTGACCAGAATGACTCAAGATCTTATAATGTGGCTAAGTTCTGTTTAATAGCCAGTAAAATTCGCCAGGGGTTCATTAAGAACCATTTAGGAACATAGGAAACTGCCATATAATGAGTCAGACCATTGGTCTATCTAGCTCAGTATTGTCTTCACAGACTGGCAGCAGCTTCTCCAAGGTTGCAGGCAGGAATCTCTCTCAGCCTTATCTTGGAGAAGCCGGGGAGGGAACTTGAAACCTTCTGCTCTTCCCAGAGCGGCTTCATCCCCTGAGGGGAATATCTTGCGGTGCTCACACATCAAGTCACCCATTCATATGCAACCAGGGCTGACCCTGCTTAGCTATGGGGACAAGTCATGCTTGCTACCACAAGACCAGCTCTCCTCTCCTTTCTAGCTGTTTCTATGTGTTTAACTACTGTATCATAACCCTGTTGGTTTATTTTGCTGGGCTTCTGTTTGTAAACTGTGCTGGTCTGTGACTGTAATAAAGTATTGATTGGTTGAGAGCTGTAGGATTGCTTTTAGTATTCTTGTTGCAAGCTGCTTTGGGCATCTCAAGAATGAAATGAAAAAGCAGGGTACACATTTTAAAATAAAAGTGCATTAATAATAATGACACTAATATTTCTGGCAGTAAGAAAGAAAAGAGAGCGAATGACACCCTCTCACTACGGAAAACTGAGTAATAATGCACCTGTCCTTTAGATCATCCTTGCTTTTAAGAGCAGGTTTTGGTATAGTACCAAGCTTAAACTTCCTCTAAGATGAGCAATTTGAAACTTGGTATATACCAACACCTGCTCTTAAAAGTTACTTCAAGAGAGCCATTTGTTGTTGAATTCACTGGATAATGTTTGGGAAATGATTCAACAGACATCTCATCTAAGCCTATGCCTTAGGGACAGTATCTGAAGGCAGAGAATGAAAAAGAGCAGCGCTTAAGTATATTCAAACGCTGACTTTATGGAACCACGAAGCCTCTGTCCTTGTGCTAGGGATGCATGTTAAGTATCACCTACAGTGGGCCAGCAAAGCAGCCAGAATGATGGGCAGCAGAGCTGCAACCTCTGTTTAAAACTGCACCTCCCCGGATTATACTCTGACCCCTTGCCACTCTTTTGGTCTCAAGCTGGTGCAGAACAAAGAAAGGTGGTTTGTTCTCAAAGTGAAAGCCCAGGGCCCCCTTGGACTTGTTCGCACAGTGCTAAACTCATGATTTGCCATGATGTCTGAAGTGGGCCAAAGACTTTACGATTGGACACACAGACCCTCCACATTAAGGAGATCGGTTTCCGAATGCCTGAAGCCTAGGGCTTTGAGTATTGTCCGTGAACAGAGAACAACATACTCAGGCCCACTATTGGGCAGATGAGCCCCTGAAGCTCCCTTGTGCTGAGGCCAGCCCAGGACCGTCTACGGTGACTAGCAGCGGCTTTCCAGGATTCCAGTCAGAGAAGGATCTTTCCCTCCCTGATCTTTTCAACAGGAGATGCCGCCAGAGATTGAACCTGGGGCTCCTCCTGCATGCAAAGAACATGCTGGACCATGGCGCGATGGCCCTTCCTCAGGCTTCCTGAGAATACTCAGATGCCAACTGAAAAATAAAAAGTCACAGTCACAGGTGGGGCTCCAGTGCGTAGCTCAGCTTCCTTGCAACTATTTAGTCACTCTTCCTTCCAGGTTTTTGCCATAAAACCTTTTTTTAAAAACTCAGTCTTCAAAAGAAATGAAAACCTTAAGTCAGAATAATTGTTGTCTCAGTTCTGTAGAGCCCAGAATTTCTACTTGTTTTTGCCTCACCCTAGATCAATTTCAGCCCTCTTTTGGGTGCATCTCCAGCTCTTACCTGGCTGTGGGGTGTGAGGAGGGGGCATTTGGTGGTGCATCATGGGATACGGAGGAGGCTGCTGGTGAGACATCAAGCCTGGATGCCCAGCTGTCCCAAGAGGGTTCATGCCGGGGCCGCTGGAATGCTGGTGCGACTGTGGAGCATTCTGGCTGTGCTGCTGCTGCTGCTCCAGTTGCTGACGGGCACGCAATTCCGCATACTTCAGCTGTTCCATGTGGAAGTTCTGGCGCTCGGTCAGCAGCTGCTGTCTCTGCTGCTCCAGCTACAGGAGAAAGAGACGGGAAATGAAAGGACTGCATATTGAAACGCATCAATTAAAGCAAAGTCCTAAAACTCCTCACGCTTTCCCTTCAGACAGATGTTACAGCATTTCCTGATGCTAAACTACAGTAAGAGCTAGAATTACGAGCCTCTGGTCAGGGACATGCTAATTTGCATTGTGTTTGAGTGAAGTGTAGGACTAGGAGCAGCTAGCTGGTCCACACTGGAGAAGGGCCATAGTTTAGTGACAGACCCAACACAGACTGACCCCAAATGCTGACACTAACCCAGGGTGTCCCTAAGATGCCTTCTTCCAATCTGAGACACAAACAAATCTGGCATATGAGGCTATCTTAAATGGAGCCAGACTATTAGTCCATCTAGCCAGTGCAGTCTCTTCTCTATGGCAGCAGCTTTCTCAGGCCTCAGGCAGAGAAGACTCTTTCCCAGCACCTGCTACTGATTCTTCAACTGTAGACTGAACCTGGGACCACCATCAGAGAGCGATGGTCTCCTCTGTTTCCTGTGCCAGTGTGAGTGTGACAGTAAATTCCTTAAATTATGCATTGTGTGAAAATCTAGAACATAAGAGAAGTCCTGCTGAATCAGGGCCAAGGCCCATCTAGTCCAGCATTCTGCCTCACACAGTGGCCCACCAGATGCCTCTGGGAAGCCCACAGGCAGGAGTTGAGGGCATGCCCACTCTCTTGCAACTGGTATTTAGAAGCATCTTGCCTCTGAGGTGGCCTATAGCCCTCAGACTAGTAACCACTGACAGACCTCGCCTCCATGAATTTATCTAAACTCCTCTTAAAACCATCCAGGCTGTTGGCTGTCACCACGTCTTGTGGCAGAGAATTCCTTAGGTTGATTATTTATTTATTGTTAAATTTGTATACTGCCTTTCATTAAAACAATCTCAAGGTGGTCCACACAGAAAAATTAAAACAAGAACATAAAAATTACACAATTAAAATATAAAGCTAGAATATAAAAACATAGGTCTGACTAAAAAGATTTAAAATACAAGCACAATATAACCATACAATATACAAATCAGCAGCACCAGCAGAGACAATCATATAAAAGCCTGGGTAAAAAGCCAAGATTTCACATGCTTTCTAAAAACTGTGATGGAGACAGCCACTGGGAAAGCATTCCAGAGTCTGGAGGCAGCAACAGAGAGGGCCCTGTCCCACATGCATGGCAGCTGAGCCTCCCTCATGGTTGGCACCCGGAGCAGAGCCCCCTCAGATGACCTTGTCAAGCGGGCAGCAACCCTGGGGAGCAGGTGGTCCCTCAGGTATCCTGGGCCCAAACCATTAAGGGCTTTAAAGATCCAAACCAGCATCATGAATTGGACCTGGAAACAAATTGGTAGCCAGTGCACCTCTTTCAAAATGGGTGTGATGTGATTCCAGCAAGCAGCTGCAGAGAAAATCCTAGCTGCCACATTTTGCACTAGTTGCAGTTTCCGAATGTTCTTCAAGGGCAGCCCCACTTAGAGTGCATTACAGTAATCCAGCCGTGACGTGACTAAGTCGTGGGTAACTGTGCCCAGATCTGCCTTCTTGAGAAAGGGATGCAGCTGGCGCACTAGCCGAAGCCCTGCAAAGGCTAGTTGTGAAAAAGTACTTCCTTTTGTACTTATAAAATGTATGTACAGGTGAAACTCGGAAAATTAGAATATTGTGCAAAAGTCCATTAATTTCAGTAATGCAAATTAAAAGGTGAAACTGATATATGAGAAAGACGCATTACATGCAAAGCGAGATAAGTCAAGCCTTAATTTGTTATAATTGTGATGATCATGAAAACCCCAAATCCACAATCTCAGAAAATTAGAATATTACATGGAACCAAGAAGACAAGGGTTGTAGAACAGAACAATATTGGACCTCTGAAAAGTATAAGCATGCATATGTATTCAGTACTTGGTTTGGGCCCCTTTTGTAGCAATTACTGCCTCAATGCGGTGTGGCATGGATGCTATCAGCCTGTGGCACTGATGAGGTATTATGGAAGACCAGGATGCTTCATTAGCGGCCTTCAGCAATTCTGCATTGTTTGGTCTCATGTCTCTCATCCTTCTCTTGGCAATGCCCCATAGATTCTCTATGGGGTCAGGTCAGGCGAGTTTGCTGGCCAATCAAGCACAGTATACTGTATACTTTTCAGAGGTCCGATATTGTTCTATTCTTCAATCCTTGTCTTCTTGGTTCCATGTAATATTCTAATTTTCTGAGATTGGAGATTTGGGGTTTTCATGAGCTGTACGCCATGATCATCACAATTATAACAAATTAAGGCTTGACTTATCTCGCTTTGCATGTAATGTGTCTGCCTCATATATCAGTTTCACCTTTTAATTTGCATTACTGAAATTAATGGACTTTTGCACAATATTCTAATTTTCCGAGTTTCACCTGTATATGTTGTGTGGAAAAGTAATTCCTTTTGTTGGTTCTAAATTTCTTGGCCATCAGTTTCATAGTATGACTCCCCCTGGTTCTAGTGTTATGCAAGAGGGAGACAATTTTCTCTACAGCAGCATTCTACACACCATGCATGGCTTTATAGTCCTCTATCATGTCTCCCCTCAGCTGCATTTTTTCTAACCTAAAAAGCCTTGCCTTGTAAGGAAGGTGCTCCAGGCCCCTGATCATCGTGGTTGCCCTCTTCTGCACCTTCTCCAGTTCTACAGCGTCCTTAAGATATGGTGCCCATTATCTCTATCCTGACTCTACTGTTCAGTAACTTCTTTGGATGACCATGAGTTATTGTATTATGAGAGGAAAGAAACCTCTCCATGAAAGATGCTCCCAACCGCCTGGATCATTCTGACTGCACTTCTCTGCGCCTTTTCCTGCCTGACACTTTGCTTTTTGAGATGGGGCAGCCAGGATAAGTATAAACAAAGAGCAGTGTTGCCCTGGGAGCGGAGCCCCATCTAGGTGGGCACAGCAACTGGGACAGCGACGCTGCAAAGCGGAGAGGGCTCCACATTCCAGCTCCAGTCTGAAATTAAGAACAATGGCTGCCAAAAGTTCTCTCCTGCATCCTGCGTTCTCTCTGCAGCAGCACCACCCGTGTGTTGTGTGTGCATGTAAGCATGCATGCATGTGCACTTTAAATACAATCTAGTCCCCAACAAAGCATGCTTGAAGGCTGATCTCTGTTGTGTAGCACTTACGGGAGTCATTTCAGGACCTGCAATGTGGACAGAGCTCATGGTTGTCATGCAGGATGTCTGGGAGCCTTTTCAAGCATGTAACTGTTGGTTTGCATTTTGCTTGTCCAGTTTGGGTTTCTTTTGTCCAATCAGACCTATTTCCAAGGATTTACCACTGGTGTGTCACTGAAACCTGATTCAGCAGGTGGCGGGTTATTCTAAGAAGTGCTGGAAATGACCCAAGGAATGGGCTTAATAAAGCAACATTGTTGTGGCAGACTTCCACAAAGGAGTGGAAATCTCTGCTCCTTTCCCTTCTACCACAGCGACTCCAGAGTTGCAACGCTGCCAAAACTAACCTTCATTTCAGTTTTCCCTAGCAGGATGGATGTCTAAGCAACAGACAGACCTAAGAGCAGACGAAAGCAGAGGCTGCTGGGACACCTTTTCTAAGAGACAAGCAGCAGCCCAGGGCACTTCTGCACCAGCTCGAAGGACTATGGCTCAAGTCGTGCAATCCTTATAACGTAGGTAGATCAATTCAATCCCACTTTTTGTTCTCAGTGTTCAACATCAAGCAGAAATAAGCGAAGATAAAATTATTCCACTGAAATGCAGTTGTGCCCAGGATACCTCTACACAATGGCAAACGCCAGGCAGGAATAGAGACTTTGCTCATAGAATGTGACAATAATCGAACATAATCATCTTAGTGGTCAGGAGTGACAGCAGGCAAGACAGTCAAGAGTTTTCAGCTGAGAGAGCCTGCCTTAAAGTGGCCCTCACCCTTTAGAAGTCAGTCAGCCTAACCCAGAGCTGGGCATCTTCTGCTGCCCCACAGAGCTCCAAATGCTCACACCAAAGCAAGGACACTGAATCTGGGAAACAGGTATTTACAAAATACAGCCTTACACAAATTATGCAAGCAAAGCAAGTTTCTGTTTCGTTTGTACGATTCCAAGTATGTTTGCTTTGATATGATAGCAAATGGAAGACAGGCAACTGGGCTGGAGGCAGAGGACCTAGAGAATAAATGTGGAAATATGATGACCAACTACTGCCCCCAGTATTCTCAAGCTTTTCCCTGTAGCTTAACATTTTTAAATAAATTAATCGATTTATCTATGGATGTAAAATTTTGCACAAAATCCTGAATTCCGCGCATGTGCAATGAAATCCCCAAAACATAGAAGAGGCACTGTTCAAGTCTAATCCACAAATACTCTTGAAATAAAAGCCAGCAGAATTCGTTCATTTGGACCTCAAGTGGGTTTAAATTCATTAGATGTCATTGAACTGCTTTAAAACGGGATCCTTTAATGGGAAACAAGAAGCCACTGTGCAAATTTGATGGGGAGCTGGGTAAGAATTAGAACACACCCCACACCAAATGCTACTGGAAAGAGCAAAACCTTCCCATACCACTGACAATGGTACACCAACCCATGTTGTTACCGTCTGTGTATTTAAAAGAGTCTTATTTATGCAATCTAGTTTTAAGATCTATTAGGGTTGGCAACACCAAAATTGTTTCAGTTTTATAAATTCAGTCATGTAATGTATAAACCCAGCAACGGCTCCTCTGCTCTCCACCTTCCCAAAAGTAAGGGGGAGGTAACCTGATCATGGTATGAAAGGCTTGGACAGCAAACGAATAAAGCAGTGTTCTTAGCAATCCAGAGCTTTTTGGAAGGACATTTGCAAATTATCTTTTAAAAGGGAAAGGATCCAAAACCTACAAATGGGGTGAGAAAAGACTGCAGTAGCAGAGTTTAAAGCCAAGGTAATACACAGATAACCTCCAGCTTAGCAACAGCCCTTTCCTTATCTGCCAATTGGCAACAGGGCTGGTAGACAAGTAGATGGGGAGGGACAGAGCAGACACGTACAATGGAAGAGCCAAGGAGACTCATTCACGGGGAAAACCCTCCTGCCGACACACAACTGGGACAGAAGGCCACAGTTTGTCACACACTATTAATCTGATGAATGCCAGCAGGGAAATGTGAATTCAATGCAATCTACCTATAAGGGGAAAGGGCAGAAAAACCTAGAAAGTATTCCATCAACACACAAGCAAGCATGTCGAGAAGCATCCACATCTTACCCAGAAATAATCCGTACTAATGTGTATGATCCAAAAGTAATAAGTTATCGCCAAGCTACAGGAGTGACTCTGGATGAACAAGGTAGGTGGCTGGATGTGTTCACAGAATAGCACGCTAGCACTCTGATTTGAATGTTGATGCGAAGCTGGGATACACACAAGCATGCACCCAGAAGCAGTCCCAATTCTCCCAGTGCCCTGAGCTTTCAAGGCTGCAGAGTACATATTTAAATCAACAGTCTCCTCTTACCGCCTCTTTTTCTCTATCCATGATTGTTTCCAGCTCCTCAAAATGGCGGAGTTTGATCTCCAGTTTTTTCATTTGTGTTTCCACCAGGAGAGCTACCAAGGATTTGATCTTCCTCTCCTCAACCGCCGCTAGATGCTGAGGGAAAACACACCTTTTACCCACATGCAACCTAGACATTGAAATGTTTTGATGCACCAAATATAAAAAGATGGCCTAGGTGTTTCATTTGTTTGATTATACAAATCTGATTTTCTTTTCATTTCTCTTCTTAACTGGGCAATAGCAGTCCTCCTAGGGTATTTAACAAGCCTGATTCCACTTTAAATTCTTTTGAAATATGAACTGGTTGGTGCTGCGATGGCATTAGGGTGCAAGAGATACAGGTTAGAAGTTTCGAGGTGGCTCACTTCTGTGTTATCTCACAACACTGCTCCACTGTCTGCCTGGGAAGCTGCCTGATGCCACAACTTCTCCTTCCTGCTAACTGGGCTTAAAAGCTACCTTTTAAAGAGGTGGTTCTCATTTTTAGCAGAGATGGCAACTGCTCCTATCCAACCCCAGCCCAGCATCTTTATACTGGCTGCTGCTGGTGTCTCCCCCTTGTGTTTCTTTTTAGCTCATGAGCCCTTTTGGGACAGGGAACCATCTGCTCATTCCCAGCTCATTCCTTGTGCTATGTAAATTACTTTGAGAACTTCTGTTGTTGGAAAGAGTTGTAGCAAACAAACAATTCTCCAAAGGCCAATTAGTCACTGATCTCTCTGCTGTTGGCTGAAGTACTGACCAATAGCTTTGCAAGTAATTTTATTTGAAACTGTATCTACCAGGCCTGTGCATGTTGGATATGGTTTGGAATTCCCAAGGCCCACTCTCCCCACCAGGAGGCAGTGTTGCGAAGTCATACACAGGGCTGCCAGGACACTGACCTGTGGAACTTTTCCCCACCCTGAAGCACCCATACCTTGCCGTGACACTCACACCGAGCCAGTGCTGGGCAGCTTTTAAAGAGCCACCACCACCCCACTGCTCCTACCCGGGGGCTCCTACCCGGGTGGTGGGGGCTGGGAATTCTGAACTGGAATTCCAACATGCACAGGCCTAGTAACTACTCAGAGTTTATTATTTATTTATTTAACATATTTGTATACCACCCAAAACGCAAGTCTCTGGGCAGTTTACAACAATGAGAACAATAAATAAAAAGGTTAAAACAATTTAAAAAGTTAAAACTATTAAAAATAATCAAACTATTAAAACAGTATTTAATTAAGAAACTGGGTGAACAAATGTGTCCTGACATCTTTTTAAAAAGTTGTGTAAGAGATGGGGAGGAGCTTATTTCAGCAGGGAGTGTGTTCCAAAGCCTCGGGGCAGCAATGGAGAACGCCCGTCCCCAAGCAGCCACCAGACAAGCTGGTGGCAACTGCAGTCGAACCTCTCCTGATGATCTCAATGGGCTGTGTGGTTCATAGCGAAGAAGACGTTCTCTTAAATACCCAGGGCCCAAGCTGCTTAGGGCTTTATAGGTTATAACCAAGACCTTGTATTTTACCCAGAAACTTATTGGCAACCAGTGTAAATCTTTTAAGACAGGAGTTAGAGCTTATTACAAGAATAAACCTACAAAAGAATGGGTTAGATTTTCAACAATATTATAATTTCATTTATTTGAATGTTTTTCTGCAAACTGGATCATTTTTATTAGCAAGTTTCAAAAGACTGTTCAAGATGGTTCTGACACTCAAGTTTGATTACGGGATTTCATCGAAAACTTTCCAGCTGATCTAGCACTATTGGGGTACTTGGGGGTGGGGGAACCCTCATGAATTATTTGCTTCCCAGACACCAATCAGGACTTGCTAAAAGGATAAACTATTTTTCCAGAATTTAAATGCAAATTAGGAGGAAAATCTGTAGTCCTTAATTCTGCTTTGGAGCATGCCAGTCCTAACTGCAGGAAATAACTCTCTCTTCTATGAATCTGGTGTGTCGTTATGGAATTCAAACCACTACATTAGCCAGATAACGTCTTCCTAACAGCATCTATCTTCATCTGGGAAGAAAAGGGGCTTCAGCTGGGGCAGGAAGCCCTCCTCTCTGCAATTATTTTCATCCCGATTTGCATTTTTATTGCTTGCTTGGATGATGCTCATCAGTCTTCAATGGATACATGCGTGGCCTCCGATGATAAAGAGGCTCCACTGATTACTAAAGAGTTCAGAAACTGACGATCTCAGGTAGGCAGCAGGTATTATCTCCAGCCAAATCAGACTGTGAGAAGACCCATGCTTGATTGGAAAAAATCTCCACACTAAGATTTAACTTTACCCAACTGTGCTGTTTTGCTACTGATTTCTCAAGAATGTCTGCCCCCTTCTTTGAACTTATTTTTCTGTTGTTGCTTTAAAAAAAAATCCTTCATACTGCTATTTTGCGAAGATGTCACGAGCTTATACATAGGGAGCTGCCTTTTATCAAGTCAGACCACAACAGCCCATCTAGCCCAGGAATGTCTACTCTGACTGGCAGCAGCTGTCCAAGCTCTGAGGCACAGGAAAGTCTGTCTAAGCACCTACCAGCTCAGATCCTTTTAAATGGAGATGCCAATGACAGAGCCTTGGGCATTCTGCAAACAAAGTAGGCACTCTACTACTGGACTATGGCCTATCACCATTCAAGATGAAAGGGACTGGGAAATACAGTGCAACTGACTCTCTTTAAGGAGGTAGAACCCAAGAAGCTAACAGCAGGAGCAGTGAGAAAGTCTCAGCAAATGTTGAGGGGGGAGGGCGGAATCTCAGCTTGGAAAAACCAGAATTTGAGAAAAATCTGAGAGTGGCAGAAGACGAAAACTGGACTTTTCCAACCAGCACAAAAGCACAGAAATGGGCCAACCTGAGAGAAGAGTTATCTTCCCGAAACTCCTGCACAAGACTTTTACATTCTAGCTGGGTTGCATTAACCTACCTCTTAAGTTAATGGGCTTGTGAGGAAGGAATACTTGGCTCAATTCTTGAGCATTAACCATCAAAAGCAACAGCCAATCACACACAGAAAAAGCTGGCACACCCTTTGGAAGGGCCCTCTCAGTGTGCCTTTTACTAAGCCTACAATAGCAGACTTAAACCATTCAGAAGGAAACAAATTTCACTTAACATTAACATTTTACAGCTGAAGCCGAGGAGCACAAACAGGCATTTTGAGGCATGGGAAAGAGGAACAAACCCCAGTGCTTTGCAACAATGGGGCCGTTTTAAAAGGGCTCCCTGAGCAGCACCGGAAATCAGATGCAGTGCCATATGCACATAACAGACCTTGGCTTTGGTGGCAGCCGAGGCAAGAGCAGCAGCTGCAGCCGTCGCTACATTCCCTTCGGAGATTTCGTGCTCCATTCTCTTCTTCCCAACATCACTCTCCTTGTCTTTGCACACATCAAGGTTCTCCTTGTTCTCTTCTGCCTCCTCATCTAAACAAAATGCTCCCAGTTAGCCTTGAACCTCCTCGGGTTATCATCCCCTCATCCTGATTATTTGTGTAGCACTCAACTCCCAGCATTAAAAAAATGAGTGGTGTTCAACTTCACTGTCCAAAACATGCCACTGTTTCTTTACATTAACTGTCTGGTCATCGTGCACACCCTCTTTAGAACAGCAGAGGAAACAGACACCTTGTGATTCTCCATTTGGAAACAGAAGGCACTGTGCTCGGTGCACCCCTTTAAAAATGTTCCCTTTGTATTGGAGTAAGCTATTCTCTTATAGAGTGAAGCAACTGCAGAGAGACTTGGGCCTCCAAATGCTTGTGTTTCCTAAGAGCATCCGTAGGCCATGTAAAAAGTGTGTGCACAGGTTGCTCACCGATTCCTTCCCATTTAGGGCTGAACCAATGATTCAGCAATCGGAAATAACACTCCCCATTCATATTAGCCTGGGCTGCTTGTCAGCCTTCATTATGCAGAACATACAACCAAGATGAAAGGAGTTCCTAACTGAAGCATAAAAGGATTTGGAGCCTGAGCCAGGCTGTAAGATGGAGCCCAGATATTTACTACTGTACTCAGAAGCAGGCCAAGCGATGAGAAGGAGATCACATCTGTCACAGTTACATTTATGGGATATCCCTAGAACAGGGAAAGGTTTTTTTATGCCAGCACTCAATTGGGAAAGTGAAACTCTACCTGGCTTGGAATCTTGGGGGATTTCACCATCTGGCTCCTTTTCTGCATTTCTCTCCTCTTCTCCTTCCTGTACTTTGTTTCCATCTCCTATTTCATTTTCTCCTTTGTTTTCTACCTAGAAAGTGTGAAAGAAGAAAAACAGAAGCAATGTGTTTTTAGTTTTGATTCTCAATGTCTATCAACCTCAGTGAGGTTCTCAGGGACAAGCAAGAGGATGCAGGTTAGGTTCTGGAGCAAGCAAGTGGACTGTTCTAGGGCAGCCAGAGGCAGGTCAGTACAGCAAAGAAGAGTTCATGTTGGGGTGGCAGAGGCAGGACATAGGCAAGGCAAGGCAGATGGCCAGGTTCCCCAAGGGGGCAGTTTGGGAGCTATTCATTGACACAAATTGCTCAGAGAGGAACCAAGGCCTGAAGCAACAGCAATGTAGGGCCTGGTCTGCAGCACAGCAGATAGCAGGCCCATGACTCCTTTGCCTGAGAGCTGTCCCAGTGGCGCAGCGAGAATGGAGCCTGGGTCTGGCTGCTGGGGTTGAAAACGCACCACACTGCTCCCCAGGGCAACTTATAGTGTTGGCCCTTAAAGCGCTAACCCGTCCTTCAGACACAATGAAACTTCTAAGATTCCCTCTAAATTGTTTTCAGGATTCACTTTGTCAACCATGGCCTATATCCAATAATAAAAGTAGCAGCATACAACTGGAGAATGATACAGCAACACATGAAACTAAATGTCAGCATTCACAAAGACATCCATGTATTAGCAATGATAAATTGTAACTGCTAGACACACCCACCCACCCACTCCTGGAGAGGTCCACCTCCAGTTGGTGTCAACCTGTCTGGCGGAGGCCCAGGGTTGGGCCTTCTCTGTAGCCGCCTCTGGGCTTTGGAACCCACTCCCTCCCGAGATGTGTGGGCTGACCTTGCTGCTAGCCATCAAGAATGTCTTAAAAACTCATCTTTTTAATCCAGCCTTTGGTACCTTTATTTGATTGTTTTTCCCTTAACAGCGCTTAGTTTTGTTTTTAACTGCTGATTGTAAGATTGTAAACTACCTAGAGATCATTGATTTAGACTGTATAAAAATAAAATGAATGCATTAATAAAATGAATAAAAAGCAGGTTCTTTTATAGGAAAGGAAAACAGTAAAAAGTGTTTTATTACGTGTTTTAGAAAGGTTCTGATCTCTTCCTAAAGTCCAGACTGGAAGAAAATGACTGGCAAGCCTTTTAGTAAATAGCTTTATTTCAGTTCCCTAATGGTGTAAGCTGCTGGCCAGAGCAATACCAAAACAACATTAACACACAATAAACTCATCTCAGTCCAAACACCACACACACACAAATGGTGTTAGCAAAATAAAAAAGCATTCATACTGTAGATTAATACTTTTTTTTTTTTAAGAGCACCAATTTTCTCTGTTCTCAGTGCATACAAGACTGCAGCTCCGGTAATACTTGCTCACTATTGTAGAAATCCTACAGTCACTAAGGTTGGGCTAATTTTTTTAAGGTGGCAAATATGGCAAAACTGGCCCTAAACATTTGAATTTAACCTGAAAGTATAATAGGCAAAGCAGCACACAACAAAATTAATCCTTTGCCCCGGGTTTGAATGTAGCTTTCATTCTATGGCCCAGAAGACAATGGCTTGCAGCCCCCTGACGTAGACAACTGTTTTGTCAAGCAACAAACTTCCATAAAGTCTAGAACAGTTTCTTTTGTGCTTATGATACCACAGCCTTTATTTAAATGGTTTATATTCTGCTTACTTTAAAATCAACTCAAGGTAAATAAAGCAGCTGAATAAAATCAGCACAGATTACATTTAATTTAAATGCTGTATTTACAGAACTACTATCACAACTATTATTCACATTCATTCATTCATATACCACCCTCCCTAAAGTGGCTCAGGGCAGTGTACGTTAAAATAAAACACACGTAATAAAACAAATAAAACAGAAAAACATTTAAATCAGATTAAAATTAAAACGAGATATCATTAAAAGCCAGGCTAAAAAGAGGAGTCTTTTAAGGCTCTCCTGAAGGCTTCCAAGGTAGATAACCCTCTCATGTCTACAGGGAGCTCAGTCCACAACCCAGGGGCGACAACTGAGAAGGCCCAATCCGGGTTGCCACCAGATGAACTGGTGGCACCCAATCAGTACATTGCTTCTAAACAAAAAAGCACTCAAAGTGGTTTACATAGAAAAATGAATAATGAGAAGCCAGAAGAGAACACTACAGGGAAAGAACCAGCCTCATCTAGAATCCTGCAGGGCATGAGGCAACTCAACTGGCCATTTCCTCCTCATTTAACTGAGGAGGAAGAAAGGCAGGTGAGCAGAGGGCAGCTGTCACCACAACTCAGGATAAGAAAATTCCTGGCTCCAGGGCAGTGGTCAGAAGCCAGCTCCTATCAGGACTACTCAAAGGTCAGCACTGTTAACTGACAGTCAGCTGTAGGAGCTGATTTCTGTGACAGAACAGAACCTGACCCGAACAGATCGTGATCCTAAAAGGACAAACCTCCAGGGCTGAGAGGGGAGTCTAGTCTCTCCCTTTCCATTAGGTGTGTGAACTGTCTCATATAATCTGCAAGATGGGGCAACTGTGAACGTGGCTTCTATGATACACAGGATTGTTCACTAGAAGCGAGAGACAACGGAGCAAATACAACACACTACTTCTCCTCTGTGACCATGTGGAAATCCACAATTCAATTGGTAGTCCCCACTCAGTCATGCTAGTGGGGGCAGGGCAGGGCAGAGGTCTCAGAGAGATCCCTTTTGGAGATCATTTTGTCCCTCATTTGCTTCTACAGAAACCACCAATGAAATTCTGACAGAACTGAAATATCTCAAGAACTAGCACATCAGAGACACTAGAGAAATGCTAGCAAGTGAAGCACAGGCCTTTGCTTCATTTAGTCAAGGCTGGAACACATCAGGCGCATACCACCATGCACTAACAGCTCTAGGCGCTGCAACTGTAGCCCATTAGCACAACCAGCTCTGCCTTTCCCAAACCATATCCTCTGAAGGTTGGGGGGGGGGGAATAGCACTGGCACCTCACATTTGTCTGCTTGGGGCAGATTGGAGCATTGGTTCACTTACTGTGAGGGCTTCTTCTTGCTGCTGCATCCAAGGGCGTCTCTTGAGTGGGTTATGCTTGTCCACGTAACTCACTAAGGCAGGACTATTTAAATTAGTCAGAGTGTTTAACAGCTGGATGAGCATGACCTCACCCAGTTCTTTTAGGCCAAGATAGCCAAGAGTACATTGAGGAATAAAAAAACAGGTAGTGAACAAAGTTAAAATCCAAACTATAGAAAAGAAAAAATCCAACTAACTATTCTGCAGGAAAAGACTAGGAAAAATGAAATTGTGACCAGAGAAAAAACCAAAGGGAGAACAATCAGTATGTTATTTGTTGTTCGGGCAGCTAATTTAGTAATGCTCCCCTGCGGAGTAGGCACAGGTGCTGAAGGGTGAGTCGAGACGCCCTTAAATGCAGTAGCATCCAAGAAGAAGCCTTCACAGTAAGTGAACCAATGCTCCATTCTCTGCTGCTGGAATCCAAGGGTGTCTCTTGAGTGGGGACATACCACAGCACTCAGGCCAACTGGGGGTGGGGAGCATCTCCGCCTACTCTGGAGGAAGGACCTGTTAGAGAACCTGCCTCTCAAATGATGCTTGAGCAGAGGGGAATGAATCCAATTTATAGTGCCTGGTAAAAGTAGAACGAGCCCTCCAGGTCACTGCCCTGCAAATGTCCTGGAGCATTCGTGGAGAACACAGCTGAAGTGGTGGCTGCTCTGGTCGAATGGGCAAGTACTTTAGTGGGGGTCCTAAGGTTCTGTGTATTGTGTGTCAGGGCTATACACACCTTGAGCCACCAAGCTAATGGGGAGGGGGTAACGGCCTGGCCCATGTTCTGAGGCAAAAAGGATATGAACAATGACTCCATAGTCTGAACATGCTTTGTACTATTTATGTATGCCTTCAGGCATCTTCAGATAGCCAACTTGTGCCAAACCTTTCCCACCAGATGTGGAATCTGGCTTTGGGCAAAAAGAGGGGAAGTTTACATCCTGTAACATGTGAAATAGGGACACCACCTTGGGACGGAAAAAGGGGGTCCAGGGTGAGCCTCACAGATTTTTCAGCAAATATGTAAAGATTCTTATGGATTGAAAGTGCCCAAAACTCAGACACCCTGTGTGCCAACTATCAAAAAGGCAAGCTTTAGGGCCAAAAGACATGATGGGATAGACTGAACTGTCTCACAAGGGGGTCCCTGGAGGGCCTTCAGGACCATATGTAAACTCCAGGTAGGAAATCGGTGTACTACTGGGGGGGGGGGATCAGTGTTGCAGTGTTGAAGCACTGCAAGTGCGAGTGTGGCAGCCTGGAATGTTTTGACCCCCATGAGATAAGTCCCACCAGGGAGGTGGCCTGCTGTTTCAAGGTGTTTGCGGAGAGACCCTGGTCCACACCATCCTGAAGGAATTGTATAAGATGTTTCATTGTAGCTGCTCCTTTAGGAACCCTATGCTTTGTAGACCATCTGAGGAACGCCCTCCACATGTATTGATAGATCCTGTTTGTGGAGGGACATCTGGAGGTCACCATCATGTCAATTACTTTGGAGGAGTAGCCATGTTGTTTGAAGAGGCACCATTCAGTCTCCAGGCGGCTAGCTGTAACCAGCCTGGATCTGAGTGATATACTGGGCCCTGCTGAAGAAGATCTGCCATGACCGGCAATATCCGGTATTTCTCTGCTACCAGGTTTTGGATCTCTAAAAAACAGGGTCTTTGAGGCCAGAAGGGTGCCACAAGAACGACCTATGCCCTGAGGAGCTTCACTCTTCAAAGAAGACTGGCGAGGAGAGGTGTTGGTAGAAATGAATATAGTAGTTTTGCCGGCCATGGAGCCGACAGGGCGTCCACTGTTTCTGCCTGTGTTATACCAGAGCATTGGTTGGAGTTGCAAACAGGTCCATTGATGGCTTGCCGAAGTGGTTCAATATTGATTTAATGGTCACCGGGTTCAGTCTCCATTCTCCTGGGAGAATGTCCTTCCTGCTGAGCCAATCTGTCACCATGTTTAGGTCGCCTTGTACATGGTGCGCTGTTATGGACGCCAGATATTGTTAGGCCCACAGGAACAGGAGAACTGCTTACACCTGCAGAGACTTTGATCTGGTTCCCCCCGGCGGGTTACACGTGCGGATCAGATGGAAACATGTCCATGGGATGGATTCCAAGGTTGCCTCCATCAGTCCCAGGATCCTGGAAAGGGAGAGCAATGGCAGTGATTTCCTTACCAGGGCCTGATGGACTTTCATCTCCAGGGAGGCCCTGCACTCTGTTGGTAGAAAACGTTTGTCCTTTTGTGTGTCTATCATAATGCCCAGGTGCAGTAATTGGTGTGATAGGTGTAACTGGCTTTTCTCTCTGTTGACCAGGAAGCTGTGATTCTGGAGCATATGTAGCATGGCATTGAGGTCCTTCTGGGCAGACTGAAGGGAAGGAGACAGGACCAGTAAGTCATCCAGAAAAGCAAATATCCTGACTCCCATGAGTTGGAGGTGCACTATGACTGGTGCCAGGGTCTTTGTGAATATGTGAGGGGCTGAGGAGAGGCCAAAGGAGATCCCTGTATTGGTAGTGCCTTCCTGTGTAGAGGAAGTGCAGCAGAGGGTTACTCTCTTGGTGAATTGAGATGTGTAGGTGAGTCTCCTTGAGGTCTACTGAGGCTTTGAAGTCGAGATGATGTAGGGCTTCCACAATTGACCTGAGTGATTCCATGTGGAACTTTCTTTTTTCATGAAGCAGTTGAGGTATTTAGCTCCAGAACTGCCTGCCGGGAGGCATCCTTTTTGGACACTGAAGATGGAGTATATTCCTGCTCCCTGTTGATCCACAGGCACAAGTTCTATCGCACCGATTGATAGGAGGTGCTGGATTGCCTCCTTGAGACCCTTGTGTTTGGAGGGCAGGCAGAAGGTTGGTGTGGGAAGGAAGCAGTGAGGAAGATTTTTAGCTAGTTCTATGTAGTAACCGCTCTTGATGACATCGAGTACTCAGTGGTCTGAAGTGGCGCCCTCTCATGCGTGTTAAGTGAGAGGAGAGGTGACCACCAAGGGGTACCTCACCCAAGTCAGTATTGTTGTTTGGCTTGCTTATTCTGGGCTGCAAAGGCTGCCTTTTCCCAAACCCCTGTCTGGAGGCTCTGGATCTGCCCCAGGAGAGTTGTTGGAACCCAAAGTCTCTATCTCTGCTAGTGAAGTAGGATCGAAAGTGTTGGAAAAAATGCCTCCCCAGTGGGCAGTCTTGTTTACGCATTGAAGAGGTCATCGCCTCTTTCTTATCTTTAGTTTCCATGAGGAGATCCTTTAAGGCTGCATTCCCCCAAAACTTTTCCCCATCAAAAGGCATGGCATTAAGGTTGGCCTTAGAGGTCGAGTCCACCTACCAATATTTTAACCACAGGTTCCGGCAGCCCAGTACTGAAGCAGCTTCTGCCCTTGATGCAAATCTAATAGTGTCTAGGGTGGAATCAGATATAAATGCCTGTGCCTTGTGTAATTTTAGCAGGGTTTGTCTCAAATGTGTGGGGTCTGAGACGGGGTCCTGGATTAGGTCGCCCAGCCATATGAGAGATGCTTGGGCTACCATAGAGGCGGCTGCCGAAGTCCTCATCACTAAGGTGGTCGAGTCATGTGACCCCTTTCATGGCCCCTTCCATTCGCTTGTCTGCAGGATCTTGGGAGCAGAACTCCCCATCCCTGGATAGGACCGAGCGAGAAATCATTTGGACCACTGGGGCTTCTGGGGGGTGGGGGTATTAAAAATCTCTTCCCCCACCTGCTGGAAGGAATACACTTTGTTGGCTATTGCCACTTCCTTACTATTAGCAGTGGAAAAGGTCTATTCCCCTTTAGCAGAGACAACAAATTGCTTAGGGATTGGAAGCGTCATATTGTTTGATTTTGGCCCAGGAAACACCATAGCACACTTACTCAGGGGCTGGGCTTCCTGAGGAGTGGGCTTGGTCAAGGCCAATGTATTGTATGGTCTTGCACATTAATGGGACAAAGTCCAATGACTGAAAAAGCCTCTGGGGGGCTTCTGAACCCTCCCTTTCTTGCCCATCTGACCATTCCCCCTCCTCTTTATCTGTCCCTCACAAGGGATCACTGGGATCTTCTGGGGTGTCTCCCCTTGGGATAGGGTCAGCGTCCAAGGGAATAACAGGTACCAGAGCAGATGGAGGTTTGTTTGGAGGGTTCTGAGGAGTCCCACCTGGGGGTCCCACTGGCATTCTAGGCGTGGGCCGTCTGGTGAGTCATGGTTTGAGATTTCAGAGGAATGGGCACTCTTTCCCCTCTGCTGAGATTTAGACCTCCCCTTCCTTTACTTTTTAATGTGTTGGCACTTTTTCTTTGCCTTCTTAGGGGCTGGAGACTCAAACACAGAAGTCGAAGCGCTAGAGATGGTTCCCTCCTAGACCGTTTTCTCTTTTTAAAAATCTTGACTGTAACGTTCGAAAGAATACGCCAAGACATCTGCAAACCAGGTGTGCCAGCTAGGTGGCATATCAGAGGGCATTTGGTCTAGGGAATTGAATTAGAAGATCCAGCATGGGTCGAGCTCACTGCTTGGGCACCAGTTCCCAGAGAGGTGCTTCTGCTGACTACAGTTCTCGTACTGATGGAGGTCTTTGCTGCCCCCTGGCCTGTTCCTGTGCTCCTCCCTGTCACCACTGTGTGCTGGGAAGTGGTTCAGTGTTTCTCTGTCGGGGCACTCTGCTGGCCGCTTGTGGAGGCCTTTGGAGTGGTGGGAGGTCAGGCACAGGAGCCGCGTGCTCCGCAAGGCTTTGGAGAACGGGTGAGAACAGCGGTGCTTTCTTTTTCAAGGGCACTCGGCCCGGGGAGAAGGCAGTGGGAGGGAGCAAATTCAGGGCCTGGCTCAAAAGAAACGCCCGATTGAGCGGGCAGAAACTCCAGAGTGCCGCCCATCAGCTGTTGAGCAGGGCACGCGCTCAGCTCTGAGCTCTCCCCTTCCTCTCAGCAGGCTCGGCTTTGCGGCCTCAGGGGTGGCTTGCTGGCTGCCTGAATGGACTTGGGGAGGCCTAGTTATAATTTCCCCTTCGGCACTCTAACGTGGATGATGCGACTGGTGTGGTCCATGCAAGGAAGGAAGGAAGAAAAACGTGAGAAAAATGGCCCAGCAGGGCTAGAAAGGGACGGGGAGAGGGAGAGAGCAACATAGAGAAACGAGGTTTCTTTTTTACATATAAAAAGGAAGAGAAACAAAGCAAAGTGAAAAACCAGGAGGAGAAAAGAGTTAAGGGAGGATTAGTCAGCAAGAGGGAGAGCGAGCTGGCGGGGGTGGGGAGAACTGCCTTGGAGCCATGCAGGGCTAAAAGAACTGGATGGGGTTATGCTTATCCAGCTATTAAACACTCTGTCTAATTTACATAGTCCTGCCTTAGTGAGTCATGTGGACAAGCATAACCCTCTCAAGAGACACCCTTGGATTGCAGCAGGAGAGAAGGATATATTCCTCTTAACTGAGAAAGAAAACAAGGTGGCCTTAAATAAAATCGAGTGCAAATGAATCATCTTTCTATTGTGCAGGTTTAGACACCCAACAAAACTTGGACTGGGGAAGCAGCCTGAAGCCTACCAAGATTGTGCGATTCCTCCTCTTACATCCAAGTACAGAGTTTGATTTCCACGTTTGTTTAAACCACTGCTCCACTGGGTTATGTGAAGCTGGGAATTTTACTTTGACTCACAAATCCAGGATGCAAAACCAGAGATTAAGCTACAGTTCCTAGCTTTGCGCACAAGCCTTGGTTTGAATGAATCAGGATGTCAGTGACACAGGAGCAGAGACAATATGGGCTTGGCCAGCCTCAAACTGCATTTCCAAACCAAACCAACTGTAGTTTGTTGATGACTGTGTGAATTGGCTCACTGTGCTTTTGCAAACAGTAAGCCTGCTGGGGCTTCATCTTAATTCAGCCACCTCCAGAATCTACCATATTAAAAAGAGTAAATGAAGCATTAATTCTGATTCATGAAATCTTTGAAGGACCAAACAGTAAAAACCTTACTGACCTTAACTTTTTCTGCCTGTGACCCATCTGTGTCCGTTTCCATTTTTTCTTCTTCAACTCCATCTGTAAGAGTATGAATATTGATATTATAAAGGGCCAACTAGAACAGTTTACTGACAATCCATTTTAGGACTGAGGAAAGTTTTTTGCTGTGAGTTTTTCAGAGTGTTTTCCATGCTCAGCAATACAATCATACCACAAATCAATATTTGCCTTGGGTTAACAAGTCAAGCCTTCAAATGAGATCAATGTTAAAAGCCATCCTGTCCTGAAGACCAGTCATGCTGTCTAGCAAAGTGTACCGCTCCTATGGGCCCTGCAAAGAGGAGTGAGAATGTGTGTACAGGTGAGCCCTGTTATCACTCACCTTTTCAGTCTCTCTCCCTAAAGACCACTCCACCCTCCTAATTGCTTTTGAAGGTTATCCGAGTTCAAAAGGCCACCCAGGCATTGGACACAAGAGCAGTTCAAGGGAAACTCTGACTGGTGTGCACAGCAGGCTCACCAAGGTAGGGATTTACCCACTGAGTTCCCCTTTATAGTACTCTTGTGCCTAAGGTCCAAATGGCTTTATGAGCACGGGGGAGTTGAAGAAGCAGGCTGAAAGTGAAGTGGCTGGCAGTTCCTCTGCCCAACAATCACACTGGGATGAGGAGCAAACAAGAACTAAAAATGCAGTGCCTGGACTCCCCAGCACCTGGATCTTGTGGTTGCTCTTCATGCCTTCCCTTAGTCCTATGACTGGCTGAGTCCTGACCAGGGCTTCCTTTATTTCTAGATACTACACGTGTCCCATCCAGCAGTCCACAGGACTGCCTTCTTCACTTTCTTCATACCAAAGGCAGTTTAAGGAAGGGTCAATGCTGTCCTAACCAGCAGTGCCCTAGAGCAGAGAAGTGGGGAGGGGCTTTATTTTTTTATTTATTGTATTTTATTGTTAGATTTATATACTGCCTTACATTAAAAACAATCTCAAGGTGGTTCCCAGCCATGGGCCTCTAGATTATTTTATTTTATTTTACATTTATATCCCGCTCTTCCTCCAAGCCCAGAGTGGTGTACTACATACTTGAGTTTCTCTTTTCACAACAACCCTGTGAAGGAGGTTAGGCTGAGAGAGAAGTGACTGGCCCAGAGTCACCCAGCTAGTTTCATGGCTGAATGGGGATTTGAACTTGGGTCTCCACGGTCCTAGTCCAGCACTCTAACCATTACACCACACAGATGTTGTCAGATGACAACTCCCATCTTCTGCAGCCACAATAGCCTTTGGTTGCCCTAAACACCTGCTGCTGGTACAGGAACAAGTTCTCAGAAGTCAGTTACTCTGCTCCAAAACTAACTTCCTCCTCTACAATGGGCCAATCCTCTTCTTCTGAGAGAGCCCCACTAATTCAACTGAGTATGTACGGGAGGAACAGTTCTTGGTGGACTTTTCCTGTCATAGTTTTGGACATGGAAATTATCCCTGGAGTACAGTAATGCAGTCCTGCAGCAATACTGGCAACATGCCCCAATGCATCTCATTCCTAGCAGCTGGGCGTAAAGCCATCGGGATCTGTCATTATTCTTCTGCAGCAGCAGGTTCCAACTTCTGTTGGGAGGCTTAGATGCAAAAACTCAAGTTGGCAATAAGAATAGTTTAAGCAAATAAGTGTGTTTATGCACAGTTTCTTAATTGCCATAATTTATAGGCCCAGGATTGAACATCTTGGCGCAGAGTAAACAGTCCTAAGTAATTGCCACTCAATACCTCCACACAGCCTGTAAAACAAGTTAATTAGATATATAAAACCCCCACAGCAATCAATTAGAAGAACATCTCATGGTAAAGACATTAGTGGAAGTTCAGGGAAGCTTCCCCTAGTTAGGTCCCCTCTGTGTTCACAAGGTCTCAAATTATCCTTGCACTCTGGCAGGAATGTTATCACAGAAGGTGCCCGTGATCTTTGGGAAACCTCCACGGAATCCCACCTCCTGAAGGATACTGAGCCCTAAGTGGTGCCCCCAATCCTGGTCCTTGCAGCTCAAGCTCCAAAAAGGTTCTTCTCCCTCTGACCCCACTACAACTGAGCCAGGCAGGTGCCCTTCTTCTTGCATCTGCAGCTTGCCTTCACCCCACCAGTACATCACCACCACCACCACCCCCCAGACGGCAATTGCTGACCCATCCCTTAGCCACTGGATTCTCTACTCACCTCCCCACCCCCCAGATCAAGATCCCTTGGGGGTCGCCTAATACTTGTCTGCCTATCGCAGGCAATTCTGTTTGCACTTTCTCTATTTCCTTCCACTCCTGGCTCTGTCTTCTGCTGTGGTGCTTCATATTCCTGAAGCAGCCTCCCCTCCTCTAAAAGGATCAAAACTGGAAGAGATCCAATGGATCACTCATTCCAAGACAAGTTTCCAAATCAGTAGAAGCCACATCAAAATATGAATGAACTGGCCAAACTCAGTCACTTCCCTCTCATTCTTCAAGCCCCCACTTTAAGGCTCATAAGAATGTAAGAGCAGCCCTGCTGGATCAGAACAAGCATTCATGTAATTTAGTAGCCAGCCTCATGCCCCCAGGAAGCCTTTCCAGCAAGGGTGACTTTCCAGCAACTGGCATATAGGGGCTAACTCCTATGAACCAGGA
Source organism: Hemicordylus capensis (assembly GCF_027244095.1). Lineage (NCBI taxonomy): Eukaryota > Metazoa > Chordata > Lepidosauria > Squamata > Cordylidae > Hemicordylus > Hemicordylus capensis. The sequence goes on from NC_069662.1 coordinate 169,255,272, forward strand.
GTGATCATGACTGGCAAGTCATTTAGGTTAGTACAGACCTTGACCAATTTCCTTTGTCTCTAGGAGCCAGTCAATGGATACAACAAAATTAGTGGGCTCAGTGACAGGAAATTGTGGAGGGGATTGGTAAATAGGGTTATCTTTATCCCCTTTATAAGCAACACACTTTGAGCAGAAGAACAGGGCTGTCCGGGACAAAAAGATTTTATTAAATATCTCTGCTTCTGAGTATTCTAGTCTAGGCGTCATGGTGCTTGGGTTTTGTCAAGCCTTAGGTTAGTGGCCATCACCACTTCTTGTGGAAGTGAATTTCTTCATGTTTTGAGCAAAGCCCTTTCTGAAACACCCTGCCCTGCTCTTCCCACAGCAACGCCATCTTCACCCCTCATCCACTCTCCTGTTTTGATACACTCCTTTCTAAAAGGATTAAAGGGACCACACACAAGGTTTAGCAGCATAAAGGTCACAGAAGTATATTATATAATTTTAGAGTTGGAAGAGATCTGGGAGGTCTTCTAGCCCAACCCACTCCTCAGGGTGAGAATCTGCTGCAGCATCCCTGACAGATGACTCTCCATCCCCTGCCTGGAAACCTCGAGTGCAGGAGGAGAGCTCACCAGAGGAGGCAAACTGGGCCACAGCTACACAACTCTTACAGTTAGGATGTACTTCTGAATGCCTAACCTAAATCTGCTCCCATGTAATTTCAACTTCTTCGTTAGGGACATAGTGACACAGGAAGCTGCCTTACACTGAGGCAGACTCTTGGTCCAACTGGCTCAGTATTGTCTACACAGACTGGCAGTGGCTTCTTCAAGGTTGTAGGCAGGAGTCTCTCCCAGTCCTATCTTGGAGATGCCAAGGAGGGCATTTAAACCTTCTGCACACACAAGTGTTCTTCCCAGAGAGACTCCATCCCCTGAGGGGAATATCTTCCAGTGCTCACACTTCTAGTCTCCCATTCAAATGCAAACCAGGGTGGACCCTGCTTAGCAAAGGGGACAATGCATGCTTGGTACTGTTCTTTCAGCTCTTCTCCTGCCCTCAGAGCAACAGAGAATGAGTCTGCTCCTTCTTCCATGAGAAAGATTTTCAAGTATTGTCTTCTTTTAGTCTTTTCTTTTCCAGGCTAAATTTTATTTATTTGTTTATCAAATTTGTACACCGCCCCAAACTTTCATCTCTGGGCGGTTAACAATAGCATAAAACAAGTTAAAAACATATACAGAAACCTTAAAACAATGTAGCAATTTAAAAATAAACCAGAGATTAAAACCTACAAAATTTAGGAAGCTGAGAAAGCTTGGGCGAAAAGATGGGTTTTCAGGTTGGTTTTTTAAAAAAAAAAACCTGCCAGAGATGGGGAGGATCATATCTCAGCAGGGAGCGCATTCTACAATCTAAGGGCAGCGACCAAGAAGGCCCATCTCTGTGTAGCCACCAAACGAGTTGGCGGTAACTGGATACGGACCTCCTCAGATGACCTCAATGGGCAGTGGGGCTCGTAGTGAAGAAGACGCTCTCTTAAATACCCAGGGCCCAAGCTGTTTAGGGCTTTATAAGTTATAACTAGCATGATTTGTTGTCCGGTAGGCTTCGGTGTCGGTTTTACGAGGTAGCGTGATATATGATAACATTACACCCCCAGATTTACACCAAACCCCGTTTATTCTCCCTCATCCAGCCCATTACTGCTTCCAGGAAGGCATTTAGGGAGGATATGCAAGCTCCTGAAGAAGTTGACATGGAGAAGTAGATCTGGGTGTCATCAGAGTACTGGTAACATCCAGCTCCAAATCCCCTGATGATCTCTCCCAGCGGTTTCAAGGAGATGTTAAAAAGCATTGGAGAAAGTACGGAGCCTTGAGGATACCATACGTAAGCTCAGATTTTGAAGAGCAACAGTCTCCAATCGACACCATCTGGAATGTACCCGAGAGGTAGGAGCGGAACCACTGTAAAACAGTGCCTCCCACCCCCAACACCCTCAGACGTTCCAGAAGGATACTATGGTTGATAGTATCGAAAGCTGCTGAGAGATCCAAAAGGACCAACAGAGTCACACTTCTTCTCTCAATTGCCAATTGGAGATCATCCATCAGGCTGACCAAGGCAATCTCCACCCCATAGCCCGCCCAAAAACCAGTTTGAAATGGGTCTAGATAGTTTCCTCCAAGACCGCCTGGAGCTGAGAGGCCACCACCTCTCAATTACCTTGCCCAGCCATGGGAGATTGGAAACAGGCCTATAATTGCTCAACTCTGAGGGATCTAATGCAGACTTCTTTAAAAGAGGTCTAATGATTGTCTCCTTAAGACAAGGAGGCATCCTGCCCTCCCTCAGAGAAGCATTTATGATTTCCACCAGGCTGTCTGCAACAGCCTCCCTGCTAGATAGAACAAGTCATGTTGGACAAGGGTCAAGAGAACAAGTGGTAGGCCTCACCACTCCAAGCAGCTTGTCCACATCTTCAGGAGTCACATACTGAAACCGATCCAGTCGAATAATATGAGGAGTTGTTGGGCACCTCCAGTTCAGACATCAAATTAATTGTGGGGTCTCCATCTAGGTTGGCCCGAATCCAAGAGATTTTATCTGCGAAAAACTCTTTAAACACATTGCAGCGGGTAACTGATGACTCCAAATTCTGGTTCAAGGGAGGGGGAGCGGATACTAGTCCCCTCACGACGACAGGTTGCTTACCTGTAACTTGGGTTCTTCTAGTGGTCATCTGTGCTCTTACACAAATGGGCTTTGCGCCTGCGCAGAGACCACATCCGAGCTTCCAAGCTAGAGTTCTAACTTTTTGGCGGTAACTCCGCCCCCACGGTATATAGGCGGCTGCGCGGGCTTCCCTCTTCAGTCCGCCAATCTGAAAGACTACCAGAAAAGACATTAAAAGAAGGGAGGATGGGAGGGTGTGTAAGAGCACAGATGACCACTAGAAGAACCCAAGTTACAGGTAAGCAACCTGTTGTTTTTTGATGTGGTCTCTGTGCTTTACACAAATGGGCACATAGCAAGCTGCACCCGTGCCATGCTCACCTGGAGGAGGGATCAGGCAAAAATGGACTGTAACACCGCCTTGCCAAACGCCATGTCTTTTCTGGCTTGGACATCCAGGGTGTAGTGCTGCACAAATGAGTGTTTTGACACCCACGTAGCCACCTGGCAGATAACGTCCAAAGGAATGGACCTATCAAAGGCAGTGGAAGCTGCGACCGCCCTTGTTGAGTGTGCTTTGATGGAGGGTGGGAGAGGCTTCTTGGAGAGCTGATACGCTAAAGTGATGGAGTGAAACACCCATCTGGATATGGTCTGTGCAGAGGCCTGCTTGCCTCTGTTGTGTCCAGAGTGAAGCACGAAGAGAGAGGTAGAGGTGCGGAGAGTCGAGGTGCGGTCTACGTAGAAGGCGAGTGCTCTACGAACATTGAGGGTGTAGAGACGTCGTTCGGCCTCAGACGATGGTTCAGAGAAGAACACAGGCAAGGAAATCGGTTGGGAGCAATGAAAGGAAGTAACTACCTTCGGGAGAAAGGCAATGTCTGGTCTGAGAACGACCTTTTCTCTATGGAAAACCAGGTAAGGAGGATCAACTCCCAGTGCTCTGAGTTTACTGACCCTCCTGGCGGAAGTGATAGCCGAAAGGAAGGCCACCTTACAGGAAAGGAGGTCCAGAGAAATCGAGGCCATGGGTTCAAAAGGGAGGGTGCATGAGAGAGGAGAGCACCAAGGTCAGGTCCCATGCAGGTGCCATGACCGGCAGGTCTGGGTAAAAAGGTGGGTGAGGCCTTTCAGAAAACGCTTCTGTGGGGTGTTGGAACCACGATGGCGTTGATGGTGGAGAGTTAGTCACTATGGCTGTGAGATGAACTTGCAAGGCAGGCATCTTCAGCCTCCTTGAGGGACAGTAAGTATGAACAAACATGTTCTACAGAGACAGAGTGTAAGGGAACGTTCCTGTTTTCTAGAAAGTTCCAAAACGGTGTCCATTTATGGGAATAGGAGGCAAGGGTAGTAGGTTTAAGTGAAGCATTAACTATTCTCTGTAGGTCTACGGGCAGGTTGGGACTATGTGCCAAGCCGTGAGATGGAGACGTTGTAGGTCTGGATGGAGGAGGCGACCGTTCTGCAGGGAGAGGAGATGAGGGTTGTGTGGCAGGCGGAGGTATTGATGATTGGAGAGGGGGAGGAGGCGGGGAAACCAGGGCCTCCTGGGCCACCACGGGGCAATGAGTATGCAGTGCGGTCAGTCCTGGGAGATTTTCTGAAGAACTCGAGGAAATAGAGGAATCGGGGGAAAGGCGTAGACCAGAAGTCCCGCCTAGTTCATAGCAAATGGGTCCCCGAGGGAGTTGGGCCCGATCCCGGACCTGGAGCAATACAGGTGACATTGCGCATGCGAAGAGGTCTATTTCTGGGAGGAACTAGTGGTGGAAGAGGGAGCGGAGCGTGGGGGGATGTAGCTGCCATTCGTGGGACATTGAGTGAGTCCTGCTCAACCTGTCCACCGTGACGTTGCCCTGGCCCTGGATATGGACTGCCGGGGGGTGACGCCATGGCGAATGCACCAGAACCACATTTCCATGGCTAGGAATAGGAGGAAGCTGGAGGAGGTGCTGCCTTGCCTGTTCAGGTAGGCCTTGGCAGTAGTATTGTCCGTTTGGACCAGAACATGAGAGTCTTGTATCAGAGGGAGAAAGGTTTTTAGAGCCTTGAAGATGGCCAGCAATTTGAGGTAGTTGATATGGTGAGCGGCTTCGGCCAGGGACCAAGTGCCGTGGATGTTGTGGTTGTTGGCGTGAGCACCCCAGCCTTCCATGGATGCGTCCATAGTAAGTAGAAGGGTATGATGTGGAGGCTGGAAGGGGGGCCCGACGCTGAGGTTGGCAAGGTCCGTCCACCACAGGAGGGAACGTAGGATTTGAGGCAGGATCGTAAGGGTATCTTCGTGTGGGGAGAATACGGAGAGGAACCAGTGCTGAAGAGTCCTGGCATGTAGACGAGCGTGAGGGAGGATGTAGGTGGTGGAGGCCATGTGGCCCAGCAGACACTGGACTGTACGTGCAGATTGACACAGGTGGTAGAGGAGGTAGGATGACAGATCCAGGATAGCCTGGATCCTGCGCTGAGGCAGGAAAATCTTTGACTGAATGGAGTCAAAGATGATCCCCCCCAATTCTATGGTTCTGGGCTGAGTTTCGACTTCTCGTAATTCACCTGGAGCCCCAGGTTGGAAAGGAGGTTGATGACCGTGTGGAGATCCCTCAGTAGGGATTGTCGGCCACCACGAGCCAGTTGTCTAGATATGGAAAAATCTGAATGTCTTGTTGCTGCAGGGCCACCACCACTGGAGCCATGCATTTGGTGAACACCCGTGGAGCGGATGCCAGCCCGAACGGGAGGGTGCGGAACTGGCAAGTGGTGTCTGCTATCTGAAAGCGGAGGAAATGGTGGTGCTGAGGTCTGATGGGTTGTGAACCAGTTCTCTTGCAGATTTTGCAAGTAGAGAGTTGACTTCTGAGAGGAGAGCCGGTGTGGGGAGTGGAGGATTGTATGGTGGGGTGGATGCAAACTGTATAGCATAGCCGATTCTCACAATGGTAAAAAGCCCAGGAGTCGGTGGTATTTTCCCAGGTGGAGATGAAGGGGGAGAGCCTGGTGCCCCATCTGGGAGGGGTTTTCAAGTCATTGTCTCTTAGTATGGGGCTGGGACCCCTTAGAGCGCTGCTGCTGCTTGGAGCCGGTGAAGTTGGAGCGCTTTCTGCAAGGTTGATACCTGGTAGAACGAAAGGACCTGTCTTGTGGTTGGTAGTACTGGTGTTTAGAGGAGTATGGCTGTTGCTGCCATTTCTGGGGCCTATAAGGCCGGGATGAGGACTGTTGGAGCCCCATAGAGCGGGCTGTGTTATGAAGTTTCTGCACTTTCTGAAGGGCATCATCTGTCTTTTCTCTAAATAGGGATGAACCATCAAAGGGAAGATCTTCCACTCTGGATCTAGCGTACGGTGTCAGTCTGGAAGATCTGAGCCAGGCGTGGTGGCGAAGAGCGACTGAGGATGCCATCACCTTAGAGGTGCCTTCTGTTAAGTGACGAATTGCGTGGAGTTCCTGTTTTGAGACCTGCGTGCCTTCTTCCAGGAAAACTTTAGCTGGACCTTGTTGTTCCTCAGGCAAATGGTCCGGGAAGGGGGCAACATGGTCCCACAGAAAAGACTAGTATCTGGTGAGGTAAGCCTGATAGTTTGCAATTCTGGTCAATAAAGACAAAATTGAATACAAACGCCTCCCAAATGTGTCCAGTTTCTTCCCCTCTTTGTCGGGTGGGGTGGAAGAGGTATATCCATGGAACTTAGAGAGTGAGGACTCTACTACAATAGAGTCAGTAGAAGGGTGCTGTTTTAGAAAGGAGTCATCCTGGTCAGGGGAAGCGTGCACCCTATAGAAGGAATCAAGTTTCTTTGATGTCTGGGGAAGGGAGGAGGGTTTCGACCAAGAGGTCTTGGTGACCTTGAGGATGGAGGGATTCAAAGGAAGCGAGGCCAAAGGACGGGCATTGTCTTCAATCAATTGGAAGAAAGGATCTGGCTCTGACTTATCCCCTTGGGAAAGCTGAACTCCCAGGGAGGTAGCCATACGGGAGACAAAGTCAGTGTATGTTTGGAAATCCTCTGAAGGAGAGCTAGGCCTTGGTTCCATTATGAGTGTGGGGGCAAAGAGCCCAATGATATCTTGTCTGAAATCGAGGACTCTGGTCCCTCTTCATCCGAAGACGAATCTGAGGAGTCGCTCAAGATCGGAGGAGGGAGGGGTAGGATTCGAAGCCGAGTAGGAGGTGGTCTAGAATCCGGGGTGATCGTAGTCATGGCTGCCTGCACGGGATAACTCCTCAGTGGAACTCGCGGTGGTAGCAGAGACGTGGTTCGGGGTGGAGGCGGAGGAGGAAGAGATGTAGCCTCCGAGAGAGGGTTCGGTACTGATGTCGATACCGAGGTAGACGGCCGTGGTGAGGCAGAACGCCGAAGGGGTGGTTCAGTAGCTGCCTGGGTTCGGCGGTGTTGGCGAAGCTCCTGGTGGGCATAAAAACAGTCTGCCTCATCCTCAACCTGACGGGCATAGCGCTCATCGAGGGCTGCCTCAAGTTCTCCATTAGACCATCGACAGAGCTGTTCCAGTGGAAGACCCACGTGTTCAGAATCCCGCTCGGGATTGTGGGGACTAGATGCATAAGCCACCTCAGCATCTAGAATAGTCTCCGTCTGGAGCGTACGGGATCGGTATTGTACGCTGATCTATGCTTTTTCTTAGGGGGCTCCGCCGGAGCATGATGGGCCTTCTTTCTCTTTTTCTTCTTGGCCGGTTGGACAGAGTTCAATGAGTGCCGCTGTCAAGATCGACACTGCCACAGAATTCTTCGGTACCGAGGTCGAAGCCCGAGCCATGGGATCGACCGGTGCATTGGCATCTGGTGTGTTCACCGAGATCCCTGGTGGGGAGGAAATGGGCTGTAAGCCCCGGGCCAAAGGAGAAGCGCTCAAAAAGGCCTGCATAGTAGGTGTTGTCCGAGCCCGAACACTTGAAGGCTTGTTCCTAAAGCCAAGAACAAAGACGCGATGCTCGATTCTTGCATGCCTGTTTAGTAAAGGCTGCACTGTGTGGGCAAGAACCAACCTTATGGGCTTAGCCCAAACAAAAAAGGCAAAGTCTGTGGTCGTCGGTCGAGGGGATCTTAGATCTGTAGCGACCACACTGCTTAAAGTTTGTAGTCTTGGCCATAGGCCGGTGAAGGACTAAGGAAACCGTAGGACGCTGAGCCTGAGGGCAATGAGGGAACGGCAAAAATCCAAGGAAACTTTGGGGGGGGGGTACCGGGGACGAAATAAAAATGCTAATGAAGGGGAATACTAAACAAAATATAGGGTAAAAACCGGCAAAGGTAGATACTTAACAGCACGATCTAGCAAAGAGTGCTCAACGATATGTCTTCTATCACAGACAAAGAAAGAATTAAGAGGGAAGCCCGCGCAGCCACCTATATACTGTGGGGGTGGGGTTACTGCCAAAAAGTTAGAACTCTAGCTTGGAAGCTCCGATGTGGTCTCTGCGGAGGCGCAAAGCCCATTCATGTAAAGCACCGAGACCACGTTGAAGAACCCTGAACAACTCCGCTGGACGTGAACTCGCAGAGGCAATATGGGCAGAAAAGAACTGCCTCTTTGACGCACGTATTGCCTGAGCATAGATCTTTAGATGTGCTCTATGTCGCAATCTGCCGGATTCGAGTCAGGTCTTTCTCCACTTGCGCTCCAGTCACCTACCTCGCTGTTTCAGCACCCGTAGGTCTTCTGTATACCAAGCAGCCAATTTTGAAGCAGGTCGGAGGGAACGCTTGGGAGCAATCGTGTCTACTGCCCTGGTGAGCAAGTTGTTCCAGTTCTCAATCAGGGCATCAACAGGATCACCGGCAAAGCCAACACTGAATTCCTCCAAGGCTTCTTGGAATCTTACTGAATCCAATAACCTCTTTGGGCGGACCATTCTAATAGGCCCCTCGCCCCTGCGGAAGTGGGAAGCGGTTGTAAGTCCAACCTTAACCAGATGGTGGTCCATCCATGACAATGGGGAAATCACAGGATTCCCCACCCACGGAACACCACCTTGATCAGAGTAAAAGACCAAATCAAGCGTGTGACCGCAATATGTGTCAGTCCAGAGACCACTTGGGATAGGCCCATAGTTGTCATGGCCTCTATGAACTCCTGAGCTACCCTGGACAGATTGGTCCCGAAATGAACATTGAAGTCCCCCAGCACCAAGAATCTGGGAGACTCCAACGAGAGTTCCACGACCAAGTCCGCGAGCTCAGTAAGGGATTGTGCTGGGCAGCGGGGCAATCGGTACACCAACAGAAGTCCCAATCTCTCCCTGGTCCCCAAACTCAAGTACACACATTCAGTATGGTCCGATACCCTGACAGGAACCCTGGTAAGGGAGATGTTATCCTTACAGACCACAGCCACTCCACCTCCCCGCCCACGTCCCCTCACCTGCTCCTCTACAGAATATCCTGGAGGAAGAAGCTGGGACCACACTGGACTACTAGCCTCCCCCAACCAAGTCGCGGTAATACATACCAGGTTGGCCCCTTCATCCATGATCAAATCATGGATGAGTTCAGGTTTATTTTGGACCGACCTGGCATTACAGAGGAGCAGGGTAAGGCTATACGGGTTGTTGGCAGTGCTCCCCAAGGTCAAACAGCTGGCAGGACAGCCGGAAGGGGAGACAGCTATTAAATTTCGGACTACCCTTCCCCTGGAACAGCCTGCTGATCTGCCAACGTTACTACTTCTATTTCCCACCTCCACCTAGGATAGCTGCTCCATAGTCAACAAAGGCACCCTGTTCCTGGTTACCCAGTTCCTTCAACCGTTGCTCACTGGACTTGGCTTCCAGACCCCTCACCATCTTCACTGCCCTCCTCTAAACCCATTCCAGTTCACAAATGTCCTCCTTAATATGCAGTCCCAGAAATGGACTCAGTATTCCAAGTGAGGTCTGATGAGCAGAGTGGAACTATTAGTATTACTAGCAACCTGGTGTGGGGCACTGTGTGTGCTTGCATGACATATTTCTGTGTACATGTGGAAAACACATGACATGACCCTTCACCTAGGCTCCCTCCTATGGCTCCACTGGAGGAATGCAGAAGTTCTTTCAGATTAGTATCAGAAACCTAATATTATGAACTGCTCCCAGAGCTTGCTCCACATGATTATACAACATTCATATGCCTTTCTATTCTTGACGAAGATTAGTGGAGATGGCTGCAGTTTTCCTTCTCAGCCACAGTAATTAATAGAGGGTGTATCCACGAAGGAATCCTTCCTAGCTCTCCAAGGCAACATGTTTTAAGAACAGTCCATCAGTACTAGCTGCACATTCACACCACCAAAGCAAGCCCAGGCTCAGCCAAGGACCCTTCCCCCGTGCCCTCCAGCAAAAAAAAGCAGTTTCAGAGTGAAGGCACTGCAGACACCGAGTGACCCAATTCAATCTCACTGAGACACTCCTCCAGAGAGAACCATCTGCTCCTGCCCTAATTTATTCCATTAGTCACAGATCAATACAAATCACATCAACGAGCTAACACTAGTAATAAAATCCAGTTCATTTCTCTCATTCAGAAATAATCTACATTCCATTATTTTCACCTGGAAAAGCCTTCTTGGTCTGCAGATGCAGATGATGAGCAAAAGGGAAACCAATGGCTAAACCAACAACTGTGGTCACCAGGATCTGGCGCCCCCCTTGTTCTTGTCATGCTGTGTCTCTGCAAGGTCAGGGACAATCCTCTGCTCCCCTCCCCAGCCCCACAATTGGAGCTGGAAAGGATGACGGAGGCTGTCGGCTTGACATTGTGCTGCTCAGGTGCCTTGGCAATGCAGCAATCAAGGAAGCCACTGCCACCCTCTCCAGTGGTGAAGCTGGGGAGGATTGGCGGGGGGGGGCGGCATTTTGGCTCTGCACTGCCCAGGCACTCTGGCTGGCTTGGCCACACAGCAGCCAAACAACCCCCTGCCTTCCTTCCAACCGTGGCAGTGTTGAGTGCTTTGAGGAACTGCCACGCAATTCTGCAGTGGGGGTCTTCGCCCCTCTCAGCAACTTCAAAGTTAGAAGGAAGGCTGGGACTTGCTAAATATGGGGGTACACTTGCCACAGTGACCAGTCATATGGAACCCTGTCGATATAGCAGCATTTCTTGCTAAATGGCTTCACTGCTCTCACACAGGTAAGAGAGCACTCCCACGGTCTCAAAGCCTATAAATCACAGACAAATTAGGCAGTTCTGGACACTCACATGTAACACAACATGCAATGTTGCTTTAACATTAGCAGAGGGGCCGATAGGTCCGTGGTTTGGCACGTGCAGGTGGTTTCAGGATCAAAACTCTGGTATCTACAGTTGAGATAAAGGGCTGCAAAAGGTCTCTGCCTGAAACCTCAGAGAGCTTGCTACCACCTGCAGACTGAACTCAAGATCTGATTCTGTGTAAGGCATAGATATACTACAGTAGCTTAATCTCTGCCTCCAATTGAAAAAAATGTAGCTATTCAGACTCTCATGAGAGAGTGGTCCGCAGGACCAGGACCAGGACCAGGACTTGTCTTCATCACATAAGAGGAATCTCTTATGCGATTTAATCCTGCTGTAGATGAGTGGTTCTTCTCATGAGGTTTGGCTGAGACCAAGCATGCATGCTTATGGAGAGGAGAGCTATTCTTGTGGTAGAAAGCATGAATTGTCCCCTTTGCTAAGCAGGGTCCACCCTATTTGCATTTGATTGGGAGACTGCATGTGAGCACTTTAAGATATTGCCCTCAAGGGATGGAGTCGCTCTAGGAAGAGCAGCTGCTTACAGAAGGTTCCACGTTCCCTCCCTGGCAGCATCTCCAAGACAGGGCTGACAGAGATTCCTGCCTGCAACCTCAAAGAAGCAGCTGCCAGTCTGTGTAGACAATACTGAGCTGGATGGACCAATGGTCTGACTCGGTACATGGCAGCTTCCTATGTCCCTGAAAGTGGCAATTACAACCACGTATATTTTAAGGACTCTTACTCACCAGTCATGTGCTTACTCACAACTTCTTAGGTCTTAACATGAACTCAGAGGAGAGCCAGACAAGATATAAAACCAGAGAAACTAGAATTAACAAGATGTTCAAAGGGCTTGAAGTTTGAGTTTAAGGGTCACCATATGATATTGCTGCAGCATATCTGAAGCTCCCTATTCTCCAGATCTGGACTAATGGGTGGTGGTCCAGTTGTTGCTACTGTATATAATGGGGAGAGATTACTACAATTTGTGTGGCTGTATGGATGCCTGATGGATACTAGGAGGAAGGAAACTCTCCAAATCAAGCAAACAAGAAGGCAGAACGTGTCTTCAGTAAAACACGTTGAGAAACTATTTCTGGAAAGAACAACAAACATTCTTCAGTCAAATTACATCCTAGGATATAATGTACTCTCCTTTATTTTAATGCATTTATGTCCCACCTTGAAAAAGATAATTTTCCCAAGATAGTGTTTTTATTTACATGTTCACACAAAATTATCAATGAAACAAAAAAAAAAATTAGAACTGGCATAAAATTCCAGCTTAATCTAATGACTGGTTTAAGAGCAAGCAGAGACAAAAAGAAAGGTTTTCAGGCCCTATCTAAAAATGGGTAATAAAAAGGCTTGGTGAACGTAACGACAGCCCTGCTAGATCAGGCCCAAAGCCTATGTGTCCAAGCATCCTGTTTCACACAAACCCACAGGCAAGAGGTGAGGGCAGGCCCTCTCTCCTGCTGTTGCTCCCCTGCCACTGGTATTGAGAGGCATCCTGCCTCTGAGCCTGAAGGCAGCCTACAACCATCAAGACTAATAGCCATTGATAGACCTGGCCTCAATTCGCTTGAGACATGATTGCCTCTGGTTGACAGAAAAAGGAAAGGAAAGGCGACCCAAACAAGCAGAAGCCTCTGCCACCACCCCATGGGACTCACCAAGCTTCTCCGGCTCATCTGGAACTGTTCCAGCAATGCAGCTGCTTTCTAGGCCATACGCGGGATCCACTTTCCCAGAGACTCTGGCTGCCTCTTGCACTTTCTTGACATGGGCCTCTACCAGTTCCAGTGGGACCTCCTCTCGAACCCGAGAAAATTCCTCTGTCAAAGAAACAAAAACAAAGCTCACATTTTTGCATATAGAAGAGACTGGCGAGCTTTCTCCAGGCTGAAACGCAAGTTAACCTATATACAAAACCAAACCAAAGCACAGCTTGGCTTATTTCCAATCAAATTTCACTTCCTCAGACTCCAGACCACCAACTTCTTTCCCACATTCTCTCCAACTAGATGCCAGGAATCAAAGTGGCTAGGGAGGGAGGGAGGGAGGGCAAGACCTCCCCTTCCTGCTGCCCTACCTAGAGTGTTGTTGAAAGGGAAAGGGGAGTGCCGTTTGAGTGGACTGTTGGTGAGAAGCCAGGAATTCTCCTCCACTTGGATTTTAAAAATAAAATGAGTTTGGGGGTTGGCCATTTGTGGTGAGCATTACAAGACTCTTTAAAGCTCATTCCCAGTCCAAGCCCAGTGGGCGTTGCTGTTACCTTGAGCAGCTACACCTTGCTTTTCAGCCAGGACTGGCTCCCAAAGGGGCTTAAAATGGAAATTGAGCCCCAAAAGGACAATATCGTAGAGGTGGTACTTGTTGGGCAGCCTCTTCTGCGTTGGGGGTGGGGGGGAGGTAGCAGAGAAAAGGCTACGAGACAAGACCCTGGGACTGGCTGGTGATAAGAGATGCAAACCCACAATAGCAGCCCCACCATTATTCTATCTTTAGTAGCAAGGACTTTCAAAGTCATTCATCAATAAAGCAAGAAGGTCCTAAATATGTCCCGGGTCTTATTGCAGATTTCACAATCTAAACATAAATGTGCAATGCCGTTAGAGAGTGAGTGTGAGTGTGAGAGTGTGTGTGAGAGTGTGTGTGAGAGAGAGAGAGAGAGAGTGTGTGTGTGTGTGTGTGTGTGTGTGTGAGAGAGAGAGTGAGAGAGAGTGAGTGTGTGTGTGTGAGCCCCTGGTGGCGCAGTGGTAAAACTGCCGCCCTGTAACCAGAAGGTTACAAGTTCGATCCTGACCAAGGGCTCAAGGTTGACTCAGCCTTCCATCCTTCCGAGGTCGGTAAAATGAGTACCCAGAATGTTGGGGGGCAATATGCTAAATCATTGTAAACCGCTTAGAGAGCTCCGGCTATAAAGCAGTATATAAATGTAAGTGCTAAGTGATATATATATATATATATATATACACACACACACTATTTTAACAAATATATGCATTGTATTATATATACATTAAAATATTAGATTAAAAGGCGATGCTTTATTTTTGATTTTGTACACTATCATTGCTACTATTCTTTATGAAACTTTTTTTTAAAGCAAGGCAACAATGAATCAGAAGGCAACACAGGAGTGGGAGAAGGGGATAAAGAAAGCTAATGGCAGGAAAAAAAGCAGAGAAATAAAGATATGCAAAGAGATTCAGTCAGTGTAAACACAGGATCCCAAACATAATGACCCTAATATTGACGCAGAAAGCAACAGGGGCGCACTGCAACTCTTAAGAAAGGAGACAGGAAGAGCGATATAAGGGAGGGGGGCATTTTCGCACAGGCGTTTTGAATTGACTGATCAGTAAAGATGACAGGCAGAGAAGTCTTGGGGGGAGGCAGCCTGTCTCCAGATACAGACAAAGGGTTTAGCATTACATGCCAGAAACAAAAGTAATTTCCAAGTTATTTTCCCCTTACAAGACTAAACACACCCATACACTCACCCCTAAGCTCATCTCATCTCACTCACTTCTCCAAACTAAAATGCACATATTGCTACTGCAATAAATAATACAGGGATGATTTTATTCACAAATACACTTAGGTGCATCTTGGACAGAGCTGCATGAAACAGCATCAAGATATGAGAGCAGAGGTTGAAACACTCATAACAGGTGAGCAAAGTCCTTTTGAAGATATTTGCTATGACAAAATAACACGTGGCATTTAGTTAGCACTTGGCTTAGTCAGCAATTGACTAGCATTGACCAATTAACAGGAAATTACATGAAACAACAGAGTGGAGAAGGCTTCAAGTTGCTTCTCATAACAGCCCTCTCAGCCTGCATACGTTTGCTCAAACCTTCCAACCACTGGTATATTTCCAGGCAATTCCTAAGTACTTCTGGAGAATTTAAGATGGCTCTACTGAGGAGACAGCAGCAGATTTTCTTTAAGACAAAGTCAGTACCAAGCATGAAATTAAGACCGTCTCAGACGGGATTGTACAGGGAAAAGAAGGTGACACCATACCTAAAGCTGCTTTAGCGGCAGCAGACGCCACCCGGGGATCGACGACAGATGCCAGAAAAGCCACCGTGCTCATCACTGGGTTTCCAGACTGGCTAAAAGGCACAGGCTGATAAGCCAAAGGGCCCAAGGAGGCATCTGAGTTCTCCAAGTATGGGTCTTCGATGGGAAGCCTCAGGAAGTGGAGAATGCACTCATCCTGAGTGCGGCTTCCAACATGCTCCGAAACTTTATTCCAATCATCTTTGTACATCTCCAATGCCTGAAAAACAGAGCAAGGCTTTAAAAAAGGCACACACACATCATCATCACAACTGGTTTAATAAACTCATAACTACAAAAGATACTATGAGAAGAGGAGAAACAAGTCTCCTCTTCTTTGGATAGCCAAGGGGGCTATCCAGAGAAATTTAAAGCCCACTCAGAATCAAACCAAAACCTACTGTAAAACCCATTGGCTGACATTTTGACTTAATTATTCAACAGAAGTCCCAATGAAATTAATAGAACAAGTTAGTCATGATTAATATTAATGAGACTTTCACTGAGTAAGTTAAACAGAATGTCAGCCAATGGGTTTTACAGAAGGTCTCTTTTCCCCTGGACTACAGCACATTGCAAAACAGTTTTAAAAAGAACCATATGGCAAAAAATAGTCAAAAGTTGATGATCTATTGGATTAACAAGACTTTTCTAAACCCATCAATATGCCAATTTGGGCTGCACAATCCAGTATCGCTCTGTCCATTCCATCTTGAAACAAAGCTTTTATTTCTACCCAAAGCAGCAATTCTAGATGTCTCATTTAGAGACCAGAATGCTGTGCGATAAGACATCAAGTTCTGCAACTGTCACAATCTGGTGCGGCGGGGGAGATTTATTTGGTGCACTTGGGATTTGGTGATCTCTCTTTGTAAGGCCCTGAAGAGTGGCGAATCTGGCTTTGTCACCAAATGTACATCCAATACAGAGCCATAGGCCCAATTCTCCTCTGAATATACTTGCACGATACAAAACGCAGTACACACAGTTTGATGCATTTTCACGTCATATCCAAACAATGAAATGCATGTAGCAGCCTGAAGGAAGAAGTGGGTGGGAAAACGGTCTATAAAGACAAAAAGGCAGGGGTCCACAAATTTCAGCCTTGACAGACAAGCTGAAGTGTGTGGTGACTGGGAACTTGGCCCCCCACCGGAACATAGGAAGCTGTTTTGGTCCATCTAGCTCAGTATTGTCTAAATGGACCAGCAGCAGCACCTCCTGCTCTACCTGGAAATGCTGCCAGGGATGGAGCCTGCATGCATGCAGACGCTCTTCCCCTGAGCAATGGCCCCCTCCCCACAGGGGAGTAAAGGATCTTGCAGCATTCACATGTCATCTCCCAACAAATACAAGCCAAAGCAGACCCTGCTTAGCAAAGGGGATAATTCATGTTCGCTACCGTCCTCATTCAGTACAAATCTATAAACTTTACTTGGAAGTAAGTCCCAATGTGTTCAGTGGGGCTTACTCTCAGCTAAGTGTGCATAACATTCCAGGCTTAGTCTGGACTCATGCTTCATCTCTGCATGACAGCCAGAGACTGTTTTGAGCTATAGGGTAAGCTAACCTACCGTTTAATTGACCGGAACCCCTTCAACTTAGTGTGCTTTCAAAAGAAGCTTGCTGGAAGACACTCTTTCCAGCTAGTGTCTATTCTTGCATTCTTTCCCTGGACCAGAACTCTCCTTAGCTGCTCCCTGAATCCAGTTTGTGGTACACGCTTTCTCCAAGCCCAACTTAGAAGCAGGGACTTGTCAAGCAAGATGTTGTTGGACTCCTTGGATTCAGTGAACCACAGAAAGCTGCCTTATACTGAGTCAAACCCTTGGTCCATCTAGCTCAGTATTGTCTACACAGAATGGCAGCAGCTTCTCCAAGTTGCAGGTAGGAATCTCTCCCAGCCCTATCTGGAGATGCCAGGGAGGGGACCTGGTACCTTCTGCAAGCAAGCATGCAGAAGCTCTTCCCAGAGCAGCCCTATATCTTAAGGGGAATATCTTACAGTGCTCACACTAGGGATGTACACAGAACCAGCTCAGAGACCCTTTATGGGCATCCGAACCAGTTCGAACGGCGGATGGTTCTGCCGGTTCGTGGGGGTGTGGGGGTGTTGCCGCTTTAAGGGTGGGGGAGGGTGCATTTACACCTCCCGCCGGTGCTCCAGTTTTCCAAAGTCCATGGCAGCATACCTCCCTGCTGTTTGCCCCCATTGTCCGGAACTAAGCAGAAGTATCTGGTGTGCCTGCAAGCACACGGTGGGGGCAGGCGCTATGTGCCTGCCTTTGAGCCTCCCCCGCCTGGTTCCGTGCACATCCCTAGCTCACACATGTCGTCTCCCATCCAAATGCAAGTCAGGGTGGACCCTGCTTAGCAAACGGGACAAGTCATGCTTGCTACTACAAGACCAGCTTTCCTCTCCTAGACCAGCTCTCCAGCCCATTGACAGCCTTCCTGTGGCACAGAAGCCAGCTCTCTAGCCTCAGCAGGAGAGGTATAAAAATGCTCTCTTTTTACCTTTCCCCCTCTCTCCTTCCAATTCTACTTTGCAATAAGCCAATTCTGGTCAACCCACACCTCCTCACTAAAACTGCCTTCAGATTGACTCAGTTATACCTGCTCTAGCAGCCAATGTTCAACACTTGGCGACCAATTTACTTTCTTTTCAAAAAACGACTCTCTTTTGAAAAGTCATGGTCTCTCGATTCCATTTGCCCCCTGCAGTTCTTTACAGTGGAGCTTCACTACCGGGATCTGACCTAAACTTAAGCATGTTTGTTGATCTGGTGTTGGTTAAACTTGGCCCCTAAATGGGTAACTGACAACTTTCCCAATTGGTTGGGAGATGGCTGCAGAAGGATTCCTCACATATCTGAGCAATTCCAACTTCAAGGAATAACTTCCCAGAACTGATTTGATGTTCCGGCCTCAGACATGCAGACCAGGTACACACACAGATACAGAGACATGGGTTCAAGAAAGGGTGGTAAGCAAGGCCTGTAAGGGATGGGGAAAGAAGAACAAGGTTCCTCCAGTGATGTTCCTTCTGGATATGGATGTTGATTTTGGGGATCCCCATCCTGGCTGCCTTCCCAGCACTCAATGAGAAGGTGACAGTGGACTTTATAGCGATATTTTCTTCTCTTCATTACCGGGAAAGCAGCCAGGCCTATACATTGATGAGGAGACATGCTGGATACTTTTGTCTAGATCTCTTGACAATTTGAACCCCACCAGGGATGTAATGATGTTTTCCCATCTTGCCTTGCTCTATCTTCCTCCCCATCCAATTTCTTCTTAGCTGTAGCCAGATACCACATGGCTTAGTTGCTCAGACGACTGCCTGTTTTGCTAACACTGAAGTTATACAAACGGAGATATAATCAAGGATCACAAAAAGGATCCCTAAATTTCTAGAACTCCTCTTCTCTTTGTCTTGTCTTCTGAAAGAAGTAACAACTGGGTCTAATCTCGCTGCATTCCTGAAACGAAATGAGATTTGCTTGGCCTGAAAGAGGCATCACAATCCCAACATGAGTTGGACTAGAAAGACCAAACCTATATGCTCCTGCCAATTAGAAATCTTGATTTACTCAGGCAACACAATGCATGCTTTGCATCGAAGCAGGAACTTCTGCTGTCAGAAGTTGATGGCTACTATTCCTCCACTGAGCATCCAGTCTGGCACAGTGGGGCTTCTGGCTTGTGCAAATACTCATCAGCCAGCACTTCCACATTTATATTCAGGCACATGACATGTGGCTACAGATCTTGGAAAGCTTCAGTGCTGAAGCAACACAAGGAAAAATTATACCTACTCAGAAAACCTGAACAGCTGGCATTTACTATTAAGTCTGCTGCTGAAAAATGCAAAATAGAGTATACAAGGGTCATAATGCTGCACAGATTACACCATATGGTTGAACCCTAGCAGAGGAATAATTTCGAGGCACTCAAGACTGACAGCGTGCTGCTTGGTCTGCTTTGAGCGAAGTCTTCAGAGTCAACGATATCAGGCAGGATATCTATGTGCTCTGCCTAGAGATGAGAGCTGCAAGCAAATCAGTAGATCCACAAGAGCCACTGAACCCAACTAAGAGGCCAAAACAGGCCATGTGACAACTCTTTACAAGAACTACCAGAACTGCATGCCTCTTGGGTTTGAGCAACAGAAGTACAGAAGATTGTTGCTACTCCCTGCCATGGACATGCCTCACATTTATCAGTATTTCTTCTTCTGTGTTCCTAGTTATGGCCTCCTGATCTGGCAGGACCTGGTCTGACACTACTGTGCCAGTGGTGAGGGGGAATAGAAGATACACCATTTTCTTTCCCCCACTTCCCATTCTGGATATATCACAGCGATTATATAAAACTGAAAAGTTTTTTGTACTTTTTAAAAGAGAGACAGAAGCATGGTAATAAAGACAGATGCACAGTTGGCATTTATATTGAGGAAAATGTCAACTGGAAGAAACATTCAGCGAGGCCTCTTGAGAAAAGCGAAATGAAGTTCAGAAATTGAGACAGGTAACAAGGAAAAGAGTTTATAAAATGAGAGGAATGTATAGGCCTTTGAGTAATGAAAAGAGGAGGAAGATGTCTCTAGAGTTGGCGCAAGACTAGAAAAACTGGGTTGGGCTATCCTTCCCAGGCTCTTAAAGGTTCTACCTAATTTGCATAGTCCTGCCTCTGGAGCACGTGGAAAGGATAACCCACATGAGATGTCCTCATCCAGCAGCAGAGAAAGCCTGTCTAATAAGATGTAAAGTGCAATCCTGTATTCACTCTTTTTAGACCACAAATGCAAGAAAATTATGTAGTCATACAGCTGATATGCAAGCAATCTGCTCCTTTGGATTTATATTGATCAGGGGCCCACAAACCTTTTGCTTGCATAATCAGCCATTACTTCGGTTGCCACAGGCACTTCCCCTCTGTTGTATCCTATGATATGCTCAGAGGACTTTGGGAGGGAGAGAAGAGCCCTGCTTCTATTGCCTTAAAACTCATACAACATGAGATGCTGCCTCAAGTTTTCTGCAGTTCAGATATCTTGGGGAGGAGATTCATGCAGTGATAGGCATCTGGAGAATGGTAGGGACTATTGTACCTGGCAACTGGATGGGTGGTGCCCTGATACCGATATACATTGGCCTGCTTCCCTACAATGAAGCAGAAAAATCCTGTCATAGAATAGGTGGTTTTGTATACCAGATACAGCTTCGCTTCAAATGGCAATATTAGCAGCTTTTTCTAATGGCTTCTGGAATTGCTGGAAAGCTGTGAGCACTGCCAAGGTGAACGTTTGTGAGCTTTTGACAAATGTAACTTCCTTTAATAGAATACCACCACATTAGCAAAATTTGTTTGTTTTGTGATGTTTTACATGGCAGTCTGTTCAGTACAAGTAATCAACCAGTAGATGCACATTAAAGGTAAAGTGTACCATCAAGTTGATTTTGACTCCTGGTGCCCACAGAGCCATGTGGTTTTCTTTTGGTAGAATAGAGGAGGGGTTTACCATTGCCTCCTCCTGCACAGTGTGAGATGTTGCCTTTTAGCATCTTCCTATATAACTGCTTGAATCAGAAACTAGACAGCATTCAAATTTCTACTGAGAACTCTGTTCTCTCTATATTCCCTCTTATCAAAGTTCCAAATTTTTCTCCTTTATAATTTCTTACCTCTAGTAGCAACAGAGTCTCTTGCTCTGTCCATTCTCGCCCAGCACTTGCACTTTTGCTCTGTAAAAGAGAAGGGGGAGCTATTTATCTAAAGTACAACTCAATGAGACCTTCCATTCTGTCAAGAGGTAGAGTTGGTGCATCTGTTCATTTTATGACCAGAAATGCTTGATAGATCTCTTACTTGGAGTCAGGGGCCAAGTGAACTGAAAAGCAGTCAAATTGTGCCAATGAAATAGTATACAATCTGAGATACGTGCCCCAGATATCTCGAAAACCACAGTGAAGGCTGCAACACACCTCTCCAACTGCACAACTGCTAGGAGCAAATGTTTAAACCTAGCCCTTTTGGAGCTGAGGCTGGAACCTCCAATCTAGATTTGCTTAGTAGACAAGCTGATCAGAGGAAGAGTTAGCTAGCTCCAAGATAATAAATCTGCATTTATTATTTATTTATTTATTTAACATATTTTATACCTCCCAAAACTCATGTCTCTGGGTAGTTTACAACAAAATAAAAACAAAGTAAAACAGTAGTTAAAGACACTCACAAAAAATATAAAACACAACAATTTAAAATTTTAAAAACAATATTTAAAACAACATTAAAACCATTAAAACAATATTAATTAAAAGCCTGGGTAAACAGATGCGTCTTTAAAGACCTTTTAAAAGCTGTCAGAGATGGGGAGGCTCTTATGTATAATGAAGAATGACTCCATGTAGATTATTCAGTTTTCAAACAGAATTCAAACAAGCAAAGTAAGCTGAGAGGGACCTCCCCACCCCACCAAAGGTCCCACAGAGGTCTGCCCCATTGCGTTCCCAGAAATGTAGGGCAGTGAACGGGCAGGGATCCTCCCTCCCTCTCTCTCGCTCTCTCCATCCATCCATCCATCCATCCATCCATCCATTCTCTGTGTTAACCGCCCTCAGCCACTTTTTGGAAGGGCGGTATAGAAATAAAGTAAAGTAAAGTAAAAATATCCCTGACTACCAGCCACTGTGGCTGGGGGTTAGGGGAGCTGTAGTCCAAAAACAGCTAGAGGGCCAAAGTTAAGGAGCCCTAGAATAGCCTATGATCATTCAGATTCTCTGGAACAAAGAGAAAAAGAGTGAGCAAACTCCACCATGCCAGTGATGACTGTAGTTAACCAATTCAGACAAATCTAGGAAAGTAAATGTGACACATGGTCACTTTCTTATTTCTTTTTCAAACCCAAATATGACAGAGAGAATATTCAGAATGCCCTTAAATCTCCCAGAATTCTTTGTATTTCATAGCTATTGAACTTGCACAGAAATATAATCAGCCTTAAAACTAGCATCAGCACTCATTTGATATACACCCAACGGAGACTACAATTTATTTTAAAGCTTACTCTGATTACTCTTCCAGCTCCTATATACTCAAGCACTAACAGCCATTCTGAATCAACCACACCAATGTTTAAAGGTTTGAACATGCAGACACTCTCAAATTTGTGAATCTCACAGAAGGTAAAGGGCTATTTATTTCTCTTGAGTAACTGTGAGAAAGAACCACAACGTTCTAGGTCATAGGCAGAACCCATCACCCCCACATTTCATATACTGCCCTTTGGAGAACACCTTTGGATGTGTTCTAGAAGTGAGAGAGCCTTACTTTTGCTAATGTTTTCTTTGAGTAAATGTCTGTGCGAAGCCCAAAGTTCTGCAGGTCAGTAGGCTTTTCCTTGTTTTTCTCAGGAAAATTCAACATTTGCTGAGCAGCTGGGATCTGGGTAAAGAAATGAAAAATGGTCAAAACAGAAAGAGATAGATTATAATATATAATATAATATAAAGCATTATAATATCTACTAGCTGACCCTGCACAGAGCATCTGTGCAGTTCTGTACTGTGACATCCCCCACAGCTCGCTCTCCCCACTGCAGCTCGCTTGTTCTCCCCCCCCGCAGCTCGCTTGCTCTCCTCCCCACAGCTTGCTTGCTCGCCCCCCGCAGCTTGCTCGCTCTCTTGCTCTCCTCCCCTGCAGCTTGCTCGCTCGCTCTTCCCCCCTCCCCGTAGCTCGCTTGCTCCCCCCACCCGTGGCTCTCCCCATTGGGCGGGTCAGGGTCAGGCCATCCCACCACCGCCTCCCACCTTCTCCTCCCGGCTGGTAGGGCTTTGCCCGCCATCTGCCCAACTCCTCACCACTGCCATCATTTCTCCCCGCCACCGCCTCCTCTTCCTGGCTGGCAAGGCTTTGCCTGCCGTCCACCCACCTCTTCTGGCCAGAGGGACTTTGCCTGCCGGCCCTCCACCTCTGCATCCTGACCGCTGCCATTATTTCTCTCTGCTTCAATGCTGGAACTCTTGCACACTCTAGAGCATCTGCGCGTTAGTACTTAATTGCCGCCCTCACCTCAGAGATCGTCCCACCCTCACCTGGTCTGCACTCCTGCTCCTCCTCCATTCCGTTGCTTCCATCCTCCTCACCCTTCTTGGTCGTGGCTGCAGCAATGCTGCTGCCTATTGGCCAAACTGCAGCCCCATATCCCCAGAGACACCCTCACCCCGCTCCTGCTCCTCCCTTCAGGAGCAGTAGCAGTGGCCATTCCTCGCTGCTGCCACCAGCACGGCCGCTCGTTCCCCTCAGGCCGCTGACAGGCTCAGGCCCGTCCCTTGCCCTACCTTCTGTCTCTCTTCCCCCTCCCTTCTTTTTCTCTTTCTCTCTCCTCCACTCGCTCTTCTTCACTCTTTCTTCCCCCTCCCTTCATGTTTTTTCTTCCTCCCTCCCTGAGTTAACAGATTTAACAGCATCCTCCTTCTCCTGAAGGGGCTCTTTCCTCCCTCACGACCTGTCTTTTTGCAGACCCCTGCCTGCTATCCTTTTATATCAAGAACATCTTCCGACCAGTAACCATCACAGGCCCCTCCTCCTTATCTGCATAGGGAATCCCCACTGCCCAATCACCATGGTGCTTCTGCTCTCACAGGCTCCTTCTCCCTATCTGCATATGGAATCCCCACTGCCCAATCAGGTGCTTCTGCTTGCAAACTCAGCCAATCGCCTCCTTCCTACCACATTGCCACGCATGGCCCGTCTACAAGAAATAACTATATAGATGGGTACCCATCGCTAACCCTAGTATATAGATGGGTACCCATCGCTAAGCCCGCCTGAGTGAGGAGGAGGCGGCGGCAGGGTGGGCCCAGCCACCGGGGTGAGAAGGTGGCAGTGGCAGGCCCGGCCCAGCCACCGGGGTGAGGAGGCAGCGGTGGGCCTGGCCGCCAGGGTGAGGAGGCGGCATCAGGAGGGAACAGGCCAGCTTGAAAGCCGGCCAGAAACTGCAGGCGGGGGGTGGGGGAGAAGCGGACCATCGGAGGCACAGATGCTCTGCGCCCAGCCCAGCTAGTTATTTTTATTTTCAATCCCCTTCCTAATGATCTCTAGCATGGAATTTGCATTTTTTTTACAGCTGCTGTGCACCGAGTTAAGACTTCCAACGAGCAGTCCACCACAATCCCTCTTGTGGTCAGTCACCGACCGCTCAGATTCCATTAGTGTATATGTGAAGTTGGGGCTTTTTGCCCCAATATGCATCACTTTACACTTGCTTACACTGAACTGCATTTTCCATTTTGTTGCCCATTCACCCAGTTTGGAGAGATCCTTTTGGAGTTCCTCACAATCTGTTGTGTATTTCACTACTCCTTATAGTTTAGTGTCATCTGCAAATTTGGCCACTTTGCTGCTTACCATAACTTCTAGATAATTTATGAGTTAGTGAAAGAGCACTGGTCCCAATACAAATTCTTGGGGGACCCCACTTCTTATTTCCCTCCATTGTGAAAACTGTCCATTTATTCCTACCCTCTGTTTCTTGTCCTTCAACCAGTTACCGATCCACACATGAACCTGTCCCCTTATCCCATGACTGCTAAGTTTACTCAAGAGCCTTTGGTGGGGAACTTTGTCAAAAGCTTCTCGGAAGTCCAAGTATACTATGTCAACCAGATCACCTTTATCCACATGCCTGTTGTTGACACTCTCAAAGAACTCCAAAAGGTTAATGAGGCAAGGCTTGCCCTTGCAGAAGCCATGCTGGCTCTCCTTCAGCAAGGCCTGTTCTTCTATGTGTTTAACAATGTTGTCTTTAAGTATGCTTTCCATCAATTTACCTAGCATCGAAGTTAAGCTAATCAGCCTGTAGTTTCCCAGATCCCCCCTTGATCCCTTTTTGAACATGGGAATTACACATTAGCAACTTTCCATCCCCTGGTACAGAGCCTGATTGTAGGGACAACAGTAATTTTTGTCAGATCAGGAATTTTGCATTTGACTCCCCCCAGAACTCTTGGGTGGATGCCATCTGGCCCTGGCGATTTGTTTATTTTTCAAGGCAGTTTACAACATCCTCTCTCATCACCTTAAATGATCTTTTCACAAAGATCATACCATAAAAAATGGGATAGGATCAGTTATATTGTAATAATTTATAATAGGCAAAGCAATTCAGAGCATCAATGACATGCTATCTAGATTAGAAGTTTGTGCTAGCATGAAGGATCTTTACCTGAGGCGCACGGAGATGAAGAGGCATGAGTCCAGAGGGGGTGTCAGCAAGCACGTTGAAGTGTGGAGTGGGAGGAGGGCCCATGGCCATGGGCCTGCTTTCTGGATCCACTTGGTAATTAATAAGCCCCCACTGCTCCAGAAAGGCATGTACTCTAAGAGGCAACATCACAAGAGAAGCAATAAGGGGGGAAACCATCATAATCGCCATGAAAATGGACCAGAAAGGGAAACCTTCCAGTTTAGAATTTTAATATACCAACGAGCTGAGGAGCCAGACCTGCAAGATTCACCTGCAATTTGGTAACAGAAAGCAGGACTCTCTGCACAGGTTTTTGAGAAGAGCTAGAATACATTTCTGCATCCAGTGAAACTGACTGCCAATTTTAATAACTGTGAGACTTGATAAGCTGAATCAACAGATATGTATATGGTTTTGAAAGGAACCCCTGTTGCTGGTTTCTGAACCAGCTTTGTAGTTTGATCCACCCAAGCCAATTAGAGGATTATGCCTGAAGCGGGGAGCAGGCCTAAGCTATGTGTGAAGAAAAAATCCAAATGGTTTTGTCTCTTCCACTAGTTTACCTGAGATGCAACCCACTGGGCAGTCCTTCTGCATAAGCCTCACTGAAATGACAGGGAGCTGCCCAAAAGCACTATCCTGCTCTTTAGTCTGCTAAAGAGAGACTAAAATGGTTTTTTGCACGGGTGCCAAGTGAGCGGGTTTATTCATTCAGGATGCAGAAGACACTAAACAAAGCCAGCACTGTACAAGTCAGCTTCTTATCAATGCCCAACCTCTTGCTTCTAAGCCAGGCCACAGGAAGCCACTGCAAGCAAGGGTGAGATTGTTTGCTAAGCACAGGACCATCACCTGGAACTCAAAAAGCAAGTCAGGGCTGGGAGTGGGTGGATCTATGATCAGATTACCTTTAACTGGTCCTCATTATTTTTGTATTAGACTCCTTGCCTTTGATGTGTCTTCCAACTCCATCCTTACTTGCTATACTCACCCCTGCTAACTTGGCAAAGTGACACCTTTAACGTGGTGATTCTCTTTATTTATTAGGGGGAGAGCAATAGGCCCTATCCACCCCCAGCACAGCACCTCCAGTGACTGCTGCTGGTGTTTATCTTATGTTTCTTTTAGATTGTGAACCCTTTGGGGACAGGGAGCCATCTTATTTTATTTATTATTTCTCTGTGTTAACCGCCCTGAGCCATTTTTGGAAGGGCGGTATAGAAATTGAATTAATAATAATGATAATAATAATACTATCTGAAGATGGGGTCTGAAACGAGGGGGCAGAGCCCAATTCAACAATTTCCCTACAGAAAAAGCACGTTGGGGACCTAAGCAGGAAGAGCCCCTGGCTTCCATTCCTCACATCGCCTTCAATGCTCCCCAAACTCAGCTGACAGGAAAGGTGCAAGAAAATACATGCATATGTACACTGGAAGTGTGCTCTCGGTGTAGTCCATCTTTTGAGCAGTAACATCCCACCCCACCCAGTTTCCCCTACCCCCAGTGTAAGCTGCTACACAAAGAGAATTCTTGTCTTGGAACAGGTGATAAAAACCTCCGATGTTCTGAAGATGACTATTCCAGCTGTTGTCAATGGCAGACAAACGTACCTCATTACTGCACAGACATCTCCAGTCAAGTTTCTTCTGCAAGCAGTGCTAGTCAAGTACTCTTGAGGATTTAAGCGGTAGGTATCAATCATGAAATTGCGGTACGCTAAGTATCTGAAAAGAAATCCGTGAACACATTATGAATTTGCTTCTCCCACTTTGTAACATTTCAGAAACACATCTGAACCCTGACCAGGCTTTTCTTAGTCCCAACCCTCAGTGCAACAGAGCCAGGAGCACCTCCACCCCACTCAATACTACTTCCCTTTGCCACAGTGATCCACTTCCAATTAAAGTAAGAGAGAGACTGGTTTTGCCTGCTCCAGTTCACTGGAGCATTTAATGGCAGCCAAGCAACACATTTCTAACACAAAAGCAGTGTCCTTCCTCAGTAAAGAAATGAGCAAAGCTATCAGTTCCTGCTGATATAGGGTTCCAAACTGGGTAAGACTGCATGGATCACCTGGCCCCAAACTCAAACTAAAGCAGCCTGACAGATTCCAGTCTGTCTATTTTAAGAAATCTTACAGCATATTAAATACTTCAAAATGCTCCCATTTTATCTCCACAGACACCCTATGAGATCAGGCCAGGAGGAGAGGGGCTTGCTAAGTGCCATATGGTGAAATCCATGGCTGAGCAGGGGCTTTTAAATCTGGCACTCCCACCACTATAACCTCTGGCCTTGAAGACATCGTCTAACATCTAAAAAAAATCCAACAGTCACAGCTGGGTAATATCGTTACAAGGACCAGCTAAAATGTATTTTATGTATTTATAACAGAATTTGTGCACTACATTTTGGTCACACGGTGATTCCCAAAGCAGCTTACAACCAAAAGCAAAACAAAACAAGCATCATAAGAATAATAAGATTAAACACACTACAATACATCCACTATAAAACAACAGCAACCAGAGACTACTAAGACAACATCAGTGGCAGAGGATAATATTAAAAGCTCATCTTAAAAAGGATCATTTTTATAACTCTCCTAAAGGCTGGAAGGGATGAGGTTAGACATGCCTCCTAGGGAGGGAGTTTCAGAGTCTAGGGGCTATCACCAAGGCTGCCCTACGCTGAGTACTCACCTGTTACAAGTGTGGCATCAGATGGAAGTGTGTGGAGGCCTAGACCTCTAGGTTTTATAAATAAGCCCTTGTATTGTAGCTGAATTGCATTATGAATTGAATTGATATTCCCAAACCTCTTCTTGTTGTAAATAAGCCTTTGCATTTTTGCACCAATATTCCTAAAACTCTTCTTTATTGTAAATGTGTGTGTAATATGCTTGCAAGTCCCTATGCATGAAAAAACGGGCAGGGTCAAGAGATCATGCCTGCTGTATTTCAGTTTCATTTTGAGAATGTCAGTTTGACAGTTTGGTTTTGGAGGGAAAGGAAGTTTTGAAAAATGGAAGGAACTTTGAGTTCTGCTGATTGGGTTGTTTTAGAAAACTATTGGAACAATTTGTGTGTGTATTATTATTATTATTATTATTATTATTTATTCAATTTCTATACCACCCTTCCAAAAATGGCTCAGGGCGGTTCACAAAGAGAAAAATAAACAAATAAAGAAACCAACAAACACAATCTAAAAAGAAACATAGGATAGGCACCAGCAACAGTCACTGGAAGTCCTGTGCTGGGGGTGGACATGGCCAGTTACTCTCCCCCTGTTAAATAAAGAGAATCACCACATTAAAAGGTGCCTCTTTGCCAATATATAAAAGGGTTGTTCAGAGAGTTAGTTAAGTCAGAAGTAGTCAGAGTCCTGGAGAAAGTCAGGAGATATTAGAGTCCAAAGATGTCAGAAAGAATCACCTTGAAGAAGTCAGAATTCAGTTGAAGGAAGAGAGTCCAAGAGTTGAAGCTGGGGTTGGAAAGAGTTGTAGTCAGAGCTGGAAAAGTTGTAGTCAGTGGAGTCTGGAGAGAGCCTACAAAACTGAAGGATTGCTGGCATAGAACAGAGAGGTGTAATCACTGGCAGAGAGGTGTAATCTCTGCAGAGCTGAAATCATACAGAACTAGAAAAGAAAAGAATCTGAGGATGAACTCAGGAAAATCCAGAGTTGCTAAAGGTGATAATCAAGGAGACCAAGTTAGGTCATTTTTACCACATTTTTGTTCCCTATGCTCTTTTGGTTAATGGTTTTTTGTACTAAACTTCTGAAGCAACTTTTGATTTAAAATCCAACTATTTGCAAAGTAAAATTACTTGTTTATCTTTAAAAGATCTTTAAAGGAAAAATTGTAGCTTCTGTTTACTCCACCACACACCTATAGGCCTTACAACTCTACCAAAGTTTGTTTTTGCAACCGAAGTTTGAAAGGCTGTTATGGTAGACTTAGCCTAGAGCACAAAAGTCTTGGTGGCAGGGGTTAAACTAGTCATTGTCAGTGTCTCGTGGTAGCACAGTAGAGTAGATCCTCCACACATGGAGGCAAGTGGTGAGATAGACAGCTATTAGTGGTCAGGTAGAATTGTAAGGGGAAAATGGTCCTTCAGATACCCTGGCCCTAAATTGTAAAAAGCTTTAATAGGTACTGACCAGCACTGAGTCAAGCTTGGAAACAAAGATCAAAGGCCTTCTCTGTTGCTGCCCCCAGACTCTGGAATGCTCTCCCAGTGGCCATTCGTTCCTCGGACTCCATCACGGCTTTTAGAAAGCTTTTAAAGACTTGGCTTTTTACCCAGGCTTTTACATGATCGTTTTCTACTGCAGCTTCTTTGTGTTTTTATTTGTTGTATTTGTTGTATTGTTTTTATGCCTGTTTTTATGTTTTTATATTTTTAACATGATGTTTTTATTGTCTTTTTATTGTATGTTTTTAACTTTTGTAAACCGCCTTGGGGTTATCTTTTTAACGAAAGGCGGTATATAAATGCAAAAATAAATAAATAAATAAATAAGTTTTCAAATTATCTAAAATCCTTCTACTACTACTATGAGGATTATAGGTGTTAAGCTAGATGGTGGTTGAAACCACTGTTCCCTCTAAGGTGTGCACATGTGCATATGCTCACAAGTTTTCTGATGTCCGCTCAGTTAATTTTATATTCCGCTCAGGTTGAATTAGGAAGGCCCCACTCTGAATGCATGTGTACACACAGTGCCTTGATACTGCCACCCAGAACAGAAGAGCAGGTTGCTTACCTGTAACAGAGGATCTGGGTAGTGGTTCTAGACATTCATAACAGTGGGTTTCTGCGCCTGTGCAGACCAGCTTCGGTTGGAATTCTTCAGCTCCTCGTGACGCCTATAACCACCATATGCATGTGACTGCAGTACCCTCTAGCGGCGGTTAGGCATTCTCTTACTCAGTTTCTTGAGGACCGCCTACCTTGTAAGTCATATTGTCCGGATAGGTAGGCCTTGAGTAGTCTGCTTGTGCTGTAGTGGGGATGGACGGGCGGGTTTTATGAATGTCTAGAACCACTACCAGGTCCTCTGTTACAGGTAAGCAACCTGCTCATCTGGATAGTGGTTCCAGACATCCAAAACAGTGGGTGAATCACAAGCTTCCCTGACAGCGGTGGGTGGCACAAGCTATTGGAGAACTTGTTTAAGAACCGCCCATCCAAATTCTGCCACCGCTGCTGTGCGGAGGTCCAGTGCATAGTGTTTGATAAAGGAGTGGTGTGATGCCCATGTCGCGGCAGTGCATATATCCTTAAAACTAATGCTGGCGAGATGCACCGCCGAAGTGGCATATGCCCTGCTGGAATGTGCCCGTATGGTTCAAGGCAGAGGCACATGTTGTAGGTCATAAGCCAGCTTAATCAGCTCCACTAGCCAATAAGAGAGCTTCTGTCTACTCGGAGAAAGACCCTTATGCTTGCCTTTTTCACATATAAACAGGTATTTCGTCTTCCTGAAGTGTTGAGTTGCCTTAAGGTAAAATAGTAGAGCTCTACACATATCCACTGAATGCATCAAGCGTTCAAGGTGAGTAGAAGTGTTTCTGAAAAAGGTTGGCAGCACAATGTCTGCATTCAAGTGAAAGTATGTTAATATTTTAGGCCCAAAGTCCGGATCCAAATGCATAACCACGCGGTCAGGGTAGAACTTAGTATAGGGATCATCAACACGGAGAGCCTTAAGCTCACTGACACGTTTAGCAGTAGTAATGGCCACTAGAAATAGGGTTTTCAGGGTCGTCAGCTTTACAGTTGCCTTAGCTAGTGGCTCAAATGGTGGCTCCGTAAGAGCCGCAAGAACCAGAGACAAACTCCATTTTTCAGTTGGTGGCCTGACTGGTGGGTAAAGATAATTGATTCCTTTAAGGAAATCTTTACATCTCGGGTGTGTGAACACAGTCTTGTCATCCCACCCATTATGTCGGGCAGAAATAGCAGCCATGTGCACCCTTATGGAGACATTAGCCAGTCCGCTCTTCTTTAAGCTGGTGAAGTAGTGTAGGACATCCTTGAGGCTTACCTGTCTAGGTTGGAAACCATGGGTACCAGCATAACTGCAAAATCTATGCCATTTAGCCCTGTAGTTGCGCCTGGTGGATGACTCTCTAGTGTTGAGCTGGATCTTCCTCAGAAGCCTATCCTCCATGCTGTCAGACTCAGTGCTGATAAGTCTGGGTGCAGCCTGCACCCCTGGTCTTGCGTAATCAGATCTGGCCACCATGGGAGCCTCCTGTAGTTCCCCTGGGAAAGTCTGAGTAGTGGCGTGAACCAAGCTTGTCTTGGCCACCATGGAGCAACTACAATTGCCCGAGTATGCTCCTGAAGCAATTTGGCAACCACCTTGGTTAGAAGTGGGATCAGAGGATAAATATAAAATACGCCTCGGGTCCACTGATGTTGAAAGGCGTCTCCCATGGACAATGGTCCCTGCCCCAATCTTGAGCAATACTGGTTGCACTTTTTGTTTCGCGTTGTCACAAACAGATCCACTTGGGCTGTTCCCCAAGATTGGAAGAGCTGTTTTATGATTACGAGATTCAACTCCCATTCGTGTTGAAGGAGCACTCTGTCTCCCATCAGGTCCCTGCTTAGAGAATCCGCCAAGCAATAGTGCGTTCCCTTGATGTGTATTGCTACGAGATGGATGGCCTTGGGAATACACCAGTTCCAGATCCGATCCGCAGACTCAGGTTGCATAGCGATCTGGACACTGTGCCCCCTTGCTTGTTCACATAAGCTATGGCGGTCGTATTGTCCATCTGCAGCTGGACAATTTGACCTGTTATGTGGTTCTCGAATGTCTGAAGTGCTTTGTATGCAGCCAGGAGCTCCAGGTAGTTGATATGATATTGATTCTCCAATGGAGACCACAGACCTTGAGCCTTGTGTTCGTTCAGATGGGCCCCCCAGCCCGTCAGTGAGGCATCCATCGTGACCATTATTGAAGGCTGTGGTGTCTCGAAGGGCACCCCCCTCAATAAGTTCTCTTGCTTCGTCCACCAGTGTAGTGAAGACAGTACCTTTCTTGGGATCGAGACCTTCTTGGACTGCGGTTCGCTCCTTGGATGGTAAGCTCAGAGGAACCACTGCTGTAATATGCGTAGCCGCAGTCTCACATACGGGATTGTCGTGGTACAAGATGCCATGAGGCCGAGAAGCACCTGGACCTTCTGTGCTCTCTGAAATGATGACAACAGAAAAGAGTTGATCAGGGCCCGTATTCTCTGGAAGCGCTCTTCCGGAAGATACGCCATTTGTTTTTCCATATTCAGCTGAGCTCCGATGTATTGCAGGCAAGTGGGAGGATTTAAAAAAGACTTCTTCCAATTGATTTGTACCCCTAGTTCCTCCAGCAATGTTGTCACCTTGGCTATGTGGGTCACGAGTTCGGGTTTGGTTCTGGCTGTCAGAAGCCAATTGTCTAGGTATGGATACAAAGACAGACCCTGTGTCCTCAAATGGGCCACTATGACCCCCATGCATTTGGTGAACACCCGCGGTGCTGAGATTGGTCCAAAGGGTAGGACGTTGTATTGAAAGATCTCCGACCCTAGCATGTAGCGGAGATATTTGCGGTGGCTTTTCTGTATCCCCACATGGAAGTACGTATCTTTGAGATCGAGCGTTGCAATCCAGCGCTCTCTGTGGAGGAGCGGAAGGATGGCTTGCAATGTCGTCATGCGGAATTTCCATATGTCCATGTAGAGATTCAGCCAACACAGGTCCATTATGGGGCGTATGCCCCCAACCCGTTTTGGGACTTGAAAATATCGGGAATAAAATCCCACCTGACTCTGAGCCCAATGAACAGGTGATATGGCTTCCTTTATCAACGGCTGCTGAACTTCTTCCCGTAGTATCGGAGTTTTGGGTGTGTATCTCATACCCGTAAAGGGTGGGATCTCCGTGAACTCCAGCGCATAACCCATTTGAATTATGCGGAGCACCCATAGATCCGTTGTTATGCGATGCCACACTGGGGCGTAGCGTGCTAGTTTGACTGTCAGTCCTCGTAGGAGTAAGGCAATGTTCTTCCCAGTGGTAGTGCTTAGTAGCAGTCTGTTGTCGTCCTTGTTTGTCTTGGTGTGTGCAGTCGAGCTCAAGGCCAGATCAAAGCTGTCGTTTGTTTGATTGTGCCACCTTATTACGTCCAGATTGGTTGTTTTTGTTTCTGGGGTAAAACGGCTTTTTATTACATCGCTGGTACTGTCGCCTATAGTCCTTACGATCACTTTGGCGGTAAAACGGTTGCTTCCTATGGTACTGCTGGTATCTAGAGGCAGTGTTCTTTTGTGACAAGAAGGAGCGGGCAGTTATTTTTGACTACTTCCACTGCTCCATTGTTTTGTCAGTTTTGTCCGAAAACAGTCCCTTCCCATCAAAAGGGAGATTCTCAATACGGTCTTTCATCTCTTGCTGCAAAAGCCTGTGGCTCGCAGCCATGCATGCAGTCTCAGGAAAATGGAGAAAGCCAAAGTCCATGACTTGGACTCTGCAAGGTGTTTTGCATTCGCCAACTGCTGTCTGGTTGCTGTGGTTGTCTTTGCAAAAGTCGTCTCAAACTGTTTTATGAAATCTGCTGGGTCCAGTGAAGAACGTTGGTCAAACAGGTTCTCCAAGAGGGAGTGAGTATACTTAGCCTGAGATAGTTTGAGATATAGTTTGAGATCTTTATTGAGAGACAGGCTGTGGAACAGGTGTGGCGTCCTAGCACATCTAACTTCCTGCCCTCCTTATCTGGCGGGGTGGTATGTCGGCGTCCCCCCTTGCTAGTAGTTGCGCAATCCACCACTATGGAGTTAGGTGTTGGGTGGTGTACCAGGTACTCATTTGGACATGGTATAGCACCCTCCAGGCGCTTTGAGGTAGGTGCTGAATTAACTCTCATTTGGACTTGGCTGCTCTTGAAATGTGCGGCAACATAGGTATGTAGACTGGGTGCAATCCGGTAGCAATCTTCATCATATTGTAGACTGGGTCATCCAGATCTGTTGTCTTTTGCTTCAGTTGCAGTCCCAAGGCCTGTGCCATCTCAGCCACTTGTTGGTGATAGCCCTTCATCTCCTCATTCGGTGAAATAGAAGGGATGGTCGCTACGTTAACCCTTGGATCTGGCAGAACTGGACCCTCCGGGTCCCTTGGTTCAGGTTCTGTGGAATCAGAAACATAACTGTCCTCATCATCCACATCCTCATCCTCAGAAGTGGCCGTTGGTGAAATATCAATTGGCGAGGTTATCTGAGCAGATGCCGAGGCACGGGCCGTCTGGATTATCTGTACTGAGGTTTGTGGAAAATCTGCTTGCGGGGACACTGAGCGATATTGCGGCAAGGTGGTAATGGTCTGGACTGGTCCGATGAACAGGGGTTGAGAATGTTTGAACTGCAGAGTCCCTAATCTCAGGAACCTGAGGCATAGGTGGTGCAAACGTTTGATCCCCAGTTTCCTGCCTTTGTGGTATCTCCTGTGGAAGGTCACGTTTACGTAGCCATTGTGTGAAAAGAAAGTATTCTTCTTGAGTAACCACAAAGGTGCCCTCACAAGCTCTTGGGGCGGGGTGCCTTTTGCTGCTATAGATGGGGTTTTAGGGACTGCGAGCCAGCTGTTGCTATCCCAAAAACCTGTGAAAGTGCCCGTGGAAGGGTTACTCTCTGTAGAGTCCAACAAACGTGCGGGTCTTCCTGAAGGCAGATCTCGCATCTCAAGGGGCATTGTCGGTAGCATCCTTTCTCCCTCTACATGGGTATTGATTTCCACATTGTCAAAGTACTCTCCTTCTTCGAAGTCGGGTTCGGTGTCTACAATCACTGCCACTGTATGTGAGTCAGAGCCCAACGGCTCCGATCCCATCGACATTGACGCTAACTGTGTAGTCTTCGACGCTGGGCGAGATTTCGGCAACACTGATTTCAATGCCGTTCTCTATGTCGAGTGGCTTCAGTGTCCCTCCTTCTACGCCAAGCGCACTCGATGTTGAGGGCTTTCCCTCGATGCCAGGCGATCTCGGTTCTTGGGCATTGATGGGGACTGACAAAGTGTCGATGCCGGGGATAAAGAAATCGCCCGGTGTTGAGGCAGCTCAAAAGATTGGTGGTCCGAGGGCGTGCAATCCAAGTTGTGGCCACGTCACTCTATATGCTTTGATTTCTTTGCTGGCGGCTCTGGTGTCTGAGCCCTCCCTTTCCTCTTGGGGCTAGGTGGCAGGCCTCCTCCATCAAGTATACTTTAAGCCTGGCCTCGTGGTTTTTCAAGGTCTGTTTGTTGAAGGTTACACAGACCGAGCAACATGATGCATCATGCTCTTCCCCCAAACAAAATAAACAGCGGTCGTGGCCGTCGGTTGAGGGGAATTTGCCATGGCAGTTGGAGCACAGCTTAAACGTGGTCTTCTCCTTACCCTGCTTCTGTTTCATAGTCATTTGTAGTGGAAAGAAGCGATGTCAGTATATCCGTTCTGTAGTCCAAAAAGGGGGGAAGGTCGCAATTGATGCCAAATCCGAGGGAAAATGAAAGTAGAATTGTCGTTCATTCCGGTCCAAAGGAAGTGTTCACGATTTCGTCAGTTTTGAGGGATATCCGAGAGATATCCGAGAGAGAGATCAAGAGTCCGTTCCAGTAGTCAAGAGTCCGTTTACTAGTCAATTTGAGCAAGATTAAATTCCTGAGGAGCAAACAGTTCTGAAGTCTGATCCGTATGGCGGTCAGAAAGAAACTGAGTAAGATGATGCCTAACCACCACTAGAGGGTACTGCAGTCACGTGCATACGGCAATTATAGGCATCGCGAGCAGCTGAAGAATTCCAACCAAAGCTGGTCTGCGCAGGTGCAGAAACCCACACCTGGGGAGGACTTGGTCGCATTGCACTGTGTTCTGTTAGGGCTGAGCTTGGCTGGAT
Source organism: Hemicordylus capensis (assembly GCF_027244095.1). Lineage (NCBI taxonomy): Eukaryota > Metazoa > Chordata > Lepidosauria > Squamata > Cordylidae > Hemicordylus > Hemicordylus capensis. The sequence goes on from NC_069662.1 coordinate 169,291,411, forward strand.
GTCCAAGTAGGTGTGGATGCGGTTTCGCTCCACCCATTCCCTGCGCTGAATGACATGGCATTGCAAAGCTGTTTGTGCAGCCTTGGTTGGAATCAGGGAGGTCCCTTGTATTTTATTTTTTTTAAAACCCAAGATATAGGGCCTAAACCTTGAATTATGGCACCACTATTGTAGGAAGCCAGTAGAGACACATGAGCACTGATGCAATGCATTTCCATGGGCTCTGTTTGTCGGCAGGTAAACCACCACAGTCTTCACTAATACTCTTCAGAAGTCAGCCCCATGTAGGGTGTTGGCAGTAGTCAAATTACAAAGGGATTAATAATTGTTGATAGGTCAGAAAATATATCTCAAATATCACCAGACCTTCCCAGCAGGTTCTAGCCTTGCGTTTCAGAAAGTGTCAGGGCTTTGGGGCATCTAGTATGCTGCCCATTAAGATAGGCTAAATCACTGTCTGAAGCTACAAAGCCGAGCAGTCTTCTCTCTTCCTTCTCGACCATTGAGATACTGGGAAAAAACATTCTCTGCTGCTGGATGAGGACATCTCATGTGGGTTATCCTTCCCATGTGCTCCAGTAGGCAGGGCTATGCTAATTAGGGGGAAAGCCTTAAAAGCCCGGGGACCCCTCCCAATTCTTATAGTTCTACATACAGCTCCAGAGGCAGCTCTTTTTCTTCAGCCAAACCTGCTCTTCCTCTCTTTCTCAAACACTTATGTCCCCAAATCTTTGCTATCCATTTCAAACTGGTTTTTGGATGGGCTATGGGGTGGAGACTGCCTTGGTCGGCCTGATGGATGATCTCCAATTGCCAACTGCTCCCAGCAGCAGCTCAACAGCCTCCTGAGTCCTGCTGCACACGAGCCTCCGCCGCCCAGTCAATCCGCTGAGTGCCGGGACACATCCCCACACATCCAGGGCAGGCACGTCTACGAGAATTAATAATAATGATTGGAACTGGCATGCCAGCAGTATGCACTCCACACCAACTAACTTTGGTGCAGATGCAACAGTCCCTGGTCCTCTAACCACAGAGACCTTCCATGGGCTCAGGCATTCTCCTCCTTCACATGGGCATTTGCCCTTCCCTTTTGGAGCTAACTATGGTCAGCATTAAGACTGCACTGCCATATCAATACAACACATTTTGCACATGTGTTTAGAAACAGGTTTCCAAGATGTGGTTTGAGTGAAGTATGGTAAGAGAAGATGCCAGTGTAGATTCAAAGCTAACCACAGTCTGTTGCTAAATTAAGGGAGGGAGGAAATGTTCATACAAGAGGGTAGGAGAACGAGCGAGTTGAATGGCCTTGACTCAGCCAATGGCACTGAAAGGAATAAGCAAAGGGAATAAGCAAAGAGGTGAACACACAACATGCCTTTTCCTGTTTTTACTTACATTTCTGGGGTCTTAGATTTGTTTTTCCCATTGAAGAATTCTGGAAGAGCACGGCGTTCAATCACATGAATACTATCAGAAAACAAACAATATGAACATACTTAATTCCTCTCTAGGAGTCCAAATTTTCATTATGAACTATGAAGCTATTGTGACAGAATGACCTCTAGGCTCTCTCCTCCACTCACATATACAATAATTATAATGCCCTTATACAAAACTATGGTGCAGCCACACCTGGAGTACTGCGTACAATTCTGGTCACCACATCTAAAATAGGACATTGTAGAACTGGAAAAGGTGCAGAAGAGGGCAACCAAGGTTTTCAGGGGCCTAGAGCACCTTCCTTATGAGGCAATACTACAACACCTGGGGCTTTTTAGTTTACAAAAAAGACAACTGTGGGGAGACATGATAGAGGTCTATCAAATCATGCATGGAGTGGAGAAAGTGGATAGAGAGGAATTCTTCTCCCTCTCCCATCACACTAGAACCAGGGGTTATCCCATGAAATTGACTGCCAGGAAATTTGGGACCAGCAAACGGAAGTACATTTTCACACAATGCATAATCAACTTGTGGAATTCTCTGCCACAATGACATTATTTATCTGTAAAAGTAAAGTGTGCCGTTGAATCGGTGTCGATTCCTGGTGACCACAGAGCCCTGTGGTTGTCTTTTGTAGAATACAGTACTTGCAAGCAATTAAGAAGTACAGGAAAAGGTTACACTGTTAGTCACAAACAAGATGGAAAAATTAACTGCTTTATGATTTGCTACTCTAAAATTACATACCAATCCCAAAACATGATGATTTTACAACTGCGTGCAAGGCATAGCGCACACTACCAGAATTGAGAGTCACACACTTGACTATGCACAATTCATGTTAGTCAGGCATCAGAAGTGAAAACTGGGAGAAAACCAGAGCTCGTTTTCAGCTCTAACATATACGGATCTTGATCTTTCGCCTCAGTTCCCAATGCTTTTACTATATCAAGCATTTTCATGGGTTATCTGCAATACTTCACAGTCCACAGTGTTCTGGATATAATCCTTTTGCCATTAATTGAATTATGAAATTGATTTTCTATTTTACAGAATGATCAAAATTAGACTTCATTTTTTAAAAGATTAGGCTGAAAGTAATTGGGTAATGGGAATTTTCTTCAACAAATTACTCTGTGAGAGACTCCACAGTTAATACGGGTTCAGTTTTCAAGGTCTTCAAATGCAGTTTACGTTAAGTATCCTCATTTGCCCCCTCTCCCATTAAAGCAAGACACAGAGAAGCATTTCCGCAGATTTAAGCCAGCTTAGTTCAGCCACCAACTTCCACACAGGATCTTCTAAGTTCTGACAACAAGCTCCCCTCGGAGATTTACCACAGAGATACTTCACTGCCACCTGACCCTACAGGCAATTTCTCATCTAAGTAAGGATCATCTTTTGAGAGTCTGCTTCAAACGTGTGAAATGGGAGGATGTCTATGCCCCTATCCCCCACAGGCCGTGTATGTGTGCACATCCCAACCTTTCCCAATTCACACTCTCCACGGACGATCTGCACCCATTCCAAATAGTAATCTATTTCAGTGTCTAGGCATGTGGGGGCATGGCTGAGTTTTCAGCATATGACCAGTCTGGAGAATCCAAACAGAGATGACACTTGAGACACAGAACGCTACTAGGTACTACTTAGCTACTAGGGCTAAGGCTCAGCACATATAATGTCACTCCTCAGTCAGAACCATGATTGGTTTTCCCCAGCAACTTTCCCAGTATGAGTGATTTCTGACACACAGATCCTTGTAGGAAGAGCCTCTCTTTCCCTAAAATATGTTTCTGGAGAGTTTTTTTGTTTTGGGCCCTTTGACCAATTGGACCCAGAGGATTGGTGTCATTTGCAGACTGGGTCTAGTCAATGGAGAAGTTAGTTTTAAAGCTAGTCCTTCCTGGTGTTCATTACAGGAGACAAATGAAATAGGAAAGTAAGCATTTATTAAGCCAGAAAAATTCCTGAAGATCACCACTTTACTGCACTCTTAGCATGTGACCGCATCAGATGAGCAGGATGTGCTGGAAGAGGCAACGAGTGTAACACAACTCTACTTTTCCTGGCTCCTGAAATGCCATTAACCAAGTTTGTTCTCATGGCAATCTTGGCAACAGTTTTAATTTATAAACTATAAACAGCCGGCATATTAAAATGTATCCAAAATGGGGTTTCCCCATCTCAGCATGCTGCAATTAGTCCCCGAGTCTATAGATGTGTCCTTCCTCAAGCAGTAGCTCCCTCTCATTACTACATAGCAAACTGCTTTTGAACTGAAAGAGCTTCAAGCACAATTTTACTCCATCTAGACCTAACATGCAGGTGGCCCTCATTATCTGTGGGGGTTCCATTCTGGTCTACAACCGTGCATAATGAGACTTTGAGTAAATGGGAATTGAAGGGGTTAGGCACAAAAAAAGCACAAACTCAGCATATAAAAGAGAGGGAAGACACTTCTAAAAAGAAACCAACAGAAGTGAAAGGGGTATGAAGGAAGGCTCACCGAAACAGAAGCTTCTAATCATGTGAGCTTAAAGTGGGGGGGGAGGAAGAAATAAGATCAATAAAGTACTGCACTTTATTCTCCACGTCTCCAGTGATGCCGCCCACCCGCAAGCCCTAACTGCTCTGATTTTCCATGAAAAATCATGGGAATTTTTTTTTTTTAATTAAAGAGTCACAAAATGGCTCCGTGCTGAAAATGGTGGCCAGAAATGACATCAGAAGTCATTTCTGGCCACCCAGGAACTGCAGATAGGTGAATTTTGCCTATTTTTGAACCACAGATAACGAGGTTGGTCTGTATAACCCAACCTGTGGATACGTGGAACTATGAGTGCCAGGACTGCAAATAACAAGGGTCACCTGTATAAATATATGTGCATTATACTTCTATTTTACTCTTTCATTTTATTTAAAAATTTATTCCCTGCAGACTCAAGATGGCTAACAAAAATTAAAAGGATACAACAATCAAAAAGTAAAAAAACAGCATAAAAGAGAGAGAGAAGAAACTGCTAAAAAGAAACCAACAGAAGTGAAAGAGGTATTAGGGAAGACTCACTGAAACATAAGCTTCTAAGCACATGAGGCGCCTATCCATTTTCCATCCAAGGGGCTGATCAGGACCAGACCTGCTTAGCTTTACTAATATCGCAGTCTCAGATACTGCCAGTACACTCACTGAGCCCATGCCAAACCATGGTTAAGGAAACTTAACTGCAACATCTGGAGATGATTCTCACGATCGCCAAAAAGCGGGCTAAGAGAGCCTAGCCCGCTTTCTAGAGACTATGAGAACCACCAGCCTCGCAGGCAAGCCCAGTTGCTCTCAAGCGGGTTACCCGCTTACGGAGCCCTCCCCTAAGCACAAGTTAGCAGAGCGAGTGCTCCACTAACCTGGGGTCTACGATCATATGTTGCCATGGTGCGGCTTCGCGCCGCAGCAACTCACAAGGAGACCCCCGACCAGGAGGCTAAAAAGCAGCCTCCCTGCTCAGGGGTCTCTCCAGCATGCTCTGCTCAGAACATCCTGGAACTTCCGGGGGCCACGCAGCCCCCGATCCCTGCAGCCCCTGACGGCTCTGTGACGGAGCCAGCAGTCGTGTGGGCAGCCGATCCGGCTGCCCGGGGAGGGCTCACTGATCATCTGTGGGGAGAGCGGGCTTAGCCTACTCTCCTTGCAAACCCTCTGGAGGCGATAGTGAGACCTTCCTCCTGAATTTACCAACTGTGGTTTGTGCTTGGTTGACAATTCACAATCAGAAGCAAATCATGGTTTGAGTCAATGTCTGAACTGACATAATGTTTATGCTTGCTACTCTACCTCCAGAGGTCAATGAACGGAGAGACTAGAGTGCTCAGTAGAAAAAAATGAGCAAGCAACTTTAAAATGTTTCACATTGAACTTTTGTGATATGGCATGGGGGCTCAACTGTTCAAAGAGGGGATAAAATCATCAACTCCACGGAGAGACTTGAAATTGGCTAAGTAGTCTTTTTAATCCTCGCAATAGTATAAAGAGACCTAATTTTGCTGGCCACTGGCATCACAGACAAATGTACTATATGTGGAGCTGCCCTTGAAAATGGTTAGAAAACTTCTAGTTCAAAACAAGGCATCTAGACAATTAACTGGAATGTGCCAGTTTGAATATGCATCTCACCAGGATCAAAAGATCTACACTGGCTACCAGTTTGTTTGGGGGTGCAATTCAAAGGCTAGTTTTGACCTTGAGAGCCCTCAATGGCTTGTGGCCAGGAGATGTCAAGGATGGTCTTCCAGCTCTACAGAGCACCTATTCTGCATGCAGAAGACCCCCGGCTCAATCGCTGGCAGCACCTCCAGGGAATGCTGGGAAAGGCCCTTCTCTGAGACCCTGGAGAGTTGCTGCTGCTGCCGCCGCCGCCACTCAGCAGAGACAATACTGAGCCAGAGAGATCAAATGGCTGCTATTGTTTTATAACCGTTCTAGATAAAAAAAGTAAACCATAGTATGAAAATAGGTGGAAAAATTAACAAATGATTAATAATGGAAGAAGCAGGATAAACAACAAACACCACCTACATTCCAGTGTTCAGAAGGGAGAAGTCTGGCACATTGCCTCTGACTTGCTGAAACAGATATTTAACATTTAGAAGCTGCACCTTTGAAGTGAGGGCAAACAGGGAGGCATAGATGTAAAATTCCTCCTCCTCTCCGGCAGCCAACATGATGCAAGTCTCAGAACAGCAATTACAGTAGGCCAATTTGCATTCCATCTGAGGGTAATGTCTAGCCTAGTTACGAGTGCTTAAGCATGCTTCGGATACAAAAATACTTTCCCCAGACAGCTATTAGAGTATAGTAGCATCTACGTATGTCAGAGGCACACACTTTAGGTCTAGAAGAATCACAGACCATTTTATTCATGTCTTCAAAACAGCATGTGGAAGGCAACATCCCACAGCACATGAGAAGCTGGCCAGTGGAAATTTAGGGTGAGAATTCAGTGTGCCAACCTGTTTCCTAGGAATGAATATTAAGACACCAATTCTGGGGCTACAGGACAGCTGGTCTTCAGGTAGCAAACATGACTTGCCCCCTTTGCTAAGCAGGGTCCACCCTGGTTTGCATATGAATTGGAAACTACATGTTTGAGCACTGTAACACATTCCCCTTAGGGGATGGAGCCACTCTGGGACGAGCACTTCCGTGCAGAAGGTTCTAGATTCCCTCCTTGGCATCTCCAAGATAGGGCTGGGAGAGACTTCTGCCTGCAACCTTGGAGAAGCTAAAGTAAGTCTGTGCAGATAATACGGAGCTAGATGGACCAATAGCCTGATTCAGTAGAAGGCAGCTTCCTATGTTCCCTTTCTATATTCCAACCCCATGATAAGCAAGAGGGGGTGCCACTGGCAGCTTAAGTGGCACTCCTCACATGTTCAGATTCTGCTCTGACCTTCAGAAATAAATCAGTCCTACAAAAGAGTATCAAGGGTGACTTCAACTCAAATTTCTACTATTCTATGAATCTAAAGGCACAGGATTCTGTGTCAGGATCTCTGACACAGGAAGTCCTTACATAATAAGCAGACACGTAGACGGTGAGTCTGTTCTAGCTATGAGTATGAATATTTATATACCGCCTTTCAATAAAAGTTCTCAAAGGAGTTTACAAGGAAAAACAAATAAATAAGATGATTCACGGTTCCAGGAAAGGTCACAATCTAAAACATACGATAGACACCAGGAACATCCACTGGAAAAATACTGTCCTGGGGTTGGATAGGGAAAGTTGCTCTCCCCCTGCTAGATGTAAGAGAATTACCACTTTTAAAAGGCACCTCTTTGCTCAGTTAGCATCACCGGATCACCGTGAAAGCAAACTGGCTGAAGGTTATACTACATTCCACTACGGGGGTGGGTGCTGACTGGTAGGATGAATCTAGTTGCTACTCCTTCGTTTCACAGAATCCACGTTCAAGGGGGCAGAGCTAAATACAGTACACCATTGAGTTCAACCCAGTGGCCAAAGGCACAGCAACTCCATCTAAACTATCTCTGACTGCTAACTATCTAATCTTCCTGAAAATCTGTAAGGACAGATATTTTAGAACTTTCCAAGCAGTTTCTTCCACCAATGAACTGCTCTTTCAATCAAGAAGGTGTTTCACCTTAAACCAGCATTTCAAAACTCTAATAAATTATACCAACTGAAAAAAGTGTGGGCAATAGCTGGAGGATTGTTGTCCTTTAGTAAGAAATGCATATTTATTTAGCAAATGTGTATACTGCCCACTACCAAAGTCAGTTTACAGCACAAAACAAACCAAGAATTTTTAATGGTTAAAACATATAAAAGATTGAATTAAAATATTCATTAAAAACACATCAACTAACTAAAATGCTTGGCTGAAGAGATGTGTCTTTAGTTGTTCCCCAAAAGCCAACAAGGATGGAGCAGCAATAATCTGAGCAGGAAGTGCATTCCCCAGCCCTGGGGCAACTACAGAGGCGGCTTGCCTTTGAGTCACCTCCAGACGAGCTGGCAGCACCCTGAGACGAACCTTCCCTGAAGATCTTAATAAGCGTTAGGGTTCATAATGAAGAAGGCATTCTCTTAAATATCCTGAGCCCAAGCCATTAAGGGCTTTATGGGTAATAACCAGCACTTTGTATTTTCTCCAGAACCTATCTGCAAATTTTGCAGATATTTTTGGACAGAAGTAATATGGTCCCTACGGGACACCTCAGAGACCAATCTGGCAGCAGCATTCTGCACCAATTGCAGCTTCTGAACTATGTACAAAGGCAGCCCCACATAGAGTGCATTGTAGTAGTCAAGCCTGGCAGTTACCAGTATGTGCACCACTGTTTTAATCATGTGCATCACTTCCAGGAAAGGACAGTTAGCGAACCAGCCAAAGCTGATAGAACACACTCCTGGCCACTGTCTCCCCCTGAGGTATCAGAGAAAGGATTGGGTCCAGACGTACTCCCAAATTGCAAACCTGTTCCTTCTGGTGGAGTGTAAGCCTATCCTTAACAGGCAGCTCTATCTCATTTCTTGAACTGTGGCTTCCTACAGTGAGCACCTCCATCTTGTTTGGATTCAGTCTCCGTTTCTTATCCCTCATCCAGCCCATTACTGCCTCAAGGCAGGCATTTAGAGAAGTTATGCTATTGCCTGATGAAGCTGACATGGAGAAGTAGATTTGGTTGTCATGAGCGTACTGGTAACACCCTTCACCAAATCCCCTGATGATCTCTCCCAGCGGTTTCATGTAGATGTTAAAAAGCATTGGAGTCAAAATGAGCCCTGAGAGACACCATATAAAAGCTTTTGCTTTGTAGAGCAGCAGGTTCAAAGTAACACCTTCTGAAATCTGCCTGAGCAGAACCACTGCAAAGCAGTGCCCCCTACACCCTATCCCCACAGACGATCAAGGAGGATACCATGGTCGATGGTCCAAAAGGACCAACAGAGTTACACTTCCTCTGTCAGTTCCCTTTTGGAGATCATCCATCAGGCCAACCAAAGCAGACCATAACCTCTCCGAAAGCCAGTTTGAAATTGATCTAGATAATCTGTTTCATCCAAGACTGCCAGGAGCTGAGAGGCCACCACCCTCTCAATCACCCTGGCGAACCATGGGAGATTGGAGACAGGCCTATAATTGCCTAAATCTTAGGGATCAAGTGTAGGCTTCTTTAAAAGAGGTCTAATAATTACCTCCTTTAAACAAGGCATACTATCTTCCCTCAGGGAAGCATTTATGATCTCAACCAGGTTCTCTCCAACAATCTCCCTGCTTTGTTGGACAAGGATCGAGAACAGATAGTAGGACGCACAGTTCCAAGCAGCTTGTTCTATGTTAATCTGTAACTGTAATAAAAATTGATTGATTGATTGATTGATTGATTGAAGTAGCTTGTTCATGTCCTCAGGAGACACAAAGTGAAACTGATCCAATATAACGACACAAGAGGAGTTACTGGATACCACCCCCCCAAGACTCTGCACCAACAATGGAAACCAGGTCGGCTCAAATACGAGATATTTTTGTCTATAAAACACTCATTAAAAGCTTCAGAGCGCTAACTGATGGTTCCAGTTCCAATTCCAAAGCCAGAGCAGAAGAGACCTGTATAAGTCCCCTCCTCTCACCAACTTCAACAATTCTGCTGGACACAAACCAGCAAATGCAATACACGCAGCAACGAATTGCTTCTTTGCTGCACGTATTGCCTGAGCATAAGTCTTCAATTGTGCTCTGTGTTGTAATCTATTGGATTCGAGCCAAGTCCTTCTCCACTTGCACTCTAGTTGTCTACCTAGCTGCTTCAGCTCCCATAGTTCTTCAGTATACCATGGAGCTAATTTAGAAGCGGGTTGGAGAGGACACTTAGGAGTGATCGAGTCTATCACCCTAGTGAGGTCATTATTCGAGTTTTCCATCAGGGTGTCAACATGAACATTCAAGCACTCCAAGGTTCTTGGAATCTTATTGTACCCAATAGCCTCCTTGGGCGGATCATCCTAACAGGCCCTTCAACCCTGCAGAAGTGACTAGTGGCTGCAAACTGAACCTTCAATAGGTAATCATTGGTGTCCCCACTCACAGAACACCTCCCCGATGAGAACAAAATACCAAATCAAGTGTGTGACCAAGCAACTTGTGTCGGACCTGAGACCACTTGGGAAAGGCCAATAGTTGTCATGGCCACTATGAACTCCAGAACTGCTCCTGACAGTTCAGTCCCGAAGTCACCCACCGCCATCAACCTGGGCGTCCCCAATGCCAGCTCCTCAACCAATATGACAATATACTGTATATCAGTCACTCATAATGCATTCTGAGAGAAAACCATCACCTAGGGAAACAAGACCAGGAGCCAAACTCTGGGTTTTGACAAACTAGGTGTCAAATAGTCAGGTGTCTAGAAAAAGCCCTGCATCTGTTCAAAACAGTTATGTCTACTCTAAACTGAGTTCACATCCTTGATTCTCCTGCACAGATGTCAAACTATCACAGACAGTTGTCCATCAAGTTTCTGCATTTATAAGCTATTCAGCTGAGCACATTTTAGTAAACTCTGCAGTTTATGAAACTCCACAGTTTTAGTGAGTGTCTTACACAAACTAGTTTAGCTTCCTGCGATGAGAGAAAGTTAGCGCTATTACCACTGGTTATCATACTCCAGAAAGCAACTTGGAATGGAATACCAGGCCATCAGGACCACCCAGAAAAGGAAGGAAGGTCACAGTGCAGCCGTATCTCTTTCATGTAATCAAGTATCACTAGATTTAATGGGAGAGGCTTGCCAAACTAACAACTCAGTCCACAGACCTGCATTGGTCACCGTGCATCAAGGCAGAAGGTAAGATGGTGTAAGAGTGAGCTTGTGTTTCATCTGCCTTTCAGTGGACAACCAGCAAGGAGAGGATCCCTCCCAGCAGCCAAGTCCTGAGCAGGCAAGGCTGAGAGAGCAAACTAATACAATCAAATAAGCTGGCTTCTACAAACCCACTTGCCACTAGTGAGTGTCTCCAGCCCTCTGGCAAGCAGAACACCCAGCACCACAGAGCAATCCCCACCGGAAATCTGAGCTCCACTGCCATTATTGAGAAAAAGAAAAAACAGGAACTCCTTCTGAGCAACAGCAGAGAGCTCCTACTGTTTCCATCTCCATATCCCAGTGGAAATGATCCAAGACCCACTTTTCTTCTAGAGCCTCTGCATGTGCCAGAAAAGGATTTAAGGGAAGAGAGGGGATTGGTGGTGACAACAAATAATGGTTAACTAGTAAGCTCAGCCTAAATTTGTGGATCCCTGCAAATAAGGGAATTGACATGGAATTCCTACAATGGCCAGGCATTCTCTTTAGCTAAATGTACTACTCCTGAGTTCAATCTAGGTGTAAGGTGCTGAGGGTATCAAGCCGGGGACTCTAGCAGCAACACTCCAGCACCCAACTCCCTGCATCACCTCCCAGGCAAAGTATTTGGTTACCAACTCGTCCTTGAAAACATCTCCTCTCTCTGACCTTTTTAATGTATTTATTTAAGCAAATGTAGTAGTATGTTTATTGTGGTCGCAGGCCAGATTAACAATAACAATTAATAACATTCATAAGAAAATTGAAAAATTTCAAAAGTTTACAAAATCACAAACTGTTTTTAAGCAAATGTATATCCTGCCTTTCCAATCAGAAGGCAGCTCACAACAGGATGAAGAGCAGCAGTCAAATTCTAGCATTCTATCTCCAACAGTGGCTAGGCACTAATTTCCTAATTAATTTCTAATATTTTCTTTCCCGTCCATTCCCCTAATAACCCTTCTGTAAACTGCTTACATAAGTTAGTCCCCTGCTAACTAAGCAATGAGGCATCTTTTAAAAGTCGTGATTCTCTTTACTGAGCAGGGAGTGAGCAACTGACCCTCTCCATCCCCAGCACAGCATCCCTCTAGTAGCTGTTGCTGGTGTCTATCTTTTTTCTGTTTCTTTTTTATATTGTGAGCCCTTTTGGGACAGGGATCCATTTTTATTTTTATTTATTTATATCTATGTAAACTGCATTGGGAACTTTTGTTGAAAAGTGGTATATAAATATTCACCATCGTATTCGTATTATATGACATTCCATTAGAAAGAGAAGCAAACCTAACTTGATAAGATGCTATATAGTACATAAACTTATGGACTATCTGAAATGAAATATTATGCTGTGACCCTGGCACTTAGTGAGGCTATTCACACGATGGGAGAAAATCAGATTAGCAGAGGCTAGCCCGATTTTCTCCCATCGTAAGAACCACCGGGCTGGCAGCTGAGCCCGGTGGTTCCTAAGCAGGTAACCCGCTTAATTGCCCCTGCCTTAAGCCCAGGTTAACGGAACAAGTGCTCCGTTAACCTGGGCTTTCCGATCGTGAGTTGCTGTGGTGCAGCTCCGCGCCACAGCAACTCATGAGTAGACCCCTGATCCAGAGGCTGAAAAGCAGCCTCTCGGCTCGGGGGTCTCTCCAGCAGCTTCCGGGGGCTGTGCGCCCCCCGATCCTCCCAGCCCCCGCTGGCTCCGCAATGGAGCCGGCAGTCGTGTGGGCGGCCACTTCGGCCGCCCAGAGCAGACGGCCTGCTTGTGTGCGGGCAAAGCGGGCAAAGCCCGCTCTCCCCGCTAACCTTCCCCAGGCAGCTCCCACTGATTGTGGGAACCACCTCAGTATCTAAAGCCAAGTTGGAGTACACAAGACCATCCTGAAATCTAAGATAGAATTGCCTCATATGAATTACTTTTGACAAAGGAGAATTAACTACAAACTTGGAAGTCACCCAATTTAAAGAAACGTAAGATTATGTGTCAGTATAACTTGCATCAGTTTCAGATCCCCCAAATCCCTACTAGCTGGGATCTAGAGGTGTTGATCACCAGATTTGGGTATCCAGATCAGTCTAACCTAACGGAAGTCACCCTGGAGTAGTTCTGAGAACAGAACCATGACAGTCATCTAGAGCAGTGTTTCTCAAACTTTTTGGAGTCAAGGACCGCTAAATTCTTCGTGCAGAGTTTCAAGGACCGCTACATTCTTCATGCGCAGTTTCCCGGACCAGCAGTTAGTAAAGGGGTTTCAAGTCTGTCTATCTATCTCTCTATCAGACTTCTATACTGCCCCAAACATGCATCTCTGGGCAGTTTAGAATGAAAATAATATAAGCATTAAAATTATTAAATTTGGAATCTTTTGCAAACATGGAATATTAGGGGTTCTTAACCTTGGGTCTCTCAGTTAAACTCCCATAACCCCCAACAACAATGGCATTTGGCCATTATGGCTGGGGATTATGGGAGTAGAAGTCCACCAATGTCTGGGTACCCAAGGTTGAGAACCCTTGAATCTAAAAGCCTGGGTGAACAAATTTGTCTCCAGTATGTCTTCAGTATGTGCGGGGTGGGGGTGGAGGTGCTTCTGATTACTCAGTGGAGAGGGTATGTTGGGCCATTAGAAAAATTCAAAAGCTACATGGGGCCAATGAAAACAACATACAAGCAAGCCCCACTGATGCAAGAGGGAAACAGCGTTCCCTCTCAAGGCACCTTGACCACAACAGGCAGCTGGGTTTCAATCAACCAGCCTTTGGCTGCAAATAATGAGCATGCAAGAACCAGCAGCCCTTCAAGTGGTGCCCACTGCCATACTTTTTCCTCCATGCCCCCGCACCGCATACAGTTTGAAGCTGTAAAGATAGGGAATAAGATAGCTGTAGGAAGATCTCAGCAGCACATGGAGGCAAGGCACAAGAAGGGTCCCATGCCTCCGTGATACTCTTCCTCTTCCGTGCCATGTGCAAAATTGAGGAAGTGAGTGCCTTGATTTCAGTTTGGGGGGGGGGGTTGACTCCCAGTCAGGGACCGGCACTCAAGCCTTCGGGGACCGGCAGCGGTCCAGGGACCGGTGGTTGAGAAACACTGATCTAGAGGAGCCTCTGGACCTGTGGCAATGGCGAAGTGGTTCAACCTGAACCCATCCTCCCCCATACATCCCAGAACTCTGTTCTTACCAGTTATAGTCAAACCAAGATGCATAGCTGGGGATAATAATGTGATTAGTCTGTTCTGTGACATTGTCTTCTCCTGGGTCTATTGAGCGACTCTGGTCCCCTTTGTTGGGATCTTCATCTTCCTGGGGGAAGTAAGCAGCAGTGGGTGAAGTTAACGGGGGGAGGAGGAAAACCAAAGCTGGTTACATTAAACACAAAGTCTAATTTGTGTAATAAGGAAGAACCAACTGTTGAAGCCACCTCTCCTTGAGGAAAGGCAAAATGGAATTGAATGGGGCACCTACACAGTTGGTCTCTATACAGCAAGCACTTGGGTGAGATTTTATTCATTCATTCATTCATTCGATTTATATACCGCCCTTCCAAAATGACTCAGGACGGTTTACAACAGAATAAAAACAATTAAAACCAGTTAACGATTAAAATCAAAACTATACAAACAGAATAAAAACCAATTAAACATTCAGCAGTTAAAAACCCTGGAAAACCAGGGCAAATATTTAAAACAATTTAAAACAGTTTACAACAGTTTAAAAACCCTGGAAGGCCAGGCCAAATAGATAAGTTTTAAGAGATCTCCTGAAAGACAGCAATGAACTCAAATTACAGATTTCTGCTGGGAGTGCATTCCATAGCCCAGGAGCAGCTACAGAGAAGGCCCACCTCTGAGTTGCCACCAGACAAACCGGTGGTAACTGGAGATGGACCTTTGTGACAGCTTTCATAGCGTTAAAGTGGAATAGGAGAGTTAATTCCACAGATACAGTAAAGAGCGGCTGGATCACTAACTCCTTTCCCTTCCCTCTCTGAAAGGCCCAGGTCAAGAAGACACAACAAATGGGCTTCCTGGGAGAGACATGCTTTTTACAAGCGGTGGCGGCAGCAGCAGCAAACGGAGCATTGGTTCACTTACCATGAAGGCTTCTTCTGGTTGCTGATGCCAGGGACATCTCTATGGGTTATCCCTCTCAAGAGCTCCAAGACAGGACAGAATCTGATTTGATAAGAAAAGAAGACACGCCCACCCGAGCCTGAGAGGGATAACCCTGCCCCAGTTCTTTTGGGCTGAGAAAGCAGAAGCTCACACACACCAAATACATAATACAGATCTAGTAAAAGGAGAAAAAACACACTGAGCAGATATGGCTGCCAGACTAGTGTGGAACCGATTTCGTCGGCAGCAGGCCAGAGCACCACATATAGCTGGGTGGGCCGAGATGTCCCTGGCATCAGCAACCAGAAGAAGCCTTCATGGTAAGTGAACCAATGCTCCGTTCTTGGTTGCTAGGATGCCAGGGACATCTCTATGGGACATACCATAGCTGGCCAACTAGGGCGGGAGCGCTATGGCCTATTGACGTAGAAGAACCTGCTGCAAGTCCCTCCCACCGGAGGACCAGGCTGAGGCATACTCATCAATTTTATAGTGCTTCGTAAAGGTGGATGGAGAGGCCAAGTAGCCGTTCTGCATATCTTGTCAACAGATGCATTCGTGGAGAAGGGTGCCGAAATTGCCGCCGCCCTTGCTGAGTGTGCGAGGATGTGAGCGGGGGACCTAAGATGCTGAGACTCGTAGGCCATAGCAATACAGGCCTTTATCCACCTTGCGTTCGTTGTAGACAAAACAACCATTCCTACAGACCATGGATGTAAGGAAGTGAACATAGCATCCGACACTCTAAAGCAGGCCTGTTCAACTTAGGCCCCCCAGCTGTTTTTGGACTACAACTCCCATAAGCCCCAGCCACAGGGGCCAATAGCCAAGGATTATGGGAGTTGTAGGCCAACATCTGCAGGAGGGCCGAAGTTGAGCAGGCCTGCTCTAAAGGAAGCTGACCACTTGATGTAAGCCTTACAGCAGCGCCGGACATCTAGTCTGTGTCACTGTCTTTCTATAGGATGAGATGGAGTGACTTACAGGAAGAAGCAGAAGGACTTGTTGACCTACAAGGCCCTCAGTTCAGAAAACCGCTTGGTGGCTGTGACCACCACGTGGAAAACCAACTTGAACGATAAAACTCTAATCGGGATGCTTTGAGCTGGTTCACATGGAGGAGAGCAAGTAATTCTCACGTGGGAAACCTATGTGTAGTTGGCATAGACGGTAGAGAGGTGACTCTCAGGAAACGTCGATGAGTGTGCGGCTGGGTGATCTACGTATACCCACAGGATATTAGGGTGATCAAGGACGCCGCTTGTCTGTTAAGGGCCTTAGGTCATAACCCCTTCTCTAAATCCTCCTGCAGGAACAGGAGGGGGTGTTGTAAGGTTGCGGTGTCCCGGGGAATGGAGTGACGGGCCATCCAATGCAAAAGGGTCCCCCAGGGGTACTGGTAGATCCTTTTGGTAAAAGCTCCGCAGAATACTATACCCATGCTGGCTTAACAGCCGCTGCCCAGTCTCCAAACGGCAAGTTGTAACCAAGGCGGGATTGGATGGTGAACTGGGCCTTGGGAGAGAAGTTCGTGGTCCGAGGGCAACTCCCAGGGAGGTTCCGCTGACAGATGAAACAGTTCCGGAAGCCACAGTCTCCTGGACCAAAACGGGGTGATGAGCAGAACAATTGGCCCGCAACTGGCGTACCCTGCGACGTACTCAGGTCAGGAGAGGAGTCAGGGGAAACACGTATAAAAGACCCTTCGGCCATAGGCTCGACACAGTATCCACGACGGTTACTCCTTGGCCAGGTAATCTGGACATGAAAGTGGGTAGCTTCGCGTTGTTGGAAGCTGCAAATAGGTCCATCACTGGAACCCCCATGCGTTCCGAGATCTGGTCAAGGACCCTTGGATGTATAGACCATTCTCTCAGACAGATGTCCGAGCAGCTGCGCCAGTCCACTACCACGTTCAACTCTCCTCGACATGATGAGCCACTATCGATCTGAGGTGCTCTCCAGCACGATAGGAGAAGAAGGCTTCGAGATGCAGAGAGTGGGACCGAGTCCCTCCCTCTTGTTCACATAAGCCTTGGCTGTCGTGTTGTCAGTCCTGACTAACATGAGCGGAGCACAGAGGTGATTTGGAAGGCTAACGGGGCCAGCCGGATGGCACAAAGATCCCGCCAGCTGACACTGTGTACCCTTCCTGGGAGGACCATAGACCTTGAGTAGACAGGTTGCGACAGTAAGCGACTGGAGACATAGATATTAATGTCCCTGAAAGGTCCTGTGAATGAAAACATTAATTATGTCCTTTAGGGGTTGTTGATCTGCAAGCACAAGGGACTGCATTTCTAGCCCCTGTGAGCTGGATGACCACTATGCGAAGGTGAGCTGAGCCAGATGGGCCATGGGCCCAGTCCCGCCTGGCTGCTCCGATGCTATTACAGAAACAACGGTCACATACCTGGTTGTGTACTGCCCAGAGCCCTTGGACAGGGCAGTAGACGTGCAATAAACAAGACTAAAATAATCATTAATCAATAATACTGTGGTTTCCCATTCAAGTGTGATCAGGAGTAACCCTGCTCCGCAAATAGAAGGACTCATCGCTTGCCCCGATGTGACCAGTTCTACCAGTCATAGGGGCCTGCAATGCAACAAATCTGTTAGTGTGTCCCAGACAAGGTGGGGCATACATACATTTTATAGTAGCAACGGTGATATGGACCTGGTTATAAGACTGTGACCCAGGCTCTAAGGGAAGAAACTGCAGCTGAAGGAAGGGATGCCCATAAAGCTGGTCTGAGGAGCATTCTCCCCCCCCCCCCATTCGCCCTTCGCTCCCTAGAGGTTCTTATGGAAGGAAAGGGGAAGTTACCAAATATGACCCCTAGAGGACCTTGCATGATTGCATCCTCACAAAATGGGCTTTTAGGCAATGCTGCATGGAGAGGCCCTGCAGCCCTCCCCTCCCAGGCTGGCTAGGCTGTGCTGCCTGAGGGGACAATTTTGGAATCACAATGAAGAGCCCCATCTCTATAACGGTGCTCCTCCAGGTCAGATTCGTGCTCAGAGGCAGGAACAGACCCAAGGTCCTTCTTTCTGGAGGGCAGGGGCCTGGGATTAGATGGAAAAGGATCCCCAGAGTCCTGGTCAGAAGGATCCGAAGAATGCCTGGGTTCTAGATTCCATCACCAGCTTTTTGAATCCCTTATGTCTTTTAAGCTGCTTCTGTTTAGATTTTGCCTCTTTCGGGGAGGGGGGCTAGCAAACTCAGGAGGCAGAGAGAGTGACTGAAGAGGAGCTGCCTTTGTACTCCTTTCCTTAGATTTTTTACTTTCCTCATGAGGTCTGACCTGGTGATTAGAATCAATAATGGCTTTCCTGAATCATGCCTGCCTGCCACTTTGGAGGGGCTGCCTTAGGAGACTAGAGGAAACTAAAGTAGAGCCTGATATTTTGCAGCAGGTCCCTCAGCACCAACATTCTTAACCCCCACCCCCAAGGCCTCTTTTTGCCCCCAAGAAGACCCCTTTACCTCCTTGGGAATGGCTGGGTCTCGCTTGAGTGGAGTCTGTCTCATCACCGTGCTGCCGGATTCCCGCCAAGACTGAGCTGTTCTTTTGGGGGGCTGCGCCATCTTGTGTTATGAGGTGATGCCTTTATCACCTCTCTATATCACTGCTGCCTGATATAGAAGGTTCCCATTTTCTGGGAAACACCCCAGCAGGGATTTGAACCAACAGCCTCCTGCTCTCTTGGCAGGTTGATTCCCTGCTGTGCCAAGCGGCGACTGCCAGCTTGGCTGGGCCTGGGGTTTTCTGCCCTCCCAAGTCCCTGGTCTTCCTTGAAGATGGCGGATCGGGTAAGGGAGCTTTGAACTGCCAGCATCACGGAGAAGGTGCTCCCTGCCTGTGATGGCGGACAGTAGCAGGACTCCTCTGATGGCTTGACGACGCAGTGGGCTGCCGTGCTCCAAGCTTCGTGGCCCTAAGGTGGGAGACTGGACGGGGACCTGGTAGTGTACTGCACAGGTGGCTCTATGGTGGTCGTCACAGATGTTGTAGAAGCAGATGGCGTGGGCGACTTTTTATCAGTTGTTGCCAGCGCTGCTTCCAATGTTGTCGCGGGTGGGGGTGGGGGGCCTGTAAGGGACCTTATGTGGCCCAGGAAGAGTGTCGCTGAACTGCTCCCTGTTCTGCAGACTAATATGTTTTAAACAGCCTCCGCAGTCCATGCACTGGGGCAGCGGGAGGGAGACGGAGGAGTGGGAAGGATAAAGATAGGATTATTATTATGGTTTACACAGTCAGACAGGTATTATTGACTGGTTTGTTTTATCATCATCATCATTATTATTTTAAATTAAAATATGGATCCAAAGGAGGGAGCCACTGACGTTTTGGGAGGAGGAGGAGGAGGCCTGCACTTTAGTTCCCACTCTCACTCATGTCAGATAGGCAGCCTTCCCAGAAGAGCACGCCATTTTTTAAGCCAAAGTGAGGGGGGGCCATTTTGGAGGACTCACTGTGCTGCCTCAAAGGTCTATCTGCCTGATTTCTTCCGACATTGGCGGAGGATTTGCCATGGTAGACTCGATAATCGCCTCTCACCCTCCAAAGGTTCCAAGGAGGCTGCAGATGAGGCGCTGGCAGAACGGTGGGCCACTGAAGACTGCGTCTCCTGGCCCGAGGGCGGGAGACGAGAAGTGGACCTGGCAGCGTACAGCAAGGGAGGCTGAAAAACGGCCGACGCTGGGAGGGCAGATGCTTCGGGCAGCTGATCGGAGGCCGATAGCGCTGCTGGTGTCTCCGCAGCAGGGAAAATGGGCAGCCCTTCGGTGGCCATTGTTGCTGCTATCTGGCTGTGGGAGGTGGGCCCTGAAAAAAAGGCTGAGATCGACCTGGCCCAACCTTCCTTTGCTACAGTCCCCTCGGGACTAACACGAGTATTCTGCTCCGATCTCTGTGCTCCATGCAACGAAGGAGGGAAGGGGGAGAGAGAGAGGAGAAGCAGGAAAGCAAAAATGTCCCCCCCCTTTAGATAGATAAATAGAGATAGAGATCAAGATCCCTGTCCAGAAAGGAGAGAAGCGATCCTGAGGGAAGGAAGTAATGGAGGAAAGAGAATGAGAAAAATCAGAAGAGGTGCAAGAGCTGAGGAAAAACGCTGCCTGGAGCTGCAGAGGACAGAAAGAACTGGGGTGGGGTTATCCCCTTCAGGCTCCGGTGGGTGTGTCTTCTTTTCTTATCAAATCAAATTCTGTCCTGCCTTGGAGCTCTTGAGAGGGATAACCCATAGAGATGTCCCTGGCATCCTAGCGACCGAGAAGCAGCCATTTCGTCTCTGGTCAACACCCCCTTAGGGCTTGAGGAATCACCCTCCTAAGAACCTGAACCTAGGGTGCAGCCTTCATCATCTCTAAATAGAAAGCTGTACAGCTGAAAGAAGAGACGATGCACTCCAAGTATTACGAACCTCTGCTGGAGAACTCCAAGCCCCACATTCCTCACTCAAGCCAACTAAGAACCTCTCTCATTCCAAATAGAGAGTTACGTCTTCACATTTAAAAGCAGGCATCGACAAATCCACTTGCCAGCAGCGAGGGCCCCCAGCTCTCTGGCAAGCAGGACACCCAACTTTACAACAGTTCTCCTCCCCAGAGGTCTCATTTGCACTGACATTTCTGAAAAGGTAAGGAACAGCTGGAATCCTTTCTGAGCAGCAGGAGAAGGCTCCCATGATTTCTTCCCATTTCCATCTCCCAGTGCAAAGGTAAGAACACCCGCTTCTCTTCTATGCTCTCTGCCTGTATGGTAGAAAAGGATCTGAGGGGGGATTGCTGGAGAACAGAAACTGAGCCGGCTATTGAGCGAAGCCTAAATTTGTGGATATCTATGTAAAAGCATTAACTTACACACTGCAAGGCAGAGTAAGCATTTGTTTCCCAAACATATCACTTTTCAAAACCATGTTGCTTGTTACCTTTCCTCCTGTAGCCATTGCCTCCTCATCCTGTTCATCTGCAAGACAAAGAGCAGAGGGAAATTCAATCCATCTAGAGTAACAACAGTTTACAATTATATAACAACTGAACTTCAACAGGGTAGCAAGGACAGGAAAAGAAAAACATGCACAAGCCATTGTTCAAGCATAATAATATGTCTGCAAATGATGAACCTGGCCCCTGGGTTGGGGGTGGGGAGCAAATACGAGCAAGGACAGAGCACCAAGCATTAAATGCCTTCTATTCAAGAGAACTCCTATTTACTGGCTTAAGCAACAGCTTCGTATACCAGAAGAGGAGCTCTGTCCTGTGGGGCTCAGGAGAGCTCAAGCAGAAGGCTAACTCACCGCCATCATGCTTGCTGCTGTTTCAGCTGGGAGCAGCCCCTGCCTACAGAGGCCGTCGTAAAGAGCACTGGCTCTGTGGGAAGCAGAGGAGAGATGCCCAAGTGAAGACAGTGGATTCCTGCCCTCTAAAAGCCCTGCATGGCTTGCATACATCACCACTCTCCATATGAGACCCCTGTCCATTCAGCTGGAGAAGCCTTGTTTGGGGTTCCTTCCCCCCAACCCTGGAAAAGCAAAGAGGTTGCAATGCAAGGCCTTCTCAGTTGTGGTCCAATTCTGTGAACGACCTGTCTGGAAACATACACCTCAGCCTCACCTTTCAGGCATTAAGGAAAACAATGCAAGATCTCTGTAAACAATGCAAGAGGGTTTGTTATGTTTTGTGACCTTAAACTGTTTTGTTTTAAATACAGAGATTCAATATGTGCCTCCTTTTAAATCATTTTAAAGGATTTAACAACTAGCTAATGTATTTTGTGAATCTGATCTGAAACTATCAAACAAATTTTATTGTCAAAGTGGTATTTTTAATGCAACTGTGAGCTGCTCTGAAAATTCTTTCCGTAAGACAGGGTAAAGACAGACTCGACAGTGCATTGTCAGCTGTTTTAGCTGAGATTGGGTCTCTCCTCCACATGCAGTCATTATTTTTAGACACCTATTAACTCAGGGGCAGTTATAAAAGACAGAAAAGACAATCGGTCTCTGCTTTTTTGGTGGCAGTTTTGCTTCCTCCTTCAGAATGAGAGCCCTCCAAGGAATAAGGATCAGCATCTACAGGAAATTGCTGTTATACACCACCACCAGCCACTCCGAAACAGGTCGACTTACAAAGCCAAGCATACATAGGTGATAGTCTCAAAGAAAGGGGAAGGAGGCATCACTTAAAACAGCGTTGATTTTGCTTTACCTAAGTCTGCTACTGTTCCTCCTTTCACTGGCGTGTTTTCACTGTCTTTCTTTGGATTGACTGTAAAATTAAACATGTTTATTTTAGATTGGACCAGGGTCATCAAGTAAGCTTCCAGCTGTGTATTCACAGTCCTAATCAAGAGAATCTACTAGCCCATACTGGTAGTTAGGACAGTACGCACAGCGGTCTCCAGTCACTGGCTTACCTCCAGACTATGTTACTCTTGAGTACTCCTATGCCTCAGCAGGCAGCAGTTTCAACTATGCACATTTCTTGGTTTTTGTGGCCACATACAAGGGAGAAAATAAGTTATGGTGCAGACACAGTGACTTCATGCCTTCTACCTACTTTGCTAAGCGAATGAGCCATTTTGTTCCATTTCACTGGAAGGCTGGTCAAAGGAGAAGCCCAGCAAGTCATAGAATTGGTTTCTCCCACCCGCCCATGCCCCCACCCCCACTCTATCTCAGGGAAGAAGCAGGAATCACTTCCTTGCTCCAGTTCTGCAGTACTTTATGTGGCCATTAATGCAGAAACAAGATTCATGCACCCGAATACTATGCATTAGCAACACGCTACATTAGCTGTTTGCTTTGTTGATGCTACAAATGCAGTTCAGAAGAGGTCAACTGAAGCTGAGCCCATGAGCGTCCTGCTGTAAGCCAACCGCAAACGCTGATTTGTTCTCCCATCACAGGGCTCCTTTTTGAATAATCATGGTGAATCTGTATTCTAACTTAATCTGGAGGCTGCTCTTTTGCTCCATGCTGGAATTATGCTTTACTCAGCGCTACACAAATATCTACCAGTCATCTAGCTCAGTCTTTAGTGCCTTGACTCCATTTTGTGCTAAATATGACGGTTGGAGATATGTGCCTTCAGTAACCAAAATGCATCTGCAGAAGCAGCCAAGTATTATGTAAAAGGAGATTGTATTGTTTTTAGCACACAACGTGCTGGAGAAATGTACTCCAAGAAGTGGTGCAGAAAACAGACTCTAAAGATGTTTACTCACATTCACAACACAGATTAGCTAATTTCAACACTCTGAAACAACAAAAACCAAAACAATTCCACAATACATTCAGGGCAAAACACTTGTGCTACCAACTGGGGGCTCAACAGTTGGGAGAAAAAAATATCAGAGTACTATGCTGATCACATAATGGTGAGCAATTATGGTCTGAAAGCAGAGGGGAAAATATTGGATACATGGAGGGTCTCTGGTTTGCTGAAAGAACAACAGAAGAGCCAGAGAGCTGAGGCCAGCTGTTTTGCAGCAGTCAGCTACAGTGAGGGAAATAAGTATTGGATCCCCTGCTGATTTTGTCCGTTTGCCCTCTGACACAGAAATGACCAGGCTATAATTGGAATGGTAGGTTTATTGTAGCTGTGAGAGACAGAACAACAACAAACAAACCCTCAAAAGCCCAGTGCCCAAAAGTCAGTGATGGATTTGCATTGTAATGAGGGAAATAAGTATTCGATCCCTTCACAAAAGATGTCTTAGTACTTGGTGGCAAAACCCTTGTTGGCAATCACAGAGGTCAGACGTTTCTTGTAGTTGGCCACCAGGTTTGCACACAACCCAGGAGGGATGTTGTCCCACTCCTCTTTGCAGATCCTCTCCAAGTCAGAAAGGTTTCGAGGCTGATGTTTGGCAACCCAAACCTTCAGCTCCCTCCACAGATTTTCTATGGGATTAAGATCTGGAGACTGGCTGGGCCACTCCAGGACCTTCATGTGCTTCTTCTTGAGCCACTCCTTTGTTGCCTTGGCTGTGTGTTTTGGGTTGTTGTCATGCTGGAATACCCATCCACGACCCATTCTCAATGCCCTGGCTGAGGGAAGGAGGTGCTCACCCAAGATCTGACGGTACATGGTCCCGTCCATCGTCCCTTCGATGCGGTGAAGGTGTCCTGTCCCCTTAGCAGAAAAACACCCCCAAAGCATAATGTGTCCACCTCCATGTTTGACGGTGGGGATGGTGTTCTTGGGCTCATAGGCAGCATTCCTCCTCCTCCACACACGGTGAGTTGAGCTGATGCCAAAGAGCTCGATTTTGGTCTCATCTGACCACAACACTTTCGCCCAGTTCTCCTCTGGATCATTCAGATGTGCATTGGCAAACTGTAGACGGGCCTGTACATGTGCTGCCTTGACCTTGCGGGCACTGCAAGATTTCAGTCCTTCACGGCGTAGTGTGTTACCAATTGTTTTCTTGGTGACTATGGTTCCAGCTGCCCTGAGATCATTGACAAGTTCCCCCCGTGTAGTTCTGGGCTGCTTTGTCACCGTTCTCATGATCATTGCAACTCCACGAGGTGAGATCTTGCATGGAGCCCCAGACCGAGGGAGATTGACAGTTATTTTGTGTTTCTTCCATTTGTGAGTTATCGTGCCAACTGTAGTCACCTTCTCACCAAGCTGCTTGGCGATAGTCTTGTAGCCCAGTCCAGCCTTGTGCAGGTCTACAACCTTGTCCCTAACATCCTTCGACAGCTCTTTGGTCTTGGGCATGGGGGTGAGTTTGGAAGCTGAGTGATTGCTTGCTCCTATGGACAGGTGTCTTTTATACAGGTACTGTAACAAGCTGGGATTAGGAGCACTCCCTTACAGAGGGTGTTCCTCATCTCAGCTCGTGACCTGCATATAGTGAAAAGACACCTGGGAGCCTGAAATCTTGCTGGTTCATAGGGGATCGAATACTTATTTCCCTCACTACAATGCAAATCCATCGCTGACTTTTGGGCACTGGGCTTTTGAGGGTTTGTTTGTTGTTATTCTGTCTCTCACAGCTACAACAAACCTACAATTCCAATTATAGCCTGGTCATTTCTGTGTCAGAGGGCAAACGGACAAAATCCACAGGGGATCAAATACTTATTTCCCTCACTGTAGGAAGCAGCTTCTGGGTCAACTCCAGTCAGGGGCTTGAACATGTTGCCTTCAGATTAATGGACCTTTACCTCCTTAGCAAGAAGGCTACTCATTACTTTAGAACCTACCATGGGCATAGCTCCTGTACACTAAAGGACGGGGAGAAGAAGACTCTGATGTGCCCTGTGCCGATTCCATGGCATAGGGGCAAGATAAACCCTATGAGAACTGTCACCGACACCTGGTCATTCACCAAGAGGAGGCAAACACGATGGTTCATGCAGAACTTCCAGCAAAAATATCCAGAAAAATCAACCAAAGCAAGGTCAATGACTGCAGAGTTCTTGTGGAAAGGTCTGGCTAAAATCATATCCAGGTTCTCAGTAATGGGGTTTAAATATTTGGAATACTGTACCGTTTTTAGGAAGTACCACTTCTTCTATGTTAGGCACAGGGATTGGATCCTCCATATCCTTGGTAAGATCTTCTTGGTCATCATCTTCCTTTTGCCCACGCCTTTTCCCATATAGATTTGCTTGTCTATGATGAAGTAACCACAAATAACTTTATTCCCTAAATGTTAGCTACAATTACATTCTGCACTTATGGTCACTTATATGAGCAAAGCCCATGTCCCCACAGGAGGCAATGATATTGTGCTAGGAAGTCCAGGACAACATATTGCCTGTGACCATCTGCTACAATACCCTATTGGTCCTACAATAAGGGTCACTTCAAATGTTTCTTGTTTGCTACAAAAATTGTGAAAACTGTATGAATATCATGTGCAATGATCACTTGCAGTTCTTTCACAACATGTACAGTCTACACTGTATATGTTCATTAGCACATGATCTTATTGCAATTTCCCTGCTTTTTCTAACACAGGAGTCATTGCCATCTACTACTACTACTACTACTATAATATTTATATACTGCTCGGCAACCAAGTTAATACATACAACAAGAAGATGGTCCCCTGTCCCAAAAGGGCTCACAATCGAAAAAGAAACCTAAGGCAGATACCAGCAACAGCCACTGGAGGGATGCTGTGCTCTGGTTGGATAGGGCCAGTTGATCTCCCCCTGCTAAATATAAAAGCATCACTACTTTGAAAGATGCCTCTTTGCTTAGTTAACAGGGGTTCTGAAATGTGAAACATCTTAAATTGTCTTAAAGGTACCATTGTGGCATTAGGATAGTACATAATAGATGGGGCTGCAATGTTTGATTGATTAAAAAGTAATCTATTATTTTGGTAAATCAGCTAAACTGTAGTCCCACTGCATTCTATATTAACCGATCAGAGTAATTTATTAAAAATTTGACAGACTGGAGTGCCTCGATTAGGCAGATTTTAAAAAATAATAATAATAGCACTGCCAAAAGCAACTCTTTGGTCACAGGATGACAACCCTGAGCCTTCATTTGCTGGCAATGACTCTGACAGAATAGAACAAGCCTAAAGGTCTATTCCATGAAGCTGTTAAAGAGATCCTTCCGTAGCACCACCATTCCTTCTGCACAGTCTCACCCAGTTGAGCTTTTCCAAGTTGAGGAGATTGCTTCAACCCAATCCTCACTCAACCAGGGCCACAGAACCATTGGTAACACCCTGTGCTAGTATTAAGTATGTTGGGGATAAAATGGCTGATTAATTCTTACAGTTTATGGCCAAGTGTTCACAGCCACCTTTTGTACTGGATGACTTTTAGTTGTTGATAACTGAGGCTGCAGACCCCTACTATGTATCTGCCTTGCTATCTTGACTAAAATTTATTTTTTGACCATCATCAATGCATTTTTGTGAGAATGAACTATACTATTTGGTCTTAAGCTTAAGGGCTCTGTGGTTGCCATGAGTCGACACCGACTCGATGGCACACCTTTACGCAATCCAATTCTTGCTGCTAAAGACAGCAGCCAATACGTTGCACAAGGCAAAGCTGGCATTTCTGACCTGCCAGGGCTGCCAGTTGCACAACTACTTAAAGTGTGCAGGCACTTGCAAGGCTGACCTCCATCATTTCCAGTGGAAGTTGTGCTGTTTTAAGTAGCTGTGCAACTGTGCCCTTGTGCGGCAGAATATGACAGGTCAGAAACACTGGCATTACAAACAGCAGGGCTTCATCCAAGGTGGCATCTGTATTGTAAAACTTCCTAAGGAAAATCTATCAGGCTGATCCCACTGAAATATGTAGGTGGTTAGTAAAAGCATGCCTCAAGCTTTTTGAATTTCAGAAATTTATTCCTGAATAGAGAGGTGTGCAGGGACCAGTTCACAGTTGAACCATTCCACCACGAACCAGGCCTGTTCAAGCAGTTTGACCATGAACTTCTTCAAACAGGTTCATCATTTTGACCGGCCAGTTGGACTGAATTCAGACTGAACCAATGCAAATGGTCCGTGCACACTCCTGTTCCTGAACTATCATCTTTCCGTTTTTGGAATAAGTACATGTAGTCTTTTATTTTTTTAATTGTGCATGTTGTGATACTTTTTTAAAAAGCATTTTATTATAAGCCCTTTGAGGACACACTGGTAAAAAGGCAGCCCAAAGATTTAAATATAAATAATTTAAATCTTAAAAGTAGTTTAAGTTAATGCAGTAGCAGCATTTTAAAAAAAGATTAGCAACTGCATAATTAGACAACTGTATTAATTAATTGAATTACATCAGGGTAGTTTTTGCCATACAGAAAAGTGAATTTGCTTATTAAAGTTTCTACACGCCAACTGTGAAACACTCGGATTGGGAGTAATGACTGAATGAAGTTTTCTTACACTGGCAAGAGGTACATTCCCTTTGGATGATCAAGGAAAGAAGTTCAATATGCAGCATTAAACATTAATGCAATCCATTCAAGGAGATGGCGTGTGAGCAGGCCACCGTAAACAGCTGAGTCGTGACAAGCTGCTGGCTCATCCCTATCCTCCTCCCTCCTCCCCTCCCCTCTACTCCCCAGTACTTCAGAGAAGAGCTAATCTCAAGCTGCTGGAGATTTACCCTTTCTTTCCAGCTTTTTTCCTTGATTCCACTGGGGTGGGAGGTGGCGGCGGCGAAGGAGAGTGCTTTCTTTTTCTGGCACCTGCGGCTGCCTTCCTATCTCTCCGTTCAGGACTGCGGACTGGCTGTAAGAAAAATAAAGCTCAGCACTAATAACCACCTGACTGTGGTTCAACATCCCATACAGAAGCAAGGGACACTTTGCTACCTACTACGTTCAGAACTGACCTCAGCACAAATCACGCACGCACACCCGCCACTTCTCTTAAGATACTGACTGGGGCGGCAAGTGGGTATACAGCCTCCCTGCAACAGTGGAGCAAAGTGACTCTCCTGATTTTCCCCCTCAGCTTTCTTTTCACCATACTCCTCATTTTGGAGAAGTTTCCTCTTCTGAAATTCAAAATGTCTGTGTTAGACATCCTTGGTGATTCTCTCCCCACGTGTATGCTGAAATTGATGGCACTGTGGTCACTGTTCCCTAAAGGGTCGATGACACTGACATCACGCACCAGGTCCTGGGTGCCACTCAGAATTAGATCCAAGGTCGCCTTCTCTCTGGTCGGTTCCATGACCAACTGTTCTAGGGCACAGTCATTTAGCGTATCTAGAAATCTGACCTCTTTGTCCTGACTTGAATGTGAATTTACCCAGTCTATGTGTGGATAGTTGAAATCACCCATAATTACAGCCCTGCCTCTCCTTGACGCCTCCCTGATTTCCTCCTGCAACTCCCAGTCACTGTCGGCATTTTGATCCGGAGGGCGATAGCACGTCCCCAGCAGCACGTTCCCTTTCCGGCCTTGTATAGTCACCCACAGGGTTTCTGTGGAGGACTCCAGTCCACCTAGGTTTTCTAGCTTGTTAGATTCTATCCCTTCTTTAACATACAGGGCTACCCCTCCTCCAAGGCGCCCCTCCCTGTCCTTCCTATAGAGTTTATACCCAGGGATAACAGTGTCCCACCGGTTCTCACTGTTCCACCATGTTTCTGTTATGCCCGCTATATCTATTTCTGCGTTAGCAACCAAGCACTCCAGCTCACCCAACTTGGCTCGGAGGCTTCTGGCATTGGCATACAAGCACCTATACACTGAATCTCTCCCCTGATGTATGTTTTTCTTTTGACTCTCTGACCTGCTGGCACAGGCTCCCGTTTGCTCTTTGTGCGGTTCTGCTCTGTCCCCTTCTGTTTTATCTGAATTCTTTGCAGCCTCACACTTTAAAGGATGGCTTTTGCCAAACAGGATACTGCCCAGCTCCCATCAGCTGTTCCCCAGGTGTCATTTTAAAAGCTGCTCTGCAACCCTTTTGATTTTAAGTGCCAGCACTCTGGTTCCATCTTGGTTCAAGTGCAGCCCGTCCCTTTTGTACAGGCCTTGCTTGCCCCCAAATATGTCCCAGTGCCTAACAAATCTAAACCCCTCCTCCCGGCACCAACGTCTCATCCACGCATTGAAACCCCTCAGCTCTGCCTGTCTCACTGTACTTGCGCGTGGAACAGGTAGCATTTCTGAGAATGCTACCTTGGGGGTCCTGGACTTCAAAATGCTACCTATCAGCCTAAATTTGGCTTCCAGGACCTCCCGACTGCATTTCCCCACATCGTTGGTGCCAACGTGCACCACGACAGCTGTCTCCTCGCCAGCACTGCCTAGAAGCCTGTCTAGACGCTGCGTAATGTCAGCAACCTTCGCACCAGGCAGGCAAGTCACTGTGTGGTCAACACGCGGGTCACAAACCCATCTCTCTATCCCTCTAATGATCGAATCACCAACTACAAGGAGGCCCCCACCCCCCAGAGGAGTATCCCCTGTGCGAGAGGATATGGGCTCATCATCCACGGAAGGGGTCCCTTCTAAAGGAGCATTTTCCTCAGACTGATGTCCTCCTTGCCCAAGACCTTCATTCTCCCTGACAGCAGAGGAGCTACCAGCCCTGGAGTGGGATGCCTCTATTACATCCCTGAAGGTCTCGTCCACATGCCTCTCTGTCTCTCTGAGCTTCTCCAGATCCGCCACCTTGGTCTCAAGGGAACGGATTTGTTCCCTGAGGGCCAGGAGCTCCTTGCACTGAGCACACACCCATGACTTCTGCCCATGGGGCAAATAGTCATATATGTGGCACTCTGTGCAATACACTGGGAAGTGCCCCTTCCTAGGAGGCGGAGTCGTGGTTAGTGGTCTAACAATAGTGTGTTGCGGAGATTGAGAGCGATCCCTAGAGACTCTCCTGTAATCCCACTGGTCCAGCTGGGACGTGTAATGTCAAGAAGGTAAGTAAGTAGGACACTGTGGGGCTCATACGAGTCCCATTGTCTGGAATGGTAGAGGGGCTCTGATATTAGAAAGGAGCGATAGCGCCGGTGGTTGTCATAAGTGGAATAGTATCGGTCCTGGTAATATGCACGTCGAGGTTGGCTATGGTCTCTATATGTGTGTTCAGGGTAGAGACTCTCGAATTCAGAATCGAAGTCCTCTTCAATGAGGTCAGCTTTGGGTTCGTAGGCTGGCTCCTCATCTTTAGTGTCCGATTCCGAAAGGGGTTCGGGTTCATAGGCTGGATCCTCAGTTTTGGATGGAGCAGCAAGACGGTCTTCGGTACCGAGGCAGTCCTCGGATTCGAGGGTGTCTGGGGCATCACCCGGCACGAGTCTGAGGTTCTGTTCCTCGGGTTCGAGTGGCTTATTCAAGGTTAACTTGCGTTTTTCTTTTTGGCAGGAGCTTTGGGTAGTGGGGGAAGCATCCGCTTAAGAAATTGTTCGGTGTCTGAAGCCTGTCATGGCTTCTTCTTTTTCAGGGCTAGAGATGCCATGGAGTCCGTCGGGTTCAATGTCATCGTAACCGAAACGGACAGTACGGAGGGAATGGTCAATCCCGAGGAGGACAAGGTAGGAGCCATAGTCTCTAGAGGCAATTTGGGGCCAGGCGCCGAAGCCTTGGACATGGTAGTAGACATGGGGGGCTGTAAGCCCGAGCCTGGCAGGGATCCGCTGGCCACTGCCTGCATAGTAGAAGTCTCAGAAGATTTCAGTGCCTGTTCACAGAGCCAAGATCTTAAACGGGAGTCTCAGTTCTTTTTGGCTTGTTTGGTGAACTTCACACAGTGTGTTCAGGCGTCTACTTTATGTGCCTCGCCAAGGCAGAAGAGGAAGTGATTGTGGGGCGGGGGGGGGGGGGACGCAATGGAAAGAAAAACATTAACAAACAGAGAGAAAGAGAGACAAAATCAAAAGAGAAAGGAGGAAAATATTAAGAAACGAGATTAGAAGGAGAATTACTTGAGAAATGCAATTTAGCTCGGAGCCACTCAGAGGAGAGGTCAAACTGTTCGCGGATGAAGAAAGACTGAAGAGGGAGTTGCGCACAGCCACATATCACCAGAGGGGGCGGGGCTACCACCTAAACGCTATAGAAGGAATTTAGCCTGCAAAAACTCTCTGCAGGTGCAAAGTCCAATCATGTAGAGCACAAAGACCACGTCGAAGAACTATGTCATCCACCCCAATTGAAGATGGAGTTTGTGTGAACATTTGAGGAGCAAGTGGGAACTGATTTGGACCAATTTTGGTATAGTTGTAGGGACACATTGAGGGATACCTCAGCAGCATAGTCTGTGATGATGTCATCCACTCCAATTAAAGAGAGCAGACACATGAGCGTTTGAGGAGCAAGTGGGCTAACTTGTGAACCACCTTACCAATTTCAACCAAATTTGCTACAAGTGTAGGGACACATAGAGACAGCGCAAGGGCAGAGTTTGTAATGTCATCATCCACCCTCATTCAAGAACAGTTGAGGCACAAAAGGGCTAAAATTGTGGACTGCCTAACAGATTTGAATCAAATTTGGTACAGTTGTAGTGAGTGACACACAGGGACACCTCAGTGGTGTAGTCTGCAATGTCATCCACCCCATTCAAGATGGTGGATACATGAACATTTGAGGCATAACTGGGCTAACGCGTGAAGATTGAAATTATCAATTATGATTTGCTGAGGGAAGGCAGGATGCCTCCATGTATGAAGGAGGCAATTGTCAGACCTTTATTTAACAAGCCTGCCATACAGCCCTCAGTGATGGATAATTATAGGCCAGCCTCCAACCTCCCCTGGGTGGGCAAGGTAATTGAGAAGCTGGTGGCTGATCAACTCCAAGTAGTTTTGGAAGATATGGATTATCTATAAACTAGGCCTGTACTACCTCGGAGGATAGGTGAACTGCATGAATGTTCTCCCTGAAAGAACTCCCTCACTGCACATTGAAAACAGCATGCTGGGCAGACAGCCTCTCCAGATTTTGGACTGTAAAAACTGACCCCACAAAGGGATCCAAGCAAAAGGTCTAAAACTGTTTCAGCAGACCAGAATATCCCTTCCTGGGAAATGGGTGGGTACGCTCAAGAACTGCTTCCAACCACCTAAGCCCACCCCACTTATAGACTGTTGTCTTGCTCCCCAGAAAAGTCAGATGCACACACCCCACACTATTCAACCGTCTGCCCACCACCAGTAGAAGGCAAATCTTACTTCTTCATTCTTCATATAGATCCGCGGGCGAAAGCTGATCGGCTTTTTGTTCTCATCCACTTCATAATCTTCTTCATTCATCCATTCATTGAATACGTCTGTGTCCAGAACCCATTTGGCATGAACCTACAAAAACAAATACGGCGATATATTCAGAATAATTTATCTCACGCTGATGGTTCCACATATGGAATGAATTTTGGACAGAGACCTCCTATTGATGTGAAAATTCATGCTTCAATTTGATTGCTATCCATGTCTTGAATGCATGCAACCATTTAACATGCAACAAACCACATTCCTTATTTCCACATGAATGTCACCCTGACCTTCGTCTCCTCCTCCCACTCCAATCTCTCTTTTGCCAAGCAATTAACTGTTCTTGAAATAGTTTCTTCCTCTGAGCATCAAGCAGTCTTCCAAGGCAGGGGTTCTCAACCTAGGGTGCTTAGATGCTATTGCTAGGGATGAAAGGAGTTGTAGTCCAAAAACAATTGAGGACCCATAGTTGAGAACCTTTGCTCTAAGAGTATTTAACAAAATTTGTTTTTTCGAACAAAACATTCCACCTCAAAATAAAACCTAAAACAATTCTAGCTTCACCTTGCCTATTTTTCCATCCCACCACTTGGCTCTCATTTACTCAATTACACGCCATCTACTAGCAATTCTTATTGCAGTTTTTAAAAACACACATACAATTTTAGAGTATTCTAAGTGTTTTACATATACTGTCTAGGGATGTACACAAACCAAGGTTCGTGCACTGGTTCAGCGCCAAACTAGTTTGGATGAGGTCTGAACTGGTTCAACACTGTGGGGAGTGGGATCTTTTTAACAAGTGGAGAGCAGGTCCTTACCTGCTCTCTGATGCTGTATGCAGCTTCCTGCTGTGACAGCACTGCCCCCAAGCACCCACATGGCATCCACGCAGCAGGAAGCTGCATACGGCGGTAAGCAGGTAAGGACCTGCTCTCCTCTTTTGATTCTGCTCACTGCTCCTCTCCACGCAGCACCCACTAGGGATGTGCAAATCGATTCAAATTTGAATCCATTCGACTCAAATCTGAATGATTTGAGTGATTCAAATTCAATTCAAATCACCCCTTGAAAAGGGCGATTCAATTCAATTCAAGAGCTGTTTGACACTTTAAAAAAACCATTCAGTCCCCCTGATTCATTTCAAAAGGTGCCAAAACAGGGTCAAATTGATTTGAATTCGAAACAAAAAAATTAATTTTGTGCACATCTCTAGCATCGAACCAGTGCACACACCTCTGTTAATGCACATCCCTAATACTATCTTAGTAATGATTACAACCAACCTGTAGCATAAGAAAGGTCAGTATTACTATAACTGTATTGCAGATGAGGGCGGGGAAGGTAAGAAAAAGTGACTTGCCTAAGACTATCTAAAGAGAACATGGCAGAAGTGAGCTTTGAACCAGGAATCTCTTGGAAAACCACCCACACTCTTCACTATTATGCTACAAATTCACTGTTTATAATGGCCCAAGCCTTTGGGATAGGAAGGATTTTGTTTTTAAATTATCCCTGACCTTTCCTCCCTCCCTCAGTCCCCGACCAGTCCATCTGACACTGGAACTGTGACAGTACTAAAATGTGGTGGCACTAAAATGCAACAACACAGCAGAAGCAGAAAAATATTTCCATTCCCCAAATGCCAGCAGCAAGCCTTCAAGTGCCTTAAATTTTCCCAATATCTCTGTCTGGAGTACCCAGAAATATATCCCATGAATTCTAATGTGCAAAGAACGTGCTGATCAGGAAGGAAAAGATTAAAGCAGTTACAAAACACACACACACACGCACGCACACACACACCTTGGTGCATGCAGATAAGTTCACACAAAATGTCTCTGCAGCAGTTAGATGGAAAAGATCTGGCCTAGATTTTTCGTGGATGAAATGGAAGGACCCTAAAATATACCATAACTCTATGAACATTTAGCATCTTAACACTTGCCAACTAAAAATATGTGAATATATATTTGCTCAACAATTAACTTCAGCTCACTCTACCAATGGATGGAGCCGCTCTGGGAAGAGCAGAAGGTTCCAAGTTC
Source organism: Hemicordylus capensis (assembly GCF_027244095.1). Lineage (NCBI taxonomy): Eukaryota > Metazoa > Chordata > Lepidosauria > Squamata > Cordylidae > Hemicordylus > Hemicordylus capensis. The sequence continues at coordinate 169,326,060 of NC_069662.1, forward strand.
CCTCCCTGGCAGCATAGATAGGGCTGAGAGAGATTCCTGCCTGTAACCTTGGAGAAGCCGCTGCCAGTCTGTGAAGACAATACTGAGCTGGATAGACCAAGGGCCTGACTCAGTATATGGTAGCTTCCTATGTTCCTAATGCATATCACCGAATTCTGCCCGAAGCTGATCTGCGCAGGGGCAGAACCCACTAGTTATGGATGTATGGAACCACTATCCAGATCTAAAGATGACAGAGAAATGCCTCAGTGTTAACTATTTTGTTCAGCGGAGCATTTTTATTTCATGAAAGGTTTGCATCCTTGAAGACACCAGCCCGCTTCCATTCTGCCTCAGAGCACACGTTGTCTATATCCACATTCAGAATACCAAAGTTTGGAAGCTGACCAAAGGATAAACCTACTCTGAGACTAGAGTAGACGACAGAAGAGTAAGTGAGGGTGAAGCATTTCAGAAGTCTGCCTGGAAACTGGAGGGAGGGGCTATAGCTCAGTGGGAGTGCACACTCTTTGCATGCAGAAGGTTCCAGTTTCAGTCCTCAGCACCTTCAGGGAAAAGGACTGTTACAGACCATTTAAAATATATAAAGCTGCCCAAGACCACTAAGAGATGGATCAACAGTGATTCAGTATAAAGCAACTCTGCATATTCATAGAATTCAGATACAAACAGATCACCATATTTATTTCACAGTCAGAAAGGACATGGTGAAGGGGAAGCAGCATTAACCTCTATACTGCTCTCGTTTAAAAAACAACCGCTAGAGCAAAAAATTAAAGGGCTCTTTTGCTTTCTTTTTATAAGATTAGAGTTCAAGAGCTCAGGCCACTGAGCCCAGCCTTTCCAGCCCAATGAAACAGCATCTCCTCTGTTGCTTCACCTTAATTCTCATCACGTAATCATGATCATCTGCTGATGGCAGGCAAATGAATTAATGAATCTGGGAAGAATGTTTCATGTTGTCACACAAATAAGTAGAGCAATTATCTGAATAGGAACAGTTCTACTGTAACTGTTTCCTTATTTTCTCACAATGAATGAAATCAGCCTCAAATTACTGCACTGCAAACAGACCTCTAATCATTCTGAAGACATTAATAAGGTTGCCAGTGTCATTCTGTCTCAGAGTTCAACAGACCCTGAAAAAACTGAATCTTTTGTCATAATTAATATGAGCTCAAAACTTTTAAACTAACTGACCACCTCACTGCAAACAAACAAGTTCTTATTTTCTATGTTGGTTTTTCCCCCCAAAACAAATTATCCCTTGAAACAGCAAGCCTTTGTAATATAATAGACCACATTTATCATAGCCATGATTCAAAGATTGGAATGGAATGGTTTATCAAGGACCATTTCAATACTGCAGAGATGGGATAACATGTGTTCAAGACCAAACAAATCCCTCTCGTTATAGGTTTCCCCCTGCACTGATCTACCAGGAGAGAAAAGAGGCTAGAGAACAGAAGCCTCCTAGAGGGAATCTGGAGGGAAAGGTGCTTCACTCTAGGACACCAGGACAATTCAACCAGCTGCGTTCCAAACAATGAAGCCCCCCCCCCGCCCCACAAAAGAAGGTGCAACTCTGGAAGTGCACCTGAAGTGAAACAGACTCCCATACAATGCAGCCCATCTGCAGTCATTTTTCCAACAGTCCCCAACAGCAACTGGTGCTCTTGTGGGAGAGAAGAGGAGCCTTCCAGGACTTGAGAGTTAACATCTACTTACCTCCTAGGCAGAAGTCTAGAGACACTAACCTGCAGCTGAGCTTTTTTTATTGTTGTTTTTTAAAGTGGGAATGAACTGTTAACATTAGGAAAACCACTGTACGCTTCTCTGGGCCCATGGACAGGGTGGGTTATAAATCAAATAAATAAGCTATGAATTCTCTAGCACAAGCCATTACACAGCCTATCCACCTGTAGAAATGGAATAAATTAACTATGTACTTCAGTGCTGCAAAAACAATCCTGGTACAAGCATCTGTAGCTTTCTTATTCTGGGGATGAGCTGCAGAGATCACCTCACATACATGCTAGCTCTATCACATGGTACCCAATATGCTTCTGGGCTCAATTCAAGATGTTTAAAGTCATTATGAGCCTGGACCCTCCATGCATAGAGGACCATCACCCCCGATATATCCCTCACCATCCACTAATCCTAGTACAGAAGGCCCTATTCTGTGCCCCATAATATTCAGACATGAGAATGGTAGAGGTTAAGGGTAGAGCTTTCTTGTAGGCGGTGTCCATTATTTTAATTAGACGGACAGTTTAAATAACACTAACACTTAACATTGTCTTAAATTTCACAGTTTTAATGTTTAAAATTTTTTTAATTGTATTTTTTATTGTAAACTGCCCAGAGGCATAAGTTTGGGGTAGTATAGAAATTTGTTAAATAAAATAAGTTACTGCACAACTCTGCTCAGGTAGGCTGAGTGGACTACATAGAATCACAGCATTAAGTTACTTTGGAAGTCTTCTAATCCAGTCCTTGCTGAAAGCAGGAAACTGTTGACAACATGCATCTGCAAGCATGTTATTTTATTTATTTATATCCCGCTTTTCTTCATAGGAGCAGAGCGTGGTGTACATGGTTATGTTTATCCTCATACCAACCCTGTGAGGTAGGTTAGGCTGAGAGATAAGCAACTGGCCCAGTGTCACCCTGTGAGTTTCATGCTGAATGGCCATGTGAACTCATGTCTACCCAGTCCTAGTCCAACACTATAACTACTACACAATGTTAAGATTTGTTTTAAAACCATCCAAAGGCTTTGTAACAAAACTGAGGGGCCCAATCCTTAATTACCGTTCTCTACCATTTTTACTATTTATTATGACATTTATATCCCACCCTTCCTCCAAGATGATCAGTGAAGTGTAAATAAAAACATTACAAGTACAGTATCCCTGTAAAACTGGCAGTATAGGAGGACATGCCCCATTGTTTCTGCCACCCCCGTACTTCCTGGGGGCACAAGCTAAGAAGTAAAATTGACTTGACCAGGGTTACACAGAGCATCCCCGGAAGGGAATGATTTAATATATGCACTTTGTACTGTTTTATAAAATGGCTTTATCTCACTGCTTTTTAAATAAATATTGATTATATACATACTTTTAGTATTTTGAAATAGAAAACCAACACATTTGTAAATAAACAGAAGCTTTTCTTGCCTTGTCTCTGTCACTGGTAGATCATTTTTCTAATATGGCTGGGTTAGAAGAGAGAAGTGCTTTGTCTCTCTACTGTAATTTTAAAAATAGATCTTGTCTTTTTCTCCTCTTTGCATGTGTGAAGCAACACACAGCATTCTTTCAAAGACAATAACTCCTGGGACCGAGTGCTCTAAAACAAGTACAATCTTCAGAACTCAATGTATTCTCACCTTCCACGGTTTTTCTGGAATCGGAGGGTCTTCAACTTCCGCATCTATATCAGTAGCATGAACCCAAGTGTCATAGCTAAAAGAAAAATAAGAAGTGAAAATATGAATTGATCCCACAGATAGTTCAGTCAGGACATCAATGGCATAATAAAGTGTCAAGATACTCATAAAATATTAACACGCTTAACTTTTCTACCAGAGAGAATGTTGGTACACACTGAAATGAAATAAAGCTGAAATTCATTCCTAAAAGAGGGGGCACACTCACTATTTCATATGTGAATATTGCCTGAAAATACATCAGTCTCAGTAAGTCTCAAGCAGTAAAGATTCCATACCAATATATTGAAATGTGAGGCATTCTTTGGGCTAGGCAGCAGACTTCAAAATAAATCTTCAATATGCTTCAAGGTAAGAAATCCTCAACCAACAGAACAGCTATTCATCTCCTTAGAGAAGCCAGCAGTTGCAGAGCAAGGGGTACAATCACCAGCTTGGAGACGACTAGTTCAGAGGTAACAAGAAACCATTGTTTGTCATGTGCCCAAGCTGGGCGAAAGGCTCTCACACTTCCCCTCCAGTTTTATCCTCCTCTATAGGTGAAACAAGGCATTTAGTTGCGAGGGGAGGCATTTAAATCATTTAAATGCTTCCCCTCACAGCTTCCCACTGTGTCTGAATGTGAGAAACTGTGCTTGTGCAGGAACAGAGTCAAGTTTTGCTGGCAAGCTTCAGGTGGAGCCGAGTAACACTGGGGAAGTCAATGCAGGGCTTTACCTCAGGGCTCCTGCAACCTGCGGCCAGCACTGAGTGTGTTCAAAATATAGTTAGTAGGTCCTAGTTTGATGTCCTAGTTTATTAACTAACCATAATTTACATAAGCCACCATTTCCCATATCTAGATCAACAGATCTTACAAACTGCTAACTAACTAACCTACCTCACAGGGTTGTTGTGAGGAGAAACTTAACTATGTACAGTGCTCTGGGCTCCTTGGAGGAAGAGCAGAATATAAATGTAAAAATAACAATAATAATAATAAAGTAGAACTGAGCCAAAATAAGAACATAAGAACAGCCCTGCTGGATCAGGCCCAAGGCCCATCTAGACCAGCATCTTGTTTCACACAGTGGCCCACCGGATGCCACTGGAAGCCTACAGGCTCCTGCATGCCCTTTCTCTTGCTGTTACTCTCTTGTTACTCTCCTGCAACTGGTCCTCAGAGGCATCTTGGCTTTTGAGGCTGGAGGTGGCCTATAGCCCTCCAGCTAGTAGCCCTTGACAGACCTCTCCTCCATGAAGTTATCCAAACTCCTCTTAAAGCCATCCAGGTTGTTGGCTGCCACCACATCTTGTGGCAGAGAATTCCACAAGTTGATGATGTGTTGTGCGAGGAAGTACCTCTGTTTGTTGGTCCTAGATTTCCTGGCAGTCAATTTCATTGGATGACCCCTGGTTCTATTGTTATGTGAGAGGGAGAAAAAATTCTCTCTATCCACTTTCTCCACATCATGCATGATTTTATAGACCTCTATCACGTCTCCCAGCATGTGCTTGTATGAGGATGCACACTGTGTAGGAGACAGCAGGTGACTAAAAATTATGACCAAGGTCCTGCAATTCTTAGGAACATATTTCTGGGAGGCATCGATAGGTGCAGATGGAAAGGAGGATTGCCAAAACTACCCCCACTCCATGCACGTCCAGGTGGCAGCATTTTCAATGTGCAAATATTCATTTTGGCTGTAGGCCACTATGTTTAGTGCATACTTCGCATGAACGTTAATACTGCACATTTGTTTCTCTCAATACATCTTCAAATTCCTTTGTCTTCAAAATCCAAAAGCTACAGGTGAAACTCGGAAAATTAGAATATCGTGCAAAAGTCCATTAATTTCAGTAATGCAAATTAAAAGGTGAAACTGATATATGAGACAGACGCATTGCATGCAAAGCGAGATAAGTCAAGCCTTAATTTGTTATAATTGTGATGATCATGGCGTACAGCTCATGAAAACCCCAAATCCACAATCTCAGAAAATTAGAATATTACATGGAACCAAGAAGACAAGGATTGAAGAATAGAACAATATCGGACCTCTGAAAAGTATAAGCATGCATATGTATTCACTACTTGGTTTGGGCCCCTTTTGCAGCAATTACTGCCTCAATGCGGCGTGGCATGGATGCTATCAGCCTATGGCACTGATGAGGTATTATGGAAGACCAGGATGCTTCATTAGCGGCCTTCAGCAATTCTGCATTGTTTGGTCTCATGTCTCTCATCCTTCTCTTGGCAATGCCCCATAGATTCTCTATGGGGTCAGGTCAGGCGGGTTTGCTGGCCAATCAAGCACAGTACACTGTATGCTTTTCAGAGGTCCAATATTGTTCTATTCTTCAATCCTTGTCTTCTTGGTTCCATGTAATATTCTAATTTTCTGAGATTGTGGATTTGGGGTTTTCATGAGCTGTACGCCATGATCATCACAATTATAACAAATTAAGGCTTGACTTATCTCGCTTTGCATGTAATGCATCTGTCTCATATATCAGTTTCACATTTTAATTTGCATTACTGAAATTAATGGACTTTTGCACGATATTCTAATTTTCCGAGTTGCACCTGTAGCTACCTTAAGTTTCAAGCTACTGAGGCAGAATTTGTACCCAGCTGATAAGCAAGAACACAATATCAATAAAATGTACGCCAGCCAGTTGCAGTCATTACCTGTCTGGGTAATAGCCCCAATGCACAAGAACCTGCTTGTCTTTTTTCATTACAGGTCTTAGCCACTCTTCTGTAAGAGAAAAGGAGGAAAATGTCAGTGAGAAAATGACCCAATTAAAGTCATTCAACAAGCATCAGAAGAGCATTCACTTTTGTCATCCTAAGTAAAGTTAAGAGGCAGTGATGGCAATCCATTGCCTTAATGGAATGTCCATCTACGGAGGGCTCATGGTAAACAACAAAACAGAACTGGAAGGTGATAAGTGACGGGACTGATGTGAATAACCCATTTCCAGGCATAAAAGCACATCCACATAGTCATACCAGAGTGGAATAAGACAGGGGTTGTTAACACTCAACAAATATGATGCAAGTTCAAAGTCAAAGCATGTATCACATATACAAGGGTAAGACTGGACAGGGTGCCATTCTGTCTAGCTCTTGGCATGAGTTTACATAATGGCATTTGAAGTAGTTCCAAGCACCTCCTGCAATGTTCTCTTGGGAATCCTTTGTCTTGTGCAGCACCATACATCATTCAAGCCAGGGCTGTAGTCATTACTCTAGTAAGGTAACGTTGTGCTGTCAAGTCGGTGTCGACTCCTGGTGCCCACAGAGCCCTGTGGTTTTCTTTGGTAGAATACAGGAGGGGTTGACCATTGCCATCTCCCGCGCAGGTATGAGATGATGCCTTTCAGCACCTTCCTATATTGCTGCTGCCCTATATTGGTCTGGAAAACATACCAGCGGGGATTCGAACCAGCAACCTCTTGCTCCCTAGGCAAGTTACTACGAAATCCGATTTCTATTTTTTGTAAGAATTTATTTCAGCGACTGACTAGGAATAAATAGGTCTATTGCTTTTGCAATAATGAGGCATCTCCTCTCTCAATGCCCCTTTCCATTTTTATCTAGAAAACCCTACTTAGAAAGTTAACAACTAGTTTTTAAAATTTGCTTTAGAAATGTTCATTCTGGCTGTTTTGAGGAGCGTCTACTGTGTTAACCAGTTTGAAGTTCCTGCGGATAGAAATTCTAAATGAATTTACATTGCAGCATTTCAAGGTCAAGAGCATTTTACATTCAACAAGATCCTGCAGATTCTGCACTGAGTACTGGAATTGCTTTGTGTAATTTTTATTTTATTAGCTTGCCTTAAGAATGCCAAAAGACAGGCAAGATATAAATATGTTAAATCAATAATGAGCATGTCTATCTATATGTTCTTTAAAAGTCTTTAAACAAAATGTAACCCAGACCTATTTCATGCAAATTAAGGAGCTGACAGACACATGCATTGTTCTAGTTGCACTAGACTATTTCACCCACAGTCTTAATGATCAGGGTAGGGGGAGGTGCTGGGGTAGCAGAGATGCTGGGGGATGAGCGACAGGTCATGGGGAGTTCAAAGAGAGGAAAGGGAACCATGATACACAAGCTGCTGCTGCTGGTTCAAGTCAGTTTCCAAGTTGGTGACCACAATCTGGGCCCTAGTGCTTGCACGATACTTTCCTCCCAGACTTTATTTCCTCAGTTAAAAGTCTTTCACTAACCAGGCAGCAGAAGCAGCATCTGCACAGAACAATCTGCCACATTTGCTTCCTAACTCGAGGTCTGAACACCCAGTCAAGCCCTCTCCTTTTGTAATCTGAGCTCAGCCTGTTTCAAAGGCACTGTGCTTACTTCCAGATAAAGGAAGCAGAGCACAGCTTTCAAGAGATACTCCATTTCCAGAAAGAGGAAACGCTATTTCTGAAGTGAGAAATTCAATCTTCCCCGAAGTGGGGAGCAAGCTGACCCTGCATGAATATGCTTGCCATCACAGCCATGGCAGCAAGTTGTTCCTCTGTTGACAGGAACATTAACCTCTTTTGCAGACCCTGCATGGTATACACTGGCCATACAACTGCTGTTACAGTGATAGCAGGAAGGTTCACAGAAAAAATGAGGCTGTGTGTATTTTTTTAAAAAATGACTTGAAATATTTCCCCCTTGCCAAAAGAAAACACGACTGTGCTGTAAAACAACATATTAAACCTTGAGAACCACCAGGCAGCAGAGGATGCTGGGTGGGATCAAGAGGGGAAACAACTTCACCCTCTCAATGGGAATAAGGGTAGCCAGAAGAACTCTGTGACCCCACAGGGCTAGCACAAGTGGGCGGGAGAGGGGCAGCGCATGCACACAGGCGTCTCCAGGCTGCCACCACAACAGTCCTGCCTCGTGCCTATTACAGAAGGCAAAGATGGACGGGTGACCCGTACAAAAGGCAGGAGGCACACTGCTTCAAGTAACCCCTGCATTTCAGACAAGTTTCTACCAGCTCCACACGATGAAAACAATTAAGCTCAGTTCCAGACCCAAACACTCAGGAAAAGAGTGCATCACAAAGAGTCCAATACAGGAGGAAGATTTAGTCCAGGCAACAGTCTCCACATGCCAAACACGCCCACAGCAGGCAGGCAGAGGCCCCTCAGGCAGCTTCTACAGCTATCCGATACTGCCATCTAGTGGGATCCTGATAGGGCAATACCAGAGAAGTGAAGGCCATGGAAAAAACTAGAGGAAACCCAAACATACCAATGTATGTGTGTGTGTGGGGGGGGGAGGGATATGGAGATCCACTGTTTGTTCTGCTTCCTCAGTCCATCCCACCCCCACTCCAGGCCTTCACATCTCTAGTGGCAATCCAGTCCAGTGGAACTGATGCTCTCAGGACACATGCAGACACCAAGCAAGGAATGTCTGCTTCCCATGCCAGCGGGAATGTCTGGACGAGTATGGGAAATACCCCCAGTCCAGCCATCCCACGCGTGCGCTGCATTCAAACACCACTGAGGCATGAAGCAGCTTCATGGTCAAATGGCTTCTGGACAGCTTGTGCAGATAGATGCAAGTGTATACGAGGGACCTTAGGAGCACACCGAGACCTCACTGCTTTTCCAACTAAGGCAGCTCCAGCAGACATACCCGGAGACTGTAGAAATGCTTCCCATGAGGGGCTGCACCAACAGCTGAGGCAGTTTCAGGTCAGGCCAGGCCATTCTTTCCCATAACGGCCTCTAACACTGTCCACAACACCCCCAAGTGGGTTTGTTTTAACCATGATTAACATTCTGCCCAAAGTAACGCTAGGGATGGGCAAGAACTGTGGTTTGAGCACTTTTTTGGAAATTCGACCTGGAACTTTAAGGTAAAGGAGAGAGCAGAGTGCCACCCTGCTTCCTGCTGCACGGCGCACCTCCCAATAACCCCCAGCACAGTGCCAGCCTGCACACAGCACATGGAGGTAAGAAGCTGAATGGGGCAGCCGAGGGCAGGTAAGGACCTCTTCTCCTTTAGTTCCCAGTCAAATTTCCCCAAAAGTGCCCAAACCACAGTTTGTGCACATCCCTACTAAGTATCAGCCAGGCAGCAGCTCTCAGTGTGGCAAACTCTCATCCGGACACGGATGCAATACGCACCAAGTACACATCTATGTGGATGGCAGAACCTTAAGGACATAAGAGAAATCCATAATCTGAGTTCATTATTGGCCTTCAGGAGAGCCCTTAAGACATATCTGTTTGGCCTGGCCTTCCAGGGTTTTTAAACTCTTTTTAAACCATAAAGGTTTGGCCTGGTTTTCCAGGATTTTAAAAACTGTTTTAATTGGTTTAATAATGGTTTTATGTTTTTACCATTTTAAATTTTAATACTTAATTGATTTTAGCTTTGTTTTATTGTAAACCACCCTGAGCCATTTTTGGAAGGGCATATAGAAATAAATAAATCGAAGGGAGGAGGGAAGGAAAGAAGGAAGGAAGGAAGGTGAACACCTCAAGACAGACACTAGATGTTTGTCTGTAGAGTCTTTCAGAGTGGCTTCACCATCATGTGGTAGCAGTGAGCCTTATAAGAGAGCTACCATGGGAACATCAATGGGAAGTATTCTGAGGAGGTCTGAAGCCTCCTACTGGAAGAAGTAAAACCTATTAGCCACTGTTAAGGATTTTCTGTTGGAAGCAGGCAGCTGCCATTCAGGGAATGGTTCAGGGAATGGAGAGCCAAGTCTGTGCTTTTTGGTTTTGGAAATACCAATGCACCCTTAGCCAATGGTTGAGCGTCTGTGGGCAGCAAAGATTGCAGTTCCAAAGTAACAACTGCTTTGTAATGGGACTAAAGTCATCTGGCACAAACAGGTTTTTTGATGCCGCCATACTGTCATTACAATATGGTCATCGGACCATTCCCCATCCTCTATCAGGCAGGTCCAAATTAGGTTCACTTGAAGAGCCATCAATTGGGACAATTTCCACTGGTCAACTGGAGTCGCAGGGCCAGGGTTGGCCAGCTTGTCCTTAGAAACTGCTGGTTTAGGGAGTCTGCCAGTAGGGCCTGGGGTTCAGCCCAAGAGCTCAGACGAGTATGTGCTCTTAGTGGGGGGGAGAAGAATGGAGAGAAAACGAAAGTAAAGGTTTTTTTAAAACAAATATACAAGCTGGAGAAGAAGCACCCGCACCTACTCAGTGGAAAGCATGGTAAATGGAAGGGGAAATGGTAAGGATAGGTAACATCTAAAAGCATAAGAGGTAGAAGAGAAGGAGAGAACAGTCTGCCTGGAGCAGTCAAAGGACTAAAAGCACTGGGTGGGGTTATCCTCCCCAGGCTCTTAAAGCTTTCCTACTTAATTAGCATAGTCCTGCCTTGGAGTACGTGGGTAAGGATAACCCACTCTGAGATGTCCTTAGCGTCCAGCAGCAGAGAACTCCAGCTCAGATCACCTGTATGGTGCCACTTCTTCCTTTCGTCAAATCCCTCAAGCCCTACCTTTTCCATGAAACTTCTGGCCTAACACCTTAGCCATCACCCCAAATCAAAAGAAAGACTGAAGACATGTAAATGCATTTGCTTGAACTCATCCAGTTACCTTTGTCTCTTCGCCACTGTGGAAAATTAATATTTAAGCGGTGTAGAACAAGGATCTATTTATCAGTGTGCATTTCACTACCCTGCAGCTTAATGTATGTGTTCCACAATTTCACAAATCATGTCCAAACCTGTTTTTGTATGTTTTGCTCACGTGAACTGTATAAACAGAAAGCTACATTTACTGCAATATCCACAAGAGTTAAAGCCGGTCCTTTTCCAGTTTCAACAACAAGCAATACTTTCCAAAGCACCACTTTAACATCATTTCCAAAAATTCAGAATTCATGCAACAAGACTGATGCATGTTTTACCTTCATCCAATGAGGTAGGAATAGGACAAATATGGTGGGTGGCTTTAGACTTGTCCTCTGTGACTGTGCCCTAGGAAAAGGGAAAGACAAATATTGCATCAGGAATGTGTAGAGAATTCAGTGCACTTGCAACAAGAATCCTCTTCTGATCCCAGAAACGTGTCAGGTACATGTCAATGCTGGATAGCATTGTGCAATGGGCACAACTCCTCTAATACTCAAGTTCTTCATCTGTACTGACAGAACAATGAGGAATACTACCTTTATTTGAATTGTAAAAGCTTTCTTTTAAAAAGGCACCACTAATTTTCTAGCAAACCAGCTAACAGGGGTTTTTAAGTGGTGGGTCTCATTGTTCCAAATCAACCCCAGCAGAGTGTCCCTCCAGGGGCTGTTGCTAGCCTCCCTTGTGATTTCTTTTTAGATTGTGAGCCCCTCGGGGGGGAGGGGGCAGGGAACAACAGGTTGCTTACCTGTAAACAAAGTTCATCTAGTGGGCATCTGTTCGTTCACACTGATGGGCTTCAGGCACACGCTGAAATCCATTCAGAATCCTTCTAAAGCTCTCTCTTGCATCTAGCTTTTTGGCAGGAGCTTCTGCCCCTTTTGGTGATATCACACCCTCCTTCCCTCAGTTTGAGAGTCCACCAATCTGGAAGAGACTGCAGCAGGGAGGAAGGGAAGGGTGTGTGAATGAACAGATGACCACTAGATGAACTTTGTTTACAGGTAAGCAACCTCTTGTTCTTCGTCGTGGTCTCTGTTGTTCACACTGATGGGGGCATCGCAAGCTCACCTACCCGGTGGGCCAGAGGTCACTGGAAGAGGGAATGTAGTACAGCTCTCCCAAGGATCAGAGGTCCAACGGTAATTAGCCACCTTCAGTTGGAGGCTTGTGGTAGATTATTGTTGCCTTCCCAGTCAATGGGGGCTGTTAGGGCCCTATTTCTGGATTTTGTTTGCACCATCCCCACTATGATTGAGTTTGGCACAGAATGTTTCTGGAGAAAGGTACAGTTGTCTAGTTGCACCCGATATAGGGCTTCAATTCTTTTTGATGTAGGCTGTGTAGATGATGGCTTTAGTCAATAGCTATGCATGATATTGAGTATGGACTTGAGTATGGACTCGCAAGGCAATTAGTACATGCGCAGAGGAATCAATAATGCCAAAGACAGGATCCTCAGGGGGCTTTTGAGATTGGGTCACTTGCAGTCCCAAAGAGGTTGCCATTCATTGCAAATGTTCGGCATGAGATCAGAAATACTCAGAGGGAGAGTCTGGCTTAGCATCGCCTAAATCCTCTAGGGGGGATGTATGCACTGAGATCTGAGTCCTCCACGTCCTCCCCTGGAAGAGTGTTCTGGGTAGGCAATAGACTGGAGTCTCTTCCAACACCCGTGGATGAGAGGACTGAGCCGGAGCCAAGGGACCTGGGGGCAGGTTCCTGGTGTAGTGTTTCCACTTGATGTTCAGTCGGAGTGGGCTGTCCTGAGCGCCATTCAGATGGACTTCTCTCTTTAGGAGTCTTGGACCATGAGTGACAGGTTCAGGACCTAGAACGTGCACGGTACCGAGAACAATATCTGTAAGCGGAGTGAGACCCCTTGGAGACCAGTCCGACAGCCAGTACCGTGGGCAGGAAGGGGACCGTGAATAGCGCGTTCCTCGATCAAGAAAAAGGAGAGAGTGAGAGCAGGGGCATCTGTCATAATGAGCCATTTTGGAAGGGCAGTATAAAAATCAAATCGAATCAAAAAATACATACATACATACATAAGCATATGCCTCAGTCATCCCAGCAGTCTGTCCTGTCATAATCAGAATCATCATCATAGTCATCCTGCAGCTCTACATAGACGTCCTCTTGGAAATAGTGGTCCTCTTCTTTGTCCCGCCAGTGAGGGGGAGTCAACTGGGTTTTTGGTTACAGTACCAAGGGCTCAGCTGGCTTTGGAACCGCTGAAGGCGAGCGGAGCTGATGTCTCTGGCTAGAAAGCTGAGCGTTCCGTCTCATGCTGCTGAGGTACAGGAAGGTTGCCAGGCTTTTTAGGAATCCTAGGCAAGGCTTGGATTGCAGAGGATGCCTCCGATATTCCCTGCACCCGGGGCGTAGTTGACGGGCCGGCTCCTGGAGCCTGTGTCTTCTTTTTCTGCGCTGGCTATACAGAAGTTTTCCGCTTTGCTGCTATCAAGAGCAATGGCATTGGTACTGAAGTGCAGGCAGTGGAGGAGCTTGGAGCCACCAGGTTGTCCCAAGGGAGCGGCGCCCATTCAGGTTCTACCTACAATGGGTGGACAGCCAGTGCAGTGGGAACGTGGACCATTAAGTTCACCACAGGCACTGGTACCACAGAGGAAGGGTCCATTTGAGGTGCAGCCGCTTCAGATGTCAAGGAAGCCATGTTAGGAGGCTTTTCCGAGGCAGACCAGACCTTTCCCACAGAACAGCCCTGAAGCGTTGGGCATGGTTACTGTGCACAGTTACTGCACACCTGTTTTCCAAATTGGAGGCAAAAGGTACAGGAGTCTACTCTGTGCCCTTCTCCCAAACACACTAGGCAACGAGGGTGACCGTCCACCGATGGTAATTTCGCTCAGCAGACTGAGCAGCGCTTTAAAAGTAATTTTCTTTTTCCTCCTCCATACACCAAAAAAAGAGCAGATGGCCTGACAGAGAGGCTGAGATTCCAACCCCGAAAGAGGGAGACTATCTCGAAAAAATAGTTTGGGGTGGAAGTGCAAAATTAGAGGTAAACAGTTTCAAAGTAGGGTTTTTTTGGTTTGTTTTTTAAATGGTGGCTCGGGGGTGGGGTGCAAATCAAAAGAAAAAAAGCAAAACGGTAAAGTGTAGAAGTAACTGGTAATAAAGGTGGAAAAGCTAGAATAAAATTATGAAATAACAAGTAATAGAAGGGCTCCCACACACACAAACACACAGAGCCAAAACGAAGGAACCTTGACCAGAATTGCAAACACGGCTGCGACAACGAAGAACTGAGAGAAGGAGGGCATGATGTCACCAGAAGGGGGAGGAGCTCCCACCAAAAAGCTCGATGCAAGCGAGTGCTTTAGAAGGATCCCGAACGGACTTCAGCGCATGCCTGAAGCCCATCAGTGTGAACAACAGGGACCACGACGATGAACCATCTTAATCCCCCTGCCCATGTCAAACACTTTGAACCTTTAGGTCCCTACCTAAAAGTTCCTTCACATAGGAAGAAATGCCTCTTTAAATGCTGCCTGCTATAACATATGAATGCATCATCTAAAAACAAAAAATATGCTTTTTCCTTGAATTGCAACACAGAACTATAACACAGGACACCGAACTATAGTTTGTTTTTTAAAGTGGAAGTGGAAGCTTTCGTTCTCCTCCTTTCACATCTGAGCAATGAAGGGGAAGGAGTAATGACAGGTTGCTTACCTGTAACTTGGGTTCTTCTAGTGGTCCTCTGTGCTCTTACACGAATGGGCTTTGCGCCTGCACAGAGACCACATCGGAGCTTCCAAGCTAGAGTTCTAACTTTTGGCGGTAACCCCGCCCCCTCGGAATATAGGCGGCTGCGCAGGCTTCCCTCTCCAGTCTTCTGAGTCCACAATCTGAAAGAGACTAGCAGAAAAGACATGAGAAGAGGGGAGGATGGGTGGGCATGTAAGAGCACAGATGGCCACTAGAAGAACCCAAGTTACAGGTAAGCAACCTGTCATTCTTCGACGTAGTCTCTGTGCTTTACATGAATGGGCGCATAGCAAGCTGCACCCGTGCCCTGCTCACCTGGAGGCGGGATCAGGCAAAAATGGATTGTAGCACCGCCCTACTAAACGCCGTGTCTTTTCTGGCTTGGACATCCAGGGCATAGTGTTGTATGAACAAGTGCTTTGACGCCCACGTAGCCGCCTGGTAGATGACATCCAGCGGAATACACCTGTCAAAGGCAGTGGATGCCACAACCGTTCTCACTGAATGTGCCTTAACAGAGAGTAGGAGAGGCTTCTTGGCAATCTGGTATGCTAGGGAGATGGTGAGGACCACCTATTTGGATATGGTCTGTGCAGAGGCCTACTTGCCTCTGTTAGGTCCAGAGTGGAGTACAAAGAGGGAATTGGAGGTTCGAAGGGCGGAGGTGTGGTCGACGTAGAAGGCAAGCACCCTACGAACATCCGGAGTATGGAGACGTTGTTTGGCTGCTGTCGACGGCTCGGCGAAGAATGTGGGTAAGGAGATTGGTTGGAAACGGTGAAACGATGTGACTACCTTCGGAAGGAAGGCAATGTCCAGCCGAAGGATGGCTTTTTCCTTGTGGAAGGTCAAGTTTGGAGGGTCAACTCTAAGAACCCTGAGTTCACTGACCTGTCTGGCCAAGGTGATAGCCATGAGGAAGGCTACTTTACAGGAAAGGAGGTCAAGAAAAATCGTAACCATGGGTTCAAGGGAGCGTACATGAGCGAAGAGAGCACCAAGGTCAGGTCCCAAGCCGGGGCCATGACAGGCAGGTCCGGATAAAGGTGAGTGAGTCCTTTGAGGAAACGCTTGACCATAGGGTGTTGGAACCACGAGGGTATGGAGGGAGGAGAGTTAGCCACTATGGCTGCCAGGTGAACCCACAAGGACAGGATCTTAAGTCTGGCCTCTTTGAGGGATAGCAAATATGAACAAACATGTTCTACAGAAACAGAGTGTATGGGAATCTCCCTGTTTCTTAGAAACTTCTGAAAACGGGTCCACTTGTGGAAGTAGGAGGAGATGGAAGGTTTACGCGAGGCCTGGACTGTTCGTAGCAGGTCCGCTGGGAGGTTGGGACTATGTGCCAAGTTGTGAGGTGGAGGCGCTGTAGGTCTGGATGGAGAAGGCGACCGTTCTGCAGGGAGAGGAGGTGAGGGATGTGGGGGAAGCAATGATTGGATAAACGGAGGAGTTGGGGAAACAGGGCTGCATGGGCCACCACAGGGCGATGAAGATGCAATGCGGGCGGATTGGGAGAGCTTTTGAAGGAGGACGTAGAGGAATTGGAGGGAAGGCGTAGATAAGGCGTTCCGTCCAAGGTAGGGCAAATGCGTCCCCCAGCAAGTTGGGTCCAATCCTGGACCTGGAGCAATACTGGTGGCATTGCGCATTCGCCTCTGACGCGAAGAGGTCTATTTCTGGGAGGAACCAGTGCCGGAAGAAGGAGCGTAGCGTGGGGGGATGTAGTTGCCACTTGTGTGATGTTGTGAGAGTCCTGCTTAGCCTGTCCACCATGATGTTGTCTTGTCCCTGTATATGGACCGCCAGGGGCATGATGCCATGGCGAATGCACCAGAGCCATAGTTCCATGGACAGGAACAGGAGGGAGCTGGAAGAGGTGCCGCCCTGTCTGTTCAGGTATGCTTTGGCGGTAGTATTGTCCGTCTGAACGAGGACCGGAGGAAGGCTTTCAAGGCTTTGAATATTGCGAATAGTTTGAGATAACTGATGAGGTGGGCAGCTTTGGTCGAGGTCCAGATGCCGTGGATGTTGTGATTGTTGGCATGAGCACCCCAACCGTCCATGGATGCATCTGTGATGAGTAGAATAGCGAGACGTGGAGGGTGGAAGGGGGAGCCGACAGTGAGGTTGATTGGGTCCGCCCACCACAGGAGGGCGTGCAGAACCCAAGGCGGGAGCGTGAGGGTGGTAGCGAGGGAGTCCTCGTGTGGAGAGAACACTGAAAAGAACCAGTGCTGTAGAGTCCTGGCCCGTAGCCTGGCATGAAGGAGGACGTGGGTGGTGGAAGCCATATGTCCTAACAGGAATTGAACTGTTCGTGCTGACTGGATAGGGTGTCAGAGTAGGTGGGCTGACAAATCCAGGATAGCCTGGGTTCTGCGCTGAGGCAGGAAGATTTTGGATTGAACGGAGTCAAAGAGGATTCCCAAAAATTCTATTGTTCTGGAAGGGGAGAGCTTTGATTTTTCATAGTTCACCTGGAGGCCCAGGTTGGAGAGGAGGGTGATGACCGTGTGGAGGTCTCTGAGAAGGGACTGTGGGTTGTGGGCCACCACGAGCCAATCGTCGAGTGATGGAAAAATCTGGTTATTTTGTTGTTGCAGGGCCGCCACCACCGGGGCCATGCATTTGGTGAACACCAGGGGCGCGGATGCCAGTCCGAAGGGAAGGGTACAGAATTGGTAAGTGTTGTTTGCTATTTGAAAGCGGAGGAAACGACGGTGCTGAGGTCTGATGGTGATGTGATAATATGCATCCTTGAGGTCGATGGAAACGAACCACTGGTTCTTTTGTAGGATGGAGATGATGCTAGGAATCACGACCATACGAAACCTGCGGTAGGTGATGTAGGAGTTGAGTTCCTGGAGACGCAGGAAGGGGTAAAGGGAGCCGTCCGGCTTGGGAACAGTGAAGTATCGGGAGTGGAAACCCGAGGATTGAGGATTGTGAACCAGTTCTATTGCAGATTTGGAGAGTAGAGAGTCGACCTCTTCCAGGAGAGCCGGAGTAGGTGGAGTGGGTAACGGGGGGTTGTACGGAGGGGTGGATGCAAATTCTATAGCATAACTGACCCTCACTATGGTCAGGGCCCAGGGGTCCATGGTGATATTCTCCCAAGTGGAAATGAAAGGGGAGAGCCTGGTGCCCCAGTGTGGGGGGAGGGTGCAAGTCATTGTCCTTTGGCTGAGGGCTGGGACCCTTTGGAGCGCTGCTGCATTTTGGATCTGGTGAAGTTGGATCGCTTTCTGTAAGGCTGGTATCTGTTGGAGCGAAAAGACTTGTCCTGGGGTTGATAGTATTGCTGTTTAGAAGAATATGGTTGTCGTTGCCATATTTGTGGTTTATAATGGTGGGTTGTGGAATGTTGAAGACCTATGGAGCAGGCTGTGTTACGCAGTTTCTGCACTTTTTGAAGAATGTCATCTGTTTTCTCTCCGAATAGAGAGGAGCCATCGAAGGGAAGATCTTCCACTCTGGATCTAGCATCGGGTGTGAGACCGGAAGACCTGAGCCAGGCATGGCAACAGAGGGCGACGGAAGTTGCCATTACTTTAGTGGTTCCCTCCGTGGAGTGGCGAATTGCATTAAGTTCCTGCTTAAAGACCTGCGTGGCCTCTCGGAGAAAGACCTTGGCCAGGCCCTGCTGTTCTTCAGGGAGGTGGTCCAAGAAGGGGGCAATATGGTCCCAAAGAAAGGACTGGTATTTGGCATAGTATGCCTGGTAGTTTGTAATTCTTGTCAATAAAGAAGCAATGGAGTATAAACATCTTCCAAATGCATCTAGTTTCTTCCCCTCTTTGTCAGGTGGGGTAGAGGAGGAATATCCCCTGAATTTAGAGAGGGAAGATTCAACCACAATCGAATCCGTAGATGGATATTGCTTCAGAAATCTTGATCCACGGAAGCATGAACCTTGTAAAAGGAGTCAAGCCATTTAGATGTTTGTGGAATAGAGAAAGGCTTGATCCAAGAGGTCTTGGCCATTTTGAGAATAGATGGGTTTAACGGTAGCGATACCAAAGGACGGGTATCATCCTTGATTAACTGAAAAAGGGGGTCAGGTTCAGATTTGTCCCCTTGAGAAGAGGAGAGGAGAGCTGGTCTTGGGGATGAAGCCGCTCTGGGAAGAGCATAAGGTTTCAAGTTCCCTCCCTGGCTTCTCCAAGATAGGGCTGAGAGAGATTCCTACCTGCAACCTTGGAGAAGCCGCTGCCAGTCTGTGAAGACAATACTGAGCTAGATAGACCAATGGTCTGACTCAGTATATGGCAGTTTCCTATGTTCCTATGAGAAAGTTGGACTCCCAATGAAGCTGCCATACGTGAGACAAAGTCTGTATAAATACGGAAATCCTCCGATGGGGAGCTGGGCCTAGGGTCCAGCAATAAAGAGGGAGGTGAAGAGCCCAAAGATAACCTATCGGATAGAGAGGATTCTGGGCCTTCTTCATCCGAGGACGAATCCGACAAGTCGGTTGATACCAGGGGTCGGAGCGGTCGAATCCAGAGCTGAGTAGTTGGTCTGGAGTCAGGGCCAATAGTAGCCATAGTTGCCTGTACAGGCGAATTTCTGGGTGGAACCCGTGGAGGTAGAAGAGATGTGGTCCGGGGTGGAGGAGGAGGCAACATTGCCAGTACCAAAGGCGGGATCGGGATCGGGGCTGAATGCGGACTAAGAAAGACTGGAGAGGGAAGCCCGTGCAGCCGCCTATATACCAAGGGGGCGGGGTTACCACCAAAAGTTAGAACTCTAGCTTGGAAGCTCCGATGTGGTCTCTGAGCAGGCGCAAAGCCCATTCGCGTAAAGCACAGAGACCACGTCAAAGAAGCAAGTCTGCAGCTCCCTCAGGCTCATGGTTTAGCATAATGCCTGGACTGGGCCACAGTCTTCCTTTAGATTGAGTCCACTCCTTTCCAGTATTCCTGATTTTTAGAAAAATGCTACCAAGTACATTTCTCATGTACTGAGTCCCACCATCAACTGCCTAGATAGATCAGCCTAAAACATGTTAGATATAGGACATGAAACCTTGCACTTGTTACCTGGTGACGTTTGACAATGTCCTTTAATTTATTCGCTAACTTCAGCTCAATATCTGGAACGAGGTAGATGGTTGGTCTGCTTAGACAGTTATTCTGGAAGATAAAATTGAGGAATTTAAGCTCTGAAGCCAGTGAACTGGTTTAGTGAGCTTAGAGAACACTGCTCGAAACTAGTACAAATAGAAACAACTTTACACAAATAGTCTTGCCCAGAAGTCACAGGGCCTCTTCAACTGATTGTTAGGACTCTGAGCTGTTATCTTGCATTAGTATACTACAAGTGGAAGGTTGAGCAAGAGGCAGTAGCTGTGCTTAAGCAAATATTGTTCCTCTGGTGTACTACAAGAAATGTTGCTTTATGGCTGAGCTATGCAGGGTTCACACTTCAAGAAGCAAATTCACTAGAGGACTACCTACACTGACACTATGAACACCTTAGGCTCAACAAAAGCTGAAACATTGAGAGCTTTAACACACTTGTGCAAACACAATCCTAAATGATTTATTCCAAAGCAAGACTGAATCCAGCAAGATTAATGCCAGCAAATCCTACAACTCAGGAGGAAATACATTAATTATTCTCAGTATTTAATGTTTCGGGATAGGTTTAAGATGGGAAAGATCCAAAGGACAGCACAACTAGTTCTGCATGCACAGGAGAACGCTGCACTTATTTCTCTCAAACAAGAGTCTTCTATGCCATGAGGCAAACCTCTAATAAAACTAAGTGGACTTAAAAGTTGTCTCCCACACAATGTTGCTGTTCAACGTCAAAAATCCCACTGGGCATAGAAAAGCCTTTGGCCATATCAAAAGTAAAGCAATATGGCAGAGTTCTGATAGTAGGATCTGCAAGATTGCACATTGTCAAAAAGAACAGACCGCTTTGGTAATTGCCAGTGTTCGCGGGCAATGGTCAGTATTCTATTCAAATGCTGTTCCGATAATAAGAAATAAGTTAAAAGGAATGTTTTTGTCCAGCCTCTTTTGCTTCATTTGTGATGGAACCGAAACACAAGCAAGGGCAATCACGGAATCAACCAAGCAAAAAAAAAGGGTGGGGGAATCCCACCGTGACTACGGCAAACAAATATACAAATAATATAAAGCAGCCAAACAATGAAAATGTATATTAACAAACAATGAACCAATAACTGTATAATCAGTAACACTAATTAACAATAAATCATTAATCCAAGCTCAACAATTCAACAAGAATAATAATATATACAATAATATTCAAGCCATCTCATGATACAAAATGCAAAAATATTAGCATGTACAGTGACAGTCAGAGATTTCCGGAGGAGGTGTGACTGAGCAAGGCAGAAACAGGGCTGCTGGATGAAATGGGCAAAGTTCAATGTTGTAATAGAAGTTCCAAATTACAAAAAAGCCGCATCAAACGTGGTCTCAATAGGGTGTGGACGTCATCAGTCACAGATTTAACCCCCTTATGCCCTTTAGGAGAATACAAACTGAACATTGTACATGCTAATATTTTTGCATTTTGTATCATGAGATGGCTTGAGTATTATGGTATATACTAGTGGGCCCGGGCACAGAGCATCTGTGCCTATAGCTGGCCCACCGCTGCAGCCTGGCCAGCCGCCTTGCCTCCGCCGCCGGGCCCACCGTGGCCGCCCAGCCAGGCAATTATCCTGGGTGCGCCAGGACCAATCAGGCGCCTCCGCAGCCCAGCCAATCAGCTGGGCTGCCAGGATGCATTTTTCCTGGGCACACCCAGGAGAAATATATATATAGATTATTGATAATATATTATATATTATTGATAACCAGTTCAAATTCGAACTGGTTCTCACATCCCTAGATAGAGGTCTATAAAATCATGCATGGTGTGGAGAAAGAGGAGAGAGAGAAATTCTTCTCCCTCTCACATAACACTAGAACAAGGGGTCATCCCATGAAATTGATTAACAGGAAATCTAGGACCAGCAAACAGAGGTACTTTTTCACACAAAGCACAATCAACTTGTGGAATTCTCTGCCTCAAGATGTGATGACAGCCAACAACCTGGATGGCTTTAAGAAGGGTTTGAATAACTTCATGGAGGAGAAGTCTATCAATGGCTACTAGTCTGAGGACTATAGGCCACCTTCAGCCACAGAGGCAGGATGCCTCTGGATACCAGTTTCAGGAGAGTAACAGCAAAAGAAAGGGCATGCCCTCAACTCCTGCCTGTAGGCTCCCAGTGGCATCTAGTAGACCACTGTGCGAAACAGGATGCTGGACTAGATGGGCCTCCTTGGGCCTGATCCAGCAGGGCTGTTCTTATGTTCTTAACTATACTTTAATCAATTAATAAAATAATTTATTAATCCAGCTAATGATAAAGTGATTACATTAAAAACATTCACAACATGTCAGTCCACCAATGTAGTATATGCCATTGTTTATCCTTGTGGACTTTCTATTTGGGTCAGGCCAGCAGACTTTTAAGGATTTGTATTACAGAACACAAAAGTAAAAATAGCTCTATGAACATGAAATCTCTTTTACAGCTCATTTTGTTAAATACAGACATTTGCCTGAAACAATTACTTTTTTTGCTATAGAGAAAGTAATGGTAAATTCAAGAAAGAGTGAAGATTTGTCTTTTAAATTGATTCAAAAGGGAAGCTTTTTGGATATTCACTCTCAAGTCTACCTCCCTGTAGTGATGTGATTTTAATATACCGTTCCTTTAAGGGGTTGAGTAAGAGAACCAGCTGAAAGGGATCAGTGTATCTAATGTATAAAAGAGAGCAATGCTACTTGAGAGCAGTCTTGCTTTGGCTTGACTGACTGCTTGCTCAGCTCCTGATGGCTGTATTATCTTGAGGGACTACTTACAATAAAGGACTTTGTGGATCCTCTCTCTTGTGTGTCCTGGATACAACACTCCCCTATGGGTCTCAATAAGGCATTAGACTTGGCAGCACATTTATAATAGGTCCATTATATATACATGTGAGAGACTGTTTAAGGTTTTTTTAAATATATAAAACTTTTCATTTTGTACTAAGATCTTTGGATCTGGTTAATAGACTCTACATAACTGAGATATAGGTCTTTTCCCCTGTAGGCATGCTACAATAGTGTACTATTTATTTGAGAGACCATTTGAGACTGGATCTACTAACAGTCTATCTCTTTAAGACTTTAGGGTCAATTTAGTAGATTTTACACAACTGGTATAAAAAGGCCCTTCTTTCTTGTGAGTTACTCATTTCCCCCAGAGACTTTTGAGCAGTAAGGATCAGTTTGCAAAAGAGTGGGGGGAGATGTCTTTCATATTTGATGACATGATTATACAAATTTGGGAGTCAGCATTTCTTGCCTTTGAGAGGATATGTTTGGAGGCGTTTTAAAGATATGCATTGATTGATGGTTTTATAAACTTTGATTGTTTAAGAAGTTTATGAACCATTCATAGGGAGCTAATATGTTTGTAGATTTATAGTAACTCTGTAGTAGTGCTTTAAACCATGGAATGAAATTGGTGCTTTATCAATTATAAGATGGTTTTTAAATAATTTGATAACTGTTTTGAATATTGATGTATGACATTTCTTAGGTGATATGTGAATAATATGGACTACACATCAGAAGTCATTTATTCTAAGAAAAGATATTTAGAATTAAGTTTGCAAGAGTTTGGCAGTATGAACCATATGACTGAATTGATTGAATAAGTGCCATCCAGTAGGTGCAGACTCTTAGCAACTACATAGATTCTCTCCAGGATGATCTGTCTTCAATTTGGCCTTTAAGGTCTCTCAGTGGTGCATTCATTGCTGCATACAGTGCCTGTGTATTAGAAGTCACCTATTCACACAAGATTTAGGAGTTTTCTCAGAAGAGGATTCATTCTATGTTTTGAAGGTTTTTCTACATTACTTTTTACTCACTTTGAAGATACTGCCTGTTTTTACAAGAAATAGTTGGGGACTTGGATAATTGATAAAGCTTTTCTGTTTCTGTTGTGTTATAATGTTGAGTGCTAGAACGATGTATATATCTTGAATTGCATCACAGCGTTTTACTGGGTTAGATACTATATATTTTATTTCATGGTCTTTATTATTCAGTTTCAGTATATGCCGCCTTTCATAAGTTTATGTCTGCTTCTTCTTCTTAATAATGATTCATTGATTCAAGTACAGTTTTATTTTGTGTGTGTTGTTTTTATGGTGGTTGGATCTTTTTGTGATTTTATATTTCAGATCCTTGTATGCTGAGTGTGTGGGCTGTCATTTGTGATGGGGACATCCCAGTAGGTGAGTGATTAGAGTCCACCACATTTGCTGATGAGATAACTAAAATTATCTAGTCACTGCCAATGATTGTGTTTAGCCATCTCTCTGTAGCAGTATATTTTAAAAGGGAAGCTTCAATTGGTTTTGTAGCTCATTTAGAATTTCTATACTAGTGGCTAGAGAAACAATTTGTATTTCCTTTTAACTAGACAAAGGATATTTATTTATTTATTAGATTTATATACCGCCCTTTCAAAATGGCTCAGGGCGGTTAAAAACAATTAAAACAAGTTAACAGTTAAAATCAAACTATAAAAACAGAGTAAAACCAATTAAACAATTAAAACAGCTAAAAAACCCTGGAAATCAAGGCAGTAATTTAAAACAATTTGTCAATCATTTAAAAACCCTGGAAGGCCAGGCCAAACAGATAGGTTTTAAGAGCTCTCCTGAAGGACAAGAATGCAGACGGTCAGCTTGATTCTGGGGATAGGAAGGCAGAGCTGGACCTCAAAAGTGTTCATGGCACTTCTGCCATATAATCTCAAGTAAATTCCTCTCCCCGCACATCCCAATATTGAAAACAGATGCACTTCACTGGATTGTTGTCAAGGTGCAGAAGATGAAGATTAAAGACCTTTGTGTTTCACCTGTAAGCAATAATCAACATGTTCCTCCCATTCTCCTCCTGCTGTTTAATGTGATAAGGGAGCAGGCGTCAAACATACTCACTCATTTCTACAGGTATTCACAGAAAGATTTGCAGTTGAGTGCAGATCACATTCACAAGAGGCGTTAAAGTCAGAAAGTCATTTTCACACAAGACAAATACTGTAAAGACTAGAATCCTTACCTGCACTAATGTTTTTTCAATATTCATAAACATTTCTACATTCCGATCCATTCGGGAAGGGTTCTGCAAGTCAAACCGCCGCCTGCAAGAAACACACACACATATTAATACAACAGCTGGAATATAAAGATGGATTTTTAGTCTGGTTTGCAATTCAATGCAACACTGTGCAAAACTAGAGCTGGGTAAATTCAAATATGTGTCTAGGTAACATTCAAAATTATGACCCCATTACAGAGAACTTGTGATGGCTCTCACCCCCCCAGTAAGACACACATTTTCCATGCATTTTAAAAAAGGGGAAACTTGAGTCTTTAAAATAACTTGTGGACATTTAATGCTGTAATGTAAGCCACGCCTTGACAAATTTTCTTTTTGGAACCAGCCCAAAACTTTAGGAGCCAGACAACGGACACTTGACAGAATTACTAGACATGGGGGGTGGGGGTTAAATTGGCTTATCTTTTCCCCCCTTTACAAGTAACATACTTGGAACAAAAACACGATTGCCTGGGAAAACAAAGATTGTATTAAACTAGTTCTGCTCGGTCTAGGTGTCATGGTTCCTTGGCACCTGGGATTTATCAAAACCTGAAGAAACCCAAGGAATCCCCCAATTTTTTTTTCTTTCTGTCAATATACATGGTTGAAATCTGTGCCATTATGTATAGAAATATGCCTTAATATATCAAATATTAAATCTGAACCCCCACTAACTGAGCAAAGAAGCACCTTATAAAGTGGAGATTCTCTCTTATATTTAGCAGAAGAGCAGCAACTGTCCCTGTCCAACCGCAGACCAGCATCCCTTCAGTGGCTATTGCTGGTGTCCTGTGTTCCCTCTACGGCATGCAGCTGCACACCCATGCACAAAACTGCAGCCCTGCACACAGCTGTTTTTAGCAGCCGCACAGTCTCACAATGTGTTGCAACTGCTCTTTCCGCCTTTTCCTGACCCCACTGCCACCTTTTCCCCACTGCGTTCACTCTTGCCACGGGCAGAGCAGGAAAATCGGCTCTCTCGTGCGAGAGAAACAATTCTCCCACTCTGGCCGTGGCAAGATCCATGGAATCTACTGGAAATGACAGCAGGTGCACGTGCACCTTGATAACAGCATCAGGGCGTATACTTGTCCATCGCCATTTGTAAAAGGTTAATGTGACAGGGAGAAAGGCACCCCTCACCATTTCCAACAGACTACCATGATGGTGGTAGGGAGAAAGGCAGCAGATTCAATGGTACATTGGAACCCCTTGCTATATTCCTAAGTGGTTTTCACACATTACTCTGGAGTATGGTAAGACAAAACAGTTTGCTTTGGGGAGGAAAAAATAAAGGTTCAATCTATATCATGGCTCAAGGTTTGCATGTTAAGATATCCTTTAGGATATCTTACAATACGAACAATATCTTAAAGAGTACAGGGAATAACTGGCTAGCTATGACTGAAAGGAAATGCAGTTGGATTCTTGCTTAAATTTAGATCTGTTTGAAGTTCATTCATCTCCAAATCAAACTTAATTACATGGACCTTCATTAACATGAATAACTTTTATGACTCTTGTTTGAACTTAAGAACCCAGAGTTTTAAAACCACAACCCCCCTCAAGTATTAAATATCAAAAAGGGTTTATCTTTGCACATCTATATAAAGTATGTGTGTACTACAGAATATATAAAGTGTTGATTTTCAGAGGCTTTTGAAGCTTCCTTTTAAATAAAAAAAGCTATAGAAGAGAGAAACTGAAACAAGCAGTGGAATAAGATATTGTTTTTGCAGGCCTGTTCATCCTTTAAACAATGACATTGTCTCAGAGGACAAGATGTTTGACACATGTTATACTTTAAAGCCTCTAGTAAGAAAAATTAGCCCAGAATCTGTTTCTTGTTTGGGGTGGGAGTGGGAGAGACCATTCAGTCTTCAAAAGACCAAAGGAGAAAATTGAGTAATTTTTTGTTGTAATTTTATTTATAGTCATTAGACCAAACAGAGAAGAAAAACTTGTAAACTTTAAAAAATATATATGTACAGTTTACAATTAGGATGATGTCCCATTATACCTCTTAAGAGCAATATAACTAAACTTAGCTACAGAAATAGAAACTGAAGCATCTTTATCTGAGAGCAGATGTTTAACAAGATTTCCATCGGATTGATCTACCAGTTTACATATTAAAGGAGCAATAAGACATTCCCTAGGGTATAAATGGAATTTACAGTGAATAAGAATATGTGCAACAGTTTCTGTATCTCCTGACCCGCAACCACGTCATTCTTCTAAAGGCACACCCTGAAACATCCCAGCTAAAAGTGCAGATGGAAAGGAATTAACCCTTACTCCCGTGAATATCCATCAAAACTTAGAGAAAGTAATAGTAAACAGATATTTCGCAGGGGGAAGGTCCTTTTTTTTTTAGTTCTTATTACGGTACTCTATAAAACTCTGGAAGTACAGCCCAGTTCTCTTGGATCCCAATATCAACAAGGCGTTGTCTCACTACTCTTTTCGCATTCGCTAGACCCAGTTCCAGCAACTGAGTTGGATCTAAGCCTAGAGAGGTGAGTTTATTACTTACTGCAACACACCATAGTGGCTATCATTTTTTATTTTCCCTCCATATCTTTCAAATTCACCCATTGAAAAAAGTTGAAGCACACATTTTATGCTTAATTCTCATCAGTTCAAGAGGTATATATTGTTGCAGGCAACTGACCTCATAGCAATTTTTGTTTTTTTGTTTTTGTGGTGGATGAGTGAAGCAATATTTACTTACAATTGACTTTGAAATCAATGCGTGTGTGTATAAAAACATATCCTGTTCTTACACCACAATTGCAATGGTCATCCATAGAAGTAACTGGTCCAGATATTGCAACATTTTAAAATGATTTAATCTCAATTTCATAATCAGAAATATCCACTCATTTAAACTTTTTAACCAAATACCATTCATTAATAGGATTGAAATAAATTCTTGAATTGTCAGAAGAGGTATGTGCTATGAAACCACTTTTCATATTGTTTCATCGCAATATTTCATATTGCAACAGAGCTCCAGTGCTTATGAAGTGTATAAATGACTGTATTTTCTTTCAATAATGAATATTGCTTTTAAAAAGTAATCAGCAAGATCACTGGTTATGAGTATTATATAATACCCATAGAATGCATATGAGTTTGAGTTTTATGCAGTATATAGTTTAATGCAACTTAACGTTCAAGTGGGGGTTCTACACCAGCTAGATGTTGTTATACTTAAATGTGAAGCGAAAGGAAGTAGAAATCCAATTTTAGAAATAGAATAGAATTGTAAAATACACTTCTTTCCTTACGTATTTATGATGTGTGGGTGGTATCTATAGTGGCACATAATGATGCACATGTGCACACACTGCCTTGATACTGCTGCCCAGAACAAAATTCATTCCACTCACTGATGAAAAAAATTAGAGGGAACACTGCTGGTGTCCGCTTTATCTTTATATAAATAAACTGTGAACCCTTTCGGGACAAGAGATCAACTTTTTATTTATTTAATCAAATCTATGTAAACCGCTTTGAGCACGTTTGTTGCAAAGCACTATATAAATATTCATAGTAGCAGCAGTAGCCACAATTTTGGTGATTACCTAATTTAGGCATCTTCAAAGTGCCCTGCACCAATACATTCTATTTAGAGCACAGGGCAGGGCTAGCCAAATTCCTGAGTGCCAACTTACCATGGCATCTGAAAATTTAAGCATGACAGTAGAGGCAGGCAATGGGACTGATGTGACCACGAGTGAGTAAGCAAAGTGGTCCAGGTTGCTCACTCCTGGTCCATCGCCTGCCTGAGCCAGACAGAAGCAACCAGGAGGCAGTGTGAGCAAGCAAGGGGGCAAGTCTGGTCCCCCTCTGCTCTCCCCCCGCCATGGAGTTGAGTGTTGCTGGATGCTAGCAGGAACTATACGAACACCCCCACCAATGGAACAGAGAGCAGTCTGGCTCCTAAAGCTAAGGAAAAATTGTTACAGCCTGTCATAGGGTACATGGCTAATGTAAAGTGTGCTGTCAAGTCGGTGTCGACTCCTGGTGATCACAGAGCCCTGTTGAGTTACCAGGAGGGGGTTACCATTGCCATATTCCGCTCAGTATGAAATGTCTTTTCAGCATCTTCCTATATCACTGCTGCCCAATATAGGTGTTTCCCACAGTCTGGGAAACATACCAGCGGAGATTCGGACCGACAACCTCTGGTTTGCTAATCAAGTCATTCCCCCGCTGCGCCATTAGGTGGCTGTAGGGTAGGTGGCTAAGATCATAAAAAGAATGGAAGGACTCTGTAAAACACTCATGAACAACACAGGGCTGGCATGGGATTTATCAGGGTAAATGTTACTCTTTTCCAGTTATATTCTATTCCAAACAACTGATCAGAGTGGGCCTTCCCTTGCATATAGAGCAGGGAACTTGCCCCAGGCATCTTTCAAGTTTTATTAAATTACCTGTTGTCTTCTCTGAAAAGATGTACCACTTGACCCTTCACAACAGGCTCTAACTTGTGTCTGAGCAAGAAAGATCCACCCTCTGTGTGTGTGTGTGTGTGCGCGCGCGCAAGCATGAACAAAGTTGCCTCCATTCCACCTCTTATGCTTGCAAGTGTCATAAAACAGAAAGAACTGTTTTGCTCAGTCAGACCAAAGTTCACCTAGTCCAGCATTCTGTCTAAAGCAGCAGCCAGATTAATGATTTGGGAAGTTACAAGAAGGAATGAAACCTACAGCCTTCACCTGTTTCCGGAATCTGGCATTTCTCACCCACCTCCCTTTCTGGAGGCAGAAAGCTTGCCCACTTGCCTGGAGTGGGTGCTCCAGGAGCTTCAGCTGGGCAAGGACCCCCATCTCCCTTTCCTGCTCCAGGGCTTGCTGGCTTGACTCTGCATAGCCAAGAGGCTCTGGTGGCCTCAACAACACTTCTTCCCAGACCTCTTCCCCACCTTGGAGCTGGAAAGGGCAGGGGTCAGCACACAACTGTCAAGAAAATCCCCATTCACCTCTCCAGCTCCAAGGCAGGGACTCATCACCCTGACAAGATGGCGGTGGTTCACCCACTGAGGCAAAGCAAAAACATGGAAGCCCGCCCCCAGCAAAATTACTATAAATCAATACCATAAACTTATATTTCTTTTAGAGTGTGAGCCCCGCTTTGGGGACAGGGATCCATCTTGCTTATTATTTCTCTGTGTAAACCACCCTGAGCCAATTTTGGAAGGGCAGTACAGAAATTGAATAAATTAATAATAATAATAAACTAAACAGACACATCTGAGCCAACTTCAAAACCAATTTGGCTCAAAGTGGTCTAAAATAAAACAGTTTTGACCTGCCTCCACATAGAGAATGCCAGACAAAATATTTCTTGGGCAAGAGGTGAGAATTTTGAGTTAAAGGGGAAAAGAAGGAAAAATACTCACCATCCTTGCTCATTCTTATACCTATAAGCAGCACCAAGAATGTGGCAGAGTGTTCCACCGGCTTTGAAATCCATGAAGCACTTTGCCTAAAACAAAAAATGCCCCAATATGACATTCATATTTACACCACCAAGTCAGAAGCACAGTAGCATACCCAACACACAAAGCCCAAGTAACCAGTTACAAAAATCACCATGTACTCTGTACTGCTGAGTACTGAGCAAGCTCCAAAGAAAAATCCACACACCACCCTGGTCTCTTAGTCACCCAGTGAGAGAGACTTCAAGCTCCACCGGGGCCCTGTACATTGACTGAGCATTTGACAAAACGTCCCTTTCAAGCTCAACAGTCTTCCCCCGTATCCGTGAGGACCAGTACCAAAACCAGTGTCCACATAACTAATATATATCTAGAACCTTGAAGAACTTACTAAGTATTTCAGAATCTGAACCAGTGCAAACCTGTAAAGGAAAATTTAACAGAGCTTGTTGAAGAAACACTTGCTACAGAGAAACAACTCCCAAAGAAAATGCTAACATTTATTTATGAAGCCAGAAGATGGCTACTATTTAATATTACAAAAGCATCCATTACAAAGCACAGAAAGAAGCTCTAGGACACGCAGTAAAGGTTTGGGAGGACTGAAACTCAGCTGATTTTTTAACTGGAGTTTTATACTGACTTTCCCTTAGATTAAAATCAGTAGCTGACATCTTAACTAAGTGTGCACATAAAAAGGGACTGTGCAGACACAATGGGAGCCCTCACACAACACCCTGGGCGAGTTGTGAGAGGGCTCCTGTTGCATCCCCTCCTTATGCACACACTTCATTAGGCAGGATGTCAGCCAGTGACTTGTTTGTAACCAGAAACTTCAGAGGTGATGAAAATGGATTCTACTTTCATCCTCCTCCCGCCCCCACAGATGCTTTATAGGTGGCTATAAAGCATCTCCACAACCAACAGGAACAAATGATACCAATTAACTAGCACAAAGAGAGCTAGGGTCCCCAATGATTGCTCAGGCCGACATCCTCCTTGTGCATAACTACCCTCCCCCGATGTTGGAGAAGCTCCTTAGTTAGTCCAACATAAGAAGATGAGAACTCTAATCTAGCAGGCTTTGCACCAAGGTGAAGAATGGCTGCTGTGGCTTCCAGCAGCATCTGATGGGCCACTGTGCAAAACGGGATGCTGGACTAGATGGGCCTCCTTGGGCCTGATCCAGCAGGGCTGTGCTGATATTCTTAAGAATCATTTCACATCTTCAGGGTGGACTGGTTAAAATCAAGACAATTTAAATGGGGTGGGGGAGAGACAATTTAAATCAAGTTCTTCATTTTGAAATTCTTGTATTTCCCAAAGATGTGTGGGTAGTTAGTGGTTGCTATAACAATTAAAACATACTGGGCTGCAACTATTAAAATACAGTGCGTTACAACTAACTTTATGTCCCCCCAGGCATGCTACCTAAAAGTTTAGGTTGCAGCCAAAGCTTTATATCACCCCCTCACCCAGGATACAACCCCAAAGACATGTGGTCATCAGTGTTCTCTCTAATTTTTTTCAACTGTGTGCGGAATGAGTTTTGTTCTGGGTGGCAGTATCAAGGCAGTGTGTGTATGTGCATTCAAAGTGGGGCCTTCCTGATTCAACCTAAGTAGGATCTAAAATTAACTGAGCGGACATCAAAAAACCTGTGAGTGCATGCACATGTGCATGCCTTAGAGGGAACACTAGAGGTCATGCAGCTCACTCGCCTTTTACAATACAAAATTATGTTTGCTTACAGACAATAGACTGGTTGCTGTTTAGCTCTCTCTGTACACATGCAAGGATACTAAACAAGATCACTTATATGAAGGCTAAGGCAACAATCCTATGTATGTGTACTTGGAATTAAATTCCACTGAACGAAGAAAAGCAGGCCTTTAATTCAATACATCTAATATACGTGCATTACACAGTTTTTTAAAAGCAGGCTTTAATATATTTTTATTACTATCAGGTTGCATTTTAAGCTAGTTTTTTTTTTTTAACCATATAGTTAGTACCACTGGAATTAAAATACAAAATGTGATTAACAAAACCAAAACGTGGGTTTTTTTAATTTAAAAGAACCACTGGTTTTTATTTCCTCTGTACACTTTAGACCTAGGAAAGGCTCCCCATTTCCATTTTCTTACAGGTGCCCACCATGTGGGATGCCCTTGCTAGAAGGTAGTAGGGAGACAGCTGAAACAAAACACAGCCAAGTCAATGAGTGTGGAGAAGGGTATCCAGCTAGGGACTGGAATGCCTAGAACCTCTCTATTGCCTAGATAGGGTGCAGGGAACCTGGGAGCTTGAGTGTAAGGCTGGTTGAAAGAGTGATGTTATGGGTAGATATAGTGAACTAACGCATACCTGAAAAAAACAGCCAGCTGCACTGGTAAGCCAGTTTACTTCTGGCCATGGGTCAAGATGCTGGCACCTAACTATAAAGCCCCAAATGGTCTGCACCAAGCATATCTTTGGGTACACTTTTGCCTAGACAGCCCCCACCCCAATTCACTCAAGTCCTGCTCTGAACTTGTTAATCCAATGGCACATCAGGAATCCCTTTGCTCCTGAGGACCGATGGATTCAAAGCACCCTTCCACATTAAATGTGGGCAGCTTCTCTACAAAAAGCTGCAGCAGAGCCATCCACTCAGGATGAAGCATGTCACAAATGGAGCAGCTGAAGAAGTCTTACAAGAGCACTTCAAGTACTCACAGGAAATTTTGTGAAGGCAGGATTGGCGACATGTTTTCCAAAGGCATCTTCCTGAAACTGCAGCAGCTGCACCACAAGCCCAGCCAGTGTTTTATTGGTAGGAGCATCTGCTTGAACATACTGAAAAGCAAACATTGCCCAAATTAATCTTGGTGCTGTCTTTTTTCACATGTTTGGCAAGTCAACTTTAATACCACAATACAGTATTAGAATGTACCACATTTTTCACTTTTTAATTTTGACCCTTAACAGTTATTTTGCAATGAGTCAGTAATTGGGTATCTCAACAGCAATGCAGTTGTCACCAGTTTTCAGTTCGCCGTGTTTATTTAAGCTGGTTTTATTGATTTAGCTTTTAGTGCCTTACTTGCAAACACTCATGCACACAAGCATGACCGGCAAAGACACTGTTATTTCTGTGTTCTATACAAAACAAAGCACACACTGTTGGAGCGAAAGGCTCCCCATTTATATCACACATGCTTACTAAGGAGCAGCTAACTACAGAAAAAACAAAACCATTTGCCAGGACTGGGATCACCACTTTTTGTTCACTACAAGAATCTAAACACATGAGTGGGTTTTATATAGGATAAATGTATTATATTTGTGAGAACAGCCTTCAAGTTCGTTCATCCTCAAAATCCACCCTCTCCATGAAAGTCCTTACTTAAACCTCTAGAGTTTTCATACCTAATCACAATACAGTCTCAGTGTGTGGAAATGCACTTGCTCATAATCATTCTGTGTTAAACTGGTCTCTTTAATTCATCTCCTCTAGCAAAACTTAGGACTGCAACCTCCTTTGGGCAGGAACCCATCTTTGTTGCTGTTTTGCTTATGCTCTAAGACACCATGGACACAAATGGCATAAGAACAATGCTATTCAATGGGGGGAGGGGGGTCCATAAATGTTGGGTGATCTTGTGGTCAATAGGGATGTGCATGCAACCGGTTTGGAGGCCCTTTATGGCCCTTTAAAGAACCAGCAGTTCCACCGGTTCGGCAGTGGAAGGTGTCTAGCTTTAAGAGCAGGGGTGTACCTCCATGCTGCCCTGTTGCTCCCATTTTCTGGATATGACCAGAAGTCTCCGGCACATGCAGGCACTTTGGAGACTTCCAGTCATATCCAGAAAACGGAAGCAACGAGGTGGCAGGGAGGTACATTCCCGCCCCAATGTGCTTTTAAAAAAACACCAGCAGGGGGAAAATGGCGGGAGGGATAAGTGCACACGCCTCCGCTCCTAAAGCTGCACCCCCGCCACCTTCGAACCTCCCCACTGTGGTTCCGTGCACATCCCTAGTGGCCAGGCATTACTGGCAGTTACCACTGCCCCTGAGACCTGTGATATGTATGGAGGATTTGGGGGAAGGGTCCTTGTCCGACACTGCACTGAGCTTCAGAGGTGAATGGCAAGGATTTCTCACTACTTTCAAGCATCTCTGAAGCACTAGCAATGCATCCCACCCTACTTTCCATTGAGAGTTTTAAGATTTATCCCAAAATCCAAGAGCAATGAACCATATCTGGAATAGTTTAAATTATTTTATGTTAAGCATGCATCTGCAATTGGTAGTTTCAACTTATGCTACCCAACAGAAAATGAGATTAACTACATTACAAAACAGTATGTGGTTAAGCCATAAAGAAGGAAAATCTTCATTTTGGCAAATCCCAAGTAAATATTACTAGGCAAATGAGTATGCAACTTTGTAAGGATAGTGGGGGTGAGTTATTCTGAGAAGGAAAAGAGTGAAGACCCTCTCCCATCACCTTCCTCCTGTCATGACCTATACCACTTCTAACTTCATACACAGATCCCACTGAACCAACAATGACTCCTTCACTTCCCATCTAAATCCAGCTCATAGGCAGAGGGAGGTGAAACATAAGTAAGGATGGCATGCACCACCTCCACAAACCAACTGCCTGCATTCGATTCCCCTGATTCAATTTCCCTGACATACTCGGAGTGTGGGATGCATAAGACATAAGAGTCCTGATGTACCAGACCAAGATCTATGGTCTTGTGGTAGCAAGCACGACTTGTCCCCATAGCTAAGCAGGGTCTGCCCTGGTTGCATATGAATGGGAGACTTGATGTGTGAGCACTACAAGATATTCCCCTCAGGGGATGAAGCCGCTCTGGAAAGAGCAGAAGGTTTCAAGTTCCTTCCCTGGCTTCTCCAAGATAGGGCTGAGAGAGATTCCTGCCTGCAACCTTGGAGCAGCCGCTGCCAGTCTGTGAAGACAATACTGAGCTAGATAGACCAATGGTCTGACTCAGTATATGGCAGTTTCCTATGTTCCTATCTAGGCCAGCATCCTGTTTCCCACAGTGGCCAAAAACATGCCTCCAGGAAGCTCAGAAGCAGGAGGCAAAGGCATGTCCCTTCTCCTGCTATTGCTCCGTACATGCTCCATCAGAACCTGGAATGTTTAGATCTAGCTATTAGATCATCCCCAAAGCATTTTTTCACAAATTGATTTACAGTTTCTTCTTCCACCACATTGTCACAATTGTGAGGCAGATTACACTGAGAGACCAACCAGCCCACCAAACCTAAAGAGAAATCTGAGTCTGGGTCTCCGACATCCAAACAAGATGCTCATCACATCATCTCTACTACAAATGGCACCCTGGTCATTTGGCAACATTTAGTAAAATATTTCTATCCAACTTTTCAGTTAAAATGCTCAAGCTAGGTTAACAACAATCAATGTACCAAAAACAAACATTAAATAACAAAAATAAGATAAATAAAAATTCACAATACACCAAAGAGATTAAAACACAGACTTGTTTTAAAAAAGAAAACATACTTTTCCAGAGGAAAAAAGGCCATATAACCACAAAAGGCCATCAAAGAGGAAGCAAGGTGACACTCCCTAATGACGGCCTCTAGGGACTTCAAATCCTGTGCCCAGCCACCACTAACATAGTCCTCTCCCACACCCCAACAAACAGAACTCAGATGTTGATGGGACATGAAGGAAAGATTCTGCAGAGAATCTTCATGATCAGAGTTCATATGGGAGAAGACTGTCCTTTAGGTATGTTGAGTGCCAGCTGTATAGGGCTTTAAAGGCCATGATCAGCACAGATAGAAATTGAGAGTAATCTAGGACTGCAGTCTTGATGGATGTGGTTCTGACAGGCGACACCCTGGTTGTCATCAGTTGCTTCAGCCACAACACTGCCAAACTATGACTGAACTTAAGAATGTGCTTCAAAAATACACAATTCACCATGGATGTACATGATTCATTAGGATGTCCACCATCTAGTGGAGCTTAGACCCAAGGATCCCAAAGGATCAATTACAAACAACTGTCACACACTCTTAACCAGTACTAGCCTGAATCCTAGTTTCTTTGACTGAACATGAAGACTAATTATGGGCCTGTTCTTTTCCCCCTCCACCACATCCCAAATTCTGACTCCTCCTATCTGTGCTAAAGGGCCTGAGTGCAAGTGGAGAGCCTCCCACATTTTTTAATATCTATCCTATTTCCACATGGACCTGTTCTCTCCCACCCTTTCCTACTTGTGAGACCTGCCATCTTTGTTCTTGCTCAACTTTTGTTGTTTTTTGTCAACTTTTTGTTGCTCATATGGTGTCCCTCAGGGCTCCATATTGTCTCCGATGTTTAACATCTATATGAAACCACTAGGAGAGATAATCAGAAGATTTGGTGCAGGGTGCTATCCGTATGCTGACGACACCCAAATCTATTTCTCCATGTCAACATCACCAGGTGAAGGCATAAACTCCCTAAATGCCTGCCTGGAGTCGGTGATGGGCTCGATGAGGAATAACTAACGGAAACTGAATCCAGACCAGACGCAGGTACTCATTGTGCAGGATTTGAAACTCAGGAGATGAGTTCTGGATGGGCTGTTCTGGATGGAGTCACACTTCCCTGGAAGGAACAAGTAGGCAATCTGGGGGTGCTTCTGGATCCAAGCCTCTCCCTGGTGTCCCAGGCTGAGGCAGTGGCCAGAGGTGACTTCTATCAGCTTCGGCTGATACACCAGCTGCATCTGTTTCTTGGGAGAAATGACCTCAGAACAGTGGTACATATGCTGGTAACCTCCAGACTGAATTACTGCAAAGCGTTCTATATGGGGCTGCCTTTGTATTGAGTCTGGAAACTACAGTTGGTGCAGACTGCGGCAGCCAGGTTGGTCTCTGGGTCATCTCGGAGAGACCATACTGAAAGAGCTACACTGGCTGCCAATAAGTTTCCAGACAAAATACGAGGTGCTGGTTATAACCTATAAAGCCCTAAACAGCTTGGGCCCTGGGTATTTAAGAGAATGTCATCATCATGAACCCCACTGCCCATTGAGATGATGAGAAGTCTGTCTGCAGTTACCACTAGCTCGTCTGGTGGCTACACGGGGACAGGCATTCCCCGCTGCTGCCCCAAAATGTTGGAGTGCACTCCCTGCTGAAATAAGAGCCTGACCATCTCTGACAACTTTTTAAAAATCTTTGAAGAAGCATCTGTTCACCCAGGCTTTTAAATAAATACTGTTTTAATAATTTTAACATTTTTTTAAAATATTGTTTTAAAAGTTTAAATAGTTGTAATGTGTTTACTTTTTTTACTATCATTTATTTTTAACGAACGTTTTAACTTTTCTGTTATTTATTTTCTGTTATTTATTTTGTTTTGTTGTAAACTTGGAGAGCTGGTCTTGTGGTAGTGAGCATGACTTGTCCCTTTAGCTAAGCAGGGTCCTCCCTGGTTGCATATGAATGGGAGACTCCAAGTGTGAGCACTCTGAGATATTCCCCTCAGGGGGTGGAGCTGCTCTGGGAAGAGCAAACATAGGAACATAGTTCCAAGTTCCCTCCCTGGCAGCATCTCCAAGATAGGACAAGATTTTTTTTTTTTTTAAATAGGACAAGATTTTTTTATTGAACCAACAAACTACCAAAGCATACAGTACGTTGCCAAAGCACAATTATATACAAAGTGGTTGTTTGTACATGATATATCTACAAAGATTTACACACAAGGATTTGGAAACACACAAGTTATGAGATAGGGCTGAGAGAGACTCCTGCCTGCAACCTTGGAGAAGCTGCTGCTCTTCTGTGAAGACAGTACTGAGCAAGACAGACCAATGGTCTGACTCAGTATATGGCAGCTTCCTATGTTCCTATGACCAGAGACCTAAGTTTTGAGCAATATAAAAATATGATAAATAAATACATAAACTACATTTTCAAGAATTTCTCTATATTAGAAAAGCCCCAGACTAATGCCAATGCATTCATTACTGATGCTCAGCTTTACAAGACAAGATCAAAGTAACAGCATGTTTTTCATAATCCAGCCTATCACAGCCTCTTATCACAGCAATGAATCTGAGTCAGACGCTGAGATGATAGGACCAACACTAACCCCCTGGATCATGACACCAGACAGGAACCAAGAGAGCTCTGTGGAAGGAGTTCCCCAAGGAAGCTCGCTTGGGTCAGCAACCATGGAATGCAAGCCCTCTAGAGAGCGAGTCTCTTCTACTCCATCATGCTCCCAATATCCACATAACAGCATTGGCAAGCAGCTCAACAGGAGCAGATTGAGCAGGGAAGGAGTACCAGACCGCAGAATACTGTCAGGCAGGGAGATGGGAGCCCAGGAAGGGCAGGCTAGGCTCAGAGGTACTTAAGGGCTTTATCTGCCTCAGGCTCATGTTGTCAGCTTGTTCCTTGGAACCTCTCCAGGTCCTGTGAACTGGCCTCACCTTTGCCTTGTGGGCAACTAGGACAGGACAACGCTACTCCAGTTTTCAAGAGAAGTCAGTGTGTTCAACACTGCACAACTTTTGAGTTTTCAAAGAGTGGATCTTAATGGAGAACATTTAAAATGGAAAAGCATGGGATATAAGCAGCTGCCTTAAACCAAGTCAGGCCACCAGCCCATCCGGTCCATCACTATCTACACTGACTGGCAGCAGGTCTCCTGGGTTTTCAGATAGGGGTCTTTGCCACCCCTATATGGAGATGCTCCAAGGAGTTAACCCTGGGATCTTCTGCATGCAAAGCAAATGCTTTCCCACTGGATTATGGCTCCCTCCACATATGTAGTAATATAATAGTGGCAATAGGAACTTCCACAAATATTCTAAGAATATGTTTATGCAATTGGAATACATGTTTTTTTTAATTCCTTACTCTTGCCAATATTACTATTTATATAGTTCAATTAAGAATATATTCTGTGCCCTGAAACACCACAACAGACCCACTTTCAGATTCACCTGTTTCAAGTACATTCCACTCAGAATGTCTCTTGCATAAATTCCATTAAAATGAGTGCACAGTAATGCTGTTTTGTAACATTATACAAAAACTCCGTTAATTTCAAAACTTGCAAAAACTCCGAGGTTCAAATAAACCATTTTTCGCTTCACAACCTTCAATTACATTTTCTAATTTCCACTGATCATTCACATACCCAAGCCATTCTCTAAGAATGGCCTTTTCTTCCAAAGCACAAGTCTAGTCTTTACCAGGGTCAGAACACTTCAGAAATACATGATCCATCCCATCTTAAAAACTGGAAAGGAATTCTAACAGAGTAGCAATAAAACTGGTTTTAATTTTGTGAACTGTTAGTTAACATCACCACAAGAATCTAGGGCAGTGTTCTTTCTACATTTTTTTCATCTGTGTGCAGAAAGAGTTTTGTTCTGGGCGGGAGTATCAAGGCAGTGTGTATACACATGTATTCAGAATGGGGCCTTCCTGATTCAACCTGAGCGGGATCTAAAATTAACTGAGTGGACATAAAAAAACTTGAGAGCACGCATGTGTGCATGTGTTAGAGGGAACACTGGCAGTCGTGCCCAACTTGGGGGGCCTCCAGACGTTGGTGAACTTCCACTCCCATCATCCCCAGCCACAAGAAGTTGTAGCTAGGGCTGAAGGGAACTGCAGTTGAGCAACATCTGGAGGCCCCCCCCAGGCTGGGAACCACTGATGTAGGGCACACCCCGGAATTGTTTCCTCAACGTCTTTGTCTGTATGTTTTTAGTACATGCCTAATGTTTTTGTCTGTGTGTGGCTCAAACTTCAGTCATGCCTACCTTATCTGTAAGTCAGTCAGGCTCTGAGAGGGCTTTCCACTTTTACTATGCTGCCTCATAAAACACGAAAGCAAAGCAACCACCTCTTTACAGTCCCACCGCCGATGCACACAGGGCACGCCGAGGACCGTTAGGGTTCCATCGGCTTTGCGACAACAGTCCTGCTCGCTCCAAGGT
Organism: Hemicordylus capensis; assembly: GCF_027244095.1. Classification (NCBI taxonomy): domain Eukaryota; kingdom Metazoa; phylum Chordata; class Lepidosauria; order Squamata; family Cordylidae; genus Hemicordylus; species Hemicordylus capensis. The sequence continues at coordinate 169,366,529 of NC_069662.1, forward strand.
ACACCGAGGAGCCTCCCAACTGGTGCATCTAGGCCGGGAAGGCCGCTTCAGGCAGAGCGCCGGATGCAACCAGGGAGCAGCTGACAGGTGCGCAGCCGCCTCTTTCTCCTCCTCCTCCTCCTCCGGCTGGTCCCGGGAGCAGAAGCCTCCTCGCACCCACCTGCACCATCCTGGGCCCGGGGTGCCTGGGAGTCCGAGCCTGGCGCCCAGGCCCTTTAGCGGGGGCAGCAAAGGCCCGGGAGGAGGCACCAGCGCGGCTTCTCCCCGCCGCCAAGGACCCCCTGGGCCAGCCCAGCAGCCCCCCGCCCCCGGCTGCTGCTCCTGCCCACCAAAGCCTTTGCCCAGGGGAAGCCCGGACTCGCCGAGCGCTGCGTGTCGCTTTCTTCCTCTTCACACGACCCGCGACCCGGCCCAGGAACCCCGCCGGGGGAAACCTGACACCTGCGGGCGTCTCCATCCCTGGGCTTCTCCCCTCGCTCCCTCCTGACGGCGACCGCGGCAGCAGCTCCTCCCCCTCCTCCTGGGGGGCCACCGACGTCCCCGCCCGCCCTGAGGCAGGAGAGAGGCGGCTTTGTGAGGAGGAGAAGGAGGCGGCGGCTTCTGGGGCAGCAGGAGGAGGAAGAGGGAGAAAACCGGGCAGCGGGAGCGATGAGCCCCCACCCCACTCCCGCCGGAGCCGGAGCCGCCACCACCGCCGCCGCCTCACCTTCTTGCAGTGCTTCCCGAGCCAGGCCCGCGCGGCGTCCAGCTGCGAGACGGTCTCCGGGCTCTCCCAGAACTTGCCGGCAGGGCCTCCGTCCTTGCGGCGCGAGGCCGACAAGGGGCTGCCGGAGGAGGAGGAGGAGGAGGAGGAGGAAACGGCAGCGGCGGCGCCTCCTGCCGCCGCGGAGCCCCCTGGGGCCGAGCTGCCGCCGCTGCCTCCCGTTCCTCCCCCCGCCGCTCCGGCTGCTCCTCCGCCGCCGCCTGCTGCTGTCCCTCCGGCCACGGCCGTCGCCGCGGATGCCGCCGCCATTGTCCTGCCGGGCCTGCCGCGCCGCCGCCTCCTCCGCCGGGGCGCGACGCCTCCCACTCTCCTGGCTCCGCGCATGCGCAGAGCCCGCGGGGCGCCGCGGCGGCTCCCACACCGCCGCCACGCTCTCCGCGCGCGCACGCGCGCAAGGGCCAAGCCTCGCTCTCGCCTCACGCGGCCTTCCCCGCCCGCGCGCGGGACGCCGGCTCTTCTCGCTGGGTGGGGGGCGGCGGGCGAGCGCGGCGCATGCGCGTCGCCTCTGTGCGGACCGCCTCCTGCCTACCTACGCATGCGCCAAGTGGTGCCCGGCCCCGCCTCTTCCAGCTCTGCGCATGAGTCTGCTGCCTTCCCGGCCGCTCGCCGTCCTCCGGTCGTATCTGCACATGCGCCTGGTGTCCAGCGCTGCTGCTGCGTAGGGGCAGCTTAGTTGAGCTCCCTGGAGGATATTGGGGGGGTTGCCCCCCCAAATAAAAGCGGCGGGAGTCAGAAAAGCCGCGGCTAGCCCCTCCCTCATTCCTGGGCTGCTGTAGCTAATAGGAGGAACAGGGTGGGGGGGGAGAGTCCTGGCTCAGCCACGCCCTCCAGGAAAGGAAGGGCGGGGGAGGAGGAGGAGGAGGACAAAGGCCGCCGCCGCCATGTGGCCCCGGCTCTGCTGCTGCGCACTTCGCTCCCGTTTGTCCCCTCTTTAGGGCGTCGTTGGGTTTGCGTTTTCGTCCATTCATTGTGTTCCGCTGCCATTGTAGGCGCAATGGACGTTTTTCTTGGCTGGACGAAGCCGCCGCCGCCCTGTTTAGGAACAAGCCCAAGATCGCTGAATATTTGGACTCCACAGAGCCAACTCCATCTCCTTTGCGTCTTCATGGTGCAGCAGAATGGGGGTGAACTTGTCACTTGCTCCGAGATGCATTTAATTTTGGACTAGTTGCTATTTGTAACGTTAAGAAGCTCTGGTTATTGCTTCTTGAGGGGACTTCAACAACACTTGGAAGACAACCATGAAATCAAAAGCAGCTCGCGAAAACACGCAAAACGGCTCCAAGTCCAAAGTCCTGGCACTAATTCATAGCATCACCCCGCTGCTTGAGTTATCTGCAGCTGCAAAGGACCTTTTTAGCTCCTCTCACTGTTTTCGGAGGAGCTATGATGATTCTCCCCGCCCTCGTGACCAAAATATATCAACATGCTTTGGCAATCAGGACCAACCTCTGCAGCTGTTTTTTCTGCGTGGGATACTCGAAGCAGCTGTGTGTTATTTTTTAATCTCCATGCTTTAAACATAGACATTTTGCTCCCCCCCACCACGGTTGATATGGAAACATGCTGGAAATAAAGATCGCTCTGCACGTGTCTTCTTTCTTTTTCCCTACTTCAAAGCTGTCATCCTCAACACTTTTCTAGGAATAAGCCCCACTAAACAAGGTGGAATTTAGCTGCCAAGTAAACAAATGTAGAATTGTGCTATACGTGCATTTAAACAAGTGTCAAGCTAGAGAGAACAGCCTGCACACGGGCAGGGGCACTCTGCCCTTTGCTCCCTTCAAACAAAACAGCTTGGGCTTATTTTGAGAAAGGAACTAACTAGCCATGTGATCAAAGACATTCAACTAGTCACCAAGCCCGGTTGTTGGTAGGTCATGCTGCCCACCAGAGCAGATGAGATACATTTCCTTCTTAGACAATTACAAGGGCAAGCAGAATGAAGAACCAGATATGCAAAGCTGTACCTTTTAAAAGGGCTCCCAGTAGCCCTTCTTGGAGAGATAAGGGGAAATACCTCCTGCCTGCTGTGTGCAGTCTTTGTCAGTGATAATATCATCCACTTCTCAGAGCACTTTTTTAATCAACCAGGCTTTTAAAACAGCATAACAGATAATCTGATGCAAAAGGGGGATTTTTGTTAACCCTGGACAAAAGTTGGGCTAGGTTGCAATATGGTGGGGGAAACTGAATCATGTCTGAAATATTACACAGACTTTGGTGTAAATCTGGCTGATACATGAATGCACATCTACTCTTCCAAAGTAAAGTAGCAATAAAGTCACTTTGTGAAAAAGCTCCACAAGGGTTTTTGATTGATCAATTGACTATAGATTGCAGCGCTAGAAAAGTTTGATGTTAATTTATAAAGCACTATAAAACAAAACAAGGCAAGTTTAGAAACAAATTCTGAGTACATTGGTTGGCTGATAATATGAACCAGGCCATTGTTCCCCACCATACCCCCACTGCCGCTCTTTCTGTCCTCTCTCCTTTAGAGGAAAAAATCTATGACAGTTGGAATTGTCAAGTGTTGGGAAGACCACCCTACATGGCAGATGGACTTCAGATGGCTTAGTGGGTTACAAGTTGGGCAGATCTGCTTCAGAGAAAGCCATTCTGGTGTAGTGGCCAGGAGTAGGGATGTGCATGGAACCGGCAGCGGGATACCTTTAAGGGAGGGTGCTCTTGGCGCTGCACTTTAAAAGGGTCTGGCAGAGCAGCAGCATACCTCCCTGCCACCCCATTGCCTCATCGGACCAGAAGTACCCGGTGCGCATGCGCACATTGGTCAGTCACACACCCAGCATGCATGCAAATGCGCACAGGCTCCTGCGTGCTGGGTACCTGCGGTCCAATGAGGCAATGGGGTGGCAGGGAGGTATGCTGCCGCCCCGCCAGGCCCTTTTAAAGTGCAGTGCCGGCAGGAGAAACATGGCGAGAGGGATAAACGCACCCTGCCCTGCCCTTAAAGGTATCCCCGCCACCTTTGAACCTGTTTGGAGGCTTCATAATGTGTAGTCCAGCCCTTACCTAGATTGTGAAATCTGATTCCAGGAATCCAGATTTTGAAATCAGAGGACTTATTTTATTATTTAAAATATGTATACCACCACTACTCAGGGAAGCTCAGAACATGAATAAAAATAAGAGTTAAAAGACCAGGCTAAAACCACATCCAAAAATTAGAAGTTTGAAATGTTTCAAATTAAAAGTTAAATAAAAAGCTAAAAACGAAGAAACCCAGCAGTTAAATCATTAAAATGCTTCTCTAGAAAGATGTGTCTTTAGTAGAGATGGAGCTTGGTAGAACAGTTTGGGGGGGAGGGGTATTTCAAAATCAAGGGGCCACAACTGAAGAGGCCCTGTTGCTATCTCTGCCAATCAGATCTCTGTTAGTGGTGGGACCATGAGCAGGGTCTGAAATGTTGAATGGAGGAATCCATGGAGGCACCTTTTAAAAGTGGCAATTCTCTTTATTTAGCAGGGGAGAGCAACTGACCCTACCCATCCCCAGCATAGCATCCCTCCAGTGGCTGTTGCTGGCATCTCTTATGCTTTTAAGATTGTGAGCCCTTTGGGGACAGGGAGCCACTTTATCTATTTATATCTATGTAGACCGCTTTGGGAACGTTTTGTTGAAAAGTGGTATATAAATATTTGTCATGTGTATTCTGGCAGATTAATATGAGTGAACGCCGTCTGACAGGTACCCTGGCCCCAAGCCCTGTAGGGCTATGAAGGCCAAGACCAACCTTCTTTAGCCCAGAAGCGCACTGGTAACCAGCGAAGCTGCCATAGGATGCGTGTGATACTCATGAAGCAATTTCCGTCCATGTGCATCTTGCAGCAGTTCTCTGGACCAGCTGAAGCTCTTCAAGGGCAGTCCCACATAGAGTGCATTGACATAACCAAACTATAACCTGATTTACCCTCAAATACTTAATTATGCTTCCCTATAATTATGTTTAGTCTCATCTTGAGGTGTGGTTAAGAGACACACGGAATGGCCTTCTTTCCCCGTGGTGGCTCCCACTCTACAGACTTCCCTGCTGTGTGTGCTTTGCCCAGAAACCTCCCTGCCAGGTTTTTGGTGTGTTTTCTGTGCAAAGTAAAAGGACTCATCAGGTTTTTGTTTGTTTTAAGCTTTGCTACTCTGTGTTTTGGGGTTGTTTTTTCCTCTTGGCTTTTTGATACTAATGCTGCCCACTGATTGCTCTACACCACCTTGGATTTCTTGGGAAGAAAGGCAGAATATAAATTTTAAACCAAATATTTTCTTAGAACTCTGTATATTTGAATGAGACCTACCAATGAATTAAAAAAAAAATTTTGTATCCTATCTCTCCGAGGTTTAACAGGTAGTTTCCAAATAGAACATACAAACACAATAGTCCAGAGTTGAAAAACATGGCCCCTCAGATGTTGTTGAACTACAACTCTCCATCTGGGGACCCAAGACTGAGAATCCCTGCATTGGTTCAATTAAAACAAAACAAAACCAGCCACAAATCAGCAGCAACCGCACAAGGACACAGTGCCCACAGGCCTTTGGAAAGAGACAGGCTTTGCAGCCTCTCTGAAAAGCCATAACAAAAGTGCAGCTTTGAACCATATCCTAAAGGTCATTACACAGCTTTGAAGCAATAGTAGTCAAGTTCCAGCTACTTGCCACAGAAATCCAAGCAGGAACTGCACAATACAAAGCAGCTATGCTCATTTGGTGAGAGCATGTAGGAGGCATGTGGTCCCAGGCCATGAAAGACTTAAAAAGTTAAAAAAAGACAGCACCTTGCATTGGACCAAGAAACAAATTGAGGACCAGTAGTGTTGCCTGTTTTCTGTATGGTGTCCAGTGGAGACACTGTGGGTATTAACCTACTTCACAGGGTTGCTGTGAAGAAAAACTCAGTTATGTAGTACACCGCTCTGGGCTCCTTGGAGGAAGAGCGGGATATAAAATGTGTAAAAAAATAAATTAATAATAATAATAATAATAATAATAAAAGATAGTTGTAGCCAATCAAGATAGTGACAAAACAGTGCAACACGTGAAGCTGCTTGCCTTACCAGTTCTGTTGGATGAAGGCTTAGAATGTCACTCACATACCGCACCTACTTGTCCATGACCCCCCCCCACACACACACACTTCCAGTGACCTATGTAGTTCCATGTCTCAAATGAGGAAATTCCACCAGCCAGGGTGCCTCCCCCACTCTTATCTGAGAAGTTTCAAATCAATGTTAGCTTTCTGCTTGACTTGGAAGAGGTTCACTAAAACATTTGAGGATCTTTGCATGAAAGAACCTCTCATACCTGCTTGGTCTTTATGTAACAAAGCAATTGTGCAGTCTCTGGTTGGATGGCACAGGCCCTTCTATTTAAGCACATGTGAGTTTCTAATGAGCTGTGACAAAGGTGATGAGATGAAGATGATCACCTGTAGGAGCTTGTTCTAAATAAGAAGTGTGAGTTTATACAAAAAACATCTTAGCCAGGGTGCTTGTGAGTTTCTAGTTTTATTTTTCTCCTGCAATAAACATTTCATAGAAGGCTGTGCAAGGTGCTTTGAAATCATTACTGAGAAATGAGTCTTTTCCAACTCAAGTCTTTACAGGAACACCACCGCATCAAGTTAGAAATATGAAAGTGTAAACATTACAGAAAAGTCGACATTCAGAACCACACAAAATGTGCATTAGTAGACACTGGTGGCCTCACAAATACTATCTGCTTGCTTTCCTGGGATCAAGCTGTAAAAAACCATACAAGTATGACAGAATGGATTTGGAAATAATTATCATTTTCTGTCACTTTTTTAGAGAAAGGGCAACCCCCCCAAAATGCTTTTAACCCATTCTGAAAGATCACTCTCTAGCTTCTCTTAACTGATCTGCTAATGATGTTGTTTGTACCTTCCCTTCCCCTGCCACTCTCTAAATATCAATGTTTTATCCATGTTATGGCAGCATAGATTCGATTTCACTCCACATGCTGCTGGGAATGGCGATCCCAAGTAAGGCACTACGGAAGGCATTGTATTCAACTCTAGCCAGCGTATTTGTCCCGGAAAACAGAGAAAACTCCTTTCACTTCCAGCACTGCCCGCTTGAATATGGCCACCTCTGGAAATTGCCAGCAAACCTTCCAGTAATAAGTTAACTGAACTAATCTCAGTTGTCACAAGAGAAATGCAATCCTTATGGAGGTAGAGCAGTTCCAGCAATGAAACCAGTAGCAAATGGATACTAAGTGATTCAGCACCTCAGAGCATCCCCCACCTGTAAAGGTTGTAGCCTCAGCACCAGATTCCTCTCTAGCTTCACTCCGAGACTAGTCAACTGAAGGGCTCCAGCCAGGCATGCTGAAGGAGTCAGTCCGTGTGCTGTGAGCTATGTTTGTCTTAGGTCCACAGGTTTCTGAACAAGACATGGTTTACTCAGCTGATATTGCCTTCTGAAAAGTGAACAGAACCACCTGGGGGACTATTAACTACTCTTCCTTTGCCACTGCCATTGCCTGAGATCTGAATCATGCTCAGGGCCTCCGAACAGCATAAAGGCTTCCTAAACGAGCTCTTGGAAAAAGTCCAAGCTTTGCTTGAAAGTAGATTTTAAAAGGGAAAGAGGGAGAACTGCCTTCCCTCTTACCTCTGTATCCCTACAGATTCTTTCCCTTTTGATGTGTCACTAAAAAAGAAAGCTGCCTCCTCCGAGTGGTGTTGCAGCCTCTCCCCTCTTCCCCATCCAAGCTCAACGCTCCTTATGCCGGTCACTCAAGAGGAAGAAGATCGCTAGAGCACAGATGGCCAAGGCTAAACATCTTCCAAGTGAAATCTACTTTAACACCAACGATACTTGCATGCTTTAAAGTGTATGCAATTCCAACTTTGAAATACAGCAGGGACTATTCCAGGCCAAGAGAGATGGCTCAAAGTCACATGCATGTGGGAAGCTTCTCCCTGATCCTACAAGAGCTTTCCCCCTTTCCCTTTGATTCACTGTTGATATGCAGTTATAAAGACTTTCATGGCCAATGAAGAGCCCACATCATCCATCCTGCCAGTTTTATTCTGAATACCAAGGAGATTAGAATATCCATATAACAAAAAGGAGTTACAGTTTCTCTGACAGAAATATAAAAACAAGCTTTTTCATGATTTGTCATTTATTTTCAGCAACTGTAGCATTTCTGCAAGGCCAAGAAAACATGATCTGCAATGTTAGAAAATTGGTGATTTCAGACTACATTTTAAAATTAAAACCATATGAATCTAGTAGGCAAAACATCTATCTTCCCCTACAAGCATTTATTCAATGTCCACACACACCAACTACCCCTCAGTTAAATCCCTCCTTGCCATCTGTGGCACTGGGGAAAACCTGTGATTTGTGTGACTGAACTCCTGCCCCCAAACTGGCGTAAAAGCCTCAGAGGACGACATGTTCCATTGACTGGTGTCCTTTCAAAGAAGTGCTATCGGAGTGACAGCCATCTACATTGAAATGGCTTAGCCTTCCCCTACTTCTCGGCTTTCGTTCTTTGTGGCATCTTCCAACCTCTTTGCTGCTCCCTTTTCAAGTTACCCTGGGTCGCTGCCCTCACACAGCAGCGCCTAACCTTCTTGCCGTAAGGCACCCAAGTCCTTCCGTCCAGAATCAACCTGCAAACAGGCTATTCTGTGTGGCACCCTCCTCCCTCACTACAGAGGCCCAGCACTCTGCTTCTGCTGCCTGTCCAGCCCTTACCGATCTGGGGAAGCCAGAGCTCCAAGTTCACAGCTGGACCTCCGCTTTGGGCAGAGCAGTGCTTTCTGCTGCCATTGCTCTGCGAGGCCAGCTCACCAGCCAAGCTCTGTGACACCAATCTAGAGAGGATGGGTGCAACTCTACCATATGTTATTGCGTGGCCCCAAAGCTCATCTGTGGTTGATGAGTCGCGGTGTGATGCAGTGCTGGCCTGCAAGCTCCTCCTGATGTTTGCTGCTACTGGACTGCATCTGCCAACTGGACATGAACGGCTCCCTGGGATTACAAGCGCTGGAATTTATATTGTTAGTCCTCAAGCCCCGATTGCTGCCAGAGTCCCACTGCTGAATGGCACTTGTCTGCTTGCCAAGAGCTTCATGTGGTGGGTTCTGAAGTGCTTGATACTCTTTGTCCGAGAGGGGGAATGTGCGGAGCTCCCATGGCTGTATGTTCTGGAACAGAGAGAGGCCAGAAAGGAGGAGTTGCAGCATGGCTGGTTTTAACTCAAGACAGAAAAGACACTGTGTGCTCTTGACTTGAGCCACCTTTAGATCACAAATCAGAGCAGATGATGGCAACCAACCGTCACCTGCAAGGCTAACTGATCTACTGCAAGGCAGTGTGCCACTGCCTTCCATATAAATAGTCGCTCTGCTAAGTCAAGGGCAACAAGAGGCCAAGCAAAGCACTGGCTCAACAGCACTTTTATTTGGAGGCAAGTCCCACTGGCTTAAGCAGCAACTTAATTCCAAATACATGTGGTTCGGATCAATGTCTCCTTGCCCCTTTAAATGGAACTGAACTTCTAAATCACTTTGCTGCTACACAACTAGAGTCACTACTTTTCTGGAATGCACATATTGCCTTATGCCACACAAATGGGACTAACCTAGTGAACCAATACATTCAAACCTCAAGCAGCCAGCTGGGATTATTTGCATCCATCACTCCCAATCTCTCTTTTTGAGAGATTCTGGCAATTGTGCTTTAGTGAGCTGTTTAAGCCAAAGGCATTAGAGACAACAAGGTGTTTTCTAGCCTTTCAGGGCAGGTCCAGCATGGTGGCATCACCACTACAATCTGCTCCATCTCCATTAGGAGTGAACAAGCAATAGTGAGTAGTGAAGAAAGTGGCCCCAACACAACTGATGCCCATTCATCACTTAAACCTTCTATGCACTGCCAATCAGAACAGGAGAGAAGGTTCCCCGAATAAAAGCAGCTGTCCTCACCTGGATATCATCATCCATTTCTGGGATAGAGAAGCTTGTGTCTTCACTGAAGGACAGACTTCCTCTGCTCTTACCCTTCATGAGGATAGGCTGCACAACATTAGGAAGCTCTGGGCTGAGAGACCCTGTGAGCGAGTTCACACACTGGAGATGGTTAAGGTAAGGAGATCCTGTATCTGGAGAGCCTGGCTGAGGTATCCATCTTCCATCTCCCTTGTTGGAGCCCCTACAATAAAAGGAAACAGTGAAGTTAAAAGAGCCATAGAGCAAACGCAAGTGCTATAGGTGGGTCCCAACAAGTGTAACATTTGAATTAAAGTTCAAATTCAGAGACATGCATTGCATAATTCATGCCCTCCTCATAAGTGACCCAATTTCTAACTATTACAATGGATGTCTATTTGCATGCGGATTTGGGACATGTCAATCGTATTAAGCTACTTGAGAACTTTTAGGCTAGAAGGTACCTCCAAAGGCAAAATATGTCCTGATGTTTTTCCGTGTTTTTTTCTCAGCCCTTCACCAGTGGCCAGATACTAATTGTACTCAGTTATTCAGGTGGTTGTCTATTTGGTCAGAGTTAAAGTTATATCCTCAATTTAGAGAACTCCTCCCCGAAAAGGGGTGGTGCTGAGTTCAGAGGTTCTTTGGGAATCCCCATTATCTAAAAGTCCCGAAGTTGCTAAATGAGATCCATATACAAAAATGCCCATCCACTACAATGGTTACAAAGGGTGTTGCTTAGGAGGAGAATAAACTCATCATGGGCTCTTGGATCAACAACCAGAATTCCTCCATTCTCAACACACAAATTCTTCAGAAATATGTGGAAGCACATTGGGAGCACATTTGGCTCTTCACTGCACATTAATGAACTGGCTGAAAGCATCTCACTGCAGCATCAAGACTAAGCTCCATTCCCGAATATGCCAGGACATCAACTTGGCCAAGCTAGCTTCACTTGAGAGAGATTTCATTACGAAGAGAATATGATTTCTAACCCAGAGCCTTGAGAACCTCAGCTCCCCTTATTTTCAAGCAGTTCTACCCGCTGTGAGTGGGGCGGGGTAGGGTCAACGTGCAAGCACACTCTCTTCAATCAATAAAAATCAAAAGTAATCTCAACAGGGCTTCCAGTCTGGAGATTAGGCTACCCTCAGGACACTTCCTAATCCTGTGGTGGTGTTATGTGTCCAATTTCTTTACACCTCCAGAAATTCAAATCCCCCTGCTTTTACTCCTGCACTTCCTAAAAATACAGAGGCGAAAACCGTGATAAATCCCTATGAGGTGAGAATTACTTACCTGTGGGAAAGCCACCCTTTGTTTCTTGGAAGCACTTTTAACTCAACTTTATGACCTTTATCAGAAAAAGCACAGATCCACTCCTACTTCAACTATATCAGCTCGAGGAAGAGAGAGTGAACTAGCCAAAACTCACTTGTGAGTACTTAGCTGAGCAAATATTTCAATCTTGGTCTCCAAGACACAAGTCAAACTCCTAAACCATACAACTGCAGGTCTCTAATGGCCTTCACTAACTTGCTCCCTCTTTATGCTGCGTCCATAAGCCAAACATGGGACAAACACATTTGCCACCACAGTCACTTTGACAGAGAGCTATTCCATGCCAGAGTATTACCTGTTTCCTCGCTTGTGGGAAATGTTTCCTGCCCAGGAATCCCAGCGGGTCCGTTCCAACTCTTCAAATTTTTGGTGATGATTCAAGTACACTTCATCCGAAGTGTCTTCCAGCTAGGACAAGAGAGAGAGAGCTATTATCAGGACATCCAAGTGAAACAGAGCAGTTTACAAACTGGCACCATTTTTTCGGGCACAAAGGAAACAACATCAAGCAATCTTGCTACCCAAGTCAAATTCAGTGTAGCAAGATTACTCAGATTTTAAAAAGGTGCAACAGCTCTTCAACCCACCCTTTGAGGTACTGATCCACGCACACATACAAAATTAAAATAAAATAAAAAAGAGCAAGCACACAAAGGGAGAAAAACCAACAGGGCAACACATGACTACTGAGCTTGGTCCAATGTTGGAACCAACGATTTCCCCCCAAAATGTAACTCTCTCTGTGGAAGGCCCATTTCTGAGATTGAAGAATGCAAACACTTCCTCCCGCAAAAGGTTTGGCTCCAAGGCAGGGCTACACAGGCCTCCAAATACATGCAAGCTGCAGACTCAAACAAGAGTGAACCGAAAGGCCCTTGCATTTGCTTTAAGGCTTGGTTGGTTCAAGATACAAAGGGAGAACCATGCAGGAGCCCCGACTCCAGTGGAGCTGCACAGGCAAACCTAGTCAACAAAAAGTAATACATGGTGCATGAAGCGTGAGACTGTGAGCAGCCAGCACCTCCTTACCTCAGAGCCCACTTCTTCTGAGGTCTCCAGCTCTTTGGGATCTACCATTCTCCAGCTGCAGAATAATCACTCAAAGTTAGGGTAATTCCTGCACAAGCTTTTCCATCAAGCCCTTCATCAAGACAGCACCCTGAGACCACTCGGGAGGCACCTTTCAAGTGACTCCTATCTGAGCATACCAACCAAGAACTCTGCAAGTTTTGCTTTTATTTAAAATTTGTCTGTAGCACTCTTGGTTTTCTCATATGCAATCAACATAAGAACCATCTAAAGTCAATGGCTGAAAAGAGGCAAAAATTCTACAGAATTATTAAGGAAGAGTGAATACATCAACACACCATGTGCAACTAACACACCCGCCCTCGTCCATGGCCAAGACTTCTGCACCTCTAGTGGCAATGTCTAATGCTCAGATCCCAATAACTCAGATCCCAATAACCTCAACTTTACTAATGCTATTTATATAGCACTGATGCAATAGGAAACGATATTTCATAAGTGTATTAGTAAACAGTATTCAGGACCACAAGTAACTATTACAAGTAATAGTGACTTCTATTAAAACTAATAGAAGTTTTGGAAATATAAACTTAGAAGCTATTCCACAGTTGGAAATTCAATTTGAAAAGCAATGGTGTTTGCAATGGCTGAAAATGAACAGTTATTCTATGAGTCACAGGCCTGTTTGGGCCACAGCCAAGGACACACAAGGCCCATGTCGAGTTATGCTTTGAGAACATTCACTACTAATTATTATACTTCTATTCCGCCCTATCCAAAGGCTACTTGCCCCCAATACAGCCTTTTTGCATTCTGTGACTTGCTATTGTAACTTTCTCCAGATCCAGGGACATGGCTGCTTCTCCTCTATGATGCAGTCAGGGAACTACCAATGAGCCTCAGAGCTGGAGAAGGAATTTAGAAGGGAACATATTGAGGAGCCCTGATATAAGGAACCTCAAAGAGGATTTCTTCTCAGCAGCAGGTCTGGCATCAGTCCAGGCATCAGTCCTAAATCTAGCCCCAGACTTCATGCTGAAGGTCACCCACCTTGGCGTCAAGATCTCTTTATACTGTAGCTTTTCTACCCGTGTAGCTGCAGCCATAGACATTGGGATCACTATATTGTTGATGTCATAGGAACACTCCACTTTCTTCTTCTTTGCAGGCTGCTGAAACCATACAAAAATCAAATAGAACCAACCCAGAAGCACAATATCGTATCATCAGCTAGCACAACTGCCGCAGCTGGTGAACGGACTGAACCCCCAGTCTCAAATGCCACTATTACTGGCAGAGTCTAGGATCAGGCCCAATAACTCTTTCCACCAGCACGCCTCAGAGGACTGCACTGGCATGTCCAGCTGACCTGAGAAGCTGCAACACCACAGAACCATGGATTAGCATGGCTACATCTGCAACGGCATCTTCTATTACTGAGAATTTTGCATGAAGATGAGGATTCTTATGCTGAATAAATCTTTGTATTGATTTGTTGCAACTGCTTTGTGCCATTATGATTTTTAGCTGCCTTGAGCCCCTCAATGGAAACATGGGACATAAATCACACACACGTCTGATCCTGCATGAAGTCATTATGGAGCACAGGACAGGGTGGGTCTGGAGATTAAGTCATCTAGGCAGCATCCTAAGAGCATTTCAGCTGTCGTGCAGCAACATAATACGCCTGAGGCCCAATATCAAGGGTATTTCAACAGGAAAGGATGGACATGCTCAGTTTGCTGAACGCAGGCTATGCTCTAGCTACCCTGCTTCATGCCCCCCACCACACCTTGGAACATCTTGAAGGTCAGAATGTCACATTGGGAAGTGCAGAGGATACTTAAAAATTCAGCTTAAGCCTTTTCAGTTCCACTCTAAATTTTGCTGTAGGAATAGAAGCAATTTTTAAGCCCTGTTCAAGCTTTTTTTTTAAAAGGACGGTGTACATGTGTACAGCATCCAAAGTACACCTGGAAGTCCTACATCCAGCACTGACTCACTAGGAGGCTCTTCATGGGTATGGCGTTCGCCTCTTCAAGCAAATATCAAACTGTGAAGAGCACACGAGGTAGGGTGAAGGCACTGCACAAGGTGCAAGAGTTCTGGATCAGTGGTCCCTCTCATTTTTTTCATCTCTGTGCGGAACAAGTTTTGTTCTGGGTGGCAGAATCAAGTGCACATCACGTGCATTCAGAGTGGGGCCTTTCTGATTCAACCTGAGCGGGATCTAAAATTAACTGAGCGGACATCCCAAAACTTGTGAGTGCGTGCACGCCTTAGAGGGAACACTGGTCTGGATGTGCTTTGGATACTGTCCTCGTGTACACAGTCTTTTTCTTTTAACATGGTCTGAGCAGGGCTTTATTCTTTATCAAGAGGTTTTGCACTCCTGAGGACATCTTCCTCAGTGGAAAAATTGAAGAAGTGTTTACGGAACACTGGGCCATTATTTCCCCTCTGTTGTTCAGCTCATCGTGATCCAACTCACCAACACGGAGTTGCCCATCGCCATGGAATTGCCAGGAACTTGATTGGAAGGTGGTGGAGTACCACTTTCTGGACACAGAGAGGGCACATGATGCAAAGGACTAGGCTTGTGGGTTTGAGGGCTGGGAATGAACAAGTTGTGGCTGACAGATTCTTTCAGCAGAGAACCTGTTAATTAAAGATGCAGTTAGAAGAACCCAGGTCACTAAGTAAATTGAGCTATTCAGAACTGACAGGCAACGATGAGATGCCAGTTTGGCAACATCAGGCCACTCAGCACAGACAGAGTTAGTTTCTCTGTCATAATTTCTGGAAAGAATATAAACATTCCTAAATGGAGTTTCTGCAATCATCACACAGGAGCACACTCCATATTAATTTGTACACCACCCCAAACTTTCATCTCTGGGCAGTTAACAATAGCATATGCTGGGGTTCTCAAACTTGAGTCCCCAGAAGTTGTTGGACTACATCTCCCATCATCTCCAGCCACAACAGCCGACGGCAGATGCATTTAGATTACCTTGCAATCTTATTGTGCACAATTTGCAGGTGCCCTGTTAAATCCCCAAACACTCCAATGTAAATGAATACAAAGTCAAGAGCAATATGGAGAACATGAAGAGATACATTTCTGTTCTGCCTCCCTCATAACACTAGAACTTGTGGTCACCCAGTTAAATTGATGTGACAGTTTCAGGGCAGACAAGACAAAAGACGGTACACCTTGACACAATGAATAAATAGCTCATGGGATTCAGTGACAATATGCCGAGATGGCCACTCAGATGGCTTTGAAAAAAAGAAGATCAAAAAATTCATGGTGTAGCTATCATCATGCCTAATATCTATTGATAGACCTCAGCAGAACCTCTATAAACTGAGGCAGGAGACATCCAATTATTAAGTACTGGGGATAAATATAGAGCAGCCAGCACCTTTGTGCTCTGTTGGCAAGTTTCCAGTGGCATGTGGCCAGCCACTGTTGGAAACCAAACGCTGAATTAGTCCTATATAGCAAAGCAATGGTCCTTATTTAGAACCACCCCTATCCATAGTAGTTTTTCTCCTCTGAAAGAGGATATGGCACCTTGAAAAAGGAATGTGCTGAGAGATAAATTACACTTCTTCTGTATTTGATCTATTTACCAGATGCAGAGAGAGCTGATGAACAAATATTATTGTTAAGGCCTTTCATCCCCCAGTTCTTGAGTTTATGGTTCAGCCTGTGGTCCTCTCTAAGCAAGGCTTCAAAGTGTAGATGAAGAGGGTTGCCTGTTAAAAAGAGAGAACAAGTTACTTGGAGATATACATTGCAAAACTGAACTTGTTACAGCTACTTACACATGCAGCATTTCTAGTGTACAGCATTCACGAGGAAGTCCATTTATTTTAGGAAAGAAGAGTTTTAAGGTTGAGTGATCACAAGAACAGAGAGACTAGGGCTGAATTAAATATGAACCTGGTCTCCAACATCAAGAGTGATCATGATGAGTCCCTGGAATCTTTGGCACATAAGGATATGGGTGAGACAGCAAGCCTAGCCTGTGAGGCCACAAAGAGGCAAGAAAGGGCAGCTTCCCAGAATGGTCTGATTCTTGGGCTTTGACTTTCAGCCACCACTGGGCTCAGTGTTGGGACTGGGGAGACACTGGTTTTTCTGGAAATCTTCAAGCCAAAGACCCAGACTTTAACTTCCCTTCATTACTGTCTTTGGCAGAACTCAGTTTTGTCTGTTTGCCTTGTAGGGGTGTGTCCGAACCGGTCTGTAAGCCATTGTAAAGGCCTCCGGACTTTCCAGACCGGTTCGGATCTGGCTGGTCCGGGTCCGGGTGGGGGGGTTCCTTTAAGGGCGGGGAGGATTTACTTACCCCCCCGCCACTTGCCCCCGTCCAGCGCGCGTATTTAATGTAATAATTGGGGCAGCAGGATACTTCCCTGCTGCCCCTTGTCCCTCTGCAATGCCGCCAGCTTTGACTCACAGTTTTGAAAATAAATTACTGCTGCCCAGTGCCAATAATGAAGTTGAAGAAGAAGCCGGCCTCCACCTCGGCGCCTCTCCGCCCAGCGGCTCCCCCAGGAGCCGCCGCCGCCTCCCAGCAGCCACTGAGAGCGGCTCTGCCATGGAGGACGCGCCGCGGCAACCCTCACTTCCGGCTACCATGCGACTTTCCCCCACATACAGAGTGGCAGAATGCAGCCACTCTGTATGTGGGGGAAAGTCGCATGGTAGCCGGAAGTGAGGGTTGCCGCGGCACGTCCTCCATGGCAGAGCCGCTCTCAGTGGCTGCTGGGAGGCGGCGGCGGCTCCTGGGGGAGCCGCCGGGTGGAGAGGCGCCGAAGTGGAGGCCGGCTTCTTCTTCAACTTCATTATTGGCACTGGGCAGCAGTAATTTATTTTCAAAACTGTGAGTCAAAGCTGGCGGCATTGCAGAGGGACAAGGGGCAGCAGGGAAGTATCCTGCTGCCCCAATTATTACATTAAATACGCGCGCTGGACGGGGGCAAGTGGCGGGGGGGTAAGTAAACCCTCCCCGCCCTTAAAGGAACCCACCCCACAGTGCCGGACCGCAGCTCTGCGGTTCCGTGCACACCCCTATTGCCTTGTTCCAGAAGCGAGTCTAAGAAACCATTTACTCCTTCACTGCACTCTTCTGTTGTATTCTGCTCATTTGATGCACTTTTGCACTTTAAGAGCTACCTGGATAATAGGCCCTAGAGCAGGGCTGTACAACCTCAGCCCTCCAGATGTTTTTGGACTACAACTCCCATCATCCCCAGCCACAGTGGCCAATCGTCAAGAATGATGGTAGTCAAACATTTGCAGAAGGGCCCAAGTTTTACAGACCTAGAGGATTTCTACTGTGTGCCTGACACTACTGGGATATAGGTCAAGATCCAATCCAGATTAGAGGAAAGCGAGAACCTCTGGAACACCTGCAGAGAGAGGACTGATTTTCCTGTGGGACCATCAAGAAAAGGCCACCCAAGAGGGCTGGAATATGCAGTTAATGGAAGGGTGTCCAGTAGCCAGGATGGTATTTTGGACCGCCTTGGAGTAGCCCTTATGAGCTAGGAGCGAGCACTCAACCTCCAGGCACAAAGCTGGAGCCACTGGGGCTCTGGATGAAGGAGGGGGCCCTGCGTCAAAAGGTAGTGGAGGAAGATGCTGGGGTGTGGGTGTGTCTGACAGATTCTGCAAATCAGAGAACCAGGGTCTCCAAGGCCAGTGTGGTGCTATGAGGATGAGTTCTGCTCTTTTGAGATGTAGCTTCTGTAGAAGTTTCCGTATGACTGCCATCAGGGGGCGGGGCGTTGCAGGCGACCTGTAAAAAGTGGATGAAGAACCTGGGACAAAGGTGCTTGTCAGGGGAGGAGAAGAGGTCCAGATCTAGTTTCCCAAACCAGCAGGTGATCTGGCAAAACACTGAGGGATGAAGGGACCACTCTGCCAGGTTGTTTGGCAGCTGAGCCAGTCGGTCTGGGAGTTGGCTATGGCTACGACCTGAAAATGAGAGGAGAGCTGGTCTTGTGGTAGCAAGCAAGACTTGTCCCCACAGCTAAGCAGGGTCTGCCCTGGTTGTATATGAAAGGGAGACTAGAAGTGTGAGCACTGCAAGATATTCCCCTCAGGGGATGAAGCCACTCTGGGAAGAGCAAAAGGTTCCAAGTTCCCTCCCTGGCTTCTCCAAGATAGGGCTGAGAGAGATTCCTGCCTGCAACCTTGGAGAAGTCGCTGCCAGTCTGTGAAGACAATACTGAGCTAGATAGACCAATGGTCTGACTCAATATATGGCAGCTTCCTATGTTCCTATGCTCCATTGAGATAGATATTAGATGAATCTCCGCCAGCTAAACAGTTGGTAAGACTCCATCATGAGAGAGCGGGACTTGGTGCCGCCTGGTGATTGATTTGAGACTTTGTGGTAACATTGTCCATGTGGATGAGTATGTGAATGTCCTGAATGATTGGCAGGAACTGCAGCACGGCCAGGCAGACTGCACATAGCTCTAACCAATTTATGTTGTGCTGCTTCTCTGGGGACATCCACATGCCCTGTGTGTATTGGTCGCTGCAATGAGCAATGAGCTCTGGAGGAGGCTCGTATCTATGACTATGATAGGACATGATCTGGTACCATCAGGAGAAACCCCCGGGGCATGGCTGATGGCAGCCACCAATGTAAAAATCGACGAACTGCAGGAGAAAGGTGAATTTCCTTGTGTACAGATGCCATGATGTCCTCTTGGAATGTAAGTAGCCCCCAGTAGAGAGGATGGGAGTGCCAGGGGATCCATGGGGTGCACTCTAGGCAAGCAATCATGGAACCCAGGAGTTGTGCTAACAGCATCAGGTCCACTGAAGTCTTTGTTAGGAGGGGTCGAATGAGAAAGGCCAATTTCTCGCGCATCTCTGGGGACAGGGAGACAGTGGCTTGGTCCATGTAGAAAACTGTCCCAGATGTTTATTTTATTATTTATTTATTATATTTCTATACTGCCCAAAACTTGAAGGGATTGAGACAGAAAGATATGGCTTTTTTGGTGGTTGACCAGAAAGCCATGGTCCCTGAAAGCAAGGAGGGTGCGGTGTACCATCTGTTGAACCAGGGGAAGGGAAGGGAAGGGGCCTGGATCAACTGATTGTCCAAAGAATGATGGATGTGAACACTCAGCCTCAGGTGTGCAATGAGGGTCACTGTTACCTTCATAAAAACGTTTGGGGCTAATGATAGGCTGAAGGGGAGAGCCCTGAATTGGTAATGTTGATTGTTGTAACAAAACCTGAGGTATTTACAGTGTTCTAGGAGGTTCAGGATATGTAGCTAAGCCCTGGCCAGATCAATGGATGCCAGGAAGTCGTGGAGAGATCTCACCTCCTTGATCGTGCGCAAGGACTCCATACAAAGCTTCTATTTCCAGATGAAGCAGTTGAGGTGCTTCAAGTGAAGTTCCATTCTTCTTTGGTACTAGAAACAAAATGGAGTAAATGTTGTGCCATAATTCTGTCAATGGCATGGGTTCAACAGCCTTGATCTGTATCAGGTGGAGAATGGCCTGTTTCATCTGAAGATGTTTGTTCGGATCCTTGGACTTTGGGGATACGATGAAGTGGTCAGAGGAGAGAGATGGGAAGTCTAAGGTGTATCCATTGGCAATAGTTACGTGAACTCAGCGATCTTGAGTGGTAGCCTCCCACTGTGGGTAAAGGTGGAGAAGCCTGCCCCCTACTGATGGGAGGGCTTGGAGGATGATGTAGAGCAGAGATCCTCAACGTTGGGCCCCCAGATGTTCTTGGGCTTCAACTCCCATAATCCCCAGCCAAAGGCCACAGGGCCTGGGGATTATGGGAGTTGAAGTCCAAGAACATCTGGGGGCCCAACGTTGAGGATCCCTGATGTAGAGAATTGGTGGGAGGGTTGGGTGTCTCCTCCATGTTGTTTGCACTGAATGTGCCAGGCAGGCTTGTAGGCAGTGTTACAGGCCTCTCTGGATGACTTGGAGAAATTCCTGTAAGAGCTAAAGGGCTGAGTGTTAAATCTGAAAGGCCTGCAAAAATCTCTATGTCCTGATGGTAGGGCTTGCGTTTTATCCTTGGTTACCACAAGGCTGGGGTTCAAAGCCTCACCAAACCACTGAGCACCTACAAAGAGGGTGGTGGTTAAATTGAGCCGGGACCTGGCATCCACATTCCAATGCTTCAGCCATAAGGATCTGCGAACTGCTACCACAGAAACCATAGCCCTCGATGGATGTTGGATGCAGTCAAGGCAGGAGTCAGCCATCAGGGCTTAATAAATTAGCAAGGCGGCAGCCTTGACGAGCTTGGTGTTTTCAGGGGGAACATGTTGGGCAAGTTCAGAGAATAGAAGCCCAGGGGAAAACAGAATTATTGGGTGTGGCCTTAACAGTGGTGGAGGCGGCATGGGCCTTGAAGAGTAAAAGATTGCACTTATGATTTTCGGGAGTCTTAAGCTGCTCATCCCCCTCTTTAAACACAACTGAATCCAATTCCAGTTGTGCTACTGGTGGATCCACCAAGGGAACAGCAATGAGAGAACACACATTTTGAGGCAAGGTGTAATGTTGCTTGGGGGTGATCCCCACAGTCTTGCTGGAGGTGGGAGAGGCCCACTCAGCCATAATGACATTGAGAAAGAGAGAGGGGAAGGAACCCTAGCAGTGTGTTCTGTAGAAGATGGAAACTAATTATATGATCAAGGAGGCACGGCTTGGGGGGTAGTCTATAGGGGCAATGTCATTGATGGCGCGTTTTGCCTTCGACAGGAGAACCTCAAAGTCAAAGAAGAAAAAAGGCAAGTAGCGGTAGGAACAGGAGTGGCAGTAGTCTCATCCGAGAGTTCCCCTTCTTCCTTATCAGAGAAAGTATTATTCTCACTCATGATAGCTCCCTGATCAGAAACAGCAGTCTCAGACCTCGAAAGCTCCAGAGTGTGATACAGGGGCAGAAACAGCAGGGACCCAGGTCATGGAGAGGAGAGCTGATCTTCTTGCTTTGAATGGGAGACTAGAAGTGTAAGCACTGGAAAATATTCCTCTTAGGGGATAGAGCCGCTCTGGGAAGAGCAGAAGGTTCCAACTTTACTCCCTGGCAGCATCTCCAAGATAGGGCTGAGAGAGATTCCTGCCTTCCACCTTGGAGAAGCCGCTGCCAGTCTGTGAAGACAATACTGAGCTTGACAGACCAATGGTCTGACTCTCTATGTTCCTATGACCGTAGGGAGGAGGGATCAGGGATAGGCAGGGGAATGGTGGGGGGAGGGGGACAAACTGGCCGTTAACGAGTTGGAGTCTCCTCAGATAAGGAAGACAACGGAGAGCTGGCTCTCTTCTTGCAACGTGTGCCTCTGGAGTGCGGCTGAAAATGTCCCCACTCATTTGCAAGAATAGCCTGTCTATGGGGACTTGAGGCAGTAGAGGACAAGAGGGCAAGACGAGCATTAACCCTAGGAATGGGGCGGGGGGAGTGTCTGCAGGGAGAGCTGGAGCAGGCAAAAGCAGCTGTGGCTTAATCAACGTAGTACATTGCCTGATAATTAATTCCTGCAGCCAGGCGGAAATGACTGGTGGAAACGGATACTTGATTGGCAAGGGGACCATGTTCCCTGTAACGTGGATTCCCAGATGTTGTTGACTACAATTCCCATAATCCTCAGCTGCAATGGCCTGTGGCTGGGGATTCCAGGAGTTGTGGTCAAAACCATCTGGGAATCCCTCTTCAAGGGAACACTACAAGGGGACCTTACTCACAACCTCCTTTCTGGGAGCTCTAGGTCCCACAGGCTCCTCATGTTGCTCGGCCGGGTCTGGAATAGATAGCACTGGGTGCGGAGTAGAGGTGCGGTGAGGTGAGGGCAAATCCGGCACAGTTGGTGGAGGTGATGTGGGCCCGGATGGAGGAGGTGAAGGTGGCCAAGCTGGTTCCTCACTTCCCCCTGCTGGTAATGGTGGCACAGGCTGCAAACGCTGAGGCGAGCTGGCTCTGGTGAGCGGCTGAAAGGCTTCCTCCATTTTTGAAGGCAGATGGCGGGGAGGCCGCTCCTCGCAGGCCACTTGCAGAAGGAGTCTCTTGTTCAGGCAGACGGCTGTCGCCAGGGCAGGGCATTTGTGCCTCCTCCATGTGTCGTTTTTCCTGGCGGCCTTCTTGTGGGGTTTTTTTGTATTAACCACAGCACTGCTGTGGACAGCCGGAGAATGTATGCATGGTGTTCCCTGCATGGCGATACAGAACGGAGCCGTTTGGAGTCGAAGCCTGACTCCTTCCTTCGAGATCTGCCCTGACCCTCACAATGGGGGCTTTCTGAGAGGGAGCGCTCCAGCAAGGCTCCAGCATGGGAACGCTGCATGTTGTTGGCTAAGAGAACACCTTCTTCGCTATGAACCACACCGCCCATTGAGGTCATCTGCAGATGTCCGTCGGCAGTTGCCACCGGCTCGTCTGGTGGCTACTCAGGGACAGGCCTTCTCCATTGCTGCCCTGAAGCTTTGGAACACACTTCCTGCTGAAATAAGAGCCTCCCCATCTCTTACAACTTTTAAAAAGGCAGTCAAGATGCATTTGTTCACCCAGGCTTTTAATTAGATATTGTTTTAATTGTGTTTGTAATAATTTCAATATTTCAAATTTTAATTGTTGTAATGTTTTAAATCTTTTTATCTGTTTTTCTTATTTTGTTGTAAACCACCCAGATGCTTGCATTTTGGGCGGTATACAAATGTTTTAGATAAATAAAATGCTTTAACTTTACTCACCGTGAGAAAAGGAGAGTATAGGATGGAATCCAGAATCTAGCAAAGCGACCCGCTCCTCCAAGGACATAGTCTCTGCGTCTATGGTCTGGATAGAGGCCTTACAGTCACACAAGATGCAGGAACTGGGCTGTTCACAACTACACTTCATGGCAAGAGGTTTCTGCGGCTGCAACAAAAGGGAAATTCAAGTGGCTTACCTACCTACAGTGTTAAAAAGCATCAACTGTTTCAGACAGAAGTTAAAAATGACTGCAAACAAAGTAACTCTCGTGTCCAATACTTCAAGCAGGAAATGCACCAAAAAGCTGTGGGAAACCTGGCTTAAAACAGAAGAACCTAAGACCAGCCCTGCTGGATCAGGCCCAAGGCCCATCTAGTCCAGCATCCTGTTTCACACACTGGCCCAACAGGTGCCTCTGAGAAGCCCACAGGCAAGAGGTGAGGACATGCCCTCTCTCCTGCTGTTGCTACCCTGCAACTGGTATGCAGAGGTACCCTACCTCTGAGCCTGGAGGTAGCCTCCAGCTTCTTCATATGAGACTAGTGAAGCTGCAGAAAACACACACAATCAAGTAGCTCTCTGTGCCGAAAGTTCAAGAGCAGCAATGGGAGTGGAGTTTAAAAGAGTACAATTGCTGCTTCCTTTTCAAACTCTCCTGTTCAGAATCCTGGCTCTTCCCTTTGCAAACACCTCATTTTTACCAGCTCCTACGCTAGCCCTGAACTAAGAAAATATGCATTGCATGACCTATTTCAGTAATGTCAGTAATGGCATCAGTTCATTCTTATAGGGAGCCCTTTCAGGATGCCCTCCCATTTTTAAACAGCCAATTCTCTTTTGCTAATGTGCCTTGATAAATCAGTAACACTAGGATCTTTGAGAAGTTCATCTAAATAAACTTGTTTACCACTGTAAAAATTATACCAGCCCATGGAAAAGCAGAACTGGAGTGAACTTACAGTTGCACTGGCTGCCAATATGTTTCCGAGTGAAATACAAAATGCTGGTCATTACCTTTAAAGCTCTGAACGGCTTGGATCTGGGCTACCTTAGAGAGCACCTTCTTCGGTATGATTCCCATAGTTCATTGAGGTCATCTGGAGAGGTCAGTTTCCAGTTACCACTGGTACGTCTGGTGGTGACTCAAAACCGAGCCTTTTTTGTAGCTGCTCCAGGCCTATGAAATGCACTCACGGCAGATATCTGCAGTTTAGGCTCGCTGTTGGCCCTTAAGAGAGCCCTAAAAACTGATTTGTTTGGCCTGGCCTTCCAAGTTTTGTAAATTGTTTTTTTTAAGTATTTTAATTAGTTTTAAATTGTTTTAAATTGTTTTTGAATAGTTTTTAGCACTGTGTCTTAAATGGTGTGTGTTTTTATGTCTTTTTAAATTTGCTGTACACTGCCCAGAGCCTTTGGATGGAGCGGTTTATAAATGTAATAAATAAATAAATAAATAATATTCAGTAGGAATGCACTCCTCCTACTGACATTCTGGTCAACTTCAGGATTCTTGCTGGAACTTCTACAAGCCTAGAACTCAGATTTCACCAGAGGAAACCCACCATGCCTCTTAAAGTGTGACACTGACACAAAAATTACAACAGGCTTCGTCCAGTAACAGTGGAAAATAAAAACGCACACCAACCTTTCTACTAAGGTGAGAGACTGCATTGACTCTCACCAGCCTCCGCTTCCTGTATCTACAAATTGGACGGATTCTAGCAGCAACACAGCTGTTGTCAAGCGAAGATGTGGCAGGCAGGCTGTTGTTCAGTTGCTTCGGTTTCTTGAGAATCCTGTCAGTACCCCCACCATCCTGGGTATTGTTGCTGGTTGAGCAGGTGTTGAAACTGCAGCCAAAAATAAGAAATCCATATACTCAGAATTGCTTTGAAAAGGGAATGCAAAAGTTCAAAAGCTATATTTTGGCTCATCTCACAAATCACATTTTTTGACAATTTCTGTGATTTCTCAGGTGTCACAGTCTACTTATCTACTTTCACAGGGTTAAATTTAAATTTATTTTAAAAGTGGAACACTGACCATAGTGTATCAATCAGAGTTGGAAAGTTCTGGGGGGACACTTGTTTTAGATAGAAGAGTGGCAAATAACTTTTGTGCAAATGTTAGTTATCATTCAAAAAATGAGAAAATATAAATCATGCCTAGATTTTCAGGGAACTAGTAGTACAATTGTAACTAACATCCATGTCTTTCAAGAGGTCTTAGCGCAAGCAAAGCTTAACACATTTTAGAACAACCCGAAAGCTGATTCCTTAGCTTAAAAGGTTGATCCTCTGCATAAGGATGACACTCTGTCACTCTCTTACAGGTATTCCACCACTTAGGACAAGAGACAGATTTTTAATACAAAAGGGAAGTTTAGTCTAGGGAAATGTTTGTTTAGTCAGACTTTGCGTTAGGGAAATTATATTTCTTTGGTGTGTGTGCTTTTGCATATTCCCGATACTGTTCTATTATTGTTTACCTGAAATGTAATTAAAATTAGAAACACTAGCCTAGGGCATTGCAAAAGGCTCAATAAACATTTAAGCGTGCATTAAGACAACCTATTTTTGTAACCTACTAAGCATTTTTGAGTGTATTTAAGAAAGCTAGAAGCCTCAGATGGAACCAGTCTGTAGTAATTGAATAAAATTGTTTTTAGTTATTTTCTTTTTACAAGCCTCGCTCCGAGTTGTTTTTTAACTCAGGAAAGGGGAGCAGGCAGGCTAAGGGTGATTGCTCTGGTGCAAACACTTCCTCAAACATTCAGCAGCTATATGTTTTCTCACCATGTGTAGGCTTGCACATGGAAGATTTTTGTGCTTGTCCAAGAGCCAAATTAAGAGTGTTTTTCCACCTGGCTTATCCCACCCTAAGCTCAGAGAGTTTCTGTAGACAAAAGGGGTGGTGGTGGCAGCATTTTGAACCTACCCATAACACAGAATCGTTTTAGGAGAAGCATAGCCAGGCAGCTCAGCAGGGATAATGCAGCATTTCTTTCCCTCACATGAACTTGCTCTGAGACAAAAGCTTTAATCCACTACAATGATCAGTACCTAAATTTCTCATTCTAAAGATGTTACTGGTTTATAATAGATAAACAGTTATCAGCTTGGAAAGAGTCACACTCTTGTTTAGGCAACATTAAAAACTCACTTAAAACATTTGACAAATACCTCTATTTTTTTTTTTAAGACTCATCTGGAAAATGCAACGTTTCTATCTAATTAAAAGCATAAGTGTGTATACAGAGTAAGGTTTTTATCCTTGCAAGCTGGTGTCTTTGTAGACTCCCAAGAATGGAGTAAAAAGATTGAAAGAAATAAAAGGGCAAATTAAAACTCAGAAATACCAACAATTATACAAAAAACAGAATGTGTAAAAAATATAAAGAAGCATAAACAAATTCCTAAGAAAAAATGGACTTGTAAAAACAATAAAGACAGAGTTGCTGGAACTCTGTAGCACTGTTCCCTCCCTGTAGCACTGTTCCCCTTTTCTGATGTCCGCTCAGTTAGTTTCAGATCCCACTCAGGTTGAATTAGGAAGGCCCCACTCTGAATGCATGTGTGCACACAATACTTTGATACTGCCGCCCAGAACAAACCTCATTCCACACAGAGATGAAACAAATTAGAGGGACCACTGCTCTGTAGACTCCTAAAATGCAACAAGTTTGAACTGAAAATCTGAGCCAGGTTCAGTGCAAGAACCAAGACAAGATTGATACTAACAGCAGCAAGTCTCTCTCGCCAGGAGCCACTATTTGTAACTAAAATTGCACAGAAGAAACACATACAGCTTCTCCTTACCACACTTTGACCAGATTACAAACCACACTTCAGCAATCTGAAAAGTAACAACTTCTCAGAGCAAGCTCCACAAAAACTATGAATTCCATTTTATTTCAGTCCTGAAAACATTCAAAATGAGGTAAAAGGTAAAGTGTGCCGTCAAGTTGATTTCGACTCCTGGCACCCACAGATCCCTGTGGTTTGAGG
Organism: Hemicordylus capensis; assembly: GCF_027244095.1. Taxonomy (NCBI): domain Eukaryota; kingdom Metazoa; phylum Chordata; class Lepidosauria; order Squamata; family Cordylidae; genus Hemicordylus; species Hemicordylus capensis. The sequence continues at coordinate 169,393,424 of NC_069662.1, forward strand.
TACAGATGGGATAATCTTCCCCACCACACCCCCAAATGCCTGTTTACTTTGCCGTTTTTCATGTGAGCCCGTACAGGAAGAACACACTCATTCAACAAGACAAATACCAAACATCACACTGATCAACCTTAACAAAAGGAAGACTAACCAGTTACTTATTCCATTGACTTGATGGGGTGATGTGCAGGCTTTTGGAGGTTCTGGAGACCCATTGATGGGTGTACAGGAGGGACTTTGACACACAAGGTTTCTTAAAGACTGCGCAAGGCGAGAATTCTGCAAAAGAGAACACAAAAGCAGCAATTTGCAAGTGAAACACAAGTTGTTTGCCACCCAGCAGGTAAAATCCAGAACCATTTCCTGCCCTTTTCAGTCTATCTGCATTCAAAAGACTATCTCCACCCCCCCGCCCCCCCGCACACAACACCTTTACAGTGATGAGCTGTACTTAGATCTATCTACACTGTGGGGGGAAGCTCAGGATTTCCATTCCCTCAATAATGAATAACCTCAACTACAAGTGCCAGTAAATTAAGACAATCCAAAAATCAACATTACCACCTAAGACAAAATCCTACTATATTATTTATTTATTTTTACATTTGATATCCTGCTCTTCCTCCAAGGAACCTAGAGCAGTATACTACATACTTGAGTTTCTCCTCACAACAACCCTGTGAAGTAGGTTAGGCTGAGAGAGAAGTGACTGGCCCAGAGTCACCCAGCAAGTATCACAAGGCTGAATGGGGATTTGAACTCTGGTCCTAGTCCAGCACTCTAACCACTACACCATGCTGGCTCCAATGGCACAAGCCATTTGAACATTTAAGAGAGCCTCTCAAGGTCATCATCAATATGATATAACATTCACAACCTATTACATTATATGCATTTGGGGGGGGGAACCCTGCCATTTGTTTGTACATATGAAGCTGCTACCTGCTGAGTCAGACCGCTGGTCCATCCGGTTCAGTACTGTCTATACTCACTAGCCCTGGCTTTCTAGCGTTTCAGATAGATCTTTCACAGACCTATCTGGAGATGCCAGGGATTGAATCTGGTACACTCTACCACAAAGTATGGATACTCCCTGAACACTTATACAGCTACAAATATTAGAGAAAATGAGAGCCAGTGTGGTGTAGTGCTTAGAGTGTGGGACTAGGACTGGGGAAACCCGAGTTCAAATCCCCATTCTGCCATGAAACTCGCTGGGTGACTCCGGGCAAGTCACTTCTCTCCCAGCTTTACTTACCTCACAGGGTCGCTGTGAGGATAAGCATAACCATGTTATGTTTAGCTCTGGGCTCCTTGGAGGAAGAACAGAATATAAATGTAACAATAAATAAAATAAAATGGTCAAACAATGCTTCTTCAACCATCTTTTTAAAAAGAAGGGCATTTTCAGCGTCCCATAGTCCCAACAAGTTTAACCTGCACCCCAGAAGGCAGCACAAACAACTTAGATATCCATTTAAATCAGGCCTTCCTGTAGGAACGTTGAATAAAACAGTCACTTAGCAGGAAATGCATAAACCTCAGCATGTATTTCACAGAAAAATTATAATCAGAGCCACATTTTCTGAGCTGCCATCTGTTTGCTGGACTCATACATAATCTGTCACAGAACTTGACATCCTGAGAATTTTTCCTTTTTAAATTAAAAAAAAAAAAAGATTCTTTGGCTGCAGCACACTGGGGAGGAAATGCTCAATTGAAAATAGTGAGTTTTAAGTTGACATTCATTGCTTTAAGTTGACATTCACAGGATTGGGCCTGTGGAAAAAAACTTGAAATTGAAGAGAAGGGGTGGAGGGAAGAGAATGAATGTGCCTGATGAGAGTTCACAAGTCAGTGCAGTCAGCCAAGGCAGGACTTTTGGGAAAGGGATGCATTTTCCAATACTAGCTATCACAGTCTTCATTAAGAAATGCCATTTCTTTCCATGCAAAAGAGAAATGATTTTTTCTCAAAAACCATAGCCTCCAAAGTGCACTAGTAGAGATAAGTGTATTGGACAAAAAATAAAATAAAAAATAAAATAAAAATATTGCATTGCAAGAACAGTACATACAGTACAAACAGAGCAAAATATAGGGCTCCTGGAACACAGTTCCCAACACAGGACAGAAGATACGTAGCTCAACGCTAAAGGTAGAAAATAGCTCTGGAAGTCCAAGTTTCAGTTCCTATCAGTGGGCAACCTTCCCAACTGACAGGTATATAAATATTCATAGTATATTTCAATCAATCTGGACCATTTCAATCAATCTTCATGACTTTCAGTTCAACATAAAGCCCCAGCATCGGTTAGGAAGCTGCCATATACCAAGTCAGACCCTTGGTCCATCTTGCTCTGTATTGCCTTCACAGACTGGCAGCGGCTTCTCTGAGGTTGCAGGCAGGAATCTCTCTCAGCCCTGTCTAGAAGATGCCAGGGAGAGAACTTGGAACCTAGATGCTCTTCCAAGAGCAGCTCCATCCCCTAAGGGGAATATTTACAGTGCTCACACATGTGGTATCCCATTCATATGCAACCAGGGCAGACCCTGGTTAGCTAAGGGGACAAGTCATGCTTGCTATCACAAGACCAGCTCTCCTCCAGTAGAGGGAACAGGTTGCAACAGTTCCCCCTACTCTGGAACTGCTTGATCATGAGAATGTTACCAGGGCAGGGGCCCTTCTTGGGAGTATCTGCATCCTTTACTGAAATAACTACCTGCTCTCCAAGAAGCAATTCACCATGACAATGATGGTTCCAGTGTAAAGAGCTGTTGCAATAATGTGAAATCAAGGAATTATGTAAGAACTGTTCAGCTGTGTGGTACTTCCACATGCTTCACACTAAACCAGATTCTGCTAGTAGGAGTGGGATATGTACTCCTATTGTTCCCTATATGTGACTACAACAGGCTTTCCCTTAGACCACCGAGTTCCCCCTCCTCTACCACTTGATTAGACAGAGAAGTGTCTGCTCACAAGGGAAATGTATAATCTTTATTTATTTAACATATTTTTATACCGCCCAAAACTTAAGTCTCTGGGCGGTTTACAACAAAAACAGAAAAGTTAAAAACATTAGTTAAAATAGATAAATGACAAAAAAAATAAAAATATTGGTTAAAATAAATGACAATAAAAAGTTAAAACATAATTTAAAACCTTAAAACAATATTTTAAAACAAAGTTAAAACTATTAAAATGGTATTTAATTAAAAGCCTGGGCTTTTAAATTAAAGCTGTTAATTAAAAGCTTTAATTAAATATTTTAATTAAGTAATTAATTAAATGCTGTATTACTTAAGACTCAACAATTAAATAATGTTCCTGAAATTCAGTCTTCTACACAAAAAGTAGACATGCATTGCAGAGCAAGCACCTCACTTCAGCTGCAAAGACACCAGGACTAGTAAGTTTAACTATAACCTAAAAACAGGAATTCAGATCTCCCCTGCACTCTTAGGCCTACCACCTAGGGTGACATACAGAAGCCATCTATCTCATCCTGAACGATAATCACAAGACTCCCTGAAAGAAGGATCACAGCTGATTAAGAACACCATCGCACACAGAGAGCTTTGGGTCTCTGAGCAAATTGTGGCAATGTGAGAGATCACATTATCACGTATCACCCTAGCAGTAGGTTCCCTGGAATCATTCCCAGACAGTTCAGAGGAATGTATGGAAACAGGCGTTCTGGTTGATTTTTTGGACTTTTTAACATGTTTCCTTTTAGATTTTGATTTTTTAGGGACATGTGCTGAGGAACTAGTATCAGAGGAGTCCTCAGAAGAGGATGTGGAGGGGCGCCTACGCCTTTTAGACCTTTTAGATCTCTTTGTGGGCTTAAGCTGGCATACAGTCTCTGTGATGGCTGTCTTATACCAGGCTTGCCACTCCTGGGGAATCTGAGTAGGTAGGGCAGATAGGACATCCTGGTTCGAGGTCCCCCCCACCGTATGGACTGATCTCACCATATGAGAGGAGGCCGCTGCATTTCTGGCGGGCTCATTTCCCGCTCTTTCTGGGCAGCCGCCATCTTGAAACTCCTCCACAGCCTCTGAAGTAGCCGCCATTTTATGTAACTCCGCAATCCTACGGATCTCCGCCTGCGAGGGAGGGGGGTCCGGGATCGGGCACACCGCTCCTGAACGGAGCTGCTCCGTAAGGCTCTGAAAGGCTACTTATTCTCCCAAAGCCTGTAGTGCACCTTCAAGTGTAGAGCGCTCCGCCGCCGAGCTGCACGTGAAGCGCCTCGGGCGTTCTGCTTGTTCTGTTCCCTCCGTCGTGCTCGCGAACTCGACGCCTGGGGGCGCGATCGAACGCTGAGCCTCTCCAACTGCCTGCTCAGACGGAGACCAGTCCGCCGAGACCGGGACAGGGAGGATCTGGGAACTGGCCGGGGCAAGAGGAACTGCCAGCGGGGGAGGGTCCCCGGGAAGCCTGGAACGCTTGGGGAAGTGAGCAGAGGAGCGTCCCGCCGGGACCAAACCGTTTAATCTCCTCCCCTGCTTTTTACAAACTTTATCTGCATGCTCCATACACAGATGAAAACGACAGGAGGGAGGGCGGGGAGGGGGGGAAGGGACGGGTAAAGTCAAACAACACGAAGGAAGCGCTGACTAACCGGGTAAACGAGGAATAACTTCTTTTTTTTAAAGAGAGGGGGAACACAAACGCGACTGTACAAAGAGAAAGGCACTAAAGAGAGGAAAGACAAAGGAACGACAAGCCTGATTAGCGAGGACACGAAGGACAACCTGCCAGGAGCAACGCAGGACTATAAGAACTGGGGTGGGATTATCCCCATCCGGCTCTATAGGACCGTCTTTCTAAACAGAAATTTACATAGCCCTGCCCAGGAGCACATGACGAGGATAACCCAATGAGATGCCTTGATAGCAGCAACCGAGAAGATATCTGCTAAACAAGATCCCTCACACAACTAGTTCAGTGGGCACTATCCATGACACCTAGCAGTAGCCAGGCTGGGAAGCTCAAAATGAAGAGCACATGGTGAAAGTCAGGCAATGTCAAGGACAGCAAAACATAAGCTTAGAAGTGTAAGATTCTATTTATGATGTTCTGAGAGCAATCTAGCCAACACTCCACAGAATAACGCGTAAAATAGGAGGGCATCCCTAGAAGTCATGTGCTCAAGAGCTATGAGAGAAGCTTCACTTCAGAAGGCGAGAAGAGCCCATTTGTTGAAAAGAACGGCTGCATCTGGGTTCAAATCCTAGCTCTGCCACAAATTTATCAATTGGCCTTAGGCAAGTTACTAGGCCTAAGCTGCAGTTACCCCACCTGTAAAAGCAGGATAGTGACCAGATTTTTGCAGAAGTAACAAGTAAGGAAGCATTACCTACTCCGAGAATGAGAATTAAGTAGGGTGTAAAATATTCAAGAGATGCCCTTTAGCAAAGGATCTCCAGAGGCAACAGATAGTGTTACAGAGGTTACAGATAGTGGCCAAAGCAAGACAAGCGGAAGATTAGGTAACTACCACAGGATGTCTCTCTGGCAATATCACAAAAACAAAAATACTCACATAAGCTAAAGAGGAAAAGGTCAGGGATACAATTTGCCAGGAAGCTTTCCTGTGCAAACCCCTATCAAGGACCTTCTCAGTGTATTGTGCCCCTGCTCAGTAACCTGCAATTAAAAACGACTGTGCATTTACAGTTCATTACACCCACATTAAATTTCTAGTCACCCAGCAACCAGCACATTTCCCCCCAGCCCTGATGCAAGGCAATGTGGCAATGTGATTTTAACACACCAGCAAAATCTTTATGCATTAGTAGTCCTGCTTGCATCAAGACTGGACACTTCTCTTACAGACTGACCTGTTTCTCTGTATTCTGAGTGAGGTAGGAAGGGATGCAGGGAGACAAGTCACACTGCCTGTCTCCAGTAGGCACCTTCAGGTGGGAGGAGGAAGGTGGGAGGACTTTATTTCTCCTCGAGTTTGCCACTGCTGGGGAGCCCAATCGATTCTGCTGTTTCAACACATCCTCATGCTGGAGATCACCCAGGACAACTGGGCCCTAAGAAATAAAAAGAAAATTATTCTCATGAATAAGACTCTTGCAAATAAATGAACACATATTTGAGAATCAACACCAGAAATCAGGATATAGAAACTTACCCTAGCCTGTAACTTTTGTGGTAGGGTTCAAATTGCTATGGGGGAAAGGAAGGTCTTTTACAGCTGTTCTAATCCTATTCCCCAAACTGAGCTGAGACAATATAGAATGAAGAAAGAGAAAGACTGCCTTCACAGTGATAAAGTCTGCTAGTCAATCATTCAAATTCTCACCCATATTTAAAAGCAGACTTTTCTTTTATTGAAAGCAGATTCTGCTGGGACTCTCATAGGGCAACAGTAAGGGCTTGTCATTTGCTGACTAACCATTTGCCTGGGGCAAGTGGAAGTCGCCTTGCAAAATACTTTGCTCTCCCTTCTAACAGAAATAATTACTGTTTCAAACTAAGCACACATGCTAAAACCTCCAAGTCTGCAGAATTTATACACAATGATGAATATTTATGCACCATTTTTCAAATGTTCTCAAAGTCATTTACATGGGGGTGGGGTGGGGAGGTTAGACAGACAGATAAAGATTACATTAAAATAAAATAAAATGTGTTCCCTGTCTCCAAAGGGCTCACAATCTAGGAGACACCAGCAGCAACCCCTGCCAGGTGGGATGCCTTGCTGGAATTCGATAGGGACAATTGCTACTAAATACAAGGGACTTACCACTTTAAAAGGTGCCTCTTGCTCAATTAGAAGGGAGTATATATAGGTCACAGGTTTTCCTGGTTGAGGGCTTTTGTCCCGCCCCCACCACATACACAGAGTACACACAACCTTGATTTATAGTCCGTGGCCAGGATTCACATTTCTCCCCAACTCTGTGTGAAAAGAAAGCCTTCTCCATGCTTGAGGAGGGTGGCGGTGGCAGCAGCAGTTTTAACTCCAAGCTACATCTCCCCATGTCACACACTGAACCCCACTCCAGAGTGCCCCTTGACTTTCAGCAGCAACTTTTCAGGCAAGGCAAGGGGCTGTATGTAATGGGGGCTAGGGACACCCTTTGGATCCCTGCCTGTTCTGAGGGGCAAACATGTTTGCAAAAAGTTATACAAACTGAAGAGCAGCCGTTCCCTAAATAGTTAGAATTAAGTGCAACTAAAAGCCATTCGGCACTCTCTTTAGACAATAATAAGAGTTTCTGTACAAATACAAGAGCCGAAAGTGTTTATGCATCTATGCAGCATGTGCTAAATCTTAACACATTTTAGCATTCTAAACATTTCCTGTGGACTCATGCAAGTCAATAAGATACGAGTAACTCAATGGCAACACGTCGACAAAGGATGCTCTTAGGGCTACTAGCATAAACACCCTTTAAAAATAAATACACAGGGGACAGGGCTTCTCAGAGGCTAACCAGCTAGTAGAGTCATTCCTTGTTCATTCATGGTATCATATGCTAGTCAATGATATAATTAGTCTCTGAGAAGTACTCTGGATATATGCCTTGTTTACCAACTTCCTCTTTTCAGGCAGGGCACTGAATGCCAAGCTAAATGGATCACTACTCCAGCCCACCATGCCAGTTACTTTAAATATAGAGAGAGTGTTTCCTCTAATTTATTTTATCTATGAGGGGAATGAATTTTGTTCTGGGTGGCAGTATTAAGGCAGTTTATGTGTGCATAGGGCCTTCCTGATTCAACCTGAGTGGGATCTAAAATAAACTGAGCAGTAATTTTAAAATGTGTGTGTGCATGCACATGTGCCTACCCTTAGAGGGAACACTGCTAGGCACACTTCAGTACTGCTAGAAACTCAGCTTTTTTTCTTTTCTTTCTTTCTTTTTTAAAGAAAAAGGTAGGTTTCTTGCCCATAAGATTAGAAATGAGATTTGAAAATGTACAGGCATTCCTTTGTGAACTCTCATAAGTTGGGTGGGAAAGAGTATTAAACCTATCTATATACCTCTTAAGCCACCTAATGGTGCAGCAGGGAAGTGACTTGCCTAGGGAATCCCCACTGGTATGTTTCCCAATCTTTATGGACAGCAGCAACACAGGAAGATGCTGAAAGGCATTATCTCATACTGCGTGGGAAGAGGAAATGGTAAACCCCTCCTGTATTCTACCATGAAAACCACATTACTCTGGGCATCACGAGTCAACACTGACTCAATGGCACAGTCTTCCCTTCCTTTATATACCTCTTAAAATTTATTTATATTTATTGTTAAATTTGTATACTGCCTTTCATTAAAACAATCCCAAGACTTATGTCTTAAACAAGCTTGCAGGTGATAAAGGCTAAGCTCTCAAAGTAGAAGAAATGATGCAAAGTAAGCAAATATCCAAGTTTACTCAAATATGCACAGAATATTCAGATTTTAAGCAAATGTATACACTGCACTGAACTAGCATACAACCTAACAAGTGCAAACACATGAAACTACAGTTGTAAAGCAAACACCAGAGTGTTCTGGGACACTCAACAGCAAATCTACAGTGGTCCTTGAAACCTTGGCTAATGCTGTCTTTGCAGCTCTGTGCTCCTTCCAGCCCAGAGGTCTACAAGAAGCTGCCTCAAACCAACACAAAAATGAAGAGAAAAGCAAATTGGAAGTCAGCCAGAGATGTCTGCAGAGATTACAGAGGCAGGGCCAGGAGTGGGCAGACCAAAACACACAGATTCAACGTTCCAAGGGAGAGAATAACGCTGCAGTAGACAAGTGTACAAGACGCGCCCCCCCCCCCAAAGAAAAGGCAGAACTAAAGTGCATGCAACAGCCCTAATCACCAGATCCTACAGGGCTGCATATGATACAGCAACTAGAAACATGGGCCTGAGGGGCCCTCCAAGAAATACATGCCTCTTATTTATTTATTTATTTATTCATTCATTCATTCATTCATTCAATTTCTATACTGCCCTTCCAAAATGGCTCAGGGCAGTTTACAAATAAAACAAGAACAGTTAAAATCAATCAATAATTAAAACAAAGATTTTTAAATACCATAAAACAGTTAAACAATAAAAACTGTTAAAAACCCTGAAAAACCAGGTACTTCGAAACCCTTTACAACAATTTAAAAACCCTGGAAGGCTAGGCCAAACATAGGTTTTAAGGGCTCTCCTAAAAGCCAATAAAGAGTTCAAATTACAAATTTCTGCAGGGAATGCATTCCACAGTCCAGGAGCGGCTACAGAGAAGGCCCGCCTCTGAATCGCCACCAGACGTACTGGTGGTAACTGGAGACGGACCTCATTAGATGACCTTAACATACGGTGGGGATCATACAGAAAGGAACACAGGTTCTGCAGCGGCGTGGGTCCCTCCGAGAGGGAACCCTGGAGCAGCTCTGCAGCGTGTGCGAGCTCCATAGAAAAAGGGAGAACAAAAAACAAACTTAGGCAATTTAGCAAGACCAATCAGCCGAATTGGAAAGTAAAAAGATAGATTTGCTTACTGTTTAGGAGAGCCGAATGAAGCCGGAACCCTTCCCACCCTGGCACAATAAGGAGGGCGGAGAGAGAAGGAATAGAATAGTGAGAAGTTCCAAAGAGATAAGAGAAGTTCCAGGAGAAAAACGTGCAAATTGCAGAGCTCTTCCTCTAACGTCCTGTCCCGAGCGAGACAGAACTGGAACTGGGACTAGGAGGCGGGACCGCCTACAATCAAGTCACATGGTCCAGTTCTGTCTCGGACATGCGCAGTTCACTACCCTTACTGAGGCTCTCCTACTCAGGGGAAAAGAAGGCGCTCTCTAAGGTAAACTGGACCTAAGCCATTCAGGGCTTTAAAGGTAATAACCAGCACTTTGTATTTTGCCTGGAAACATACTGGCAAACAGTCCAACTGTTTAATATGGCATAATATGGTCTCTCTGGGTTGCCCCGGAGACCAGTTTGGCTGCCACATTTTGAACTAACTGAAGTTTCCGAACTACATACAAAGGCAGCCCCACATGGAGTGCATTGCAGTAGTCAAGCCTGGAGGTTACCAGCTGGTGCACCACTGTTTTGAGGTCGTCCTCTTCAAGGAATGGACGCAGCTGTCGAATCAGGTGAAGCTGATAGAAAGCACTCCACCTGAGATACCAGAGTGAGGCTTGGGTCCAGTAGTACTCCCAAGCTGTGTACCTGCTCCTTGTGGGGGAATGTAACCCCACCCAGCACAGAGAGATCTAACTCATCCCTCAGAATCTGAGCTCCTACAATGAGTACCTCTGTCTTACTTGGATTCAGCTTCAATTTGTTATCCCTCATCCAGCCCATTACTACCTGTAGGCAGGCATTTAGGGAATGAACACCATTTCCTGATGACGCAGATGAAAAAGAGAAGTAGATTTGTGTGTCATCAGCATACTGATAACACCCAGCACCAAATCTCCTGATTACCTCACCCAGCAGTTTCAAGTAGATATTAAAAAGCATTGGTGACAGAATGGAGCCCTGGGGGACTCAATATAACAGCTCCTGTTTTGAGGAGCAACTGTCACCAAGCTCCACCATCTGGAATCTACCCAAGAAATAGGAGCAGAACCGTACAAATCAGTGCCTCCTATGCCCAACTCCCCCAGGCGACCCAGAAGGATACCATGGTTGATGGTATCGAACGACGCTGAGAGATCCAAGAGAACCAACAGAGTCACACTCCCTCTGTCAATTCCCCGGTAAAAGTAATCCATCATAAGAACATAAGAACAGCACTGCTGGATCAGGCCCAAGGCCCATCTTGTTCAGCATCCTGTTTCGCACAGTGGCCCACCAGATGCCACTGGAAGCCACAGGCAGGAGTTGAGGGTGTGCCCTCTCTCCTGCCATTACTCCCCTGCAACTGGTACTCAGAGGCATCCTGCCTTTGAGGCTGGAGGTGGCCTATAGTCCTCCGACTAGTAGCCGTTGTTAGACCTCTCCTCCATGAAGTTGTCCAAACCCCTCTTAAAGACATCCAGGTTGTTGGCTGTCTCCACATCCTATGGCAGAGAGTTCCACAAGTGGATCACACGTTGTGTGAAAAAGTACTTCCATTTGTTGGTCCTAGATTTCCTGGCAATCAATTTCATGGAGTGACCCCTGGTTCTAGTGTTATGGGAGAAGAAGAAGAATTTCTCTCTATCCACTTTCTCAACTCCATGCATGATTTTATAGACCTCTATCATGTCTCCCTGCAGTCGTCTTTTTTCTAAACTAAATAGCCCCAGGAGTTGCAGCCTAGCCTCATAAGGAAGGTGCTCTAGGCCCCTGATCATCTTGGTTGCCTTCTTCTGCACCTTTTCCAGTTCTACAATGTCCTTTTTTAGATGTGGTGACCAGAATTGTACACAGTACTCCAAATGTGGTCGCACCATAGTTTTGTATAAGGGCATTATAATATTAGCCGTTTTATTTTCAATCCCCTTCCTAATGATCCGACCAAGGCTGACCATCAGGCCAAGTTCCGACCTAATGATCCGACCATCAGGCCAACTAAGGCTGTCTCAACCCCATAGCCCATTCTAAAGCCAGTCTGAAATGGGTCTAGACAATCAGTTTCCTCCAAAACCGCCTGGACCTGGTTGGCCACCACCCTCTTGATCACCTTGCCCAACCAAAGGAGATTGGCCTATAACTATCCATCGCTGAGGGATCCAGGGAAGGCTTCTTAAGAAGAAGTCTAACTATTGCCTCGTTCAAACATGGAGGCACCCTACCCTTCCTCAGCGATGCAGTCATGATATTAACTAGGCCACTTCCAACAATCTCTCTGCTAGATTGAAGCAGCCAAGTTGGGCAAGAGTCCAGAGAACAAGTGGTAGGCCGCACTGCCCCAAGCAGCTTGTCCAAGCAGCTTGTCCACATCCTCAGGAGTCACAGATTGAAACTGATCCAGCCTAACACTGCAAAAGGGTTCACTGGACACCTCCTTCATAGAACCTGTCTCCACACAAGCATAGCATTCACACCCCACAAGTAAGAACTCCTACATGTGGATAAGAACGGCAAGTCTTCAAACTACGCCCAAGGGTTAGAAACTAAGTAAGAGAGTCACTTACCATGAGCAACCATCCAATCTCTTCTAGTAGTGTGTCAAAATGAAGGCAACAAACAAACTAACAAAACCTCCAGGAATCCGGTTGCCTGGACACCTAGAACTGTGCTTGTGGTGGAATTTTAACAAACACTGCAAGTTACTAAATCAGCCTACTATTCTCATCAGGAAAGCATTATTGATGGCTTGGGTCAGATGAGCATTTTTTCTTCTCCCAATCTACAGTTTGCAGATTTTGCAAAATTTTTAAAAACTTAGTTCTCTCTTTCTGAATCCATATGGAATTCAGACAGACAGAGAGAGTCAGTCAGTCAGTCAGTCAGTCAGTCAGTCAGTCAGTCAGTCAGTCTCTCTCTCTCTCTCTCTCTCTCTCTCTCTCACACACACACACACACACACACACACACACACACACACACCAGTAGACAATTATGCACTCAGAGGTTCACCAACTAATATATCAAGATGCAAGGGTCAGACAAACAGGTATTGCAAAGCTTATATTCCAATCTTACACAGACTAAGGGACACAGAAATGGACTAGTATGGTGGCAGCTATGGAACTGGGGCTTTCATTGAAAGCTTCTGCAGCTTAGTTCAGCAAGGGTAAAGCATGAGGAAGACCTTTGAATTGTATACAGTGTATACAGTGCATACAGAGGATCAAAAATTGAGTCAGGAGGTTGTGCAGCTGAGGATTGTGACAGCAAAAATGGAGGCTGAAGGGGAGCAACTGCCCAGAGATGAAAGTTTGGGGCAGTATACAAATTTAATAATAATAATTTGCAGCTAACCCACACTACCATCTTTCCCTTCCCAAGTACACCCCATCTCAAAGAACTGTGAGTCGATACTATCAAGTGTACCGCCTGAGTATTTTGCACTGGTTGGGGGGACGTAGAGGCTCACAATTCCACTCACCCTCCCTTTGCCATAGTATCTTCCTCACTCTCTGGTGAGGATGATGGAGAGGACTACCAGCCTTCCTCTCTAGTTTGAAACTGGGAAGGCAGCAAGCATCATCTTCCTCATACACTGCTGCTATGGAGAAGATCCCCACCATCTCTATCTAGCTCCAAGCTGGTAAGGAAGGCAGGGCTGGCTGGCTGTTTTGGTGGTAGCTGGAGCCAGTGTTCTGGGTGCCACTGTGAAAACAAGTCCTAGATTTCCTTTGAGTCCCAAGTTTGATTTCTGACCCCCTCTTCTCCATTTCCAAGCGATTACTTCTGCAACTGCTCTGGGCTTCAAAGGCCCTCTACAACCAAGCACAATTGCAGAGACAATATCCTCACCCCTCCCTTGAAGTGAGTAAGGAATTGTTCCTGACTTTGCATGAAGACTTGGCACAAGATCAGGGACTAAGGCTGCAATCCATTGCAGATTTATCTGGGATTAAGGTTTATGTCTGAGTAAACATGTACTGCAACAAAGTGGAAGGGCAGGGTCCTGGAGACCACAAATGTTGGCTCAGCTACTAAGGCCAGGGAAAACTGTGCAACCTGGGCAGGGAGAGAAGCCATTTCTGAAAGCTGTTGTGGAGACATCCAGAGTATATTAGTTGTCGCAACCCTAATAATTTTCGGAGTGTTGCTTATGAACTAGTGATTACATTCATAGAGAGGTTTTTTATTAATTTAAGTTTCCTCCCCTCTTGTCTAATTCTTCCACAAGCAAGAATGTTTGCCAGCAGCAGAGGACTTACATGGTATCTGCAACTGGAAGTTTACATGGAATCTAAACTTCCTGTACTCCATTTAGCGCAAAAACATCCTGAACTCTGTTTAGAGCTTTGTCATGAACCTTGTCACCTATTCAGATCATCTGGAGAGCTCCAGTTATGGTTGCCACTGGCTCATTTGGTGGCAACTTGGGACCAGGCCTTCTCTATGGCTGCCATGGGGCTTTGGAATATGCTCCCTGTTGCGGTAAGAGCATCTCCTTCTCCATTTGCTTTTAGGAAGATCCTCAAGATGTACCTGTTTTCTCAGGCTTTCAACTGAAAATTTAATGCTATTTAATATGTTTTTATCTTGAGAGATGGTTTTTATTTGTTTTGTGAATTTAACTGTTTATACTGTTTTTACATTTGTTGTGTTTTCTAACTTTGTACACCGCCTAGAGATGCATATATCAGGCGGTATATAAATGTGATAAATAAATAAATTAAATTAAAGTGCTGCAGCCAGTGGATGTTCTTAACCAGTTCACAGGCAGTGGGGTGGATTTCTGAGTTAGTTTCTTTGAGGCTCAGAGAGATTCTCATGATCATGCATTGCCTGTTTGTCCTTCAGCACAAATAAAGACGTGCCTCATTGTGCCAAGGGTGTTCCTTCAGGGAAGAACTGTATCTCAGTTATAGAGCACTTACCTTGCATGCAGAAAATCCCAGGCTCAATCCTTGGCAGCATTTCCATGTGGGGCTGGGAAATACCCGTTTGAAACCCCCGAGAGCTATTGCCAGTCATTTTAGACAATACTGAGCTAGGTAGACCAATGGTCTGACTCATTATGAGGCAGCTTCCTACGTAACCTAAGGATTTGTGGTACCAAGTATTTTATAAATATATAGTTTCGATTATAAGGTCTGATTGGGCTAAAAAGTATCGTGATTGAATCGAACTTAACTGGTGAATGCAAATATAACGGCTGTCTACAGTGTTCGCTCTAATTTTTTATATCAATGAGCAGAATGAGTTTTGTTCTGGGTGGCAATATCAAGGCAGTGTGCACACATGTGCATTATTATGTGCCATATAGAGACAACACGTGTGTGTGTGCGCACACGCACACACACACACTCTATAAACATGGAAAGAAAGAAGTGTATTTTACAATTCTATTCTATTTATAAAACTGGATTTATACTTTCTTACACTTCATCTTTAAGTATAATAAATATTAAGTATAACAACTTAAACAAATTTACAGCATTATTCAATTTGTATGATAGGTTGTGCTCCTTACATACAGTATTTACTTATCAAAATAAACAAACATTTATAGCCACATCAAATCTAAGTTCCTATCTTTAATATTTTTTATCATTTATACTTATTTTGATGAAGTAAATACTGTCATAGGAACATAGGAAGCTGCCATATACTGAGTCAGACCCTTGGTCCATCTGGCTCAGTATCGTCTACACCAGGGATTCTCAACGTTGGGTCTCCAGATGTTATTGGACTTCAACTCCCATAATCCCCAGCCCCAGTGGCCTTTGGTTGGGGATTATGGGAGCTGAAATCCAATAAGATCTGGAGACCCAACGTTGAGAATCCCTGGTCTACACAGACTGGCAATGGCTTCTCCAAGGCTGCAGGCTGGAATCTCCCTCAGCCATATCTTGGAGATTCCAGGGTGGGAACTTGGAACCTTCTGCTCTTCCCAGAGCGGCCCCATCCCTGAGGGGAAGATGTTGCAGTGATCACATATCAAGTCTCCCTTTCATATGCAACCAGTGTGGAGCCTGCTTAGCTAAGGGGACAAGTCATGCTTGCTACCGCAAAACCAGCTCTCCTCATTCCTCTGGAAGGAGCACAATCTATCATACAAATTGAATAATGCTGTAAAGTTGTCTGTCTCACTGAATAAGCTCCAAGTAGCAATCAAACCCCTTTCCAAAAAGAAATCATTTTTAGATTTCTAAAAGTCTAAAAGATTTGAGCCTTATCAAAAATAATCATAATATTATCCAGAGACAAGAAAAGCTTGTCTTTGTAATTTTGTATCCTTATTAATATTATCAATGTCTTCCTAAAAATATTTAGTATAGTTGTCTTGTTGTATATATACAATCACTTTTCCTTCCTTGTTTTAATCTATGAGGACTTCTTATATATGAAATGGCTTATCTTCACCAAAAGCATTAATAATAACTACACCATTAGATAATTCAATGGCAGCCACCTAATGGCACAGCAGGGAAATGACTTGACTAACAAGCCAGAGGATGCCGGTTCGAATCCCCCATGTTATGTTTCCCAGATTATGGGAAACACCTATATCAGGCAGCAGTGATGGAGGAAGGTGCTGAAAGGCATCATCTCATACTGCGCGGGAGATGGCAATGGTAAATCCCTCCTGTATTCTACCAAAGACAACCACGGGGCTCTGTGGTTACCAGGAGTAGACACACTTTACCTTCGCTAACACAAAATGAAATGGAGTAATACTCCAAATATCCAAGAACTAAGGTTACACATTTCTTGTTATTTTCTCCCAAAGAATCACCTTTTCTTAATCCAACTGGGAAGAAGGCAACATCTATTTCTCTTAGGCGTACCCGTCGCTAATCCCATGTGTGGCAGCTCTTGCGAGAGTTTGCAAGCAGCTGCTGGATAGCAATGGGGATGGGCGGAAGGGAAGAAAATGGTGGCGGCAGCTGGGCCAAGGGCCCGGTGGGCAGGGGAAAGACGGCAGCCGACAGTTGGGGAGGGCAGGCAGAGAAAATGGCAGGTGGAAGGAAACAACGGCGGGCGGGGGAAGTGACGGCAAACTAGAGGCACAAATGCTCTTTGTCCAGCATAGCTAGTTTCATTTTATTTTACAAGCAACAGAGACTTCACAATATTCCAAAGGCAAGAAGCAAGCAGATGTACACTGCCCAGAGCCTCTGGATGGGGCGGTTTATAAATGTAATAAATAAAATAAATAAAATGTAGCAAGGTGTTACAGCCCAATTTTCTCTAAAAGCATCATCTTCCCATGTGGGGTTCATCTCCTCATCCTCATGTGGCCATTTGGCTACCCCACTATGACATGTGAGGAACGAGGGGCTTTGCAAGCAGGTAATACTAGGAAAGGCGACTGTTGGTGACTACTTTTTATGATTTTTTGCACACCAGGTAATATCTCAAGATGCATTGCAGGCAGCTGCCTAATTCTTTTGCAGACTTCAGCCCAACACTTCCCTCCCACCCATTAGCACCACAACACGCTAATTTATAAAGAAAATGGATAAAAGCTTCCTTCATCTCAACTCTCTACAAAATGCAACTTGAATTTGTGAAAAGGGACACCCTACCATTCCCTCCCTCAGTCTCCATACTCTGGGACAATCATGGGGGAAAATACTGTCAAATAACGAATAGACTACACAAAAGGTTGAGATCGTTGTGTGTGGGGAATCTTCATGGTCTTAAAGTACAGAAGCAACAGCAAAGATAAGGATTCGCATGGGAGGGAGAATGGGTGAAACGAGGGGGAATGTGGGGACAACAGTGGAAAAAGGACAATGGGGGGGCATAGGAATGCAATTTGGCGGTGGGGAGGAAAAGCAGACAAGAAGGTCAGAGGAGACAGCAGAGAAGGGTGAAGAAAGGGGACGGGTGGGTGGGAAGAGGGATCCAAGAGAGATTCAGAACTAGGAAGGAAAGATGGAATGAGAGACTGGAGAAAAGAGAAAAGGAGAGGGGAACCCAATGTAGCAATGGGACGCACATGGCAAGAGGCGGTTAGGGACCAAAGAGGAGTCCAGAGAGTCAAAACAGCAGCCAAAAGTCACACCCCAAACTCTGACTCCAGAGGAGACCCATAAGGGGCAAGTAAGGAAAACTAAGGACAAACAGCCTGCTACAGCAATTCTCTGTAAAGCTTAACCAGTGACTACGCTTCAAACTCTGGAGTCCCAAAAGGGGCAAGGGGCAAAGAAAGACAAAGGAGGAAAAGCAGAGCTAACAGTAACACCAAAAATAACAGTAGTACCAGCAACTACAGAAAAGAACAAAGACAAGTAAAAAGCGAAGTGAACAGGGCTGGGCTCCTGCCTGCTGGTTGCTGCTGCCTCACACCCTCGCTGCAGACAGGCTGGCTAGCAGGCGGCAGCAGCACAGCCAGCCCTCACTGCCCTGCCACCACTCGCGACTCTGTGCTTGCAGAAGAGAACCCAAGGGGGAAAGACAGCACTGGAGAAGGGGGAAAGGCGGCAACCCAGTGCACGGTGAAAATGCACGGGTGCTGGAATCAACTGAGATGGAAGTTAAAATTTTGTCCGTGCACGCTCAACCACACAGCTTAGTAGGAATACAGGTTGGCTACCAAGTCCAACCACAATTTATTTATCTCTAATTACACCACAACGTAGGTCACAATATTCAGCAGGAGCTCCCTCATAGCACACTTGTCCTGGAGCAAGACAGGAAAGGAAATGGGAAGCTACTGTTCCCTCTAAGTGCTGAGGCTGGCCTAGGAGTCACCCAACTGATCTACTTGATACCTGTCATCATTTGCAACGATGATCTCCTATACTGTGTAATGGAAAAATGGCAGGCCAAACTTAAAGCACGCATCCACTACTCTTGATAGGTTCTTACTGTATTGTTGGAATTCAAGTATAGAATGCCAACAGAGAGAGTGGAAATCTAAGGAATGAAGCTGCCCTACCTTGTTGGCACGGAGTTGCTTGTAAACATCAGTCTGCTGCCTTATGCGATATTCCAAGTCCGAAACCTGAGCCTGCAGCCATGTCCACCGACAGATTATGGCCGCTCTCTCCATCGCCCACTGACGCTCTGCTAGGTGGTGCCTAAAAAGCAAGCATTTGCATGTTGTTAGAACCACTTCCTCACACTTCAGCCTGATATTCTTTGCACAGGTGAAGTGACAAACACAGATGAGGAACACACATGATGATTCAAGGGAAGAAGCTCCAACTGTATTTCCCAAGCCATTTACCAAACCACATAAATTTTAATCTAAAGTGACTGACAGGAATATTCTTATAGATGCAACAGCATTAAAATCCTCTCTCTTTGGTGAGGAAGAAAAGCAGAGCAAGCAGCTGGTTATCAACAATGACAAATATTGGTCCATTAAGGACGACAGTTGATTGACTTGTATATGTACATCTTTCAAACAAAGAAGGCACAATGACTTTTTACAAGTATGACAATTTTTTAAAGAAAGCATAAAAGTGGGTAGGAGACAGTGTTCCCTATAAGGGGGATTCCCAGATGTTGCTGACTACAACTCCCATTATCCCCAGCCAAAGGCCACTGCAGGTGGGGATTCTGGGAGTTGTAGTCAACAACATCGGGGAATCTCTCTTACAGGGAACACTGATCAGAGAAGGCTTGTACATAATAAATTCATTACAGCAAGATCTTCATGGTCTAAGAACAGTATTGAGCAACAGCATCACAGCAACAAAACTTACATCTTTCTCTCCATTAACATAGTAGCTACACTAACATCAACATCATCAGTTGTGTACAGATGCTACTATGTTAATGGAGAGATCTATGTTTAGTTGTCAGTGACAGTGGCAGCAACCCTTGGGAGCAGGCGGTCCCTCAGGTATCCCAGGCCCAAACCATTAAGGGCTTTAAAGGTTAAAACCTGCACCTTGAATTGGACCCGGAAACACACTGGTAACTAATGCAGCTCTTTCAAAATAGGTGTGATATGATCACATCAGGCAGATCCAGATAGAACCCTAGCTACCGCATTTTGTACAAGCTGCAGTTTCTGGATATTCTTCAAGGGCAGCCCCATATAGAGCGCATTACAGTAATCCAGCCATGACGTGACTAAGGCATGGGTAACTATGGCCGGATCTGCCTTCAGATCTGAAAAATACTTTCAATTTTAAGGCATAAACTAAAAGGATGGAATTTACAGCCACAAGATATGGTGATTGCCTTGACCTTAGATATCAGTTCCTACTTATGTCAGTGTGGAAGATACTTATTGAAGTTTTATATACTGCTTCTCAAGAGGACAGTTTTCAAAGCAGTTTACATAGCAAAAAGAGAGAGAAAATGGTCCTCTGTCTCCAAAACACACACACACACACACACACACACACACACTCACTCACTCTCTACACACACACACACACACACACACACACACACGTTTGTGTGTGACAGCAGTCATTACGTTGAACTGAATAGGGACAGTTACTCTCCCCCTACTAAAAACATAGGCCATCACTTGAAAAGATGTCTCTTGGCCTAGTTAGTAGATTTGAAAAATGGGGTTAGACATGGAGGATGGGCCCATTCACAGCTATTATTTAGCCATAAGTTAAATTGAACCTCCAGGTTCAGAGGCTGGACACTTCTGAAAATGTCAGAAGGCAGAGACACATGATGGGAAGAATTCTGCCTTTGTGTCCTGTTTGCAAGCACCCAACGGGCATCCAGCCATCCCTTGCTGGATTCCCTTCTCTAGCAAGGCTTATATTCAGCAAAGAGATAGATACTTCTGGAACCCAAATTGCTGAAACCGAAGATGCCATGTAGATTCCTTTTTCCTTCAAGGAGTTAAGGCAGAATAGAGATATTCCTATGCACAGGCCACTTGGAGCCCCCTCCTACTTCCAGTGTGGTAACAAAAAATAGCCAGGCTTTTCAAGTCCATTTTGGGATCACGGGAAAGCCAACCATCACTACTTGGCAGAAATCTTTCACTATGATGCAGCACTTCCAAAGAGGATTTGTTATTCAGAATAATGATATATTTCACAAGAAAACATGATTAAACAGTTATCAGTTTAACCATCAAGATGTGACCTTTGAAGTCACCATTAAGATGCGACCTTAAGAACTTAAACATCTAAGAAAATCTAAAAAGTGATTCAAACACGCCTTTTACCTAATGGTAACAAGTTACAGCATGGCTACTTTCCTAGAATTTGCATTTTACAATCTCCCATGGGGCCCTGATAGATAACATCATTAGGAGTGAATCTACATGCGCCAGCTAGGGGTGTGCACGGAACCGCGGAGCTGTGGTCCGGCACTGGGGTGGGGGGTTCCAATGAGGGCGGGGAAGATTTTACTTACCCCTCCCGTGCTTTCCACTTTTGTCACCGTATTTACTTTAGCAATTGGGCAGCAGGATATCGCCCTGCCGCCCCTTTCTCCCCGCTTGGCTGCTCCGGCTGTTAGAAATGGGGGGGGGCAGGGCCGCCCGATTTCTAACCGGAGCAGCCAAGCGGGGAGAAAGGGGCGGCAGGGAGGTATCCTGCCCCCACCCCCATTTCTAACAGCTGGAGCAGCCAAGCAGGGAGAAGGGGGCGGCAGGGCGATATCCTGCCGCCCAATTGCTAAAGTAAATACGGTGACAAAAGTGGAAAGCGTGGGAGGGGTGAGTAAACCCTCCCCCCGCCCTTAATGGAACCCCCCACCCCATCTTCCCGAACTGAAGCACCCCGTGTCCAGACCGGTCCGGAGGCTTATAGAATAGCCTCCGGACCGGTCCGGGCACAACACTAATGCCAGCCTACAAGAGCAGGAAATGACTTGATTGGTTCAAATCCCCACTGGTATGTTTCAGAGACTATGGGAAACACCTATATCAGGCAGTAGCGATATAGGAAGAAGCAGAAAGGCATCATCCTCTCACACTGCATGGGTGATGGCAATGGTAAACCCCATTTCCTGTGGGGTAAGACAACCACAGGGCTCTGTGGGCGCCAGGAGACAAAATTGACTTGATGGCACACTTTACCTTACCAAGTTCACTGCACTTGCAGTGAAAAAGATTCGTGATGCTATCTTAAATTTTTTGGGAGGCAAAGAATGCTGGAGTCCTCTAGCAGACAGTTCTTGTAATTAGCATCATCCTGTATTTTTAGCAGGTGAATAAAACAAAGCAAGCTATTTAAAGTAAGCTTTAAATAGTATTTGACCACCATTTCAGCTTGTTAATTGATCAAGTCCCCCTCCGCCCTCCCAACACAAGTCAACCCTAATTACTGGATGGACACATTTTGAGGAGTGGGGGCAATACAATTGTTTTATTAATTTATAGGACAGGGCAAAATAAAACATATTGCAAATGTTTCTCATACAAGCCATCTTAAAACCACCACACTATAACACAATTTATGCACATCCTAAAGCTATTTAATTTACACATTTGTTCCTGTTCAGAAGTAATTTCCTCTTCAGAAGTAATTTCATACCTACACAATAGAAGGTTCTTTCAGACAGTCATCAGAAACATCAACATCAAATGTTACAGTCCTAGAATGACCTAGGTTACTGGAACAGCAAGCTGCAAATACATTTCTTGAGGTTATTTGGGAGCACTAAATCAACCAACCCAATGAAAGACAGAATGAAAGGACACAATACCAGTAGTTGAGAACAGAACCGAGAGTAGACAGCACCAATAAGCTCTGTGCAAGAACAGCAACCACACTTAAAATGCTAAGACCTGGCTAACTCTTAGGAAGTAGACCTCCTTCCACATTAGTGACATGACTGATTTTGCATACTGTATCCAAGTTCTCCATAACTGGAGAGATATAAATGCACATTGACATAAACAAAAGTGAACAGAATTAGGCAAGAGACATTCAGAAGCACACCTACCACACAACTAAAGCAGATTAAGGACAAGCAGACATTTCTGAGTTAATGGTTAGCCATTAACCATTATGGTTAATAAGCCATTATGGTTAATAAACCATTATGGTTAATAAGCCAAAATGAGGCTTACAACTGACTGAAACATTTAATACCTTTGAGGCCTCCAAGAGAAGCCCTTGTACTCAAATAATCAACAACCCACATCACTGCTGTTTCCCCACTGTGTTATGCAGCGTTGTGCATTTCTGCTCAGCATCCTGACCAGAATAAGTGGGCTGCCTCCCTCCTGGAAGCGTGGCAAGCAAACCTCAGCCTTCCTCAACTTTGGAGCTAAAGAGGTGGGTGAGGAACACCCTGCAATTGTGTGGCATTCCTCATCCCCTCCACAGCTCCAAGGTTGGGATGCTGGATGCTGCCTTGCTGAGGTGCTGCAAGCACCATGTGGGTGCCTCTGGGTACCAGTTGCGGGGGAGTGACAGCAGGAGAGAGGACATGCCCTCAACTCCTGCCTGTGGCTTCCAGCAGCATCTGGTGGGCCACTGTGCGAAACAGGATGCCGGACTAGATGGACCTTGGGCCTGATCCAGCAGGGCTGTTCTTATGTTCAGGGCTGAGCCAGAAATCCCCAGCCAGCACCCTTTTCAACTCCAGAGCTGGAAAGGGTGCTGGACAGTGTTTATAGTAACAGGGATTCCCAGAGATTGACTACAATTCCCAGAACCCCCAGCTGTAATGGCCTTTGGCTGGGGGTTATGGGAGTTGTAGTCCCCAAAGACTCATTTTTTTCACCCAAACTTTTGAAGTTGACTGTGGTTTTAATGTTTTCATTTTTAATTTGTTGTATGTTGTTGTGAACCACTTAGAGACGAAGGTTTGGGGTGGTCTACAAATTTGAGAAACAAACCAACATCTGAGAATCTCTTTTACAAGGAACATTGGTGTTGGGGACTTTGACCACTGCACTGCCAGGTCACTCCAAATATCTTACTGGTTCACAGTGATTCAGCAAGCTACTGGCACCATTTTCAGCTGAGGACCAGAAACCATGGAGAGAATGGTAGCTTTTCAGCCGTAGTGCTTAGCATCTCAGTCATATGATGGACAAGTTCTGTGCTTCCCTTTCCCATGGGAAATGGCACCTCCTTGACCTCTGCTTAGCGAAGACTCCTGAAGCAGCGAGGATCAGATGACCATCATTTTTGGCTTGGCATCTAAGGCCCATTAAACTTGTACATTCCTAGCACTATCACACACTGAAACATCCTACAGGTGGCAAGAAAAGGGGGAAAAAGTTGGATGACACCAGGGCTTGATGAATTCCAGATGCTAGGGAGTGTCACCTAGATTAGGATATTCAGAGGTAGAGAGTTATTTAATAGAACCTTTGTCCTAGGCAGCCCTGCTTCTGTTCTAATATGTTACTTGACGGCAGACTTTACTTTAAAGGGAATAAAGAGAAGCCCATTTGCTCCACACTCTCCACAATGTCCATTACTAAGTCTGGTAATTTTTGTCAACTGTCTATTGTCTGACTCCTAAATTTTGGGGTTGACAAATAAAAATTGTCAAGGCCTGGATTACACACAAATCCTGTGTGAAATATAAAATGGACAAACGTACTGCTTCGTACAAGAAATTTCTCTCACACATACCTCTTTTCAGCTCATCTATTTTGAGAATAGTGACACACACCTGCCACTGAAGAGAAAACTATCAAATGATGTCAAATTGCTACTGAATAATAAAGGAGGGTTTGCTTCAGGTCCCAGCAGGAAAATGACTTGCCTAGTGAGCCAGAGGTTGCCTGTTTGAATCCCCGCTGATATGTCTCCCAGACTATGGGAAACACCTATATCGGAATTCAGAATCCTCCTGCCTCCCAGTCAGTGTTCTCTCTAACAGGGATTCCCAGATGTTGTGGACTACAACTCCCATAATCCCCAGCCAAAGGCCACTGCAGATGGGGATGCTGGGAGTTGTAGTGAACGACATTTAGAAATCCCTGTTAGAGGGAACAGTGCTCCCACTCTCTCTCTTTGCAAACCATCTTGAATACTGCTACATGGCCGAAGGCAGCATAATAATATTTTAATGAAATAAATACCTAAAAAAATTAAATTGACAGCTAAGGCCACAAGGGGAGTTTCAGAAATATGTCTATGTCAAAAGTCAAACTGGCAGTAGTTCAGAAATAGGATGTATTGACACATCAACAACAACAATATAACTTTCTCAAGGCTCAACCAACTCCATGGCATCCCCTCATTTCTTTCTTGTCCTTGAACTTCTCTTGTGAACTCTTTTTACAACATGCTTGGATGAACTCTAAATATGATCTTGCCAATACTTAACAAAGCGGTACTATTACTTCCCAACAATACTATCTATCTATATATCTCACAATAATTTAGTCATCTAGCCACCATTTGACACTTTATCTGTACTCCTGTCCTGTACCTCTCCACCCCCCGCCCCACATTCTTCAATCTAAATACGAATATGTACTTCATTTCAGTTTTGCCAGTTGCTTCTCTTTCTCCTTCATGAGATTCTCAAAAATTGGATTCATACATTCTCCCAACTCTTTATCATCTACCTTCAAAAAAACATCCACATCAATAAATCTGTTTTCCCTATCTTTTTCTCTACCTCACTGACATTTAGTATGCTCAAATTATCTATTTCAAACATTAATCTATTTTATTCCTTTGTTCTATTATGCCTGAAAAAGCAAAAGCAAAACTAGTATTAAAACATCTCACATCAAGAGAAAATATAAATCTTCATTATTAAAACAAACTGAACTGTAACAACGAGTATGGTGGCATCTTAAGATTAACTGGTTTGTTTTGGCATATTTTCGGGGGGGGGGGGGACCAAAGTATACGGAATTGTAGATTAAGAACATAAGAACAGCCCTGCTGGATCAGGTTTATCCAGTCCAGCATCCTGTTTCACATAGTGGCCCATCAGATGTCTCTGAGAAGTCCACAGGCAAGAGGCAAGGGCATGCTCTCTCTCTTGTTGATACTTCCCTGCAAATAGTATTTAAAGGCATCTTGCCTCTGAGGCTAAAGGTGGCCTATAGCCACCAGACTAGTAGCCATTTGTTTTCCTCCATGAATATGTCTAGGCCCCTTTTAAAGCCATCCAAGCTAGTGGACATCACAGCTTCCCACGGCAGAGAATTCCATAGATTAATTGTGCACTTTGCGAAAATGTACTTTTTGTGTTGGTCCTAAATTTCCTGGCCTTCAGTTTCATGGGATGACTGCTAGTTCTAGTATTGCGAGAGGGAGAAAATTTTCTCTCTATCCACTCTCTCTACTACACCATGCATTCACTGCCAATGAAACCAACACAATCTGATAAGTTATCCCCCAAATCTTTCTCTACTACTGAGGAACACATCATGCTCTTTAATACTGAAGGAGAAATAAAAAACTTTTTTTTTTTGGCAACCTTTCCTTAATTAAACATATACCTTTACCAGTCTAGCAAACCAAAGATGGTTTTGAAGTGAGAGGGATAAATGTTTTCCAGTTTAATCCACAAATTAAGTCATCTCGTTCCACAACTTTTATTTCTCTTCCACACATCCGTCATCAAGAACTCACACTAGGCCTGTACTTCCATAGGCCATTAATTCATGACTGAAATTTACTAACCAGCCACATAAGATGTAGATTAGGATGGAGAAAATTCTGAACTTACACAGAGAGGCAAGTGAAAGCCAATGCACTGTCCCTGAAAATTAAAGGTTAACAAACTGCATAAAGGAAAGCAACACGCTCATTCCTTTGAAAAACAGACACGGTTCATTTGTCTTTAGTGAACTCTGAAATCCCAACTTTGTAGACAACAGGATAGGTTTTCCTAAAATCAAAGTTTTGCCAAATGGGCTGAATGGAAGAAAAACATGTGAAATCCAAGCCTGTTGAGACAGCTCCCACTCCCCGATGACTAACTTTGGTATATACCATTCATAAATGATAATTTTGTCATCACTTCTCAACAACTCAAGTCAGAATCAAGAGTACCTACTGAACTCCAAAGTAACCTTTCACCACACAACAGACTGGAGTCACATGTATTCAAGTGAATTTTAAGAAGTATTTTGGGCTTTGCCAGGCAAAATATTAAAATCATCCTTTCCCCCTTGAAAAGCAAAAGCAGAAAAAGGTATGGGGTGGGAAACAGGCAAGTATTTGACCAAAGTTTATTTAGTTATTTATTTGATTTATATACCACCCTGCCAAAATGGCTCAAAGTTCTCTCTCTAAGCTGTTGTTCCTGAGGCAGACAGGAAAGGAACTGGGGGATTGGGGTTCCTCCTATTCCCAACAGGAAACTTTGCTGAGATAACGCCCTGTCTGTACCCGAGGCATGCTGGGAATACCCGCTATTCTAGGACGGGCTCCGATTATGGTTAACGGCGGAAAATGCCCACTATTCTAGGACGGGTTCCAATTACGGTGGGGAAAGCATAGTATTTTAGTTACATAAGCCCCAAGAAAAATACTTAGCATTTGTACAGAGCTATACAGCATTTAAAACACTTTGCAGGCATCATCTCAGTAATTCTTATAGCAGCCCTAACGGTTAGGTCAGTATTGTTCCTATTTTTCAGAACAGAGGCTGAGAATAGCGATTTGCCCAAGCCTTCTAATGAGTTCACAACTGAGGTAAGATCTGAACTGGGGATTTTACAGCACACACGCTTAACCACTATACCAAGGAGGTACCACCACAAGTACTGAAATAGTGCCACTCTATACATGTCGACTTGCAATAAGTCCTACTGTGTAGGCTTAGTTCTAGGTAAGTGTGCATGGGATTGAAACTGAACACTATTTCTCCCGCACCCCATACTCATCCTGCAAATTACTACATGCAGAACATAAACAGGACATGTTAAAAAAACAACCCTTTGTCTTTGGGATTAGTGATCAGAGCCTGACTTATGTAGCATGTTAAACTCTAAACCAGTCTACTCAAGACTCCTGCATCACTGCAGGACAGATAATTCTGATTGGACAAAACATATTATAATCTCCAACCCCACCACCTCAGACAACCACTGCAAGCCTCTCTTTAACACGCTCTGCAATTTTCCTTTATATGTAGCTTCTGTCAGTTTCAAATCAAATACAACTAAGAAAAATTTAAACATATCCATAATAAGTACTTAAAAGACAAGCTGAACTCATTTTTTAAGCTTGACTAGAAATTCTCTTCTCCCCTTTTCAATGTACACTAATTTCTGCTTTTTCCTCATTTTCTTGCCAAGACATCTAATTTCCACAAACATTTCTAGAGGTCAGTCTTCAGTGAATTCTAACATTAAATACAGTTTAAGATAAACAAACCTTTCCATTTTCTATAATGACTCACTCTCAGCTAGTAGAAAAGAAGGCCTTTACTGACTGACACCGGTACATGACAAACGCCAAACAGATTATGGCATCTTCTAAACTGGCAAAAAGCAAATAAACACACCCCAAAGAAGCAGAAAAGTAACCTGGATTTTAGCTAGGCTAAAAGCAAGGCTTTACTGCTTTGTATACAAGACTAATGTCTTGCAAAAACAGAATAAATAAGATTGAACAATGTCCTAGTAAACCTTGGAAGATTCTGTACTATGTATATACTTTTGTGCAGTTTCTCTTTGGTTTTTATTGTCTTTTGGTTCTCTTGTTCCTGCCTTACCTACATTTTCCCTTACATATGCAAAGCCCCCTCCCCCCCACCAAGAAAGCACTGGGAGGACCTACAGTTCCCAGAGGTCCCCTTTGTGTCTTTTGGAATCCCCACACCCTCCAATTCTAGCAAAAAAGCCTCCTAGCAAAAAGCCAGAAATGGCAAGTATTGTATAGAGCTGGACACGCCAGGGAGTTCATGTTGGAAACAGAGACTGACAGATAGGCTTACAAAGAAGAGCGTGATATACTTTTTCATATAAAGTGATATTCTTTTTCATATAAACTGCCTAGAGATTTCAATATTAGGTGGTATATAAATTCAATAGAGTAATACACTGCATTAAGTTATTATTTCATTTTTGTGAAAAATGCAAAAAAGTATTGGAAATAACTGTAAAAAGCACTAGAAAAAATATGGTGACACAAAGACAGAATGCTTTTCCAATTTTTTTTTTAAACCAAAGAGCTTTTACCAAAACTAAAGAGTCACCATTTGGCCTAATAAATTACTAGAATTTGTGAAGACTTCAATTGCCAGTTTAGGTGAACAATCTGACACTCAGGATGGAACAGATACTGCTATGACTTTGGGAGAGAGAGAAATACGGATGGACCTCCTTACCCACGGTGAAACCGTGGTTATGTGTATCCACAGATGGGTCTTAGAGACCCAGTTTCATTAACCGCAGTACTAAAAATAGGCTATTTTAACCTATCTGTGACTTCTCTTGACATTTCCAGTCCAGAGGCAGCATGGAGCCATTTTGTGACTTGCACTTACAAAAAAAAAAGCCTGCAAAAATTGGCAAAAAATCAGCCAATTTGGGTGTTTGGGGTGGAGGCATTACTGGAAAGCTGGAAAGTAAGGTACTGCGCTGCTTTTATTTCAGCTTCCCTTCTGTGCTTTTTGGCCAAAAAAAAAAAAAAATTGTGCAGGAACCTAACCCCCAGATTTCCATAAAGTTAAGGTTTTGTTATTTGCTGTTTCTGTATTCGCAATTGTAGATGAGAACAGAATCCCCCGCAAACAACAAGGGCCTCCTGACTCCTGTACCAAGTCAAAAGCAATGTCTGTCACCTAAATAATCACCTTGAAACAAGAAGATTCTCTGCCTGCTTGCCCTGCAATGATCTCCAGCTCTTTAATTCACCACACAGGAGTTAATGTCAGTGCCTCAGAGAAAAACCTTCTTACTCAAGGGAGCATAGTACATTAGAACACTAATTAGACTGGAAGTTTTTTTTTTTTGTGGGGGTGGAATTACACACCCTCTAGCAACTAGATTATACTATCCAATTTGACTAATATTAACTCTACTTCATCCACCATCTAAAATTAATCTCCAGTTTTGCCAATATAAAGTTTACCACATTTCCCTTTACTTCCCTTTACTTCTCTCTGCCTCACAAGGGATCCATGTGCTCTGCTCAATGCTAAAGACAGAGCTGACTCAGATTTTACATTTTTTTAAAAAAGAGGCAGGGGAACAACCATTATTGTTTCTTTGTCCCAGCAATCTTTAATGCAATCTGAAATCTGTTTTGCACCTAGTAGAGTCTAACTTAATTAAGTCTGCTTTAATTGGAGGCACTCCATCGTAATACAGTTGCAAACAACAGACCTTGAGGCTTCAACATCATGCACACCATTTTCTGTGTTATCTGTTTTGTTAAATATCAAGACTGAAGAAGAAAAGTTGCTGAGAACTTGAAAGCTTGTTCATTAACTTTGCAATATTTGTGTGTGTGTACATATATATTTATAATTCTCGTGGCTAATACCCATGGCTAATCCCGTGCATGGCAGCTCTTGTGAGATTTCCTGTCGGGGGCAGAACAGAGCAGAGCACAGCAGGGGGAGCCTCTCTCTGAGCCAGCCTGCCAAGGGAAGGAAGGAGGTCAAGCGAAAGCCCAAGTCAGCTACAACCGCCCGACTCCTTTTGAGGAGGATGGTCAGGCAGGTGGGGACATGGAGGGATGCAGATCGAACTGGCTGAAGGGGAGGGGCAGGGAGGAACTAGCCGAAGGGGCGGGGCGGGGTGAGAACGAACTGGCTGAAGGGGTGGGGAAAGAAAGGAAATGAAGATGGGGCAGGAAGCTGGATCAGTTGCAGGGGGGCAGGGGAGAGACAGGGAGAACTAGGGGCACAGATTATCTGTGCCGGATCAGCTAGTTTAGTATATTATATCCTATTGTGGTCTGTTACATAGATAATTTGCTGACGTTCAACAATTATATTTATGAAACTATTATGCTAAGTGCAATACATACTAAAGACTAGTTTGTATAGCCTAATAATACTGCTTGATCCACCCTCACTCTCTACTGTAATAAAGCTAACCGTTATATGTTCAGTTTGCTGTCCTGTCATACTGAGGCTGCTGTGTCAGCCTGGCAGCAATCAGTGCTTCTTACAGTCAGAAATTTGGGATTGCTCTGCCACTGAGTGGCAAATGGTTCTATATGCATCAGCCCCAGTCATTCATCCCAAGGGAGTATTATAGTAACAACACAGCAGCTGTTACCGTGCAGCATCCTAGACAGCAAACGTAAGGTTTAGCTATAAGGAGCTTAGTCCATGCTGATAAAAGGAAAGCTACAAAAGCAGAAGCTACTACAGATTTGACTACCGTCCAAAGGCCGGTAAACATCAGACTGAAAAATTGAAAGTAGTCACACCACTAATTTAGAATGTTAACATTCATGCAGTTTTACAAACATGTTTTTCTTTATCATCACAGAATAACAAAGATTCCAAAGTTGCCCAAAGTGATCCATATCTTCCAGGTCCAAACCAAATAATCTGCCCACTATACTATACAGGTGCATCAAACCATCTCAAATTGAGCACATTGGTTTTCCCATACAATCCTAGTAAACAGAGATGATGCAGTGAGATCTTTACATGGGTAGTATTAACCTTTGTGAAGGAGACGTCATTACAGTGAGTCCTCAACTTACAAATGGGTTGGGTTCCAAAAGTTTAAGTTGGATGTTCATAATTCAAAATATATATAATTCCTATGAGGGATGGTTTGTTTGTATGTGCGAGTTGGCGTTTGTAAGTTGAGGGACTTCATTAATTTAATATGTTATGGAGCTTTGTTTGTAAGTATGAATTGTTCATAAGTCAAGTGTTCACAAGTTGGGGAGTGCCTGTACTCAACTGGCTGTTGGTTTTGCAGTCTTCTACAACTGCATATTGCTACAGCCAATATGTAGAAGAAAAACATCCTCCCAAGAGACAGAAAAAACCTCATATGCCCTTTTTCTCCTCAACCCACACTTGCCAGATTAACGTGCCACACTGTAGCTATGCACCTGAAATGGTGCAATCTCCTTAAAATATGTTGTGTCAAATAATATTTTCTAAACTTGAAAAGCTTGGTAACTAGGTTCTGCCCTATGCAAAGGCTTTAGCTAATAATGAAAGTGTAAAGTAATTAGAGAGATTCAACTACAAAAATCCACAGCCTTCATAGTCAAATGGAAAGCAAGAACCTGGAACCAAGAGAGACTTCAGGTTCATAATTATGCTTGTTCTGAACTCCTGGAGTACCTCTGCTGCTGAACAACTGCCATTCATTATGGTGGGGCTTTGTCTTAAGGTTTCTTCTGTGAATAACCCCTGAACACATGTATACCTTATCTGTTCACACAGCCAAGGAGTAAATCAGAAGCTGCAGTGACTTAAGAATAAACCCACTTGAGTAAAAGTGTAAACTCACTCTCTCTCTTTAAACTCAGAATGATAAACTATTGAAGGACTGCAACCTCTAGCGGGCAGATTTCTACAAAACCAGTAAGCAGTGAATCCCATAAGCTAGTGGGGAGAAAGGCTTATGTACGAAACACCCTGAGATTCCTGCTCCTTGTAAACAGAGGCCGTCAATTCAGGATAACAACCCTCAGTCAACAACTTCCATTATTCCTGGTTGGGGCAAACAGTGAGATGACCACATTTGCAGATGACACTAAAACTCCAAAAGGAGCTCCCCAAATGGGGTGAGTAGGCAACAAAATGGCAAATACAGTTCAGTGTAAGTCAGTGTAAAGTAATGCATATTGGGGCAAAAAGCCCCAACCACATATACACCGATGGGGTCTGAACTGGGATCTGAACTGCCCAGAAGAGAAATCTTGGGGCATGATGGACAACTCACTGAAAATATCTATTCAGTGCACAGCAGCTATGAAAAAAATGAATCCCATGCTAGGGATCATTAGGACAGGAATTGAAAATAAAACTGCTAGTATTATACCTTCATACAAGCCTATGGTGTGGCCACATTTAGAATACTGAATACAGTTCTGGCCACCATATCTCATAAAAGATATCATGGAACTGGAAAAAATGCAGAAGAGGATGATCAAAATTATCAGGGGCTTGGAGCACTATCACGAGGAAAGGCTACAACATCTAGGCATTTTAGTTTAGAAAAAAGGTGAGTAAGGGAAGACATGATAGAGGTTTCTATAATTATGCATAGTGTGGAGAGTGCAAAGTTTCTCTCCTCTCACAACTAGAACCAGAGGTCATCCCATGAAACAGATTGCCAGAAAGCAACACAGACAAAAGGAAATAATTTTTCACATAGTGTATAATTAATTTATGGCAGGGGTTCTCAAACTTGGGTTCCTAGATGTTGTTGGGACACAACTCCCATCATACCCAGTCAAAGGCCACTGGGGAAATAAGCCTGAGAACCCCTAAATTATCTGCCACAGGATGTGGTGATAGTCACCAGCTTGGATTGCTTCAAAGGGGGTTTAGACAAATTCCTGAAGAACAAGTTTATCAATAGCTACTAGATAGTTATAGGCAATCTTCAGGTTTAGAGGCAGGATACCTTCAGATACCAGTTGCAGAGGCGTGGAAGAGGGAGCATGCCTTCAACTCCTGCTTGTGGGCTTCCCAGAGGTATGGTGGGACACAGGATACTAGGCTGGATGGGTCTAATCCAGCAAGGCTCTTCTTATATTACTGTGTGAACTCACCCTCAGTAAATTGCTCAACACATCCTATTTCAACTTCAATTTCCACATATATGGAACATAAACAGATCTGGTCCTACTTAAATATGTTGTGTGTTTTCATTTGATGTTTTCATGCTGTGTTGTGAGCCGCCCAGAAAACAATTTATTATGTGGTGGCTAACAAAAAAAATGTTTTTATTGTTTTGACTGTAATTATTGGGCTGTGCTGAAATTGTATTTGGCCAATCCAAATAATCAGGCAATGGCTATTTCCCATGTTAACATGGTTATGGGTGAAGGAAGCAGTTACAGGTCAATGTCTGATGTGTATGTTTCCCACACAAATGTTGCCCTTCCCCTCTCCACCTTCCCAACCAACACAGGCATAGGAAGTAACCACCTCAGTTAGCTCATCCACATGGCTGCTTCCTACAGGTGTTACCAAAGCAACCTGGGAACCAGTCACAAGGGCGTGGCAATAATGCCAGAACAGTATAAGGAAGTAGTTCTTACCTGCATGGAGATTTAAGACAACTGCCCCACAGCTCTTTTGAGCTTGCAGATATAAAAGCAAGAGACCAGAAAAACCACAGCCCAAAAAATCCCCACCTTTCTGTGTGCAACCGAAATAACTATTTGCTCTGCAGTTAATGAGCATGGCAGCTCCAACTGTACGGAAAAGCGGCCGCGGACAGCATCTGGCCACAATGTGGCAAGATTTACCATCCCTTTGCAACCGGCCAGAAATACTGAGAAGCGGCACAGGAGAGCCCCCAGACCTGGAAAGCGGCTGGGTCTCCGATACCCAAGGAGCCTCCTGGAGACCGACCGACCCAGCCAGCACAGCTCCTCCCCACCCGCCTCTGGAACCGGGACCAGCGCAGCCTGCCCCAGAGGGCGCGCTGCGAGCGCACACACCCCGCCCCGAACCCCACACTCACCCCACGGCAGCCGAGCGCGGAGGCGGGTCGGGGCTCTCGGTGTCCGAGGAAGACGAGGACGGAGAAGACGACGACCGGGAGCAGCAGAGCGAGGAGCCGGCCGAGGAGGAGGAGGAGCAGCAGCCGGAGGAGGCCGAGGAGCAGACGCTGGCGCTGTCGGTGGCGTCCGAGTCGCAGGCGCGCTGGGCGGCGCGGAGGCGGGCGGTGGCGGAGGCGGCCAGCTGCCGCAGCTCCGAGCCTAGCGAGGCGGGCGCGGGGCCGGCCGAGGGGAGAAGAGCAGGGGCAGGCGGAAGGGCGCGCGAGCCGGGCCTCCCGGCGGCCACGCTCCGCGCCAGCCCGGCCAGCTGCTGCCGGACGTGCCGCTCCACCTGCCGGGCCTGCAGCGCCCGCAGCCGGCGGCGCAGGCTCCGCGCCCGGCCCCACAGCGCGCTCTGCCGGAACCGCGCTTCGGCCTGCCGCCGCCCGTCGTCCTCCTCCTCCTCCTCGTCGTCCTCGAGGGCCATGGCGGGCCCCGCCGCCGCTGCCGCCATGAAGGGAGCCGTCGCCTCAGGGCGGGCCGGGGCTTCCCATGGGCGCCCGGCCGGGACAATACAGGCGAGAGACCGAGGAGAAGAGCGCGCGCGCCCAGTCCAGCGCTTGCCTCAGCCGCGGGGCGCGCATGCGCGGAAAGGGGCGGGGGCGCAGGCAGCTCCTCGCGCGCAACACAGCAGCCCGCGTGCGCAGACGTTCGGCTCTAGGCGCTCCTGCTGCGCCACGGCCCTCACGGAGGCGGGGCGGAGGGAGAGACCACTAGTCGTGCGCCTGCGCGTGCGCACACCAGAGCGCCGCCGTCTCCCCAGCACGTGACCCGAGCACCTCCCCCCCCCCGTCTGCTCATGCGCAAAACACACTCCCTTGTCCCTTCCTCTTTTGCCACGCCTTTGCCCTGCCCACGGCTTCCGAAGGGAACGCATGCGTACCAGAAAGCTTCCCGCGGCGCGCCTCTCAAGCTGGCGCATGCGCCCTGAGCCTGGTTCCCCTGCACCGACAAAAAAGGGACTTTTCTTTCCAAGCCACGTGTATCTTGTACTGTTGCTCCCCTTATGCGGTTCAGGATCGTGGGAACGACTCACGTATGCATGCAAATAGCAAGTTCTAGTGGCTAAGTTTATGTTTTTCCTGGCGAGGCTTCTTGTGACTTGAACAGCTTACGAAATAGGCAGAAATGCAAAAAGTTAAGCGTTTTCCACAGGGGAGTAGCAAGGTTGAACTGGGCCCTGAGACAAGATTTTAAAATGCCCCCCCTCACTGAAGCTCAGCTCCTGAAGTAAAGAAATCTTAAATGAGGCTGAATAGTGGTAACAAAAAGCATAGTAATATAACACAGCTATGTGCCACAACAGAACTTCATCCTAAATTATGTTTTAAAAGGTTTTATAAATTGTGGATGATGCAAGTCATCTAATGGTACTAGAGAAAGACATGCTGTTCTGGTCGCTCCAGGTCTTAACACTCACATCAATTTCGGAGGATGAATACAACTGAAGGAAGCCCAGGCGGGGGCACAGCTTGAGGAGTCAGTCATGTGACTTGCCTCTGGAGGGCCCCCCAAGGCAGTGGGCCCCCAGACAACTGTCTCCCCTTGCCCTATTACAGGTGAAACTCGAAAAATTAGAATATCGTGCAAAAGTCCATTAATTTCAGTAATGCAAATTAAAAGGTGAAACTGATATATGAGACAGACGCATTACATGCAAAGCGAGATAAGTCAAGCCTTAATTTGTTATAATTGTGATGATCATGGCGTACAGCTCATGAAAACCCCAAATCCACAATCTCAGAAAATTAGAATATTACATGGAACCAAGAAGACAAGGATTGTAGAATAGAACAATATCGGACCTCTGAAAAGTATACAGTGTACTGTGCTTGATTGGCCAGCAAACTCGCCTGACCTGACCCCATAGAGAATCTATGGGGCACTGCCAAGAGAAG
Source organism: Hemicordylus capensis (assembly GCF_027244095.1). Classification (NCBI taxonomy): domain Eukaryota; kingdom Metazoa; phylum Chordata; class Lepidosauria; order Squamata; family Cordylidae; genus Hemicordylus; species Hemicordylus capensis. The sequence continues at coordinate 169,429,411 of NC_069662.1, forward strand.
GATGAGAGACATGAGACCAAACAATGCAGAATTGCTGAAGGCCGCTAATGAAGCATCGTGGTCTTCCATAATACCTCATCAGTGCCACAGGCTGATAGCATCCATGCCACGCTGCATTGAGGCAGTAATTACTACAAAAGGGGCCCAAACCAAGTACTGAATACATATGCATGCTTATACTTTTCAGAGGTCCGATATTGTTCTATTCTTCAATCCTTGTCTTCTTGGTTCCATGTAATATTCTAATTTTCTGAGATTGTGGATTTGGGGTTTTCATGAGCTGTACGCCATGATCATCACAATTATAACAAATTAAGGCTTGACTTATCTCGCTTTGCATGTAATGCGTCTGTCTCCTATATCAGTTTCACCTTTTAATTTGCATTACTGAAATTAATGGACTTTTGCACGATATTCTAATTTTCCGAGTTTCACCTGTATAGTTACGCCCCTGGTTTTCCATAATGTCTAAAATAGATTTCTGCAGTTACACAGCTGTTCAAGGCTCAGGATTCCTGCTAGGAAAAAACAAAGGAACAATTCTGCTATTTTATTTCTCAACACCAATCAAGCAGAAGAAGAAGAGCAACAAAAAAGCAAGAAGATAGGCACAAGAAAAGCCCTCAAGCAAGCCACCATCCATGGAAACAGGGTGCACCAAATTGTGTCTTAAATTCAGGCTAACAACAAAGCAACAACTCCCTTACATTCCTTCTCTGCCACACACCAAGGTGAAAACCAGCTCCACAAGGCGCTTGGCTTTTGAAATAAGTGATAAAAGGACAGAAAGCCAGAAGGGGTGCAGGAGCTACCCAGTGTACTGCCAGGTGTGTCAAATGTCAAACTATCTCCCTGCAGGGCAAGAGTCATGGGCGTTGGTTCAGTGCTGTGAGTTCTTGGTTCTTAGGAACAAGTTCATGCCCTTGAGGGCAAGAGAGCTGACCTACAGATGCTGAGGAAGGCAGAAAAGTATGCAGACTTCCAGGATGTGATACAAATCTCTTACTCTCAGGCGGTTTCGTTTTCAGTGATCTCTCCCCACTGCAGCCCTCTGTGCCTCCAAAAATATGTTCCTGAGCTTGCAGAGATCCATAATTTTGGGAGGCATGAGTGGCTGCAGAGGGAAAGAGAAACCATCAGAAGCACATGCACACCTCTTGTACAATGGAAAATCTTGCTGCATCCTCGCAGTATTAGTCTACATGTCATATGCTAAAGCATGAGTAGGCATGAGGTAACTTGGAGCTACTAGAGCTCCCAGGGTAATATTACCTAAAGGACCTCTCCAGGCATTTGGGAGGCGTTTCTCCTGCCCTTCCTTTCCACTCAGTACTACAAATCTGATAGGTTGGTTGAGTAGGGGCATGCCCACACCCCATTTTTAATCTCTCTCCCTCTCTGCAGATGGAGAGGAGAGCTAGTCTTGTGGTAGCAAGTATGACTTGTCCCCCTAGCTAAACAGGATCTGTCCTGGTTGCATTTGAATGGGAGACTAGAAGTGTGAGCCCTGGAAAATATTCCCCACAGGGGATGGAGCCACTCTGGGAAGAGCAGAAGGTTCCAAGTTCCCTCCCTGGCAGCATCTCCAAGATAGGGCTGAGAGAGATTCCTGCCTGCAACCTTAGAGAAGCCGCTGCCAGTCTGTGAAGACAATACTGAGCTTGACAGACCAATGGTCTGACTCAATATATGGCAGCTTCCTATGTTCAGTTGTGCAGGGTTGCTTTTACTTTCTGTCCCATTACTTTCTCTCCAGTTTCTTCCCCTAAATAGCAGCTTCTCTTGCTCCCCTCCTATCCTGCAGCAGCATTCTTCTGGAATTCAGGGCCTTTGAAGTTGAAATCACTTATTCTATCAGTGCACATTTTTGCATAAGCTGCTATATTTGGGATGCAGCTGGTTCCGTCTCACAAAGCCACCATTTTGTGACTGGTTCCACCTCCCCAAGCTTCTGTTTTGTGGTGGCAGACTCTGGCCAAAAAAAAAAGTGTTAAGTTCCTAAAAAAATCCTTAGTCTGCCTACCCCTGCACTAACTTTAGGGTTCTTTAAGTTAGAAAGAAGGTGATACATGATACATATTTTAAAATTATGCATGGTGTAAACAAAGAAGATAAAGATAAGTTTTTCTTTCATAATACTTGAACATTGTGACTGGGGATGATGGGAATTGTAGTCTAACAACATCTGGGAACCCAAAGTTAGTTACTAGGTAACTATTTTCAAGGTGTCTTGCTCCCCTTCCAAAAAAAAAAAAAAAATCTTTCACACCCAAACAACCTCTTACCCTTATTTACTCAGAGCATCCATGTCAAATTTCATTTAGGACATAAGAAAACAAGAACAGCCTTGCTGGGCGATCCAGCATCCTATTTCACTCAGTGACCCACCGGATGCCTCTGGGAAGCCCACAGGCCCTCTCTCCTACTCACAAGTGAGAAAACCTAGAAGGATCGGAATCCTCCACAGAAACTCTGTGGGTGACAATACAAGGCCTGAAAGGAAATGTGCTACTAGGGACGTGCTAACACCCTCCTGATCAAAACATTGACAGATCCAAAAGGACCAACAGAGTCACACTCCCTCTGTCAATTCCCCTTTGGAGATCATCCATCGGGCCAACCATAACCTGGCCAAAAGCCAGTTTGAAATGCGTCTAGATAATCCGTTTCATCCAAGACTGCCGGGAGTTGAGAGGCCACCACCCTCTCAATCACCCTGGCCAACCACAGGAGATTGGAGACAGGCCTGTAATTGCCTAACTCAGAGGGATTAATTGTAGGCTTCTTTAAAAGAGGTCTAGTAATTGCCTCCTTTTAAACCCTCAGAGAAGCATTTATTATCTCAACCAGGCCCTTTCCAACAATCTCCCTGCTTGATAATATAAACCATGTTGGACAAGGGTCAAGAGAACAGGTGGTAGGACACACAGCTCCAAGCGGTTTGTTCTAAGCTGGTCTATGACTGTAATAAATGATAGATAGATAGATAGATAGATAGATAGATAGATAGATAGATAGATAGATAGATAGATTGAAGCAGCTTGTTCACATCCAGTTCACAAAGTGAAACTGATCCAGTTTAACCAACAAGAGGAGTTACTGGATACCCCCGCTAAAAATTCTGCACCAACAATGGAATTCACGTTGGCTCAAATATGAGAGATATTGTCCACAAAAAAGCTTCACAGTGGCTAACTGATGGCTCCAAAGCTGGAGTGGAAGGGGTCTGTAGAAGTCCTCTCACCACCCTCAACAATCCAGCTGGACACGAACTGGCAAATTATTATTTATTATTATTATTACATTTATATCCCGCTCTTCCGCCAAGAAGCCCAGAGCGGTGTACTACATACTTAAGTTTCTCTTTCACAACAACCCTGTGAAGTAGGCTAGGCTAAGAAAGAAGTGACTGGCCTAGAGTCACCCAGCTAGTATTATGGCTGAATGGGGATTTGAACTCGGGTCTACCTGGTTCTAGTCCAGCACTCTAACCACTACACCACGCTGGCACAGCAAAGAATTGCTTCTTTATTCCAATTTTTCACCAGGGTGTCAACAAAATCACTGGCAGAGCCAACATTAAAACCCTCCAAGGTTTCTTGGAATCCTATTGGATCCAATAGCTTCCTTGAGCGGATCATCCTAACAGGCCCTTCACCCCAGCAGGCCACCAGCCTGGATGACTTTAAAGGGGGCTTAGACAAATTCATAGAGGATTGGGCTACCAGTCTGGTGACTATAGGCCACCTTCAGCCTCAGGCAAGATCCCCCAAATACCAGTTGCAGGGGAGTAACAACGGGAGAGGGGGCGTGCCCTCAGCTCTTGCCTGTGGGCTTCCCAGAGGTATCTCGTGGGCCCCTGTGTGAAAAAGAATGCTGGACTAGATGGCCTTCTTGGGCCTGATCCAGCGGTAGGGATGTGCACGAACCAGTCTGGAGGCCATTGTAGAGGACTCCGAACCGGTTCGAACGTGGCGCAGTTCAGCGGTTCGGCACCAGGGGGGGCGCACTTACCCTCCCGCTGCTTTCCCCCCTTGTGCTCCTTTTAAAAGCAGTTTTTGGGGCAGCGGCGTACCTCCCTGCTGCCCCTGCCCCCGTTTTCGGCCGGAAGTGACCAGAAGTACCGTGCGGGCATGTGCACGTAGGGCGGGCGGGCACACGTCGCGCAGAGGCAGGCGCACATCGGGCACGCGTGCGCAACGTGCGCACAGTACTTCCATCCAAAACCAGGGGCAGGGGGGAGGTATGCTGCCGCCCCCAAAACTGCTTTTAGAAAGGAGAGCCAGCAGGGAAAAGTGGCGGGAGGGGTAAGTGCACCCCCCCTCAAAGAACCACCCCCCGGCGCCAAACCACAGAGGTGCAGTTCCGTGCACATCACTATCTAGCAGGGCTTATGTCCTTATTCCTCTGAGAAGCCCACAGGCAAGAGCTGAGGGCATGCCCTCTCTCTTGCTGTCACTCCCCTGCATCTGGTATCTGGAGGCCAGAGGTAGCCTCCAGCCACTAGACAAGTAGCCATTGACAGACCTCTCCATGAATTTGTCTGAGCCCCTTTTAAAGCAATCCAGGCTGGTGGCCACCACCACATCCCAAGGCAGAGAATTCCATAGATTAATCATGTGCTGTGTAAAAAAGTACTTCCTTTTGTCGGTCCTAAATCTCCCAGCCATCTATTTCATGGGATGAGCCCTGGGTCTAGTGTTGTGAGACAGGGACCAGAGGCAGCAAACTGCTGACAGTTAAATTCTTTTTAAGCAGTCATATTACTAAATCGCATGGCTAAAGGAAGATGAATGGCAAGTTTTGTATGCTCATGTACCAGGTACCACAAGTATTTATATACAATATGTTTATGTTGTATAGAAATATTTTCCAGAGTTAAAAATATTAAGGATAAAAGTATAAATGTTAAGTTTAGAATTTTTCACTAACTTTAAAGACTGGAAGTCAGTGAGGCTGTTCTCATGATCAGCTAAAATTGGGCTAGGGGAGCCTAGCCCAATTTTAGCAGAATGTGAGAACCACCAGGGTAATCCGCTTGCAAAGCCCTCCCCTTAGCCCAGTTTAGCGGAGCAAGCGCTCCACTAACCGGGGTTTCCGGATCGTGTGTTGCTGTTGCACAGCTCTGTGCCGCAGCAACTCATGAGGAGATCCCCGACCGGGAGGCTAAAAAGCAGCCTCCCAGCTCGGGGGTCTCTCAGAGGGGGTCTCTGAGCCTCCCGGCTCAGGGGTTGCGCAGAGCACAGCCCCCGAACTCCCAAGCCCCCGCCGGCTCTGTCACGGAGCCAGCAGTCGTGTGGGCGGCGATCCGGCCACCCAGGGCTTCCCCTCCGGGCATCTGCAGAGAGAGCAGGCTAAGCCCCCTCTCCCTGCAAATCCGCTTTGGGTGAGTCTCACCGATCATGAGACTCACCTCAGTATTTGTCTGTGAGCACAAACACTGTTTTTTCCATGACTTTTATTTTATATATTTAAGCACAATACAGTCATACTTAAACTACTTTAAGTCCCATTGATTTCAAGAGGAAAATAAAGCATGTGTTTTGAGTTGCTTTCAGTTCAACAGGGGAGAGTTCTAAGAACCTAAGTTTGGATGAATCATATTTTGAACTTAGTAGCACTTTAAAAATGTGCAGTGTGATTCATGCATTTTTACTCAGAAATAAGTCTCATTGTGTGCAATGGGGCTTACTCCCAAATAAGTATTTTTAGGATCATAACCTAAAACTGTAGTCCTATGTAGACTTATCTGGGAAGAAGCCCCGCTGATCACAATGGGACTTACTTCTGCTCGTGGTCCCACCACTAATAGAGATTCGATTGGTGGGGACTAGACAAAGGGCCTTTTCAATTGTGGCCCCTCAGTTCTGCCCTGCTCCCTCCCTCAGAATCCTTAAGAAATAGTTGAGAAGACCCATCTTTTTAGAGGGGCTTTTAAACATTTTAGCTGTAATTATATCTGGTGAATTTTTTAAAACTTTGTAGCTTTTAATGTTTTAACTTGTAATTTTAAATTTTGGGTTTAACAGAGTGTTTTTTTTAGTTAGTCTCAATTTTATCAGTTTTATATTGTTTTTATAGTGTATTGGTTTTACTGACTTTGTTATCCGTCCAAGCAGTAGTGTACTGGAGGGGGGGTGGGATATACATGTTTCAAATACAGTTCTGAGTACATGCATAGGATTGCATTATTAAACTACAGTCTACTAACACCAAATATTTTGTAACTGCTGAACTACAATTCTAAAACATTATTACATCCTATCAAATGCTGAGGAAATGGTTAGTGAACTTTGCTTTGCAGCAGCTGAAACCTCAAGGCAATTTAATTTTACTAATACATTTACTGTCTCTTTGCTTTATATAATTCTCTTAGGCATACCCGTCGCTAATCCCATGAGTGGCAGCTCTTGCATGAGTATGCGAGAGAGGGGAGGGGAGGGGGAGAGGAAAGCAATGAGTATGCGAGAGAGGGGAGGGGCAGTGGCAAAGGCAGGAAGAGAAAGCGAAGTGGTGGTGGGGTGAAAGCGAAAGTGGCGGTGGTGGCTGAGGGGGAGAGAAAGCAGCAGCGGCAGCCGGGGTGGGCAGACAGCTGCGGGCAGCCAGAAAAAGGAGCTGGCCAGACAGCCGGCCAGAGAGAACAGACATTGGATGGGGGAAGAGGACTGCGAACGAGGGGCCAAGAACGAGGGAGAACTAGAGGCGCAGATGCTCTGCGCCCGGGCCAGCTAGTTTAATTTTAATTTACTAAATTTAATTCTAATCTACTATTTCCCATGCTTGTTTTCAAGAGGAAAGATGTGACAATACAGAAGGGGAAAGGAAGAAGGATTTTATCTCCAAGATGAAGATCAAACTTTGAATTCCAGGGATATCTAAATAATACTACCTTGCTTATGAGCTCAGTTATTATGTGTTAACACTGTGGATTAAAAATATATATATCAAGTAGTCATTCTGGCTATAACAACAGCTGTCAACTTATCCTATATAATAAAAGGCTAAGTGAGTGGCCGTGGCTTTGGAACGTTGGGGATCTGCGTCCCTGCCTCCCTGGGCTGTTCTGGGCCTGCGCGAAGCGCAGGCCCAGAAGAGCCCAAGGGACACAGGACCTCAGACACCAGTGTCCCACAGCCACGGGCGGCCATTAGCCGGTGTGTGGCGGCGGGGGAAAGTGAGGAGGCCGAGGCAACCAGAAGCGGCCGCCCTGAAAAAGGCGAGGGCAATGGCGGCGGGGGAAGACCGAGACGGGGAACAGGGAAGCTGGGCAAGGTGGCGGCGAAGCCGCCAACGAGGCCCCCGCCCGCTCACAGCCGTCACCGCCGCCTGCTCACCCGCCCTCCCAGCTGCCCAAAATGAAGCTGGGCGAGGTGGCGGCGAAGCCGCCAACGAGGCCCCCGCCCGCTCACAGCCGCCGCTGCTGCCTGCTCACCCGCCCTCCCAGCTGCCCAAAATCACCTTCCCCGCTCCCCCCCAAAAAAGATTAAGGGCCAAAATGGCCCATGAGAAGGTCGCCGCCCCCGCCTATCGCCCTCCCAGCTGTCAAAGACCACCTTACCCGCTCCAGCCCGAGGGAAAAGAGAGGAGCTCACGAGCAGAGCTCCTCTCTGTGCTAAGTCACTGCTCAAACTGCCGCTATGGACGCAAAGGACGCCTATTGCGTCCATTGCTACAGTATAGGCAGCAGCTTAACACAGAGAATAGCTCTGTTTCCGAGTTCCTCTCTTCTCCTTCGGGCTGGAGCGGGTAAGGTGGGCTCCGGCAGCTGGGTGCGCGGGAGGGCGATAGGCGGGGGCGGCCACCTTCTCATGGGCCATTTTGGCCGTTATTCATCCACCCCCCCCCAAAAAAAAGTAAAAGCAAAATAAGGAAGAACAAAAACAGAGACAACAACAAAACAAAAAACAAAAAGAAAGGGGGGACAAGGGGGGAAAAAAGAGACAGAAAGAGAGAGAGAGAGACAGAAAAGACGGGATAGAAAGCTAGCGCCCGTTATCATAACGGGCTTGAAAATACTAGTTCAAATATAAAGATGAAACAGGTATGGCATCAGAGTGTTAGAGTAAGAATCATGCAAGCTCCACTGATGACATGAACAATTAAGAAAGCCCAGTATTTTTGTGGGGTGGGTGAGCTTCTTATTTTTAAGACACATTTCCCTTTGCTATGGACCTCCTAATGTATAAGCAGCCACTGGGGTCTGGGCTAGAGTGCTTGAGCACAATTGTTCTATGCACACCCAGTCCAAATGGGCATATTTTTTGAGTAGGCAGGTATTTCAAGCTTGCCAAATAATGTTGACCATTACTCTGCCTACATTCCCAAAATCTACATTGCTGCTCCTTTAACAACAGTTACAAGTAGCACACACATGGTACTACACTTACTTGGGGGAAACTCCCCTTGAACTCAGTGGATCATGCATGAGACTGAGATGCATGCTAAAATCACAAGAGAGACTCCTAGGCTCAGGCTGTCCTACATTTTGCTTCAGTACAGCACCTAGCGTTCAGGTAGCGCTGAGTCATAAAACAGTAATAGCACTAGTAGAAGACAAGTAACCAGATCATGGAGTCTGCTCTCCCCTGGTATCTAGTAATGTCTGTTTCTTCATTCTGGATGCATATTCCAGCTTGAACAGATGACCTCTGGTCTGATTTAGAATGGATTGAAACATAGGAAGCTGCTTTATACAGAGTCAGACCATTGGTATGGGACATCAGTTTGCTCCATGGGGCCAAGGCCGCAGCAGTGATTCAAGGGCTGGACTTCAGCATCCTCTTCAGCCTTCCGAGGGATCTGGTAGTTCATAGGACTCTGCCTCATACTGAGTCAGACCCTTGGTCCATCTCGCTCAGTATTGTCTACCCAGACTGGCAGCGGCTTCTCCCAGGTTGCAGGCTGGAGTCTCTCTCAGCCCTATCTGGAGATGCTGCCAGGGAGGGAACTTGGGACCTTCTGCATGCAAGCATGTAGGTGCTCTTCCCAGAGTGGCCCCATCCCCTAAGGGAATATCTTACAGGGCTCACACATGTAGTCTTTCTTTCAAAGCAAACCTGGGCAGACTCTGCTTAGCAAAGAGGACAATTCATGCTTGCTACCACAAGACCAGCTATAATGCCTTATACTGGATGCAACATCTAGATATGTCCTGCAAGATGCTAGTAATCTTAAGGATTCTTACCTTCATGTCAGTGCTCTTCCTGACACACCATATTCTGACCCATCCATTTCTAAAAGGTTGGAAGAACTGCAGATCTGTACTGTTATCTGTGATGGGGTCATCAAAATAAGCTCCTTGCACTTCAGTTTCATCCATCAGGTTAATCTAGAAGGACATTTCAAACACAAAACTGTGAGTTTTGAAACATGTGAGTTTTGAAGCATTATGGAGGAATTATTTAATCAAAATTAACAGAGGGGAAAGGCTGAGCTCAAACAAATGTTTTGATTGTTTTAATGTTGTTTTTAGACTATTGTTTTAAAATTTAAAATTTGTGTTTTAAATTTCTTGCTTTTAAATTTTTTGTTTTTAATGTTTTACTTTTTAATCTTGCTGTAAACCGCCCAGAGACATAAGTTTTGGGCGGTATAAAAATATGTTAAATAAATAAATAAAATGAAGGTACATGGAAAATGATTCAAAGCAAAATTAAAATGCTAATCTACCACAATAATGAAAATGCTGAAACCACAAACACTGCAAACTAAGCAGTTTAGGAGTCCTGGATCACTTCAACCATTTCAGACTGAAAGCAAAATACTAAGAGTACTAGGAGATAACATATTTAACATTTTGTGTTCCATTTAAAATTTTCCTTTAATTAGGATACTTTCAGATCTTACGAAATAGTTAGATGAAAAGCTGTCATTGAGCTTTTCCCACTTCCTTCCAAAAGGCACTTGTTCTTTGGAACATAGGAAGCTGCCTTATGCTGAGTCAGACCATTGGCCCATCTAACTCGGAACTGCCTACATTGACTGGCAGTAGCTCTATAAGGTTACAGGCAGGAGTCTTTGGCAGCCCAACATGACAGGGACTGGCAGTCTGTTTCACCATATTCCGTCTAGACTGTGGCTTCCTGCTCTGTGTCTAGGTTTCTCATGAGAACAATGAGATGTTCCGGGACACCTATTTTCCTAAGGATATTCCACAACTTGACGTGGTCGATGCAATCGAAGGCTTTTCTGTAGTCAATAAAGCACATATTGACTTCTTTTTGGTATTCTTTGGCTTTCTCAATTATCCAGCATGCATCAGCAATGATGTCTCTTGTTCCTCTGCCTTTTCTGAAACCAGGTTGAACATCCGGCATTTCTCTTTCCACGTAGCGCTCTGATCTGCTTTAGATGATCCTGAGCATTATTTTGCTAGCATGTGAAATTAAAGATATTGTGCGATGGTTTGCGAAATCTGTTACATCTCCTTTCTTTGGTATGGATATGTAGACTGACCTCTTCCAATCTGCTGGCCACTGTGTTGTTCTCCAAATTTGCTGGCATAGTTTGGTTAGAGCCTTGACTGGTTCCTCTTCTGTTGCCTGCCATATTTCTATACTTATTCCGTCAATTCCTGTAGCCTTCCGACTTGGTAATGACCGGAGTGCTAATCTACCTTCATCTTCCCGTACTAGAGGTTCTTGCAAGTAGGGAATATCTTCTAGAGTATCGTGGATGTTGACATCCCTGCTGTACAGATTTTCAGTATACTCCTTCCTTCTCTGTTTGATCTTCTCTGAGTCAGTTACTATCTGTCCTTTGGCATCCCTTAACATACTAATTCGAGGTTGGAACCTCCCGCTGAGTTCAGAAATATTTTGGAAAACTTGCCTTGTTTTTCCATATCTATTTCCATCCTCAAGGTCTTTACAGATGTCATTGTAGTATTGCTCCTTGTCTCTTCTAACAGCTTTCTGAAATTCCCTATTAAGTTCTTTCTTGAGTTCTTTATTTTTCTTGACTTTGGCTTCTCTCCTTTCCTGGGCAATTTCCACCGTCTGTTCTGACATCCATTTTCCTTTCTTCTGTTTCTTGTTCTTTGGCAGTCTCTTTTCACATTCATCCTTAACAACTTCTTTGATTTCATTCCACAGTTCCTCTGGTTCCCTATCAATGAGGTTCAGAACTTCAAAGCGGTTCTTGATGTTCTCCTTGAAAATGGTGGGTACATTCTCAAGATCATATCGTGGAAGCTGGATAGCTTTGTTTTTCTGCTTTAGTTTGACTTGGAACTTGCACATGAGCAGTTCGTGATCTGTTCCACAATCAGCCCCGAGCCATGTCTTTGCTGTTATAACTGAGCGCTTCCACCTCCTTGCACCAATAATGTAATCAATTTGATTTCTGTGTACTCCATCTGGTGATGTCCATGTGTATAGACGCCACTTTGGTTGTTTGAAGAATGTATTAGCAATGAAGAGATCATTGGCTTGGCAGAAACTAATAAGTCATTCTTCTGCTTCATTTCTGTTTCCTAGGCTGTACAGGCCGACTGTGTTTTCCTCCTTACCTTTTCCAACTTTGGCATTCCAGTCTCCAGCCACCAGCAAACACATCTTGCTTGCATGTTCTGTCAGTTTCAGACTGAACTTGAGCATAAAACTCATCAACTTCCTCTTCTTCTGCATCAGGTGTTGGGGCATAGACTTGAAGAACTGTCATGTTAAAGGGTTGTCCATGAAATCTAATTGATATTAGTTGGTCACTGACCGCATTGTGCCAAAGCACTGTCGTTGCTATATCCTTCCTGACTATGAAAACAACACCGTTCCTTCTTTGGTTTTCATGTCCTGAGTAATAAACGGTACGATTTTCTGACTGAAAGTGTCCCATTCCGGTCCATTTTAATTCACAGATGCCCAAGATGTCAATCTGTAGTCGATTCATTTCATCTTTCACTTCTTTCACCGTGTCAAGCTTTCCCATATTCATGCTTCTTACATTTCACACTCCCATTGTAATTCTATCTTTGCAGCTTCGGATTTTCTTTTCCCGCATGGCAACATCAGCTGCTAGACATCCAAAAGTCTTTAGTCTAACCGCGTCATAAACACCATTGGTACTCAGAGAGATCCTCAGCTCTTCCTCAGTAGCATGTTGAGTACCATCCGACTTGAGGGGTCCATCATCCGGCACTACATCGACAGTCATTCCATTTTGTCTATTCATGTGGTTTTCTTGGTAAAATACAGGAGTGGTTTGCCATTGCCTTCTCCTGCGCAGTCTGAAATGATGCCTTTGTCCTTGTCACTGAAGTGATCATCCACCTCCAGCACCTACCTATATCGCTGCTGCCCAATAGAGGTGCCTTCTTGCTTCAGCTGGGCAGCTGGGATGACCTTCATGCTTTGGGTGACCCTACTGGGAGTATACCTCCCAGCTTACTTCGCTCATGCCACCCAGGAACACCGCCCTCCACCACGATGAGGCAGCATAGCAGGACTTGGGGGGACAGGCTGGGAACTCCCAAGATAGGCAATGCTTTTTCAACAGGAGCTCCTCAGGACAGGAATCTATCTGGTTTGTTTTTGTAAAGTGCCATGCTAGTGGTGCTAGCTAAATAAGTAAGCAAGCAAGCAAGCTTGCTCTGGACTCTGTGGCGGCATGAAGGAGGACTCACATCCACTACTGTGAGCAGCTTAGATTGACTTTTTAAAGGAAACTGAATGGAAGACATGTCTGAATTTTCCCAAATTCATTGAGGAAATGCCCGTTAAGGGTTCTTAGCTATAATAACTAAAGGGAAACCCTGCTAACTGGATAAAGAAACACCATCTTACTCTCTAATATATAGCAGGGGGAGAGCAACTGGCCCTCTCCAACCTCAGCACAGCATCCCTCCAGTGACTGTTGCTGGGATCTCCCTTATGCTACTTTTTAGACTGTGAGTCCTTTGGGGATAAGAAGCCATTTGTTCACACTCTTTATTCTGTCAGCTACTTTGAGAACTTCTTTGTTGAAAAGCGATATAGAAATGTTTTTAGCAAAAGTTTTCATTAATAATGACATTGCCGCGGCTTTTCACATTTGCTGCTGCTCTAAGACCTGGAGAACAGCAGGGGATCCTCTGGAGTTTCAGGGCAGGGTTGGGTGGGCAGGCGTGGCCCTTTTGAGCGGTGTGAGCACTCAGCCTATGCCCGGTCTGGCTGGCCCCTGAGGATGTGTGCGCTGGTACCAGTGTCACCCCTTCCTTGCAAATAACAACTTTGCTAGTCGCCCATTCACTATTCCCTCTAAGGCGTGCATGAGCTCACAAGTTTTTGGATGTCCGCTCAGTTCATTTTAGATCCCACTCAGGCTGAATCAGGAAGGCCCCACTCTGAATGCAGGTGCGCACACACTGCCTTGATCCTGCCGCCCAGAACAAAACTCATTCCGCACAGAGATGAAAAAAATTAGAGGAACCCCTGCACCCCATTGTTCTCTGGGCGGCTCACAAAAGAACAGGGATTCTGAAATCCCAGCATAAGGATGGAAACCCCTTCTGACATGCAGGTAGAGTTTTTAGGGGGGTGGGGGCTGTACCTGTTGAATCTCCCTTGGGCTCAGCCAGGCTCCACCCAGGGATAAGCAGCAGAGCTTATTCTCCCGCAGAGAGAGGCCGTGGGCCACCTCTGCGCCTTTGCCTTATAAGCAAGCTGACAGACAGGAATCCAACAGGCGGAGCTTTTTCTTATAGGGAAGGGAACATTTCACCTGCTCGATTTCCGCCTGTCGGTGAAGGGGGCAGGGGGCAGCCCTACAGGTGAATATACCAGAGAAGTGGGTGGGGCTGGATGGGGGAAAGAACTCAGTGGGCTCCAAGAGGGGGGACCTCACTCACCCGTGGGGGCTGCTGCTGCTTCATCTTCTTCATCATCATCTTCTTCTTCTTCACCTTCTTTCTCCTCCTCCTCCGCTTCCGAGCTGACCCTCATCCCTTCCTCCTTCTGCCTTGGCACCGCCCACTCCGCCTTCCATTGGCGTGTCCTGTTGCCCTGGAGACAAGCCCCGCCTCTCTTTCTCTTCTTTTTCCCGATCCTTTACTCCCACCGGCCCCCGCCAAAAGATAGAAAGGTCTAGAGTGACATAGAGTGGTTTGTTCACGCGAAATGGGACCCGAGTTCGAAAACGAGCCGCTGCCTTTGCCTGCTGGGTGGAGAGGACACGCGGGTGGCCAGTCTCCATAAGAGTGTTATGGCTTTAAAAGGGGCTTAGACCAATTCCTGGAAAACAGGCCTGTCAGTGGCTACTAATCTTGATGGCTGTAAGCTCCCTCCAGGCTCAGAGGCAGGATGCTTCTGAATACCCGTAGCACAGGGAGCAAGCGCAGGAGAGGGGGTGTGTGCCTGTGGGTTTTCCTCCGAGGCATCTGGTGGGCTACTGTGAGAAACAGGCTACTGGCCTGGATGGGCCCTGGGCCTAATATACTGGATTTCTCTATGGATTTATTGGAGCAAATCACACTCGCTCAGGAGGGAGAGCCCGATGCCTTCACTTTCGACGCAATACTGTACACCCGCCACAGACCCACGCCATGCCTCCCTCTGGGGTTTTCCTGTTTCTCCCTGCTTTTCCACTTCCCCCTCTCCGTTGTGTTCCCGGCCTGCGGCCTACTACCTCACTTCCGTTTGCGTAACCACCGGAAGCGGTTCTCCGCGAGGGGCTTGCCGGGGTCTGTAGTCTCAGCGCGTGAGAGGGAAAAGAGCGAGCCGGCCGGCCAGTGAGCGACCGACGGGCCCCGACCCAGCCCATTTTGCATAGCCGCCGCCGAGGCCGAGCGCCGCGGTGGGAAGGAAGAAGGCGGAGGAAGTGGGGAAGGAGGAGGAGGTCGGTGGCCGCTGAGCAGACGGGGGCGAGCGCAGGCTTCGTCCGCGGGGGCGTCGCGGCCGGGGGGGCGGGCGAGTGGAGGCGCCCCGGAGTAGCCTCCAGGGCTCTGCAAGCGCCGGCTGGGCTGGAAGCCTCTACCCCGCCCCGCTCCCCTCGCCGCTGGGGGTGGGCGAGGAGAGGACGGGGGAGGGGCCGGAAGAGGGGTGCGGTGCAGAGGGACCCCCACCATCGGGTGGGGGGGGCGTCCCAGGAGACAGCTGGGGCAGCGCCTCTCTAGCCCCCTTCACACGTTCTGCCCCGCCGCACGCCGTGTCCACAGGTCCCCGTGCCTGCGCGCCATGCCATGCCTTGGAGCGGCCGGGACCCAGGCGGGCTCACTTCTAATCACATGCACACGCAGGTCAGGCGCCTGCCTGCCTCCACACATCCACACGAGCAGGCGCGAGTGGACAGACGTCTGCACAGCCGTCGCCGTGCGGCCTCCTGGCTGGAGGAGGCTCCTCTCTTCCCGCCCCCACCTGCGAGCTGCGCTGCCTGCAGGTCGACCATTTGTCAGCTCTGCAGTTCTACCTGACGATGGGGCAGGCAGCGCGCAGCTCTTGGGGGGCGTGGGGTGAGAGAGAGAGGGGGGCGAGCCCCCTGAGTTGCTGGCTCGGGAGGGGCTGCCCTTGGGAAGGGGCTTGTGCTGGGAGGCAAGGCATGGATGGGCAGAGGCCAGCGGGGAGATGGAAAACAGGGAGGTGTTGCACCCAGGAGATGGATGTTGTGGTGGGGCTGAGATGCGAGGGTTAGAGGGAGGAGGAGAGCAGGATGAGTGAGAGGAGGGTTGCCCCCCAAGGGGTGCTGGTGGCATAGGAACATAGGAAACTGCCATATACTGAGTCAGATCCTTGGTCCACCTAGCTCAGTATTGTCTTCAGAGACTGGCAGCGGCTTCTCCTTCGCCAAGGTTGCAGGCAGGAATCTCTCTCAGCCCTGTCTTGGAGATACTGCCAGGGAGGGAACTTGGAACCTTCTCCTCTTCCCAGAGCGGCTCCATCTCCTGAGGGGGATATCTTGCAGTGCTCACACTTCTGGTCTCCCATTCAGATGCAACCAGGGCAGACCCTGCTTAGCTATGGGGACAAGTCATGCTTGCTACCACAAGACCAGCTCTCACAAGACCAGCGCTCTCTGGCATGTGAGGAAGGGGTGGGAGCAGAGCCAGGGATGTGACCTGAGAACTAGAGACTCTGGGGATGGAGACAAGCCTGTGAGGATGGGGAAGGCGGTGTTTGGGAGGCAAAAGAGAAATCATCAGGGCCAGTAAAGATGGTGGCCACTGAGCAGGAATGCAAGGATGGGGGTCCTGCAGAGGAATTAGATGCTGACTTACCCTCAAGAAAACCCCAGGTTCAGTACCTCACCTGGCAGCATCTCCAGGTAGGGCTGGAAAAGACTCTTTGACTGAAACCTCTGGGAGCTCCTGCCAGTCACTTTAGACAATGCTGAGCAAGATAAACCAAGGGTCAGACTCGATATAAGGCAGCTTCCCATGTTTCTGTGGTCGAGGTCTGTCTGTGAAATTTTAGAGCATGGGATTTTCTTGGCTGGATCAGCCCACGGTCCTTCTCTTGCCACTGGGTGCTCCTAAGCAGCTGTGTTACCTGTAGTCGCAGAATCTCTAGTGTGGCAAAGGCAGATGGATGGCTAACAAAAACTGGTCTTCAGGTCACAAGTAGGTAAAACCCCTCTACAGTGATAATGGAGAACATAAAAACTGCCCTGCTGGGTCAAGCCCAAGGTAGCCTATCTAGTCCAGCACCGTGTTTCACACAGTAGGCGAACAGATTCCTCTGGGAAGCCCACAGACAAGAGCTGAGGGCATGCCCTCTCTTTCTTGTTGTTGCTCCTCTGCCACTGGTATTGAGAGGCATGTGCCTCTGAGGGTGAAGGTGGCCCACAGCCACCAGACTAGCAGCCATTGATAGACCTGTCTTCCATGAATTTGGTTAAGTCCCTTTTAAAGCCATCAAAACTAGTGGCCGTTAGGGATGTGCACGAAACGTGGTTTGGAAACCAAATCGCAGCACATCCCTTTAAAATGGAGGGACCACATATCCCCTTGAACACAAAGAAGACCAAGTCCATACCTGCTCCTCCTCCTCCGCTTGCCACCACTTCTGTAATTGCTGCATTCCCCCCAGCTATACTTGCACACCAATGCGGCGTCTCCCAGCTGCCCTGCACGACGCTGGCATGCACATGGCCTCCATGCATGCACAGCAGTCATTCAAGAACATAAGAACAGCCCTGCTGGATCAGGCCCAAGGCCCATCTAGTCCAGCATCTTGTTTCACACAGTGGCCCACCAGATGCCGCTGGAAGCTTACAGGCAGGAGTTGAGGGCATTCCCTCTCTCCTGCTGTCACTCCCCTGCAACTGTTACTCAGAGGCATCTGCCTTTGAGGCTGGAGGTGGCCTATAGCCCTCCAACTAGTAGCTGTTGATAGACCTCTCCTCCATGAAGTGATCCAAACCCCTCTTAAAGCCATTCAGGTTGTTGGCTGTCACCATATCTTGTGGCAGAGAATTCCACCAGTTGATTATGCGTTTTGTGAAAGAGTACTTCCATTTGTTGGTCCTAGATTTCCTAGCAATCAATTTCATGGGATGACCCCTGGTTCTAGTGTTATGTGAGAGGGAGAAGAATTTCTCTCTCTCCACTTTCTCCACACCATGCATGATTTTATAGACCTCAATCATGTCTCCCTGAAGTTGTCTTTTTTCTAAACTAAAAAGCCCCAGATATTGTAGCCTTGCCTCATAAGAAAGGTGCTCTAGGCCTCTGATCATCTTGGTTGCCCTCTTCTGTACCTTTTCCAGCTCTACAATGTTCTTTTAAAATTATTTATTTATTATTTATTTAATGTATTTGTATACCGCCCCAACCCAAGGTCTCAGGGCAGTTCACAACAAAACCAAAACAAAACATTAAAATCAATTAAATGTTTAAAACAGTTTAAAACAAGTCAGTAAACAATCTAAATTTTAAACAGTTAAAAAGCTAAAAGGCCTGGGTAAAAAGATGAGTCTTCAGACACTTTTTTTAAAAAGTGGTCTCCTGGTCCGTCACTCTTATTCCCACGGGAAGCGTGTTCCAAAGTCTCGGGGCAACAACAGAGAAGGCCCGTCCCTGGGTAGCCACCAAGCGACATGAAAATAGCCACAGATGAGCCTCCCCTGATGTACGCAGTGGACGATGGAGATCATGCAGAAGAAGACGCTCTCTTAAATACCGTGGGCCTAAGCTGTTTAGGGCTTTATAGGTTATAACCAGCACTTTGTATTTTGCCCGAAAGCTTATTGGCAGCCAGTGCAACTCGTAATATAGGAGTAATGTGGTCTCTTCGAGATGACCCGGAGACCAAAACTTTTTTAGATGTGGTGACCAGAATTGTACGCAGTACTCCAGGTGTGGCCGCACCATAGTTTTGTATAAGGGCATTAGAATATTAGCCGTTTTATTTTCAATCCCCTTCCTAATGATCCCTAGCATGGAATTGGCCTTTTTCACAGCTGCCGCACATTGAGTCGACACTTTTAACGAGCTGTCCACCAAAATCCCAAGATCCCTTTTCTGGTCAGTCACCGACAGCTCAGATCCCATCAATGTATACTTGAAGTTGGGGTTTTTTATCCCAATGTGCATCACTTTACACTTGCCAACACTGAACCACTTTTGCCATTTTGTCGCCCACTCCCCCAGTTTAGAGAGATCCTTTTGGAGCTCCTCACAATCCATTTTGGATTTCACTACCCGAAAGGGTTTGGTATCCTCTGCAAATTTGGCCACCTCACTGCTTACCCCTGCTTCTAGATCATTTATGAATAAGTTAAAAAGCATCGGTCCCAGTACAGATCCCTGGGGGACCCCACTTCTTACTTCTCTCCATTGTGAAAACTCTCCATTTATCCCTACCCTCTGTTTCCTGTCTTTCAACCAGTTAGCAATCCACACATGTACTTGTCCCCTTATCCCATGACTGCTAAGTTTTCTCAGGAGTCTTTAATGAGGAACTTTGTCGAAAGCTTTTTGGAAGTCCAGGTATACTTGATCCACACACTTGTTGACACTCTCAAAGAACTCCAAAAGGTTGGTAAGGCAAGATTTCCCTTTGCAGAAGCCATGTTGGTTCTCCCCCGGCAGGGCCTGTTCTTCTATGTGCTTTACAATTTTATCCTTGAGGTTGCATTCCATCAGTTTGCCTGGAACAGATGTTAAGATAATTGGCTGTAATTTCCCAGATCGCCCCCGGATCCCTTTTTGAAAATCGGTGTTACTTTTGCTACTTTCCAGTCCTCTGGTACAGAGCCTGATAGTGGGGATAAGTTATATATTTTAGCAAGGAGGTCGGCAATTTCACATTCGAGTTCTTTGAGGACTCTTGGATGGATGCCATCCGGCCCTGCCGATTTATTTTTCACTTTTTCCAGACAGTTTAGAACATCATCTTTTGTCACTTCTATCTGACTTAGTTCTTTAGCCTCCATCCCCAAAAAGCCTGGTTCAGGAACAGGTATATGCTCAGTATCCTCTGCCGTGAAGACGGACGCAAAGAACTCATTTAGCTTCTCTGCAACCTCCATATCCTTCTTAATAATCCCTTTCACTCCCTCGTTGTCTAATGGTCCAACAGCCTCCCTGGCAGATTTCCTGCTTCTGATGTATTTAAAGAAGTTTTTGTTATTCTCCTTGATGCTCCTTGTTATTCTCCTTGATCTCTTTTCGCCTCCCTTATTGTCACCTTACATTTGTTTTGCCAGAGTTTGTGTTCGTTTCTGTTCTCTTCATTTGGACAGACCTTCCAATTTCGGAAGGAAGTCTTCTTCCCTTTTATGGCTTCCTTGACTTTACCTGTTAGCCATGCTGGCATCCTACTGGACTTAGTGGTACCTTTCCTCCTTTTGGGTATACAATCTAACTGGGCTTCTAGTATTGTGGTTTTGAGTAAACTCCATGCATTCTGGAGCAAAGTGACTCTCCTGATTTTCCCTTTCAGCTTTCTTTTCACCATACTCCTCATTTTGGAGAAGTTTCCTCTTCTGAAATTCAAAATAACTGTGTTAGACTTCCTTGGTGATTCTCTCCCCACATGTATGCTGAATTTGATGGCACTATGGTCACTGTTCTCTAAAGGGTTGATGACACTGACATCATGCACCAGGTCCTCGTTGCCACTCAGTATTAAGTCCAAGGTCGCCTTCTCTCTGGTTGGTTCCAGGACCAACTGTTCTAGGGCACAATCTTTCAGCGTATCTAGAAATTTGACCTCTCTGTCATGACCTGACTGTGAATTTACCCAGTCTATGTGTGGGTAATTGAAGTCACCCATTATTACAGCCCTGCGTCTCCCTGATTTCCTCCTGCAACTCCCAGTTACGGTCAGCATTTTGATCCAGAGGGCGATAGCACGTACCCAGTAGCACATTGCCTTTCAGGCCTTGTATTGTCACCCACAGGGTTTCTGTGGAGGACTCCAGTCCACCTAGGTTTTCTAGCTTGTTAGATTCTATCCCTTCTTTAACATACGGTGCTACTCCACCTCCAAGGTTCCCCTCCCTGTCCTTTCTATAGAGTTTATATCCAGGGATAACAGTGTCCCACTGGTTCTCACAGTTCCACCCTGTTTCTGTTATGCCCACTATATCTATTGCTGTGTTGGGGATTGCTGGTCAATTCTCTACAGATTGCATGGTCAATTCTTTGCCACAGGATATGGTGATGGCCACTAGGGATGTGCATGAAACGTGATTCGGAAACTGAATCACGGCACATATCTTTAAAATGGAGGGATCACACATCCCTTTTAACACAAAGGGAGCACGGTGCTCCCCCCAGCTATGATCACACACCGACAGGGCATCTCCCAGCTGCCCCCGTGCG
Organism: Hemicordylus capensis; assembly: GCF_027244095.1. Taxonomy (NCBI): domain Eukaryota; kingdom Metazoa; phylum Chordata; class Lepidosauria; order Squamata; family Cordylidae; genus Hemicordylus; species Hemicordylus capensis. The sequence continues at coordinate 169,450,145 of NC_069662.1, forward strand.
ATGCCGGCACGCACATGGTCTCCTGGACATGGACCTTTTCTCCGTGTTAAAGGGGATGTGTCCACCCTCTATTTTAATGGGATGTGCCACAATTCGGTTTCTGAATCGCATTTTGTGCACATCCCTAGTGGCCTTCACCACATCCTGTGACGGAGAATTCCATAGATTATGCGCTACATTCTGTGACGGAGAATTCCATAGATTATGCGCTGTGTGGAAAAGTACTTTCTTTTTGTTGTGAGGTGAAGAGTAGCAAGAGCACATGGATTCAGCCTGAATGTAAAGGTTGAGGAGTTTGCTATCTATATAAATCTTGTTATAACACTTTAGTAAAAACTGCCAAGATAAGGGAATGTTAGGGTGTCCCTGGAAACAAGGTATTTTTAGTTATACTTGTGCTGTTTAACATGTATGTGTCTGATTTCTTGTCTTGAGCATTTAGTGCTGCTACTGCTTTGCAGGATTTGGGGAGAAAGGACTGAAGCGTTCATCTTGATAAGGGGTTTGGAGTAGAGGTATAAGCTGGGGTTCTACAGGCTTGTCTGTGTGCAGTTGAGGGAGCTTTTGGCATTGGAAGAGGGTAAGAACAGCTTGGAACTGTTCCAGCCTGACTTCTTGCCAAGTTAGATGCTCTTAAGTCCATCTACATTCATGGGCTTTTCGGCCTGTCCAGCTCTGCACAGGATCAGACTTCTAGTTGCCAGGCCGTTGGGAGTCCCAGCAGCATTTCTTCTTCTAAAACACAAGATGCAGGAGAGCTCGAGTTGGTGGCATCCAGTATCTTAGACCTCTTGGGTTTCAGTCAGTGGAGCAGGAATGAATGGGTCAGTGGAGCTCAGAGGCCGGCTGGGACAGAGAGTTGCACTGAAGAGAAGGAGCAGAGCTTGGTTCTCGGGCTGTCACTGGTCTGATGAGCTAGCTCTTGGCCTCAACGGGCTCCCTCACAACAACTCTGAAGGAGGTTGGACTGAGATGCATAGTGACTTGCCAAGGGTCACACCCTGCTCTTGGGATTTAGCCAAGATGTCAAGCTAGGCACCTACATTCAGATCCACTCTCCGCCTGCATCATTGAGTTTTTGTTGTTGTTCTTGTTTTTAAAGATACATCATCTTCTTACTCATCTGAAGTTACTGTGGTAAGGAAGCTTGGTTCGGTGCTTATCAAACAGTTTACTTCATGGCTCTGGAGCAGGAACTGCTTTCAGGAGGCCAGTCTGCTAGAATCCCTGAGAACCTGCGGTTTTGACTTGGCAGTGGATGTCTGCAGGGTTTGTGAAGAACGACAAAATGGCAGCTGGAATGGCATTTAGGAAAGGGTGTTAGATTTCAGTGGGAGTGTATTTCTTGCCCCGCATGAGAAGTTAACTAACACCTGACAGCTCCTCTCATCTACTATGCAACTCTTCCTTTGTAGGAAACCCTACAGCAGGAGTAACAAACTGCAGCCCTCCTGCAGATGTTGGCCTACAACTCCCGTCATCTCTGGCTACTGGCCATTGTAACTAGGGATGATGGGAATTGTATTACAACAACAGGTACAGGGCCACGCTTTGAGACCCCGGCCTATATACTGGCCCACTTTATATATCATGTTATAATTAGGAATGACTGCTGAGAAATACCATTAGGATTTTCTGCCTCATGACTGTCTTGTGTTCTGTTGAGGCACACCATTGGTTAAGGACAGAGTATAGTTCAGGGGTTGAGCATATGCTTTGCATGCAGGAGGTGTGTTATTCAGTTCCCAGCATCTCCAGCTAAGAGGATCTTGGGTAGCAGGGCTAGGAAAGACCTCTCTGTGCCTGAAACCTTGGAGTGCTTCTGCCAATTGGAACAGGCACTACTGAGCCACATGGTCCCAAGGCTCTGCCTCTGTATAATTCGATCATATTGTTAATCAGTTTCATTGCATGTTCTGTACCAGGGTCTCAACGTTGGGTCCCCAGATGTTATTGGACTTCAACTCCCATAATCCCCAACCCAAGGCCACTGGGGCTGGGGATTATGGGAGTTGAAGTCCAATAACATCTGGGAACCCAACGTTGAGAATCTCTGGTCTGTACAATATATGTTTTGTGCCATCAAGGAACTTAGACCTCTTGGGTCTAGTGAGTGAGAAGCTGCCTAATTTTAACAAGGTGAAATAAGCAGTAGAATAAAATTAAAAAAAAAATAGTTTTGTTTTCTTCAGATATTATTTTAAAGTCAAGAACTTTCTCATTAAGCTATAATCTCCTTTGTTACATAACAGAAGCAGAGATGAGTTAGTACTAAGACCCCAGATATCCCAGGAAGATGCTCATAGTTGTACATGAAAGGTGGCCTTAGGTTGCTTCTGTTATAGTGACCATTCTTGGATTCCCAATCTTGCAGCTTAATCAAGTTGAAAAGCTTTTGAGAGGCCTAGCAAAATCATGAATAAGAACCTCAGATTCTCAGAGTAAGTGACTGTAATAGTAGGGTCAGACTATAAGATGATTCCCAACAGTGCAGTGGGCTGAGAGTACTTTCTTCACTGTGGATTCCACTTCCGGCATTCACTGCCTGCATTAGATAGCAATTAGTAGTGAAGCCAGTGCTAGTATGTGCAAGAAAATATCTTTTTCCTAGGTTTCTCATGGTTGCTGTCCCTCCAGTTCATGGTGGGTTACAATAACTTTAGCTTTTAAAAATATTTTTAAAGTATATGTATGAATAAACTGAGTTAAACCATTTGTTGAAAAGCAGTATATAAGTATTTGTCGTATTCATAAACATTTTAGTCAGTAAGGCCCTGGAATCCTTAGGTGGATGAATTCAGTCACTTTTAAATACCTGCATGTGTACTGTATATACAACTCCCACCACGTACTCTTAAATATTAAAGTCTTAACTGATTGATTAAAATGTCTTGTATTGCTGCCAGAGATGTTCACATCAAAATATTGAGTGGTCTTGGCCAAAACCCCTGCTAACTGGGCAAAGATGCACCTTTTACTGTGGTGATTCTCTTTATTTAGCAGGGTGAGAGTAACTGGCCCTATCCACCCCCAGCACAGGACCTCCAGGGACTGTTGCTGGTGTCTGTCTTTTCTTTCTTTTTAGGTTGTGAGCCCTTTGGGGACAGGGAGCCATCTTATTTATTTATTTATTATTTCTCTTTGTAAACTGCCCTGAGCTATTTTCGGAAGGGCAGTATAGAAATCGAAATAATAATAATAATAATAATAATAACAGCCTATATTCTGCCACGATGTCTATAATAACAGCAACAACATTGATGATAAAATTCAGCCATCCCAGGTCCTTGGGAAGGACTCGATGTCTGGATAAAACAAACCAGTCAATAACACCTGTTTGACTGTTAATTAATTAATAAATAAAAAAACATTCCCCTCGGGTTAGTCAACTGGACCACAGTTCCCAAATGGGGACACTTCACCTCATGCCTTTGCCATTCATTCTTAAAATGTAGAGGGAATGGTCAAAAGGCTGTTTCTAGAAGACTACATCAAGAATATTGGTTAGGGTTTCTTAGAACTGCCCAACCTTCCTTTTTTCTTATGTATTGTTGTAACAACCCTGTGAAGTAGACTGGGTGGAGCCAGAGCAACTTGGCCAAGCCGGTCTAGGGCAGGGTTTCCCAGCCTTGGGTCACCAGGTGTTGTTGAACTACGGCTTCTGTCAACCCCAGCCACAGTGGCCATAATTCCTTCCCTTCAGTGTTGTGTGTCTGAATTTGTGCAAGTATTCCATCATAAAGGTAGGCAAGTTGAGGGCTGCCAGATGTCTCTTTAGAACACATGTGAACACTGTCTGACATCTAGACTAATACTGCACATGCTGGAAAAAGTTTCATGTAGTTGCAATGGGGGAAGCCACCTAATGGTACAGCGGGGAAGTAACTTGTCTAGGGAGCAAGAGGTTTCTGGTTCAAATCCCCGCTGGTATGTTCCCCAGACTATGGGAAACACCTATATCAGGCAGCAGCAATAGAGGAAGATGTTGAAAGACATCATCTCATACTGTGTGGGAGATGGCAATGGTAAATCCCTCCTGTATTCTGCCAAAGAAAACCACATGGCTCTTTGGTTACCAGGAGTTGACACCAACTCGACGGCACAACTTTACTTTTTACACAATGGGGGATGGGGATTTTTGCTGTTCTCAGCCCTCTTCCCTCTGCAACCACCTGTGCCTCCCAAAAATATGTCCCTGAGGATCCCGCAACCCTCAGGGACATATTTTCATAAGGCACAGTGTGCTTCAGAAGGAAGGGGAGATCAGCAAAAATCACCCTTCCCCCATTGCATGTGCAGAATGTTTTTGGCACATGCAGCGTTGGTCTGGCTTTTGACTACTATATTGTCTAGCTGTGGACGGGCATGTTTAACCTAGAAATGCTAGATGGTTAGATAGATCCACCCTATCTATCACTGAAACTGTCCTATTCCTTTATATCACAGGACTCCTCTAAGGTCTTGGTTGCCATGCTTTTTGCTAAAGCAACTCATCAGAAAAATAATGTTTAACAGAACTTGCCTGTTGGTTCAGTCAGTTACCTAGAAGTGAAGCTCTTGGACTCTAATAATACATTACCTCCCAGTGTCGGTGACGTCAGCTTGGCCATCATCCCAACAGCCAACTATGATCCTGTCTGGGATAGATGCTCTGTTCAGGCATGTTGTTGAATTGTTCAATAACATTACTGGGAGTCATTTCTCTTGAGACTAGGAATTTTTTTGACAGCTGCAGTTTGTTGTACAATTAGAAGAAAGTTGCATATCCTAAAAAACCTCTTTTACATAACCATTACAGGTGTGAGAGCCTTACTGTTACCTGTTCATCCTAATCTTGTTGCAGAAATAAACTTGTTTAATTTACATCCAGACTAGTCTTGCCTTAGTGTAAATACTGTTGTACTACAGGTGAAACTCGGAAAATTAGAATATTGTGCAAAAGTCCATTAATTTCAGTAATGCAAATTAAAAGGTGAAACTGATATATGAGACAGACGCATTACATGCAAAGCGAGATAAGTCAAGCCTTAATCCTCTATAATAAAAGCCTTGAGCGTGATCCCGTGTCCTTTTCCGGCCCGTGTCTTTCTCGGCTGTTCTGGGCATGCGCGGCGCGCATGCCTAGAACAGCCGAGAAAGATACGGCTGCCCAGACACGGGTGGCCATGTTGAGAACATGTTGCCTACGGAGAAGGCAAAAACAGCAGCAGGGGGACCGGGAGAACAGAGGCAGCAGCGGGGGAGGGGAAAAAAGCCGGGAAGAAAAGAGAAGGGGGGGAAACGGGCCCGCGGGGGGACCGGGAGGGCAGAGACGGCAATGGTGGGAATACTAAACTGCAGCGTCAGGGAGATGAGAGCGGGGAGAAGAGACCGGCCCGTCCGCCGCGGCAGAAACATAATGGCGCCCATGTTGACTCTCGGTGCGGCGGCGGCAGGAAGGACTGGCTCTGTTGGCGGCAGCCACCGCGGCGAGAAGACTGGGCCCGCTGGCGGCCCAAGAAGAGGATTGAACTTCGGAGCAAGAGCAGCACCCCCCCCACTAGAGCCCGTTATTAAAACGGGCTTAAAAATACTTGTTTGTTATAATTGTGATGATCATGGCGTACAGCTCATGAAAACCCCAAATCCACAATCTCAGAAAATTAGAATATTACATGGAACCAAGAAGACAAGGATTGAAGAATAGAACAATATCGGACCTCTGAAAAGTATAAGCATGCATATGTATTCAGTACTTGGTTTGGGCCCCTTTTGCAGCAATTACTGCCTCAATGCGGCGTGGCATGGATGCTATCAGCCTGTGGCACTGATGAGGTATTATGGAAGACCAGGATGCTTCATTAGCGGCCTTCAGCAATTCTGCATTGTTTGGTCTCATGTCTCTCATCCTTCTCTTGGCAATGCCCCGTAGATTCTCTATGGGGTCAGGTCAGGCGAGTTTGCTGGCCAATCAAGCACAGTACACTGTATACTTTTCAGAGGTCCGATATTGTTCTATTCTACAATCCTTGTCTTCTTGGTTCCATGTAATATTCTAATTTTCTGAGATTGTGGATTTGGGGTTTTCATGAGCTGTACGCCATGATCATCACAATTATAACAAATTAAGTCTTGACTTATCTCGCTTTGCATGTAATGCGTCTGTCTCATATATCAGTTTCACCTTTTAATTTGCATTACTGAAATTAATGGACTTTTGCACAATATTCTAATTTTCCAAGTTTCACCTGTAGTAGAAGGTCAAAGAACATGTTGGTTGCACAAAGAAATTCACCTCTGTTCCAAACTAGTTCTTGTGCATGCCCATCTATATATCTATATCTACACACATACATGCACGTGCGCACCCCCACACACACACAAACACAAGAAACTCTTTGTGTGATGTGCTTTCAGGTTGTTCATTTTCCACTGCTGGTAGTATAGCACTAGAACTGCAAAAGGTCCTTCCCGCACAAGTGACACTGGGGCTGTTACTCTGGAGTCTCAAATCTAGTTGTGAATAGTGCTGACGAAGCAGGAGTTTTTCACTGAACTTGTCACATTCTTAACACGGCCTTAGATGTTGCTGCACTCCACACTGGCAGCAGGTGTTCCTTGAACTGATATGTAATTTCATTCCCCGCATCAGGAGCTACTTTAATAGCACAGAACCTTAAAGAGAGACTTGCTCCTAGCCCAGTTTCATTGGGGCGGAGAAGTGCAACACTAGTGAAGACATTGTACTGACCTTTCAGTAGTGGCTGGACTAATGGCAGTCACTGAACCACCACTATCTTCTAGGGGATAAAAAGGACTATTCAGACTCCCGCCAATACCTGTACAGCTATTTGTATAGCTGAAATCTCTATGGCAGTCTTCCCCTTCTCTCAAAATCTGCTTTGTGTGCAGAAAGTCCCAGTTTTTATCCCTGGAATCAAATAACACATTAACAGGATATGTATCCAATCCAGCAAGAGCTACATAAAACAAGAAGGAAGAAGATCAGGCGTACCATTAGTAATTTCTTTATCAATATACAGATATACACACACACACTGTTTTCTAGATAATAAATGTTAATCATTTGTTTACGATGCTCCTGATTTTTTTGGTTTGTTTTGTTTTCTATCCCTGGTGTCTCCAGGTAGGTGGACCAGTGGTCTGACTTGTATACAGCAGGTACTTATGTATGTGCAATGCTCACATTCCCATTAGAAACAAATTCACAAAGTGGCTAACAGTAGTTAAATCCAATACTAAACATAAAAACCACAACATAAGTTCTGGTAAGAACTAATCTGCCTACTTTCACTATCCCTAATACTGGACTAAATTTGGTCCAAATCGATTAGGCAGTTCACAAGTTAGCCCACTTGTGCCTCAAACATTCACATGTCTGCCATCTTGAATTAGGGTAGATGACATCAACACAAACTATGCCTCTGAGGTGTCCATATCACGGCACCAAATTTGGTCCAAATTCAGTGGTGGTCAACAATTTAGGCCACTTATGCCTCAAATGTTCACACATCTGCCATCTTGAATCGGGGTGGATGACATTACAAACTACACCATTGAGGCATCCCTTTGTGTCCTTAAATTTGGTTCAAATTGGTTAGGCAGTCCACAAGTCAGTCCACTTGCACCTCAAATGTTCATGTGTCTGCCATCTTGAATTGAGGTGGATGACATTATCACAAACTATGCCATTGAGGTGTCCCTAAAACTGTACCCAATTTGGTTCATATTGGTACAAGCATTGCAAAGTGGATGGGGACACACACACAGAGCCCGGTGATCTCATAAGCTTACTTTCCTTAAGGTAAGCTAAAAACCAACCACAGTCGATCAGAGAGAAAATTATTAATAGGATCTCTGTGATGGCAGTAAATGAATTAAGAGATGAGAAGAGACTTGTGCCCTTGTCACTCTCCACTGCTCTGAACTGATCCCTCATATTACTGATCACTGCAGCGCATTCCAATTGGAGGTTGCAGTGACCGATCCCTAGTCTGTGCTGACTTCTGGAATGCGCCCCCCCTCACACACACACACACACACACACACACACGTGCATACACACAGTATGCATATGTTCAACGGTTCAGTAGGACAGGTGCATGAGGAGGAAACATGACAAGAGCCAAGACCCTCTGCTCCCCTCCCTCCAAGCCTCTTCCTGGTAAGCATTGCTATATCTGTTGGGTCTCCCCCCCACCCCCACCCCCACCCCCGTTTTGCCTGAAGTTGGACCAAAAAAACAAAACTGGAAAGCAAACAAGTGCCAGAGTCTTCTTTTTTTTTTAAACTGGTCTTGAATGGAAAAGGTCATCATCATGATTGTGTACAATTGTGTTTCAAAGGTGAGGACTGTACAAGTGAGAGTGTGTGCCTTTTCCAGTTATGAGTGCTAAAATAGAGACTTTAACCTAGAAGCATCAAGTAACAGTTTTCGCCGTTAACAATAAAGCAGTTACTGTGGAATAAGTGACCTTGTGCAGTTGGGACAGGGGGAGTATACAATCATCCCTCGGCAACCACAGATTTCCCAATCACGGATTTGGGGGGGTGATTTTTGCTGGTCGGGGGTCATTTTGGGGGATTGGGGGCTCATTTTCAGGGGTCCCCATCACTCCTCCCTGATTCCTGGTGATTTGGGGGGATGTTTTTCTTTTCTTTCTTAACTGTATTTTGCAGTCATTTTGTGACTGCGATTCCCCCATAGCCCCCCGTTTGCCATTGATTTCAATGGAATTCGTCTACCACAAATAATAATAATAATTATTATTATTATTATTATTATTTATTTATTTATTTATTTTACACTTATATCCCGCTCTTCCTCCAAGGAGCCCAGAGCGGTGTACTACATACTTGAGTTTCTCCTCACAACAACCCTGTGAAGTAGGTTAGGCTGAGAGAGAAGTGACTGGCCCAGAGTCACCCAGCTAGTTTCATGGCTGAATGGGAATTTGAACTCGGGTCTCCCGGTCCTAGTCCAGCACTCTAACCACTACACCACACAACTGTGAGGTTTTCCTGGAATGGAACCCTCGCAGTTGGCGAGAGATGACTACTATGAATGAAGATTAATATGTGGGGGCGGAATGGTGTTTCGAATCCCAACAGCCCTGTGGATTTACAAGACTTCTTTAAGATTTGTAGCAGCACTTTCTGGCATAAGTGGATCAAAAAAGGTGTGGTAGAAGCCTGCCAATTTGACAGCATAGATAACTATGGGCTTTGTGTTTCTCTCAAAAATATAAATGACATAAAAAGTGCTGGTTGGAAGACGAATTAAAACTTGCATGGCTCTCCTTAATGTATCTCGCCTCCTATCTCCTCACTCTCCTGTTTTTCAGGAATTGGACCATTTCAGTCTGCCAGAGATGTTCTCCCTGAACTCATGTAGAAGAGGTAAGAAGCTGGCTGGTGACTGGAGCGGGAGGGGGCTGCAGGGAAGAGCCATGTGGTCAAGCAGCTCCAGAACTGGATGGTGGTCTCCCCCCGGCCCCGCCCCAGTTGATCCAGTTTTTCAGGAGACTTGAGCTTCTCACTGTGACTGATGGTGCGTGAAATCCTAACATGCTCCACCCATATCTGCTGCAGGGCCATATACTAAGCTTACTGATATAGGCTGGTATTTTTAATAATGTACTACCTAGAAAAAAGAAAAGAAAAGAGCAGGTGGGTTAGGAAAGACATTGTTTAGGTCCTCACTTGAGCTGGAAAATCCCATGCCCTGGTGTATTAATTGGCCTGGGACTTCATAATTATTTTTCAGAGGTTGAGTCAAGGCATGTTCCAGTGATGCACATCTGACAAAGCTGGCTGACATCCAGACTAGTGTTGCACTAGCCGAATGAGAGAAATTGCTCACACTTAAGTTTGTGGAGCTCTGCAAAGTTGTGGTTCTCTGCAGTGTTGCACAACTCCTAGTGGGAGACCTCCTCTGGGACATATATAAGCTTGTGCAGTGTGTTGTGCAAATCTCTAGCACCTTCCACTACCGCAAGAACTAGTATGAAGCATGCTGCAGGGACAGCTTTACTCTAGCACAACACTAGTCTGGATGTCAGCCGTTGTTACTGGAGCTGTATGTGGCCATAAATCTGCTCATGTTGTCAGTGTCACAAGTGCCAAGATTCACTTTGCCCGTTTTCAGTGGCTATGCTGATAGTGACCCTCCTTGTCTCTGCGAAGATCCAAGTGGAGGTCTACTGCTTCAGCTCACCGTGTTTATGTAGAACTCCTAATCTGCAGAGTACCTGGCTGTCTTTGTTTCCTCTCAAAGCTGCCTTCTTGAGTAGCTCGTTGTACCCATGTTACAGATGGGGAGGTGGAGCTCAGAGAGAGCTACTTGTCTAAGGCCACACATTAACAGGCAGTGGTAAGGCTTGAACCCATGTCCCGTGCCACTCTGGCACTCCTACTGACTTCCCAACTAGATGAAGTTTGATTTTTCTGCCTAGCTTTAAATAGCCTGCAACGTTCTCTTTTGTAGCCTTATATTCCTAGCCCTTAATTGTGCCCTTAGTTCCACCTCAGTGAGACTGCTGTCCTTGGTGCTGACACCTTTACACATGTTCTTCTGTCATATTGTCTTCTTCCCCCATTGCTTAACAAAACTCTTCATTTAGCTCCTTATTAGTTCTCCATACTAGTCACTCCAGCCATCAGTCATCTTTGTTGCCCTTTCCGAGCTCCCAGCAATTGATGCTAACGTGAGGTGCTTGAGCTGGAATAAAGGATTGCTGTTTGTGGCTGCGAGAGAGGTGGGATGGAGCAATTGCTATGACTGCTTAATGAAGTCCTATGTCACCTTTATAGCCCTGCACTGATTTTCATTTGAAGTAAAGATACACTGCACATTCTCACCATCAGGAGTAATGGACTCAAGAATTGTTTTCCTAAAAGCATTGGGCACAAGTGCCAGGTAAGCTGGCATGATGATGATGACGGCGATGGCTGAATCAGCTGCAGGATCTGAAAACTTCTAAATCCGGGCTGTGGGCAGAAAGCCAAAGCAGAGCAGGATCCTCATTCCAAGGCTAGTGGTTTGTCATGGATTCCACGGTGGAAAAGAAAGTAGCGAAGTTTCCTTCCTGGCTGCCTCCAAAGGGCCTGATCAATGCTGCTTCCTTTGAAACAAGAGTGGCCAGTAGTGGCTTCAGCCTGACCTACTGGGCTACCGGACAAAATGTGTTAGTGAAATGCTGTTAAACACTTGACATTGCTTAATAAAATGTACTATGATTTCAAATAAGGAGAATGTTGACTTTTGGCATCTGTCCTACACACTGTTGAGCAGAGTGGAAAACTTTTATTTAACATGCCGTGACAAACCACTAGCCATCCTCATGTGTAGGTTGTTGTCCATCCTTGCCCTTCTTCTTTGGTTCTTCATTACTGTTTTCCAGCTTCCTCTTTCTGGCCTGTCAGAGATGTGATTCTAGCCACTCTTTTCCCCACTGCTGCATTTACAGACCTGATTTCCTTCTCTCTAGAGTAGAAATACTGTGAACACTCTAGTGACCCACCCTTCTGACTAACTGGTGAACCCGATACTGAGCCACCCTGTAACCCAGAGCCTGGCTCTCTTTGTTCCTACTTCCTCTCCCTCATATGTCCAACTTCCCATTTTCCTGTGCTCTTTCCTATCATTTTCCAAGCCATTACTTTTCTTGTAGATCCACATAAATGTCTTGTGAGGTAGAGCTGCCATCTCTTCCCTCTCAGCAATCTCCTCTTTTTGGCAGCTCTAATAATATATTTCACTCCTGCAGCAATAGCCCTTCCTCCACAAGTTAGGAAAAACATGTGTCTTTTCCCCCTAAGAGCGTATATTGCACTAAAGTATCTGGTTCATGGGCAGCCTTTGTGACAATTTCAGATAAGCAAAAAAGTGACCTCCTCCCCCTACCTTCTTGTTGGTTAATCAATAGCAGCGAGACAATAAAAGCCCACAAGGCCAATATGGTATGCAGTCCAGAATTTCAAACACAGAAACATCCCTATTCCGTTTCTACTGCACATCTCTTCCACCAATCACGATGGTAAAGCCAGACGACATTCTTAGCAACTGTAGAAGGAAAGCAGCAGTTGCTGTATCGTGCTAATCACATTATGAGCAGCATTAACGAGTTTTTCTACCCCACTTCCGACCATGCTCAGTGGTGGTGTAACAGCCTTCCCTTCTGGCTGTTGTCTGTCTTATATGGCTGGCTGGTTGGTAGCTGGGCTGATGTTGAGCCCTACTCCTGCTGGTCCTTTGAGGTCAGATTTTTGGTGCTTTTCCCTTCTGTTGGGAGTGTCTCATTGTGAACATACATTTGCGGGAGAGACAGTTTCTTATGTCCACAGCTACCATGGAGAGCAATGGGTGCAGCTGTGTTTCCAGCCATCTGGTCTACTCAGGCTTGTCTTCCAGAGGGTAGTTTGGCTGCAGATAGCCCCATATATGGGAGTGGCACCACAAACTCTGCTCCCCTTTCCATGGTGCTTGTTGCCTTGCAACTAATCTCCATTCCCAGGCAGATCATCTGCTTGTTCCCTGACTGTGTTTCTGCAAGGAAGAGGGGAGTGTTTGGGCCAGCACTGCCTGTGATGGTATGTTTGGTGTCCTGTTGTATAACTGCCTGTGGCTCTAAATCTATTCCCATGCCTGTGGCAGGACCTAAATCTATTCCCATGCCTGTGGCATGCCTGTGTGCTCTAAATCTATTCCCATGCCTGTGGCCTGAGGCATGCATGCGCGCGCACAGAGGCGTAACTATAGGGGGGGCAGGGGGGGCACGTGCCCCGGGCACCATCTTTTCTGGTCATGTGGGGGGCGCCGCCAGGACAATTTTTTTTTTATTTTATTTTTTTGTTAATACAAATGTTTCCTGCTCAGTGCAGCAGCGCTGCAGCAGTCAAAGGAGCGCGTCGGCGCCCCCTCCCCCACGAACGGTCCCTTCCGTGCCGCCCGTGCCCCCCCATTGCTTTGCTGGAGCCTGGCGGCCAGTCAGTGGCCTGGCTTGGCAGCAGCGGCGGGCGCTTGTGAGGAAAAACCTAAGTATAATGTAGTATGTTGGGGGGGGGGCGCGGGGGGGCGCCATTTCAGTGCTTGCCCCGGGCGCCGTTTTCCCTAGTTATGCCTCTGCGCGCGCATGCCTCCATGGACCTCTTCTAAGACTCTGGTTACTTACCTTGGAGTTTGTTTGTGGGTTGTTTTTTTGTTTTGTTTTGTTTCCGCTGTCACAACCACCTGGTGGATGGGGAGCAGCAGCTGTTAACTCTGGTATAGACTGCTACGCATGCCAGTCTGAGACTGAATGGACCTCTCATGCAAAGCTATAAAAATGAATGATTAAAGCTGCAAATGGCTGTCATAGTGACAGAGAGTGTGGGGGAACAGAGGGCAGCTGCCCCCTCTGTTACTCATCTGTGTGTTTAGGAGAGAGGAGTCTTGTCCTTGCACCCCGGTTTTACGGTCAGAAGCCAGGGACAGGGTCTCTGTAGGGCAGGGGTTCCGAACCTGGGGTCCCCAGATGTTGCTAGTCTACAACTCCCATCATCCCCATGGGAATTGCAGTCCAAATTGCAGTTTTGGATAGCTTCATGGAGGAGAAGTCTATCAATGGCTACTAGTCGGAGGGCTATAGGCCACCTCCAGCCTCAAAGGAAGGATGCCTCTGAGTACCAGTTGCAGGGGAGGAACAGCAGGAGAGAGGCCATGCCCTGCATCTGGTGGGCCACTGTGTGAAACAGGATGCTGGACTAGATGGGCCGTGGTCCTGATCCAGCAGGGCTGTTCTTATGTTCTTATCTGGGGACCCAGAATTGGGACCCAGCTTGCTGTAGAAAACTGAAAGTGCACAGTTCTTCCTCCTTTTCTGTGAGCATATTGTTGGGCCCTGGATGCGAGCCCTTCCCTTTCTGCTTGGTACCTTTCAATAGCGCCAGTTTCTTCCCCACCCATTAGTATCATGTACTCCAGTTTGGCTCATATTGACAGAGTTCGCTCAGCTGGTTCTGCCTTTTATGTTGAAATAACATTGCAGTCCTGAGTAGGGGTATGCATGAACTTGGTTAGGTGCTCCTTTTTTGGAGCGCCAAACCGGTTTGTATGTCTGGCATTCGAGCCAGTTTGGAGGCGGGGGAGAGGGGCTTACCTGCCCCGCTGCTTTTCCCTGCCGGTGCATGTCAGCCATTTCCGGTATGACAGTGACTGGGGCTGCAGGGTGGTACACTGCAGCCCCGCAGCAATGGTTTTGGGGACAGTGCTGGCAGGGAGGAAGCGGCAGGGCAGGTAAGGGCACCCTCCCTGCCCCTTAAAGCCCCCCCTCCCGGGAGTGCATGAACCAGTTCATGCACATCCCTAGCCCTGAGGCCGGCACCCTGATGTGTTGTCCTGCTGCAGCTTTTCTGCCTGTGGCTGTCACATCACGGACTGTGGTGTGGCTTGCACCAGTGCAAGTATGTGGTCATGATCCTGTTCCCCAGCCTGTGCATGTCATCTGTGGGCATACTCGTATCCTTCACTCTGTGCACAGGCTTTCCATCCTGGGTGGAACTCATGAGCCATATCTTTTGCATTTTTACAGCTACACCAGTGAAGTCCTTTTATGTAGATGCAGTTGAACAACATTAGCCACCTTGACAGAATGGAACTGCCAGTCTATACGAGACAGCCAAGCCTCTGTATCTGCATATTAATTATCCACCCCTGGGTATTGCCAGAATTGCCATGTGTTGCTAGAACTTTTGTTTCAACCAACTTCTTAGTGGCTTTTTGTGTTGGGTCTTCCTTTCAGATGTTGGCAAGTCCAGCTGGGTGATGTTCTGCTAATGTCTTCAAGCCTCACAGTTGTGTATGTGTCTTTCCCATAAACAGCTAGTTCTTTAAAATCAGCTAATATCTTGTGTGTGTTCCAGTCCAACGAATTGCTGCCTTCAGAAAAAAACATTCTGCATGAGCCACAGTTGCTGCCACCCTATCTTAGCAAAGTAGCAGCATTTTCAGTCTGCACAAGCTGTCTTGCAGGCACACCATTGAGGGTCACTATGAGGTGTAGCCCACTGATCAGCTGAAAAAACAGGCAGAGTTGGGACTTGAGGGAGGCCAGATGCTCATGGAACCAGGGACGACCTTGATTGGATGCACAGGATCAAGAACAAAGGCTGCCTGCAGTTCTTGTGCCTGTGATGGCCTGCCTTTTGCTTCCTGGGGCAGTTGTGATTTGCACTGTTTTGTGAAACACAGCCTTCAGACTTTTCAGGACCCTCTAGAGTACTGCACAGGCGTAAGAAATTGTGTCTGTATTCCAACAACACGATGCTTTTCTTTTTTCTTTTAACACATCCTCCTAACCTTGGAATTAGCAGCAGTCAGACTTTATAGCATGGGGATGGCAGCCCGAATCAATCCTTTTTGGAGAGGGGAAGGCTGTAGGCAAAGTTGGGGCTTGTCCCCTGCCCGTAACCGAGACGGGAGGCGGCGCCTTCCTCCGCCCGGGGAGGCTGAAGTCCACCCCTCCTCCCCCCGGGAGAGTCTCGCTGGGTGGAGGCTCTTGGTGGCCCGCGATGCCCTTTCCGCCGCGGCTTGCTGCAAGCACTACTCTGGCAGGGGCCCGCTAGGGGGCGCTCCGGAAGCTGAGCGCTCGCGACGCTCCTCGCGGCTTGTCTGCTCCGCGCAGCCGCGCGTGCTCCTTCCAAGATGGCGGCCCCCAGCCGGCTCCTGCAGACGTTGTGGAACGGCGCTGCGTGGCCGCTGCTGCTGCGCCCGAGAGAGCCCAGGCCTGCGCTGAGCGGCGCGTGGCGGAGGGGCCTGTGCGAGCGCGCGGCCGGGGCGGAGGAGCCGGAAGAAGACGAGGGCGACGGCGCGATGGGCAGGCAGGGTGAGCGGGGCGAGCTGAGGGTGGCTGGGAAGAAGGCCGCTGCCGCCGCCGCCTCCGGTGTCAGGGAGCGGCGCGGCGGGAGAAGGCCCCGGCCCCTCCTGACCTCGCCGCGAGGCGCCTGCTCTCCTTCATGGCAGCCGGCCCGGCGCCCAGGCGCTCCCCCTGTGCCTCCCCTCCCGGCACCCTGGGGGGCAGCCGGCCGTTGAGGGCCCCCTGCGCCAGAGCGGCTCGTGGCTGCGGGCAGCCGCGGGAGGGAGGGAGGGAGAGTGACGAGCTCGCTGGCAGCCTCCCGCCGCCCGGCTTCTCCAAAGACAAGAGAGCTTTGGAGGAGGCGGCGGCGGCGGCTTCCGTTTATTTGGCTGCGAGAGAGAACAAAGGGATCCGCCGGCCTGCAACGCGGTCTGGGCCCAGCAAGCTCCAGGCCCGAGGCGACAAAACCAGCGCGAAGGCTGCGCCGCATGCATGTTGTGGCAGGACGGTGGCGGTCCCTTTTCCAGTGGCCGCGCCCGGGAATGGTTCGCAGTTATGGAAGCGACCTTTCCCACAGCACCCCCATTAGCAGGCGTCTTCTGCCATGTACTAAATACATTGCTTGATGAAGTGCCGTCAAGTCGGTGTGGACTCTTAGCGACCACAGAGAGGGAGTCTCGCCAGGGTGGGGTCTGATGCCTGCTGAGCCTCTGAATGTGAGAAAGTTGCTGCCTCCGTCTCGTGAAGGGCACTTATCTAATGGGAGGAGGAACTGACTTCCTTTGCATGCATCGGCTTCGCTTGGGCCTCTGGTTCCGCCCACAAACTATTTTATGATTTTCTACTCTGGGGTGGGGTGTGCTTCCCCCTCCTGCCTTCATTTTGGTGTTTGTGGTTTGAAGTGCAGAGGGGTTTCATTTTTAAAAGAACACTTCCTTGGTACCTAGGATTAGCCATGTTAGTTAACTGGAATATTACTTTGCATTGTGATAATGTATTTAAACAGTATTTCAGTAAAACACCTGGGATGAGATCAAAGGTGGGCATGTCCCATCCCCTCAAAATATTGTGGATTTTCAGCCTTCCCCCAATTAACATTTGAATTGTTTCATTAACAGTTTTGCATAAAACTACATTGGTTTTTGTTTTCTAAGGAAAAGAGTTGCACTTCTTCCTTTTTTGTAGCACTCTTGTGCTCAAATATGCCTGCAGGGAGTTGAGTTTCTTTCAGAGGAGGACAAACTCCAGGAATTGAAACTGAGAGAAAATGCTATATGGAAGGAACTGCTTTATCCTGACTAGAACCAAGTGGCTGCTCTGTGGTGGTGCTGGGTACTCAAGGTCTTTTCAGGTTGCTTCTGTAAGCTTCCTGCTCAAGATTTACTCTTCTGGCGTGGTGAAGACCCAGAGGCTAAGCACATTAATGAAGGGCAGAGTTTTTTGCACTGCCTCTGAGCCAAGTGAGAGTCAGTTGAAACATTCCTATGACACTGACAGCTGGGCCAAGTGCTCCCTTTTGGCAAGCAGCCTTCCAAGAGACCAGGCTCCCAAAGAAAGGGTTAGTGAGCTAGTCATTGGAAAAGTTCTGCTGATCTGAGGAAAATTGATACCAGAGGCTAGCAATTTCTTGGTTTCAGTGCAGTATGCTCCAGATATTTAAGACCCATCTTTTTAGCCTGGCTTTTAATGTCTTTTAGTTGTAGTTGTAATTTTAATCTGCCTTTAATTGGGTTTTTATTTTAATTGTTACGTATTTTTAGCCTACTTTCCAGTAGGCTTATGAGATCACCCAGTATTCTTTGTGTGTCCCCCACAGGGTGGATTTGATTTAAATCAAACTGATTTAAATCATGATTTAAATCACGATTTAAATCACTAGCAGGGTGGATAAAAATCAAAAAAATCCAATTTAAATCAAAAAAATCCAATTTTTTTGATTTAAATCGGATTTTTTTGATTTTTATCCACCCTGCTAGTGATTTAAATCGTGATTTAAATCAGTTTGATTTAAATCAAATCCACCCTGGTCCCCCACTATCAACTTCACAACACCTGGACCAATACGAACCAAATTGGGTACAGTTGTAGGGACACCTCAATGGTGTAGTTTAATTAGGTCATCCACCCTGATTCAAGATGGCAGACACTTAAATATTTGAGGCTCAAGTGGGCTAACTTGTGGACTGTCTAACTGATTTGAACCAAATTAGGTGTTTGTAGTGAGTGACACATAGACACACCTCAGTGGTGTTGTTTGTGATGATGTCATCCACCCCAATTCAAGATGGCGGACGCATAAACTTTTGAGGTGCAAGTGGGTTAACTTGTGAACTGCCTAATCAATCTGAACCAAATTTGCTACAGCTGTCAGGACACATTGGGACACCTGAGTGGTGTAGTTAGTAATGATGTCATCTGCTCCGATCCAAGATGGCAGGTGCATGAACCTTTGAGGCACAAGAAATCTAACTTGTGGGCCACCTAGCTGATTTGGACCAAATTTAGTCCAGTTGTAGAGATAGTGAAAGGAAAGTAGGCAGATTAATTCTTACTAGAACAACTTGTTGATTTTAGTGTAAACTGCCCTGAGCCACTTTAGGGAGAGCGGTATATAAATTGAATGAATGAGTAAATAAGTAAATAAAAATAAGTAGTCTGGTTTTAGCTGGTCTTCGTCAGCCCCAGTCCTGTTCCGAAACGAGAATCTGGAAGACTGAAAGTCATTGTTAAGAAAAAATAGTGAGGAACAGCACTAAGTGCTCAAAGCACTTCACATACATTAGTTCAACTGTCCTTGCAACAGCCCTGTAAGGTAGGCCTTTGTTCACAACTCAGGCAGAGAGTGTGTGGTGTGGCTAAGTGAGTTTGAACCAAGGATTTCAGCTTGTGCTCTTAACCTCTGTGCTACACCAGCTTATAGTATGGTCAGCTAATCTTATTCAGAAATCAAGCCATCTGTAAAGTCTTATGGTGAAGCAATCTCTAGTTGTTATTAAAAGAAAGTCATTGCTACCTTGGCTGCTTCAAATAGTCATTGAAGTGTTAGCTGAGTTTTGATATTTTCCATGTTGTTCCCCAAAAACTGGTGATGCTGCAGTTAAAAATCAGCTTAGATGTTTTAAAGGTTGCATTGTCAAATGAGCAGTTTCTACCACATAAGCAGAGGAGAGTGTCTAGATTTTGAAACTACAACTTATTTTCCTTCCCCAACCTCCAGTTTGACTGAGCTAAAACTAAAATATTCATACGTGAGCATAGCTAGAATACCACTTGATTGTGACAGAACGTTTGTTAGTATGACAGTGTCCGATATTTAAATGTAAGTAACACTGCTAATATTCTGTCCATTGACCTTAGTTTCATAGTCTGTTCTATCCCATTCTGTGTGAAACATTGTCTAAGTAAAAATAATAGTTCACATTTCAATACAACTGGAGTTTAATGTTATCTGATAAGACAAGCTGTGGTAAATTCCATTCTCCACTCACCGGCATGGATATACATAGTCCCCACCTGCAGCTCTTTGGAGTCTTCATTGAATGCCAGTTAGTTGTGCCTTTATCCACCCTGTTCCACGAACACTTACAAAGATGACTACAATGAATATTTATGTGCTGCTTTTCAACAGAAGTTCCCAAAGTGGTTTACACAGATATAAACAAATAAATAAAATGGCTCCCTGTCCCCAAAGAGCTCACAGTCGAAAAAGGATGCTGTGCTGGGGTGGATAGGGCCAGTTGCTCTCCCCCTGCTCAAGAGAATCACCACTTTAAAAAGGTGCCTCTTTGCTCATTTAGCAGGGGAATTTAGGGTGATCAACGAATAGTCAAAAGGTGGTTGTTTCCACCTTTCCAATCCACAGGTGAAGTGAGTGTGGGAATCAGTGAGGCATGCTTTCTCTGCTGAGAAAGCTGTAATCAAATGTATGTGAGCCTCCCAACCCTATTATTTATTTCTTTAAAATATTTATACCCTGCCCCTCCAGTGCAATACTGCTTGGGGCGGCTTACAACAATAAGATAGACACAGATACAAGTAATACAATTAATTTTTTTTAAAAAGTCAGATTAAAAACAATTATTAGATTCAAATTAAAACTGAAAATTATAAGAAGCTAAAGAACCTACCAGATATAACAAAATAATAATGATATTAAAAAGCCTCCTTTAAAAGGTGTGTTTTAAGATTTTTTTTAAACATCTTAAAATGTTTTATTATTTATTATTATTATTATTATTAACATCAAGTTGTTGTTGTTATGTATTTATTTATTTATTTATTTATTAAAAACACTGAGGGAGGGAGCATGGCGAAGCTCTTCGGGGAGGGCGTTCCAAAGCCAAGGGGCCACAATCTATGCTTGGATGAACTGCTGAAGTCCTCCTCTGAGTGCCTCAGCCTTCCAGTGTTAATTAGGCCAGTGACCCGTGAGCAGCAGGACCCTCTTGCTGCTGGCCCCCATCTCCAGTTGCAAATGCAAACTGCATTTGCAACTTTACTTGCTTGAAGCCTAGCCCAGAATACTTGTTCTGCTATTGGCTTTCAAGTGATGGATAAAGACTTCTTTATTTCAAAAAGTCTTTTATTGATCAGAGTGTTCTGTATGGCTTAGTTTACTGTTTTTATTGTTTAAACTGTAACTGATAATATTTAAATCTTGATTTTTGTTGGAACTGCCTTGAAGCCCAGTGTAGACCGAAATGCAAATTAATGAAATGAAATGTGACATCCTGGCTGAATAAATAATTGGAGTGTCTTGCCTCTCTATGGTCAGCTGTCCAGGGCTGGGAGTTGCTGGTTTGCAGGAGTGATGGGGTTGGCATTGTGATTATTCCATGGGCACATTCATCTGTTCAACTCCAGCTGTTTTCTCAGAAGTATATACCTTTTTATTCTGGATCTTTTCCTCCTTGCTTTCCTCTTAGATAGGACAATGCAAGTAGGTGAGTCACTTTCTTTTTCCTTTTTCAGTAGTTCACAACTCTAGGTGTTAACAGTGGTGTATGAATGTATCCGTGAATGGATCTCCCTAACGGAGAGAGGGCTTCTGTTGATCTCTTGGTGTGAGAAAACTTTGGGATGTGTTTGAATTCTCAGCTCATACATTTCAGCCATCTCAACGTATTTGGAAGGTGGATGGAGCAAGTGGAGCTGAAACGGAGGCGCTCCATCGCCACACCTTGGAAACTGTGCCCTTGTGCAACTGGGGGTTGTGTTAATTGGCTTCCATGGGTGGTTAGCCGTGGGGGGGTTTGCCCTACTGCAGGGATTCTTAAACTTAGGTCTCCAAATGCTGTTAGACGACAACTCCCATCACTGAGCTATTGTGGCTGGAGATGACGGACATTGTAATGCAACTGCATTTGGGGACCCAGGTTTGAGAATCCCTGCAATAGGGTAATATCTGTTTCCCGAGGACTAGAACTGTGGGAAATGGAACCCAAGGAGGAGGCACTTAAGTGGTGAGTGCTGCAAACAAGAGATGGATGGGGCTGTTCTCCCTTGGATGCTGGAAGATGCGTTGCGGGCAGTGAAATGTCCCAGAAATTTGCAGAATTTACTGTCCCTCGGCTTTTTCTTTTCAGATTCAAGAGATTTGTTGAAGGAATTTCCCCAGCCTAAAAACTTGCTCAACAGTGTGATCGGAAGAGCCCTCGGTATCTCCCATGCAAGAGACAAGCTGGTGTATATCCATACCAGTGGGCCACGGAAAAAGGTAACCTCCTGTGCTGAAAGGCCTGTGAAGAGTGAATTGAGATGTTCTCCATCATAAACTGTACAGGTTAAAGAAGTTGCCTGAGTTCCTCCCTCTCTCAGAAGTATTGTTCCTTCCCATTTGTGAGCAGAACAGTACTCAGAAGTATTGTTCCTTCCCAGTTGCTCACCTTTGCACCTGAAAACAGGCATTTGCAGGAGCACTTACTCTAGTTGGTTTATTCTTAGGTCAGCTACATGCCACTTGCTGACCCACAGCACCCGGGCCCCTCTCTGGAACTCTTCGTTGGCCTTCCAGTAGCAATGCAAACATTCCAGAGGGAAAACCAAGAGACCAAAGTGACTGCATGCCATGAGTCGAAAAGGGTGGTGTGGAGCCGCAAGGACAGATCAGCTCTGCCCACTACTCTGCCCTCTTTCCCACAAGCAGTACAAGGCCAGTCCTGGGTCCTGGCATTATGTTAAGTCTTCTTTCTAGAATGTTCTGTGGCGATGTAGTAGCACAGCTGGGCCAGGGAGGGCAGCAAGAGCATCTTGGAGCTATGTGGGTTCCCTGCCACCTTCTTTAACTTTTTTCTCAGCAGGCTGCCTCTCCCACTATCACCTGTACGTCAGCTTTACCTTGGGGAGGGATAGGGAGGAGAGCTGGCCTTGTAGCAAGCATGACTTGTCCCCTTAGCTAAGCAGGGTCTGCCCTGGTTGTATCTGAATGGGAGACTTGATGTGTGAGCCCTGCAAGATATTCCCCTCAGGGGATGGAGCCGCTCTGGGAAGAGCAGAAGGTTCCAAGTTCCCTCCCTGGCAGCATCTCCAAGATAGGGCTGAGAGAGATTCCTGCCTGCCACCTTGGAGAAACCGTTGCCAGTCTGTGTAGACAATACTGAGCTAGATGGACCAAGGGTCTGACTCAGTATATGGCAGCTTCCTATGTTCTTATGTCTTTAAGAACAATCTACGTGTTATGTGCTTTAATCTAGCACCTCATATCGCTACAGCCATCATAAGTGTTCTATAATGGTGTCTGTACACAATCCCTGGGCTTTATGATCGCATTGTCTAATATAAATGTAACAATACATTGTGCATCTGTTCCTGTTGAATTGTTGGGCATCGTGAATATTGACCATGAATGAATTAGGGATGTGCACGAACTGGTTTGTGCACTCCGGAGAGGCGGGGAGGAGCCTTTGAGGCGGTGGGGGGAGGGTGCCCTTAGGGGTGTGTCCGAACCGGTCCGGCGGCCATTCTAAAGAATGGCCGAACTGCCGGACCGGTTCGGCCCTGGCTGGTTCGGGTCCGGGTGGGGGGGGTATTGCTTTAAGGGCGGGGAGGGCTTACTTACCCCTCCCGCCTGTTTGCCCCCTCCAGTGCCCGTATTCAACAGAATAACGGGGCGCTGGAAACCAGCCGCCCCCACCGCCGCCGCCCCCCCCCCCCACCGCGGGCAGATTTGGCCAAAAACTCAAGGTACAAATGCCGCCGTCGCCCGCCAGCCCTCCCTCCCTCCCAGCTGCCCGCCCGAGTCCTCACCCGATCTCTTTGAAAAAAACGAGAGGAGCTAGTGAACAAAGCTCCTCTCGTTAGGGAGTCCTGTAGCATACTGAAGAAGCTTTGCGCGCGCGCCGCAAAGCACGCCGACCGCCGGAGGCCCGGTCTACCCGCCGGGAAAAGGTAGGGTAGACCGGCGGGTAGGGTAGAAAAGGCGGGTAGACCGGGCCTCCGGCGGTCGGTGTGCTTTGTGGCGCGCGCATGCGCGCGCAAAGCTTCTTCAGTATGCTACAGGACTCCCTAACGAGAGGAGCTTTGTTCGCTAGCTCCTCTCGTTTTTTTCAAAGAGATCGGGTGAGGACGCGGGCGGGCGGGCGGGCAGCTGGGAGGGAGGGAGGGCTGGCGGGCGACGGCGGCGGCATTTGTACCTTGAGTTTTTGGCCAAATCTGCCCGCGGCGGGGGGGGGGGCGGCTGGCTTCCAGCGCCCCGTTATTCTGTTGAATACGGGCGCTGGAGGGGACAAAGAGGCGGGAGGGGTAAGTAAGCCCTCCCCGCCCTTAAAGTAAGGCCCCCCTTCGGTGCCGGTCCAGACTGCTCCGGACCGTGCACATCCCTAGGTGCCCTTACATGCCCCGCTGCTTTCCCCCCGCTGGTGCTCTCCCCAAAACCATTGGTGCGAGGCTGCAGCATATCTCCTTGCAGCCCTGGTCAGCGTCGTACCAGAAGTGGCTGATGCCACTTGGGGAGAGCACCGGTGGTGGGGAAGTGGCGGGGCAGGTAAGGGAACCCTCCCTGCCCCTTAAAGGCGCCCCCGCCTCCGAACTAGCTTGAACACCGGACTTTTGAACCAATTCAATGCTCCACAAAAGGAGCGCTGAACCAGATGGTGCACATCCCTAGAAGGAATATTGATCATGAATATTGACATGCAGCCTCTAGGAATGAAAAAATCTGTTTTGCTGATGTTTGTGGACAAAGGAAACAGAGGCAGAGTAGCTAACGGAAATGGGCAGAGACCTTGGTGGAACCTTCAGTGAAGGCGATCTGTGGCCAGAGAGTGGCATTCTGTTCTTGATCTTTGGCTTATAGGGGAGTGGCTCTTCTCTCTTTCCATTTCTTCACCTGTGAAATGGACCTAAGAAGAAGCTCCATGTGATGCTTGATGAGGATGGGAATAAACTTAGCCACCCCATAACAAATTGTTCTTTGGGCAGCTCACAGCACAATATTAAAACATCCAATAAAACACATCAAATCACAACACACACAAAATAATAATACAGTACCAAACAATTTGGAAACCTGTTTTTTAAAAATCAAGTTTTAAAAGCCTGAGTGAACAGAAACAAGGTCTTGGCATCTAAAATAACTAAGTGATGGTGCCCGATGAAACTCACTGGGGAGGCTGTTCCATAAATGGAGAGTGACCACTGAAAATGCCCTCCCCCTGGTATCTACCTGCGTTGTGCAGGGGCACTCAGAGAAGGGCCTCAGATCTTAAGGTCTGAGTCGGGATGTATGAGACAAGGTGCTCTCTCAGGTAACCTGGTCCCAAGCCATTTAGGGCTTTAAAGGTTAAAACCAGCACTTTGAATTGGGCCAAGAAATTGACTGGGAGCCAGTGCAACTAACAAAACACTGGTGTGATATGATCAAACTGCCCAGTCCCAATTAATAATCTTGCAGCCTTATTACTGCAGTTTCCAAACCGTTTCAAAGGCAGCCCTATGTACAACGCATTGCAGTAATCTATGCAAGAGGTTACCAGAGCATGAGTAACTGGGGCCAAGCTCTCTCTATCCAGGTACAGTTGCATTTGGCGTATCAGCCCAAGCTGATAAAGGCTGCTCCAAGCCACAGAGGTCGCTTGAGCCTCTAGCTACAGTGCTGGATCGATGAGCAACCCCAGACTGTGTACCTGGTCCTTCAGGGGGAGTGCCACTCCATCTAGAACAGGCTGAACGTCATTCACCCAGGCAGAGGAACCACCAACCAACAGTAGTTCTCCCTTGTCTGGACTGAGTCTCGACTTGTTCATCCTCAACTAGTCTGTTACCTCATCCAAGCACTGATTCAGGACAGTCATCGCCTCACCTGCGTCTGATGAAAAAGATATACAATCTAGTGTCATCTGCATACAGATGACTCCTCAGGCCATATTTCCAGACTAGGTTTCTTTAGGAGTGGTCCAGTACTGTAAGAGCTTTCTTCAATAAACCTGGGACCACACCCTCTCTCAGTGAGGCATTTAGAACCTGCTGGCCCAGCTGAAAATTCCTTCTTTAATAGATTTAATAAGCCATAAAGAGCAAGGGTCAGGCATGCACGTGGTCAGCTGAATTTGACTCAACACCTTGTCCATATCCTGGGGGACCAATAATTGAAACCCTTCCAGCTACACTGGGACCAGGTGGTGCTCTGGAGACCTCTCCCAAGAGCCTTCTCCTTCCTGTACTCTGCTAAAAGGGAAAGTGCCCGCTGCCTGCCTTAACGTCCTGCTCTTCTCTTTCCGTTGCAGAAAGTCACCCTGCTCATCAAGTGGCCAAAGAACGTGGAAGTGGAAGGTTATGGGACCAAAAAGATTGATGCTGAGCGACAGGCTGCAGCGGCTGCTTGCCAGCTCTTCAAGGTGATCTTGGCTTCTCTTCCCTGTGGATGAGCAGCCTCAGATGCTCTGCCAGGCCTTGGTGGACTTTTAGGATGCCGAAGCCCATTTGTGCATTTGAAATGGGAACCACTGTTAACACTTGTGGCCCCGGCAGCCAGCATTCTTGAACTGGAAGCTGCATCTTCCCAGAGGTTTTATTTATTTATTTTATTGTTCCGTTCATATATTGCCTTGCATCAAACTCATCCCAAGGTATGAAAATACTAAAATCAATTAAGGCCATTACAAAAACCACATGAAAGCACCAAAAAGCATGCAGTTGTGCTCTGGGGAGATGCCCTGGTCAAAGCAACTGCTTGGGAGTGTGATGGGGCCATCTTTCTTATTTTGGGCTTAGCTTTTGAGGATTAGAGGAACTGGGGAAGCAATGCAAAGGCTAGCAGTGGTTTTAAAATATGGTCACGTTAGCCAACCCCACGTTGGAAGCTGCCTTAGACGGACTCAGACCACTGGTCCCTCTGGCTCAGTATTCCCAAGAATGACTGGCTGCAACTCTCCAGGGCCTCCCCCCACCCGCAAAACAACCCAAGCAGGCATCTCCCAGCCCAACCTGGAGAGGTCTGAGATTGGACCTGAGACCTTTTGCATGCAGAGCAGATACTCTGCCACCGTGCTATAGCCCCGTCAGGTCTTTGGGGTTGAGCAGGCTCTGCATGTAAAGAAAAGCAGGTGCTGTTGTTGTTGCTCCTGCTCCTGATCTTGGTGGGGACACCATTTAGAGCAGGGGTCCTCAAACTTGGGTCCCCAGATGTTGGACTTCAACTCCCATAATCCCCAGCCAGAAAAGCCTTCGTTCATTGTGACTGGGAATTGTGGGAGTTGCATCTGGGGACCCAAGTCTGAGAACGGGGCAGACCCGCTCCTCTTCCTAGTGTTTCAGGGAACACACAACTATTCTTCAGCAGTGCCTCCATCCCAGGCTAACATGGGTTCAGATTTTGGTTCTAATGAGAAATGAAAAGTGCCCACCCAAAAGGCTTCCACACGCTGCTCTTTCCCCAGTGTCATCTTGAATGTTTGCAAGGGCTTCTGGTGCTCCGTTATGGAACAGCAGCAACAAAAAGAGTGTTTTCCTAAACTAGGCTGTTTAGGAAAAACAGCCTCCAGCAACTCAGATGCAGATTTGTGCTGTTGTATGTGCAGGGTATCCCAGTGTATGGCTTGTGGGGGATGGGTGCAGTTGGCCATTGCCCCCACCATATTAATATGATGAATATTCATATACCGCTTTTCAGCCAAAGTTCCCAAAGCGGTTTACATAGTTAGAACAAATGAACGAACTAAGTAAATAGAATGGAATAGAACCATCTGAGCCACCGTCTACCTCCAACTTTGCCCTCCCTGCCACTGTGTTGCAACTAACTCTAGGGCTGCCTGCCCTTGGGGTTCTGGCAAAAACCCAGAGTTGACCCTCCTGGCCAGCAGGAAGGCAGGGTCCAAGAGTACCTTTGGCGCTTGCTCCGAACCTGAAGGATGCCCTTCCGCTTGGCCCTATGCCTGTGCTCTGTAAGCCATTCCCCTTTGTTTTGAGTGTCTTGTTCTTGCGGAAGTTTGAAGTGCTGCAAATAGTGATAGCTTTGGGGGGTGACCATTCACTGAGCTGAAGTGCAAGGACCCCTGTGGAAGAGGAGGAGAAGGTGGCGGAGTCTGGGGTGGTGCAAGCAGAGAGCAGGCGGACTCGAGCGCAGAGAGAGCGCGCACTGCTCCAGACACTCACAGAGCTAAGAGGAGCCCCAGAGAAACTTCCCATCTTGCCTGCCCTAGTCATCATTGCACATTTAAAATGCCCTTTTTCATTCAATTGCTGCAGTAATCCTATTTGTTTTTATTCAGAAGCAGCATCAACAGAAGAGGAAGCAACACCTTTTCTGTAAAAGCCAGGGTAAAAACCCAGGTCTTTATCTGCTTTTGTTGTGAACTATACCTGGTTTCGCACTCTGTACATGCTCAGAGGGAAAGAGGGAAAGTCACATCATACACAAACTGAATTGGTTCTTGGAGATGGTGACCATGTAGGATCTGGGCGCGCAAACAGAGATAGAGACACACTCAGAAAGTTCAATGGGCTTTATTATAAAAAGTTGCTCATCAGGATAAAATAATCCACATTAAAAACATGTTTCTGATTCAAGGTGTAGTGTAATGTGCCTAACTAACATATGTGTGTGCAATCAGTAATTACAGATAACTAATAATCTAACAAATCCTAAATAAAACATTTAGAGAGAAGCAGAGAAAAGAGGAGGAAGGGGGTGGCTTAGGAAGGGGGGTAGCAGTGATTAGTAAGGAGGAGGAAAGTAGGGATCCAAGGCTTGTGAAGGCAGCATATTACCAGGATCAGAGGCTTGAGAACGGTGGATCTTTCAGCTGAAGGAGAGAAGCTTTTGGCTGGAGACAGGAGCTCTTGGATCAAGCATGCAGTTTGCTCAGAGCACGGCTGAGAGTCAGAGCACCATGGCTGGGGAAGTCTTGACTTCTCACTGCGCAGTGGAAGTCACAGACAGTTCCTGTCCATGGACAGAGTTCCTGCTTGTTGCCCTGCGGCTTAGCAGCAAACTCTGGGATTGCTCGTGAGCAGATGTTGCTTGTAGGCACAAGATTGCGTGTAGGCACAAGACTGCTTCCTCTCTGTCCAGTAAGCCTGTTCTTTATAGTTATAGCTTCCTTTGATCTCCCATCATCTTTCCTGGGTCCCAAAAGGTGACAACTTGCTGCTACCTTCTGGATAATGTCTTTTAATTATTCAGGATATTAGCCCAGACCAGGGAGATCTTAATCCCATCTTCTGTTAGCTGCTGTCTTGAGGAGGGGACATTGCCCAAAGCAAATCTGCATCTCTGAGCTGCAAATGGGCATCTTCTCTTGTCCCAGATTTGCTAGCCTGATCCCAAAATGTGTTAAAGTGTTAGTAAAGTAAGAATTAAAGTCTATAGGTGTTTTATTTGTGTGCATTTACCTATGTTGAATTTCTATAGAGAGCAATTGAGTTAATCCTTGACAAAGATTAACATAGACTTCTTGCAAAAGGAAAGGGGAGATCAGCCTCTGGCCTCTTCCACAGACATTATCTGATAGTGAGTCACATTTTAGCATTTGGATTGTTCTGGCCTGGCTTTTGTGCTTCCTTGAGTACCCATTTCACAATACAATGCTGGATTGCCACTTCCCTCACAGACCAGTTGAGATCTGGGGTGTCAATTCACCCTGAGTCCAGGTATTAATTCATTTCTTAATAAGATGGAACTAGACACAGGCCTAAATTCCATATAGTTCTGAGTTGGTAGCTCTGGGTTGAATGTTGGGGTCCCCAACACTTTCTAAAAGCTGAGGGAGACTGAGGAGAAGGTGCCTTTTGGTAGAGCATTCCAAAGCTTGGGGGCAGTGATTGAGAAGGCCTTGTCCCACCAGCACGGCAACCGATCCTCCCTCAAAATTGGCACACAGAGCAGAGCCCCCTCTGATGAAACCTTTGGGAGCACGCGGTCCTTCCGATACCCAGGATACCCAGCTAAAATGCCCCTTTTCATTCCATTGCTGCAGTGACCTTGACAGTCTCTCCTCCTCTCTTTCAGGGTTGGGGTTTGCTGGGCCCCCGGAACGAGCTCTTTGATGCTGCCAAGTACCGCATCCTTGCTGAGCAGCTGGGCTGCCCTGACGAGAGGTGGTACCCAGAAGGACGGTGGCGCTCCAAGTCGGGACCTTCTCTGGCCGACCTCTCGACTTGCTGGAGGCGGATGGAGCCCGATGAGCCCATCCAGCCCCTGGAGCAGAGCAGACTTCTGAAGCCCATCCGCAAGGAAGAGCTGGAGGAGGGCGAGTTGGAAGAGGGCGAGCTGGAGGAGGGCGAGCTGGAGGAAGACACCATCGACATGTCTGACTACCTGTCCATAACCCATCCTGGCGCTCGGACCCCGCCCAGGGACATGAGGTAGAATCAGCTCATCTGAAGTGGGCATGCCAGAGCCAGCGTCCATGGACATGGTCTGTGCACAACTGTTACCCGGCATCAGTAGGGGCATGTGTGCCTTTGCATGATGTCACGGTCCCCAGATCAGGTGCTGCTGTGCTGAAGAAAGGGAGGCCAAGGACACATCGAGGCCAGCCTTGGGGGTCAGGGCAATTGGGTTTCCCCCCAAATCCTACTCGGCTCTACGGTGTACCTGCAGTTCATTCGTCTTCCATGTAGTAGCTCTTCCAAGTGTGTCTTCACCAAGAGCAGCTTGTGCCTGCCTTCCTGGAACACCCTCTTCTAGCAACCAGGGGGCCGTCGGTGTGAAAGAGGGAGGGTCATCTTGCCACCTTGCAGTCAGCTGCCCAGTGCATGTACCCGGCATCCAAGCCATTGCTGATGTTGTTCCAGGTGCAACCTGCTGCTGTCTGCCTTTCACCCTCGGTGGTCCCTTCCTAGAGGGAGGGGTGGAATGCTCTTGGCCATGTTCTAGAATGCCCTGGAGGTTCTGTTAGTCAGTGTGATGCAAGGCCTTTAGAGCTCATGGCCTTCAGGAGCAAGAGAGACCCTGCCAGGTCACCTCCCGTGTGATCCTCCTTAGGCACCAGCCGTGCTCAAATGTGTGTCTCTGTGCCAGCAATGCAGACCCTTCGTAGGAATGGCCGCACACACTCTATAGAACCGGGGGAAAGGCGGGCCGGACCCTGATGACTGCGGAGAGAGTACTGGAAACCAAGCAAGCAGTTTTTGCCAAGAAACTTGGGAGCGGGGGAGTGTCCTGGTGTGGCTGCTCATGCTTAGGGACCAGGCACTTAACTTCAGTTTCCAACCTCTCTTCGTGGTCCTTCACTCCCTTTTCCCTGCCTCTGTGCATCTGTTACCCAGTGTTCTGTGCCTTTCCGCAAAACCCTTCAAATTATTCATGCAAAAAGACTTCAGAGAAAACTATGGAGCCTGTAATTAAATAGCACAGTTAAATATAAGCACAATTATGTGACGACAGATGGTTTGAGGGTGTATGTGTGCATATGTGTAATTCTCCACACACAGACACACTCTTCTCCCTGATAGGGGGTGGCCGCCTCAGAGAGCAGAAGAGATCCTAAGGGCGCCCTTCTCATTTCTTTTCTGCTGCAGGGACGGGTTCTCCGTTGACATGACGGATGACAACACTGCCCTCAGGGCTCTGACCCAGTTTCCTCTGCCCAAAAACCTCCTGGCCCAGGTGATCCAGATCGCAACTTCTTCATCCACAGTCAAGGTGAGTTGCCCCCAGAACGAGGCCCTTTGTTTCATAGTCCAGAGGCGTTAGCTGGATTCCTTGTGGAGGCTCTTCTGATGGGGCCTGAGAATAGAGCCTACTGAGCAAGGGAGAAACGGAGAGCCGTCCTTGGTGTTGACAGTGTTGTTATGTCACAGTCCCTGGTTCTGAATAGTGTGTTTTGATAAACGTGCAGCTGCACAGTTTCCAGAGGGACTTGAAGAGCAGGGGTTGAGGTGATACAGGCAAGCGAGCCAAGCCCGCCCCCCCCCGGGGGGGGGGGAGTGGAAGCCTCTTGGGCCCCTTGCGTATCTGCCCGGGGAGGAGGTGTTGCTTTGCTGGAATGAGCCCTTTGGCAAGCAGGCAGTCGTGCCCCCCTCCCCGCCCCACTGCTGCCTTGCTGCATCTAGCTCCTGCTGGCCCTTGAGGCTAGGTAGAGGCTGGCATGCGGCCTTCTTGGCAGCTGGCATGAGTCTGCTGGCGCTGCTGTCCTCTGCCTCAGCATCCTCTGGCATGGATTGGCTGGCTGCATGGTCCTAGCTGCTCCCAAGTGCACGCCAGGCACAGGGCCACCTGCTCACCCGTCTTTCCCTTGCAGGAGTACATGCAGTTCCGGACAGTGGGGACCAAGACCAAGATCTGCAAGTTGACCCTGCGCTGGCCCTGCCCAATGACCTTCGCTGCCAAGGGACGTCGCAAGGTGGAGGCGGAGAACAAGGCAGCTGCGCTGGCCTGCCAGAAGCTGAAGGTCAGTGTAAGAAGGAAGGCCCCCAGGGCTCCTGATTTTCTGCTGTTGTGCTTAAGCCAAATTCAGTGACTCCGCTCTTGAGGGCATGCTTTGTGTGTTCAAAGCCCCAGATGCTGTCCCCACCATCTCCAGCTCAAGGCTCTCTAGTAGCTGGGCTGGAAAAGGCACCCTCCAGTCTCCCAGGCCAAGAAGTGGTGGATTTCCAAGACCCAGCAAATCCAGACTTGGCATCATTTCCTCTGCCCCCACCCCGCTTCTATCCAGCCCCACCTGCCCAGCCTTCCTGTTTGCCCTTTTGAGCCCCTCCTGCTGCCTTCCAGTCTCACAGCTTCCTTGTTTTGGTTCCAGAGTCTCGGCTTGGTGGACAAGAACAACAACCCCCTGAGCCATGCCATGTACAACATGACGTCCCTCCGGGAGCTGGGTGAGAACCAGAGGAAGCCCTGCCACATCAAAGTCCCCGAGGCTACGCTGCGCAAGATCGAGAACTACTTGAACCACGTACGTCTGCCCTGTGTACTAGAAGAGGAAGGCAGGGTGGGGAAGCAGCTCAGATTTCAAACTGGAATCAGCCAAGGGGAGCTGACCCCGTTTTTGCCCAGGGGATCTCCACAGCCCATCGTTGGCTGAGCTGCTGTGATGTCACAGAGTACTTGTAAACATTCTGGCTGCTAAGGATGAATGTAGTGATGCTATTAATAGGGCAGCTCTTGTGAGCAAAGTAAAAGATCACTCTGAAGCCAAATGTGGGGTGGGAGAAAAACCTCTCGCAGGCCTCTGGAGGAAGAAGGCCTTGGGGACCTTTGGACAGGCTTGGGAGTCTCGTCCAGTAGCTAATAGGCAAGTGAACTTTGGAGCACTGGTGTGGGGAGAGACCAAGGGACAAAAGAGACTATGATGGGGAATGATAATTTTTCATTCCAGATTTCTAGTTTCCTCTTGGGACTTTTCCTTTCCCGTTCTGCCTCTTAAGTTTTCCACATCATTATTGATTACTGCTTCTGAATTGCTTTTCTTGCATTATCCTCCTCATAGTCATGCCAGGTACGTACTATCAGGGACCTGAGATTGAGAGTGGACAAGAATCCAGATCTTAAATTTAGCTCTTCTTTTAGAAATCGGGTTTTGTTTTGGTGGAAGACCTGACATACTACATTCAGAGACCGGCTTCTGCTTCCTACAGGTTATGCCGCAGATGGAGAACAAGGCATGGATGAAAAATACAGCTCTTGCCTCACATCAGAATGGCAAACTTCAAGTGTAAGTTTGCTGTTCTCATGTGGAGTGAGTGTTGGGCTTTGGCGATGCCTCACTCTCCAGCTCTTCCACCCCAGAACTTGGCTTGTGATGGCTTCACCCGCCAGATCCTGGAAAGTAGTTCCAAGAGCAGTGTTCCCTCTCACAGGGATTCCCAGATGTTGTTGACTACAATTCCCAGCATCCCCAGCTGCAGTGGCCTTTGGCTGGGAATTGTGGGAGTTGTAGACAACAACATCTGGGAATCCCTGTGAGAGGGAACACTGTCCAAGAGCACCGTGCTACGTCCCCCATTGGAATGGTGGCAGTGCAGGAGTCTGGCATCTGGCCGGAACTCGTGATGGAGGCAGGACCTGCAGTTGCCACCCTCTCTGATTTTCTCCTCCTTGCCTCAGTTCCCAGTAGACAGCCGGGAGTCCAGGCCGCGGCTTGCTGACGACATGATGAACCTCAGCAAGGAGACGGGCTCCATGAGCGATGCCATCACGGGCAAAACCTACATCCCCTTGTTGGAGTCGGAGGAGCTGCGCCTCAGCCAGAACCTCCTGGCCCTCTGGAAGCGGAGGGGCACCGCCTGGCAGGAGAGCCACCCTCTGCCTGTGGACTCCCACAGGGAAGTCATCCTCTCCGCTGTGGAGCAGAACCCAGTGGTGGTGATCGCCGGGGACACCGGGTGTGGGAAGACGACCCGCATCCCCCAGCTCATGCTGGAGCACTACATTCTGGAAGGGCGTGGAGCCCAGTGTAACATGGTCATCACGCAGCCTCGGCGGATCAGCGCCATCTCTGTGGCCCAGCGCGTCGTGCAGGAGCTGGGCCCCAACATGAGGAAGAACGTGGGCTACCAGGTGCGGCTGGAGAGCAAACCCCCTGCGCGGGGAGGGGCCCTGCTCTTCTGCACCGTGGGCATTCTCCTGAGGAAGCTGCAGGGCAACCCCCGCTTGGAGGGGGTCAGCCACGTCATTGTGGACGAGGTGCACGAGCGGGACGTCAACACGGATTTCCTGCTCATCCTGCTCAAAGGCATCCAGAAGCAGAACCCCGACCTCCGCCTGGTGCTGATGAGCGCCACGGGGGACAACCAGCGGTTCTCACAGTACTTTGGGGATTGCCCTGTGGTCAAGGTGCCAGGCTTCATGTATCCTGTCAAAGAGTACTACCTGGAGGAGATCATGGCCATGCTGGGGCGCCACAGGCACCGGCACTACGAGATCAAGGTGAGTTCAAGGTCCGTCCGTCCCGTTCCCCCCCCCCCCCCCGCCGCACATCCTTGAAATGTGCCCTCTGTCTGGCTTGCTTTCGTGCTTTGCTGTCTTAAAGCTAAGGAAATGTGGCACCATCAGTGGTTCCCCTTCAGCTTTGTGATTGGCAGGGGTGCTTAAAAAGATGTTTGCTGCTGCCCAGTTGAGTCTCTGAAGCCTCCTTGATGTTGGCAAGGAGCAGCACTAGTGCAACCCTGTTACCTGTGGGATGTCGTGGGCCCTCCTGTTAGGCAAGCCAAGGTGCAAGGGAAGCACAAGCCTCCCATGGAGTGGAGCATAGCAGGCCGGAGGGGGAGGGCTAGTCACGCTGCACTTTGCCCCCTTCTCCAAATGGTCATATCTCAAAAATAGTTTCCGATTAGGTTCACACACCCTGTCTCAGACTAAACCGGAGTGGGATATGGTTGGTAAAAGCTCCATGAGAATGCATGTGTCTCTCCCAGGACTAAAACAGCTGCTGGAGTAGCCTGTAGGTGCTTCACTGCAGTGGTGGCATTCTTTTAAGTCTGCTAGTCATTGACTTAAAGGGAGACGTTAGCTTTAAGCAAATGTACATTTGTCTGTCTCAGATACTGGCCATCTGCTTGGGAGCCTTTGTCTGATTCAGGAAGTGGCAAACCCCAGCAGCAGGCAGACATGAGGAAGCGGCTTCATAACCTACATCCTAACCTACTCTCTTCATATGAGAGCCAGCACGGTGTAGTGGTTAGAGTGCTGGACTAGGACCAGGGAGACCCGAGTTCAAATCCCCATTCAGCCATGAAACTAGCTGGGTGACTCTGGGCCAGTCACTTCTCTCTCAGCCTAACCTACTTCACAGGGTTGTTGTGAGGAGAAATTTAAGTCTGTAGTACACTGCTCTAGGCTCCTTGGAGGAAGAGCGGGATATAAATGTAAAAATAATAACAACATCATCATCATCATCCTGGGTATAAAATCAGGGGAACACAGTTCACTAGGTCCAACATTCAATTAATTAGTCAGCAGAAGATCCCTTGAAATATGAATAGAAGACCTTCTCTCGCACTGACTAGCCAAATGGTGAGAGGGACTCTTCCTTGGTTAGTCATGGTTTCTGCCTTCAGCAGAGAGAGAAAACTTCCAAGTCTTTATTTTTGCTTCAATTTCCACACAAATGATCTACTTGATAAAATCTAGAAAGCCCCAGATATCAGACAGAATCTTCAAGAGTTGTCAGAAACGCCTTTCAGTTAACTTTCTCATCCAGCAAAGGATACCCACTTCTCTGGGGCAGCCATCTCTACTAAACCAGGTTCTGCTTGTGGTACACTGTACCTGGGTCTGAATGTATGCTGTGACTGCAGAAGCAGAGAGAAAGTACGGAATGAGTCAGTCACCGTCACCTGCTTGTGCATCTTGATGCTCCTTTGAAAATAAATGGCAGGTTTCTAACTCTTACTATTGTGAAAGGATGTTTGCGAAATGTGTGGGCCATGTTGTCTGCCAACATCTTGGAAATCAGAGGTAGGGGGCGCTGGGGCTTCCATGACAGGACATGGACCATTGATTTACTGGAGTAAATTAAGCAAAATGTGGGGGAGGGTTTGTTGTTGAGCCAAATTGTGCAAAAGTGCATATATTCAAGTTACATAATTCAAACAAGTTGCAGAAATCAGCACTTTTGGCACAGAATTTGGATTGCTCTGCAGAATTTCTTTTTGGTATGGAGATGACACAGTCCTGAATAGAGTTCATTGAAGATATTTCATATGAATATAAAAGCCCTGCTGGATCAGAGCCAAGGTCCATCTGGTTCAGCATCCTGCTTCTTGCAGTGGTCACCCAGATGCCTCCAGAAAGCCCGTCACCCCCCTTCCAGCATCCTAGGGTCCAGTGACATGCTGCTTCTGAATGTGGAGGCTCCATTTAGCTACTCTAAGTGGCAGCAGTAGATAGACCCAGCACCCAGGAGTGCTGGAATCCTATCTTAAAGCCATCTTGGCCATAATTGGATAAACATTGATTATGCCTTATGTGAAGTACTTTCCTTTGTCTTCCCTGACTTACTGCCCCATCTGTTTTCCTGGGTGACCCCAAATTTTTGCATTAAGGGTGAGGGTGAAATGTGTCTCCAAACCATTTTACGGCGAACTCTGAAAATAGTCCAGATGTTTGGACTTCATGGTCATCTGTTGCCTTCTGATTTGGAGTTGGGGCAGAGAGACTCCTCTGACTGAGGAACCTGAAGTCAGGGCAAGACTGGCCAAGTGAGCAGTGCTCCCTCTAAGGCGTGCCAGTGCTCACAAGTTTTTAAATGTCTGCTCAGTTAATTTTAGATCCCGCTCAGGTTGAATCAGGAAGGCCCCATTGTGAGTGCATGTGTACACACACTTCCTTGATACTGCCGCCCAGAACAAAACTCATTCCCCACACAGATGAAAAAAATGAGAGAACACTGCGAGTGAGATCTTGAGGAATGGTGTCATCTTTTTTCTGATGCTCTGATCTCGTCTTTCCAGACAAAGTCCTCTCAAGGCAGCGGTGGTAATGCTTGGCATTTGCACAGTGCAAGCCGTGGCAAGTTTTCTTTCTTTGCTAGGAGTCAGCCCCAAAATGTTGGAGCCCAGACAGTGAACACTGGATGAAATTATTGTGTTTTATGACGGATGTAGTGGAGAGGGAGGGTAAATGAGCTCTTCTTTATCCCTTTTGCAAGTAACATCCTAGAACAGAAACAGGACTACCCGGGACAAATAAACCTTTTCTTCAGTAACTCTACCTCTGAATGTCCCAGTCTAGGTGTCACAGCCAAGTGGCACCGTGACTCTCTGGCACCTGGAATTTCCCTTTTCGGTTTACAAAGAACTTCACCTATGTTACCTTGATTGGCATCATGCTTTTGACAACTCTGTGAGGTAAATAAGTAGCATTATCCCCACATTGCAGCTGAGACTGAGAGAAAGAGGCTCACCTCAAGCCCCTATTCGAAGCCTGGCAGAGCCAAGGTTCAAACCAGCAAAGTCCTGGCTTGCAGCTCCGTCTCGTAGTCAGCGTGCCACACCAGCTCTGGCACCATGGCCTCCGTCCTCTCGTCCACTTGCCTTCTGAGCCTCTGCCTCCAGCCCTTTGGCTGCTTCCGCACTTCACACCCACTGCTCTCAGCTGCCCTCTCCTTGTGATAAAACCTGTGCAGCTGCTCTAAGGGAGCAGTATGGCAGTGACCGGGATGCCAGCAAGCCCTGAGAGAAAGCCGTGCCAAGGACAGGTTGTCGCCCCTCGAGGGGAGGCCCGTTTGACCCTTCCGTGGATGGAACCCGGCTGCCAGTTGAATGTCTTCCTCTAGCAGCAAAGGTTCTCTCTGCAGGGCTTTGTCAGTTTGCTGCGTATGCAGATGCTTAACTCTGCCTCCTTGGTCTCTCAGCAATCAGATGAGGAGTGCGTTCTTGACCTTGAGCTGATCACGGACCTGGTTCTTCAGATCGACGCCCATGGAGAGCCAGGTGAGGTGTCGGTGGGTGGGGTGGCGGGGGTGCAGCTTCATCTACCAGCTGGCCTGCTCTGATAAAGTGAAAAATGAGCAAAGAACAGCCGCTGGGTTGATCCACTTCAGTCTCTGGGGCAACAAAAAAAGTTTAACTAATTTGTGTGACATTGTAGAACTAACTTTCCTTCGAGCAGAATTAAAATAATCTTGGCACAGAAGGTGTTATGGGTAGGGATCACTGTTCGCTCTAACAGGGATTGCCAGTTGTTGTTCACTACAACTCCCAGCATCCCCAGCTGCAGTGGCCTTTGGCTGGGAATTGTGGGAGTTGTAGTCAAGAACAACATCTGGGAATCTCTGTTAGAGGGAACAGTGGTAGGGATGTGTTGGCAGAGTGCTCACAGACCTGACCATATCCAGGAACCCAGCAAGTAGAGAGACTTGAAAAGACTTTAAGATCGCAGAGGACTGAGCACTAGCTAGGGAACCAAGTCCTGCTTTTGACCCATTGTCAGTCTCTCGCCCCTCCCTGCTCCTACCCAACTCCCCTGGTCTGACCCTCTGGAAGCTCAGTCGTTCTCGGAGTTTAAGCCCAAATCAGCCTGGAAGATGACACAGTGTCATCCTTGTGGAAGCTGAGAAACTCTGGGATTGGACCAAGCAGAGTAGAGGATGGCTGAAAGACCTGACGCTCTGTCCTTGCAGGTGGGATCCTCTGCTTCCTCCCCGGCTGGCAGGAGATCAAAGGAGTGCAGCAACGCCTCTTGGAGAGTCTTGGGACACACAACAGCCGCTACCTTGTTTTACCAGGTTGAGAGGGCATGCCCCATTCTGTTTTTGCCCATGGTTGGGGAGGCAGCACTGGGGCAGGAAGGCCAATGCAGGCCTAGTGATGCTCTTGTTGGAGGGGATAGTGGGGAGATACTGATGGTGGCTTCTCTCTCCTGCCCCCCACTAGTTCATTCCAACATCCCAATGATGGACCAGCAGAACATCTTCCCACGGCCCCCTCCTGGAGTGCGGAAGATTGTCCTGGCCACCAACATTGCCGAAACCTCCATCACCATCAATGACATTGTGCACGTCGTGGATAGCGGGACCCACAAGGAGGAACGCTACGACCTCAAGACCAAGGTGTGTGCGCTCCCCTGCATCTGCCTTAATGCTTACGGTTAAGCACCCAAATCAAGGTGATGTACCGGTGTGAAACTGACAGAGACAAGGCCCTGCCTCTAGACCTGCACTCTAAATACACATAAGGAGAAGAAGGGAAGAGGAGGCAAGGCAAGACCATGGAGGAAGTTCTTGAGTAGTTCAGCTCAAACTTCTGAACTTCCCCAAAGCCTCTGCCTCCCCTGGGCCTTTTAAGAGACTGCTGTGCCCACAGGTAACCCCATCAGCCACTGCCCCATTGACCATTTCTAGTGCTTGTTCAAAAGATTGTTAGTTTCCTGTAACGTTTATGGAAACCAACTGGAATGCCAGCTCCACGTGGGGCTGACTGTTACGAGCACTCGTGAATTGGTATAAAATGCGGCAGCCAGGTTTTTCACGGGGAGGCCCGTTGGAAGTGTGGCACCCAACGTTATGTGGTTTGCGTTGCTTAATCCAAGGTGCTGGTTTTCACCTTCAGAACCCTCTGTGCTTTGAGGCCTGGATACCTTAAGGGCCCCCTTCGTCCGCCTGGGCCTTCCCCTGTGCTTAGATCCGCCTCAGAGACCTTGCTCTGGGTGCCAGTGCCCTCTGAAGCCTGAAGGGCATCCACTAGGAGCACAGTGGCCGGCTCTCCCAACAGAGGCTCCCTTGGCCCCTCCTTGGCCCTCTTTCAGACCCTGCATGGCAAAGCTGAGGCCTGGCTGGTTAGGAGTTGTGGGCTGCAGTCTGAGACTTGCTGCTTTTTAGTGTCTGGGTCATCACTGTTTGTTTTTTTTTTGAGGGGGGGGGATTGGTTTGGTTTATGAAGGCTGCCTTGAGTCCCCTGTGGCAAGGGAGGCAGGGCACAAATGTATTGGGATTAAAACAGTTTGCCACTTGCTCCCTTGTCCAGTGTTTCTCCTTCCCAGTCTGTTCAGATTTTGCAGTCTCCCTGGGAGAACTGTTCCGTCTAAGGTTTACACGCGCGCGCACACCAACCCCCAGGCTCCTGTGCAGCAGTTTCTGGCAGGTGTGCAGTCTCTGCCGTGGCCAGCACCGCTGCCCAACTGCCCGGCACCCCGTTTTCCCCTCTCCCTGGCCACCGCCTCCTCTAGTTCCGGCTGCGGATCTCGCGAGACTTCCGAGATAGTCACACAGAGCCGGAGGAGGGAGGGAGGAGGATGGGAGGCGGCAGCAGCTCCCCCCAGCAGCCCAGAGAGAGAGGGAGACCGGAGCTGGGGGTGGGGGAAGGAGGACAGGAGATAGTGGTGCCTCCCCCCGCCCCCGCCGGTGGCTCCCCCTGCTTCCCTCCTCATTTGCTCCCCTTGAAAGGGGAAGGACCTTTTGACATACTTAGAAACCCAGCCTGAGGTGCAGAACTAAAAAGAACACACACAAAAGAAAGGTAAACAACTCATCAGATGCATGACATGGAACTGGTCAAAAGTTACTGAAATATTTATAATCATGTATCAGATTAAGTAACCTACAAAAGCACATGCTTTAAAAAGAAATAGAAGTTAAGGCTCAAGCTCACTTCTCCTTCTCTTGGAATTCAATTCTACCTTTTCTCTTCAGCTATACTGCATTAATTCTGGAGTGCTTTCCAGTCCAGAATACACTTTTATTTCATTCATTCATTCATTCAATTTCTATACCGCCCTTCCAAAAAATGGCTCAGGGCAGTTTACATAGAGAAATAAATAAATAAGTTGGATCCCTGTCCCCAAAGGGCTCACAATCACTGGAGGTCCTGTGCTGGGGGTGGAGAGGGCCAGTTACTCTCCCCTGCTAAATAAAGAGAATCACCACGTTAAAAGGTGCCTCTTTGCCAAGTTAGCAGGGGTTAAGCTTATTTCCATCAGCTTCAGTACTAATGTGTAGAAAATACTCTCTCCAAGTAGAATGAGTGGGGTTTTTTTTCCCTTTTCAAACTAAGGAATCTTTTTCTTATTTGTTGGGCTACCAGTAAACACAGCCACCTAATGGCGTGGCGGGGACGTAACTTGCCTAGAGAGCAAGAGGTTGCTGGTTCAAATCCCCTGCTGGTATGTTTCCCAGACTATGGGAAACACTTATATTGGGCAGCAGCGCTATAGGAAGATGCTGAAAGGCATCATCTCACACTGCGTGGGAGGAGGCAGTGGTAAACCTCTCCTGTATCCTACCAAAGAAAACCACATGGCTCTGTGGTTGCCAGGAGTCGGCACCGACTCGACAGCACAGCTTTACCTTTTTACTAGTAAACACACTATCAGTTAACGCTTACTAGAGTGCTTTAGCTTTAAAATAAGATTTAAAAGATCAGTTGTAATCTGGAGTAAGACGTATATGCATTATTATAAGAAGACCACCATGGATATTTGTTGCCCTCTGGAGCACGAGCACAAATTTCATGTACTAAAAAAAATTTTTGTGGCACATTAGTTGTGTGTTTGTGTGCGTGTGTGTGTGTGTGTGTGAGAGAGAGAGAGAGAGAGAGAGAGAGATGTACACACACTGCCTTGCTACTGCCGCCCAGAGCAAAACTTTCCGCTCACTGATGATAAAAATTAGAGGGAACACTGCTTGGGAGTAGCTCTTCCATCACACACGGCTGTGTGGATGTCAGGCTGCCCCTGCAATGGGTAGGGGGCCAGGCGGAACTTCTGACCTCCACAGCAGGGCCCTGCTTTCTCTTGTGGTGCTGCTTCTCCCATTTTGGGGCCCCGTTTGTCAGGAGCTGCTTCTCAACCCAGATTGTTTCTGGGTGGGGATCTGGCTCGGTCTGTCCCGGTGCAGGCACGGTGTGACCTTGTCGCCTTCTTCTTTCTCAGGTCTCATGTCTGGAGACTGTGTGGGTGTCGAAGTCCAACGTGATCCAGAGGCGAGGGCGCGCTGGCCGCTGCCAGTCGGGCTTTGCCTACCACCTCTTCCCTCGCAGCCGCCTGGACAGGATGCCCACTTTCCAAGTGCCTGAGATTCTCCGCACCCCCCTTGAAAACCTGGTGGTTCAGGCTAAGATCCACATGCCAGAGAAGACGGTAGGTAGCCCCCCGCTCCATAGACCGCTAACGTGTCTGCAGGATTCTACTGCCTTCGACTGGTTCTCATGGGCAGCATCTCCACTTGACCAGTGGCCTTTGGGGGGATATGTATGCCTCCAGAGATTTCGCCTGCGGAGGGGCTTGGAAGAGATTTGTGCCTTCTGGGAGTTGGTTAAAGCCAGTGAGGCTGATGCTGTCTGGTTAAAATGG
This sequence comes from Hemicordylus capensis, assembly GCF_027244095.1. Classification (NCBI taxonomy): domain Eukaryota; kingdom Metazoa; phylum Chordata; class Lepidosauria; order Squamata; family Cordylidae; genus Hemicordylus; species Hemicordylus capensis. The sequence continues at coordinate 169,492,142 of NC_069662.1, forward strand.
CATGTTCTTGAGCAGGGAGAAGTTAGCATCCCTCATCCTCCTCATGCCTGCTGCCTGCCACCTTCTCCTCCTGTTTCCTATCCCTGCCCATTTGTGAGTTTCATTTTGTTGTGAAGACAACTGACTATCTTGAGGTTTCATAAGCCCAGTACAGGTGAAAGTGGGGCAGACCCTTCTGGTCTTGGTTTTTAAGCCTTCGGCAGCCAGAAGCCATCAGGCCGAGTAGTCTTTCCAGCCCAAACACTGAACAGCTTGACAGTTCTCAAGCCTCACTTTTCTGTATTGGGTCTCCCTCCTTGATGCGCTAGAAGGCATGTTCGTGAGGACACTTCCGGTTCTAGTTCTGCTCAGTAGGCAAGAGCCCCCTTTGCTTGCTCTCTTCCTTGGAGGTTGGAGCTGGAATGCCCCTTCTGTGTCTCCCCTCTCACGGGTGGCGTGTGTGTTTGGTCACAGGCTGTCGAATTCCTCTCCAAAGCCCTGGACAGCCCAGACATCAAAGCTGTGGACGAAGCAGTGATCCTCCTGCAGGAAATTGGTGAGTCGCGGAAAGTCCGTGCTGCAAAGAGAGGCTGCTGTGCCCCCTGTGGGGAGAGGGGTCCCGTCCAGTCCGCTGCGCCTCTTGGCCTCCCCCTGCTGGTCTCTCCTTGACTGATGCCGCGGCCCTTACAGGTGTGCTGGACCACAGGGAGGCCTTGACCACTCTGGGCAAGCGTCTGGCCCAGATCTCCACGGACCCTCGGCTGGCCAAGGCGATCGTGCTGGCCTCCATCTTCCGCTGCATCCATCCGCTGCTGGTCATCGTCTCCTGCCTCACACGGGACCCGTTCAGCAGCAGCCTGCAGAACCGCACAGAGGTGGACAAGGTATAAATAAGGCAGTGTGGAGGGCTTGTGGCGGGGGGGGCGCGGTGAGGGGAGTGGGCCTTCCTCTGACTGGCCTCCCGCTTGCCTCCTAGGCCAAGGCCATCCTCAGCCGAGAGAGCGGCAGTGACCACCTGGCCTTTGTGCGGGCGGTGGCGGGCTGGGAGGACGTGCTCAGGCGCAGGGACAGCCGGGCTCGGGACAACTACCTGCAGGACTACCTCCTGTATGCGCCCAGCTTGCGCTTCGTCAACGGTGAGTCTCTCCCACCCCTTACAGCAGGGCTCTCCGGCAGGGGCCCCCAGATGTGGTTGGACTACAGCTCCCATCGTCCACAGCGGAGGACCATGGGAGTTGAAGTCCCAGTATCTGGGGGCCCACATTGGAGGACCCCTGCTTGACAGGGCATCCGGCTGGGGCACTGTGTGCCCGGTGCAGTTCTGAGAGCCTGGGCAGCAGTTTCCGTCCTCTGTCTCTGGCCCAAAGCCTCCCCCTTGGGTTTAGAAATCTTTGTGGTGGGTGGGGGTTGAGTAGGTTTAGCAGGACACGCTTGCTTCTGTCTCAGCAGAATGAGCACCACAGGTGTTTGTCCTTTTGGAGAGTCCGGGTGGTGGTGGTGGTGGTGTACTTGGAGTCTGGCTTAATGATTGTGACGGGAAGAAAGCATGGTCACAACTGTTGCCCAAAGAGCCCGGGAAGCGGCCTTTCTGCCGAGCCAGGCCCTTGGCGCGTCTCGTGCTGGCCGGTCTGCCCCCATTGGCAGCAGCTGTCCTCATCCAGTGTCTTGGGCCGGGGTCTCTCCTCGCCCTGCCAGGAATTGAACCTGGGGCTGCCTGCTTGCAAAGCAGGGGCACTCTACCCTGCCGATCCAGAGCCCCTCCCCTCCGTTGTTCCATGAGGGAGGGGCCGCTTCAAATTCTCCGGCCAACATCAGGTGCCTTTTAGTGTTTTCTTGAGTAGCTTTTCAGCATTCCTTGTGAGAGGAACAGCAGTGCCTGGAATATGAACCTCCCCCCCCAAAAAAGGGGAGGGGGGATAGTTAGTGCTTATTCTTAAAAGAAATCTGAGGGGTTTGGCTACTTCACTAATGGTATATTAGTTAATTAACTGGCATTTGGGCACATTGTTGGCTGGTCGGCAGAGAGGATGATTGCTTTGCTTGAAGAGGCCCCCTGGTTCAGCGCCAGTCCTCCTGGCCTCCCTGTTGGCAGAAGGGGAGGGGGCCCCAGTGGGCAGTTGGGTGTGGCCCACAGAGCCAAAGAGCACGATCCGAGGGCAGTTGGCTGCGTTGGCTGCCCCAGTTGTAGCCAACTCCATGGGAGGGAAACAGAGCAGTGTGGGGGCTGGGGGGCAGTTTCACGAGACCCCTCACCCTGGTTGATCTCGCGAGAGGAGGAGCTCAGCTGCTCACAAGATCTGTGCTGACTCTGGGGAGTTTTTAAAGAGGAGGCCAGTGACAAAGGGGAGGCGGGAAACAAAGAGCTCAGGCCTGCGACGACGAAGGGTCCAGACAGGAAGCCGAGAGAGCAGTGGGTGAGAATGGCAGGCTGGGGAAGAGGTGCCTAAATCTCCCCACTCGACAGCATCTTCCTTCTTCCTGTCTGTCTGTGTCGGGGTGGGGCGGGGCTAGTAGGGACCTAGCCCCATGGATTCCATAGAGTGAAGGTTGCCCCTAGAGAAATCCTGCCTACTCTTCATTGTGGGAAGCATCGCTGTGGCTGTGGATGCAGAGCGGAGGGTGGTGGATGAGCAGGGAGTGGGAGAGCAAGAGATGCTTGTGCCTGAGCAGGCGCGGCCTCCTGGGCCTTGGAGATGCTAGACTGCTTTGCCTGCCTGCCTGCCTGCCAGTGGAGAGCATGGAGCCACCTTCGGGAGAGGCAGGAGGAGGCCTGGCCTGCCTGGGTGCTGGGTGCTTCCTCTTGCTCGGTGCGGTGCTCAGCTCTGTCCTCCCTCCCTCAGGCCTGGTGAAGCAGTTCTCAGAAAATCTCTACGAGGCCTACTTGGTGCCGACCCCCTCGGATTGCCTCTTTCCGTCGTCTGTGTGCAACCAATACAGTGAGGAAGAGGAGCTGGTGAAGGGCGTCCTCATGGCTGGGCTGTACCCCAACCTCATCCAGGTAAGCGGGGCTCCTCCCTGTGCGATGGCTACCGGGAGGTGAGGCCTGGTGGCAGCGCTCCATTCCCGATGCACTGAGCTAGCGAGGATAGCCCCCCGCCCACACGCGTCTTTGCCCCTTGAACATGCCGTGGTCTGTGCTTAAACTCGCCAAGCTCTTCATCCAGGAGACATCACATCCTGCAGTGCTGGGGGGAATCAGCTCGAATGCTTAAATACCTCCGTGGGTTTTCCTTCTGGTTGCACAGTTTGTGCACCTACATCAGCACAACGGATCCATTTATCTGGCCTGGCCTCTGCAACAGAATCCTGAAAGGAACAGGACAGGAACCGGGTGGGATGGCAGCTTGTCCTTCTGCTGCGGTGTTGCTGTCATAAGCCTGTTCAGGCGCTCTGGTCCTTCTGTGGGGCTCAGCCTTGTCGATCCCTCGTGTCGCTGTGCAGAGAGGGGCAGGGATTTCCACAGCGAAGGGCGCTGCTCCCATCTAGAACCTGCTTTCCCAGAGCAAGGGGATTGCTCCCGAGTCACGAAGGCCGTGTGTGTTCTGTGGTTCCGTACAAGCACAGAATCCGGTCTTGGTCACAGGCTGCAGCCTCCTGAAAACGTCAGTCTAAAATAGTTTCTACAGTTAAGTCCCTTCTGTGGCTGTGAACGCTGGCTTGGTCTCCGGGGCCCACACAGCGTCGGCTGGCGGTGATCTGCAGCCACCGCTTCCTGCCCCCGCCCTCCCTCCTTCCACTCTTCCACATGCGCCAGGGGACCTTGGTCTCTCCTGTCACCAGGAACCTCCCTCTCGGGACCCCGGCCATTGGGGGAAGGTCCTTGGCATCTCAACGGGTCACGGGTTGGAGGGCGGGGGGTCTCTCATTGCACTGAGGGGGGGGCACTCTCCCTGCGGAGTGGGTGGGTGAAGGCTTCGTCTCGGAGTTTCAGAAGCTGGAGGACCAGGTGGGCTTTCCGGGGCTCAGGTCTCCCCCAAGTGCCTGAGGAGTGCTGGGGCCGAACCCACCCAGCCAGCAGGGCCCCCCTTGAAGGAAGAGCCAGGCTTGCTCACCGGTGACTTCCCCTTGCTTGCTTGCTTGCTTGCTTGCTTCTCTGCCTTCAGGTCAGGCAAGGCAAAGTGACCAGACAAGGCAAGTTCAAGCCCAACAGCTACACGTACCGGACCAAGGCCGGGACTGTCCTCCTCCACAAGTCGACAATCAACAGGTGGGACCCTGGCCGACTCCTCCCTCCCTCCACCGGCTGGCAAGCTGGGGCTTGTGAGCCCGGGGGGTGTGGGGCGGGGGCGGTGGGGAGTGGCCGGCCGGGGCTGAGACTGACCCCTCTGCTTCCCTCCAGGGAGGCGTCGAAGCTGTACAGCCGCTGGCTGACGTACTTCATGGCGGTCAAGTCCAACGGCGGGGTGTTTGTGCGCGACTCCTCCCAGGTGCACCCGCTGGCTGTGCTGCTCATGACGGACACGGACATCCACGTGCGGGGTGAGTGGGCCCTGGCCCTGGCCCTGGCCCATCCCTGGCCTCTTCTCGAAGGGCCAGCAGCACTCTCCCTCCCCAGAGGCCTCACAGGGCAAGGGTCCCAGTAGGATGTCTGTGCGTTGAGGGAGGGGCAGGGAACGCCCTTCCCCATGAAGTTCTCCAGAAGTGCTGCAGAAGGGGCTCCCCCCCGCCGCCCCCCAGTTGGGGCAGAGTTCAGCAGCACGGCAAGTCGGCCGGGAGAGGTGGCTTGGCATTGATGGATGGTGGCTCTCGCACAGGCCGCCCCCGACCCCCCCCCCCCGGACTGCATTCTGAGCAGCCGGCCGTGTGGTGGGGGCAAGGCCGGCCCTGGCCAGGTGAGCTCTGGGAAGGGCTGGCCTTTGTGTGGCGGGGGGGGGGGAGGGCTGCCGGTCTCTCTTCTGTGTGGCGTGTGAGCCGAGGGACTGCGGACGGAAAGGTCGAGGCAGCCTCCGGGCTACGCTTCCCGGGAGTGGCACTGCCCGGGCCCTCCGAGGACATGCAGAGCCAGGCCCCAAGTGGCCTCCCGCCCCACCCACCCTCGCGTCAGCCCTGCGTGCGTTTAGCTTCCCAAGCCTGGACGCTTACGGAGCCTGTGTGGGTGGCCTGGTTGGGACGCTGCCTGCCCCCAGCTCAGGGAGCTGGGCCAGCCGAGCTCACGGCCTGTCTTTTTCATCGTGGACCTCAGCTGTTGTTCAGTTGTGCTTCAGTGTCTCTAAACGAAAAAAGGGAGCGATATTGACACTTGATAATGTGCCCGTTTCTTTTAGCTATTGTCAGTTGTCTGCCTTATAACCAGTTCAGGGATTCTCAGACTTGGGTCCCCAGTCCCCTAGAAAAGACTGACACTTCTCATCAGGGAGCTGGTCTTGTAACAAGCATGAATTGTCCCCTTTGCTCAGCAGGGTCTACCCTGGTTTGCAGTTGGATGGGAGACTCCATGTGTGAGCCCTGGAAGATCTTCCCCTTGCTTAGGGGATGGGGCTGCTCTGGGAAGAGCACTTGCAGGCAGCAGGTCCCAAATTCCCTCCCTGGCAGCATCTCCAGGATAGGGCTGGGAGAGACTTCTGCCTGCAACCATGGAGAAGCCGCTGGCAGTCTGTTTACAGAGTACTGAGCAAGATGGACCATGGTCTCTGACTCAGTATGAGACAGCTTCCTATGCTCATGCTGAACATATACGATCTTGGGCATTTAGGACCAAAATAAATCATTAAGCCAAGCAAGGAAGTGCATGCTTTGGTGAACCAAGGGTGTCGTTCAGTTTTCAGTGATGCTCAAAATCTTTGGACTGGAGGGCTGGGAAATGTTGTGACAGAGATTTCTAGGCCACCTTCGACAGAAGGCTGTAGGTTGGGCTTCTCAAAGTGGGGTCCCCAGATGCTGTTGGACTTCAACTCCCATAATCCCCATCCACAATGGCCAAGCTGGGGATTGGCTGTTAACACAGTGACTCCACCCCCTCCCTAGATAAGGGAAAGGTCCTGGGACCCCCTCTCAGCGTTCCTTGTTCCCCTCAGATGACGGCTGGCGGGCAACCGTCTCCCTGGTCGACAGCGACCTCCTGGTGCTCGAAGGGGACTCCTACACCATCCGGCTCCTGCGTGATTTCCGCGTGGCTCTCTCCCGGATGGTGGAGACATGCCTTTGCTACGAGATGGCAGCTATTCCAGGAGATCTTCACCACCAGCACAGCCAACTCCTGGACATCCTAGTGGACCTTCTCAAAGGGCCTCCCGGCAGCTTTGGAGCCTAGATCATGCAGCGGCCCAGGATCTGGACGTGGGGACTTGTAATTTGTACAAAGATGTTGACAAATGTTTATTTAAATAAAGTTCTATTTATCCCTTGTGACATCATCTCTCTCCGTCCCGGAAGATTCCTGGTGTCTGCTCTGCCGCTGTTGGCTTTGGCTTGTGGTGGTTTGGGAGAAAGTGGCCAGCTCTGCCTGCAAGCAACGTTGAAGGATGCCGATTGTGCATGTCAAGGCCCCCCGAGGACCGTGTGGCCGAGGGCGCTTCCTCATGGCACCTGCACACACACCCTGCCCCCACAGGGTCCACGCACAAGCATGGATTTTGCACCACCTGCCCCAGGGTGGGGCACTGCACCTGAACATGTCTCCAGGTTCTGAAGATGTGCAAGGCAGCAGGGGCAACCCCCAAGTGCAGCAGGGTGGGGGCTGCGTGGCCCTTGGGAGGAGGCAGCCCCCAGCGGCCCCTTGCCTGCCAGAAGACACTGTGGGGCTCAGGTAGTGGGGTGTGGCAGCACTTGGGAGTCTTCATCGTGCACTTAAAAAAAATAATAGCAACCGGATCTAGTTCCAAGGAAACTAGAGGCCTAGCACAGAAGCGGCCTGGTTCCATCGCTCTGTCTTTCTCCCGGCTGACCCAACAGCAGATGTGCTCTCTGCACTTTGCAGCTGCTGCTTGGCCAGGCCAGGCCAGGCCCCACTCTCAGACCTTACCAGTGGGGACCATGCTGGGGGAAAATGGGGTCTTACACTCAAGATGCTGCTGGGGCTGCCAAGCATGGGAGGAGGCCCTGTGCTGTCCTAGGCGATGGTCCTGTAGGCAAAGAGAAGCCTTACAGTGGACTGGCCTCTTAACCTTGGGGTTCTCAAACTTTGGTCCCCAGGTGTTGATGGTCTACAGTTACCATCGTCCTCAGCCACAATGGGACTACAACTCCCATCACCCCCAGCTACTGTGACTAGAGATGATGGAAATTGTAGTCCAGCAACATCTGGGGGTCAAAGTCTGCGAACCCTGACTGACTCTGAAAATGGGGGCCCTTGGAAGCCTTTGGCTGAAGCCTCTGTCTGCCAGTGAGCACGTCTGTCTTGCCCTGTGTGTGGGGTCAGCCACGTCAAGCACCTGTCTCTTCCCAAAACCACTGCCCTTGGCTCTTTTTCGTCCAGGCCCTCTGGTCTTCTTGTGCCAGAGGTTCCCAACCTGTGGTACTCCAGATGTTGCTGGACTACAACTCCCAATGAATTGTAGCTGTGGATGATGGGAGTTGTAGTTCAGCAACAGCTGGGGTACCATAGGTTGGGGAAGCAGTGCGGACAGCAAGCGGCAGCTGCTATTGGGAGGAGGAGGTCAGGACCTGCGAGAAGGTCAGGAGCTCACCCTGGCCTGCCCAGTTAACACCTTTCAATTGCATGTTTAATCCTGGACAAGGCAGGTTTGGAAGAGGGCCTGTCTCCCCGCTGCAAGCCCTGCCGTGTTTTTGCAAGGATGATGGATCAAGACAGGCTTCCCCAGTGGAGACCACCAATTTTTTTGCAAGGGGAGGGCTGACTCATCTTGGTCCTCATCTGTTTCACAAAGGATTCCTTTCGTCTGTCTGGCTTCTGGGCGTGTGGTTGAGCAAGCCTGGGGTGCAGGCGGGCTCAGAGTGCCATGGCCTCTTGCCTTTGGGAAGCTCCTTTTCCCTTGCAAGGGGGCTGGATGGTGCCCCCCACTCGCTGGCAGGCCCCATCCCAGCTGGCTGCCTGTTGCTTGATGCTCTCTTTGCCTTTGGCCCCTCTGTGACTTCCTCTCCGCCTGCGTGATGATGGACAGGAGGGCTGGGCACGTGGCCCCTTTCCAGGGGGTGGGAGGAGGACGCTGCTCTGTGATTCTGATCTTGGGATCGGCCAGTGGCTGTTATGTGATGCTGGCTCTTTTGACAAGCTAGTCTGAAGCTAATAAAAGGGATAAAGGAGTCTCTGCCTCCGTTCTTCTCGCTTGGCTTGCAGTCTGCATGTACATGTGGGCTCCCCCCTCGTCCCTGGAGCAAGATGCACTCCCTCCCCCCCCCCAGTAGGCATGGGGTGATTTGTGGCCTGCGTGCAAGGAGTCCATTGGATGGGGATGGGAGCATGTGGGACTAACACAAATGAAGTGGAAAACCGAGGCGCCCAGTTCTGTGCCCTGTGGAAACAACACAACTTGAGGAAGCGTGTGTGAGTGTATTAAGATGCAAGTTGTATCTACTAGTTTGCCTATTCCGGTTTTGTGTGGGAAGGTGAAGAGAGATTGATAAGTAACTGGTGCCTCACCCTCCACCCACACAATCTTCTAGCTCCTGGATTGCACTCAACTAGCTTCCTAGCCTTAAGGGCTAGAAACTTGGCTTGCTGTTTTTTGGTTTGTGTTTTTTTTAAGAAAACAGAGGCTCTCTTGGAGTTGGACTCTATTCCACAATAACATGTTTTGTGCTCCTGCAGGCTCAGTGCATACATACAGTCCTGCCAATGGTGTCTTCTGGGGGAGGAGATCAAAGGTCCATCTAGTCCAGAATCCTATTTTTCAGAGTGACCAGATATGTTTGAGAAGCCCGTCATCAGACCCAAACATAACGGGAGCAAGTATGGGGGGAGGTTGCCCCCAACAGTTCATAGTAGATGGTATACTGCCTCTGAATGTGGAGGTTCTGTGCAGCCATAATAGCTTATACAGTGCTGGATAGGCTGTCCTGCTTTTGTTACCCTCCAATCTTCGTTTACATTTTAGCCCTTTGCAAAATACAAAGTGCTGCTTATTACCTAGATCCTAGAAAGCCCTTAACGGCTTGGGCCCAGGGAGCAACACCCGGGGTTATGAACCCCACTGACTATTAAGATCTTCAGGGGAGGTTCATCCGGTGATGACTCAGAGGCAAGCTGAAGTTGCTCCAGGAAGACTCTTCCTGCCGAGAGTAGAGCTGCTCCATCCCTGTTGGCTTTTAGGAAACAACGAAAGACACATCTCTTCAGCCAAGCTTTTTAGCTCTCTGGTAGGAGGTTTTTACCTGTGCTTGTTTGTGTGTTTAGCTGAGGATGGTGTATGACACCGAAACATCACCCAGATGTTTCAACTGTTTAGTTTTTCTTTTTTGCAACATAGGGTCTTTTTGCTGCAAGTTGGAGTTAATATGTGCATTGGCTCTCTGGTAGTTCTTACGGGTATTTTAATTTGATCTTTTATTTATTTATTTATTACATCTCTATACCGCCTGAAATGCAAGTTAATGTTTTGACTGTTAAAATTCATTGGTTTGTTTTATTGCTGTAAACCACCTTGAGACTTCAGTAGCGGGCATTATACAAACCAGCCAGCCACCATCACCTCCTACTATAATTTCAAGTGGACTTGTGCGAGAGAACTTCCCAGTGGGCTGAGCCCTGGGGTTTGGATCTGGCTGTCTCCTGCTCTGCTGCCCTCTCCTAGGACCCTGATCTGCCATCTGGGGCAGTTGTCTTCAGTGACGCTCTTTGGACTAGACTTCTGGGCCGAGGTCCAGTCTCCTGCAGGCCTGGGCTGGGGGTGGGTCTCCAAATGCTGAGCACCCTGCTAATTCAAGTGTCAGGATTGTCCATGCAAAATGTGGTCTCTCTCTCTCTCTCTCTCCAAGTCAGTGGAAAGTATCTTATTCAGAATCTCTTCTAAAAACAAACAAAAAGGTTTCCAGCTTTCCCTGAGTGTAAAAAATAGTGCATTGCAGCAGAAGCGCTCTTACCCCTGGACTTTGGGGCTGAAGTCCAGAGCCTCCATGGCCCCTGGGGGGCCCCCAAATCCTCTTTAGTCTGTCCTGGGTGGTGTGTTCGCCTGGCCAAGCATGATGATGCGTAATTTTTGGTGGAGGGCTCCAAAGGTCTTTAGGTCCAGGCGCCAAAATTATCTAAGTGCATCTCTGGCCGCCTGTCCATGCATTTCTGCCACCGCCTTGCAGTGCAGCAGCAACAGACCAGAGGAGTGCTGGTTCTGCCCAGGCTGGCTCCTGCTCCACTTCGCCTTCTGATCAGGCTGCTGCCACCGCCACTGCCGCCCTTCTGGCTTTACTGGCCCTTTATGAACCATCCCTGTTCTTGCCTTTCTCCCCAACCTCCAGGGAGCAGCACCCCAGCAGAATCTGAAACTGTGGTGGCCCCAGTGGTGAGAGAAAAGTGCACCCTGTGAAGCCTTTTGGCCACTGTTTCTGCAGCAACCTGCTCCAGCAGAGAAGCCCTCCTCAAGGTTAAAAAGGGTTGTTTTCACTTAAACACACATTGTGTGGCCTCCCGTGCTGCTCCAGGGACCACGGGAGGCCCTCCACGGTATTAGGTGGCAGTAATTGGATGTGGTGACGCAGCCAGAAGGCAGGCCAAGCTAGTCCTGAGGGAAGGGTGGCTGGAGGCCACCTGGCAACTGCCCGGTCTTCGGCTGAAGGCCTGTCTTGAGTTTTGTCCTCACTGAGCTAACCAAATCACTCCAAGAGGCATCTTTAGCACCTCGATGTCTGCTCTTTTTCCTTAAGTGACACGGGGTGCCTGCTTTCTGGAGAGTTGTTGTGGTGAGAACCCACACCTCAGTATGGCTGCCTTTTCGAGAGACGGAAGCACTTGCACGGCTATTCCAGAAAAGCCCGGCTGGGTCAGGCCCGTCTCGCCCAGCATCCTGCTTCACATAGTAATCCCCCAGATGCCTCCGAGAAGCCCACAAAAGGGCAAGAGCCGAGGTCATGCCCCCCCCCGCCCCAAACCTCCAGGAAGGAGGGCAGCTGAATAACAACTCAGCATCTCAGGCAATCTGGACGTTCATGAAGCAACCTGGGGGGGCGGGGGTGACGCCAGGGCTTCCAAACCTTGAGCCCCCAGATGTAGTTGGACTACAACTCCCATCATCCCCAGCCGCAGTGTGGTCCATCTGATTGTGGGTCCCCAGATGATGAAGGGCTCCACCATCATCTGGGGACCCAGCCAGGTTGGGAAGCCCCGATGATCCTAGCAGGAGGAGCCAGAAGACGGTTCCCTCTGCCGAGGGGCCGCTCTCCTCCTCGGGAGCAAGCCAGCCTCCAGTGCAGTCCGTGGGGCTCACTCCCCCTCCCAGCGGCAAATGCCCCTCCTTGGGCAGGGAGGGATCATGCAGCCCCCGCCCCCCCCCGCCCCAAGGGCTGCGGCCTCCACCGGCGCGTCAAGGCCCCCCTCCGACTGACTCCCCCGCAGCACCAGGATCCCCGGCTGCCCCGCCGCTCTGTCTCCCAGCAGGACTACATTTCCCAGGATGCTCCGCTCGCTGGGGGGGAGCAGGGAGGGAAGCGCCCCCCCCGCAGGGCCGTCCGCGCCGGCGAGCGCCTCCCCCGGATTGCTGCATCCCGCATCGCCGGCTCTGGGCTGGGTGGGGGACGGTGCCTGCCCGCCCGCCGCCCGCGCCCGTCTCCCTTGCCAGCACCAAAGCCGCCGCCGCCGCCGCTGCCTTTGTCCTCGCTCGGCTGGCCCCGGCAGGCAGCGGCGGGCGGGGAGGGATGGCCGCCTCGGGGGCGCCCGCTGCTGCTGCTGCTGCTGCCCAGGTAAGGGGCGCTGCCTCGGGACCTGCTGCTGCTGCTGCTGCTGCTGCTCAGGCCTGGGAGGAGGGGAGCGGCGGGGGGCGCAGCTGTCTCTCCCCGTCTCCTCCCCCTCCCCGCCGCTGCCCCCAGAGCTCCCGCCCTGGGACCTTTTCCCCGACGGGTCAGTGAGCAAGGGAGCCCCTGAGCATGGGTGGAGTGCTGCTCGCCCCACTGCCTCGCTGCCCCAGCTGGGGGACGTGTTGAGGGCACGCCCCGCCCCCTCTCACTCCTCCCTTGCATGGCTCGGAGCCGAAGTGGGAGGCAGGCAAACTAGGGGGCGACGACCCCATGCGAAGCCAGCCTGAGAAGGAAGGAGGGGGCTCTCCGGGGTAGTTGCCACGGAAGAGCTGCCGCCCTTCGACCCACCCCCTGCCCTTGCAGCCGAGCGGGGCGAAGGCTGCTCTTCCCATCTCCCGGGCAGGGACCGGGAGTTGGTTACCCAGCGTGGTGGCGAAGGGCGCTCGCTTACTGCGCAGTAGGTACTCCGGAATGTGAGCGGCGCTGAATCGCTCCCCCGGAGGGGCTTTGTTGGAGATGGAATTCATGTGCGAGCTGCCAAACTGGCCGCCGGGAGTTCCAGCGAGCAGGCGGGGCGGGCGGGGAGCGGAGCCTGCAGAGGAGCCAGAGGGCCCTGCAATCTCGGCGTGGCGATGCTGCCCCCCCAGGCGCGTCTCCAGAAGGGCCGCCGTCGGAAGCGGGTCGGTTCCTTGTCTTTGCAAGAAGGGGAGCAGCAGGTGTGAGGCCAGGCCAGGCAGGGCAGCATGTTGGGGACAAGGAGGAAAGGGGGAGCTGGCTCCCTACATCTTGAACATTTGCCCTGTGGTCTGTGGAACTCCCTGCCATAGGCTGGTGGGAAAGGCAAGAATGCCAAGTTTGGAAATCTACCTCTCTGTTTAGTTATTTAGCGTGTGTATTTGCTGCTCTTCAGCAAAAAGGCTCTTGGAGCAGCTTTATAAGAAGCAGTTAGATCAAAAATTCTCTCGAAGCAGCAATACAATACAAACATTCAAAAATACAATTAACATTGCACACAAGCAGAAATGCAGCAAAGCACATAACATTCCCCCACTTGAAATATTGTTTTAAAACGAATAGCTCTGAAATGCCCAGGAAAAGAAAATGGTCCTGACAAAGAAACGGGACGGAGCTGTAGGGCAATCTGGGAGAGGGAGCTCCAGGAGTGCGGAGCCAAGGCAGAGAGGGCCCCGTCTCTGGTTCCCACTCACCACCCTGCTGAGTAGGCCCTGGGAGGACCGTCTTGTAGAACAGAAGCAGGTCTGGCGGCGACGAAGATGAAGCAAGACGGATCCGTTTAGGATTTCTGACTTGCCATTTCCCACAGTGTGACAGAAAGAGGGGTGTTGTGAAAGCTGGAATGGAACAAGCCAGAACATCCATGAAATGAACAAAAAGGCTGCAAGATGCTGATGCTGATGATGATAATAATTAAGAATAGCAACTTGAAGAAAGAAACAGAGGGTTTAATACTGGCTGCACAAGAACAGGCACTAAGAACAAATGCAATAAGAGCAAAAGTAGAAAAATCAACAAACAGCAAGTGCCGCCTTTGTCAAGAAGCAGATGAAACCATGGACCACCTGATCAGCTGTTGTAAGAAGATCGTACAGACTGACTACAAAGAAAGGCATTACAAAGTAACAGGGATGATACACTGGAACATCTGCAAAAAATACAAGCTACCTGTAGCCAAAGATTGGTGGGACCATAAAACAGAAAAAGTGGTAGAAAATGAAGATGCAAAAATATGATGGGACTTCCGACTACAAACAGACAAACATCTGCCACACAATACACCAGATATCTGTAGTCGAGAAGAAAGAAAAACAAGTCAAAATAATCAACATAGCAATACCAGGTGACAGCAGCATAGAAGAAAAATAAATAGAAAAAATAACAAAATACAAAGATCTACAAATTGAAATTGAAAGGCTGTGGCAGAAGAAGACAAAAATGATCCCAGTCATAATTGGCGCCCTAGGTGCAATTCCAAAACTCTTTGAAGAGCACCTCAATACCACAGGGGCCACAGAAATCACCATCAGCCAGTTATAAAAATCAACTTTACTGGGAACAGCCTATATTCTGCGACAATATCTATAATAATAACGATATTGACCATAAAATTGAGCCATCCCAGGTCCTTGGGAAGGACTCGCTGTCTGGATAAAACAAACCAGTCAATAACACCTGTCTGACTGTGTAAACAAGAAATAATAATAATGATTATGTATGTATGTATGTATTTATTTATTTATTAAAAAGTGGACTGCATTAGATCAGAGCTTCTCAAACTTGGGTCTCCAAGGCCAAGTAGCTGAGGATGATGGAAGTTGTAGGCTAACACCATCTGCAGACCCCACACTGAGGAACGCCCCTGGGCTAGTTTAATCTGTCTCTCCAAGTAAGCTGTTGCCTAAGAAGTTCATAGCACCACAGGCAGTTAATTTATAGGGTGCTGCACTCTGGATGTTGGATTTCTAGCCTGCCACTATTTTACAGTTGTGAGTTAACAGCAAGGTGTGTGGTGTGGCGTAGAACATGGAAGTGATGCATGCTGTTTCAGAGCCGTCCTGCAAGCTGCACAGAATGTGCTGGTGGGTTCGGCAGAATTCTTGCATATACCACTTCAGATTGCAAGTGGAGGGGAGTGTCATCTTTTTGAATCCTCTCATATTTTTCTTTTAAAAACCTTGCATGTAGTAAACTAGCATGTTAGGGAATGGGCTATGCGAAACCGTCCTTGATGTGGTGGTTTCCATGACTCTTCATATGGAGAAATATTTAAAAAACAAAGTACGGCCCTCTCCTCTTCTCCCACTTGCAGGCTGAGGTGGTATAGCCCTACTGCCTTCTGCACAATATCTCAATAACATTTGATAGTCAACGACTGACTAAAGGGAGAAATCTGGACCTGACATATAAATAGTGGACTTGGGATGGGGGAGATCTGGCCAAGGCTAAAGACAAAGCAAGCTTTTAGGGTGTCAGAAATAAGAGCAGCCCTGCTGGATCAGGCCCACGTCCTATCTAGTCCAGTTTCCCATTTCCATAGTGGCCCAGCCCACCAGATAGGAACATAGGAAGCTGCCATATACTGAGTCAGACCATTGGTCTGTCTAGCTCAGTATTGTCTACACAGACTGGCAGCGGCTTCCCCAAGTTACAGGCAGGAATCTCTCTCGGCCCTATCTTGGAGAAGCTGCCAGTGAGGGAACTTGGAACCTTCTGCTCTTCCCAGAGCAGCTCCATTCCCTAAGGCAAATATCTTACAGTGCTCACACATCAAGTCTCCCATTTATATGCAACCAGGGCTTACCCTGCTTAGCTAAAGGGACAAGTCAAGCTAGTGGCCATCACCACATCCTGTGGCAGAGAGTTCCATAGGTCAAAGAGCTTTGGTTTGGACCTCTTGCACTGCCAAGCTGTTCATGATTCATGAAGTTCCCAGCCTTGCTCCTCAGATGTTCTTGGACTAAAACTCACACCATGACTTCTGCCCATTGTAGCTGGGGATGGTGGGAGTTGTAGTTTAACATCTGGGGACCCAAGGTTGGGAACTCCTGGTCGATTGAAATAATTATTCTCTCTCTCTCTCACACACACACACACACACACACACACACACACACTCCACACCTACCTTTAGTTTCATTCACTAGGGCAATGTTAAAAACACTTTCCAAACACTTTCCATATAATAACTTTGAATAAAATAAAAAGACAGGCTGGCACGACGATTGCTGCCAGCTCTAAATCAATCAATCCAGCTTTAAAAATCTGGGACAAATGCAGATTAAAATGGAATACTGCAGCCTCCCAACTATCTCCTGTAAGCTGTGGCAAACAATTTAATTGGAAGGGGGAAACTAATTAATTATACCATCTGGGGACATCAGAGTTTCTTACGAAGACATGATCATATCATATTGGCGTGTGTGTGTGTGTGTGTGTGCGCGCGCGTGGGGGTGGGGTAAGAATGCTCTCAATTTTATATATTTCTAGAGTTCTATCATTTGCTGCTTGTTCAGTTATCACAACCTCAGATCCCCAGAGAACCTCTTGAGTTTGAGGCCTCTCTGAATAATTAAATGGGACAAAAGCTGTGTTAGAAGTCAGCCTTATGATCCAGGCTGCTGGAGAAAATGGAGGAATTTAATTATAAAGCTGGTTCTGCAGACATGAGATTGGAAGAGAGATTATGGAGGGAATACAGAATTTCCGCCATGTGTAAATTCAGTCTGTACTGACTCAAAAGAAAAGCAATGATGTTTTTGTATAGATGGTACTTGCTGCTTTTTAATTTCCAAGGTGTGTCATAGATTTGATCAGGGTCAGCAACGTAGGCACACTGGAGTGGCTTTCAGGCACTGTTGGCGGAACTGTGAAAAGTTAACTATTTATTGGAGTTCTGCTTCAGATACAATCCATGCACGTGTGAGAGCTGCAATCCCTTGTCTCTAGATTCTCTGATCCAAATTCTGCTGACTTACTTGAAAGAGGAGGTAAAATTTTTAGAAAGGGAATATTATTATATTTATTGGCTTCCATTTTGTTAGAAAATCTGACAGCTAATCAATAGGTCTTGAGAATATGGTATTCTGTGGACTTAGCTAAACGGATGTACTTTGAAGGCTCGACAAAGTGGGTCATTATTTAGTTCTAGGTATGGAAAGCATCATGCTTCTTAATCAAGGTTACAAGTGTGGATCACAAGCTCCCTCCTCCTGGTCCCTCTCATCTCAATTGGGTTTGCTGTGCCCTCTCCCTCTGCTAACCATAAGGGTTATGTTGGCACCAAAAGTCACACCAACCAGGGTGTGCTCTGAACTGTTTAACCAGCTTTGAGAAGAAGAGCAAGTCTCAGTTTGGGCTAACCCAGAGGTTTTGGCCATTGTGGCCGGGCATGTTGGATGTTGTAGTCCAACAGCATCGTGGGACCCAAGTTAATAGGAACATAGGAAACTGCCTTATACAGAGTCAGACCATTAGTCCATCTACCTCAGTATTGTTAAAACAGTCTGGCAGCAGCTTCTTCAAGGTTGCAGGCAGGAGTCTCTCTCAGCCGTATCTGGAGATGCTGCCAGGGAGGGAACTTGGAGTTTTCTGCATGCAAGCAGATTGCATGCAATACAGGCTCTGTACCAGAGGACTGGAAAGTAGCTAATGTAATTCCGATTTTCAAAAAGGGGGATCCGGAAAACTACAGGGTGGTTAGCTTAACTTCTATGCTGGGTAAATTGATGGAAAGCATACTTAAGGACAAAATTGTGAAACATATAGAAGAACAGGCCTTGCTGAAGGCGAACCAGCATGGCTTCTGCAAGGGCAATTCTTGCCTCACTAACCTTAATTTGGAGAGTGTCAATAGGCATGTTTCTTTGAGAGTGTCGACAGGTATGTGGATAAAGGTGATCTGGTTAACATAGTGTGCTTGGACTTCCGAGAAGCTTTTGACAAAGTTCCCCACCAAAGGCTCTTGAGTAAACTTAGCAGTCATGGGATAAGGGGACAGGTTCATGTGTGGATCGGTAATTGTTTGAAGGACAGGAAATAGAGGGTAGAAATAAATGGAGAGTTTTCACAATGGAGGGAAGTAAGAAGTGGGGTCCCCCAAGGATCTGTACTGGGACTGGTTCTCTTTAACTTGTTCATAAATGATGTAGAACTTGGTGTAAGCAGTGAAGTGGCCAAATTTGCAGATGACGCCAAACTATTTTGGGTAGTGAAATCCACAACAGATTGTGAGGAACTCCAAGAGGATCTCACCAAACTGGGAAAATGGGCAACAAAATGGAAAATGCGGTTCAATGTAAGCAAGTGTAAAGTGATGCTTATTGGGGCAAAAAGATGATCAGAGCCTGGAGCACCTTCCTTATGATGCAAGGCTACAGCATCTAGGGCTTTTCCATTTGGAAAAAAGACTACAGGGAGAAATAATAGAGGTGTAAAAAGTTATGCAGGGAGTAGGGAGAGTAGACAGGGAGAAATTTTTCTCCCTCTCTCGCAACACTAGAACCAGGGGCTATCCCATGACATTGAAGGTTGGGAAATTTAGGACCAGCAGGGGAGCAGCAGCAGGAGAGAGGGCATGCTCTCACCTCTTGCCTGTGGGCTTCTCAGAGGCATCTGGTGGGCCACTGTGTGAAACAGGATGCTGAACTGGATGGGCCTTGGGCCTGATCCAGCAGGGCTATTATTATGTTAGCATGCAGATGCCCTTCCCAGAGCAGCCCCATCACCTAAGGGTCTTAGAATGTTCACATATAGTCTCCCATTCAAATGCAAACCAGGGCAGACCCTGCTTAGCAAAGGAGACAATTCATGCTTGCTACCATAAGACCAGATGTGCTCCCATTCGAGATTCCCTGGGCTAACCATCATGAATGTTGATGCTATTTTCAAGCAGCCAAGAAACTGTTGGAAATTCTCTGTGGTGAGAGAATCCCTTTCTCGTTATAGCAGAGTGCACAGAGGCACAACACAGCGGATTAGTTAAGCATGCGTGTGTGCTGAGAGTAAAGTAACTTGGAGCCAATGCATAGTTTCAAATCAATATAAAAGGCATTTATTAAGGAACTCCATTCTAGATAGGAAAGTGAGGAGTTAGGATCTCTAATCTACCTGTATCTATCTAGCTGGAAGAGAGGCTTGCCATGTTGCAAGGTAGGAGGCAAGGGAGGAAGTTGATCCCTAAGAGTAGCAATCTACATATCAAAGGGATAGCATCAGAGCAGTGGAGAAGGGATGGCCAATGTCTTGACCTTCTAGCCCTCTGACTTACTAGTCTGTCTTCCACTGTCTTTGAGACAAGAGACAGCGCAAAGTCCTTTAACTTCCAACACCCCCTCTCGATGTCTCGTGACTCAGCTCACAAGATTCATTTTCTCTCTCAGCTTTTCAAAGCAGGGTCTTGGTAGTGGCTTAGTGAGTATGTCTGCAAGCATTTCATTTGTCGGGCAGTAGATCAGCTTGATTAGTCCATCCTTCTGCAGACTTCTCACTACATGGTACTTCACATCAATATGTTTGGTACGACTCTTTACATCTTCTTGTTTGGAGAGTTGAATGCAGCTTTGGTTGTCTTCATACACCGGTATGGGCTGTGGTACCTCTGTACCTAGGTCCTTCAGTAGTTGACACAGCCATTGTATCTCGTGACAGCCCTGTGCAGCTGATACATATTCCGCTTCAGTGGTTGATGATGCTACTATGTCTTGCTTTCTGCTTGACCAGCTTATGGCTCCATCTCCATAGAAAATTATGTAACCACTGGTGGATTTCCTGTCTGTTATATCTCCACCCCAGTCTGCATCTACGTATGCTTCTAGTTTTGGTTGACTATTAGCTGGCAGCTTGAGCTTAAAGTGTGCAGTACCCTTTAGGTACCTAACAAGTCTTTTAATTGCATTCCAGTCCTTGACTGTTGGTGATGCAGTCTTTCTGCAAAGTAAGCCAACTGCTGTACTAATATCTGGCCTAGTGAGTGTACTAATGTATAAAAGCTTACCCAATGCTTCTCGATATCTATGGTTGTCAGATAGTGGCTCAGTTTGATCTTCTTGCTTTATGTAGTTCACTTCCATTGGAGTTGGTGTAGGATTCGCATTTTCCAGTCTGAGCAAGTTTATCAAGTCTTTAATTTTCTGTTCTTGGCTGATGAGGAAACTTCCATCTTTCTCTCTTTGTACTTGAATGCCCAAGTAGTGTGCAATGTTGCCAAGTCGCTTGACTTCCACATCTCTGTTCAGATGATACATTATTTCCTTGCTGTCATCTGGATTTTCATAGGCAAGAATCAAATCATCAACATACGCCAAAATGTAAGTCCACTTGCCATCTATGCACCTTGTGTATAGACAGGGATCCGCGTTGCTTCTTTTGAAGTTTGCTTGAAGCAGCATATTATTTAGTTTTATATTCCATGCTCTGGCAGCCTGTTTTAAACCATAAATGCTCTTTTGCAGTTTGCATACATAGTCCTCTTTGCCTTTCTCTAAGAAACCTGGTGGTTGTTGCATGTAAATGTCCTCTTCTAGTTCGCCATGCAAGAATGCAGTTTTCACGTCTAGGTGTTCAACATGCATTCCTTTGCTAGCAGCAATACTTAACAGAGTCCTTACTGTAGTATGTTTAACCACTGGTGCAAAGGTTTCATCATAATCTTCTCCATATTTCTGTGAATATCCTTTTGCTACTTATCTGGCTTTGTAGCGCTGAATCTCACCATCAGCATCATGTTTGAGTTTGAAAACCTATTTGCAGCCTATTACTTTCCTTCCTTGAGGTAACTTAGTAAGAGTCCCGGTTTTGTTTTTCTGTAGAGCCTCAAGCTCTTCAATTGCAACTTGTTTCCACTTCTGGGCTTCTGGTTGTGGTAGCTGGGATATTTCCTCCCATGATGAAGGTTCTGGTTGTTCTGCCGTTCTTGTGAGGTAGGACAGTCTCGGAGCTGGAACACCTCTGTTTGAGCGCGTTGATCGCCTCACCTCACCCTCTGTGGTCTCTCTCATTACCTCGGGTGCGTCTGGTGGATCGCTGGGGGTCTCTGTGTCGAGTGTGGTTGGTTCTGGATCTGCTGTCTCCTCCTCCTCAATTCCTCTGAGATCAGGAAGCATGATCCAGTCATCAGGGTGCTTAGTCTGGTTGCTTGCTTCGGTGTAGGCCCCCTCTGAAGGTGTAGCTCTTTCATTCTCATCAAAATACACCGCTCTGCTTATGGTTATCCTGTTGGTGTCAGGATCCAGAATTCTGTAGCCTTTGGATTGTGCTGAGTAGCCTACAAAAATCCTTTTTGTGGCCCTAGCCCCTAACTTAGTCATTTTTTCCTTTGGGATGTATGAGTAAGCCGTGCTTCCAAAGACATGCAGGTGCGTCATTGACGGCTTATGACCATGCCAAAGTTCATATGGTGTTGTTCCTATAGGCTTTGCGTGCATTCTGTTTTGTATGTATGTAGCAGTCATGATGCCTTCTCCCCAGAATTTCTGTGGGAGGTGTGCGTCAGCAAGCATGCATCTTACTATGTCCAGTAGAGTTCTGTTCTTTCTTTCTGAGATTCCATTTTGGGACGGGCAGTAAGGTACCGTGGTTTGATGCACGATTCCATGTTCTCTCAGGAACTGCTCTGTGGTGCTGGACATATATTCTCCTCCATTGTCTGTGCGTAGGATCTTTGGCTTCCAGCCAAATTTGTTGCTTGCCATCGCCACATATCCTTTTAATTTCTCGAGCATTTGTGACTTCTCCTTTAGTAGAAAAACACTCGTGAGAAATCATCTGTTATTGTTAGAAAATATTTTTGATTACCTATGGTTGCTGGTAGTGGTCCAGATATATCGCTGTGGATCAATTCCAGGGGTCTTCCGGTCTTCCTTTCACTCTGCTTTGGATATGGCTTGTTAACTGCTTTGGACTCAAGACAACAAACACAGTTAGTTACAATGTCACATGGTACAAAATCAATGCCATTAGCTAATCCCTTTCCCTTCATGTTCTGGATTGACTCAAAACTCCTGTGTCCCAGCCGTCTATGCCATAGTTGCAAGCAGTTTTCATGCAGGCATGACTTAGCAAGGTTCACTTCATTAGGCTGGTATGCCTCAGGTTTAGAATGGGCTGGTCTTTCTCTGTCTGTAGAGTGCTCTTCCACACAATAATGACCTTGGGATTCAGAGCCTACAAGGCAAACTTCTCCATTCTGGGTAACAACGCATTGTCCATTTTTAATATACAGTTCACAGCCTTGTTTTTCTAGCTTGGAAATTGAAATCAAGGAGCTTGAGAAGTCAGGGATATACAAAACATCTTTAAGAAAAAATGGTTTAACAGATCCATCCAGCAATTTGCAATACAAAACTCCTTCACCTTTCTTCTTGGCCTTAATTGTAGTATTATTGCCCCAATAAACAGTCTCTTCAGGAATATCAAACAGTTCAGTATAGAAAGCCAGATTATGCGAAATATGCACAGACGAACCAGAATCCAAAATAAACTTTTCATCGCTTTGCATCAAATTAACATTAAAGCTTTTGTTGAAATGATTTCCATTCTCCTTTGTCTGATTGAAAACCTTTGTCTGATTCTTGGGACAGTTCGCCACCTTGTGGCCAAATTGGTTACATAGAAAACTTCTAAAGGCATTACTCCCAGATGGCCTCATTTCAGGAATAGTCTCTCTGCTGGCGGTCATGTGACCTCTCTCTCTGGACTGAGTTTCTTTGGCAGCAACGAAGCCAGATCTCTTTGTATGTAAATGTGGGGGCCCCATGCGGTTTCCTCTTGCAGCATTCCCTCCCCACCTTGAGTTTCCTCTGGAATGATCAACTGTTGCTTTAAGAGCAAAGTTACTTGCCAATTCACTTTCACAGCGTGAATTCAAAATTCTCCTTCTGCTTGCCTCTGAGGACAGCGTTTCCACAGCTTTCTCAAAGCTTAGATTGGTGTGGGTTTCCAATTGGCCGATTATATTGCTATAGCTGGGGGGCATGCTTAAGAACAGAGCTTCCAGCTTCTGACTCTCTGAAAATTGTTCCCCTGCCTCTCTAAATTGGAAAAAGAAATCTTCCAAAAATCCCACAAAAGTAGCAAAACAGTCCCCATCTTTATATTGGAGATCTTGCATTTTCTTAAGTTAAAGGTGTATGCCCACCCTTTTTTCATATGCAAGGAATCTAATTTGCTCAGCATTTCCTTTGAGGTTCCAAGATCACATATAGCATAAAGGAAATTTTTACTCACAGAAGCTGCAATCATCGCTTGCGATTTTGCATCTTTGATGAGCCAATTTTGTCTGGCAGTCTTCTCAGCATTTGTGGTTCCTTCGTGCGGCGGGGTGGGGGGGTGGGGGGTTCTCCTCAGTAACTTGTTGGAGTCCTTCTGCTTTCAGTGCAATCCTCAGTCTGGTTTTCCATTCCAAATAGTTGTCTGCATTCAGGATAGTCAGCCTGAGTTTTCCCTCTAGGTATATAGCCATCCTCACCTGCTCCAAAAGGCAGTTGCTGTAGATTAGCAATTCAAAGTGTCCACGCTAGATCTCAATGGATCTCCCGGAACAAACCTAACTCTCTAGTTGCAGTACACGCAGCTCAAAATACTGGGCTCCCATAACCTGTTGGAAATTCTCTGTGGTGAGAGAATCCCTTTCTCATTATAGCAGAGTGCACAGAGGCACAACACAGCAGATTAGTTAAGCATGCGTGTGTGCTGAGAGTAAAGTAACTTGGAGCCAATTCATAGTTTCAAATAAATATAAAAGGCATTTATTAAGGAACTCCATTCTAGATAGGAAAGTGAGGAGTTAGGATCTCTAATCTATCTATCTAGCTGGATGCAGATGGATTCTGCATCCTCTCTGCACATATGGTGCAGGGAGAGAGGCTTGCCATGTTGCAAGGTAGGAGGCCAGGTAGGAAGAGAGAGAGGGAGGAAGTTGAATTCCCTAAGAGTAGCAATCTACATTTCAAAGGGATAGCATCAGAGCAGTGGAGAAGGGATGACAAATGTCTTGACCCTCTAGCCCTCTGACTTACTAGTCTGTCCTCCACTGTCTGAGGCAACGAGACAGTGCAAAGTCCTTTAACTTCCAACAGAAACAACATAAAAAAGCGAAAGAAAAACACATATGACATCTCAGTTATCTAATACATCAACTTGGATTCTACTTCCCCATCATGTCTCCTTATCATTTATTTCTAACTCAGTGACAGCTAAATAATATATATTATTTATAATATATAATATATAATTAAGTAATATATAATATATAGGCCTTATTTACAAAGAAAATCTAAATCTTGGATGTGGCATTAAACCATGCACTAAATTATAATGTATAAACGGTTCCCACATTAAAACCCATTTGTCCTCTGATTTGTTCTTTATGTATGAAGTAATCTTAGCCATTGATGCATATTCCCAAAGCTTAAGTTGCCACTCATCTAATGATGGAATTAAATTAACTTTCCAATATAAAGCATAAAGAAGCCTAGCAGCAATTATCATATATAAAGACAGCTCAGTATATTTTACAGGTATATAAGGTTTTGTAATATTTAACAAAATAATAACTGGTATCAAAGGAAAGTTAATATTTAATATCTGTTGCATCTTGCAGTGAATTGTCTTCCAAAATTGCTGGACTTTACTGCACGTCCACTACATATGAAAGAATGTCCCCACCTGATTCATGCA
This sequence comes from Hemicordylus capensis, assembly GCF_027244095.1. NCBI lineage: Eukaryota > Metazoa > Chordata > Lepidosauria > Squamata > Cordylidae > Hemicordylus > Hemicordylus capensis. The sequence goes on from NC_069662.1 coordinate 169,516,154, forward strand.
TTTTCTGCATTTTCCAGGAGATTTATTGTCTATCTTTGCAGTCATCACGGGAGTAAGATACATAGGAACATAGGAAGCTGCCATATACTGAGTCAGACCATTGTTCTATCTAGCTCAGTATTGTCTACCCAGACTGGCAGCGGCTTTTCCAAGGTTGCAGGCAGGAATATCTCTCAGCCCTATCTCGTTGGAGATGCTGCCAGGGAGGGATTTCGGAACCCTTTGATGCTCTTCTCAGAGTGCCTCCATCTCCCAAGGGGAACATCCCACAGTGCCCACACATCAAGTCTACCATTCATATAGTTTTAATATTTGTAATATATGGTTTTAAATGTTTTCAGTGATTTTAATTAATTGATTTGATGTTTTAAATTATTTTGATTGTAAACCGCCCAGACATGGAAGTTTTGGGCAGTATAGAAATGTAGTCCGAAAACTTCAGTTGGTTCAGAATGCGGCAGCCAGGTTTGTCTCTGGGTCATCTTGGAGAGACCATATTACTCCTTTGCTGATGGAGCTACACTGGCTGCCAATAGGTTTCCGGGCAAAATACAAAGTGCTAGTTATAACTTATAAAGCCCTAACTGGCTTAGGCCCTGGGTATTTAAGAGAGGGTCTTCTTCACTATGAGCCCACCGCCCATTGAGGTCATCTGAGGAGGTCCGTCTCCAGTTGCTGCCAACTCGTCTGATGGCTACACAGAGACAGGCTTTCTTGGTTGCTGCCCCGAGATTGTGGAATGTGCCCCCTACTAAATATGATCCTCCCCATCTCTGGCAATTTTTAAAAACTTCTGAAAACCTATCTTTCCAACCAAGCTTTCTCAGCCTTTAAAAATTTGTTGGCTTTAATTTTGTTATTGATTTTAAATTGTTGAATTGTTTTAAGTTTTTATGTGTGTTTTAATTGTTTTATGTTAACCGCTCAGAGATGAAAGTTTGGGCAGTATATAAATGTGATAAATAAGTAAATAAAATAAACTGCAACCAGGGTGGACCCTGCTTAGCTAAGGGCACAAGTCAGGCTTGCTACCACAAGACCAGCTCTTCTCTCTCATTGGTTTGGGGTTGACATGCACTCCAGGGGCCCCACGGACTGAGTAGGGAAAGACCAACTCTCTTTAGTTTGAATTGTGGGTCCCTGGACAAGGGAGGTCACCCTTTGACAATTCACATCCTCTATAATAAAAGCCTAAGTGTGCGCCCGTGTCAAATGCCTGGCGTGCGTCCGTGTCTCCCTCGGCTGTTCTGGGCATGCGTGGGGGACACGACCGAGGGAGACACGACCGCCAGCACCAGGCGGCCATGTTGGGCAGTTGATTGGCCGGCCGCGGAAAGGCCAGAAGCGGCCGCTGCGAAGAAGCCGGGGAAGCCCCGGGAAGCCAGGGAAGAGGCAGTGGGGGAAACTGGCCGAGGCGTGGCCGAGGCGGCGGCGGAGCCATGGCCGAGGCCTGGCCGCGCCGCCGAAGCCGGGCGGGGGGAAGAGGCGACGGGGGAAGCCGGCCAAGGTGGTGGTGGAGCCGCCGCCGAGGCCTGGCGGCGCTGCCGAAGCCAGGCGGGGGGGAGACTTTGGGGCCCTTGCCCGGCCGGGGAGACCAGCCGTGGCATGGAGGCTGGCGGCGGCGGGAGGGGGAATGGCGGTGGGGGCCCCGGAGCGCACAACTCCACTAGCGCCCGTTATTTAACGGGCCAAAAATCACTAGTTAGCTTATAATTGCTTTCATTCATACTGTTGATTTTAATGCAATAAAAATTGACCCCCACACACACCACTACCCCCCCCCCACACACACACCAAGCCACAGTTGGTTCTGGCCCACTGGGCCATTTGGGTTGTGCGCTATAGGAACTGAGGAATACCAATAAAAATAAATTTTATACCAGTTTTCTCTTAACATGTTATTCACTGTGAATTTAATATTCACCTTCCATTAATACCCCCATTATTGCATATCAATTGCTTTGTTTAAGTTTTGCATCTATTTAATCATGCAGTCTTTTACCTGTTCCGATTCTGAGTCATACTCCAATAACAACCTGTATAGTTATTTATTTATTTATTTAATTTTTATACTGCCCTTTCAAAATAGCTCAGGGAGGTTTACAACAGGATAAAAACAATTAAAACCAGTTAACAATTAAAATCAGAACTATAAAAACAGAATAAAACCAATTAAACATTAAACCAATTAAACACTTATATAAGTCCTAATAAATGCTCTGAATTTTGTGTTATTGATATTTCAAATTCTGTCAAATCTCTAAGCTTCCACACTTCTTTTTGTATCTCTTTCTGAACTATACACTTTATTTGCAAATACTGAAACTACAAGAGGGCACTTGTCCGCTCTGAAAAAAGAGTCTTAGCTGATTTTATTTTTATTTTACCAGCAGACTTTGCAAATGATATGCCTTTTCTCTCCATTGTTCAAATTTCTTAGTATATTCCTCTTTATAAAAATATATGTGTATTATTGAAGCTAAAGGCGATAAGATGGACTTATTTTTTTTATACTTGTCCCAAATATTCAGTAATATTTGTTTGTAATAGAATGATTTTTAATACCCACATCTGTTCTTTTTGTATCAGTCCATAAATATTTATGTAATCCATCTGAAAGTCCTGCCCCGTCTGTTTTCATAATCCATCTATATGGTGCTTTAATCCAATCTGCAATCAAAATCAGACAACTAGCTTGATAATATAACTTCAAGTTAGGGACAGCCAATCCTCCACGTTTGTTTATGTCTTGCATAATCTTAAATGCAGAGGCGTAACTAGGGAAAATAACGCCTAGGGCAAGCACTGAAATTGCGCCCCTGTCCAAACAGGAATGATGGGACTTTTAGTCAACAATATCTGGAAATCCCTGTTAAAAGGAACACTGTACCATCTAGGCATGGTCATTGATCAAAACCTGAAAACATGAGCCATCTCTGTAAAAAACTTAGAACAACAGTCAGGAGTTATGCGAGGATTCCAAGTGTCATTTTCTCTCTCATCTCATTCTTTTTTAAAAACATGACTTTGTCCTAGAGGATCATCTGCCCAAATAGCCACTAGCAAAATAGGGGAAGAAGAAGGTGGTGGTGGGTCTATAAACCAGTGAATGATTCCTGCCAGCCTTTGTCTTATAATGACTGTTGGCTCATGATGGGGTATATGTGCATTCACCAGACCAGTGCTTACTTTGACACCAAGAGGGAGGAGGATACATTAGTTTGCCACACTAGACAGAGGCATTTGCAACAGGAGCAGACAGCCAAGTTCTGCCAGGGCCAAAACCAGCCCCTGACAGACTAAGAAATCATTGTAATTTGCCCCTTCCTGTCACAAGCAGCGTGCTGTTCTTTTATTATTGACTCTAACTCTCAAATATCCCAGTCATGGATGGAAAATTCAGGGTCAATTTACAAGAGACACATATTTTACATGGAAGTTTCTTTTGCGCAGGTGTTGTGCAGAAACCCATGTGTAGTGACCGCCAGGGGCATAGCAAGGTTGGAATGGGCCAAGATGAGATTTTAAAATGGGCCCCCAGCCCCTCAAAGTCCAGGGCCTCCACACATCCCAGGCCCCCAAGGATTTAAGTCTGATATTTCAAAATAAGTCTGCTGCCTGGAAATACATTTCACTGAATACACACATGCACACTTCACAGTATATAGTGATATACATTGAGTACTATATATTTGTGCTACTTTTAATGCCTAGAACACACTAGCAACGCTAATTATTAAAATGGCCCCCTCACTGCAGATTAGCAAAGGAGACTTTCAACCATGCAGGGTGAGCCTATGTTTGTTTTCTCAGAATTGTGAACAAATTCAGTGAAGTTTGATTCCAGGAGGTTTTTCACATGAGGCTTTTAAAGCCCTTTAACACACATCTCCTCTGGAATGGAGGTGCTGCATTCACATGTTGGCCAGATTTACCCTGAAGTCCTTGCAAGTTATTGGAGAGCAGTTCACACACAAGAAAAATAAAATAAAATAAAAGCACCACACATGCTTCATAGTTCTCACTCAGACCTTCTGGGTTGCAAAACAACTTGAACATAAGTGCATTTATGAATGAATGAATGAATGAATGAATGAATGAATGAATGGATAAATAAATAAATATTTGTTCCAGAAGTTTTTGTAATTTTCTGACATGAAACAAGCCACTTATAGGCCTTTTTAAACAGTTTTTGTTTTTAAAGCCAGCACATTTTTCAGTCTGTTTTAAATTAAATATTCAGAGACTTCTCAGTCTTGCCCCACCCCCCATATCAAAGCCCTATGGCAAGCAGATCCCTATATATGGGGGTAACCACAAAAAGGAATTCACTGCCTACCTGGCAAAAGCTGTGCTGGATGGTCTGGTCTGCTGCAGGGAGCTCTGCCAGCCTCCTTTCTGCCTCCCTTCGGGCCTGCCGAGTTCAGGCTTCAGGGAGGCCTACTGGGAGGAGGCCTCTCTGGAAGCCCCGCCCACCCGCCGATCAGCTGAGAAGCACCAGGGAGAGAAGAGCTCTGCAGTTTGCAGGCTGCTCCAATCTAGGCCTCATTGCCGATCCTAGGCCGGAGCTGGAGGCAAGTGGCTGAGGGGCCTGGGGCTGGGCAGGTGGGCAATGGGGTGGGGGTGGCAGGGACTGGCGTCTCGTCCCCACCTCAGTGGCACCTAGGGCACGTGCTCTGCCTGCCCCCCCCCCAAGTTCCACCTATGCTTAAATGTAATTCTAGGCCTTTTATAGGCCTAAATAAAAGAATTTATATGTCTTAATGATTAATCCTGTATCCTGAACCATACTATACTGATGTATATATTCCATTATCAAGTCTAGTTAATCCTTTGGCTGAGTAATTGCGAGCACCACGTCGTCTGCATATAATTTTATTTTATGTTCTTGCCTGGCCATTTTAATTCCGGATATTTTATTCTCTTGACGAATCTTCCTTGCTAATGGCTCAAGAGCCAAGATGAACAATAAAGGAGAGAATGTACAACCCTGTCTTGTCCCTTTCATAATGAAACATGTTTTAGATATTGTCCTGTTTACTATTATCTTCGCTGTTTGTTCCTGATAAATACTTTAAATCCATGAGAGGAAATTTGGCCCACAATTCATCTTTTTCAACACCATAAGCATGAATGGCCATTCTAAATTGTCAAAGGCTTTCTCCACATCAAGGAAAATCATCACTGCCTTCCTGTTTTCCAGGCTGATGTTATCAATAGCATTCAGAATATATCTTATATTGTCTTTCACATATCTCTTCGGGACAAATCCAGTCTGATCTGCATCGATTATGTCTTAAAAATTTCTTTAATCTGTTTGCCAAAATAGCCATAAAAAGCTTGTAATCCACATTCAGCAATGAGATAGTTCTATATATGATTCTGGACGAGTTGGATCATTCCCTTCTTTATAAATCAAAGCCTCCTGCCATGAAGAAGGCACAGTATGGCAATGTTGTATTTCGTTCATCATCTGGGTCAGTGGTTAAATTAGAATTTCTTGAAATGTCTTATAATAAACTGCAGAAAAACCATCTGGCCCTGGAGATTTATTCAGTATTAACTTCTGTATCACCTCTTTTGTCTCTTCCTCTGAAATTGGATTATTAAGTATCTCTCTCTGCTGATCTGTAAACTCTAAAACTTGTGAATGATCTAAATACCGTGTAATCTTCTCCAAATCTGGCATTTTCTTCTTGTATAATTAGGTATAATATTTAACAAACTGGTCTGCTATCCTATCTGCTGTCGTGACAAACTCTTTACCATTCCAGATTGAAGTAATAATTCTCTTCTCCTACTCTTTTCTCAATTGGTCTGCCATTAACTTATCAGGTTTATTGCCCTTCTCAAAATATTTCTGCTTAGTAAAATTTATTTTCTTATAAGTCTCTTTTGCTTTGATAAGATCTATTTGTTTATGAGACTCCTTTATTTTTTGTAATATGTCTACTGACGTGTTTTGCTTGTGCCTTGATTTAAGCTGCTGTAATTCATTTGTCAGTATCTCTTTCTGCTTCTGTAAGGCTTTCTTTCTATTTGAGGCCATCGAGATGAAAGCTTTGCTAGATTCCCACACTGTAAATAAGGATACATCCGATGTCATATTGATTTGGAAGAAGCTCTTTAATTCTGTTTGACACTTCTGTTTGATATCCTCTTGTAATAATAGAAGATTGTTAAGTCGCCATCTTCTTGGGGTTATCTTTCCCCTTTTTACATTTACACTTAATGGATTATGATCTGCATAAGTTAATGGTGCCACTTCCACTCCTGACAATTTAGGTAATACTGACTTTGACATCCACTACATGTCTATTCTTATGTTTTATGAGGTCTTGAAAAATAAGTATATTCCTTTTCTAAAGGATATTTATATCTCCACGCATCAACCAGAAACAATGATGACATGTAATCCTCCACATTTTGGGGTAACTTGCCAGAATTCTTGAATGGAGAAGAATCGCACATGAGGGGCTGGTTGTGCTGGCCAGAGGGAGCCTCCTCCTATTCCCTTCACCGCTGTTTGACCAACCAGGTGTGCTTTTCTGTCTGCCATTGCAAATGCCGGCTGGTGTATTTCTCCGGGAACCCTTTTGACCATGTCTCTTTGAATGCTGGTGGGCCACAATTCATGGCCTCCTTTGCCAAAGGGGAGCAAAGGCAGAACAAGTGAGAGAGGCCCTGCCTGGAGGTTCCTCCTCAGTCCTCGCCATCCCTTTGGCACTCATCTGCATGGATCTGTCCACCACCAGCCCTGGGCTCTGGCAGTCGCTTTCTACACTTCTTAGCTAGCAGGTTGTTTTCTCACTTTGGGGTGAGACCTGGGCGTCCCATGTTCTGGGTTGCCCAACAACTGTTAGTGACGCCTGTCCGTGAACAGCCCAAGTGAGCCACCTGCACAGGCTTCTCGAATGGCAGCTGGTGGCTCCCGATGTGCTGCTCTCTGCTCCTCAGACCAGGGGCTGGAGTACAACACCCATCATCCCCAGACACAGTTGCTAAAGGCCACTGTGGCAGGGGATAATGGGTGTCGTAGTTTGACATCTGGTGACCTGAGGTTGGGCAATCCTTGCCTCACAGCACAGTACTCTGGGCCTGTGTAGATTCTGTGCTTCTACAATCACACCACATCTTCTGAGCACCCCCCAAATCTCTGCTTCTGCTCTCTTGAAGGAGCAACCTTCTACGTCCTGGGAATGTTAAGGTACATAGGAAGCTGCCATATACTGAGTCAGAGCATTGGTCTGTCTAGCTCAGTATTGTCTTCACAGACTGGCAGCGGCTTCTCCAAGGTTGCAGGCAGGAATCTCTCTCAGCCCTAGCTTGGAGATGCTGCCAGGGAAGGAACCTGGAACCTTCTGCTCTTCCCAGAGCCACTCCATCCCCTGAGGGGAAGATCTCTCAGTGCTCACACTTCTAGTCTCCCTTTCATATGCAACCAGGGCAGACCCTGCTTAGCTAAGGGGACAAGTCATGTTTACTACCGCAAGACCAGCTCTCCTCTCCTAGGAATGTGCTGGCCGGTGAAACCTCTTGAGCCAAAGGGGCAGTGAGCAGGATTTCCAGGCACAAGGCATGGATTTTCAGCCCTTGTCAAATGACAGTCGTGTTCTGTGCAAGAGAGCAAATCTTGGAACGTAGTCCAGGCTGTGCTCCCAATGCATGGACAGCTGTCTCGGGGTGTGCTTTGCTTTTGAGCCAAACACTTCCCACCCTTCTGAATGCCTCTCTTCCCCCCGCCAGGCTGGTTGTTCCCAACCAACTTGGAGGACACTCTTCCTTCCTAAAAGCTGGAACGGGCTGGTGAGGAGGAGAGTCCACTTTCGGGGATGCAGTTTACCTGGGGGAGGACCGGAGATATCCAGGGATACATTCGGGGCTTGCTTTATCGTTGACACAGGTGATGTTTGAGGACGTGGCGGTCTATTTCTCGCCAGCTGAGTGGGCAGAGCTAGCGGAATGGCAGAGGGACCTGTACCGGGCCGTGATGGTGGAGAACTACGAGGTGATCGCCTCGCTGGGTAAGGATCTCTCCAGTCCGTCTCTTGGAGGTTTGGACTGTGTCTGAGAGTCTGGGGGGAGAGCACCATGAGCAGGGGCCCACAAATGGAGGCGTGGCTCACTAAACAGCCATCACGGGTGGATGCCACCGACCCGTTCTCATCCCACGTGTCCTTTGGTGGTCAGCAAGTGAAAGACAGTTGCTAAGACAGTGTGTGGGGAGGTCCTTTGTCCACCCTACCAACCCTGTGGTTGTTGGACGAGGATAAGGAAGGTGCTCTGTACTGTCCTCTGCTCCCGTGACAGGCCGTCTGCCCACCAAGCCAGAAGTCATCTGCAAGATAGAGCGCGAGGAGGAGCCCTGCATGGAAGAGCCCCCAGAGCCCCCCCAGAAGAAGAGGCCTCTGAGCCCCTGGCTGGGTGAGTCGCTTTGTGGGTCTCTGCTGAAGGTCTGGGGGGAGGAGGATAGGCAGCCCAGGGCAGAGATGGCTTCCCACCATCTCTCGGGAAGCCTCTGGCCCAGACCGAGAGATGTGGCAGAAAGCCTCTTCTTTGGCAGAAAGCCTCTTCTATCCCCACTTTTTGGATCTGGGTGGTGCATCCTCCCCCCCCCCATTTAAAACATTTGAGCTTTCTGTGGAATGTATCCTGTTTTGGCAGTGGGACATGATGTTTCTTGGTAGGGATCATGTGCACGGAGGAGTACGCAAAACCCCCGAACAAGCCACAAGTGCCAAGGGGGGCTCAGTCCCAGTCCGTGACGGTGGGAATCTCTTTTCCTCTCTTCCCAGCAGGAGATGGAATCAGGATGGAGGAGGAGGAGGGAGAAGGCGAGAGGGCAGGCCCAGCCCGGCGCGAGCGGAGGAGCAAGGTCTGCCCTGCCAGGGCGGAGAAGCCGGTGACCCGGCCGAAGACGGCCCCGCCCCAGCCCGAGGAAGGGGCTCTGCCGCGGGTGACCCTGAAGATGAACCCGCCCAAGTGCCCCGAGTGTGGCAAGAGCTTCCTGAGCAATGTGGCCATGACCATCCACATCCGGACCCACACGGGGGAGCGCCCCTTCGCGTGCCACCTGTGCCCCAAGGCCTTCCCCTCCCGAGGGGACCTGACGCGGCACCTCAAGACGCACCTGCGCCAGAAGGAGGCCCCCGGCAGCAGCCCCCTCCCCAAGAGCCAGAAGTGCCTCACGGCCAAGCTGCAGCTGCTGCGCCAGCTGGGGGCGGCCCCAGGCCCCAAGAAGCCGCACACTTGCCCGCAGTGCGGGAAGAGCTTCAGCAAGAAGCAGGACCTGCGGAAGCACCAAGGGACCCACTCGACCGAGAGGCCCTTCTCCTGCCTGGAGTGCGGGCGCAGCTTCCGGCTCAAGCAGATCCTGGTGGCCCACATGAAGGTGCACGTCGGGGAGAGGCCGCACGCCTGCCCGCAGTGTGGCAAGCGCTTCAGCCAGAAGCACCACGTGGAGAGCCACCAGCGGGTGCACACCGGCGAGAAGCCCTTTGTCTGCACCACCTGCGGCAAGCGCTACGCCCAGAAGCAGCCGCTGATCAGCCACCTGCGCGTCCACACGGGCGAGCGGCCCTACGGCTGCGCCGAGTGCGGGAAGACCTTCCGCAACCAGGCCACACTGACCATCCACAAGCGCATGCACACTGGGGAGCGGCCTTACCGCTGCCTGCTCTGCGGCAAGACCTGCAGCCAGCTGCAGCATCTCAAGAGCCACCAGAGAGTTCACCGCGGAGAGCAGCACCTCATCGAGGCCGGCGACAGCAAAGCCCTGGCCCTGAAGAGGGCCCGCGAGATGGCGGAGAAGCCCTACCCGTGCCCCAGGTGCGAGAAGCGCTTCCGGGACGGGAAGATCATGGAGGCCCACCTCAAAACCCACGAGGAGACGGAGAAGGTGCTGAAGCTGGCATCTGGCTCCACCACGCCCAGCCACAGCCTGCCTCTTCCTGTCCAGCCCCCAAAGCCTCTGCTGGAGCCAAAGCCCATCAGCAGAGGGACAAGTGCAAGCAAGAGGCCTCCTGGGGCGACCCAGCCAGGCCCACCGGCTGTGAGAAGAGCCTTTGCGTGCACGGATTGCGACAGGAAGTTCACACAGGCAAAATACCTTACAATGCATCGGAGGAGCCATACATGAGAATCTGGGGGCGCTATTAAGGGAAACCTTGTGAGCAATACCTTCGGTATGGAATGTTTTGAAGTGCAAGCTTTCAGATTACACAGAAATCTTCCTCTGGCCATGTGCTGAAGAAAAGAGACCTCTGAATTTTTTTTTTTTTAAGTCCTGCTATAAAAGCATATGTTTATAGGGGAGATTTCCCCCTTCTATCCTCCTTTTCTTCCCCAGGAAGACGAAGCTTGAAGAAGATTTCTGTGTAACATGAAAGCTTGCATCCTAAAACACACATTGCTCCAAATATCTCAGTTTTTTGGTGTTTTCTTTTTCTGTGGCTACCATGTCGCCATTTTTGACTTTGAACTCTGGATGTAGCAGGACACTGCTCAGTAGTCCTTGATAACCTGTTGCAGAGACTTATGCCTTATCACTGTCCTCCATGGAAGATGTCCTGGGCAAAACGAAAACAAAAAAGATCTTTATTGCTGTTGGATGCAGCGATGGCTGCAATCTGAGAGGTCACAGCCCTGGAGGATGGAAGCATAGCCGTTAGCATCACAGTGGGACCTCCTCCACTTTCAGAAACTGTGGGCCTCTTTTTACCAGCTGCTCGGGACGAAACAGGTCATCACTTTCACACTCTCCTCGTGAGCTTCCAAAGGGCACCTGGCTGTATGCTGCTGGGGGCAGGAGTAGACCTTTGGCCTGATCCAGCAATAGGAAGAAAGCGAGTGGAGCCCCAAGAACCTTGCCCCAGAAAACCCATTCTAGTTTATGAGCCTTTAAAATTATGCTTGGAACTTGGTCCTTTCCATGCATGTCCTTCTAAGAGAGGTGGCATGCCCCCCGCCCCCAATTCAATCCGTGATTAGAAATTTGCCCCCTCTCAAAGTTGCCATGGTCCCCTGCTTTGCCCTAAGTCAGGGTCAGACCGACCACTGTCTACATTATCCAAAGAACTTCTCTTGGGCAAACTTGCAGGATCTCTGAACAGACATTTATCCAGGTTTGCAAGTCGCTGCTTGTCCAGCTGCCTGTAATGGGGGCTGTAGGACAGGGATGAATCTGTGAATCGGAAGAGAGTTGCAGAGCAACCCTTCCTGCAAGAGGGGTTTGTTGCATTCGGCAGAGGTGGGGGTAGCCAAAGGAGGCATGGCTGCCTCTGCTTCCCAGAGCTCTGTTTGCACCTCTCTCTCCCACCCTGGAGGCTGGCCATTCGTGGGGTAGAGCTGCATGGTTACCCACACAGCTCTCTACCTGATGAATGGCTGCCTGCCAAGGTAGAAGAGAGAGGAGCAAACGGAGCTCTGGAAAGCAGAGGCAACTGTGCCTCGTTTGGCTACACACACACACACACACACACACACACACACACACACCCCTGCTCATTATGACAAGCCACTTTGGCAACCCTGTGCATGTTTACTCGGAAGAAATCCCCTCTGAGTGCAGTGGCATGACCGTGCGTAGATCTCTGTGTGAGCAGGAGGGTAATTTGTGTGGACTTGGGTTTGCGAGATTGGGTTAGTTCCCTGCCTTTAATCCTGACTGTTCAGCCCAACATGGTGTCTCTCCCAGCTGCTGGGGCCTCCCTTCTTGTCTTTTTTTGGTTTCGTTTTTTAGGTTGTGAGCCCCTTTGGGACAGGGAACTCTTGTTTTATTTCTTTTTCTATGTAAGCCACTTTGAAAACTTATTTGTTGAAAAGTGGTATAGACGTATTCAAAATACTGTACTTCTGTCTGTCTTGTTCACACAAACCAGGTAGCAAATGGATAACAGTAACCCCCTCTTCCCAAGTGCACTTAAAAGACTGGTCCTAGTTCCAGTTGACAATACCGATTGTGTGAACACCCCTGCTCCATCTATCCCAGCACGTCAAAAACCACCGCTGGTGATAGCATTGTGAAGATATTTTTGTAAAGTAAAGGTGCAAAGGAGATGGTCCCAACTGTGGTGGACAGAATAACCCTAACCCAGCGGACATCCTCTGGGATTTATTTTAATCTACATTAGTGGTCAAGAACATTGAAGTCCAAGGGGTGAGTTATCTCAGTGCAGTGAATCCATACAGAGAATACACTCTCTGATTAGCAAGGTCTGGGTTACTCCCCTATAGGCCTTGTTTTGGGAGTGGGTCGGGGGGCGGGGGCTTAAAGCTATTATCCATCCGCTGGACGTCCTTTTTCCCTTGCATCAGGGTTGCTCTGCCCAGTGAATTATTTAGCCTCTGGGTAGCACTTAACAGTGTTGCTGGGTGTCTCATCAGCAACACACCCCACTGTTGTGAGGAAGGACACTACGGTTCCCATTTAACATATGAGGCAGCGGCGGAGACACTTTGAGCGGGGGTTCCCCCCCCACAAAGAACCCAGACCATGCTCAGGGGCCACACTCCTGCATCTGATGTCAGGCGCGCAGGGGGCATTGGTGCACCTGCAAACAGGGCCACTTTTGAGCAACTTCAGCCAGCACTGGGCTCCCAGCCTGGCCAGTAGTTGCCCTGCCCCCCCCCCCAATTCCGGGTTTTATCTGGAATTTAAGCATCCACTCAGATTGCTTAGCCCACCCAGATTCTCTCAGATTTCTTCTTCTTCTTCTTCTTCTTCTTCTTCTTCTTCTTCTTCTTCTTCTTCTTCTTCTTCTTCTTCTTCTTCTTCTTAAGCTAAGCTCTATCTCTTGTAGAAGAAGAGTTATGGAGCAAAACGTGAAGTCACTATTCTGCTCAAAAATTATTTTCAATCCAGTTTACATAGTATGCAAATTAGGCGCCTGGATTTGGAAAGCCAGAATACAGCAACCCTGCCGGCCAGGAACACGTCTCCCTTCTTTTAGGCGCTCCGGCAGCCGTGGTGCTGGCTTTAACTCACTATTTACTTGCAAATGGGGCCACAGGGCCCAGTTGGCAGACCCAACCAAGGCGGCAGGGGGCTGGACAGGGGTCGCTGGCGTTCTCCCTCTGCCACTGGAATGATGCCTGGTCTCGGAGGTGGCAGAATGGACTGTAACACTTGAGGCTGGCGATGCTTCCTCATGCCAAGTAAAGATCCTCCCTGCAAGCAGAGTATTAGCACAGCAGGGACAGAAATTCTAATCCTTCTCCCTGCTGTGAGTTTTCTGCTTGCAGGTTTCAAAAATAATGAAACCTTTTCTGAGTAAAATGCATCTTCCCTCTCCCCCACCCCCACCCAGCAACCTGCTAGAGAAAAAGGATCGATTTGTGGGGAGAAGTGGGGCTGCTTAAGGTCTTGCTTTTTTCACAGTAAGATGTAGCACCCCAGATGCCAATTGTGAATTGCCTTGTGTGCCCTTCTCTCTCTCATGATTGTGCTGCACACGGGTCCATTCTGATTCTTGAGGCTAAATTGTAGAACCAAGTTCGACTCTGCATTCAGTGTTTCCTGAAACAGGGGTTCCCAGATGTTGTAGACTACACCTCCCATTGCCGTTGCAGCTGGGGATTGTGGGAGTTGTAGTCATCATCTGGGAATCCCTGTTACAGGGCATACTCGCTCTGATGCTCAAATGAATGTAACCCTTCTGATTTCCCTGCAAACTTGCATTCCCCTTCCCCTCCTCAGAACACACAATGCTGTGTCATGTTGATTTCTAAAACTGGTTTGAAAACCAAGTTAGTTGAAAGCTGATGTGAGATGGTGCTGTAGCCTTTCCCCGTCCCCCATGCCCCCCTGACCTTGAGCCCCCTCCTTTCTGCCCACCTCCCTACTCCTCCCTCAACATTTTTCCCATCCAAAAAAGAGGAAATTCTAGATATCGCAAACTTCCCTTTCCCCTATTTTATTACCCCTCTGAGAGTTTGTGTGGTTTCCTTTTCTTTGATGTAGTGTTGCTGCCTAAACTGGGGGGAAATGCATTCAATAAAATATGAATTTTCTTTAAAAGAGTGAGAGAGGGGCACCTTTTCACTTCCAGTGGGCATTCTTTCAGACCTTTGGGCCCTTGGAAGTGAGACTGGCAGCAGCTTTTCTGCAATCTCCCTGTGATGGCCCTCTGGTCCCACAGATGAGAACGGGTCCTCAGCGCCCATCAGCTAAGGAGACTGGCTTTGAAAATGACAGCGGTATTAAAATGCGCTCAATAAATAAATAAATACCATAACCATTTGTTTGTATTTAATTTGAAATGAACTTCACAAATGACAAACAAGCCCGTAAAGTATCCAGTAAAGACAAAGCAATCAAAATAAACAGCAACCTAGAAGGGCAAGAGGCAGTTTTCAAGACGAAAGGCAGGTGTGGGAGGTGGCGTCTGTTTTCAGACAATTATCAGGGAGGGGGCTGCACAGAACTCTTGGGTAGAGCTCTGTGTTCCTGAGATGGCTCCAGAGAAGGCCCTGCTCCTGCCGGAGGCTAGCCTAGCCCCTTCATGAGGCAGAAATTGGGGCCTCCACCTCATAGGGACATAGGAAGCTGCCATATACTGATTCGGACCATAGGTCCACCTAGCTCAGTATTTACACCTACTGGCAGCGGCTTCTCCAAGGTTGCAGGCAGGAATCTCTCTCAGCCCTATCTTGGAGATGATGCCAGGGCGGGAACTTGGACCCTTCTGCTCTTCCCAGAGTGGTGGCTCCATCCCCTGAGGGGAACATCTGACAGTGCTCACACTTCTAGTCTCCCATTCAAATGCAACCAGGGAGGACCCTGCTTAGCTAAGGGGTCAAGGCATGCTTGCTATCACAAGACCAGATATTGTGCAGGGGGTGGCAGAAGTAAAACTTGCAGTCTTCATCACTGACAAGGTCGACAGCTGCTCCCCCCCCCACACACACACCCCACTTCAGCTATATAACTGCACAGACCTGCTCCAAAGTCCACAAATGGGGACTCTCCGGTCCTTGCTGTCTTTCGTGCTGCTGCCACCTCTTGTCTCCATCTGGATTCTCCTCCTCAAGGGGATGCCTGCCTGCCTGCTCTTGTGTTTTACTGCCCATGAGCAGCAGTGAGACCACATTACTGCAATCGAAAGGTAAACTCCAGTTCCAAGAGCTAGCTCTGCCTGCATCGCCAAGGGGTGAAAATGTAAACCAATTTGTGGTTCTGAAAGGATGGAGTAGGCCTCCTCTAGGTGCCAAAGAGACATGAGCGCCTGCTCCTTCCCACCCCACTCCCTCCTTGAGTGGGGAGGGAGCGCCAGGCCTGCCTCCCCAACCCACCCCCCTCTTCTGCCTCACACAGTGAAATGCAGGAACCGGGTGTATCTTGGGGAAGCTGCAAGAAGGAACCTTGGAATATGGATGAGGCCCATTTGTAGGAAGTTGCTCCTTGGCAAATTTGTTCGCTCTGTCTTATGCGGAACTTGAATTTCCACTGCACGGAAATCGGGAACGGATTCTTGTGTGAAAGGACTGTGGGTTCAGTCATCCTACTGCAGAAGCGCTCAAACGTGGGTCCCTAGATGATGGAGCACAAGAATGCAATGCCCACCATCAGCTTTGGCCATTGTGGCTATGAATGATGGGAGTTGTAGTCCAACAGCATCTGGAGTCGCAAGAAGCTGGGACCCCTGCCTTAAGGGATGGCAGTGGTCTAGATGTCTGGAGGAAGAGTGTACTTGAAGTTTTTCTGCCTGATGCAGGGCCGTGTGAAACTTGGAAGCTGGCACCCCTTCCTTAGTAAAATGAATCCGCGCAGTACAAGAGCCCACTGCTGGAGGGTGGCTGCTGCGTGTGAAGCAGGAAGGGGCTCCCCCAGACCGCCTTTGCGCTGAGCTGCCAGGGGGGTCCTCGCCTCAGGATGGGATGATGGGCTTTGTAGTTGAAGTTGTCTCCGTCCCTGACAGGATCCAGGGGAGGAGCATCTCTCCTCTTTGGTCTTGCACCCTTTCCCCCACCCTGCAAAGGGGCAAAGCAAAGGGGCGGCAGCAGAAATATTAACAATAACAAAACCTCATAAATGCACTCCATTCTCAAGGATAGACCATTACCACTTAAGAGGCAGTTATAATATTATAATACTATATCATCATCATCAGAAATCACCATCAGCCAATTACAAAAAACAACTTTACTGGGAACAGCCTATATTTTGCAGTGATATCTATAATAATAGCAACAATACTGATAATAAAATTCAGCCATCCCAGGTCCTTGAGAATGACTCAATGTCTGGATAAAACAAACCAATAATTAACACCTGTCTGACTGTGTAAACAAGAAATGACAACAACAACAACAAGAAGGTAGTACCCAGTGAGGCACTACCTTGGCATGGTTGTTGGGCTTGTGTGCTCTGAGGAAGGTAAGAGCTATGCCAGAGGTCCAACCATACTGGACAGGTCTCACCAGAGGAGCCAGACAAAAAGTGCCTCTCCCATCAACAATATGGTGAGACGTAACTTTAATAAATCTATACCGGATCAGTCATCGCCCGGGTCAACAAGGACCGTGCCAGGTGCTGGAGTCCCTGGACATCTGGTGGCAAGTGGGCAACAGGACTCAGGATCTTCAGTTGAGCAACCAGGGCTGGAGACTGCAAGGTTACTGGAAGAAACATCGCTTAACCGGAAAAAATATACGAAAAATGCCAACAAGGAAATAATGATCTGCTATTAAAAGTCTAGTCCAACTAGAAGAGATTATTTAAAAACAATGTACCAAATTTGGAAAGAGAAGCATCCAGATACAGAAATAACAGAACAAAGGCTAGCAGACCAGAGAAGATTCATAATAAGAAATAAAGTATTCACAGAAGTTGAGCTGGAAGAACTGCAAAGAGCAACACAGACTCAAGATATGGAAGAAGAATTACCACCAATTGAAGAAGTTGCTCAGGTGCAGGTGGAGGAGGTGTTGGAAATAGAGGATGCCACTGTTGCTGAACTGTTCCAAAATCAAAACCAGGCAACCTCCCCTTTGCCTTCACCTCAAAAACCCAAATGCCATTTAACAGAAAAGCAACAAGAACTAAAGCAAAAAATAACTGAGCACATGAACCAAACAACCACCAGGGTTCAACTTCCAGCTCTAAAAACAGTTGCCAAAAAACAACTTGCTCAGGCATTAACAGATGTCAGTGCTGCACTTGCAGAAATAACAACCAATAATTTACAAGAAACAAACCAACTAATGTACAGTGCAGCAACAATAACAACACAAGAGCTCAGATATAAGATCAGTGGACCTGTAAAAAAAGAAAGCAGTACATCACCTAAATGGAAGATTAGATTAGAAAATAAAATCGCCAGGCTTAGATCGGATGCTAGTAAATTGAAAGATATGAAAGACCAGAAGCTGAAGAATGAAAACACCAAACAGTATCTGATCCAAAAATACCACCTAAATTCAAGGAAAATTAGAGAAGTCCTGGAAATAATAAAGCAGCAAATAACAGCAGTGTCAAAGAAGATTAGCAGATACGAAGCCAGAATTACACAACACAGGCAGAATCTCCAATTCCAGTCAAATCAGAGATGTTTCTACCAAAAAATAGAAGGAGAAACTGCAAGAAACGTAGAAACACCAAATAAAGAAGAAACAGTGCAATTCTGGGGGAAATTATGGAACAATCCAATAGATTATAATAAAAAAGCAGGCTGGGTGAAAGAGGTCAAAAATGTAACCAACAAAGGCAAGATCTAATAATAACACCAGAATTAATAAGTGAAAGAGCAAAGAAAATTAAAAATTGGACTGCACCAGGTGACAATGAACTGCATGGCTTTTGGCTTAAACACCTAATAAGCCTTCATAAATAACTATCAAAACAGTTCAATCACATTTTGCAAGGAGGTGATATTGAACAATGGCTAACAACTGGGAAAACTCATCTCATCATGAAAGACCCAGCAAAAGGTGCAGTTCCAAGTAATTATAGACAGATCACCTGTCTGTCAACCATGTTCAAATTATTAACTGGAATAATAGCAGATGAAGTGATGCAACACTTATTAACTAACAAACAGCTTCCAGTTGAACAGAAAGGAAATTGCCAGAACACCAGAGGCACAAAAGACCAGCTGCTGATTGACAAAATGATTTTAGAAAACTGCAAGAGAAGAAAAACAAATCTAAGTTTTGCATGGATTGACTACAAGAAAGCCTTCGATTCATTGCCTCACACATGGTTACTAAAATGTTTAGAAACAACTGGTGTCAGCAAAAACATTCAGATATTTATTAAAAAAAGCAATGAGCATGTGGAGGACACAGTTAATCAATGGAGAGACACTTGGACAGGTTAGCATTAGAAGAGGCATTTTCCAAGGGGACTCACTATCCCCTCTGTTGTTTGTAATCACCATGACCCCACTTTCACAAATACTAAACAAAACAGGCCTCGGATACCAAACTTCTAAAACATCAAGTCAAATCAACCATCTGCTGTACATGGACGGTCTGAAGTTGTATGGAAAGTCCCAGTCAGAAATCGAATCACTGCTAAACACTGTCCGTATATTCAGACACTAGATCGTAAGACCAGGAAAATCATGACCATCAATCATGCTCTGCACCCCTACAGTGATGTAGATAGTAGGGGTGTGCACAGAACCGCAGCGCTGTGGTCCGGCACTTTGTCGGGGGTTCCTTTAAGGGTGGGGGAGGGTTTACTTACCCCTCCCTCCGCTTTCGCCCCTCCAGCGCGCGTATTGTATGTAGTAATTGGGGCGGCAGGATACCTCCCTGCCGCCCCATCTCCCTCTTCAGTGCAAAAGGCTTCACGGAGCCTTTTGCGCACGTGCACGTCACACGCGAGCTTCACATCTCCCCGATGTGCGCATGCGTGGCACACGCATGCATGTCGGGGAGATGTGAAGCATGCGCGTGACGTGCGCATGCGCAAAAGGCTCCATGAAGCCTTTTGCACTGAAGAGGGATAAGGAGCGGCAGGGAGATATCCTGCCATCCCAATTACTACATACAATACGTGTGCTGGAGGGGCGAAAGCAGCGGGAGGGGTAAGTAAACCCTCCCCCGCCCTTAAAGGAACCCCCCCATCCGAACCGAACCGGCCAGGTCCAGACCGGTCCGGACAGTCTGGAGGCCTTTAGAATGGCCTCCGGACCGGTCCGGACCCATCCCTAGTAGATAGGCTATACCTCCCTCGCAGCTCAGGTGGAAGAGGAATGCTGCAAGTCCATCAAACAGTAGAGGAGGAGAAAAGAGGCCTTGAAGAATATATCAAGGACAGTGAAGAAGATGCACTTAAAATGGTCAATAACGCAAAACTATTCAGCACCAAAGAAAGAAAGCAGGCCTACAAGAAAGAACAAGTCAAGAACCGAGCAGAAAAATGGAAAAATAAGCCACTGCATGGTCAATATTTGCACAATATAAGTGGAAAATCAGACATCACCAAGACCTGACAATGGCTTAAGAATGGCACTTGAAGAAAGAAATAGAGGGTTTAATACTGGCTGCACAAGAAGGGGCACTAAGAGCGAATACAATAAGAGCAAAAGTAGAAAAATCAACAAACACCAAGTGCCACCTTTTCAAAGCAGCAGATGAAGCAGTGGACCACCTAATCAGCTGTTGTAAAAAGATCGTGCAGACTGACTACAAACAAAGGCATGACAAGGTAGCAGGGATGATACACTGGAACATCTGCAAAAAATACAAGCTACCTGTAGCCAAAAATTGGTGGGACCATAAAATTGAAAAAGTGGTAGAAAATGAAGATGCAAAAATATTATGGGACTTCCGACTATAAACAGACAAACATCTGCCACACAATAAACCAGATATAACTGTAGTCGAGAAGAAAGAAAAACAAGTCAAAATAATCGACATAGCAATACCAGGGCATAGCAGAATAGAAGAAAAAGAAATAGAAAAACATAACAAAATACAAAGATCTACAAATTAAAATTGAAAGGCTGTGGCAGAAGAAGACCAAAATAATCCCAGTGGTAATTGGCGCCCTGGGTGCAATTCCAAAAGACCTTGAAGAGCACCTCAACACCATAGGGGCCACAGAAATCACCATCAGCCAATTACAAAAGGCAACTTTACTGGGAACAGCCTATATTCTATAACAACAGCAACAACATTGACAATAAAATTCAGCCATCCCAGGTCCTTGAGAAGGACTCGATGTCTGGATAAAACAAACCAGTCAAGTCTGACTGTGTAAACAAGAAATAATAATAATAAAAATAATAAGATGCTTTCTGAGCTGTTGAAAAAGATGTCCCTTAGATTAATCTAACGTAGGGTAGTAGCCAACTCTGGCTGGAGCTATTGCTTGTTTCAGAGGCCAACAAGCCCCTCAGACCCACACTGCCATCTCCTCCCCAGATCCTTGCTTGTGGCTCTAGGTTAGGCCTCCTAGGCAGTGGTCCCCTCCCAACATAAGTCCTCCTATCCACATCATCATTATAGAAACGTTGAAATCAAGCTGTCTCCTCTATGACCCTCAAGATACTTATTACAGCCATGCAGCAACTCGCATAGGAATATAGAAAGCTGCCATATACCGAGTCAGACCACTGGTCCATCTAGCTCAGTTTTGTCTGCAGAGACTAGCAGTGGCTTCTCCAAGGTTACAGGTAGGAGAATCTCTCAGCCTTACCTTGAAGATGCTGCCAGGGAGGGAACTTGGAGCCTTCCGCATGTAAATGCTTTTCTCAGAGTGGCCCCATCCCCTAAGAGGAGTATCTTACAGTGCTCACACATGTAGTCTGCCATCCATTTGCAAACCAGGGTGGACCCTGCTTAGCAAAGGGGGCAATTCATGCTTGCTACCACAAGACTAGCTCTCCTCCTCCTCTCAAACTGAGTGGACTTAAAAGCAATTGCCATAAACGACATATTGCAAAGTAATGTTTAAAAAGCTAAGAGGCTTCTCCTGAAATGAATAGGCAGCATGTTTAAAAAGAGCAGAAGGAAGTAGCTTTTTCTTCTCACTGTAACTGGACACCAGGGAAAGTACTCATATCCCTATGGCCCATTGGGATGGAAGAACTGAACAATTAACATGTATAACTAACTCATTAATCACAGATTTAAGCATGCAAAGCATATGCTCTGCCCCCAAGTTACTATGACACAGAATTCTGCTGTTGTCGGAAATAATTATTTCAGGCTTGTTTTGAAATTGTTTAATAGGCTAATGTGGAACGTTGTGTGTTAGCATAAAGTATTCTCACTACAGCTAGAGTAATAGTGGCAGCCTCCTCTGTCCCTGTTCGTTTAGAAAAAAGGGTCCCTTGTTGAATTAAGTGATTGGAACTCACAAAAATTATGCATGATGTAGAGAAAGTGGATAGAGAGACTTTTTTCTCCATCGTTTTACTAGTATTTGGGGACATGGCTACTCATTGAAACTGATTGGCAGTAGATTCAAGAGGACTTATTAAGACAATGCATAATTATTTAATTCTAGAACACAGACATTCCCAGCCTTGGATCCCCCGTTGTCCCCTGCTAACTGAGCCAGCTGGCATCTTAGGAACATAGGAAACTGCCAGATCCTGAGTCAGACCATTGGTCCATCTCACTTAGCAGTATTGTCTTCACAGACTGGCAGCGACTTCTCCAAGGTTGCAGGCAGGAATCTCTCTCAGTCCTCTCTTGGAGATGCTGCCAGGGAGGGAACTCGCTGCCACAAGACCTGCTCTCCTCCCCAACATGAATGCCACTGCACCACCCTTTCCATGCCCACCGGATAGGAAGAATATAGGAAGACAGGAAGCTGCCATATACTGAGTCAGACCATTGGTCCATCTAGCTCAGTATTGCCTATCCAGACTGGCAGCGGCTTCTCCAGACTTTCATGCAGGAGTCTCTCTCAGTCCTATCTTAGGAGAGGAGAGCTGGTCTTGTGGTAGCAAGCCTGACTTGTCCCCATAGCTAAGCAGGGTCTGCCCTGGTTGCATATGAATGGGAGACTTGATATGTGAGCACTGCAAGATATTCCCCTCAGGGGATGAAGCCGCTCTGGGAAGAGCAGAAGGTTTCAAGTTCCCTCCCTGGCTTCTCCAAGATAGGGCTGAAAGAGATTCCTGCCTGCAACCTTGGAGAAGCCGCTGCCAGTCTGTGAAGACAATACTGAGCTTGATAGACCAATGGTCTGACTCAGTATATGGCAGTTTCCTATGTTCCTATGATGCTGCCAGGGAGGGAACTTGGGACCTTCTGCTCTTCCCAGAGCAGCTTCCTCCCCTGAGGAGAATATCTTACAGTACTGACACTTCTGGTCTCCCACTCAAATGCAACCATGGCAGACCCTGCTTAGCTAAGGGGACAAGTCATGCTTACTGTTCAACCCTAGCCCAACATCCCTCCAGTGGCTTTTGCTGGTGTCATAGGAACATAGGAAGCCTCCATATACCAAGTCAGACTCTTGGTCTATCTAGCTCAGTATTGTCTTCAGAGACTGGCAGCGGCTTCTCCAAGGTTGCAGGCAGGAGTCTCTCTCAGCCCTTTCTTGGAGAAGCCAGGGAAGGAACTTGAAACCTTCTGCTCTTCCCAGAGCGGCTCCATTCTCTGAGGGAAATATCTGACAGTGCTCTCATGTGGTCTCCCATTCAAATGCAACCAGGGCAGACCTTGTGCAGCCAGTGTCAACCTTGTGTTTCTTTTGAGTCTGTGAGACCTTTGGGGAAAGAAAACCATTTTCTCATTGTTATTTTTCTGTGTAACCCACTTTGACACCTTTTTGTTGAAAAGCAGTATGTAACAACAACAAATATTTATATACCATTTTTAACAAAAGTGTCCAAAGCAGTTTACATAGATAAATAATAAACAAATAAGTAGTAGTAAATAATAACAATTGTTGACTACAACTGTCAACATCCCCAGCTATAATGAGAAAAGGCACATTAAGGGGGGGGGGGAATCAAAAGTAACCCTAAAAGTTCTTTTGAAATATTTTTAATGTGAATCTATTATGTTTTAAAATTAAGAGTTGTTAGCTTTGAATAGGTCTTTTATTCAAGCAGTGAGTTTAATGCCTTTCATGAGAATAATTTGTTGACTCAAGAGAATACTATCTTGATCAAATGTCTTCAGCATATCACCCCTATTAAGACTCAGTATGAAAAAGTAGTGAGTGAACTGAAAGCTAAAATCAAGTATGGATCTTTTTTTTTTAATGGCAACCCAACACATTGATGCAACAACACACATTTTGAGTACTACGTTGCGACAGGTTGTGGTATAACAGAGAGATATCATCAAGAGCCTCATCAGCAAGCAAAAAGATATGTGGGTTGGACTCCTGGCCAGCCAGCTGTGTCACAGAAATCCAGCCACCCCTTGATAAAGAGGGTAAGACGAAGAGTACGAGCCATGGAGACTCTTGGCAAGGAAGCTGTATAACAAGGACCAGACGTTTCAGACTGAAAAGGCTGGTTTGATTTCTGATGCTGAGCTTAGGTTCTGATCTCCTCTGAAGTGCTGGTGAGAGGGGACAGTGGGCTTTCTTGTTGCTGTAGAGGTGGCCAGCTCACCCAGTCTCCATGATGCTAAGAACTGGGCCTATTCCTTCTTTTAAAAACCAACCAACCAACCAACCAACCAACCAACAAAAACTCAGCCTCCATGTTTACCCTAAAATCAGGAAGGTTGGCTGGGCTTTCTTGATTTTATTACACTCCAGCTCTTTTATGCAGTGTCTCTTTTATGAATATGTAGAGCAGGCCTGCTCAACTTTGGCCCTCCCTAGCTGTTTTTGGACTACAACTCCCATAATCCCCAGACAGTGGCCAATAGCCAAGGATTATGGGAGCAGAGTAGACCAACATCTGCCGGAGGGCAGGAGTTGAGCAAGCCTGGGATAGGGCCACATTGATCCCAGAGCAAGTAATTTGCGGTAGGTGCAAAGGTGTGTTCTCGTTTGTTTTAAAATATTACAACATTGTGATTCTGCATCATATGTTGATAAGTGGAGGGGAAAGTAAAATGAACTTTATTATACCCCCATACTGATGATGATCTGATTTTCTGTAGTCACTGTAAACTGGAATTAACGAGTATCGTTCAAAACCGCACAGCAGTGCAACTTTCAGTGGGCAAAGTTTTCTAAACATAAAGTTTTACTTAAGGAGTTCAGTTGTAATGCATTATTTAATTATTTATTCACCCATGCTAGATCACTGTGGCTCATCTATAAACTTTTTAATGTTTTAATTCCTGTGTTTAATTTGAGGAGAGCTGGTCTAGGGGTAGTGAACATGACTTGTCCCCATCCCCAGCTAAGCAGGGTCTACCTTGGTTGCATTTGAATGGGAGACTACATGCGTGAGCACTGTAAATATTCCCCTCTTAGGGGATGGAGCCGCTCTGGGAAAAGCAGAGGGTTCCAAGTTCCCTCCCTGGCAGCATCTCCAAGATAGGACAAGATTTTATTTTTTTAAATAGGACAAGATTTTTTAATTGAACCAAAATAGGGCTGAGAGAGATTCCTGCCTGCAACCTTGGAGAAGCCGCTGCCAGTCTGTTAAGACAATACTGAACTACATAGAGCAATAGTCTGACTCAGTATATGGCAGCTTCCTAGCCTATGTGTCACGTTTGTTGTAAAATGTCCAGAGATGTGAATTTGGAGCAGTATAGAAATATGTTTGCTTGCTTAGCAAATAAATAAATAAATAAATAACGACTGCTGCCACACCCATTAATGCTTACTCTCTTCATTAACAGGTTTAGTGGGTACAAAACCACGGCTTATTTCCTGACTTGAGCAAGGGAAGGAGCCCCATGAAGAGGAGAAGGAACGAATCCCCTCCATGTGCCGCCTTGGGTAAGTAACTGGTGAGCCAGAGAAATGGCCAGTATGCAGCCAGCTGAGTGCTACCTGTGGGTCTTTATGAGGAGGGATATTGGCAATGAGGGCTTAGCAGCTTTGCCTCAGTTAATACTATGTTTGTGGTGCTTAACTGGACCCTTTTGCATGCATCAGTGCAATAAAATGCTACTTTAATGTGGTTATCTTGTATCCCCCTTTCTCCCTGTTCCAGGAGCCAGAGAAGGAACCAGAGAGGAAATAGCCCATAGAAACCTGGAAACTGGAGGGATCTACTCCAGAAACTGAAAAATGACCTGCAAAGTGAAAAATGATCCTGAGTCAGTGAAGTGTCAGAAACCAGAGAAACTATTCAGAGAATACTTCAGAGAAACTACTCCTGCTGTAGGCTCCCAGTGGCATCTGGTGGGCTAATGTGTGAAACAGGAAGCTGGACTAGATGGGCCTCCTTGGGCCTGATCCAGCAGGGCTGCTGTTATGCACATATTGTGGGGAAGCTTTCAACTTGAGGCAAAATCTGACAATTCACACCAGAATCCACACAGAAAAATGGGAAAGATCCTACAAGTGCCATGTGGGGAAATCTGCAGGCCTAGGGAGCACTTATGAGCGAACCCATACGGGAGAGACGCCCTTTCAGTGCAAGAACTGTGGGAAACAGTTCAGCCAGAAGGCAAATCTCTGCACACACTCCATCGTCCACTCGGGGGAAAAGCCCTTCAGGTGTCCCGAGTGTGGGAAAAGGGTCAGCCAGAGAGTGTACCTCTCTCTGCACCAGAAACACCACACAGGAGAGAAGCTATATGAATACTGAGTGTGGGGAAAGTTTTATTACAAAGAGAGTCCTCGGGAACCACCAGAAAATCCACTTGGGTCCTTACCCCTGTGCTGATTGTGGGAAAACATTCCAGTCCCAGGTAGGCCTGAAGGACCATCAGAGGCTTCACACTGGAGAAGCCCTTTGTGTGCACCAAATGTGGGGAATGCCACACTGATATACTCAGAAAACCAATTTCATACTGAGAGGTTTAAAACACACTATATGATAAGAACTTAATTAAAGGTTATCTCTGGAATTTCCTCTCTAGCCCCAACTGTTATCTCTGAGACTTCCTCTGTAGCTCAACCATTATCATCGGAATCTCCTCAGCAATTTCTATTGTTATTATTTACCTACAAGTGAGATAATGTAATCATCATGTAATTACTTGCCTACATGATCTGTAAAGTATAAAAGTCTGTTGTAAATGATGCTCGGGGTTCTGGAATTTAGGCAATAGCCGACCAGAACCTTTGCTTCTGCAGAGCAAATAAAGCCTTTTAAAACTTCTCTGCTGGTGATGTTCTTTGGCTCGCTGACCCAGTAAAAGAACCATTTGGATGGTATAGCAACACCAGCAGTTCTCACTGAAGTACCACCACCAGAGATTCCACCTGCAAGAGCAGCTCTACCAGTGCAGTTACTGTGACAAAACGTTCTGGCAGAAGGCCACACTTAAGTCTCACCAGACCATCCACAGTGCGAGTGACCATATACCTGCACCGAGTGTGGGAGCAGCGTCCGTTGCAGGAACCCACTCAACAAGCACTTGAGAGTTCATATGACGGGGAGAAACCTTCCTCTTGCTCTGAATGTGGGAGCAAGTTTCCCCCCAAATGCAGCCTCCGGTCCCATCAGCAAATTCACATGGGGAAAGCCCTTCCAATGCAGTTACTGCGGGAAATGCTACAGGCAGGACAGGCTGCATCAGAGGCATGAGCAAGTCCATACAGAGCGACGGCCAGAGTTCAGCAAGTGTGGGAAGAGGCTACGGACTGATAGTGAGCTCATGACACACCAGAGAGCCCACGCAGGGGAGAAGCCCTTTCACTGTCCCCGTTGAGAGAAGAGTTATCACTGAGAAAATCTGGGCAAGCACATGAAACAACCGTGCAAGGAATAAACAACTACCTTCAGGAAACACTGTGCAAAATACTCTTTAAACTGAGAGCTCATCATCCACGCTTTCCTGCCTGTGCATCCCTGTCCTGAAGCTGGACCCCTGCTGAGATAGAAAGATGTATTAAGGTGGGGAAGCCGTTTTTCGGCTGCTTTGAATCCAATAGTTTTGCAAGTTGAGGATTTCTAAAAGTTCCACATTAACTTTCTATGGAGGTACCTAACATGTAAGTTACGTATGTTTGTAATGTAACAGTGTGGAAGGTTCCAAGAATGTGAATTAAAATATTTCCATACCTATAATCCCTGACCTAAATTGTCTATAATTTTTTTATTTTAAACCATCTTGCATTTTTTCTGGAAGACATTCAGGTTCAGATGTGCACAGATCCTTGAAAGTGCCTTTTTGCGTGTGCCTTTGGATTCATTGAGAGAACTGTGAGAACACCTATCAGTCATTGTTATCCTGATGTCCAGAGGGAATGGATTGGTCTCTCTGGTAACTTATTTCATTATGTATTAGTTACATTTCTGTCCTGCCATTCCGTTAAGGAGCTCTGTGTGGGTTACAAGCTTCTCTCCTCTCCCACCCCATTTATCCCCCCACTTAGGTTTGCTTGCTGAAGACATGACCCTGCTGGCAGTGCGTGCACACACTCACTCACAAGTTTTTTGATGTCCACTCAGTTAATTTTTAGAAACTGCTCAGGTTGAATCAGGAAGGCCCCACTCTGAATGCATGTGCACATGTAATGCCTTGCTACTGCTGCCCAGAACAAAATTCTTTCTGCACACAGATGAAAAAATGTAGAGAGAACACTGCCTGCTAGGTTTTTCTAGGTCTCTGGTCCACTCATTTAGCTTGCCTACGAGCCACATACCACTTGCACTGATCCCACACTGATCTCCATGGTAGTCTGGAGACTACCAGACTAAATCTATCCCAAAAATGACATCTGTGTAATTAGTAATCTGAATCACTGAAGAAATATTTTTGCTTTTTAATGTACTTTGCAACTTCACATCTAAATCTAGATGTTATTTTTATACCTGTTGGAACAGGTCCTGCCTTGTTTCTCCTGAGGAATTTATTTTTTGCCTCTGCTGTATTTAAGTTTATCTTTCTGTAAGATAAATACACCAAATGTAACACTCTTCATGAAGCTGTAATTGTTGTGCTCCAGTAGCTTTTCCATTTGAAAATAAACATCAACATAACATTCTATGTAGGCATAGACATTTTAACAATTTATTGGTAGTTGAGAGGCTTATATCTATATGAGATATATAGATATGAGATCCATGAATGAGATCGCGGACATTGGATTAGTCAGAGATTCCAATAAAGACCAAGAAAATGTTTTAAATTAGCTTGAGAACCCTTCGTCATAAACACTTTCCACTCTGTGTGGAAACCATGAGATTCCTGTTGTCCTCCATATAGACAGCTTTTCTCAGATATTCTTGGTTCTTCTACACGATCCATTTTGTAGTGTTCGTCCATGTTGGTACCACTGGCTTCCACAGGGCCAGCACAAGACAGAAGAGTCATGTTAGAACTGGATCCCATCTGTTGGCAATGGTGCAGAACAATCGTATGAAGTCACCTGCTTTTGAGTGAGACCATTGGTCCATTTGTCTCCATACTGTATCTGCTGACGGAGAGTGGTTCTCCAAGGTTTCAGGCAGAAATGAGTTTCTTCCAGCTCTTCCCAGAAATGCTAGGGATTGGTCTCCATGTAAATCACGTGCCTTACCACCAACATATGGCCCCTCCTTTGTGCCAACACCTATATAGTGCCCTACATCCAAATGAATGCAGCACTTGCTGAAGTTCAATTTCCCATTGCACAGGGGGAGGGAGTTTTCAGCAATCCTCCCTTCCCTCCACAGCCCCTTGTCTCTCCTGGAAAAATGTCCCTGGAGGTCCCACAACCCTCAGGGATGTATTTGCAGAGGAGATGGGGTTGCAGTGGGAAGGGGGGATGCCAAAAACCAGCCCCGCCCCCCTGTGCAGGCAGAACATATTTCCATGAGTGCAGCATGAGTTTGGATGTAGGTCATGGCACAAGCAAAATATCACAGGTAGGAGGCTTGGATGGACCTGCCCTAAAGGGCTTGCAATCTACAAATGGTCTTGGCCACTAGTGCAAGCAGTTGCAGTATCAGGAGCAGAGAGAGCAACGGTGGCCATAGATGTTTCCAGACGGGAAAGGCTGGTTCTTGCCCTGGGGACTCCATGACCCCTTTTCTGGGCAAACTGCAGAGGAGCCCCTTCATCCAATTTCTGCTGTCATCCTGCAGTCCCCACTGAGCCTTGTATCAATAGCCCTCACAATAGCAGGTCTTGTGGTAGCAAACATGAATTGTCCCCTTTGCTAAGTAGGGCCTGCCTTGTTTGCATTTGAATGGGAGACACCATGCATGAGCACTGTAAGACAGGGTTTCTCAACCCTGGGCTCCTAGATGTTGATGGACTACAACTCCCATCATCCCCAGCCACAATGGACATGGCTGGGGGTGATGGGAGTCGTAGTCCATCAACATCTGGTGACCCAAGGTTAGAAAGCCCTGCTGTAAGATATTCTCCTTAGGGGATGGAACCACTCTGGGAAGAGCACCTGCATGCAGAAGGTTCCACATTCCCTCCCTGGCAGCATCTCCAGATAGTGCTGAGAGAAACACCTGCCTGCAACCTTGGAGAAGCCCCTGCCAACCTGTGTGGACAATACTAGATGGACCAATGGTCTGGCTCAGTATATGGCAGCTTCCTATGCACCTCCCTGCCCCTGCTGCAGGTTCTGGCTTCTCTCTCTCTCTCTCCTTATTCTTCTCCATAATGTCCTTAGCACGAGGGGTCACAACATTCCTTACAAGAATCCCTCTAATTTAAGGAAGAAATCCTTGAGCCTTCGCACCCAGTGCCACCTCCTTCTGTCCAGGAATGAGCTTCAGTGCTAGAGAGGAGGTAGCAATAAAAGCCTGTGCTGATGATGACAAGATATGAATCCATGGCTTTTAAACTGGAGGAAACCACTCGTGCTGGAGGCAGAGAGCATGGGTGTGAGCCCTTGACCCATTGCCAAGGGGCAGGGAAGATGAAGGCAAGTGGGGTGAAGGCAAAGCACCCGTCTCCTCAGAGAACCACTGCCTTGGGGAGTTCAAGGGTGGTGGCTTCCTAGCAAATGTGTCTCCCGCAGATATGTTCTCAGCCACAAGTCTTCCAACAGGGAAAACCCTGGGTGATTCTGAAAGGCATCTAGGACTCTCCTGCGTTAGCAGTTTCCCAGAGTGCGGCTGGTCAGAAGGGGAGGCTCTCTGTATAAGCTGGAGTGCAAAAAGACCCCATCAGTTATTCCTCTCTCCCCACAGGTCTTTCAGAGGAGCTGCATCGAGCTCTCGTACAATTCAGTGCTTCTTACCTGCAAACTACCAATTTCGGGGGGGGACGGGGTGGTGGTGGTGGGGGAAGAGGCAAAGACCATTCTCAGGATTAATTTCCAAAACTACTTGGTCACTGTCCAGACTAAACACATCAAATTGCCCAAAAGGCCTCTGTGGATTCATAGGAACATACATAAAAGTGAGGACATGTACGAAGAGCTAGATTTCAAGTTATGGCTTTGAGTCATTCTTTGTTCCAGGCTCGTAATGCTTGCATATTAGCCAGAGACATCCCATGGACCATGTCTTCCAGCTTGTAGAACAACTGGAACATGGTCGGCGACACCGAGTGGCACTCAAAATAGCGCCTAAGTTTGGCCAGACTCTCCATGACTTCTGTCTTCGAGGGACAGGTCAGCAAAGGCAGATCCTCCGCCTTCTCTTCATCCTCTGCTGTTCCGCATGTTGGTTCTGGACACTCTTTGACCATCTCAGCAGCTTCTTCCTGGTCCCCAAAGCACTCCAGCCCTTCATCCACCAACACAAACTGCTCAAACTGCTTTTGGTTCATGAACCCTAGTGCCTGGACCACATCCACAGGAGGAGCCAGGATGCGGGGACTGAGGCCAAAGCCAGCTGCTCGGAAGCAGTTAGTGATCGTCTGTGGGCAAACCTCTGACCAGGCCTGGGCTATCATATGGACAGCATCCAAAAGCGTCAGGTGCTTAGATAGTTTGCCTGTTGATGCGGAGGCTTGACTGTCAAGCACCACAAGGAGGCGGGTTAGCATCCTCCTCCGGTAATGGCATTTAAAATTCTGGATAACCCCTTGCTCAAGGGGATGGGTCTGGGGAGAGCTAGGAGGCACGAAAACCATCTTGATGTTGGAGAGCTCCATGTAGGGATGCACAGCACACTGGACTAAGAAGAGCACCACCGTCCTCTGCTTGTGCTGCATGTCTTCGTTGAACTTCTGGAGCCACTCGGTAAAGATGGCTGTTGTCATCCAAGCCTTGCTGTGGGCTCGGTAGCTCACCGGCAGCTCTTCCACATCGACCCCTTGGAAGCCAAATGGCTTTTCTTTCTTGCCGACAATCAGGGTATCCCTTTTGTCGGAAGCATCCAAGTTGGTGCAGAGCAAGACGGTCAACTGGTCCTTGGCTTCCTCTCTGTTCTCCACAGCCAGATCTTCTGGGGTTGCCCTAAATAAGATGCCAGCCTCGCCACAAGCGTAGATGTTGAAGGGGTCATACTTGCTGAGGATACAAGGCAGGACTGTGCTTTCCCACGGCTCTTCCTCCAGTTGCTCATCACCATTCTGTTTCTCGGTGAGAGGCCTTTCAAGTGGTCCTTTCTGCCTGGCTTTGAAACCCGTTGACCAGCCCAGGCCGGCATCCCATTCTGGCTTCCCTAGTGCCTCTGAAAGGCTTTTGGCCTTGTCTTGTAGAAGCATCCCATTGGGAGAGACACTGGACACACAGCTTCGCTCAAACCACTGCAAGAGGGCTGTGTTGCTGGCCACACCCTTCTCTTCCAACTTGCGCTTGCGTCCTGGGTTGGCATTCTTGCACCACTCAGCGAGGATACGCTCCTTGTTCTTGATGATGCGGCAGATCTGGGGCTGGGAGACTCCAAACCTTTTTGCTAGTTCACTCTGGGAGACCTTGGGCCCCTCCAGCATCTCCAGCACCCGGACCTTCTCCTGCAGGGATAGCTCCTTCCGCTCTTTCCTTTGCACTACAGTCTCATTTGGAAGGGGCAGGCTTCTCCTCCTGCACCCAGAGTGACTATAGGAATTCCCTGCGGGGCACACGGCCTGGTGTGTGGGGAGGCCAACGTGCTCTGTGAAGCTTCTTCCGCAGTCACTGCAGATGTACGAACATTGCCTGGCATGGTTCAGCTGGTGCTTTTCTAACTCTGTCTTTTGGCCAAAGTTCTTCCCACACTCCAGGCACCAATGTGGCAGATCTCCCATCTGGGACCTGCAGATCGCAAAGGCAGGGGTCCTGGGACCATGCCCCATTCTGTGCTCCATCAGCAGTCTCTTGTCGCTGGCTGGCCCAGAGGCAGGCTGCTGCGGGTCTAAGGGGTTCTTCCCAGATATGGAATGGGGGAGTCCGTTCTCGCCAGCCTTTCCAGGCAACTTCTGGGTAGTTGCTTCCTGCCTGCTGAGATGCATCTCCATGTCTTCCTCCTCCTTAACTCTTTTTGAACGTGGATCCTCTCCTGGAAAAAGAAAATTAGGGGGGGTTAAGGAAGAGGCCAGCTGAAGGGTAATTCGCTTGTGCACAGGCTTCCATGACCTCTAAAAGGGTCCAGGGTTCAAGATCCATGAAATACTCTGTCAGACCTCCAGCTTAATTCAGGCTGGGGAATCACACCAATGGACAGAACTCAGAATTTATGCCTGAGATGCTGAGATGAAAGATTGTAAAAAGATAAGCAGTACTTTTGCAGGCTGGATAGTAATGGGAGGAGAGCTGGTCTTGTGGTAGCCAGCACAAGCCAGGAGTTGTCCCCTTTGCTAAGCAGGGCCCACCCTGGTTTGCATTTGGATGCAAGACTACATGTGAGCATTGTAAGAAATTCCTCTTAGGGGATAATGGGGCCGTAGCTCAGTGGAAGAGCGTTGCATGCAGAAGGTCCCAGGTTCCCTCCCTGGCAGCAACTCCAGATAGTGCTAAGAGAGATTCCTGCCTAGAACCTTGGAGAAGCTGCTGCCAATCTGTGTAGACAATACTGAGCTAGATGGACCCAGGGTCTGACTCAGTAGAGGGCAGCTTCTAACTACTCTATGTTCCTGTGTTCCTATTACTGAGACTTGTTGCGTACCGTTTCATTTCATTACAAATATGTAATGTTTAAGGACTAGTTACATGAATAGGTCGTATATGCATTTACCCATTCTTACTTATGCAACCAGGATAGGCTTGACTTGGGGCAAAGGGGTTACTGCTTCTTCCCAGGTTACTTGAAATAACTTGCTCTGGTTTGACTTGATTCAGCATTGATTCCTTACGTGTGACTCTGTAGAATCTTGGAAATGTTCCGCTAGGAGGGTCTGGGTCCTTGGGGCCTAGGATTGCCATCTTTTCCCACCAGTATTGCTCCTGTGCTTTGACAGAGCCTTACACACACTATTTAGCAGGGCAAGTTTTTTTCATACATATCTCCATGCCAGTAAAATTCTGCCTGGTAAGTTTCTACCTGTCAAGCTCGTAGCGGACTGTAACAGAGCGGAAACGGAGGCTTGCTAAGCTTATTGAACAACGTTACTAAGGTTTATGACTAAACTATTACTAAATTAACAGTCCTACTCTGAGCGAAAGATCATCTGAACAGGAAAAATAACAGTCTCCGGCATCCAGTAAGAATACAAACTGACCAATAAGTCTACAGAACTGATGACTGAACGTTATAAACGGTACCTGCAAGCCTATACACAGATCTCCATACATCAGTGACAAGAACAAAGACATTGTCTATACACATAAATCCCCAAAAAGCTGTTAAAGGGGAAAACCATGCAGTGGTGGTTCAGGAACAAAGACAAAGAGACCCTCTTTCATGTCATCTTATGGCAACCCCAGTTATCTTAGGGTGCTTGCTCTCTGCTCCTTTCTGCCACCACCATATGAAAATGATACTCCTGCAAATATGTGTTTTAATTGTATCCCACTTTTCCCTGCAAACCATTGTAAGGCAGCTTACAATGCACCACACACATTAATATGAGAAAAATAATAATTACAAGAATCAAAACCAAGCAACAGAATCAAGTAATAACTTCAGCAGCAACAGACCTCAGCCCAAGTCAAAAGCCCCGCAGAGCCAGCTCTCCCTTAGCTATTTTATATTTGTGACTGATTGAGTCCCCAGATGTTGTTGGACTATAGCTCCTATCATCTCTAGCCATTGTGACTGGATGATGGGAGTTGTAGTCCAACAACATCTGGGGACCCAAGTCGGAGAACTACAGCTTTTAAGCTTTGTTTGCTGCTTTTCTGACAAACCCTTAAGCTAGCTTACATCCCCACACAACATAATCTATCATTTTTTTAAAAAGCATAAATCAAAATAAAACATAGGAAACAAGCATCCAATTACCATCAGCAAGCTACCCAGCAAAAACTACACGCTACTCCAAATCTGCTGATACAACTGAATCTTCGCTACTCTGCAAAGCAGATGGAGAAAAATGAATGCCCTGAGCTGGGTCGTTCCTTTTTTACAGAGCCTTACAGAGAATGTTTTGCTCCACATGCCCAGTGAGCTTCCCTTTTGGGTCTGTTCTCACAATCAGGGTTAGAGTAGCAGAGCCTCCTCCTGCCCTGATTTGGGAGCCAGCCACCCTCCTGACTGTCTATCATGAGAATTCTCCAGTCAAGGTAGGAAGAGGGGAAGAGGCTCATCTGTGAATGGGGGATGGAGGCGGGAGCTGGGAGGTAGGGATGTGCACAGAACCGGTTTGGAGGCCCTTTATGGGGTTCCACCGGTTTGAAGGCGGGAGGGGGCGTACCTTTAAGGGCAGGGGAGGGTGCCCTTACCCCTCCCGCCACATTTCCCCCACCGGCGCTCCATTGTAAAAGTCCCTGTCGGGGAGGCAGCATACCTCCTTGTCGCCCCAGTGTCCTCCTCAGCCGGAAGTCAATAGAAATATCCGGTGCGCATGTGCGTGCATGTACCCGGTGTGCACATGTGCACCGGGTACTTCCGTTAACTTCCAGCCGAGGAGGACACCGGGGCGGCAGGGAGGTATGCTGCCTCCCCGACAGGGACTTCTACAATGGAGCGCCGGTGGGGGAAATGTGGCGGGAGGGGTAAGGGCACCCTCCCCCGCCCCTAAAGGTATGCCTCCCACCGCCTTCAAACCACCCTCCACCAGATCCATGCCTACCGGGAGGCGTGGAAAGCACTTTTCCTCCACCCCCATTCTCGACTCATTCTGACTCTCTTTGGCCAGGTTTCCAAAGCAGTTTCAGCAAACTGGGAGCATGAAAGGCAATTTGTTGTCCAAACTCACAATATGGCATTGCTTCGTATCTCCCTTCATGTTGCCAGGCCCCAATGCTAACCAATGAAATAGAAGCACTTTAATTTTTTTTTTTTAAAGCAATACTGAGTGACCTTTACAATCCGTGCAGACAGACCATGACAGACAAACTTACCTTGGAAAGTTTGGTTGTCTCCATCCAGGTTCTTCTCCTTCATCATCCCCACCCGACGGGGTGCTCCTGAGGATCTTCTCAAGTCCTTCACTCCTTCCTGGTGGAATATGCCAAGATGTCTTCAAACACCACTGGAAACTGCAAACAGAGGTATGACCCATTCAGTACTCTTTGCTGCAATCTGTCACCCCCAGTTCTCAGCTGTGCAGAGGAAGAAAGAAACTGGGCAAGTGTTTACACGGCTTGGGACTACAATATTGGAAGGCCTGCCTTTTCCTGCATGAGCCTGCCCACTTAATACAGTCGTCATCCATGGCCTCGCTATTCATCTCATTGTCACGTGACATGGGACAGGGCCTTTTCAGCAGTGGCCCTTCCGATTTTGGAATCCCCTTTTCTGGGAGACCCGGTTGCCTGCTTTTGCCACTGACATCTATGCAGGTGGTTAAAACTTACTTGTTCTGCTGTGTTTTTAGTTGGAACATTTTGGTTTGGTTTTGGAATCGGATTTGCTGCTTTTGTTTTTACCTGTTTTATTTATTTTGCCGTTTATAATTATATTGTAAAATTTGTTTTTAAAAACAAAAAGTTGGACTGAAGCATGGGGCACAAGTATTTGGAATAAGTAAATAAGTGGATGCACAGTGGACTACAGCTAGAAGAAGGGAAACAGCGACATATGACTAGAATAGCACAGCTGGCCTTTGTTATAAGAACATCAGAACAGCCCTGCTGGATCAGGCCCAAGGAGGCCCATCTAGTCCAGCATCCTCTTTCGCACAGTGGCCCACCAGATGCCTCTGAGAAGCCTACAGGTAGGAGTTGAGGGCATGCCCTCCCTCCTGCTGTTACTCCCCTGAAAATGGGATTCAGAAGCATCCTGCCTGAGGCTGGAGGGGGCCCACAGCCCTCCGACTATTAGCCGATGATAGACCTCTCCTCCATGAAGTTGTCCAAACCCCTCTTCAAGTCATCCAGGTGGTTGGCTGTCACCACATCTTGTGCCAGAGAATTCCACAAGTTGATTATGCGTTGTGTGAAAAAGTACTTCCGTTTGTTGGTCTCAGATTTCCAGGCCATCAATTTCATGGGATGACTCCTGGTTCTAGTGTTATGGGAGAGGGAGAAGAATTTCTCTCTCTCCACTTTCTCCACACCATGCATGCTTTTATAGACCTCTATCATGTCTCCCCACAGTTGTCTTTTTTCTAAAGACGCCTGCGTACCGAAGGACCAACGCATGTTTGTCAAAATGATGTCTAGTTTCTGTGAGAGGGGTATTCCATGGGGTAGGTTTCCAGGGATGCAGCGTAGAATGCACCCAACAAGAGCTGCTGTGCGTGTGTGAATGTCCTGCCCAACATTGCATGTGAATGCTGGCAGGTGAGCAAGAATGCCTTGTGGGTCAACATTTGGCCCTCAGGACCACATGGGGATCAGCCCTGCCTCATGGAATTGTAGGGCTGGGTGCCCCCTCTGACCCCTTTTCCCACCAGGGCCATAAGTCAAGTTATTTCTTGCAGATCCTAGTCATGGATCTAAGTAAACCAGTTGTTTGCAAGGCAAATCCAGACTAATTTACTGAATAGCACTTCAAAGGGAGTAGTCTGAAGAATTTCTTAATCTCAATAGGTCTTCCTTTAGGCATTTTAGCCAGGATGTCATTTTCAGATGTTGAAAACAGGTTTGAGGGAGTGTCTGTGTGTTCTTTGAGGGAAGGAATGGAAAGATTCTTATAGCAGTGCTCAGACTGTGGAGAAAGGTTGGGGAACTCTTAATGAACTCCACTGGAGTCATCTCCTAACACTGCAACGCTAGTCAGATAATGGCTTCCCTGTAGACTTCTAAAAACAGTAGCTGGATTGGGGTGGCACGTAAGGTAAGGAGACCAGGCCCCCTCTGCCCCCCCCCCCAATTCAAGCATTGCTTATTCTACTGGTTAACTGACCCATTGCCTAATTCCTGACATTGGTGGTGCTGGAGTTGAAGCGTGCCTGAAAGAAACACCCAGAGGCTCCCTCCCCAGTCCCATATATGTGGCTGGGTTGTTGTTATTAGGTGCTGAGCAGCACTCTGCATGTGCCCAGAGCCACTCTCTTCTCTTCTTCCTCTTCTACTACTACCACCAACACCACGATGATGATGACGTCCTATGCTGGAAACCGGAGAGAGGTTCCAGGACAAAACTCATAGGGACCTAGGAAGGATGCTGCCTTCTGCTGAGTCAGAGCTTTCCATCCCTCTAGCTCAGGATTGTCTACCCAGACTGCCAGCGGCTTCTCCAAGGTTGCAGGCAGGAGTCTCTCTCTGCCTTATCTTGGAGATGCTGCCAGGGAGGGAACTTGGAACCTTCAGCATGCAAGCAAGCAGGTGCTCATCCCAGAGCGGCCCCCTCCCATAAGGGGGGCAGAATATCTTACAGTGCTCACACATTCAGGTCTCCCCTTCAAATGCAAACCAGGGTGGACCCTGCTCAGCAAAGAGGACAAGTCACCCCGGCTCCCCCAAGACCAGCTCTCCTCCTCCTCCTCCTCCCAGCTCGGCCAAGCTCCCCGCCTCCAAGGAGCACCGGGCGACCCAACTCCACAGGCAGGCAGCCGTGCCAGGCAGACACCCTCTGACCCTGCCGCCTTACCCGAGCCTGGATCCAGCTGGGCATCCTCCTTTGGGCGGATCCTCCGGTGCTGGGACGAGGGGGCGGCGGCGGCTGGGGGGGGGCCTTGGGTCACTCGCCGGCTGAGCCGCCTCCTCGCGGCGCCCCTGCCCAGGTGGCACCACCCGCAGCCGCGGCGGGGAAAGCCGGAGAGGGACGGGGGGGGACGGAAGCAGAGCCGGAGGAGGGACGCAGGAGCAGGCTGCCTGCCGGTCGCGGGGGCCAAGCGGCTTCTGGCGCGCGCAGAGGCCAGGAGTGCGTGGCGGCGCGCGGCTGCCGTCCAGGGGCCTGCGCGCAGCTGCGGGGAAGCTCGCCTCCTGCCTTCTTCTCCCCCGCGCGCGAGCGCGCCTCCAGCCAGCGCCGCGCCCCCGCCCCCGCCCCCCGTCCCATTCTCGGCGGCCCGCTCTATGTCCACCGCGCCAATTGGTGCTGGCAGCGGCCGCGCCGCCGCTGCTCGGGGTCTCTTCCCTGCCTGGATTGGACGGGGAGCCCTCCAATGGGCAGGGCGCCGGGAGACAATGGCTTCTTGCGCCGCAGCGCGTCCCGGGGGAGCCGCCCGGCCTGGCAGCGCCGCCGCTATTGGCTGGCCAGCAGGAGGTCAGCAGGCGGGAGGAGGGGGGCAGGCGCCCCCGCCCGGCCAGGGATGGATGGCGAGCGCGCAGGGAGGCCCTGGGTGGAGCAGGCGCGCGCGGAGACGTCCCCTCCAGCCCGGGCTCTCTCGGGGAGGCAGCAGCGCGCTGCGCGCACCTGCCTCTTGCCGAGCTCCTCCAGCAGCGCCCAGAAGCAGGAAGGAAATGTACCTCCTCGCCGCGGCGCCTCTGACCCGCCTGTGCACAATATCCATGGAAGCAGCGCCGTCTCCAGTGTGTCCTGTGTGTGCGGTCACGGTGGAGGTCCCCTGCTATCATCACAGCAGGCAACACAACCAGCTCGCCCTTCTGCCTGCGCCGTGTGCAATGATGGGGAGAGCTGGTCTGGCGCCGGCCGGCGGCAAGCATGCATCGCCCCCTTTGCTAAGCAGGGGCCTCCTTGGTTTGCATTTGGATGGGAGACTACATGTGTGAGCCCTGTGAGATATTCCCCTTCGGGGATGGGGCCACGCTGGGAAGAGCATCTGTGTGCTTAAATGCAGAAGGTCCCAAGTCACCCTAACCCTGGCATCTCCAGATGTGGCTGAGAGAGACTCCTGCTTGCAGCCTTGGAGGAGCTGCTGTGGACAGTACTGAGCTAGATGGACCAATGGTCTCTGACTCGGTAGAAGGCAGCTTCCTATGTTCTGGACTTCCTATCCACAAGATGCAAGGGTGCCTTCTTTCCCTCCCTAACAAGAGCTGTAACCTGTCCCCACACATTTGGGTTTAGGAAAGTGCTTCCAGGTCCAGGAGATCTTAGCCTCAGAATCTCTCATGTTAGAAATTAAGGAACCAGATATTAAGAGACAAATGTCTGGTAACATTAATGTGGGGGACACTTGCAGAAGCGAATCGACCAGCACAAAGAAGGTGTCCAGATGATCTTCCCCTACCTGCAGGTTCTCGCCTGCTTGTGGGACAGTGTCTTCTCTGTGATTGTGCCCAGGCTGTGGAACTTCCTTCATGTCCTCTCTCCTGTTTTCCATACATTATTTGTCTGGGTCTCTTGTTGGGGAGTATAGAATCCTGTTCTGTTCTTAATCTGGGCCAGCCTGGTCTTAATTCTGTGTTTGATTGATGTTTTTAATTATTTGTTGTTTTCATGGGATTTATTGTATTAATTGTTACAATTTGTTATATACTCTCCTAGGTTGTTTTAATGAAGGGCAGTCTAAAAAGTAAAAACAAATACATAAATAAATCATTTTTCAAGAGGATAAGAATGTATGGACTGCCTTGCTGGATCAGGTCCATCTCCTAGCATCCTGTCTCTTAGAGTGGTCAACCAGATGACTCTGGGAAGAAGTCCACAAGGAGGACAGGAAGGCAATAGCCCTGCCTCACTCTTTGCCCCCTTCCCTAGGAACAGATATTCAGAGGTATACTACTACTGAATACAGAGGTTCTATTACTGCACTACTAATATTTATATACATATACCGCTCTTCAACAAAAGTTCTCAAAGCGGTTTACAAAGAAAAATAAATTATACATAAATAAGATGCTCCCCGTCCCCAAAAGGCTCACACTCTAAAAAGAAACACAAGGTAGACACCAGCAATAGCCACTGGAGGGATGCTGTGCTAGGGCTGGATAGGGCCAGTTGCTCTCCCTCTGCTAAATATAAGAGAATCACCACTTTTAAAGGTGTCTTTCTGCTCAGTTGGCAGGAGGAGAGCAACTGGCGATATAATGAACAATCACAAGTGATAAACATCTTCGTTAATTCCCTACCCCAATGGAGTTCCAAAGTCATAGGTTAGTCTGGTTTGAAGGGGAAAAAGCCTAGAGGGATATTTGTTGGGGAGAACTAGTGAGCATGGAAGGGGTTTAAGTACCCCTCCCCACCCATTCTCCCCGGCAAACATTTCCTTCCCCTACCTTCCCATCATCCCAGAAAACTAAGCAACCTTTTCATTTGTCAAACCTGAAAGTTTCCCATCCAGATTCATTTTAAATACTTTCAGTGGAGGAAACTTATTCTGTCCTGCTCAGTTATACTCATACTTGAACAATTTCCTCCTTGTAATCAGTATATATGCGAGGATTACTTTTCTCTGTGGTTTCTTTAGAAAAGCGGAGTACTGATGCCTCCCAGAATGAATTATCCCTGTTTGCACTTAACCATTTGTTTCTGATTATTCTTTGTGACATTCCCCACTTCCCCCCAAACCTGCAAACATAAAGGATAATTTGTGTTCTCAGAAACTGAAAGCCTGGCAAAGTGGGCTCTAGGCCACAAAAGCTTCTACTACAACCCATACATTAGTTTTTAAGATAAGCCAGGATTCTGTCACTTGGCTAGATGCAGAGTTAACCAAAAGGGAAAGGCGAAGGGTGGTGTGCGCTTCCCAAGGAATTTGTTAGCTCTCTGTATAGCATTTGACAATACTGGGGACCTGACCAGGGTGATAGGTGTCTGGACAGCAGCATTTGGAGAAGGCAAATCCCCATCTGCTGTATCTTGCTTTTAAATTCTCCACCCCTTGTTTGATAGATCCAGAAACCCAGGAACTAATCCCCTCCCTCTCCCCAACTGATACAAATTGCGAATGTGTTTACACATTGCGAATGTAGGAGGAGGATGTGAAGGGGTACCTGTCAGACCGCATTCGCCCATGTGAATCTGCCAGGACCCTCCAGTCATCATCTCAGGCCCTGCTCATGACCCCACCACTAACAGAGATCCGGCTGTCGGGGATTAGAGACAGGGCCTTTTCGGTTGTGGCCCCTCGGCTTTGGAACACCCTCCCTGAAGAGCTTCGCCATGCTCCCTCCCTCAGTGTTTTTAAAAAACATCTTAAAACACACCTTTTTAAGGAGGCTTTTTAATATCATTCTTTTGTTATCTGGTAGGTTCTTTAGCTTCTTTAGCTTTTTATAATTTTCAGTTTTAATTTGAACCTAATAATTGTTTTTAATCTGACTTTTTTTAAATTTTAATTTTATTACTTGTATCTGTGTCTGTGTTATTTTTGTAAGCCTCCCCGAGCAGTATTGCACTGGAGGGGCAGGGTATAAATATTTTAAACAAACAAATAAATAAGGTTTGGCTTAAGGTTTGGCCTTCAGAGGTGGTTCTTTCCCCCCGTATCAAAGGTAGTAGTCATATATAAACCCTTTTCTTCTGCTGTCACTGCGTGTGGTTCAGCTGGGGTCAAGGACTCTTTTACCCTTCATAGAAAATGGAGTCTATCTGAGGCTTGATTGTAAAAAAAAAACACAGGTGTAGGTATGGAGGGAGGAGATCAAGAAGGCAGAGACACCAACAGCAAGGATGTTAGCCCCCCGCCCTGCACAAAGGAAGGGTATTTATAATTGCAGTAAAAGTATTAAGTTTTAAGCCTAAAAGTAAATAAATAAATAAATTTTTCTTCTTCAATCAAACAAACAAAAAGTCAGGAGGAAGTGGGTAACGTTCCTGTGTCTGTGTCTGTGTCTGTGTCTGTGTTTGGTTGGGGGTTTTGTTTTTTTTGACCAAGGCTTGTTCTGGGGGCTGTGTAGCATCGGCCTTTTGGCTAAGAAAGCATTTTCTACTAAAGTCTTCCATTTTAGTTTCTCTCTTGCCTGGAGACAGTGGGAGGAGTCAGCTAGGGCTGAGGTGAGTCATACCTGGTGGGAGGGGCCACATTCCTGTTTGTCACCATTTGAAGCCTACTCTCAATATAAGCGGCAATGACCAGGGAACTTAGCAATCAGGAATTAGCAAACAGGGTCATAGGAGTTTTGTGTGGAGTTTAGTGAGGAATTGTGCAGGAGAGATTGAAAGGAACCCCTTTGATTACAAGGAGCCTAGGAGGAATTGAAGGTACAAACTACTCTCTTTTTCATATTTTCAGGAAAGTAATTTTAAACTTTTGAATAGGTGACAGCTGCAGCTAAGACCTAACTTTCAAATAAACAATCTCCAAATATACTGAACAAGCAACACAACTAATCATGAAGATAGAAAGCCAGCAAGTGTTACTAGCTGACCTTGCTCTGAGACAAAGGCTTTAATCAGCTATATGGATGTCAAGCAGCATCTAGATAGGCTCTTAGGCAGTGCTGGGGTGGAGTCAGCTTTCATGGTGCATGTCGGCACCAATGAGGTTGGGAAGTGCAGTTGGGAGGTCCTGGAAGCCAAATTTGTGCTGCTAGGTAACAGACTGAAGTCCAGGATTCTCAAGGTAGCATTCTCAGAAATGCTACTTGTTCCACACACAGGGCCAGCAAGACAGGTGCAGCTGAGGGGTCTCCATGCATGGATGAGATGGCGGTGCTGGAGGAGGGGTTTAGATTTGTTAGGCACTGGGATACATTTGGGACAAGGTGAGCCAGTGCAAAAGGGACAGGCCGTATCCTTGGATCAAGATGGAACCAGACTGCTGGTGCTTAAAATTAAAATGTTCACAAAGTAGCTTTGAAAATGACCTGTGGGGGATAGCCGACAGGAGCTGGGCAGCATTCGGTTTGGCAAATGCCATCCCTTCGTGCGAGGGTGTAAATGCTTCAGATAAACCAGAAGGGGACAGAGCAGAACCACCTAAAGAGCAGACAGGAGGATACGCTAGGTGGTCAAAGAGAGCACACAGCCAGAAGCACTCACCAGATAAGAAATTCAGTGTATGGGTGCTTGTATGCCAAATGCCAGAAGCCTCTGAGCCAAGATGGGTGAGCTGGAATGCTTGATTGCTAATGAAAACATAGATATAGTGGGCATAACGGAAATATGGTGGAATGGTGAGAACCAGTGGGAGACGGTTATTCCTGGGTACAAACTCTAGAGAAAGGACAGGGAGGGGCAAATTGGTGGGGTGGAGTAGCACTGTGTGTAAAAGAAGGGATAGAATCTAACAAGCTAGAAAACCGAGGAAGACCAGAGTCCTCCACAGAAACTCTGTGGGTAACAATACAAGGCCTGAAGGGAAATGTGGTACTAGGGATATGCTATTGCCCTCCTGATCAGAACTCTTGATAGTGACTGGGAGTTGCAGAAGGAAATCAGGGAGGCTTCAAGGAGAGGCAAGGCTGTAATAATGGGTGACTTCAATTACCCACACATAGACTGGGGAAATTCACATTCAGGTAATGACAAAGAAGCCAGATTTCTAGACATGTTAAATGACTGTGCCCTAGAACAGTTGGTCATGGAACCAATCAGAGAGAAGACGACCTTGGACTTAATCCTGAGTGGTGCCCAGGACCTGGTGCGAGATGTCAGTGTTGTGAAACCTAACAAGTAAAGCCAATGAAGCTACAAGGGGAAGAAAACTTACTTCAGAAATTGGAAGGTCTGCCCAGATGAAGAGAACAGAATGGAACACGAACTCTGGAAAAAGAAATGCAAGGAGGCAATAAGGGAGGCGAAAAGAGAGTTGGAGGAACATTTAGCTAAACTCATCAAGGGGAATAACAAAAACTTTTTTAAATACATCAGAAGCAGGAAACCTGTCAGGGAGACGGTTGGACCGTAAATGATGAGGGAGTGAAAGGAATTATTAAGGAGTATATGGAGGTTGCAGAGAAGCTAAATGAGTTCTTTGTGTCTGTCTTCACAGCAGAGGATA
Source organism: Hemicordylus capensis (assembly GCF_027244095.1). Lineage (NCBI taxonomy): Eukaryota > Metazoa > Chordata > Lepidosauria > Squamata > Cordylidae > Hemicordylus > Hemicordylus capensis. The sequence goes on from NC_069662.1 coordinate 169,560,305, forward strand.
CTGAGTATATACCTGTTCCTCAACCAGGCTTTTCGGGGATGGAGGCTAAAGAACTGAGTCAGATAGAGGTGATGAGAGATTACATTCTAAATTGTCTGGAAAAATTAAACATTAACTAATTGCCAAGGCCAGGTGGCATCTACCCAAGAGTCCTTAAAGAACTCAAATGTGAAATTACAGACCTTCTTGCAAAAATATATAACTTATCCCTACAATCAGGCTCTGTACCGGAGGACTGGAAAGTAGCTGGTATAACACCAGTTTTCAAAAATGGATCCAGGAAATTACAGGCTGGTTAGCTTAATGTCTGTTGCAGGCAAATTGCTGGAAAGCATTCTCAAGGATAAAATTGTAAAGCATATAGAAGAGAACCAGCATGTCTTCTGCAAAGGTAAATCTTGCCTCACCAATCTTCTGGAGTTCTTTGAGAGTGTATCAACAGGTGTGTGGATTAAGGATGATTCAGTTGACATAGTATACCTGGACTTCCAAAAAGCTTTTGTCAAAGTTCCTCATCAAAGACTCTTGAGAAAACGTAGCAGTCATGGGATAAGGGGACATGTGTGGATTGCTAACTGGTCGAAGGACAGGCAACAGAGGGCAGGTATAAATGGACAGTTCTCTAAATGGAGGGAAGTAAAAAGAGGGGTCCCCCAGGGGTCTGTACTGGGACAAGTGTTCATTCTTTTATAAAAGATATAATAAGAATGATAATAATAAATTAATAATTATACATTAATAGATGATAATTTATTTGTTAGCTTCCCCATAACAATTTGTTCTCTGGGCGGTTCACCACACAGAATTAGAACATGCAGTAAATAAAATAACACATTAAACCATAACAGACAAAAAGGGAAGAAATAAAATACAAAATAAAATACAAAGCAGTTTAAAAACCTCACAGGGGAGGCTATTCCATACATGGAGTGCAACTACCGAAAAGACCCTCTGCCTAGTAGCCACCTGCTTCAGCTCGTTTGGCAGGGGCACCTGGAGGAGGGCCTCCAGACAAGAGCTTAAGGGGCAAGGCGCTCTCTCCGGGAACTTGGTCCTAAGCCATTTAGGGCTTTAAAGGTTAAAACCAGCCGTTTGAATTGGGCCCAGAAACGGACTGGGAACCCGTGCAGCTGACAAAACACTGGCATAATATGCTCAAAACGTCCAGTCCCAGTTAATCATCTTGCAGCCCTGTTTTGTGCCAGCTGCAGTTTCCGGCCTGTCTAGAAGTTGGGGTAAGCAGCGAGGTGGCCAAATTTGCAGATGACACCAAACTATTTAGGATAGTAAAATCCAAAAGTGACTGCAGTGAGCTCCAGAACCAAAAGTGGGGGTCAACATGCTGACTGGGGTAGTGGGCAACCAAATGGCAAATGCAGTTCAGTGTTGGCAAGTATAAAGTGAGGGGCAAAAAACCCCAACTTCACATATACACTGATGGTGTCTGAGCTGTCAGTGACTGACCAGGAGAAACATCTTAGGGTCATAGTGGGCAGCTCACTGAAAGTGTCAACTCAATGTGTGGCAGATGTAAAAAAGGCAAATTCCATGCTTGGAATCATTAGGAAAGGAATTGGAAATAAAACTGCTAATATTATAATGTCTTTACAAAACTATGCTGCAGCCACATTTGGAGTACTGCCTACAGTTCTGGTCACCATATCTTTAGGACATTGTATAACTGGAGAAGGTGCAGAACAGGGCAACCAACGTGATCAGGGGACTAGAGCACCTTTCCTATGAGGCAAGGCTACAACACCTGGGGCTTTTTAGTTTAGAAAAAAGATGACTGCGGGGAGACATGACAGAGGACTATAAAATCATATTTAGTGGAAGTGGATAGAGAGAAATATTTCTCCCTCTCACATACATGTTAACCAGGGACAGCCCATGAAACTGATTGCCAATTAACCTATGAAATTCTGTGCCACAAAATGTGGTGAGAGCCAACAGTCTAGATGGCTTTAAGAGATGCTTCAGAAGAGGAAAACATCAGGACTTCAGAAGAGGAAACTTCTCCAAAATGAGGGGACTAAAAAGGAAGCTAAAAGGGAGAGCCAGGAGGGTCAAATCACTCCAGAAAAAAATGAACGTCTATGGAGACATGATAGCGGTTTATAGCATCATGCACGGTGTGGAGAAAGTTGACAGAGATAAATTTTTCAACCTCTCTCGCAACATTAGAACCAGGGATCATCCCATTAAACTGAAGGTTGAGAAATTATTCCAACAAAAGGAAGAACTTATTCACACAGTGCATAATTAATCGATGGAATTATCTGCCATGGGATGTGGTGATGGCCACCAGCTTGGATGGCTTCAAGAGGGGCTTAGACAAATTCATGGAGGACTGGTCTATCAATGGCCACTAGTCTGGTGGCTATAAGCCATCTTCATCCTCAGAAGCAAGATGCCTCTCAATATCAGTTGCAGGGGAGCAGCAGCAGGAGAGAGAGGGCAAGAGAAGACCTCTTGCCTGTGGGCTTCCCAGAGGCAGCTGGTGGGCCACTGTGTGAAACAAGATGCTGGACTAGAGAGGCCTAAGGCCTGATCCAGCAAGAATGTTCCTATGCTCTGTAGCACATTTGGCTTGTTCTGTGGGCTAGATCACATGAATTGATCATTCTGTTGTCATGCTCTACAACACTGATACTGTTCTTTCTGAGGAGTTAAAGTGAGAATGGCCTGGGAATACAAATGTCTGTGTATCTACCATCTCTTCAACTTTCCTGGTAAGCCATTAAGCTAACCTGCAGGAATTGCTAGATCTGGTTGATCCAGTTTAGGGACTAAGTCAAGGTCACCCAATTTAGAACAAAGACTGGACCTATCAAATGTATTGTTCCCATCTTGCAGGAGAGTTCACAGGCATGCTAACCTGTTTGCTTAGGTGAATGTTCTCAGAGCAGTATCCTCTCCAGCCTTTTCCAGGGCTCACTACAGTGAGAAGGACACAAGAAAAGAGAGCAAAGGAGAACTCTGGGATTGTCCTGACCTTGGATGTGAGCAGCACTTCAGATTCTGCTCTGTCCTGCTTCAGGCAGTGCCGTCATCTCTTCGTGATCCAGACCCTGGATGCCCCAGACCCTGGACAGCTCCCAGAGCAACCAGTCAGCCCCATGGTCAGCACTGACCAGGAGCACACAGAAGTTAGATCATGCAACAAAAGAGAACGTTGCTCCAGCAGTGCCTCAGTGAACTGCAGGGTTTTGTAGCCTGTTACTCAGGTAGGGTGGCTTTGCCTTGCCCCTTCCATAAGCAGGCTTTGTGTTTTTAAAGGGGTCTTGCCTGATTTTGCAGACACCTGCTCTGGTGTCGCTGGGGGACCTCCACCATGGCCAAGAGGTCCTTGGAAGATTCCTCTGAATCCGAGGACACTGGCAGGCTGGGTCCTTGGGTTTTGACAAGGGAGGGGTCTGTAGCTCAGTGGCAGAGCATCCACTTTGCAAGCAGAAGTTTGAGCCAGGCCTCACCTGACATCAACCCAAGGCTGTTTTCAATGCCTAAGAGTTGGCAAAGTCACCCAGTCCCATCTTAACTCACAAGGTTAGTTAAAGGGAACCTCTCCTTGCTGCCCCTGCCTCCCAGGAAGGTACACTTCTCATTAGTATTATTGCTCCATGTATCGCTTGGGTTTGGTTTGGGTTCTTCTAGAGTAATTTGGAAAGTCCTCTGGAAAAAAAAAATTCCTTTGTGGAGCAATATGAACAAACAGCATGCTGAGTGGATAAAGGGGGTGCTGGTGGTGACCAATAGCTGCCCTTGGGTGAGCTTGGGTGAGCTCCTGGATATTGAATGGCTGTTTCACTTGGCATGGCCTGCCAGGAGTTCCCAGCCTTGGGTCCCCAGGTTTCTGCTTGCCTGCAGAAAGTTCCAAGTCCCCTCCCTGGCAGCATCTCCAAGATAGGACTGAGAGAGACTGAACTCTTGGAGAAGCCGCTGCCAGTCTGGGTAGACAGTGCTGAGCTAGATGGACCAAGGGTCTGACTCAGTCTATGGCAGCTTCCTCTGTTCCTATGCTGTTGCACCTCAACTCCCATCAGCCACTGAAGCCCAACTGCTGGGGACCTCATAGCAACACAGGATGCTGCCATATACTGAGTCAGACCATCGGTCCATCCAGTTCAGTATTGTCTACACAGACTGGCAGCGGCTTCTCCAAGGTTGCAGGCATGTATCTCTCTCAGTCTCAGCCCTGTCTTGGAGATGCTGCCAGGGAGGGAACCTTCTGCATGCAAGTCTGCAGGTGCTCTTCCTAAGGGGGATATCTTCCAGTGCTCACACATGTAGTCCCCCATTCAAATGAAAACCAGGGTGGACCCTGCTTAGCAAAGTGGGCAACTCATGCTTGCTACCGCAAGGCCAGCTCACTCCCCGCAGTTTATGAGGGACTGGCCCAGCATCATACAGCAAGCTTCATGGCTGAGGGAGGCTCTGAATACAGATCTTCCTGTTCCAAGAGACCAACACTCTAACCACTATGTTATACTGGCACTCAGTGCTATACAAAGAAGCCTGTCCTTTTGTCTTTTCTGACAACTCCCATCATCTCCAGTCACAATGGCCAAAGTTGGAGTACCCCTGAGTTAATAAATAAATGGCTGGGGATGATGGGAGTTGTAGTCCAACGTAATCTCTGGACCCATACTGCTCAGTTAATAAATAAATGGCTGGGGATGATGGGAGTTGTAGTCCAACGTCATCTGTGGACCCAAGTTGGAGTACGGCTGAGTTAATATATAAATGGCTAGGGGTGATGGGAGTTGCAGTCCAACGTCATCTGCAGCCCCAAGCTGGGGAACCCGTGATTTAATATAGAAATGGCTGGGGGTGATGGGAGTTGTAGTCCAAAAAAATCTGCAGCTCCAAGTGGGAGAAGGACCCCTGGGTGGGACGATGATGGGGAGGGGGGAAAGAGGCTCCTCGGCTTGGCCAACCCTGGGCTGGAGGGAGGGGTGGCGGCAGGAAGCCTCCGGGTGGCGCCAGCGAGGACCTCCGGCCGGCAGGGGGCGCTGCGGCAAGGACACGGGCAGCCGCTCCGCTCCTGGCTACGGCGAGAGCAGCAGCTTCCTGGCACTGGCCCGGCACGGCCGCCGCTCGCTGGTTCGCTGCTCTTGCGCTGCGCTCCGCTGCTCGGCCAGCCCTTCCCCGCCTCGCCTCAGGCCCGCAGCAGCGGCGGCGAAGACGACGACGACGGGCCATGGCCGAGTGGAGCCCCGCCCAGGTGAGGCAGGAGCGGGCCCGCGGGGGGCGGTTGGGGCGAGATCCGGGCCCCGCGTGGGGGGGGGGCGAAGGCAGGAGGAGAAGCGGTTGCGGGGGGGGGATGCGGCCTCAGCGCCCCCGCCGTCCGCTCGTCGCCACCCCCCCGGGACTCCCCCCGCAGATGCCGAGCGAGGCTGGCCGCTGCTTCGCCCCTCGCTGCCCCGCGGGACGGAGAGCGGCAGCCCCGAGGGAAGAGGAGCCCCGCAGCCGCCGCCCCCCCGCGCCCTCCCTCTCTCCTTCCCGATTTGACGCAGCATCGCCTCCCTGTCAGTGGAGGCAGCGGCGCTCCTGGGGGGGGAGGGAGGGGGGCAGAAGGGGCCGGCCTCGGTCTCGCCTCATCTCACCCCCCCCCCCCGCAACCCCACGACGTTGGTTTTCTCTCCCGCTGACGAGCTGCTGCCTGGCCGGACCCTGCGCCTGGCGGGCTGCCTCTCCTCCTCCTCCTCCTGCTGCTTTTGCTTTTGGCATTGAAGCAAAACCTGGGAAAGGAGCCGCCCCCCCCCCGCGCGCATGGCCCCCATCCCACCAGTGGGGACCCGCGAAGGGCCGCCCCCCCCGCCGCCGCCCCGTGGCATTTGCCCTGCTGCGGTGCCCAGATGCTTTCAAGTCGCCCACCAAGGGGCAGTGAGCATCGGAGCCAGAGGAAGCTGCCATAGACTGAGTCAGACCCTGGGTCCCTCTAGCTCAGGATTGCCGGCACAGACTGGCAGCAGCGGCTTCTCCAAGGGCTGACCCAGTTCCGCTGGCTGCTTCCTCTGATCTCCCCTTTTCCACACATGCAGGGCAGTGTGTGCCTCTTGACCAGACCTGGCCCTGCTTGGCTTCTGCAAGATGGCTGCATCGTGTGCCTCCCAATGGTGCCCAGAGATTTAAAAATGGGATGCTGGTTTTGAGGAATCAGTTAGGCTTTTCTTTGTTCTTTCCTCCTAATTTATAGATGTGAATCTGGCCCGTGTAATTCTAGCACTGAAAGGCTGCCACGGGCCCTTTAGGCCAGCCTCTTGCTCAAAGGACATATTTACAGCCAAGCCTTGAAATTGTTTAATATTTCTCAGTGACAGTGTGTTTTTAGGCACTAGGGCCTTGCCTGAAGTATCCTTGATGGAAGCCTGCCCAGTCTTTCCTTGTAATCCCCAGAGACAGCATGTCCTAATGTCCTTAAGCACTTTTCTCCATTACTGGACTGCTCATGGAGTTAGATTTTTCTAAAAGTTCAACAAAACTTGCCTTCTTGTTACTTAATCCTTTTGCTGGTTGGATATCCCTATCTTGGATAGGGTTCACTTAGCCTGCTTATACAATGTTGTTTGCTCAGGTCAACACATAACCAGTCTTTTCATTCTTTCTTGCTCTAACGTGCCTTGTAAAACCTTCATAAACTTCAGAATTCTTTCCAATTTTCTCAACTGTGTTGACTTGTGCCATCCATGTATGTTCATGTGTTCAGCAGAATGATTAGTACCGTTGCTTCCTTAGTCTTGGAAATTGTACTTGTGCTGATGCAATTTAGATGCTTCGCTCCAAAGCCACCTGCCTGCTAGTCTTCAGAAGCCAAAAGCACAACTTTCCTTTTCCATCATACAGGTGAAACTCGGAAAATTAGAATATCGTGCAAAAGTCCATTAATTGCAGTAATGTAAATTAAAAGGTGAAACTGATATATGAGACAGACGCATTACATGCAAAGCGAGAGAAGTCAAGCCTTAATTTGTTATAATTGTGATGATCATGGCGTACAGCTCATGAAAACCCCAAATCCACAATCCCAGAAAATTAGAATATTACATGGAACCAAGAAGACAAGGATTGAAGAATAGAACAATATCGGACCTCTGAAAAGTATAAGCATGCATATGTATTCAGTACTTGGTTTGGGCCCCTTTTGCAGCAATTACTGCCTCAATGCAGCGTGGCATAGATGCTATCAGCCTGTGGCACTGATGAGGTATTATGGAAGACCAGGATGCTTCATTAGCGGCCTTCAGCTCTTCTGCATTGTTTGGTCTCATATCTCTCATCCTTCTCTTGGCAATGCCCCATAGATTCTCTATGGGGTCAGGTCAGGCGTGTTTGCTGGCCAATCAAGCACAGTACACTGTATACTTTTCAGAGGTCCGATATTGTTCTATTCTACAATACTCGGACCTCTGAAAAGTATACAGTGTACTGTGCTTGATTGGCCAGCAAACTCGCCTGACCTGACCCCATAGAGAATCTATGGGGCATTGCCAAGAGAAGGATGAGAGACATGAGACCAAACAATGCAGAATTGCTGAAGGCCGCTAATGAAGCATCCTGGTCTTCCATAATACCTCATCAGTGCCACAGGCTGATAGCATCCATGCCACGCTGCATTGAGGCAGTAATTGCTGCAAAAGGGGCCCAAACCAAGTACTGAATACATATGCATGCTTATACTTTTCAGAGGTCCGATATTGTTCTATTCTTCAATCCTTGTCTTCTTGGTTCCATGTAATATTCTAATTTTCTGAGATTGTGGATTTGGGGTTTTCATGAGCTGTACGCCATGATCATCACAATTATAACAAATTAAGGCTTGACTTATCTCGCTTTGCATGTAATGCGTCTGTCTCATATATCAGTTTCACCTTTTAATTTGCATTACTGAAATTAATGGACTTTTGCACGATATTCTAATTTTCCGAGTTTCACCTGTAATTTTCCGAGTTTCACCTGTATAACATTTTTCAGCTGCCAAAGGCTGAACTGTCACTCAACAGTGATCTGTTGAGTGTAACTCTATGGCTACATTTAATGGAGTCACCTCTCAGTTTTGCACAATGCAATCCCTGCTGCAGTGTAAGCCCTTCTAATCTGCTTACCTATCTAGTGTGACACCTCTGTCTCTGAGTGACTCTGTCACTGGTGTAGCACCACATGATTGTAATTGCAACATAACCAGCACTGGATGCGTGAAATGGCCACTACTTCATGTAATATCCATAAAGTGTAGCATGCATTCCAGTTGTTGTGTGGAGCATTTCCCTGTTGCTGTCAGCTACCAGGAATCCTTCCTGGTGGCATAGAGACTCTCCATGTGGCATACCATTCCTCATATTTGAGTTGCAGAATAATGACAAGCTTTGACTCTCTAGACTCCATGGGTGGCTTCCAGGTCCTTCAGAGAAGTATGAAAGGACTGCATCTGTCTAATTAATTACCATGATGGTGGTAATAACAACAGTCTCTTCCTCTTGAAGCCCTCTGCTAGTCTGTCCTGCCTGCCCTCTTCCCAGCCCTCCTTGTGTCGTCTGCTTTGTCTCTTCTCAGCCCCCTTTGTCTCCTCCACCCCTGGCTGTGCCTCTTGCCATGCTGCTTCCTGTGCCTGGAACAGGTTTCCCCCTCCCTGTTTGTCTGACCACTTATCCTCTTCACTTGTCTCTCTGGTTTCTCTTTTGATCGCTACCCTCTCTTGTTTTCCATCCATCTGGGAGCGAACATTTCCAAGTGCCAGGGTACTAATGGTGGCTGGTGAGTTCCAGCTGACTGTCCTCCTGGTGTGGCATTGCCAGGTGTGACTGCTTGCTTGCTTGCTTCTGTGCTTAACCGTGGGCAAAGTTGGTGGGGGGAGCGTGATCAGGCCATGTTCTCTCCTTATCCTGCTGAAGGACAAGTGTTTAAATCCAGCAGCATGACATGGTACTAATAACTGATGGATGAAACATGGGCAGGGACGGGGGACAGCAGAGTCAGCTCTGAAATCGTCTGTGCTGAAGCTTGAAAGGTGCCTGGAGAGGCACTCGGGTCATTTCCAGGTTTTGCACAGCACTTGAAGACCTGTTGATACTCAGGAATAGCCACCATGTGGTGACTTACTTCCAATAGGCATCCCTTTACATTTGTCTGTACCTTGGTTCATCTGCAGCCCCTGGTACGTCCTGTATGTGCAGGATTTTGCATCTGCCTGGATCACCACCCTAAGTTTCTAGTCTTTACGTACTTCTCTTACCAGGGTGTGTGTGTGTGCGTATGCACTTTAAATGGCATTTTTGAGAGAATCAGTAGGTGGACAGGACAGGCCTTCCAGTGTTCATGAGGGATTCAGCACTTTCCATGTCACTTCCCATGCTTGGCAGGAGCAGAAGTGTATAGAATGTGCAAACAGATCCATTTGCTGCGTCCCTTGGCCCAGTAGCTGGTGACTACTTTTCCTTTTTGAGGAAGGATCTTTCAAGAACATTTAGCCCCTAGATCCTTACCCTAGAAGCAGAGGTGCACCTAGGTTATTTTGGAGCCTGGACTTAAAGACCTTTGGAAGCCCCCTGAGCCCCCCCCCCACAGTATTTTAAACACATGTTTAACGTGACCACCACACCACCTAGGACAGACTAAAAAGGATTTGGAGGCCTTGGACTTTGGCCCTGAAGTCCTCTGCCTAGAAGTACTGGCAGAGCTGGACACTCCAGCAGGGGAGAGCTGCTTCCTTCCCAGGCTGTGTTGGTAGGTGACTCCTTTCCCACTTCTCTTCTTGCAAACAGGCCCTTGAGTGGGACGCGGAGCCCCAGCCCCTGGCAGCCCCTCAGCCCCTCAGCACCACTGAGCAAACGCCCATGGGGGATGTGCTCCCTGAGGCAGCAGAGCTGTCCCTGACAGTTGTGGCCGAAATCCAAGCGGTGGAGAGCAAGGTGGATTCTTACGCAGCACAGCTCATGAGTCTGGAGGGCAGGATGGGGATGGCTGAGACGAAGCTGGATGGCTGCGAGAAGACTGCGGTGGAGTTTGGGAACCAGCTGGAGAGCAAGTGGGCCGCCCTGGGGACCCTGATCCAGGAGTATGGGCAGCTCCAGAGGCGGCTGGAGAACATGGAGAACTTGCTGAAGAACCGCAACTTCTGGATCCTGAGGCTCCCCCCAGGCTCCAGAGGAGAAATCCCCAAGGTAAACATGTGCTGGGGGAGAGGCCAAACCTGACCGACTCCTTTTCTCTACCCACAGATGGCTGCTTTGTGTAAGCCACTGCCGAACTGGCTATACCACCAGTAATCCTAAATTGAGAGCCCTTCAACTTATGTTTGTCTTCAGTTGTTTTAACCGTCAAGACAGGAGTAAATTGGATGGGGTAAAATAGCACCTGGGTAATTAGAAGTCTTGCCTCCGTCTTGGCATAAGAGGCTCTGCCTAAATTCACTCTCTGGGGGAGAGACCCCCAAACCTTCCTCTTATTTCGTCAAGCCTTTCAGAGACTGAATAGCCTTGGGGATTTTTTAGCTTAAATTTAATACATGCTTTTAATTGTATTTCAAAATCCTTAGGACAGCGCTGTGTGTGTGTGTGGTGGGGCAGTGGGGGGGGGGGTGGAATCCTCCTCCAAGTCAGGCCCCTGTCTGATTTTAATATGTCTGCTTCATATTAAAAAATAACCATCCTGTAATCACAACAAGAGGCAGGTGAGTTGGTTTCCTCAAAATAATGGTCAGTGACCACAGAAAGGAGAAACTCCTTTTCCCAGCTCTGAGGAATCCAATTCAGGTTGAGATGTGGTTCACACAGTCATCTGACTCTAGTTTTAATGTGTGCTACTGACATTAGTGTGATTGTGTGAACCATGCCAAAGTGGGAATCTCTGATTTATCTCGGGCTGTAAAGCACCTTGGTGTGGGTTCACACAGCCACGCTAATGTGGGTAGCCCATGTTAAGTCTGGATTCCAGAGGAGGTGGGCCATTACTTCTCACACGGCTTGATGTGATTGCAGGTCCCTTTGCTGTTTGATGAAGCCTCCTGCAGTTTCTCTGAGCAAGAGTGGAGGAGTTTGGATGAAGGGCAGAAGGACCTCTACAGGCACATCATGAAGTGCAACTACAAGGCCGTGGTCTCAATGGGTAAGGAGGGCCCACGTGGTGTGGCTGAGCAAATGGTGTGTTGGGAGGAGAGGCTGGTGTGGATGAGTCCTAGTCCCCAGATGGCCTGCGGGCTCACTAGTTGGCTCCAGCTCAGTTGATCACCCTGAATAATCCAGACCAAGGTCATGAGTGGAGAACAGGGCACTGAAGACGGGAAGCCCCCATATCCTGTGTCAGGCCATTAGCCCATCTTGTCAAGTAAGGGGTGCAAGGGCCTTCCTGGAGATCGGTTTAACTGGAAGTGCCAGGATGGGACCTGGCACCTTCTGCCTGCAAAGTCTGCACTCTGTCTGCCACTAAGCTGTGACTCCTGTGGATAGGAGGTGCTTACAGAGCAAACATTTCCAGATAACTTGTGCAAGTGAGCCAAGCTGCAAAACTGGCATGGTCACTGGCCAGCCTGTCTTGGCAGGCAATTCTTTACTAACTCCAAATACGGTGATCAGTCCCTGAGTCCCTTTATGTGAACAAAACCCACCCACAAAGTCATTCCAGGAGAAATCAAAGTGGGTGGGAAGAGACCCAGTTGCTTTAATTCTGTCACCCATAGGATCTTAGGAACCTGGCTTATACTGAGTCAGACCATTGGTCTTTCTAGCTCCCTCTTGTCTACACTGACTGGTAGCAACTTTTCAAGTCTTCAGGCAGGAGTCTCTCCCAGCCCTACCTGGAGATGCTGCCAGGGATTGAAGCTGGGACCTTCTGCATGCCAAGCAGACCAATGCTATTCCACTGAACTATGGCCCTGAGGGGAATATCTTACAGTGCTCACAACTGGTCTCTCATCCAAATGCAAGCCAAGGTGGATCCTGCTTAACAAGAGGCCATTCATGTTGGCTACCACAAGACCAACCATCTTCCCACCGTACTCTTATCTGAAAGAAGAGGAAAGCAAAGCCTTGTTCTTGCTAAGAGTGTTCTTTTCCCACATGCAGATGCCGCCATTTCAAAACCTGACCTCCTTTCCCGGATTGAGCAAGGGGAAGTCATGGATCAGGGGGATGAGGAAAGAGAGCCCCTTAAAGAGTCCGTCCTGGGTGAGTAACAGAGTCTACAGCTTTGCAGCTGTGTGCGAGAGAGTTTGCTTAAATCCAGCACTAGCCCTGGAGGTACGAAGAGCCCGGTTTCTCAGACTTGTATCCTCAGATGTCGTCCGACTACAACTCCTATCACCTCCAGCCACAATGGGCAAAGGGAATTGATGGGGCTGTAATCCAACATTTGAGGACCCCTGACTTGGACAACAGCAAACAACTCGCACAACCTTGACAACATTTGCCAATCTCTTCTCTCCGCCTCTGTGGCCTCTGCGATTCTGCTCCCGATCCACTCGATGGGCCATTGCACTTGCCTCTCTCCATCTGCAATCTGTGCTGCCTTAAAAACAGGATGGAAATAATATTAATATTTATTATTAGAAATATTTATAACCCACTTTTCAGCAACAACAAATCTCAAGGCAGCTTACATAGCCAAGGCAATGAGCAAAGGGGTTATGTGCCCACAGAGGCACACAGTCTAAAGATGCACAGAAGGGAGGCCCCAGCAACATCCACTGGAAAGACCTGAAGCTGGGCTGGATCAAGGCAGTTGCTTTCCCCTTGCTAAATATAAGAGAAGCCCCCCTTTGAAAGGTGCTTCATTTGCACCGTGTACGTGACGGTGGTGGTGAGATCTGACGGCAGCTTCATCTTTCTTTGAGGTTTTAGTTCTTTGTGGATAAACGTTTGAGCCTCTGTAGTGTGCTGTGGGAAAGCATGTTTTGATGTAAGATGAGATGGACCTGGGTTCAGGCTCCTTTTTGTCCTGAAACTGGGGCCACCCCCAAAGAGCTGCCCTGCACAATCCAGAGAGGACTGCCTGGGGATCACTTGTAATGTTGAAGAGGATGCTGGGATGAAAATGCTTAACATGGCAAAAGCAGTCATGCTGATCCAGCACAAGGTTTGCTAAAGTGACAGTCCTGCCCATCCTGACCTGGGAGTGAATCACAGTTAAATCACTGGGGCTTACTTATGAGTAGATACGCATAGGATTGTGCCAGAAGTGAGCTTGGGCAGCTCCCTTCAGAACGTGCTTAACTCTTCCATGGAAATCCAAGAGCGTTAAACATGCCCCTGTTTTAAAAAAACCCAACCACCAAATACATCCCCCTGTTTTGCAGAACTCTTGTGAGGATAAAAAGGGACAATGTCCTGAGCCCTTGGGATGTGGCAGAAAAGAAACCAGTCTTCAAATGTGTTTGAATATTAAAAGCAGAGACTGGTTTTGTCCCCTGGGATTTCCACCAAGTTACTCAAGACTGTATAAACTGGGATTTCCACCCCCTTAAGACTGTCTTGAGGAGGTGGGAATCTGCACCAGGACAAGCTGAATTCTGCAATTGGCACAAATTATGCAAATCAAACACATTTTATTGTTCCCAGCATGTTCTCCCTCATCCTCGCTTCTGTGACTTCACCAGAAACCTCCTACATATGTACAAGCGCATCTTGTTGTAACAGCCATAAAGGCTAGAAACTTCTTTAAAAATTAAAAAAAGGACCATATTTCTCAGAATGTGGAATTCTCCACCCAAAGCACAGGTCTCATGCTTGTGCTGTGCTTATATGGAATTGCTGAGTAGTGCAATCAGTCCTTGAGTTCATGAAGAAGGTGGAGGTGATCCCACATGTCAGTTGTGAGGAGGTGAGCTATGTAATACTTCAGGTTGGGATGGGCTGGACCCACCGGAGAGCAGTCCCTTTGGAATCCTGTCTGAAATGTAGCGGTGGTGGTGGTCGTGGTGAGCGGTTGTTCCTCTTCTCCCTTTAAACAGGCTCTCCCATTTGTGCTCTCAACGATAGTTCCTGGATAGAACAGGAGGAGATGTCCCTTGTCAAAAGCATGGGGGACTTGGAGGAGAGAGAAATCCCTGGAGACTCCGACATGGGTGAGTTGGGCAGAGGTGGGGTTGGGGAGGCCTAGGAGCACCCTGTGATACTTGGGCTGGGAGAAACAGAGAGATACTGCTCCTGTGCCAAGGGCAGGAGGCAGTAAGGTGAACATGGTCAGAGGACAGGTAGAGAGGCAGTGGGCAGAGGAATTTCTCCCACCTTCTCCTGGGCTTCCCTTTGCTTTGGTTCCAGCCATCAACCATAGGAGAGCTGTGGAAGTGGGTAGGACACAGATTGCACCCAGTTAGGTTTCCTTACCATCAGGGCTTGTAGCCTTCTGTGATTCTGCATGCAGAATTTGGCATCCAAAGCAAACTCTGGCATTGAGCATTGGAGAAAGCTGTTAGGCAGCTGTCTGGAGAATGGAGTCTTGGGGCACTGAGAGGTAAGAGGCCAGTGTCTGGAATTCTGCACAGATCCCCGAGTATCTCAGCCTTCCTTTTAAAAACAAGTTTCCGACCCTTATGATCATGGAGACCTGTTTGGTTGACTAAGATAATTTCTACCCTGGTTTTTTGTCAATATGTTCCCCAAGATGGCTAACAATAACATGCACATATCAACAAAACACATTCCGCATATGGGGGAATGTTTTGCTTGTGCAATGGCAAAGGGACAATTTTTGCCTATCCCACCTTCCCTCTGTGGCCCCTGATTCCCCGCTCCCCCCCCATATGTCACTGAGACTTTTGCAGCCTTAGTACCATATTGGGGTCAGGAAAGAATTTCCCCCAGTTCAAACTGTCAGAACCCTGTTGAGAGGGTGGCAAATGTTCTTCCTCTGTAGCCAGTGGCCTGGCTTATCTGCTCGAGGCAGAGGTTCTCAAACCTGAGTCCCCAGATGTTGTCCCTTCAGCTCCCATAATTCTCAGCCATAATGGACCAGGGGGCTTTTTTGTTCCCTCCTACTGTATTCCCCTAAACACCACCAAATTGCCTGTTTTCGTTGTCTTACCAGGCACTCCACAGCTCCTAGAGGAAGACCCGGAAAGCTTAGAGCTGCCTGGCATGTTTCCCAGAAAATGGACGGAGGTGTTCCAGGGTCCAGGTGAGGAACTGCTCTGTGAAAGCCAGCCCATCTCCATCACTCCTCCCCGGAAGCCTCCCGGGAGCAACCTGAGACGGTCGGCTCGCTGCGTGGGAGATTCTCGGAAAGAGGACCCCTCCACGTTAGCGGTGGAAGCTCACAGCGGCCCATACATCTGCTGTGAGTGTGGGGAAGGCTTCCTGGACAAGCAGCTCTTCACTACCCACCAAAAGAGCCATGGGGGAGGAGGGACCTACCCGACAATGGACCTTGGAGGGGGCCTGAAGACAAAGCCCAGCCCAGCCACTCCCCAGCCGCGAGCTCAGGCTCCGGCCCGGCCCAAAGCTCCCAAGCGCCCTGAGCCCCAGAGAGGCCCCAGCCTCAAACCCAGTGCTGGGAAGCGCCCAGGAAACCACATGGTGGAGCGGCCATACACCTGCACGCAGTGCAAAGAGAGCTTCAAGCTGGAGGTGAGCCTCTTGCTCCACCAGAAGCTGCACACGGCAAAGGGGGACGGGCCTCTGACGTGCACCTACTGCGGCAAAGACTTCCGCGACCTTTCCAAGGCGGTCCGGCACCAGCGCATCCACACGGGCGAGAGGCCCTACCAGTGCACAGAGTGTGGGAAGAGCTTCATCCGGCGCGACCATCTCCTCAAGCACTGGCGCGTCCACACTGGCGAGACGCCCTACCAGTGCGCCACGTGTGGGAAGAACTTCCGCTACAAGGAGTCTCTGAACTGCCACCAGAAGATCCACACCCGCAACCCTACGGCGCACCACCTGGCTGTGGGGACTCACACCGGCCTCGTGGCCTTGAAGCAAGAGCAACCGTAGCGGCTCCCGCTCTGAGCTTGGCCACTCCCAGCATGCGGCAGCACAGGACCCATTTGCCCCCAGATGTAGCAGGGCATGCTGGGACACGGGGGTGGGGCGGGCTCCCTCTTGTGGACTGTTTGAGTGTAACTTGCCCCAGGTGAGGGGTTGGCACCAGGCCAAGACATAAGCTACGTCCTGCTTCTGCCCTGGTGGGATGCACTTTGCACTTGGACGGGCCTTGGCAGCCCCACCTCGGAGGCGGCTCCATTCTGCGGAGAACCGTGCTGCAGGCTGCACAGGGGGGCACCTGGTGAGGATTCCCTGCTGCTCCCTTCTGCACACGCAGGAGCCCAGCATCGCAAGTGCTGCCAGGCGACACTGTGGCAGAGCTTCTCCATGAGGTGAATGTCGGTACCCCATGAATCACACGGCAAGGACCAGGAACTCGGGAGGCGGCAGACATGAAAGCGCCTCTCCCTTTGATCCTGTCCAGAAGGGCTCCAGCCCCACTAAGCACCTCCTCGGAGCTGAAGTCAGAACCTGTCGCTTCCCAGTTAATTGTTACTAGTAAAGGTGTTTGTTTTTCCCCTTTTGAAACTGCGTTTGATTACACGCCCAGATAACGTGTACAAGTGAGAGCAGCTTCAACCAGACTCTGTAATGGGTCAATTATTATACAGCGCCAAGAGCTCGTGTTGTGTCGTTTCACCGTATTCCAGCAGGATATACCGCCTGCCCCTTAGTCCTCAGTTCTCACGCACTCTACGGCATCCGAGAACTGCCCCTGTTGTCTTCTTGTTGGTGTTAATTTTTTTTGTTCCAAAGGCATCTTTGTAAATATTGGTTGAATTATATATCAATTTCAGTGTTGTTGAGCTAAGTGTCAGCTGAGGTGACTGTAATGAACCAGCTTTTCCTCCATGTGATGTCAGGTGTTTGGTCTGTGGCTGCGTTTCTTTTGTAACACTTTATTTTGCAAAATATGTCAATACAGTGTGTCTCTTCTGAAGCCCTTGACTCATCTCTGGCTAGGGGGTATAAAGAAGTCTGGCTGAGGCAGTGCTCAGAGGCAGGTGAATTTATCCATAGAGCCTCTTGTTCCCTGACATTTAGGGAGCTGAAGAGCATCTAGGCTCCAAGTTCCCTCCCTGGCTTCTCCAGGATAGGGCTGAGAGAGACTCCTGCCTGCAACCTGGGAGAAGCCGCTGCCAGTCTGTGTAGACAATACTGAGCTAGATAGACCAATGGTCTGACTCAGTATATGGCAGCTTCCTATGTTCCTAAGAATTCCATGATTGTAGTAGCTGGTCTTGATGAAGCTACCTTCTCCTGAGTCAGGCTTTGGGTCCGTCTAGCCCAGTGTGCTGTTCTTTGACAGGCAGCAGCTTGCTGAGAGATCTTTCCTGCAACCTGATCTTTTTTTACCCAGAGGTGCCCTGGCATCTTGGACCCAGGGCCTGATAGTGGCGGCTTCACAAGCCAAGGCTTGAGTCTGGGACCTTCTGCAGGCAAAGCATATGCTCTGCCCACTGCTCTGCTACAGGCCCCACCCCTGAAGAAGAATACGAGATCCTGTCCTGGAAAAGCTGGACTGCAACCTGTATGAATTAGGCAAACAGAGGTCACTTGAGTGCTTTCTCCGATTTTGCATCATTCATTTTGTATGGGAAGGGAAAGACCACTCCTTGTCCTTAACTAGTGGTCATCTCACGAGCTGCCTCTCTGATTTCTGCAGTTTCCAGAGGTGCTGCACTTCAGGGTCACAAGGGCTGGAAATCTGCTTCTTAGAATGAAAGTGGAAGTTTTGAGGAAGCGGAACTCTGCACCCTCTACCACACTACAATGCTGTTATTTTAAAACATGTATACCCTGCTTTGTAAAATTACAGTACCTGGCAGCAAATCTAAAAACAATCCCAGAAACACACTAGGGCAGTTCACACAATCGGCAGTAGGGTAGAAGAAACCTCACGTAGGAGCTCTGCATACTCCTGGCTTTTGATCGTGTGTCAGTTGAAAGTGAGGTGGGGCACTTGATCGTGAGCTAAGCCCCAGCTGGGTAAGAGTAGCATGCCCTACCCAGATTCCGTCCCCAGAACAAGGTAGGAAGCAAAATTCTCCTAGCCAGCTGGGGCTTGACAGACGCTCAAGCTCCCCACCTCTGATCTTGTTTTTAACTGACACATGATTGAAAGTCGGAAGCATGCGGAGCTCCTGAATTTGGATATGAGGCTTCTCCTGCCCTCATGTCGATGGAGTGTCCTGCTCTGTCCTAACAGTGGGTGGCTTCCTCTCGTGGCAGGGTACTCTCTGCACAACTCCCTGCTCAAGTTATCAGCTGGCCTAGTGGTCCATCTCGCCTAGTACAGCCTGGCATAGGGGACCTGTTAGCAGGAGAGGCCGAGGCCTAGTAGAGGGCTTCCACCACTTTGCTTCTAAAATGAGGGGCTCCGAGCCACCCGGAAACCCCGTCCTCTGCTCGGGAAGGTCTGCCTCTGGAGAGAAGGCTGGCGCGAGGGGGAATGGCCTTTGTTGTCGTCTTCACGCATTGGCGGTGCCACTTGATACAGAAAGTGGCTTCTTCTGGATCCTCTGCTTGGAGCATCTTGGGGTGGGGGGAACAGCAAGGGCAGGTCATCTTGGGAGTGTTTTGTTCTCTGTCCTAGACCTTTAAACTCTGCCTCGAGGACCTTGGGGGTCCCTTTGCTGAGGGCTTGGCTAGAGTCTGGTTTGTCAGTGGTTTGTCCTAATGAGTGAGGGGGGCACCAAAGGAGGCGCAGCTGCCTCCGCTTCCTGGCAGCAGCTGGGGTGGCTGCCGCCATGGCCCAAGGCAGCACAGCCCCTGGGTGGGGCCACCCAAACTGCTACCAGGAAGCAGAGAGGCAGTTGAGCCTCCTTTCGTGCCCCCTTGTCTCAATGGGATGAGCCGCTACTGCTCGGGGTTATGGAGTGGTGCCGCTGGGTAGCTGTCACTGGCCCAGAGCCCTCAGAAAAGCCCGTGGCTTGTCCTCGAGACCACGTCTGTGCCCAGAGCCTGTGTGTAGTGGTGGCAGAGTGACACTCCTGGGGCCCACCCAGATAGGAGATGGCCATGGAGGCCAGCTGGCCAAGGACCTTGGTGCCTGGAGCGGCCCTGGGTTCACCGCACACAAGAACAGCCCTGCTGGATCAGGCCCAAGAAGGCCTCTCTAGTCCAGCATCCTGTTTCACACAGTGGCCCACCAGCGGCCTCTGGGGAGCCCACAGGCAAGGGGTATGTGCATGCCCTCTCTCCTGCTGCTGTTGCTCCCCTGCAACTGGGATTTGGAGGCATCTTGCCTCTGAGGCTGGAGGTGGCCCACAGCCATCAGACTAGTAGCCATTGAGAGACCTGCTCTCCATGAATCTGTCTAAACACATTTTCAAGGTGGCCATCGCCACATCCCATGGCAAGGAATTCCATAGATCAGTTATGCGCTGTGTGAAAAAGTACTTCCTCTTGTGGGTCCTAAATCCCCCGACCTTCAATTTCATGGGATGACTCCTGGTTCTAGTGGGGGGGGGGGTGTGAGAGAGAAATTTCTCTCTGTCTACCCTCCCCACACCTTGCATCATTTTATACACTCTTAGCCTGGCTGACAGTCTTGGGGCAGGGAGGAGTGGCCCACCCCCAGGGTTGCAGACCTTTGCGTGCCCAAGTTGTGCTTTGGGATGAACTATGCCCAGGGTCGCTAAGATGGGTCCCCAGCACTGCTGGACTACAGCTCCCACCATTCCCAAAGACCAGTGTGGCTGAGGATGATGGGAGTTGTAGTCCAACAGCAGCTGGGGCCTCCAGCTTGGGAACCCCTGGACTAAGCCACTATCGGGTAAAGGCAGAAGAGCCTTTCAAAGGCACAGCACCCAAATGCCACTGCCGGTCTGCTTCCATGGAGCCCTGGGGGGGGGGGCAACCTCTGGGTCACTGGGCCGCCCTCCTCCTCCTCCTCCTCCTCCTCCTCGCCTTCCGCAAGAAGCGCCTTGTGCTTTGAAGCGGCCCCAAGAGCGGGCAAGCCAGGCTCGGCTTGTACTTCTGTCCAAAGCGCGCAGGAGGGCGGCGGCGGCGGCGGCGAGTCCGATGGGATGTCCGAGCCGAAGAGCAGCGGAAGGAAAACCAAGGAGGGCCGATCACCGGCTGCAGCCACAAGACACGCGGCCAGGCAGGCGGGGGCCTTTAGCTGACCCCCTAAGGGGCCCGCAGCCGAGCCTGGCTGGGTCGGGCATGGTCAGGAGGGCAGCCACCACCACCCACCCACCCACCCTGTAAGGTAGGCCAGTGCCAGAGGCGGCAGGTGGGGCGGCCGGGCGGGTTCAAGGCGGCCGGGGCAAGAGATTCCAGCCCGCCGGGGCTGCTTCCTCCGCGGCTGAACCGCCCCCAGCCAAGCCGGCAGGCACGGATTCCCCCCCCGCCCCCGCCCCCGCCCCCGCCCCCGGGTGTGTGTTCGAGCCGAGAGCCGAGCCGCGCTCCTGCCTCTGCAAGGCGAGCCGGGTCCCCCCGCAGGCCGGCCGGGCCGAGGCGGCGGCGAGCGTGCGCGGCTCCTCCTCTTCCCCTCTGCCCCCAGCGGACTCGGGACCCGCAGCGGCCACCTCCCCTCCCGCTCCTGCTTCGTAGCGCGGATCCGTTCCGGGGCTGGGCGCCGCCGCTCCTCCTGCTCCTGCTCCTGCTCCTCCCTGCTGCCTGCCTGGGCCAGAGACCGAGTCTTGCTCGCTGGCTGAGGACGCGCCGCCTCTGCCTCCTCCTCCTCCTCCTCCTCCTCCTCGTCGTAGCGCGGCGGAGAACCGTGATGGCTGCTGCGGCTGCTGGGTGGGATTCTGCTGCCCAGGTAAAAAAAAACAAAACCCCAACCCCCAAGGGCGGGGGGCGCCCAAGAAGCTCCTCCGGCTCCAAGTCTGGCTCGGGGCGGGGGGGGCCGCGAGAGGGCTCCAGTCCCCGACAGGCTCCCGCCCAGCTTGCTGGTCCGGAAGCCCGTGCCCCGCCCCCGCGCCCTCCGAGGGCATGGCACTCTGCTCACGCTCAGAAGCAAGCACCCGCCTTCTGGGGCACAGGCGAAGCCCTGGCTGGGTGCTGGTGGCCGCAGCAGCAGGAAGGCTTTCCTTGCCCTGCATCGTTTCCCCCGGCAGGTCTTGTGCTCACCAGCAGCAGGAGCAGCAGCAGCACGTTTTGTGCATGCAGGGGAGATGCGTTTTTCTGCAGTTGGACGCACAGAGTTTAGCAGGAGTTAGTTCCTTTAAATGTTTTCTTAAAAACAAATAGGGGAGGGGGGAAACCAACAATATTCATCTTCATTTTCTCACTCCCCCTAGCCTTGTGCGAATAATATATGAAAGGGCTAATTCCTTGGCTTGTCAGAGGGATCCACTGACTCCTCTTAAACTCTGCCTAAGCAGTTGATGAGTTGAAGTGAACAGCTGTGACATGGTGGAGCAAAACACACAGAGAAAAGAAGTATATCTCATGGGGACGTAGGCTGGTACTGAGTGAGGCCATTGGTCTATCTAGCTCAACATTGTCTACACAGACTGGCAGCGGCTCTCTGAGCCCCACCTGGAGATGCCAGAGGTTGGAGCTGGGACCTTCCAAATGTAAAGCAGACACTCTGCCCCCCTGGACTACGGCCCCTTCCTCTAACTAAGGGGCATATCTTACAGCACTTGCCTGTAGTCTCCCATCCAAATCCAAACCAAGGTGGACCCTGTTTAGCAAAGGGGATGATCTATGCTCACTCTCCCCAAACTGGCTCAATCCCCTAACCTCATTATCCTTCCCTATTTCTTGTTCTCTCCTGGTCACAAAAAGTGCAGAGGGTGGGGGTGCTTGCAGCAGTTCGTGCAGTAGGAAAAAAGCTAAGAATAAACTCTGCCCTGCCATCCAGAGTTGCAGCTAGGTAATTTTGGAGCCTGGAGCTAAAGGCCTTTGGAGGCCCCCCTGCTGCAAGTTCAGCATCATTTTTAGACACCTACATTTTTGAGGGCACAAACCACACCACCCAGGACAGACTAAAGACAATTTGGGGGCCCACAGGGGATGTGGAGGCCTGGACCTTGGCCCCAAAGTCCGGAGGTAAGAGTGCCTCTGCCCCCACCAGTGTTCCCTCCAATCTTTTCCATCTGTGTGCAGAATGAGTTTTGTTCTGGGCAGCAGTATCAAGGCAGTGTGCGCACACACCTGCATTCAGGGTGGGGCCTTCCTGATTCAGCCTGAGCGGGATCTGCAATTAACTGAGCAGGCATCAGAACACTTGTGAGCGTGCATACACGTGCGCATGCCTTAGAGGGAACACTACCTTCCCTCCTTAGGTGCTCCCCTAACAGAGGGTGTGCTAATATTAATGTTAGAGTGAGTGTGTGTGTGTGTGTGTGTGTGTGTGTGTGTGATATTAATACACAGAGTGTGTGCCATTATATTAATCCCTTTGGCAGTTCTGTAACTTGTGCACATGGTGCCAGGCACTTCTGTGCTGCTGTGCCCAGGTGCAGACGCAGGAATCCTCTTCATCTCTGTGAAATGCCCATGTAGCAAGCAACATGACTTGTCCCCTTAGCTAAGCAGGGGCTGCCCTGGTTGCATATGGATGGGAGATTAGAAGTCTGAGCACTGTAAGATATTCCCCTCAGGGGATGGAGCCACTCTGGGAAGAGCAGAAGGTTCCAAGTTCCCTTCCTGGGAGCATCTCCAAGGTAGGGCTGAGAGAGACTCCTGCCTGCAAGTCTGGAGAAGCCGCTGCCAGTCTGGGTAGGCAATACTGAGCTAGGTGGACCAATGGTCTGACTCAGTATATGGCAGCTTCCTGTCTTCCTATATTCTTCCTATCTGGTGGGCATGGAAAGGGTGGCACAGTGGCATTCATGTTGGGGTGAAGAGCAGGTCTTGTGGCAGTGGGCACAAATGGCCCCCTTTGTTAAGCAGGGTCTCCTCTGCCCTCGAAGGGGCAACCAGCAATTGTGCGATGCCTTGACCTGGGGCTTTTTGTCTCTTCTGATGTGGCGCCTGATATCTCTGCTCTTGCTCACAGGGTTTGGACTGGGATGTGGCGTCTGTGCAGCCGGCTCGTTTGCAACCCTGCTTCCGTCCCAAGCGCAGCTGTGAGGAGGAACCCCACCAGCAGGCTGCCGAGATCTCCCTTTGGACCGTGGTCGCTGCAGTGCAAGCTGTGGAGAGGAAGGTGGATGTCCACTCTGGGCGGCTCCTGACTCTGGAGCGGAGGACAGGATTGGCTGAGAAGAAACTCTCGGGCATGGAGAAAGCCATGATGGAGTTTGGGAACCACCTGGGGGCCCTGCTCCAGGAATACGGGCAGCTCCAGAGGAGGCTGGAGAACATGGAGAACCTGCTGAAGAACCGCAACTTCTGGATCCTGAGGCTTCCTCCAGGCTCTAGAGGAGAAATCCCCAAGGTGAGAGTGTGCCAGAATACAGCCGCAGCCTCACTGCTGTTGAGTGTGCCAAAGACCATTTCCATCTCTGCAGATCATTGACTTCTCTTTGGCCTTTTGCCAAATGCCAGGCGCTGGTTTTTTCCTCCCCCTGCCCCTGCCCAGCAGAGTTTCTCCAAACGGAGGTCCCCTCTCGTTATCCTGGTAATAGCCATTGAGAGCGAGGAGAGCTGGTCTTGAGTTAGCCTGCATGAATGGCCCCCTTTGCTAAGCAGGGTCATTTGAATGGGAGGCTACATGTGTGAGCCCTGTAAGATGCTTGGGGTAGTGGTGGGCAAGCTGTTTTTGGACTATAACTCCCAGCACCCCAAGCTACCATTTATTGTGGCTGGGGAAGATGGGATTTGTAGTTCAACAACTTCTGGAGGGCCAGGTTTGCCCACCCTGCTGCCTTAGGGGATGGGGCCGCTCTGGGAAGAGCATCTAGGTTCCAAGTTCCCTCCCTGGTAGCTTCTCCAAGATAGAGCTGAGAGAGAGAGACTCCTGCCTGCAACCTGGGAGAAGCCGCTGCCAGTTTGTGTAGGCAATACTGAGCTAGATGGACCAAGGGTCTGACTCAGTAGGAGGCAGCTTCCAGTGTTCCTATGAGAGACCTACTCTCTGTATGCTAACTTGCCTAATCCTCTTCTAAAGACAGCTTGGCCAGTGTCTATTTACACATCTGGTGGCGTGGCAGGAAATTCTATCAGTTAATTCTCCATTGTGTAAAGAAATACTCTCTTCTTTCTGTGCTGAACTTACCTCTGAAAGGCCTGTGCTGGGATAATTCCGAATGGGTTTTGATGTCAAAGGTGCCAAACTCATGGCTGAGCTGAGATATGACCCCAGGGCCAAACTCAGCATTTTCCATCAAATTGCAGCAGTCCTCTTACAGTGGGAATTCTTGAACTCGGGTCCTCAGGTGTTGTTGGGCCACAACTCCCACAGGCCATTGTGGCTGGGGAGTTCTAGTCCGACAACATCTGGGGTCCCAAGGAGGAGAGCCTCTGGGCTGCCATTTCCAGCATGATGCTTTCTCTTGATTCCAAATCCCCCTTGCAGCCTGTTCTTCTTCGTGATTCCAGGTGCCCGTAACCTTTGATGAGGTCTCTGTCTATTTCTCGGAGCAGGAGTGGGGCAACCTGGACGAGTGGCAGAAGGAGCTCTACAAGCATGTGATGAAGGGGAACTACGAGTCCTTGATCTCGCTGGGTAACAAGAGCTAGAAGCAGCTGACTCTTGTGGGTGGTTGAGCAAAAAGACCCCGAGCGTGGTCTGAAGGCATCCGAGGCAGCAACCCTGCTGGAGCGAAGCAGGTCTGGGTCTGCTCAGTGCCCGAGGGGGAGACTGCTGACCTCCTTGGGGGAAAGGCAGGACAGATATGAAATAAATGAGGCGAACCATAAGCTAGTTAAGATCTTACATTCAGGAGAACCAGAGTCTGCTCTGGGCATCAGCGGGGCACACCTCCCCACATCCCCAGCCACAATGGCCTTCGGGAGCTGTGGTCCGACAACATCTCGGGACCCAAGTTGGATTGTGGCTGCAGCTGTAAGCACCCCTACTGAGGGAGGGAGTGCTGTGATTCTCAGTAGGACTTACTTTTGAGTCAACAGGCATGGGACCTAAGTGAAGTTGTGAAGCAGTTTGCTGCCGAGGCTCAGGGTGTGTGTTGTTTGTGTGTGGCTGTTATTGTTCAGCAAGGAAAGGAAGGGGAAGCCGGAATGGGCATGGAAATTGGAGATGGATAGCAAGAGGGTCGGGGTGAAGGCAGAGGACGACACTGGAGAGAAAATGGAGAATGAGCAGTGTCGGGGATTAAGTATTCCTGTGATCTTTGCATTTCTCCTCCTTTCAGATTATGCCATTGCCAAGCCTGACCTGTTATCGCGGATTGAACGTGGGGAGGAGCCTTGCGTGGAGGATCAGGGCCATTCTGAGGAAGGAGGCGAGATCCTCGGCAGTCTCAGCACAGGCAAGTTATGGGGACTGTGATTCGTGGGGGACTGTGTGGGGACTGTGTGGGCCAGGAAGGAGGCCCTTTCCCCATCCCCAGAGTGCCAGGCAGAGGAGAGGCACACGCACAGTCTCTCAGCTGAGAGGATGATCTTTTTGTATTTGGATAGTGCTTGGACCCAGGGAGGGAAGGCATTTCAAGGATCCACAGCTGAGGAGTTGTGTTCTACAATGCTGGGTCATGCCCCCCAACCCCCAAATGCCAGGCCTGCCTCATTTAAATGTTAAGGCAATCATTATGTAATAGAATAGAATAATTTGCCAGGTCAGTACCATTCTGAACTGCCTCAAATCCATAATTGAAGTGCAAGGAGAACAATAATAATACTTAATCTACTGTGGAACATAGGAAGCTGCCATCTACTGAGTCAGACCCTTGGTCCATCTAGCTCAGGATTGTCTACCCAGATTGGCAGCAGCTTCTCCAAGGCTGCAGGCAGGAGTCTCTCTCTGCCCTATCTTGGAGATGTTGCCAGGGAGGGAACTTGGAAGCTTCTGCATGCAAGCAGGCAGGCGCTCTTCCCAGAGTGGCCCCATCCCCTGAGGGGACAATCTTACAGTGCTTACACATGTAGTCTCCCATTCAAATGCAAACCAGGGTGGACTCTGCTTAGCAAAGGGGGCAATTCATGCTTGCAACCTCAAGACCAGCTCTCCTGTGCATAAAAATATAAGAACCGTCTTTCTGGATCAGACCCAAAGCCTATTTAGTCCAGCATCCTGTTTCCTGCAGTGCCCAGGCAGATGTCTTTGGAAAGCCCCCAAGCAGAAGATGAAGCTGTGCCCGCTCTCCTGCTGTTGCCCCCCTGCAGCTGGTATTCAGAAGCATCTTGCATCTGAGCTTGGAGGGAACATGTAGCCATCAAGACTAGTAGCCATGGATAGTCCTGTCCTCCTTCATCAAAGTGTCTAACCCCCTTTGAAAGCCGTCCAAGCTGGTGGCCATCACCACATCCCATGGTAGAGAATTCCATAGATTAATTATGTGCTGTGTGAAGGAGGACGTCCTTTTGTCCGTCCTAAATTTCCTGCCAGTCAGCCTCCTGGGATAACTCCTCATCCTTTTGTCATGAGAGAGAGAGGTAATAACTTATCTCAACCCAGTTGCTACATCATGTGAAATATTATAAGGCTCAATAATAACCCTATGAGTCAGCTTTTTTTCTGCATGAACCCGCCCCCACCCCCCGGCGATCGTTTTGGTTGCCCTCTTCTGCCCATTTTGCAGCTCTGTCATATTTATGAGACATGGCAAGCAGAACTGTACACTTAATTCCAAGTGTGGCCACACCATAGACTTGTAGAACTTGTAGTGGTTTTATTGTTTATCCCAGCATAGAAGGTCTGTCCCCCGATCCATTTTGCCTCTCTTCTGGACCTCTTCTCCCTGCAGATGCTGGACTCTTCACTCTGGTGCACCCTGGGGAAGAGACGGGGCCTGGAGACCTAGGACTGTACAGTACACTGGATCAGGCCGTGCTCCATCTCCCTGAGCAGGGCCTGGCCTGTGTAGATGGGCAGGTGGCTGGCCCTGGAGGTGGCTTGGAAGAAACCGCCGAGAGCGAGAGAGACTGTGGAGACTTCACCACCATCATTGTCCAGGAGGGGGTTCTGCCTGGGGAGGCGCCATATGTATGCCCTGAATGTGGGAAGAGCTTCCTCTATGAGGAGCAGTATGAGCTGCACCAGAGAACTCACCCCCACGTGTCTCCTGAACCCAGAGGGAGCCTCGCAGCAAACCTCCAGCCAGGGACCAAGATGCACACCTGCCCTGAATGCGGGCGGTGCTTCTCTCACCAGGGCAGCCTTAGCAAACACCGCCTGTGGCACTCAGGGGAGCGCCCGCACACGTGTGCCGAGTGCAAGAAGAGTTTCCGTCTGAAGATCAACCTGCGCCTCCATCAGCGGACGCATGCGGTGGGCGGGAAGGTGGGCTCCTACATCTGCGGCGAGTGTGGGCGGGGCTTTAACCACCACTCCAACTTCCTGCGGCATCAGATGATCCACACTGGGGAGAGGCCTTATGCCTGTGGCGAGTGTGGGAAGACCTTCATCCGTAAGGAGCACCTTGCCACCCATGGCCGGTTGCACACCGGGGAGCGGCCGTACCAGTGCCCCCTCTGCCAGAAAAGCTTCACCCGCAAGCAGCACCTGGTGGGGCACCAGCGCCTCCACGAGGCTGAGACACCCAGGCTGGAAAGTGGTCCACCATCAAAACAGCGGCAAGACCAGTGGGGCAGATCGAAGCCACGGGCAGAGGCTAATGTGCTCCCTCTCGATCGGGAGATGTTCCCCCCCTAAGCAGTCTGGTAAATGTTGCCAGGGAGCACTGACTGGGACCCAGAAGTGTAACTGTATGATGGGAAAGGGAGTAGTGGTGATGGTGGCCATCTTGGACTGAACCACTTGGTGTTCTCCAATGACACTGGCTCGCTATGGCTGGTGACAGAAAGCAAGGTCTTGTGGTCTGGAGCCATGACGGATTTCTACACACTCGCCCAAGATGCAGGCAAAATAAACACTGGAGAAATGGATCTATTTCTTGTCCAGTTTCGTCAGCCATCTGTATGGCATTTGCTAAGGCCAGGGAGGTGATAGGGGTCCTGGGTTCCCTTCTGCTCATGCCTGGTGACCAAATGTCATTGGTCACCCTGCCTGACTTGTTTCTCAGTCTTTTGCTTGATAGATTCTTAGTCAGAGATGTGACTAGATGGGGCAGTCTGCACTGGAGTCTCTGCCTCCTTCCACGGGTTTCCTAGGTGCTAGCTTCATATCCTGAAGCTTGGAGCAGAATTCTTCCTGACCCCTCAAGTAGAAGTGTGAGGAGGTTTATTTGGAAACACTCTTGTTCTGTTTTTCCCATTTAAAATATCCAAATCATTTTTAAACGATTGAAATAAACACAAAAAAACAGGGGGAGCTGTCAAAATATTAGAGTGTGACAAAATAAAAAAGATAAATAGTGGCCTAAAAGCAAAACAAAGAGTATCAAATCAAGTATCGGCGAAAAAAAAACTCAGCAGAGAAGGCCAGTCAGGTAATTCCCCGAAGCCTTTCTGCTGGAGAAGCCAGACAGGCTGAGCTTGATGGTGGAATGAACTTAGGGACGGAATTCTCCGTTGGTGGTGCCAAAACTGAAAAGGCCCTGCCACATGTACTCGCTTCCTCATCCCTCTGTCGGCAGAGGAACCTGGAACAGGACCTCTGATGTTGATCAAAGTACATGTGAGGAAACATATGAGAGGAGATGGACCTCAAGGTACTCCAATCCCAGGCTGTTGCAAAGTAAATCTCAGCACCTGGACCTGAGCCTGGAAACAAGCAGGTAACCAATGGGGATGGAAAAGCACTGGAGTAATTTGCTCCGGATAGCTGGTGCCCGACAAAAGTAGCAGCAGCCTGGACTAACTTCTTCTAGATGCTTTTCAAAGGTAGCCCCATGCAGAATGTGCAACACTAGTCCAATGTGAAGGTTTACTAGCAGAGGAATCACTGTGGCCTGCCGCCTCTTGTGCAGTCTACCTGAAGGTTTCACACCTTTTAATGGGGCTTCTGAGCCAACCAAAGATTAGGGGAGGGTTTAGGGAAGCGCAGCTGTGTGGGGTCCTCATGAGATTAGCTTCCAAGGGGAAATCCAAACATATACTAGAGGTTATGCATGCGGAGTTGTAAACAGGCAGGTATGCGCAAAAGAAGCAACATGTTTCTCCTTAATGGAATTTGGTGAATGGGCAGACAACTGCTGGTTTCATTTAATCTAGAGGGGAGGGGTGTGAGTGTGTGTGTGCGTGCGCGTGCATTCGTGTATGTGCATGTGCCAAGCTCCAGCTGACATTTGGTTGAGAGAGTTCACATTAATTCTGCTTGGGATGGATCCATGTTAAGCAATGGTAATAGCCAGAGCCATCAGTACAGTACTTAGACTGCAGCATACAAGCATAGTGTCAGAATCTGCATCCTGAGAAAAACAGTTTCCATCGTGGGGAACAGGAGAGGGAATCATGTTTCCAGCCCTCAAGGCCGCGATAGCCTTGGAAGTGATGCATCTGGCGAAACCTATATCAAGAAAAGTCCGAGCAACGGAGGGGACAGGATTTTATTACCGTGTGGCTTCCGTGGTTTGGGGCTTCAGGGCTCTCTCTGGTCTTGTCCTATGGCTGGCAGGTCCAGAATAAATGATATGCTTTATCAGACCCATTTACGTGTCTTTGCAGCAGGCATCATTGCGCCTGGCTCTCTGCGTGGTGCAGGTGTTTCTGCTGCCTCAGCCCAGCTGAGCCGCAGGCCTGGCCCTGCACTTGGGGGCAGCGCTCTGCCGCTTTGAGTCCTGCGTTTGTTGTGCAAGGAGAAGCTGTGGGCTGGGCGCCCTCCATGAAGGCTGAGCTCATCGCAGCACAAACAGCTCCTTTTGTGAGAACGGCCCTGCCCAGGACTCTCTGCCGGCCTCAACAATGGCCTTGTTCAATGATAAGAGGGGGAGACGCAGCAGCAGGCCTCCAAGTGCCACTGCCCACAGCCCCAGCTCCAGGAAGGGAGTCGAGACTAGGGGCTGGGGCTGAGAGCTGGGCCAGCCGCACCTTCCCAAGCAGGAACCGGACTAGACTCGGGAGCAGAAGGAGCCCCACACCCCAAAACATGCTCCCTTTCTCTCTCTCCCCCCAGGCCACACACACAGAGAGCAAGGTGGTCCCCCTGCCTTGAGTCTGGGGCGACAGGCAGAAATGGTGCGGCTGTGAACCAGCGTGATGGGGCCTTTGCAGGCAGCAGAGGACAGGAACGAGGTAGGGTGAGACTGAGGTGATGTGCCGCGGGACTGGGAGAGGATCTTGGAGGCAGGCTCTGGTATCTGGAGGTTTCCAAACAGGCTCGATGGTGTAGCAGGTGCCTGCACTGAGCTGGGGCTTGGACTAGACGACTTCCAAGGTCCCTCCCAACTCCCACGTGCTCGGATTCAATGCCTTTTCTCTGCAGCCCTGGGACAGCTGTCAGGCAGAGGGGCTGTCGGCTTGACCGTTGCTCTGCAGGCTGCAGCATGGCCCAGGGGTAGGGCAGGGCAAGAGGCACACTTGTTTCTAGGTAGTGAGCCCTGCAGCAGGAGCACCACCACCACCGGCTGCCATCTTTGGTGCAAACCTCATGGGAGACCACGACGGGGTGACATAGCAGCAGCGGAGGCAAGACCTCGGGATGTCTTCTGAGAGCCAGGAATGGGAAGACGCGAGCTCAAATCCATGCTTAGCCATGAGGCTCACTAGGTAGCCGTGTGGGCCAGTGATTCTCTCCCTGCCTAACCTACCTCATGGGGTTTTTCTGAGGATAACAGGGGTTGAGGGAGAATAGCACATGCTGCCCTGAACTCCTTGGAGGAAGCCTGGGGTATAAGTGAAATGAAAGATTCAGAAGCAAAAAACCAAACCCAAACAAGTGTATCATGAAGAGCATTTGTTGTGGTTACTGTTTATTCCCTTTAACATTGCACAGTTGTTTACTGACACAGCCAGACACAAGCACCTACTTTATCCCTAGGAAGCAAACTTTGCACAAAGTGGGTCACAATTTAAAACTGCAAACACTATTAAAAACAGTTAGAATCACCAAAATAAATCATAGTAGCAGAGGCAACCTAGTGAAGAACACAGAAGATAAAATCAGCCATAAAAAGCCTTATGGATGGGTGTGTGTGTGTGTTTGTGTTTAAAGAACTTAAAGTCTGTTTAGGAAGAACATAACACAGAGGTTATTGGAAGTTGTAGTCCAACATCTGGGAACGCCTGTTTTAAGTTATGCCTAGAATATGGGGTTGATGATCTCCCTTTATTTTCCAGGGCCCCTCTGGAATAATGCCCCTCCCCATTATCCTGAATGGAAGATGTCAGTCCCTATCCTGAGAAACAGCCTTGCTCAGGTCCCTTTGCCATTTTATTGCCGCCTGGCGCAAGGCGGGTTACGAATCTCTTAACAACCGTTGTTGAAATGTTCACCTCCGCCCGGCAGGGGTCGCTGCGGGAAAGAGTCAGCCGGCTTCCCTTGGGCAATCCACGCTCTTCCCCCTCCTCGACCATAGCGTTAGATAAGCAAAGACGCTCTCGACCAAGGAAAGCTCAAAAGGACGCAATGGAGACATATCTACACGACCGGTTTCTCACTGAAGGCGGGTGGGGAAGCAGCCAAGACCCTAGACAGGTTCTTTCCACCCAAATTGAGTCTTTTCCACTAGAAAAGGGAGCGGCTAGCTCCGACGGGGACAGGAGTGCAGCCTGCGGCAAGTCTGAAGTGTGGCAGGGCTGCTGTCCCCCAACACAGCCCCACTCCCAATAGCAGGCTTGCCCTGGAAAAGCTGAGAAACAGTTCCTGGTTGCCAGAGAGGTCTCTGGTACTCAAACAGGAATGTAAGGACACTGTGCCCCTGTGCACATGCAGAGGGCTTTTCCACTTAATGCTGCAAAGGTGGTTAAAAAAATAATTGAAAGAGATCCAAACACACAGCCAGTGCCTCTGGGTGGATTGCTAAGATCCAAGCAGAAGGTGGGGGAATCATTTCTGCCATGCACAGACTCCAGCATGACACAGAGCAGGGGGCTTGGGTCTCCAGATGTCACTGAACTACAACTCCCATCACCCCAAGCATTCAGCCATTGTGGCTGGGGATGATGGGAGTTGTAGTCCAACAGCATCTGGGGACACAAGACTGGGAACCTCGTGCCTAGAGGGCAGAGTTCTAGCCAAGAACTGGAGTGGCTGCCTGGGTTGAAATCCTCACTCAGCCAGTTAGTACCACCTTTCAGCCTAGCCTACCTCACAGGGCTCTTGTGAAGATAAAATGGAGAAGAGAAGGCAAATCACGAGCTTCTTGGAGGAGGAATGAAATAAAATATGATGCCCTAGAATCATTTGCGTAGCCTCCTGTCAGCAGACCTACAAATAAATAACCCAGAAGTGGCCAACCTGAGGCTCTCCAGCTGTTGATGGGACTACAGAGCTGTTTGGTTGGGGCAGTATATAAATGAAATAAATAAATAATACAATTCCCATCACCCCGCCACAGTAAACAGCAGATGGGGATGATGAGAGCTGTAGTCCAAGGACAGCTGGAGTGCCTCAGCTTGGCCATCCCTGAAATAATGTTTCTCAGGACTCTCTTGGCAACTCCTTCATAAGTGCGACGAGACTGACACACGCAAGCCGCCCAGTTTCCCCTTGTCCATTACGTGTTGTTGCCACTCTTCCTCCAAGGAGCTCAAGGCGCTGTACAGAACCCCCACCCCCATCTATCTGTCATATTTTATACCACCTGATACGTACATCTCTAGGTGGTGTAAAGTAAAGTGTGCCCTCGAGTCGGTGTCGACTCCTGGAGCCCACAGAGCCCTGTGGTTTTTCTTTGGTAGAATCCAGGAGGGGTTGACCATTGCCTCCTCCCGCACAGTAGGAGATGATGCCTTTCAGCAGTTTCCTATATTGCTGCTGCCCCATATAGGCATTTCCCATAGTCTGGGAAAAGTAGTGTACAAAATTTAAAATATTTAAGAAGCAACAAAGATTAAAATACACAACTAAAACAGTTATTAAAGCATATTAAAATGTTTTTTGGGGGGGGTTACATTGAAGTGGTGGATACCTTCTGCCTTTTAGGATCGACTGTCAACAATAAAGGATCCAGCAGTCAAGAAATACTCTGCAGACTAGCACTTGGTTGGGTTGCAGTGAAGGCCTTGGAAAGGAGATTGAGATGCCGTGACTTGTCTACACCTACAAAGATTAGAATCATTTGGACAATGGTTTTTCCGTGACACTCTATGGATGCGAAAGCTGGACTTTGAAGAAGCAAGACAGAAAAAGTATTGGCGCTTTTGAACTTGGGTGCTGGAGAAGACTATTGAGGATACCATGGACAGCCAGGAAAACAGACAAACATAGAACAAATCAATCTAGAATTTTCACACAACGCACAAATGAGCAGGCTCAAACTACCATACTTCAGACACATTATGCGAGGACCCAGCTCCCTTGAGAAGTCCATAATGCTGGGAAAAGTTGAAAGAAGGAGAAGAAGAGGACGACCAGCAGCAAGGTGGATGGACTTGATTGCGACAGCAATGAAAGCATCACTGAGAGACCTGAAAGGCCAAGTTGGAGACAGACTATCCTGCAGAGAATCTATCTAAGTGGTCGCTAAGAGTCAACACCGAGTTGTCGGCACTTCATCAACCAATCAAAATTATTAAAATTAATTGTAATTAGAAGCCTGCGAGAACAGGAGAGTCCTGAGGGTCTTCCTGAGAACAAACGGAGAAGGAGGTGATGCTCCTGTTTCAGTGGGGGAGCAGCTAATTGCTTTCCGTTTCATCCTCACAAGAACCCTGCAAGGTGGTGACTGTCCTCAGGGCACCGGAAGTGTCTGCTGATTCCACAACTCTACCTCTATGCCGCCGCCGCCGCCAGCGTTGGGCATCGAGTCCGGCGGCGTCCGGCGGAGAGCGGCCCCCGGAGGGCGGCGTGCGCATGCGCGCCCCCTAGCGCAGAGCGGCTGGCTGGCGGGTCCTCCGGCGGCAGCCTCGCGCGCTCTGTCAGGCGGCGCCCCCTCCCTCGGCCGCCGGGCGGGCGGGCGGACCCAGCAGAGCCGGCCCCTCCCTCCCTCCTCCCTCCCTCCCTCCCTGCCCGGCTGGAGCCTCGTTGTGGCGCTGAGCCCCGTCTGAGGGGGGGGCAACAAAGGGCCATGGAGGGGGGGCTGCCCGCCCAGGTGAGCAGCCGCGCGGGGGGGGGCTTGCTTAACCCTCTCCTGCCCGGCGTGGCAAGCGGGGGGGGGGGGCGGTGTCGCTGTCGCTGTCGTCGTCCCCCCGTCCTCTCCCTGGCCCCACCGGCTGGAGGGCGGCGGCGGGGGGTGGCGATTTGGGTGCCGCTTCCCTGGGGGGGGCACCATGGGGGGGCATGGAGGAGCGGCTGCTGCTGCGGTGGGGGGCTGGGGGTGGCGCCCTCCCATTGATCGGGGTGGGGTGGGGTGCAGGGCCGGAGGGCTGCCTGTCTCGCGGGGGGGGGGCGGGCCTGTCAAACGGGGTCTCCTCCTCCTCCTCCTCCTCCGCCAGCTGCTCGCCCGCTGCAGTCGTCCTGCGAGGAGGCGGCTGGCTTGGCCCGGGAGGAGGAAGGGGGGGGGCTGTGCAGAGATCATCGCCCCGTGGTGGGGACAGGTTGGGGCGGGGGGGGCATGCTGTCTCTCCCCCCCCCCGCGGCCCAGGCGGCGCTGTCACCTCTCGGGGGTGTGGGTCCTCCTTCGCCCCGCTTCTGGCCCCCACGCAGACACCGGGCTGCTGGCCACTGCTGGCCTGTGCGTTAAATGAAAGGTGCGGGGGGGGGAAGGGAGGGGGAGCGATTTGTTTACATCAGGCTTTGTTTTCGGCCATTATTCGGGCTCTGGGCATTTGCCTTCCCAGGCAGGGTGGCCTTGCAAGCTGCTCTCTCTCGCTCCCTCCCTCCCTCCCTCCCCTCCCCACCCCAATATGTTGGATTTCCCCTCTCCATGGAGGTGGTGCTGATCTTCCCAGAGAGGGACTCGCGGCATGCAATGCCTGGCCCATTGCTCGCAAGCAGCCGGCGCTGCCTTGACTCTCCCGGCTTGTCAGAGATGGGCACAGATTCCGTCCCAAGGGTGGATGTCAAGCCTTGGGCCGCACCAGCATCTGCGCCGCTTCTCTGATTTGGGAGCCTGTCAGGGGAGATCCTGCAAGTCTTCGCTCTCGGGAGGCTGCCTTGAGAGGTGGTGGGACGCAGTTGTGATCCATAACTAACTTTGAATCTCATGAATCCCATGGGATTATGAATTCCATGAATCTCTCTTCAGACCAGCTCAGATGAGGGCGCTTGGGCCAAATTCTTATTGTGCAAAGCCATCTTTTTGTCTTGCTTTGTGGACAAAAACAACATTAGGAAACATCTGTGGGGCTAAACAGTAGCACTGCCTTTTGTCATCCCCATCATAGCACCCCCTTAATTCTCTCCAGCTTTGAGATCTTGTGCTCAACCAGAGAGTGAAATCCAAATGAAAGCAAAATTTTAAAAACCCAGAAAAGAACCCCAAAGCATTGCAGGGTGTGTGTGTGTGTGTGTGTGTGTGTGTGTGTGTGTGTGTGTGTGTGTGACCCTTAACTTCTGTTAGTCATATTGAGACACACTGGACACAGGAACAGTACATTGACCAGTACCTTGGGGACAGCACATGGTAAGGGCCCCACAATGCATAGCAAGCCCTGGCAGTGCCCTAACCCCTACCCCCATAAAATCCAAGGGAGGTGTGGCCAGAGGACTGCAATTTGATGCATGAGCAATTTGATGCATGTTTAAGCAGCCCTGTGGCAAGAACCATGCTTCTTGCTGGAATTCTGGCCTCTGTGTGTGTGTGTGTGTTTCTTCATCCCTTTAGTATTAAGCTCCTGGCTTATACATTAGGTGAAAGCATTGTAAGCTAGAAATGCCACTTCTTAATACTGGGTTCGCCAGGATGGGCCATATGCAACATAAGGATGCAGGCCGGAGAGTGTGCTTTCTTGGAGGGTGGGAGGCGGGGTGAGGGTACGTTGTGGGAGAACGTGTAGGTGCCCTCCCCCGCCGCCGCCCACACAAAGTGACTGAAGGTAGAAGGGCAGGCCAGGGAGAGCCTGAACTTGCCTGCCATAGCACCCCAAGCTGGGTCATGGGTTTGCTCCTGGGAACAGTAGCTCTCTGTGAATGATTACAATTCTGACCCCTTGGGGGAAACCCATGGCAGTTAAGCTGGGTTACCTTCATAGTGGAGTGGGGGCCCTTAGTGGTTGGGTCCTTGCCCCAAGGTAGGACTGAACCCAAACTACTCTTCTTACTTTGTGACTCTGGTATTAAATTGTAAATGTTAAAATAGATAACACTCCAGAGAGGAGGGTGTGGTGCTTCTTGGGCATTGGTTCTGAATGTTTGATTCCATCCTCCTGACAAAAAGGTGTAGCAAGCAGAGAAGTTGGGATGCTTGTTTTAATTCCTTAGATGGTAGGATTCCAAAGCTCCTCTCTGTGGTACATACAGAGTATCAGTGGAAGTATACATTGTGTATCTTTGAAGAGATGTATCTATCTGTACACACTTCATCTAGCTGAATGTAGAAGTGTCCATGGTCTGTTTTCTTGCTTTTGCAAGCCTTGCATGTTTAGGGAATAACATTAACGTTTGGCCCTGGTTTTGGAGGCATTTGTGGGACAGGAGCTTGGCTGGAGTTGATCTAGACTCTGCTGTCCTCAATGCATTCATGAGAACTGCAGTAAGATGTTAAGTTATAGCAATGGATTGGGGGATTTTTTTTTAAAGCCACACACATGTATGTATGTATATATTTCTGTTGCCATAACAAAAATTCTAATATAAACCCAGCAATTTAAATTGGGGATTCCCAACTTTGAGTCCTCAGATGTGGTTGGACTACAACTCCCATAATTGCTAGTCATTGTGGCTGGGAGTGATGGGAGATGTGCCCCACAACCATATCTGGGGGCCCCAGATTGTGGACCTCTGATTTAAATAGCATCAGCAGCAACAACCAAATCAATACCAAGAACAAATCAATAAAAGCAGCACTAACATCAACAAATTGTATACCCCTTAGGTTCTGCCAACACTTAAAAAAAGCCTCTGGACTACTAATTTAGCCATGACAGCTAAGTGGAGCCTCCAGGTTCAGAAGCAGTATACCCCTGATTTCTAGATGGTCTGGATAAATGACAGGGTCAACTTCTTACTATGCTTGTGAGCACCCAGGGCCGTATTTGGCTGTCTACCAGAATGCTGGACTAGATGGAACTTTGGGCTGACCCATGGAGGCCATTCTTGTATTCCTCTGTCCTTGTGTGTAATTTCATCTTCTTAAATTATTTTAAGTGCACAAGGGGCCTCTTACAATTAACTCCTGCATGGGAAGAGATGTACAACTGAAATGACCCTGTTCTTGCAAATGTGTTTTGTGTGAACTGGTCATGCATGGACCCTGGCTGTCAGTTAACCCACAAATCAATTTACTTCCATATACAACTTGCTTTCATTGCCCATTCTCACAAAACATTTGCGTGTGTTTCTGTGACAGACTGGGGGTTACTCTTTGGGAATTAAAAATGTGTTCAACCTAGCATTTGCATGCTGGCCATATCCCTTGATGTTGGAGCATGCTCTTGACCTGCTATAGCCTGGTGAGCAGCAGAGAAAGGAAATACTTCATCGTTCAAGATCAAATGGGAGTAAACAATTTTAAAAAGCACCTTGTAATGTTATATTCTAAATAACAATGAGATGAGCAACCATAACATATCTCATTTGTAAGTGAGGGGTCTCTTTTGATGTCAAAAGAAGTCATAAGAAAACCCAATAAAAAGATAATTAACTGTTCAGTGTTCGGTATCTGATCGTGGTAGTTGGGGAAATGCATTAACTTGGCCATGTCTGTCCTTGTCAGCAGGCTCCGGGTCGGAATACGGAGACTCAGCAACTGCTGTCTCCACAACTCCCCACCGACCCTGACCGAACATTTGAAAGAGAAACGCAGACTGCCGAAATTGCTCTCACTTTTGTAGCATCGTTCCAAGCTATGGAGAAAAAGGTGGATTCTCATGCCACCCGGCTGCTGGATTTGGAGGGGAGGACAGGAACGGCTGAGAAGAAGATAGTAGACTGTGAAAAAACAGCTGTGGAAATCGGGAACCAACTGGATGGCAAGTGGGCTGCCCTGGGGACCTTGATCCAGGAGTACGGGCTGCTGCAGAGGAGACTGGAGAATATGGAGAACCTACTGAAGAACCGGAACTTCTGGATCCTCCGGCTTCCCCCAGGCTCCAAGGGAGAAACTCCCAAAGTAGGTGCCTCTCTCTCGAGGACTACAGAATAGTGTCCGACATCCCACCCAGGGCCTTGCTCTAAGTCTACAGCTGTCATTGTGTTTGGCCACTTTTGTTTTCTTAGTAAGGAGAGTTGAAAGTTCTCTTGGTAACAAAGAGCTTGGAAGGCAATGGAGAAAAAGATTGGCAGGGAAGGGTGGTAGACAAACTGCTTCGGACTGTGTGCCCTACTTGACCCTTGTCCAACTTGGCTTATCTCATCTGATAATTATATTATCAGAGAAGGTCTGGTAAATATTATAAATGCTTCTCTGAGGGAGGGCAGGATGCCTCCTTGTCATAAGGAGGCTATTATCAGACCACTTTTGAAGATACCTGCACTGGATCCCTTGGAGTTGGCTAATTACAGACCTGTTTCTAACCTTCCATGGTTGGCAAGGTGATTGAGCGGGTGGTGGCCTTTCAGCTCCAGGCAGTTTTGGATGATGCAGATTATCCAGACCCATTTCAAACTGGCTTTCATGTGGGCTATGGGGTTAAGACTGCCTTGGTTGGACTGATGGATGATCTCCAATTGGCTGTCAACAGAGGGAGTGTGCTGATCCTCTTGGATCTCTCCGCAGCTTTCGATAACATTGACAATGGTATCCTTCTGGATCACCTGAGAGGGCTGGGATTGGGTGGCACTGTTTTACAGTGGTTCCACTCCTACTTCTCTGGTAAATTCCAGATGCTATCATTTGGAGACTGTTGCTTTGTAACGTGAGAACTGAAGTATAGAGTTCCACAAGGCTCCATACTGTCTCCAATGCTACATGAAACCGCTGGGAGAGATCATCAGAAGGTTTGGTGCTGGGTGTTATCAATATGATGATGACACCCAGATTTACTTTTCTGTGTCAGCCTCATCAGGAAATGGCATATCTTCCCTAAATGCCTGCTTGGAGGTGGTAATGGGCTGGATGAGGGATAACAAACTGAAGCTGAATCCAAATAAGACAGAAGTACTGACTGAGGAGGGTCGGGACTTGAGAGATGGTTTAGATCTGCCTCTTCTGATTGGGGTTACACTCCCCCTGAAAGATCAAGTACATAGCCTGGGAGTGCTCCTGGACCCAAAGCTTTCCCTGGTTTTTCAGGTTGAAGTGGTGGCCAGGAGCACTTTTTATCAGCTTCGGCTGGTTCGTCAGCTGTGTCCATTTCTAGAGGTGAATGGCCTTAAAACAGTTGTACATATGCTGGTAGCCTCCAGACTCGTCTACTGTAATGTACTCTATGTGGGGCTGCCTTTGTACGTAGTCCAGAAACTACAATTGGTACAGAATGCAGCAGCCAGATTGGTCTCTGGGACAACACAAAGGGACCATATAACACCAGTTTTGAAAGAACTGCACTGGTTGCTGATATGTTTCTGGGTGAAATGCAAAGTGCTGGTTATTACCTATAAAGCCCTTAACGGCTTGGGACCAGGCTATTTTAAGAGAGCGCCTCCTCTGTCATGAACCCGCCCACCTTTTACGATCTTCTGGAGAGATCCGGTTGCGGTTTCCACCAGCTTGTCTGGTCACCACCAGGCTTTCTCTGTGGCTGCCCCAGGGCTTTGGAATATGCTCCCTGCTGAAATAAGAGCATCTCCTTCTCTTTTTGTTTTCAGGAAGACTCTCAAGACTTTCCTGTTCTCACAAGCTTTTAATTAGAATTTTAATAATGTTAATAATTTGTTTTATATTGTTATTGTGTTTTATGTATTTTAACCTGTGAGTTTGATGTGGGATTTGTACACCACCTAGAGATTTACAAATCAGGTGGTATAAAAAATGATTGATAAATAAATAAATAAATAAATAAATAAATAAATAAATAAGGGAACGGTGCCTTGGGTGGTGATGGACAGGAGAGAAGGGCTGTGAATCTATGACTAATCAAGCAAGCACTGAGCTTGTCTGGTGTCCCTGGGCAGGGTGGTGATAGGCCTGATCAGTAATAGTGGCCTACATTGATTCCAGACTAGGGTGCTGCTGCCATAATGCAAGGAGATGTGTGCCTCTGAGCAGCCTGCATTCCTCTGTGCATATAGAAGAACAGGCCGTGTAGAAGGAGAACCAGCATGGCTTCTGCAAAAGTCAGTCTTGACTCAACAACCTTTTGGAGCTCTTTGAGAGTGTCAGCAGGCGTGTGGATAAGGGTGATCCAGTCAACATAGTATACTTGGCCTTTCAAAAAGCTTTCAGCCAAGTTCCTCATCAAAGACTCTTGAGAAAATTAAACAGTCATGGGATAAGAGGACAGGTTCATGTGTGGATCAGTAACTGGCTGAAGGACAGGAAACAGAGGATAGGAATAAATGGACAGTTTTCACATAGGAAGCTGCCATATACTGAGTCAGACCACTGGTCCATCTAGCTCAGTAGTGTCTTCACAGACTGGCAGTGCTTCTCCAAGGTTGCAGGCAGGAATCTTTTAGGGTGTCAGAAATAAGAGCAGCCCTGCTGGATCAGGCCCAAGGCCTGTCTAGTCAAGTGTCCTGTTTCCTATAGTTTTGGATAGGAACATAGGAACATTGGGAGCTGCCATATACTGAGTCCAACCGTTGGTCCATCTAGCTCAGTATTGTCTACACAGACTGGCAGCAGCTTCTCCAAGGTTGCAGGCAGGAATCTCTCTCAGCCCTCTCTTGGAGATGCTGCCAGGGAGGGAACTTGGAACCTACATGCTCTTCCTAGAGCAGCTCCATCCCCTGAGGGGAATATCTTACAATGCTCACACATAAAGTCTCTAATTCATATGCAACCAGGACAGACCCTGCTTAGCTAAGGGGACAAGTCCTCATGCTTGCTACCACAAGACCAGCTCTCCTCTCACAATGGAGGGAAATAAGAATTTAGGTCCCCCAGGGATTGGTATGGGGACCAGCACTTTATAATTTGTTTATAAATGATCTAGAAGTTGGGGTAAGCAGTTAAGTGGCCAAATTTGCAGATGACACCAAACTATTTAGGGCAGTGAAATCCAAAAGAGATTGTGAGAAGCTCCAAAAGGATCTCTCCAAACTGGATGAGTGGGTGACAAAATGGCAAATGTGATTCAATGTAAGCAAGTGTAAAGTGATGCATATTGGGGCAAAAAACCCCAACTTAACATATACACTGATGGGGTCCGAGCTGTTGGTGACTGACCAGGAGAGGGATCTTGTGGTCATAGTGGACAGCTCGCTGAAAGTGACAGTGTGTGGCAGCTGTGGAACAATACCAATTCCATGCTTGGAATTGTTAGGAAGGGGATTGAAAATGAAACTGCCAATATTATAATGCCTTTATGCACAACTATGCTGCAGCCACATTTGGAGTACTGCATACAGTTCTGGTCACCATACCTCAAAAAGGACATTATAGAACTGAAGAAGGTGCAGAAGTGGGCAACCAAGATGATATGGGGCCTTGAGCACCTTCCTTATGAGGCAAGGCTACAAGAACTGGGGCTTTTTAGTTTAGAAAAAGAAGTCGGCTATGGGGAGACCTGATAGAGGTCTATAAAATTATGCATGGTGTGGAGAGATAATTTTTTATCTCTTTCTCATAACGCTAGAACCAGGGGTCATCCCATGAAACTGATTGCCTAGAAATTTAGGGACGACAAGAGGAAGTACTTTTTCACACAACACATAATTAACCTATGGAATTCTGTGCCAAAAGATGTGGTGACAGCCACCAGCCTGGATGGCTTCAAGAACGGCTTAGATAAATTCCTGGAGGACAAATCTATCAATGGCTACTAGTCTGAGGGCTATAGGGCACCTCCCGCAAGATTCCTCTAAATACCAGCTGCAGGGAGCAGCAGCAGGAGCTTGGACATGCCCTCGGCTCTTGCCTGTGGGCTTCCCGGAGGCATCTGATGGGCCACTGTGGAAAACAGAATGCTGGGTCAGATGGGCCTTCTTGAGCCTGATCCAGCAGGCTGGCCTTATGTCCTTAACCACTAGCAGAGGGCCTTCTCTGGGACACATACCAGGCTGGGCAGGGCTTTGCACGATATGTCAGCATCTTCCACTCATGCCAGAGCCCGTCTGGAGCAGAGGCTCCTTTCTCTGCACATCCTTGCACGCCATCCTTATGCTTGCACAGCAGTGTTACACCCAGGCAACGCTGGTCTTGGTCTAGGCCATTCTTAGTACTGATACCACCAAAATGGCGCCTTTCATTTGCGTCTCGATTCAGTTTATTTAGCTCACATGCTTCTTGAGAGAAGGGATTTGTGGGAATAACAGCCTTGTTAGAGGGAATCTAAATTTCTTCACTTTCTAAAAACCTAATTTCTGCAGTTTGGAATAGAGTATGGAATCTTCCAACTTCTGTTCTATGGATATACCGCCCATCCAAAAATGGCACAGGGCAGTTTGCAATGAAAAATAAAACCATTTAAAATATTCACATAATATAAAACCAGTTATTATTATCATAATATTATTTTAATAAAATATTAACATAGAACTCATTTAGAAGTCATTTCAACTCTTTAAATATTATTATTCTGTTGGCTAGCTCATGGTGGGGGAGCAACACATGAACTGCCCTGCTGGGTCAGGCCCAGGGCCCATCTATTCCAACCCCCTGTTTCCCACAGTGGCCCAGATAGGGATGTGCATGAAGCCTTTTGGAGGCCTTTTTACAATCTGCTGTTCGGCCAGTTGGAAGGTGAGGGTGTGTTGTACTTTAAGGCTGGGGGAGGGTGCACTTACCCCTCCCCGCTTTCCCCCCACTGGCGCTCCATTATCAAAGGTTCCTTGGGGGTGACAGCATACCTCCCTGCCGCCCCATCCCCTCCTTGCCTGGAAGTAGCAGAAAGTACCTGGCTGGCATGTGCGCGCTAGGCAGGTGCACGCCTGCCCAACATGCACAAGCATGACATGCACAAGAGGGGACGAGGCAGCAGGGAGGTATGCTGCCACCTGCAAGGAGCTTTTGATAATGGAGCGCCAGCAGGGGGAAAGTGGAGGGAGGGGTAAGTGCACCCTGCCCCACCCTTAAAGTGCGACCTCCCCACCTTCGAACTTCCCCCACCCGGTTCCGTGCACATCCCTGCCACCGGATGCCTCTGGGAAGCTGTAGCGAATTATGGGTAGTGGAACATTCCTTTCCTGACTCAGGCCAGGTTACTGGATAATCTCTCTGACTAGTCTAAACCAGTTCTGCAGCACATGGGAGACTTTAGTACTGAGTCATCCCTGTCGTGCTCTGAGACGCAGATAGGCTGGTTCAAAACTCTGTAACTTGCAAGACCTGAAAGTTAAGAAAAAGACTCTGGGGAAACCCAGAAGCTCTGGTAGGTTCCTGCTGCCACCAAGCACTCTAAGACTTGCCTAGAACTGGACCATTGGATTGAGTGCTTTGGTCCAAGATCCCTCTATAGCTGGGTACTGGGGAAGTGCAAAAATCTGTTCCATCTTTTTGCTAACAGGCAAGACCAAAGAAAAAACCTTTCCCTCCTATGCATTTTGCCTGCACTTGGAACTGATTGTTAATTTGGCCAAGCTGTCATTTAGACGCATCTTGCACCAGAGAAATCCCCCCTGCTTGTGCTGGGTCAATAACCCCACTTGAAGGCTTGAAAAAGGTAACGAACAAAGAAAAAAACTTTTATTCAATTAGTACAGACTAGTTCCATCTGAAGCTTTTAGATACACTTCAAAATACTTAGTTGTTTAAAATAATTCTTCAAAAGCACCCCAAATGATGCTGGGGTGGCACACTTTAAAATTTAGTTACTTAGTTGCAAATAACAGATATTTAGGAAATGCAAAGCACACACCAAAGAAACAGAAATTCTAATGCAAATTCTTACTAAAACTCTTTCTTCTGCCCTAAACATCTGAAGCCCCTAGGCTTGGCTTCCTTTTTCCTTGAACTCACCACGCTCCTGATGAGAATTGGGCCTCCTGCAATCCTGTCTTGCAAAGACCTACAACCATCCTGCTGTAGCAAAACTCCATTGCCACATGTCCTCCAGCACAGAACTTCCTTTCTTGTTCCCAGAATTCCCAGCAATAGCTCTCTAGGTCTCACCCACCTGTTGGACTGCTTGATTGAGCTCTGGAGTTCACCAGCCTGTCAGTCAAGATAAGGGTTCACTTCCTGTTAACTCTTTAGAAGGAGAGGAGACTGGTCATTACATAAGCCTTCAAGCAAGGCGTGAAGACATCATGCCCCTGTCTCCTATTGCTGTTCCTTTGCAACTGGTATTTGGAGGCATCCTGCCTCTGAACCTAGAGGGTGGAATTTGGCCATCAAGACTAGTAGTCATTGACAGACCTGTTTTCCAGGAATACGTCTAATCCCCTGTTAAAGCCATCAAGGTGGTTCTGAGTTGGCTTGACTATTTAGGCTACCATTGTATGCCCATTGCTTGAGAATATTGAATTCAGCTGAAGTTGCTTCTGAGTAAACATGCCTAGGATTGGGCTGCTACAGATATTTAAAATAAGGACTGGGAAGGGATCTGGTGTGGTGCTGGGTGCATGTGGGGTGAGGAGACACCTGTAGTCCTCCTCA
Source organism: Hemicordylus capensis (assembly GCF_027244095.1). Lineage (NCBI taxonomy): Eukaryota > Metazoa > Chordata > Lepidosauria > Squamata > Cordylidae > Hemicordylus > Hemicordylus capensis. Next base: position 169,605,042 of record NC_069662.1, read on the forward strand.
TGGGACCTTGGCCTGTGGCGAGGCAGCCCTGCAGGATGCCTATTCTTATGTATGGTACTTAAAGTAATTTTAATAAAGAAATGGTTATTATTTATTTTGCTGTGAGGACACGAAGTTGCTCGCCACAATCTTTTACAAGCACTGTAAAATGTGAACTGGCCCTGAGTGTGTATTTCACACTGCCACTGTGTTTTCCAGATTTCTCTCTCTCTGCAGTAATCTGTGATGTTATCCCATGTTACCCCATACCCTCTGTTCAGCACCTGAACTCCTGCTCCAGGTTCCACCCCTCCCCTGACAGCTGAGAGTGAGTGGATAGGTAGGCATGAGGAACAGGGTCTTTTTGGTTGTGGCACCAATGCTCTGGAATGCCTTCCCTCAAGAGACCTGTATGGCCCTGTGACTAGTGCTGGTGAAAGCTTGGCCTTTGGGAAGCTGAACCAAGCGTCTGTTCCGCTGGCCGTTTCTGTTGTAATGGTTGGCATGAGGAAAATTACTCACAGTAGTCCTGCTGAAATTAAAAGGACAAGGTAGGCAATGCCTAATTTGTGCCTTTAATATCAATGGGACTACTCTGAATAATTTTCCTCCTCACATACGCCTGTCATGTTGTTTGATATTGTCTTGACTATTTGTATATCTCTGTGGTGTTAGCTGCTATTATGTATCTTACTGGGGGGAAAGCAGGATAGACATGTTCTTAAATAAATAAATGGATGTCTCAGAAGTTGCATTTTACAAAATGAACTTCTTGACTGGATTCTTGGTTAGGGGCCCTGGACGTGTCATGGCCAGCCGGAGTCTCTGGTATCCTAATGCTGCCGCATCAGGAGCCTGTTTCTAATGCCCAGTCTTGGCTGCTAATTTGCATGACTCCGCTGGGAAGTCCTGTGTGCTTTGGGTATGGAGTCCTGGTTGCCAGTTGCTGCCGGCTCCTTGCATTGCATTTGGCCTAAAAGTGTGTCCGTTTATGGAGTCCTGGATCTGTGAGATCATCAGAACTGGTTCCTCAGTGAGAATCAACACAACAGCTGACCTCTTGGGCTTGGCTGTCAGCAGCCTCCTTCATGTCGCAAGTCAGCCATGAACTGCCTGGCTGACCTTGGCGAAGTGATCCCTAGTCAGCTTGCGTTCCCCATCTGAGAAGTGGGAATAGTTTTAACATACACTACAGTTGGGTGTGAGGACAAAGAAGAAGAAGATGAAAGATGCAGATGAAACCTCCAGCTTCACAGGCAAGATGCCTCTCAATACCAGTTGGAGGGGACAAGCCACAGGAGAGAGGCAAGCCCTCACCGTTTGCCTGTGGGCTTCCCAGTGGCATCTGGTAGGCCACTGAGGGAAACAGGAGTGTTTTAATGAAAGGCGGTATATAAATTTAACAATAAATAGACAATAAAATATTCTTATGTACTTTAAGTAATTTTAATTCGGAAATGGTTATTATTTATTTTGGCCCACAATTTTCAGATCTAGATCCCAGTTTTTCCAAAGGCAGGCATGGGATGGGTGTCCAACCAGGAGTGCTGAAGATTGGCATAAGCATGCATTTCTTGTGGTTCCAGGTGCCAGTGACGTTTGATGACGTGTCCGTCTGTTTCAACGAGAAGGAGTGGGAGAAGCTGGAGGAGTGGCAGAAGGAGCTCTACAAGAACTTAATGAAGGGGAACCACGAGTCTTTGATCTCTCTGGGTAATGTCGTGTGAGAGACTAGAGGCGGCTGACTGGCTGTGCTGGGGAGCTGTCCTCATCCTTTTGGTTTGGGGTGAACTGAGCTCGAGTGCCCAGCCGTCTTCAGACACTGTGCATTGCTTGTGTTAAGATCCAGATAAGTGGTGTGTTGTCCACCTCTTGCTTTGGGTGTCCTTTCTTAATTTGTTTGAAGTTCTTCTCATCCTTATGACTTCCAGCATTCTTGACCAGTTTTGCATAGCTGTCTCCTTGCCTGGGAGCTTGGCATCCCCCTGCACTGGTCTTTGCTTGGCTGTTATTCTTACCATGTTAATGATCAACTGAAGTTGGGCTGGGCTGGAGGGGTGTGTTTTACCTTATTCAAGCGGTCTGAGCTTCAGTGCATGCAGTGGGCAAGTTCCTTTAGCACAGGGGTGTACAACTCACATGCCCCAGTGAGCCGGCACCAACCCTGACTTGGCCGAGGTCATTTTCCGTGCACTAATTATTACATTAAAATTAATTATTAAAAATATGAATGAGAGTGAGGGAGCAGAAGTATGGAGTTGGGCAGGAGTGGCTCATCCTAATGATCCGGCTTGTGGGGCGGGGGGAGGCTCAGCTGCCGCTCCTTCCCAGAGCTCTGTTTGCTGCTCGCTCTCTCCTGCCCTGCCCCAGGGTTGATGAAAGCTGTGCTGCCTGCAGGGTGGCCATTCATCAGGTACCTGACAAATGGCCACCCTGCAGGCAGCAGGGGCAGGAGAGAGAGGAGTAGATGGAGCCTGGGAAGGAGAGGCAGCTGTGAGGACGAGTCGCTCCTCATCTTGGGGAAAGAAAGATGGTGTCGGTGGGCTCTGGCCCAGTGGCAGGGCCAGCAAGGCAGGCAGGGGCCATCCGGTCTCAAGCAGCCAAGTGCATTGAGCCTCTGCTGCTGCTCATCAGTGGGGCAGACCAAGAGCTTCATGGCTTCTGGTCTTGCTGCAGGATATTGTAGCAAAAGAGTCCCCATGGGGCCCATGGATCCAGCCCCCGGGTCTTATACTTTAGCAGGACACTGAAAAGAGCCACCTTGCAACTGATGCTTACATAAATGGTGCCAGGACAGCTGATGGGAATTTTCAGGGATGCTGCTGATAAAGGTTCTGTTGAGAAAACGGCACACCTCCTCTCAGCCTGCAGGGCACAGTCGGATGGTGTCAGCCACTCCTCCTGGAGCACAGGGAATATGCCTGGGAAAGGCAGGCATCTTGTCCCTCAAATGCCTCACAGGGGACTCTGTGCAGAATGTGCTCATATTGGTCCCTGTCAGCCCTGGAAGCCTTTGGAAATATTGAGATGGCTCTTCTGATGGCCAGAATATGGCTCGTGGGGCCTACCCCACAACTCTGAAATCAGGAACAATAGCTCCTAGAATGCAAAGCACCTGGAATATCCCTCGTTTAAATACACGGGTGCGGGGGGGGATGCTTTCTATTCAACTTTTTGTGTATTTTCCTCCAAGTATGACATAAATGATGATAAAATGTGGCCTTTAAAAGTTTTTCCAAAATACAGCAAGCGCCTTTCCCCTCTGGCCTTTTAGTTTCTCTTTTAAGCCATTTAAATTTGCAGACCCAAACTGGCTTTGCTTCAAAATGAAAACTCAGGATTCCCAGTTTGATGCTGGGGAATGTGGAAACTGGTCCTTGGCTTCCATCTTAGTTGCAGTGACAAAACACTACACATTTGGGGGAGTGTGAATTAAAACGGAGCCACCTCCTCTCTTACCTAGTGCAGTCAGTTCCTTCTGTTATGCGGTAGAACTTGTAGCCTTTGCTCTCAGCCCAGGCTCCTGTCTGCTATCTGCCCTCCATTCCTTAATCCGCCAAGATAAAAAGTTCAGGGGGAATGAAAGGAACTTTCAGTAAAACTAAAACATGAGTAAAAAATCCAAGTAGAGCACTTGCAGAGATAGATCGCTGTATAACTTGCATATGTGTATAGATCTGTTCAGACCTCTGGTATAAGAGCCGTGGTAAGAATTCATGTTAATTAATTGGTTTATTTATTTATTGTTCAAATTATATACCACTTTTCATTAAAATAATCTCAAAGCGGTAAAATACAATTAAAACAATGCATAATTAAAATACGAAGTTACAGATGATCTCAAACATTAAAATACATAATACAAAAGTATAGATTATATAACTATGAAAATAATCTATATAAAAATTTAATAACACATAAAATAATAATAATACATAACACAAATGAATGCCCATGCAGTAATGGCACGCTACACATATTAGACAGGCAGGATATACAGATGGTCAAAATCTAAACAGCCAGTCATTAGAACAATCTATTACAGAGAAAAACCTTTAGTGGATACCCCTTTATTTGCCCCTCCACTGCAGGGGCAAATAAAGGCACCCTTTCAGTTATATCTGTTGTTGTTGGCTACTAGAAATTCAATTTTTTGTTGACTTGACCAAAAAGCAGCGTGGGAAAAGGTATAAATCTATAAAGCTGCTTTCTGCTGTGTCAGACCCTTGGTCCGTCTAGCTTAGCATTGTCTGCACTAACTGGCAGCAGCTCAGGCAGAGATGGGTCTTTTCCAGCCCCACCTGGAGATGCTGGGGAACCTGGGACCTTCTACATGCCAGTCATATGCTCTGCCACTGAGCTGCGACTCCTCCCTGTAGGTGTTCTGGGTATCATTGTTCCGTTTCCTTATAAATAAGGCCACACAACAAGTAGTGGGGTATATCTTCTGCTGCTGAATCGTCTCCACAGAAATCAGACCTTAAATTGAATGACACCTCTCTATAATGACCACCTCCTAAGACTACAGGGGGCATCTGTTGGAGCCATGAAAGGATCAGAGCCCTCCCGACCTGAAACTTGGTAAGGCCTGTTAAGCTGATCTCATTGCTGTGGCTAAACGTCATCGTGTAGGACCAAGGAGTCGATCTAGCAAGGTTAGGTCAGCCTGCACCAGCCCTCCTTTTGGCCTGTTTCTGAGCCTTGTGTTACCCTCTGCAGGCTTACAACCAATGCAGTAGGTGTGCGAAGCCACATGACTGCACCAGCTGATTAGTCTTATCCAGCCAAGAGACTCCCCTTGGTCCACAGAGGGAACTCTGCTCTTGAAGACTATCTTTCTGGCAAGCTCTACTGAAATGGATCGGACTCTTGTGGGAGGCTGCTACACCCAGGGAACCTAAACACTCTCCCTCCTCCCTCCCACAGACTATGCCATTTCTAAGCCAGACGTCTTAACCCAGACGGAGCCAGGTGCTGATTCGTGTCTTGGGGATGAGCAGGACTCAGAGGAGCAAGGGAGCCTTCCTGACCCGGCTGCAGGTAGGTGTCGTTAAGCTGGGGCTCTCAGGGAATGTTGGTGCTACAGGATTTGCATTGCAGGCCTGCCTTGGGGGGGTGGGAAGTGGGGCACTGATGTTTTTTTAAGACCAGATGGGGCCACTTTGTCCAGACTGAGCTGTTTCAGTATCGTTTCTCAGATGCACACACCCACACACAACTGCCACCAATCAGTTTTATATGATGACTCTTGCTTCTCTTCATTGCTTGGGGAAGGCAGTGGCTTCCTGTATTGGCTGAAGTCCCTGAAGTATCTTCTGGGGAAGCCCCATGTAGAGAGCATTACAGTAGTCACTTCTCAGGATTACAGAAACAGAAATTATGAAACAACTTTCCTGTGCCCAAGCAGAGCTACAACCCACGTATCAAATATAGCTGATAAAATGCCTGTCTGGACATGGCTGCCATTCATTTTCTAGCAGCAGGGGAAAACCAGGCTGCATTATTATTGCGTGTTTACACAGTCAGACAGGTGTTATTGACTGGTTTGTTTTATCCAGACATCGAGTCCTTCCCAAGGACCTGGGATGGCTGAATTTTATTATGAATATCGTTGTTGTTATTATTATAAATATCATCGCAGAATATAGGCTGTTCCCAGTAATGTTGCTTTTTGTAATTGGCTGATGGTGATTTCTGTGGCCCCTATGGTGTTGAAGTGCTCTTCAAGGTCTATTGGAACTGCACCCAGGGTGCCAATTACCACTGGCATTACTTTGGTCTTTTTCTGCCACAGCCTTTCTATTTCTTTGTATTTTGTGATTTCTTCTATTTCTTTTTCTTGTATTCTGCTATCCTCTGGTATTGCTATGTTGATTATTTTGACTTGTTTTTCTTTCTTCTCGACTACAGTGATATCTGGTGTATTGTGTGGCAGATGTTTGTCTGTTTGTAGTCGGAAGTCCCATAATATTTTTGCATCTTCATTTTCTACCACTTTTTCAATTTTATGGTCCCACCAATTTTTGGCTACAGGTAGCTTGTATTTTTTGCAGATGTTCCAGTGTATCATCCCTGCTACCTTGTCATGCCTTTCCTTGTAGTCAGTCTGTGCGATCTTTTTGCAACAGCTGATTAGGTGGTCCACGGTTTCATCTGCTTCTTTACAAAGGCGGCACTTGCTGTTTGTGGTTGATTTTTCTACCTATTGACTATTTTAAGTGCATCATCTTCACTGTCCTTTATATATTCTGCAAGGCCTCTTTTCTCCTCCTCTACTGTTTGATGGACTTGCAGCATTCCTCTTCCACCTGATCTGCGAGGGAGGTATAGCCTATCTACATCACTGTGGGGGGCAGAGCATGATTGATGGTCATTATTTTCCTGGTCTTACGATCTGGCGTCTCTAGCTCTGCCTGGGTCCAGTCTATTATTCCTGCAGTGTATCTGATAACAGGTATAGCCCAGGTGTTTATGGCTGGTATGGTGTTCCCGCCATTGAGTTTGGACTTTAGGATTTTTCTAACTCTCCTGATGTATTCACTTCAAATTTTTCCAATAATAACAACAACAATAACTACAACATTGACAATAAAATTCAGCCATCCCATGTCCTTGGGAAGGACTCGATGTCTGGATAAAACAAACCAGTTAATAACACCTGTCTGACTGTGTAAATAAATAAATAAATAAACAATAGTTTAATATTAATAATTAATAATAATTCATATTAAATATTATTTAAATATATAATGTGAATTATAATTATATATATTATTATTACATTATTATTATTATTACATTATTACATTATTATTATTATTAGCTTACTTTTCAGCAACAACAAAAAATTCTTGAAGCAGTTTACATAGAAGAAAAATAAATAATAAGAATAATAGTCTTATGAACAGAATAGCCTGTTCTTAGTTGCCACCAACAACTGGTAATCTCTTTTTGTTGAAAAGCACCTGTTTCACCATTATTTTTTTGTGTAAACCTCTTGAGAACATTTGTCGGAAGGCAGTATATAAATATTCCTCATAGACATGGCCATATTTATTTATTTATTTTTATTTATTGTTAAATTTATCTACCACCTTTCATTAAAAACAATCCCAAGGCGGATAGATCCCAATCTCAATGGCCATATCTACCTGCATCAACTCCATCTTCTCTGGATTAAGCCTTGGTCTGTTAGACATTATCCACTTGACCACAGCTTCTGAACACTGCTTCAAGACTGCAGGCAAAAAAAATACAAGAGTGTTGGTGTCATCGGCATACTGTAGTTAACTAATAGAGATGATCATGTTGGCTGGCATCCAGACTAAAATACTCATAAGGACATCAGGACAGCCCTGCTGGATCAGACCCAAGGAGGCCCATCCAGTCCAGCATCCTGTTTCTTGCAGTGGCTCACCAGGTGCCTCTGAGAAGTCCACAGGCAAGACTACTCCTGAGTAGTCCCATTGAAATTAAGTGTTTTGGTGCCCCACCTGACTGCAGCAACAGTGCTGCCCTCTGTGGCATTGCCTCCTGCTCTGGCTATCCGCTTTGGAGCCAGGCTAGCATCCTGTTTCCCACACTGGCCCACAATATGCCTCTAAGAAGCCCACAGGCAAGAGGTATGTGCATGCTTTCCTGCTGTTGCTCCCCTGCAACTGGTATTGAGAAGCATCCTGGCTCTGAGCCTACAGGTGGCCTGTAGCCATCAAGACTAGTAGCAATTGATATACCAGGAATTTGTCTAAGCCCCTTTTAAAGCCATCCAAGCTAGTGGCCATCACCACATCCTATGGCAGAGAATTCCATAGAATAATTACGCACGGTATGAAGAAGTATTTCCTTTCGTTGGTCCTAAATTTCCTGGCCTTCAGTTTCATGGGATGACCCCGGTTCTAGTGTGAGAGAGGGAGAAAAATTTCTCTACTCGCTGCATATTTTTTAGACTTCTATCATGTATCCCTGTAGTCATCACTTTTCCAGTCTAAAAGGTCCCAGATGCTGTAGCCCTGCCTCGTAAGGAAGGTGCTGCAGTCCCCTGATAATCTTGGTTGCCCTCTTCTGTACCTTCTCCAGATCTGCAATGTTTCTTTTGAGATACGGTGACCAAAACTGTACGCAGTACACCAAATGTGGCCACACCATAGATTTATATAAAGGCATTATGATATTAGCAGGTTTTTTAAATTCTTCAACCCCCTTCCTAATTATTCTGAGCTTGAATTTGCCTTTTTCAAGCTGCCACATACTGAGTTGACACTTTCAATCAGCTGACAACCGCAACCCGAAGATCCTTCTCATGGTCAGTCACCAGCAGCTCAGACCCCATCACAGTATTTGTGAATTTGGGTATTTTTGCCCCAATGTGCATAACTTTACACTTGTTTACACTGAACTGCATTTGCCTTTTTGTCGCCCACTCACCCAGTTTTGAGAGATCCTTTTGGAGCTCCTCACAATCTGTTTTGGATTTCACTGCCCTAAATACTTTAGTGTCCCCTACAAATTGGGCCACTTCACTGCTTTCCCCAACTTTTAGATCATTTATGAACAAGTTGAAGAGCACCAGTCCAGGCCAGATCCCTGGGGGACTTCCCTCCATTGTGCAAACTGTCCATTGCTTCCTACCCTCTGTTTCCTCTCCTTCAACCAGTTACTAATCCACACATGAACCTGTCCCCCATCCTAGTAGTAAGCACCAGGAACATGGCATTGAACAAATTTAGCAGTTGTTTAAGGCTGCTGAATGCCCCGTTCCTGGTGCTTCCTGCTGCAGTGCTGGTAATGCTGGTGGGGCCGCCAGACGGCATGTGAATGGAAGCTCCCAAGAGCAACTCAGAGAAGGGATGATGCTTCTGGCAGCAGCCCCAGCCTTGTGACAGATGCTGTTGTTGCAAGTGTCTGCTTTCGGAGGTTTCTCCTAAAGTCTTTCCTCAGCGGTGCTGCTAGTTACTCAGAAGATCCAGGCCCCAGACCCACAGACCCCCTTTTGCTAATTAAACTCAGTCATATTCTCCTCCCAGAAAAAAAATGTGTATGTTTTTTTAAGTGTCTGATAGATTAGACTACCTGTGAAAGCAGAAACAGCAATGAGCTAGGTGAGGCTGGTAGTTCTCTCCCCATCATGCTCCGTGCAGGTGCCTCCACTGCTGCACTCCCCTTAAGGAAGCGGTCATGGAGGAGGGAGGTGTTTGATGAGCTTTGGGGCTCTGAGGCCCCATGGGCCACCCCCCAGTGACAGCCCTCCTGCAAGTGAAGCTTTCCCCTTGATCTCTTTCCCCCTGCAGCAGGCATAAGGGTGGTGATCAAAACTGAGGAGCCCCATTCTGATGACTGTCTGGAAGAAGACCTGGAGCAGCACCAGATGTCTGGAAGCTCAGAGGGGGATTTCCAGGGCCTGGACCAGGAGACCCCTTGCAGGAGTCCATACAGTGCAGCAACACCTCTGGGAAGCTTTGCAGGGAACAGCCTAGAAGAAGTGAGCGAGTATGAGATGGGTTTCGGAGAGATCAAGAGAGTCACTGTCCAACATGGCAGCTGCACAGGTGAGGTCTTGGGAAACTCCACCCCCACCCCACCCCATATCTAGCCCTGGGGTTCCCAGCCTTGGGTTCCAGATGTTGTTGGACTACAACTCCCATCATCCCTAGCCATAATGGCCTTCAGAGTTGTAGTTTAGTAACATCTGGGCACGCAAGGTTGGGAACCCCTGGGCTGGCCCATCTTTGGCTCACGGCAGGTGATGACATCACTACTTCTGCAGACGGAGCCCTGGAAGGCATGTCGTGCTCACTGGACAGGTGGAGAACTAAAGCTGAGGGGATGAATTGGCTCTTGCCACCCAGAGCATTCCTGCAGAGCTGAGTTTTGAAGGCATATTTTCTAGTCCTGGCACACTTCTCTGGTGTATATTCTGACTCTCGGCAGTAGTAGATTGTAAACTCCTGACCATAAGATGGAAGTTTGGTGACTGGGCAGAGCGGTACCGAAACATCTCCCTATCGAGATTGATGTATATATTTATTAAAAACGTGTATACTCTGCCTTTCTGCTTAGAGGTGGACAGAATTCCTCCCCACCCCAATCAGAAGCCAGCAATCCTAGCTTGGTGGAATAACCAGCACCAGCAGGCGGAGTCTGTTCACCTCTTCCCACTTACACCATCACTCTGTTTGCAAAGGGAGCAAATCCAAATCAAGGCTGTGATCAAAGACATTTGTGCAGATTGCAGAACATATGAGGAGTGTGTGTGTGTGTGTGTTTGTTTTAAAATAATTCCAGTCTGTCTGCATTCATTGGGCTGCGGCAGCAGCTCATGACCATGCACAATATGGCAAGCTACTGGGAACTTCTTAAGACCCAGAGTCCTTTTCTTCCCGCCAAAAGATGCAGGTCATGCCCTGACTTCTTGTTTCTGTTTCCTTCCAAGATGACAGTATTGTGATCAAAATGGAGGAGGAGGAAGAGGAGGAAGACCCGGTCAGCCTAGAGCCGCGCGGGCTGTTCTCTTCAAGAGCTGAGCCGCCATGCTCCTTGAATTGCAACGTGGAAGTCATGCGGGAGGATCAGCGGGTTACAAAGCCACCCAGAGCCACAGTGGGAATCTGCGCCCCGCTGTGTGAGAGGGACAATAGCGCAGAGACACGGCCGCTCACCCTCCAACAGAGGAACCGGACGCGCGAGAGGCCGTACATCTGCCCAGAATGTGGCAAGAGCTTCATGTTGCGCATCAATTACATCATCCACCAGCGGAACCACCTCAAGGAGGGCCCCTACGAGTGCCACGCCTGCGACCTCAGCTTCCGCATCAAGCAGCAGTTCCTGCTGCACCAGCGGCTGCACACGGCGAGGCGGGGGGTGGCTCCTCCCCCCCGCCGTGGACAGGCGTTCCCTGAGAAACGCAGCCTCAAGCCACAGCCCCGGCCCCCTCCGCCTCCCGGGAAGCCCTACAAATGCAGCGAATGTGAGAGCAGCTTCAGCCACAAGTCGAGCCTGAGCAAGCACCAGATCACGCACGTGGGCGAGCGGCCATACTCCTGCAGTGAGTGCCGCAAGAGCTTCCGACTGCAGATCTCGCTGGCGATGCACCAGCGGGTGCACACTGGCAAGAGCGAGCTCTCCTTCATCTGCCCACAGTGCGGCAAGGCTTTCAGCCGCCCCTCGCACCTCCTGCGGCACCAGCGGACTCACACCGGCGAGCGGCCCTACAAATGCAGCCAGTGCGACAAGACCTTCAGCGAGAAGTCCAAGCTGACCAACCACTACCGCGTGCACACCCGCGAACGCCCCCATGCCTGCGGGGAATGTGGCAAGGGCTTCATCCGGAAGCACCACCTTCTGGAGCACCAGCGCATCCACACTGGGGAGCGGCCGTACCACTGTGCCGAGTGCGGGAAGAACTTCACCCAGAAGCACCATCTGCTAGAGCACCAGCGGGCGCACACTGGCGAACGACCCTACCCCTGTACAGAATGTGCAAAATGCTTCCGCTACAAGCAGTCGCTTAAGTACCACTTGCGGACACACATGGGGGAATGAACTCCCTGCTTGTCCATCGCCCTGAGCCCTGGCATCCGGGGACAGCGGACCACTGGGGGCGGGACTCCTTCATGCATATCCCTCCGCCCCCAGGAGCACAGATTCGTGGCCTGTCCCCTTACATACTTAGCAGGTTTCAGAATCAAACTAACCACAGCTGTTGGCATGGTGATGCTTGCCAGACCTGAACTCTCCTCCTTGCTTCTGCCCTCCCTGCTCCGTTCCCGTCTTTTTGATAATAAATGTGGAGTCTGATTTTATTTGGTAAGGGAATGCTTATGGTGTCAGGGTTGTTGCATTAATCGGGGGGACCTTGCATTGCTGAACACAGCTTGGAGAACAGAAGAGGAAAGGGGTGGCGGAGGAATGATAAAGGAGCACGTTCTGAGACGCTGGCATTGGGCAGATGGAACATGTTCTGTCTAGAGGAGACAAAATGCCAAGGGAGGCTGCTCAGCAGGGCCACCAGCAAACAGCAGAGTGTGTGTTTGTATGTTTGGCAAAATTTTATATGTGCTCCTATCTCCTGGGACAAAGATAAGGATTTATACTGAGGACAGGGCAAAAGGTGTGCTGAACAAAGAGGCCCTTCACCATTGCCCAAATCTCCATCTTTGTTTGCTGTTAGCAGAGGTGGGAAACGATCTGCACACAGGAGAGCCTTCTCTGAGTCAGTTGCTGGTCTGTCTTGCAGAGGCTTCTGGGACTTGGGTCTGTAGAGATTTGCATCATCCTTCAGCCAAAGGCTGCCAGCCAGTCTTCCCTGACCAGCAACAAGTCTCCAGGGCCTTTCCCAGCTGTGCTCCTTGAGATTCCTTCTTTAAACTCGAGGTTCTCTGAGCATTGAATCTGGGACCTTCAGAATGGAAGTCATATTCTCTGAACCTGAACTAGTGTCTACATGTACATGTTCAGGCATAGGATGCTGCCTTCTACTGATTCAGACCCTTGGTCCACCTAGCTCAGTATTGTCTACCCAGACTGGCAGCGGCTTCTCCAAGGTTGAGGGCAGGAGTCTCCCAGCCCTATCTTGGAGATGCTGCCAGGGAGGGAGCTTGGAACCTTCTGCTCTTCCCAGCCAGAGCGGTTGGGAATGTCTTCATTCCCAGTTTAAAGGCATGTCTTCAGACTTTTGGTCACAAGGGCTAGAAGGTGGGTTTTCAGAATCCGGCAGACATTAGAATGTGCCATCCGCACTATGGTGATAAGCTTCCAAATCCTGAGAAGGATTCAGATAAATTCTCCTTCAGGACATCAGAGGCTGAAACAAGGGAGAGGGGAATGAGGGCAACCTCCCTCAGTCAAGGTCCCTCAGCCTCTGAAGTGCTGATGGGAGATAATAAGCATCGATAGCTTTCTTGGCCGGGTTGAACAATGTGTGCACAGAAGTAACGCTTATGAAGTAACACAAACCATACAATCGGCTAATATAACATTAGTTTTGCTGCAATGGTGCAGCCAGGCATACTTTTGTGGTTGTCGTATACCTGATGGGAACACTTGACAGGCAGACAGACCATGCCTTCATTTAAGTGGGATTAGGCACATGTGAGTTTGCATGTAATCGGGCTGAAACATGTTCCACTGAAGTCCCGTCCCGTGTGATACAGGATCAGAGCACACTTGCTCACTCAGGGCATGGAATTCTTCTCTGTGCTTTCCAAACGATGTGGACTTGGCATGCCAGCAGTTGTCCTCCAGGAAATTCCTGTTACTCTAGAGTGGGCCAGGGCTGGGTTGAAGATTGGGCTAACACAGGAACTGCCTTATTCCCAGCCAGACCATTGGTCCATCTAGCTCCGTAACAGCAGTGCCTTGACCGCACTGCTGGAAACGCCACTGCTCATGGTGACCCGAGCTCATGGTGCTGCTGGGGTTAGGCCATGTCTGTATTTGGCCCACTGTTTTGGCAGTTGTGCACTGGATGGTATGACTTACCAGCAGGGATGGTGGGGAGAGGGAAGAAAAATAAACGGTGTAGGGGTGAAGGTGGGTCCTCCCATGGTTGTCAGGGGGCTTGGTTGTGATGATCCTGAGGGGTCCCCTCCCTTTCCCTACTTCTCAATATTGAATTGCTTTATTGAACACTTCCTGTGTTCACTTATGAAGGCAGAGGTGAGGCAGAGCAGTTGGGGAATGGTACCTTGAACGTACCTTCATCTTCTGTTCCTCTACAAGGGTGGCTGAGGACACTGCGCCCTGCAAACTATATGGCAGCTTCACAGAATGGCGGGGGGGACTTCCATCTCGTTGCCGCCGCCGCCTCTGGCTGCAAAGGTGCTCCAGCTTTGGAGGGTTGGGTGGATGGAGAAGAGCCCAACAAGGCTTCCCAACCTTGGGTAACCTGATGTTGCTGGGGATGATGGGAGCTGTAGTCCACCACCTGGGAACCAAGGTTCGGCAGCCCAGCTCGACAGGGCGGCTGCTGCAGAGACCCCTCCGTCCGCAGGGGGCGCTGCGGCCTCCCCGCACACGGGAAGGCCAAGAGGCTCCCTCGGAGCGCCTCGCCGCCCCACGCATGCGTACTGCGGCCCTTTCCCATTAAGACCCGGAGTCGCGCATGCGTGCTGCCGCCCCGTGCGAGAGCGAGAGAGTGAGTCGGCTCCGGTGGGTCTCCCGCTTCGCCCCCCCATCCCCCGGGCTGCCCCGCTGCCCCTGCGCCGCCTCGGAGGCTGCCCGGCCCCGCGCCCGAGCTGAGGGGGCCGCGCGAGTCTGTCAGGGCCGCGCCGCTGCCCCGCCCCTTTGGAGGGGGGGGAACAAAAGGCCGCAGCTGGGGGGGGCGGCTGCTCGCCTGAGGACGGGGCGGAGGCAAGGGGGGCCTCCCCCTCCCCCGTCGTGCTCCTTGGGGTAAGCCCCCCTCCCAGCTGGGGCCTCCTCCCCCTTGGCGGTCTCGGGGGGGGGGCGTCGCTGCGTGGCAGAGAGACACCCTGGCAGCGCCCCCCCCATGCACAGGGGGAGCCCACGGGGCGGGGCTGGAGCGCCCCTCCCCCCGCGCACGGAGCCCTCCTCCTCCGCCCCCCCCGACGTGCAGAATCCTTTTCGGGGTGGGGGGGAGGTGGACTGTACCACCTCAGACTGCAGGTTGGGGAAGGCGGGCGGGCGGGCGCGGGCGGGCGCGGGCGGGCTCTTCCTCCGCGGAAGGCTCCCTGCAAGTGCGAATAAAGGAGCCCAGGCGAGGAAGGGCCCGCGGAGCCGGACTCCGGCGCCCTGAAAGGCTCCTTAAAGCGGGGGGGGGGAGGAGGTGAAAATGGAAGGGGCATCTCCCCCCCCCTGTAGCCTGAAGTGGTCCCGTCCACTCGGCCTCTTCTTTCTGCTGCAAGCCGGGCCCCTGGGCTGGGGGGGGGGCGGTGCATGTATGGAGGCAGCCTCTGGCTTCCCGGGCGGGGGTGGGGCAGGTGCTGCGGACCCAGGGAGGGGGCTCCGGGCCGGGTGAGCCAGCGCAAAGAGCGGCGGGGCGTGGGAGAGCTCCCTGACCTTGGAGGGGCGGTGCAGGGCCTGGGGTGGCGGGAGACTCCTTGGGTCAGTGCATGGCTGCTGGGGATGAGAGGGAGCGCTGCCCAGTGCCGAAAGGCTTGTCTTTTACTTTGACCCACGAGGCACTCACAGAGTCTTGTCGTCATGGTTCGGTTCAGAGGGAGCTCTGTGGGTCAAGGCTGCCTGCCGCTGAAGGGTCCTTCCGCGCAGGTCCGAGGAGATCTTAGGAAGGGCCACAGCTCTGTGGCAGAGTCTGTGCATGGTGCGCTCAATGCCCTCAGGTCCATGAGCCCAGGCCCGAGTACAGTGTTGGAGAGCGACCAGCATCCTCCAGCCTTTTCAGATGTGGGAACCACCATTAGCTCCAGCTGGCAACATGGGACCACTTTTAATCTTTGTTTTGGTGGCTTGACTTCCCTTGTGCCCCGGGTTGCCCGTCCCTAGGGTGATCAAATAGTAAGTGGTACATAGCTCTTGTATTTATTCCAGTGTCTTTGCGGCATTTCGATCCCACCTCTTTGCCAATACATTCAAGGTGGATTGCAGTGTAAAATAAGGACAATAAGAACCTTCAGGTAGCAGTTCTTATGTAATGCTGCATAATTGTTAGAACAACCAGGTGGAATGACTGCTGATGGCACAGCCTTAGGAGGGGAGGATCTCAGTGGCTTTTGGTCCCTCTGAGGAGGGGGCCTAGCTGCCTTGATTCTCCCTCATGCAGCCAGCTGAGTTGTGTAAAAGAGAATTGTGGCAGATATAGCTGAAATGCAACAGTGAGGAAAGCTGTACTTGCTGCAGCTTTTCTATGTAACCATTCAAGGTAAAGGAGCTTTGTCGTCTTTGTGTTTGCCTCCCTCTTGGTTTCCCTCTTCTCTTTCTGCCTTACTTCTTACCGAGAGAGGAGAGAGAGAGAGAAAGAATCCTAAACAAGAAGGGTCACATCACAAAAAGGAAAAGGTGGTTAGGTCTCACCAATGACATATCTTAGGTTGGAGGAGAACTTGGCTCACCTGTCTGTTGTGATGTTGAAGACCAGAATCTGATCTTCAGATTTTGGTTGAAGACTAGAATCCTCCTGGGTTAGATGCTTTATGTGCTCATCTTGATTTTGGAGGCTGCAGTTTTAGAGACTCGACTTGCACAGTGGGTAGCAAGAATGTTAATACTTCTAGTCCCCTGCATTTCATTTTTGGGTGCCTTGGCAATGAGATGTCTGGATTTGGTCCATGCAAAAACTTGGTTTACATGCTGGATTTGGTATACAATAGAGTGCATGGAAAAAAGTGATCTCAAGATTCATGGTTTTGTGACCTGAGGGTGCTTGGACAAGGGGAATGTTGGGTAATCTTCCAGGAAGCTGAGAAGCTGGATATGGAGCATAAACATGTATTGCAATTATCCCGACTCTTCCAGTAACTTTCTACACATGTAAGAATGCAAATAGGGGAAAGTAATGTATGGAGGGGCTTGAGAGGCCACCTCCAGATACCTCTAAATACCAGTTGCAGGGAAGCAACTGGGTAGAGGGCATGCCCTAATCTCTTGTTTGTGAGCTTGTCAGAGGCACTGGGGGAAATGGGATGCTGGACTAGATGGGGCCTGATTCAGCAGAGCCGTTCTTAGGAGAGCTCCTGGCTTGCATACCTGCTGTCTTCTCCCCAGATAACTCCTCCTTCATTGATTAAGTGCCGTCAAGTCGGTGTTGATTCTTAGCGACCAAATAGATAGTCTCTCCAGGATGGTCGTGTCTTCCACTTGGCCTTTAAGGTCAAGTGGTACATTCATAGTTGCCGTCTTAGGATTGGCTTAAGGACTTGGTGGCATAGGGTTGCCATTTTTCTCCTGCAGGTAGGTTCTTAAGAGCTCCTTTAGCTGCCCAAGTTGTGCTTATTTTCTCTGCCTTTATGCAGTTGTGTGCAGAGTGTACACAACTGTGTGGAGAAATGGGACCTACATCAGCAAGTGGGTGGTACTAAACATTTTTCAGAGCAAAATATTCCTAAAAGGAGTGGAGAAAATTAATTGTAGTGAATGTGTGGGTGAGAATGAGTCCTGAGTATTACATGAATGTGGCTGTCAGATCCCCGGTGAGGCTCAAAGCAGCTTATAGGCATAAAATGCAAAACACAAAATCCACCTTACTGCTTCTGGATGAGAACTTACTTGTGCCTTGGGGCCAAGGCAGACCACAAATCACAATACGTGGCATCAGTGGGGCACATTCTCTCTTTCTCTCCCTCCTTGTAAGCAGCCTCAGAGTTGCGACATGGAGCCCCGGCAGCCGGTGCCTTTGCTGCCCGAGCAGAGTTTTGCCAGAGATGCCAAGCAGAATGCAGCGGAACTCTCTCTGTGGACGGTGGTGGCCGCCATCCAAGCTGTGGAGCGGAAAGTGGATTCTCACGCCATGAGGCTGCTGAACCTGGAGCGGAGGATGGTGACCAACGAGAAGAAATATGTGGACTGTGAGAATGCTGTGGTGGATTTTGGCAACCAAATGGAGTGCAAGCTGAATGCTCTGGGCACCCTGATCCAGGAATATGGATTGCTGCAGAGGAGGTTGGAAAACATGGAGAACCTGCTGAAGAATCAGAACTTTTGGATCCTGAGGCTCCCACCAGGCTCCAAGGGAGAAACCCCCAAGGTAAGATGACTTGGGGCTGTCATTGTTATTGCCCTTGCTTCTTGTGACCACCCTGATGGGTACTGTTGTACTAATGGCCCTGTTCCTGAGAGTTTGTCTTGCTCTATTCTCTCTCTTATATTTTGAGTGAGAGGAGCCTGTGGATTGTTGTTTGTTCTTTCTCCAGCAGCATTGTGAAAAACTCCCCTGTGTAGAAGGGGTGTGGTGATTGGGGATTGCTTCTAGATGACCAGACAAGAGAGCTTTTGTCAGCTGGAGAGGAGTCGGCTCTTTTAGGCTCTGAGTGCCAGAAAGGACTAGCTTGTAGCCCATGGTTTGTGGAGTGAATGAGCTTGGGGTGTCTGCCTCCTCTCTCCAGTGTGGATTCTTCCCTCCTTGGTTGGAGCTGCATGGCCACTCATCTTGTCTGACAAAACCTGGTGGAGATGAAACACTGGTGGCTAAAGGCTGGCAGAGGAGGGTCCCGTGGCCTGCTAAACCATGGCTAAAAGATGGCCAGCATGATGCCTTCCCAGAACAATAGTTATGTGTCCAGAGGCAGGATGTAACGTTTGTGGACTTGTCTGTAAGGCTGGTGTTGTGCAGCAGCCAGGGTGGATAAAAATCAATGCTTTAAAATATATATATATATATATATATATATATATATATATATATATATATATATATATAAATAAATCAGATTTTATTTAAATCAGATTTTTTAAATAAAATGCTTTTTGAGAGGGGGAAATCTATCTAAAGATAGTTTTCTGTTTAAGATACATTATAGTCCAAAGGTATCCATCATGAAATAAGGATTAGTTTTTTAAATTATGTAGCATAAAGCTGTATATATGCAGTGTTTAATTTTTTGGTAAATGAATTCCATTAATCCATTAACAATGTCATGCTCTTCCAGAGGTTTCTGTAAGATTATTTTGGGCAATTTTTCTATCTAGGACCAAAAATGAAACCTTCATCTGGTTGTAAATATTAAGATTATACCAGCAAGAATGAGTATTTATGTAAAAAACCAAACCAAACCAAAAAAAACCCCATGATTTAAATCTAGTCTTACTGACTAGTGATTTAAATTAATTTGATTTAAATCAAATCCACCCTGGCAGCAGCAGAGCTGTGAGGTCTGATATGCCTTAATTTTTGCTGCATTCCAGCTTAGATACTATTTTTCAGAATACTAGTTGGCCGTCCTTTGTCTTGTATGTGTTTTACATTTATAGTATTCTGGGTTACTGGTGACAAAACCTCAATTTCCAGGATCATTTCCCTTGTTCAGGCTTTGGTAAATGTTGACCCCTCAGAAGTGTTAGAGGTAAACGTTGATCCCCAGAAAGTGTTGGTGGGTTTGTGTGTTTCCTCAGCACAGGATACATTTGGATGCTGTTTGTTTGCAGTGATTGAACTATTGGAGAAATTCCTTACTTGTCTCTTTAGGCTAACAGCAAAGATGAGTTTTCTTTGGCAAGTGGGGCCCTCAAGCCCTGGAAGTGATAGACATTGTTTGTCGTTTTAATAAAAAAAAACTTCTCCCTAACCTTCATAGTTGAAAAGAGCAATACAAACTGTGCCTGGTAGGATCCTCAGACAGCTTGAAGGACTGACTGTAAGAGCTGTGGAAGATAAATCATTGTCTAACTTGTCTAGACCCATTTCAAACTGGCTTCCGGGCTGGCTATGGGGTGGAGACTGTCTTGGTCAGCCTGATAGATGATCTCCAATTGGGAATTGACAGAGGAAGTGTGACTCTGTTGGTCCTTTTGGACCTCTCGGCGGCTTTCGATACTATCAACCATAGTATCCTTCTGGAGCACCTCAGGGGGTTGGGAGTGAGAGGCACTGCTATGCAGTGGTTCCGCTCCTACCCCTCGGGCAGGTTCCAGATGGTGTCCCTTGGAAACTGTTGTTCTTCAAAATCTGAACTTTTGTATGGTGTCCCTCAGGGCTCTGTATTGTCTCCAATGCTGTTTGACATCTACATGAAACCGCTGGGAGAGATCATCTGGAGATTTAGTGCGGGGTGTTATCAGTATGCTGATGAAACCCAAATCTATTTCTCCATGTCAGCATCATCGGGAGAGGGCATAACCTTCCTAAATGCCTGTCTGGAGTCAGTAATGGGCTGGATGAGGGATAACAAACTGAGATTGAATCCAGATAAGATGGAGGTACTCATTGTGCGGGGTTGAAACCCGGGAGACTATTTTGATCTGCCTGTTCTGGATGGGGTCACACTTCCCCAGAAGGAACAGGTATGCAGTCTGAGGGTGCTTCTGGATCCAAGTCTCTCCCTGGTCTCCCAGGTTGAAGCAGTGGCCAGAGGTGCCTTCTGTCAGCTTCAGCTGATACGCCAGCTGCGTCCGTTTCTTGAGATAGATGACATTAACACAGTGTTACATCTGCTGGTAACCTCCAGACTGCATTACTGTAATGAGCTCTATGTGGGGCTGCCCTTGTATGTAGTCCGGAAACTACAGTTGGTTCAGAATGCGGCAGCCAGGCTAGTCTCTGGGTCATCTAGGAGAGACCATATTACTCCCGTATTGAAGGAGTTACACTGGCTGCCGATATGTTTCCGGGCAAAAGTCAAGGTCTTGGTTATAACCTATAAAGCCCTAAACAGCTTGGGCCCTGGGTATTTAAGAGAATGTCTTCTTTGTTATAAATCCCACCGCCCATTGAGATAATCAGGAGAGGTCCGTCTGCATTTGCCACCGGCTCGTCTGGTGGCCACTCAGGGATGGGCCTTCTCCGCTGCTGCCTCTAGGCTTTGGAATGCGCTCCCTAGTGAAATAAGAGCCTCCCCATCTCTGACACTTTTAAAAGGTCTTTAAAGATGCATCTGTTCACCCAGGCTTTTAACTGATACTGATTGTTTTTAATGTTGTTTTAGAATATTGTTTTTAAAAAATTTAATTGTTGTGTTTTAAATTTCTTGTTTTTATTTTTAACTCATGTTTTAATGTTTTTATCTTGTTGTAAACTGCCCAGAGACGCAAGTTTTCGGTGGTATAAAAATATGCTAAATAAATAAATAGCCGAAAAGGTACGAAAACGTTCAGAGGCCTGCCCCTGAACATGCGCCGCCCCCACCCCAGTGATTTGGCTACGTGGCTGTGAAACATCCTGACTACTTGTGGGGAAGGTGTCGGTAATGGATTGTTTAACATGCCGTGCAGTTTCATTTTGAGAGAAATGAAAAGTCAGTCTGGACTGGGGGCAAGATGAGGTAAAAGTAGATGAGGGAGAGACTTTCATATTGATTTGAACTAGCCAAGTGGATCTCTGGCTGAAAGTCTCTACTGGCTATTAGCTGGAAAGGGCAACTGGCCTGACTTTCAGACTCTAAGGAGCCAACAGGCAGATACTGTTAGTGGCATATACCTGCCCTGTTGAGACCAGAGCCTTTTTTTGTAAATGTATGTAAACCAACGCATGTCCAAAACCATGAAGACAAGAAACGTTGCCTTAAATACAGTCTGGAGGATTTGTAAATCCAGACTTTGTCCAACTGACCAGCCTCTGTGTCTATGTCTAATGGCAAGCAGCAAGCTACGAAGCAGAGTTGGGCCATGTTGTCATGCAGGGCGGCTATGAAAGAAATTTACTCCGTTCCCACAGGTCTTGCAGTCTGAAGGCCGCTCTGGGTCATTTGGAATGTAACGTGTGTGCAGTTAATTATTGCATTTTTATCTTACCCCTTTTCCAGAGAACTGGGGGGCAGTGCCTAGATCCTTTGGGGTAGGTTAGGCCAAGAGAGGTCGTGACTGCCCTGCAGTCACACAGGGAGCTTCATGGCTGAGCAGGAATATTGATTCTAGTCCAGCTCTACAGAGACCCAGCTGGCTCTCAGTTGCTGCTCACTCTCTGGTGTGGGGTCCAGGCATCTCCGCCCCCACCCCCAGGAAGTCCTTCATTTTGGGGACACTATGCATTGGGGTATCACAGTGGGGAAGCAGCTTGCCTAGGGAGCAAGAGGCTGTTAGGTCGAATCCCCACTGGTGTGCTTCCCAGACTGTGCCTAGTAAATATATATTTGCAGTTGCCTATATCGGGCAGCAGCGATGGAGGAAGGTGCTGGAGGTGGATACGGCAAAGGCATCATCTCGTACTGTGCGGCAGAAAGGCAATGGTAAACCCCTCCTGCATTCTACCCAGAAAATCACGTGGCTCTGTGGTCACCAGGAGTCGGCACTGACTCGGAGGCACAATCTTTCCTTTCCTTTATGATTCTGGCAGGCTCAAGCCACACCATCTGGTCTCCCCAGCTTGGGGGTTGTTGTGACTTGGAGTGTGGCTGCACAAGAGTTGCAATGCCTCTTGGATATGAGCCGTCTGTGTGCTGCTGCCCTTGCTGATGTTACTTCCTAGTTCTTTGTTTACAATGTGCCATCAACAGAATTGGCAGTTTGCAGAGAAACAGACACACCAATTCCTGCTGTGAGCAGTTTCTAGAATACAAAGTTGACAGAGGAGAGGGTGGTGGTGGTGGTTTGGTAAAAGGAAGAATCTCCTCCCACTCATCATCATCATCATCATCAAGGAGAGGAGAGCTGGTCTTGTGGTAGCAAGCATGACTTGTCCCCTTAGCTAAGCAGGGTCTGCCCTGGTTGCATATGAAAGGGAGACTAGAAATGTGAGCACTGCAAGACATTCCCCTCAGGGGATGGAGCCGCTCTGGGAAGAGCAGAAGGTTCCCAGTTCCCTCCCTGGCAGCATCTCCAAGATAGGGCTGAGAGAGACTCCTGCCTGCAACCTGGGAGAAGCCGCTGCCGGTCTGGGAATGAAATACTGAGCTAGATGGACCAGTGGTCTGACTCAGTATATGGCAGCTTCCTATATTCCTATGTTCCTATCATCATCATCATCATCATCATCATCAAAACTTTATTTTTTAGCCGCCCCATTAAAAAATTGTTCTCTGGGTGGCTCACAACACAGCATTAAAACATAAAATAAAAACATAGAATATATTAAATCATAGCAGACCAATGTTATGGGGTGGGGGGAGGGGAGGGGTGGGGTGGGGGGAGAAAATACAATACAAAGCAATTTTAAAACTCTTTTAAAATCAGTTTAAATATCAAATTTAAAAGGCCTGAGAGAACAAAAAAGTCTTTACCTGGCATCTAAAAGAATAAAAAGATGGTGCCAAGCGAAACTCACTGGGGAGGCTATTCCATAACCAGGGTGCAACCACTGAAAAGGCCCTCTCCCTGGTAGCCACCCGCCTCACCTCATTTGGCAGGGGCACTCAGAGGAGGGTCTCTGAAGAAGATCTTAAGGTCCAGATTGGGAAATAGACGGCAAGGTGCTCTCTCAGTTAACCTGGTCCTAAGCCATTTAGGACTTTAAAGGTTAAAAGCAGCTCTTTGAATTGGGTCTGGAAATGGACTGGGCACTGGTGTAATATGCTTAAAACGTCCAGTTCCAATTAATAATCTTGCAGCCCTATTTTGTACCAGCTGCGGTTTCCACACTGTTTCCAAAGGCAGCCCCACATACAATGAAATGCAGTAATGTAAGTGAGAGGTTACCAAAGCATGAGTAACTGTGGCCAAGTTATCTCTCCAGGTAAGGTCACAGTTGGCATATCAGCCGAAGCTGATAAAAAGTGCTCCGAGCCAGAGAGGTCACTTGAGCATCAAGATGTCCATCCTTCTCTGAGAGAACTGTATATGGGAACTGCAACTGGCTAATCTCGAGATGGGGTGTGGGGAAAACCTTGGTCTCTGTCTTGCCCTTTCCTTACCCCTCGTTTCCACTCTGTGCAGTGTGGAATGGGTGTTGCACTATTGCGTTTGAGCAGGGACTTGCTAGGCTTTGCCAGAAGGGCTACACTGAGGACCAGATTCACTGTGAACTACTTGTTTGGGTAATCCCTACATGTTGGTCAGGAGGGGAGCACAAGGGATGGTTGGTGAGTTTGCTTGTTGGGAAGAGTGATCGTAGGAAGCACAGCCAGTCAACCTCTCTGCTGCAGCTGAGGAGGCGATGAGGGGCCAGCAGTCCTGTTCTGCTGGGGTGCAGACTGATGGTTGGTTGGAATGGGAAGGGGTTCGGCTGGCCCTCCTGTTAGAAGGTCCAAGTCTGTAACGGTTCTGATTCCAGGTGCCTGTGACCTTTGAGGACAACACGGTCTATTTCTCGGAGCAGGAGTGGGGGAACCTGGACGAGTGGCAGAAGGAGCTCTACAAAAACGTGATGAAGAGCAACTACGAGTCGTTGGTCTCTCTGGGTAAAGATTCTTAGCAACTCACTGATTGCTGACGTGAATCTTGAAGCCGGGTCCAATTTGTGTTTAATGTCTAGCTAGGTTTCCCCCAAAGCCTTTGGATGGTATGCTGGTGGCTCCTAAATGCTTTCCTGGATTGCTGCATGATATTCCCCCTATGATGGGCTCAGTGAGTGTACTGAACCTGGAAAACAACCATGATGAAGTAGGCGTGGGTTGGCTGTGGAGAAGTAACTTAATAGACCACCTCATGGGTGTTGTGCAGTGGCTGAGAGATGGAGCTGTGGATTGGGACTTTCCCATTCTTGCCTCGCTAGGTGGCAAGGGGTCTCTTAGGGTCTCCACCTTGGCTCCTAGCTGCCATATGGGGAGAATGGTGGTGGTAATGCTTACAGGGGTTACATCAAGATAATGCCTGTGAAGCGCTTGACACACTCAGTGCCATCTAGATGCTAAACAGTAATATTCCTTGAGTTCTAAGGTTGGGAGGTGGCTTCATGAGGCCATTTGTTAGAAATTCTAATTAAGAACCTAATAGTAATTCCAGTTATTTCCAAGGGACTTGGAGTAGCTAAAAATAACAATAAAAATAAGTATGTATAACAAAACAATAAAATTAACTTTTAACATTGCTATCTTGCTTGACTGGAATGTTTGGGAGGTTAAAGTTCAGGCGCATGGTTTATGTGTAATTTAAATCTGAAGCCACTTCATCCCAGTTTTCTTTCTTCAGTTATGTTAAAGTCTCAGGTGATTTGATCATGTCAGTTTTGCAGAAAATCCACAGTGCTTTTGCCTGGTGAACCTGGTGTTTGTATATGCCTCATGTAGCTGGAGCTAGTCCTTCTGACAGAATGAATGCTAGTCTGAAAACTAGTTTGCTTTGCTGTTGCTCTTGCCACATGAGAACATCTTCAAAATACCATATTCTTCATCAAGTGAAACAATTGTTCTAAGCATGTCTCTCGGTGGGGGGGTGTTCCAGTAGTGGCCCTGCAGCTGTGGTTGGCCTGCAACTCGCATCCTCCCCAGTCACAGTGGTGAGTAGCCAGAGATGATGGGGGTTGTAGGCCAACAAGAGCTGGTAGACAGTCCCCCCCACCCCCCCGGTCTATCTCTTTGCAAGTGTATTTGGTAACCTGTTTGACAAAAATGTATTGGTTTTATCCAATTGCATTCAAAAGTTCCTTTTATCCAACAGTAACAGGAAGATTGAACTGAAATACATTCATTCATGTTCCCTCGCTATTCAAGCTCACAATGCTCTTGATGCCCTCTTGATAGGATGCCATTCCCCTCTCCCCACTGCTCTTATGCTTGGAAGAGGCACTCCCTCCACCTCTAGTCCTTCTGTTGGTCTCCTTTCCCTGTTTCTCCAGCTCCCTTGTCAGCAAAGACTTTCCTGAACACCCCTAGTCTAATCATCCCTATACCTCCATTGCTTTTTCCCTGCTCAGGGTTCATTTGTCTGTCTTTGATTTCTCTCTCCACCACCTTCACATTCAAACTGAGCCATCTGTAGACTGTACAACCTCTGAGCGGGGCTCATGTCAGTTCTATGTAGCCCCTAATTTACTACATAAATGTTGACTGGGAATAGTAGGTACCAACAGCATCCCCCTTAATCACAGCCAATGTTGCTCACAGCAACATGTGGGCAGAAGGAGTGTTGTGTCCTCTTTCTCCAACAGACTATGCCATTGCTAAACCTGACCTCCTGTCCCGGATTGAGCAAGGAGAGCATCCCTGTGAACAAGAGGAAGAGGAGGTCTCCAAAGAGAGGGAGATTTCTGAAGAACCCAGCCCAGGTAAGAAGCCAATGGAACATTGCTTTGATCAGCCTCGCCCACCAAAGCTGGTTGAGAAGTTTGAGTGATGCTCTCTTACTGTCCTTTCTAGTTTTTGAGTGTGATCATTGTCTTTCCTATCCCCACCTATTCTATAACTTCAAAATATCAAAATACCCAAAAGATTTACCTCTCTCTATGAGAGATGGCCTTGTTAGGATTCCTATATTTGGTCTAACAGAAATCCATCCTGGCAAGGGGCAACAGAAGCTGGAGTCGTGGCCCAGCAGAGAGAAGCCCATGAGCCTGTGCTAGTCTTTGTACTCCCAGGGTGGAGTGGTCACTCTGGTGTGGTAACTGTGCAGAGGGGCAGACTGCTTTGAACTCCTCTGGAAGGTTAAGCTGGGACAGGGCTTCCTGAGCTTTTGACGTTGGGTGCAAAGTGTCTAGAAATGTCCTCTTGTTTGTCTCCCCAAACAGAAGCACTGGTTTTTAGGCCTGGCCTGGCCTGTCAGATTGGGGGAGAAAATGTGCATGCTAGCAACCAGGAGAAAGCTGAAGGAAGGGCAGCCCCAAGTGATTCTAGTGTTGGTGAGTGTAAGAGGACAGCAACCGGTTTGCTTGGCAGGTTCTTCAGAGTTGATGGGGAACCAGATTATTTCTTCAAAGAAAATGTCTCTGGTACAATCCACTTGGGGGTGGGGGAATCTTGTCTGGATTTTTCTCATGTGTTGCATTTTTACAATGAAATGTGTTGAAAATTGCAGATGTCAAGAGAGAAACAAGAGGATATAAGAAAACGTTATGTTTTTCTAAGCTCACTGACTGATACATATATTTGGTTGATAGATTTTCTCTGAAATGGTGAGGGCAGAGGAACTTCGGTGCTCTGACTTGTCATGTGGTGCTGCAAAATGTCTTGCTCTGGTTTGTTGCTTTGTAGGAGGAGTCTGCTGCCTCTCAGAAAATATGTAAACCTCTCTGGCAGAGTGTGCCCCTGCTGAGGTGCTTCCTAAAAATCTGCATAAGAACCTAAGAGCAGCCCTGCTGGATCAGGCCCAAGGCCCATCTAGTCCAGCATCCATTTTCACACAGTGACCCACCAGGTGCCTCTGAGAAGCCCACAGGCAAGAGTTGAGGGCATGCCCTCTCTCCTGCTTTTGCTCCCCTGCAACTGGTATTCAGAGGCATCCTGCCTCTGAGGCTGGAGGTGGCCCACGGCCACCAGACTAGTGAATTCGTGAATTTGTCTAGCCCCTTTCAAAGCCATCCAAACTAGTGGCCATCACCACACCCCATGGCAGATAATTGTGTAGATTAATTACATGCTGTGTGAAAAAGTACTTTCGTTTGTTGGTCCTAAAATTCCTGGCCTTCAGTTTCATGGGATGACCCCTGGTTCTAGTGTTGTGAGAGAGGGAGAAAAAGGTTTCTCTGTGTCCACTCTCTCTACTCCATACATAATTTATGCACTTCTATCATGTCCCCCCGCAGTTGCCTCTTTTCTAAACTAAAAAGCCCCAGTTGTAGCCTTGCCTCATAAGGAAGGTGCCCTAGGCTCCTGATCATCTTGGTTGTCCTCTTCTGTGCCTTTTCCAATTCTGTAATGTCCTCCTTGAGATATGGTGACCAGAACTGCACCCAGTACTCCAAATGTGGCCTCGCCATAGATTTGTACAAAGGCATGATAATACAAGCATTCTTATTTTCAGTCCCTTTCCTAATGCTCCCTAGCATGGAATTGGCCTTTTTCACAGCTGCCGCACACTGAGTTGACACTTCCAAGGAGCTGTCCACCATGAGTCCAAGATTTCTCTCCTGGTCAGTCACTGACAGCTCAGACTCCATCAGAGTATATGTGAAGTTGGTTTTTTTTGCTCCAATAATGCATCACTTATACTTGCTTATATTGAACCACATTTGCCATTTTGCTGCCCACTCCCTCAGTGGGCAACATTTGGAGTTCCTCACAATCTGATTTGGATTTCACTATCCTAACTAATTTAGTGTCATCTGTGAATTTGGCCACCTCCCTGCTACCCCAACTTCTAGATCATTTATGAATAAGGGAGCCTGATAGATTGCTACATATATTGCTGTTGCAAGAGGGAATTGTATGGTCCAAAATTGAACTGCCGTCTAACTGCTTCTCTCCCCCCACCCCACCCCACCCCGCCCCGAACAGACTATGGGATTGCTGAGTCTTCCTTTGGCTCCCAAGCAAAGCGGGATCGAGAGCTGAACCTTGAAGGTCCAGGGATCTCTGAGGAAGATGGGCTGCATGCCAAGCCAAGTACGGGTGAGTTCTGTGCCTGGCAGTTGGATTCAGAAGCGGAGGAGTGGAGGCGCCTGGGGTGGTGAATGCGTAAGATTAGCGACCCTTCAGCCTCTTCACTTGGGCCCCGAGACCAGCCCAGACAGAGCATGCTGCCTTATTTAGTGTTGCTGCTTGAGGCCTCCCTCTTGCTGTACACAGTTTCAGGGCCTGAACCTGTAGCCAACTGAGGCCTCTCATGGATTAGCTGCCGCCTCGTTCTGTTGGGTTGTGCGTTGTGGGATGTGTGGGTGCAGGAGGTACATTCAGGACTTTGCTTTCTGCTCTCCAAGGAAAAGGGTCTCCTGTTTAAGACTCTGCTGATCTATTTTATTGTCAGTGATCTTGCAGTAAAGCAGGAGACACTTCAGACTGGCCAAGGTGCACAGACTACTTCATGCTTGTGAGTCTCATGTGAGAAACTCTCTACACAATTGGATGGTTGACCTAACTCTTGTTAGCAGATCTGGACTGGCAGTACACTTTCCAGTCCTGCCAGTCGGGGCCCTTGAATGAGAGATGCTGTGGACTGAGCTTGTGGCCAGCCTTCACTCTTACCCAGACACGGGGCGCCCCCGACCCAGTCACTCTTGACCTCACGAGAACGGGAAGCACCACATACCAAGGGGGAGGACGGGAGTCCAGGAAGGCAAGACAGCTTGGTGTGTGGCTTTAGCCAGGCTGCTGTGCCCCTCCATTGCATCCCAACACCTGCGTGTCAAGCCTTTCTGCCTTGGCAGTTGGTTGCTTGCTTTTTCCTCCCTCTGTGAATTCTGTTGTAACGTTCAGGTGTCCTCCATATTCCCCACCCCCACCCCCGCTGCTGGTTGAAATGCTTCCTACTCTGCGATTTTCACAGTGGTATTTAGCCAAACGGTCTAGAGGTGCTGCTGCTCTCCCAGTCCTCAAGTGATGCAAGTGCTCTTCTCCTCGGTACTGTCTCCCACCTTTCCAAGGGTGGCTGTTCAGCTGGCTGGTCTGAGTTTGGCGCAGATGTGATTGTCCCAGAGAGTGTGTTTGGGCTGGGACTGCTTGTAGGAATACCCAGGGCCTGGCCAAGCGGGGTTTAGTACTCAAGGAGCAGGGCTGCACAGGGCTGCCTGAACTCTGCCCAACCGGACTTGTCAGTCTGAGGCCAAGAAGCACCAAGGGCTGCAGCGGGAATTCACAAATCCATGCCAATGAGACCTGGTTTCCCTAAGTCAGATGGGAAGGGCCAGCATGTATGCAGCACCCAGAAGTCCTGCACAGCCCCCTTCCAGCTTCTGTGAGCTCTTGTGATATCTCTGAGGCCTTTTGAAACTCCTCTCTGCAGCCAGAAGGCCTTGGTCCGAAAACAAAAATGAAAGCTGCGGTTTCCAGGTTGGCAAGTTCCGTGCCAGGTTTTGAGTTCCCTGCTGGCACAGTGAAATCATGGGAGTGGGGGTGCAGGATGTCCTGTGTGGACGGGCATCTCTGCTGTGGTCCTTGTTGGCTGACCTGCGAATTACTACTGAGCTTTGGCATGGTCTTATCTTGCCCTTCTTACAACCACCCTGGCAGTCTCCTCTTCTTGGTGGGGGTCTTGGCCAAAGAGTCAGTGCCTTGCCTTGGGCTGCCAAGCAAGCCTGCAGCCAAGTAGGGATTTGGACCTCCTGGCTCCAAGCCCAGCACTTGGGTTGCTGGACCACAGCTCTGGATGTGGTGGCTCCTGAGCGAGGATTGCCGAGAGTCTTTGGAGGGTTGTGTGGCTGTGGACGTGGGCAGGGGGAAGAGGCTGGTCTGCAGCCCACGTGGACAAAGAAATGGGCTGGGAAGGAAAAGGAGCAGAGCAGACTAGCGAGGCGACGCTGAGAGAGGGAGAACACACAAGCCCTTCGTGCAAGAGGGCTCTGGCTCCCGAATGGTTCTCCTTTCTCGCTTGTGTCTGTCCGCCTCCTCTAGCTGCAGCTGCTGCCAGGTGGAGGAGAGCACTACTCGCATTTCCATGCTTTCCTTTGCTCTTTTGAACGCTCTCTTCCTGAAATGCACCAGAGTGTGGCTTTCTTGGGGGTGGGGACAGCAGGCATCTGTCTTCTGATCTGAGAGGATAGTAAATGAAGTCCACAGGACACCTGGGTAGGGCTACAGTCTAAACTGAGTGGGCGTGAAAAGGATGCTCTTGAGTGTGTGTCTCTCTGTGTGTATTTATTTATTTATTTATTTATTACAAAGAAAGCCTTATTGGATAAAGGACTTGGGGCTCAAGCACGGGGAAAGAGAGCAGGCCTCTTCTCTGCCTTGAATGCCCATCAGAGAATGCCGACTAGGCGATTTCAGCTTGAGCCATGGTAACAGCTAATGACATGTCTAGGGTAGAACTCAAAGCAAGGCATAATGGGGCTTGTCAGCCCCCACAGTTCTTTCTTTGAAGCCAATGAGGAAACACGGCTAATAGAATGTACGTGTGTGTGTGTGTGTGTGTGTGTATACACACACACTGCCGGACGGCACCAAAGGAAGAGTTGCCTTGTGACCCTTTGAACGTGTGGGATGGCACTTCATTACTGAAAGTGGAAAAGAGACTGAATCCTTGCAGTGCAGGACAGAGGAGCTGTGCTAGTCAGGACCGCCTTGTGCAGTGGTCAGGCAGAGACATTCTGCGAAGTGGGCTTCTACGCAGCTGCTCCGGATCCTTCTCCTGACTTGGTTGGTCAGTGGTAAAATGCAGTCGTTTAACAGTCCTCCCTCTGAACATGTTTTAGCTCCTCTGTGTTGGTTATAAAAACAGTGTTCAGAATGTTTGCTCTGGACAAGCATGCACAAACCTGTTTTCTTTCCATCCACCAGATGATGGGCTTGCCTTCAAAGCAGAAGTCCTCCAGGCTCAGAGAGTGCTCTGTGAAAGCTTGGGACTGCAGTGCACCGATGGAGCCGTACTCCACAGTCCCCACCCCGGAGCCTCCATCGGGAGTCGATACAGCTCTCTGGTGCACCAGAGGCGGCATTCAGAGAGCCAAGTGGACGAGGCTATGCCCAGTGAGGGAGGCTTGAGTGGCAATGGCCCCATGGCGACCTACCAGCGTGACCGCCCAGGCGACAAACCCTTGGTGTGCCCTGAATGTGGGAAAAGCTTCCGGCTGCAGAAGAGCCTCTTGCTTCACCAGCAGAGCCATGTCGCGGAAGGCTGTTACAGGCCGCAGTGTGAGAAGAGCTTCACTTACAAGCAACAGTTCACCCTACATCAGCGCATCCACACAGGAGGAGGAGCCTACACGTCGGTGGCGTGCGAAGAGACCTTCAAGCAGAGCCACAACCTGAAATCGCTCCCCCGGGTGCCAGTGGGCGAGAAACCCTACAGCAGCACCAAGTGCGTGAAGACCTTCAACCTCAAGTCTGCCTACAGGCAGCACCAGAAGAGCCATGGGCGGGAGCGGCCCTACAAGTGCAGCCGGTGCCCCGAGAGCTTCTCTCAGAAGAAAAGCCTAGTCACTCACCAGCGGCTGCACTCGGGGCGCGGAGGCAGCTCGCTGGCGTGCCTGTACTGCGGAAAGAACTTCAGCCACCCCTCGGATCTGGTCAGGCACCAGCGGATCCACACTGGGGAGAGGCCCTACCGATGTGGAGAGTGCGACAAAAGCTTCACGCAGAAGCAGCACCTCCTGCAGCACCAGAAGATCCACCTGCGGGAGCAAAACCGGCTGATGGGCACTGCTGTCCGGGAAGCCCTTCTGGACGCCATCTTCATCTAAGCCCCTCCTTCACTGTGGCTCTGCAGGGTTTCCCTGATGTGGGGATGGGGTGTGGGTGTGGGAAATCGACTCTTACCTCAGAAATGGACACGTCAGGCTTTGAGGGAGCCTCCCAATAGCTTCCCTCCTCGCCTGGAGTTTAGGGTCCTGTAGACTTGCGTACTTGATAGCAATTTGAACTTTCTTTCTTTCTTTCTTTCTTCCTTCCTTCTTAAAAGGGGTTGTCTAGAGATTGTTCAGAGTTCCTCCAGCAGTGGAGCGGGTAGTAGCAAATGGCTTCTGGAATTGTATTTTCTGTCTTGCTTGGAGTGTACAATACTGTAGCTGTCCCTCCCCAGTATTGCCTCGTGACCCTGAACTAGAGAAGGTTTTACGCTGGGATACTTAAGGTGGATTCCTGAAGATGGTCTGGGGAAGGTGCAACCTTTCACTTTTCTGTACACATGGACTTGTCCAAAAAGGAACACTTTTATATATTTTCTGGATTTTTTTTTGTTTTGCTCTGTGGAAACTGAAAAATAAACTAGAAATGTGAAAGAAAAAATGGGCAGAGTGTTCTGCTTAGTGAATGTTTGTTTTTCTGTGGAAATAAAAACTTCTGGGCAGATGACTATATTAAGTGGTGGTTTTTTGGTGGGGTGTTTTTTTGTTTTTTTGTTTGTTTTTTTGGGGGGGGGGGTTGCATCTTGGGATGGCAAAATGACTTAAACTCTTTAAAGCTGTTCGAAAAAGTTCTCCACTTGTTATCATGTGTAAGTACTTAAAAGGAGCTAAGCACTTCATACAGAATATGTGAGGAGTCCCAGCTCAAAAGTTCCCAGGTAAAGTAAAGACAAGGCAGAATGGGGAGACCCTCTCAGTCGCCCACCAGCCTTTCAGCTGCATGTCCTTGCCTTCTAGGAGAAGCAGCTGGAAGGGGCAGGATTCAGCTGTGTCCCAGAGAGCTTTTCCAGAGGAATGTTGGCTGTGCGCTTATAGGGTGCCATTGAATTCCTCCTGGATGGTGTGGGCTTTCTGGACTGCACCATGCAAACGGGGGTGAAGGTGCGGGTGGTCTCTCCACTTTGTTTTCACTTTCTGTAAAGTAGAGAATGTCTTTGCCTCTCAGGATGGTGTGAGGGGAAAATGAGGCCAGGCTGGTCTACACAGGCAACACATGGCTGCCTTTACAATACAGTAGCTTTTCGAGTCCACCAAGAAAACCAGCATTGTGTTACTGTTGGTCAGAGAGCTCTTTTTCTTCTCACCAGAAAAGGGGGTGTTATCCAAGAGGAGGAGCACTGAGTAGGTGTTCCTTCATTGCCTGAACAGCTCTGGCAGGCAGCAGGCAATAGACACTGGGACCATTCCTGTCACCTTAAAATGCCCTTTCTCAGACCTCTCGATGTTGTGTGTGCACATGCTTTACGGAAGATCTGTTTTGACCTTTTGTGGTGGGGGGCACCTTTTTATTCAGCTTGTAAATTTATATCCTTGGGTAGTAAATGAGCAAAAAAAAAAACCCTGTAACTAGGATGAGAGAGTGCACAGTTGTGCCACCAGATGTTGGACCTGGAGAACGGTGACGTCCATTGAGAGGCGGGGAAGTGTTTAGGTTCTTGTGGCTGTGGAACAGGGTTTAGAGGTAGTAGCCAGAATCTGGGGAAGGCACACAAGCAGAGAAGGGATTGAGAAGTGTTCTGTGTGGCTTTAATGTCTGGTCCCATTGCTATTCTAAGGGCTACTCCTTTCTGCCTCATCTCCTTCTCCACCCTGGCTATCTTAGCTGGACTCTGGCTGTGCCCTTTAACATCCCCAACTCTGACACACACCTGCCAGGACATTAAAAGCTCTAGGTTTTGTGAGCCAAACTTACACACTTCCCTTTCCCACACAAGTGCCCTCTGCTTGTCCACGGTTTTCCTTCTTGTTGAATAAGGCTTCTCACCCACAGGCTCCCTTGCACCCACGATTGAATGTTCTTAAGAGCATGAAAGCTACACAAGTTTCCCAGGGCGCCTTTTGTGCTGCTGTTTGCTACCCTTCCTCTTCTGCTAGTGGTAGAATTGTCCCATATTAATTCTTGAAAATATATAACTTGGGTGTGCCTCACTGGCTGCTTGCACTGAATCTCAACTGCTGTTCTCTTGTTCACTCACCCAGGCTGGAGAGATCCTTCTGGAGCTCTTCAAGAGTCAGCTTGGGATTTTACCATTCTGAGGAGCATGGTGTGGCCTGCCAAGTTGGTGACCTCCTGATTAACCTTTTGATTCCCGGTTGTTTATGGACAAGTGTCACATTTTTGTTTGAGTAGCTTAATGTCCTGTTAGGAGACAATGGCCACCACTCTTGTTTCTTCACAGGCAATACCTTTTTTAGACCTCCTTCTCTGTACTTGGTTATAAAAGGATAACCTACATTTCAGGGGTCAAGGAGGCTCAGCACAGAAACTGGTTCTTGGGGAACCTCACCATAGGCAAGTTATCCAGACCCAGTCTAGCAGGTGATGGCTGGCTCTTTCTCTAGTATGACAAGTTTAAATAGATTTGACTAACATGATCCAATTCTGACATTGTGTGTTGGATTTGAGGAATGAGAGAAAGGTTGAATATCCTGAAGTGTCAAATTTATTTGCTAGATTGTGCACAAATATCTAGAATATGGTTGGTTGGGCAGAATCTGGCAGCTCTGGATCTTTAAAAAAAAGCTTTAGGTCTCATGACAGTAGTGGAAAAACTGCACACGTCAGCATGTTCTGCTAAAGATAATGGTCTCATGTATCGCTCACATCTGCCATTGCAGTACAGAAGTGCATATTTAGGAAATTGGTTCAAGTTGGTCCTGAGAAGTTGAGCTTTTAGGAAAGGGGAAAATCAAGTTCTTATCCTTTTGTTGATTAGATGGACTTAAAAATATGTAGCTGAGACCTGTCCAGCTTTCAGGACCTGGTGGTGGTGGTGTACTTGCAGGGGGCTCAGTTTTCCTGTGGTGAAAAAGTGGGGCCCAGTGGGGATTTACTCTGAAAGCCTCTAATTCTGTGAATGGAATGAAGCATGCAAATTGGCATTGCATCTTGACCAGTCTGAGGCATCTAGTGCAGAGTGTGGGTGTGTGGGTGCGTATGCTCCCCCACTCACCTGTCAATATTTGCATGCTGGGCATGATGGGAGAAACAGTCTTCTGCTCTGTTCTGTTTCAGATTCTGATTTGGGGGGGCTCCATGTTCTAGTGATGTGGGGAGGGGCTCAAAGACTTGTTCTTGGCTATCACACAGATTTCTGAAAAGTGAGTTTAAAGAGTATTTTGTGTAATAACCAGAAGTACATAACAATCATAGTCCAGATATGAGCAACTGCTAGATCGTATTGATTGATAGGAGCAATAGCCATTTTTTCTTTGCCCTCTCTCTCACCTATTAGATAATCAAATTAAGTCCGCATAATGCTTCCTGCACACCATCTCAAGGCTGTTATCAGCTGCAGATCTTGGGGACTTCCATCATGCCCACACCTGTGTGCTTTGCTGTGGTGGTTTTCCTTAGCACCCAGCCTGAAGAAGAGTTCTGGAGAACTCAAAAACTTGCTTTTGTGGGGATCTAGTTGGTGCTGATAAAGATCTTACCATACTCTAGCAGAGCGAGGCATGCTTCTGATTGATAATCCCCACATCCCGCCCAGCCCCCAGGTGTGACGTGCAATGCCTGCCTTTTTCTGTGTGTGAATGGAGCAAAGAGCAGTATTAATACTTGATAGTTCAGTGCTTTTATTTTTCGCCCTCCCCAGCCGTCCCAACGGATAAGAAGTTTCTGACCAAAACAGAGCGAGGAAAGGATTGTGAAAGCCTTGAGCCGTGGATGCCATCCGAAGCGCCTAGGGAAAGCGTCCTCCGAGATGAAGGTTCCCTGTGCTCAGAGGTGTGGCTGGCAAACCCTAAAGGAGAGCCTCAAGATCTCAGACCTGCTGAGCAGCAGCAGCAGCAGCAGCATCGGGCAACAGGGCCTTTTGCATGTCC
Organism: Hemicordylus capensis; assembly: GCF_027244095.1. Classification (NCBI taxonomy): domain Eukaryota; kingdom Metazoa; phylum Chordata; class Lepidosauria; order Squamata; family Cordylidae; genus Hemicordylus; species Hemicordylus capensis. Next base: position 169,640,710 of record NC_069662.1, read on the forward strand.
AGATTGTGGCAAGAGCTTTGGGTTCCAAATCGGCCTCCGAGACCACCAGAAGAGCCACAACAGCCTTGCACCTCCAAGGTGTTACCCATCCTCTCCCCAGAGGAGTGAGAACCGCCTCATGCACACACTCAGTGGCCAAGAAGAGGAAATGAAAGGGAGGCCCCCCCTTGCGCCAGTGGGAGAGGGTGACTGGGCTTGCCCATGGTGCCAGCAGCGCTTCCGGCTGCAGGTCAACCTGCTGATCCACCAAAACAGCCACCTGGAGGCTGCGGCAGAGTTGAGTGGCAGAGAGAGGCTAGCCTGCCGCTTCTGCAACCGCTGCTATGACCGCTCCGACCACCTGCTGCGCCACCAGATGACCCATACAGGGGCCAGGCCCTACCAGTGCCCTGCCTGCGAGAAGAGCTTTGTGGACAAGAGCAAGCTGACGAACCACTACCGCACCCATACAGGCGAGCGTCCATTCCGCTGCACCGCCTGCGGCAAGGATTTCATCCGCCGGCACCATCTTGTCAAGCACCAACGGACCCACACACGCGAGAGGCCCCACCAGTGCCCCGTCTGCCTGAAGGGCTTCATGCAGAAGCACCACCTTCAGAAGCATATCCGCACCCACACAGGCGAGAAGCCCTACAAGTGCAGCCGCTGCCCGAAGGCCTTCTCCAGCAGACAGCGCCTCCTGGAGCACTGCTGTGCGTCTGCACATGGAGGAGCACCAGAGGGTGTGGGTGGAGGCTTGGCCCTCTGAGGGGGAGAGAGCCCCCTCCTCTTCAGTGCAGATCTACCTCCTCGTGAGTCTGATCTACTGCCTCTAAGGTGCGGTATATGCTTGCAGCAGAATGAGATGGTGGAACAGACTTCTTCCAAAATGTTTGGAATATCAAGGAATTCTCTGTCAAATTCCATTAATCTAGGGGTAAATAGTTTGGAAGCATTATCTTTTCTTGTTTAGGAGATGTTGTGTAAAGCTTTTTTTAAAATTTCAAAATGTTTCAACTGGTTTAATAAGAGCCATGTTGTTTCCCTTTCTTTCTTGCATTCCTTTGCTCTTCTCTCAGATAGTAAGCACAGAGTAATTTTACATGGTGCTGCCTTAGACCCAGATCATGCAACAGGAAGAAATGTTCCAGCCCTGCTTGCCTGACAGTTGCTAAAGCAGGGTAGCATTCATAAAGGTGGTTCCCCACCTGCCCTCTGAAGAGGTTCTGTCCATTTGAATGCCTCCAAGCTCGACCCGCATAGACCAAAGCCATGCCTACTTCCCGTGTGTTCAAAAGTGGCTTGCAAAACAACTTCACTGTATCCCAAGTAGCACACTCAGCTGAGAGCACCCCACAGACTCTCTGCTTTTCCCACAAGTTCAGCAGCACAGAACAAGTTGCAGAGCCTTCACTGCTGCTAGGATGTGGCAAAAATACCTGCTCTGCAGCTTAATTCTAGGTGAGCAGGATAAAATACGGAGGGGGCTAGTTGGAAACACAGTAAGATTGGAACTCGCACCCAGCAGCCTCATGGAGACTTGGCTCTGCTGTCCAAGTTTTTAGATATGGGCATGGAAAGGGGCTTAGATGGTGCTTTTAACACTGCTTTAGAGAGTGTTCTGAATGAATGAAGATCCTAAGAAACCTCAGAGGTTACCACTGACTTCTGGAGAGCTTTCTGTCTGTTGTTACTGGCCCCAGAGGAGCTGAAATGAAGAATTGGAATTAAATATGGCTGGGGTATCCTTCACCTGACCTGGTTAGGGAACTTTCAGCATGGGTTCCCCCAAGTGGTAGTGGTTGGGTTTGGGGATTGAAGTGACACTTTGGAAGGAGGTGTGACATTTTAACCTACTGGATTAATGTAAGCCTTGTTTGCAAAGGTGGTTGTGTGCATGTCAGCCTGCAGGAATGGGTCCTGACTTGCAGTGTGCAGCCTGATTCTCTGTCTACTCAGAAGTAAGCCTGCAGAACTTAATGGGCCTGGGAACCTAGGAACTATGCTTAGGATTGGAGTGTTTGACAACTGGCTGCTAGAATGCTCTTGTGAGACATGGAGTCCAGTAAAGCCCTTTCTCTCCTCATAGCTACAAGGCCCACAGTGCAGGAGAGTCTCTTCTCCACTGAAATTCAGCTGTGTGGCACAGAAGGAAAGCTGTGTGGCACCAAGGTGGGCGAGCCTTGTGGGAGCCTACAGTGTATCTGAGGAGATCTGCATTTCACGAGTCCTCTCCACACAGAACTGCATCTCCATGTTGCACCAGAGTCCACACACTGGGATTCTGAAATGATCTCTTCATGCTGATCTGAGTTAAATTTAATTTGGAGTTGGGCTGGATCTCCTGTTACAAGGTTTAGGTGTATTTTCTCTTTTTTAAATAATTGTGTAACTGTGGTCAACTTTTTTGGGAAAAGATGCACCCATTGGAAACCTGAAATGCGGTGGGGTGGTGGTGAATTGGGCAGTTTAGGTCATGTGGTTTTCCTCTCTCCTTCCCATATAAACTAATCCCTGCTGTTCCTTATTAAGCAGCCTTTAGGAAAACGAAACTCTCTCTTCCCTCTTGCTACTGTTATACCTTTACAGGATTGCTACTCTGCCTGAATGCTTGGCATAGGGCAGGTTACTAATCGAAATAAATCCCACCTGCACAAGTGTGTGGTCTTCCTGAAAACTTGTCTTTGAATTCTGTTCCTCTGCTGCTCCTTGAACCTTTGGCATCTTAACAATTACCAGCTGGTTTCTAATCTCCACTTTTTGGGGAAGGTGATGGAACAGGTGGTGATGGGCCAGCTGTAGGTGGCCGGGATGACAAAGACTAGCTGGCCCTGTGCTTGTCTGGTTTTCAGCCTGGCTGGTTACGGGACTGAAGATGCCTGGGTTTCCCTGATGCTCGATTATGCTGGGAATGGGACAGGGGTGCATGTCCCTCTTTGTTCTGCTGGCCCTCTTCTCATGGCTTTCAGGGTTTCACGGAAAAGGTGGGTTCTTAGCAGAGGGTGTTGTACATCTATAGATCCTCCTTGAAGGTAGAAGGGAGCTGGAGGTCTCCTGGTCCAATGTCCTGCTCAGTGCAGGAAACTGCTGCAGCGTCCCAGCCAGAGGGCCAGTCATCCTCTGAAACCCTTCCCTAAAGGAGTGCCGGCTGCTCTGCCAGGCAACTGTTCGACAGTCCAGCATACAGTCCAGAAGTGGCTCCTGGCCTGGGTCTAGCCCAACTCCCTTTCCTTCTCCTTTCAGGCCATTGTGTTGGTTCTAGCTCAGGCGTCCTGCTCCTTGGTTGGTCTCTGTGTGGCAGCCCTTCAGCAGCCTCCCTCCAATCTTCTCTTCTCCAGGCAAAACGCAGCACCCAGCAGCACCTTGGTTTCCAAACGCCTCCACCGTCTTGGTTGGCCCCTTCTGATCTGAACCCGTCTCACTTCACCAAGAGGCCCCCACCCCATCCTCCAAGCGCAAGCCCCAGAACTGGATGCAGCAGCAGCCGCAGGCGGCCAAGGGAGGGCTGAGCAGCGCAGAGCGCGGAGGGGGCGACTTGCTGAGCCTGCGCCTCTGTTCAGAGGAGCAGCTGTCCTACCCCGAGTGAGAGCAGCAACTCGCCACGCCAGCGTGCTTGGCTACCCGAGGGGCCCAGCCGCAAGTGCTCCGGACGGAGGCAGATCCCTTCGCCTGTCTTCTGCAGACAGAGCTGACGCGTATGCAGGGAAATGCGGCGGGCACACGCCACACACACACACACGGGAACGTGTGACTCGGCCCTGGTTACAAGGGCGGGCGAGGCAGAGGGGAATTCTGGCCCGAGCAGCTGCTTCCCACACACTGAGCTGCTGCTGCCCAGCCGAACGAAGAGTCGCTCATCCCCGCGCACTTGCAGCGAGCTGTCCCCGGCGGTTGACCGGGTCTGTTGCTGCTGCTCCTCCTCCCGGCCCGCAGAGGGAGGTGCAGAGTCGCTCAGTGGGAGCGCTCCTCCCCTGAGCATGCTCACAACCACCCAAGCGCGGGGACTCGGCAGGAGAGACAAAGAGATCTGAGATGCTTGGAGGCGGAGAGAGGATCCTTTGGGGTGCATTGGGCTGCCCTGCGTAGCTTTGGGGAGGGGGGCACACATTGTTCCTTTGGAGTGCGGGGGGACTGAGCACTTCCGTTGCAGGGGGGTTTGGGGTGCAGGATGGAGGAGGAGGAGGATGCAGAAAGTGCGAGGCGGGGAGAATGCTGCTGCTGCTGCTGCTGCTTTGGGACAGTCCTTGGTTGCGCTCCCCAGCGGCTGCTTCCCTGACAGACCTTCCTCTGCAAGTGCTGATCATGACTGCTTCTTGTTTCTTTAAGCAGGCCTTTCTTATGCTTTATGTATTAAAGTGCCTGACATTCTTCTTAATGACATGGCATTGTGATAAGTATGGAATCAACAGATTTAAGCATGCAAAATGACTATGGTATAATGACAAAAAGCAGTTGGAAGTAGAACTAAGAGTGATGGACAAGTCTGAATCCTATCCAAGAATAAATGCACCGGTTCTAAAGGGGTGGTGCTTGTCATTTGAATGGCTGCTGGTTTTTTCAACATTTGGGAGTGAACAAAAATACCCTTCTCGGATCCTCTTCTAGGACCCACCCCACGCTCTGTAAACTTGTTTTGTATTGGAATGGAAACACAAATGTTATTAGGGACCCACTGGTGCATGCACAGTGACCTCATAAGCCTTCTTCCCTTCAGGAAGTTGGCCAAAAGTGAACATTCTGGGAAAGTATGTGTCCTCTCCCCTGCTTCCATCAGTTTTTCTAGTAGAATATACACAGTGAGTAGCTTCCCTACATACCTTTGCAGGCAGACACCAGAGGCTCTCTGTTTATTGGATGTTGGATACATTGACTTGTGGAACTATACATCTTGGATGCGAGTGTGATTAATAAGAAGCCTGTAGTGGGAACATTCAGGGAATATCCATCACTTCATTCTGCAGCTTCTTAAGGATTGCTTGTGTGTGTGTTTGCAGGAGGTTAGTTATAATCACCAAGGCTCAACCAGCAGTCTCCATGTTGCCTGTCCTTGCCAAGCACACCATGGAGTGCAAGTCATCAAAATCTGACTGTCTGCAACATACAGCGAGATATACGCCCTTGTTAGGTAGAGAGATGAAGGACCAGTTTCAAGGGAACTTCATGTGGGCTGCAGTATGTGCAATCCAAGCTGTGGACAATACAGTAGATTCTCACACTGCCCAGTTGCTCAGCTTCGAGAAGAGGATACAGGCAGTGGAGCAGAAATGGGTTGGCTATGAGAAAAAAATGACAGAGATGGGGAGCCAACTGGCCACACTTAGGACCCTGGTCGAGGAGAATGGACTACTCCCAGAGGAGGCTGGAGAACATGGAGAACCTGCTGAAGAACTGAAACTTCTGGATCTTGAGACTTCCTCCAGGCCCAAAAGGAGAAACACCCAAAGTAAGAGTAACCAGGGAGGTTGGATTGAGGGTACACCAGAAGGGCGTTAAACTTCTGTAGATAGACTTTGTGTTGCTAACACAACTAAGGTGGTTGTGTAGTTGATGCAGAATAAAGTTGTGCCGTTGAGTCAGTGTCGACTCCTGGCGACCACAGAGCCCTGTGGTTTTCTTTGGTAGAATACAGGAGGAGTTTGCCATTACCTCCTCCTGCGCAGTCTGAGATGAGCCTTTTAGACTCTTCATATATTGCTGCTGCCTGATATAGGTGTCTCCCAGTCTGGGAAACATACCAGTGGGGATTAGAACCAGCAACATCTTGCTCCCTAGGCAAGTTATTTCCCCACTGCGCCATTAGTTGGCTGATGCAACATATAATTAGCCATTTAATTCCATTAATAAATGGAATGAATTGCTGCAAGATGTTGCTATGGCTACTTACATAGACAGACAAATGTATGGTGGATAGGTTTATCACAAGGTATGATGATAGTTGGTAATGGAGTATCAGAGATGTTTTGCTTCTTATTACTGGATACTGGGACCAGAGAAGAGAGGAGGGTTCTGTCCATCATCAGCTTCTTGTGAGCTTTCTAGGGCACACTGGTGACCGCTGTCTTTGAGATTGTAGCCACTGTGGCCCATTGATCCTTGATGCTGATCTTCTGAAAACGTTGCAAGACCTGGGTGTATGTTGTACTGAGTGAATTGGTTCCCCATGGAAATGTTGGCTTTCTTCCTTAGTTTTGATGCATGCTTGTTGTTAAAGCTGATCACTGTGCACACTGACTACATTCCTAGATATTGAATATGATCAGCACTGTAGCCTCCTTAAGGCTAGTCAGCTGAGTATCTGAATATGGGAGAGAGAAGAGGTGCTGATGTGTTGGGATTTGGTAGGCATTTTCGAGCAAGTCATTCTTGCTGTTCTAGGTACCATTGACCTTCAATGATGTCTCTGTCTACTTCAATGAGCAGGAGTGGGGGAACCTGGAGGAGTGGCAGAAAGAGCTTTACAAGACTGTCATGAGAAGCAACTATGAGACCCTGGTTTCTCTGGGTGAGAGTTTTGATTGCTGATTCTCAGACTCTCTCCCTGTTTCATAACACCTAGTGTATTTGATCTTCCTGGTCTGTAACCCTTTGAATGTGTACCTTCATGTTGTTCCTACGCTCACTGCTCCCCGTTCTTGCTCTTGATGCAAGTCTTTTGTTCTAAATGGGCTTGCCTCTTAATGATTCTTATCTTCTCCTGTGTCCAGACTATGCTATTTCAAAACCCAAGATTCTGTCCCAGATTGAACAAGGGGAGGAACCATGTGTGAAGGACCTGGGAGACCCGGAGGGCAACGAAATGTGTGCAGATGTCAACAGCACAGGTATGGAAAGAGGATGCTGGGAGACTGAGACTCTTTCCTCTAGGTTGCTCTTTTCAGTATCTTGGTGCAAAAGTTATGGACTTGGAGATGAAAGGAGAATGATCCGGGCAACTTGGGCAAGATGGAGGAAGAGGATGAGCATAAGAAGGGTTGGCTATGCTACTCCTAATGAGCTCTCGCAGTAGTAGCCCTCCTGCCCTGTGGCCAAGTGTTCCTTTCTTTTCCTTGTGGGGAGGCAATTAGGCACAGTGCAGAGTTCCAAAGTGAAGGCTGCCTCTCACCAAGCCAGCACCACCACCACCACGTTCACACTGTAGATTTTATCTCTCTTTTTCTCAATTTCCTTCTGTCCCAGGATTGTTGGAAGAGAGCCCAACAGTTGTGGAAGGGTGTCTGTGTCTGTCTGTCTGTTTGTCTCTCTCTCTCTCTCATATATTGTTTGACGGCCATAGTTTAGCTACTTGGGGAAATGACCCATTGGATTGCCACATGTGGTCTGGCCACTCCAGGGCCATTAGTGGCTGTTAGAAGCATTGCCTTGCTGCATAGGACCAAGGTCCATCTCAATCAGCATTCTCTTCTGGCCAGCTAGGTGCCTCTGTCTGTACCTTCTGTTCCCTCTGGACATCTTAGGATGGGTTGATAAATGCTAGAGTGTGCTGTGGAAGCAAGAGAAGAACTTCATGTAAATTCACTATCTCATGTGGAAATTACTCAGCCTGCATTTGTGTCCTGCTTTCACAGGCTTGCATTACAGGTGGGTGAGAGACGTTGTGGGCTGTTGCATGTATCACAGCCTAGGGAATTTCAGTGGATACCACCAGCTGCAATGGGCACAAGGGATCACACACATGACATTCTCCCTACAAAACCTTTCACTGAGCTGTGGTCCTTCCCTAGCTCTGGGCTATGTTGCCTTAGGATACTCTGCATGCATATATGACCATATGCAAATGATCATGGCAGTGTCAGGTGGCCAATAAAGGTTCATAAGAAAGTTGTTTAGCTAAACATCTGCCCTGTCCCAGGTAACTCTCATAATTCAAATGATGAAGGGAACCCAAAGCAGGGCTTCTGTCAGAGAACTTAAACTATGAGGAGGCTGATTTGGGAGACTGTTGGGTATCCTGGACCTAGCACAGGAGCACCAGTGGCCACTATGAGTGGGTGGTGGCGGCAGCATGGGCAGGTGGCGGCCCCAGGGTGAGTTGTGGGCCTGTTTGCATCCACACCTCTCTTGCAGTAGAAGATGCCTTTCTAAGAACCTAGGTGCAGGTGTGCTGCAGAGAGAATAGCCTGCAGCGTGATTCTCAATAGAAAGCATTTGAGGTGTAATTCTTTGTTCCACAAAGAATTTCAGATTGTCCAATATGATTCAGGACCCCAGGTTAAGGAAGAGGAGGAGGAAATGCTTGTCACAGAGGAGCCGTTGTTTTCCAGAAGCCCCAGCAGAGGTGGGTATGGGGCGGTTCCAAGTGGTTTGACCTCGGGGAGTGAAAGTCTTCTGAGCATTGAAGTGGAAGCTCTTGCTGTGTCTAGGAATCTGTCAGTCCATCAAGAATAAGAGCCATTGTGGTTTAGTCGTGGCTGACATTCATCTCCCATATATGCATATGACTTCTTGCAAGGTTTTGCAAAAGTCTATTTTTTTCCATCTGCAAAATGGGAGGAATAGTGAGACAGCAAACAATAACATTTTGTACACCTTCATAGAATTTAAGCTGACTTGGCTTTCCCCGGGAAATCATGTAAGGGCAGGTTATGGAAGGCTGCTAGGATCCTAGAACTCTTGCAGAACCATGCTTCCCAGGTTCCTTTGGGGTGAAGGTGTAAAAGTGCAGGGAAGGAATAAGTATCCTCCTAACTTGCCTCTCTTGTGAATAGAGCCTGTCATTCCTGCTTGGATTAAGCAAGAGGAGGAACAGTCCCTTGGGAACCTGCAGGATTTGATTTCAGTGCCACCAGAAACTGGTGAGTGCACAATTTCCATAGCAGTCTGGAATAGTGCCATAAAATTTGTGTGTGTAGGTAAGAACAATCTTGCAAATGATTAAATGAAATAATGTTTTTGATGTCATTTCTGCTATTCCTGCTCATGCTCTTGTATTCCAGAGCTGCTGTGGGTTGGAGAAGGTAGCAGTTTCCCAGCAAATGAAATTTTTAAAATGTAGCAGAGCACAATGTGAAGTAACCTGTTTGAACAGACATTGAACCAGGATCTAATCACTCTTTTATCTAGAATTGGAAAATATAATTTGGGATTGTAGTGACCTACCTCCCCTTCCTCTAAAGAGTTAACAGGAAGTGAATCTTTGTCTTGACCAGTGTTCTCTCTAATTCTTTTCATCTCTGTGTGGAATGAGTTTTATTCTGGGCAGCAGTATCAAGGCAGTGTGCGTGTACATGCATTCAAAGTGGAGCCTTCCTGATTCAACCTGAGCGGGATCTAAAATTATCTGAGTGGACATTAAAAAAACTTGTTTGCGTGTGCATGTGTGCATGCCTTAGAGGGAACACTGGTTTTGAATGACAGGCTGGTGAACTCCAGGGTGCAACCAATCAGAACGCCAGCTGGGTGGGATCTAGAGACCTGTTGCTGGGAATTCTGGGAAGAAGATAGGAAGTTCTGTGCAGGAGAAGCACATGTTGAAAGGCTTAGTGAGGGGCATGGAGTTTTTGCTCCCTCGCGGCAGAAGCCAGCATGGAGGTTTCTTTCATGGAATAACTGCAGATCCTGGAAAGACAGAATTTCAGGATGCTTGATTCTCAGTAGGAGTTTTGGTGAGTTTTCAAGGAAAAGGGAATTCAGCATAGGGAACAGTTTTAGTCAGACATTGTGTTAGGAATTTATATTTATTTGTGTGTGTGCTTTATATATCCCTGATACTGTTTTCTTATTGTTTACCTGCAACATAATTAAAATAAGAAATGCTAGCCTATGCTCAACCCATCTAGGGTGTTGCAAAAGGCTCTGTAAACATCTGAGCATTCCTAAAAGCAGCCTTGCTGCAGTAGCAAGCTAAAATCAGAACCTACCAAGTTGTCTGCTGGCAACCTGATGTCCTTTGAGTACTTTGTTGTGGCCGCCATCTTGGGGACTATGTGTTTCTCTCTCCCAGTCCAGACTCTTAGGACACATTTGGGGGATGGGGAATAAAAGTTCAAGCTGCATTTGTGTGTGTGTGTGTGTGTGTGTGTGGTGTATATAATGCCCAGAGCAATTACAATACTTCTGATGTCAAGGATGGAGTTGGAATCTTCCTCAAGTTGCTTTCATAGCTCACCAGGTCTCAGCTTAGTACTATGCAACCACCTTGCTGGCAAGCAAGCCTCCTGCCCAACCCCGTGCCCCACTGGAAATCTGGAATGTAGAGTGGGATGTCAATTGTGCATTTCTCTCCCCACCCCCCATATCCACTGGTCTCTGCTGTTTCTTCTTAAAAGTATTATTCAGCCCTTGGGAAAGGAAACTCCCTCTCTTTCCTCGTGCTCCTCTTATACATTTATGAGATTGCTACTCAGCCTGAGCTTTTGGTATGGGGCAGGTTACTAATTGAAATAGTTTCTTATGAAATAAATTCTACCTGCACAAATGTGTGATGTTCCTGAAAACTTGCCTGTGAATTCTGTTCTATTCCTCTACTACTCCTTGTGCCTTTTTAAAATATTTTATTTTTCAAATTTGTAGCCCGCCCCAACCTTCTGTCTCTGGGTGGCTTACATCATCATCAAACAGATTAAATATGAAAACCTTAAACATTTAAAACCACAGTCAAGTTAAAAAGCTTAGGTGAAAAAATAAGTCTTTAGAGACTTTTTGAAAGTTGTCAGAGAAGGGGAGGCTCTTATTTCAGCAGGGAGCTCATTCCAGAGCCTTGGGGCAGCAACAGAAAAGGCCCATCCCTGCATAGCCACCAGACAAGCTGTTGGCAACTGCAGAGGAAGCTCTCTAGATCTCAATGGGCAGTGGGGCTCCTGACGAAGAAGACATTCTCTTAAATGCCCAGGGCCTAAGCAGTTGAGGGCTTTATTGGTTATAACCAGCATTTTGTATCTTGCCCAGAAGCTTATTTTGTCAGTGGAGTGCTCTGTGCAGAAAGGATGAGGTGGGGGTGGCTCTTGGGATGTGACCATTGTGGCCAGCCCAACTGTAATAAAAACTGAAGCTTTTTCCTGGGGCACCAGTTAAGGGATCTTTGATGTTTTAGTGTGTCCAGTCTTCTCCTTGTCCTCTTAGCACAAAAAACCACCTGTTTTCTTCTGCCTCCCTCTGATCATACCTTCTGCTGTGGCTGATGACCAACACACTTGTGTGCATAGACTTGAATTTGATTTTGATTTCCCCATACAGTGGAGTAATTAGCAGTTAGCACACCTCCAAAACTTTGAGATGAAGGGCACAGATGAGTTCCTGTTTTAATAGAAATGAATTGCTGTCTCTCAACAGCAAGGTGGTACCCCTGTGTGGCAGAAGAGGAAAATCCAGTAAAGAGGGTTCCATCCCACAGCTGGAGAAGCTGCAAGGACCTCCTTTGCCTTGAGCTAAGCCACATCTATATGATGTCCCAAGGAGCTGGATGTGCAGCAGCAGGCTATATCTTAATCAAATCATGTTGTGACAGTTTGCTAAAAGGCCTCTTGCCACACCATGGCAGCAATATGCAGAAGCCACCAGCTCTTTACTGCAGTCACCAGTCTCAGTTTTTATTCTTTATGATTGTGCCATCATCAGTAACACAAGGGTGAGGTAACACACACTCTGGCAAAAGAAATGCAAGGTGACAATAAGGGAAGCAAAAAGAGAGTTTGAGGAACAAAACAAAGTATCAAAGGGAATAACAAAAACTTCTTTAAGTACATCAGAAGCAGGAAACCTGCCAGGGAGGTGGTTGGACCATTAGATAATGAGGGAGTGAAAGGGATTATTAAGGAGAATATGGAGGTTGTAGAGAAGCTAAATGAGTTCTTTGCATCCATCTTCACGGCAGAGGATACTGTGCATATACCTGTCCCTGAACCAGGCTTTTTGGGGATGGAGGCTAAAGAACTGAGTCAAACAGAAGTGAGAAGAGATAATGTTCTAAACTGTCTGGAAAAAGTAAAAACTAGCAAATCATCAGGGCCAGATGGCATCTATCCAAGAGTCCTCAAAGAACTCAAATGTGAAATTGCCGACCTCCTTGCTAAACTATATAACTTATCCTTGCAATCAGGCTCTGTATCGGAGGACTGGGAAGTAGCAAATGTAACACTGATTTTCAAAAAGGGATCCAGGGGTGATCCAGGAAATTACAGGCCGGTTAGCTTAATGTCCATTCCAGGCAAATTGATGGAAAGCATCCTCAAGGATAAAATTGTAAAGCACACAGAAGAACAGGTCCTGTTGGGAGAGAATCAGCATGGCTTCTGCAAATGTAAATCTTGCCTCACAAACCTTTTGGAGTTATTTGAGAGTGTCAACAAGTGTGTGGATCAAGGTGATCCAGTTGACATAGTATACTTGCCAAAAGCTTTTGACAAAGTTACTCATCAAAGACTCTTGAGAACACTTAGCAGTCATGGGATAAGGGGACAAGTACACGTGTGGATTGCTAACTGGTTGAAGGACAGGAAACAGAGGGTAGGTATAAATGGAGAGTTTTCATAATGGAGGGAAGTAAGAAGTGGGGTCTCCCAGGGCTCTGCACTGGGACCGGTGCTTTTAATTTATTCATAAATGATCTAGAAGTAGGATAAGCAGCGATGTGGCCAAACTCCTTTGGGTAGTGAAATCCCAAACGGACTGTGAGGAGCTCCAAAAAGATTTCACCAAATTGGGTGTGTGGGTGGCAAAATGGTAAATGCGGTTCAGTGTTGGCAAGTGTAAAGTGATGCACATTGAGATGAAAACCCCCAACTTCAAGTGTAAGTTGATGGGATCTGAGCTGACCAGGAGAGGGATCTTGGGGTCGTGGTGGACAACTGTTGAAAGTGTCAACTCAATGTGCGGCAGCTATGAAAAAGGCCAATTCCATGCTAGGGATCTTTAGGAAGGGGACTGAAAATAAAATGGCTAATATTATAATGCCCTTATACAAAATGGTGTGGCCACACCTGGAGTACTGTGTATAATTCTGGTCACCACATCTAAAAAAAGGACATTGTAGAACTGGAAAAGGTGCAGAAGAGGGCAACCTAGATGATCAGGGGCCTGGAGCACCTTCCTTATGAGGCAAGGCTACAACACTTGAGGCTTTTTAGTTTAGGAAAAAGACGACTGCGGGGAGACATGATAGAAGTCTATAAAATGCATGGTGGAGAAAGTGGCTAGAGAGAAATTCTTCTCCCTCTCACATAACACTAAAACCAGGGGTCATCCCATGAAACTGATTGCCAGGAAATCTAGGACCAACAAATGGAAGTACTTTTTCATACAACACATTTTAAAATCTTGTTTCTGGGCGGGCCCACTCCAGCCTTGTTACCCCCCTGGGGCTCATCATGGCATGTAGCAAACGCCGCCGCCAGGCAGGCGCTCCCACCACTCGCTCCTTCGCCAGTTCGCGGAGTCGCCCCGTGGGGCGCGCTTTCCGCCCCTCTCCGTCGCAGTCTTCCCGAGCATGCTCACAACCCCGCTCCCCGCCCACCGGAGAGCAGCAGCCGGCCGCGCAAGTGCTGGGGCTGGGAGAGACTCTCTGCGAGAGAGACACAACGAGAGGTCTGGACGAGGCTGCTGCCCGCCGCGGGGCGGGATTTGCTTGCACTGGATGTTTGGCGGTCTGGTGGCGGCGGCAGGGGAGTGGGGTGAGAGCGCAGAGGGACCCTCATTGCAGGGGGGTGGTTGGGGTGGAGAGATCCTGGCGCTTTAGGGAGGCTTGGGGGGCTGTCCTTAGGGCAGGGGAAGCAGGGCGATCGCCCCAGGCCCCGCTCTTTTAACTCCTATCAAAATTAACGGGAAGGAGCGGGGCGCATTGGCCGATTTGCCCCAGGCCCTGCCCCCACCCCCGCCCTGGTGCTGTCCTTAGACAGCCCTTTGTTCGGGAAACGGGGCACGCAGCAGACAGTGAGGGACACGCCAAGCTGCTGCTTTGTGCCCAGCAGAGGGGCCAGGCTCTCCCTTGCTGCTTGGCAGGGCGACCGGGCCAGCAGGGAGCGGCCAAGCCACGTGCTGCTGATGGGGGAGGAGCCAAGCTGCTTGGGAGTACGGGGAACCGGGGCGCGGGGGCGGTCCTCTTCCTGGGCACTTTGTTGAAGCTTGTCACCTGCTTGCGTCTGATAAGGACAAGCACCGGGCAGGTGACAAACTGTGCTCAGGAAGAGATGCAGGCAAATTCTCAGGAGAGATCCAGGCAGTGTCATCACCAGTGTTTAATTTTCAGGGATTTGGCTTAGATAAAGGGAGACTAGGATGGCATGGAGTGCATTGATCCTTAGAGTGACCAAGAGTTGGACACGACTGCACGGAGAGAAAGGGAGACTTGAGACTTGAAACATATGATCTCCACCCTGTTTTATGACACTGTCATAATGCTTGGACTTGAAGTTTGGTTTATCCCTGAATGCAGATATTTATTGGTTAATCCTTCATAGTAACTGTTTCATTAACAAGCCTTCCTCTGCAAGAATTTTCCTTGACATTTTTAAGGGGGACTTTTTAAATCTTGATGGATCACAGTGCCTGTGTTGTCCTTAAAATAGTTCTGAAAAACATGGAATAAACTGCTTCAAGTATGCAGAATTATTATTGCTTGCAAATTAAAAAAAATCTGGAGAAAATCTTCTCTCCCACTAGCATCAGGTCTTACAGCAGAAGCAATTATATTCAGCAAGTAGCTTCTCCACATAGTTTTGCAGGTGGCTCTCTGGTTAGTGATTTTTGGATATGATGCATTGTGGAAATATAGACCTATCATAGTGCGATTTACAGTAACATACTCGTGAATATTCTGGGAACATCCGTAACTTTATTGTGTGTGTGTGTGTGTGTTTGCAGGACAGTGGTCATAATCACCCAGGCTCAACAAGGAATCTGCACTCTGTCTGTCCTTGCCCAATAGGTTTTAGAGTGCAGGACTTTGAAATCTAACTGTGTGCAACCTGCAAGTCCATGTTTGGGGGGGAGATGAAGGCCCAGTCTCCATTAGACTCCATGAGGGCTGCAGTATGTGCAGACCCAGCTGTGGATAACCCAGTGGATTCTGACAGTGCTCGATTACTCAGCCTGGAGAAGCGGATGGGGGCAGTGGAGCAGAAATGGGTTGGCTATGAGAAAACAATGACAGAGATGGAGAGCCAACTAGAGAGCAAACTGGCCACCCTTAAGATCCTGGTTGAGGAGAACAGTCTACTCCAGAGGAGGCTAGAGAACGTGGAAAACCTGCTGAAGAACCGAAACTTCTGGATCTTGAGACTTCCTCCATGTGCAAAAGGAGAAACACCCAAAGTAAGATTACCCAGGGAGGTTTGATTGAGGGTCCAACAGAGGGCTGTTGGTTCTGTAGATAGTCTTTGTGTTGCTAAGACAGCTAAGGGGGCTGGGTTAGGGTTGGAATGGAATGAATTACTGCAAAATGTCCCAATGGCTACTTGCATAGACAGACAAATGTATCGTGGATAGGTTTATCACAAGGTATGATGATAGTCGGTAATGGAGTACCAGAGATGTTTTGCTTCTGACTACTGGATATTGGGACCAGAGAAGAGAGAAGTGTTCTCTCCATCATCAGCTTCTTGTGAGCTTTCTAGGGCACACTGGTGACCACTGTCTTTGAGATTGTAGCCGCTGTGGCCCATTGATCCTTGATGCTGATCTTCTGAAAACGTTGCAAGACCTGGGTGTATGTTGTACTGAGTAAATTGGTTCCCCATGGAAATGCTGGCTTTCTTCCTTAGTTTTGATGCATGCTTGTTGTTAAAGCTGATCACTGTGCACACTGACTACATTCCTAGATATTGAATATGATCAGCACTGTAGCCTCCTTAAGGCTAGTCAGCTGAGTATCTGAATATGGGAGAGAGAAGAGGTGCTGATGTGTTGGGATTTGGTAGGCATTTTCGAGCAAGTCATTCTTGCTGTTCTAGGTACCATTGACCTTCAATGATGTCTCTGTCTACTTCAATGAGCAGGAGTGGGGGAACCTGGAGGAGTGGCAGAAAGAGCTTTACAAGACTGTCATGAGAAGCAACTATGAGACCCTGGTTTCTCTGGGTGAGAGTTTTGATTGCTGATTCTCAGACTCTCTCCCTGTTTTATAACACCTAGTGTATTTGATCTTCCTGGTCTGTAACCCTTTGAATGTGTACCTTCATGTTGTTCCTACGCTCACTGCTCCCCGTTCTTGCTCTTGATGCAAGTCTTTTGTTCTAAATGGGCTTGCCTCCTAATGATTCTTATCTTCTCCTGTGTCCAGACTATGCTATTTCAAAACCCAAGATTCTGTCCCAGATTGAACAAGGGGAGGAACCATGTGTGAAGGACCTGGGAGACCCGGAGGGCAACGAAATGTGTGCAGATGTCAGCAGCACAGGTATGGAAAGAGGATGCTGGGAGACTGAGCCTCTCTCCTCTAGGTTGCCCTTTCCAGTATCCTGACGGAATAGTGATGGATTTGGAGATGGAGGGAGAATGATCTGGACAAGTTGGAGGGAGATGAGGAGCATAAGAAAGGTGTTTGTGCCAGTCTTAACGGGCTCTCACAGCAATTACTCTCCTGCCCTGTGGCCAAGTGCTCCTTTTTCCTTGTGAGTTGGCCATTAGGCAGCAGTGCAGAATTCCAAAAATGAAGGCTTCTTCCCACCAAGCCAGCATCAGCCCCACCTTCACACTCTAGGCTCCATTTCCCTTTTTTCTCAAGGGCCCTTTTCCCCAGGATTGTGGGAAGAGGACTCAAGGTCTCTGGAACGGTCTTCCTCTTTCTTATTGCTCCATTCAGCTGCTTTGGAAAACCACCTTTTGGTCTGGCCATCCCCTGGCCGTTAGTGACTCTTGCAAGCATTGCCTTACTGCATTGGACCAAGAGGACAAATGCTAGGGTGTGTCTGTGGAAGCAAGAGAACTTTGTGTAAATTCACCATCTCACGTGGAAATTACACAGCCTGTATGTGTGTCCTGCTTTCACAGGCTTGCATTACAGGTGGGTGGGGAGAGGTTGTGGGCTGTTGCACAGGTCAGTTGTGGGTAATCATGCCATAAGGAATGTCTGTGCAGATATATGCTGTTTGTCACCAGGCAAGACAGAACACTGCCATCCTCCATTTTGCTCCCCAGATGCTGCACTTGACGCTCCTTCCTGGGTGAAAGAGGAGATTGTGGAGGAGGTGGCGCCGCTTGCTGATCAAGAAGACTGTGATGAAAAATATGTCATTGACAACCCAGGCCTAGGTGAGCTCTGTTCCTCGCCTTCTAGGCAGTCAGCCGCATCACACCTGCTGCTGAGCCTCTCCTCTCAGAGCCTTTTTGCCTCTTCTCTGCCATTGCCCCATAGATAGCTTATACAGGACAACCTGCCCTGTACCAAATCAGACCATTGGTCCATTTAGCTCAGCATTGTCTACACTGACTGGTTGGCAGTGGCCTCTGGGGTTTCAGGCAGATATTCCCGGCTGTACCGCTGAGCTGTGGTCCTTCCCCAGCTCCTGGCTATCATGTTGCACATGATCATGGCGGTGTCAGATGTGGATGTTGTGTGGCCATTAAAGGGGCGAAAAGCTTCAAAAGGAAGTTGTTTCGCTGGTCATCTGCCACACCACAGGTAACTCTCATAATTCAAATGGTGAAGGGAACCCAAAGCAGGGCTTCTGACGGAGAATTTAGACTATGAGGAGGCAGATTTGAGAGACTGTTAGGTATCCTGGACTTGGCACAGGAGCACCAGTGGCCACTATGAGTGGGTGGTGGTGGCAGCATGGGCAGGTGGTGGTCCCAGGGTGAGTCGTTGGCCTGTTTGCATCCCCACTTCTCTTACAATAAAAGATGCAGATGTGCTGCAGAGAGAATATCCTGCAATGTAATTCTCAACAGAAAGCAATTGGGGTGTAATTCTCTTTGTTCCACAAAGAGTTTCAGATTGTCCAATATGATGCAGGACCCCAGGTTAAGGAAGAGGAGGAGGAAATGTGTGTCACGGAAGAGCTATTGTCTTCCAGCAGCCACAGCAGAGGTGAGTATGGAAAGTCTGGAAAGGAGTGGAAGGTCTTCTGAGCATGGGAGTGGAACCTCTTGTTGTGTCTGGGAATCAGGGCCTTGCAATGGGCCCAGCTTGCCCGGAATGAGAGGCCTTGCGATTCAGACGTGGCTGACATTCACTGACCCTCTGTGCCCATCACGGAGTTCTTGTGAAATTCACTACTTCTCCCATCTGTAAAATGGCAACAGTAGTGGGGAGGCAAAGACAATAAAGTGTTAAGGATGGTGGAAACAGTTACAGAGTGGGGAGGAGGAATGCCCCCAGGCATTTGCCTCACAGAAAATGATGTATGGAACTTAGACTGCAACAGGATCAAAAGTGAGGCTGTGGCAAAACTTTGGACATTTTAAGCTGTCTTGGCTTTCCCCAGAAAATCACGGGAGGGCAGGTTGTAGAAGGTTGCTGAGATCCCTTGAACCCTTGCAGAACCATTTTCCCCAGGTTGCTTTGGGGGAAGGTGAACAAGTGCAGGCAGGGAATGAGAGCCTTCGTGACTTGCCTCTCTTGTGGACAGAGCCGGCCATTAAGCAAGAGGAGGAGCAGTGCACTGAGGACCAGCAGGATTTGGTTTCAATGCCACCAGAAACTGGTGAGTGCTGGAGAAGAATGGCACAACTTCCATAGCAGTCTAGAATAGTGCCAAGGGATTTGTGGGGCGGGGGTGGGGGCAGAGCCACCAATGCGCGGTAGGGTTCAAAGAACCTGGCCACCAATGAAAAGGGCCGCTGGTGCCCTTTATGCGCATGATATTACATGCAAAGGCGGTGTGGCCCGATTGCTGGAGGGCCTGCCCCAGCCTAATTGCATGTCCAGCCTACATTTGCAGGTTGGACATGTTTATTTCTTTTCTTCTCACATCCCCTTTGTTTATGGCCACACCCCTTTTGTGAGTGACAGCACTCACAAAGGGGGTGTGGCCACATACAAAGGGTGTCTGGCCCGGGCTCTGGAGAGCTGTGCGAGCTCTTCTCAACTCATTTCCAGCCAGCATTTTCTTTCTGGCTCTGTTTATTTATTTCCCTTTCTTTCTCGCCAGTGAGGGTGAATGGGAAATAAACACATCCAGCCAGCAAAGGCTGGCTTGAAGTGCAGTTGGGAGGGCTGGGGTGCGCCTTCCAGTGATCGGGCCATGCCCTCTTTGAGCATGTTATTACATGCACGGATGTCGCATGGAGGCCACTGGTGGGATACAGGCTGCCCTTCTGCTGGCTATGCCACTGGTGGGTGGGTGGGTTATGAAAAATCCCTGAGATTATTCGTTGAAGTAATTCCTTTGGTGTAAATTTCTGTTGTGCTTCATAATGATGTATTCCAGAGCTGTTGTGAGTTGGAGAAGCTGGCAGTGTCCCAACAAATAACAATTGTATATGCAGCGGAGCACACTGTGAAACGGTAGCCTGTTTAGACAGACACACACCCAGAGCTGCATTGAACCAGACTGGACTCTAATCCCTTTTTTGTATAGAATTGGGAAATATAATTTGGGATAACACCACATTTCTTAAATTTAAGGACAATTTGCTAAAATAGCTGAAAATAGAGAACCTACATTGTTTGATAGGTTCATAGTTTTATTATGTCTGCTTCACATTTTATAAGTTGTTTTGGAAACATAATAAATGTATTATCTATTTTTTTTAAAGAAATCTATTTGCACTTAATAAGGACAAATTATAAAACACATTTAGGAACACTCACTTCTGCAGCACTTGATTGTGATTGGTTCTTTTCCCTCTCAGCTGGACCCAAAATACCACTCCAGGTGGTAGGGGAGGAAGTTGACCCGAAGTCTCGTCCATCCCATGTCTCCTTAGGGACAGCCATTCTGCAGAATACCACAGAGAAATCTGGGCAGATAGAGGTATATATCCAAGAGGAACACTTTGAGTGTGGCATGTGCAACAAGAGCTTTGTAGACCCAGTGACTTTCGCCAACCACCAGTTGGCCCACAGCCACAAGCAGAAATTCCACTGCACGCTTTGCAACAGAAGCTTTGCTTCCGAGGAGCATCTGTCCCAGCACTTGCGCACACACACGTCTGGAACACAATTCCACTGTACTAAGTGCAGCATGAGGTTTTCCAGCCAAGAGTCTCTCGACATGCACAAACCTGTCCATTCTGTGGACTGGCCCTTGCATTGTTCTACATGTAAAAGGATATTTACATGCACGACAGCATTTCTCAAGCACCAGCGGTACCACACACCAAGTTCATTCTTCCAGTGCCCAGAGTGCAGCATCTATTTCACTGACGAAGCAGCGCTAGCGGAGCATGAGCGGACGCACTCCAAGGACTGGCCCTTCCGGTGTGATCGGTGCAATCGAACCTTTGTGCACCAGGGTCTGCTGATGGAACACCTGCAGATGCACAGCGGCACACAGCGGAGTTACCGGTGCCATATTTGTGGCTGTCTGTTTGCCTACGAGGGGAGTCTGACTGTACACCTGTCAAGGCACAATGGGGCCCAGTAGTTCTAGTGCAAGAAGTGCAATGCAAGCTTTGCACATCCAGGTCTTCTGTCTAAATATCAGGGGATTCATGGGCCTGAAATGACTGAATTTTGAGGATGCAAACATGTTAGGCCTGCCCAGTCTATAGATTTCACTGGTTCCCAGGTTTAATGCAGAGGATCGATACCAGCATGGAAAGATTAGATATAAAGGAGCATGGGATAGAGCAGTTAAGAAATCTCACTAGGGATAGAGCATGTGGGATAGGATAGGGGTTTATATGAGGGGAAAGGTTTCTAGTTGGAATTGTTTCCATTAACTGAGTCCTTCTCTCTCATAACTTAATGAGCACTTTCGCCCAGCTATTTGAGGGTAAGTTGTTCTTACCTGGAAGTCACAGACAAGCAGACTCTCTGTTTGGGTCTGCAGACTCGGCATTCAGATTATCCAGGCAGCTGCATTCTCCATTACCGAAATAAGGAGCTGGGTCATTTGAGGATTGCATAAGGCTTCCCAGCATGCATTGCACTGCCAGTACAAGGGCAGCCCTCCGTTTGTTTGTTTTTCAGATTTATAGACCGCCCCAAACTTCCATCTTTGGGTGGTGGAAGAGGGAGAGGAGAGCTGGTCTTGTGGTAGCAAGCATGACTTGTCCCCTTAGCTAAGCAGGGTCTGCCCTGGTTGCATATGAATGGGAGACTAAAAGTGTGAGCCCTGTAAGATATTCCCCTCAGGGGATGGAGCCGCTCTGGGTTCCAAGTTCCTTCCCTGGCATCTCCAGGATAGGGCTGAGAGATTCCTGCCTGCAACCTTGGAGAAGCTGCTGCCAGACTATGTGTAGACAATACTAAGTGAGATGGACCTATGGTCTGACTCAGTATATGGCAGCTTCCTATGTTCCTATGGTTTACAATAACATAAAACAGATTAAAAATGAAAACCTTAGAACAATTAAAATCCAGTCCAGTAAAAAAGCTTGGGTGAGAAAAATAAGATCAAGACTTTTAAAAAGCCTGATACAATCTTCGAAGGACCCAGCTCTTGATTTCTGCAATGGAGACCGCAGCTGCCTGGATAAACTGTGTGCTGAGTCTGCAGACCCAAATTATATCATCAGCTGTTCACAGGAGTCACAGGGGGGCAGGACTAGCCCTACCACCAACTGTCTTCCAGAAGAGCACATTAACATTCTAGTCCCTGAAGCCACAGTGCTCCATTGTAGTATGGCTGCCAGTTCATGGGAGGAAGATAGCAGCAAGTCTGCTTAAGGAGTCTTGGCTAGTCTAAGAATGTTTTTACCTGTTTGTGGAGAAGTTGGTTTTGTATGACAGGATTTCATTTAGAAAATATTTTGCCCCTGAAGAAGGCTTCGGCTGATACCTGTTGGGCTGCAATAAACAATTTCACAGCACCGTGGGACTTTGGTCTTCCCTTTTTTGCATCTTGACTGGGTGCTTGTTTTTCTTCATTTCGTGCCAGTTCCTGGGACCTTCTAACAAAAGGGAAGTGGACCAAAACTCAAATGTGTCCTCCCTTGGTAAAGAACAAGGTACGGTAGCTGGAGTGGAGTGAGCTGGGTTGGAGTGATTTGTGTGTGTTTTCAAAAGCTTGCAAACCTGGGCTGCATGCTTCCTTCTTCCATTTTGATAATTGTGTGAACTACTACCCCAGTGTCTCAGGACATAAGAAAATGCACTATGGGACTGGCAGTGTTCATGTTAAACTGATTATAATACCAGAAGTCCCTGGTCAGACAACCCTAGAGGGGCCCACTTGGATTTTGCTCCAGGTCAAGGTAGTGGGGGCTTACTCTGTCCCCCAGCAGTGGGAACTCAGCAGAGGACATCTCATTAGCTTTTAGCTGCAGCCCCACTCCTGTCCCTGGCTCCAGCCCTGCACTCTTTACCTCAGTGTGCTGTTCCATTTCTTGCTGTTGTCTTGAGGCTGGCAGGCAAGGGAACTGTTGCACCTGATTAACTTCTGATCTGGAATGACTCTTTCTTTTTGGGGCCCCCAGAAGAGTGACCACTTCTGAAGCTGGGCTGGCTCAGGCTCCCCCTCAGCATGCTGAGCCTGCTGCTTTGCTGACTCCGTGATGGCTGGGAGCCTGTTACCATCTGCAGGATCTCCCCTTCTCTGTATTGCAGCCTCCTTTTTATATCGTTTTATATAGCTTCCGCCCCGGATATGGGACTGAGACTGCCTTGGTCGCTCTAGTGGATGACCTACACTGGGAACTGGATGGGGAGTGCGTCCCTGTCGGTTCTGCTGGACCTCTCGGCGGCGTTCGATACCATTGACCATGGTATCCTTCTGGGCTGCCTTTTGAGTATGGGAATCGGCCACGGTTACCCATGCCTTAGTCACGTCACGGCTGGATTACTGTAACGGTGCTCTACATGGGGCTGCCCTTGAAGAATATCCGGAAACTGCAGCTAGTGCAAAAGGCGGCAGCGAGGGTGTTATCCAGAGCTGCCCGTTGGGAACACATCACCCCCATTTTGAAAGAGCTGCACTGGCTACCAGTTTGTTTCCGGGTCCAATTCAAGGTGCAGGTTTTGACCTTTAAAGCCCTTAACGGTTTGGGCCCAGGATACCTGAGGGACCGCCTGCTCCCAAGGGTTAGTGCCCGCTTGACGAGGTCATCTGAGGGGGCTCTGCTCCGGGTGCCAACAATGAGGAAGGCTCGGTTGTCATGCATGTGGGACAGGGCCTTCTCTGTTGCTGCCCCCAGACTCTGGAATGCTCTCCTGGTGGCTATTCGCTCCTCGGTCTCCATCACAGCTTTTAGAAAGAGTGTAAAATCTTGGCTTTTTGCCCAGGCATTTATTTGATTCTCTGCTGCTTCTCTTTGTACTCTGTATTGCTTTTATGCTTTTGTTTTAACTTTTTAATCAGATTTGTTTAATATTTTTCACTTAATATTTTAATTGTGTCTTTTTTACCATCTTTTAAAATTTTTTTGCTGTAAACTGCCTTGGGATTGTTTTAATGAAAGGCGGTATATAAATTCAACAATAAATAAATAAATAAATAAATAAATACAGTGTCTGGCAACCGAATTCCCTTCCTGACATCAGAGGAGCTGGTTCTGTCCTCATTTCCCACGTCTTGACCTCCCCGCCACCCCCCATAACTCTGGTTGCTCTTTGCCTTTCAGAATCAGTGATCACAGGTAGGTCTTTCCCAGAAGCTTCACAGTGGGTTGGTAGTAGCAGGCGGAGTGATAAGCTGCTTGCCAAGGCAGAGTACCCATCATTCTTTAATTGTGCAAGCTCTGTCACTTTCCTAGAGCATCACTGTGGGATATACCTATTGTAAATAGGGCCGTGGCACTTTTTCCACATTACATTTGTGACCCTGTTCAATAGGGAAGGAGCAGGTCTCAGTAGCTACATAAGACTTTGGACTGGAAGGAAATTCATATCATTCATCAAAGAGGTTCCCCACCTCCAGGTGGATGGTAGATTTAGTCCCCTGTGGTGGACTTGGCTCTGGTAGTAGTGGCTGCCCTAATGGCTCTGTCCCAAGAGTCTGTGTTCATGGATCCTTCTACATATGAGACAACTAGAATTCTCAGGTAATGTATACCCTTATGAGGATGACAGGAGGGTTTGTGCTTGATTGATGGAGCTGTTCTTTGGAGTCCAACTCAATCCTTTGTGGACATCTTGACATTTGTTTTAATCCTAAAAGATTACTTCTTTGTGAAACTTTAAATTTGGATTCTGAGGCCTTTTAA
Organism: Hemicordylus capensis; assembly: GCF_027244095.1. Lineage (NCBI taxonomy): Eukaryota > Metazoa > Chordata > Lepidosauria > Squamata > Cordylidae > Hemicordylus > Hemicordylus capensis. Next base: position 169,664,869 of record NC_069662.1, read on the forward strand.
CCTTTTTCCTGTTAGGAATTAAAGGTAAAGTGTGCCGTCGAGTCGGTGTCAACTCCTGGTGCCCACAGAGCCCTGTGGTTGTCTTTGGTAGAATTCAGGAGGGGCTGACCATGGCCATCTCCCGCACAGTGTGAGATTATGCCTTTCGGCACCTTTCTGTATTGCTGCTGCTCAATGTAGGTGTTTCCCATAGTCTGCGAAACATTCTGGTGGGGATTTGAACCAGAAACCTCTAGCTTGCTAGGCAAGTTATTTCCCCGCTGCACCATTAGGTGTCTGTTAGGAATTACTGATAGCGTGTTTTTCCTTTCTTTTTCTTTTGTGGAATCGCTTGTAATCCATCTGTAGTGCTACTTCCAAAATTGTCCTTATTTGGAATTATGCAAATAAATGAGAGTTATCATTATGAAATGCTTTGGCATCTATTGTTTATGTGTGTGCATGAAACTAGAGCGTATTTGCAGCTGCAGGGCCTCATTATTCTGTCAACTTGAGGGTTGGTTTGCTCCCTTGCAGAATAACTTCGTATGGAAGGCACTTACTTAAAAAATGATACCCTCCGTTTTGTCTCAAGAGTGTCCTATGGAACTTATAACAGCCGATTGATTAATACATAAAACATCTAAATACCATAGAAACTGAAGAAAAAATGGCTGCTGAAGTTGGCCATAAATAGCCAATAAAGGCTTGTGCTAATGTGGGTCTGTAGTTCCAGAGTTGAGGCCCCCAAGCCTAAAGGGAGGCTTGTAAATGTGGTACACTGTGATGGTTTAAAAACCATTTGGGGGGGGGGAGAAGAGAAGTGTGAAAACGGGGAGGAGACTGATGAGGGAGCAGGCCGATGCCTACACCACAGATCTGTGCTGTGGTGTGCTGTGCCGGGATAAATGTAAAACAGTTAGCAGTCCTTGCAGTGGGTTCTGAAGCAGACGAGGTCAGTTTGTATACCAGATTAATTAACATGGCAGCAGACAAGGCTGCGACAATCGTGAGTACTTCAGTACTAAAGTAAAGTGTGCCGTCGAGTCGATTTCAACTCCTGGAGCCCACAGATTCAACTCCTGGAGCCCACAGATTGTGGTTGTCTTGGGTAGAATACAGGAGGGGTTGACCATGGCCTCCTCCCGCACAGTATGAGATGATGATGCCTTTCAGCCTCTTCCTATACCGCTGCTGCCCAATGCAGGTGTTTCCCCTAGTCTGGGAAACAGACCAGCAGGGATTCAAACCGGCAGCCTCTGGCTTGCTAGGCAAGTCATTTCCCCGCTGTGCCACTTAAGGAGGTATTGTCTCTTTATCATGGTGGCTGATGTTTCTAAATATCTTGAGCTGCTCCCCAGTGTATGTTGCTTGCTGTGCAGCTGGCGCAGGGAAGGAGGTTCATCTCGCTGCCCTCCCCACATATCTACAGTCTGCTCCCTCCTGAGCCTGACAGAAAAGCCCTCAGAAAGAGCCGGACTGAGGCGAGGCTCTGAGGGCGGCTCCCCCCGTCCCCGCCACTGGAACGTGACTGCCCTTTCCCGCCAAAAAGTGGAGGCGGGGGCGCGGAGGAAGACGCGCGCGGAAAGGATCCCTGTTCACTCCTCCCGCCTGCAGGTGGCGCTGCGACGCCTGGAGAAGAGGCCGTGGCTGTAGCCGAGTACCAGGCGCTTTGCTTTAGAAGTAGGAAAAGACTAGACTGACACACTCTGTCCTTCCGGGTGTTGATCACCTCCCCCGCCCTCTGCCTGCGAGGGAAGTGAGAGAAGCCCCCAGAAAGCTAGACAATGGTGGCATTAAGAGAATTTCCTAATGGTAAGAGCTGTTCATCGGTGGAAGAGCCTGCCCCATGGTGTTACAGGCTTTCATGCGCTGGAGGTTTTCAAACAGAGGCTGGGGCCAGGCACCTGTCGGGCATGGTGCCGCAGTTTCCTGCACTGGCCAGGGGACTGGAAGAAAGGAGGGCGCAGAGGTGCAGGCAGGTAAATTTGGAGCCTGGGCTAATGGGGGAACCTTGCAAAATAAGCACCCCCTCTCTCCCTCTCTCTACACACACACTCTCTTGCTCTCGCACGCACACACACATGCCCCATGGTTGCACACAGCATTCCTGAGCCTACTATTCCCACTGTTAAAAAACACTCAAAAATGATTAAAAACCAACTGAGTGACTGGTCTGCTTCAGAGGCCTCCCATGATCCGACCCTGCAGCTGTGCCCAATATCAAAGCCTTAGGCCAAGCCATTCCAGGGGATCTAAAGGGCACAAAAGTTGAATGCTTTCATCCTTTTTTAGTCTACTTTCCAGCATGCTTACGAGATCACTCCGCATTGTGTGTGTGAGTGTCCCCATCTCTGTGTCCTCTCTTTCAAATTTGCAATGCCTGGACCAATATGAACCAAATTGAGCACAGTCGTAGGGACACATAGGGACACCTCAATGGCAAAGCTTGTGATGATGTCATCCACCCCCATCCAAGACAGCGGACATGTGAACGTTTGAGGTGCAAGTGGGCTAACTTGTGGACTGTCTAACTGATTTGGTATAGCTGTAATTAGTTATAGTTGTAGTGAGTGACACCTCAGGACACCTCAGTGGTGTAGTTTGTGATGTCATCCATTCTGATTCAAATTGGCAGAACCATAAACTTTTGAGGTACAAGAGAGTTAACTTCTGAACTGTTTAAACCAATTTGACTCAAATTTGCTACAGCCATAGAGACACACAGGGACACCTCAACGGTGAAGATTGTGACACTGCCAATGGCAGATATGTAAACTTTGGAGGCGCAAGTGCACTAACTTGAAGACAGTAACCAATTTGAACCAAATTTGCTACAGCTGAATGGACACACAGGGATGCTCCAATGGTATAGTTTGTGATGCCGCCTACCCTGATCCAAGATGGCGGATGCATAAACTTTTGAGGTGCAAGTGAACTAACTTGAAGACTGTCTAGCCGATTTGAACCAAATTTGGAAAGCTGTAGTGAGTGACACACAGGGACATCTCAGTGGCACAGTTTGTAATTATGCCATCCACCCCAACCCAAGACATGAACACTTGAGGCGAAGAGATCTAACTTGTGGATCTCAATTTGCCCCAAATTTAGTCCAGATGCAGAGAGGGTGAAAGGAAAGTAGGCTGAATAGCTTATTTATTTATTTAACATATTTTTATACCGCCCAAAACTTACGTCTCTGAATAGAATAGTTAGAGAATAGAATAGTAAGAATAGTTCTTACTAGAACAACTTGTTATGAAAGCAAAGGGCAGATTCCTCCACATGGGAGTGGAATGATGGTCGGTGGGGGGGCACTTCAGTTCCATGAAACAAGCCATTTATAGGACCTAAATATATTTTTGAATAAATAATCATGGAATTGGCCAAGTTGCTTCAAATTAAATATGCAGAGCCCTCCCATCCTGCCCTGCCTCTGTGCCAAATATCAAAGCCTAGGCCAAGCCATCTTGGAAATACAAAGGGGGAGGGGATAACCCATCCAAGCCCCATATAGACCCACCCAGTAACCTTCGGCATGGCTCCCACAATGAGGCAGGCCCAGAACAGAAGCAGGCGCCAGTGGGGTGGGGGAGGGCAGAGGGCTTGCACAAGAAGTCTGGTTGCAGCCAGCACTGGCCTGCTGCCTCCCGAGCTCAGCCCTCTGCTCCTGGGCAGGCTTCCAGCCCATGCTGCAGCAGAGACAGGAGGAGGCCTCTGTGCTAGCCCTGCCCACCCACCAAACAGCTGGTGTGTAGGTCTTCTTAAAAGTAATCAGAGATGGTAAAGGTAAAGTTGTGTTGTTGAGTCGGTGTCGACTCCTAGGGGCCACAGAGCCCTGTGGTTTTCTTTGGTAGAATACAGGAGGGGTGCACCATTGCCACCTCCCACACAGTATGAGATGCCGCCTTTCAGAATCTTCCTATATTGCTGCTGCCCAATATAGTTGTTTATACCAGAGGGGATTTGAACTGACAACCTCTTGCTTGCTCGGCAAGTTACTTCCCTGCTGTGTGATGGAGATGCTCTTATTTTGACAAGGAGCATATTCCAAAGCCGCAGCCACAGAGAAGGTCCGGTCGCAAGTTGCCACCAAACGAGCCAGTGGCAACCATAACCAGACCCCTTACAGATCTCCAGGGAGCGGGAACCCACTAGCCCCTGGGTCATTGGCTCTTCTCACTTAGGAGTTCCTCTCAACATTTAACTGAAGCAGACCTTCCTGTCACTTAAGCCCATGAGGGCAGCAGAGAACAAGTCTTGGCCCTTTTCTATGGGGCAGCCTTTCAGGTCTTTGAAAAGTGGTGTTTTGTACCACCACCCCAGTGACACAGGAAGCTGCCATATACTGAGTCAGACCATTGGCCCATCTAGCTCAGGATTGTCTACATAGACTGGCAGCGACTTCTCCAAGGTTGCAGGCAGGAATCTCTCTCAGCCCTTTCTTGGAGATGCTGCCAGGGAGGGAACTTGGAACCTTCTGCTCTTCCAAGAGCAGATTCCTCCCCTGAGGGGAATATCTTACAGTGCTCACACATCAAGTCTCCCATTCATAGGCAACCAAGGTGGACCCTGCTTAGCTAAGGAGACAAGTCCTCATGCTTGCTACCACAAGACCAGCTCTCTCTCCTCCCAAATACATCCAGTTTTCTCTTAACGTAGGAAACTGCCATATACTGAGTCAGACCATTGGTCTATCTGTCTAGCTCATTACTGTCTTCACAGGCTGGCAGCAGCTTCTCCAGAGTTGCAGGCAGGAATCTCTCCTGTATGTCATTTATGCAATGCTCCTACATAGGAACAGGGAGGAAAAATACAATCAGGAGATCCACATGGACAAGATGGTAAATTTCTTCTGGAAAAGTCTATGTGGTTATGTACAAAAAGACAAATGTATCTCCTCCAAACAGCAATGGGAAAAATTGTGGAAATGGACACTGGACGTAAACCCTCCGATAACCTGATATATTTAGAAATCTTTGCCCTTAGGCTACAGTACTGCCTACATATACTCTGCCTCACTGTTGGTCACCAACTCCATGCATATAAACCTTTGTATCTATATATGATGTAAAAACAACTCCTTTGTATATAATTGTGCTTTAGTAACGTACTGTATAATTTGGTAGTTTGTTGGTTCAATAAAAAATGTTATTGTCCTAAAAAAATGTCCTATCTTGGAGATGCTGCCAGGGAGGGAACTCTTCTCCAGCTAAATGCACCCAATTCCTTAGGCGTATTTTGCAGACCTCCGCCCATCTCCACAGCAGAGCCACAGCTGCTCTTGCCAACACAGATTCTTACAGCCAAGTGCAAGAGAGCCAAAGCAGCCGAAGGGGGCGCAGCCCTCCCCCCACCCCAAATGCACCTGACCTGCCTCATGGGACCCTAGAGTTAGTTGGAGGGAGCCTGTCCAGCCTCAACTTGAAGCTCCCATGACGGAGAGCAGAGAAACCCGCCGCCCCACCCATTCCCTTGTGGAGCTGCTCTTTCCCTTCAGAGGTATCTCGCGAGCAACAGCCTTTGCCTTCCTCGGTCTCACGGCGGTCACGCATATATACTCGGTGCGCGTGTGCCGCAATTCGGGCACACAGCTGACACCTGGCTGCGCGTGCGCGCTGAGCTCTGCTTTGAAGGGATCAGAGTTCTTGGCTCCCCATTTACAGAGCGAGAGGAAAGGAGTGGGGGGGCTTGTGTACATCCTGTGTGGTTGTGGGCGGAGGACTGATGAACGCTCAAGCACCACCAAGCATTTCAAGAAAGGGATTTTTCTAAGCAAACCCGCAATTTACCTCCGGTGACCATGGGATTGGTCACTCTCGCCTCTTCCCACCTCCATGGACCGAGCCAGACTCCCAAACGGAAAGCGAGAAGGGCCACAAGCCTGTCTGCCGGGTGGGGCGCGTGCGCAGTCGGAGGACCCCAACCCCTGTCCTGGCCGAGCTGCTTGCTGCCGCCGCCGCCGCCCGCTTCCTCGGAGCCCCCACCCGTCCCGTCCCGTGGCTGGGCCCAGGTGAGGGGGTGCGGGGAGCTCTCAAGGGGGCTGTGCTGCTGGGGCGAAGCCCTTTCACCTCATCGATGAACGCTGAATGGATTTAATGGAACAATTGAAACCATGTAAACATTTAAAAAGTTGCAAGCAAAGCCTTGGGCAGCTTTGCAGTGATGCTCTGGGCCCTGCCTCGAGGAAGCGGGAGGAGGAGAAGGAGGGCCCGCCCGCCCGCCCGCCTGGTGGCGCCTAGAGACTCCGCCGCCCGCAGCCTTCCTTGGCTCCTCCTGGGGTGGGCTACAAGGACCTGCTAGTTCAGGCAATGAATGTGCTTGAGCGGCCTCATCTTGGTGGTTGCTAACTGTGGGCATCAGGATTGGGACTTCCCCATCCCACTGGCCTTGTAGGTAAAAGCTTTAACTTAGAGGGGAAACAATAGGTGTTGAACTGGTAGTTATAGTTTCCACTAACATACCCCGTTTGAGTTCAGTTTATCTTTAAAAAAAAAAACAGAAAACCAAACATCTCTCAACCCATAAAGTTTAAATAATCTATAGTCCCCTTGGTTTGCTGTAGTGTTTTTTAAATTGCCTCTTGGAACATTTTCCATTGCATGCAATCTAGGGAAAATAGCGCCCAGGGCAAGCACTGAAATTGCGCCCCCTGTCCAAACATCTGACACCCATCTTTCAGATAACTTTACCATAATATCAGCTCAAAAATACAAGTCAGGTTCGTTAATCTTTTAATATTTCAAAAACTATTTAGCAGTGGACGTAGCCGGACCAAGAAAATGCTGGAAAACTACAAATTTAAGTATGCTGGGGCTCATGAAATACCTAAATATTATGCGGAGGTATACTTGGAAAAACTAAATAGAAGTGCCTGTCTAATACTCTGCTATACATTGTAGCATCACGATTACATAAGTTTTAAAAATAAATCGAGAATTTGACTTTTCCCAGATATTCTGAAAATAATTAAACGATATGCAGAATAAACTGTGTCACTGCTTGGAATATATTCTAGTATTTCAGAAAGACAGTTAAAATGAGAGAAAGAGCAAGAAACTCCCAGTGGGCCTTAATACTAAGGATTTCACACTGATTCAAAGACAAACTCACCATTAATAGCCATATTATTAAGACATCACATTTAACTCACTTATCACAAAAAGCAAAGTAAGAGCAAATGAATACAATCTTAGCTCATAAAGTTCAGCGCAGTATTTACAAGCCCTGATTCTCTGTACATAGTGCCAATCTGAATATGTGTATAGTGACCTATATTATATTAAATTTTTTTAAAAAATTACCTGTAGCCCCTTCGGGGGGTCTGCGAAGTTTCCCCCTCCTCCCACTGGCCTCTAGGGCCTCACAGGCACCATTTGAGCATGTGCGGTGGTCATTTTTAAAAATATATATATTTTTAAAAATGGCCGCTGGAAACAAAATGGCCGCCACGCTTGCTCAAATGGCTTCTGCAAGGTCTGGCATGGTCTAGGGCCTCACAGAGGCCATTTGAGCATGTCCAGTGGCCATTTTGTTTTTGGTGGCCATTTTAAAGAAATTTTAAGAAATGGCGCCCCCTTCAAGTGGCGCCCAGGGCACGTGCCCTGCCTGCCCCACCCTAGATACGCCCCTGACTTCATGTTTGCATCCACATATGAAATTCTGGGAAGACCGTCACAGGATTAGTTCAGTAGTTGCAAATTGCCAGCAAAATTGCAGCATTTCTGTATCCATCGGGCACATGGTGCTTCCTAATCAAAAAGGTGTCATTGCTGCTGCTGACGTTGCAGAAGGAGGAAATGCAGTTCATGAAGAAAAAGTGTTGTGGGAAGGGAGATGATTTTTCTGAATGCAGCAGATCTAACCTGAAATGCAGGATGACCGCTGACTTTGGGTTTCTGTCTCTCTAAAGCAGGCTATGGAGTGTGATGCAGAGTCGAGGCCTCTGCTGCCTTTCCAGTCCCTTGTGAACCCCAAGCAGTCAGCAGTGCAGGAAACGCAGGGGCAAACCTCGGAGACTTCCATGTGGGCAGCAGTGGCAGCAATCCAGGCTGTGGACAAAACGGTGGATACCCACACCATGCGCTTGCTGCGCCTGGAGGGAAGGATTGGGTTGGTTGAGAAGAAACTGGCAGGCTGTCAAAAGACCACGACAGACATCGAGAACCAGCTTGAAAGCAAATGGGCTGCCCTGGGGATCTTGATTGATGAGTACAGGCAGCTGCAGAGGAGGCTGGAGAATGTGGAGAATCTGCTGAAGAACAGGAACTTCTGGATCCTGAGGTTCCCCCCAAGTGTCAAGGGAGAAACACCCAAGGTCAGGAATTCTGACTTAATGCAAGTCAAAACATAAATTCTGCTACCAGGGTTACCCAAGATTCTTCAATGACACCAGGTGTAATTGTACAAATTGTCCTGGGACAGGGTATTATAGGAACAAGCAAGGGACTATGGCTGTCAGGAAGGACTAGGAGCTGTGAAAAAAGGACGACTCTCCTCCTTGCCATCAGATGCCTGTCCAGATCTCCCCTATGTACCCCATGTCAGACACTGGATAGAAACTGTCTTCCCCTTTTAATGCATTTTATTGCAGCCCTGAAGATTAGAAATGAAATGAAAGGTGTGATTTTCAGAATACCAATAGGCACACTTCTTTTGTGCTGAAAATTCTCTGATTCATGTGCAAAGGCAGTACTGTAGAAAATTCTTGTTCCTTCTCAAGGTAGCAGTGTCCCTTGTGGCTGTCTCCTTGTGCTTGCTGTGAGAGCACCAGAGGAAAAGGTGCTCATCTTTGCCTAGGGTGCTATGGTATGCTACTGCACCAACAAGAAGCTGTCATCTGGATGTCCCCTAAGTGTTTGTTTTTGTTTTTGTTTGTTTGTTTGTTTTTGCAGGGGGGATGCCCAATCAGTTGAATTGACTTACAGATATTTTCACTTTCCTCAGCAGTTCTGACTGTTTTTAATGGGACTGCAAGATGCTGAGGGCCTTTGGAAACAGAGTTATTTATCTATGTGGCCAAAAGGGGCAGCCTGGAATGGAATGCTCTGTTTTGAATAAAACTTCACATCCATTTTCTATAGAAGATAGTTTTTTGTCAGTCTCCTCCACCCCCCACCCCCCAACACAACCTGGAGATATTTTTCATCTTCCAGTTGGGCAGAATGGATTGGAGGCAAGAGGGTGCTGAATTTATCATCCTTGCTGTTCCAGGTGCCTGTAACCTTTGATGATGTCTCAGTCCATTTCAACGAGCAGGAATGGGGAGACCTGGACGAGTTACAGAAGGAGCTGTACAAAACAGTCATGAAAAGCAATTACGAGACACTTGTTTCACTTGGTGAGGGTGTCATTCCTTCCTCAGAATTTTGCTTGTTGAATGATCTGTAATGAGCTGTGGGCTGAAAATTATTATTGACTGATCAGTACGTCTAAACCTCTTGCTTTTGGAAATATAGCCAGATTCCCTTGAGATCATGAGAGCTGTGGTGTAGTGGTTAGAGTGCCGGACTAGGACCGGGGAGACCCGAGTTCAAATCCCCATTCAGCCATGAGACTAGCTGGGTGACTCTGGGCCAGTCACGCATCTCTCAGCCTAACCTACTTCACAGGGTTGTTGTGAAAGAGAAACTCAAGTATGTAGTACACCGCTCTGGGCTCCTTGGAGGAAGAGCGGGATATAAATGTAATAATAATAATAATAATAATTTCCATGTTGAAGGTCTGGGTTTTACCTCAAAGTTTGTTTGTTTTTAAAAGGGATTTTTGGAAGCAGGTTTGGGAAAAGTTTTTGCCCTCTTGAGACCCTGGAGAGCTTGTTGCCTGTTGGGATAGGTGATACTGGGCAGGGTAGACCAATGGTCTGACTCGGAATAAGGCAGCTCTTTAAATCACCCTAGTATCTTACGTCTTGCCTGATTGGTCTCTTCATCTTGTGCTGTTGAAGGAGCAAGCGTCCTTCCACAATGCCCTTGCAGGGGGACTTGGATAAGGGCAATTTGGAGCAGCCAACAAAATGATCATTTCTGGAAGACATTTCTGGAAGCCTTGAACAATGTTTAATGCTCTTGTTTTAATTACTGATCTTGTCATATGTTTTGTTTGCATATTTGTATTTGAACAACAACAAAGGTCATTTAAAAAACTCTGTGTTCTCCAACTTGCGCATAGGGCATTCAGGTATCGCAGGAAGTGATAGAACGTAAAGTTATCCCAAAAAGGGGAGTGCTGCTTGGGTTTAAAACGTAGATTAAGTTTACTGGCACTCCTTCATAATCCTCTGCTCCTAATATTAATGTGGCGTATGGTGATCTTGCTTCTTTCTCCCCACTCCTTCCATCTCTTGAGCAGATTATGCTATTGCCAAGCCTGAGATCCTGACCCAGATAGAACAAGGGGATGACCTGTGTGAGAAGGGTCCTGGAGATTCGGAAAGGAGCAGCATCCCTGTAGACCATGGCACAGGTGCATGAGATATTTTCTCCTTTTATTCATTTTGCCTTCTGCTCGTAACAAGGATGTTACTCTCAGTCTAAAAGGGAGAACACCACTGTAGGAAAAATAGACAATTTCTGTGACCTTTTGAATTGCTCCTTTGGCAGACTGTGGAGACATGTGGCACTTACAGGGTGACGTGGGGACACTTGGGACAGAGACACGTGGCTCTCTTCCTAGTCATATCCTTTCAGGGTTTATTTTAGCACAAAGAATGACCCCCATGTAAGATACACTTATCTCCATTTAGGGTGTTTCTTTCTTCATGGTACTGAGGAGCAGAAGTATCTTGTGCTGCAGAGACTTGCTTTGTCCTGCATGGTGATTGCTTTGTGGCTGCCTGATCTGAGTACTTGAGGCACTCTTGCAGTCACCTTCATCCATTACAAAACACATTTTTCCAACACAGAGATTAATTATCATTTGGGAAGAAAAAGTAGTCTTGTATGCCTATGTCATCATTGACTTCGTGTCTTTTACAACAGTGTTTGTAAAATGCCTCCTACTCTCCTGGATCCAGGGTGGATTTGATTTAAATCAAACTGATTTAAATCACGATTTAAATCACTAGCAGGGTGGATAAAAATCAATGATTTAAAAAAAAAATCAAAAAAATCAGATTTTTAAAATTTAAATCGGATTTTTTAAAATTTAAATCGGATTTTTTTGATTTAAATCCGATTTTTTTGATTTTTAAAAAAAAGCATTGATTTTTATCCACCCTGCTAGTGATTTAAATCGTGATTTAAATCGTGATTTAAATCAGTTTGATTTAAATCAAATCCACCCTGCCTGGATCCTAGGTGATTTCCTTTTAATTAGATCCTTCCTTAACAGAAAGAAGAAAGTTCTTGCTTTCAGATTGGAAGGCCAGCTTCTTCCCTACGAGTCTTGTATGTTCAAGGCTGCTTAGGCATCACTGCAAAATTAGGCACTTCTAGAATGTGGTGAAGGTTGGTTTGGGATGCAGGGATGGCTTGAAAGTTAAGGCTTCTCTTACTGGGGAGCTGTTAGGGAAGAGGTTGGAAGGTCTTGATCATTTAATGCGCAAGGTAAGTGTTTCTGCTTCAGGGCTGTCACCAGCAGTTTGCTGTGTGTGAATAGTGTTCATTGCCAACCAGTAAAGCACAATGCCCCTTTCTTTCCTCCACACAGACTTCCCTGTTGCTCCAGTGGATGTTTCTTCGTGGCTTAAACAAGAGGTGGAGGAACCACCGTGTGGGGATGTTAGGCCTCCTGAGGAGACGAGAGAGCTGAGTGATGGTTCCCACATAGGTGAGTTCCTGCTGCTCCCCAGCTCATAAGCAGGAACGTACGGCCCTGGCTTAAAGGACTCATCCTTCCAAACTGGTCACCCCTTGCATTGTGAGAGGTTATTGGGAAGTAGAAGGCTTTTTACCCAGTAGAGAGCCTGCCAGGTTGTTGGTTAATGTCCCTGGAGACTTAATGCCCCCCTTGGCTGCTGGGGGAGACAAGAGGCATCTTTTCTTACTCAGAAGTTTCCCCACCCCATTTCCTTCAATACCCTTCCTGTTCTCTTTGGTGTCTACTTCATAGATGTTAAGTTGGAATTCAGTATCTGTTCCCTTGACCTCCTCCAACTCCATTCAGCCTTTCCTCTCTTCTGCACTCCTTAGCCTACTGCCTAGTACCATTTCTTTCAGCCCATGCCACATCTGGGCTCTGGCTCTCCTGATGTTTGCATCCTCTTTCAGCTTAGCTTCCCTGTCTGCTAAGCATGCATGTTCTCTTTGTATCACACCATGCAACTCTTCTTGTCCCCAGGCTCTGTGAGATAGTTGTCGGAGAAGAGCAATGCAATGTGCCCCTTTCTCTTTTCTGCACAGGTTCTTCTGTCGATGCAATGGATGTTTCTTCATGGATTAAAGAGGAGGTGGAGGAGGTATGCTTTGGTCCAGGAGATTGTCATGAAGGAGATCTCAACCACAATGGTAGCCTGGGTACGTCCTGCATTTGACCTTGGAATCTGTTCAAGTATTACATTTGTCCTTGCAGAAATGCATGTAATGTGCACATTGTTGCCAAGATATGTAGATGGATGCAAAGGAGCAAATGGAATCTGTTCTGGCAGCTCCCATCACTAGATGGTTGCGACTAACCTTGGAGAAGCTGCTGCCTGTTTGTCTAGGCAATACTGAGCTAGATGGACCAATTGACTGACTCTGTCTAAGGCAGCTTCCTATGTTCCTATGCAGGAGAGGGCAACAAAGATTTTCAGGGCCTGAAGCACCTTCCTTATGAGGCAAGGCTACAGTATCTGGGGCTTTCTAGTTTGGAAAAGAAGTGACTACTGAGAGACATGATAGAGGTGAATAAAATTATGCATGGAGTTGAGAGAGTGGATAGGGAGATATTTTTCTCCCTCTCTCACAACACCAGAACCAGGGGTCATCCCATGAAACTGAAGATCCGAAAATTTAGGACCAGCAAAAAGAAGTACTTTTTCAGACAACACATCATTAGTGTCTCTGCTAATTGTGTGGGGATGGCCACTAGCTTGGATGGTTTTAAAAGGGGCTTAGACAAATTCATGGAGGAAAGGTCTATCAGTGGCTACTAGTCTGGTGGCTATAGGTCACCTCCAGCCTCAGATGCAAGATGCCTCTGGATACCAGTTGCAGGGGAGCAACAGCAGGAAAGAGGGCATTCCCTCGCCTCTTCCCTGTGGGCTTCTCAGAAGCATCTGGTGGGCCACTGTGTGAAACAGGGTGCTGGATTAGATAGGCCTTGGGCCTGCTCCATCAGGGTACGGGGGTGTGAGCTGGCCCGACTCAACAGGTTTGGGGTTGAACCAGACCGGCCATGGCCGGTCTGAGTTCGAACTGGACCCAGTTCAAACCAAGCCATCTCAGAGTTCTACTGGTAAAGGGGAATCTCGTGAGGATTCCCCATTACCTGTAGGGGTAGAGCGGGTGGGAAGGGAGTAATTAATTAATTACAAGTGCTTATGGCAGCTGTGGAGGTGGCGGCTCCACACACACACACACCCCCGGCCTCCCTCAGAGTAGACAGGACTCTTTTCGGGTCTTCCTCGACATGCTTCAGGCCTCTGCGCATGTGTGGAAGCCATTTTAGTGACCACCGCGCATGCACAAAGGCCACTTGTATGACCACGCATCACACAAATGGTCTCTGTACATGTGTGGAGGTCACTAAAATGGCCTCCCCCCATGCGCAGAGGCCTGAACCAGGCTGAAGAAGGCCTGAACTGAGCCACCACTGGCCCTGCCTGCTCTGGGGGAGGCTGGCGGGGGTGGAGTGGAGCCACACACCCCACCCTTACAGCTGCTGCTGCCGCAGGTCCTGCCAACACTTGTAAATAGTTACTTACTCCCCTCCCACCCGCTCTACCCTTTATTTATTTATTGGATTTATATACCGCCCTTCCAAAATGGCTCAGGCCTTAGGCAAGCTCCCCTGCCCCTTTATTGAAAAGGGGGAATCCTCACTGGATTCCCCTTTACCAGTAGAGCTCCTAGCCGGTTCGAACTGGCTCAGTTTGAACTTGAACCAGTTCTGGTTTGACTGGTCACAAAACCGAACCAGGCCGGGTCGGTCTAAATCTGGTTTGGATTTGAGCCGAACCGGTTTTGTGCACATCCCTACAGCAGGACTGTTCTTATGTTCTTAAGTAATCTGTTAAGACCTGAAGTCTTAATTTTGGATATGCTAATCTCTCCAGTCAGGTGCATTTCCCCATCTCTTGTTTTTCAAGGTGAAACGTATTTTGGAATGCACCCCACTTGTTAAGAGATTATACTCAAGTTCTCCAGGTTGTAGGAAACGCCAACTAATTCTATATGGAGGCACTTCGGAAAGTGATGGGGAAATGACACTGAAGGGAGTAGGCGGTTGATCAGATCAAACTGAGCATAAAAATGGGCTTGAGAGAGGCGATTGAGGAAGGGCTGGTTTAACTAGTGATGCTTCTGCTAATCCTGACTGACTCCATTGCTCTCCTGAGGGAAGGTGAACTTGGAAAAGAAGAAAGGCCAGGACCTTGCAGATGCTTGTGTTGAGTTGTGTTGTGAATTCCCTGGAAATCAACCTGAAAGACTGTTCCTAAATAGTCTGTCTACATTTATAGCTTCTCTCCTGAAAAGTTATTGGTTATATCGGAGTTATCTTTAGACTTTCCCCTTTAGGTTCTGATACCTAACCTCAGAAGCGGAGTGTATTATGATCATAAATATATATTATTACGATCCAAAATGCTCAAGTTTGGTTACAGTATCACCCCTGTGAGGTTGATTTGGCTGTGGAAGAATGGCGTGCTCAAAGCTACCCAAAGAGTTTCCATGGGTTTGCAGTGATTTAAATTTGGATCCCTCCACCTCCTGAACATGGCTCTCTGTCCCCTGCACCAGAGCCTTCTGACTGGGTCGTTGCCATATATGGTTGCCATCCTTTTGCTCAGGAATCGCAACCATTGTGTATCCTGGGGAGCATGAAAAATGTGGCTGCTTTCCGTGACACCTACCAGACTGTCAAGGGTTGGGCAGGAGCTGTTTCTTCATGGGTCCCTTACCAGGCTTGTTTCCAGTGACTTCTGTAAAAAGACATTTCTGCTTCAAACGTCACTGAAAGAGGAGGATGGAAGAATGCTAGAGTAATTTTCTTATTCCTGGACAGAATATCGGACCGTCACAGTTGAAGAAGGAACCTTGGCTGGACCTCAGGAGGGCCCCTGTGCGCAGGAATCAATGTTCCTTGGTGAAGGCCCCAGTACTGGTAAGTAACAGAATGAAAACGTTTGTGTGTGTGTGTGTGTGTGTGTGTGTGTGTGTGCGCGCATGCAAAGCTCCTAGCCCAATCAATCTTCCTGCTATAATAAATGCAGTCAACGCCATCCCACATTCCATAGTCTGGAGCAGGAAACCTGAATTCCACAGTGAATACAAGCCCAAGAATATTGGATAGCTGAGTGCAGTGTGTGAGGATCTCCTACTGTGAACAGCTTGCAAAACCTTGAGGCTAAGGTGGTCAGTCCTCTTCCTTTAGCTACAATTTTCATGTTACCCTCTTTTGGTAACTCCCCCCACCCTTAAGATTATTAGAGCTTTCATCTGGGTGGTTGTCCGGTGACCCCATGGTCATAATAACATTTTAAAGGCCTGCTTACTTGTCTTTAAAGTGTGGCACAAAAAGTATCCATGAATAAATGAAATGAACATGAGGAGTGGAGCTTGCAGTCAATAGGTTCATCACAGGAGCAACCAGACTGAAATTTTACTTGATGTAGAAAGATCTTATGATCAGAATCAGTGGGATTTTACAAGTTAAAAGCTCACTGATTTGGATAAAGGCTTAATCTCACAACAGAAAAGAAATAGATGAGGAAACTGAGTTTTAAGTTAGTTGGCATAAGAAATATCTGAAAATTAGCCATTCTAGAATTATTCCAGTCTTGACTATATATGCTGTATTTCCAGATTGCTTAGTTGTAACATATATTTACTTGCTGAGTTGCAGTTTTAGGATACTTTTAGACATTTCCTGAAAGTCTGTGTACTTGACAGTCTTTATTTGAGCTCATAAACCTAGATAACTACAGATCTATTTTGGAACTGCTGCTGTCTGGCAATAAGATTAAGTTTGCTTGCTATGTAGTTTTTTTTGTTTTTTGTTTTTTTAACATCCTAAGGAGTAGATCATATTTTTAAAGAAAACCTAGCAGAATCTTAAAAGTTTCTAGATGGCAACCGTTGCCTGCTTGGAGGAGAAGATACCTAACTGGCAAACGACCTTCTGTGTTATTGGTTATGTTAGTTAGAAGTGGTGTAGGTTACCTCTCAATTAGCCCCAGGGGAAAATAACTAACTCTGGCCAAGGTCCCAAGAAACGGTGTGCACACTTGGGGGAGAACCACACAGAGCTTGAGTTGTTCTCAGTGTGTCAGTTTCCTGTGCTGAAAAGAGAAGCAGCTGGTCAGTTCAAACAACAAAAAAAGCTTGTAACTTTGGCTGTAAGAATTCTCACAGTGAGGACAATAAATGCTGTTCTTGGCTTTGCATGGGAAGTTTCCCTGCACACTTTTGGATCCTTGCCCAATATCCTTTTTGCACACCTCCCGAGGAGTGGACCCTTCTGGGCCCCTTCTTGCTGTCATTGGTAGTTGCTTGAGTGGTAGGGATTTGCAGCATGGTGCCTTCTCATAATGGCCAAGAGGATTGGTGGGAGCAGTGTCCTTCTGATAGAGAGAGGAAAGGAGGCAATAACTTCTCCAGGGTCTGCCAGAACAGAAAGTCCAGATCCCGTGGAAGGGATGTGTTGTGAAACAACAGACAGCAGCTTTAGCTACGCCCTGAGGGAACCAACACCCCCAGCCTGTACAAGACCACCAGTGTGAGTCCTGCACAGCTCATTCAGGTCTAGATTATCAGAATCCTCTCAGAAGTCAGGCAAGATACATGGAACAAAAGGCCCTTCCAGAAATTATTACATGAACTTTCAGCTGTTGCTGGCTGCTAGTGTTTGAGAAGATGTTCCACTTTCAGAGAGACCAAGATATTGATCTTGGACAGCTGTGCTATCTCCAGTCTTCCTTATCAGTTTCACGCCGTTCCTCCACCTTGGCATAGGTGGCAACGCAAATACACATTATTTTGTGAATGTGCTGGTGAATGCTTTCCCCTCTTCAACTCCTGAGGCAGGGTCCCCGGTCTTTATTGGAACCCTTGTGCAAAAATTGCAGGCCTAGTTTGATCATAACTGACTGCGCAGCAAGTGAGCTGCTGTTGGTGGTTGGAGTCTCCTGATGCAAAAGCGTGGAAGTGAGTTTTGCTTTGAGGAAATGATTCAGAGGCAAGAGCACAGTCCAATCATGTCTGTCCCGTTAGCTGGAAGTGTCAGAGCTGCAAAATGGTGCATCTTTAGCATTTTTCTCAAAGGAAGAAATTACTGCTGGCATTTCAAGAACTGAAAAAAGATTTGAATGTTCTAACTCTCTGCTGGAGGGTTGTGGGAGGTGTCTGGCTTTGGAGAAGAGAGCAAATGGGCAAGCAAGCTGTCTAATGTGGAGGCCTGCATCAAAGTGGGTTGTGTCGTCTGGATAGGAGCAGAGGAACCTGCCATATACTGAGTTGGACCTTTGGTCCATCTAGGTCAGTATTGTCTACACAGATTGGCAGCGGCTTCTCCAAGGTTGCAGGCAGGAATCTTTCCCAGCCCTCTCTTGGAGATGCTGCCAGGGAGGGAACTGGGAACCTTCCTATATTGCTGCTGCCCGATAGAGGTGTTTCCTATAGTCTCGGAAGCACACCAGTGGGGATTCGAACCAGCAATCTCTTGTTTGCTAGGCAGGTCATTTCCCCATTGCACCATTAGGTGGCAAGCATGAATTGTCCCCTTTGCTAAGTAGGGTCATCTCTTTGCATTTGAATGGTAGACTACATGTGAGGACTGTAAGATATTCCCCTTAGGGGATTGCGGGGCACTCTTGGAAGAGCATCTGCAGGCTTGCATGCAGAAGGTTCCAGGTCCCCTCCCTGGCAGCCTCTCCAAAATAGGGCTGAGAGACTCTCCGACTTGCAACCTTGGAGAAGCCGCTGCCAGTCTGTGTGGACAATACTGAGCTAGATGGACCAATGGTCTGACTCCGTAAGGCAGCTTCCTATGTTCCTTGTTTCATGTCTAAAGTTTGGAAACATTTTCTAATACTTAATCTACCATAAATGGTAAAGCATTCTTTTGCTTTCCCCTGGAGTTGAAGTGGCTCCATTCATTTGCTTGAGCCATCTGCAGGCAGGCACTGTATCTCACATGTACTACTTGATCCTGCTCTCTGGCTTGTGCGTGTTAATCTGGCAGTGGAGGGGAGTGGTTGATTTGTAAATGGTTTCCCTTTGTGGCACAGAAGTGGATTAGGTCATCCTTCAGTATTTCCCAACCATAGGAATTGTATTGTTTCCCTGCTCCTTTCTGTAATTTTAAACACTTGAAATCTTAATATTCTGAGAGATCAATTTGGAATTTCAAAACATATTTATATATCTCAAGGATTTCCTAGCCTCTTCTTCTTTATTAATAAATATCTAACACAGACAAGGACCAAGAGTAATGATAAAATGAATTTATTTCTTTAGAAATACGATCTTAAAAGACCATTGTTTTTACAACTTTAAAATATATAATACTCCAGTTTGGCAGTAACGTGAAAGAAAGTTATTGAAGTGTATCCAGAGAAAGTTAGTTATGACTAAGCACCACTGAAATCAATTGGACAAGTTAGTCGTGACTAACAAGCCCTATTCTGCCAGTCTGTCTCATGCGCAACCCCATGTGATGAAGAAGCAAGCGCATCATGAGAGCCGTCTCCATCCCCAGTGTATTGTCCCTCAATCATGTTGTGGGGAGGGGTTATCTGAACTGTCAGGCAGTTTTGACACCCCTCCCCTGCCGATTTAGGAACCGTGTACTGGGTGGGGGTGCGGGTGGGCTGATGCACGCTCACTTTTATATCACAAAAGACAGGATGATCAGGCCAGATATCCTCCAGACCAGCCCATTAATTTCAATCAGATGTAGTCATTACTGACTTCCTTTGGATAGACTCCATTGACTTTAGCTTCACCTTTGCTACCTGCACCTACTCTTCTAGATAATATGAGGGGTGGACACTTTGGATGCTGGATGGTTTAGGAAAGAGTAATGTTAGATAAATTCTGGGAGTAGGGTTTGCAAGTCTGACTGCTAAATGGTGGTGGGGATTTAGTACTGAAAGAGAAGGGTGGAAATTTGGCTCAAGGGAGAAAGAGCTAGAGAATAGGGGTTAATCTGTTCAGGAAGTGAGATTATTTCCAGCAGGTGAAGCATCTGAGCTTCAACTGTGCTATGGGGAAAATGGATAGCACAGTTGATGCTTCGGCAGAAAACTGTTTTACGTGCAGAAAACTAAGCTCTGAGACATCATGAATGGGCCATGATTTGGGCAGGGGATGACAAACGCACATGGTTATGGAAAGCCAAAGCCTTCAAGTGCAGGATTTCCATAACATTTCTCCGTGGTACTCAAGGGATTGATTCTGATTACACATACTGACCTCAGGACTGTGGTTTAAGATTATGCCCCTCACCAGCAGTATGATCCTTTTGATGTAATGTATTCGTAGAAACGGAGTTGGAAGAGATCTTGTAAGCCACGTATTGTGTTCACTGTTGAAGGGAACTTGTCAGTGCATTAATCTGGGAATTTGCTTGTTCACTTAGGCTTTCTGGGACAAATCTGTGATGAGGACAGATCTGCCCTGGGCACATTTGTGTGGACATCTAGTTCCCAAGTCATGTAGTCACACTGGATTTCTTCAAAAGGTGACCCTGTGGGGGTGTGAAATGCCAGGCCCCATGTTGAGGTGTTTGAGCTGTACAAGTAGGATGGTCTCTTTGGTCTGCCCCAGTTTGGAAGGAGAGAGCCTTGTTTGGGGCTGCAGAGTAAGAGCTTCCTCTTTGCCCAGGTCCAGCCCCCTTCCTGACTTGGGCTGATGCTGCTGCTGGTGACATGGAGCACGCACTGCGCGAACAACACCGAGGGCGCTTTTATGAAATGATGGAGGAGATCCTGTCTACAAAGCGTGAGGACAACAACAGTTACATTAACCGTGACAGATACCGGACTTTGATTGAAGAAGTCAAAGAGGCGAAAAGGCTTCGTAGCAAAAAAGGCAAACATTACCGCCGACTGAGACGTTTCAATGTTCTCAACATTGGTGCCGAAGAGAAGTTAGTAGTGCCTGTATCTCCTGGACATACAGAAGTTGTGTATTTTGTTCAGTACGAGGACTTGTTTGACATTTTGCATGCAGCACATGTTGCCATTGGCCATGGTGGTCGGACCAGGATGCTAAAGGAACTTAGTCGTAAGTACAAAAATGTTACCGCTGAAGCTGTAATGACTTACTTGAAACTTTGTGAGTTGTGCCAGAAAAAGCAGAGTGGACCCAAAAGGGGCTTTGCGTCGAGGCCAGCGTTACGCAGTGAAATGGATTCACGTTGCCCGTATGATATAATTTATATGTGATATATTTCTGATGGTGAACTCAGATTCATAACTAGATGTCAAGATCGCTTGGCAAAAACATCTTCGACTTGGGCTGCTAACAACCAAGCAGACAAATGAAGTAGTTTATAAGTGTCTTTGCTTTTTGACAATGACCATGTTGTCATGTATTCCACATTTTCTGTACTGTAGTTGCCGCAGAGAACTTGCAGATCAAATAATTAAAAATCTGTGCTTAGTGGAGCCACAGTGGAAGGCCAAGGACCAGTCCAAGCCAAGACCAGTCCCAGCCTCCATACACAGACCTTGAAAATAAGCTTGGCACGCGGAGCGGGGAGGCAATAGCACAGGGGTGCAGCCTGACACTGTTTCATTCAGACTGTGAAGAGTTCATCCCATGGGGTGAAAAGATTGCTTTGCGGACACTGCCTTTTGGATGCCCCCAAATGGCCTGGGATTATCAAAGGTGATAGAAATTCAGACTTGTTTCATGAAGGCACTTCTTCTGAACAGAACCTTGCTAAGGACCACACCAGAAATGAAATAAATACCTGGGTCTTTGGAGAAGAAGGATGTTGGAAGCTGCCCAAGCTTTAGAAAGAAGATGACCGTGCCATTCTTCAGAATGCCTTTCGGAGTGCTGTCTGTCTGTAGACCAAAAAATGCACTGACTCGAAGGCCTGCTCTCTTTCTGTACTTGTATTCTGTAGGGACAAATGTGATAACAACACTTCAGCCAGGACATATGACTTACGAGGCTCCACCAAACATTTGCCGGTGTCGCCTTTTAGGGTGAAAAATCTGCTTTCAGGGAGAATTGCTATGGTTCCTGAAAAACCCTAACGTGTATGAATGGTCACCATTTTTAGTTTCCTGTTCACTATTGTTGTTTCCCCTTTCTGCTAGGGATGTGCAAAAAATTCAAACTGATTCAAATTTGTCAAAGTCAAATTTGAATCAGTTCGCCTCAAACTGCTTGCATAGAATGGGATTTGTTCAAATCTATTTGAATCTGGGCGAATTTGAATCGAATTCAAACGAATCCCATTCTGTGCAAGCAGTCTTGTCGAATCGATTTGATTTTAATTCAAATCAGTTGGTTTGAATTTTTTGCACTTCCCTACTTTCGGCTTTTGCTGCTTCAGTGCCATGTATGTATTTGACTTGCTGCTGCTGCTTCCTGGATTAATCAAATGGGTGATCCCCAGTTAGTTGCGGAGTATGTCATTAACAGATTTTATTTGACTACAACTCCCATTATTCTGGCCACCATTGTGACTGAGGATGCTGGGAATTGTAGTCAAACAACATGTGGCAACCCCTGTCCCAGGGTGTCACCATTATGAGGATGACTCCCACCTCATCTCATTTCCATCTTAAGATCCTAGGAAGGCACTTGAAGCCCTGAACTGATAATTGGTGGTAGCTTTGGACTGGATGAAGATGAACAAACGAAAGCTTAAACCAGACAAGACAGTAGTGTTGTTCTTTGAGGCTTTTGGAGATCTAGGAGTAGGTGTTCAGCTGTTCCAGATCAGGCCGTGTTTCCTCTGAAGCAGGAGGTTTGTGGTTTAGGAGTACCCCTGGATCCAGTTCTGCTCCTGGATGTTCCGGTCGTGGTAGTGGCCAGGGGTGCCTCTTATCAACTTCCAGGCCTAGCCTTGGTCAATCTTGTTTTTCTCAGCTGCAGCCTAGATTACTGTAATGTGCTCTTCGTAGGGCTGCCTTTGAAGACAGTCCAGAAGCTTTAGTTGGTGTCATAACCAGGGTCAAATTGCTGCTGTTACTATTTAATCTGTGAGTATGCTGTTAATTTTCAAGGTGTGCTGCAATTTGTTTTGTATTATATTTTGTTAATTTTATTGTTGTGAGCTGCCTTGAATACTGTTGTAGAAAGGTCAGCTACAATTAACAATATTAAGAAAGAACACACATACATCCCAGGAGAAAGTCTTCATGTGCACTTTCAGGTGTTACTTCATGTGCCACACAAGTGTCAGCCTGGCTATCAGGAATAAAAGTCTACTGATGGTCTTGCTTTGTGCTATGCTGAATGTTTGTATGTTGACCAGAAAAAAGGGGTCTTGAGTGATAGTGAACATCAGTATAAATGTCATGTAATAGAAAGTGGTTCTTTGCTGAAAAGTAATGTTGTCTTAGATGTACCTGCTGGCTTTGCTCACAGCAGTATGTAGTGGATGTTAACAGAAATCTTATTATTAAATCTTGTTGTTTGAAAGATTGCTTTGCTCAGTTGTTCATTGCCGAGAGCTCATTTTGTGGTTAATTTTGACGCAGAATGGTTTTGTATAAGAGATTGAAAATGTTCTTAAATATTAACAGTAGGTTTTCTTGGTTATTGGCTGCAGTAATCTTTGTAGGATTGTTGGGCTTACCAGTAAATATTTGAAAAATCATTTTTAATTCTTGCCATTCTCTGCCTTCTCTTGGTGAATGTTGATGCCAATAAATAGTAGGTGTGTGGCTAAGAACCATACTGAGGCACATGGGTAATTCCTGAGATTTATCAGTAAATTTAATGACTTTGCAATCCTGAGCATAATCCAGTGGTACTTAGGCATGTTTTAAGCTCAAAGCAAACAACTCAGACCACTGGGAAGCAGTGATGCCCAGATGTTGTTGACTATAGTTCCCATCATCCCCAGGCAGACTACACAGAGAGATCAGGTGCAGCATTATTGGGAGTGATACTGGTTTAAACACGTGGTTCTTGCCACAGTCGCATCTAGTTTGGCCTATGAAAATAATAAAAGCTTCTTTGAGAGCTTCTCCTCCCTTGAGCTTGTCCACTTTCTCTATCTGGGAGAGGTTGATCCTCACCTTGGATTACTTCGGCTTGGTTCTAGAGCTGAGAACTCCCAGTGGGCCCCCTTAAGGGGTGGCAGAAGCAAGTGGCCTGGGTCGTCCTCTGCCCTGCCTTTTTGTAGCTTCAGAAGCACTCACAGCTCACTCCATGCTTGGGTGCCCATCACTGGGTTACGCAGTTGGGAAACGGGGAACCACGATCCTTGTTAGAGAACCTTCCTACCTGTCTGTGTAACACCTGGTACCCTTCTTCTCTCCCCTTCTCACTTTTAACCCCAGCAGAACATGAAATCACAGTCCAGCTAGAGGAAGACGGCGATGATGTCAAGCCTTTCTCGCTCAGGCGTTCCTCCAGAAGAACTTCATCTTGTAGCCTTGGGACAGATCCGGCTTTCGGTCCTCAGCCTAGCATTGGGGCACAGCCCATCAAGGAGAGGCTGGAAGGCTTGTTGAAACGTCCACACTCCAGTTCAGACTCTGAGAAGCGCAGCCCCCAGAAACAGCCCATGCTCAGCCATGGGGAGGCTGTGGAACATCCCCATAAGTGTGTTGAATGCCACCAGAGCTTTGACAGTGAAGAGCAGCCCACATCTGACGGCCTGCACCCTGCCACCTGCCCCAGCTGCAAGCAGCGCCTGCGCAGGAAACTTTCTTCCTTTGCCCATGTGGGGGACACACAGCCATTTGCTTGCATCACCTGTGGGGCAACATTCAGCCAGTGGGCGCTGCAGCTGGCCCACCAGAAGAAGCACCAGCGAGTTTGGAAGCATTTTTGCGATGACTGTGGAGCCGGCTTAGAAACCAGCCAGGAGCTTACGCAACACTGGAAGGCTCATGACAATGTGGGGAGGGCATACAGGTGTGCCAGCTGCCAGTGGAATTTCCTGTCCTTCTCTGAGCTTGTGGATCACCGGAGGACCCATGCCTGTGGCTGGCCGTTCATCTGCAACTGGTGTAAGAGCAGCTTTGCCAGCCAGAAGGTGCTGACCACCCACCAGGAGCTGCATGCCGCCGCAGTGAAAAGGCTGTTCCCAGACGCCAAGGTGGACTTCGCCTCCAGCTGGCAGAAGTTCCTCGCTGAGCAGATGAAGCATTTTCTGCAGGAGACACATAGTCGGTCTCGGTGGCAAGCGGACACTGAACTCCTCCAAAGAAACTTGGAGGTTTGGCCATATCTGTGTACACAGGGCGGTGCAGAATTTGACAGCCAGTGGGCCTCCCCAGATCCCGAGTGTGCTCCCACAGCCCAGCCTCCTGCCCAGTCTGCCCCGAGCCACGGCGGTGGGTCCCAGCAGGGGCCACCATCTGAGCCCCAGCAGGTCCCGGACCAGCCGCTGCGGTGCCACCTCTGCACCAGCCTCTTCCTCCACAAAGAGCTGCTGGTGGAGCACCTGCGGTTGCACAGCGGGAAGCGGCCCTTCCAGTGCCCCCACTGCAACCGCAGCTACGTGTACAAAGAGGCCCTTGTCAACCACCTGCTGATCCACTTCACCCAGAAGCCTTTCCACTGCTGCATCTGCAACCAGGAGCTCCCAGAGCCCATGGCGCTGGCGGAACATGTCGGCGCTCACTTCACAGAGCAGCCCGGCAAGGACGAGCCGGGCCCCCAAAGTGCCGCACCCTCTGGGTTCCCAACTGAGCACATTGTAGGGAAGCCGTATGCCTGCAACCGGTGTGCGCGGCGCTTTGCTTACCATGAGCTGTTGAGAGATCACCTCCTCACCCACACGGCGGAGCGCCCCTTCCAGTGCGACAGGTGTACGCGGAGGTACACTTTCCAGGGGCTGCTGGATGAGCATAAGAGGAAGCATGTGGAGGAGGAGCTGCAGCTCGCGCAAACGCAGAGGAGCAAATGAGTCCTCCCCAGCCAGCGGCAGAAATGGCTCCCTGCATGGAATGGGCCAGTTAGCGTAGAAAGGCCAATCAGAAGGGCTGCCCCTGGTCATCGGGGGCTCTAGAAGGGGTTGAATACACCTTCTCCCCTGTGATCCTGCACAGCGTCTCTCAGGAGCACCGTGAGAGGGGCATTTCTGAGGCACTCCTGCAGGGTCTACAGGCCCACAGCCATGTGGGTGAGGCCAGTTGCATGGGTCTTTCTTATACAGTCAGGACCTTGGAGCACTGCTTCTGTGGGAAAGATCTGCCCAGTTGGCCCTGTCCACCTGGCGATGGCCTTTCAACCATTCCAGGAGTGCCGTGGGGTATATGCTCCAGAAAGCATCTCACGGTGCTCCTGTAACATTGAACAGGCACCTCAGAGTTGAGGGCATCAGTTTGCCTACAGGGAGGGATCCCAGCCTGTGGTAATAGCACTGCCAGAGGGAGTCCCCTGGGCATCCTTTCAGTGCCACCATCTAATACATAGGAGACCCCAGTGCTTTGCCAGCCAGCATTAGGGAAGGCCGTTGAAATGAATGCACACACAAAGGCACGTTGCGGTGTGGGAGACCATTCTGTTGGGAGTTCCAGATGGGAAAGCATGGCCTTCTTTTTGTTTCAGTATTCACCGGGATGTTTTGCTGGACCTCTTTCAAAGCAGCCCTTTCTGGCCAATTGGCAGTCAAAAGGGAAAGAGGTGTAAGGGGAGGAGGCAGCCATCTCCTTGTTGTTTCTGTGACAAGCGGCAGCAGCAGCAAAGCAGTTTCATGCCGTTTCCTCCTAGAATCAGCTCCATGGAATTCCAGTTTCATGCTGAGTGGCGGGATGGGTTGTATACCTCTCCCAATTAGAAGTTGTGCTTCAGTGATGTGTAGTGGACACACTACACACACATACACACCCAACTCTGGATTGTCAGCTCACTGTATCCAGTTTTGATAGAGCTTTCTTTCTAGACCATTAGTGTGTCTGCCATCTCAAATCCCGCAAGGAAGGAATTGGACTGACAGTTCAAGAGGGTGCCCACAGCCTGTCCATCCACACAGGAGCTTCATTGAGTCATGAGCAGTTGAGCTGGGAATGTGACGTCTGAGTGTTTTGGTTGGAGCCAGGAGTGTTGGTGACATGTGCTATGTACAGATTTAGGCCCTCTCTAGCTGTGTTCATTTGCCAAATGCTGGGGCAGACCTTCCATGAGGGGAGGTGAAGCGGCCGCCTCAAGCAGTGAATTATTGGAGCACCTGCTGCCCCTCTTCATCTGAGCAGCTTTTCGCTGCTGCCTTCTGCTGTTCTCCCTTCTCCCTTGTTTGCCACTGGACTGATAATGAGAAGGGGGAGGAGCAGATGCGGAAAAGACGATGGAGTACTGCAGCTATTGCCACTACAGAGGAGGAGGAGGCAGTGGCGGCGGCGGCAGAAGTGAGTGCGTGTGCACAGGTGCATGCATGAAATCAAGGGGTAGCAGTGGCTGTCTGCCCCCCCCCCCCGCTGAACAAATGGAGGCGGCTAGCATTTGGTGCCCTGGCTCAGGCACAGAGCAGTCTTGGACCACCACTGCTAAATGCAGACCAAGATGGTGGTGAGCCGCCAGGAAGCAGCCTTTGAAGCTCAAGGGAGAGAGAGGAGAGATCTTGATGTCCATCTCAGCAACGTTGGGCATCGTGGATGGACTCAGAATGGCATGGCCACAGCAGCACAGACAGTGGCGTGCTTTGGGGGGATTTAAGGTGGGAGGCGAGGAGTGTTCTGTGGTCTGGTTTCTCTGTTGCGTTCTCACTGGAGCAGGGTGGAACCACATCCGGTTCTACTGGGGGTCTGCTGTGAAAGGAAGTCTACTGTGAACTTGGTCCCCACTGAAGGGGCGGGACTTCCCCCTCTGCCTCCTTAAAAAGAAATACACTCCAGAGACCATTTGGCAAAGTGTTTCCAAGTAAAAGTTGTGCTTGCACAGTTGACTGAGGTTGCAGTGACCAAGAGAGTTGGTGCGTGCAGCTGGCTGCGGCCTGAGCAGCATATTCCAGTGCTCCCTCCAACTCTCTGGAATATGGGGAATATTTTTAATGGCAACTACACGAAAGGCTCTCCTGACTGCATCTTACAATCGCTCCTTAGTCAATACATTTTTCAACTTTGCTGCTTGTTCTGGCAGTTCCTGTGGTTACTGGTTCCATTCTGACCATGGAACGTTTGAGGGTTGTGGCTAATTCATTTGTACTGTTCTTTTAATTAGCATGTTTAGCATTCCCACCCACCCCCTCCAAGTTTGAAATTGTAATCCTGCATTTGTTTTTTCTGTGTGTGTGTGATTTTCACTTTAGTGTTCTCCCTTCACCCTCTTTTGTATTAAAAAAAGATTAAAATCATGACAGTTTTGGTTTTTATTTACAAATATTTTCACTATAGAGGCAAGAAGCTGCCTTCTCTTGGTGTGTTACTACAAATTAACATCTCATTATTTTGTCAGCAAAGGGAGTTCTCCTTTTTTGTTGCTTAAATTGTATTGGTCCGTGAGGGGAGTTTTCCTGATGGGGGCAAGTCTAATGTGTCTTCCTTGCTCACAACAAGGCTGAAAATTAAAACCAAGAAATGGTTGAGTGCTTTTCTTTCAGAAAACATGAAAGCCAAGAAGCCTCTTTCATTGCCCCAGGGCCAGACTACATGTTTCTTCTCTCTCTGAGGAGGACTTGTGTCTACCCTAGTGAACCTAATGTTTATATAGGTCAGAGCTGCCACTTCAGCTGGGTGCTTGTGCAACAATACACATTTGTGCACTTATACAGGTGATTTTTTAAAAATGGCGAATCTGGCCTTTTAAGCATAGGGCCTGCCCACCACCACCTTTTACAAAAGTTTATTACTTTAAATCACCATCCGAATGTGGGCAACGTCCTAGCCCAGGTGGTCAAGACGTTCAGTGTTCTGCAGTTAAGTGTGCCTGAAATCTTGCACTGCATTTCATATTTGGTGGCGATTAATCAAGTCTTCACTCCCGCCATCTAATTTTAAAGCCCAAGTTTCTAGTTCTCATGATGGGCCCCCCAGAATGTTCTTGTGATGCTCCGTAGTCAAGCCTCCCTGGTAAGATAATTTTATTTTGAATGAAATAACTTGTGTTCAGTTAGATGCTGAATACAGCAGAGCATGACCCAGGTCTGAGTATAAGCTGTGTGCTCTGTGCTGTATGCCTGGGAGAGGATAATCCTCCACCTGTTTCTCTTCGTCTCATGTGGCCTGCTAACGTAGTGGCCTTGAGTTCCTAGTCCTGGATCTTTCTCACAAGGAGTTCTTCTCAAAAGGGCATCTGTCTTCAGGGTTCCTGGCGTGCCCTTGCAGTTGAGATGGCAATAAACCACTAGCAGCAGCTGTTCTTATGCCTGGAGAAAAAAGTGGATCCCCAGATCTGCACCATAGGCCGTCTTTCCAAGCTGAAGCTCTTGTTCAGCAGAGACGGGAAGGTACGGGCTGGTTTGCCTTCCTCCTCCTACAAATTATTTGTATACTGCTTTTTGACAAAAGTTCCCAAAGCGGTTTACATAGATGTAAGTAAGTAAGTAAAGAAGTAAATAAATAAATAGAGATGGCTCTCTGTCCCCAAAGAGCTCACAACCGAAAAAGGAAAAAGAAAAGTCAGGCACCGGCAGCAGCCACTGGAGGGATGCTGTGCTGGGGCTGGATAGGGCCAGTTGCTCTCCCCTGTCTATATAAAGAGAGTCACCACTTTTAAAATGTGCCTCTTTGCTCACTTAGAGAAGGGAAACAACTTGAAGTTTCACCCCACTTGTGTTTGTCACATGAGAAGCAAAGACTAACATTTCTACATCCAGCGTAGTGTAGTGGTTAGAGTGCTGGACTAGGACCAGGGAGACCCGAGTTCAAATCCCCATTCAGCCATGAGACTAGCTGGGTGACTTGGCCAGTCACTTCTCTCTCAGCCTAACCTACTTCGCAGGGTTGTTGTGAGAAGAAACGTAAGTATGTAGTACACCACTCTGGGCTCCTTGGAGGAAAAGCGGGATATAAAATGTAGTGATAAAAACAACAATAATAATGTTTAAGGAATTGGGCTAGATAATTTAAAACAAACAAGCATAGGATTCTGCAAAACTGCCAGATATAGTATGCATGGTGGTCCTGATTGTCAGAGCGATCTCGTCTGAGGCCGCAAAGCCCATGGATCAGTGTTGTCACCATCACAGATGAATTCCCACTCTTAGCACTTTAAAAAGCCTTCTGCACAGACTTGATTTAGACCTATCAAGGGGGGGGGTGCATGTGTGTACGGCAGCGCCTGCGGGCCTTCTGCTGTCCCAGGTGCCGGAGGCCACCAGCTCCCCCAGCAAGGGACAAGCAAGGAGGCCGCAATCTCTTCGCCGGCCAGGCCAGGGAAGGGCACTCTGTGCGTGCTCAGAGAGAGACTGTGTCAAGAGGGAACTCCGCGCATGCTCTGGGGCCCGGGTTTCGCGGAGCGCTGCCCCCGCCGCCGCTCTCCTCTCCTGGGACTCGCCGCCGGGGGCGAGCTCGAGGCCAGCCCGGCTATCTCCGCCGCCGCCGCCGCCGCCGCCTCTCCGTCCGCTCTTCGTGCAGCAGCAGCAGGAGGAAGCAGCAGGGCCCGCATCTGCGGCGCAGCGGCGCCCTCCCAGCCCCGCAGGCGGCGGTGCAGCTCCAGCGCGCCCAGCGCCCTCGCCTCCCCCGCCCGCCCGCCCGCCCCTGCTAGGCCCGACCTGCTCGGAACGGCGCCTCCGTCCGCGCCGCTGCCGCCCCAAAGCCCGGCCTGTGCCGCCGCCGCCGCCGAGAGACTCCTCGCCGCCGCCGAGCGTGCTGCGACTGGGCAGCCGCCCCTCCGCCCGCCCGCCATGGCCGAGTGGACCCCCGCCCAGGTAGGGCGCTCTTGCAAGCTCCAGCCAGCCCTCAGCGGCAATTCTTGCAGGGGGCCGCGCGCAGCAGTATGGTGGGTGGGGGGCAGAGTCGGGGGCAGGACTCTCCCCCCCCCCCGCAGGCAGATCTCGGGGTCGTCTCGTGCCGCCGCCGCCCCGCCGCCCCAGGGGTGCATCTCCTAGACTTCCAGCGTCCTGCTGCCAGGTGGTGGAAGAGGGTGCGGGTCTGCCCCCCCCCCCCCCCGCGGGCCGCGCCATCTCTTTGCCTTGCGCGAGCTACTTGCCCCGCTTCTACCTCGCTTTCTCCTGGGCTCCTTTATTATAAGGTCACCCCTTTGACCTTATGGTGGTGGGGTGGGGGTGGTTGCGGGGAGTAGGATGGTCCAGGTGGTGAACTGCTGAGTGGGTATTAATGGAGGGGCGTCATCCGGAATAGTTTTGACTGAAATGGGACAAAGGGCCTCTTCATGGCCTCCCCATGCCCTCCCCTCCCCACATGCATGTTTTGTACTACGCACACACACACCCCCCCCAAGTGCCTTGCAGAGGATTTGCGGTGGAGAGTCTGGCTCTCTGGAGCCTCTTTTGGAAAGGAGTGGAGTTTATCTGACTTTATAACTCACTTTTGGTTCTGGAAACCGTGTGTGCACATTTGCCCCCTGAGCTTGTGGCAAGCCTCCAAGGTTGCAGGCAGGAATCTCTCTCAGGCTCAGCCCTCTCTTGGAGATGCTGCCAGGGAGGGAACTGGGAACCTTCTGCTCTTCCCAGAGCGGCTCCATCCCCCGAGGGGAAGATCTTGCAGTGCTCACACATCAAGTCTCCCATCCAAATGCAGCCAGAGTGGACAAGTCACGCTTGCTACCACAAGGCCAGCTCTCCTCTTCTGCCCGGAGATCGCTCTGGTTTAGAGTACCCATCCCAGATGTTCAAGCAGACTCCTTTGGGGATGAGAAAGGGTCATTCCAGACTTCTGGTCATCAACACGCACTGAAAGCCAGATTATAAAGGGAATTCGTTAGCCGTTAGTAGGTTCCTGGTGGTTAACGTCTAAATCGAGAGAGGTCAGAGTTTAAATATGTTTAGAAATCATTTCCTCTGGTCTGACCGCACTTAACTTGGTGTGCAGGCAGATGTGCTCTGCACATGCTCAGAAGCAAATGCTTATATGTCCTGAGGTGTGTGTTGGGTGGTTTGGGGGCAGGGCATGAAATCTGGGAGTTGTTTCCCTTCTCTGGTCCAAAACACGTGTGTGTGTATGTGTGTGTGTGTGTGTGTGTGAAGAGATGAACTTACTCTGCCTTCAGACAGGAGCAGGGGTGCCCCTGGGTGGACTTGGGGCCTCTCAGTTGTTGCCGCCGAGGCTTCCTAACATGCTGGAGTGCCGATCCTGGACAGAGTGCTGACAGAGCATGAGGGCCAAGCCGGAGGAATAATGCAGCCTGCCTAGCTTGAGGGTTCCCAAGTCTGGGTCACCAAATGTGGCTGCACTTCAGCTCCCACCCTCCCCAGCCACTCTGGAAGCTGCCCTAAAGCAAGTCGGACCCCTGGCCCGTCTAGCTCTGGGCTGGATTGTCTGCACTGATTGGCAGCAGCTTCTCCAAGGTTTCGGGCAAGAGCCTTTCTCAGCCGTACCTGGAGATGCTGCCAGGGACCGAACTTGGGACCTTTTGCTTGCAAAGCAGATGCTCCACCACGCCACTGAGCTACGGACCTATCTGGCTTTATGAGATGAAGCTTCCAGGTTGGGTGAGGTGTGGGGTTCAGTCTGGCACACACCCCGCCCCACACACACCCACCCCTCCAGCCACAATGGACCTTCAACTAACTTTTTCTGCTGGGCTCTTGCAAGTGGGTCCCATATTGCAGGTTGGAGTTTGAGGTGGATCTCCGCTCTTCACACCTTGAAGCTTGCTGGTCTACACTGACTGGCAGCTGCTCTGCCATGGAGAGGCCTTTTCCATCACGGCTGTTTGACCCGTTTCACTAGAGGTGCCAGAGACTGGCTTGGGACCTTCTGCTTGGAATGCTTGTGCTCTGCTGAGCTGTGGTGCCTTCTTCTAGGAACATAGGAAGCTGCCATATACTGAGTCAGACCCTTGGTCTATCTAGTTCAGTACTGTCTTCACAGACTGACAGCGGCTTCTCCAAGGTTGCAGGCAGGAATCTCTCTCAGCCCAATCTTGGAGAAGCTGCCAGGGAGGGGACTTGGACCCTTCTGCTCTTCCCAGAGCGGCTCCATCCCCTGAGGGGAATCTCTTCCAGTGCTCACACATCAAGTCTCCCATTCTTATGCAACCATTGTGGACCCTGCTTAGCTAGGGGGACAAGTCCTGCTTGTTCCCACCAGACTAGCTCTCTTTCTCCTTGTAAACAGGCTCAGGATCGGGATGCTGAATCCCAGAGGCTCCCCTCTTTGCAGCCCTCCGTTGTCCCAGAATGGCCCTCGGGGCCAGTGGTGGCCGAGGCTTCTTCTATGTGGACCGTGGTGACTGCTGTCCAGGCCCTGGAAAGCAAAGTGGATTCCTTGGCTGCACGGCTGCTCAATCTGGAGGGCAGGACAGGGAGGGCTGAGAAGAAGATATTTGAATGTGAGAAAACGGAGCTGGAGTTCGGGAACCAGCTGGAGAGCAAGTGGACCGTGCTGGGGACCCTGCTCCAGGAGTACGGCCTGCTCCAGAGGAGGCTGGAGAACATGGAGAACCTGCTGAAGAACCGGAACTTCTGGATCCTGAGGCTCCCACCTGGTGCCAACGGAGAGGTCCCAAAGGTAGGAGGGTCACGTATGGTTTAGGGATGGGGCCAGAGCTGAGTAGAAGAGCACCTGCCTGCTTGCTTGCTTGCTTGCAGGAGGTTCAAGTTCCCTCCCTGGCAGCATCTCCAAGACAGGGCGGAGAGAGACTCCTGCCTGCATCCTTGGATGGAGAAGCTGCTGCCAGTCTAGGTCAACAATACTGAGCTAGATGGACCAAGGGTCTGCCTTGGTATAAAGCAGCTTCCTATGTTCCTCTGCCAGTTTTTTAATTAAACAGAGTTCTTCAGCATCATCTGCAGTCTGCCCACGAACCAGTTCTATCTAACCGGAAAACTTACTTCATCCTGGTTCACTTCATTAGGCACTCCAACTGCGTCTGACTTTAAAAGTCCAATGCCTGTCTCCTTACTACGTGTATGCTGCTATGTTGTGGGTGCAGCCCACCCTGCAAGAGGCACAGACCCACCAGTCCTACACCTGCTGGTAGAAGGCAGCTTCCGAGGTCCCTGAGTATCCATTGGGGGAGCAAGGCAAGATGCCATGACGTGAGAGATTCCCTCATGTCCCTTAACAGGGATTCCCAGATGTTGTCGACTACAACTCTCAGCATCCCCAGCTGCAGTAGCCTTTGGTTGGGTATTATGGGAGTTGTAGTCAGCAACATCTAGGAATCCCGGTTAGGGGGAACACTGTCTGGTACTGTTGTTGTTTCAGTTGTGGGGCTGGCATAATGTGTGGGGCTGGCCTAGAGTTGCTTGGGAACATAAATCTTTGCGGTTGATGGATTCCAGGTGCCAGCTCTCTTTGATGACAGCACAGTCTTCTCCCAGGAAGAGTGGGAGAACCTAGAAGACTGGCAGAAGGAGCTGTACAAGAACGTGATGAAGGGGAACTACGAGTACTTGATTTCTCTTGGTAAGGACCGGCCTCTTCTATCGTGGCGATGGCTCACCTCTGGATCCTGCCTCTGCCGCGGCCAGCGCTTGAATTTGCTTTCATGCAGGGCTGTTTTCCTTGCTATGCTTCCCACCAGGAGAGGCCCCTGTTCTGTGAGATCATTGCTTCCCAGGTGAGGAGACCAGCCCTGCCGGCTCAGGCCCTGCAAGGAGGCCCATCTAGTCCAGCATCCTGTTTCGCACAGTGGCCCACAGGCAAGAGGGGAGGGCAGGCCCTCCCTCTCTTGCTGTTGCTTCTCTGCAGCTGGTATTCAGAGGCCTCTTGCAGGAGGGGTTGACCATGGCCTCCTCCCGCGCAGTATGAGATGATACCTTTCAGCATCTTCCTGTGTTGCTGCTGCCCGATAGAGGTGCTTCCCAGAGTCTGGGAAATAGACCAGCGGGGATTCAAACTGGCAACCTCTGGCTTGCTGGTCAAGTCATTTCCCCGCTTTGTGGGGAGATATAGCTGCCTTCACATATCCGAAAGGGCTGTCGCGTAGGAGGAGGGGTGGAATTGTTCCCCGTTGCTCTGGAGGGCAGGACTAGAACCAAGGGATTGAAATTGCAAGGAGGCGGATCTAGGCTTGGCTGTAGGAGGAATTTCCTGATGGTACAAGTTGTTTGTGGAACAGTCTGCCTTGTGCACTGGTGAACCACCTAATGGTGCAGCGTGGAAGTGACTTGCCTAGGGTTGCTGGTTCAAATCCCCACTGGCATGTTTCCCAGACTATGGGAAACACTTACATTGGGCAGCAGTGACATAGGAAGGTGCTGAAAGGCATCATCTCCTACTGCACGGGAGATGGCCATGGTCAACCCCTCCTGGATTCTACCAGAGACAACCACGGGGCTCTGTGGACGCCGGGAGTCGACACCAACTTGACGGCACAGCTTTACAAGCTGTTTGACTGTGGAACAGTCTACTTTCCACGTTGGTGCATGTTTTCAAACCGAGGCTGGGCAGCCAGCTCTTGGGCATGCTATGGCCATTTCCTCTGTTGGACCTTCAAAGTCCTTTCCAGCTTTAAAATCCCGTGACCCTAACCCCTGCTAACTGAGCAGAGAGGCACCTTTAAAAAGGGGGAGAGCAACTGGCCTTCTCCATCCCCAGCACAGCACCCCTCCAGTGGCTGTTGCTGGTGTCTATCTTGTATTTCCTTTTTAGATTGTGAGCCATTTGTGGGTCAGGGGGCCAATTTATTTATATCTATGTAAACTGCGTTGGGAATTTTTTGGGGAAAGCATTATATAAATATCCATCATATTCATCTTCCATGTGCCAGGCTGTGATGAAGGTAAAGCTGCACAGCTCTACCTGCAAATGGCCAGCCTGCAGGCTGCACAGCTTGCCTTTAATGCTGGGGGGGGGGCGAGAGAGAAAGAGGAGCAGCCAGGACTTCTGGGAAGCAGAGGCAGCTGTGCCTCGCTGGGCAGCCCCGGCTCCTTAGGAATTGCTGCTCTTGAGAGGAGGGTGTGGGGACTTTGGGCCCTGTAGTGGGCGGAGCGTTTTGCTGTGATAGGGACCCTCCTGCCTCCGGAGCCCAGCTTCTGGACTTCTTTGCCAACAGTTGGCGATTTCTTTGTGCACGGACAAACCTACCTGTAAACGGACTTTGCTGTTTTCACTTCCACAGACTATGCAATCTCTAAACCAGATATTTTGTCCCGGATTGAACGAGGAGAGGAGCCTGGTGTCCGGGGTCAGCCCAACTCCGAAGCAAGAGAGAGCCCTGGGGACCCTTCCTCTGTGGGTGAGGATCGGGGCCAGAAACCGCTAACTAGACAGAAAAGGGCAGTTTTTATTGTTTTTCTTTCTCTCACCCTGAACTCCTTGGAGGAGGGTTAGGATATGAATCAAATACATATAATGATGAATGTATTAAAAGAAAAAAGAGAAGAAAGCTTTCTTCAGGTATCAGAGGGATATCTGTGGTCCTCAGTTGTAATGAAAGCAACAAACGCCTGGGCATGGTGGGTATTCTCAAGGAAGTAGACCGACTGGGAGCAGTTCAGAGGAAGGCAAGGAGGAGGTTTGTGGATCTGGGGAAAGAGACCTGTCAGGAAAGGTTGCAGGAATTGGGGGGGTGTAGCCTGGAGAAGAGAAGACCGGGTGGGGTGGGGTGGGGAGGCAGCATGAAAGCACACTTCAGGTCTTTGAAGGGCTGTAAAACCGAAGGGGGGACAGATTTGTTCTTTGTGGCCCCAGAAGCCAGGATAGACCCAGTTGCTTAAGTTACGGGAGGGTGAGTTTTGGTTGAACATTAGGAGAAACATCTTAATGGTAAAAGCAGTTCAGCGGTGGAACTAATTACCTGGGTGGGAGTGGACTTTCCCTCTCTGAAGCTTCGCTTTTCAAGTAGAGTCTGGGCAGTTGTCTCTAGGCCTGGATTTCCTGCACGGAGCAAGGGGTTGGACTGGATGGCCTCCGAGACCCCTTCCAACTCCAGGATTCCTTGATTCCCGGGGCGACTCTGTTATCCAGATGGGGAGCTGTCCTGTCATTAGGTTAGGACTGTGGAGGCTAGGCCAGGACCAGAGGTGTGGATGTGGGGTGCATCTCACCATCTGCCTCTGTATCCCTGTGGCCAAGACCTCTGTGCTTTAGCCTTCGTGGGTTGTACCCCAGAGTGTGGGTGCAGAACAACTAGAGGCAACTGTGGTGGGAACACAGTTGCAGGATGGAAAGTGGTCCCTTCTGCTGTGTGCTGTGTTTCCCCCAGCCTGGTTTCTGCTTCAGCACCAAACTGACATGGTCTGCCTCAGTTTACCATCTCCAGTGTCATTTGCTTCCAAAGAGGGCATCTTATTTATTTATACATACATACATACATTTCATATCCCGCTCTCCCTCCAAGGAGCCCAGAGCGGTGTACTACATACTTAGGTTTCTCCTCACAACCACCCTGTGAAGTAGGTTAGGCTGAGAGGGAAGTGACTGGCCCAGAGTCACCCAGCTAGTCTCCTGGCTGAATGGGGATTTGAACTCGGGTCTCCCCGGTCCTAGTCCAGCACTCCACACCACTACACCACGCTGGCTCTGATGAATGCCGATGAATTATTACTAATTGTTTTTTGATGAATAAATTTTAAAAAGCCAAGAACACCTGGATTCTGTGTCCTCCTCTCCTTGCAGGCTCTCCTGTTTCTATTCTCGAAATTGCTTCGGATATCAAACAAGAGGAGGAACCTCTGGCAGAGGAGGAGGAAGATGAGGGTGGAAGGAATGCAGATGGGGAAGCCATCGCCCCAGGTGGGTGACCAGCTGTGGAGAATAGATCCCTTTTGAATGCAAAGCAGGAAATGCAAGCTGCTTTGGGTAGGCAGGCTTTTCTTCAGAGAGGTGAGGAGCTGGCATTAGCATCACAGCAGCCTCCGAGAAGAGAGCCTCAGAGAAAAGGCTCTTAAATGCCTCCCAGAGTATGCAGATGGGGGGCCCTTTGCCTGTGCAATGTGCATAATCCCTTCCTTCTGCTGGAGGAGGAGATGGCCATCTCTAAGCCTGGCCCTCTGGGAGGCACCCACTCCATCCTGGGCACTTGAATCCCTTGCCAGGTCTTGATGGTAAGAAAAGGGATTCATGGGAGGGGGTGGGGGGGATACTCTCTCTCTCTCTCTCTCTCTCTCTCTCTCTCCCACACACACCACACACACACACACGGTTTTGGATTTTTAAAACAGAGTGTAAAACCCCTGCTAACTTGGCAAAGAGGCACCTCTTTAATGTGGTGATTCTCTTTATTGAGCAGAGGGAGAGTAACTGGCCCGATCCACCCCCAGCACAGTATCCCTCCAGTGACTGTTGCTGGTGTCTATCTCATGTTTCTTTTTAGATTGTGAGCCCTTTGGGGACAGGGAGCCATCTTTCTTATTTATTTATTATTTCTCTGTGTAAACCGCCCTGAGCCATTTTTGGAAGGGCGGTATAGAAATCGAATAAATAATAATAATAACAATAATAATTAAAAAACCCACCCCAGCAGCATCAGCAGCATCAGTGATGGCACGAGGGTTGCCTGTTGACTGACTGGTTTGGGCTTTTTCCTGCCCATTCCCAAAGCCCCTTTGGATAACAACTGGAACAAAAACGTTGGTAGACAGACCTCGCCGCTCCCTCCTTGCAGCCCCGGCGTCATCCCTCGTTCTTTCCCCAGCATTGCAGCCCCAGACTCCAGCGCACTGCAAGGCATCCTGCCGGACCCCCCTGGGCCACTCTCTGGCTCCCTGCCTGAGAACACCCCTTTCCCCCAACACTACCAGCCCACTGATGCACGGGCATGCAGCAGGCCTGCTCTCGTGCTCCCCTCACCCCTCTCCTCTCCTCTCCTCTCCTCTGTCTCACCCAGTGAACCCCTTCCCCACTCGTGGCTGCCACCTCTCCTTTGCACTCTTGCCTTTTCCACAGCTGCCTTTGGCTAAGCCCTCCTGATCATTGTCCCTGCCCAAAAATCACATCCCTGTGCAGGCCCCTGTTCAACGCTTGGCTCACCCATGCCTTCCCCTTCCTCTGCTATTTCATGGAAGCTTCACACTTCTACATTGTAAGCTCCTTGGGGCAGAGAAGGTCTGCAAGATATTCCCCTTCAGGGATGGAGCTGCGAGATGAGCATCCAGGTTCCAAGTTCCCTCTCTGGCAGCATCTCCAAGACAGGGCTGAGAGAGATTCCTGCCTGCAACCTGGGAGAAGCTGCTGCCAGTCCGGGTAGATAATACTGAGCTAGATGGACCAAGGGTCTGACTCAGTATATGGCAGCTTCTTATGTTCCCAAGTTCTTCTACAGCAGAGTGTGTTCTAGCAATAGAGCCACCTTCTGATAGCTACAGAAATAGCCATGAAATGAAACAAGTGGCAAAATAATGGAAATTGGAATTAGTTTCAAGTTCTTTATTGCTTAAATCCAAAGTTGGCACAATATGAAATGAAAAATTACACTAATTACAAAATTTAAAACAAAAGGTTAGAACCTAAGAACAGCCCTGCTGGATCAGGCTCAAGGCCCATCTAGTCCAGCATCCTGTTTCACACAGGGGCCCACCAGATGCCTCTGGGGAGCCCATGGACAAGAGGTATGTGCATGCCCTCCCTCCTGCTGTTGCTCCCCTGCAACTGGTATTGAGAGGCATCGTGCCGCTAGGCTGCAGCTGGCCCTCAGCCACCAGACCAGTAGCCATTGATAGACCACTCCTGTCCTCCCTACATTTGTCTAAGCCCCTCTTAAAGCCATCTGAGCTGGTGGCCATCACTGCAACCCATGGCAAAGAATTCCATAGATTAATTATGCGCTGTGTGAAAAAGTACTTCCTTTTGTCGGTCCTAAATTTCCCAGCCTTAGGAACATAGGAAGCTGCCATATACTGAGTCAGACCATTGGTCTATCTAGCTCAGTATTGTCTTCACAAACTGGCAGCGGCTTCTCCAAGGTTGCAGGCAGGCATCTCTCTCAGCCCTCTCTTGGAGATGCTGCCAGGGAGGGAACTTGCAACCTTCTGCTCTTCCCAGAGTGGCTTCATCCCCTGAGGGGAATATCTTGCAGTGCTCACACATCAAGTCTTCAGTTTCCTTCAGTTTTCAGAAACCTTCAGTTTCATGGGGTGACCCCTGGCTCTAGTGTGGTGAGAGAGGGAGAAAAAATTCTCTCTCTCTCCCCTCTCTCCATGCATAACTCTCTCTCCCCTCTCTCCATGCATAACTTTATACACCTTGATCCTGTCTCCCCTTAGTCGCCTCTTTTTCCTCAAACCCTCTCTTTGCATCCCTTATTGTCTCCTTGCATTTCTTTTGCCAGAGTTTATGTTCCTTCCTGTTCTCTTCATTTGGGCAGGACTTCCATTTTCTGCAGGAAGTCTTCTTCCCTTTTATAGCTTCCCTGACTCTGCTTGTTAGCCACGCTGGCGTCCTCCTGGACTGGGTGGTCCCTTTCCTCCTTCTTGGCATGCATTCCAACTGAGCTTCTAGTACTGTGGTTTTAAATAAGTTTTCCATGCTTTCTGGAGTGATTTGGCCCTCC
This sequence comes from Hemicordylus capensis, assembly GCF_027244095.1. Lineage (NCBI taxonomy): Eukaryota > Metazoa > Chordata > Lepidosauria > Squamata > Cordylidae > Hemicordylus > Hemicordylus capensis. The sequence continues at coordinate 169,704,630 of NC_069662.1, forward strand.
TGACTTTCCCTTTCAGCTTCCTTTTCACCAGACCCCTCCTTTTTGAGAAGGTTCCTCTTGTGAAGTCCAGGGCATCTGTGTTGGACTTCCTTGACAAGTCTCCACTTGCATATTTGCTTGAATTCATGTATAAAATGTTCCTGTCCTTTTAATGAACGTTGGCTGTTGTGGCTGTGGCCCCAACTCCTCGGCTCCCCACTCTTGCTTTGGCCACGGGCTCATGAGGGGTGTGTGTTTTGCAGTGGACAGCTGGCTGGTGAGCCAAAAGGAGAGGATCCCTGGGGAGCCACAGTCCCCCTGGACGCTGGCAGAGAGGTCGGAAGAGGAGGGCGCCTCCCGGGAGACGAGTGGCTGCTGCAGTCCGGGGGAAGCGCAGCCCCTGGGGTCCCCCGAGAGGGCCACCCCCCTGACACTGGAGCAGGACTCTGGCTGGCCGAGCGGCCGGGCGGCTGCCCATTCCCGCCCCCCGCAGGACCCACACGCGGAGCCCTATCTCTGTGCCGACTGCGGCCGCTGCTTCACCCAGGAGAAGTGCTTTGCCCGCCACCAGCGCTCCCACGCCAGCGAGCGGCCCTTCGTGTGCCGGGAGTGCGGCAAGGCCTTCGTCCACCAGTCGACTCTCAGGACGCATCACCGCACCCACACCGGGGAGAAGCCCTACCCGTGCCCCACCTGCCCCAAGCGCTTCAGCCGGCTCTCCACGCTGCTGGAGCACCAGCGGACGCACACCGGGGAGAAGCCGTACGCCTGTGCCGAGTGCGAGAAGCGCTTCAGCCGCCTCTCGACCCTGGTGGAGCACCAGCGGACGCACACGGGCGAGAAGCCCTACCAGTGTGCCCAGTGCCACAAGAGCTTCACCCGCCTCGCCAACCTGACGGTGCACCAGAACACGCACGCCGGGGAGCACGCCTATTCCTGCACGCAGTGCGGCAAGAGCTTCACCCAGAAGACCGGCTTCCTCAAGCACCTGCGCAGCCACTCCCGGGAGAGGCGCTACCAGTGCCAGGAGTGCCCCCAGCGCTTCCTCTGCCAGTCCTGGCTGCTCCGGCACCAGATGAGCCACTCGGGCGAGAGCCCCCAGCGCTTCGTCCAGAAGGAGCATCTCCTCCAGCCCCAGAGGAGCCACGCCGGGGAGCGGCCCTTCCTGTGCCGGGTGTGCGGCAAGGACTTCCGCTGCCAGCTGAGCCTGAGGCTGCACCAGAGAGTTCATGGCGCCTTGTCCTTCTCCGAGGACCAGTTCCTGCCCCAGATCCCGTGTGTGAAACTAGAGAATGTGGGGTGAGGGTTTGGGGTGCAGGGGTTATGCTGTTGGCATCCCCAGCTCTTGAGCCCTGGGGTAGGATGCTGCCATATACGGAGTCAGACCATTGGTTTGTCTAGCTCTGTGGTGTCTACCCAGACTGGCAGCGGCTTTTCCAAGGGCTGTTTTGCTGTGAGACCCGGTCGAAGGCGGGGGCCAGATCACCTGCCTGCATCTCGGCAGAGGAGACTGGGCCAGCTTTGGGTCAGGGATGGAGGCGCTGGCTGTGGGGCCGGGCTAGCTTCCTGTTGCAAATAAACCTGATTATGCACAGCCTGGTCTCGACTGGGGCAGATCTTTTCTGAGCATTGGGAGCGATATGAAGCTACTGGGTCAGACCACTGGTTCATCTGGCCCCTTGCTGTCTGCTCCGATGGGCAGTGGCACACCAGCACCGTAGGCAGAGAGAGAGATCTTTCCTAGCGCTGCTATTTATTATCCTGGGACCTTGGACACATAAAGCACATGATGTATCCTTGCAGCTGCTTTCTACTGAGTCAGCACCTTGGTCTACCCAGTAGCCTAGCAGTGGCAACCCCGACTGGCAGTGGTTCTCCAAGGCCTCAGGCGGGGGGTCTTCTTGTGCAGCTTTCTACCTGTGATCCTTTTGACTGTTTGAGATTGAAGCTGGGACCTTTGCCATGCAAAGCTGCGCGCTCAACCGCTGAGCAGTGTTCCCGCTAAGGCGTGCGCACCGCGTGTGTGTGCCCGCTCACAAGCTTTTGGCTGTCCGCTCAGTTAATTTTAGCTCCTGCTCAGGCTGAATCAGGAAGGCCCCCTTCTGAATGCACATGGTGCGCGCACACAGTGCCTTGATACTGCTGCCCGGAACAAAATGCATTCCGCGCACAGAGGGGAAAAATTAGAGGGAACACTGCCGCTGAGCTGTGACTGCTCCCCATAAAAAAGGGAAGGATGCAGCCTCTTTTCCAGAGGGATGAGTACATTACGAGGGCATGGGGTGTGTGTGTGTGGCAGGTTGACCGCGCAGCTTCACCCTTTGCATGCTTACTCCGTAAGTAGGCTCCCCCCGTGTTTCATGGGATTTCTTCCCAGGTAAGTGTGCAGAGGATTTCAGTCACCAGAGAGTCCTCTGACGCAGAGAGCTGGGGGGAGTGGGGGTGTATCTTAACCTGGGACTCCCAATCCTGACCCCCTCGTCTTTTATCCAGTGCTTAATCTGCCTACAAGAGAGGGGCTGGTGAGAAGAGAGCAAGCTCTGCACATGCTTGTGTGGGCCAAAGAAAAGAATTCATTCATTCATTCATTTGATTTCTATACCGCCCTTCCAAAAATGGCTCAGGGCGGTTTAAAGAGAGAAATAATAAATAAGATGGCTCCCTCTCCCCAAAGGGCTCGCAGTCTAAAAAGAAACATAAGATGGACACCAGCAACAGTCCCTGGAGGTCCTGTGCTGGGGGTGGATAGGGCCAGTTACTCTCCCACTCTGCTAAATATAAGGGAATCACCACATTATCCACTTCCAGGGTATAAATGACTGGGCAGGCCACGGTGGCTGGGGATGATGGGAGTTGTAGTCCAGCAACATCTGGGACCCAGGATTAGCAGCCTCTGCAGTAAAGGCTTCAGCGTTGACCCTGGTGGCTTCAGCTGTGGAAGTGGCCTGCTTTCCCAGGTCTGGAAGGAAACTGCCCCTGCAAAATAGGATGGGTTTATGTGAACTGGAGTTGGCCCCAAGATGACATCATAGCAGTTCTCCATTTCTTTCACTGCCAGCCACCTGGGACAGGAACATGGGAAGCTGCCATATACCGAGTCAGACCCTTGGTCCGTCTAGCTCAGAAGTGGCTACACGGACTGGCAGCGGCTTCTCCAAGGTTGCAGGCCGGAGTCTCCCAGTTCTATCTGGAGATCCTGCCAAGGAGGGAATCTGGGACCTTCTGCACGCAAAGCAGATGCTCAGCCACTGGGCTACGGCCCCATCTGGGTTTGTGAGATGAAGCTTCCAGGCTGGGTGATCTGGAGTGTGTGTGTGTGTGGGGGGGCAGCTCTTCGCTTATGCAATGCAGCCTCTTGAGGCAGTGGACCGGCTCTGTGTGTGTGTGCGTGCAGTTTCCCAAGGAGGCTTTGCTTGTAGTAGCAGCTACCAACACAGGCATGTGTTGGATGAGCCCAGAGTTGCAGGGCAACGGCCTAGTGCCTCTTGGCTCCAGGGAAGCATCTCCTCCACTTTGCAGTTCACCGGCGAGAGGCAGGTTTCGCGTATGGGGAGGGCTGTGTGTGGATGGAATGAAGGATGGAATGACTCCTTAACCAGCGTCCATGGTGGTTTGTGAGCAACAAAGACCCAAAGCTGCTGTGCTTCAGCCCTCTGGCTCCTTTGGCTTGCAAAGGAGGTTCAGAAACCCCACCCCGGTAGTGATGGGAGCGCGATCAGTCGGAGCTTTCTGGCCCGCGCTGCCTTGCAAGGTCGCCTAGCGTCTGACTAATGCTAACCAGTTGTTCTTGCTTGCCCTCGTTCTTCCTGTGGTGCGGGTTGTCCCTTGGCGTTTTGCCGGAGGGAAAAGCTTGCTCTGTGGACCCAGGAGGCAGTTCTGGCTGCACCTTTCCCACCCGCTTTCCTGGAGGCAGCTGGGCGGCGCCATTCATGTCTCCCGTAAAGACGCGCTTGCATCCCAGCTTCCTGCGTGGCTTTCGCAGGAGATGGCCCGAGGCGGGATTTCTTCGCATCCTCCCACTCCAACCATCTCGCAGGGTCTCTTGGAAGAAGACTGCAGCCAACCGCATGGGGCCCTTCTCTGGGCGGGCAGGGTGACCCGTCTTGGCTTCAGAATTCACCCCACAGGCCCTGCTTCCCAGGGGTCAAAGATCGAATCTCGCTCAGGGCATGATGGCTGAGGAGCCAGCTGACCCCGCTCAGCTATGCTCCCCTCCTGCCCTGGCGGGTTTGAATTTCTGTACTCTTCTTTAGCAATGGGAAACAAGCCGGCCCAGGCTGACCAGGCCACAGCACCTGCTCTTGAAACACGCAGGTTGAGCCAGAGCAGGGGAACGGCCCCCTGCCCGCCACCCCCAGCCGCACTCCCCTCTCTTCTGGTTGTTGCCAGAACCTGAGGGGTATACTCCTGTGAAATAGGGGTCGTAATCCACAATTTGGCTTTTAAACAGCCAAATCCCGGAGCCATAAAGAGCCACGATCCCTTTGCAATGGAGAAAGAATTGTCCTTTGTTTTGCTTTAGGTTTGGATTAGGTTTAGGTGAGCTGTACCTGTGGAGTTCCTGACTGCTACAGAAAGCACAGCAGCAGTACTGCCAGGAAACCTGCACCCCCAAATAAAATAAATCACTGGGAACGTGCTACTCCTTAGCCATTGTCTCTGACAAGCAAAGAGCGCTGGGCCAGAGCGGCTCTCCCTTGAGAGTCCAGGACCAGAGAGGCGTTTGATTGACAGCAGTCGGAGACTCTCCGCCGCAGCTACCATAGAGATGCGAGCGGCTGGAGCGGCACAAAGCTTGAATTTCCGGTGCAAAGAGGAAACCGCTCCTGGCAGTTCAGAGATGGGACGCAACGTTGCTGGGCTCTGGGATTGCCATAGATTTCAATGGCTAGACTGACAGAGGCGTCTGAGTTCTGCAGATGCCTCTTTCCCCACTTGGCCGGGAAGGATGTGAGAGTTGTTCATAGAAAAACATGGAGTTTAGGATGCTTGTAATTCCTCCCCAAAGGGCCAGGCGTTCCCGCTTTAAAAATAATAATAATCCAGTCCTTATTTCACCTAGAAATAAAAAGTGACACTGCTTTAATCCGAATTGAATCCGAAGTCTGGCTGAATCTAAATTAAATCCAAAGACCTGAATTGATCCAATCTGAATCGGTTTTGGAAGCCAGTTCGATTTTCAGATTGGCGCTTGTGCCCAACTACATTCTGGATAGGCATGCAGCCTTACTGCGTTTAGCATGAGAAAGAGTTCCATTAAGCCCGCAAGCTTGCACAGTGCGTAGTGGCCTTTGGCTGCAAACGGCGGTTTTTAACCATTCCTTGATGGCGAGGTTAGGGAAGGGCCAGCAGGCGGACCTTCTTCTACACCACCTCTCGGTAAGTGCGCCCCTTGCCTGCGCGGCGAGAGCTAGAACCAACCTCCGGGTTGCTTCTCCGGGCGCCCCCCGCAGCTTGCAAGAGGCAGCTGCAGAAGAGGCGACTTCTCTGGAGCCTGCTTTGAAGGGCTGCAAACTGACCGAGAAGAGCCTTATTTAAATTCAATTCCAAAAGAAAAAGCCGCGCGTTTGGATGTGACGCTGCCGCGCTCCGAACAAGAACGGGAAAGAGTTGCAGCCTTTGTTCTATAGGCGACCTGCAGGTTCATGGGCAGCAGGCGGCCTTGGCATAGGCCTGGTTGCAGGAGAGGAGGCAGCATGCCTTCAGCCCCTGCCTGTGGGCTTCCGAAAGGCACCACTGTGGGAACCAGGTGGGCCACTGTGGGAACCAGGATGCCAAACGAGACAGACAGACCTTTCAGCGGGGCCCGATTCAACAGGGTTCTTCTAACGGCTTGCTTTTTGCCATCCTAGGATACAATCGCCCATTTAACCACGCACAGAAACTATTTCCAGCTACAAAATAGGGGCTGGGGCTTGCCCAGTGGTAGAGCCCGTTCTTTGCATGCAGAAGGGCTGGGAAAGACTCCTGCCTGAAACCTTGGAGAAGCTGGCTGCCAGTCAGTGTGGGCAGTACTAAGTTAGCTGGGCAGTGGTCTGACTCTGCGTAAGGCAGATCCCCACGTTTATCTGTCAGATGCTGGAAGGGATGTTCTCGAGATGAGCAGGCTGGTCCTTTCCTCTCTTCCCTTCCCCACCTCCAAATTCAAGGCAGCACCCCTGGATTCGCAGCCTCACCCTCCCACTCCACAAATGTTGTTGGACTGGCTGTTGATGACACAGGATGAGGAGGACCCTGGTCCCGATTCAATCTCTGTAAAGCATGTTAACCCCACATTTTAGCGGGTTGGGGGGGGCAGTTGTCTCTCTCCTGAAAACAAACACACCAGCTGCATATCCATTATCCAAAGGAATGGTATAAAATCTTTATTAATGCCCCCATCACTTTAAAAATAGCTAAAAGGTATACTAGCAATTAGCAGCTGAAGTTGCTGAAGGGAAGTTCCAGGCCTGCCTCCCAAATGCAGTGTGCTTCTTTGATACAGTGCAGACCGTGCTGATGACTGAGCCCAGGATGGAAATGGCCCAATCCTGCTGCCCTGCCATTGCATTTGGGTCCTTAAATCCCCCAGAGCCCCTCAGCCTGGCCTGTCTCATCTCAAGTGGCAGCTGACTTGTAGCTATCTTTGGTTTCTCTGTCCTGCTGCAAAGCTCTCCCAGGCACCATCTTTGATTACAGACTTGCTGCGAGGAATGGAGGAATGCGCCAGTGCCGGGAAGAACTGGCAGACTGCCTCATCGTAATGAAATGTGCATGGCGAAAAAGACAGACTCTCATCAACGGCAGAGTGGACATACTAGAAGGAAATCTCAAAACCCAGAGAGGAGATCTCATGTATCCAGCTAAATTAAAAAGAGAGAGAGAGAGAGACCCCAAAAGACAGACAAGCAGACTGTTCCATGGTCTCGTATACAAGGAAACATACTGAAGATAACCTACTCAAATCTATCAGGAACTGTGCAAAAGGCCATATTAAACAAGAAGAGAAAAACACACCAAAGTTCTAGGGGAAAGGCCAGTGGGGTGGTAGGCTTTTTTTTGGCACAACCAGGATCCAGGCAGGAAAGCAGGAGGCCGAGCATGGTGTCAGGATCCTGGAAGGACAATGGTGAGGAGCAGAGCCCAGGCACGGAAGTATGAAGGAGCGCACTTGGATGGCCCTTGCCAGCCATTCTCGGTAAAGGCCAGAGCAGAGGAGGCAGAAAGCCACTGACTTCATTGCCTACCAGGCTCCCTGGAACAGCTGCAGTGCATCCAGCCCCAGTGGGTAAGAGTTGTGCACTCCAGGAGTACTCAGTGTTGCTGGTGGCCAGCTGAGGAGATCCCCTTGAGCTCTGTGTCTTTTGGGTTTGGGCTCCTGTGTGCATTTCCCAGGTAGACCTCAATGGTCCTGTTTCCTGCCCTTTTTCAGAATTAATTGTTAATCAGTTCCGCAGCACTTTCTGCTTACAAAGTGCTAATCGGTTCTTATTTCATCTTCACAACAAACTTGTAAGGTAGGCTAGGCTGGGAGTGTGTGTGATTTCTCCAAGGGTACAGTGTGAGTCATCCTAACTCATGGGTGGTGGGAAGGAAATTACTTCTATGTTTGCCTGTGTGTGTTTGCAGACAGAGAATCACTGTGTAACGGGTTCTTAGCCTTAGGTCCCCAGATGTTATTCAACTAAAACTCCCATCACCCTCTGCCACAAAGGCCACTGTGGCAGGGGATGATGGAAGTTGTAGTCCAACATCTGGGACCCAAGGATGAGAACCCCTGCCTCAGAAAAATGGTTCAGCATCACTCCCTTCCCCCACAAGGTTCTTGATTTCAATATGGGTCACCCATAGTTCAGAGTGTAAGATGACCGGACAGAGACGTTCCATGCCCCCCCGCCCCGGGAGACTTAATTTCCGTCCGTGGGGGACGTGTGTCCTGGCGCCCAAGACTGAATGCTGAGACAGTTAAGCAGTTGTCTGAATGCCCCACCCCGGCCCCCAAGTGTTGAGTTCCACAGGCTTACTAAAATACTGCCCCCAATTCTTTTCTCTGGCACAAAAGATGGTTTCTGGGGTCCGGACTGGAGCGCTCAGAGGACGGCTTGCCCGGCACAGCCTCCAGTCACGGCTGACAAGGAATGCGTCCTCGCAGGAAGAGTGGGGCATGCTCCATGCAAGACGGCCTTCGGTCAACCAAAGGGGAACCTCACCGATGAATCTCCAGGGAGTCCATGCTTCCAGCCCCGCAGCGTGCCTGTGGGTCTGGCAGAGTCAGCCACTGCTCACGGCTGGCCCGGCTTCAGGTTCCCTCGGAAGGGTTGCCTGGGAAGAGAGCCGGCTTCTCGAAGGTGCTGCCGAGGGCCAAGGCCTGCTCGGCGCTTGGCGTGGGGTGCGGCGGTGGCTGCGGCTGCTCCCCGTGCATGCGCAGGTGCTGCTTGAGGGACTGCTTGTAGCGGAAGCGCTTGCTGCAGTGCAGGCAGGAGTAGGGGTTCTCCCCGGTGTGCATGCGCTGGTGCTCCAGCAAGTACTTCCGGCGGGCAAAGGTCTTGAGGCACTCGCTGCAGCGGTGGCGTCTCTCGCCGTTGGCGTGGCTGGCCTGGTGGCTGATGAAGGCCTGGGCGTGGGTGAAGCTCTGCCCGCACTCCCGGCAGGCGTACAGCTTGGCGCCAGCCTGGTGGACGCTGCTCTGGTGCTTCACGAGGTGGTGTGCCCGCACAAAGCGCTTGTCGCACTGCCCGCAGCGGTAGGGCCGCTCCCCAGTGTGGATCCGGTAGTGGTTGGTCAGCTTGGACTTCTCGGCGAAGCGCTTCTCGCACTCGGGGCACTGGTAGGGCTTCTCCCCAGTGTGGGTGCGGGTGTGGTCGTCCAGGTGCTGCTTGCGGATGAAGGTCTTCCTGCACTGGGAGCACTGGAAGGGCCGGGGCCTCTCGCGGTGGGTCTTCTGGTGGACCACCAGGCTGGATTTGCGGTTGAAGGCCTTGGGGCACTCCGAGCACTGGTGCGGCCTGTCGGCGTGGACGGCCTGGTGCCGGGTGAGCTGCCCCTGGTGGCTGAAGCCACAGCCGCATTCCGGGCAGATGAAGGCGCTGTCGCTTTTCCCCGTGGCGTGGGTCCTCTGGTGGATCAGCAAGCTGGTCTTGAGCCGGAAGCTCTTGGGGCAGAGGGAGCAGGCGTAAGGCCTCCCCACGCCCGGGGAGAAGGGCTCCTCGCCAAAGCCGCCTCTGTAGTCTGTGCAGGGGTAGGGGTCGGGGGGCGGGCCCTGCTGGGCGCCGGGTTCGAGTGCTGGCATAGCCACGCCTTCCCCGTACCCCTCTTCTCCCACGTGGCCCCTCTGAGGCAGGGCGCATTGCTGCCCACAAGCAAAGCCTTCCTTGCACCGGGCGCACTGGAACGGTTCTCCTTTGAGGCCGGCCTCAGACTGGACTGCCTCCAGGTTGTGCCCGCCTCTCTCGCCCTGCGGGGGCTCCATCAGCCTTTGTGCAAGGTGGGCTGCTGGCTGCCCCCAAGGGCTGCCCAGTCTCTCGCAGCTCACTTCGGGCTTGGGGGCTTGGAAAACTCCATCGGTGGGCATTCCAGGCAGGTGGCCATGGCCGGGCAGGGCAGGGTTGGGACCGTGCAGGCGGTTCCGCTCCTCACTCTTGATCATCGTGCCGTCATCTGTGGTGGGGGATAAAAGCCAGCAGCCATTAGAACAGGGGTTCTTAAACCTGGGCCCCCACATGTTGTTGGACTACAACCCCCATCACCCACTGTCACGGCAGCCTCTGCAGCAGGGGGTGATGGGGGTTGTAGTCCAACAACCTCTGGGGACTCAAGTTTGCGAAACCTTTGCATTAGAACCATCCAGCTGGAAAGGACCCTAAAGAAGTCCAAGCTCTCGCCCCACACCTCCTACACCTGCATGAGCCCTGCCCATCTGTACCTTTTGCACAAAAATGTCATGGCCATGTTCCGGTCCCCCAGTGTCATTGGATCACCGTTGCCATCATCCCCAGCCATAGAACACAGCCAGGGGAAACGACAGAAGACAATCCAGAAAGAGAATTCAAGCACAACTGGAGCACACTCACCATAGCCAAGAACTGGGGGGATCTCCCTCTCCAGATCCCACTTCCCCTTCCCAGGAGGTTCTTCTTGTTTAATCCAGGATAAGAGATCCTCTTTGGAAGCCAAAGGCGGCTCTGCTTCTGGGAAAGAGAATCACAGGTGAGCATCCAACAGATGCAGGAAACTGTCAGGGAGTCTCTGCACAGATGCATGTAGAAATCTGGGTAAAGAGGACGTGGCCGACATGAAGCACAGAGGTTCATCTGCAGCCCCTGGATTCTAGCGCCAGCAGGCGCAGCCGTGGAATACGGGAAGCAGCAGGAAAAGAGAGCACCTCTGAGCATCTCCTCTCCTCACTGCTGAACAGCGGTAAAGCAGTACTAGCCTTGTCCGTAGCTGGAGAAGCCTGTGTTAGCTGGCTGCCCAGATAATCTAGGGAACTGGTGTGGTGTCAGCAGTGGGATCAGAACTTATGCCTCCAGCCATAATTCAACAGATTGTGGGCCACCTCCAGCCTCCAAGGCAGGATGCCTCTGAGTCCCAGTTGCAGGGGAGTCACAGCAGGAGGGAGGCCATGCCCTCAGCTCTTGCCTGTGGCTTCCAGCAGCTTCTGGTGGGCCACAGGATGCTGGACTAGATGGGCTTCTTGGGCCTGATCCAGCAGGGCTGCTCTTATGTTCTTATGTAGATTCCCCCCGCCCCCACCAAAACCCCACCCTGCTGACATGGTGCTCTCTCCGCCAACCAGTGAAGCTCACTTTGACAGGACACTGACCATGTCCTTTCCTGGAGGACTCAACCTGGCTTATGGTCTAGCTTTTCAGATTGACTTCTGCAATGTGTGCTACCCTGAACATCTCTTGGAAACTGCAGCTGGGGCAGAAGAAAGCTGCCTAGCTTCTGGCCAGGACAAGCTGCAGGAAGCACATGGGACCTCAGTGCTTGCCAGTTAACTTTCCAGCCACCATTCTGGGTGCTGCCACTTGTTAGAGCCCTGAAGGAGGAACAGGTGGGGAAACATCGTAAATTGGTTTTGGGTCCAGCTGTTGAGGTTTCCTCCTGTGATCCTCTTTGTCGAGTGCGGTTGCTTTAGCTGGTGCTCCTTCCTGTACTGAAGCAAGACAGAAGGGGGCACAAAGGAGCAGCATCTTCCCAGGGAGATCAGCCGAAGGGCATCCCTGAGCATTATCCATCCATCGACAGGTAAAGACCCACCTCCCTTTATGGTGTCAATGGCCATTTTTCATTCTTAAAGGTTACTCTGAGTGCAGGTTTGTTAAAGAAAGGTGACCAGCAAAATTTAAAAAGAATGGTAGAGAGTGAATTTTTCAGGACGAGTCCTGGGCTTAAGATTGCCTAATGTGACCTTGCTCTTTGGGTGCTTCCATTGCTGAAGGTTAAATCCAGGGCATGCAGAACGAGGCCTTGTCAATGGTGGCTCCACAACTCTGGAACTCCTTCTAGAGAGAGCCCTGCCAGCTCCTGCACCTCACCATGTTAAGGCACTGGCGCTTTTATTGCCTGGTTGAGCTCAGTGTTCCCCCAACGGAGATTCCCAGCTGTTGCTATGACTCCCATAATCCCCAGCTGCTATGACCTGGGGATTATGGGAGCTGTAGTCAGCAACATCTGGGAACCTCTGTTACAGGGAACACTGGTTTAGATATTTTTGCCCTTGATTTGACACCACCTTAAGTAGCAATCCCCTGCTAACTTGGCAAAGAGGCACCTTTTAATGTGGTGATTCTCTTTAGATAGCAGGGGGAGAGTAACTGGCCCTATCCACCCCCAGCACAATACCCCTCCAGTGACTGTTGCTGGTGTCTATCTTATGTTTCTTTTTAGATTGGGAGCCCTTTGGGGACAGGGAGCCATCTTATATGTTTATGTATTATTTCTCTGTGTAAACCGCCCTGAGCCATTTTTGGAAAGGCTGTATAGAAATCAATCAATCAATCAATCAATCAAGTAGCCTTGACAGGCAGAAGGGGAGGATATATCCATTTTAAAGATAAGCACATCTCTTCATTGCTTGTGTTCTGGATTCTGCTCACCTGTTCTGGGCTCTGTGGGGAACCCCTTTTCCTCCATGAACTCCTGATTCACGGCACGGGGAGGTTCTGCTTGTTCTCTCTGGGGCAAAACATCCGCTTTGGAAACTGCAGAGTCTGCGCATGGGATCAGAAAGCAGAGGGCTTATTGTTGTTGGACTTGCTTCTTGCAGAGGGCTGTCAAGTGGGCCTAGCAGCAGCCCCACACGGACAGGGACTCAGTTCTTCTCTAGATCCGAAGCCCCACTCTGAGACCGTTTCTCGGCTCTTCCCATCCCATTCAGTTCTCCCCGACTTCTCTTACATCTCAGGGGGATCAAAGGCCTAACTTCCTATGTTCCTAAATTTTAGGAGGAGAGCTGGTCTTGCGGTAGCAAGCACGAATTGTCCCCTTTGCTAAGTAGAGTCCATCCTGGTTTGCATTTGAATGGGAGACCACATGTGTGAGCCCTGTAAGATATTCCCCTTGGGGGATGGGGCTGCTCTGGGAAGAGCAGAAGGTTCCAAGTTCCCTCCCTGGCAGCATCTCCAAGAGAGGGCTGAGATAAACTCCTGCCTGCAACCTTGGAGAAGCCGCTGCCAGTCTGTGTAGACAATACTGAGCTAGATGGACCAATGGTCTGACTCGGTAGAAGGCAGCTTCCTCTGTTCTTATATTCTACCGAGCAGAGATACAGAGTCCATATACCACAACTAGCACCACAGTCAGTGTCTTTCTCTTTTCTAAACTTCCTCTGTGCTATATCCACATTGTCACACTCCCTGGCACTACGTATCAAGAGAAAAGGCAGCCCCCTAATAGCGCAGTGGGGAAATGACTTGACTAGCAAGCCAGAGCTTGCCGGTTCAAATCCCCGCTGGTCTGTTTCCCAGACTATGGGAAACCCCTAAATCGGGCAGCAGCGATCGAGGAAGGTGCTAAAAGGCATCATCTCATACAGCATGGGAGATGGCCATGGTCAACCCCTCCTATATTCTACCCAAGACAATCACAGGGCTAGTCTGTGGTCGCCAGGAGTCGACACCGACTCAACGGCACTTGACCTTACCTAGAGAGACCAGTGGCTCGTAGTTTCCTTTGGTGATGTTCCTGTAGAGCTCCTTCTGCCACTCCTCCAAGTTGGCCCACTCTTGTGTGGAGAAGCTCACTGCATCGTCGTCAAAAGTCACTGGGACCTGAAATCACAGACAGGGCTACAGACCTCTCCGGTGCCAGACCCCTGGACCAAGGCAGCCTGAACCAAGAGCTTGGTTACTGTTGCTGCCACAGAAGTCCAACACGGAGCGGTTGGTGAGCAGGGACAAATCCTGCACCCTGCCTTCCTACCCCGCCTCAGATTCTTAAACTTGTTGTTTTGCGGACTTGTTTCCATTACTTCGCACGGTTTTTTATTTTGTTAGCTGCCTTGGGCATGCTGATGGGAAGGCACAGAAACAAACTAATGTTTGCAGGGCGCTGGTTAATTAGCAAAAGCTTTCAGTTGTTAACCTACCTAATTATTACTGCAGGGATTCCCAAACGTGGATCCCCCAGCTGTTGTCAGACTACAACTCCCATTGCAAAATGTCCCTGTCATTTGGTATTTGAAGGCATCCTGCTCCTGTACATGGAGGTTCTCTATCTGGTGCTTTCAATCTATCTCAGGGCTGCACAACTTCGGCCCCCACCAGCTGATGCTGGACTACAACTCCCTTCACCCCCAGCCAATAGTCAGGGATGATGGGAGTTGTAGTTCAACATCTGCGGGCGGGCTGATGTTGTGTAGACCTGCTCTGGGCTGAATCTTTGCGGCAAAACAGCCTAGAAACCAAGATAAATTAATAATGGCTCATTTTGCTTTTACCTTGGGGATCTCTCCCTTTGGGCCAAGGGGCAGCCTCAGGATCCAGAAGTTCCGGTTCTTCAGCAGGTTCTCCATGTTCTCCAGCCGCCTCTGCAGCAGCCCGTACTCCTGGATCAGGGTCCCCAGGGCAGCCAAGTGGTTACTGAACTCCAGCTCGGTTTTCTCGCACTCAAATATCTTCTTCTCGGCCGTGGCTGTCCTCCCTTCCAGGTTGAGCAGCCGCGTGGCATAGGAATCCACCTTCCTCTCCACAGCCTGGATGGCGGCCACCACCGTCCACAGAGAGATCTCGGCAGTGGGGTAGATCTCTCTCTCGGCGCTTTGGTCAAAGAGGGCAGGGGGCTGGAAAGACGCCAGGTGCTGGGGCTCCACATCCCATTCCCAAGGCTGTGGGCGAGAAGGGTCCAGAGAAGAGCTGAGGGACAGGGCTGGGCCAGAGGGCTCATAGATGGAGACGCAGAGCTGTGTCTTCTCAGCGGCATCTTCTACAGTAGCCAGGAGGGGCCTGTCCTAAGCGGGGGGGGGGGGGAGCAAAGGGGTAGTGTTCCCTCTAACAGGGATTCCCAGATGTTGTTGACTAGCTGCAATAGCCTTTGTTTGGGGATTCTAGGAGTTGTAGTCAACAACATCTGGGCATCCCTGTTAGAGGGAACACTGCAAAGGAAGCATGGCTGCCTCTCCTTCCTAGAGCTCCACTTGCTTCTCTCTGCCCTGCCCCACACCCAGTGTTAAAGGGAGCTGTGCTGTCTGCAGGCTGGCCATTCATCAGGTAGAGCTGTGCGGGCTCTCTGCTTGATGAATGACTAGCCGGCAGGCAGCCTGGGGAGGAACAGATAGGAGCAAACAAAGCCGTGCCTCCCTTGGGGGGCCCCTGGCTTTTTAGGATGAGCCACTCCTGACTGTAACTGAAAGACTGTATTTACCTGAATCCAGGAATGATTTTCCAAGTTCTTTGATGTTAGAAATTGGGGGGCGGGGGCATCTTAAATCCAGAGTCCTCTTCCTTTTGCATAACCTCCATTTAACCTCTGACTAAGGGGGTCATCTTAAATTCAGCCATCTTCTATTCAGGTAAATAAGGTAACTGCATGTTTGTTTGTTTGTTTATTTAACACATTTTGACACCGCCCCAAACGCAAGTTCTCTGGGCGGTTTACAAGGCGGTTTATGACTCCCCAGTTTCTCGTGCAACCTCCATTTCCCCTCCTCTCTCTCTGCTCTCCCTTGTGTCAATATCTAGATTACGAGCCCTTCAGGGCAGAGACCTGATGTCTCTTTCAGCGCTCCTTTCTTGCTTTGCAAATTGCCAAGCGCATGAATGGCACACTGGATAAGCGAAATGGTAATAACTCCTGCTAACGTAACTCTGTATTAAGAAACAGGTTTGCCAACAGAACAAATTCTGCCAGGTGACCAAGGCTGGAGTCCCATTTCCTCTTTGGCACAATATTTGCTGTTAGCCCGGGGGGGGGGGGGATGGTCAAGCTGCAACACCCACCCACCCCCTGCACCTACAAATCTTGTTCAGTCACCCCAACTTCTGAGAGTTAGCAGGCCCTGTCCACAGATTATTCAAGTGCTTCTCCATCTTGATATTTATACACACGGAATTACCCAGGATGCAGATTCTGCACTAGTTAGCAAAAATGAATTTTGTGCAACTGTAAACACATACCCTGTCAATGCAGGACAAAAGAACGGCAGTTCCTCAGATACTTATTTATTCTTCTGTGTAAACTACTTTGAAAACTTTTGTTGAAAAACAGTATATAAATAATACTGTCATGCCATCCCCTATCAGATCACAGAATGTAGGGCAAGTGGAATAATGCGGGAGAGGAGAGGGGGAAAGAAGAGCTGAAGACAGATCCGAGGGAGAACAGAAGGGAGGAAAGAGCGGAGAACGGGACACAGAAGAGCCACAGAAGTGGAGAGGCTAACCCTGCTAGCCAATTAGTGACAGAAAACAGACACTGTTGATCCAGAAGAAGTGGTGCTTTGCTTATTTGTGGTTATAATTACTTAATTAGCTGTGTTGACTGTTTTAATTAATCACAATTGTTATAATAATTACTTAATTGTCGTGTTGACAGTTTTAATTAGGGCTGCAGCATTTTGTTAATCAGTTAACCAAACTTTGGTCCCCAGATGTTGTTGGACTACAACACCCATTATCCCCAGCTACAATGGCTGATCATTGTGGCAAGAGATGGTGGAAATTATAGTCCACCATCTGAGGACCCAAGGTTGGAAATCTCTGAATTAGATGAGTCAACTAAAAACATTTAATTAACTAAAAAGGTGACCTGTGGCAGAAGAGTTAATTAAAAAAAAAACACCCCCAAAAAACACTAGTCCTTAGTAAAGAAGCAGATGGCAAGGGCTATCTTAAAAGGGGCCTTCTTTTTCTCTACTGGAGGAAAGCCTGCTTTGACCCCTGTGTGCATCTTCTTAGAAAAAAGAGAGGATGCTTCTTGCCTCAGAATTATTGTTAAATTGACTAAGACATATTTTGAATCTGCCAACATGTCTTGAACCGGGTGACAGTCCTATCAATGCATAAGACTGTTTCCTCTTAGGCTGGCAACAGATTGCTAACGCCACTCTGCTTGTCCTCCTTGGGAATGACTTTGGTGGGCATTCCAGGACTGTCACGAAAGGAATGCACTAGAGGGAGGCTTGGCTTCTCTCAGGACCCTGGGGGCCGCTGGGGGCTCAGAATGGTGCAGATGGTTTGCAGCACAAACGGGTTTGCAAGCAGAACACCTTGGCGTCTGGCAGGGTCATCTGGAGCGCTGCCCTCCACTTGTTGCTTGGTGAGCACATTCAACCCTCTTTAACATGTGTATCTCCCCCACCGTTCTGTCACAAAGAGACGATACCCTGCAGCGATTGTGTGTGTGTCTGTGTGTGTCTGTGTGTACTGTGTTGCACTGTAAACTGCCCAGAGTTAAGAGATGGGGTCGTATATGAATATTTCTCTCTCGCATGCATGCATGCACGCACGCAGCTGCACATGGGGAGGCAGGCAGGCTCTGAGCACCCGCGGGGAGCCCTTCAAGTAGCCTAGGGAAGACTGAATAGGGATTTGAACTTGGTCTCCCCCCTAACCCTAACCCTAACCGGCTCTAACCACTACACCACGCTGGCTCTGGATGTGCATTTGGATTTGGATGTGCATTTTTGGATGTGCATTTGGATTTGGATGTGCATTTTATGGTGTTTCACAAGCTACTCTGAATGTTGGACAAAGCAGGAAAGTCAGTTCTTAAGTCAACAAACAAGGCACATCCAGTGCCGTGTCTTCTCCGTACTTAAAATACATAAATAGAAATTCTATGGCATGCTAAACCAGGCTTTGCAACAAGAAAAACCAAAGTTCTGCACTTTTACTAATTCTGCAAATTGCTGGCATATTTTGCATAACATATTCTGCTCTTGTCAGTCTAGGGGAGGGGAGAAATGAGGGAGGTACCAAAGCCCCATTCCTTGGCCTCTGGAAATGGTACTTTGCCGCTTCTCTGGCTTCTGAGATCTCAGCAGGTATTCACACACCAGCCCATCTTTGCAGCCTTAAGGTTAGGAATTTTCTTGCTGTTTTCTATTAAAGCGAAGATTCTCAGAATGCTCGGTACTGTGCCAATTACGCAGTTCTGTGTTGTGATCACATCACTGTCAGATGTACATAGCCCTGAGCAGAACTATCACAAATGGCCCTTTTGGTGATTTGTTCAGTGTAGGGGTCTGTGCAGCAAGGTCAGACAGAGAGAAGCTCTTGGGGGCTGCAGATTTCACCCCAGGAAATCTGTGTGGAGAATAGCTAAAAACCGACCCTCTTTTGGATACACTGTGAGAGCTTTGTGGAATCTGGGAAACTCTCACCGCCCCACCCCAGGTTTTAACCATCTCAACCCCACAACAGCCCCTCCGTGGCCGCCCTCTCCTCTGCACTGCATTTCCAGGCAGAGTGGGGTCGTGGCTTATGCCTGCTGCCTGAAAGCCTTGCCCCCCCCCCCACCCGGTCCCAGATATATAGCTGGCTAGCTGTGGCTTGCACTCTGCACATGCTTCGTGCATTTCAGAGCTGGGCCGGGGAGGCATTCGAAACAGGGCAAATTTCTGGGTGGAGGGGGGGCCTAAACGGAAGCCTTGCCTCCCTCTTAGCCCCACCCCAAAGTAACTCAGCAGTTGGGGGGTCACTCTTTCTCCACATCCCCCCCCCACAAGCACGGGCCCAGCCTCTCCCCCGCCGTCCCAAAAGGGCGGCCCAGAGGCCCAGCCCCTCCTGCCCCCCAACCCCTCGAGAGCACCCCCCTTCCTTGTGCACCCCCCAAAGTAGCAGCCAGAGCTGGGGGCAACTCTTTCCACACCCTCCCTCCTGAATTTGCAACTTGAGCCCCTCCCCGCTTGGCTGCAGGCAAGGAGGCTTTCCAGAGGCCCCCTCCCCTCCCCTCCCCGCCCACCCCGGGCAGGGCAGAGTTAACCCCTCACCTGGGCAGGAGTCCACTCAGCCATGGCCGGTGCCCGCTAGGTGAAGCTACTGCGCACGCGCACTAGGAAGTCGTCCAGCGTAGCAGCCGAGTCAAGCCGCCTCCCGTAGCCTGGCTTGGCCTCGGTTCTCAGGAGTACGCATGCGCACTCGGAAGCGGGCCGTCGTGGGCGGGCAGCGCCGCCTGCAGGCGGGAGGAGCTCGTGGCAAGATGTAAACATGCGAAAGCCAGAGAGGAGCTCCGCTCTCTCCCCTGACTCCCGGGCCGGCTTTCTTGTTTGCAAAAGCGCTTTTGCTTCGCGATCGCGAGCAAACCCCCACCTCCTGATTTCCACCAGAAACAAAGCTAAAGAGGCAGCTGCACCACCTCTTCTTAAGAGCATGAGAAGAGCCGTGCATGGGTCCATCTGATCTGCTAGTACATGGGTGGGTCATCTGGTCTAGCATCCTGCTTCCCACAGTGAATTGCCCACCAGATACCACTATAGGAGAAACTCCAACTGCACTACCTGGGTTTGGCTTCATGTTGATGAACGAGTACCTGTGGAGACCCATGGAGTTTGGGGGTTGTGTGTGTGTGTGTAATAGTTGCCTTGTTTGCAAATGTACAAGCAGAGCAGAAGTGGGAGCAACATCAGGCATTTCTGCAAGGCAGCAGATGATCTGCTACATCAGATCTGGGGGGAGAGAACGGAGGGGAGGCCCTACTCAGTACTGCTCTATATTTTGTCTCCTATCAAGCCCTTCATATTTCCAGGATTGCTTTCAACAGGCATCTGGAGACGGAGACTCCAAACCCATCCTGCATGGTTGGCAACGACACTACCTTTCCCTCAGCTGGGGAGGGTCACCTTCCCCAAGCTCTGGAGGCATTGCATTCAGACACATGGATTCCCAACCCCAGTGAGGTTCCATCCTAACCCTAACCCTGGGTTCTCAACTTTGGGTTGTCACTGGACTACAGCTCCCATAATCCCCAGTCATCATGTCCTCGTCATTAGCTGAGCTCCCACTAGGGAAACATCAGGAAGTCCCTGTGGAAACGTCAGCTTACCAAGACTATGAAATGTGAAGCCATGACCAGCTGAACAAAGAAAACTGTGTGACACTTTGTGAAAACTGGCTTCCATGGCATGTTTAGCTGATTCATCACCTGCCTTTTTACTAATGTAGAGGTTCTCAAGCTTGGGTCCCCAGATGATGTTGGACTACAACTCCCATCATCCCCACCCTGGAGCGGTTCACATCCAGACTAACGCTGCACTAGTGCCATGAAGAAAGGTCCATTCAAGAAGGCCACATAGCTGATCAGATGCTTAGAGTTGCTCAACCTGTTGAGCTCTTGGTCCACTTGTGCGAATGTTGTGCATGCACCACAAGGATAGCGGACAGGTTTGCATACTTCCTGCAACATATATGGACTGAGGAAGAGGCCTCGCAGCAGGAGGTGCCACATAGTTTGTGCCAACGCACCCTTTTGCAACAGCACAGGGCTGCACAACTTCTGCCCTCCTGCAGATGTTGAACTACAACTCCCATCATCCTTGAGTGCTGGCGACAAGGCTGGGGCTGATGGACATTGTTGCCCAGCAACAGCTGGAAGGCTGAAGTGGTTCAGCTGTGCGCCAGTGCAATGCGGGTCTGGAATGCAAGCTCCCAACTTAGTGGAACTAGCTTGTGCAATATCCTCGCACCAGCGGTGCAGCATATTCTGCACGCCAGCCATCATATTGGGAAGATTCTGTGCCAGTCTCAGAATGATGAGTTCTTCTCTGTGGTGATCCATCTGTGGAACTGACACCTTTGCAGACCACCGGCACATGAGCTGCCACAGTCCAGCATCAGCAAAAGTCTGACTTCGTTAATCTCCTTCTCCAGAGGTACAAAATCAGCACAAATATCCAATTCTAGGATTCTTCCATTATTAGTGAAAATACTTGCCATGTCCACAGCTGATTAAAAAAAAAACCAAGAACATGGGGGCCGTCACTCTAAACTAAGAGGAAAAAATTGGTTTTATTTGATGGAAAGCTCACACATCATATCCTGATCAAATGGTATGACACATTGCATCCCCAGGCGCTCAGGATTTGCACCCCATCTGAGGATAATTAATTCACTTTTGTGCTGCTGGACAATGACAGATTATCAGCCCGTCAATTGATTGACATCTGAAATTTGTTTTGGATCTTGGCAACTCTCTGTGACTTAAAATAAAAAGGGAAAGAAAAAAGAAAGAAAATGAGGGATGTAGGGCTGAAACCAATCTGTTAACAGAAGACTGTTGATGATTACTGCATAGTGACTAAAACAGGAGCATAGGAAGCTGCCATATACCAAGTCAGACCACTGGTCCTTCTAGCTCAGTATTGTCTACAGAGACTGGCAATAGCTTCTCCAAGGGTGCAGGCAGCAGAGGCGTATCTAGGGAAAATAGTGCCCAGGGCAAGCACTGAAATTGCACCCCCTGTCCAAACATCTGACACCCATCTTTCAGATAACTTTACCATAATATCAGCTGAAAAATACAAGTCAGGCTCGTTAATCTTTTAATATTTCAAAACTTTTTAGCAGTGGACGTAGCCAGAACAAAAAATGCTGGAAAACTACAAATTTCAGTATGCTGGGGCTCATGAAATACCCAAATACTATGTGGAGGTGTACTTGAAAACTAAACAGAAGTGCCTGTCTAATTTTCTACTATGCATTGTAGCATTACTATTATATAAGTTTTAAAAATAAATGGAGAATTTGGCTTTTCCCAGATACTCTGAAAATAATTAAAGGATATGCAGAGTAAACTGTATCACTGCTTGGATACAGTATTCTAGTATTTCAGAAAGACAGTTAAGATGAGAGAAAGAGAGAAAGAAACTCCCAGTGGGCCTTAATACTAAGGATTTCACACTGATTTGAAGACAAACTCACCATTAATAGCCATATTATTAAGACATCACATTTAATTCAGCTTTCACAAGAAGCAAAGAAAGAGCAAATGAATACAATCCTAGCTCATAAGCTTCAGCTCAGTATTCACAAGCCCTGATTCTCTGTACATAGTGCCAAACTGAATATGTGTACAGTGACTTATATTATTATTTTTCAAACTTTTTTTTACCTGTAGCCCCTCTGGGGGGGCTTCCTAAAGGCCATGGGGGGGTCTGCAAAGGTTCCCCTCCCCCCGCTGGCCTCTAGGGCATGCTCAAATGGCCTCTGCGAGGCCTGGCCTGGCCTAGGGCCTCACAGAGGCCATTTGAGCATGTGCAGTGGCCATTGTGTTTTCAGCGGCCATTTAATTTTTTTTTTCAATTTTAGAAAATGGCGCCCCCCCCTTCAAGTGGCCCTGCCTGACCTACCCTAGATACGCCCCTGGCAGGAGTCTCTCTCAGCCCTATCTTGGGGATGTTGCCAGGGAGGGAACTTGGAACCTTCTGCATGGAAGCATGCAGGTGCTTTTTCCAGAGTAGCCCCATCTCCTAAGGGGAATATCTTACAGTGCTCACACAAGTAGTCTCTCATTCAAATGCAAACCAGGGTTGTCCCTGCTTAGCAGAGAGGACAATTCATGCTTTCTACCACAAATCCAGCTCTTCTCCCCAAAGATTACATCCTTTTGTAAAGGATGCAGCATAAGAGAATCTCTGCACAAGCTCTGTGGACTGTCCTTTATTCTGGAAGTCAGGACTATCCCAGACTGCAGAATACTGGAGAACTCCAGACACTCAGAGAGGTGCTGCCTATTTCAGGCCATAAATAAGAGGAGAGCCCAACTGGAAACATGCATACGTTAGAGGGCTCCCTCACCGACCTTTAGTTTAGTTCTCATGGAAACAGGTTGCTGGGCTCACTCACTGCCAGACCGATTAGCTATTCTCCCTACCACTGAGAATGGTTTAAACAAGAGGTTCCCAACCTTGGGTCCTTGGATGTTGTTGGACTACAGCCTCCATCATCCCATTGTGGCTGGGGAAGATGGGAGTTGTAGTACAGCAAAGTCTGGGGGAGTTGGGGACTCAAGTTTGAGAGCTCTGCTTTAAAGAATGCTCTCCCCCTCTACCAAACGTTGCAAGGTCAACACTGACCCACATCTCAACATGCGAAAAGGTCATCCGAATGAACCATTTGTGGCTGGTTTGAAGCAGTGGCTTCAGAATCTAGCTTCAGGTAGATGACCAGTTTGGACAATTGACTCCCGCTCACATCCTGGGGGTTAATTTTCAGAGAAAAAAAGCTAGGGTTGAATCTTGCCTCAGTAATATGCACTCTGACTTGGAATCCATGTTTGCTAGTCCAGATGTGTGGGGGCAGGCTATGGGCCCTCTGGGTGAAGGAAATTCTGCACATGGTCAGAAACATTCTTCCTCACCATTACATTACATAGCAACTGGGTCGTGTGTCTGGAGTGCTTTGGAAACTTTAAAAGGTGCTGTGTAAATGCTGTGTAAATACCAGCGTGGTGTAGTGGTTAGAGTGCTGGACTAGGACCAGGAAGACCCGAGTTCAAATCCCCATTCAGCCATGATACTAGCTGGGTGACTCTGGGCCAGTCACTTCTCTCTCAGCCTAACCTACTTCACAGGGTTGTTGTGAGAAGAAATTCAAGTATGTAGTACACTGCTCTGGGCTCCTTGGAGGAAGAGCAGGATATAAATGTAATAAATAAATAAAATAAATAATAATAATAATAGTTCAGTGGGGCAAGGTGATTGAGCGGGTGGTGGCCTCTTGGCTCCAGGCAGTTTTGAAGATATGATGCAGACTATCTAGACCCATTTCGTGTGGGCTGTGGAGTTGAGACTGCCTTGGTTGGCCTGATGGATGATCTCCAACTGGCTTTTGACGGAGGGAGTGTGACTCTGCTGATCCTTTGGGATCTCTCTACGGCTTTCGATACCATCGACCATTGTATCTTTCTGGACCACCTGAGGGAGATGAGATTGGTTTGTTTTACAGTGTTTTACAGTGGCTCTGTTCCTATCTCTCTGGTAGATTCCAGATGGTGTTGCTTGGAATTGTTGTTCTGCAAAGCAAGAACTGAAGTTTGCAGTTCCACGAGCCTCCATACTGTCTCCAAAGCTCTGAGAATCCCTTTCTCATTATAGCAGAGTGCACAGAGGCACGACACAGCGGAATTTAGTTAGGCATGCATGTATGCTGAGAGTAAAGTAACTTGGAGCCAGATCATAGTTTCAAATCAATATAAAAGGCATTTATTAAGGAACTCCATTCTAGATAGGAAAGTGAGGAGTTAGGATCTCTAATCTATCTATCTAGCTGGATGCAGATGGATTCTGCATCTTCCCTGCACACATGGTGCAGGGAGAGAGGCTTGCCATGTTGCAAGGTAGAAGGGCAGGTAGGGAAGAGAGAGAGAGGAAGGAAGTTAATCCCTGAGATTAGCAATCTACATATCCAAAGGGATAGTGTCAGAGCAGTGGAGAAGGGGTGACCAATGTCTTGACCCTCTAGCCCTCTGACTTACTAGTCTGTCCTCCACTGTCTGAGACAAGAGACAGCGCAAAGTCCTTTAACTTCCAACACCCCCTCTCGATGTCTCGTGACTCAGTTCACAAGATTCATTTTCTCTCTCAGCTTTTCAAAGCGGGGTCTTGGTAGTGGCTTAGTGAGTATGTCTGCAACATTTCATTTGTCGGGCAGTAGATCAGCTTGATTAGTCCATCCTTTTGCAGACTTCTCACTACATGGTACTTCACACTTATATGTTTGGTACGCCTCTTTACATCTTCTTGTTTGGAGAGTTGAATGCAGCTTTGGTTGTCTTCATACACTGGTATGGGCTGTGGTACATCTGTACCTAGGTCCTTCAGTAGTTGACACAGCCACTGTATCTCGTGACAGCCCTGTGCAGCTGATACATATTCCGCTTCAGTGGTTGATGATGCTGTTATGTCTTGCTTTGTGCTTGACCAGCTTATGGCTCCATCTCCATAGAAAATTATGTGACCGCCGGTGGATTTCCTTTCTGTTAGGTCTCCATCCCAGACTGCATCTATGTATGCTTCTAGTTTTGGTTCACTGTTAGCTGGCAGCTTGAGCTTAAAGTGTGCAGTATCCTTTAGGTACCTAACAAGTTTCTTAATTGCATTCCAGTCCTTGACTGTTGGTGATGCAGTCTTTCTGCAAAGTAAGCCAACTGCTGTACTAATATCTGGCCTAGTGAGTGTACTAATGTATAAAAGCTTACCCAATGCTTCACGATATCTATGGTTGTCAGATAGTGGCTCAGTTTGATCTTCTTGCTTTATGTAGTTCACTTCCATTGGAGTCGGTGTAGGATTCGCATCTTCCAGTCTGAGCAGGTTTATCAAGTCTTTAATTTTCTGTTCTTGGTTGATGAGGAAACTTCCATCTTTCTCTCTTTGTACTTGAATGCCCAAGTAGTGTGCAATGTTGCCAAGTCGCTTGACTTCCACATCTCTGTTCAGATGATGCATTATTTCCTTGCTGTCATCTGGATTTTCATAGGCAAGAATCAAATCATCAACATATGCCAAAATGTAGGTCCACTTGCCATCGATGCACCTCGTGTATAGGCAGGGATCCGCGTTGCTTCTTTTGAAGTTTGCTTGAAGCAGCATATCATTTAGTTTTATGTTCCATGTTCTGGCAGCCTGTTTTAAACCATAAATGCTCTTTTGCAGTTTGCATACATAGTCCTCTTTGCCTTTCTCTAAGAAACCTGGTGGTTGTTGCATGTAAATGTCCTCTTCTAGTTCACCATGCAAGAATGCAGTTTTCACGTCTAGGTGTTCAACATGCATTCCTTTCCTAGCAGCAATACTTAACAGAGTCCTTACTGTAGTATGTTTAACCACTGGTGCAAAGGTTTCATCATAATCTTTTCCATATTTCTGTGAATATCCTTTTGCTACTAATCTGGCTTTGTAGCGCTGAATCTCACCATCAGCATCATGTTTGAGTTTGAAAACCCATTTGCAGCCTATAACTTTCCTTCCTTGAGGTAACTTAGTAAGAGTCCCGGTTTTGTTTTTCTGTAGAGCCTCAAGCTCTTCAATTGCAGCTTGTTTCCACTTCTGGGCTTCTGGTTGTGGTAGTTGGGATATTTCCTTCCATGATGAAGGTTCTGGTTGTTCCGCCGTTCTTGAGAGGTAGGACAGTCTCAGAGCTGGAACACCTCTGTTTGAGCGCATTGATCGCCTCACCTCACACTCTGTGGTCTCTTCCATTACCTCAGGTGCGTCTGGTGGATCACTGGGGGTCTCTGTGTCGAGTGTGGTTGGTCTTTCTCCTGTGTGCTGTCTCCTCCTCCGCAATTCCTCTGAGATTAGGAAGCATAATCCAGTCATCAGAGTGTTTGGTCTGGTTGCTTGCTTCGGTGTAGGCCCCCTCTGAAGGTGTAGCTCTTTCATTCTAATCAAAATACACCGCTCTGCTTATGGTTATCTTGTTGGTGTCAGGATCCAGAATTCTGTAGCCTTTGGATTGTGCTGAGTAGCCTACAAAAATCCCTTTTGTGGCCCTAGCCCCTAACTTAGTCCTTTTTTCTTTTGGGATGTATGAGTAAGCCGTGCTTCCAAAGACACACAGATGCGTTATGGATGGCTTATGACCATGCCAAAGTTCATATGGTATTGTTCCTATAGGATTTGTGTGCATTCTGTATTGTATGTATGCAGCAGTCATGATGCCTTCTCCCCAGAGTTTCTGTGGGAGGTGTGTGTCAGCAAGCATGCATCTTACCGTATCCAGTAGACTTCTTTCTTTCTGAGATTCCATTTTGGGACGGGCAGTAAGCTACCGTGGTTTGATGCACAATTCCGTGATCTCTCAGGAACTGCTGTGTGGCGTTGGACATATATTCTCCTCCATTGTCTATGCGCAGGATCTTTGGCTTCCAGCCAAATTTGTTGCTTGCCATGGCCACATAGTCCTGTAGTTTCTCGAACATCTGTGATTTCTCCTTTAGTAGAAATACACACGTGTATTGTGAGAAATCATCTGTTATTGTCAGAAAATATTTTGATTACCTATGGTTGCTGGTAGTGGTCCAGATATATCGCTGTGGATCAGCTCTAGGGGTCTTCCGGTCTTCCTTTCACTCTGCTTAGGAAATGGCTTGTTAACTGATTTGGACTCAAGACAACAAACACAGTTAGTTATAATGTCACATGGTACAAAATCAATGCCATTAGCTAATCCCTTTTCCTTCATGTTCTGGATTGACTCATAGCTCCTGTGTCCTAGGCGTCTATGCCACAGTTGCAAGCAGTTTTCATGCAGGCATGACTGAGCAAGGTTCACTTCATTGGGCTGGTATGCCTCAGGTTTGGACTGGGCTGGTCTTTCTCTGTCTGTCTTCAATACAGATTGCTCCTCCACACTGTAAAGACCTTTGGATTTAGAGCCTACAAGGCAAACTTCTCCATTCTGGGTAACAATACATTGTCCATTTCTAATATACAGTTCACAGCCTTGTTTCTCTAGCTTGGATATTGAAATCAAGGAGCTTGAGAAGTCAGGGATATACAAAACATCTTTAAGAAAAAACGGTTTAACAGATCCATCCAGTGACTTACAATACAAAATTCCTTCGCCTTTCTTCTTGGCTTTAATTGTAGTATTATTGCCCAAATAAACAGTCTCTTCAGGAATATCAAACAGTTCAGTATAGAAATCCAGATTATTTGATATATGAACAGAAGAACCAGAATCAAAAATGAACTTTTCATCGCTTTGCATCAAGCAAACATTAAAGCTTTTGTTCGAATATCTTTCTGTAAACTTAAAATCCTGATTTACATTCCTCTTAGTGAAATCAGTCCTTCTTGTCTGATTCTTGGGACAGTTCACCACCTCGTGGCCAAATTGGTTACACAGAAAACATCTAAAGGCATTAGTCCCAGTTGGCCTCATTTCAGGAGCAGTCTCCCTGCTGGCGGTCATGTGACCTCTCTCTCTCTGGACTGAGTTTCCTTGGCAACAAAGCCAGATCTCTTTGTATGTAAATGTGGGGGCCCCATGCGGTTTCCTCTTGCAGCATTCCCTCCCCACCTTGGGTTTCCTCTGGAATGACCAATTGTTTCTTTAAGAGCAAAGTTACTTGCCAATTCACTTTCATAGTGAGAATTCAAAACTTTTCTTCTATTTGCCTCAGAAGATAATGTTTGTACTGCTTTCTCAAAGCTTAGATTGGTGTGGGTTTCCAGTTGGCTGATTATACTGCTATAGCCGGGGGGCATGCTTAGGAACAGAGCTTCCAGCTTCTGACTCTCTGTAAATTGCTCCCCTGCCTCTTTAAATTGAAAAAAGAAATCTTCCAGAAATCCCATATATGTAGCAAAACAGTCCCCATCTTTATACTGGAGATCCTGCATTTTCTTTCTCAAGTTAAAGGTGTATGCCCACCCCTTCTTCATATGCAAGGAATCTAGCTTGCTTAGCATTTCCTTTGAGGTTCCAAGATCACATATCGTGTAAAGATAATTTTTACTCACAGAAGCTGTGATCAAAGCTGCAGTTTTCTCAGCAGCTGTGGTTCCATCTGCGGTGGGGGAGGGGGGAGTTCCTCCTAAGTAACTTTTTGGAGTCCTCCTGCTTTCAGTGCAAGCCTCAATCTGGTTTTCCATTCCAAATAGTTGTCTGCATTCAAGATAGTTAGCCTGAGTTTTCCTTCTAGGTAAGTAGCCATCCTCACTGGCTCCAAAAGGCAGTTGCTGTAGATTAGCAATTCAAAGTGTCCATGCTAGATCTCACTGGATCTCCTGCAACAAACCTAACTCTCTAGTTGAAGTACACGCAGCTCAAAATACTGGGCTCCCATAACCTGTTGGAAATTCTCTGTGGTGAGAGAATCCCTTTCTCATTATAGCAGAGTGCACAGAGGCACAACACAGCGGAATTTACTTAGGCGTGCGTGTATGCTGAGAGTAAAGTAACTTGGAGCCATATCATAGTTTCAAATCAATATAAGGAGTATTTATTAGAGAACTCCATTCTAGATAGGAAAGTGAGGAGTTAGGATCTCTAATCTATCTATCTAGCTGGATGCAGATGGATTCTGCATCTTCTCTGCACACATGGTGCAGGGAGAGAGGCTTGTCTTGTTGCAAGGTAGAAGGGCAGGTAGGGAAGAGAGAGAGGAAGGAAGTTAATCCCTGAGATTAGCAGTCTACATATCCAAAGGGATAGTGTCAGAGCAGTGGAGAAGGGGTGACCAATGTCTTGACCCTCTAGCCCTCTGACTTACTAGTCTGTCCTCCACTGTCTGAGACAAGAGACAGCGCAAAGTCCTTTAACTTCCAACAGCTTTCGATACCATCGACCATTGTATCCTTCTTGACCACCTGAGGGAGGTGAGATTGGTTTGTTTTACAGTGTTTTACAGTAGCTCTGTTCCTATCTCTCTAGTAGATTCCAGATGGTGTTGCTTGGAATTGTTGTTCTGCAAAGCAAGAACTTAGTTGTGCAGTTCCACGAGCCTCCATACCCTCTCCAAAGCTCTGTAAATCTACATGAAACCCCTGGGAGAGATCCTCAGGAGGTTTGGTGCACGGTGTTATCAATATGCTGCTGACACCCAGATCTATTTCTCCATGCCGACCTCATCAAGAAATGGCATCTCTTCCCTCAGTGACTGCCTGGAGGCAGTAATGGGCTGGATGAAGGATAACAAACTGAAGTTGAATCCAAATAAGACGGAGGTGCTGGCTGTGTGGGGGTCGGGATCCGAGAGACGGTTTATATCTGCCTGTTCTGGATGGGGTTACACTCCCCCTGAAAGGTCAGGTATGTAGCTTGGGAGTGCTCCTGGACCCAAAGCTTTCCCAGGTTGAGGCAGTGGTCAGGAGCGCTTTTTATCAGCTTTGGCTGATACATCAGCTATGTCACTTTCTAGAGGTGAATGACCTTAAAACAGTGGTACATATGCTGGTAACCTCCAGGCTTGACTACTGTAATGCACTCTTTGTGGGGCTACCTTTGTACATAGTCCAGAAACTACAATTGGTACAAAAATGTGGCAGCCAGTTTGGTCTCTGGGACAACACAAAGGGACCACATAACACCGATTTTAAAAGAACTGCACTGGCCGCCGATATGTTTCTGGGCAAAATATAAAGTGTTGGTTATTACCTATAATGCCAACCGCTTGGGTTCAGGGTTTTTAAGAGAGCATCTTCTTTGTGATGATCCTTGCCACCTGTTATGATCTTCCGGAGAGGTCCGGTTATAGTTGCTGTAGGCTCGTCTGGTGGCTACCTGGGATTGGGCTTTCTCTATGGCTGCCCCAGGGCTTTGGAATATGCTCCCGGCTGAAATATAGAGCATCTTCTTCTCTGTTGGTTTTCAGGAAGACCCTCAAGATTCTCCTGTTCTCGCAGGCTTTTAATTATAATTAATTTTAATAATTTGTTTTAATAACTGTTTTATACTATTGTTTTTATTGTGTTTTGTGGATTTTAATCTGTGACTTTTTATATTGTTTTAAATTTTGTACACCACCTAGAGATGTACATATTAGGCAGTACAGAAATATTATAAATAAAGTGTCTTGTGGGATGCCATTTATGGATTTGTTTATGTAGTGCCATCTGTGGGCACTTTAGAAAGTACAAGGGGCCAGGTCTCTGTCCCAAGAGGCTTCCAGAAAAAATCCGATCTGTCTCTGGATGCTGCCAGCTCTGTAGTCACTCCTGGGCTCTGGTATGCACTCCCTAGAGTTGCTCATGGTTCAACATCTTTACTTGCCTTTACAAGAGCCATTGAGACGTATCTTTTTAGCCTGGCGTTTATTAATCTGTGAATGTTTTCAATAGTTGTTTTATTCTGCTTTTATTCTAAATACATACATACATACACACATACATACATAGACACAAGTGAGACCACAGAGGAAGAGAAGGAAAATGCCGGCAAGAGAAAAAACTGCCGGCATTTAGCTAGGAGATAGGAGAGGAGAGCTGGTCTTGTGGTAGCAGTTGGAAATTCTCTGTGGTGAGAGAATCCCTTTCTCATTATAGCAGAGTGCACAGAAGCACAACACAGCGGATTTAGTTAGGCATGCGTGTATGCTGAGAGTAAAGTAACTTGGAGCCAATTCATAGTTTCAAATCAATATAAAAGGCATTTATTAAGGAACTCCATTCTAGATAGGAAAGTGAGGAGTTAGGATCTCTAATCTATCTATCTAGCTGGATGCAGATGGATTCTGCATCTTCTCTGCACACATGGTGCAGGGAGGGGAGCTTGCCATGTTGCAAGGTAGGAGGCCAGGTAGGGAAGACAGAGAGGAAGGAAGTTAATCCCTAAGAGTAGCAATCTAAATTTCAAAGGGATAGTATCAGAGCAGTGGAGAAGGGGTGACCAATGTCTTGACCCTCTAGCCCTCTGACTCACTAGTCTGTCCTCCACTGTCTGAGACAAGAGACAGCGCAAAGTCCTTTAACTTCCAACAGTAGCAAGCATGACTTGTCCCCCTAGCTAAGCAGGGTCCACCCTGGTTGCATTTGAATGGGAGACTAGAAATGTGAGCACTGTAAGAGATTCCCCTCAGGGGATGGAGCTGTTCTGGGAAGAGCAGAAGGTTCCAAGTTTCCTCCCTGGCAGCATCTCCAACAAGATAGGACAAGATTATTTTTTTTAAGGACAAGATTTTTTTTAATTGAACCAACAAATTACCAAAGCATACAGTATGTTGCCAAAGCACAATTATATACAAAGTGGTTGTTTGTACATCATATATCTACAAAGATTTACGCACAAGGATTTGGAAACACACAGGGTTATAAAGTATATGCAGGCAGTACTGTACCTTGGGGATGGGGGATTACGAGGCACATCAGGTAATTGTGGGGGTGGGTGGGTGGGGAGTGGGGGTTACATCCAACGTCCATTTCCATAATTTGTCCCCTTGCTGTTTAGAAGAGATGCACTTGTCTTTTTGCACATAACCATACAAACTTTTCCAGAAGAGATTTACTGTTTCATCCACATGAACCTCTTGGTCGCGTCTTCCCTCCCTATTCCTATGCAGGAGCATTGCATAAATGACATACAGTGGTCCCTTGACTTACGAAGATAATCTGTTCCGAACGCACGTTCGTAGGTCGGAATTTTCGTAAGTCGAAAAGCGCATCCACGGAGGTCCGGAAACATTCGTAAGTCGAGGAAACCGCATCTAAAAATTCGTAGGTCGAGGAAGCCGCATCTAAACCGGCAACGACTTCCGGTATTTTTTGTCGTTCGTATGTCGAAATCTTCGGATGTCGAGTACTTCGTAAGTCGAGGGACCACTGTACAGGTTTACTAACCTGATTACGAGAAGGGGAACGTTCCAATTCCCTAGTATGAGGGCACCCGTTCCGTCCCGTTTCCTTGGAGGTTTCTTTCTGGGACCTCGAAAAGAGGTTCTATCGCTCAAACCCGAGGTTAGTTCTTCCCAAGTCTGTTTTTCCAAATCAGGCCACTCTAACAACTTGCTTACTCCCTGCCACACTCTTTTGGCTACCACACACCCTGTTAAGAAATGTGAGTGGGTTTCCCTGAATGTCTTGCCTAGCTCACTCGCTTTCTGTTTGCAGGTGATTTTAGGGCACTCTTGCTGGTCCCCTGGGAGCCATGGCTTAGCCACATTAAGTGGTAGTACTTGGTGGTATAAACACCACCTCGTTTCCCATAAATGGAAAGGGACCTTTTTCTCCTTAAAGAGAGCGATAGGGTGATGGTGGTGGTGGGGGGTTGCAACAAGTACTGTGAAGTGCGGTGTTTGTAGCATTTATGTTCTAAATCAGGTTTAAAAAACCCCACTTCTAGAATCTCTCCATAATTTGTTTTTCTTAGCTGCTTAATTGAGGAGGATCCTTCAAATAGATCCAGTTCAACCTTCCATTTTTAAAGTGTGAATAACAAATCTCTCAAGTAGTCCGGGTGTTCTCTTTTTAATACTTGTGTGATATTACTGTTGAAAGATTCTTTCCCCCAACAAGAAAGGGCTGAGAGAGATTCCTGCCTGCAACCTTGGGGAAGCCGCTGCCAGTCTGTGAAGACAATACTGAGCTAGATGGACCAATGGTCTGACTCAGTATATGGCAGCTTCTTATGTTCCTATGTAAACAAGGGAAGAAAATTGTTCCTATTACACACTTGAAGCTGAGCTAGAAAAGGTGGGCTTGGAGGTGAGAGTGGAAGGATGGAGGATGTTCCGAGAGGCAGCTCAGCCAGGCATGAGGAGCAGCAGGGGTGGGTGGGAGATACCTGAAGGTGCAGGAGACCTTTGGAAAGTGGAGACAGGGATGCATCCTGCTATGTGGGTGGAGAGATAAGAGGAGGGAATGCCATGGAGTGGGGTGAGTTTGAAGGTAGGGCTGTCCTTGCAGCAACCCTGTGAGGTAGGTTAGGCGGTTTTCTGGCTGAAGAGGAGGAAGACCAGTTTGTGCTTCTTAATGGGAGCAAATGGTTGGGAGAATCCCAGGATACATTCAGACTGGGGAAGTCGGGGGGGGGGGCGATGCATCCTCTCCAGGGCTGCACTGATGACTTCCCATAGGGCAGCCGCCCTCACCCGATCTGTCCCTGCCCCGCAGCCCTGTGAGTGACAGAAACCAGACTGGCACCTTCTGGGAGGGAGACCCACAGAGAGGCTGCTGGAAGAGGCGACCCACCCGAGGGTGCAAGCAAGGGCGGCCACGCCGGGCAGTGCGGTTGCCAACATTTCATTGCCAGAATGAGGGACACGAGTTGCGGGGGGGGGCGGGGCTGGGGGGCGGCGGGAGGTGTATGCTTGCTTTGGTCATCAAAAGCCTATCCTCGACGTCTCTGCAATTGAAGTATATGCTACTGAATAATGCCAGCATCATTGCTATGACTGAGACCATATTCAAGGGCATATGCAGGTGCCCCTTGTCAACCACCACCATTTCTTCACCCCTGAGATGAGGGACGTCCTGCGTAACGAGGGACACTTGGCAACCCGACTACGGCGGCGGGTCTTCTCGCCGCGCGGGCTGGGGTGCGACGGCCGCCCGCGAGCAACACAGCCAGGCCCGCGGGGCAGCAGCCAGCCGAACCACCACCCAGCCAGGGATGCGAAGGCTTGCGCGTCCTCCTCCTCCTCCTGCTCCAGGCAATCGGAGCCCGGCCGGGGCTGAGCCTCCGGTTCAGAGTCAGCCCCACTCGGGGCTCTCTCCTCAGTGTCGCGCTGCAAAAACTGGGAGCCCCAAATCTGAGAGCGGGGAGCCGCTGCTGCACCTGTTGCATTTCTGGCGGCCACTTGGGGGGCAGCGGCGGGGGGGGGGCAGCAGCCGCCCTCGCAGCATCCCCCCCGGCCGCCCCATCCCCACCCCCACCCCGCACTGATAACTGCTGCTGAGGAGGTGGGGAGGAGAAGGAGGCGGCGGCGGCGGCCTTTCCTGGGGGGCCGACGAGCTCCCCAACACGCGCACCTCGGGCTTTCGGCCAGGCTTCTTGTTGGAGGCGGCAGCGCGGAGACAGACAGACAGGCAGGCTTCGCCGCGCTCTCGCCCGCAGCCGCCGCCGCAGCGAGGCGCGCCGAGGGGGCTGCGGGGAGTTGTAGTTCGCTCGCCCAGGCGGCTCCGTGCGCGGCTGGGGGGGGCAAACTACAACTCCCAGAGATGCTTTGCAGCCGTCGCCGTGCTCCTGCGCGCCTCCTGCGCTCCCCGCAGCTTGAATGAGCGGCGCAAGCGGCGGCTCGGCGCTGCCCGCAGCTGCTGCCGAGCCCGGAGATCCTCGGCCGCTGCCGCCCGGCCAGGACCCTCCCTGCGCTGCCCCCCCGCCCCGCCCCGCCCCGCGAGAAAAGCCTCCCAGCGCAGGGAGCGGGGTCGGCGGAGGGCAGGATGGAGCTCCTGGAGGCGGCAGCATCAGCATCAGCATCAGCATCAGCGAAGAGCCCCGGATCCCCCCGCCGTCCGCCTGCCGGGGCTGGAGGTGCAGACCCCGCCAGAGCCTGGGCGTCCGAGGAGGAGGCGGCGACTGGCCAGGTAGGACTGGGCGGCGGCAGCAGCAGCAGCAGGAGGCGGCGGCACGTCTGAGGGCGCCGTTGCGTGTCTGCTGCTGCATCTGACTGCCGCGGCTGCGTGCAGCACAGCCCGTGCCATGCAGCGCCAGCAGCAGCAGCAGGCAAGCAACTTCCTTGCCTGGGATTGCACTTGGGAGGAGCGGGCGGCGGGGTGGGGTCTTCCTGGGAGAGCGGAGGAGAGAGACCCCGGTGGTGGGCGAAGGGCTCCGGTGCTGCGTGCCCGGAACTCTGGGAGTGAGCAGGGCGAGCCACAGGTTGAGCGGGACCCTCCTGGCGGCCGGCGAGGCCAGCAACTTCAGCAGCAGCAACAGACCTGGCCGCCTGTCTTAAGGGTACCGTGAAGGGAGGAGAGCTGGTCTTGTGGGAGCAAGCATGGATTGCCACCTTTGCTAAGCACGGTCTGCCCTGGTTTGCATTTGGATGGGAGACCACCTGTGCCCACCCTGTAAGATATTCCTGTTAGGGCGTGGGGCCGTTCTGGGAAGAGCAGCATTCAATATAGAATTCAATATATACTAGCGAAGTTGGATTTGGGACCAAAGCAAGAACAATTGTGGTGTACCAGGTCCAGCAGGTGGGTCTGTGCCTCTTGCAGTGTGGGCTGTACCCACAACATAGCAGTATACACGTAGTAAGGAAACAGGCATTGGACTTTTAAAATCAGACACAGTTGGAGTGTCTAATGAAGTGAACCAGGATGAAGTAAATTTTCCGGTTAGATAGAACTGGTTCTTGGGCAGACCGCAGATGATGCCGAAGAACTCTGTTTAATTTAAAAAACTGGCATAGGAACATAGGAAGCTTCCTCCTACTGAATCAGACCCTTGGTCCATCTAGCTCGGCATTGTCTGCATAGACCGGCAGCAGCTTCTCCAAGGTTGCAGGCAGGAGTCTCTCTCCCAGCCCTCTCTTGGAGATGCTGCCAGGGAGGGAACTGGGAACCTCTTGCATGCAAGCATATGCAACAACCGTGGTCATATTGGGGATATTGCTCCTCTCTTTTGGTGGTCAGCATAGTAGTAGGCGGCTCTGTGTCATGGGATGACCAAGTAGGCAGTTCTCAGTTACATAACAAGGAGTAGGCTTACCTATGAGCACAGATATGCCATGCAGTTACTCCAGATGAACAGTTGCTTAATCACAATGCACTGACTACTGGAGAGACTGTTATAAGAAACCAAGACCCTGGACTGTCATCCTTGGTGATGTCACAGATATGAACCAGAAAGGAATGAAAGAGGCAGAAGAGGATGCCAGAGGAAAAAAGGAACATAGGAAGCTGCCTTATACCCAGCCAGACCCTTGGTTGGTCTAGCTCAGTGGCTCTCTAGGGTTTTCGGGCAGGAATCTTTCCCAGTCCTACCTGGAGATGCTGCTAGAAATCCAGGCTCCTCTTCTGGGTGGTTATTTGAATACCAGGATCCTCGTTAGGAGTGTTGGGTGTTCTCAGTCAGTTCCTGTCCCTGCTGACACCCGCCTGCCTGGGTCCTCTCTGTGGCCCCCAGCTCCAGCTGGCCTAGAAGCCGGGGTCAGACTCGGCTCTCTCTTGTGGTTTCTCGGTTTTCTGTCTGAACTGCTGCCCATTTAACTGAGCAATTCCTCCGCTGCCTTCAGTAATGCTTTTTGTCCCCCCCACCTTTTTCTATTGGATGTTGCAATTCTGCTGTAGCATCGGCATTTGGACGGCCCTGTATCTGAACGGGGGCTCCCTGAAATCTCCACCTCCTCTCTACCCCTTCTATATGTGGCGTTTTTTTTTATTCTGTAGCATTAGGCAGGGGTTCCCAAGTTCGAGTCCCCCAATCATTTTGGACTACAACTCCCATCATCCCCTAAGGCCATTATGGCTGGGGATGATGGGAGCTGTAGTCCAACCACACCTGGGAACCTAAGGTGGGGGCTCCTGCCTTGAGGG
The DNA here is from genome assembly GCF_027244095.1 of Hemicordylus capensis. NCBI lineage: Eukaryota > Metazoa > Chordata > Lepidosauria > Squamata > Cordylidae > Hemicordylus > Hemicordylus capensis. The sequence goes on from NC_069662.1 coordinate 169,740,946, forward strand.
GCTGAAAGGAAGGACTAAACATGCCTCGGATCAGTGTATCCCTGACTGCCGGAGAGGCTGTGACAGCAGCAGGGATACTGAGCTGCCCCTGGAGAGCCGACCTTTACCTTGAATAGTCCTGGTGAAGCAGAAGTGGGGTGCACTCACAGTGCCTTCCCCAGTTTGCTGCTCACTCTGCTCCCCATCTGCTGGAGCAAGCAGCTCTTTGGGATGGCCTCTGCAGGCTGGGATGGTGAGCAAAAGGACCCAGGGACATAAGGACAGCCCTGCTGGATCAGGCCCAAGGAAGCCTATCTGGTCCAGCCTCCTGTTTCACACAGGGGCCCACCAGATGCCTCTGGGGAGCCCACAGGCCAGAGATGAAGGCCTGCCCTCTCTCCTGCTGTGGCTCCCCTGCAACTGACATTGAGAGGCTGTTTAACATCTACATGAAGCCTCTGGGAGAGGTCATCCGGAGACTTGGACTGAGTTGTCAGCAATATGCAGATGACGCTCAGCTCTATCTCTCCTTGTCACCGGATGCTAGGGAGGCGGTGGATGTCCTGAATCGGGGGCTGGAGGCCGTGATGGGCTGGATGTGGGCTAATAAACTGAGACTGAATCCAGACAAGACAGAGGTAATGTTGGTCAGTAGGAAAGCCAATCGGGATGAGGAGATTTTACCAGTTCTGGATGGGGTTGCACTCCCCTTGAAGGAGCAAGTACGCAGCTTGGGGGTATTACTGGACCCGGCTCTGCTTTTGGAGGCTCAGGTGGAGGTGGTGGCCAGGGGTGCCTTTGCCTTTTGCCTTCGGCTAGTGCGCCAGCTGCGTCCCTTTCTCGAGAAGGCAGATCTGGCCACAGTTACCCATGCCTTAGTCACGTCACGGCTGGATTACTGCAATGAGCTCTACGTGGGGCTGCCCTTGAAGAATATCCGGAAACTGCAGCTTGTACAAAATGCGGCAGCTAGGGTTCTATCTGGAGCTGCCCGGTGTGATCACATCACACCTATTTTGAAAGAGCTGCACTGGCTACCAGTTTGTTTCTGGGTCCAATTCAAGGTGCTGGTTTTGACTTTTAAAGCCCTTAACGATTTGGGCCCAGGATACCTGGGGGACCGCCTGCTCCCAAGGGTTTCTGCCTGCTTGATGAGATCATCTGAGGGGGCTCTGCTCCGACAATGAGGGAGGCTAGGTTGTCATGCATGCGGGACAGGGCCTTCTCTGTTGCTGCCCCCAGGCTTTGGAATGCTCTCCCAGTGGCCATTCGCTCCTCAGACTCCGTCACAGTTTTTAGAAAGCTGGTTAAATCTTGGCTTTTTATCCAGGCCTTTACATGATTGTTTTATTGTTGCTTCTGTGTGTTTTTATCCATGTTTTTAATCCATGTTTTCTGTATTTGTGTATTATATATTTTAATATCAGATTGTTTATATATATTTTTAGCTAAATACTTTTAATTCATTTTTATTATGTGTTTCAGCTTTTGTAAACTGCCTTGTGATTGTTTTAATGAAAGGCGGTATATAAATCAAACAATAAAATAAATAAATAAATAAAATTATGTCTCTGAGGCTGGAAATGGCTTATAGCCATCAGACTAGCAGCCATTGATAGACCTGTCCACCATGAATTTGTTTAAGCCCCCTTTAAAGCCACCCAAGCTAGTGGCCATCAACACATCCCGTGGCAGAGAATCCCATAGATTCATTATGCACTGTGTGAAGAAGGACTCCCTCTTGTCTGTCTTAAATTTCCCGGCCTTCAGTTTCATGGGGTGACCCCTGGTTCTAGTATTGTAAGAGAGGGAGAAATATTTCTCTCTGTTCACTCTCTCTACTCCATGCATGATTTTATAGACCTCTATCATGTCTCCCCGCAGTCATCTTTTTTCTAAATTAAAAAGCCCCAGGTGTTGTAGCCTAGCCTCACAAGAAAGGTGCTCTAGGCCCCTGATCATCTTGGTTGCCCTCTTCTGCACCTTTTCCAGTTCTACAATGTCCTTTTTTAGATGTGGTGACCAGAATTGTACACAGTACTCCAGGTGTGGCCGCACCATAGTTTTGTATAAGGGCATTATAATATTAGCAGTTGTATTTTCACCCCCCTTCCTAATGATCCCTAGCATGTGATGTGGATGGGGCTCATTCCTGGGTCCGCTTAACCAATCAGTCAGACACAAGGATTGGGAATTATTAATTGAGGCTTTATTGCTTCTGCAGATAGCAATAGGTAATCAGTAGGCTCATGCTCTCAAACCGATTACAGTTTGGTTACAGGTGCACCTTACAGTTATACAAACAATCTAAATGGTGTTGACACCCTAGACACAGTATGGTGGTCTAAGTATCTAGTACACATGTGAATCCCTGATTCATTGTTCATCAGGTGATTACTCCTTATTTGGATAGATCCTGTTTTCTAGCAGTGGGAACCTTAGCTGTGTTAGCAAGTTTCACAGATACAATTTAGCTGGAGAGAGATAATGACGTTAATCATGAGAGGCAGTGATGTCCCTGAGTTAGGTTAGGTTACTTTAAGTTAGAATGGGGTTTTCTAGGCAAAAATGGAGTTTCTTTGGTTTTCTAAACATATCACATGGAATGGGCCTTTTTCACAGCTGCTGTGCACTGAGCCGACACTTTCAATGAAATGTCCACCATGACCCCAAGCTCTCAATCCTGGTCAGTCACTGACAGCTCAGATCCCATTGGCGTATATGTGAAGTTGGAGTGTTTTGCCCCAATATGCATCACTTTATCACATTTGCCATTTTGTCACCCACTCACCAAGTTTGGTGGGATCCTTTGGAGCTCCTCGCAATCTCTTTTGGATTTCACCACCCTAAATAGTTTTGTGTCATCTGCAAATTTGGCCCCTTGGCTGCTTATCCCAACTTCTAGATCATTTGTGTATACATTTAAAAAGTTCTGGTCCCAGTACCGATCCCTGGGGGACCCCACTTCTTACTTCCCTCTATGTAGAGAACTGTCCATTTATTCCTACCCTTTATTTCCTGTCCTTCAACCAGTTACCGATCCACATGTGAACCTGTCCCCTTATCCCATGACTGCTAAGTTTATGCAAGACCCTTTGGTGGGGAAGGCAAGAGTTGTGTGTGTGTGTGTGTGTGTGTGTGTAGGGTTGGTAGTGTCTCCTGCTGCTGCATCTGTGCTGCTGAAAGTAAAGAGAGATTCTCTGGGCTGCTGCCAGGCCACCCCAGATGGGAGCCCTTTCTTAAAGGATGATGTGAGGGCCCTGCTCAAGGGTTCCTCCATGAGGAAAGTGGGAACAAGGAGGACTTGTGTGTTAGAAGGAAAGAAAGAGGTTCCTCCCAGCAGGAGTTGCCAGGCAGGGCTCATCTTGGTTTGCTTTTGGGAGACCTCGCTAGAGTTTTCTGATTGAGGCAGATAATGCAGGAGGGTTGATCTGAATGGCTGGCTTAGTTCCTTGTTTGGGGTTCTTGCTCAGAACGACACTTTTATGGCCATTATTGATCAGTACATTATGAAAAGAAAGTGGACTTACATTGGCTGGCATCTCAGCTGGCCCGAGAGATTGGTTATTCAGTGGCTGCACCACACAGCCCATGAGAAGATCCCATGGGAATGCTGCTCTTGTGGCCGCAAGCATGAATTGTCCCCTTTGCTAAGCAGGGTCTGCTGCCCTAGTTTGCATTTGAATGGGAGAAGAGCAGGCTACTAAATTAGCCCCACTTGAAATGTCCTTCAAGATGCTTCCTTCATGTATGTATCCATATACATATCTGGTATATCGGTATAAAGAAACTTTTTTTTAGTAAGCAAGGGGGGAAATCCTGCAGGATGAGAGCTGAAGGGTCAAAGCTGTGAACCAGCACTGAAAAACCTCTTTAAAATCTTTGCGTGCCTGTTATCAAACCAGTGCCACGTACCTTTAAAGTTATCGGAAACTATACAAGCCCTAGTTGTAGCCCAATAAATTCAAACAACTGTCAAATTTTTCAAATTGGTTGTGAGAGGAGAAAGCAATAGGGTACATCTGCCTGGATTTTTGGTAGTGCTATTTATTTATTTATTTATTTATTTAATTGTTAAATTTATATACCACCTTTCATTAAAGACAATCCCAAGTCAGTTCACATAGAAAAATTAAAACAAGACTATAAAAATTACACAATTAATACATTAAGCTAAAATATAAAAACAGAGCCAAAAGATTTAAAAATAACCATACAAAATACAAAGAAGCAGCAGTGGAGACAATCACATAAAAACCTGGGTAAAAAGCCAAGTTTTTACATGCTTTCTAAAAACCATGATGGAGACTGAGGAGCAAATAGCCACCTGGAGAGCATTCCAGAGTCTGGGGGCAGCACTGTAAGACATTCCCCTTAGGGGAGGGGGCTGCAGCTCGGTGGAAGAGCCCCTGCTTGCTTCCATGCAGAAGGTCCTAAGTTCCCTCCCTGGCAGCATCTCCAGATAGGGCTGAGAGAGACTCCAGCCTGCAACCTGGGAGAAACCGCTGCCAGTCTGGGTAGACAATACTGAGCGAGATGGACCAAGGGTCGGACTCAGTATGAGGCAGAGTCCTATGAACTACCAGATCCCTCGGAAGGCTGAAGAGGATGCTGAAGTCCAGCCCTTGAATCACTGCTGCGGCCTTGGCCCCATGGAGCAAACTGATGTCCCATACAATGCCGTGGACAACCCTCTACATTTCGGTCAGCCCTGATTGGAATTCCTCCATCTTTTCAAATGCTTCTAGAGCAATTGACAGTTTGTGTGTGGGGGTGGGGTGGGGGGGTGGGGATGGGGAAGGCATTTTTCCTCCTCTAATTTTTTTTTTTAAGTTCATTCAGTTTGGTACTGAAATTCTGGGGTTATTAGCCTGGTGCGCTTAGCTAATTGAACTCACCAAACCAGAGACCGTTTTCAAAGCTTTATTTGCCTCTGCAGAGCAAAAAGGCAAACCCTGGGAATCGTTTCCAGAGCAGGGCAGCACAGCCGAATGGCTGCCGGGGTTTATAGACAGCTTGATACAGTTTCAGCACAATTTATTATTTATTTGTTGAATTTCAACAATCAGCAATAACAACCAGCTTGACAGGTAGTCTTGTATACATCGCTGTGTTAGTCTCTGAAGAGTCTATGGCTCTCTTTGTGAGTGTCATAAATACTTTGCCTCTAGTGTGAGCTATCTTCTTTATCAGTAACTTTCCTGCCTGTGAGCTGCACGTCCTGCAGGAAGACACAGCAATTCGCATCTTGTTGCTAAATCCAAGGCTGTTACAGCAAAGGGTGGAAAACAGACCAAATGCTTTCTGCGTGAGAACAAACGACTCACAAAATGGAGCAAACTCTTGCTCAGTTTGTCTAGGAATCGAAAATGGCGCGGCTGTAGCTAATTTTCAGGTAACAAGTTGGTTGATAGGATGGTTGAACTGCAGAAGAGTCTCCATTTCACACGGCTCCCCCCCCCCCAGCTCACTAGGATGTAGTCTTGCACTTGGCCAGATGCAATTCCTGGGACACGTGTGCAAGAGTGCCCTTGAGCATGCACAGAGTGCTGCCCACTCACCTCTGAGTAATTGCAGTCGTTGCCTGCACACTTGAGACTGGGGGGGGTGGGGTGGTTCCTTGTAAAAGAAAATGATTTTGAAGAAGAATTGACCCCTGGCACATCTTATTTTAAAGACTGCCTTAAGGCAGATGCACCCTCAGTGAGCTCTGGCCCCTTAACCAGAGGCGTAACTAGGGAAAATGGCGCCCGGGGCAAGCACTGAAATGGCACCCCCCGCACCCCCTGTCCCCCCAACATAATACATTATACTTAGGTTTTTCCTCACAAGCGCCCGCCGCCGCCGCCAAGCCAGGCCACTGACTGGCTGCCAGGCACCAGCAAAGCAATGGGGGGGGCGGCGCGGAAGGGACTGCTCATGGGGGAGGGGGCACCGACGCGCTCCCTTGACTGCTGCAGCGCTGCTGCACTGAGCAGGAAACATTTGTATTAACAATTAAAAAAAAAAATTAAAAAAAAATTTTTTTGTCATGGCGGTGCCCCCCACATGACCAGAAAAGATGGCGCCCGGGGCACGTGCCCCCCTGCCCCCCCTATAGTTACGCCTCTGCTATGGCTGTGCGGGTGGTGGTGCTGGGGAATGTTGATTATTTTGGTGTCTGCATCATTGGTGCCCATCCGGCTTCCTGCAGCAGAGTTGCGTGCGGCGTTTCTCTGTCCCCAACTGCAAACGTGCCTCTGGGACATTAAGAATGGATGGATTCTGTCGTCCAGATGCTGTCTGGGGTGGGGTCTTGCTTTGTTCTGCTAAGCCCAATTCTGTAGCTTTCTGTGGTTGTTTAAATTTGCATTCTGGAGCACTTGTTTCTAGATAATGCATGGAGATTTTGTGAAATAAATGAGCCATTGTGGCTGGGATTGATGGGAGTTGTAGTCCAACCATTCTGGGGACCCCTTCTGCCACCCTAGCAGATATCTTCTAAAGAGAGTGTGATGTCTTAAAAATTGGAGTCATGAATAGCAAAGACTTTGGAATGGTCTAAACGAAGATGACGGCGGATATTTATATACCCCTTGTCAAAAGTTCCCAAAACGGTTTACATAGATACATGGCCTTTTGTGCACAGGATTGTTGATTAGGAGATTGTTGCAAGGAGACGAAGTTTCTGTTGAGACTGGTTGCTGGCTATTTATTATTATTATTATTATTAAAAATATGTATACCCCGCCTCTCCAGTGCACTGCTGCTTGGGGTGGCTTACAGTGTTCCCTGTAAGAGGAATTCCGAGATGTTGTTGTCTACAACTCCCAGCATCCCCAGCTGCAATGGCCTTTGGCTGGGGATTCTGGGAGTTGTAGTCAACATCTGGGAATCCCTCTTACAGGGAACACTGGTGGCTTACAATATTAATAAAACAGTCACAATATAGAACAATAAAAATCAATAAAATTTTAAAAAGTTAAAGGACCAGGCTGGAATCACAATTAAAACGACAAAAAAAAATTGAAATACAAAGTTCTCAGTAGCAAGCTACACACTAAGAAACCTACCAGATATAAGCAGCGGGTAAAATATTAAAAAGCCTCTCTAAAGAGACGTGTCTTCAGTTGTTTCTTAAAGACTCTGAGGGAGGGTTGACGTGTGTTCATGGTTGACATGAAAACAACCCAGACTTGGTGATGTTCTTATTCTAGTTGCTGCTCTTATCCTTTTAAAAAAGATGGATGGCCCAGGCCACGCCTTGGGGAAGAAGAGAGACCCTGGTTGTTTTATTTGTATAAAAACACGAGATGCGGTGAGTGTGGGCAGGGTGGCTGGCGCATTGCCGTTCCGTGAGCTCCAGATGCTCATGGGCTCCGGCAAGAAGTGTCGGCATTCTCTCATCCCAGGTGGCAGCCTGCCTAGCAGCTGCCTTTTGCAGGAACTGCAGTTTCCGGGCAGTCTTCAAAGGCAGCCTCCACCATGTACAGGCATGATTGTGGTGGTCTGATTTTGAGGTTATCGGAGCCTGCTGCCTCCCTCGCCCTTTCACAACCCCTGTGCCTCGGGGCCTGGCGGCTGGACCACAAGCCTGAATGGTAAATCCCGCTCTCCAAATGTCTGTGATCCTGATATTTGCTCGGAGCATCCCCAGGTGTGAAAGCTCAGGGGCATCCTCCTACATTTCCTTGCTGTCAAAACACAAATCTCCACCGCTGATCTTTGCATGGTTGAGGTAACCCTTAAATGGCAGGAATGCTAAAGAACAATGATCAAGCATCACTCAGGATGGAAGCTGAGCTGAGGAGCGCATGGCAAAGCTTCAGCATCGCAACTCCTGTTGAAAATACCAGCCTGTCAGGCTGTGTTAGGCCAAATCAGCTGTGCCAACCTCAGAGAGACACGGAAGGGACCCTGGAAGGTGTTGACAGACATCACTGGGGAAAGCACCATTTGGGGAGGGGCAAAAAGGGGGGGTTCTGGTGCACTTGCAGATATGCAGAATGCAATGGGGAATTTGGAGAGGAAAAGAGCATTTCACTTGAGGCAGCTGTCAATGAGGAAATCTTCATTATTTATTTATTTTATTTTATTTTATTTTATTTTATTTTATTTATTCGATTTCTATACCGCCCTTCCAAAAATGGCTCAGGGCAGTTTACACAGAGAAATAAAAAACAAATAAGATGGAACCCTGTCCCCAAAGGGCTCACAATCTAAAAAGAAATATGAGATAGACACCAGCAACAGTCACTGGAGGTCCTGTGCTGGGGGTGGATCGGGCCAGTTACTCTCCCCCTGCTAAATAAAGAGAATCACCACGTTAAAAGGTGCCTCTTTGCCAAGTTAGCAGGGGTGGTGATGGTGGTGTGTTCCAAAGATTTTCCCCTTTCCCTCTCCTGAGCACATAGATTACCGTGTTTACCTGAACAGAAAATGACCTCAAATTTTAGACAACCCCCTTAAAAATAGATATTAAATACAGATTTTATGTGTATGTACCTGAAAGGAAGTGGACTCTGAATTTAAGACAACCTTCTGATTTCTAACATCAAAGGACCTGAAAAAAAAATCTAGTCATGGATTCAGGAAAATACGGTAGTTTTATCAGCATATCCTTGAAAAGTGGTGTGTAAATATCCGCCGTATTTGTGTATCATGCTGGTTTCTGCCTTTAAAGCCCTCAACAGTTTGGGCCCTAGATATCTGAAGGACCATCTGCTGCCAAATATTTCCACCTGCCCAGCAAGATCATCTGAGGAAGCCATGTATTCAAACAGCACAACGTCCTGTGACTTCTTAAGGACTGGCGAACTCTATTGCGATGTAAGCTTTCATAAGAGACAGCCTACGTCATTGGGTGCATGTCCTCCATATGTTAGTGGGCTGGATAAATTGTGCTTGATACTCCTCTGAGTGGAAGCAATCTGCGTAGCTGGTGTTGGGAGGGACTGGTGACCCCTGGGCAGACGGTTAACGACCCCAAGGAGTTTCCTTCCTGCGCGAGAGACGTTGTTGCTTTATCATTGTGCTTCAGCCATCTGGGCTGGATTACCGAACAGTGAGTTCTGCAGGCATCTGGTTCTTCTCTGCCCAACCACGGTCTTATCTGGAGTTTTGACAAAGGCACTTAGAGAAGAGGGCCAGCCATTCTGGTCAAGGTCGCTTTTCAGCAGGGGGAGGAAAGGCATAGGAAGCTGCCATATCCTGAGTCAGACCGTTGGTCTCTCCAGCTCAGTATTGTCTTCCCAGACTGGCAGCGGCTTCTCCAAGGTTGCAGGCAGGAGTCTCTCTCAGTCCTATCTCGGGGATGCTGCCAGGGAGCAGTGTTTTTTCATTTGTGTGTGGAACGAGTTTTGTTCTGGGCGGCAGTATCAAGGCAGTGTGTGCGCACATGCTTTAAGAGTGGGGCCTTCCTGATCCAACCTGAGCGGGATCTAAAATTAACTGAGCGGACATAAAAAAACTTGTGAGTTCGTGAACGTGCGCACGCCTTAGAGGGAACACTGCCAGGGAGGGAACTTGGAACCTGAGGTGCTCTTCCCAGAGTGGCCCCATCTCCTAAGGGGAAAATCTTACCAGTGCTCACACATGTAGTCTCCCATTCAAATGCAACCAGGGCAGACCCCGCTTAGCAAAGGGGACAGTTCATGCTTGCTACCACAAGACCAGATCTCCTTCCTAAATCTTTTTCCCTAAAGGCGAAAGCTTTTGATTTAGAAAGTTTTAGATTTCTTACTTTGATTTTTTTTTTAAAGAAGGGAACTTGACAGAGGCTTATAAAATTGTATATGGTATGGAGAAAGTGGATGGGGAGAGGTTTTTCTCCCTCATATCAGAATTTGAGGTCACTCCTAATGGCACAGTGGGGAAATGCCTTGACTAGCAAGCCAGAGGTTGCCAGTTCAAATCCCCGCTAGTATTTTTCCTATAACATCTACAGGTATATCTGGCAGCAGTGATATGGGAAGATGCTGAAAGGCATCATTTCATACTGTGTGGGAGATGGCAATGGTAAACCCCTCCTGTATACTACCAAAGACAACCACAGGGCTCTGTGGGTGCCAGGAGTTGACACCGACCTGACGGCACACTTTACCTTTACAGTGAACAGGAGATTTGGAACCAAAAAGAAAGAGGACTTATTTGCTTCTTTCTTTTATATTCACCTTCTGCATAAATTGTATCTGAATCACATATTTATCTATTTATGTATTCTTTCATTTATTTCCAATATTTATACCCTGCCTTCCTATAAAACAACCAGGGTGACTAACAAATGAAATACTCAATACATAGACTTAGAAAATGACCCCACCAAAGCAGTTGTTATAAGCACACTTGCTAGGGAGGAAGTTAAGCTTGTAGGATCTGCTTTCAAGAAAACACACTTAGTGCTAGGCTGCAAATCATCTACACTTGTTCTTTTATGAAAGAATAATTCTGTTCTTTCAGAAATTCCTTCTGTAATCAGTTACTTGCAGTGTTTGGACAATCGGCATTAAAGAGAGTGCCTTTCTTCACGAACCTTGATGACCTATTAAGTTCATCGGGGGAAGTCTGGTTGCGGCTACCACAGGTTTGTTTGGTGGTGACCCCAAACCGGGCCTTCTCTAGGGTTGCCCCAGCTCTTTGGAATGTGCTCTCAAATGAAATAGGAAGCTCCCCATCTCTGGCTGTTTTTAAGCGACTCTTGAAAACATACCTATTTTATCAAACTTTGAGTTTATGATGTTTTAAAGTTTCATTGATGGTTATTTTAATTTCTTGTGTGTTAATTTGTAAACTGCCCAGAGATTTTATATGGGGCAGTATATAAATGTGATAATAACTAACTAACTAACTAACTAAATCTCAGAGGTCTTTGACCTTTCAGCTTCCATCTAAACCTTTAATAAGGTCCCAGATATGGTCTGAAGACCAATGGTGAAGCCCCTTTGCTGAAGCTAAGCTGGTCTGGATCTGGTCACTACCTGGATGAGAGGCTGCTCGGGAACCTGCCATGCCTGTGGCCTTGAGTTCTAGCCTAGAAGATAGGTGTGAGAGGTAAAGCTAAACAATAACCTTCAGGCCCTGAGATGTCCTCTCCCAGCGTGTCAAACCCACGTTGCACCTTGATACACTGAGGAGCTCCGGGCACTGAAGCGAGCCATTGAATGGCTGGAGCACAAAAGGTGAAAGACCTGAGCCACTTTGGAAGGGCAGTATAAAAATTGAATGAATAAATAAATAATAAGACACGTGCTGAATACAAGCAAACACAGGCTAGAGCCCATTTCAGGGCCTCCTCTGTTGCAGTCACAGAGCATTTCTCTGCTGGAGCAACCCCCACTTTACCCCAATGACCCTCTTGCCAGGCTGCACAGGCAGAAGGAAGACACTTGTGTTGACCTTGTGAAGCTGAAAGGAAGAAGATCTGGTGTTGCCGGCTGCTAGAAACCATGGTCAGCTCAGCTATCTAGGCCAGCCAAAATTGGTGGGCCCGGATAAGCCATCTCGCATTGGGTTTAACCACACCTTCCTGAGAGTTTGAAACATTTAATTCTCTAAGGCATACCCGTGGCTAATCCCATGTGTGGCAGCTCTTGTGAGAGTTCGAAGAGCTGCCGGATAGGCTAGCCACGGGATGGGTGGGGGGGAGGATGGTGGCAGTGGCAGCGGCCTGTCGGTGTGTGTGTGTGGGCGGGAAGGGCCCCGAGAAAATGGCGGTGGCGATTTGGCCGAAGGAGGCAGCAGGGTTAGGGGAAGGAGGTGGCAGCGGGCAGGCGACAAAATGGCAACAGCATGGGGGGTGATGACGGGCGACAAACTAGAGGCGCAGATGCTCTGTGCCCGGCCCAGCTAGTTGTCATTGTTTTACAAAATGTGTGCACTAGCTTCCAACAAGTGCTGCCATATATCAGTGTATTTATACATTGGAAACCACCTTGGAGAGAGTGATGTTTTCAGTAGGTGATGTTGCACCAGGCAGCATCCGTTGGTGATTGGGATGCTCGTGGGAGCAAGTGAGTAATGGATGTGTGTGTGGGGGGGGGGGCAGCATCAACTCGGCCCCCAGTTGCCAGCCACTGGCCTTGATTTCTGGGCTTGGCACTGGCTGGGCTTCCAGAGGCAGAAGCATCCGACTGCAACCAGCAGCTTTCACAAGCCATCGGGAGGAAGGGTTGATGGGACACCATGAGCCACGTGCTGAACGGCATCCAGGCCTGCCAAGGGCCGTCTGCCTGGCAGTCTGCACGCATTAGGTTGATCGATAATGGGTTGCCTCCGCCGATCGTGCCAGCGTTGCAGCGTGTCCACTGGGATGACACAGAGTCCTGCTGGCGTCTGGCGAAGTGCGCGGTCAGGTGACAGGCGGAAATGTCGGAAGCCAGGCGGAGAGCGCAGAAGCGGCTTTGCTGGAAGCGTCTCCTTTCCTCGGCGCCCTGATTCCTTGCCCTGCTGACCCCTACTGACCCCACAAGGCTGTTTAATAGTCCTTAATGAGTTGCTTGTGCAAGTCTGTAATTATGAGTTACATAATGAAATGCAATTATGGTAAGTAGTGTGTGTGTGTGTTGTAAAGTGTCTGAAGGACTGAATCCTATAATCCCCTCCCCCTGGGGCCCCTGGTGAGTTCCCAGCCTGGGAAACTGGTTAGAGGGCAGGGATTGTCCCCCACAAGTGTGGGGCTCAGTGGGCCTTAGAAGTCCAGTGCAACTGCAGGAAAGGCGTCTGCCCCCTTCCTTAGGGCCAAGCTGCATCGGCTGTCATGTTTTAGCGCTGGGTTTCCGAGCATCTTCGTAACCCAGCATGACTTCGGGGACTTTCCCTGCCTTCCTCTCCAGCTCCGAACTGGATGGAGGAGTGGGCAGGGTTCTGGATTAAGATGGGGATGTCCCAGGCCAGATTCCATCCCCCATTCAGCCATGAAGCTCAGGCCTGTCACTGTCTCTCTGCCCAGCCTGCCTCACAGGGTTGTTGTGAGGATAAGAGAGGGAGGCAAGTCAAGCTTGTAGGCTGCTCTGATCTCTTTGGAGGAAGGGTAGACAGTGATACTGTGGAGGAGGCACTGGCTCCGAAGGGCAGGCTGCAAGAACCAGCCCAGTTCCCCAAACTTGTAGCTGGGGAGGGACACGGGATTATCTTGAGCCCTGTGTGAAAGCCCTGTGGGGTGGGAGGCGGGGAGAAGATCCCGATGGGACCTGGTAGATCTCTCTATTATATGGGCATAACCTGTATCTAAGCTCCTATTTTTTAGGGGCTCATCTTAAATTCAGAATGGTCTTGTATTTGGGTAAATACGATATCGTGCGTTAAGATTGCAGAGGACTAGCTACATGATGCAGAGGCAGGCAAGGTGTGGCTCTGCAGATGTTGTTGGACTACAACCCCCATCATCCACAGCAACAACTTATTACAGCTAGGTATGATAAGAGTTGTAGTTCACCACTTGGTGCTAGCCAGGGCTGCATGGACGTGGTTCTGCTGTGGAGGTCTCCTGGGGCTTAGGTTGAATTTTGTGGGAAACAGCATTGAACTGCTCCAGCCTTGAGGCGTGAGCCTTGTGGGGGCAAAGTGGGCATAGCCCCTCTCAAGATCTCCGCCCGCAGCTGCCCTTTGACTTGCCTAACGATAAGTTGCAGGCACCATTTTGAATTCAGTAACATGGGCATCCATTCTGTCTCTCAAGACTCTACTGCTCTGAAACCTGCAGTTTGTGTGGCTTGGGTGGGCTTCTACTGTCTTACCACATAAAATAAAATTGCGGCGAATGATGATGGGAGTTTTATTCCAAGAACAGCTGGAGAGCTTCAGACTGGCCACCTCAGGCTAGATAATTTATGGCAAGTCGAGTATTTCTAGGCAGCAACCATCACAACATCTGGACTAGACATGATATTTTGTTCGTTCCCTCCCAGCATTTCCATGCCAGCAAAGACAGATTTTCCTCCAATTGAGGCGGCCGGGGGTGGGGGGGAAGGGATGCTTTGCTTTGAGGATTCCTTTGCAGGGAGAGCAAAAGCAGGTGGTCTTTGGAAGAGCTGGATCCTTTCATTTTATTCCAAGGAAGGAGCAGAAGCACAAAGAAGGCATGAAAGAAGACCCTTTTTCAAGCAAAGAATCTCCTAGCTTCAATTTGCTTGCAAAGATCGGCTTGTTTATCCTTCTAGCTCCATCATTTTAATCAGATCCCTGGCTATGGAAGTTATGGAATCAGGCACCTCTGGAACTTGAATTTTAAAATTGAGTACTGGAAAATTTCAGATTTGAATTCTGAAACTTTCCCCAAATTCTGAATTGTGTGGAATTTTGTTTCACTTTTGTGTAGAAGAACTTGATTTTGCATACTGCAGTAGTGGTAAAGTAAAGTGTGCTGTCAAGTGAATTTCGACTCCTGGCTGTGGTTTTCTTTTGTAGGATACAGGAGGGGTTTACCGATATTGCTTCCTCCTGCGCAGTCTGAGCTGATGCCTTTCAGCCTCTTCCTATATTGCTGCTTCCTGTAGATGCCTGAATTCTGGACCACTTGAATAGTTTGTGTGAATTGGTATCTCAGTTGGTTATTCTGCAGTTTGGGGTTTTGTTTAACATGAAAAGTCAGTGAATTGTTTTTTGAACCTTTCTTTTGTTGCTCGAAGACTGGAGATGGAGTTTGGGCATGGCTGTGTGTGTACATCGGAACCTGTCACAGGCACCAGGAGCCATTTGGTCAGGACAAATGTGGTTTTGAAATTGTTACAGAATTGTGCATGGCATGGGAAAGGTGGCTGGAGGGAGTTTTTTCTCTTTTTCCCTTGATACTAGTGCGACTGATTGGCAATAGAAAAAAGGACTTCTTCATACAATGCATAATTAATTTATGGAATTTACTGCTGTGAATTGTGGTAATGATTACTGGTGTAGATGCCCTTTAAAAAAAAAAGAGGTTACGCAAATTCATGGAGAAAGAGAGGCCTATAAACCACGATTTATAGACTCCCACCCGAGCATCCCTCCAGTGGCTGTTGCTGGTGTCTCTCTTACATGTCTTCTTTAGATTGTGAGCCTTTTGGGGACAGGGAGCCGTGTTTGTTTGTTTGTTTGTATGTATGTATGTATGTATGTAAACCGCTTTGGGAACTTTGAAAAGCAGTATATAAATATTAATCGTATTTGTCGTCGTATTTGTATATAAATATTCATTGTAAATATTTGTCGTATTCGTTGTATGATCACTATGTGGACCTACCATGTTCAAAGGCAGTCTATCTTTGAATATAGGCTCTTGGAAGCAGTAGCAGTAGGGGAGGGGAATTTCCTGCAGGCCCTGTTTGTGGGCTTCCCAGAAGCATCTATTGGACCACTCAGGGAAGCAGGAAGCTGGTCTAGATGGGCCTCCAGTCCTCCCCTCATATGTACTTCTGTCACCTGAGTCTTGAGTATGACGCAGGATAAAACTCCTAAATAAATGTGCTCCTCTTATTCTCAGGTTCAAGCCCAAAGAGGGATATTTGCATCAGTTGATGCACCGGAGCTGGTGACCTTTGAAGAGATAGCCGTCTGCTTCTCTGCTGTGGAGTGGTCCATGCTGGAGGGATGGCAGAAGGAGCTGCACAAGGAAGTGATGCAGGAAAACTACGCTTTGCTTTCTTCCTTGGGTAAGGCTCTTGGGTTGCTTCTGGGGAGCTGTGTCCCAATCCCTTGGTTAGAAATTTCTGTTACCTTTTCTCAGCAGCAGGGCAGTGAATTGATAGCTCGGCTCCCCACAACTTACTTGTCTTGTTGACCCACAGAAAAATGTCTGGACACAAATATTCAATGAACAATATAGAAGTGCTTGATTATGCTTACCACTGGTCAAGATGCAGACAATCATTTGGGTGATCAGGCCTTGAAGAGTGATCCACCTTAAGTGGCACAGCGGGGAAATGCTTGACTAACAAGCAGAAGGTTGCCGGTTCGAATCTCTGCTGCTAGTACTATACTGGGCAGCAGCGATCTAGGAAGATGCTGAAAGGCATCATCTCATACTGCGTGGGAGGAGGCAATGGCAAACCCCTCCTCCTGTATTCTACCAAAGACAACCACAGGGTTAGTCTGTAGGCTCCAGGAGTTGAGTCAGTGTCAGTGTTGAGTCAGTGTCAACGGCACACTTTACTTTATGTTACCTCTGCAGAACTGGCAGGTACCTCCCAATCTTGCTCAAGTATTCTTATACCCCATCTCCCACAATGAAACCTTTAGAACATGTTACGCTTGATCTCTATAGGAATATTGATTGACTAGAACCCTTATTCCCTTGTTCCTTGACCTTTCATATCACCTGATATGCGTACGTCAATTTCGGCGTTTCACTTTCTGCACCTGAGTAGAGAACATCCTTTGATGGAGATGAATATCGCTTTTGTGGTGGGCTATATTCTTCCTTAACACACCTAGTTTGATACTATTGTGGGGAGCAACTGAAAGTTGAGCTTTGGTCTAGAACAGTGATTCTCAAACTTGGGTCCTCAGGTGTTATTGGACTTCAACTCCCATAATCCCCAACCAAAGGCCACTGAGGCTGGGGATTATGGGAGTTGAAGTCCAATAACACCTGAGGACCCAAGTTTGAGAATCCCTGGTCTAGAAGTTGTAAACTTAGACCTTTCATTATAAGTTGAGCTTGATCAGAACCATGGAACTTGACCTGGTGTGGGACATGGAACTACAGGCGTGGAAAATAGGACTCTGACCTATTTTGCAGGGAGTTGAAATTATAGTTCAGAGGTTATGCTGCTCTTTTTAAATTTCAGTAGCTGCTCTTTTAAAATTCAGTAGTTCTTTTAAAGGAGAATTGCTAAACTGCTCTTTTATAGTTCAGTAGCCATGCTCAAGCCAAGCTAATCTCTCACCTAAGTGTGCTATTATTCCTACTCTGTTAATACCGATAATTTGTTTGCTTGATAGTAAATATTTCCCCTACTACTAGATCATACACCTGGTGTTGGGGCAGCCCTGGGGCTCTCCACTGTAAACAGAGATGGCTCTGATGTGAGGCAACCGATTTTGGGAGTGAGTAACAGTGGGAGACAGGCAGGTCTGGCCCATGGGCGCCGTCCACTAGGGAGGTCCCTTGCCCAGGCCCCATTGACACGAAGGGGTGCTGTTCAACAGCACTGCTAGGTTCTGCTCTTGATCTCCCGTGCCACGTCTGTTGTGGCCTTTAGTGTGGGGCGTGACCGCAAAATCTCTGGACCAGGGTCTCCAGGTAGGAATTTTAATCTGCATTTTATATGCAATTGAATTTTAGACTCTTCAGATTTTTGCATTTCTCTTGCAAAATGTAGCTCGAATTGGAGCATTTCACAGGCTGTCTCTTATCATCTCTTCACAGGTCACTCTGTCCCCTTGGGGGAATGTTCATCCTTAATCCATCAGCTGGAAGGAACCCCTGGGGGTCACAGTCCTGGAAGCTCTGGTGGTGGGGAAAGTGATGTCAGCGGTGAGGAATCCTTTGCTGTAGTAACAACCATTGTCAGTGGTGGTGCCAGGTGTGTGGTGGGCGCCCCCCATGGTGTGTGTTGGAACTCGGAGAGAGTGGAACCGTGTGAGATTGAGGGTTGCAGAAATCGTTGAAGGCCTGGGGCTGAAAATGTGCAGGTTTTGAATAGGACAGCTTGGTTTGTTTGAATACTGTTTGTTGATGGTTCGGTTGTTTTGAATATGACAGTTCTGGTAAGGTTTGTTTACAGTTTACCGT
The DNA here is from genome assembly GCF_027244095.1 of Hemicordylus capensis. NCBI lineage: Eukaryota > Metazoa > Chordata > Lepidosauria > Squamata > Cordylidae > Hemicordylus > Hemicordylus capensis. The sequence goes on from NC_069662.1 coordinate 169,758,611, forward strand.
ATAGTTTGTAATGAGAAATGCAATGAGAAGACTATCTGTCAAATATGTTGTGTTACATCACTGAGACCTGTTGTTTCTGTTTAAGAAAATGCTCAGTGACGGGTTATCAAATAAATATAATGATGTGGTTGAGTCCAGGGTGATAACCTATAACGATGCTAAATATGGATATTGACCTGTAGTCCTCAAATAATTTCAGCAGTGTGTTGGGACCCCACCCTTTCTACCAAAGCTCCAAGACCAGCATCAGAGCCAGAGGCCCTGTTTTCTGCCGCCCACCCCCAACCACCGGCGTGTGTTGAGTTAGAAACCATGAGAGACAGGACCTTTTTGGTGGTGGTGCCACAGCTTTGGAATACTTTTCCCAAGGAGCTTCCCTGCACTCCCTCCCTGCATGCTTTGAGGCAGGCAGCAAAGAGTGAGGAAGCTTCTCATGATTTAGTCCCAAGTGGAGTGCAGATTGATGCTTTTAACTGCAGATGTTTGTGTTATTGCTCCTGTGATGAAAGAAATTCTTCTTTTATTTACTGCTGCTATTTAAACACTGTTTTTGTTGGTTTTTTAAAAATGTTGTTTCTGTTTGTTTATGTTGTCTATTGTTAGCTGCCTTGGATCATTTTTGGGAAAGGCAGGGAAATCCTAAAAATAGATTTGGGAAATTCTAATAATTTTAGGATTGGGGAAATCCTAATACATTGCATAGGTCACATTGGAACCTGCCTTAAGCTGAGTCAGACCATTGGTTATCTATCCTGGTTAAATACTGGTTAACTGGAGCCGTTTCCCCAGGATTGCTCTCTGACGTTCTGGATTCTCACAATCGTCTCACTAACCTCGATTAGCTTTTTAACCAGGATCCTTGTGGTTGTGTGATTCAGCTTTAAGGGGGGGATTTTCAAGCAGAGGCTGTCGCGGTCACTTTCTATTGGTCAGATTTTGGGTTTGCAGAATGTGGACTGCTTTGGGGAAGCTCTGGGGTGGTGGTGGTGAAGGTGCAATGGGTGTGTATCGATGAACCCTTTTTGTCTCCCACCACGTCTAAAACCAGGGCCAGAGTGAAGACGTTGAGTCAGGGTCATGGTTCCCATAGCTTAGGATATTTTGGTCTTTCTCTTTAGGAGAGGAGCTCCCCTTTACAGAGGATGCAAGGGAGGTGGAGGGACCCTGGGACCTGGAGCATCCGCACGAGGGGTGCCTGACCCCAGTGAGCGATGGGGAAGGTGAGAACAAGGGCAAAGGAACTGGCATTTATTTTTGCTATGAAAGGCCAAGGAGGGAGAGTTCGTGCTTCTGGTGTCCGTCAAGAAATAGCTCCTGACTTTCCTATTCAGTGTGATGTCAGGGTAGCAAACCAAATGCCATTACATGTTCAAAGATACTCTGAGCTTTGCAAGGAACAGTGAAATCCTCAGATGAGCCGAACCTCCGTTTTTGCCTTTGCGTTCCGGTGATAACCCAATACAATGAGTACTAATTGAAACTGAAATGCGCTTGAATACAATGCATATGGCCTGGTCTTTCTGATGAGAGCCTAAAAAATATTTGTGTGCGTGCTTAGAACTGACCTTGTTACAAAACTATGGGGTATCAAGAGGGAAGAATAGAATGCTAGTATGAGTAATAACTTCTTAGGGAGAAGGTGAACTCTTTTAACAACAATATAATTATACTTGCAATTGTACCCCAAAGTTCTGTGTTCCCAATCTTTTTTCAAACATTTAAGAAGCTTTTTAAAAACTAAGAAGGTGCTCCCTCACTTAGTAGCTGTTCTCACCTCTCTAGAGAGGGTCTGAACCTCATGTTTAGAGAATTGTGGCAATACAGTGTTGCTTTATATTATGGTTTGTGGAAGATCTGACGTTCTCCATTTCAATAGGTTTGTCCTGAAGGCCCCTGTTTCAAAGGGCTCCTTCTTAGTGCTTAGTTGCTTAAAAAGCCTGGCAGAGTATCTGAAAAGATTACCTGATCATCTTCTTCTTTGGTATCCATTCAGATATCGCAGAACCAAGGCAGGGCTTTCCTAAACAGGGTGCAGAACTGTGAAGCCCCATCACAGATGAAGCCGCCCTTGACTTCCTCCTCTTCTCCTTAGAACTGTAGAATCCTTGAGTTGTGGAGGACTAAACCAAAATACAAATATTTATATACTGCTTTTCAACAAAGTTCTCAAGCTGTTTATCTAAAATAATAATAATGATAATAATAATTTAAAAAGATGGTTTCTTGTTCCAAAGGAGCTCACAATCTAAAAAGAAACACAAGAGGTCGACACCAGCAACAGCCACTGGAGGGATGCTGTGCTGGGGATGGAGAGGGCCAGCTGCTCTCCCCCTGCTAAATATAAGAGATTCACCACTTTAAAAGGTGCCTCTTTGCTCTGTTAGCAAGAGGCCAAGTTGACTAGATTCACGGCTGTGAGGCATGTCGCAGCCCCCCTCCCCAGCTGAGCATTTGGAGCTGCCTTTGACTGAGTCAGCCCATGGCTCCTTCTCGCTCAGTATTGTCTGCACTGGCTGGCAGAGGCTCTCCAGGCTCTCAGGCAGGAGTTCCCCAACCCTCCCTGGAGATGGCCCTAGGGATTGAATCTGGGACCTTCTGCATGCCAAATGGGGGCTCTGCCACTCAGGTCCGGCTCCTGCCCTTGATGCAAAAGACGGAGTCAGCCTTGGCTATCTAGACTACAATGTGCCTCCAGCAGAAGGTGAGGGTTCCTTTAGGAAAGGGTCCGAAGGGCAAATAGCTCCCGATGGTTCGCCTAAGTGATCCAAGCTGCGTGCTTCCTGCGGAGGCAATCCATCCTTGCCCCCATGCTGACTGAGCAAAGAGGTGCCCTTTAAAGTGGTGGTTCTCTTGTATTGAGCAGGGGGAGAGCAACTGGCCCTATCCATTCCCAGCACGGCATCCCTCCAGTGGCTGTCACTGGAGTCTACCTTATGTTTCTTTTAAATATTGTAATCCCTTTGGCGACAGGGAGCCATCATATTTATTTGCCTGATTTTTCGGTGTAAACCGCTTTGAGAACTTCTGTTCAAAAACAGGATATAAGAAGTAGTAGTAGCAGCAGCCCCTCTCTAACCTAGAGGGAAATGGCTTCATACCCCGAAATCAAAGCTCAGGGTTTGGATGGCCAGATGACCCTGTGTCGAATGTTGCTGGCCATGAGTGTCAGCCCCCCAGCGCCTTGTTCTCGCAGCCCTGCCCCTCCACTTGTGGGGCCTTTTCTTCCTTGGCGCTTATGGCTGCCATGGACTTTGGCCTCCCGGTCTGCATTTGTTCCTTTGTGCCCCCAACAGGGAAATGCCAGAGCAGCCTGCACCTTTGCGCCCTCATGAAGCTGGTGAAGGAGATCCCGGAATTCCTCTACGGGGCCACGAAAGCCAGCCCAGACCCAGGCACAGCGGCCAGCAGTGGTGGCGGAGCAGAGGCAGCAGCCGACGTGCCGGACGGCCCTGGTGAGTGAGCACGTCAGCCGGCTTGCCAAACCTTCGGGCCGGAGCAATGACTGAACCGAGAACTCTGACCCTTTGTGTCCTCCTGGGGCCAGCTCTTCCTGGGAACGGAGCAGTCTTTCCCCCAAATATTATTTGAGTGGTCTGAGCTGGCATTGAGGTTATGCTTGCTCTGCAGGCCAGAAACAAGAGATAATCTCTTTTTATAAAATGAAATCATGGTGAGTTCCCTCCCCCTCAACTTGTCAGCTAGAGAATTTTTTGGCAGATGCCTCTCCATCCCTCCCCCTCTCCAGGCCCTTTGATGAACAACTGTGAAATGTTGACAGGTGTGGAATTTTTATGAGAGGGGAGGTGGGCGAGAGAGTGGTGGCGGGAAGAGATTGGAGCCCTATAATTTGTCAAGCGAAGGGTCGCCATTTGGAGACAAAGCCAGGGGAGGATGGGGCTGCCTTCTTTCAAGTCCGAGGCGATCTCTGGATCTCTTAGCAACCTGCAAAACAAACACGGGTGGTTTGAGCTGCTCTCTTATCCCACAGCAGAGCCATTCCTGGGGAACGGCCTTCGTCTGACTGGTGGAAAGCAAGAGAGACCAGCTAAGCTGAGGAGGAGGAAGGAAGCCCTTTCTGAATGTGTTTTTAAAAAGAAAAGAAAAAAGCTGTCGGCTTCTCCGTTTCTTGGTTTGGCTGGTCTCCATTGCTTTCTGGCTGCCTCTCAATTGCTTAGCTCTGGGGTGGGGGCTCTGGAGGACAGATCAAAACCAGATTTAAAGTGCCTCCTGGAAGAAGATGGTTTTCAAGCTCATTTTGAAACTTGTGCGGGACAGAGGGGTTGCTGAAGCTCCTTCGGAAGAGCGTTGCAAAGACCGAAGGTGTGGCCGGGACACCGCTGAAGAGACCCTGTCCCTGGCGACTGGCCAGGTGCCACCCTCTGCCCCATCCGGCCCCACCTCTTGGCTCTCAGGCCCCGTCTTCTCAGCGTCTGAGTTCCAGGATGACTGGCGACCCGACTGAGAGGGCTTTGTTTCATGGCGTAGTTTATAGATCGATGCAGTCCTAGTAATAACACCAACCCCCACACCTGGTAAAATCAGCGTACTCTATGTAGTCCATGTTGTTTAAATGCCTCTAACTTCCTCTGTGTTGATGAAAAGTAAATCACTCGGTCCTTTAGCTCCTTTGAAAATATAATGAACAAAAGGTGTGTGTGGGGGGGGGCTTTGCCCCTTGATCATATTTTGCACTCCGGTCATAGGGGATACGATATATAGACAACCTCACATGCTCAGCACCCCACGTTCAAGGAATAAAGCCCGGCCTGAATCTTGAAATGCCCAAACAGACGTCATGAGATGGTTGTGTGAGGCCCAGATATGTTAAGCATTTGCTATCCCACCCTTTTATGTTGCTATTTCCAGGGTGGATAACAATCTGATGCTTGCTTTGTTTCGGTAGTTAAAACGGAAGCACGTGCAGAGAGTCCGGATCACCATAGTCTCGAGGGCGACTTGGCAGATATCTCCCCAAGTCTGTCCAGTCATCCCGACACACCCAGCAGTAGCACACAGGGAGACTGGGCAGCGTCTCGAATCTGGGGCTTGTACACCCAAGGTGAGTCTCAGAAATGCAGTCTGGGCCGTGGTGGTCTTGGCATGGAACTGGGGTTTTCAACTTTGGGTCCCCAGATGTTGTTGGACTGCCAACTCCTACCACACCCTTTGGCCATTGTGGCTGGGGATGATGGGAGTTGTAGTCCACAACATCTGGGGACCCAAGGCTGAGATCCTTGGCCACACAGAGCTCAGGGTTGTTGTGAAACGGAAACGGAAACCCTGTGTCAGGCACCCTGTGGGGCATGGAGGGAGGGCAGTATCTGATCATAGCAAATGGGAAGTGTGGTTTGCATGAATGATCAGCTTTGCTCTACGCACAGTGGAGCATAAGCTCTCTTTTCATTTGGCTTGATGAAGTGTTCTGTGTAACTCTGAGGCTTGCAAGCTCCCATTAGCTGGCCCAAGCAGTAGTAATCTTCTCTTACTTACTTTGCATTGTTTGCTTGCTGGGACAGATGTGGCAACAAACACAGAGGTGGCTATAGAAGAGAATTTGTCGCGAGGGCTACTGAAGCATGAGAAGGAAGCCCTTGCTGATGGGCCCTGCCAGTCCAGGGTGCGGAACGGCAGCCTCCAGACAGGACAGGAGGAAGAGGATTCTTGCCCTGCAGGTGAATCCATCCTAGCCAAAGCCTTCCCCCCGCCAGGGGCAGAAACGAGGCAGCCTGGCCATGTGGGCTTGGGAGAGTGGAGCTGGCTGTGCCGTGCCCTGGGCGGAGCCAGGCCCGGGGACTCGGTCTCTCCCCGCAGTGCCAGTTCTGCTCCTAACTGACCGCCTGGTCAGAATCCCAAAGTGGGGAACGTGCCCCTCCGTGGCGGGGCCGAAGCAGGCCTGGGTCCGACAGCCGCACTTCAGGTTTGCAGCCAGGAGGCAGAGGGGCCAACACCCCGGCTAGTGAAGTGCGGAAGCACCAAACAGAGCAGTGCTCATGCAAGAAGATGGCGCAGCTGTGCGAAGTCGCGGGGAAGCTCAGAAGTGCGCCCTTGCGCAGCAATTCCCTGCGAAGCACAGGAGGCCTGCCATCAGGTGTGTTTCTGGTGGCGCAAGGGCAAGCGTCTTTGCAGGGGCGCACAACTCAAACGCCCTGGGGGGCCAGAACCAGCCCTGACTTGGCATGTGGGGGCCCAGGTCAGTGTGAGATTAGAATCAACAATATTAATGAAAGCCGTTCTTAGGCACTTGTGGGTCTCCCCCCACCCCGTCAAGGGGCTCACAGCTTTAACCAAAGAGAGTGACCAGGAAAGAGGCCCTGCCCCTGCTCAGGCAGTGGGGCCCCCGGAGTGCCTGCCAGCCCCAAGCAAATGCCAGCTCCTCCCCTCTGCCTAAATCACTGTTGGCTTCCGGCTGCAACCCTAGGCACGCTCCCTGGGGAAGAGTAGCAACACTTTTGCACAGGCGCTTCATTAGTCTGGATGTTGGCCAGGATTTTTTATTTTTATTTTAAAGTGGGATGTAAAAAGGGAGGAAGTGTTTGATTCTGAAAGGCCCAGGGGCGGACTGTTCACTGGAGCCACTCACTTTCTCGCCCCGCTTGGAGCATAGTGTTGCCAGTGCTGATGTAGCCCCCTCTGTGTGTGAGGACCGGGGAAATGGTCCCCATGGCCCCCCTTCCCTAAAAACGTGCCTGTGTGCTGGACACTTTCACACACAACCCTCCCCCCCAAAAAAAAGTCTTACTTGGGCCTCTTAGGAAGGAACTTAGAAAGCTGCTGTCTGCTGAGTCAGAGGCTTCGTCCATCTAGCTCAGCGTTGTCTACTCTGACCGGCAGTAGCTCTCCAAGGTTTCAAGCAGGAGTCTTTCCCAGCCCTGCCTGGAGGTGCTTCATGTAGCAGATTGAGCCTGGGACCTCCTGCAAGCGAAGCAGATGCTCTGCCGTTTGGCTATGGCCCCGGCCCCTCTTGTGTTGTCCCCCACGTTTGCAACTTTATTTCTGCAGCCCAGAAAACTCGAAACATGCCCCCTTTTTGAAAAATGAAAGTTGAGAGGTTTGGGATGTTGGCTTCTACACCCGGATGGACTAGAGCCTGTCTTTACGTGGTTCCCTAAAGACATCCCGGATTGGACTCCACTCTGCATTTGCTGGGGGGGGGGTGCCTGTGAAGATGGGCCTTGTGCAGCCTGGTGCCTTGGGTGAAGGAGTTTTCTCTCCTGGCCGTGCTCCAGAGTCTGTGCAAGGCCCGGTGGGATCTCACGTGGGTGTCCGTGGCAAGAGGGGGCTGGTCGGTCAGCTGCTTGTCTCAGCCTAACCAGTGTTTGTGGCTCCTGCAGTTAAAGCAAACCCAGCCCTGGAAAGATCCTGCTGCCCTCAGGAAGACTCCTGTGCAGAGGGTGGAGGAGAAAGGGATGGAGCTGGACCCAGGACCAGCACGCCTCAAGCCCCAGCTGGTGACTGGCTGGACTGCAGAGCAACGGGAGACGTGGATCTCAGGAGGACGACGGCGTCAGGAGCTGGAAAGCAGCTCCCACAAGGTACTGGGCAGAGCGGTCAAGGGAGGCCCTGGCTTCTGCCCTAAGGGAAGGCCCGGTTCACGAGTGTGACTTGTTGCAGCCTGGGGCGTCTTCCAGATTAGGAGCTTTGCACCAGTGAAAGTATTGCTGTGCAACAGTATGAAGCAGTGGCTTGAAATCACGAGTACAGCGTTTTTCAGTGCATCATGACAGTTATGGCCATTCATATTGCCCACCACTGCAGCGGGTTTTTCAGACGGGGGGTGTCAATATTCCACTTGAATCACATTGACTGCCCCCTTCTCCTCCTCCATTTTGGGCCAATGGGGTAGCGAAGGGGGCGGGGAAGTGCTGACGTGACAAACTCTTGTTAAAAAATTTCCTCGGTGCCTTTGCACAAAGCCGCCAGCAGGGGGGAGTGCAGCTAGGGCCAAAAGCTGACCCTTGCGCAAGAAACAGCGCAATAATATAAAAAAAATAATTGTGGCTTTACATATCAACAGATCCTTGATTTGCTGAATAAGCCAGCCAACCCACAGCGTACTAGAACAGAAACATAAATGTTTCCAAAAAATGTCTGATGAAAAACAAAAGCAAATGTGATCAAAATCAAAAGCCGAAAGCAGATGAGAATCGGATTGCACCTTTGCACAAGAATCCAAGTGGAAAAATTAAAATTGTTTTTAATTAATTTCATGAATGGGATGGGAAGGGGCTGAATTGTTGCACTGCAATTTGAACTGACCATACCACACTGCAACGCGTAAATGACAGGGCAAGCCTCCTACAGTGGAAAAATCCAGCTTCTTTCCTACAATGCATATACAATGTTATAGGGCTACAACACATCAATAAAATCCGAAACAAGGCATCGGAAATATGAATGGCACCCTGCTGACAGCACAGTGGCTGCGGTTTCAAAACACGGGCACTGCGGAGGAGCACTTAGTGGACAGGTTATGACACTGTTGCTGGGCGTAATCTTGAAAATGCCAGGGCTGCAGGCAGCCATTCACATGGGAAGTTGCTTGTAAGGATAGACCCTGGGGGAAGGGGCTGTTGGATCACTTGTGGGGGGCAGGGGGCGGGTAGTGGTGGCTTTTGGGTTATTCGTCATTCTTTGTGACCTTTTTAAACAGAACCCTCAAGGATCTTGTGGAGCCTTAAAGACTTGCACATTTCAACTCTCTGTTGTTTGCTTTGAGGTGTGGTGTGGCTCATGCTTCCGCTCTTGTTTCTGGCTGAAGCGGTCAGTGGAGTTGCTTCTATTCAGAGATGGGCATATTGGAGTATCCTTGCGGGGCGGGGGGCGTGTCTGCTTGGGACCTGTCCCCATCCTTTCTGCTTTGCTCCCCCGCTTCAAGTAAAACTCTTATGTTTTATGCATATAATATCTTGTTTGTGGTCACACTGCATCATGGGTTGTATAATTTCAGGCTGCATCAACGGTGCACCAATGTGCACCAGTTTCGTGCACATGCACTTTTGTTGCAAAATGAAGACTAAAACAGTTGCACTCTTGCAAGAATGCCAGAATCGCAAGAACGCACAATGCTTGTTCAAGCAAGGTTGGCCTTTAAGTGGAATGACTGAAGCATGGCTAGCTTGCAAATAGCTGCCGGGGCAGAATTGGGAAGGGACAACTGACCCTCAGTCCTGAAGCCAGGGTGTTCTGATTTTCTTCTTTTCCTTGCAATTTTGGGTCCCAGGTATACGTGGGACCCAAACTGAGATATCTCATGGTTGTTGGGTTTTTTTTACAACAGAAGCTGCTGCAGAGGGTGACAATCTGTCCCTGACAAGTTCCCTGAAAGGAGGAGGGGCAAATGGGCCTGATCCATCGGGCACTTGTGGGGATGGTTCCTTGTCCAGCAACGGCACCGTGGGGGAGAGGACGTTGCCTGAGAAGGTTGGGAGGAGAGCAGCTCCAGAAGGTCCTTTCAAGCACTCCTCTTCAAAGCCGGCACGAGGTTTGTAGACTAGGGAGGAAAGTCTGGGATGGATCTGACCCCTTAGTCATGACTTGGGAGAGGCCTTTGGCCAGCAGGGAGGATCTGCGACTCCTGGGCTAGACAAAGTTAAGGCCCATGTGTTCCCAGCGCCCTCTGCCTTCTGCACCACTGTCCCTTCTGTCACCAGGATGCGCCATACAACTGGAGCTGATGTCCACAGATGTGCTTCTTTGCCATAAAGAATTCTTCTTCTTCTTCCCAGAGCTCCCTTTTCAGAGTATTTGAAAAATGTTGGCAAGGACAGGGAGTATGGAAAGCAGCCGAGGTGCAGAGATGAGGGTCGGTGGGCTGGAAAGGCCGAGACCAGGGAAACAGCCGTGCAAGGTGCAGGCAGCAGAGGGGGCAGGAAGAGAGAAGGGGCTCTGCATTGCCCCCAAATGCTGAGATTTTGCCAGAGGATGTATTCTTCAGCTCACGTCCTATAGCCACAAGAACCAGGAGCATGGTTTGTTTTGAAATTCAGACAAGCTTATTTTCCCCTCCTGTAGAAACAGCAGCGGAGGAGAAGCCCCTCCAAGGCCTGCTGAGGTGCTTGAAGGAATTAATTGTCCACCAACCCCAGCACTCCCATCAAGCGTCCCGCAAACCCTCCACAGGGGGCTGCCAGAAGCTCCTTGGCCACAGGAGAAGGGAGGTGGGGAATGGAACTCCACCCCTCCAAGGTGCGTGTGTGCATGGATGACTCTCTGGCCCGCTCCAGCCCCCACTTGCCTGTGTTTCGACTCTTGTACGTATTATGGAAGTTGTAATCAACAACATTTGGGAATCCCTGTTACAGGGAATGCTTCTTGGGAACCTCGACTGGATTTTCCCAGGCAGCATCATACACTGGGAACAAGCAATAAGAGTCTTGAGATGGGAAAATGGACTGGCTACTTCCGAATGCTGATGGGGAATACCATTTTTCAATGCTGCTGTACGAAAAAAGCCCCACTTTGCAAGTAGAAAACTAGCTCCACAGGAAGTAGTCTGGACTGGAACCTTCCATGTGCTAGTTCTTTTAATGCAGGGAGCATTTTTCACTTGGGCAGTGTTAAAAAAACCGGCAACCCGCCTGCCATTTGGCCGTGGGAGAGTCCACTCTCCCACCTCAGGAGTCAGGACTGCATGATCTCATAGAAACCTAGGAAGCTGCCTTCTACTGAGTCAGAGCCTTGGTCCATCTAGCTCAGTATTGTCTACACAGACTGGCAGCAGCTTCTCCAAGGTTACAGGCGGAGTTTCTCGCAGCCCTATCTTGGACATGCCAGGGAGAGGATTTGGAGCCTTCTGCATGGATGCATACAAGCATGCAGATGTTTTCCCTCGAGAAGCCCCATCCCCTAAGGGGAATATCTTAGTGCTCACATGTAGTCTCCCATTCATTTGCAACCAGGGTGGACCCTGCTTAGCAAAGGGGACAAGTCATGCTTGCTGCCACAAGACCAGCTCTGCTCATGTTGGTGCCTGTGTAGACCCCTAGAGGTGTAAGGGAAGGGTGATAGGAACTAGCACATGGTGCTTTTGTTCTGCATATAAAAATGGTTATAGTGGGATCTATTGGAGGTATAGCACAGCTCTAGCAGCATTGACTCTTTACTCCTTCTCTCCTATTGACCACCAGGGGCATAGAGAGTAAGCGAGGGTCTTCCTCTTGGTTCCCCCCACTCCACTCTTGTCTGTCTGTCTGTCTGTCTGTCCAGGACCAACTAGTCAAAAGATTAAAACATAGTTTTTCCTAGCCCAAGGTGTTCCATTCTTATAAAAAATGTGGTGCAGCCTGCTTGCCTGGGCTGACAGCTGTGTAGCTTGACTGAAAAGGGTGTCTCGTCTTTCCTGGTCCCTCACTGTGTCATCCCCACGGAAAATGTGACACAGCATTTCTAGGATTAGCAACAGCTGATCACAGAAATATCTGCCTTGTTGCATGTGATTTATATTCTATTATCATTATTCCATCAGTTTGTATGACACACTGTTAAAGAGGATGGGCCATATCCCAAGGAGCTTATGATCGGAAATAAATGCACACTTGATAATTAACTGGTTCAAACACAGAATTTATCAGGGTGTTTAAAGAAAGAAACAAGGAGACAACACAGTCATACTTCAGAGCAATTAATTGAAATGTTGGCTGCTTTTGTTACTGTTAGAACTGGGACATGTGTCCTGATTACCATATTTACTCAAATCGTAAGATGAGGTCTTATGATGTAAGATGAGGTCTCCCCCCTCGCACAAAGTTCTTTCCTGTTAAATATGTGGGGGTGGGTTTCCCCCATAGATTCAGATTCCTCTTTCTTTTGGGTAAATACAGGTATAACCTGTATTTAACCTCTGTCTTTTCAGGCATCATCTTAAATTCTGAGTCGCCTTCTGTTCGGGTAAATACACTAACTTCTGGCCAATGGATGCATGCATCAGAATGCCCGCATTTTCCTTTCTCTCAGTTTTCACTGTTGTGTGTTTTGAGTTTGAGAATAGTCCTGATTTTACATTTTCATATATAGTTAAAGTTGAAGCAACAGATGAGGACCCCACTGCCCATAGCCAGAGAAATCCTGGCAGGGAAAGATCCAGCCCTTTTGTCACGCCAGACAGCAACACCTGCAGCACTTCTGCCTTCCTACCTGGAGGAGGAGGACAGAGCATGCCAGACCTGAAAGATGGCAACCTGTTTGCAGCAGGTAACCTAAGTGTGTGTCCCCTGTCTGGTTCCTTAGACTGGTGGGGGCAATTTGCTACAATCAGGAGGGGGTGTTCATATTGTTCTGAATTGTGTCCTTTCACAAGGAGCTTGGGGTTCTCTATTTTTTAGTCCTCACAACAACCCTGTGAGGTAGGCTAGGCTGAGATATGGTGGCTGGCCCAAGGTCACCCAGGGAGTGTTTGGCTGAGCAAGGATTTGCACCCGGGTTTCCCTGTTCCCAGCTCAACACTCTAACCATGGGACCACCCTGGCTCTCGGCATAAAAGGACATTTCAGAGGGCTCACACCACTAAGGCAGTCTCTGTAGTACGCAGGCTTCCAAGTCACGAGGAATAGTCGTTTCATTATGACTTGGACACCTGCATGATGCACAGACCACCTTTGTCGTGGCTAGGGGGCTTCCTTTTGCCCAAAGTTCTCTCCAGTTGCTCAAAGGTCAGCCAGTAGTTTCTAGAGCTGGGCAGGGGCTTGAGTACAGGTCTCTGGCATCCAGCCCCAACACCCTCTCTGCTGCCCCACTTTTATTGGGGGTGGGAGGGGGGAAGAGAGAGAGCACTGAGATTTAAACTGCAGAGGAAAATGGAATAGGCAAACCTACTATTAACTCTTTAAAAAAAATTAGCTCCTCAAATTAGCCCCGCTTTCTCAGGCGTTTTCTTAAAATTAATTTTAAACTGTTGGATTGCTTTTAGCCTGTAAAATTGTTTTAATTGTGTTTTGAAATTGTTTTTACAGTTGTTGTATTTTAAAATATGGTTAAATAAAACTCAGGAGCAGCTTGTCTTAAGGAACTGGTGGGGGCGGGGTGGGTGGGCGGGTAGGGGATCTCAAAGGAGGCACAGCTGCCTCTCCTTCCCGGACCCCCGTTTGCTCCTCTCTCTTCCATCCCATCCTGCCCCAGAGTTAATGAGCTCCATGCTGCCTGCAGGCTGGCCATTTGTCAGGTTAACTGTGCAGCTCTACCTGACGAATGGCCAACCTGCAGGCAGCACGGGGCAGGAGAGAGAGGTGCAACTGGAGCAGCAGGAAGCAGAGGCAACTGTGTCTCCTTTGACTCCCCCCACCGCCCCAGCTTGCTAGGACTAACCCTGTGCTATGTAACCAACTGCAGTTTGAGGTGGCTGTTTGTTCATTGTTATGCTTGTTAATTAACTAGCTGTGTTAATACTCCTCGGTGTACAAGATAAAGTCAGGTTTGTAGTCATCAGCATGAAGAGCGATTGCCAGTCTGTGGCTCCTCATCCATAGCTGAACACTGTGTTCATTGCATGTGTCTGCAGTTAAAATGGAGCTGGCGGCTGAGGGCTCCCTGCTCCAGGGCCCGGAGAGAGCTGCTCATGCCATCAAGCTCCTCGGAGCCCCGGGTGAGGAGAGAACAACAGAGGAGACCAGCGCCCTGGGTGTAAAAAGTAAGACTGCTCTTCTGCTGCTGCTGGCTGACTTTGCCAGGTCAGGTTAGATGGAAAACAGCTGGTCTTGTAGCGAGCATGAATTGTCTCCTTTGCTCAGCAAAATTTGTAGCATATTACAGCCTTTTTCTCAGACAGAGCAAGCTCACGTGAGGGACAGAAATGCTGCATCATCCCTGCTGAGCTGCCTGGCTAGGCCTCTCCTAAAACTATTCTGTATTATCAGTAGGTTCAAAATGCTGCCACCCCCCCCTTTTGTCTACAGAAACTCTCTGGGCTTGGGGTGGGATAACCCAGAAAAACCTCTCTTAATTTGACTCTTGGACAAGGATAAAAATCTTCCACATGCAAGCCTACACGTGGTGAGAAAACTGATAGCTGCTGAACGTTTGAGGACATGTTTGCACCAGAGAAATCCCCCTTCACCCTCCCCTTTCCTGAGTTAAAAACCAACTTGGGAAGGCTTGTAAAAAGAAAAGAACTAAAAAAAAAAGCAGTTTTATTCAATTACTATAGACTGCTTTCATCTGATGCTTTATCAGCTCTTAGATACAGAAAAATACTTAGTAGGATTACAAAAATAGGTTGTCTTAATGCACGTTTAAATGTTTACAAAGGTTTTTGCAACACCCTAGGTGTATTGGGCGTAGGCTAGTGTTTCTTATTTAAATTACATTGCAGGTAAACTATAATAGAACAGTATCCAGAATATACAGAGAACACAGACACACAAAGCAATATAACATCCCTAACACAAAGTCTGACTAAACAAACTTTTCCTTAGACTAAACTTCCCTTTTCCTTGAACTCACCAAACTCCTGATGGAACTTCAAGCCTCCTGTAATCCTGTCCTCCCAGGCTTTACAATTATCCTGCTGCAGCCAGCCTCCATGGCTACATGCCCTCTTGGGCACTTCCAGCCTAGTTTCTTCCCACAAAGATCTCCCTTCTTCCTGGCTGTAGGCTGACTTTAGTCCATGAAATCTTCTGCTACAATAAATATGTTAGTTTAAGATGTTATGAGACTCTTTGTTATTTTCACCTGGATTAAGCTCTTTTTTAGCCCAATTTTCTTTAGGAAAGTAAGCTTATGAGATCACTTTGTGTGTGTGTGTGTGTCTGTCTGTCACCTGCTATCAACTTCACAATGCCTTGACCAATATGAACCAAATTTGCTACAGCTCTAGGGACACCTCAGTGGTGTCGTTTGTAATGATGTCATCCACCCTGATTCAAGTGTCGGATGTGTGAATGTTTGAGGCACAAGTGGGCTAACCTGTGGATCGCCTAATCAATTTGGACCAAATTTGGTACAGTTGAAGTGAATGACATATAGGGACACCTCAGCTGCATAGTTAGTGATGATGTCATCCACTCCATTCAAGATGGCGGACACGTGGGCGTTTTGAGGTGCAAGTGGGCTCTCTTATGAACTGCCTAACCAATTTGGGCCAAATTTAGTACAGTTGTAGGTATTCATTCATTCATTCATTCGATTTCTATACTGCCCTTCCACAAATGGCTCAGGATGGTTTACACAGAAAATTAATAAATAAATAAGATGGATCCCTGTCCCCAAAGGGCTCACAATCTAAAAAGAAACAAAGATAGACACCAGCAGCAACAGTCACTAGAGGTACTGTGCTGGGGGTGGATAGGGCCAGTTAAAGGTAAGTAGGCAGATTTAGTTCTTACAGAACTACTTGTTAAAAGAAAAATAATACTGAGCTTGTTCACATGACCACAAGGGAGTGGGGGGAGGCAGGAACCTCCAGGTGATTAGAGCCTGATCAGGGCTCTGCCGCCTGTGTGCCCAGAGGAGTGGTGTGGCAGCGAGCTGAGCACTGATCCCGGGGGTGAGGAGGGCAGGCTGCCAGGTATCCCACAATGCACCGTGCAAGGAGCGCAGTCCATTGGGAAAACTGCGCTGCCAGGTTGCTCCTTCCCCCACCGACTCTATGACCAAGATTGTCGCCTGCAGTCTGGGAGCAGCTGCTGGCAGCACAACCACACACACGGCCAGCAAGTGAGGTGGGGTGTGTGCACTTGCCCTCCTACCTCACTCTAAGCCTGGGTTTGGAACCAGGGCTACTGGGGCTGGGGGGATTGGGAGCGATCTGGGGGCTTCTCATGGCCTGGGCTAGCCCTGTCCTAGTTGGGGCGGGCTGGCCGTGTGAAGGACCATACAGTTAAGTTTTAACTCAGGATGTATATATAGATTGATCTTGAACCGTCTAAGCACCTTCTGTTGCAGAAGGCCCCAGCTCCAGTTCCCTAACACTTCCGTTGAAAAGGCTCTCCGGCACCAGGGCTCAAAAGACACCCCCTCCCCCGGTTCCTGAGACCCTGGAGAGATCCTGCAGGGATCCTCCACTGGGGGTGGTGGGCCCATGGCCTAACTCACTCCAAGGCAGCTGTCTGGGTTGTCTCGGGCTGAGTCAGACGACTGGTCCATCTAGCTCAGGGTTGTCTGCAGTCCAGGGCTGCTCAGCTTTGGCCCCCCTCCTGCAGATGTTGGCCTACCATTCCCACAATCCCTGTCTATTGGCCACTGTGGCTGGGGATTATGGGAGTTGTAGTTCAAAAACAGCTGGGGGGGGCCCTAAGTTGAGCAGGCCTGGTCTACACTGCCTGGCAGTGAGTGGCCCTCCAGGGTTCCAGGCAGGAGTCCTTCCCAGCCCCACCTGGACGTGTTGCCAGGGGTTGAACCTGGGGCCTTCTGCGTGCAAAACGGATGCTCTGCCACTGAGCTATGGCCCCATCCCCCTTCATTGTTTTAATTTGCATTAAGCCCTTAAAATTAATTCATAAATTAGAGAGTGAGAGAGAGAGAGAGAGAGTGTGTTGATTTTTAGCTAAGAAGTTCACGCGATGTATGGATCCATCTGGGTAGCCTTCCCAGCAGAAGCCTCTTCCATGCTTCCATTCATGCTCTCCGAAGCAATCGGTCTGAGCCTGGCCAGTCCCAGAGTGCCAGGGATGCTCCAGAGGGGGGTGGGGTGGGGCTCCCCCCCCCCATCTGCTGGCCCTGAATCTTTGTTTTTGTCTCTGCTGCAGTTAAAACGGAAGTGATGGTGGCTGAAGAGGAAGCCGCCTTGCGAGGCCTGAAGGAGATGGCGGAGGAGGAGGCAGCCTTCCAGCCGGAGCTGCGGGACTCTGGCTCTGCCCTCAGTGGGCCAGAGGCAGGCCTGGAGCCGGGGCTCTGGGTGCCCTATTCGGAGGGTGAGGCCTGGCTGGAGGGGCCAAAGCACGTGGGAGGAGCGCAGTCCCTGCCCCAGAGGGCTTACAGTCTGCACTGTGGGGTGGGAAGAGGAGAGGAGTCACCAGGAGGACCCCCTTTTGCTGCGGAAGGGGTCTTGGGGAGGGCCTTGAGGGGCTGATGGACATGGGGGTGCAGGCGGGAATAGGGCGGGGCACAGTAGAAGGCATCGGCATGGAAGAGGGAGGGGAGAGCAAACGGGCTGAGAGGAGGGGAGTCTGAGCAGGAGTGAGGAACGAGACGGTGGCAGAGAACTGGAGAGCTCACTCCGCCTGCTCACTGAGCACAGAGGCACTGTAGCAGAATTCCCTAGCCCGGGTTCAGAGTGCGGAAATTGACACCAATTGAGAGAAAACAGATTTTATTGCCAGGCAATATTGATCTCAGTGGAATCGCTCCCAACCTGAGATAAAGATTACATCGTGATTCCAGCTTTTTATATCCATCTCAATTACATTCAGTAAATACAATCTTCATTGGTTAGCATCATTTATCCGTCATATTACAATTATTATAATCATGCTCATATTACAATTTGGCAGTATTTTCTCTAGCTTATAATTGGGCATTCCATCCCTCCCTTTATCTTGTTCCAGCTAATTCACTCCTTTCCTTAGCCAGATGCTGTGTCCTTGAAGGTGTCATAGTTAGCGCCTAGCTATCTCCAGGTCCCAAACAGGGCCTCTCGCCCTGCATTCCGGCCAGTGAGATTTATGACTTCTAGCAAGTAACAATTTGCAATTAAGCAGTTTGCAAACCCTATTAACCATTTCTTGACCACAACCTGAGTTTCTGCCTCAGCACCTTTTTAAAGGGGTGGCTCTCTTGCACTTAGCAAGGGGAGAGCCCTCTCCAACCCCAGCACGGCACCCCTCCAGTGGCTGCTGTTGGTATTTCTTTTTATTTTCATTTAAACTTAATGTATTTATTATATTTGTACACTACCCCAAATTTCTGTCTCTGGGCAGCTTACAGCAACATAAACAAATTAAAACAGAAATTAAAACCCCCAAACAATTTAAAACCACAGGTCTAGTAAATGTGTCTTGAGAGACTTTTCGATTGTGAGCCCTTTGGGGACAGGGGACCATCTTACTTCTGTATTATTTATTTTTCTCTCTAAACTGGAATATGGATATTTTTAGTAGTAGTAGTAGTAGCCTGAATCATGAGGACTAGCAACTTAGGCAGAACGAGAGAGAGAGCTGGCGCAGACATTTCCTTATTCATGAGTTTATTTTATGGATTTATATACCATCTTGACTCACAGCTCCAGATGGTTCACATCCATATTTGAGGAGAGGAGCATAATTATTCTAGCGGAAGAAGATGGAAGCCTACCTTTGTCCAAATGCAGCCAGTTCCTGACCTCTAGAAGGGGGCGGCTCCCGCTGTCCTTGGAGGACTGTCCCTCTGGGCATGGCGTCTGCCTCTCCAGCCCACCAGACTCCTACTCTACCACTTGGCTGCTACTCAGGCAAGGCCTTGTGGTCTCACTCCTCCTAGGTGCCCAGGTTCCTTGCCGTATCGGAGGGAGGGTTTGGGATGAGCTGTGTCCTTTTGTTCCCATTTCTCCAAAGCAGAGTGGAGCCCTGCAACCAGCCCTCTCCATGGCCTCCTGAACTGCCTGAAGGAAATCCCTGTCCCCAGACCTCACCCTTCCAAAGGCTTGGCTGGTAGAAGAGGCGGAGGAGGAAAAGAGAGAAGAAAAGTGGGGAGACGAGGAAAGTCAGGTACATGCCAGTGTCCAGAGCGCTGGGCGATGGAATCTCATGAGCCAACCTGCCCAAAGCAAGGAGTTCCCCAGCACTGTGCTTGCTCACAACCACCTCTTGTTTTGCCACCTCCTTGTTTTGCTCCTCCCCAGGGTTGGAATTTTAAAAGTGCGAGTTTCGTGGAACAGGGTCCTGTCTTTTTCTGCTTATGTTACTCTGCACAGCATGGGTTCTCCACCTGGGATCCCCAGATGCTGTGGGACTACAACTCCCATCATCCATCGCCACAATGGCCATTGTAGTCCCACAACATCTGGGGACCCCAGGTGGAGAATTCCTGCTGTACAGTGATGGGCCGGTCTGTCTGTCTGTCTGTCTATCTAATTATCTAAGACGTACCCGTGGCTAATCCCATGTGTGGCAGCTCTCGCCAGAGTTTGGAGAGCTGTCAGATAGCCATGGGCACGGGGAAGAAAACAGCCATGGCGGCTGGCGGAGGTGGCCTGTTGGTGGAGCTGTGCTGGTGGGGCGAGGAGGTGAAGCTGTGCCAGTCAGTGGCTGGCCAGTGGAGCTGCGTGGCAGGTGAAGCCACGCCGGCCGACAAGAGGAGGTGGTGGGGTCTGGGTGGAGGCGGCTGGTGGGCAGGTGGGAAAGTAAGTGGCGGTGGGTGGGAGAAAAAGCCTGGGCCAAACTGGAGGTGCAGATGCTCTGCGCCCAGCCCAGCTAGTATAAATTAATCATAGCCATCATTGCAGCCATTAGAGTGCCCGTTTGATCCTGCGTCCTTTCCTCCTCCAGAGCTCCGCAGTGACCGGGCAACGCCAGAGAAGATGTGCCAAGCTTCGTCCCAGTGCCACACACCCCCGGCACTGGCCATCTGCGGTAAGGCATTTGGATTACCAATGAGCTGCCCTCTCCCAAGGTAGGCTCTTGGTCCATCTAGCTTAGCGTTGTCTACACTGACTGGCAGCAGCTCTCCAGGTCTGGGTCCTTCGAGCCTTACCAGATGCTGCCAGAGACTGAACCCGGGCTCTTCTGCTTGGAAAGGGGGTCTTCTTCCACTCAGCCTCATTCCCAAAGAGAGATTCCCACAGGGGCAGGAAATAGCTTAAGGCAAGGATTCCCAGCCTTGGGTCCCCAGATGCTGTTGGACTACAGTTCCCATCATCCCCAGCGCTGCCTCGCTGGCATACCACTAATTTGCTGTCTGAGGCGATTGCCTCATCCTGCCTCACAGAAGGGTCTCCTCTGAGTCCATCCTGCCTTAAATCCTGTCGGTTAGCTAAACAAAGATATGGACATCTCTCTGGTGGGGAGCTGGTCTTGCGACAGAGAGCCTGAATGGTCTCCTTTGCTAAGCAGGGGTTGCCTTGGTTTGTATTTGGAGGGGTGATCACATGACGTGAGCTCTGCCCTTAGCTGCGTGGCAGAGGATCTGCTTGGCGTGCAGAAGGTCATAAGAACATCAGAACAGCCCACCTTTGAGGCTGGAGGTGGCCTATAACCCTCCAACTAGTAGCTATTGATAGACCTCTCCTCCACGAGGTTATCCAAACCCCTCTTAAAGCCATCCAGGCTGTTGGCTGTCACCACATCTTGTGGCAGAGAATTCCACAAGTGGATGATGTGTTGTGTGAAAAGGTACTTCTGTTTGTTGGTCCTAAATTTCCCGGCAATCATTTTCATGGGATGACCCCTGGTTCCAGTGTTCATTTGCTGGCAGCATGTCCAGGCAGGGCTCCTGGGAAAGAAGACTCCTGCCTGAAACCTTAGAGAAGCTGCTGCCGGTCAGGGCAGACAGGACTGAGCTAGGTGGACCAGTGCTCTGGCTTTGTACGAGGCAGCGTCCTCTGGAGCAGATGGGGGTGTCTTTTGGGCCCTGCTGCCTGAGGACCTTTTCCATGGAGGAAGTGGACTCGGGACCGTCTGTAAGCGAAGGCTCTGCTCTGCCCCCAAGCTGCAGCCCTCCCCTTGCTCACTTGTTCCTAACCACCAGTGAGACTCCTTTGGCAGAGGTCTGCTCCGAGCTGGCTCTTGAATTCCACGTCCGCCTTCCTTTTGAGGCTGGATGGGGAGGAGAAACGTTGCCCTCACGCGGCCCTCTGACCCAGCTAGCTTGGGAGGCATCTTTCCAACAGTAGTACCAAGGTTTGAGGGGGAGAGCTGGTATTATCTCCTTTTGTTAAGCAGGGGATGAGCATGAATTGTTCCCTTTGCTAAGCAGGGTCCACCCTGGTTTGCATTTGAATGGGAGACTACATGTCTGAGCACAAGATGTTCCCCTGAGGGGATGGGGCTGCTCTGGGAAGAGCACTTGCATGCAGAAGGTCCCAAGTTCCCTCCCTGGCAGCATCTCCAAGACAGGGCTGAGAGAGATTCCTGCCTGCAACCTTGGAGAAGCCGCTGCCACTCTGGGTTGACAATATTGAGCGAGATGGACCAAGGGTCTGACTCAGTATATGGCAGCTTCTTCTGTTCCAATCTCTTGAGACCACATCGATGTATACTGCGGAAGTTAATTAATTAATTAATTAATTAATTAATTTAATTCGATTTCTATACCACCCTTCCAAAAATGGCTAAGGTGGTGTTAAATTAAGCTGCTCTTCTTGAAGTCTGTGGGTAGGTCTAGATATCCAGGGTTGGATTTATGGGCCAGGGTCTGAGAAGATGAGACCGTGGGGCTTTGGGACGGGCGTGAGCCCTGGCGCTCCTGCTCCGAGGAACGAACCTCTCCCAGAAGTGCTGCTTGGCCCCTATGCAAGGCGGAGTGGTGCCCAGCCCCTGTAGCCCTCTGCCGCTTGTCTCCACAGGACTCGGCAGCCCCTTGCAAGGCCTGGAGAGGTGTCTGAAGGAGCTCCCGCCCAGCGCGCGGAGCCACGCCTCTTCGCCAGCCATCAGCTCCTCCATTGGCAGCTCCCCGGACCGACTCCCCAAGTGGCATCCAGAGACCGGGAGATGGGCTAGGAAGGAGGAAGGTGAGGGCCATGAGCCGCGGGAGGAGCAGAGGGCCCGAAGGAAGGCAGAGGGCCAGCCAGCACCCTCCTCTCGGCTCTCTTGGCAGAAGATGCGGCCTCCAACCTGGCCAGGCCCCGCACGGAGCATGTGCAGACCCCCAGAGTTTCCTGTGTGACAGGGCAAGGGACCCTGGGCTGATCTCAAAGCTCCCCAGCAGTTAAGGGGCCCTCCTAGGCTGAGTTAACTGAGGGGCCCTCAACAGCTGGCGCTAGCCCGACATGCCACCTCTGGTTTGCACAACTGAGCAGTGTTGTGCAGGGAATGGTCTCGACTTAACAAGTGGTTGCATAATCCCAGGTGAGAGGAGGTGCCATAGCTCAGTGGTGGAGTGACCCTTGCTGGAGCACTGGAGTCTCTTACCAGTCGGGGTCCCCAAGATGGTGTTGGACTACAATTCCTGAAATAGAGAGAGAGCGAGAGCGAGAGAGAGAGAGCATGTACTGGGATCTAAATGTGTCACCAAAAAAGCCAGAAAGGTCCCTCATAAAATAAGCACTAGAGGGAGACCATAATAAGATAGAAATTGCTATATTTATTTATTTATTAGAAACATTTATTTATTAGAAACATTTAATATACCGCCCACTCCGAAGACTCCGGGTGGTGCACAAAAACATGCAAACAAGGCAACATTTAAAAAATTACATTCTAAATTAAAAACTAAAGTAACTAACAAAAAACAAATAGCTAAACTACAGGGCAAAAGCCTGGCGAAAAAGAAAAGTCTTCAGTAGAGATTTGAAGATCAGTAAGAAAGGGGCTAAATCAATCTGGAGGGGAAGAGAGTTCCAAAGAAGTGGGGCAGCAACCGAAAAGGCCCTTTTGCGGGTCCTAGAGCCCCGAACCTCTTGGAAATCAGGGACAGACAAGAGGGCCATCTGAGATGATCTAACCAGACAGGATGTAACTGGATGGGAGAGGCGGGTCGGTAGGTAGACAGGCGCCAAGCCCCGCAAGGCTTTGAAGGTCGGAACCAGGACCTTAAACTGAACTCGGAAGCGAATAGGCAACCGGTGTACTGACTGCAGGAGAGGTGTTACCCTGTCATATTTTCTGGCACTCATGAGGAGGCAAGCTGCTGCATTCTGGACCCGCTGCAGCTTCCCGATTGTCCTCCAAGGTAGCCCTAGATAGAGAGCGTTATAACAAGGGCATGGGTCACTGTCATGAATGCCTGCTGGTCAAGGTAAGGGCTTAATTGGTGAACCAGATGAAGCTGGGCAAAAGCACTTCTGTCTGGCCGCAGCCTCCACCTGCTGTTCAAGAAGGAGGCGCGAGTCCAAAAGGACCCCCAAATCCCAAACAAGCTCCTTTGGGGGCAGTGCCACCCCATCTAAAACAAGGTTCACATCCAGCTGTTGGCCGGTACGAGGGCTGAATAAAAGTCGTTCAGTCTTAGTGGGATTCAGTTTGAGCTTGTTTTGATTCATCCAGACCTTAACAGCTTCCAGGCATCGAGTAAGCACAGAAACAGCATCCCCAGAATGGTATGGGATGGCGATATACAGCTGAGTATCATCAGCATATTGATGAAATCTCACCCCAAACTGGGAAATGACCTGACCCAGCAGCTTCATATAGATGTTTAAAAGGACAGGGTCAAGAACTGAACCCTGGGGAACTCCATAAAGGAGTGGCCATGGGTCAGAGCATCTGTCCTCAATGCATACCTACTGGATACGCCCGCTAAGGTAAGAATGGAACCACTGTAAGACAGTACCCCCGATACCCAACCCATGCAGGTGGTCGAGAAGGATGGCATGATCGATAGTGTCAAAAGCTACTGAGAGATCTAAAAGGACCAAGAGAGGGACACTACCTCATTAAGGTCCCGAAGAAGGTCATTTTGTGAAATATATATAATATGAATCAATTAAATATACATAATATAATAAAATTGAGTCAGAGCAAGCTTTGCACCTATCTACACAAGGGAATTCTTGAGAGATAATCAAAAGAGGTAACATAATAGTAAGTATTATACATTATATTATACAAGTTGCTGCTGACCTCTTTCTTGTGGTTACTTGCAATAGTCTGTTGGTAAGATTTTTCTATATCCCCAACCAGTGTTCCCTCTACGATGTGTGCATGCTCACATGTTTTTGGATGTCCACTCAGTTAATTTTAGATCCTGCTCAGGTTGAATCGAGAAGGCCCCATTCTGAATGCAGGTGTGCACACAATGCCTTGGTACTGCCGCCCAGAACAAAACTCATTCCACACACAGATGAAAAAATTTAGAGAGAACACTGTCCCTCACTAGTTGAGCATTTCTACAGCTCCAATTTTGCTGAAACATAAATGGTTCCACCAAAACTGACAAAACAACCTGTCTATTGTAAGTCCCTTGTTTAAACTTTCTGTTTAAAGCTATGTATATGTATTCCTCTTTGGAGATACATTGGGGAGGTATGTCTTTTGAAAAATGTGAAGTAGCTTGAATAATGGCTCATTTCCTAGAATATCAAGAAATGTGAATATGTAGATGATTTATGTCAACACACAAGATGTATGTCCATTGTTACTTGACAAAAAGTCTTTTCCAACTGGAGGTTAACCGGGTCACCTTAGTGTATGCAGATGTCTTTATTATCAACTTGGTTATAGACTTCATGTGCTCTGTTCATGATATACAGTCTGTGGACTTTATCATGTATCTGATTATATTTATTATGGCATCTATTGTTGGTATATATCATTGTATTATGTATATTTAATTGATTCATATATTATATATATTTCTCAATATACTAATTTCTATCTTACTGTGGTCTTTATCTACTGGTTATTTTATGAGGGATCTTTTTGGCTTTTGGGGGGGCTACAACTCCCATCATCCGCAGCCATGGTGATCAGCTGCTGTGGATGATGGGAGCTGTAGTCCAGTAACCCTTAGGAACCCTTGGTGTAGGTGATACTCAGCTAGATGGACCGAGGCTCTGACTAGGTGGATGGTGGCTTCCTATGTATGTTCGTATGCACTTTCCTTGAAGGGTCAGGTCCCGCATCTGAGGATGCTCTTGGACCTGGCTTTGCTCCTGGATGGGTTTTTGTTCACCTGCAGCTGCTGCATCAACTGTGAGCCATTTCTGGGTCAGTCAGACCTGGGCATGGCCATGCATGTTTTAGCTACACCTAGGCTGGAGTGCTGTAACAATACTCTACATGAGGTTTTTCTGTGTTTGTGCACTTCCTGTGCAATCTTTATTGCTGAGCCATAGCAGGTGGAATGTTTAGGACTTGGGTGTTGCCCAGTGCTATGTCTGAGGCTGGTGGGAGAGCTGGGCACTCTCTGTCTGCTCATTTTCTGAAGGACTCAGCCAACACAGCACCCCCTTGCAAGGCCTGGAGAGGTGTTTGAAGGAGCTCCCTCCGAACTCACCCGGTCAGCCGCCTTCGCCGGCCATCAGTTCATCTTTCAGCAGCTCTCCAGAAGGACCCCACAGGTGGACGCCGGACACGGGGAAATGGACGAGGAAGGAGGGAGGTGAGGGCCAGGCAGCAGGGCCAGGGGCTCAGGTTTGCACCAGGGGAAAGAGAGGGCACTTGTTTGCACCAGAACAGTGTGTGTGTGTGTGTGTGTGTGTGTGTGTGTGTGTGTGTGTAGCGGGACGGAGGGGAGGTCTCTTCCTCCAGTCTGCCTGGTGGCCAGTGATGCCCCGGACTCACCATTGCCCAGGACCTGCTTTCAAATTATTTTAGAATGGCATTCTAGAGGTAATGCTAGTTTTCTTGGGAGATTCTGTGGTGGCAGTGGTTTTTATTCCACCTTTCCTTGTAAAATGCAGTTTTTATTTGGGGCTTTTAAAATAGTGGTGTGGCAAGAAGGCACATTTACACATTGAAAATAAAAAGGCAATAATGATTTAACAATTATATAGCACTTTAGTGTTCAAAGTGCTTCATGATTATCTTGGCATAAGCCTTATAACCGCTCCATAAATTAGGTGGTGGTGGTGATTATTTAATAATAACAACTACTACTACAGTAATATTTTAAATATGGTTTTTTAGATTAAATAAATAAATAGTATCGTTGTTGTTGTTGTTGTTCCAGTTTTGCAGTTTGGTACACTGAGAGAGACTGCCTTGCCTCAGGCCAGTGACTGCAGGGGTTATCAGCTTTGGGTCCCCAGAAGTCCTTGGACGACAACTCCCATCATTCCCAGCCACAATGGCCTTTGAACGTCTGGGGACCCAAGGTTGGGAACTCCTCACCTGGTGAAATCTTGGCAGGGGTGAGATTCAAACCAGAAACTTCCTAACTGGTGGTTCAGTCTCTTAGCCACACTGCTGCCCTCGCTCTTATCATTATGGCCACAGCAGTATATCTTCTGCCTCTGTAAGAACATCAGAAGCTGCTCTGTACTGAGTCAGACCCTTGGTCCAACTAGCTCGGTATTGTCTTCACAGACTGGCAGCAGCGTCTCCAAGGTTGCAGGCAGGAATCTCTCTCAGCCCTATCTTGGAGATGCTGCCAGGGAGGGAACTTGGATCCTTCTGCATGCAAGCAGACAGGTGCTCTTCCCAGAGCAGCCCCATCCCCTAAAGCGAATATCTTCCAGTGCTCACACTTCTAGTCCCCCATTCAAATGCAAACCAGGGTGGATCCTGCTTAGAAAAGGGGACCATTCGTGCTTCCTACCACAAGACCAGCTCTCCTTTGCCTTGAGGTGGTTTCGTCTCTAATCCAAGGAACTTGAGAGCTGGCAGCCATGCAGTGGGGGGGAGTCAGGCAAGAGTGGAGGCCTAACTTCCTGTTCCAGGCCAGGAGTGCCACAGGCCTCCTTTGCTTGGGCCGTCCATCCTGTGGATTGGCTGCCCATGCTTTACAAGGATTAAAAGATGGATTTGTGCCTTCATAACGTATTCCTGATCACCACCTTTTGGGATCCTTCCCTGTTTGCTTGTTCCAAATGTGCCATCCAAGAGAAGTCTTTTGGCAGCCATCCACAAGAAACCTGGCAGTGATTTGTGGCATGTACCGATACTTCTGGGAAAGTGTGATTCCATGCCATCTCTATTGTGCCAGATTAAAAATATCCCAGGGCTGATGTTTGAGATGGATGGAAGGTAGGCACAGCCTGGCATAGGCACTGATGGCATGTTTACTTGCCCAGGTTCTGTAGGACGCAGCCGAAACAGCACTCCCTTGCAAGGCCTGGAGAGGTGTTTGAAGGAGCTCCCCCCGCACTCTCACAGCCTGCCCGATTCACCAGCCGTCAGTTCCTCCATTAGCAGCTCTCCAGAAGGACTCCACAGGTGGACGCCAGAGACGGGGAAATGGACAAGGAAGGAGGAAGGTGAGAACCACTTCGGTTTTTTAAAAACAAAACACGGAACTCTCACCACATGGTGAGATTTCCTGCATTTTTCCCGTGTTTACTTGTGCTTCTAAATGTCCCCTATGTGAAGCACAAGAGATGCTATTTTAGCGGCTGCTTGTAGTCCACCTGGTGGTGGTTATCAACGTGAAGTGGCCTCTGAAAGGTACAAACCCTGGCTGTTCCCTGCATTGGTATTCTGGGCCATTGGTTTTGGTATACAGACTGAGTAAAGGACGAGACTGCCCAGCACATGCACTGAAAGTAGGTTTGCTTGCCCTGTCTCTCCAGGACTTAGCCGAAACAGCACCCCCTTGCAAGGCCTGGAAAGCTGCCTGAAAGAGCTTCCTGATACGCCACACAGCCCTTTCTTTTTGCCAGCCGTCAGCTCCTCCTTTGGCAGCTCTTCTGAAGGACACTGCAAGCCAGAGATGGGAGAATGGTCAACAAAGGAGGAAGGTAAGTTGAGGCTCGCAGGATTGCTTGTTCCGTTGATCAGAGCCGCCACTTAGCAGAGAGCTTCTGAAAGGCAAAGGAGGCCACCTGACCTCCCTTAGACCTTGACTTCCACTATAAATCAAGCAATGGGCAAAGACAACATCCGGTGCAGATACTGAAATACTTAGACCATCATATTCTGAAACGTATATGCTAAAGGAAAAAGCATTTCAAGAGGCACACAGATCTGCCTGCTTGTAGATAAACTTACTGAAGAGGAGGCTGGGCAGGATACTGCTTGGGGCACAGCATCCTGTGAATGGTACTGCTCTCAGGGAGATGGCAAAAGACCCCTTGCTACGTTTTAGGCTTGTGGGGGGCGATTAGCGAGCTTGGAAAGAGCAGTCCACCTCAGAGTAAATTTGTTCAAAGCTTTGGTCACGGAAAGAACTGAACAGAGAGGTTAGAGTACAAAAACAGAAAGAAGGTTTATTTGAAGGTTTTAGGGGTACAGGAAGCAAAAATAATGGTTAATGAGCAGCAATATTTAACTAACACAAACTAGCAAGACTAACAAGTTAAAAGGACTATTTTACAGCTCACATGGAGGCAATTGGCTTGAGTTTCTCAATTAAGTTCACTCAAGGCTGGTTAAAGAGAAATGGGCAGATTTGGATTTTAGGAGAAGCGAGAAGAAAGGGAAGGAGAGTTTTGAAAGCAGGGGTTAGCTACTACCTGGATCTGACCTGCAGAAAAAAAGCGTTGTGGCTCAGTTGTTACCGAGGGGCTTCTCTCCTCCAAGGTCGGCAGGAGAGGAAACCCAGGGACCAGGCAGAGGTCCAGGAATGAGGGGGGGGCGGGAAGGCCAGCATCTCACAGCCAGGAGTGCTGCACAGACCAGGTTAGGGGGAAACAGCTGGTCTGGAGGTGACAAGTGGGAAAGAAGCAAGAGTCAAGGAGGTGCCAATGCCAAGACTGGTGGATCCGAGGAAGAAACACCGGGTGAATCTGTGGTACAGACACAGGAGACACATGGATTGATTGTGTCTTGACTACTTTTAGGAAAATTCTTGCCCGAGGGCATTGTGCTGATCGTACCTTGAAAAGGTGGGCAAAAGGGACAACAGACTCGACAAAGCATTGTCCTATTCAAGTGTGAAGAGTGAACTTCCTTTCAGTAGAAAGGCTGAATAGGTCTAGGAGACCCGTGTAGGGAGAAACGCAATGGACACATCAAGGTTTGTCTCGTGTCTTTTCGAATATCTGGGGGTGACTAAAATGATAAACCAGATAGCTTCCCATGCCTTGAGCCAACCATTAACGTGCTCGTTAGCAGAGAAGATAACCCGCTACCTTATCGCATCTTCCTGGGGAGGTGATATCGTGACCTGATCCGTTGTGCCAAGACAGGGAGAATCCTTGACTGATCCTTGAGAAGAATAGTGCTGATTAATTCACATCTGGCATTCCTCACCTGAAAGTAACCAGGGAGGCAAGTGTAGGGAGATGCTTCTTCAGTCCAGAAGTTAAACTTGACCTGAGAGCTCTCATTCCCAGGCTACAAGCCAAGTGACCTGCCCTGTGGGTTAGCTCATGCGAATCAAAAATTGAGACCTCATGCTCTCGTGGGATCTGAGCAGCAAATGTGGGAACTACAAGCCTGTAGCCCCAAACTAGGTAGAGGCGTGCTCTGGGGTGCCTCCAAACAGGCTGTCTTGGTAACAGTCCCTAGGGTCACAGTGGGTGGAAGTCAGTAATTCTCCCCAGTGGTGAGAACTCCCTAATACATGTCCATAACGAAGACTCAAACTCTAAATAGGGAGGCAGTGCAGAATGACTGTGGAAGGTTAGGAGGTGTGTCCAGTGTTCCCTCTAAGGCAGGCTTCCCCAAACTGCGGCCCTCCAGATGTTGCTGAACTACAACTGCCAGCATCCTGAGCCACAATTTATTGTTGTAGTTCAGCAACATCTGGAGGGCCGCAGTTTGGGGACGCCTGCTCTAAGGCGTGCGCACATGCCTGTGCTCACAAGTTTTTTTAATGTCCACTCAGGTTGAATCAGGAAGGCCCCACTCTGAATGCAGGTGTGCGCACACACTGCCTTGATACCCCCACCCAGAACAAAACTTATTCTGCACACAAATGAAAAAAGAGAGAGAACACTGAGTGTGTCCTGGGGGAAATGCTGCTGATGCACACAGCTCTCTTATCTGTCCATTCCTGCTCATGTTTTCCCGAGTTTCAACCTTCTTCCCTCTTCAGGCTTTTTCTTGACTGCATAAACTGTTGAGCATCAGTGGCAAGGCCTGCAAAAAGCACCGGACAGCCTGTTTTGCATAATTTACTCCAAATCCAGGATTTGAGGTTTTGTGGAGTGTTTGTATGACAGGCCTTATGCTCTGGTGACTGGCCCTCATCTGCTACGCATGTTGTACCTTTTGCCAGCAGGGGTGTGTCTGTCCAGGATCCCACCCCTTCAAGGCCTGGAGAACTGCCTGAGAGAAATCCCAGTGAGTGGAAGGTCCCTTGCAAACTCTGTCACTGCAGCAAGCGATTTCGTTACCCAGAAGCCGAGGAGAGCAGAGGCAGCATCACGAAGGCCGTGGGCAGGAGGTAAGCATAGGCTTGGTGGAGTAGCCTGTGTGATTCGGATCCCCATCGGTGGAACTTGGCATGGTCCATCCATCCATCCAAACTGCTCCAGCATTCTTCAAGTATAAGAACAGCCCTGTGGCTCAGGCCCAGGACCCATCTAGTCCAGCATCGTTTTTCACACAGTGGCCCACCAGATGCCTCTGGGGAGTCCATAGGCAAGAGCTGAGGGCATATCCACTCTCTTGCTGTTGCTCCCCTACAACTGGTATTTAGAGGCATCTTGCCTCTGAGGCTGGAGGTGGCCTATAGCCCTCAGACTAGTAGCCATTGATAGACTTGTCCTCCATGAATGTCTAAGCCCCACAAAGCCATCCAAGTTGGTGGCCATCACCACATCCTGTGGCAGAGAATTCCGTAGATTAATTAGAAACAGGTTGCTGGACTAGATGGACCTTGGGCCTGATCCAGCAGGGCTCTTCTTAGGTTCTTAAGCTTGGGTCCTCAGCAGAAGCAAGACAGGGCTGTGTCCCGTGTCAGCACAGCCCCCCTCCAGAGACTGTTGCTGGTGACTGTCTTGTGTTTCCTTTTAGACTGTGTGAAAAAGTGCTTCCTTTTTGTCAGTCCTAAATTTTCTGGCAATGAGTTTCATGGGATGATCCCTGGTTCTAATCGTGTGTGTGTGTGTGAGGGAGAGGGGGAGAGAAATTTCTCTCTATCCACTCCCTCTTCTCCATGCATTTTATAGACCTCCATCATGTCTTTTATTGCATGGATATTTTCCTTTGTAAGGAAAATTAAGTTAAAGATAATTAACTGAAGTTTACCTTTGATAAAACAAAAAGGAGGCAAACTTTGACCTAAGTATCCCTACACTAATAAATGAATGAAAGCAGTTGAGAAGAACACAGGGCAGAAGTAAAGCTGTCAGTGCTACATTAGCGTTTCTGAGTTGTGCGACTCTGATGAGTTGATAATTGAGAGGAGTGCAGAGGGATGGTCTTAGCTGCCTGGGCCCAAGGCATCTGAGAGACTGCCTGCTTCTTCGTCATGGACCCTGCTGCTTACTGAGATCACATGAGGAGGTTCCATTACGGCTGCCACCAGCTTGTCTGTTGGCGGCCTGGGGCCGGGCCTTCTCGGTGGCTGCCCCAGGGCTTTGGAATGTGCTCCCTGTCAGTATAAGAACTTCTCCATCTCGGACTGCCTTCAGAAAACCACTTAAGACACACCTGTTTTCTCCGGCCTCCTGCGAAAACTATTTAAGAAAACCCTTTTTGTTAAAACTATGTTTAATATTTTTATGATTTTAAAATTGTTTTGAGTTTTTATTTATCATTCTAAGTTGTGTATACCACCTTGAGATTTAGGTGTTAGGCAGTTTATGGATAGAATAAATTAAATTAAAATAAAATGAATAATTGGCAGACTATCAGTATTGGCACGCAGCTGAGGCGATCCTATGCAGCCGCCGCCTGCCTCGCCTCGCCTCGCCTCTTGCCTTCATGCTCATTGTGCTTTGGAGTATTGACGATGTCAGTTTGGGTGAGCTGCCTTTTCTTTCTGCCAGGTGGTCCTGCAAGCAGCCGTCCCCCGCCCCCCGCGGGTGTCCCTGGGCCTTTCAACCCAGAAGCTGGTGTGGAGAGTTCTCCCCTTCACAGACTAATGAACTGCCTCAAGGAAATCCCCATCAAAAGGCCCAGTTACCTCAACACCCCGAGTGTTTCCTCTTCTTCCTCCAGCTGCAGCGAAATGGAGAGAGACCAGCAGAGCCCAGGGAGCGGGGCCTGGTGGGACGGCAGCCCAGGTGGGTGTCAGGAGGCTTGGGGCTGATGGTGGCCAGAGCCCCTGACAGGGGAGTGGAAGCACGGGTTGAGGTTGGAGAAGACGGGGAAATCCTGGGCTGTGCCAGTGGGGCAGCCACGGAATATTCTGGAATGGGCCAGCCTGAGCCCGGAAGAGCCCCTCTCTCATCCTCACAGGGGAGAGGTTGCTTGAAGAGGGGCAGCATCTCAGGCAAGGATACAGAGTTGGAGGAGGGAGTTGGAATGCAGAGGTGAGGAGCTCCATCCTTGGCGTGTTTCCTTGGAGTGCTTTTGTTCTTTCCAGACACGTGCCAAGGATCGGAGGTGGATGTGGCTGCCGGGCAGAAGGGGATTGGATCCTGTAGGAGTCCACTGTCTCTCCTTCCATCGGAGGAGGAAAGAGGGTTTCCTTCCACTCCAGAGCCTGAGCTTGCTGAAGCAGGCCACGGAGCGGCAGCGGCCTCCCCACTCCACGGCCTGGAGAGCTGCTTGGAAGACACTGCTGTGAGCCAGATGCTCTGCTCCAACCTCCCTCCCAGGAGCGCCAAGATCCAGGGGGACGTGGCACTGGAGGGGCCTGAGGGAGGGGTCCTCCAGTCCCATTCGGCAAGTAAGTGAGACCAGGATGGGCTTTGGTGACAGCCGGTCTGCCCAGCACCTGGGCCTTGTCTGAGGGGCCCTGGGCAGCGGGTGTGTGAGGAAGACAGACATTTCTGTGTCCTCTTTGATCCCAATCTTAGCCAAATGTCCATCCTTATAATCATGTTAAACATTTAGGGAAAGCCAGTCTAGAAATACAGTAAATATAACCCAGCTGGGGTCAGGCGAAGAAAGGGCCAGAGAGAGAGAGAGAGCCCATTGAATACTAGGCTCTCAAGAGGCATGCTGGGGGCCTCTCTCTGAATCTGCACCCGTAGAAAGACTCCTCTTGCCTGTGTGGGTAGGGAATCCTGGGGGCAAGGAGGGTCCCGTCCTATCCTCTTGGGTCTCTCTTGAACTGCTCTCCTTTCCCAACTGCACACCATTTGCTGATGCCACCATGTGAGCCAAAGGAAAGAAGGGCAAGCCAGGAGCCTCTGAATAACCTGGGGCTTTGCCTCAGGATTTGCTTTAGGAACATAGGAAGCTGCCTTCTACCGCGCCAGCACATTGGTCCATCAGTGTTGTGTACCTGGACTGGCAGCG
Organism: Hemicordylus capensis; assembly: GCF_027244095.1. Lineage (NCBI taxonomy): Eukaryota > Metazoa > Chordata > Lepidosauria > Squamata > Cordylidae > Hemicordylus > Hemicordylus capensis. The sequence goes on from NC_069662.1 coordinate 169,791,571, forward strand.
GCTTCTCCAAGGTGACAGCAGGAGTCTCAGCCCTATCTTGGAGATGCTGCCAGGGAGGGAACTTGGGACCTCCTGCATGCAGGTGCTCTTTCCAGAGTGGCCCCCTCCCCTGAGGGGAATCTCTTACAGTACTCACACATGTAGTCTCCCATTCAAATGCAAACCAGGGCAGGCCCTGCTTAGCAAAGGGGACAAAATCTCAGTGAGTGGAGCACATTTGGACTGACAAGCAGCTCAAAGTCCATTTCTGGGCCTCCATTACCCTTAGGGGAATGTTCAGGGATCCTGCGTTTGGAGCCCTGCGGTGGAGAAGCATCTACCGATAGCCAAGGCTTGCAAAGAGGCATGTTCTCACACGCTGGGCTGGCAGCAGGATGCCCCGATTGTGCCTGATGGGGGTCCCTTGCTTGCTTTTTATGGTTGCTGGAACAGACGGCGTCCTCATTCGTGGTCCGCAGAGCTGTGCAAAGGATGCAGCGGCCAGGAACCCCACTCATTCCAGCACAGCAGCCCAAGGCACCTTTGACAGGACGCTGGAAAGAGAGGTGGAACGGAGGAGCCACCCGGAAGCTCCGACTCTTCAGAGTCCCCACACTGAAGGTGAGCAGCTGCCTTTGAGGCAGAACCTCCCGGACCCTGGAACACTTTGGGCTGGAGGAACCCGGATGGACCCCGGCAGCGACAGGGTGTCTGCTTGCCAAGTGAGTCTGGAAAGAAAGCTCTCCCCAAGCTTAGTTTAGGAAAAAGCGTAAGGGGAGATGTGAGAGACGTCTGTAAAGTTATGCATGGTGTGGAGAGAGAGAGAGAGAGAGATTTCCCCCCTCACTCACAACGCTAGAACCAGGGTTCAGCCCATGAAGCTGATGGTCAGGAACTGAGGACTGACAAAAGGAAGTTCTCTTTCACACAACATGTTTTACACACAGAATTATCTGCTACGGGATGTGGTGATGGCCACCAGCTTGGATGGCTTGAAATGGGGCTTGAGACAAATCCATGGAGGACAGGTCTCTCTGTGGCTACTAGTCTGGTGGCTGTGGGCCACCTCCAGCCTCAGAGGCAGGATGGCTCTCAATCCCAGTTGCAGGGGAGCAACAGCAAGAGAGAGGCTATGCCCTCAACTCTTCTGTGGCTTCTCAGAGGCCTCTGGTGGGCCACTGTGTGAAACAGGATGCTGGACTAGATGGGCCTCCTTGGGCCTGATCCAGCAGGGCTCTTCTGAGGTTCTTAAGCTTGGGTCCTCAGCAGAAGCAAGACAGGGCTGTGTCCCATGTCAGCAGAGCCCCCCTCCAGAGACTGTTGCTGGTGTCTGTGCTGTCTTTCCTTCTTAGACTGGGAGCCCTTTGGGGGAAAGGAGCCATCTTATTTATTTGTTTGCTTCCTTATGAAAACTGATTTTGGATCTTTTGTTGAAAAGTTAAATATAAATATCCGTCCAAGTCATAGTAGTGTTCAAGAGCTTCAGTGTTGACTTGCAGGAATGCTGAGCAGACGGCAGGCTCTGGAGAGAGGTCGGTTAACGGGTGGCAGACGGCAGCAGGCGTCCCTGGACAGCCAGACGGTGCAGGGTAAGGTGCAGTCAGAGGGCCCTGGGAGGGGATGGCTGGCCAGCCCTTCGAGCAACCTGGGGTATTGGGGCCCCTCCCCGTGACCCTCACATTCTTAGACCTGAGCTGCATGCATTTCAGATAAGAGCATAGAGAAAAGGCAGAGGGAGAGATGGGAAGCATAAGAACAGCCCAGCTGCTGGATCAGGCCCGAGGAAGCCCATCTAGCTCAGCATCCTGTTTCCCCACACTAGCCCTGCACCAGATGCCTCTGAGAAACCCACTGGCAAGAGCTGAGAGGGGCAGGCCCTCTCTCTTGCTGTTGCTCCCCTGCAATTGGGATTGAGAGGCATCTTGCCTCCGAGGCTGGAGGTGGCCTGTAGCCCTCAGACTAGGAGCCACTAATAGACCTGTCCTCCATGAATTTATCTAATCCCCTTTTAAAGCCACCCAAGCCGGTGACCATCACCACATCCCATGGCAGAGAATCCCATAGATTGATTATGCGCTGTGTGAAGAAGGACTTCCTCTTGTCGGTCCTAAATTTCCCAACCTTCAGTTTCATGGGCTGACCCCTGGTTCTAGTGTGGTGAGAAATATTTTTCTCTCTGTCCACCCTCTCCACTCCATGCATAATTTTATACACCTCGATCATGTCTTTCCTTAGTCGCCTCTTTTCCAAGGTGAAGAGCCCCACATGCTGTAGCCTTGCCTCATAAGGAAGGTGCTCCAGGCAGCTGGGCATGAGAGTGAAGAGGATCAGTCAGAGAGGAAATGTCCCGTGGAATAGGTGGGCTTTGAGGATGGGTTTGGAGCCGTGTTCCAGATGTTATTGACTACAGCTCCCAGAACCCCCAAGCAAAAGCTATTGCAGCTGGGGATTCTGGGAGATGTAGTCAACAACATCTGGGAATCCCTGTTAGAGGGAACACTGGTTTGGGGGATGGGAGGAGTCAAGAGCTGTTGGGGCTGGGTCGCGAAGGCTCTTGCTCCCTGGATTTTCTGGCCTGTGGTCAAAGGAACAGAGGAAGCTGCCTTCTACTGAGTCAGGCCCTCGGTCCATCTAGCTCAGTATTGTCTTCTCAGACTGGCAGCGGCTTCTCCAAGGTAACAGGCATGAGTCGCTCTCAGCTCTGTCTTGGAGATGCTGCCAGGGAGGGAACTTGGAACCTTCTGCATGTAAGTGAACAGGTATTCATCTTCCCAAAGCGGCCCCCTCCCCTCAGGGGAACATCTTCCAGTGCTCACACAGGCAGTCTCCCATTCAAATGCAAACCAGGGTGGGCCCTGCTTAGCAAAGGGGACAGTTCATGCTTGCTGCCACCAGACCAGCTCTCCTCTCATCCCCACTTGCTGAGGGAGTCTTGCTTTGCTCTGCATAGAGGTGGCGACAGAGAGCAGCCCCCTCCAGGGCCTGCTGAGGTGCCTCAAGGAGATCACGGCAAGGGGCCCCAGTCCGCGCAGCCTCTCGGCCAGCAGCACACCTGCCAGTGACGCACGAGGAGAAGCCAGGCACAAGCCAGCGGAGGAGGAGGCAGAGGCGGCAGCTGAAGCTGGGAGAGCGAGCCGGGAAGGTGAGCCCCAGAGCAGGCACTGGTGAGGGGCAGGGTGGGGCCTTGTCCCCTGGCTCTGGCCTTCTGGAGATGGCCAATGCACACTCCAACATGGAGCGAGCACCTGAGAGCCAGAAGGCGTCTTGGGGTGCAAAGGGCCTGCACTCCTGTCCTTTCCACTCCTTCCGGCAGGTCTGGGCAGCAGTCCGAAGGGAAGGTCTGCAAGCAGAACCAGTCCTGCCACCTCACCCTTGAGGAGCCCACCGAGGGAGGCCGTGAAGGGGAGTCCACCCCTGGAGGCTGGCCGGGGGCCCAGAGGTGAGCAGACGTGGCCTCTGGCCAAGCAGGAGCCGTGGCTTCCCTTGGTGCCCCTTGGTGTGGCAGCCACGCTCACCCCAAGAGGGCCACCATGGCGGCAGCCTCTGCAGTGTTGCAAGGGATTCTGGGGGATCCTTGTCAGGTCAAGAGGTGCAGCTGTTTGGGGCCTCGGTGGCTGTGGGCATTTGGCCACCTGCTTGTTCATATGGCCCCTTTAATATCTTTAACATGGGGCCTAGAGGCCATGTTCTGTGTATCTGGGGCATCATCTTGGCCTGGCTGTACTGAATACTTAAACCAGGGGTTCCCAACCAGTGGCATTCCAGATGTTGCTGAACAACAACTCCCATCATCCCCGGGCACAATAAATTGTAGCTGAGGATGATGGGAGTAGTAGTCCAGCAACATCTGGAGTACCACTGGTTGGGAAGTCCTGCCCTAAACAGTAGTGCGGTTAACTGCACAGCTCTACCTGACGAATGGGCAGCCTGCAGGCCGCGCAGCTCTTGGGCAGAGCGGGAGAGGGAGGAGCAACCCAAGCTGCCTCCTTTGGTGCCCCCCAGCTCCTTAGGACCAGCTGCTACTGTCCCTAAACCACTTGCAGATTTTGTGCAAACAGTTTCTTGAGCCAATCAGACATTATAATAGGTGCAAAGAAACACTCTCTAGTTCATGCAGGTGGTGCTTCTTCCCCTCAGGATTCACCCCCACAAGCAGCCCTGTCTGTGGGGTGAGGACCTGCGCAAAAGAAGTCGTTGGAAACGGAAATCTGTGTGTGTCGAGTCCGAAGTCTCCTGCTCACAAGTTCAGTGCCCAAAGACGAAGCGACTCCAGCCCAGCCAAGAGTGGCATGAAAAGATCACCCGTGGCAGGTAAGATGGAGAGGCTGGACGCAAACCAGGAGGGGTGTCTGGAATGGTGGTGGCGGGTGTGGAACTGCTCCAGAAGAGAGAAGGAACATGCTGCCATACTCACCGGTATTGGATGTTCACTGTGGCTTGGGATACCTTCTGTAATTTTGTTCTACTGCGTTGGGAGACTTTTCGTAGACTGGTTTTTGCAATTTTTCCTTTCACAGAAAGGAAAGAACCCTCCCCCACCAACCAGAAAGCATGAAGGGCAGGAGCCCTTGATTTGGACCAACTGGAAAGGGTGGTCCTTTCCAGGAGGTCCTTCCTAGGATTCATGATGCACTAATTAAGTCTGATGTGCGGGCAGAGTTGGTTGTTCCTGTTTGAAAAAAGAGATTAACCTGGGCTGCGTATATTCTGCAACTGCACTCAACAAGCACAGAATTCTGGGTGCAGAATTTCTTATTCTGAAAAAATCGCAGCTTTTATTTAAAGCAAACCATAACAAAACAGCAACTTTCTAGCCCTTATGTCTGGTAAGGGTGGTCTTTGTCTGGTAAAATCTCAGGAGTCTGAGCAAGATTTCCAGGGATGGGGCTTCCGTGCCCTCTGTCTCTTTGCCTCTCGTGATGACTACCAGAAGTAGAAGGTGTAATGCAGACTAGGACAGGAGCAGCCTGCTGAAAGGTGGAACTCTCCTGTTGGAAACAACTTGGTCTAGCTTTGGGTGTGTGGGCCTCATGCTTATGCTGGCCAGCATTTGTCAGTACAGACTTCAGTTGCAGTGAAAGGTGGTTCTGCATATTTTAAATGTTGGTGCTTGTTGCTCTCCTCAGCTTTGAGTTGGAGAAGACCATACATCTAAACACATACACAGATAAATCTGCATGCCTTTGCAGGCCACAGGGTTTCTTCTTCAGGACTGGGGTTGCTCTCGAGCCGCCTTGAATGTAGGTGGAGAAGGATGGAGAATAAAGCCCCCTAACGGTAACTCTTGTGTCCTTCTCTTCGTCCTCTGATTGCAGCAAGGGGAGATGACTCCCCAGCTCCGGGTGCCGCATCCTGCAGTTTCCAGCCACAAGGTGGTCCTAGGTTGGACAATCCACCCAAGAAAAGGTGCCCCAGCCTGGACCCCACTCTGGCCCCCTGTGGCTGGGGGAATGGGCAGCCGCCTCCTCCGGAGTGCCGGGCAGAGGTGGGTGGCCTTGGGCCTCTGCTGTCCCGGAAGCTGGACCATCTCTCTGCGGACATGAGCGCCATCTGCAGGGACGTCTCCCGCTTGCAGAGTCACATGGACAGGCTGGAGCAAGACGCCCGGGGCTGGGTCCTCGAGCTGGCCACGCTCCACATGGAGAACAGGTGCCTCAGCGAGTATGTGCGGCGCATGGAGGGCCGCTGCCGCACCCTGGAGAACCGCTCCCGGCGCAACAACTTGCGGATGCTGGGCTTGCCGGAGGGCCTCGAAGGCAGCGACGCGGTCTCCTTCTTGCAGAAGAGCCTTCACGCCATGCTGGGGCTGCCCCTGGAGGCCCCGGCCCTGGAGATCGAGAGCGCCCGCCGGGTGCAAGGGGGCATCTCCTGGGACCCCAGTGGCAGGCCCCGCCCCCTTGTGTTCCGCCTCTTGCGCTTCGCAGACAAGACGGCCATTTTGCAGGCGGCCCGCACGCGGCCCCTCAGCTATGCTGGTGCGCAGGTCACCATCTTGCCAGACTTCTGCTCCTCGCTCAATCAGCGCCGCAGGATCCCGTTTGGGGGAGTAAGGAGGACCAGGTGGGCAGCTGACCTCTGCTTTGGCCCGCGACACTCCTCCTGGTGGCCTGGCTGGACGCAGGGGCTACGGGAGCCTCTGGCCAGCTCGGGGCCCCTTGCAGGAGAGAGGGAGGGGGGCAGAGTTCCTAAAGGGCCAGGGGCAGAGAACTGGGCCACAGAGGCATCAGCGGGCCAAGTGCACCATGGGGCGTGCCATTCTGCACACAGCGCTGAGCACCAGAACCTGTGAGGCGTGGCTTCCCCAGGCATTTCAGTGAAACCGAGGAGAAATGGTGCTTGGTTTCTACCAGTGGGCTAAACTTCCTGTTCCATTCATTGTATTCAGTAGCAACACCCTCCCCACTGGGGGAGGTAGAGGAGGCCCGTGGGGCTGCTTGACCCTGGCCCCCTTGGTCTGAAGCTCTCTCTCTCTACATGAATTGGTTGCACACTGGAAGAATGGCTTTGCCGCTTGGTCCCAGGTGTTGGCTTGTGCAGAACTCAAAAAGTTATCGTGGGTCTCCTGCTTGGGTGCTTCTGTTCATTCTCGGCAGGGAAGTCCCGGAGGGTGCTGAGGGCTGGCTGCTCGTCATCTCCCACCCTGGGACCTTCCCTGTGGGGCCCTGGAGGTTCCTTCCCTCCTTGCTGCTGACTCATCAACAGATAAGAGGTTGACGACATCACAGGGATGCGCATCCAGTCATATGGGATTGCAGCCTCATGGTGCTGGGGTGGCTAGAAGGGGCTTCTTGTCTGCTCCACTAAGTGATCAGCTGGAAGTGACATTTCTCTCTGACAAACACGTCATGGCACTGGTATGGCACCCCCTGTTATGCACAGTTACTACTGGATGGCTGTTCAGAAATGCCAGCTACAGCCAGACAGGACAGCCAGTCTCCTTACAGCAGTGGGACCACAATTTCAGCCCTCCAGTTGTTGTTGGACTACAACTCCCATCACCCCCTGCCACAATGATCTTTGGCCACTGTGGCTGGGGATGAAGGGGGTTGTAGTCCAACAGCAGCTGGAGGGCCAAAGTTGAGCATCCCTGCCTTACAGCTAGGGATGTGCACAAAACTGGTTTGCCCAGTTCGGTTTGGGTTCGAACTGGGAGGGGGAGGTTCAGACTTGGTTTTGCTCGAACCCTCCTGGTTTGGTTCAAATTAGAACCATTTTGAACCGGTTCGAACCTCCAAAAGTGGGTGGGGTGGTAGTAAGCACCCAGGGGTGCTTACCACCCAAACCCCAAAGCAATCGGACTCTCGTACGATTTTTTATGAATTTTTGAAATATTTTTAATTTTTCTTATAGGGTACAATGGGACTTGAACCAGCCTATTATCCCCTATTGTGGAACACCCACGAATGCCAACTACCAACCAAACCCTGAAGCAATCGGACACTCCTACAATTTTGTATGAATATTTGAAATATCTTAAATTTTCTCATAGGGTACAATGGGACTCGAACCAGCCCATTATCCCCTATTGTGGAGCACCTAGGGGCACAAAAGTGGGGTGGGTGGTAAGTACCCAGAGGGGTGCCTACCACCCACTATACCCCAAGGCAATCGGACACCTCTGATTATTGGTGAATTTTTAAAGTATTTCTGAATTCCTCATAGGGAATAATGAGGATTCCAGAAAATGTATTGCTTCATGTCGAGGGGAAAGGGTGGCCTAGAGCAGAGTGTGGTGGGTGGTAGTTCCCAAGGGGGCCAAGGAAGCTACTAGAATTATTTGGAAGGAATTGGGCAAAGGGTTGATTTTTAAATGATTTTTGAAATTTACGCGTCCTTAAGGTTTTTCTCCATTGGGAAGAATTGAGGTTTCAGCAGCCCCATAACTGCACTTGGGAGGTGTTGGGGTGGCCCAGAGTGAGTGGTGGTGTAGTTCAGAGAGAGTTCCAGCCACCCCCATGGGTTGCTAACCCGTGGGGTACTGTGTTCTGTTGTTTCTGAGGTGTTCTGAGTGTAGATTCTCTGGTAGCAAATGAGATTTTCAATGACAAACCATGAATCCACTCTCACCCCACTTTTGTGCCCCTAGGTGCTCCACAATAGGGGATAATGGGCTGGTTCGAGTCCCATTATACCCTATGAGGAAAAAAAATTCAAACGTTCATAAAAAATTGTACTAGTGTCCAATTGCTTTGGGGTTTGGGTGGTAGGCACCCAAGGGTGCCTACTATCACCCCACCCTCTTTTGGAGGTTCAAACAAGTTCAAATCACTACCCCCCCCAGTTCGGTTCAGATTCGAACCTGCAGCTCGAACCTGTCTGGTTCAGTTCTAATTCGAACCATCAAACCGAACTGGTTTGAATTCGAACCGGTTTGCACATCCCTGCTTACAGCACAGGTGCTCAGCCTTGGTTCTTCAGATGTTGGGGCTATAGGCTCTTCGGGATTGTGGCTGGGAATGATGGCCATTCTAGTTCGACAACATCTGGGGACCTAAGGTTGAGAACCCGTGCCTTACAGGAATGGCTCACCCAGAGCTGAATGGACTCTCCCTTCGTCTGTAGCCTTCTGGGCATAATCTGAAGAGCTGGTTTTGAGCGACAAAAGCCTTAGATGGTTCAGATCCAATATGCCGGGAGGGGAAGGCTTCTAAACATATTTGCTCAACGTATTCTTTACACAGATGCTTCTTTACACAGAGCAACAAGGACATGCAGGGCAGCGTTCTTGGGGCTCTCTTCCGCCTGAGGCTCACTAGACTCCATGTTCCGGAAGCCTTTTGGAGGCAAGCAGAGATTTCTCGGTTTGGGCAGGCATTGGCTGTCTGGGGACAATTCAGGGTTGAAGTATGTTTTGAAATGTGTCACTTTTATATTTTTAATGTATTGTTTTTATAATATTTTATATTGGTATTTTGTTCCTATATGGTTGTCAAGCCACCCTCAGTCTTTGTGGATAAGGTGGGCCATAAATATGAATAAAGACATGAACACGGAAACACAATGCTAAGTGCCTCTGCAGGTATTATTTTGGAGGATGCTCCTTCCGTCTGCCCAGTTCATGCCGGCTGCTTTATGTCCAGGAGTCTGTTCCCCGCGCTCCCCCTCCCCAACTGAGGGCAGTCCTCTTCAGTGGAATCCTGCGGAGAGACCCCCGGAGTTCTCCTCCTGTGCTCTGCTTTCTAGAGAGGAAGAACGAGCAGTGGGTGGACTCTTGTCTGGTCTGCTCCATTTGTGAATCCAGAGGCAGAGCAGCTGCAGAGTGGGCCTTTGGGCATGCCAGATGCCAGGCTGCAGCCTGTCTTGAGGGCATCACCAGGGGCATGTTCTCTGATCTGTGTCCTCTTGGGCCCAAAAGCATCCTGTAGATGGCACAGTGGTAGGTTGCCATGTTCCATGGCAGATGGTAGCCAAATCCGCTTCCTGAATCTAGAGGGAAACCAGCGCATGTCTAGAACCCCAGCTCCCCACCCTCCTCTACATGCCACCCTCAAAGGTGTCATCCAGGATGAGGCTTCATTGTTGCTTTCAGGCCCAAGACACACACGGCACTGCTCTGGGGTGTCACATTTTTTCCTTTTTTCACATGGCTCCTCTGCTTTAGCAGCTGCCCAACTGGCAGCAAAGCCAACAAGCAATGCTTTGCATTTCTCCATTGTGGAGATGCAGCAGTGTCTGCTATACTTGTTGAATGTATTGCACAGCTGTTAAAAGCACAGGAGCACTGCCAAGAAAAAAGGTGGCAACCTCACACCCATAGTCTCCCCAGGCCTTGAGTTCCCTCAAGTGGAAGAATGCCACTTTTATGCCCTATTTAAGCCTGGGGGTGGGGATGGGGCCATTGAGACAATCTGAGCTGACACAGCCTGTGACATTTTCCTCTGCCCGCTGCGCCAGGCAGCTTCTTGGCTGGTGCACCTGATTGCAAAGGCAGGCTGAAGGCCCCCACACGCCCCCACCCCCGGAGTCAGGGTCTGCTTATTCCCATAAGCCAAACCAAGGTCACTTCTGCGGCACCTACGGTAGGAAAGTTTAGCCCCCACCCTGGGGTTTCCAGTTCTGTAGGAGAGACAGAAACCCCAAAGATACATCACATGAGTTAGTTCATAGAAATTGATTTTAAAATGTATGCGATCATCTGCCCTCCTGCTTAGAGTTTAGGGGAGCTTATGCATTCAAGGAAGAAAACGTTAAGGGCTGGAAATGCCCCTGAGTCCCCACTCTGCAATGAAGACATGCTCCTTCTGCAGCCCCAGAAAGACCTGCATTCGAGCCTAGCTGCACAACAGCTCTCCCCCTTGGAAACCCCTCTTGGCACCCAGTCTGGTGATGGAACTTCCTTTCTGTGCTGGCCAAGTGCGGGGGGGGGGGGAGGTTTACTTGTTGAATAGGAAGGCCATGGTGGTGGGGCATTGTGGGAGCCCTGGGTTTGGGCCCACAGTCGGAGCTTGGGCTCGTTCTCGGATCGGAATTGGGGCCGGAGGAATGCCCAGCCAGGGTAGGAGAGTCGTGGGTGCTCCCAGTCTATGGCTGTGTGAACCCAAACATCAAGGGAGGAGGACAGCATGATTGTGTGGGAGCCAGGAACTGTGTAGGAGCAGTCGCACGGCCCACACACATGCTGCTGGCCCTAGCATTTCACTGAGGATGGATGAAAAGCTGCCCTACCCAGTGTCTGGCTTGCGCACAGTCACTCTCTTCTCCTTCTCCTCCCTCCTCAGTTCCTTTTTTCACAACTGAAGTCTGCACCCCTTACAGGAAAAATGCGACTATTATCATGCCCTTACACAAATCTATGGTGCGGCCCAGTGGCGGAGCCTGACCCCCAGTGGCTGCAGCCCCGCTCACCCTGCCGCATGCGTCTGATGTCAGATGCGAGGGGGCATGGCCTGGCTCCCAAACTGAGCCCCGCAGCTCCCTTCGGGAGGGAGTGAATCACACCGGCGCAGGGCCGGCCATTTAACTCCCAAAGGGGTTGCGCGGCCCTTTCGCGAGTTAAACTTCTGCTGGTGCTGCATTTCCTTGCAGGGAAGAGCCGCTCCTGGCCGCGCTGCAATTTTAACTCACGAACAGTGGCTGCGCGGCCCCCATTCAGGACCTAAACCAGCACCCCCTCGTCTGTCAGACGTGGGGGGCGTGTTGGGGCTGCAAAGCAGCCCATGATTGGGCGCGGCCCAGGTTCTTTGAACCTGTTGGCCCAGTGGTGGCTCCGCCCCTGGTGCGGCCACATCTGGAGTACTGCGTACAGCTTTGGTCACCGTATCTTAAGGAGGACATTGTAGAACTGGAGAAGGTGCAGAAGAAGGCAACCAAGATGACCAGGGGCTTGGAGCACCTTCCTGAGGAGGCAAGGCTACAACACCTGGGGCTTTTTACTTTAGAAAAAAGATGACTGTGGAGAGACATGATAGAGCTCTATAAAATCATGCATGGTGTGGACAGAGAGAAATTCTTCTCCCTCTCACATAACACTAGAACCAGGGATCATCCCATGAAATTGATTGCCAGGAAATCTAGGACCAGCAAACGGAGGTACTTTTTCACACAATGCATAATCAACTTGTGGAACTCTCTACCACAGGATGTGGTGACAGCCAACAACCTGGCTGGCTTTAAGAGGGGTTTGGATAACTTCATGGAGGAGAGGTCTATCAACGGCTACTAGTCTGAGGGCTATAGGCCAACTCCAGCCTGACAGGCAGGATGCCTCTGAGTACCAGTTGCAGGGGAGCAACAGCAGGAGAGGGGGCATGCCGTCACCTACTTCCTGTGGGCTTCCTTGGGCCTGACCCAGCAGGGCTGTTCTTATGTTTATATGTTCTTACATTCTTCCCTTGAGCTCGGAACGGAGTGCACATTCTGTACACATCCCTTATTTTCAAACTGACTCCATGCACCCTCAAACAGTCATTGCCTCTCCCCCACAGTACTCTAACTATAATAATAATAATAATAAATGCAATAAATAATAAATGCAACAACAACAAACTACCCACCTGGCTTTCCCCTCCTGTTTATTTCATGTCTCCTCCTCCCCCGTTCCTGCAAACACACAGACACCAATCTGGGAGTGTGCATGGCTCTCAAGTTTGCCCGCCGCTGCTGTGGTGGAATGGGACAGCCGCACAAGGCTCCAGATCTCCAGGTGGCCACTGGAGGATGAGCAGCAGGATGCGTCTCCTGGAGCCAAGGTGGTCTGCAGCCTTCCCTCTGCTGCCCATCCGCAAGCGGGAAGGGACTTGGGCTGGTGCTCCTAAATCCTGGGACAGCCCCCAGTCCCTGCCCTGCTGACTGCTTCTCCTAACCGTGGCATGGGAGGCCACTGGGGTCCTGCATGCTGAAGTCTGACTGCCACCCCCAGCTAAGCCCCAGCTGTTCCTCACGCACAAAGACGCTTCTGGGCTTGGACACTTTCCCTGGCCCGTCACTTGCCGGCTCTTACTGGGCAGGGACAGTGGTAACCTTTTCTCAGCAGCATCCCAATTATTCCAGTGTTTGGGTTCTTTGGCAGGATTCCATTGTCTCCCCCAGAGCTGGCTGCAAGATCTCGCTTTGCCTCCACTCCCTGCCCTTGGCACCTTGGAGGCCACAGACCTGGGATATTTGCCCTCCACACCCACACACATTTCTAAGCTTAGTCCTGGAGCCTTTGAGCTTATAGGGAGGGAGTTCAAGGATGGATTTCCATTCAATCAGATTCAAAGAGGCAGCAGCCACCATTCTGCCTTTCTGCATCGCAGGAGAAGAGAGAGAGCTTTGCCTTGCCGCCATGCCATGCCATTGCCTATTGCCTTGGCAGCCTGAGCCCAGCCTGCCTTGCCACCCAGCCTGCCCGCCCCTGCTGGCTAGAGGCTACTGCATGCCAGCCTTGGAATGGATTATCTCTACTGCATTGCTTTTTTATTCTTTTGTTCCTGAGAAGAATTCTTTTTTCACCCACCTTGAGAGAATCAGTGCCTGTCTGTGCCATCAGCCCCAGCCCCTGTGGCCACTGGTCACCTGGTCAGCCACCCCCTTCTCCCCAGATTTTCCAGCCCCTCAGCCCTCCCCCCAAATCTGAGGACTGAAGAAGAAGAAGATGATGATGATTGGAGAAGAAAGAGACCAGACCAGACCAGACCACAGAAGTGGACAACTGGACACAACGTGGGTCAAGCCCTAGACTGAATGAGTGTACCCCATTTTCACATTCTCTCTCTCTCTCTCTCTCTCTCTCTGGACTTCTTTGCAATGAAGATTGGGTCATATTGTAACTTCTAGCATCATCATCATCATCATTTTTATTCAAACTATATTGCTTGCATCTACAATAGGTTGTGCTGATGCCACAGGCTCCAATCTGTTGCAGAAATGTCAAAAAAAAATAATGCATCAAACATGATGTGCCATGGTTGTCACCATCACCCTTTTCCTTGTGTAGGTGGAAGGGCGGGGGCAAACCTCGCTGTTCCACTGGCAGAATGTTGTTTTGCACCCTTCCATACTTAACCTGCTTTTATGGCCGGGTGTCACAGATGTAGCTGTGTCTGTCTGTTGCTTGTGGATGAAAAACGCCTGGGGGAGGGAGGGAGGGAGGGCAGGACACATCTGATGCTGTGGTTGGCCCTAGTCTGCTGCATCTGTGATATCACACTGCTGGCTGTTGTTGTTGTTGTTGTTGTTGCTGGCTGCTGCTGCCACCCTGCATTGGGAGGGGGCGCATGGGGCAGTGCATTTCATTGTTGTTATTGTGTGTAGATCAATTGCATTTCTGGGGGGGGGTGGATGGTGGGACACAATGGATGTGGTGAGTGTGTGACAGAGTGGATGTGTGTGACCTTTGGAAAAAGCTCTGCTGCTGTTGTTGATGTGTGCTGCATATACCCTATGGGACAATGGGGACAGACAGTGCCCATTTCTTCCTGTGGGTGCCTCCTAGGAGGGCCACAGTGGGTCGGGCTACCACTCAGATTCCAAAGGAATTGAGCAAAGGGTTGATTTTTAAAGAATTTCTGAAGTTTGCACATCTTTGGGGCACATTTGGGGCAGAAAAGGGGCTTTGGGGGCAGAAGAGTGGGTTGGGTGGTAGTGCCCCAATGAATGTCTGCTACCACCCAGATTCCAAAGGAACTGGGCAAAGGGCTGATTTTTAAAGAATTTCTGAAGTTTGTGTGTCTTTAAGCTTCCCCCCCCTAGGGAATAATGGGGGTTTCAGCAGCCCCATAACTCCACTTGGGGGGCCCAGGGGTGGCCCAGTGTGAGTGGTGGCATAGTGCATGTGGGGTGCCAACCAGCCCCACACCCACAAGCCCATGGGGTACTGGACTTTGTTGTTTCTGAAGTGTTCCGAGTGTAGGTTCTCTGGTAGCAAATGAGAGTGGATTCATGGCTTGTCATTGCCACGGGGGGGGGGGGATGGCTTGGGCTCCAGAAGAGCCCGGAGCGGACTCCCCCCCCCCCCCCGGGCACACCTAAGCTCCGGAGAGCCCCCGTTTGGGAAGCCCTGGCTTAAGCCACCCACCATCTCCCCCTGCCCCCTTCTCTCCCTGCCCCTTTGCCTCCAGTTATTCCGGAGCTCTGTCATCTGGGCTGCCGGCTTTGGTGGAGCTTTGGGCCAGGCCGCCTCCTCTGCCCGCCTCCCTGTGGCTGGCCTTGGGGAGAATCTCCGCTCTGAACCCCGTGGTGGTGGTGGTGGTGGTGGTGGTGGTGGCGGCAGCCGAGGGGGCCTGAGGGCACCAGGGATGTCCAAATAGGAGCAGGCAGCACTTTTTTTGGGGGGGGCACATCTGGACCCATGGGGGGGGCTCTCGCCCTCCTGCTGCAGCTGCTCTTCCTAGTGCAGCTCTTGTGTCTTGTGGGGCAGGGTGCCGGAGGAGTCCAGGATGCCCCTGCTTTGGGGACTCCCCCCCGCCCTCACCTCCGTGCCTCTCTTGATCAGGAGACTCCCCCCCCCCCGAAGCCTTTGCTCCGCTGAGTCAGGACCTGCCTGAGGCTGGCGACCTTCAGGTTTGCAGCCCCCACCCCCACGGCCCCAGGTGTCTTCTGTCCGCGGGCGGGATGCCCAGACATGGCTCCCCGGCCCTGGAAGAGGCCTCGGGGGGGGGCAACCCCTGGCTTGGCAGAAGGTGCCCCCCACCCCCCATGCCAGGGACAGCGACTCCTCAGCAGAAGCCGCCTTGCTTTCCGGGATGCTGCCTTGAATACTGGGTGGGGGGGCGGCTCTGGAGCTCCCTGCCTGCAAATAACAGTGGATGGGGACTCCCAAGGGGCCATCATGGCTTGCCTCCCGGGTCCCCTGGGATGTGGGGCTACCCCAGCTGGAGGATGGACTTGTGGCTGAGGTTTTGCTCCTGGCCAGCTGTGCTTGGTGCTGGGAGGCAGGCAGGCGTCCCCCTCCGGGCAGGCGGCCTCTGGCTCCTTGCCTGGGAGTTGGGGGGTGGGGAGCCAGGCTTGCTGCTGCTCAGCTTGGCTCGCTTGCTCGAGAGGACCGGGCCTGGCCTGCAGGGCCGCCCTCTCTGCTTCCGGTCTGCTGCGTGGCCTGGTTGGGGGCCGGCTGGCCCTGTCTTGCCCCAGAGAGGCGGCTGCTTGTGGCTTTCTCACGATGGGGCTGCTGCATGAAAATGGATGTGATGGCTCCGCCTCCCTCGGTGCGTGGGACTCCCCAGCTCTGCGTGGCCTCTTGGACTCTTGGCCCTCGGGCTGGCAGCTGACCGTTCCCAGGGTCCCTGAAGGAGACGGACCCCCCTTTAAATCTGTAGTGTACAAAGGCCTTTATGCCAATGCAGCAAAGACAGCAATGCAGTATCCGCAAAAGGTGAGGCTGGCTCCTCCTGGCTGAGTTGACGTCAATGATCCCCAGGTGTTGTTCGGGGGGAGGGGGGCATGTCTGTGCACAGAGGCCAGATCTCTCAGGCCCACCTTCCCAGCCCCCCCCCCTTCCTAGGAGACACCCACCAGTGCCTCGAGGGCCAGCAGTGCCTCCCGTCGGCCTCAATACCTGCGCTGCCCCATCAGGCATCACCCCGAGGAGGCTGACCCTCTCCAGCCAGCTTAGGAAGCTGCCATATACTGAGTCAGACCATTGGTCCATCTAGCTCAGTATTGTCTACCCAGACTGGCAGCGGCTCCTCCAAGGTTGCAGGCAGGAATCTCTCTCAGCCCTGTCTAGAAGATGCTGCCAGGGAGAGAACTTGGAACCTAGATGCTCTTCCAAGTTCCCTCCCTGGCATCTCCAGGCACCACTGTCCTTATTATGGGTAGCCTGAATTAATCTCCTCCATATGTTATTCTGTGCCTGGGACTTAGTGGACCTCACACATTTTTTATAAGCCTTCTTAATAGTGAAGTATTCTGATGGAAGCTCTTGATTGGAACTGGCTCTGTCTTCACTATATAAACCTTTAAGCCTGTTGAACAAATGCCTGCACTTGGAATCAAACCATTCGTTAGAGTCATTCGTCCTACATCTCTTGGGGAGAAGCAGTTGGCCGGTAGACGAGATCCTGTGCGAGACCTCAGCCTCCAGCTTCAGTAGAGAACACCTCTGAAAAACTACAATTCCATGCACTCTTTGGAGGAAGTTGTGACAAACTAATATAAAACAATGTATGTCGTGCAGATGTGTTTTCAGTGCCGTATTTCTGTTCTTCAATGTTTTTTAAACGGATTTTATGGAGGGGCATAGCAAGGCTGGAGTGGGCTCTATAGCAAGGAGTGAAGATGAGCCCCAGGCCCCCTCACATTTTTCTCAACCCTGGCCACATGTTTTTGCTGCAAAAGACTCGTAAGAACACAGTGAAAAACAAAATATTCTTGGCCCACTTTCTCTAAATGCTATGCAAATAAGATCACACACTCCTCACGCACACAGACCCGCCTGCCCCCACAGAGGCTGTCCACATGAGCAGCCCTAGCCAGGCATGGGCAACCCTCCTTGGGTAGGGCTGCTTGTGTGAAGAAGCCCCAGGAATTTGACCTGACATTTTACCCAGTCTGGGTTTGTGTGTATTCTTGGGCTGCGTGCAGTATGATCAGACATAGAGTCGGGTGCCTAGAGTGCTCGACTCATTGGGGGGGGGGGCAGATCACTCAATGCACTGCGCTCATCATATGGTGCATTGTGGGATATCTGGAGGCCGGGATGCATTTCCCCATCCTCCAGAACTCCTCACAGCTCGCAGCAGTGTCGGTTGTGTGGACGCATGAGCTTTGTGGCTAGGATCACTGTTGGAACGTGTGGGGGGAAAGTAGATGCTATCCTGCTTTCCCCCTGCCTGCTCGCCTGCCCTGGCCCAGCAAAAGGTTGTGTGAATGACTTTACACACTTGTGTGTGTACATTCCCTTGACCAGGGGTGTAGCTAGGGGAGAGGGGGCCTATGTTTGCTCTTCTCCCCAGCGGCCCCTTGGAGTGAGGGAGATTATGAAGGAAATAGGGAGGGGCGGATCTGGGAGGCCCTCAGGAGGTGGGGCCCCCGGGTTCTTTGAACCCATTTGCTCAGTTATAGCTACACCCCTGCCCTTGGCTCAGAAACATTTTTAATATATTTCTACTGCAATCACCTCTTAGATAGGGATGTGCACGAACTGGTTTGGTGGCCCTTTTATGGGCCGCCAAACTGGTTCGGAAGGTCTGGCATTCAGCCAAACCAGCGGCAGGGCGGTTACCTTTAAGGAGCGGGGAGGGTGCTCTTACCCTCCTGGCTGTGTTCCCCCCCCCCCGCAGGTGCTTTGACGAGAATTGCTGGAGTGGGGCAGCAGCGTACTTCCTTGCCGTTCTGGTCAGCGTCCTCCTGGAATGTGCACGTGCACCGGGGGAAACGCGGCGGTGTGTGTGGTGGGTAAGAGTACCCGCCTTGCTCCTTAAAGGTAACCACCACCCCCACTGCCAAACCCGCCCGGACAATTAGGAACCAACCCTAATTCAACCATTAGCCCTCTCTAATGGATGTAGCTTCTGCCATTTCTCCATCTCACATCTTCATCCCACCCTTCCTGCAGCCACCCACCCACATTTGTTATTTTTCACCCCAGCCTTGGTCGTCTTCTCTCCCTGAGCATGATCTATCCACCACATATACTGAAGCCATGGGTTTCTGTCACTAGCTTTCACAGTAGTGTGGCCAAGAGATGGAAGCCACATGCAGTGCAGCTCTGAGAGTAATGGCCCACCAGGTTTTGTGTGTTTAAACATCAGTTATTTATTGAATTATGTCAGTACACTGACTAAGATGTCAATTTAAAAGGTTGTTTCTGAGCAGTATGCTAGAATGTATGGACATCAGTCATATCAAATAATATGCAAGCCAAGCCAAACCACCCTCCCTGCTTAGGGACGTCCTAAAAAATAGTAGCAATATTTACCTACAGATGATTGGATGTGAATGCACATATTTGTTTTGTATACTCAGAAAAGAAGACAATAGAGAAGAAGAAATTTTTTCACAACGGTCCATCAATTTGATGTAGGGTTTGGCGATAGGAGTATGTCGAATTGCTGGTCTAACTGAGGAGCTAATAGCTAGTCTGAGACCCACAGAAGGAAAAATTCAAACACTCTGTGTATGAAAGCGGAAAGCAAAGCAGGTAATATGTTGACAAGGTGGCCGCTGTTGGGACTGCGGTTTTCATGCTCCAGTAGGCAATTCTTTATACCTTCCATGCTATTGATAGAAGGTGTAAAGAGTCAATGTTACTGGAGCTGTATCTCTAACTCTTTAAAGCAAGATTCCTCTAAGTTGAAGAATATATAACACTACACAGAAGCATGCTTTGCTCCAGTGCCTGAAAGGTAATCTCACCAGATGAATGTTTTTAGTATCTTCAAGTCGAGAGCTTAGATGAAACCCATCCTTTCAAGTCTGCAAGTATCTTTATGCGTTCTTCATACCCAGGCTGAAGTCCCTCTTTCTCTGAACTGATCAGCAGGTCAAGGTATTTGGAAGTGGTCATTGGGTTGGGCTTTAAGGCAATTTCTTGCAGGCGCTGGAGATGGTGAGATAACTTCATGATAAGTTCTTCTAAGTCCTTGCTTGCTCTTCTGCATTCCTCATTAATCCACTCAAGCACCATCCCTTTTGTCATTCGCTTGCTATAAGCCTCCTGGTATTTCTCCTTCAGTTGTGCATAAGTCCGTTTTTCTCTTCTTACACAATATCCCCACATGTAGCTTTGATTGGCGTGGGCGTCCCATCTACATTTACCAGGGCAAACGTTGCAATGCTGAGAAAGCTTGTTGATAGCAGCACATTTCAATTTGTTACCTTTATCTGGAATCCCACATGGATAGTGGCAGGTGGACCAGCACTTCTGGCAGTTTATGCAGTAGCCTGTACCAGAGATGTCTATCTGCACTGGCACAACTGTTTCCACTTCGTACTCAAAGTTCCTGTTGGCCTCCATGTCCATTTGGTGCTTTTCCAGGGCTCTGCATGTCTTCCAGGCCTCTTCCAGCTTGACCAGTGCCCTTGTGATTTGAGGTTTCATGCCTTGCACAGCTGCCTCAAGCTCCTTCCGCTCATTAAGAACTTCTGCGGTCAGTGTTAAACTTCGAGGTTCCAAATCATTTATGGTCTGGAAAAACATTTTCAGGCTCTTCATTTCCATCTCCCAGTACATTTTATTAAAGGTATACATGTCCTCATCTGCTTGCCTGTTACTGGCAAAGAGGGCCGAGTTATTGAATGAGAAGTGAACTAGGACTCCATGAGCATCTTGAGCACAGGGCACATTCCCTGCCTTAATGGCCTCCAGCACAGGAGGTGTCTTTCCATCTGCAAAGGTGATCAGGATTTGAATGTTGCCTTGGATGTCCTTTCCAAACACCGAGAGCACTGAGTCAAACACATATTTTTGAGATGGTGTCAGTCGAGGTTGGGAGGCTTGGACCACCATGCAGACAGCATCAATGTGATCTGTGCCATCCCTGGTCAAGAAAAACTCTTGCATCTGCTCCAACAGCATCCTGTCATACTCCATCCCTCTTATGTCCCCAAACCCTGGAGTGTCAATTATGGTCAGGGAATAGGGGATTTCCAATCTTGGGTCAAAATTGATTTCGTAGGCAGTCAGCTTGTCTGTCTGGCTGCAAGTTTGGCTTCTATTTGGGACTTCTTGGACTAAACTGAACCGGTAATCATCCTCCCATCGCACACCTAGGATGTAGTTGACCATCCCATTGATAAGTGTACTTTTCCCTGCTCCTGTTTCTCCCAGCAACATAATCACTTTGTGGTGAAGCTGAGGGCCCTTCTCTCCAAATCTGTACTTTAGATAAGTTGATTCTGGATTACAAACCAGTTTATCTAATGGGAGGGAATACACTGAAAGAGGCCCTTTTCTTATCATACGGCTTGTCCTGAGGAGAGAGCTAGCAAGGTCTTTTGACTCCCCTTTGGGTTTTGGCCCAGTGGTAGCTACTTCTTCTGGCATACGGTTAGGTGTTAAAGTCTGTGAGCCCCCAACATTCTCCATTTCATTTCCTCTACTTTGTTGTTGTTGTTGGCACAATTTTAAATCTCTTGTGTGCCTCATAATATTTCTTTCCTTTGGACAATATGTGTTCCTTTCCTCCATACAGGTGTTTTGATCCCCCACAGCCAGACTAGGTGATTCCTCATGAGCTTCTTTGGGCATCCCGGAGGGGCTGGCAGGAGGGAGCTTCACAGCGTCACTGACATCACTGCTCTCACTAAGCCCTGCTTTGCTCACAACGGCATAGCGGATCTGGTACTCGGTGTCTGGGTGTAAGCCTCTGATCGTGAGCATTTCTTCTCTTCCCTTTGTATTCTCAACTGCCCATTTCTCTTGACCCACGATCCTGTATTCCACCTGGTAGCTGCAGATTACGCCTCTCCCTGCCTGTGCGGGATGGAATCTCAGCTGAATGCTGTCATGTGAGAGTTTCTCAATCAATACAGGAAGAGGTTTGGATGGAGGCTCAAATGTTCCTTTCAGGCGTCTGCTTTCATACAGGTAAACAGAAGCACCTGGACTGCTGTCATCTGGGGTGGAGGCCACTATGAACTTGGTCTCTTTCCTGGAGATATTGGCGTGGGCAAAAGTTGAGAAGGACTTGGCTGCTTCTGTTACTCTTTCAGTTGTATTTTCATCCTCAAACCACTCTATGGAGCTCAGAGTCTTCCTCTGAGTCTCTGAGTTCATGTCCTCCAGCTGCTTCGATGAAGAGAGGGAGGCTTTCAACTTGGAGAAATAGGGCTCCTCTTTATGTAATGATGTGAACATAAATGCCACCACAAAGTCAGTCCTCGGATCAAGGACCTCTTTATTCAGTGTGCTCTTGTGGGAAACAGCTTTTATGTCTTTTAGGACCCAAAGGAGGGAATTCACAAAAGTGACCTCTTGCTCCTTTTTACCCAGATGTTCACTGAGTCTTTGGGGGTTGAAGGGGGACTGTTGCTTGCACTTCAAGACTTCCTCCAGGTCCTTTTCTTCTTTAACTCCTTCACGAACGGAGGGTACAATTTTTGCTAGCTCTTTTTGGAAAGTCTCCTTGCATTGCCCACACAGATCTTTGAAGTGCTGGATTTTCTTCCTGATTTCTGGGAAGGTTTTGGCTGCAGAGCTGTTCAAGAGATCATTGCATCGCTCATCTATCTCTATCAGCTGCCCAAAGTAATCCCTAATGTCAGAATTCAGGACCAGATTAATATCATGGAAAGGTCTTGCAAATTGCCTGAGCCCTAGTTTCTTTAGCGGGTACAGACGGACTTTCACTGGTACAGCCATCTCTTTGCTCTCAGCCAGAATCTTAGAGTGACAAGTCTGGATTTTCCTGGCACCCTGGCAAGTAACTGGATTGTTCTCTTGAGAAAACCCAGAGGCAAAGTTTTGATGTTGTGCCTTTTCCTCATCATTAATTCTGAGATCCGTTTTCTTTTTAATTTCAGGGCTTCCTATTTCATCTTCTACATTTTCAAGTTCAGAAGCCTCCTGATCATAATCCTGGAAAATCTGATCCCCATACCACACAGCAGTGACCACGTGAGAGGGCATGCAGTGGTCAAGTGCAGGAGAATGAGGGGAATCAGCAGCTCGAAAGCAGTCTAGACTCAGCTGCGCAACCCTTTCTATTGCCAGCTCGTGGGTGATGCTCTCCTGGTGCCTGGATTTCCTGGGGCCGAGCAGGTATTTTGCAGCTCCGCTCACTTCAAAGAGGCCACAGAGGAGACTGGTCAGCAGGGAGGGTTGGATGTCCAGAGCAGCTGCCTTCTCCCCAAGAGTCTCAGCCAAAACATGTATCGTTGAATGGCTTCTGTTGATTCTTTCTTCTGTGTTCTTTTGACATGTCATTCGGTCAAGTAACAGATGTTCTGTAACATTCAAAATAAAACATTAGGCTATTGAAGAGGAGAGAGAAATCCTTCCAATCATTAATGAAAATAGAGGAAAAGAGAAAACATTGATGGTGGAAAATGGTGAAAAAATGGTGAAAAATAGTGAAATGGCAACTTAGCACAATGAAGAGTACTTACATAAATGACGAAGCCTCAAAAGATCAAGGGCAAATGCAACAAGCTAACAATTCTTTCTAATGTGTGTGTTATTAGAATCTCAAGGGGTCCCCTTCATTAGGAAATGTACATAACTGCTCAATGAGATCTACAAAAGCACAGCCACAATGAGGGTAGAAGAATTTCAGAAGAGGGAACAAGTAGGGATGTGCACAAATTGATTTTTTTGATTTGTTATGTGCCCAAATAAAATCACCCCTGATTTGTTTTGTGTCCAAATTTGTCCCCCTGAATCACCCTAGGATCCAGATCAATTTGGACTCAGATCGATTCATACCACTTATAAAAGTCCTAGGGGCACTGAATTTGGATGATGGGTAGTTCCCCATGGGTGCCACCTACCACCCAAATCTCAAGGCAGTGGGGTACCTGGTTGATTTTTAATGACTGTTTTTAGTTTTTACTGATTTTGTATATTTCCACCATAGAAAATAATGGGGACTCGAAGTCTTCCTATCCTAACCCTAACATGGATCCCCAGCTTTAATAAAAAGGGAGGGGGCTGGAGCACCTTCCTTATAAGGCAAGGCTACAGCATCTGGGGCTTCTAGAAAAATTGTGACTAATTGTGCTCATTAACCAACCAATAAACAATCTGATCTAGGATCTTGACAGGTTTGTAGTTTCCTGGCTCCTTCTTTTTTGATTTTTTTTTTAAACAGGGACCCCATTTGCTCATTTCCAGTCCTGCAGCATCTCACCATTCTCCAGGAGTTCAAAAATATTACAGAGAATGGCTGAGAATCCATGTGCAAGTGCCTGCTGTACTCAGGGATGTAATCCACCTGGACTTAAACTCATGTTAAGTAGCCAGGTAGCCAACTGGGCAACAGATGCACAATTCTCTCCATTTGTGCATCTGTTGCCCAGTTGGGCCACAACGGCCTTGTGGGAGAAGACAGAGAGGCTGTTCTCACGCACAGCCTAAGGAACTAAGAACTAGGGAAGCCCAGCCTGGGTTAGGCTATATGTGAGGACCTCTAGGATCTGGCTCGATCTCAGCAGTGCAGCTCCGCCTGGTCCAGATTTTTAACCTGGCTCTTAGCTGAGGTTAAAGGCATGTGCATGCCCTTAACCCCGGCTCCAGGACTGTGTCTTCACTCAGGCTGTGTTCAGCCCAAGTGCACCCGTCTCCTGGGGGAATCCTCCAATGCACAGCACACATTGTGTGGTGCATTGTGGGATATCTGATGCCAGGATGCATGGTCCCAGCCTCTGGAGCTTCACGCGGTGCGGTGCAGTGGATCAGCGGGATGCTCTCAGCAACATTCAGTCACTTGTCTGGTGGGCGGGGGGGGGGGAGTGAATTGCCCCAGCTTTCCTTTCCCTGCCCGCCTGTACGGTCATGTGAATAGCCCCAGATACAAAGTAGGTCTTAAGCAGCAATGCCTTCTCACCTGCCACATGCTACCATTTCACCATCTTCCTCAAGCAAGAGGCAAGTGTGGGCCCACACTGCGGTGCCATGACCACATCACCCAGGACAGACTAAAGAGGACTTGGGGGCCCTGGACTTGGGACCCAAAGTCCAAGGGAAAGAGCACCTCTGCCAGAACTACACACAGAACTCCAGGTGTGGCCACACCATAGTTTTGTATAAGGGCATGAGAATATTGGCAGCTTTATTTTCAATCTCCTTCCTAATGATCCCTAGCATGGAATTGGCCTTTTTCACAGCTGCTGCACATTGAGTCGACCCTTTCAACGAGTTGTCCACCACGACCCCAAGATCCCTCTCCTGGTCAGTCACCGACAGCTCAGATCCCATCAGTGTATATGATGGGGATTTTCCTCCTACCTCATTCAGCAGCTGTGGATAGCCACTGGGTATGAGGGGACCCTCCGACGCAGCCTCTGCTTTGCAGACCATTAGGGAAGGGGCCTCTGACCTTTCTCCCTCTCGCCGATGGTCACAAATTGGTAGCAGGCATGGCTTCTAAACTAGAGTTGGAGGCTTCTCCTTTCCTATTCCTGGTCATGTGGACAAGGCTAGTATATGTTTGGTCATCTAGTTTCTGTAACGCGATCCTGCTTGAAGAATAGTTTTCTCTGGCTGATCTGACCAAGGAACACAGAAAATACAGGGGTTCCATAGACCCCGAGCCTCTTCTCACGATCCGTGAGAAGGGCTACAGGGCGGGCTGCGGGGGAAATGGGTTACACTTACCCTCCCCGCAGACAATCATGGCACCCTTGCTGGTTGTGCTCCCCATGTGCCCAGACAATTCCCCTGCATGCCGAGGCAGCAGGGAGTGGGGGGGCAGGATGTGTTGCCCCAGCCCCCAGAACTACTAGGGTGCACCATGTGAGAGCCTGATGCATCATAGGGAGCCCCCCTTCCCTGCAGTGTGGCAGCTGTGGCTGCAAGCAGACACATGAGCAAAAAAATGGGGCTAAGGGAGCGCTCGCTCCCCCGAGCCGGGAGGCTGCATTTTAGCCTCCTGGTTGGGGATCTCCTCATGAGTTGCTGCAGTGTGAAGCCGTGCCGCAGCAACACATGATCGCAGAGCCCAGGTTAGCGGAGTGCTCACTCCGCTAACCTGGGCTTAGGGGGGTTATCCGCTTGAGAGCAACCTGGGCTAGCCTGCGAGCCTTGTGGTTTCTCACGGTCGCCAGAAAGTGGGCTAAGCTCAGCCCGCTTTTTGGCGATCATGAGAATCACCTCAGAGACCTTTTGACTGGTGCCCCTTGGCCCTAGAAAGCCCTCCCAGAAGAGCTTCACTATGCACCTTCCCTTAAGTTAAAAAACAAAACATAACTCATGTTATACTTCACAAGAGGAACCTTCTCACAAAGGAGGGGTCTGGTGAAAAGGAAGCTGAAAGCGAAAGTCAGGAGGGCCAAATCACTCCAGAAAGCATGGAAAACTTATTTAAAACCACAGTACTAGAAGCATATTCAATGTGCGGCAGCTGTGAAAAAGGCCAATTCCATGCTAGGAATTATTAGGAAGGGGGTTGAAAATAAAACGGCTAACATTATAATGCCCTTATACAAAACTATGGTGCGACCACACCTGGAGTACTGCGTACAGTTCTGGTCACCACATCTTAAAAAGGACTTTGTTGAACTGGAAAAGGTACAGAAGAGGGCAACCAAGATGGATCAGGGGCCTAGAGCACCTTTCTTATTTATTTTTATTTTATTTTTGCATTTTTATACCGCCTTTCGTTAAAATATAGCCCCAAGGCGGTTTACAAAAGTTAAAAACATACAATAAAAACACAATAAAAACAACATGCTAAGAGCATAAAAACATATAAAAACAGGCATAAAACAATACAAGAAATAAAAACACCCAGAAGCAGCAGTAAAAACGATTATGTAAAAGCCTGGGTAAAAAGCCAAGTCTTTACAAGCTTTCTAAAAGCCATGATGGAGTCCGAGGAGCGAATGACCACTGGGAGAGCATTCCAGAGTCTGGGGGCAGCAACAGAGAAGGCCCTGTCCCGAGTGCACGACAGCCGGGCCTCTCTCATTGTCGGCACCCGGAGCAGGGCCCCCTCAGATGTCCTCGTCAAGCGGGCAGCAACCCTTGGGAGCAGGCGGTCCCTCAAATACCCTGGGCCCAAACCGTTTAGGGCTTTAAAGGTCAAAAACAGCACCTTGAATTGGACCCGGAAACGAACCGGTAGCCAGTGCAGCTCTTTCAAAATGGGGGTGATATGTTCCCAACGGGCAGCTCTGGATAACACCCTCGCTGCCGCGTTTTGCACTAGCTGCAGTTTCCGGATATTCTTCAAGGGCAGCCCCACGTAGAGCGCGTTACAGTAATCCAGCCACGACGTGACTAAGGCGTGGGTAACTGTGGCCAGATCTGCCTTCTTGAGAAAGGGACGCAGCTGGCGCACCAGCCGAAGCCGTGCAAAGGCACCCCTGGCCACCGCCTCCACCTGAGCTTCCAAGAGCAGAGCCGGGTCCAGTAATACCCCCAAGCTGCGTACTTGCTCCTTCAAGGGGAGTGCAACCCCATCCAGAACTGGTAAAATCTCCACATCCCGATTGGCTCTCCTACTGACCAACAGCACCTCCGTCTTATCCGGATTCAATTTCAGTTTATTAGCCCACATCCAACCCATCACGGCCTCCAGCCCCCGATTCAGGACATCCACTGCCTCCCTAGGATCAGATGACAAGGAGAGATAGAGCTGAGTGTCATCCGCATATTGCTGACAACTCAGTCCAAATCCCCGGATGACCTCTCCCAGCGGCTTCATGTAGATGTTAAACAGCATGGGGGACAAGACCGAACCCTGCGGGACCCCACAGGCCAACGGCCACGGGGCCGAGCAGTAGTCCCCCAGCACCACCTTCTGGACCCTCCCCTCAAGAAAGGACCGGAACCACTGCAACGCAGTGCCTCCGATTCCCATACTCGAGAGGCGGCCCAGAAGGATACCATGGTCGATGGTATCGAACGCCGCCGAGAGGTCCAGCAGAACCAACAGGGACGCACTCCCCCTGTCTAGTTCCCGGCGTAGGTCATCCACTAGAGCGACCAAGGCAGTCTCAGTCCCATACCCGGGGCGGAAGCCAGATTGAAAAGGGTCCAGATAATCCGTATCATCCAAGACCCTCTGCAGCTGGGACGCCACCACACGCTCCATCACCTTGCCCAAGAAGGGCAGGTTAGACACAGGTCTATAGTTGTCCAGGCTGGAGAGATCAAGGGAGGGCTTTTTTAATAGAGGTCTTACCACCGCCTCCTTAAGGCACGATGGCATCCTGCCCTCCCTTAATGAAGCATTAACCATCACCTCCAGCCATCTGCCTGTCCCCTCCCTGGCAGCTTTTATTAGCCATGAAGGGCAAGGGTCAAGAGCGCATGAAGTCGCCCGCACACTGCCCAGGATCTTGTCCACATCCTCAGGCCGCACCAACCGAAAAGAATCCAACACAACGGGACCAGATGGTGCCAAAGGCACGTCTGCCAGAACTGCCAAAACTCTGGAGTCCAGGTCAGCACGGATGCAAGCGACTTTATCTGCAAAGTGACAGGCAAACCGATCACAAAGAGCTGTAGATGGCTCCTCCCCCATTGTCCGGGGGGATGTGTGGAGCAAGGTTTTCACCACACGAAACAGCTCTGTTTGCCTGCACTGAGCAGACGCAATTTCTTATGAGGCAAGACTACAACAAATGGGGCTTTTTAGTTTCGAAAAAAGACGACTGCGGGGAGACATGATAGAGGTCTATAAAATCATGCATGGTGTGGAGAAAGTGGAGAGAGAGAGATTCTTTTCCCTCTCACGCAACACTAGGATCAGGGGTCACTCCATGAAATTGATTGCCAGAAGGTCTAGGACCAACAAACGGAAGTACTTTTTCACACAACGCGTGATCCACTTGTGGAACTCTCTGCCACAGGATGTGGTGACAGCCAACAACCTGGATGGCTTTAAGAGGGGTTTGGATGACTTCATAGAGGAGAGGTCTATCAATGGCTACTAGTCAGAGGGCTGTGGGCCACCTCCAGCCTCAAGGGTGTGCCTCTGAGTACCAGTTGCAGGGGAGCAATGGCAGGAGAGAGGGCACGCCCTCAACTCCTGCCTGTGGCTTCCAGCGGCATCTGGTGGGCCACTGTGCGAAACAGGATGCTGGACTAGATGGGCCTTGAGCCTGATCCAGCAGGGCTGTTCTTATGTTCTTATGTTCACAGCTGGAATGTATACCAAGAAGGAGGAAAGGTACCACCAAGTCCAGGAGGACGCCAGCGTGGCTAACAAGTAGAGTCAGGGAAGCTATAAAAGGGAAGAAGGCTTCCTGCAGAAAATGGAAGTCCTGCCCAAATGAAGAGAACAGGAAGGAACATAAACTCTGGCAAAAGAAATGCAAGGAGACAATAAGGGATGCAAAGAGAGGGTTTGAGGAAAAAGAGGCGACTAAGGGGAGACAGGATCAAGGTGTATAAAGCTATGCATGGAGTGGAGAGGGGAGAGAGAGGGAATTTTTTCTCGCTCTCTCACCACACTAGAACCAGGGGTCACCCCATGAAACTGAAGGTTGAGAAATTTAGGACCGATAAAAGCAAGTACTTTTTCACACAGTGCATAATTAATCTATGGAATTCTTTGCCATGGGTTGTGGTGATGGCCACCAGCTCGGATGGCTTTAAGAGGGGCTTAGACAAATTTAGGGAGGACAGGTGTGGTCTATCAATGGCTACTTGTCTGGTGGCCATGGGCCACCTCCAGCCTCAGAGGCACGATGCCTCTCAATACCAGTTGCAGGGGAGCAACAACAGGAGAGAGGGCAGGCACATACCTCTTGCCTGTGGGCTTCTCAGGGGCATCTGGTGGGCCACTGTGTGAAACAGGGTGCTGGACCAGATGGGCCTTGACCTTATCCAGCAGGGCTGTTCTTATACTTCTGGATCCAAGCCTCTCCCTGGTGTCTCAGGTTGAGGCAGTGACCAGAGGTGCTTTCTATCAGCTTTGGCTGATATGCCTTCTGTGTCCATTTCTTGAGATAAATGACCTCAGAACAGTAGTACATATGCTGGTAATCTCCAGAATTGACTACTGCAATGCACTCTATGTGGGGCTGTCTTTGTACATAGTCCGGAAACTGCAGTTGGTACAGAATACAGCAGCCAGGTTGGTCTCCTGGTCACCTTGAAGACACCATTTTACTCCTATACTATACTAAAAGAACTACACTGGCTGCAGATAAGTTTCTGGGGAAAATACAAGGTGCTGGTTATGCCCTAAACAGTAGGGCTTTATAGTAGCTTAGGCCTATTATGAGCCCCATCACCCGTTGAGATAATCCGGAGAGGTTCGTCTGCAGTTGCCACCAGCTTGTCTGGGTACTTTCCAGATTACAGCTACAACCGCCGTAAAATGCTTTGGCTTGGCAGAATCTAATTCACTCTGTAATTAAAGGGTGTTATGCAAATCCACCAGCAGAGGGAGCAGACTTTTTGAGTTTGCCCGAAACTCCCTAAAATGGAAAAATACAGCTATTTTTTAAACAACATTGTAGGACAAAAGCGCAAGGATAAAATCCAAAACAAGGCATTGGGAATGCGAACGGCACATTGCTGACAGCGCAGGGACGGTGATGTCGATATGCAGGCAATACGGAAGCACAATTTGCAGATCCGTAGTGACACTGTGGTCAGGGTTAATCTGGAAAGCGCCCTGGTGGTTACACAGGGATGGGCCTTCTCTGTTGCTGCCCCGAGACTCTGCCATGCACTCCCTGGAGCTTTTAAATACTTGGCTGTTAGTTCGAATCTCCTCCGGAATGGAGGGTGCGAGTCCACATATCAGCGGGATTTCCCCCAAAGTCACTGCAGGCTATCAGGGGCCAGTTCAGACACGACTCTGCTTCCCCCCAAATTATGGCTGTGCATTCTGGCTTAGCCCAAATTATGTCCAGCATAAAAAAATCCTCTATCTTCAGCGGCTTTTTTTTTTAAACCCAAGGGTTCTGTTATGCCCCGACGCTTCTCTGTGATGTGTGGAGGAGCCATTGCTGATAATTTGGCTTCTTCCCAAACTCACCGATCTTCCGTTAAAGGAGTTTGACAGGGAAAGAGTTAGCCAAAGGAAAAGGGCTGCCTTCCTAGCAGGTCCCCCCCCCGCAGCACTCCATCCCTCCAGTGTCCCCTGCTCGCTCTCCACCCAGCCCCGGTGACATTCCCCAGCAGGCAGGGCTGCCCACCCCCATACTCCATCCCTTGCGCACTCTCGTCCCCACGCCCGGCAGAGAGGAGTGCAGCTTTCTGCAAGGGGCGGGAGGACCAGCAAGCAGCCTGAGGAGGTGGCGGCGGCAGCAGCAGCCACCAGTGCATGATCTCCACTGAGAGGGGGTCATCTTGCTCCAGCCTCCGTCTTCTCCCAGGGAAACTCTGCCAGCAGGTTGCAGGAGGAAGGGCACCTCTCTGCGCCAGGCCATGGCTGAGCTGCAAGACTGATGGAAACTCTCTGCCAGGGGGCAGTTCCTTCTCTTCTGCCTGCTGGGCCTGGCCTGCACGGGGCTGCCTCCTGCCACTGGCCGGAGAGCCCCCTGGCCTCACCCCTGCCCCCCCCAGCTGCTCCTACACCAGACGCCAAGGTGATCCCCAAGAACCTGCCCAGAGATGTCATTTCCCTGTAAGTGGGGGGAGCTAATATTCCTTAAGGGGCCAGCTTGAAAATACCTGGAGCAAGCAGTGGGAACGCACAAAGGAGCAAGATCGCAGGGAATGCGGGGAGGAGCCGATGGCTTTGTGAATGGTCCATCTAATCCCCCGAACTAAAATGCCTCGAATCTACTGTGAACCCTGTGGTATGAAGGCATTTGTGAATAACTCCCAGGTGAAATAAGACCCTGACAACTTTTTAAAAAGTCTTTCAAGTCTGACAACTTTAAAAGTCTGACAACTTTTAAAAAGTCTTTAAGACATGTTTTTCACCCAAGCTTTTTAACTAGACTGTGGTTTTAGTTTTTTAAATTTCTGTTTTAACTTGTTTTATGTTGTTGTAAACCACCCAGAAACAGAAGTTTAGAGTGGTGTACAAATATGATAACTAGCTAGCTAAAGTGTGTGTGAGATAAATTATTTATTACATTGATCTCCCATCCTTCTTCCAAAAAGCTCAGAGCAATATACATAATTCTCCCCCATCCCTTTTAACACCACCCCAACAACCCTGTGAGGTAGAGTCGGCTGAGAGAAAGTGACTCACTCAGTGAGCTTTCAGGGCTGAGCGGGAACTTGAACCTGGATGCCCTCCAGTCCTAGTCTGATAATCTAATCACTCCACCACCCTGAGGGCAAGAAGAAGATCAGTCCTGAAAATCGGGAGTTTTTCTTAAAGCTTGTTTGTACATCTGACCTGAAGTAGTGACTCAGCAGCCTGTGGATTGTGCCAGAGGGCATTCCAGCCACGTACCAGGTCCTCTGCCCATGGAACCTTTTCCCTTTTCTGCCTCGGCCTCTTTAGGCAGCCAGGAGGAGAGGGTTACCTGAGAGGAGAGCGTCCCTGCGGCAGTCGTACAGCATCCCCAGCTGGAAGGGGCGGCCCAGGGCCGGCATCTCCACCACGTCGTCTGGCCCAGCCATGGTTCTGAGGGGCCACGAGTCGCTTCCTTCGGGGTCTTGCCTGAAAGGTGCGATTCAATGTAAGAACCTAAGAACAGCCCTGCTGGATCAGGCCCAAGAAGGCCCATCTAGTCCAGCATCCTGTTTTGCACAGTGGCCCACCAGAGGCCTCTGGGGAGCCCACAGGCAGGAGTTGAAAGGAGCCATTTCAGCAGCACATGCAGACATGTGTTGGCGGCGCTGGATTTTGACACCAGCTAAGTAAACTACAGCCTAGGGCCTCACATTCTGAAGGGCCTCGGAATACCAAAAAAGGACCAAAGTTTTACATAATTGGTTTGAAAAATAAAGGAGAAAGGGGAAACAGACAGTGTTTTTCTGATAAGAACAAATTATACTTGTATGGCTACACAATTATTTCTCACATTGAGTTTATAAATATGTGGAGATATGACTGTAAATTATATCAAAAATCTATTAGTCCAGTGCCCGGTTTAGACGAACCCCCCCCCCTCCCCACCATCATGGTTACAGGCATTGTTTGCCTTTGGGTGAGCTTTTCAGGTGCCACTACAAGACTCTTGTTACTTTCACTACCACAGACTGACCGGCTACCACCCCTCTAGAAGGGGCTTGTGTTTTGTTATGTTATTGCACAAGGCTCTCTCTGCAAAATGTAATGAAATGCACATCACGTCACAAGCTGAGGCAAGCTACCGCGCTGCACTAGAGAAGCCGTGTCTGTGAATCACCTCTCTGGTTCGACAGCCGGGCGGGGAATATAGATCAGCGAATGCCCCCCAAGGCAACCGTGGCCTCTCCAGCTTCAGCGTCTCCCTCGGCTCCAGCGGCCTCAGGAGCCTGAATGCTGCCGGGTTCCCTTCATTTCCCCTCGCGGCCTGAGAGCCGGGCTGTAACTCTAGGCTATGCTTAGGAGGATCCTGTTCGGAACATGGCAGGGCTGGGATCTGTCTGCAGCCGTGGGGCTCCTCCTTGGGACCCATGGCCATACTTATGGGCCTGTTTGTGCAGGGACCACATCATGTGTGCTGACCTATTTTCCCTTGGATCTGTCAGGCTGTGGTGATGACAAGGGATGTCAGGACCTTGGGCTCAGAAATACACATGAAGAATAAGGACTGGCACAGGGCACGGCTTTGTTGCTGCAAGTCTGAGCAGCAGTGACACACTAGGCTAAAAGCCTCCCCCTAGTTGGCAGACCCTTGGGGCTGTCCACAAATTACCAGTTTCCAAGGAAGTGTTGGTCTTGTATGGGGATGTCTTCGGACCCTACTTATCAACTATCACAACAATGCCCCCCTGCTCAGCTATAAACCAGCCCACGCCAGGGTTCCCTCTTATTTTCCCCCTCTGTGCACAGAATGAGTTTTGTTCTGGGCAGCAGTATCAAGGCTGTGTGCGTGCGTGTGCATCCGGGATGGGGCCTTCCTGATTCAACCTGAGCGGGATCTAAAACTAACTAAGCAACATCAAAATACTTGTGTGTGCACACACCCCTTAGTGGGAACACTGGCCCCCCCCTCTGAAATCATAAGCGTATTGCCTTTTTAATCTGTAATATAAAGCTGATTGGGCTTCATTCACTCACAGATTGACCTGAAATTCCCAGAACAAACCACAAAAGACAGAAACCTAGTTTTCTCAGGTAGATTCCAGACTCCCAAAACAATCCAACCCCCCCTGAAAAATCCATTACTTTCCCAGAAAAACAGAAACAATGGGGAATAAGACCTCATTAATCTACACAAAGGCTACAATCGGATGTCTCCTGGAGGCCAGCTTGCAAACTCCAAGCCCTTTACTGAAATTCTGCCGAACAAGGTGAGGCATGTGGCTGCCGGGGAGAGGGCCTTTTTAGTGGTTGCACCCTCTTTATGGAATATCCTCCCCAGTGAGGTTCACCTGGCTTCACCACTTTGCTCTTTTAGACGCCAGGTAAAGACCTTTTTGTTTACCCCAGTCTTTTAAATTCGGGATTTTCGGATTTGATTCTGATTTTTAACTAATTTTAAAAGCTGCTTTGTATTGTATTTTGTATTTTATTTTCACCTTTTTTGGTCTGATATGATTTAATGTGTTATGCATTTTTATTGTATGTTTTAATCCTCTGTTGTAAGCTGCTCAGAGAACTATTTGTTATGGGGCAGCTAACAAAATTCATTATTATTATTTATTATTATTTCTATAATATAAAGTTGCTTGGGCCTCACTCACTCACTGAAATGAAACTCCAAACCACAAAAGATAGAAACCTGTAGTTTTTGCAGGTGAGTTTCAGACACCACTCAGACAACAAAAAGAATCCAAACCCCAAGAAAAATTCGTTACTTTCCTGGAAAAACTGGAAAAACTCTCCCATTGGAAAAAATGGCGAATGAGCAGTTGCAAAGACTATAGTAACAGATGCCCCCTGGAGGCTGGCCTCCAAATTACAAGCCCTTTACTGGATATCTGTAATATAAAGTTGTTTGTGCCTCACTCATCCAATTGGTCACTGACATGAAACTCCCAGAACAAACCACGAAAGAATGAAACATTTTTGTAGGTAGGTTCCAGAACTTACCCAGACTACAACAATAATAATAATAATAATAATAATAATAATAATAATAATAATAATAATAATATCCAAAACCCTAGGAAAATTCACTGCTTTCCCAGAAAATCTGGGAAAACTCTCCTATTGGAAAGCATGGGGAATGAGACCTCAGAGCTAGGAAGAGCCTAGAGTGACAGACACACAAAATGTCCATGGGTTTGCAAACTGCAAGTCCCTTTACTAATATTACATAACAGAACTGTGCCATCAAAATTCAACCCACTTGCCCCTTTGGCCATTGTGGCTGGGGTTGATGGGAGTTGTAGTCCAACAACATCTAGGAACCTCAGGCTGGGAACCCCTCTTATGAAGTCTTATTATATAAAGGAGAACTGTGCCGATGGGATGAAGCCCACTGGGCTGAGAGGCCCCGTTGGAAGTGGGGACTCTCTTGCACTGAGCAGGGGGAGAGCAGCAACCCAGCTCAGCATCCCTCCCAGAGGCCCTTGCTTGTGTCTCTCTTCTGTCTTGTCTCCTTCTTTGGGGGACAGGAAACCATCTCTTCATTTCACTTGCTATGGAAAACTCTTTGAAAAAAGAAAACATTTTTGTTGACAAGCAGTGTGTGAACAAAACAGCACCACCACAGGACCTAAGGATGGAGGAGATATAATATCCCGGCAGTCTTAAGCCCAACCACTATAGAAAAGATCATCTCGGAGAGAAATACGTCTGAGCCAAGAATAAGCCCTGTTCTCAAGGTGAAGACTGCAGAGGTGAAGAGTACTCCTGGGCACGTGCAGACTGCCTTTCCCTCAGTATACAATAACCACACACATATTGGCTGTTGGTACTGGAGGAATGAGTTTCTATTTATTGGGATTGACTTGCAGGCACCTGGGTGGGATTCTGGCATGTCTCATTCCAGCAATTAAAGCACTGGTTAGCAGCTGTGAGCCACCGTAAGTGGTGCAGCAGGGAAATGCTTGACTAACAAGCAGAAGGCTGCCGGTTCGAATCCCTGCTGGCCCTATATCGGGCAGCAGCGATTTAGGAAGATGCTGAAAGGCATCATCTCACACTGCTCGGGACGAGATGGCAATGGTCAACCCCTCCCGTATTGTGCCAAGAAAACCACATGGCTCTGTGGGCGCCAGGAGTCGAAATTGACTTCACAGCACACTTCACCTTTACTTTTAGTAGCTGTGACCCCACTGTTCCCCAAACTCTTTCCCAACACAGTTTTGACTCTTGTTTCACACACCCCACCTCAGGCTTCTGCCCTCCAGCATATCTCAAGACTAGAGGTACATGAGTTCAGTTGATAAAGGGTTTATCGGCATTGATTGATTAATGAAGTGCCATCAAGTCGGTGTCGACCCTTAGCGACCACATAGATTGATTCACTCCAGGATGATCTGTCTTCCACTTGGCCTTCAAGGTCTCCCAGTGGTGCATTCATTGCTGCTGTGATCAACTCCATAGGTATAGTTATAAGCAAATCCTAGCCCCCTGGACAGCTGATGTTATGCTATGGTGAGATATATACACTTTTTGTTGTCTAGATACATTGGCCTCACAGCCTCTGAAAATGCAGTTTTGCGTGCCTTAAATGTATTTATGGACTGACTGGTGAACATAGGAACATAGGAAGCTGCCATATACTGAGTCAGACCCTTGGTCCATCTCGCTCAGTATTGTCACTACACAGACTGGCAGCGGCTTCTCCAGGGTTGCAGGCAGGAATCTCTCTCAGCCCCATCTTGGAGATGCCAGAGAAGGAAAGCTTTGCCTTATGCTAACAGGTCCGCTTTGCAACTGCTTTGCCTTACGCTAACAGGTCCGCTTACAGCTCCCCTCCCTGGGTCCAGCTAAATACTGGAAAGAGAGTCAAGGTCCAAGGCCAGAGGGAGCGAGTGTGAGGCAGCGTTGGTGTCCTGCCTTCCCCTGCCTGCTGGCTTCGCATTCCGAGAACAGAGTCAACCCGGCAACCATGAAGAAGCTCTGGCTACTCCTGGTGGCTCTCCTGGCTTGTGTGGGGACTACGGTTGCTACTGTCGATGGAAAGGTGAGGTCTACAGTCTTGAAGACGGCATTAGGCGAAGGGGGAGGAGGACAGAGGAGGAAGGTGGGCGGTCCAAGCAGCCAAGTCCATCTCCAGTGGGGCCCTGGGCTCACCAGGCGGCAGGCAGGAGGAAACCAGTTCCAGACTCGAGGAGTGCCTTAGATTGCTCTCAGGGTCCCCAGCCGGGGGTCCCCAGAAGGGACTACATCTCCTCTGGACTTTGGCCATTGTGGCTGGGGATGACACCTAGGGACACGATGTTGGGGAACTCTGTTATATAAATAACCCATTGAGCACAACCCACCCTAGTAGATGCCCCCTTTGGAGAGCGTCATCTTTATAGGACGGAGAAGAGGCTTCTGTGTTTGATGAAGCAGGTGGTTACCTCTGATCAGTACCTGATCAGTTCCTCCCACCTTTTCACCTCTGAGGTGATGCAGCACTTCTGATTTTTGCATAGCTCTGCAGCCTCCTTAAGGCTGGAAAATTTCCTCTGGCCACCTGTGAGGGTGGAAAGGTGTTCCGTGAATTTCTCGCAACTCACCTTTTGAAAGGGCTGGAAGATGTGCCTGGAATGTCTTCCTTGCTACATGTTCTGGTGGCAGGGAGTACCTGTGGCTTGGCCAAGGCACTGAAGCAGGGTGGTGGTGGTGGTGGCCCTGGCAGATAATCATGGGGCAAAAGGAGCTTCCTGACCAGCTCCTCTCACCAAAGCCCTGAGAAATGGAGCTGTTCTCTGAAGCAACTGGGAGGTAGGAGGTCAGCAAACGGTGCTTAATTTCTAGCCAGAGGAGTTCTGGGGCTCCACACCAGCCCGGAAACCTTGCAGCCCCATCCTGACGGTGCAATGGCATGGGTTGCAGCCTGCCAGTGATGAGAGAAAAGCAGTCTTCATGCACTGGAGGTACTTCCTTTGCTGTTGACTGAAGACATCTTTGTCCATTAATGGTGTTAGATTTCATCTGTTCATGGGGCAATTACATTTGCATGAATTTGCACATGGCTAGAAACAATTTTTCTGAAGCATAGAACATACTGCCTTTAAGTTTAGATGATGCACAGAGGCGTTGCGGCCAGTATTGTCTTATGAAGAGGCATTCCATCCTATTTGAGAGAGAAGGGGGAAGACCTCTTCATTCCTATCTAAAAGGCATATTTTTACTCCATTAAGCATTTTTTTAAAATTGATCAATACCATGTTGCAGACCCACTTTGGGTGTCCCAGGGTTGTCTCAGCAGTTACGTTCTGGGGCTGTGACCTCTAAGTCTTACGTCCCAATGAGGAGATGCATGAGATCTAAATATTGTGACCCACTTAGTATATCTGGACACCACCACCCCCAACACACACACACACTCTCTCTCTCTCTCCCTCTCCAACTCAGGGGATTTTCAGGTACGGGGTCATGCGTTGCCATGATGTTTACCTGATCCTGTTGCTTCTGGTGGGGCTTACACAATGAGTGCACATTTCGTCAGAGGCTCTGGAACGTCTGCCAGTAATAGGAAAAAGAAGGGGTGGGGCTGAGGTGTGTCAAACACCCTTTCCCCACACATGGAAAGGCTTCCCACATTGAATGGGTTCTCATTTTTTGCTCCACGGATGCAAATCTAGCTATGCCGTCTGCTTCTGAAGGGCCCATCCCCTAAACCAGGGGTTCTCGGCCTTGGATTCCCCGCTGTTGCTGGACTACAACTCCCATCACCCCCAGTTACAATGGCCTTGGGAGCCCAGCTCAGGCTTAGAATGGGCTTAGACAAATTCATGGAGGACAGGTCTATCAATGGTTACTAGTCTGGTGGCTATAGGCCACCTCCAGCCTCAGAGGCACGATGCCTCTTGATACCAGTTGCATGGGAGCAACAACAGGAGAAGGGGCATGCACATACCTCTTGCCTGTGGGTTCCCCACTGTATGAAACAGGATGCTGGACTAGATAGGCCCTGGGCCTGATCCAGCAGGGTTGTTTTTATATTCTTAAATCAAAACACAACAGGATGTATCCAATGTTAATCCTGCTTAGAGCAGACCCACTGAAATAACGGAAAGTTAGTCATGACAAAGGCTGTAATCCTATAGTTGTGGCATAGTCAAATGAACAGCAAGTTGTATTTATGGTGAAGCAACCATATGTGGAGGAGAACAATTCCTTTTACCCCAATTAATCCACTCCCCACTTTCCTCTATGTCTATGCTTTTCCTGAAGCACTGAAAGCAATTGAGTGTGTGTGTGTGTGTGTGTGTGTGTGTGTGTGTATTTTACAGGAGTGACTCAGAAGGATTCCCCAAAACCCAAGCTGTTACTCAGTAAGAAAGCTTCCAGTTTATATACAAATCAAAAGGATATATTTGTATATACTCATACAAATCAGAAAATAAAGAAGATTCTAACTGCCCCATAAGCCAATGTGGTGTAGTGATTTGGTTGTTGGATGGGGACCAAGAGACCCAGGTTGAAGCCCTCACTCAGTCAGATCACTGGGTGATCTCTTCCACTTACTATTTCTCAACCTAGCTTGCCTCAAAGCTTGTCGTGGGATACTGTACTTGGAGTCATCCGCTCCTGTGAGGCAGTCTCTCTCTCTCTCTCTCTCTCTCTCTCTCTCTCTCTCTCTCTCACACACACACACACACACACACACACACACACACACACACACACACTCCCAAGCCCCTACAGAGTCCCCCATCTGTGAACAGATTGAGGCTCCAGTTCAGTCAGAGGAAGCAGGGGGTTGTTAATAGAGGGATCCTCTGCAAGGAAGATGCCTCCTTGATTTTCTCCATCTCTTCTTACACAGAACCTTCAAGATTTGGATGCAGCATCCCGTTATTGGCCCTGCTTTAAAAATTACTACGGATGCCATTCTGTCATTGGTCATTTGGTAAGCGGAGGGTGACTCAAGGGAGTAACTTACGTTTAGTTCATACCAGCAACAGATAAAATGCTAAAGTTGTTTCTGGACTGTGCCACTCAGCCTGCAAGGCGGGGGGGGGGGGGCTCCTGCCATCCAATCTTCTGTCACGCCAACAAACACACACACACCTAAGATAGACAACTCGCTTGTCATAGCAGTTAGGCTTGTAAGTAGCTGCCTTGTACAGAGCCAGGCGGCCATAGTCCCATCACTGATGAGTAATGGGTCGCTGGGGTTCCAGACACAAGCCTTTCTTCACCGGGGCGTTTTCCAGACTACACGCTGCCACAGACCCACAACGTGTCCCCTACTACGTGCCCCCCCATTGCCAGTGTTTTGACATCGCACTCGCTGTGCTGTCAGCAGCTGCAGAGGCAGCTGGTTCTAATGGAAGGGGGGCAGGGGGGAGGCACAAAACCAGGCACTGCTGCTGCCTCTGGTCCCCAGCGCCTCCTCTCTGCCCCATCCTGCCCTGCCCATGCTGCCTGCAGGCCGGCTATTTGTCAGGTAGAGCTGTGCCCCATAGGCAGCCCTAATTAATGCTGGGCGGGGAAGGGTGGGGGAGAGAGGAGGAGCAGCTGGATCTGCCCGGAATTGCTGTTAAACCAGCCGAAGGGCCCAGACAGCCTTGCCTTCCTCCAGAAGTGGGGGAGAGTTTTTCTGGTCTGCCTCTGCTCCTGGGGGTGATGAGGATTTGAGGGAAAGGTGCAGGGCCCCCCCACCTGGGGATGGCAGGTTCCTAGGTCTCCGGTGGGGGTGGGGGTGGCTCTGGCAGCTGTCCTGGCACTGCTGTTTCCATGACCCACCATCAGGGGGCAGCATCTGGGCTGGGGAACCCAGACACCACTCCCATCCCAACTGGGGATCCAGTGAGCTGGAGCGACGTCTGTCTACTGTCAACGTGTCCAGAGACACCAAAGGGAAGAGGCAGGTGGTTCACTGGAGCCTCATCTCTGTTCTGCCGATCTGTCTCCAGTCTTGGGACTCGGCAGGACGACATGCTTAACGGGCATTTCTGCCACTGAGCTTGCATTTCCAAAGTCCGTCGGTGTCCCTAGTCCAGCTCCTTGGCCTCTGGGGGCCAGGCCAGGCGACTGCATGATGCTGTGCCTCCCTCTCCCGTCCCTCTTCCTGCAGGTCCCTCAGAAGGATGTTGAACTGATTCCAGAGCAGCTGCCCCAGCCGACCTTGTGGTCCATCTTGAAGGTCCCAAGGCTGGAACAGGAGGTATGCCTGGGAATGAGGGGGCTGAACTTCACAGGGATTGGGGTGGGTGGGGGAGGGACCCCGTCTCTGGAAGGGCACAGGCCCCACCATGGATTAGTTCAAGGGGTCTCAAGCTGGGGTTCCTAGAGGCTGCTGGAGGACCACTGCCACCCTCCCAAGCCCTCGGCCACCATGGAGCCCTGCAAGCCGGGACTAGGGAGGCGGGAAGGTGGTGCCCTGGAGGGAGAAACCTGTCCTTGGAGGCCCCTTTGCACTTGACATGGCTTGACCGATGGGCATCTCTTCCGATGGATTCGGTTCCCCTCCATAGGCTTCCTTGTTGCTCCTGCCTCCTACGCCCAGTCGGGCCAACCAAAGAGAGTTTTGCCCAGCTTGCCAATGCCTGCCTGCCTATGGGTGAAACGGACCCTCCACTCCCCGCTAGTGGGGGTGAGTGCAAGTTATTCCAGGTTCAGGTGACCAGTAGAAGCAGGAGGGAGCTACGGGGTGGGGGGCAGCCTCAAAGCCCCCCCCCCCTTTGCTGCTTGGGGATGTGGTCACACAAATGCATAGTTGGGGCAAATCAGGAGTGGCCTCATGAGACTTATCCACAGCCCTGTGCAGACAGTCAAGCCGGGTGGGGAGGAGGGTGTGTGTGTGTGTGTGTGTGTGTGTGTGTGTGTGTGTGTGTGTGTGTGTGTGTGTTTAATGTGGCAGATTGTGTCTCCCTCATGCCCCCCCCTCAAGCAAGGGCTGCGTCCTTCCATCTTTTGTACGCCCCCTGGTTGTCCTACAGCAGAGTGCAAATATTGACGGAAGCCACTCACAGGGAAATCATTAGCCTTGTTCCCCCCCAGGCCTTGCTGCCCCCAGAGCCTGGGTGGGAACGACACGGCTCACCATGTTTTTTTATCAAGAGCGGGAGTGAGCCAGTTCCTGGGTCTCTCCGACTTGTACGAAGCCAGCAGCTCTC
The DNA here is from genome assembly GCF_027244095.1 of Hemicordylus capensis. Lineage (NCBI taxonomy): Eukaryota > Metazoa > Chordata > Lepidosauria > Squamata > Cordylidae > Hemicordylus > Hemicordylus capensis. The sequence continues at coordinate 169,832,810 of NC_069662.1, forward strand.
TCGAGAAGGACAAGGGCACCCCAGGGAGCCCCCTTGTCTGGCCAGAAGAGGAGCTGCCTTGATAGGAACCCAGGCGGCTGCCCTGTGCTGCTGCCGCCGCCACCTCAGAGCCCGGTCCCTCTCGCTCAGTCCCACCTGCACTGACCGGCAGCAGCCCCTCCAGGGTTCTTCCAGGCAGAGGGGTCTCTCCCAGCCCTGCCTGGAGATGCAGCCAGGGAGGGGCCAAGGACTTGCTCTGCCCCTCAGCGGTGCCCCCCCTCCCCAAAGTCGCCTGTCTGAGCTGCTGTGAAATCGCTTGGGGGTGCTCGTTGTGTGGACATTTGTAAATACACACACAGAGACAGAGAGGGACAGAGGACATTGCCCCATACCGAGTCAGACCCTTGTGGCCCACCTAGCTCAGTGCTGTCCACCACTGACTGGCAGCAGCTCTCCAAGGTTCCCGGCAAAAGTCATTCCCAGCCCTACCTGGAGATGCTGCCTGTGTGTGTGTGTGTGTGTGTGTGTGTGAACCTGGGGCCTCCTGCATGCAAAGCAGGTGCTCCTCCACTGAGCTGTGGCCCCTCCCCCTCCGGGGCATCTCTTCCGGAAGACAGCACTCGCATGTAGTCACCCATCCAAATGCAAACCAGGGCAGACCCTGCTGGGCAAAGGGGGCAGTTCATACTGGCAAGACCCAGCGGGCCCCTCGCCGTCTCACGCCTCTCTCTGCTCCTGCAGGCTCCTGTGTCGAGTGCCAGGTCCAAGAGGAGTGTGAAGGCGGCCCCAGCACTGGGGAGGCGCAGGAAGCCCTGGGAGCGGCGTGTCTGCAGGGGCTGCTATTCGGGGCTGATGATTTTAGGGCCCCCTCCCCAAGGAGGCCAAAACGAGAGCCTGGTGCTGAGTTACTCGGACTCCAGCGAGAATTCCAGCGAAGGAAACTAGTCTCCTCCTCCTCCTGCAGGGCCACCCCCAGACCAGAGTCTGAAGAAGCCCAAACCTCCGACGGACCTTCTGATGGAAACGCAAGACACCGAAACGCAAGCCCCATGCAAAGTGGGGGTGGGGGGAGTCCAGCTCCAGAAGCAAATGGGGCAAGCAGGAGGTGGGGCTGGCTCTCCCACCCCAGCCATCGCCTGTCCTCCTGCAGCTCTTCCCCCCAAGCGCTTTTGGCCAGTCAAAAGGGCAAAGGGGCCTCCTCTTCTTCGGTCCTGCGTCCAGGGTCGGCCCATCCACTAGGCAGAGCTAGGCAGTTGTCTTGGGCACCCAGGTTGGGGGTTTTTTTGGGGGGGTGTGTGCTTGCATGCCTCCCTCTCCCTCCAAGCAACCACTGACATGTCTGACTTGCTGGGAGTGCCCATTCCCTCCCCTCCCCAGAGAGCGAGTGGGGCAGAGGCGCCCAAGCAGGGGCAAACAAGTGAGCAAAGCCAAGCTTGCCTCCCTTTGCTCTCTCCTGCCCCGAGCTCTCCCCAGTTAAAACGGGGGCCCCGCACTGCTTGGCTGGGGGTCCAGCTTTGCCTGGGCCACCTCTAAGCCTCGGACTGGCCCTGCCTGCCTTCCTCCCTTGCACACCCCTTTGGCTCAGCCCGGACTCCGCCCCCCCCAGCCCCGCCAGCCCCCTGCACCTTTCATATGATCACGGCAGGCCGAGGTGTCAGCAGTCAGATCAGCCACCGTCGGCTCTCGCATCACTCGCCCGCCTCCTGAGCCAGAGCGACTCCCCCTCCAGGAGCCTTGGCCTTTCCAGCTGTGGCGGGAGGACAACTCTCGCCATCCCAGGATTGCTCACTGAAGTCCAACAACAGCTGGAGAGCCAAGGTGGCCCACCCCTGCCCTACCGCCTGTTCATCGGCAGCAGAACGAAGGCCCGGAGGCTGCTCCCGGGTGGTGTGCAGCCAACACGCCTAGGCTGGGCACGGAGCCTGCAGCTGCCACACCTCACCCCCCATTCATGCCTTCATCCTGCCCAAGGCAAGATCAGCCGGGGCGCCTGCCTCCCTCCCTCCCCAGGCAGGCAAGTTGCCCCAGCAGCCAGGAGCGGTGTGGCCGTGCTTTTGGCACTGCAGCCGCCTGCAAGCCACAGCCCAACCTCCCCTTGCAACGATTACTTTGGACCGTGCACGGCCGTTGGCCAGCCTTACAGGATGTCACCTGTTTTGTCCCCAGCCCCAGTGGGAAAGGCCAGGTCCTCAGCCTTGATTGTCTGCCCAGCCAGAGCTGGCATTTGGGGACCGAAATGCCCCAGATGTCTTCTGAACGTATTCAGAGGGCTGCCAGCAAGGAGCAGAGGCTTCCAGTGACAGTGTGGAGGGACTCCTTCATGGCAAAGCCAAGGAATTCCCTTTCATTCTCTCCGAGTGAGTCGCAGCTCGTCCCAGCGGGGGCTGCCGCCCAAGGAGGCCCAGCTGCCTCTGCTTCCCGGCCGCAGCTGGGGTTGCTTGCTCCTCTCCGTCCTGCCCTGCTTGAGAGCCCCGCTGCCTGAAGGTTGGCAGTGAATCCCGCCATGCTACCGGGCAAGTGGCCGGCCTGCAGGCAGTGCAGAAGGAAAAGGAACCCGCAATCCGGGCGGCAGCGGCGGCTGCTGGGAGGCAGAGGCAGCTGTGCCTCCTTGGACGCCTCCTGGCTTGCGCTGCTGCTCAGAGCATTAGCCACACAGGCCCGAAACCTTTCTCATCGAACCACAGAAGGCTGGTCTGCATCATCTAGATTTTAAATTGTTTGAATTGTGTTAGTGTTTTAATTATTGTGTTTTAAATTGTAAGCTGCCTGCAGATTTGTACATGGGGTGGTAGAGAGATGTGCCAAATGAATGAGCAAATAAATAATACTTATTATATGTTGCCAACAATCACACATCAGCATCAGGACTGATGGTTCGAATAATAATAAAAAAATCAAATGGACATGTGATATTTTATTCCTAAATATAAAAGAACTTTACAAGCATTTGGCAGCTGAGAAGAAATGCTTCCATCTCAAACAAGCAAGCAAACCCAAACATTCTCTCTTTAGTCATTTAATATCATAATGCCCTTATACAAACCGATGGTGCGGCCACATTTGGAGTACTGCATACAGGTCTGGTCACTGTACCTTAAGAAGGAGATCACAGAATTGGACAAGGTGCAGAAGAGGGCAAGCAAGATGATCAGGGGCCTGGAGCAACTGTTGGAGATGGCATTCCAGTGCATCGACCTTTTGCACCAACTATCCTGAGGACCACTAGGAGCATTAGGAGGAGATGTAGTGAGTGAGGGTCTCCTGACCTGCCCCTGCTTGCCTCTGCTCTATGACCCCTGCCTTGACTCCTTTTCAGGTATGTCCTGTAGGGAGTCAGTCCTCTTCCTCACCTCCTAGAGAGACGATGGAAACAACTCTCATAGGATAGGTCTTTCCTATCCCTAATGTACTTCACCAATAAACTAGTTAAGTAGACTTAAGGAGACTTAATAGACTTAAGGAGAAAAAGTGTGATTTTGCCCCAAGTTTGGCAAACAAATTCAAACTGTTCGTATTAACAGGAAAATATTGGAAAATGAATTCTGGGCCAAAAACTTTGAAACATGAGTACAATTGGTTTTTTTAAATAGAAAATGGGGGCAGGGAGCACCTATTCAAGAGCAGGATATTTCAGGAAGTTCTTCTGCAGCCTGGAACAGTCTCTGTGCATGCACAGAGAACCCTGGGCTGACAACACGTTGTTATCCCACCATCTCTCTCACACACACCTTTTTCAATGACCGTTATCAGAAGTGACTCCCTCATAAACATGCCTGCAGAAGTGGTAGGAGAGCATTTGCGTAGCAAAAGACCAATGCAGCCCACAGATCTTGAGGTAGTCAGTGAATGTGTGAATCTCCACCATCTTCTCCATAAGTCATGATGACAGCAAACGGCAGCATTCCAGGGGCTGCCTTTCCTTGTGGTGAGCTGAGGCGGTCACCTCAAGTGGCAACAAATTGGAGCACCAGTAGGGTGACCAATGCTCCCTACCTCCTCTGCTGCCCATCACCCTGGGAATAGCTCTTCACCAAGTGGCAGCAAAGAGGCACTCGGAGATGGTCCTCCTCTTGCTTCTTCACTGGGCGCCACGGCTGATGCCACCTGACTCAGCATGGAACCTGCTCTGCTACCGCCATCGCACACCACTGGGCTAGTTGTGAGAAGGGGAGAAAATTTAGAAAAAGTAAATGCTTTCCAAGGCCAGGTGGGTGGCGAGGGGGTCCTCCGTTGCTCTTTTCCAAATCCACCCTTCCCGCTTCCATGGCTAGGGATTACGATACGATACGATACAATTAATATTTATATATCACTTTTCCAAAAAGTTCCCACAGTGGTTTACATAGATATAAATAAAGAAACAAACAACACCCTTCCCTTTGCCCTACAGCGGAGTGACCACTTTGTGCCAAACAGGAAAATCCCAGGGATGGATTTGGCCCTGAGCAGCAGGCCCATCAAGACCTGGCTCCCCGGTCGCCCCTGAGCTTGTCCCCAGGCGGGAACATTTGCTAATGTTTAACATCTCTGTGTTGACTCCCAGATTCCTTTCCTTTCTTCCTGACCGTACATAACACGGCAGGAGGCGGCGCATTTAAGAGCAGAGACCCCCAAGACGCTCTCCAGTCCTGGCAGGAACCTTGGAGATGGGACCCCGCCTGCTCTGGGGCTTGGCTGCCCTCTGCGCTCTGGTGGCTTCCACTGATTTGGCATCTGGGGCAGATCTCCAAGATGATGCTTGGGAGGCAGAGGTCAGTAAAATGTGGGGTGAAGGGGCTGTTCTCTGGGGGGCTCTTTAGAACCTTTTCCTCACTCATCGCTTCTGAATATGCTCTGATGAAATGAACTTTGATCCACCCAGCAGTTTTTCTGCTTTAAGGTGTGAGTGTCATTTGGGATCAATGGATTTTGTGAGTGGGGAACTATAGCATTTTGGTGGTAAGATTTTTGTAGAGCAAGAAAGGTAATTATCGTCAAGGGTTTTAAACATGTTGTTAAGCTCATAAGAAACTATATAGGTGGAGATGTGGGAACTGTGACACACCATGATTATTGTCTCTTGTATACAAACATCTTACAAAAATATTTACATACAACACAGAGATAAATATGAGATAAAAGAAGCATCATACCAGAGAGAAAATGATGGCAATACACCATGACCATAGATATGAGTGCAGAGGAATGTGCAACAGAATGTCATATGGTTCTATTTTACAAGGAAAACAAGATAAATGCGTACATTGTCTGGTGAAATGTTATTCCAAAATTCACAACAAAAAAATCTCAGTTTTTCTGTGAATTTGTCTGCTTGAGACACCCCAGTTCTTAACAGATATTTATGTATCAAATTATTTCTGGTTTTTTAAGTGATGGGGGATGTGTTTTGGAATTGCACGCTGATAATCTGCAATGCAGGAGGAGGAGAGGAAGTGGATGTGCTGAACTGAGAATATCGCCCTCACGCCATGGAAATGGTTCCCTGAGTCTTGTTTCCTGTTTGCCGGACTAGGATGTACTCTATTTAAAAAAACAACCAAAAAAAACAACAACCAACCCTTTAGATTTGGAGGAGAACTTCTAGACCCCACAATGATGCCAAAGACCTAATTAGGGAGCCCTAACTTCACGCCTGAAACTTACAGGGCCACCCTGGCAAAAGGGACGTGGGACTCTGGCAGCTGTACAGCACGGCCCAGTCTCTGAGACGGCAGAAGAACAGGACCAGGAGTTGCCGAACCGGCAGCCTTTCTGCCCTGAGCAGAGGAACCATGGGGAACGTGGTGAGGGTCCTGACAGCTGGACGACATCGAAACATGGGAGAGGAAGGCCTGGGGACACCTGCAGTGGAAGGGGTGTGTGGATTCAGATGCAGCAGCACCTCCCAGGCCCAATGCTCGGCTGGCAGAAGAACTATAGTGCATGGACACACATCAGTGCGCAAGCCCCTGGTGTGGAGATCTGGGGGCTCCCAAGCAAAGCAAACCCAAACTCTTCTCCAGCAGCTGTGGGTGGGGAGGAGGATGGAAGAGGCCTGAGGCCTGAGCCTCTGCTGCTGACCCTAGGAAAGAGCCCCAGGCAGTGCTGGGACAAGCTGGGCATTCCCCTGGGCGCTTTCCAGATTAGACCCTGCAACGGGGTCACGGCGTATCTCCCAAGTGTGCTTCCACACTTCCTGTGTTGTGACACCTCAGTCCCTACAGAGACAGCAGGGTTCCGTTCAGATTTCCAGTGTCTTGTTTCGAATCACTGCAATGTACTGCTATAACATTCTATATCCAGTGTACAAAAGTTGCTATTTTTTCAGGTTGTTAGTTTTTGCAAGACTGCTCCCCCTGCTGAGAGCTTTGCTATTTACGTTTTTAATGCGATTTGCCTGGATGGAAGCATTTTGCTGCTGTTGAGCAGCTAATCTGGAAAGAGGCCTGGCCACTTCACTTGGGCTTCCTGAGGGTTTTCTCTGTTTCCCCAGATGCTCTGGGAAGTATCTTGCTTTGCTAAGGTTATCACCTCCTTTTAAAAAAAACCTGTTGGAGGGGGAGGGGTGGCCAGATTCCATACAGCTCCCCCTAACCTCCCCCCCCCGGACATACTGCTAACACATCAGCACTGTGGGAACTGTCAGGCTAGTGGTGGTGCCCAGTAACCGTTCTCTTCATTACCTGGTCCTGCAACGTTGACCAGCTTTAACTCAGAGTCATTGGAAGCCAAACACAAGCAGCAAATCCGCAGAGCCTCTGGGAGTCTGGCCGGCTGACGCCATGCAGGGCTTTGATTCCCTCCTCCCTCCACTCCGAACCAGCTCAGCTCAGCTCAGAGGGGGCTCCGAGGTCTGGCCATATCTGTGCCCCAGTGAAAAAGTGACCCTGTTGTGCTGCTTTTGCACCCCCCAGAGCGCTGCACAAGGCTGGAGTGAGGAGAACATCCACCGCCGCGAAAGAGCTGCCCACTCCAGCGCCAGGGACCCTTGCCTCGGATGCTGTGGGCCTCAGTTTCCCAGCCACACAGGAAGCGGAGAGGTAAGAGATGGAGCCTGCTCCAAAACGCCACCCTTTCAAACCCCATTTTGGAGACAGACAACAGGACCACCTCTGCCCACTTGAGCCCCCTTTCATGTTCCTTTCATGAATGACCTGCTTCCGGTGACCTCCACTGTCAGCCCCCCACCTTAACGTTTTGCATCCATTGTCCCATTTTTAGTTTAAATTCTCCTTCATCCCTTCTCCAGACAGCTAAGTACAGGACAAGGAAATTAGTGTGTGTCTTTCACACTCTCTTTCTCATAGTATCTCCTGTGTGTAAACTGAAATTTCGCCGCATTTCTTATGCAAACAGTCCAAGCAACGATGATGAAAGCCTTACAAGGCTGCTGGAAAGCTAAATACATGCACGCATCCACTCCTGCGATGCTGCCATGGGTCCTGAAAACCTCATCTCTCCCTTCCTGCACAGAACCAACCCTCTAAAGGGGACTCAGGGTCCCTGGGCAACATGCCCACCCCTCAACCTCCGCAGCGAAATCACACAGTGTATCGTCCTGGCGCTTTCACGCCGATGGGGAAGATGCGGCACTCCAACAGGCCGGCAGGAGGAGGGCAGGTGAGTCGTGGTCTGGGCGCCCTGGAGACAGGATGCCCTCGTCCTGCGACTGTGGGATCTCCTTGCGTGGGGGCTTTGAGGAAGCCATCTGGGCTGGGCATCTGGCAGAAACGCTTGGAGGGGTGGGATGAGGTTCTGTGCTTTGTAAAATCAATGCACAATTAGACAAGAGGGAGAGTGTCCCTAGAGAAGCAGGATGAAAGCTGGTGACTTTTCTGTCCCACACCTCCCTACCTGCCGCCTCTGCCCTCTGGCCAGCCTGGGGGCTGGGTGTGGCTGTTGCCGGCCCCCTTCCCTTTGTATGTCCCCCCTTCCCTTCCAGGACAGTGCATTTCAAATTGCCGCTGCTGCAGCCATTTTGGGCAGCGTTCTGCTGCCTCCGTTTGCCCCACTTCCCCGAGGGGTGGGAAGTCCCACTGGGGGCCCACAGCGTACCTTGGGGTCATCTGGCTGCCTTTAGAAGGTGAGTCACTGCAGACAGTCAGGTGTCAAAGTGAGAGCATTTGGTTTATTGACACAAATATACAGGTTGAGCCTCGGATGCAGGTAGAAGGTGTCAGGTGTAGTTTACTTTATTTACGGTCAATGACCAAACAAAACGGCTCCTGAACAATAATAAATACACATTTACAAGAGTAGAACCAAGTAAAATAAATTGAAATCCAGTTTGCGAGCATCTTATTTTGCACGCTGCAGCACAAAAACATGCAGTTCTGTAAGTAATCTCCTCTTGGTGATCCGCTAGAAGGAAAGCAACATAATGGTCATCAGAAAGCCCCAAACATTTTTTCAGATAAGGCTCAATCCAAATAAGGCGAATTGATTCATAAAAGGAACTGTGAAGCAAGACATGAGCTGAGAGGTGGAATCCTGCCTGCCTCATGGGAGGTGCTGCAGTTTCCTGCTCTGGCTGCTCCGTTTCAGGCTTCCCCCCAGAAACCCCTCCAGAGTGGCTCTCCCGCCAGCGAGCAGCCTGGACGTTTTCATGCTGGCTGCACACACAGGCACCTTGTAGGGGAGGCGGCAGGGATTGAGGTCATCCCACACCTTTCTCTGAGTCTCTGCCAGGAGGCGGGGGAATGGGTGTCCGTGCCACATTTGGGAATGGCAGCCCTTTACAGGATGGGGCCACAGTCAGCAACCACGCCTCATCCAAGTCTCTTCACCCTTTAGTCAGCAATTACACTTGCAAAAGAATCGCACGGAGGCTTTACACACAGGGCTTTTACTTCAAATCTCCTCCAGAATGGAGTAGGCCAGTCCACATATTAGCTGCATGTACCATGAAGTCCCTGAGGGCTATCAGGGACCAGTTCAGACAGGACTCTGTCCCCCCCCCACCCCCCAATCAAGGCTGTGCATACTGGCTTAGCCCGAATTATGTCTGGCTTTTAAAAAATCCTCTCTTTCCAGTGGCTTTAAAAAACACACACCAAAAAACCCCCGAAACTTCTGTTATGCCCCAGCACTTCTCCCTTGATGTGTGTAGTGGCCATTGCCAGTAATTTGGCGTTTCCCAAAACTCAATGAAGGGGAGTTTGACAGCTGTGTTTGGTATGGTCTGCTCTGAGTATTTGCTTAGTATTTGCTTAGTATTTGCATTTGCAAGCGCTGGGGTGGGGAAGGTTTTTAGCAGGTTGGTTAAATTCTGTGGAGGGAGTCCAGATTATCCAGAAGGGGAGGGGGAGGGATAAATTCCTGAGTTGAATGCAAGCACAGCCTGCAAGATGTGGGTCTTAACATAGGCTTTAGATATGCAGAATGGAGGCTACAGCTTGATGTAACCTGAGACCTTTTTGTCTGAGCTGATTCACCTGCATTTTTCTTCATGACAGAGAAAGCAATGATTTCTACTCTGAACTTCCCTGCCTCTTAGATGGTCTGGGGTGTGTGAGCGGGGCGGGGGGGCATGAGATGATGAAGGCATTCACTCACAAAGGCAAGTTCATTATAAAAGTCAGCAAAGGTTTGGGAGTGATCTGCTGTTTGAGCCACCTGCTTGGCAACTCCTCATCCCAGTCTCCCGATCTTAGCTGTCAAACTAACAACAAAAAAGCTCTCTCACTGCTGCTGCCTCTCTGATGTGATTTGTGATTGGTTGGAGGAAAAACCCGGAGCAAGCCAGTGGGAATGCACAGGGAAAAGATCTGCCAGGGATTGTGGAGAGGAGCCGAGCCTATGTGCATTTAATCCCCCCGAATTAAACATTTTCACTCTTCAGATACCACACGGCATAAAGCCATGAGTGAATAACTCCCAGACGGGATGGGAGAGTCATTGGGGGTTCCAACACCACTTCCAGCAAACTGGAAACCAACGTCTAAAACTAGCTCAGGAAAATGTACATTTTTTTCACATGCACCCTGTTCTTGTCACAGCCGGCAACATTCCACAGCCACAAACAGGCTCTGAGAGGTTAAATGAAAAAGCTGCAAACATTTCTTGTAATTTTAGAAAAAGTATAGCTCCTACTGGACCAAAATATGTTAGGAGCAGCACCAATTAAAAACAAACACAGAAGGCCAATTCTGTGCCCACCAGTTTGTACGAGCCTCGTGTTCCTCCAGCACCGAAACAGCGCCCCCATCCTGAAACTGACCACATTGCCGCTCTCTTCTCTTTTAGGCTGGATCCTTTTCCAGGACAGAGTGGACCAGCCGCCAAGAAGCCACCACCACCCATGACCACTGCCGAGGCTGTTGTGAGACAAATACGTCAGCTGGTGGCAAACCCCCAGGAAGGAGGGAGGAGGGGAAAGGATCCCAAGCCTGGGAGGTAAGGATGCTCAGGTGCCAGGCTGCAAGGCTGGCCTCTTGGTTACCTCTTCACACACTTTAGCCACCCTCTGCTTAGAAGATGCCTAGAGGGGTGCTGCTCCTCACCCCCTTATTTTCCAGAGCTTGCTTATGGGTATGCAGCTCCCATTTGTTTCAATGGGGCATATGCAGGAGGGTTTTGTGGTGGACCGGGCCTGTTGGTTCGATCCAGCCACCTCCTCTACTCTGTCAACTTAATGGTTCCCTCTTTGCTCCTATATCTCTGGTCCTCCTTGTCCACTACTGCTTACTATACTACTACTAGGGATGTGTGAACGGTTCGAGGGGGGTTCTGTTCTATGTCGAACTGGTTTAGTTTGACGGTTCCAGAGTAGAACCGAACTTCCCCACTTGCGAATGCGCAAACTCATATCCCAACTGCACAAGTGACACACTCACTCCCTTGGGGGTGACAACGGAACCCAACAGAAGCCCCCTGAAAAGCACCTCCCACTAAGAAGCCTCTTAGCTTCTCCTAACCCAGAGGCCCCCAGACGTTGAGGACTACAACAGAGGGGATCTGGTCTCGTGGTAGCAAGCAGGACTTGTCCCCTTAGAGCCAGCTTAATGTAGTAGTTAGACTGAGTGTTGGACTAGGACTCAGGAAGACCCGAGTTCGAATCCCCATTCAACCATCAAACTCACTGGATGACTGTGGGCCACTCATGTTTCTCTCAGCCTAACCTACCTCACAGGGTTGTTGTGAGGATAAAAATAAGCATGTACACCATTCTGAGCTCCTTGGAGGAAGAGTGGAATATAAAAGTAAAATAATAATCATAATAAATAAATATATAAATTAGCTAAGCAAGGTCTGCCCTGGTTGCATATGAATGGGAGACTACATGTGTGAGCATTGTCAGATATTCCCCTTAGAGGATGGAGCTGCTCTGGGAAGAGCATTTAGGTTCCAAGTTCCCTCTCTGGCAGCATCTCCTAGATAGGGCTGAGAGAGATTCCTGCCTGCAACCTTGGAGAAGCCGCTGCCAGTCTGTGTAGAGTAGACAATACTGAGCTAGGTAGACCAAGGGTCTGACTCGGTAGAAGGCAGCTTCCTATGTTCCTATCATTTGGGTCCCCAGATGTTGCTGGACTACAACTCCCATCATCAATCACAATGGCCATTGTGGCTGGGGATGATGGGAGCTGTAGTCTAACAGCATCTGCTGACCCAAGTGTGAGGCCCCCTATCCTCACCTATCCTATGTCCCTCACACAAGGCAGTCCCAGCAAGGGGCCCCGGAGACCCGTGTTGGACAGCAAGGTGGTCCCCAACAAACAGCCTTCTTGGACAAAAGGAAATGAGTGGTGTCCCCACAAAGAGGTGCCATTTGGCCACCCTAAGATCACAAGGGCTGATGAACAAGGAAGGAGCTACTATTATCACATGTAGGAAACAGCATCATGGCAAGCCATTTGAGACAGGCGCAGAGGAGAACCGCCCTCCTCTGAAGGATGAGGTTACCAGGCCAAGATTGGTTGGTTGTGCTGCCAAGTTGGTGTCAGCTCCTGGCGTCCACAGAGCCCTGTGGTTGTCTTTGGTGGAATCCAGGAGGGGTTGGCCATGGCCTCCTCCCGTGCAGGATGAGATGTTGATGCCTTTCAGCCTCTTCCTATATCGCTGCTGCCCGATAGAGGAGTTTCCCATATTCTGGGAAACACATCAGTGGGGATTCAAACCAGCAGCCTCCTGCTCTCTAGGCAGGTTGCTTCCCACTGTGCCACTAGGTGGCTAGACCAATAATACATCCATGATATATTTACTCGCCTTATTAAGGGGTTTTGGTTTCTCTTCTACAGAAGCAGAAGGGAAGAAACCAACGGGAGTGAAGTGAGTGGAGCTATGCCCTGGGTGGGAGCCCCCAGCCACTCACATGCCCCTCCTGCTCGTTTCCATGATGCTTCTGCAGGAGAAGCTCCTCCTCCGGGGCTGGGCCGGAGTGTGGTTTCGGATGGGGCTGCCTCTCCCTGCCTGTGTCCTCCTCACTGGAGTCCTGATCAGCGTTGGCCATCTCAAAATGCCATCTTCTTAGGGTGGTCTAAGTGAGATGTTTTCCTCAGTCCTCTTGGGAACCGGCATTTGCTGCTGCCCATCCGTTCAGATCTCTCTTGCTGCCTGAGGACATTAGAAACCTCCAGCCAGATGCACAATGCACCGTGATGAGGAGGAGAAGTCGTCACAAGCGGAAGAAGAAACTCTCTTGCTGTGAACTCTTTGTGGCATCTGCGAACGGGTGGCTGGGAATCTCCTGGGTGGTGTTGTGTTGTGTACTACTCTTGCTGAAAAAACAAGTTTGTTAATAAAAAGTTTCAATATGTATTTGCTTCTAAAGTGTTTGGGCTTGGATGGACGAAGGCTTCGGGGAACGGTTAGCATGGATCTGGGGGAACGCTGGGGAACATCTCAAAAGGTTGCTTGAGAAAGAGCCTGGGAATAACCAAGGAGTTGTGGGGGGGGGGCATCTGAGGAAAGCTGGGGCACCCCCCCCCACACCCCTGCTCAAGAGGGCTGGGGGCAAGCAGCACCCATAGCAGGGCTTTGCATTCATATGAGCCCCAGTTCACAGCTGCCAAATTGACACCAGTTGTTCGCCAGAGAATTACTGTGGACTGTGTTGGAAAGCCAGTGTGGTGAAGTGGTTAGGGTGCTGGACTAGGACCAGGGAGACCTGAGCAAATCCCCCATTCAGCCATGAGACTCACTGGGTGACTCTGGCCCAGTCACTTCTCTCTCAGCCTAACCTACCTCACAGGGTGGTTGTGAGGATAAATAGAACCACGTGTACCACTCTGGGCTCCTTGGAGGAAGAGCGGGATAGATAGATAGATGGAAAGACACAGACCTTTTGTCCCTGGTAGCAATGGGAGAGGAGAGCTGGTCTGGTGGTAGCCAGCATGACTTGTCCCCTTAGCTAAGCAGGGTCCTCCCTGGTTGCATTTGAATGGGAGACTAGAAGTGTGAGCACTGCAAGATATTCCCCTTAGGGGATGGAGCCGCTCTGGGAAGAGCAGAAGGTTCCAAGTTCCCGCCCTGGCAGCAGCATCTCCAAGATAGGGCTGAGAGAGACTCCCACCTGCAGGCTTGGCGAAGCCGCTGCCAGTCTGTGCAGACAATACTGAGCTAGATAGACCAATGGTCTGACTCAGTATACGGCAGCTTTCTATGTTCCTATGTTCCAATATGCCAGCCTACCTTCAGCATCCCACATAGGAAAAGAGGGACTTAGGACCATGCTCTGCTCTCACCCAGGCGCGGCCCCTGAAAGCACCTGGGGGGGGGGCGGGGGGGGGCTTCTTTAAGTGTAAACAGAGCCGGTGCTCCATGCCACCCAGCAGTCCCAGCTCCCACGGAGGCGAGCCCCCGCCAGCGGCCGGGTGAGTGGTGGAGGCAATTCCCCGCTGCGGGGGCTGCTGGGTGGCATGGAGCACCGGCTCTGTTTACACTTAAAGATGCCGCCGGGCCCCCCCGCCCCCCCGGAGGCGCGTTCATGGGCCGCGCCTGCTCTCATGCCAGTGATCTCCCGAGGAGCACCCCTCTGCCCAGAAGCAGCAAGGCGCTGGTGACACTGCAGGAGGAGGGCCTTGGACGGGCCAGGAGCCAGGCCCTTCCTGAATGGCTCGGGCAGCCCGCCTCTCGAGGACGTAGAGGAGCCAGGCTGCGACCCCGTGGGAGGGAGGCACCGAACAGCCAGGTGTGCGCTCTGCCTCTGGCGCTCCAGAGCCAGAGTCCGGCTCTGTTTCGGTGTCACCTCCCCTCCCTGGGGGTGATGTGGAAGGAGGCGCCAAGGGCTGGGACCCCACCAGGGGGCTTGAAGCACTCCAGGGGAGTGGCCGGCTCCGGCTCTGACAGCTCCAGGGGGCTGTCATCAGGGGGGGGGGCATTAGGGAAAACCCAAAGGGGGGCCGTTGGCAACTTCTGCGCTCTCTCTCTCTCTCTCTCTCCCTGGGCAGAATCTGGTGGGCTGCAGCGGAGTCTGGAAGAACCTGGCCGCAGGTCAGGGGTGGAGCCCGAGGGGGGCGCTATGCGCAGAGCCCGGGAGAATCTGGAGCTTAGTGGCGCAATCTTTTCATTCTTAAATGGAATAAAGCTAAGGAGAGCGCCTGCAGATTTAACAAAGGCTCTGCCTCTAGAGCGCCAGTATTATACAAGCACAGGCCGCTGGGCTCAAAACGTTCTCCTCCTCCGCAAGCCCCCCCTTTCTTCCCTCAGCTTAATAGAATGAGATCATATCAAGACGGCCAGACTCTCTGCAGCCCTGTCTGCAATTTAAAGCAACCAAATTATCCCTCCGAAGTCTGGACAGAGACAACTTGGCTGCAACAATGAGGTTTAGGTGGGGTTTGGAGCTCAGTGGCTTCCGTGACCCCAGTAATTCGGCTGCCTCTTGTTTAAAGAGATGTTAGGGCCACCGTAGACACGACATTCAAGACATCATTTGGTTCCTATGACTGCTAGATAGCAGCTGTAGAGGCTGGGGGTGTCTGATCTGAAACAGAATGGGGGGAGGGTTAAAGGGTCCACCCTGCCGGGGTCTTAAGAACAGAAGAACATAAGAACAGCCCTGCTGGATCAGGCCCAAGGAGGCCCATCTAGTCCAGCACCTGTTTTGCACAGTGGCCCACCAGATGCCGCTGGAAGCCACAGGCAGGAGTTGAGGGCATGGCCTCCCTCCTGCCATTACTCCCCTGCAACTGGTACTCAAAGGCATCTTGCCTTTGAGGCTGGAGGTGGCCCACAGCCCTCCGTCTAGTAGCCGTTGATAGGCCTCTCCTCCATGAAGTTATCCAAACCCCTCTCAAAGCCATCCAGGTTGATGGCTGCCACCACATCTTGTGGCAGAGAATTCCACAAGATGATGTGGAATTCTTGCTACCACCCCCCAAACTGCTGTTTAACCAAGAAAACCCAACAAACCTGCAGGATGAAACAGCTTCATTAACATCTTATCTACCTGATAAATTGTATGGGTTTTTGTCCATTAATGCAGGAGGTTCTCAAACTTGGTCCCCCAGATGTTGTTGGACTACAACTCCCATCATCCCCAGCCACAATGGCCAAGGGGAGTTGTAGTCCAACAGCATCTGGGGGCCCAAGGTTGAGAACCCCTGCATCAGTGGACGCATCATTGATTAAATCTGCATATAGACATGAGCCTCCCCATTTGGGTTCCCTCCCTGCTGAAAATGTCTTTAGGGGGAGCTTTAGGGGCCTTTCCAGCACCACCACCAAGACTCTGGTACTCAGAGAATGCTTTTGGGGCTCCTTTAAATAATAATAATTTTTAAAAAAAAAACATTCTGCTGCTAAGATGCAATTTCTTGGGTTTTGTTTTGGTTTTGGATTGTTCTGATTATTTACTTAATTTCTTGTTTTAAATGTTTAGGAAACAGATTGGTGAGTTGTTTATTTGTACGTGTTGCTTTCCACACTGGTTCTGTCAGCTGCCTTGTGAGGCCTGCGCCCAGAGGCAGGATGGGACAGAGTGATCACCACACGTGTGAATTGACCCGAGTTCTGCAGAACAAAAGGGCACGCTCTCTGGGTTTTGATGAGGCACCCAGAGGTCATCACAGCAGACTGTAGCTTCGAAGAGGCTCTCCGGGATGGGAGTGAATGGGAAGGACTCTTCTAGGCACCTGCCAATTTTGTAAGCACTTCTTTTAAAACAATTCATTGCTTTAAAAAACAAACCTCCTTTGTTAAAAGTTATCAGATACGTGCCTCTATTACTTCTATAAGATGTAAGAAAAGATAAAGAAAACGTTTACCAAAAAACCCACAAAAACAACTCTCTCTGCTTAGTGGGGAGCACCTTTTGAATGTTTTTTTTAAATATGTACAATTTATCATCTTTTTTTTATTATTCACAGGTTGCCAAAGCAGCTAATTAAGTGATTCAGCAATGTTGGATCCACCTGAGTCCTCAGCCGCAGGTTGCAGGCCTTCAGGGGGCCGGATTCTGTGGCTTTAGCAGGCAGACCAGGAAAGACCAGCGAGCTCCTCGGCTCTGCTTCCAAATGCTCCAGTTTGGCCAGAGGAGCCAAGTTCCAACTCAGCCAGCAGGGGTGCAGCTGTGATTGGCGTAATTGGGGGCGGGGGGTGTCCTGGGGGCCCCTGTGTGTGTGTGGGGGGGCCTCCCCTCTCGTCTCCCCAGCGCCCACTCCAAGCTTGCTACACCTGCCCAGTCCAGTTCTGGGCCACACAGCACCTCTCCCTCAGCGGTTCGGCCTGGAAGAGAGAAGCTGAGCTGGGGAACTGTGCTGCTTAGATGCCCTTTGGGACCTGAGAGTTGTGGCTGACTGAACGAATGGACGAGAAAGACTCTCAGGCAGGGTGCTAGGTGCTCCCCACCCGCCCCCGTCCCTCCCCCAGCCAGTTGCTTAGAAATCTGAAATATTTATACAGCTCCGCAGGGTTGGTGCACAGACACGTGGACTATGCATTTGGCTCTGTGCAGGGCTGCTGGAGAGGAATCTCCACTATTTTTCCAGGCCTGGGGTGGTTGGCATAATCCTCTCCAAGCCCTGTTGGGGGGGGTGGGGGGCAGGGGGGACCAAGGGAAGGGCCATTCAGTGCCACGGGAGGAAACAGCAAGGGCGACAGGCCATTTCTGAGCAGAGAGACAGTGACAAGCAGCAAAGCCCAGGAGAGGAGAGGCACCCGTGTGTGCCTGGAGAGCATGTGGTGGAAAGGATGAGGCTGCTTGTCCGTGGGAACTGCATCTGCGTGCTGCTGCAAAGGCTGTTCATGTGCACTGGGGTGCCAGGGGCCCCCACCCGCCCACCCAGGAAGTCTTACAGGTGGGAGAGGACCAGGCACAACTGGGATGCGCTTTGTCATTTGGATGGAAGTTCTCTTGTGCACGGCCCATCTAAGTGAAGGGGAGCCATGCAGAGCCCATAGGCACTCTTGAGCAGCGCTCCCGTTCACTTCAATGGGACATGTACTGGAGAACTTCCAGCCGGATGGTGCCCCTCTATATTTCTCCTTGGAAAAACCAATCTCCTTTCTGACATTAGATCAATTCACTGTGTGTGTGTGTGTGTGTGTGCATGTGTGCACATGCTAGTCTGCAATTGGTCTGATGTCACACTCAGCCAATTAAAATACTGAGGACATGGTTGCAGGAGCAACCTTCATGTGGACTAGTTGCCTTGCAGTGCCCTTTAACCAGCCTGCTAGTCTTACAAGGCTTTCCCCCCACCACTCCGCTTCTCTGTGCATGCTTAAGGGTGGAGCAGCAATTCTGGTTGTTCCATAGTGATGGTGAATGCGGAAAGGTGCTCATTTTCCTAGGACAAAAGGGGTGAGCTTGCCTGTGTGATCTGGGTGTCTTTGAGGACAGGGAGTCCCCAAAAGACTTATTTTGCACCTCAGACAACAGACCCTTCCCTTCACACCTTCTCAGGAGATGCAGAAGAGAGGAACCCGGTGGTGGAGTCTACTTTGGCTACAGAAAGCCCGGGCTGCTCGGCTCCGCTCCTGGCATCTCCTCTCAAGTAGCAGAGCTGGGAAAGAAGCCTTCCTGCGTGTCCTTAGACCACTGCTGCCGGCCAGAGTAAACAATACTGAGGCAGATGCATCAGGGGTCTGACTCAGTAGAAGGCAGCTTCACGAGAAAGCATGGTGTGGCTTTTTTTAAAGCTTGCTTTGACTCTTCTGCTTTTAGCCAGAGGATCCAGAGCTCCGTGGTGGAGTGCCTGCCTGCCTGCCTGCCTGCGTGTACAGAACGTCCCCGGCTGGCTCCATCCCCGGCTCCCCAGATGGGGCTCGGAATAAAGACCTTCCTCTGCCTGGAGGGACACTGCCTGCTGGAGACCACAGCCAGGCAGCTAGTGGTGGGCCAAGGCCAGGGCCTGGTTCAGCCCGGCGGGCAGCAGTGTCTTTTCAGTCCTGGGCAGCAGGCAGGAGGGTCGCAGGTGGCAGCAGTGCTGCTGCATCATGTGATCTCCCCGGTGCCCGTCTCTCTTCTGGGCATGATCCTGGAGAGCTGCTGCTGCTGCTGCCAGCCAGAGCAGCCTGGCCTGGGCTGGACACAGACCAGTGGGGGCAGGACTCGGCCAGTGGAGGGCAGTTTCCCATGACGTTCAAGGGGAACTGGGCCTTCTCCTGCTTCTCTCTTCTCGTGCTGCATGTGGACGAGAAGGGGTGTCTCCTGAAATTCTCCCTCCCACTGCCGGGGTTCCCAACCCTGGGGTCCCTCCCTGGTGTTGCTGGACTATGATGCCCATCATCCCCAATCGCAATGGTGGCTTAGGGATGATGGGAGTTGTAGTCCAACAACATCCGGGGACCGAGAGGAGGAATTCCTGTTCTACTCTGGCTTGGCCTTACCTGGCAACTCCCCCGCCCCGCTTCTTCACAAAGCTGGTGGGTCTTTCTCTCTGCCCACGGGAGGCAAACCAGGAAACAGCTGCAGCGCCTCTGCGTTCAGTGGAAGGGGGGGGGGTCGCCCTCACAGCTCCGCCCCTCTGTCTGTCTTGAGGATGCCCCCCCCCGCCCAGACCCGCCGGGGCTCCACTCTGTTACCGGCATTAGAATTAAGGGGAAGGGGGCCGCGCTGGCTGATTTGCTCCGCCCCGCGCCCCGCCAGGGTGGGATCTCTGTCTGGATCCCCAGCCCAGGAAGCTTTCCACACGGCGGGGCTTCGGAAGCCCTTTAACCCGCATCTCCTCCGGAATGGTGGGGGTGCGTGCCCGCATATCGCCCAGATTTACCCCGAAGTCCCTGCGAGTGATCACACACAATTCGGGGCTTCCACTGCGCCTTAGAGTGCCGCCCGAGTTATATCCGGGGTAAAAGAAATCCTCTATTTGCCTCGATTTTTTCTTGGGACAACTTCAAGTTCGCGGGAAAGCCTCCTCCCTTGACCTCGCGGTAAAGCCTGCGGTGTCGCCGCTTCTGGGGAAAAAACCCCCAAGACCGCAGCAAGGTGGCCCGAGGGAGCGGGGTAAGCGAGCCCCGCCGCCCTGGCTCCAGCTCCCCGGGCGATCCAGGCCAGCTCTTCCGCGGCCCCGTCGGCAGCTGTTGCTGCTGCTTCTGCCCTGCCCGGAGGTGCCCACTTGGCCGCCTGGCCGCCCGCTCCGCGATTCCAGCCCAGGCTTTACCCAATGGGTGCCAGAGGGCTGGCTGGGCCGCCCGCTGCCTGAGTGACGGGGGCCGGGGCCAATGGCGGGGCTGGCTGCTGGGCACATGGGAGGCAGACCGAGCCCAGCCTGCTGCTGCTGCTGCTGCTGCGCTGCTGCGGGCGCCTGCCTGGCGAGGAGGAGGGACTAGCGCGGCGGCGGCGGCGGCGGCAGGAGCAGCTGCTCCACCAAGCCAGGTGAGGCTGGGAGCCCCCGCCCAGAGGAGGCCCGGGCTGGCGGCCCCAGACCTGCGCGGGGATGCCCCCCCCGGGATCCCCTGCAGGGGCGCGACTGGGCGCCGGGCTTGCGCTCCTGCGCGGTACCCCCCCCGCCCGCCCGCAGGGATCCTTCCTGGGGCGCATCTCTGGGAGGGCGAGTTGCCTGCTGCTTCCCCGGACCCCCGCCCAGGCAAAGCCCCCTGTTTGGCCCTGCTGCCCTGATCAGGCCCCCCGGGAAGGGGGGGCAGGCCGGGATGCACCCTGTGGGCAGAAGGATGCCGCCGGGTTGGGGGCTGAGGAGGGTTCGGTTATATCTGGGGGGGGGCTTCCCCTCTCCTCCCCTCCCCTCTCTCTCCCGCGCTGCCTACAGGCGAGCCATTCGTCAGGTAGAGCTGCGGGGCGGCTCTCGGGCGGGGCGGGAGAGAGAGAGAGAGAGAGAGGAGGCGCCTCCCCAGCTGCCTCCTTGGGTGCCCCCCCTACCCGCCGCCCCAGAAGGTGCCGAGACTTGGCGCATGGAGCCCTGCGCTGGGCCGATGGGTCTACAGCATGCGTGATTCCCACCTTCGTATAGTCTGCAGTAATTCCTGCAGACCGGGAGAGCAAAAGGTTCTGCAGCTCTTTGTACAGGAAACCTGGCAAAACCATGAGGCATCTTCCCCCAGGAGCGCAGAGACCTTTCTGGAGCGACCCAGAAGAGTGGGAGGGGTGGAAAACAAAGGCTCTCCCCCCACCCCCCTTTCTGTGGTCCGGCGGGCCCCCTCCCTCTGAACTGGCTGCTATTTATACCTCCCTCCTGGTGTTTCTCTTATTAAGGCAGGGCTTGACAAATCCCTGGCGCCGGGAGCCGGGGCGTCTGGGAATGGAGCGGCCCTGTCTAGACTCAGGCAGTCGGAGGCCAAGTGACCTCATGAGATCTTTATTTGTCCCAGGCAGGCAGCAGCCGCCCTCTCTTTCTGTCCTAGCTCGGTTCCTTGTCAAGGGAATAAAGAGAAGCCCGCTGACCCTCCGGCAATGTCCAGGGTTCATGATGACAACGTCTGGCAATGTGGCCACAATGTGCCCCTTGCCTGGCTCTCAAATTCTGGGGCTGACTCGTAGACCCAAAGAAAACTTGTCAAGCCCGGATTAACTAACGGGGAAGACGAGAGAGGCAAGGCCTTGCTGTGCACAGGCATCGACACAGCCTGGCTGCTGTTTGTGGGCATCAGGTATGCCCACTGGGTGTGCCGAGCTCTCAAGCCACTCCCCTCTTGGGAATCCACGACTGATTCAGGAGAGCTAGAAGAGGTCTGAGAAGCTTTGCTTCCCGTGGTGAACACACACTCCCCCCCCCCCCCGCCAACCTTTTGTTGCCATGTCAAATAGGTCTTGCGGGCTTTTGAGCAGATACAAAACCTGCCTCACCTGTTTACCAAAAGCACAGGGAGGTTGAATGAGTGTACAAACTTTGAGCTGAAATTCCTCTTTCCAGCTGTCTCCCACACTTTGAAAGATCTGGCATTTGTGGTCCTGATATCATCATAGGTACATTCCTTGAGAAGAAGATCCCACTGAACAGAAGGTTGCTTTCTCTTATTTTCTGTCTTATTTTTGTGAACTATCCAACTATAATAATAATAATGTGATTCACGTAACAGAATCTGTTCCACGGTTCAGCAGAGTGCATGATGTTTTGCAGCCTGGACCTTAGCAGTTCTGCATAAACATTCCTAGGCTTGGGTTGCATAAAATGGACCTTCCTTCTGAACTGGCTTGGATCAGACTGGGCTTTCTATGGAGCTGTCCAGCACCTGGCACATCATTTCCACATGAATCTGCGTTAAACAGAGGAAGGGGCTGATGTTGCCATTTGTCTCCTGCAGGTAGTGATGACCTTTGAAGGGTCTCTGCTGGTGGTGGTGGTGGGTGCAGGAGCATCTTCTTGGCCGAAGGGTCACCCTGAGAGGCAATGATGGATAACTTTGGGGCACTCTTTTCTGTTGGTAAATACCCCTTTCTTGTCATCCTTATATGGGGCATCTGAATTTGGCTGGAGCTCTGCTCAGTGCTAACCTCATTCTGACCTGGGCTCGGGCTGCCTCTGTGCTGTGAAGACGAAATGGGTCCCACCCTTGGAGACCTGAGGGCACAAGCCTTGGAACGTGGGGTGTGGGGTGATTTCAGGCTAGGGTATAGGATCTCCAGAGATGGCAGCTTATATATCAGGGGTGGCCAAGTGGAGGCTCTTCAGCAGCTGCTGTTGGACTACAGCTCCCATCACCCTCAGCCCTCTTGTATTATAGCTGGGGATTGTGGGAGTTGTAGTCTAACAACAGCTGGGGATCTTCAGTTTGGCCACCCCTGTTACATATGTCTGTCAATGCAGCTTGTACTGATGTTAATACTTCTCCAAGTTCTAACTTATGCAACAGGTGGAGGCAGGGCAGTAATAGGGGAATGCTTTACCTGTCCGTGTGCAGCCTGCCCTAGGCACCGTCTGGAAGAAGAAGTGTAGCAGCCATGGCGGGGTTGCAGAGGGCCCTGCAGCCTGTGCTTTGGCTCTGCTGGGGCTGCTGGAGCCTTTTTCGTGGCTGCTGGAAAGAGTCCCGGGGTGGGCTGTGGGCCTCTCCGGCCTCCCTCTGTTTGTTTGTTTCCTTTTGAAAACGTATTTCTCTCTTTCTCTTCTGGAAGAGCTCAAAGCCAGCGACATTTGTTTGTTTGTTTGTTTGTTTGTTTAACATATTTTTAAACCGCCCCAAACCTACGTCTCTGGGCGGTTTATAATCAGATAAAAACATTAAAACATTACTGTTTGGCCACCTGTCAAACATAAAGCAAAAAACCCAAACAAACTCCAGTCACTGAGTAAAACCAATCCAGTCAAGGGACGAAGCCCTAACAAAATAGCACCCAATATTTGGAAAGGAGGCACCACCCTAGCAGCAGGGGAGGCAAGTGCCCCAGCCAGTCCCAAAGCCCCACCTGACCATCCGGGTGCTCCACGCAAGGGCCAGACAGGCCTTCCTGGGAAGCACAGCCTGAAGGCCGGCGCCACCACTGAGAAGGCCCTGCTCTTTGTGGACACCTGCTGTGCTTCAGGCAGTCGGGAAAGAGAGACACAGAGCAGGAGGCTCAATGGAGTACGTCGTAGGAGCAGGGATGGGGGGCAGTCAGAAGTTCTTTCCCAATTTCACCTGCTGGTGCTTCGCTGAGGGGGAGATTTCTGGGGTTCAGAGTTCTTGCAGCTCATCTCCGAGAGGAGCTCCTTGTAAAAGGGGCTGACCTTGCCCCCCCCCCGCCCCTGGATGAAGGGAACTAAGCAGTGTAGGGGGCAGGACTGTCTGGAAGGTATGTGCTGGGCACGCTGAGCCTGGCTCCCGAGGCCGGCCTCTCTGTGGTCCTGGGTGGCTCTTCAGGACTTTGGGGGTGGGGAGAGTGCAGAGGGGCCTGTGTGGGTGGGGTGGGGGGTGTTGCCAGAGGCCCTGGAGAGTTGCCTGCTGCCACCGCCGGTCTTTTCTCTCTCACAGGCTATGGAGGCCCCAAACTCGACATCGTCGTCAAGGTGGAAGATGAGGACGGACTGTGGGTTTCTGCTCTGCCAGACCCCCTGGAGCAGCGGAATCGGGAGGACCCTTTGCGAGGTGAATGGCTACTTCTTGTTCCTTCCTGAGGTGCACAACTCCGGCCCTCCTGCAGATGCCAGACTACAGCTCCCATCATCTCTGACTATTGGCCACGGTGGCGGGGGGTTGATGGGAGTTGTAGTCCAACAACAGCTGGAGGGCTGCCATTGTGCAGCCCCGCTCTAGTTGAAGGTCAGTAGGCTTTTGCAAAGATCTGGCTTGGAAGGCTTGTCCCTGGCCCAGTGTGGAGGCCGCTGCGCCCACTGCTTCCCTCTGCACAGGCTGGGGAGGGCCCTTAAAGGGGAGCAGAGCTGCAGGGAGCCCCATGGACGTCTTGGAAGGCACATGGGCAGCCCGGGGGAGCGTTGTCCTTCCAGAGCTTTCCCCGTGGAGTTCTGGAGAAGGTGCCTCTTGCCTCCGCATCGGGAGCCACCCTCAACGTTTGGAAAGTTTCCACTGGCTGCTCCGCAGTCAGAAGACCATCCCTTCCCCACTTGGCATTCTGAGTGGGGACCCAGGTTGCCCGGTTCAAAGGGGGGCTCTGGGTGGGTTGCTGTGGAGGCATTGCCGGAGGAACATTAGAGAGCCCCTTGCTTGGGGGTGGGACTGAATGCAGTGTGGATGCAGCAGCCGCCCCACAAGGGTCATCTGTGCGGCCGCTGGGAGCTCTGGGTTCCCCCATGCCAGGAAAGGACCTATCTGCTTTCTTCCTGCAGGGGGACCAACCTGGGGCGGGTCTGAGGAGCAGCCCGAGGAGGCAGGCCCACAGTGGCAAGGTGGGGCAGAAGGACGGCGGTGGGAGGGGGCGCCTGAAGCTCCTGCCCAGCCCACAGCCCTCAAGAAGCCGCCTGTGGCCAGACGGAGCCTGAAGGGGCCCCCTTACCCCTGCTCGGCGTGTGAGCAGAGCTTCCAGGACAAAAAAGAGCTCAAGAAACACCAGAAGGTGGTCCACATTGGGGAGAAGCCCCACGGATGCACACAGTGTGGGAAGAGCTTCCAGTTCCGGAGCAACCTGATAGTCCACCAGAGGCTGCACACTGGGGAGAAGCCGTATTCCTGCCCGGAGTGTGGGAAGACCTTCCGGTGCAGGAACAAGCTGACAATCCACCAGAGAATCCACACGGGAGAAAAACCCTACCCTTGCCTGGTCTGCGGGAAAACGTTCAGGGGGAGGCATCCCCTAACAATCCATGAGAGGATCCACCGAGGGGAGAAGCCCTATTCCTGCCAAGAGTGCGGGAAGGCGTTCAGAGATACCAAAGGCCTGAGGCTCCATCAGAGAATCCATACTGGGGAGAAGCCCTATCCCTGCCCGGAGTGCGGGAAAACATTCCGGTACCGGAATAAATTCAAAACCCACCAGAGAATCCACACGGGAGAAAAGCCCTACCTATGCCAAGAGTGTGGAAACGCCTTCAGAGACAAGAATCAGCTTATAATCCACGAGAGAATCCACACTGGTGGGAAACCTTTCCCCTGCAGTATCTGTGGGAAAGGATTCCGAGAAAAGAGAACTCTTAAATATCACGAGAGAATCCATATGGGAGAAAAGCCCTTTGCCTGCCAGGAGTGTGGGAAAGCCTTTAAATTCAAGAATAAACTTACAGCCCACCAGAGAATCCACACAGGAGACAAGCCTTTTGCCTGCCAAGAGTGTGGGAAGTCCTTTAGGGACAAAAGAGACCTCCGAGTCCATCAGAGAATCCACACTGGAGAAAAACCCTTTTCCTGCAAGCACTGTGGAAATTCCTTCAGGTACAGGAATCAACTGATCGCTCATGTGAAAGTCCACACGGGAGAGGGAAACGATGCTGACAGCCTGCAAACAGAGACAGGAGGGATCCTGGAGAACTGTGGTGAACAAATAACCCGAGAATCCACCCAGGAGAGAAACTTCATCCCTGCAGCAGATACTGACCAACCTTTAGCATTGGGGATAATTTCATGGAATCACAAAGAACAAGAAGAAGCTACCGAAGAACCAGGCTTCAGTGATGTATCACTTGCTGGAAAAGCTTCAGGGTCAGAAATGACCCCAGAGAATAAAAAGGATCACGACCTCAGAGATTCGAAACCAGCAACAAACCTGGTCATTGTAGAGGCTGCGGCAGAATCCACATGGAAGGAAATCCCAGTTCTGGTCAAGAATGAGGAGGATTTTTCAGAATAGTTCCAAAGACCACTAGAGAATCCCAACAGGAATGAGACCCTGTGGAACTGGAAAGTTTCTGGGAAAGGATTTAGAAGCAGGCATGATTTTTAGGGCCTGTCTGAGATTAAATCAACACAGGAAAAAATAAGATCCTTGCTGCAATTTGTGCAGAACATCTGATGGGGTGCCAGAGAGTCCACGCAGCAGAGAGCCTGCCTCCGCAGTCGCCCTGAAGCCAGGGTGGGCCGAAGAGAGAGTGTGGAGTCCCAGCGGGCCACTTGTCAAATTTCGGGTGGGGCATCTCATGCCAGCTGGTTGTTGGGAATCTTGCAAAGGATGGACTTCATTTTTCCTCAGCAAGGACATGTTTCTGTCTGTAAGCAAGAGTATGTCACTTAACACAGATTCGTTATGCCTTAACTATTAAGATGTCCTGAACATACACTCCTGTTTTGCAAACTGAGCACCCATCTGTAAACACCTGGGATTCTAGAAGGGAGCTGAACCAATTTGTGGGAGAGGTTATGTGGCAGAGAGGAAGATGGTGAGTCTTTTGCTGGTTCAGAAAGTTCAAGGGAAGAATCCACAAGGGAGAGAATCTCTGTCCCTGCGGCTTGTGAAAGAAGAGAGCTGGGCATTCTGGAATTGGGCAATCTACCCGAAAGTGGCCCCTGTTGAAGGCATGTTCCCCTGACCACTGAGTACTAAAATGATGGAAGATACAAAAATAATGCTTTTAAATTTGCAGGCAATGGGGTGACCCTTTTCAACGAACAGCAGAAGTTCCTGGTGGCTGTGCCCTCGTTGTTTCCTACATGCTAGCAAAGTGGCTGCAGAAGTCTCTTTTCACAAGTGCTGCTTAAATTGGCATCATGCATCTCTTGAGTAGCTAAGCAGAATGTGGGTCTGACTGAAGAAATGACCCTCGTCCTTTTGTTTGTGCATAAGCCATGCTTACAGGGGATGTGGTCCCAACAAAAATATGTCATTTGGCATGAGTCTGTGCACTTGCCACAGCTTCCTTAAATTTGGGCTAGGGGTTCTCAAACTTGGGTCCCCAGATGTTGTTGGACTGCAGTTCTCATCATTCCCAGCCACAGTGGTCTGGGGATGATGGGAATTGTAATCCGACACATCTGGGGACCCAAAGCTGGGAACCCCTGGTCAAGGGTTTTTAAAAAGTATCTGAAAACCCATCTTTTTAGAGAAGCTTTCTAGTGTTCTAGCTATATTTGGTGGGTTCTTGATCTTTTAAATTTTTAAATCTGGTTTTAACTGAGTCCTGTTCTTAGTTTTACTTATTTTGTTAATGTTATATTGTTTTGTTACATTTTATCATGCTGACTGTTTTAGCATTTTTGTGAGCTGCCCCGAACAATATTGCACTGCAGGGACAGGATATAAATAAATAAATTTCTGGGATACAGAGATGGTGGATCTCACAGTTCTAGTGACACACACACACACACACACACACACACACACACACACACACACACACAATGAGAAAAGGGCTTGATTTGGACCAGGGCCAAGGCTCAGCCCTGATATAAGTGAAGTCATAATAAAGAGCACCCTGACCATGTGCAGAATATTTTTTCACCAAAGAAAGCACATTCAGCTTTTGTACATCTGGAATTGAGGGGGTGGGATTCCTCCAGGACACAGGAAGAGGCTTCCAAATAGATTTGAGTCCACCCTCCTTAGAAATCAAGCAGTGCAGTAGCATCCAGGTATTTCTCGTTCGTGTGAGCTGCAGTTCTTCTCCAGAAGAACTACCACAAGATTGTAATTTCTGACTCTTGATTAATAAATGCTGAATATTTTTAGTCAAACTTTTTTGGAATTCAGTTCAGGTAAGTACATTTTTGGAATGAGGGAGGGTCCAAAATGTTTCCCTAGATCCCCGGCTACAAACTTCTATGCCAGTTTACTCCTGTTCCCTTGCCCCTCTCCTCAGTTGCTTTAATCCCTTTTTAAAAAATGGCTTAAAGTGGAGCTTTTTCCTGCCAATGCATTCTTAGCCAAGCAGGCATCAGGTAACTAGCATGATGATCTCACAATGCCAAATGGCCTCAAGTAGCCTATTGGATTTGGCCACACAAAGCCAATTCAGAGGGATGGCAGTGCTTCTTGCCCGCACTCTGGACAGGTTAACAGTTATTTTCACCCTTGTTAGTAGCCCCCCCCCAAAAGAAAGGGGGCATTTTAGCTTAATTTCCTTAAGGAAAGTAGGTGTGCCTGTGTGTGCCCCCCACCCCTTTTCAACTTCTTAATGCCTGGACCAATATGAACCAAATTGGGTATAGTTGTAGGGACACCTCGATGGCATAGTTTATGATAATGTAACCCACCCCAATTCAAGATGGTGGACATGTAAATGTTTGAAGTGCAAGTGGGTTAATTTGTGAACTGCCTAACGAATTTGAACCAAATTTGGTTCAGGTGTAGGGACACACACATACACCTCAGCAGCGTAATTTCAAATGATGTCATCCACCCCAGTTCAAGATGGCAGATGTGTGAACGATTTAAGGCTGAAGTGAGTAAACTTGTGAAGATGGTAATTATCAATTAAGATTATAGTGAAAGGAAAGTAGGCAGATTAGTTCTTGCCAGAACAAACTTGTTTTATGGGTGAAAATGATAACCAAAAGTGCCCCCCTATTCCTGCTCAGCCTTAATTAAAAAGCCTGAAGCCAGATGTCTTCTCAGCAAAGAAACTTTCCTTCTTAAGCTGCTTTGTGTTACCTACCTTGGCTGGGAAGGAAGGAGAACTTGCTTTGGGGTTCTGAGAGCGAGCAGAAACAAGGTACAAGGATGTTACACGTGGGAGTGAATATGTGTGGCTGGTTATATGTACAAAATCAGTATCCTTGGCTCTGGATATGAGTATGGGCAACTCTTAACATTTTCCTTCCCCAGGCGGCTGCATCAGAGGAACTGAGTACAATCCAGAAATGCCAGAGGATTCTGGGGGCACCATGATCCAAAAAAGTGTGCTTCAGCAAAAATTGTGACATTGCAAAGGATCCTGGAACACATCTCTTGGATCAGCCCTTAAAAATACTGTTGCTTCATGGTTCTGTTGCTTGTAGAGTTAGGATTCTGTGCAAGCCAGTAGTGCAGAGGTTCTCAAATGTAGGTCCCCAGATATTGTGGGACTACAGCTCCCATCATCCCCTGCTGCAATGGCCTTTGTAATGTGAAACAAAGCTGGAACACAAAATCTCAAGGCCACCCAAAACGTAGGGAAGATCTGGGCAGCTCCTGCAGCCACGGCTTTGCAGCTGGGGATGCTGGGGGTTGTAGTTCAGCAACAGCTGGGGAGCCAAGGTGGCCTACTCCTGCCCTAGAAACACCTCCACAATCAGCAATCATCTGTTCAGGACATGCCCCAACAGCTGCAGTGGCAGGAGGTAGGTTGTGCCCTCTACAGTGCCTTGTTCATGGACGTGCATGGATGACATCAGGGCAAGATGCATCTCTTCTGGATTTAACTTGTGAAGTTTGGGGTGGGGGTTAAATCCTGAAGAATGAAGGCCACTCACACTAAGGAGGTTTTAACAAGGCACACGCCCCCCGAAGCAAACAGGGACAATAATGGACCAGGAGTAGAGACCAGGATGGACCTCCATATGGAAGGGGGGTCTGAGGAGGGGGTGATCGTGCTCCTGCTTCGCCGGCAGAAGAAGGGCCTAGGTTCATGCCCTGGCAGCCCCTCCAGGTGGGGTGGGCTGGGAAAGGCTCTGCCTGGAGTCTTGGAGAGCTGCAGTCAGTGCAGGCAATGCTAAAGGTAGCAGACACCAGGTGAGAGATTCAGCATATAGGTGCTTGTATGCCAGTGCCAGAAGCCTCCGAGCCAAGATGGGTGAGCTGGAGTGCTTGGTTGCTAACGCAGAAATAGATATAGTGGACATGACAGAAACATGGTGGAACAGTGAGAACCGGTGGGACACTTTTCTCCCTGGGTATAAACTCTATAGGAAGGACAGGGAGGGGCGCCTTGGAGGAGGGGTAGCCCTGTATGTTAAAGAAGGGATAGAATCTAACAAGCTTGAAAACCTAGGTGGACTGGAGTCCTCCACAGAAACCCTGTGGGTGACTATACAAGGCCGGAAAGGGAACGTGCTGCTGGGGACGTGCTATCGCCCTCCGGATCAAAACGCTGACAGTGACTGGAAGTTGCAGGAGGAAATCAGGGAGGCGTCAAGGAGAGGCAGGGCTGTAATCATGGGTGACTTCAATTACCCACACATAGACTGGGTAAACTCACAGTTAGGTAATGACAGAGAGGTCAGATTTCTAGATATGCAGAATGTGCCCTAGAACAGTTGGTCTTGGAACCAACCAGAGAGAAGGCGACCTTGGACTTAATTCTGAGTGGCACCCAGGACCTGGTGCGTGATGTCAGTGTCATCGACTCTTTAGGGAACAGTGACCACAGTGCCATCAATTTCAGCATACACGTGGGGAGAGAATCACCAAGGAAGTCTAACACAGACATTTTGAATTTCAGAAGAGGAAACTTCTCCAAAATGAGGAGTGTGGTGAAAAGAAAGTTAAAAGGGAAAATCAGGAGAGTCACTTCGCTCCAGAGTGCATGGAGTTTACTCAAAACCACAATACTAGAAGCCCAGTTAGATTGTATACCCAAAAGGAGGAAAGGTACCACTAAGTCCAGTAGGATGCCAGCATGGCTAACAGGTAATGTCAAGGAAGCCATAAAAGGGAAGAAGACTTCCTTCCAAAATTGGAAGGCCTGTCCAAATGAAGAGAACAGAAAGGAACACAAACTCTGGCAAAAGAAATGCAAGGTGACAATCAGGGAGGCAAAAAGAGAGTTTGAGGAACATTTAGCCAAAAGCATCAAGGGGAATAACAAAAACTTCTTTAAATACATCAGAAGCAGGAAACCTGCCAGGAAGGCGGTTGGACCATTAGACAACAAGGGACCATTAGACAAATTCTTCTCCCTCTCACATAACGCTAGAACCAGGGGTCATCCCATGAAATGGATTGCCAGGAAATTTAGGACCAACAAACAGAAGTACTTTCCCCCACAATGCATAATGTACGTGGAATTCTCTGCCACGAGATGTGGGGACAGCCAGCAACCTGGATGGCTTTCAGAGGGGTTTGGATAACTTCATGGAGGAGAGGTCTATCAACGGCTACTAGTCCTAGGGCTATAGGCCACCTCCAGCCTCAAAGGCAGGGTGCAGGGGAGTAACAGCAGGAGGGAGGGCAGGCAGCCCCTTTCAACTCCTGCCCGTGGCTTCCAGCGGCATCTGGTGGGCCACTGTGCGAAACAGGAGGCTGGACTGGATGGGCCTCCTTGCAGGGCCTGATCCCCCAGGGCTGTTCTGATGTCCTTCAGCCACAGCAGGGCAGCAAGATGCCCCGAGGAGGGCGCTCTTCTCTGGGCACCGGAGCCATTAAATCGGGAAGGCCACGCGGCGGCTCTCCGACTCCCCCCATCCCCAGCCGCAACTGCAATTGGGGGTGGGGGTGGCGGTGGTGATGGGAGTTGTAGTCCAGCAAGAGCTGGGGAGAACCTCCGCTCCGCCGCCGCCGCCGCTCTCATTGCGCATCACTTTCGGCTCCATCTCGCGAGTTAAAAGAGGCGCCAGCAGGGGGCAGCACCCGCCGGCCAGCGGAAGAGGGGTTGCGGGGTGTGCGGCGCTTCGAGGGTTAACATGAGGGACCTCCACCGTCTAGAGAGGCCGAAGGAAGTGACAGGCGGGACCGGGGGGGGGAGAAGGGGGGGCAACCATAGAGGAGCAGGGCGAGCACCAGACAGGCAAAAGGGTCCCGCTGCTGGCTGGGCTGAAAGCCGCCGTGCTGGAGGAGGAAGGCTGTTGGGGCTGGCCGGCGAATGGTGGCTGCAGCCCGGAGACGCTCCCGCCATGCACGGGGAGGTGAGCTGCTCCGATGCTGCTGTCTGCATGCATGCATGGCTCGAGGGCTGCCTGCAGCTGCCTTGGAAAGCAATGCAAGGCGGCGGAGCAGGACGGGGGGGGGAGACCCTCCCCTCGAACCCCTGGCCATCTGCCTGTCAGAACCCACGAGGCAGGAATTTGCAAGGCATCCATTGGCTGGAGGGGGCGCCAGGGCGGGGTGGAGCAAAGCAGCACGAAGTCCCAGGACCCCTTGCCGCCTTCCGCAGGATGCATGCTGTGGGAGCCAGGCAGCCCCTGCAGCAGCCGGGGTGGGGGGTCCCTCCCGGTGATGTGGATGGGGCTTGTTCCTGGGTCCGCTTAGCCAACCAGTCAGACACAAGGATTGGGAATCATTAATTGAGGCTTTATTGCTTCTGCAGATAGCAATAGGTAATCAGTAGGCTCATGCTCTCAAACCGATTACAGTTTGGTTACAGGTGCACCTTACATTTATACAGACAATCTAAATGGTGCTGACACCCTAGACACAGTATGGTGGCCTAAGTATCTAGTATGCATGTGAATCCCTGATTCATTGTTCATCGGGTGATTGCTCCTTATTTGGTTAAATCCTGTTTTCTTATCTGTAACAGCAAAAAACAGTGAGCACCTTGACCATGTTAACGAGTTCCACAGATACAGTTTTGCTACAGGAAAGGCAGTGATGTAAATTATGTCCCTGAGCTGGGCTGGGGTTAGGAATGGGCTTTCTAAGTAAAATGGAGTTGCTTTGGTTTCCTAAACACATCAGCGGGATGCTCCCCTTCACATGGCCCAGGCCAGGCCAGTCCGAGGAGAGGGCAGGGAAGCTCCGGCTGCCCTTGGGTGGCCTTGCCTGCTGCGGAGGGAAGTGGAAGGTCCGGCTGGCGGTGAGGGAGGGCGTTTGGGGCTGGGGTTCCCAGCGGTGCTGGGGTGGCTGCCGCCTCCTGGCAAAAGGCTCAGCCCCAGTCCAGCCTCTCTGCTCTTGCACCCAGGGCCGAGCCCGCCCACCCTGGCCCCCGGCATGCTCCTCCTATTTGCTTGTCTTGGGTGCCATCGCACCCAACCAGGGGCCATCCCATGAAACTGAAGGCAGGGAGATTTAGGACCCACAAAAGAGAGTCCTTCTTCACACAGCACGTAATTATTCTCTGGAATTCTCTACCACGGGATGTGGTGATGGCCACAAGTTGGGATGGCTTTCAAAGGGGCTTAGACAAATTCATGGAGGACGGGTCTATCAGTGGCTGCTCGTCTGAGGATTAGACTAGTAGATTAGACACCTCCAGCCTCAGAGGCAAGATGCTGCTGAATGCCAGTTGCAGGGGAGCAGCAGCAGCAGCAGGAGAGGGGGCCTGCACATCCCTCTTGCCTGTGGGCTCCCCAGAGGCATCTGGTGGGCCACTGTGTGGTACAGGATGCTGGACGAGATGGGCCTGATCCAGCAGGGCTGTTCTGAAGTTCCACAGTTCTCCCTGCCCCGAGCACAGCCTCTGGGCCAGGCTCTCCAGGCACCGGACCCGGGGCTGCCATTGCCTTGGGGTGGCTGCAGGAGGCAGCACTGAGCTCCCCTCCCCTCCGTGTCTTTGCAGGAGATGGTGACCTTCCGGGACGTGGCGGTGGCCTTCTGCCCCGCGGAGTGGGAGATGCTGCAGGACTGGCAGAGGCAGCTGCACTGGGAGGTGATGGCGGAGAATTACCGGATGCTGATCTCCTTGGGTGAGTCAATGATCTGCACTGTTTTTCAAGTAGGGGTCTCTTTGGCAACCAACCAACCAATAAAAATTCATGATGGGAGCCTTTCCTTCTGTGCTGAGCTCTGTACAGAAATGCGCTTTCCTCAGTGCTGGGAGGGCCCTTGAAGGGAGAGTGCTGGGACGGGCGACACTTCCCCGCACTCAGTGAGTGCTTCCCAAGATGGAGCCGGGCTCAAGAGGGCTCCGTTTCCCTTAAAAGAACCCTCCAGCTTGGGGCAAAATGCAGCACTGCGGGGTGGGGACTGTCATCTCCGCATGGTGCCAGCGGGGCTGTGCAGAGAATCCAGATCTGGCTGATTCCAGTCAATAGAATTCTGTTCTGTTCTAGTCTGTTCTGTTCAGTGAGGCAGCCTCACTTGGGGTTGATGGGGACCCTCACTGGCCCCTGGGCCTTACAATGAGGAACACTTTCTCGAGTGTCATCCCTTTCCCCCTTTCACAGCTGAAGTTTCTGGATCTTCTTCTGCACATAAGAACATCAGAACAGCCCATCTGGTCCAGCCTCCTGTTTCACACGGTGGCCCATCAGATGGTACTGGAAACCACAGGCAGGAGTTGAGGGCCTGCCCTCTCCCTCCTGCTGTTCCTCCCCTGCAACTGGGACTCAGAGGCATCCTGCCTTGGAGGCTGGAGGTGGCCCACAGCCCTCTGGCTAGTAGCCGTTGATAGACCTGTTGATAGGCACGAAGTGAATCTCAGGAGCTGCCCTGATTCTCTGTGGGTGGCACACAAGAACCTTTGCCTTTGGCAGCGTGAGGTTTCCACGGATGCTTTCCCAACATGGGCCCCCTCTGCGTGGCCCTGGGTCCCGTGGCAGGCTCCTGCCACCCTGGGGGGCCAAAAGCGGCATGTGTGCGAAAGCAGAGCCCTCCCTCCATCCCTGGTTCCTCCCGTTGACATTCCTGAGGCCTGAGGCAAGGGCTGCTTTTCTCCTCCGTCTCCTTTGCATCAGCTGCTCCTTCCACTCTGCTAGAGCTGGGGATGTCCAGCTGGACTCTGCTGGGCAGGAAAGGGAGACGCCCCCGGGCCTGTGCCTTAATCAGACACCTGGGAGCTGTTCCTGAAGCTAGCCATGGGGTCCACCCTCTGCTTCTCTGAGCTTATTAAGGTCATCTTTCTGGAAAGCCAAGGTGCATTTTTGACCACACAGGGAACATAGGCAGCTGCCTTATGCCGAGTCAGACCATTGCGCCATCTAGCTCTGTTCAGTTTTGTCTACTACACTGACTGGCACAACTCTCCAAGGTCCCAGGCAGGCGTTGCTCCCAGCCCTACCTGGAGATGCTGCCAAGGATTGAACCTGAGTTCTGCTGCATGCCAGCATGCCGATGCTCAGCTATGGAGGGGAATATCTTACAGTGCTCACATGTAGTCTCCCATCCAAATGCAAACCAAGGTGGACCCTGCTTAGCAGCTGCCACCACAAGATCAGCGCTCCTCCCCTCACTGGCCAACTCTTCCCTGTTGCTTAGATCGGCGTCCAGGATGGCCAGAGTCCTCCAGTTTGTTTCTCTGCCTTCTGAAAGAGGAGGGAGCCAGCAGGGCACATCAGGAGGTTGCTGGAGTCTCTCCCCCAACAGATATCAGGGTGGCTGGAGTTCCCCATTCCTCCTGCTTCTTGCCTACATCTCTAATTTGTTTCAGGAGAGCATCATCCAGCCCTTCCTGGCATTGTTGCCAGGGAGATGGACCTGATCCTTCTGCATGCAAACCAGATGCTCTTTCGCTGAGCTACGGCCCTCTCTCTGGGGGTGGGGACCTGATGAAGGATGCTTCAGGAACAGGGTGTTGGAGACTGAAGGTCTTGTGGTTGCAAGCATGTCTTGTCCCCTCTGCTAAGCAGGGACTGCCCTGGTTGCATAGGAATGGGAGACTTGATGTGTGAGCACTTCAAGAGATTCCCCTTAGGGGATGGAGCTGCTCTGGGAAGAGCATCTGGGTCCCAAGTTCCCTGCTTGGCGGCATCTCCAGATAGGGCTGAGAGAGAAGAACCTCAGAGAAGCCGCTGCCAGTCTGCGTAGACAATACTGAGCCAGATGGACCAATGGTCTGACTCAGTAGAAGGCAGCTTCCTATGACTCAAGGGAGGGGGAAGAGGGAGCACAATAGAGTGATGGACTCATTCTTACCTGCTTGCTATGTGCATTTTCCTTTCCTGCCAGGAAATGATCTCTACCTTCTTTCTTCAAATGGAATGTTCTGGAACACGTCGGATAATGAAAGCACCCCTGAGGAGCCCCAGAAAGGCCCAGCAAAGGGATCGGCCGGGACCCCCCTCCTGCAGAGCCCTGAGCAGGAAACAGGCCACAAGGAGGGCTCCGTCTCAGAAGAGCCCCCTTTGTGCAGGGAAGCGGACCAAGCAGGGGGCCAGTATCCATGTCCCCTCTGTGAGCAGCGCTTCAAGGGGAAGAAGGACCTTGAAAGACACCAGAGGAGCGTCCACCTGGGGATTAGAACCCACGTGTGTCTGGAGTGTGGGAAAGCAGTCAGGGACAAGAGTGACCTTCAAGTCCATCAGAGAATCCACACAGGCGAGAAACCCTTTTCCTGTGAGGTATGTGGGAACTCGTTCCGAGAAAAGAGCAAGCTCGTAGTCCATCAGAGAATCCACACTGGGGAGAACCGCTGTGTGTGCCAGGAATGCGGGAAAAGCTTCAGGGACAAGCATTATCTCAGGGACCACTGGAGAATCCATGCAGGAGAGAAGCCCTACCACTGCCTGGAGTGCGGGAGAAGCTTCCGGACACGAAGTCATTTTACTCTCCATCAGAGAACCCACACAGGGGTGAAACCTTACCTTTGCAGTGAGTGCGGGAGAAGCTTTGTGCAAAGAAGCAACCTTGTAAGTCATCAGAGAACCCACACGAGAGAGAACGCCTTCTGTTGCGAAGAATGTGGGAAGACGTTTCGGGACAGGAAATCTTTCAGCTACCACCGGAAAATCCACAGGGGCGAGAAGCCCTTTCCGTGCCAACACTGTGGGAAGACATTTCGGGACGGGGTCACTCTGGCAGCTCATCAGAACATCCACACGGGAGAGAAACCTTTTATATGCTCATTGTGTGGGAAGAGCTTTAGGGACAAGATGCAGTTGAAATGCCACCAGAGAATCCACACAGGGGAGAAACCCTTTGCTTGCCAGGAGTGCGGGAAAATGTTCCGAGACAGGAGAACGCTGAAATACCATGAGAGTGTCCATGCGGGAGAGAAGCCCTTTCCTTGCCTGGAGTGTGGGAAGGCCTTCAGATGCAAGAGCCGGCTGACAGCTCATCGGAGAATCCACACCGGAGAAAAGCCGTTTATGTGCTGGTTCTGTGGGAGAAGCTTCAAGGAAAGGGTCTATCTCAGAGAACATCAGAAAATACACCTGTAAGAGAAGCCTTACCTTGAAATGATTCAGGAAAACCTCCTTTCCACACAAGTCATCTCAGCGTGCCCTTGGAACAGCATTTTCCGTTCCAGAACAGCCTCGGAGGAATCCACACGCAAGGATCTATTTGGATTCATCACCTGGACCTTTTTGAGCCTGCAAGGCCTGGATTTCCCCAAATGTTCCATTGTGGTTCCAGAGTATAAACTGGAATTAGCTGGGTTTTGAGAAGGTTGGGAGTGAGGAGTTGCCACTTTGGTGGGGGTCCAGAGTTCTGCAGCTCTGATTTTAGTCTCAAAGTATTAGTGCTCCCTGAACTAAAGTGGCTGCATTTTCTCTGTTTCTACAACAACAATTCCACCTTTGAAATATATTCATGTTTATTTTTATTGGGGTTTTTTGCATTATTAAGTAAATGGTTTACTCTTTATTGTCTTTATTATACACCACCCTGTGACCCTTCGTTGACTGAAAAGCAGAATATACCTTTGAAAAAGAAATAAACCACCCACAGCTGCAAGAATAACTTCCACACCCTCTGCCCAATGAAAGTGTCTACTCCCCTTCTAAAGCTCCATAAACGAGTGACCCTCATCACACATTGCAGGAGTGGATTCCATCCACCATACATTTATTTAGCAAATCTCTACTCTGGTGTATCCCTTGGATTCAGAGCAGCTAACAACAGTGGTGCTTTCCCAATGCCAAAATGGGACATCACTGAAGAATCTGAAGATTCTTGATTGAGCCTGATGTGTGCTGGATAAATTATCCTTTTCAAGGGCACTGAAATATACACATAAATAATAAGGAGCAACGATTCAGTACAAGAACACAACCCAAATGTAAAGGATCACACGCACAAAACTCTTGACAAAGCACATATATGTATGTAAAACCCAGTCAAAATAATAACACGTAACTCAGGGGTTCTCAAAATTGGAGCCCCAGATGTTGTTGAACTACAATTCCCACCATCCTCTGCCACAATGGCCATGAGAATGGAATAGGAAGCAAAAGGCCTGGGAAGCAAAGACTTTGGCGTGTGGGGCTTCCAGCTGGGCTGAGGTGGCTTCAGCCTCCAGGCAAAGGGCTCAGCACCATTCCCGCCTCTGGCCTTGTACCCGGAGCTGAGGGGTGGGCAGAGCTGCCCAGCCTTCCTGGGGCCTGTGAGAGCCCAACTTTGCAGGCGACCCAATAGGGTGACCCTACAATTATCTGGGGGCCTAGGCTTCCTCTCCAGGCAATGAGGAAGCAGCAAGTTGGTCCTTGAAAAATCCTCCAATGAACTGGCTCAAGTCCCTTTAACTGGGCAACCCAGTAGCATCCACACATGGCTGGCTGGGCTTAAGGAGAGGAGAGCGGGTCTGGTGGTAGCAAGCATGACTTGTCCCCTTAGCTAAGCAGGGTCCTCCCTGGTTGCATTTGAATGGGAGACTTGATGTGTGAGCACTGTGAGAGATTCCCCTGAGGGGATAATGGGGCCGCTCTGGGAAGAGCATCTAGGCTCCAAGTTCCCTCCCTGGCGGCATCTCCAAGATAGGGCTGAGAGAGACTCCTGTCTGCAGCCTTGGAAAAAGCGCTGCCAGTCTGTGTAGACAATACTGAGCTAGATGAACCAAGGGTCTGACTCAGTAGATGGCAGCTTCCTATGTTCCTATAGGCCTGTGCTGGAGTAGAGATGCTGGTCAGCTCCACCACAAGCAGCTCTTGATGGAGGGAAATGACTGGTTGTGCTGCTGGGATGCTGCTGCTTTTTAAAAATGGCATAAAATAGCCTTAACTCCCAGGTACAAAGCAACATAGCTACATGCCTTCTACTGAGTCAGACCCTTGGTCCATCTAGCACAGTATGGTCAACACAGACTGGCAGCAGCTTCTCCAAGGTGACATGATGGCCAGAAGCATCAACATTGCCTGACTTCCCGAGCATCACTTGGTGGGAGAAGGGAGGCTGGCTTGGGGCGCCTACTCCAGCGGGTGCTGGGCTCATCTCTTTCCAGGCCCACCTCTCAGAACTCGGGGGTGGGTGGCGGGGTGGGGGACACTGACCAGGCATGGGGGAATGGAAGCTCTTTGAGACTACTTTGCATGACAATAAGGAAACCAGGCACATCATAACAAGAACAGCCCTGCTGGAACAGCGACCCCCACCAAGGAAACCCATCTGGTCCAGCATCCTGTTTCACACAGTGGCCCACCAGATGCCGCTGGAAGCCACAGGCAGGAGTTGAGGGCGTGCCCTCTCCCTCCTGCTGTTACTCCCCTGCAACTGGTACTCAGAGGCATCCTGCCTTTGAGGCTGGAGGTGGCCTATAGGCCTCTGACTAGTAGCCCTTGATAGACCTCTCCTCCATGAAGTTATCCAAACCCCTCTGAAAGCCATCCAGGTTGTTGGCTGTCACCACATCTTGTGGCAGAGAATTCCACAAGTGGATTATGCGTTGTGTGAAAAAGTACTTATTTATTTATCTATCATTTATTTATCAAATCTGTACACTGCCCCAAACTTTTGTCTCTGGGCGGTTAACAATAGCATCAAACCAGTTTAAAAATATACAAAAAAAACTTAAAAACAATTTAACAATTTAAAAATAAACCAGAGATTAACCCCCCCCCTTTTTTTAGGAAGCTGGGAAAGCTTGGGAGAAAAGATGACTTCCTTTTGTTGGTCCTAGATTTCCTGGCAATCAATTTCATGGGATGTCTCCTGGTTCTAGTGTGATGGGAGAGGGAGAAGAATTTCTCTCCACTTTCTCCACCCCATGCATGATTTTATAGACCTCTATCATGTCTCCCTGCAGTTGTCTTTTTTCTAAACTAAATAGCCCCAGCTGTTGCAGTCTTGCCTCATAAGGAAGGTTGTGTTTATTTTTATTTTATTGTATTATTTGTTTGTTTATTTAACATATTTATACACTGCCCAAAACACATATCTCTGGGTGGTTTACAATAAAACAACAGAATTTTAAAAAAATTAAACATTAAAACAATTTAAAATTTAAAACAGTGTTAAATTCTATGAGTCTAACTCAAAGCCCCAGGAGAGGTCAGGAAAGAGAGGAAAAAGTGCATGCAAACGTTAAAGTCGCCGCCCCAGAAGCATGCCGAGGCACTAACCAGACTTGCATAGGAAACATCATGCTGAAAGGTGCAATATATCGAACTCCACACAAAATGCATGTGTTTGTGTGTGTTTGGTCCCCAGTTGTCAGGTTGGCCTCAGCATGGGGCGGATTGGGGCCAGCATCCTTGGAAAGTCCTCCAGTGAACCGGCTCAAGTCCCTTTAACTGGGAGGCCCAGTCACATCCACACATGGCTGGCTGGGCCCAAGTCCCTCTGCTGACCGCTGCGGTCTCTTCCCAAGATCTGTCAAGGAGAAGGGCCATGCGTGCGCCCAACAGGGAGTGACCCAGTTCCACTTCCTGTTGAACCAGAGCGTGGCCATGCCTGTGCCCAGAGCCCGGGAAGAAGCCGTGGGGCCGTGCAGGTAGGTGAAGAGGAGCGTCGGCCCAAGGGACCTCTGCAGGCCTTCTGCTGTGAGAGGCTCCCTTTCCTTCCTGCAGTGCAACCCCCTTCCAAGAAGTCAATATACCCTCCTATCCAAAGCATGAAATAGTCACGAAACACGAATCTGTCCGTTTTCTCAAAGCTTGGAAACTGAATGTGTGTGCTTGGAAGGCCCGGCAGGTTTGGGGCCGCCTTGATCACTAGACAAGAATGTATGCGAACCCCAAAGAACGCTGGAGGACCAACAAAAGGTGGAGAGGGGTGTGAGGCTCCGCTCTTTGGCTATTACCCTACCCAGCCTGGCAACTTGCCGATGGAGAAACTGGCTGGACTTCCAGTGCAGCCCAGGGGTTCCTAAACTTGGGAGCCCCTGGGCTGCATCCGAAGTCTACTGCTGGGGGAAACTAGCTCCAGAGCACAGACAGAGTGCAAACCAAAATGTTACAGAAAACAAGAAGAAAAAATTCCTAGTGACATGAGTGCTGGAATACCACACAGGTTGTCTTTTGTTAGCATTTATTGGTGTGTCAAGGCAGGCTGAAGGACAGCACACAGTGTGACAAGAGGAACCCAGGTTCTCCCCAGCCGCAATGGCATTCAGCTTTGGGGCATTGTGGCTGGGGATGATGGGAGCTGTAGTCCAACAATATCTGTGGACCAAGGGTTGGGAATCCTTGGAGCGGGGTGCACAGTTGTATACAAAAGGTTCAATTCCAGGGACTGCTTGAGTGTCAGCAATGGAGTTATGAGGGAGAGAGAAGCTACTGAGAATGACTTGTTTTGTTTGTTTGCTTCATTATATACTGTCCAGCACAAAATGGCTCAGGGCAGTTTATTTATTTATTTATTAACAGTAGAAAAATAAAACCATTTAAAATATTACCATAAAACTCATTTAAAAACCCTTAAAATCACTTAAATGCGGTTTAAAAAGCAAAGCTGAAGAGGTGGGTCTTTATGGTTCTCTTGAATGCTTCCAGGGATGATATCCCTCTCGTTCCCACAGGGAGCGTATTCGACAACCTAGAGAGGCTACTGAGAAGGCCTGATCCCAAGTCACCTTATCCAAAAACAAACTGGTGGCACCCTGAAGATGGACCTCTCCTGATGATCTTAATGAGCAGCGGGGATCTTGCAGAGAAAGGTGCTCTCAGTCTCAGGTAACCCAGGCGCCATTCAGGGCATTAGAGGTGATAACCAGCACTTGTGTCAGTTTGTACTATTGAAGTCCTGAAACTATGAAAAGCCTTTTCACACGTTATGTGCAACACTTGTACAACAAGTGTATAGTGTACACAGGTACAGTTATTCACATGTTATGTTGAACGCAGGCACAGAAGTACACTTCCTATCTGTACCCTGCATTTGAGCGGCCCGTAGCCAGGTTCACTTTTATCATGAACGCAGGTACAGTCATTCACACAAACAAATGTGCGAGTGTACAGCTATCTGTACATTTGTGCAGCATAATGTCTGAATCGGACTGAAGTGCAGCCGCAGAATGCTTGGTGAACCTTACAAAGGTTCAGTCATGGAAATGTGAAATGTTTGCTTTAGAAATGTTTGCTTCTGTCTTCCTTTATTTTCAGGAATGTACTGCTGATCATAAAGAGACCAAAATGTCCCTAATAAATGTTTTAATATCTGAAAAGCTACAAAAGCCAAAGGGAATCACCTGACTCCACAGGAGCGAAGACATCACAGTGCCAAGAGTTTGTTTCTTCTCAGCCCCCAAACATGTTGCATTAAGATTGCCATTGCAGCATTGAATGGATTCTTTTTTCCTCTCCTGCTGGTTCCAGTTGTGTAAGTGCTGCACAGACAGGCAGGGGCAGGCATTCCTAGGGCCATTTGGAAGGAACCAGAGCGTTTCAGTGGGCATGAATGATTTGACCCTCCAGACCTTCCCTTTCAGCTTCCTTTTTATCATTCCCCTCATTTTTTTTAGAAGTTTCCTCTTCTAAAGAGCAACACATCTGTGTTGGACTTCCTTGACAATTCTCCACTCACATTTAAGCTGAATTGGATCACACTGTGGTCACTGTTCCTCAATGGTTCTACAACTCTTGCATCTCGCACCAGGTCCTGGGCACCACTCAGGATTAAGTCCAAGCTCGCCTTTTCTCTGGTTGGTTCTGCAACCAACTGTTCTAAGGCACAGTCATTTAGCATGTCTAGAAATTTAGTCTTTCTGTCACTACCCATAAAGTCAATACCCACATTAATTTGCCCGGTATGTGTGTGGGTAAGTGAGTCACCCAATGGTGTAGTGGGGAAGTAAATTGCCTAGTGAGCAAGTGGTTGCTGGATTGAATCTCCATGGGTATGTTTCCCAGACTATGGGAAGTATTTTTCCCAGTCTATATGGGGCAATATAGGAAGATGCTGAAAGGCATCATCTCATACTGTGTGGGAGATGGCAATGGTCAACCCCTCTTGTATTCTACCAAAGGAAGCCACATGGCTCTCTGGTGTACAGGAGTTGACACCAACTCATGGCACAACTTTAAAAGCCACCTAATGGCACAGCGGGAAAGCAACCTGCCTAGAGAGCAGGAGGCTGTTGGTTTTTGTATCCCTGCTGGTGTGTTTCCCAGATTATGGGAAACTCCTATATCGGGCAGCAGCAATATAGGAAGGTGCTGAAAGGCATCATCTCATGCTGCGCAAGAGGAGGCCATGGGAAACCCATCTTGGATTCTGCCAAAGACAACCACATGGCTCTGTGGTCACCAGGAATCAACACTGACTCGACGGCACAATCTTTCCATTTTTCCTATGTGTGGGTAATTGAAGTCACCCATTATTACAGCCATTATTTGATGCCTCTCTGATTTCCTTCTCCATCTCCAGGTCAGTCTCAATGTTTTGATCCAGAGGGTGATAGCATGTCCCTAGTAACATATTTCCTTTCAGTCTTCGTATTGTCACCCATAATGATTCTGTAGAGGACTCTGGTCCTCCTAGGTTTTCTAGCTTGTTGGATTCTATTCCTTCTTTAATTAGGAACATTGGAAGCTGCCATATACTGAGTCAGACCCTTGATATATCTAGCTCAGTATTGTCTACAGAGACTGGCAGTGGCTCCTACAAGGTTGCAGGCAGGAATCTCTCTCAGCCCTCTCTTGGAGAAGTTGCCAGGGAGGGAACTTGAAACCTTCTGCTCTTCCCAGAAAGACTCCATCCCCTGAGGGGAATATCTTAACAGTCCTCACACTTCTAGTCTCCCATTCATATGCAACCAAGACAGACCCTGCTTAGCTAAGGGGACAAGTCCTGCTTGCTGCCACAAGGCCAGTTCTCCTCTCCTATATCACTTACTGTGATACATACAGTGCTATATACAGTGCTACCCCACCCCCAGTCTGCCCCTCTCTGTCCTTTCTGTAGAATCTGTAACTCTACAGGAATAACAGTGTCCCACAGGTTTGCACCATTCCACCAGGTTTCTGTTATGCCCACTATATCTATGTTTTCATTAGCAACC
This sequence comes from Hemicordylus capensis, assembly GCF_027244095.1. NCBI lineage: Eukaryota > Metazoa > Chordata > Lepidosauria > Squamata > Cordylidae > Hemicordylus > Hemicordylus capensis. The sequence goes on from NC_069662.1 coordinate 169,876,348, forward strand.
AAGCACTCCAGCTCTCCCATCTTGGCTTGGAGGCTTCTGGCATTGGCATATATACACTGAGTCTCTTACCTGGCGTTGGCATCTACCTAAGTGAGGGTGTGGCCATTAGGATGGCCATGGGGTATGTCTTTCAGGGTGGGTGTGGCTATGGGGGCTGTCATGGTGAGCACCTGCACTTCTGAATTTGCGACTACATCACTGGTTGGTTTGATACTTCAACAGATAATTTCTGTGGCTGCTGCTTTATAGCTCAAACGTATTTTTCCTGGTCTAGGATGAACAGTCAATGTCTTTGAGACGGGTGCAGCATCCAACTCCTGAGGGAGTCATACATTCCTCGGCTGACTCACTTGTGTAATCTGGGAAGGTGTCTTGATGGCTTGTTTCCTGTGGGATTTCCACCTGCATTTATCCACTATCTGAAGGTCTTGGTCTTGCTTCAGGGGGTGGGGTGGGGACTTGATGGCTTTCTGGCCTCTTGTACTGTATCTTTATTAGTCTAGATTCAAAGATTGTCCTGCCCTCTTTCCTGTTCACCTCTGTTCTTTATTCTTGGTGAGATGTTTCATTCTGAAATGAAAGCCAGCCAGCCAGCCAGACCTGCTTTGTCTGAGTCTCTCTGAGGCCCACAGAGAGCAAGAGGTGGATGGAGACAGACTCCCGTACAGTTTCCCTTACAGGAATCCACCACACCCAGGGAGCCCAGCCTTCAAGGGTTCCTGGATTTGGGAGGTCCACCCACTGGGCTCCAAGGTGGTGCTTTCCTGTCTGAAGCAGGAGAAGGCAGGGATAGCACCCGTGATTTTCCTTGCAGGAAGAGAACTGGGGTGCTTGGACCCAGTCGGGAGGAGTATCAATGGAAGGCCTTTGAGTTATGCATTCAGCAACCCATCTAGGTACCTTTGGGTTACTCTCTTCTCTTCACACTGTGTGCTGTCCTTGAGCCTGCCTTGAAACACCAGTAAACGGCTTGGGTCCAGGCTAGTTACGAGAGTGCCTGCTGCTTGTTATGATCTTCTGGAGAGGTCTGGTTCTGATGCCACTGGCTGTTTGGTGGCGACCCATGACCGGGCTTTCTCTGTGGCTGCCCCAGGGCTTTGGAATATGCTCCCTGCTGAAATAAGAGCATCTCTGTGTTTGTTTTCAGGAAGACCCTCAAGACTCTCCTGTTCTCACAAGCTTTTAATTAGAACTCGCTGGGCCAGGCATAGACCAGTGCAGGCCGGCCGGAAAGCCAGCCCGCCACCTCCTCCTGCCCGCTCCCAGTAGCGGCCGCCTCCTCCCGGTGGCTGGCCTGGCCCGCCGTTGTCTCCTCCTCCTCCTCCTCCCAGCGTCCGGGCCAGGTCAGCCTGCCAACGGCCCGCTGCCTCCTCCTCCTGGCGGTCAGGCTGCTTGCCGGCCCACCATTGCCTTCCAGCCGACCAGCTGTGCTGCCTCCCGTCCCCATCGCTATCCCTCAGGCAGCTGCTCTCCTGAGAGCTGCCACGCATGGGATTAGCGACGGGTACACCTAGGAGAAATAAATGTATAGATTAATTTTAATAATTTTAATAATGTGTTTTATACTCTTGTTTTTATTGAGTTTCATGTATTTTAATCTGTGCTGTTTTTTTAATATTTAAAATTTTGTGCACCGCCTATAGATGTACATATCAGGCGGTATAAAGATATGATAGATAGCTAGATAGATGCTAACAAAAGAACACAATACCCCTGGTAAAATGTCTTTCCAGCCCTGGGATTTTTCTTCTTGTTTTCTGTTACTTTTTGGCTTGCACTCTGTCTATGTTCTGAGCTAGTTTTCCCAGCACTAGATTACAAATTTGGAATTAGATGACTCAGATTCAGTTGACCTGGTCTCTGCCAAGAGCAGAGAGAGGAAAACTTCTTGGATGCAAATGTCTTGGCCATTGTCTTTCCAAAGTGTTCCCTGATTGGGGTCATGTGAGCAATGGAGACTCCAGCCAGAAATCCCTGGAGGGGATGAATTTCCCAGGAGTTTGGAGGTAGAGTCAACAGAAAGGTATCTGGGAGGTGTGGGTGTGGAATTCTCTCTTCTGCGTTTCTCTCTTTCCCCCCATTCACCTCCTGGGACATTGGAAGGAACCAGCCAACACGGAGGTTCCTGGCGAAAACACCTTCTTCAGCCTCCACTCCAGAGAAGCCTTAAGGAACCCACTACAACTTGAAGGTAAAAGGCCTCATGCTTGCAGGACTGGGGGAGCGTGCATGCCATCACTGAGAGGGAGGAGCCAGGAGTGCTTGCCCCAACCGCCTTTCCCCATCTTTGGCTCCTGTGCTTGTGCAAGAGCAATGCAACTCTTTGGTTCACTCACTTTGCAGTTCCAGAAGGAGAGAGACCTGCAACAGAATGTAGCCCCCCCAGCCCCCCAAGGGGAGTGTTCCTGTGGGGAGCTTGAACCAGCTTCATGGAGGGCCAGGCAGGAAGCTGCTGCTTCGGAGGGGGAAGAGGAAAAGGGCCCATTTCCCCCTTTCCTCCTTCCTTGGGGCCTGCTGTGCTTTGTGGGGGGCTGGCTACCAGCCCCATGCCTGAGCATTTTATTGCTGAACAGTGCTGTGGGGGACAGGTCTGGAGAGTGGGGAAGGGCAAGGGATCGCTTTCTCCTTTGTTTGGCTCTTAAACATCTTTGTCCGCTGCACAAGAGGCTTTAAAATAAATGCTCTCCCAGCCTGCCTCTCCCCTCCTCGGTTGCAGCCCAGGCTTGCTTCCCAACTGAGAGGCACTTGACCTCTCCAGAGAGGAGAGCTGGTCTGGTGGTAGCAAGCAGGACTTGTCTCCATAGCTAAGCAGAGTCTGCCCTGGTAGCATTTGAATGGGAGACTTGATGTGTGAGCACTGTCAGACGGGATTGGAGCAAAAGGTTGCAAGTTCCCTCCCTGCCAGCATCTCCAAGACAAGGCTGAGAGAGATTCCTGCCTGCAACCTTGGAGAAGCCTCTGCCAGTCTGTGAAGACAATACTGAACTAGATAAACCAATGCTCTGACTCAGTATATGGCAGCTTCCTATGTTCCTATGTTCTTGAGTCTGCTAAGAGAAGGAAGGATGCCCGTGAACTTAGTATACCTTTATTCTTTTTGAAGAAAAATCCACCTTGTGTAATCCCCCCCCCCACCTGTAAGGTAAGTTAAAGTGAGCCATCAAGTTGATTCCAACTCCTAGTGACCACAGAGCCCTGTGGTTGTCTTGGGTAGAATACAGGAGGGGTTGACCATGGCCTCCTCCCACACAGTGTGAGATTATGCCTTTCAGCATCTTCCTAGATCACTACTGCCCAATATAGGTGCTTCCCATTGTCTGGGAAACATACCAGTGAGGATTCAAACCGGCAACCCTCTGCTTGTTAGTCCAGCATTTCCCCGCTGCTCCACTTCAGGGGTCTCTCCCCCCCGCCCCCAATGGTCTCTGCCCAATAACCATGCTAGCAGTTTTGGACTACAACTCCCGTCATTCCCAGCCTCAGTGGCCAGTAGCCAGCAGTGATGGTCTAAGAGGTTGACGAGGCTGGCGTCAGGGCTGCTGGGCCCCAGGGTGGGGCTTGGCACATGGCCAGAAGTCCCCATCCAGGGTCTCCAACACCAGATACCAATATTTTGCTCAGGATGCCTTCTGACCGCTAAGCTGCCATGACAGGTCGCTGCTACGGTATGCATACATATGGGTAGGAAGCAGCTTCCTCTCTTCTTGTTCCATAAGGGCTGGTGCTGCTGGCTGGACCCCTGCTATGTAGCTGGACAGATCTCCACACATTTATTCTTGCAACTTGGCTTGTACAGATTTTTTTGGGGGGGGAATCCTGTCCCTTTGCATTTCCTGGTGCCGCTGCACGGAAAAGCCCAAGCGACCTGAGCAACGGCACGGCTTCTGGGCCAGGCTCTCCAGGCACCGGACCCGGGGCTGCCATTGACTTGGGGTGGCTGCAGGAGGCAGCACTGAGCTCCCCTCCCCTCCGTGTCTTTGCAGGAGATGGTGACCTTCCGGGACGTGGCGGTGGCCTTCTGCCCCACGGAGTGGGAGATGCTGCAGGACTGGCAGAGGCAGCTGCACTGGGAGGTGATGGCGGAGAATTACCGGATGCTGATCTCCTTGGGTAGGTCATCCATTTCCCCTTTCACAGCTGAAGTTTCTGGATCAAATTATCAATGAGTGGCCACACAGTTAGTAGCTTAGTAATACCTTCTCCAGAAGGTATCAGTCTTGGGCTTCCTTCCCCAGGAGCCTATCTAGCCAGGCAATCCCACTTCCTGCTTCTCCAAGGCTACGAAAATCAGCTTTCCGGAAATCCAAGGTCCATATTTGACGGCGCTCACCGTTAGCTGGAGACAGGGGCATCGCTCAGTGGAAGCACCAAAGGTCTCCGGTTCAGTCTCTGGCAGCATCTCCAAGTAGGGCTGCCTGAAACCCTGCAGAGCAGCTGCCAGTCAGAGTAGAGAATACTGAGCTAGATGGACCGAGGGCTTGACTCAGCAGCTTCTTATCTAGTCCTTTAGAAGACCAAGAATTGCAGCATTGCGGGGTTGCTTTATTTCATTTTATGCATTTCTATACCGCCTCAACTTGCAACTCTAGGCAGTTTATATCTTAAAACAACACAAAACTTTCTCATCAAGTTCGCACAACTTTTGTCTCATTGACCAGCTCCCCACTATTCCTTAGGCTTGAGTCAAGGACAGCGGACCCCTTCGATCCTTCCTCCCTTTCCTGAAGGAGGGAATCTGTTGGAGATTGATGCTTAATGCAGTTTATTGCCCAACAGGTATCATGGTGGCTGAAATCCTTCATGGTCGACTCCTAATTTTTGCTTCCTTGAAACATCGGGGAGTTGTTTTAGGAAAGCCTTCCATCCTCCTTGGTATAGTGACCTGTAGTAGATCCATAAGAACATAAGCACAGCCCTGCTGGATCAGGCCCAAGGAGGCCCATCAAGTCCAGCATCCTGTTTCGCACAGTGGCCCACCAGATGCCGCTGGAAGCCACAGGCAGAAGTTGAGGGCATGCCCTCCCTCCTCCTGTGGCTCCCCTGCAACTGGTACTCAAGAGGCCATCCAGACCACAGTGATGTCCCCCACCCCCAATTCCCTTTCCCATGGATTTCCCCTCTGCCCAGATTCTCTCCACTGGGCAACGCATTCACTCTCTGGAAGTAATCTTAAGGCAGCGGTTCTCAAACCTGGGTCCTTTGGCTGGGGATGATGGGAGCTGTAGTCCAACAACAGCAGTGGGGGGACCCAACTTGGAAAGCGCCTGCTGCTGCTGCCTTAAGGGTTCCTCGTTCCTCTCAGCTGGAGTGGGGGTAGGGCTGTGCAGCCCCCACAGAGCCTGTCCTCTCTGAGCTGGGTTTGGACCCCTCCCTCCACCACCTGCCCTGGGGTGCCCACCTTGTTCTCACCTGGTGGCAGGTGAGGCTCGCTTTGGCTCAGCCAGAGAGGCTCTTCTGGAGGAGGCTGCGTCTCTCCTGCTCTGCTATGTCCGGAGGAGGCCTGCTCGGTCTGTTGGGCCTGGGATGGCCGCTCTTGGAGGGGAAGAGGAGGCTCCCTTCCTCGTCCTGCTGACTGAGGCCAACCCCTCAGTGGAGAATGCTGCTTCCACAGAGCTACTTTCCCATTAAAACCAACACCAAAACCCAACCTTCATTGCAGGGGTCCTCAAACCTGGTTCCCCAGATGATGTGGGTTTACAACTTTGCAGAGAGGAGACAGAGCTGGTCTTGTGGCTGCAAGCATGACTTATCTCCTTAGCTAAGCAGGGTCCGCCCTGGTTGCATTTGAAAAGAGAGACCACATGTGTGAGCACTCTGAGATATTCCCCTCAGGGAATGATGGGGCCGCTCTGGGAAGAGTAGAAGGTTCCAAGTTCCCTCCCTGGTGGCATCTCCAAGATAGGGCTGAGCCTGACAGAGAGTCCTGCCTGCAACCTGGGAGAAGCCACTACCAGTCTGTGTGGACAACGCTGAGCTAGATATGATCGACCAAGGGTCTGACACAGTACATGGCAGCTTCCTATGTCCCTAACTCCCACCCTCCCACTCTGGCCATTGTGGCTGGAGATGATGGGAGTTGTAGTCCAACCGCATCTGGGGAACCAGGTTTGTGAACCCCTCCCTGATTGTGATTTGGACCTTGCAACAACCACCTTGTGTGGAAGGTCACCAGGATTCCCATTTCACCAACTGCGCACTGGTTCTTCTACGCACCAACTGCGCACAAGTTCCTCCTGCCAGGCCTTCTGGTGGCTGCTCTGGCCCCCATCATGTGGCAACTGGAAGTCTTGGCCCTGCCCCCTCCTTTCTGTGGGGCTTGGCCTCATCCTGCTTCTTGCTGCCTCAACCCCTCTTTGAGATGGCTCCTTGACAGAACTGAGCTGTGAACAAAGATGAGCAGAGCAGACTCTTGGTCCAGCTTGCTCTGTGTGGTTTCTGCACCAGAGGTTTCCAGACCACCAGCCTGGTGTCTCCAGATGTACGTGGATGACACAACTCCCATCAATCCCAGACACAATGGCTTGGCCTTGGTAGCTGGGGTGGTGGAAGTTGCAGTCTGGCAAGGCTGGGAACCCCTGGTCTACACTGGCTGGCAGCAGCAGCAGCAGCTCTGCAGGGCCTCAGGTGGGGAAAGGGCAGAACCGGGGTCCAAAAGCAGATGGTCGGTTACTGAGCGATGGTTTGCCCCTGGGGTGGGGAACTGAAGGGTGATTCAGGAAGAGGGCGCTTTAGACTGAAGGTCTCTCATCACATGGAGAAGGTGGGAAGAGTGACGAGAATGAGTCTGTCACTCTTATGTGAATAGAATATCCTCTTACTGAGCGATTTCCCCTTTCCCCCAGGAAATGATCTCTACCTTCTTTCTTCAAACGGAACGTTCTGGAACATGTCGGATGGCAAAAGCACCCCTGAGGAGCCCCAGAAAGGCCCAGCAAAGGGATCGGCCGGGACCCCCCTCCTGCAGAGCCCTGAGCAGGAAACAGGCCACAAGGAGGGCTCCGTCTCAGAAGAGCCCCCTTTGTGCAGGGAAGCGGACCAAGCAGGGGGCCAGTATCCATGTCCCCTCTGTGAGCAGCGCTTCAAGGGGAAGAAGGACCTTGAAAGACACCAGAGGAGCGTCCACCTGGGGATTAAAAAAACCCAGGTGTGTGCAGAGTGTGGGAAAGCATTCAGGAAAAAGTTTGATCTCCAGATCCATCAGAGAGTCCACACAGGAGAAAAACCCTTTCCCTGTGAGGCATGTGGGAAATCTTTTCGGCAAAACAGCAAGCTTATTGCCCACCAAAGAATCCACACCGGGGCGAACACCTGTGTGTGCCAGGAATGTGGGAAAAGCTTCAGCAGCAAATATTATCTCAGGAACCATCAGAGAATCCATGCAGGAGAAAAGCCATTTCATTGCCAGGTGTGTGGGAAAAGCTTCCGGACCAAGGACCAATATAGTCTGCATGAGAGAACCCACACAGGGGTGAAACCTTACCTTTGCAGTGAGTGCGGGAGAAGCTTTGTGCAAAAAGGCAGCCTTGTAAGTCATCAGAGAACCCACACGAGAGAGAACGCCTTCTGTTGCGAAGAATGTGGGAAGACGTTTCGGGACAGGAAATCTTTCAGCTACCACCGGAAAATCCACAGGGGCGAGAAGCCCTTTCCGTGCCAACACTGTGGGAAGACATTTCGGGACGGGGTCACTCTGGCAGCTCATCAGAACATCCACACGGGAGAGAAACCTTTTATATGCTCATTGTGTGGGAAGAGCTTTAGGGACAAGATGCAGTTGAAATGCCACCAGAGAATCCACACAGGGGAGAAACCCTTTGCTTGCCAGGAGTGCGGGAAAATGTTCCGAGACAAACAAAGCCTAAAATACCATGTGAGTGTCCATGCGGGAGAGAAGCCCTTCCCCTGCCTGGAGTGTGCGAAGGCCTTCAGATGCAAGAGTCACCTGACGGTCCATCAGAGAATCCACACCGGAGAAAAGCCGTTTATGTGCTGGTTCTGTGGGAGAAGCTTCCAGGAACGGATGCATCTCAGAGCACATCAGAAAATGCACCTGGAAGAGAAGTCCCACCTGTAAAATTATCTGGTGTTTTTCCAGCCTTCCTCAGCAGCACAAAGCTGTATTTCCGAAGTAGAGGTTGGAATGAATGGACGGCGGCGGGGGGCGGGTACGGAATTTCCCCTTGAGTAGGTCCAAAGCTCTGTGGGTTCCATTTTAGTGCTCCATGAACTAAAGTGAGTGCCGATTTCTTTCAAGGGTTGCAGAATTCGCCGTTGTGATTTCTGCAACAACCCCACCTTTAAAAGATGTGTAGGTTTATTTTTATTGGGTGATGGAGCGTTGTTGGTGGTGGGGATTTAATATCTAACTTTCTGGTCTTTCATTGGGCACTGCCTTGTGAGAAGCAGCATATACCTTTGAAAAAGAAGCAAAATTGCCATCAGCTGCAATAATAGCTTCTACACATTCAGCCCAGTGAATGTGTTTAAAGGTAAAGCGTGCCGTCAAGCTGATTTCGACTCCTGGCGCCCACAGAGCCCCGTGGTTGTCTTTTGGTAGCGGCCCACACCACATCTGGTGGCAGTGAATTCCAGGAGCAGCTCGTCCTAAGGAGCGGGTGGGGGGGGGCAAACGAGGTGCAGCTGCCTCTTGTTCCCGGCGGCTCTGGTCGCTCCCCTCTTCCCCATTCCGCCCTGCCCTGGCAGCAAGGAGAGCCGTGCTGCCTGCAGGCTGGCCATCCCTCAGGTAGAGCTGTGCAGGCAGCGCAGCAGTCTTGGGCGGGGTGGGAGAGGGAGCAACTGAAGCTCCAGGGAGCCAGAGGCAGCTGCGCTGAGTTTGGCCCCCCTCTGACTCCATAGGATGAGCTGCTACTGGTGAATGCCGTATCTCGTGTGTTTTGTTTTATGTCTTGTTATTGGGTAAGTCTACATCCACCCTGTTGCTGTTCTCAGTGCAGCTTGCAACCTACTTTCCAAGTACCAACGTTTCAGTCCCCCCAAGGGCTCATAATCTATGTGATTATATGGCTTGGAGGTTTAAAAAACATTGTATTTTTTATTTATTTTTAAAAAATAAATCCATTTTTATAAAAACCATAAACTATTTATTACTATAAAACAGAAGTTGCTATAAAATAGTTTTATACCAAAATATATAAAATACCTTCTAAAAAATCTATTTCAGCTGCTCCTCCCATATGCTGGATCTAACCAATCCCAGCAACCCAAAGGCAGAGCTTCCACTAGGCCCCCATTTGCAAAACAGCCATTCGTGGAGAGCGTGCTGTGTGGTGGGCGGGGCTGGATGGAGCCCAACCAGACCCAGGTGTGGTGCTGATGGAGTCTGTGGGGTGCTGTTACCTAGAGGCATTCTGTTTTGCACAGTGGCCCACCAGATGCTGCTGGAAGCCACAGGCAAGAGTAGAGGGCATGCCCCCTCTCCTGCTTTTGCTCCCCTGCAACTGGTACTCAGAGGCATCCTGCCTTGGAGGCTGGAGGGGGCCTTCAGCCCTCCGACTAGCAGCTGATGATAGACCTCTCCTCCATGAAGTTGTCCAAACCCTTCTTAAAGCCATCCAGGTTGTTGGCTGTCACCACATCCTGTGGCAGAGAGTTCCACAAGTGGATCATGCATTGTGTGAAAAAGTACTTCTGTTTGCTGGTCCTGAATTTCCTGGCAATCCATTTCATGGGATGACCCCTGGTTCTAGTGTGATGGGAGAGGCAGGCGGGGGCATGGCTGGGGGCGAGGCAGGGGTGGGGGGCGTTTCCTGTGTCCAGTGAACACTGCTCACCCCTCAGAGTGAGGGAGAGAATGAAGAAAATAGGGAGGGGTGGACCTGGGGGGCCCTCAGGAGCTGGGGGGGTGGGGTGGGGTTCTTTGAACCTATCTGCTCAGTTACAGCTCCACCCGGCTTTGAACCCATCCATTTCTTTATAGCTAGCCTACACCCCTGTTCGAAGGCCCTGATCCTGAGAGGAGAAGCCGCTCCTGGCCCTGCCACAGGCAGGCTCTGCTTGTCTGCTGAGGTGGGTCTACTCTGCAGGGTAACAGCCCTCCGCTCCAGGACTCAAAAGCCTGGGGCTGGGCCACTTTGGGTTTTGTGTTCAAGGGATGCTCTAGTCCAGGGGTAGCCAAGCAGAGGCTCTCCAGCTGTTGGACTACAATGTCCATCGCTGCCGCCGCAATTGCGCTCTGCATATGATGGGCTTTGTAGTCCAAGGTTGGAGAGCTTCCGGTTGGCCACCTTTGGCCTCGCTGCCTCCCAGCAGGTGATCAGCCCTTCGAAAGGAACTCCTAGAGGCAGACTCACTCCCAGGGAGGCAGGTGGGTCGTCGAGGGCGGAGGCAGCCCGGGGGGGGGGGGTCGGCCGAGCTCGGCTGGATCAGACGTTCTTCACCCTCGGCCGGCCCGGCTGGCACTCAGCCCTCCTTCCCAGGGGAGGGGCACAGATCTGACCCCCTAGGAAGGAGGGCTGAGCGGCAGCCGAATAACCACCCGAAGAACAACCCAGCCAGCCGGCGGCAGCGCCTCCCCTCCGCAGCCCGCCGGCTCTGTCGGCAGGAGGACTACATTTCCCAGGATGCTGCGCGGGGGGGGGATGTGGGAAGAGAGCCTCAGCCTCCCCCGGATTGCGGCTGCATCCCGCATCGCCCGCTCTGGGCCCGGGACGGTGCCCGCCGCCCGCCCCACCTGCCAGCTCCTCCGCTGCCTTTGTCCTCGCTCGGCTGGCCCCGGCAGGCAGGGAGGGATGGCCGCCTCGGGGGCGCCCGCTGCTGCTGCTGCTGCTGCCCAGGTAAGGGGCGCTGCCTCGGGACCTGCTGCTGCTGCTGCTGCTGCTCAGGCCTGGGAGGAGGGGAGCGGCGGGGGGCGCAGCTCTCTCTCCCCGTCTTCGCCTCCGCCTCCGCCTCCCCCTCCCCGCCGCTGCCCCCAGAGCTCCCGCCCCGGGACCTTTTCCCCGACGGGTCAGTGAGCAAGGGAGCCTCTGAGCATGGGTGGAGTGCTGCTCGCCCCACTGCCCCAGCTGCGGGACGTGTTGAGGGCACGCCCCGCCCCCTCTCACTCCTCCCTTGCATGGCTCGGAGCCCAAGTGGGAGGCAGGCAAACTAGGGGGCGACGACCCCATGCGAAGCCAGCCTGAGAAGGAAGGAGGGGGCTCTCCGGGGTAGTTGCCACGGAAGAGCTGCCGCCCTTCGACCCACCCCCTGCCCTTGCAGCCAAGCGGGGCGAAGGCTGCTCTTCCCATCTCCCGGGCAGGGACCGGCAGTTGGTTACCCAGCGTGGTGGCGAAGGGCACTCGCTTACTCCGCAGTAGGTACTCCGGAATGTGAGTGGCGCTGAATCGCTCCCCCGGAGGGGCTTTGTTGGAGATGGAATTCCTGTGCGAGCTGCCAAACTGGCCGCCGGGAGTTCCAGCGAGCAGGCGGGGCGGGCGGGCAGCGGAGCCTGCAGAGGAGTCAGAGGGCCCTGCAATCTCGGCGTGGCGATGCTGCCCCCCCCAGGCGCGCCTCCAGAAGGGCCGTCGGAAGCGGGTCGGTTCCGTGTCTTTGCAAGAAGGGGAGCAGCAGATGTGAGGCCAGGCAGGGCAGCATGTTGGGGACAAGGAGGAAAGGGGGACATCTTGAACGTCCGAGGTCCCTCCTTGGGCTAACCATCCTGGAGGTTGATGCCCCGGGGACCCTTAACCGCCACGGAGATCCGCACATGAGGGGCTGGTCGTGCTGGCCAGAGGGAGCCTCCCCCTATTCCCTTCACCGCTGTTTGACCAACCAGGTGTGCTTTTCTGTCTGCCATTGCAAATGCCGGCTGGTGTCTTTCTCCGGGAACCCTTTTGACCATGTCTCTTTGAATGCTGGTGGGCCACAATTCATGGCCTCCTTTGCCAAAGGGGAGCAAAGGCAGAACAAGTGAGAGAGGCCCTGCCTGGAGGTTCCTCCTCAGTCCTCGCCGTCCCTTTGGCACTCATCTGCATGGATCTGTCCACCACCAGCCCTGGGCTCTGGCAGTCGCTTTCTACACTTCTTAGCTAGCAGGTTGTTTTCTCACTTTGGGGTGAGACCTGGGCGTCCCATGCTCTGGGTTGCCCAACCACTGTTAGTGACGCCTGTCCGTGAACGGCCCAAGTGCAGGCTTCTCGAATGGCAGCTGGTGGCTCCCGATGTGCTGCTCTCTGCTCCTCAGACCAGGGGCTGGAGTACAACACCCATCATCCCCAGACACAGTTGCTAAAGGCCACTGTGGCAGGGGATAATGGGTGTCGTAGTTTGACATCTGGTGACCTGAGGTTGGGCAATCCTTGCCTCACAGCACAGTACTCTGAGCCTGTGTAGATTCTGTGCTTCTACAATCACACCACATCTTCTGAGCACCCCCCAAATCTCTGCTTCTGCTATCTTGAAGGAGCAACCTTCTACATCCTGGGAATGTTAAGGTACATAGGTACATAGGAAGCTGCCATATACTGAGTCAGAGCATTGGTCTGTCTAGCTCAGTATTGTCTTCACAGACTGGCAGCGGCTTCTCCAAGGTTGCAGGCAGGAATCTCTCTCAGCCCTAGCTTGGAGATGCTGCCAGGGAAGGAACCTGGAACCTTCTGCTCTTCCCAGAGCCACTCCATCCCCTGAGGGGAAGATCTCTCAGTGCTCACACTTCTAGTCTCCCTTTCATATGCAACCAGGGCAGACCCTGCTTAGCTAAGGGGACAAGTCATGTTTACTACCGCAAGACCAGCTCTCCTCTCCTAGGAATGTGCTGGCCGGTGAAACCTCTTGAGCCAAAGGGGCAGTGAGCAGGATTTCCAGGCACAAGGCATGGATTTTCAGCCCTTGTCAAATGACAGTCGTGTTCTGTGCAAGAGAGCAAATCTTGGAACGTAGTCCAGGCTGTGCTCCCAATGCATGAATAGCTGTCTCGGGGTGTGCTTTGCTTTTGAGCCAAACACTTCCCACCCTTCTGAATGCCTCTCTTCCCCCCGCCAGGCTGGTTGTTCCCAACCAACTTGGAGGACACTCTTCCTTCCTAAAAGCTGGAACGGGCTGGTGAGGAGGAGAGTCCACTTTCGGGGATGCAGCTTACCTGGGGGAGGACCGGAGATATCCAGGGATACATTCGGGGCTTGCTTTATCGTTGACACAGGTGATGTTTGAGGACGTGGCGGTCTATTTCTCGCCAGCTGAGTGGGCAGAGCTAGCGGAATGGCAGAGGGACCTGTACCGGGCCGTGATGGTGGAGAACTACGAGGTGATCGCCTCGCTGGGTAAGGATCTCTCCAGCCCGTCTCTTGGAGGTTTGGACTGTGTCTGAGAGTCTGGGGGGAGAGCACCATGAGCAGGGGCCCACAGATGGAGGCGTGGCTCACTAAACAGCCATCACGGGTGGATGCCACCAACCCCTTCTCATCCCACGTGTCCTTTGGTGGTCAGCAAGTGAAAGACGGTTGCTAAGACAGTGTGTGGGGAGGTCCTTTGTCCACCCCACCAACCCTGTGGTTGTTGGACGAGGATAAGGAAGGTGCTCTGTACTGTCCTCTGCTCCCGTGACAGGCCGTCTGCCCACCAAGCCAGAAGTCATCTGCAAGATAGAGCGCGAGGAGGAGCCCTGCATGGATGAGCCCCCAGAGCCCCCCCAGAAGAAGAGGCCTCTGAGCCCCTGGCTGGGTGAGTCGCTTTGTGGGTCTCTGCTGAAGGTCTGGGGGGAGGAGGATAGGCAACCCAGGGCAGAGATGGCTTCCCACCATCTCTTGGGAAGCCTCTGGCCCAGCCCGAGAGATGTGGCAGAAAGCCTCTTCTTTGGCAGAAAGCCTCTTCTATCCCCACTTTTTGGATCTGGGTGGTGCATCCTCCCCCCCCCATTTAAAACATTTGAGCTTTCTGTGGAATGTATCCTGTTTGGGCAGTGGGACATGATGTTTCTTGGTAGGGATCATGTGCACGGAGGAGTACGCAAAACCCCCGAACAAGCCACAAGTGCCAAGGGGGGCTCAGTCCCAGTCCGTGACGGTGGGAATCTCTTTTCCTCTCTTCCCAGCAGGAGATGGAATCAGGATGGAGGAGGAGGAGGGAGAAGGCGAGAGGGCAGGCCCAGCCCGGCGCGAGCGGAGGAGCAAGGTCTGCCCTGCCAGGGCGGAGAAGCCGGTGACCCGGCCGAAGATGGCCCCGCCCCAGCCTGAGGAAGGGGCTCTGCCGCGGGTGACCCTGAAGATGAACCCGCCCAAGTGCCCCGAGTGTGGCAAGAGCTTCCTGAGCAACGTGGCCATGACCATCCACATCCGGACCCACACGGGGGAGCGCCCCTTCGCGTGCCACCTGTGCCCCAAGGCCTTCCCCTCCCGAGGGGACCTGACGCGGCACCTCAAGACGCACCTGCGCCAGAAGGAGGCCCCCGGCAGCAGCCCCCTCCCCAAGAGCCGGAAGTGCCTCACGGCCAAGCTGCAGCTGCTGCGCCAGCTGGGGGCGGCCCCAGGCCCCAAGAAGCCGCACACTTGCCCGCAGTGCGGGAAGAGCTTCAGCCAGAAGCAGGACCTGCGCAAGCACCAAGGGACCCACTCGACCGAGAGGCCCTTCTCCTGCCTGGAGTGCGGGCGCAGCTTCCGGCTCAAGCAGATCCTGGTGGCCCACATGAAGGTGCACGTCGGGGAGAGGCCGCACGCCTGCCCGCGGTGTGGCAAGCGCTTCTCCCAGGAGTGCCACGTGGAGAGCCACCAGCGGGTGCACACCGGCGAGAAGCCCTTCTCCTGCGGGGCTTGTGGGAAGAGCTTTGGCTACAAGCAGCATCTGGTGCGGCACCTGCGGGTGCACACGGGGGAGCGGCCCTTTGGCTGCGAGGAGTGTGGCAAGGCCTTCCGGGACAAGACGACGCTGGCCGTCCACCACCGCATGCACTCCGGGGAGCGGCCCTACCGCTGCCCCTTCTGCGGCAAGGCCTGCCGGCAGAAGCCCCACCTGAACAGCCACCTGCGCGTCCACCGCGGAGAGCAGCTCCTCCCCGGGGGCAGCACGGGGCTCGCCTTCCAGAGGGCCCGGGCCAAGGAGAAGCCCCACCAATGCCCCGAGTGCGAGAAGCGGTTCCGGGACCAGAAGATCATGCTGGTGCACCAGAAGACTCACAGAGAGGAGCGGCTGCTGGAAGCCGGAGCAGGTCTGGGCCACGGGGGAGCAAAACCCAGCCCCCGAGGAGGAGGAGGAGGAGGAGGAGGAGGAGGCCCACGCCAGAAGCAGCCCGTCTCGCTCCAGCCAGCTGCCCCCACTGCAAAGAGGTCCGCGGCTTGCTCCGACTGCGGCAAGACGTCCACGCAGAGGATGTCTCTCACGATGCATCAGAGGAGCCATAGATGCGGGGGGGCTCTCTTCCCCCGTGTCTCAGGAGAAGGAGCCCTGGGGTGAAGAGGGAGCCTGGCAGGCCACCTGCATGACTGCTGCAGCTTCCGATGGTCCTCCACAGTGGGAGCTTGGCTGTCTCTGCACGAGCCGAGGGTGGCTACATGCCCGAAGCCGCTTTTGACTGAGTCAGACGGCTCGTCCGCCTAGGTCATATTGTCTGCACTGACTGGCAGTGGTTTGCCAAAGTTTGAAAAGGGGGACTTTCCCAGCCCCGTCTGGAGATGCTGGGGGCGGAGCCCGGGACTGTCTGTACGCCGAGGGTGGAGCTACGGCCTCTTCCTTCCTGTGCTGGAAGAAGTGGGATGAAGCGCTCCTTATTATCAGTCCATCAGCTGGGGCCTCCCTGCAGGACCTGTGAAGCCAGCCACCTCAGGGCTGCCTGACCTCCCGCCTTGTCAACTGGGGCAGGGGATCGCCACTCACTGGCTGTCCAGGACTCCCAAGGAAGAGCTGGGGCCGGCCATCTCACTGTCATGCGCTCTCACCAGGAGGACCCCGATCCGGGCCGCTCCGAGCCACCAGCAGGCTTCTCTCTGGCTTGTTGCCAGTCTTGACTCTCTCGTCCAGGGCCGGGGTTCCCAACCTTGGACTACAACTCCCATCACCGGCTCCCTTTGGCTGGGGATGATGGGAGCTGTAGTCCATCAACATCTGGGAGCCCCTGCTCCAGGTCATCCCAGCAGCACCTGCTGCTCTCCTAGCCTGTGGGGCGGGGGGAGGGGGCTGGCAGCCAGGCCTCTTCGGTCTCTTCTTCTCACCTACCTCAGAGCTTCATGGGGGGGGGGCAGAGTGGAAGAGAACTTCATTGAGGATGGAGGAGGGCAGCTGGGTAGGGCGAGGGGGATGCAGAACCGTTCCAAGCAAAACCAAATATAAACACGCCTGGGTAGGTGGTCGAAAGGGAAAGGGAAAGTGTGCCGTCGAGTCGGTGTCAGCTCCTGGTGCCCACAGAGCCCCGTGGTTTTCTTTTGGTAGGATACAGGAGGGGTTGACCATGGCCTCCTCCCATGGTGATGCCTTTCAGCATCTTCCGATGTTGCTGCTGCCCGATAGAAGTGTCTGGGAAACATACCAGTGGGGATTCGAACCGGCAACCTTCTGCTTGTTAGTCAAACATTTCCCCGCTGCGCCACTTCAGGTGGTAGGTGGTTTAAGGTTGTGTTCGAGCTGTGGGGGTGGGTGGGTTCAAGTCCCACTCCAGGAGGCACCTGCTGCTCTGTCTGCATCCCCGGTGCGTGGCCACAGCCTGCACACACTGTCCCTGAAAATTGATTTTGAAGCAGTACAGTCAATCTGTTGGTTTTTACTGATTTTTTTAATTTAAAAAATCCCCCCCCAAAGTCCTATAAGTGGCTTGTTTCACGTCTCCTCTCTCCCTTGGGGCTGGCCGTGCAGTTTTCTATCCTCTGCCTTGGGCACCGTAATTAATCTGCGGGATTCTCTGCCCTGGGATGTGGTGACGGCCACCAGCTTGGATGGCTTTCAGAAGGGTGTAGACAGATGCATGGAGGGCAGGTCTGTCAGTGGCCGCTGGTCTGGTGGCTCTAGGCCCCCTCCAGCCTCAGAGGCAGGGTGTTGCTCAATCTCTGCTTTTACGTCCTTATAAGGCGTGCTTGCAACACCCCTGCCCTCACTGGGCCCCCAATTATCTTTCTTTAGAATATTTAGAGACTGCTTTTCACTCAAAAGCATCCTCAGAGTAGTTGGCACAGCAAAAGGGGTGCAAAGATTATTCCCTGTCCCCCAAAAGCTCAGCATTCGGGGAGATCCCAGCAACAACCGCCCCTGGGAGGGAAGCTACGCTGGGCTGAGGACAGGGACGGCTGCTCCCCGCTTGCAGAAGCCAAGAGAGGCACCACTTGGAAAGGCCAGCAAGCAGCGACTCAACTGCGTGCTCCAAGAGGGCCTTTCATAGGAACAGAGGCAGCTGCCATAGACTGAGTCAGGCCCTTGGTCCACCTAGCTCAGTCTTGTCTTCACAGACTGGCAGCGGCTTCTCCCAGGTTGCAGGCAGGAGTCTCTCTCCCAGCCCTATCTCGTTGGAGATGCTGCCAGGGAGGGAACTGGGAACCTTCAGCTCTTCCCAGAGTGGCTGTGTCTGTGTGCCCTGCTGGGGAAGTCAGAGGCGGCTGGGGGGTGGAGTTGGCTGCTCTTGGGGTTTAGTGGAGGGGGGATAGCAGGGATGGAGCTGGTCCTTCTCAGCTGCTCTGGCTGTCGGGGTGGTTCTTGTGGAGTGCGCCTTCTGCCCTCCTGAATTGGCAATGGCGCCACGGCTCTTTGGGCAACAGCCGTGCCCGCCAAAGTGACTGCCTCTGCAAGATGCAGCAGCAACAGTGACTGGCACAGCAGAGGACCCTGCATAGTGTGCAGCCGGGGGCACTGCTCAGTACGGACCTGGTGGCCACTCTCCAAGAGGGCACTGTGACTACCCCCAAGGGAAAAGAGGGTCCCTTCTAGTTCTAGTTCTGAAATTTGGCACAGGTGTAGGTCAGGTTATCGGGACTCTGTGTATTGATTTTGAAGCAGATCAGTCAATCTGTTGGTTTTAAATGATTTTTTGAATTTAAAAAATTCCCCCCAAAAGTCCTATAAGTGGCTTGTTTCATGGTAGAAGATTACAAAAACTTGTGGTACTGAAGCCTCCCCGCCCCCCTCAGACCACCATTTTACCCCCACGTAAAGGAATTTGCCCTTTGTCTTCACGAAGAAGTGCAACATGCCCACTTTTGCCCAACACTTTACATTTGCAGAGTGGCTGGGCTTTAGAGTTCTGAAATTGGGCACATATGCAGTCCAAGATGGCAGGACTCCGTGTATTTTCATTTCAATGAAATTGGTCAGTCCTGTGGTATAGAGTGCTTCACATCTAATGAAAGCAGAACTGTTTCAACTGAATAAATGAAACACCTTTAGAAAAATAAAAAATAAATGCACTATGTTTGTTTATTAATTAAAATTTTTTAATATACCGCCTCCTCCAAAGACTCTAAGTGGTGAACAATACCAATACCAATTAATTAAAATAAAATAATAATAATAGAAGTCTGGATAAAACAAACCAGTCAATAACACTACACCTGTCTGACTGTGTAAACAAGAAACAATAAAATAATTAAAAGGCAAACATCTGGTGAAACAGATGGGTCTTAAGAAGGGCCTTAAAAGCAGCCAGGGAGGGGGCTGAACGAAGCCCGGGGGAAAGAGTGTTCCAAAGCAGAGGGGTGGCCACAGAGAAGGCCCTGCTACGGGCCCAGGCACCACACACTGCACCAGGGCCAGGACACTAAGGAGGGCCGGCTGAGAAGACCTCACAGGCTGAGAGAGGCGGTCCTGGAGATATACAGGTGAGAAGTCCAGAAGGGTTTTGTAGGTGAGAACCAGCACTTTGAATTGGACTTGGAAGCGAACAGGCAACCTGTGCAGCAACCGTAACTGAGGTGTGACACTCTCAAATCTACAGCCACCCATGAGGGGCAGGACGCTGCCTTCTGGACGAGCTGAAGCTTCCGTGAATCGTTTTCAAAGGCAGCCCTAGTTCCAAACACGAGTGACTGTTGCCAGGGCCTGCTGGTCGGGGAAAAGCCATAACTGGCGACCCAGCCTTAGCTGGGCAAAGGGCCCCCTGGCCATGGCCTCCTCCGCCTGCTGTTCAAGCAGGAGCCGTGAGCCCAACAGGACCCCCAGATCACGAACCGTCGCTCTCAAGGGAAGCGCAACCCCGCCAAGAGCTCAACCCGCACACGGCACCTGGCCGGATCGCAGACTGAACAAGAGCAACTCGGTCTGGGCGGGACTGAGCCGGAGCTTGTTTGGGCCCATCCAGGTCCCCGACAGCCTCTCGGCTCAGCGTCCAAGTGGGTCTGCGATCCCCAAGGTCTGCATGAGAGCGCTGGCTGGAGCAAGGGGCAGCAGGGGTGGCGGCTGCAATTCTCCATCCTCCTGCGGGCCCAAGTGGGTGCGGTATTTGAACTGTGGAGCAAGGGACAAATATTGTGTCCCAGTCAGTTGGTGAAGGGCCAAGGGGCTCTGTGAATCCACTGGATTCTTTTCGTCACGGAAAATCCACTGGGTTTTCTTTTTCCGGGCAAATGCATCCTGGTCAAGATCTGTAGGCTTGTGGCGCATGACCAAGAAGATGTACGGATCCTGGGGGTGGGGTGGGGGGGTTGTGTGGTCTCCCCCTTCTGGCGGGGAAACCGAGGAGAGGCTGCTCCTGTTGCAGCCGCCGGGAAGCTCCGCAGGCCCAGGGTCCAAAATTGCCAGACGGCGCCTCTGCGTCCGCACCCCCGCCGCTTGTCCGCTGCTAGAGACCCGGGGTACGGAGGCGGGGGGAGCAGGATTCGCCCTCCCCGCAGCAGCAAAAAGAAGAAGAAGATGCGAAGGGCGCAGGAAGCAGCCCCGGGAGCAGAGCTGCAGGCAGCGCAGCGCCGCGGGCGGAGGAGCGGGGCTTGGCCGGCCGGCTGGCCAAGCGGATCCGGTTCACGAGCTGGCCGTGGCCGGAGGAGGAGAGCCGCCTCCCGCCCGCCTGCCCGCCCTCCATCCACAGCGCAGCCTCACTAGCAGCAGCGGGCACTGCAGCCGACTCGGCCTCGGCCTGGCTCGGCTCCATCGCGGCCAGCTGCTCCGCGACGCGCCCCGCTTCGCTGCCTGCCTGCGCCGGGCCGGCCAAGCCAGGCCGCCGAGCGCCCCGCTCCAGCGCCCGGCCGCAGCATGAGCCTCCGCCGAGGGCCGTCGGGGGAGAGCGCGCCCGCCCCGGTAGGCCTCCCTCCCTCCTGCCGGGCCCACCCTGCGCGCCTCCAGGGGCGCACCCGCCCAGGCGGCGCTTGCGCTCCCTTTCCGCCTTGGAAGGTGCGGGGGAGCAACAGCCGCCGCCACCCTGGGGCGTGTGCAGAGTGCTTCCGCAGCTGGGCGTGGGGTTTGAGCTGCGCGGCAAGCAAGCAAGGCTGCCGCTCCCGGCGGGATCCAAAGCTCCCCGGGATAGGAAATGGCCGGGCCCAGAGTGGCAGCAGGCTCGCTCCCCAGGCAGCCGTCTCCAGGTACACACCATGCAGCACCTGTAGTCGGTCAGTGCCTGCCCCAGAGAGCTTACAGTCTGCGCAGCAGAGGGAGGCGAGGCGAGGCTGCAGCTAGACTGGAGCCACGGGTGGTGGGGCCCCAGCAGGGATGGAGGGCGTTAGTCGGAACCGCGGAGGGAGAGCGAGCGAGGACGGAGGCGGCGCGCGGAAGGCTCAGGGAGGCCTTCCAAGGGAAATGGCCAGCGTCGTTCTCTTCCCCCGCAGGAAGGCTGGTCTCTTGGCCTGGCTTCTGGGCAGCGGGCTTTCTGGTTTGGAGGAGGAACCTTGACGTTCCCCTTTGCCGCCGCCCGGGAATCCCCCCCGCTTGCTAAGCAGGGTCTGCCCTCATTTGCATTTGGATGGGTGACTACATGCCAGCCCGTCTCCTGCAAGGAATTCTCCGGGGCGGGGCGTCGCTCAGGGGCGGAGCCTCTGCCGGGCACGGCATGCAGAAGGTCCCAGGTTCACTGCCTGCCCGCATCTCCTGATAGGGCTGGGAAAGAAGGACGACCCCCCCCCCCACGCCCTGAACCCTGGAGAGCTTGTCAGGGGAGAGTAGACCAATCCATAGAAGGGGGAGGAGGCCCATCAGTGCCTGCTAGTCTTGACAGGATGATCATAGAACCTCCATGCGGAGAAGCACTCTACCTCTGAATGCCAGTTGCTGGGTGAGGGGAAGCAAGGGCAGGGCAGGGCTGTTGGCTCCAGGCCCAGCTTGTGGGCTTCTCTGAGCTCTCTAGCTGTTGCTGGACGGCAACTCCCATCATCCGCAGCTGCAGTAAATTGTGGCTGGGGGAGATGGGGGTTGTAGTCCAGCAACAACGGGCGACACCCCCGCCCCAGCTGCACACCCCTGGATGGCCCAGCAGGGCTCCCCTTCAGCGTCCCCTCTCACAGGGGTCCCCAGATGTTGCGGACTACAACTCCCAGCATCCCCAGCTAGCTGCAGTGGCTTTGGCTTGGGGGTTGTGGGAGTTGCCGTCCACGGCCTCTGGGGATCCCTGTGAGAGGGGACGCTGCTCCCGCTGAGCTGCTGTGATTTGAGATGTCTCGGGAGGTCCCGCCTGCCCTTCCTGTTCCTGCTGCCCACCCGGAGCCTGCAGAGGAAAGCTCCGGGGTCCGCGGAGGGGCCTCCTGGGCTGAGCCAGGCTTGCTCTCTGTTTGCAGCAGGCCTGGGTGACCCTGGAGGACGTCACGGTCTCTTTCTCCCCGGAAGAGTGGGCCGGCCTGGACGAGTGGCAGCGGGAGCTTCACCGTGACGTCATGCAGGAGAACTATGAACTGATCACCTCGCTGGGTAAGGGGGGCTGTTTCCGTTCCTTCTCTCCCAGTGGCAGGGAGTTCTGAAGCCCACTGGGGACGGCATCACCTGCTGTTGCCCACCAACCCCAGTTCACTTGGGTTGGGCAGAGCCAGGGGCTGGTCACATGACCCAGCCGACATCCTGTGGTTCTCGCTACTTTGCATCTCGGCAGAATCTGCTCAGCCACCTAATGGCGCAGCAGGGAAGTAACTTGCCTAGCGAGCCAGAGGTTGCCGGTTTGAATCCCCGCAGGTCTGTTTCCCAGCAGTAGTGATCTAGGAAGATGCTGAAAGGCATCATCATCTCATACTGCGCAGGAGGAGGCCATGGTCAACCCCTCCTGTATTCTACCAAAGGCAACCACAGGGCTAATCTGTGGGCTCCAGGAGGATTCGACACCGACTCGACAGCACTACTTTACTTTACTTTACTTCTTCAGAATCTGTTCTGGGCTTCTGGTCCCTCCTGTCCTTTGTGTCTTTGAGTTCATTTTATGCAGGTAAGAATGCAGGAGGTCCCTGGATGTTGTTGCACTACAACTTCCATCACCCCTCACCACCATGACCACAGGCTGGGGATGATGGTAGTTGTGGTGCAACAAAACCTGGAGACCGAAGTTTGGAGCCCTCACCTGTATTGGATCAGACCCCTGCTAACTGGGCCAAGACGAGGCGCCTTTCAAAGTGGCGATTCTCTTTATATGTAGCAGGAGGAGAGCAACTGGCCTCATCCAGCCCCAGCACAGCAACCCTCCAGTGGCTGTTCTTGGTGTCTACCATGTATCTCTTTTTTAGATTGTGAGCCCTTTGGCAACAGGAAACCCTCTACTCATTATTATTATTTTTCTATGTAAACCGCTTTGATAACTTTTTTGTTGGAAAGTGGAATATACATTTAAATAATAATAATAATTAATAATTAATAAATAAAGACCATGGCCTGCCTGGTCCAGCATTCTTTTCCCATCAGTTGCTAGCCAGGTCTCTGTGGGAGGCTCACCTGAGAAAGAGAAAATGGAGAGGAGCGTTTTTCTCTCTCTCTCTGAAAATTTGGAGTTCAGCATTAGCCGAGGGAACTTTGCTGGCTTTTGGTTCAGGACTAATAAACTAAAATTCTTTCAGAACTTGAAATGTGTCACAGATCAGTGGCAGTTGACACCAGTTTAGTCAACGTTGGGAAAGGTTCAGGCAGGTCCAGAGGTGTAGCTCTAATTGAGTGGATGGGTTCAAAGAACCTGACACCCAACCTGCTTTGGAATCTGCATTGTTCTGTGTTCTTTCACGATCTTGGATTTGAGATGTTTTTAAGCGGCCCTTTGTGCAAAACTGCAGAAGTCCTCATCGGAATGTGGGTTTTCTCTCTCTCTCTCTCCTCTTTAGCAGGCTGCGATATCCGAGTGAAGGAGGAAGAGGCGTGTCCTGCTGAGGACGACATCCAAGTGTGGGTCCTGGCGGCGGCGGCGGTGGAGGAGGAGGCGGTTCTCCAGGGCTTGAAGGCGGAGAGCGGAAGTCAGCAGCCCAGCAGGCCGCATGGAAGGGCGGAGGGTGTGGGGTGGGAAGGGCTGGTGCCCCAGAGAGCGGCGCCCGGGGCGGAGGGCCCCCTCACCTGCCCGGACTGCCACAAACGCTTCAAGAGCCAACTGGCCCGCCTGACCCACCAGCGGGTCCACACGGGGGAGCGGCCCTTTGCCTGCCCCGAGTGCGGGCGCTGCTTCACCCAGCGGCAGCACCTGGGCACCCACCGGCGGGTGCACGGGGAGGAGCGGCCCTTTGCCTGCCCCGAGTGTGGCAGCGCCTTCCGCCTGCAGAAGCTGCTCCTGACGCACCAGCGCAAGGCCCACTCCGGGGAGCTGCCCTTGGCCTGCCCGGACTGCGGCAAGCTCTTCAACCACAAGCACCACCTCATGACTCACCGGCGGGTGCACACGGGGGAGCGGCCCTTCCCCTGCCCGGACTGTGGCAAGAGCTTCACCCAGAAGCACCACCTGCAGACCCACCAGCGCGGCCATTCGGGGGCCCGGCCCTTCCCCTGCCCGCAGTGCGGCAAGACCTTCAAGGACCGGGCCGGGGTCCTGATGCACCAGATCGTCCACACGGGCGCCAGGCCCTTTGCCTGCCAGAGCTGCACCAAGATCTTCAGCCACAAGCACCACCTGGTGATCCACCAGCGGGTGCACACGGGCGAGAAGCCCTTCTCCTGCCAGGTGTGCCGGAAGCGCTTCACCCAGAAGCACCACCTCCTGAGCCACGAGCGCATCCACACCGGCGAGCGCCCCTACCACTGCCAGCAGTGTCCCCGCAGCTTCAAGGACAGGATCACCCTCAAGCTGCACGTGCGCCTGCACACGGGGGAGAAGCCCTTCTCCTGCGCCCGCTGCGGGGAGAGCTTCCGGCTGCGCAAGGCACTGCTCTCCCACCAGCGGGCTCATGACGCCCCCGCCCAGGTCATCTGCACAGAATGTGGCGAGAGTTTCCCGCGCATGCGCAGCCTGGCTGCCCATAGGCGGCGGGTGCATCCCATGGCCCCAAAGGAAACGGTCTCCCAGCCCGGATTGGCTGGTGGCCAGCTTGAGTTGCAGGCCCGTAGGGAGGGGGCCCAAGGTGACCAGTGTGGACAGGGCTGGGCTGGGCCCCCGTTGCTCCTTGGGGGCCACAGGGAGACAGGGCAGCCCGATGAGACTCATGCGTGGCTTGCCTTGAAAGACTCCCAGGGTGTGCCTGCTTCAAAGATGCCAACACTGTGAAGAGTAGGTTGGCTGGAAAAGAAAAGAAAAGACACCCCTGGTCATGTGTTCCTTCTTGGTTTTGCAGACTCCAGAGCCCGTCCTCCGCTTTGGTTCCCATTTCCTGGCCTCGGATTTCCACTTGAGTGCAGAACCAACCCACTCAGGAGCTCAGATTGCTCAGCTTCCAGTGGCGTGGGTGTGTGTTTGGGGAGGGGGTCCTTTTGTGGATCTAGGGAGTGCGCTGGAAATCCTGGTGCTCCCACTTTCTGTGGGGTGGCAGTGGGGGGTGGGGATAAGGCTTGTTGTATTTCTGTGCCCTTTCCCCGTCATTAGCAAGATGGACGCCCCCAAGTGCCCTTTTAGCTACAAAGAACTTTGGGTGTGACTGAAGTTCCACCCTGCTGGCTGCTAAAGTTCCTTTTACAGAAGCCCGAGGAGCAGAAATTTAGCAGGTGAAGCTTTTCCTGTCCTTTGCTCCACACCAGAGTGCTTTGCAGATGACACACTGCAATGATGTCACGACATGTCCGCTAATTGTGCTTCCCTACTGCCTGTGTGTCAACATCGCAGTCCCTGCGCTGTCAGCAAGGGGCCGTTCACATTTCCGATGCCGCCTTTTAGATTGAATCCTTCCGTTTTAGTCCTACAACGTTGCGTGTGCGTTGCAAATACATAGCTGTATGTTCCCGTTGTAGGAGGGTTGCACAAGGCATTTGTGTTTTCACAATGATCCTGCCAAGCATTTTACTGCTGAACAGCGCGTCATCTGGAAAGCACCCAGGAATGCCTCACCTGTTGGATTTCTGCTTCTTGGGTTCCTGTGAAAAGCAGGCAGGGTCAAGGGAAGAGGAGCAGGGTCAGGGCAGGGGGTAGGCGCTTGCGAGGCAGAGTGGCTGTTGCTTTGTGTGGCACATTCACAGGTCCAGGCAGGCAGGGGCCCAGGCCAACCAGGGAGTTTTACGCACAGCAGGTTTTACTGCGAGTTTACAGGGAGGCTTTACTGCAAACTCGAAGTTATCCCCCCAAACCGCCGCAAATAGTGGATTTTTTAACCCCGGATATAAATCGGGCTACACTCTTAATGTGCAGTGAAAAACCCAAATTGTGTGTGAACTGCTCCCCAGTAACTCACAGGGACTTCGGGGTAAATCTGGCTGAAATGTGAATGCACCCCTGCTCCATTCCGGAGGAGAGGTGAGTGAGAGGGCTTCAAAAGCCCCAGGTGAAAAGCTTCCAGGTGAGGCGCTCCAAGTGATTGCCGGGGCCCGAGTGTGGAATCTGGCCAGCCCTTTAGCGGCACTGGACAGGAGCACCCACAGTGGCAGCCCGCCAGGGAAGAGGGCAAAAGAGCAGCAGCCAACGCCGAGGGAGGGTCCCAGAATCATAGTTTCCATCCTTCATGGGGGGAGATTTCTAGTCCACCCTGCGAGGGCTCCTCTGTTTTGAGAAGAACTGCATGAAGAACGGCGTGGCTTTCTTTGCAGAGCAAACGGAGGGGCAGGGGTGTGTGGGGCTGGGCCTCCTCTGGGGACCCCTAGCGGGTGGGCCTGCTTTGGCTTTGGCGGTTGCTTTTCTCCTGGCTGCTGGCAGTGTGAGTGTGCCCAGGGAGGCGGGAGGGAAGAGGCCCCAAAGCCGTCACAGCTCATCCTAACAAGCCAGGGAGATGCCAGTGGAGGGGTGCCCAGGGAGGGAAGCGCAGCTGCCACTGCTCCCCAGCAGTAGTGGGAAGACCTGCAGACCTGCCGTCCATCAGGTAGAGCTATGGTTAATTGTGCAGCTCTACCTGACAGCTGACCAGCCTGCGGGCAGCGCAGCTCTCGGGTTGGAGGCAGAGGAGCACCTTGAGCTGCCGGGGAGCAGAGGCAGCTGCGCCTCCTTGGAGGACCCCCTGGGCTCCTTAGGCAGAGCTGCTAGTGCCCCAAAGAATTAAGGTCGCCTGTGTGGGGTTCATAGGAGGTGGGGCTCAGCTGGAAGGGCAGGAGGGCATGTCCGCCACCTCCCAGGCTGGGCTCCCACTTTGGGGTTGTGCAGCAAAGGTGAGGACCTGGGAACAAAACGGCAGAGTGGCCGGAAAGGTGGGCTGTACACGGGCAACGGAATGTGCGCTTTTCTTGTGACCATCATTTTGGACTCTTCGGTCCGGCTCTTCAGCGGAAAAGTCCTCCAAGCCGTTGACGTTGCAGAAGGAATAAGTGCCCCAGAGGGACCCCTCTCCCTGGGAGCCGAGGGTGCTGTGCTGGGCCCGGCAGAGAGCAGCCTTCTCCCCCGGCTAACGAGGAGAGAGCCCCTTTGGCCGGCTAGCGGGGCTGAAGCCGTGTGAGCTGGGGGCAGGAGTGGCGTGCCTTGGTGGGACGCGAGGCCGCTCGCACTTCCTTCCGAGCTCTACACGCCCAGCTGCATCGCTCAGAGCCTCACTTGCCACTCGGCTCGCGCCTGCCAAGGCTGATGGGCAGCTGGGTGGGGAAGAGGAATGGGAGACCACCTGTGAGCCCTGGAAGACCTTCCCCTCAGGATGGGGCCGCTTGGGAAGAGCACCTCCATGCCGAAAGGGAGGCCGAGGGAGCAGGAAGTGTCTGCACACACTGGACCGGTGGGAGGAAGCATGAACGGTCCCCTTTGCTAAGCAGGGCCCACCCTGGTTTGCATTTGGATGAGGGACTGCAAGTCCTTCCCCTTAGGGGAGGGGGCCACAGCTCAGGGGAAGAGCCCCTGCCTGCTGGCATGCAGAAGGTGCTGAGTCCCCTCCCTGGCAGCAGCTCCAAGAGAGGGAGGAGGCAAACTTTTGCCTGCAGTCTTGGAGGAGCCGCTGCCAGTCTGGGTGGACAATCCTGAGCTGGATGGACCAGTGGTCTGACTCAGTATGTGGCAGCTTCCTCTGTTCTTCTCCTGGGGTGCTTTTATGGGCAGAGGTCAGTGTAGGAGAAGGGGGTAGTGTAGCTGTGCCCTTGACGCGACTGTGTCCTTGGTGGTTTCCGGAAACCTTTGAGAAGATGCCCAGTGCCATGAGAGAGTGGCGTCTTTTCCGCACACAGCCTGCTTGGCTCATCTCCTCTCTGCTTTCACTCGCTCGGCACGGTGTGTCTCCCCTGCTTCCTTGAAGCTCCTTCCCCCCCCACACCCCCTTGGCCTCCCTGGCCTGCAGAAGCCCGGCCCTGGCTTCTGGGGGCAAAATAAAGCGAGTCTTTTGTGAAGCTGTGCAGGGTGATTTATTGAACGGGAACCTCTGTGCTGTCTCCTGTAAAGCGAGGGCGAGGTCCAGCGGGAGGGAGGCCATCGGGGCGGAGGCTCCTCTCCTCTGAAAGGGGATGGGCTTCCTCCTGCAGCCACACGGTCAGCGCCTGGAGAAGTCACCACCTGCAGCAGGGGAGAAAGGGAAACCAAGGGGGTGGTGAGGTTTGGGGTGTGTGTGTGTGTGTGTGTGTCAGAGCCCTGCGTTCAAGGCCTGGCACCTCCAGTGGAAAGGATCTCAAATCATTGGACTGGGAAAGACTTCAGTCTCCTTGAAGAGCAACTGCCGGTTGGGGTCGGTAGTCCGGGAGAAGATGGACCAATGGGCGGACTCTGTCAGGCAGCTTCAAGAAATAGCAGTTGGCAAGTCACTCCCAGCATCCTTTGCAGCTTTCCGAAGCAGCCTGGGGCACACAGGGTGGCCCAATCCTGCCAGCAGCCAAGTTTGGATCACTTCATGGAGGAGAGGTCTATCAACGGCTACTAGTCGGAGGGCTACAGGCCACCAGTTGCAGGGGGGTCACAGCAGGAGAGAGGGCCTGCCCTCAACTCCAGCCTGCGGGCTCCGCAGGGGCATCTGGCAGGCCACTGTGTGAAACCGGAGGCTGGACTAGATGGGCCTCCTTGGGCCTGATCCAGCCGGGCTGTTCTTCTGTTCCGCTCTGCAGGGGCCCTCCTGGCTCTGGGAGACCCACACTCGCTTTCTCCAGGGCAACTCGAGATGTTTCTTGCTGCGCTTCTGAGCGCCAAAGGCAACAAGGAAGAGCCAACGAGGCTTCTGCAGAGGGAATTCCTGCCTCGCCACCCTTTGGGAGCGGAGAGGGGTGCTGCGGAGGCAGATGGTGCACACCAGGGCGTAAGATAGGCTGGCGGCAAAGTCCCTCAGCAAAGGCGCTTGAGGAAACGTGGCAGTAATCGAGAGAAAGGACAGGGCCTTTCACGGACTGGGAACTGGTTAGAGAACAGGAAGTGGAGAGTAGTCCAGACAATGAACAGATGGAACTCACTGCCACAAGATGTGGGGACGGCCACTAGTTTAGAAGGCTTTAGGCTGCTCCGCTTCATGAAGGGGGAGAAAGTCATGGGTGGCTGCTCGTCCTGAGCGCCAAATGGCTCTTCCGCTGGCGGTCTCCGCCCATCCCTTGCTGCCTGGGGGGTGGGGGGGAGGGCTCACCTTGGCAGCTGCTGCATTCGCAGCTGTGGATGACGGGCAGCACCACGGGCTCCGTCTCCCCGTTGCCGCACTGCAGGTTCAGGATGCGCACGGGGCTGACCGGGTCCAGGCGGTAGCTGCAGCAGTCGCACAAGGTCTGCAAGTAGGGCTCCTGCAAAGGGGCCCCCAAGGTGGGTGGTCACTGCCGGGGCTGCCCCTGGGGGGGAGGGGAGGGGGCGGCCCCCTTTCCGATGGGGACGGAGCCGGCGCAGCAGGGGCGCCGGTGCTCGCGCTTACCTCGGGGATGACGTTGGTGTGGGAGGCGCACTGCCCGCGGCAGAAGCTGACCTCCACGCCCGCCAGGAAGCAGCGTCCCTTGGTGATGTTGCGCAGCTCCGTGAGACGCTGGCACTGGGGCCGGGACTCTTCTGCGGGGGGAGAGAGAAGGACTAGGGCCAGCCCAGGCAGGCGGAGGGCTTGGCGGGGGGGGACCTCATGCCAGGCACGGCCTCGGGCCAGCATGTTGGACCCCCCACCGCCCTGCAAAACCGGCAGTGCCTGCCTGTCCGTCCTGGACACTGCCCAGGCATTGGGCAGTGGGTTGCTAATGGCCCCCAAGGAGGAGGAGGAGGAGGAGGAGGAGGAGGCGGAGGCCCAGCCCCAAGGCGTCCCTGTGACCCCCTCAAGGGCTCCTCCCAAGGGCGGGTAGCTGCTTGGGCGGTGCCAAGTCGTGCATCTGGGGTTGCACACGGATCCCGGCTGGCCAAGGCCTTGGAGGAGCTGGGAGATCTCTTCCGAGGCACCTGGCACAGCCTGGCCAGCAAACGCAGGACCAAAGCGGTGGCATCAGCAGGCTGGGAAGCCCTCCCCCCCCTGCCCCCGCACCGCTGCCGAAGCTGCCACTGGCTCCCTGCGCGGGGAGAGAGACCTACCCACGAGCTCCTCCCTGCACACCGGACAGCAGCTGTTGGCCTCCCGGATCTTCACTTCTCCCTGCAGAAAGAGCAGAGAGGCCTGCGTTTGGGAGCAGGTGGCACTGCCCGGCAATGCAGGGCTTGAAGACAGTCATGCCCTGCCTTTCGGGGGGAAAGGTGGCAGGTGCTTTACACACCGCTGACGAGCCTTTCTGGGGAGGGAGCTCAGCAGATGATGGAGCCACCACCACAAAGGCCCTCTCTCTGGCCAAGCCACTGGCCACTGGCCGGCGGGCATCTAGAGGAGCCCCCCCCCGCCCACCAAACCCTCTTGGCACGCAGGCAGGTAGATGTGGATCCTCCACTGGGCCGGGTCTCCCAAGCCAACCCCAGCATGCCGCCTTGGGCCGCTGAAGAGATGCCCCCCCTCAGCTGGTCCCTCCCAGCTTGCCCAAAATGCAGCCGCTCCAGAACGAACAACCTGCCTTCCAAGACAGGCCCACCCACAGACCAGGCATTGATGATGGGATCACTCGGATGTTTCCAGAGATGGGAGACTCGGACAGGGCGCCGTCTGTCCAGGGAAGGCCACAGTGGGCACACCAGATGGAGAGAGACTCTGTGACCCCCCCTGCCCCCTGCCCTGGCCACTTGGGCCTCCAGTGGCAAAACAGGCTGGCTTCATGAGGTCTGTGTTAGCAAGGGTGATTTCTTCCCCACTGCCTTAGAAAAGGGGAGAGAGACCCCCCCACACACACACCCCCAGGGCCCCTTCGGAGCAGTACCTCAAGGCAGGTGAGTTCCGGGCAGCTGGCCTCACACAGCACCCTCCCATTCAGGCAACGGCAGAGTTCACAACCGTGGAGCCACTCGGTACCCGGCTGGGGGGTGGAGGGGGAAAGAGAAGGTGTGAAGGCTTTAAGCATTTTGACCCCACTGTTCAATTAAAAAATAAATAAAAATCCCAGGACAGCAAACAAGCACAAAGTTACATGGTACAAGTTAAACAATAAATCCATCCAATAATATAGTGACAATGTGAGATATCCAATGACAGAGAATACAATGCACACAGAAGAGAAGCTTTAAAAGGCCTGGCGAGACCAAAAGGTCTTTGGCCAGCAGCTGACTGCTCAAGAATTCGGCACCAGGTGAGCCTCCTGGGGGAAGGGAAGGAGCCACCACCAGAGAGGCCCTTCCCCAGTGCCCCGATCCCTGCTGGTGGGTGGGGGCAGCCAAAAGGAGGGCCTTCAGTGGGGCCCTTACAGTCTCCTGGGCAGCAGTGGGGGCTCGTTCTAATAAAGAGATGGGGCAGGGAGGGCACCAAAGGGGGCTCAGCTGCCTCTCCTTCCTGGAGCTCCTTCCACCCCACCCTGCCTAGAGCCACACTGCCCCCAGGCTGAGCATTCGTCACCAGGCGGAGCTTGCGTGATCGGCCTGACACTCGGCCAGGCTGCAGGCAGCACGGGGGAGAGAGAAGAGCAACCAGAGCTTCTGGGAAGCAGAGGACTTCTGCCCACTTCTGCTGGGCAGGCTCCTACAGAGAGCTGGGTGTGGCGGGGCCTGCGGGGGTGGGTGGGTGGGTGGGGGGAGGATTGCCTGCTTCCTTCGCACTGGGATGCGCACAGTGGCTTTCCTGGGACTTTGGGAAGGGGCAAGCCGGAAGCCTACAGGCCCAGGTCATGGGGACGGGGCCCCCTGGCCTGGGTAGTCCAGCCTCCCCCCGCCCCGTGCATCTGCCAGTGCTCACACTCACCGAGTAAAGCTGGCCTCCGTGCTCGCACTCGCAGTGGGCCGCGGTGACGCAGCGCCCGCTCCTGGCCCGGTAGTGCCCTGCCTGGCACACACAGCCGGGGGTGGCCTCCCTGCTGCAGTTCTGCGGCGGATCCTCGTAGACTTGCCGGCAGCTCCGCTCACACGGGGGTCCTGGGGGGCCGGCTCCAAGCCAGCGTTCGCCTCCGGGGCAGGCTGCATCCGGGGAAGACGGCGGGCCCAGGTGGGTCAGAGCCTCCCACTCGGCCCCTCCGCCCTGGACCTCTCCTAGCCTGTCCGGCCGGGGCTTGGCCAGGCTTGGCCCCGTCCCAGCCACAGGGGCGCCCAGGGACCCCGGAAGCTGCCTGGTACCCAGCCAGGCCCTGGGGCCATCGGGGCGCTTTCCAGATTCACCCCTCCCTCAGGCTCACGGCGTATCTGCTCAGTGGGCTTCCGTACTGCTGGGTGGTGGCACCGCAATCCCTACACTGCCAGCAGGCTGCCCTTCGCATTTCAGATGCCTTGTTGTTTCGGATTTCATCACTGCGATTTAGTGCTATAACGCCGTATGTCCGTTGCAAAAAAAGTAGCTGTATTTACCCGTTGTAGATTCTGGGGGCTGCTTTCAATTTGATCCTGCCAAGCCGAAGCATTTTGCCACGGTTGTAGCAGGCAATCTGGGAAGCGCCCAAGCTCAGTAGCATTGCCTGCTCTGACCGGCAGCAGCTTCTCCAAGGTTTCAGGTGGGAGTCTTCCCTCCCTACCTGGAGGTGCTGCTGCCAGGGGTCACACCCAGCACCGGCTCTGCCCCTGAGTGGCTTACGTGGGTCTCCCCTCCAGGCACTGACCACACCGAGACCTGCTGAGCTTCAGCAAGATGGCTGTGCTCTGAGATTAGGGCTGGGCAGACTGGGCCCTCCAGCCGTTGTTGGCCTACAACTCCCAGCATGCCCAGCCATAAAGCTGGGGGTGCTTGGAGTTGTAGGCCAATGCCTGCAGGAGGGCCGGGGTGGAGCAGCCCTGCCAGAGAGCCCCCTTCCCGAGCTCTGTGGCCCAAGGGCACACGGCCAGCGAGGGGCTTCTCCTCCCAGCTGCCCAGGATAGCAGCCAGAAGCTGCAGCTGCCCCCCAGCCTCCCACTCTCCATGGGGCAGAGAGAATGTCAGGGGGGGGAGTGCAGGGCGATGGGGCAGGGAGCCCAGACTCACCGCAGTTGGGGAGCGCGCAGGATGTCTGGCGCACGGCAGGCCCC
This sequence comes from Hemicordylus capensis, assembly GCF_027244095.1. Classification (NCBI taxonomy): domain Eukaryota; kingdom Metazoa; phylum Chordata; class Lepidosauria; order Squamata; family Cordylidae; genus Hemicordylus; species Hemicordylus capensis. The sequence goes on from NC_069662.1 coordinate 169,909,103, forward strand.
TCGCACTCGGCGCCGCCGTACAGACGCTGCTGGAGCTGGTGCCTCCGGGAGATCCGCTCCCCAGGGCCACACGTCACGGAGCAGGGGGACCAGGGCGCCCACTCCGACCAGCTGCAGGGCACTGGGAGTGGGGGGGGGAGAGCACGGGGACTAGTGTGGGGTTGCGGCAGTGGTTGAGGCGGTGGGGTGGGGTGGGAAAGAGCCCAGGGCTGGTCTGCCGGTCCCTGCCCCTGCACTTGATTCCTCTGAAGGGCGGAGCCGGAGCCCAGAAGTGGGGAGGAAGTTGTTGGAAGTGAAGGACTCTGCGCTGCCTCATGCCTCAGTGACAGAGGGGGACAGAGTAGTGAGCCAGAGGGCTAGAGGGGTCAAGACACTGGGCACCCGTTCTCTCTACTGATCTGACACGATCTCTTTGATAGCTACTCTCAGGGACTTCCTTCCTTCCTGCCTCCCTTCCCACCTCCCTTCTTCTCCCAACAGACACGCTTGCTTTTCTCTGCACCTTGTGTGCACAGAGATGCCGACAGCATCTCTCTGCATCCAGCAAGCTAGCTAGCTTAGAGATCCCATCTCTCCACTTTCCTATCTAGAATGGAGTTCTCCAATAAAGACTCCTCATATTGCTTTGAAACTATGAACTGGCTCCAAGTTTCTTTTGCTCTCAGCATGCCTGGGCAGACTCCGCTGCGTTGTGCCTCTGTGCACTCTGCTGTAATAGAAGGGTATCTCTTACCAGAGAGAATTCCCAACAGAAGTCGGCAGCTGTAGCCCAGTGGTGAGAAGGAGAGCGGGAGAGACTACTCTGCACATGCTCAGAGATGCTGGGTGTTAAGCCTCAGAGCTGAGTAGGGTCACTGAAAACGAGTCCTGGGCTGGGACCGGGGAAGATCTCCCGCTGAAGCCGGGTCTGCCTGCTCTGCCTGGCCAGCAGTCCTCAAAGCAAGGCCCGGGAGGAGGAGCGAGCCAGCAGGCTTCCTTCTTCTGCCCTCCTTCCAGGGGCTGCACCTCTTTCCCTGGGGGAGGGCCTCCTCCACTCCCTCCCATGAGTCTGCAGGCCACAGAGGATCACAGCCAAAGGGAGGTAAATGGGCAGCCCTCAAAGGGGGGCAGAGTCAGGCCCTTGGTCCCTCTAGCTCAGTGCTGTCTACACTGACTGGCAGCGGCTCTCCAGGGTTTCAGGCACGTGCCTCTCCCAGCCCAACCTGGAGATGCTGCCAGGAATTAAACCGGGGACCTCCTGCATACTCCTGAGCTACGGCCCCATCCCCTCTCGGAGGGGCTCTCAGCTGGGGAGGGGACAGCCGGGCTTGCAATCTGCCTGGAGGTCCAGCAGAGAAGCAGGGCAGTGGTGAGGGGAAGGGTCTTCTGGGGGCCTCTTACCATCACAGTCCTCCTGGGTGCAGCTGAAGACGCCTCCCCTGCAGATGCTGCAAAGACGGCCACAATCATATATCGGTTTCTACCCCTGAACCCAGCAAAGGCCCACAAGTCTCCTCTTGCAGTCCAAGGCAAAGAGCACCGGAAGAAAGTGGAGGTGATGACCCCCACCCCACCCCCACCCCTAACCTGTGGCCCCTCCTCCCTTTCCACTGCCTGGATAGAACCCAGGAGTCCTGGCTGAAAGCTCCGGGCAGCGTTCAAATGCAACCGCTTTGCATGCATTATGCAGCCAAAGTCAAGAGCTGCTGAGCTTGGGCAAGGGGAGCCTTCTGGGTAGCCTCCTCCCGCTGGCGCTCAACCCTCCCCACTTCTGCTCCCCACAGCCGCCTTGCTTACAGGTGCTCTCTCCCCCCGCCCCCCCCAGCTCACCAGCTGTTGCATTCGTGCCAAATGATGCTGCCAGGGAGGTGCTCCTGGTTCCACTCCTCTTGGGACAGGTTGGCAGCCCAGGGCGTGGCAGGCCCCAGCCCGAGCGAGCAGCGGCACTCTCCCAAGGGCACGCATGCCCCGTCCTGCAGCACCTGCTGGCCAAGAGGAGACTCAGAGTGGTCGGGGCCAGGGCAGCCTGTGCCGCTTTCGGCTCGGTTGTTCTCCACTCCGGGGGGTGGCTGGAGGTGGGCACGGCAGGCACACTCACCTGGCCCGAGGGGCAGCTGCAGCCGGGCTGGCACGCCTCCTGGAGGCACTGGCTTTCCGTGCGCAGGTCGGCGCAGGCTTGTGGGCAGGTGTTGGCACACTGGCTGTAGACCTGGGCGCCTGGGCACTCTGGCACGGCGGGGGAGAAAGGGATGGGAGAGCAGGGCATTTCAGAGGGAGTAGTGCAGCCGGGCAGAGGCTGGGCACGGTGTGGCCGTCTTCTCCCGCCCTGCTCCCAAGAACAGCTTCAGGACCATTGCGGGCCCCCATCCTGACACAGCAGGGAAGCTGCCGTGGAGTGGGAGACATAATGTGTGCACCCCACGCCACTGGATCCTGGGTCCCCAGAGGCCCAGAAGGAGTTACACCCCAAGGATGAGAGAGCTCGGCTCCTCCTAGTGGCCAGGGTGTGTTCTGCAGCCCAGCCCCGAGGATTCTCTCCTATTGCACGTTTCACCTCGGGGGAGAGGCCAGCTGTCTCTGCTGGCCATGGCGCACACGGCAGGGCTAGTCTGGGCTACCCCACCTGCTCCCCGGCAGTAGCATGGAAGAAGCGACTCACCTGGGGTGCAGTTGTGGGCACTGCATGCATGGTGCTGCCGCAGCGGGACAGGGCACGGCTCCCCCGGCGGGGACAGCAGGACGCGGCTGCGCTCAGACAGGCCTCCGCCGCAGCTGGCACTGCAGGTGCTCCACGCAGACCACTCGCCCACCTGGCAGTCAGCTGTAGAGGGCAGGGAGGCCTCAGTGGTGGCACGAGGGAGGCCCCCCTGCCTGGCGGGGAGAGGGGGGAAGGAACTCCCCAGGACTGGCCTTGGGAGAAGGCAGCTGCCCCCCAGAAGTTGAGGGGGGCCCTGGCATGGCAACGGTGGGGTGGAAGGGGGAACCCTGCCGAGGATGAGCCAGAAAAAGACCCAGGAGGGCTGCAGCAGGGAGAGGCATTCTCTTGGGGGTGGGAATCTCAGCTTGGGATCCCCGTATTGTGGGAGGGGGGATCCGAAGCTGAAGTATGGGAAAGATCTGGGCCCTACTGAGCTCAGAGGGGAGAGCCTGGGCGCTTTCCAGATTAGCCACGACAACCGTGGTAAACTGCTCTGGCTTGGCAGGATCAAATTGAAAACGATCCCCGGAATTTACAACGGAAAATACAGCTACTTTTTGGTAATGGACCTACAACATCATAGCACTAAATCGCGACAATAAAATCTGAAAGAAGGCATCGGAAATGTGAACGGCACCTTGCTGACAGCGTAGGGACTGCGGTGTCACAACACAGGAAGTACGGAAGCACTCTTAGCAGATACGCTGTGACACTGTGGGAGGGATTAATCTGGAAAGCGCCCTGCTGCTCAGGTCAAGTGGGGTTGCTTCAAAGGGGAGATGGCCTTCAGCCTAGGATGGCTGTGAGAGGGAAACTGGGTCCTCCTGTCCATCTCCAGGGCATTTTCCGGACTACGAGATTTGCAACGGGTAAAGCGTTGCAAAGTGTGATGGAATAGTGCAATGGTTTAAAACTGAGAGTAAAGCGTTATTCGGTGCTTCGCTGTATGCTGGTGGCCATTCATATTTTCTGTCCATTGCAATGTGTTTTCAAGGCAGGTCTGTCCATATTCTTCTTGAAAAGCGTTTATCTCCCACTCCTCCTGCTACATTTGGTCCAATGGAGTTGCGGTGGGCAGGGTGATGTGAAATTTTTTTTTTGTAACTTCTCGGCTGCCTTTTGCAAATCCGCCAGCAGGGGGAAGCGCCATTCCAAAACAAAAATCTAACTTTGTTTTGCATCATTCCAGTTTTGCGCAAGACAAATCGTGAAAAAATTAAAAAAAGAAAAGAGGGGGAGTGAGTGGGGTGCGTGAGGAGATCCTTTGGAGTGACAAAAACAAGGGAACTGTTTATTGGTGGTGGTGGGTGGGTGGGGGACGAAAGGGAATCCTGGGGTGAGCCAGGAAGGGGGGAAGATAGGAACTGGCGCACCTCCAGAGAAGGGAAGAGGCAGAGGGGAGGGGAGCGCTCCTCCAGTGAGAGCTGTGGGGCTGCACAGAAGTAAATGAATCATGATTCAGCTCAACGGGCTTCCTTTTAAGTAAGTGACTGTTCTCTCTCCCTGCCCTTTGCCTTGTAGTAAGCAAGTGGAATTGCACAGAAGTAAATTATTCAATGGGCTTCCTCTTCAGTAAAAAGTGCACGAGAAAGAGTTGGATTCAGAAATCTGCTCAGCTGCTCTCCGCTCCCCTTCTGTGTTGACAAGCTCAAGTTATATTGGAAGCAAGCGGAGGAGGAGGGAGGTGTGGGGTTTGGGATCTGTGGGGAGGAAAGGAGGCTGCCCATGGCTGCAGGGACGCGAAGGAGCTTCAAGCAGCCCAACAGCTGGGGAAATCCCCCTCGACTGAGAGGCCGTCAGGGACACCGAAGGACACAGAGAGCAACAGCAGCGAACCACTTGGCAGGACAAGCCACAGGCACAGGCAGCTTCAGGGGCAGGAAGGTACTCTGAGGGTAGGACTTGGGTATTTCCCTTGGGGTAGGATGTGGGTCGCCCTAGCTGCCCAGTCTCACTGATGGGCATGGAAGCTGCCAGGGTGGCCAGGCTCGGGTCAGGCACTTGGGGGTGGGGGAGAAAAAAAAACAGAGAATGATTTCTAATTAACCAATCAATTTAATTAATTCCAATCTAAGATAATCAATTAGTTAATTAATTATCTTTGTAAACTGCTTTGGGAACTTTTGTTGAAAAGTGGTATATAAAGATTCATAGTAGTAGTATCAGTAGTAGTGGGGAGGGGAGGGAGAGGGGCCATCTTGTCTGCAAGGTCCGAGCTGCAGCCCTGGGAGGCATTTGTGGGGCAGGGTTTGATGCCATGGGGCTCCCCTGCTCTGGGTCTCCCCCTGTCATTGGACTCCAACACCCATCATCCGCAGCCACAAAGAGGCTCTAGGCCAGCAGCACCTGGTGGGAGCCCTGCAGGGCTGGGCCTCTTTGCTGCGTCAGCCCAAGGAATCCCCACCGGGCTGAGATGGCCAGCAGCAGCAGGCTGGGGGTCTGGCCTGGTTGGCATGTGGGCCGTGGGGCGGTGGGACTCACCAGGGCAGGCCTCTGGGCGGCACTGGGCCACTTCCTCCATGGCGTCGGCAGCACAGGGGGCTCCCCCTCCGCTTGGGCTCTCGTGGCAGGGACGTCGCCGCAGGGAGCTGCCCCCTCCGCAGCTGGCCGAACAGGGGCTCCAGGCGGACCATTCCCCGTAGGACGGGCACTCCTGCTCCGGGCAGGCAAAGGTGCCGTTCAGGCAGGTGCTGTGAGGGGAGACAAGATGAAATCCGGGCGCCCCGAGGGCCATGGGGCGTGGCTGGAAGCAGCCCCTTGGCAGAAGCTCTGGAGAGTGCAGGTTAATGCTGGGGTTCACAATCTTGGGTCCCCAGATGTTGCTGGACTACAACTCCCATAATCCCTAGCCACAATGGCCTTTGGATGATGGAGTCCCACCCTATCTAGGTGATGTATGGCAAATTAGATATAGAAGAGCATAGCTTGAATTAAGCTATGCCATTCTGCCTAACTAGTCTCAAGGATCTGCTTTGCAGAAAAGCCCTGTCACTACTGTTTATTCCTGCTGGTAGTTTTCCCTTTCCCCAAAAGTCAGAGTAACCGCGAGTGCTGAATGTGATAAGGCTGGAATAGACTGGCTGACTGCTTGCACTTACTTATCTTGTAACCTATTCCCTAACGGCAGGAACCTTGGCCAATCACGGATGGTGACAACAATCTGCCTCTTCTATGCAGCTGTTTTCTAAAGAATATTTTAGAGTATAAATGTATTGCTCTCTGTAATGAGTTTTTGTCCTGCTTTGAGCATGAGCCAAGCAGCACCTTTGCTACATAAGAGCAAATAAAGCTTTGATCTTAAGTCCTCTCGTCTGGGCTGATTATTGGGCTCCATCTGCCCAGGAACGAACCTCCCCTATTGGAGTCAAGCGTACCCCGATAATCAAGTGGTGCCGTGACTCTGATGTGGGGTGCAGTGGGACCCCACTGGGCGGTGCGACCCCTCCGGGGCTCTCACTGGGTGAAAAGGCAAGCCAGCTGCCAGGAAGTTTCCTGGATCCTTTTTTCACAGGCAGAGCTGCCCCCGAGTGGCCACCACAAGTGTGAGGAGTCCAGAGAGGCGGATCACTGGGTGCAGCCCAGATGCGCGCAAGGGTTAGAGTCCCAAGTTGCAAGGGTTAGAGTCCCACGGAGCGGGTGAGTGTTGTGCAAGCCTAGACACTATAGACATTGCAGAGTCAGGGTCCCAATATAGTCCAGGTGCACAAGGTTGGTTAAAGTCCCACCCACTGGGTTAGAGTCCCAAGCCCCACGCAGAGATGGGGATAGCTCTGAGCAAATCGAGAGGGGAGTCATGCCCCCGTTGGAATGTGTTTTAAAGAACTGGCAGGTTCTTACGGGCGGAGACCCGTTAAAGAAAAAGAAGGTGTTTGATCTTTGTCAATATTTATGGTTTTGTTATAGATTGGAGTCTGGAATAAAATGGCTTTCAGAAGTTCTATTGCAGCTGTTATTGTTTTGCACCTGGGTGGGGAAGTTTGAGGAGCTTAAATATGTGCGCAGGCCCTTGTGGAGTTATGGTCTCAAGACCAGCTGATGAAGGGTTGTGGGTTCTGGAGACCACATTGGTCGCTGTTGGCAAGGTACCTGCCAGCCCACTGACAACAATCTGCCAGTGACAACAATCTGCCTCTTCTATGCAGCTGTTTTCTAAAGAATATTTTAGAGTATAAATGTATTGCTCTCTAATGAGTTTTTGTCCTGCTTTGAGCACAAGCCAAGCAGCACCTTTGCTACTTAAGAGCAAATAAAGCTTTGATCTTAAGTCCTCTCGTCTGGGCTGATTATTGGGCTCCATCTGCCCAGGAACGAACCTCCCCTACTGGGGTCAAGGGTACCCCAATACATCATAGGGACCCATGCTTGCGACCTCCTGATTATGAATGTCTGTGATTGGTTAAACATCTTTCACAAAGATCCTGAAGGGGTCCATGGCCCCTTGCCCGGGAGCGTGGCCCTTTCCCCGAGCTGTCTGCTTACCAGTTGTGACAGTCCAACTCTTCAGCCTGCCCAGGCCCAAACTCCAGGGTGCCGTTGGCCATGGGGAGCCCACAGCGGCAGGCCGGGACTGGCACACACACCCCATCCTGGAGGAGCTGCCCCTCAGGGCACCGGCATCCTGTGCGGGAGAGGGAGCCGATGAGCAGGGCCTGGCTGGGCCACAGAGCACCATTGGGGGACTCCAGGGAAGACTCCGCAAGGGGGCCTTTAGGAAATAACAAGTGGCGGGGAGGGGGAGGACCATAGATTGCCCGAGTTGCTCCCGAATCACGAAATAACAAACCAGTAGGCTGCAAGTGTGGCCCACTTCTTCCTCTTCCTCTTAGCTGCCCTGTGGAACTCATTGCCACAAGATAGCGTGATGGCGCTAGCAAAAGTAACCCTTTGACAACTATGAGGAGGGCAGCTATAAGGCGGGCCTCAGCTGAAGAATCCAGAAGCGCAGCCTCCTAAAGATGGTCTACCTCTGGCTATTAGCTGCTGAAGACAAAACGGCGAAGGGACACACGGCCATCGCCACAGACTATTCAGCTGGCCCCGCAGTGGGTCCCTGAGGCCAGAGCAAGAGACCCTGGGATCCTGGGCAGGTACAGAAGGCAGGGCTGAGGACCAGGCCTCCGGAAAGAGGCGAGAGGCTCAGGCCAGCCCTGGCCTCCTTGGGGCTGGATCCAGATCTGGAGGCAGGAGCGAGGCTGAGCCCCCCTCCCCTGACCAAAGGGCCAGCTGGAGCAGCAGGCGAGGGCTGGGCCGGCCATGTGGGGCTCTGAGCAGCCGGGGCGAGTCGGGGAGGCCATGTGGGGCTAAGAAGACGTCGGCAACCGGTGGGCTGGAGGAGGTGGGGTGGGGGAGGGTCACCTGGCTTGCAGCCCCCCTGCAGGCACTCCACGTGTTCCCAGAGGTCTGCACAGGTCCGGGGGCAGCCGTTGGCGCAGGCCGGGTCAGGCACCTTCCCCCGATGTCCACATTCCTCTCCTTTGGGGGAGAAGCAGGATGCCAGTGTGACACGTTTGGAGTGGCCATGGGAGAGATTCAGTGGCACACAGGAGATGGGGGCCGTGTGGCTATAGGGCACAACCAGGCAGAGCTGCATGGAACCACACAGCTCTACCTGACCAATGAGCAGCCTGCAGGCAGCACAGGAGAGAGAGGAGCCAGCCAAGCAGCTGCTGGGAAGCCGAGGTAGCTGTGCCCCCTTTGCCGCCGCCACCCCCCAGCTTGTTGGGACGTGCCACTACTGTCCCAAGTCCTCCTGCAGTGGGAACAGAACAGCTCCTGACTTGGGGGGAGATGAGGCAGAACTGTGGGGCAGCCCTACTGAGGGTGGTCTTTGCTCCTCATCAGCTTCCGTCCAGGACAGCCTGCTGGGAGAAAGGCCTGCAAGGCGGCGAAACTGTGCAGGGCAGAAGCAGGACGAGGGCAGGATGAGGGCAATGAGGGCAAGGGGGTTTGTGCTCTGGGGTGCTGCTCCCCACCCTCCCAGGCTCCCGGGACGCAGGCAGGACAGGCAGAGTCGGCTCCAAGTCGCTCACCCGGGCAGGCGGCCGTGTTGCAGCTCTCGGACTGAGACCGGGGGCCCCCCCGGCAGAGATGCCCCCCTGCGGGGTGGCGGGCAGAGCGCCAGCGCAGACGGAAGCCTCCACTGCAGGGCTCCTGGCAAGGGCTCCAGGGGCTCCAGTCGCCCCAGAGGCAGAAATCTGGGAGGGAAGGAGAGGGAGGGGCCTTCAGAGCCGCTCGGGGGACTCCCGGCCTGGCCAGAGCCCACCACCGCCCACCAGAAGCAGCCCTTCCCTTCTTCCAGCCCCCTGGGCCCGGCTGGGCCTCGGCTTCAGCGGATGCACATCTTCTCCTCCAGTCCAGCATGGCCTCCAAGGGAGCCAGAAGAGAGCAAGGGGGCACATCTGGAGCTGGGCAGGGACATGGGGGTCAGCGGCGACTCCCCTGGAGAACGCCCCCCCTTGGGTTAGACTCTTGACCCTCCCCTCGGCCCCCAACCCGAGAACCAGCCCGGCCCGGCCAGCCCCGGAGGGGATGCCCAGCTCACCTTCGCAGGCGTGGGGGTCTGGGCACAGCTGCTCCTGCGCCAGTTCAGCAGGGCACAGGCTCGCCTCTCCTGCCCAGGGCCTGCCCGTCTGAGGGTCCAGGCACAGGCGGTAGCGGTGCTGTACGGAGACCAGGGTGGGCTGGGCGGGGGCTTCTTGGTGCCAGCTGTGGTGCTGAGCCAGGAGGACGGACGCGGCGCTGGGGCTGAGGGCCACCAAGGGCAGGCAGGAGGAGCAGGGGGTCCATTCTGACCAGGCACTCAGTGGGAGCAACCCTGGGCGGGGGGAAGAACAGAAGAGTGAAAGCAGCCCTTGGGGAAGGGTCCCACTTGGTGACTCAGCTGGCTGACGGAGAGATCTCTTGGTCTGCAGACGTGCACTGACCACACAGTTCCCATCTGCTGGATCCACCCGTCAGCTTTTTAGAAGTTTGGGACTCTTCCAAAAGTGGTTCAGAATAAAGATATTTTGAAAAGAGGAAGGCAAGGAGCTCCTTTGGCCGAGAATAGCCCCAGGCCAGGGAAGGGGGTCCAGGAGGCTGGCAACTAACTTGCCATTTCTTGAAAATCGTGTTTTGGGGCTGGGTGTGATGAAAAGTCCTGCTAGTCTCTGGCTGTAACGCAGCAGAATTCTCCAGACCAGGGCGCTTTCCAAGTTAGCAGCTCAACAGCTGCAAATCACATTCAAAACGTAAATAGCAAAGTGCCCAGCAGGGGGAGCAGTCTCGCAGAAACTAGCAACCCGGAAAGACAACAACTTCTTTATGCCGGATATACGACATCCTAGCACTATATCGTGGTGATTAAATTCGAAGCAAGGCACTGGGAATGCGAATGACACCCTGCTCTCACCCTGCGGTGTCACAACACAGGAAGTGCGGAAGCACACTTCAGAGATTCGTTGTTACTCCATTGCAGGGTCTAATCTGGAAAGCGCCCAGGCTGGCCATTTCTACCTGATGAATGACCGGCCTGCAGGCAGCACCACACTTGGCGGGGGGGGGCAGGAGACAGAGGAGTCACCCAAGCTGCCTCCCCCATCCCCGGCCTGTTAGGCCCAGTTGCTACTATGCCAGACCATTCATACCAGAGGAACGGAAGGAAAGGAGGCCTGGACAGCAATGCTCATCTTCTGGTCTGCCACAGCCAGTCTTTGCACGTGTGCTGGTGTCGGCATGCTAAAACGGAACACAGCGTGTGGCAGGGCATGCGGCCGACCACCGGCTAGCAACACGTGCAGGCTGTTCGAGCACTTTCTCCCTGGCTGCAGTCATGGACTCAGCAGTGCCTTAAGACCAACCTTCCCCATTGCAATCAGTGCTTTACTGCTAATGCTGAAGGTACACAGTGAAATTTCCATCTGGAATTCAAAGGTTGTGGCTTTCTGAATGTGAGGCATGCGGATGCCTCTCCCCTTCAGGTTTAAATCAATGCCAGAACTACTAGGAAGGCACACAGTGGCTTCATCTGAAGCAGACCTTACACCACTCCCATTCCTGTGCCAGGGCTCATCAGAACTTTAAAAAAAAAAAAGAGGAAGTCCTTTGCACATGTGTAGAGTCCTTTTTCCTCACCCGAGGAAACCAGAACCTGCTCTCCAACTTCTGGTATTAGGAGGAAGAGGCCTGAGATCCCGAACCTCCCCCGTTAAAAATCAAGTATTGTGTGCAGACCAAGAAGTGCAGGATGAACCTCACACCTTGAGCCAATGCTCCCAATTCCTGAGGAGGGCTTCTGTGCCCATCTGGCTGCTGACAGGCTGACCGCAGAGAGCAAGCTGCTCTCAGGCCACTTACGGGCTAACCTGCAGTGGCCCCGGGTACAGATGTGGGGGGAAGGAAGGGTGGGGCTCCCCCCCAGTGAACAAGTCACTCACCTTGGCAGCCTGAGCTGCTGCACTGGAGCTCTCCCTGCTGGCACACGCTGCGTAAGGAAAACCACCAGTTAATTAATTAATTATTATTATTGTATCTATTTAACACATTTTAATGCCTCCCCATACACAAGTCCCTGGGTGGTTCACAATCTAGAAACACAAGCACAATGAAAACATTAACACAAATTAAAACAGTTTAAAATACAGATCAGATCTCTGGTGATGCCCAACGGATTGCGAGGCATCTCTGCGTCCGTCCCAGACTGGCTGCAGCGTCATCTCTGGGCCACACGGGCCAGAGCTCGGGTTTGGAACCAAGATGCCACCAGGGAGGTTCAACTCACTTTCAAGCCAAACTTTACAGCCCCACGAGTGGGGGGTCCTCAGCCTTGGATCCTCAGATGCTATTGGACTACAACTCCCAAAGGCCTTTGGCCACCAAGACTGGGGGAGATGGGATTTGTAGTCCAACCAAATCTTGAGAACCCTGCTCTCAAGGGCTAGAAACTGGCTTGTCCTCTTCTAAGTGAAAGCTGAGATTCTTGGGATATAGTCCAGCCATTTTAGGTCAAATGTTTTTGGGAGGGATCCCAAAAGTTTTGAAAATCGGTACAGATGTCAAGGACAGACACTGTGGTAAATAACATACTAAAAGTCCTGATCATTGCTCAGGGTGCTTTCCAGATTCACCCCTACCACAGTGTCACAATGTGTTTGCTGTGTGTGCTTGCGCACTTGCTTTGTTGTGACATCGCAGTCCCTACTTTCAGCAGGGTGCCATTCACATTTCGGATGCCTTCTTTTGGATTTTATCATTGCGATTTAGTGCTATGACGTTGTTTGTCCATTGCAAAAAAGTAGCTGTATTTTCCCATTGTAGGGAAATTTTCCCATTGTGGATTCTGGGGATCGTTTTCAATTTGATCCTGCCAAGCCAAAGCATTTCGCCACAGCTGTAGCAGGTAATCTGGAAAGCACCCAGGTGACGGTTCTCAGATGCAAATAGTCAATGCCAAGTAGGGAGAGGAGAGCTGGTTTTGTGGTAGTAAACATGACATGTCCCCTTAGCTAAGCAGGGTCTGCCCTGGTTGCATTTGAATTGGAGACTAGAAGTCTGAGCACTGGAGCATTTCCCTCCCTGGCAGCATCTCCAAGATAGGGCTGAGAGAGACTCCTGCCTGCAGCCTTGGAGAAGCTGCTGTCAGTCTGTGTAGACAATACTGAGCTAGATAGACCAAGGGTCTGACTCAGTATGTGGCAGCTTCCTATGTTCCTAAGTAGCAAAATTCTCCCTGACTAGCTGACCCCGCACAGAGCATCTGTGTGGCGCTTTGGGGCTGGCAGTTTCCCCCTCCCACTTCCTCCTGCCGTGGTCTCTCCTCTCTTCCCCTTCCCTCCAGCCCCATGCTCTCTAGCCCTCCTCCCCCTCCCGTTCCTCCCCACACACAGAGCCTCACCGGTCGAGCGGCCAAGAAGGGCCCTGCCGCCACCGCTTTTCTCTCCCTCTACTCTGCCCGCCCGCCACTCCTTTTCTCTCGCTTGCCTGCCGCCGCCATTTTTCTCTCCCACCCACCTGCCGCTGCCTTTCTCTCCCTGCCGCCACCGCTTTTCTCTCCCCCCACTCTGCCCGCCCACCACCGCTTTTCTCTCTTGTCTGCCGCTGCAACTTTTCTATCCCGCCCGCCCGCCTCTGCCTTTCTCTCCCTGCCGCCACCGCTTTTCTCTCCCCCCACTCTGCCCGCCCACCACCGCTTTTCTCTCTTGTCTGCCGCTGCGACTTTTTCTATCCCGCCCGCCCGCCGCTGCCTTTCTCTCCCTGCCGCCACCGCTTTTCTCTCCCCCCACTCTGCCCGCCCACCACCGCTTTTCTCTCTTGTCTGCCGCTGCGACTTTTCTATCCTGCCCGCCCGCCGCTGCCTTTCTCTCCCTGCCGCCACCGCTTTTCTCTCCCCCCACTCTGCCCGCCCACCACCGCTTTTCTCTCTTGTCTGCCGCTGCGACTTTTCTATCCCGCCCGCCCACCGCTGCCTTTCTCTCCCTGCCGCCACCGCTTTTCTCTCCCCCCACTCTGCCCGCCCACCACCGCTTTTCTCTCTTGTCTGCCGCTGCGACTTTTCTATCCCGCCCGCCCGCCGCTGCCTTTCTCTCCCTGCCGCCACCGCTTTTCTCTCCCCCCACTCTGCCCGCCCACCACCGCTTTTCTCTCTTGTCTGCCGCTGCGACTTTTCTATCCCGCTCGCCCACCACTGCCTTTCTCTCCCTGTCGCCCGCTCGCCCACCACTGCTTTTCTCCCCCCCTCCACCTGCTCTCCCGCCAGCTGGTTGCCGCCGGCACTTTCTTCCCCCTCTCCTCCTCACTCCGCCGGCCTTTTGCCGGAACTCTCGCAGCGTGTCGCAAGAGTTCCGCCGCCAAATCCTGGACACGCATGCCGGCGAAGAGAATTAATTATGCAGAAGTTTCATGCAGGCTGCATTCTGAGACACACCACGAGCTAGACCAGGAAGTAGCATGCCATGGAAACCTTCACTTTACGGCAAAACCATTGGTTAAAACCTACAGTGCAGACCACATTTTTCTAGAGAATTGAATGCTCTACAATGTTTGTATTAACTTTTTCTTGTGGGAGCAACAGTTTGTGAGATATATGCAAAAAATAATTTTGAGCAGCCATTTTCCCAAGATGGCAGCCAAAGTTCAACTTGCAACTATCAGGACTTTCAGTATGTTACTTACTGCAGTGTCCTTGGCATCTGCACTGATTTTCCAAAGTTTGGGATCCCCCCAACAATGCTAAAAATTGTCCTAAATGACTGGACTAATAATGAATTGCACAACTGAGACGAATGTCTGTTCTCACAGAGCATGATTGTGACTGTGCCAAATAATGCACCAAGCCCAGGAGTGATGTTCAAAGGTGTCCAGTCCCCTCACCGAACCCCACTTCCCCTAGTCCTTTGGCCTTCCCATCGCCATGACAATGGGCCTGCGGTAGGGGGCCTGCCCTGCCTACCCACTTCTAGCCAGGGATGGAGAGCCCAGAGCAAAAGGTCGCCCCTCCCAGGCCCCTCCCCATTTCTTCCACCTGCAACTGCCCACCCCAGGGGCAACTTCCCGAGGGCAAGCCTGGCCCACCCCTTGCAGGTGCTGGTTCCATGGACTCACCACTCCTTGCAACCAATCAGAACTGTGTCTTCTGCAGCCAGGTACACGGGGCCTTCTGATTGGCTGAGGTGAAGACAGCCACACTGCGAGGGCGGGACGCAGGCTCCATTCTGTTCCACCAGGCCCTTGTGGGGGGGGGAGAAAGTGAAGGGGTCATTGTGTGGCCTCCCCCTGGCCACTGAACCACCGCTGGAGGCCCTGTGAGTGGGACCTTGAAGAGGAACTGGGGCTGTGCAGAGAGCAGGAGGGCTTTGATCAAGAAGCTCAGGTGGGGAGGGGTCTCTCTCAGGGGCACAGGTCAACGCCAAGTAGCACCAAGCAAAGCAAAAGCACAGTATTTCTGAGCATGCACAGAGTGTGTTTGCCCTGCAGCTCCTTGCCACAAACCTGGGGTGAGAGGGCAGAGCTTCCGAGGTTGCGATTTCCTGGCAGATCTGGGCCCCGGCCCTCTTTCTTTGGAACGTCATGGCTGCACTCACAGCCGCCAGGCTTGTGGCTGCTTGCACCAGAATCTTGCAGCAGGGAGTTCCGCACACAACCCTTGCCCCAGAAGAGGGGCCACGGCACTCACCTGTGGGCAGTAGCAGCCAGGCAGGCACCGGGGGATGTCCCTGCAAAGCTCTGGGTGCCGGAGCGTGGAGCAGAGGCGGTCACAGGGGGAGCCGCACTGCTGGAACTCAAAGGGTCCCTCACAGCTGGACTCTGGGGAGAGGGGAGGCGAGGCAGAGGCGGGAGGTGAACGCTGGCTCCTCAGCGGGACAGGCAGAGAGAGGAGATGCGGCTGCCACAGTCTGCCCCCACCCGCCCAGGCTGCTAAGGGGCAGAGCGTGCATGCAGGCGAAGGGACCGAGGAAGCCGCCTTCTACCGAGTCAGGCCATTGGTCTGCCTAGCTCAGGATCGTCTTCACAGACTGGCAGCGGCTTCTCCAAGTCTGCAGACAGGAGTCCCCCTCAGCCCTCTCTTGGAGCTGCTGCCAGGGAGGGGACTCAGCACCTTCTGCATGGCAGCAGGCAGGGGCTCTTCCCCTGAGCTGTGGCCCCCACCCCTAAGGGGAATGTCTCACGGTCTCTCATCCAAATGCAAACCAGGGCAGGCCCTGCTTAGCAAAGGGGACCATTCATGCTTCCTCCCACAAGTCCAGTGTGACACTTCCTGCTCCCTTGGCCCCCCTTTCTGCGCCCCCCCTGCATTCCACGCCCCCCCATCTTCTCCCTGAAGGCAGCTCAGTGTGCAATCCGGCTGCCTCACCGGAGCACTGGGAAGAGTCACACATGCGGAACTGCCCGTCCAGCCCCACGCAGGGCTCCCCGTCGGCCCCCGAGCCCTGCTGGTTCCGGTATCGCTGCTGCACGAGGGAGCTGCACGAACAGCCCGTCCACTGCGTCCAGGGACTCCACGGGCACTCTGCGGGGGGGGGAGGGAGAGGAGGAAGAGGAGGGCTCAGAGCCGAGCGGGGTGGGGACCAGCCCGGGAGGGACTCGTTTCCGCCTCTGGGTCTGCAGAGGCTCCCTCCGTCCCAGGGGTCCGATGAAGGCATGAAAAGTCCTGCCTCCAAATCCAAACATGCAGCTACCAACATGCAACACACGCCAGGATATCCCAGGATGAGAGCCAACAAGGGAGGAGTGCGCGAAGCCCTCTAGAATCCAGCGCTTGATCTGAGGCAGGTCCCAGCCCGGGGGGGGGGGCAGGAAGCAGCAGCAGGGAAGCCAAGGAGCCCCTCAGCCTGGGCAGAGGATCCCCCCCCCCCAAGGACAGGGGCTCTCTCGCCTTGGACCCCAGGCATTGGCCTGCAACTCCCATCATCCCTAGCCACACTGGTGATGGGGGTGGCCATGGGCATCGGAGTCCAGCCACTTCAGGGGACCCGTGCCCGGGGCGGGCGGGGGGGGCACAGCAGCCTCACCTTCACAAGCCCGGAGGAAGCAGGCCCCCACCTCCTGGCGGCGGCTGTCCGTGCAGGGCGCTCCCGCATCCTGGGGGGTCGGGCAGGGGCACAGCCCTGTCCGGGTGCTCAAGCCAGTTCCGCAGGACCTCGAACACGGGCCCCAGGCTGACCAGTGGCAGGACTCGTCCCCTGAGGCCAAGAGAAGAGACATTCGTCTTGGGCTCCGGCCCCTCCCTCGCCCCCTCCAGCCTGTGGCCTCCACAGATTGACCTCCTCCCTTTCCCAGGCCGCTTTGTCTGGTGGCCATGAGGTCCATAGGCCAGGCAAGCATGGCGCCCTGAGCCTCTTGGCGTCACGGATGTGCTCGAGGCACACGGAGTTCACCAAACCTCTGGGGAGCTGGAAGTGGCTTTCTACTGTTCAGCCGTTTTAAATGGTTAACAAATGTATAACTGTTTTAATTTGGTTTTTTACCCTTTGCTTTGTAAACCAGGCGCCATGAGATATTGGCATGTGGCAGTACAGAAATGGAATCGACTGACTGATTGATGGATGCAATTGGAGGCCAAGTTTCCGTGTTTTGAAAGACTTCCCGGGTTTCTGAAGCCTTTCCTTTGCCATCATTCTAGCTGGTTTTAAACCTTCGTTTAATTGTTGTTTTAAGCGATTGCTGTTTTTATTGGTTGCAAACTGCCCAGAGTGACTGAGACGGGCCGGCATCCCAGTATATTTTAGACACGAATGGGTGTGGGGCGCCTGCTGCTCGGACGGCATCCCCCCGCCCCCCTGCTGGGCGTCCTCCTCCGTCCCGGCGTGAAGGAGTCTCCTCCTCGCGAGGAGACCTCTGGCCAGGGGCCTTGGCGCCCACCGACGCCCTTACCTGAGCAGGGCGGGGCAGAGCAGTTCTGGGCCTGCACCTCAGGGCCGGCGCAGGGCGAGCCGTCGTTGCGGGGCGGTGGGTTGATGCAGGCCCGGGTGCGGATCTGGGTGCCGCGGCCGCAGGTGATGGGGCAGTCGGACCAGGGTGACCAGGGGGTCCAAGCACCGTGCACTGTCCACAGGGAGAGCAGGGAGGGCCAGGCATCAACTACGGCAGGGGGTCCGTACGGCAGACCCGCCCCCCGGGGTGCTCCGCCCCCTCTCAACCGTTATCTATGCATTGGCCATCACGACCACACTTCTTGTTGACAACGTCTCCGAGCGAGAGCCGGGCTCCCCACCTTGGGGCCTCAGGTGCTGATGGACTACAACTCCCATCATCCCCCGCCACAACGGCCTTCAGCCATGCGTTGACTCATGTGCCCATTTAAGGGATATGCAGGGGAGGTTGCCCCGACTCACCGGCACAGGCAATGTCCAGGCAGTAGATCCCTTCCGGGGTACACATGCTGCGGGGGGGGGGGGGAAGGAAGAGGCAGAGAAAGGGGTCAGTGCCAAATCCAGAGCCCAGGAGTGGGGCGGGGCCTGGGGCGGGGGCCTTCCTGAGCTGGCCCAGGGGACCCTGCTGGGATCTAGCATCCTGTGGACTTCCCAACCTTGGGTCAACAGAGGTTGGACTACAACTCCCATCATCCCCAGCCTTCAGCCATTGTGGTTGAGGACGATGGGAATTGTAGTCCAACAATAAATACGCTGTATAAAAATATGTTAAAGTAAGTCCTGCAGTCCTCTCCAAGGGTGAACTAGGCCAGATCATTGAAAAAGGATAGCAGACAGCTTTGCTCACACGCAGTGAGCAGTGTGGTGTAGTGGTTAGAGTGCTGGACCAGGACCAGGGAGACCTGAGTTCAAATCCCCACTCAGCCAAGAAACTTGCTGGGTGACTCTGGGCCGGTCATGCATCTCTCAGCCTAACCTACCTCACAGGGTTGTTGTGAGGATAAATATAACCCTGTACACCACTCTGGGCTCCTTGGAGGAAGAGCGGGATATAAAATAATAATAATAATTATAATTATAAACAAGATAGATAGAGAGATAGAATAAGGATATTTGGGGACCCAAGTTTGCCAATGCTGGCTTTATGAGCATCCCTTCGTATTTGCGGCTCACAGGGTGTGGGTCCTGAGCGAGCTTTCCCAGGCCCTCTGGGCTGCCCTGCCCCTCTGGAGCCTGCCTGACCCCCGAGGCCCCTCTCTAGCGGGCACTCACCACTGCTGGCACTCGCCCTGCAGCCAGCTGCTGCCCAGGGGCATCTCCTGGCCCCCGCGGAGACACAGTGGCGGGCAGGGGCCCGGGGCGCAGGGGCGGGTTTGCAGCTCCTCCTTCAGGCACTCCGGGGCCCATGAGCTGGAGGTGGGGGTCCTGGAGGGGAGAGGGAGAGAGGGAGAGAGAAGGAGAGCGAGCCCACTCCCTCACTGCACGCCGTGCCAAATCCAAACAGCCGAGAGAGAGAGAGAGAGAGAGAGAGAGAGAGAGAGAGAGACGCACCCCAGCAAAAAGAGGCCAGTGGGCAGCATTTGCCGCCTTCTCTTGACCATCTCCAAGCAGACTAAGACCACACTCCATAGGGAGCTGCTGCCTCCGACTGAGCGGGACCTTTGGCCGGCCTTGCTCAGGACTGTCCACACGGACCGGCAGTGGCTCTCCAGATCCCTCCAGGGACTGCCCTGGGGGGGCCCTTCTCTTTCACGGCGCGATGGCCCCGTCCCCTGGGCAGCTTTTCAAGGGTCCAGGCAGGAGCCTTTCCCAGCCCCCCCTGGAGATGCTGCCGCTGCCGCCTCCAAGGACTGGGCCTGCCCCCCACCCACCCCGCCTCACTCAAGCCCCCCTGGAGCCAGCTCTCCTCCGGTGTGACTCCCGCAAGCGAGCTCCATCCCCAGAGCCTGCCCCGCCCACGGCTCTGAGGGGCGCTGGTGCCTTCCGCCCCTTCATGGGCTGCCTCCCCTCCTCCCCCCTCCGAGCGCTCTGGAAACGGGCACGCAAGCTCTGCCAGGCCCCGCTCCGCCCCCCACCCGGCCCTTACCTGAAGCGGGTGCGGAGGCCGTCCCCGCAGGTGGCGCTGCAGGGAGCCCAGCGGGACCAGAGGCTCCAGCCACACGCCGCGCTGGGCAGGCAGGTCTGGTTGGTGCAGAGCAGCCGCCCCTCCGAGCAGGTGCAGTTGTGGCAGCCGTCCTGGCGGAGGCTGCCTGCCACCCAGCTGTGCCCCTGGGCGTCCGTGCACTCGCAGTGCTCTGGGGAGACGCAGCCGCCATCCTGCTCCAGCATCCCTGGGTGGGGTGGGGTGGGGTGGGGTGGGGGACAGGTGAGCAGGAGGCCTGGTCCACGCTGGGCGGCCCCAACCACACGTGGGAAGCGTCGACCGCCCCAGGTGCTGTCCGACTACGACTGCCAGCATCCCCACCTCTGGGACGCCTGCGGCTGGGGACGATGGGAGTCGTAGTCCAGCAGCAACCGGGGACCCAAGCTTGAGAACCCCTGGCCCCCCCGGTCTTAGCCCCACACTGCAGAATGTGTCCCCCACCTGTCGACGGCCGCGAAGCCCTCCCTTCCCGCGGGGACTCCTTCCTTCCAGAAATGGCCCAGCTCTGCTCAGGGCAAACTCACCGCCCCCTCCTCCCTCCCCAGCACTGCTCAAGGGCTGGCCAAGGAATGGCGGCACAGATGACGGTTGGCCTCCCTCCCACGGATCTCTCCCTGTCTTTGGGCAGATGCCCCCCCCCCCCGCCCACGTCCTGGTCTTCTACCCGCCTGTGCCAGGTGTGGGTAGGTGGGTGCATCCGGGCAGCAGGGCACTCTCGGCACCTGACCTCTCGGCCGGACCATCAGTTCCGGAGGCTTCCTTGGTGGTGACCAGCAGGGTCCCCAGCGGGGTCAACTGACTGTCCACACAAGGGACTCCTATGGGTCCTAAAGGGGGGAGGCAGCTGGCGTCCCTAGAGATGTGAGGGCCTGGGGGGAAACCATTCCTTCCAGGACAGAAGACCCTGCATCCTTGCGTCCCCCCCTCGGCTCCTTCCACAGAGTGGGGCACACAGGCATCCACAGGGGCCTGACTTACCCTCCGGGCAGCGGCATCCGGGCTCACAGGCCTCCCCGCCATCCTGGCACACCAGGCCCTCCTGGAGGTCCCAGCAGTGGCGGGGGCATCTGCCGGCACAGTCCACCAGACTCATGGTGGGGGGGCAGCCCTCCTCTGCCGGAAGGGAGCATACAGTTACCGAGCAGCCGGGCTGGGCCAAGAGGCGGCGGGGAAATAGAGCCCCCCCCACCCCGAGGGCGCCACTGGAGAGCTGCCCGACCACGGCCACCCATCTCCCCCCCACTTACCGCAGGGCTGGGGGTTGCAGACACGCACGTGGTACTTCTCCCCGGGGCAGTGGCGCCCTCCGTTCTTGGGTGGGGGGCTGGTGCATGTCCTGGTGCGCACCGAGCGCCCCCCGCCACAGGTGCGGTCGCACCACGACCAGGGGCTCCACTTGGACCAGGCGCCGTCCACTGCAGCAGGGACAGGAGGAAGAGAGACCCCAGGGTGGGGCTACCAAGGAAGGGCCCCAAGCGGGCCTGCTAAACCCACAGGCATGTCGTTCGGCTGCTTTGTGGAACAGGCCGGGGGCCATTATCCCTTCTCCCATCCCAAGTTCACAAACTTTCCGTTTCTAACCAATGAGCTGCCTCCTCCACTCAAAAACAAAACAAAATACAATTTACCTTTGGAAAACATTGCCCCAGGATATTATGAGGCCCACAAGCAGGAGTGGATTTAGAACAGGGTTAGATGAATGTAGGAGGATAGGACAACTTAGGGGCTCCCAACCCCACAAAAGCCAGAAATACAGTTTCCAAAGACGTGTGACGTCTCACAGCTGGGACGCTGGGTGGGGACCAAGGGCTGAGGATGGATCTTGCTGTCCTGCTCGGCTTGTGAACTTCCCTGGGGAAACCAGTTTCATCTTGAGCGCTGGGCTCAGCCCAGTTCTGGCTCATCCTGTCAAGCCGGGGGACGGGGGGGGGCACCAAAGGTTGTTCCTCTCTCTCTCGCCCCACCCAAGAGCCACACTGCCTGCAGGGCGCTTTCCAGATTAGCCTCTCAACAGTGGCAAAATGCTTCCGTTCAGGGAAATCACATTCAGAATGTAAATAGCAAAGTGCCCAGCAGGGGGAGCAGTCTTGTGGGAACGAACAACCTGAAGAAAAACAACCACCTTTTAATGCCGGATATATGAGGTCCTAGCACTATATCGCGGTGATTAAATTTGAAACAAGGCATTGGAAAGCTGAGCGGCATCTTTCTGTCCGCTTAGGGACTGCGGTGTCACAACACAGGAAGTGCGGAAGCACACTTTGCTGATATGCCGTGACCTCATTGCAAGGTCTAATCTGGAAAGCGCCCGGGCTGGCCATTTGTAAGGTAGAGCTGTGTGGTTAACCACAATGATGAATGGCTAGCCTGCAAGCAGCACGGCTCTCAGGAAGGATTGAAGATGGAGGAGACGCCTGGGTGCTTTCCAGATTAGACCCTGCAATGCGGTCATGGTGTGTCATTAAATTGTGCTTCTACACTTCCTGTGTTGTGACACTGCAGTCTGTACACAGACAGCAGGGTGCCGTTCACATTTCCAGTGCCTTGTTTCAAATTTAATTGCTGTGATATAGAGCAAGGACGTCGTATATCCGGCATAAGAACGTTGCTGTTTTGGGGGGTTGTTAATTTCTGCTGTTTACGTTCCGAATGCGACTTGCCTGAACAGAGGCATTTTGCTGCTGTTGAGCAGCTAGTCTGGAAAGCTCCCTGCGCAGCTGCTGCCGGGAAGCAGAGGCCGCTGTGCCTCCTTTGCCGCTTCCCTGGCTCATTAGGACCAGCCGCTACTGGCTCAGCCCATAACATGAGAGGTGCAGGAGCTCAAGGTCCGCCTTGAAGTCCCTCCGCTTAAGCCCGGATCCGTCCAGGCTGGCTGCAGTTCCTCAAGGGGGAAGCACAGGCCATGCGAATCCTACCTTTGCAAGCCTGCAGGTTGCAGAAGCGCCGCTCGGCGTTGGCGGTGAGGATGTCCTGGCACCAGTGCCCCCCTTGGCCGGGCAGGTGGTAGGTGCGCAGGCGCCGCTGCTGCCCCACGCCACAGCTGCGGGAGCACTCGCTCCAGGGGGACCAGGGGTTCCAGGTGCAGTTCATGCCCAGGCACTCCTCTCCTTGGCACAAGGGGGTGTCTGTGGGGAGAGGAGGCCCGCAAGTCACTTATGGGAGTCAGGAGAGTGAGCTCTGAGGCCACAGGGCCTTCGCCTGTGCCCCAGGAGGCCTGCCCCGAGTTCCAGAGGTGTGGGGGCTGGTGGTGCATTGCTTGGGGAAAGCACTCATCTGGTGCCCAGAGGCCCTCTCGCTTCATCTGTCCTGGGCTGCCTCTGCCCACCGAGAACAGGCTCTCTCTGACCTCTTTCCTGCTGGTTTGCTGGCCACGGGGCTGAGCTGCTCCCAGGGTGAGTCCGAGCCAGCCTGATACACGCATCCTTTCATTCCATGGGACGCCTCAGATTTAGAGACACTGATCTACCTTCATCAGAAACACTGCTCAGGCTCTGCTCTTCTTTAGGAAACGCAATGCAATTTGCAACATGGCACATCAGAAACCCTAATCTACTGCTGTCTGGCTGCAGGGCCTTTCTGTCTCTTAGGCACACTGAAGGTCTGCTCTGTGTCTGCGTTGGCATACAGGACAGGGCAGCAAAGGACAGGGCTCAGCAAGGCAGAGAGGCTGCTCTTCGGGCAAGTTCTGCTGCCCCCTCCTCCCTCAGCAGGGTGGTTTCCAGGTAGCCAGAAATGGTGTAAACGGTGACGTTTTGTGGTGCTGATTTAAAACCGCAGTTGGAATCTGTTGCCTCCTATAATGGGCAAATACAGCTCTCTCTCTCTCTCTCTCTCTCTCTCTCTCTCTCTCTCTCTCTCTCTCTCTCTCTCTCTCTCTCTCTCTTTTTGCAACACAGATGCAACGTGATAGGGCTGTAACACAGCAATAAAACCCGAAATGAGGCATCGGGAATGTGAGCGGCCCCTTGCTGACAGCACAGGCACAACGGAAGGACACGTAAGGGATACGCTGTGACCCTGCGGTAGCCTGCCATCTGGAAAGCACCCAGCTCAGCCAACCTTGCTCCTGCTGCCCCCTTCTCCAGACTCAGAGCAGAGACGGGCTGATGCTGCCCCCAGCCAGCATTCAGGCTGTGCCAAGCGAGGGAGGGGTGCACCCAGGCCCCAGGCCCATTCAGGAACAAGATGCACGCCACAGCAGCAGCAGCACACAGGGAGGCTGGTGACACACAGCACTTCTGACCTGTGCACTGGGGCAAGTTGCACTCTCGCTCCTGGAATGAGTCCCCCGAACAGTTGGCCCCTCCGGGGCAGAAGCGCAGGCGGGTCTTGACAGCCGGGAGGTCCGGATCACTGCAGGTTTTCGAGCAGGGGGTCCAGGGTGACCAGAGGGTGAAGCTGTCCTCCTCGGAGCCTGGGAAGTGGGGAAGGGGGAAGCAGGAAGACAGGGGAGTTCACTTCCCCACTGGGTGGGTTGAATCCATCCCAAGCAGAACGTGAGGGAGGCTGAGGCAGACCCCTCAGGCAGCAGCTGGTTCTCACCCCCCCAGCCTCATGAATTCCTTCATCACCCCCCCTTACCTGGGGAGCCAGAGACGGGCTCTTTTGTGGGACCAGCCAAGGCTGCAAAGGAGAAAGAAAAGGACTTATGGGGATCGGCAGGTTAGAGCAAACTGGAAACCCCCCAGCCCACCTCATGGCAGGGAAGCCCCTCTCAAGAGCCAGACCCCCCAGAGCGGCCAGGCAGAGGCATCGCCCCAGGGTCCCTGCAAGCAGAAGGCAGAGGCCTGCAGGTGAGCTGAGCCCAGCACAGGAGGATGGCACCCTTCCTATGCCATGGGGCTAGCAAGCTACCACGGCCAACTGTTCATGTGCAGTGCATGCTTTGGCCAAGGGTTCTGGCCCCATTCACCTCACAACACCCCTGTGAAGTAGGCTAGGCTGAGAGATGGCGGCTGGCCCGCCAGTGAGCTTCATCAAGGCTGAGCGGGGCTTTGAACGCATGTGCCGCCTCCTCTCCACGCCCAGCACTCTGGCCACAACACAAAGGGGACATCGGACGCGGCCTTCTGCCGAGTCAGGCTCTTGGTCCCCCGAACTCAGTCCTGACTGGCTCCCAGCTTTTGGGCAGGGGTCTTCCCCAGCCCTCCCTCTGCTCACTGGGCAAAGAGGCCGCTTTTAGTGTGGTGTTTCTCTTTATTCAGCAGGGGGAGAGTAGGTGGCCCTCTCCACCCCCCAGCACAGGACTGGTGTCTATCTTATGTTTCTTATAGATTGTGAGCCCCGCTTTGGGGACAGGGATCCATCTTGTTTATTATATCTCTGTGTAAACCGCCCTGAGCCATTTTTGGAAGGGCGGTATAGAAATCGAATGAATGAATGAATGAATGAACTGCAAAAATAAACAATAACCAAAGCAGAAATATGGCAAGTCATCCAGACGACAACAGCTATACTCAAATATAGCTGATCATCTTTAAGCTCGTCTGTTCACCTAAAAATCCTTATGTATTTGATAAACTAGCTCTATATTTAATTCTCTAAGTTGTACCCATGGCTAATCCCATGCGTGGCAGCTCTCGTGAGAGTTCGGAGAGCTGCCGGATAGGCTAGCCATGGGACGGGTGGGAGGGGGGAAATGGTGGCAGCGGCCGGCCAGCTGACCAGCGGGGGGTGGGGGATGGGTGGAAGGAGGAGGCGGGAATGGATGAGGATGAGGGAGGCAGCGATGGGAGGGGGAAAGAAGGAGGCGGCAGTGGGCAGGTAGGGGGAGAAGGAGGCGTCAACAGGCGGGTGACAAAACGGCAACAGCAGCGGGGGGTGTGTGGCAACAGGCGATAAACTGGAGGTGCAGACGCTCTGCTCCCGGTCCTGCTAGTTGAAATGAGTTGCTATCTAGAAAACTCGCCATATGTATGTTTGCTCTGCAGGTATTGGTCATTTTTTCTATTTGTAGTATGAATACAAATTCCTTTCTGTAGGATTGTCGGTATCCTGTCTTTTGAGCGAGGTTCTGGTTTCTGGTTTCCCGCTGACCCCTTACCTTCGCAGTCTGGCGTCTGGCAGAACTTGATGTCCACCCGCGGGCCGACACACTCCTTCCCGGCATTGGCTGGCACGGGGTCGGTGCAGTCGCGGGACCTGGTCATGTTCCCCAGGCCCCCGCAGGTCAGAGAGCAGGCTGCCCACGGGCTCCAGGGCGCGAACCCCCCGTCCACTGGGCAGAGGGAGGACGTGCAGGCCAGTTGTCCGTGGTGACAGGAGCTGAAGGGAAGAGGGGCGACAGGAAGCAGACGGCATGACTGCTCGGCATTCCAGGCCCCAGGTGAAGGGCAGGTTCCCCACTGGAGGACAGGAAAAGGATTCAGAAATGGACTCTGGGGTCCCTCCTTTCCTGGCCTCTGTTCTGGCGGGGCTGGAGGAAGGAGCCGCCAAGTGCTTCTGCTCAGGTGTGATGAACAAGGCGGGTCCCTCCCAGGCTTCTGTGGGGAGGCAACACGCCCTACCCTTCTGCCACAGGTGTGCTGCTGGCGGTGAGGGGAGGGGGGAACCAGAACCAAGAGAAGCTGGGGGTTCTTCAAGGCAATGGACACTAGACAAGAAGCCCCGGAAGGGTCTGTGGATGCCGAATCTGTCAAGTGCTACATACAAGACGCTAGAGGTGTGCATGGAACCGGCTGGTCCAGTTTGGTTCGAGTCCGGACCAGATCTGAACCGGACCGGGCCAGTTCGGGCCAGCAGCCCCTCGAACCCCACTGGTTCAATTTAGTCCGGGGGGCGGGGTGTTTCATGAACATCCGGGAGGTGGTGGTATGGGCATCAAGGGAAGCCAGAGGGGGGAAGGGGGAACCTCCATGGACCCCCACTCCCGGCACCTCCAACAACTCCCCCCAAGGCGTTTTTAAAAAAAAATGTCCGTGAACCCCGCAAACAGTCGGGGAGTGTTCGGTCCAGGGTCGGACCAAACGGGATGGTTCGGTTTGACCCTGAACAGTTAAACCAAACCGGTTCGATGTCGAACACATTCAATGTCGAAGCTGTTTGCACCTCCCTACAAGACACTTCTTCTTATCCAGCTCTGGTGCAGTTACAGGCCTTTCTGCAGGCCGCGTGGATCGCACAGCCTTGACCCTGGGTCTGACTCACCAGTTGCTGCAGGCGGAATAGATGGTGCCATTGGGCGGCACCTCCTCCCCAGGGGAGAGCAGCCGGCCCTGAGCAGTGCGGAGATCTGGGGAGTGGCTCCGGAACATCTTCAGGGCCTCCTCAGTCAGGACGCAGGGGCACTCCTGGGCCAGAGAGAGGGAGGAAGCGTGCAAGGGGGGGTGTGTGGCCCCGATCCTGCTGTCTTCTAAGTGCAAAACACCTTTGAGCTGGAGGTTACCTCTGGGCAGGTAACCGGGTGCTAGGATGTGCTGGGTCCCAGGGCAAAGCCCTGCATGGGCTCCTGACCACCACCCCCATGTGTGTTGGCCCCCAAAGCTACCAGGCGGGCAGAGCTCCTGCAACCCTCAGAGGGCAGGAAGAAGGGAAGCTGCCATGGCCAGGTCTGTTAGCGGAAATCCCTCCGTCAGCCGACTCACGCCACCCCTGCCACCGCAAAGGCTTCCACTGGGCGGGCGGGCAGAGTCCCTCAGGTTTGTGCCCATCCTGGCCCGCCCATGACGCCAGCTCTGCCACCAGACCAGCGGTCAGTCATGGCCTGGACACTCTCATCGCCAGGTGAGAAGGGGTCCCCTGGGATCATCGAACTAAGGGGTGACCAACCCGAGGCTCTGCAGGTGGCGTGGGACTACAACTCCCGTCACCCCCAACCCCAACTGCAGCTTGGGATGATGGGCACTGTAGTCCAGGGACAGCTGCAGAGCCTCAGGTTGGCCATGCCTGGCCATGCTCCATCCTGGCCGGGGACAGGATATCTCACCCATAGAACACCCCTACAACTGGACCGACCTTTTCCTCGTGGACTTCTATGGATGGAGATTCCACACATTCCCCTTCCCCAAGCAGTTTGTTCCAGGGCAGAGCAGCTCTCCTGGCTCAGGGCCTCCTTCGGCCAAGTGAGGGTCTTGTGGGTGCAGCAGCGGGGGGTGGCGTGGGTGGGGGCATACGAGCTGGGGCATCCTAACGAGCTGGGTGGGGCGGGGTGGGGTGGGGGGCACAGCTGCCTCTGGTTCCTTGCAGTCTGACTGCACCTGTTTCTTTCTCCCCATGCCGCCTGGCTGCTAATGAGAGGCGCTTTCCAGAGGAAACCTGGCCACAGGGTCACTACGGATCTGCCAAGTGTGCTTCCATCCTTCTTGTGTTGTGGCACGGCAGTCACTGCGCTGACAGCAAGGGGCCGTCCACATTTCCAAAGCCTTCTTTCGGCTTTTCTCTTTGCGTTCTAGTGCTACAACGCTGCAAGTCCATTGCAGAAAAACAGCCGCATTTTCCCGTTGTAGGAGTTTGAGATTCTGGGGGTTGTTTTCAAGATGCTGCTGCCAAGCTGAAGCATTTTACTGCTGTTCTAGGGTGCAATCTGGAAAGCACCCTGCAGGCTGAGCTCACACCGCTCCACCTGATGAATGGCCAGCCTGCAGGCAGCGTGGCTCTGGTTAGCATGGAGGCAGGACGGGAGAAACAGGCGCGGCTGGGCTGCCAGGAAGCAGAGGCAGCTGGGCCTCCTTGGGTGCCCTCCTGGCTTCCTGCTGCTTCTCCAGCTCTGCCCAGGGCAACTCGTCTGTAGGATTCTTCCAGAGTGTCTTGTGAAAGTGTCTGAGTGCTTGGCCAGGGGCCGGAGGGGTGCTTGGCCAGGGGCCGGAGGGGTGGTTGGTGGGGGGCTTGCAGGCCTTGCCTCCTCCCAGCCAGCCTCCGCTCCTTCCGTGAACTCCCCCAGCTAGCTCAGCAGGGCCAAGTTGGGCACTCAGAAGAGAGGGAGAGGGAGACCCCGGAGGTGCCCACCTGGACGCAGGCGCCCCCGTGCTGGAAGGTGCCCACCGGGCAGTGGCATCCCTCTTCGCAGCCATCCGAGAAGCAGTCCATCTGGTGGGCGAGGTGGGCACAGCTGTAGGGGCAGCCCTCTTCCTTCAGGCACTCCCGGTACAAACGCCCCACTGGGCAGCCCACCTCTGGATGTGGGGAGGACAGAGAGGCACACAGGACTCAGCTCACTTCTGGCCCGCCACCTCTGCTCTCAGGACGGGAATCCTGAGCTGCCCCCAGCCCTGCAGTGCAGCGCCAAGCAGGGGCCTTTAAACCACCAATTGCCGTCCTTCTCCCATGTGGATCTCTACGCCAACCCTGTGAGGTGGGCCCATGAGACCGAGTGAGCTGCCCAGGGCTTTGGGCAGAATCCCTCAGGCCAACGGCAGCCGACTCACCGAGGCAGACCTCCGTGTGGCACGTCTTGCTCTGCACGGCCAGCCCCTGGCAGCCCGGCTGGCGGCACCGGCGGCTGCGCAGCTGCTCTCCCCCACCGCAGGAGACGCTGCAGGGCGCCCACGCAGACCACTCGCCCCATGCCTCCTCCTCCTCCTCCTCCTCCTCCTCTGCAACACAGGAGGGAAGCAAAATGCAGGTGAGCCCCATGGGGAGGGACAGAGGAACCGAGGAAGCTGCCTTATGCCGAGTCAGACCCTCGGTCTGTCGAGCTCAGTCTTGTCGACACTGACTGGCAGCAGCTCTCCAAGGTTGCAGGCAGGAGTCTCTCCCGGCTCTGCTTGGAGATGCTGCTGCTGCCAGGGAGGGAACCTGGGACCTTCTGCTCTTCCACTGAGCTCGGGCCCCATCCCCTGAGGGGAATCTCTTATGGGGCTCACATGTGGCCTCCCATCTAAATGCAAACCAAGGTGGGCCCTGCTTAGCAAAGGAGCTGCCGCAAGCCCAGCTCTCCTCCCCATCCTCGATCCTCCCCTGCTCCCGGGCATGACTAGTCTGCCCTACTGGCAGGGGTCTGGCTGACGCCAGGAGCATCTCACTGGCATCAGGTGAGGCTTCAAGCAGGTGCTCCCTGCCTCACTTCCCTAGACGTTGTGGGACTGCATTTCCCATCATGCCCAGCCACCATGCTGGAGTCCAACATCTGGGGAACCAAGCGGAGACCCCCTCGCTCGACTCTGAGCACCAGTCCTCTGGGCTACGGCCCCCTAGCCGGAGAGGAGAGCACTTCCCTCACAGAACGGCACGATCCCTCCCCACCAGCCGCGTGGCCCCCTCCCACTTCCCGCCACCCCTTCCTCACCTGGGCATTCCTGTTGGCTCTGGCAGGCCCTTTGCCGCTTGCTGTTCCCCACGCAGCCCCTTCCTCCATTTTGTGGGGGCGGGTTGTCGCACTCGCGGAAACGGAACTGGGTGCCCTCCCCACAGCTCTGGGTGCAGGGCGACCATGGCCCCCAGGGGCCCCAGCCACCATCTAGGCGGCACGAAGGGTCCACGCGGCATTCCAGGCGCCCGGCCACGCAGGTGCTGCCGAAGGAAAGTGGAGTTCATCATCATCATCATCATCATCATCATCATCATCATCATCATCATCATCACCATCTTTACTGGTTAGTAAATACTGGCTGCACAAGAACAGGCACTAAGAACAAATGCAATCAGAGCAAAAGTAAAATAATCCACAAGTGCCGCCTTTGTAAAGAAGCAGATGAAACCGTGGACCACCTGATCAGCTGTTGTAAGAAGATCACACAGACTGACTACAAACAAAGGCATGACAAGGTAGCAGGGATGATACACTGGAACAGCTGCAAAAAATACAAGCTACCTGTAGCCAAGAATTGGAGGGACCATAAAATTGAAAAAGTTGAAGAAAATGAAGATGTAAAAATATTATGGGACTTCCGACAACAAACAGACAAACATCTGCCACACAATACACCAGATATAACTGTAGTCGAGAAGAAAGAAAAACAAGTCAAAATAATCGACATAACAATACCAGAGGATAGCAGAATAGAAGAGAAAGAAATAGAAAAAATCGCCAAATACAAAGATCTACAAATTGAAATTGAAAGGCTGTGGCAGAAAAAGACCCAAATAATCCCAGTGGTAATTGGCGCCCTGGGTACAGTTCCAAAAGACCTTGAAGAGCACCTCAGCACCATAGGGGCCACAGAAATCACCATCAGCCAATTACAAAAAGCAGCTTTACTGGGAACAGCCTATATTCTGCGACGATATCCATAACAACAGCAACAACATTGACAATAAAATTCTGGCACCCCAGGTCCTTGGGGAGGACTCGATGTCTGGATAAAACAAACCAGTCAATAACACCTGTCTGACTGTGTAAAATAATAATAATCTTTACTGGTTAGCCACCCCATAACAAACTGTTTTCTGGGCGACTCACAAAACATACAATAAAAACATATAACACATTAAATCATACAGACAAGAAGGGAGAAAAGAAAATACAAAATATAATAAAGGAAAGATTGTGCTATCGAATCCAGGAGGGGTTGACCATGGCCATCTCCCGTGCAGTATGAGATGATGATGCCTTTCAGCACCTTCCTATATTGCTGCTGCCCAATGTAAGTGTTTCCCATAGTCTGGGAAATAGACCAGCAGGGATTCAAACTGGCAACCCCTTGCTCCCTAGGCAAGTTAGTTCCCTGCTGCGCCATCAGGTGGCAGTTTAAAATTAGTTAAAAATCAAATCAGTTCTGAAAATCAGAAATTAAAAACTCTGGGTGGAAAAAAAGATCTTCACCTGGCATTTAAAAGAACAAAGTGACGAAGCCTGGGCACTTTCCAGCTTAGCCACACAACAGCGACAAAACGCTTTCGTTCAGGCAAATCACATTCAAAATGTAAATAGCCAAGCACCCAGCAGGGGGAGCAGTCTCACAAAAATGAACAACTCGAAAAAACAGCAACCTTTTTACATCGGACATATGATGTTTTATCAATAAATTGCAGCGATTAACTCTGAAACAAGGCATCAGAAATCTGAACGGAACCCTGCTGTCTCTGTAGGGACTGTGATGTCACAACACAGGAAGTGTGGAAGCACACTTCAGAGATATGCCGTGACCTCGTTGCAGAGTCTAATCTGGAAAGTGGCCAGGAGAACCGCACTAGGGAGGCTATTCCATAAACAGGGTGCAACCACCGAAAAGGCCCTCCAAAAAGAGTTGGGGGGGGTGGGGTTTGCTAATCCAGGCACTTAAAAAGCCCATTGTTTCAGCATTTATTTTGTACCAATAGTGATAGGGGAGGTGTGTGTGTGTGTGTGTGTGTGTGTGTGTGTGGTCTCTCTCTGCCGGGGTTGCTCCCCAACAACATCTGAGAGCCAGTGTGGTGTAGTGGCTAGAGTGCTAGGCTAGGACAGGGGAGAATCAAATCCCCATCCAGCCATGGAACTCACTGGGTGACTCTGGGTCAGTCAGTTATTGCTCAGCCTAACCTACCTCACAGGGCTGTTGTGAGGATAATCATAGCCACCAAGTACTCTGCTCTGGGCGCCTCAGAGTAAGAGTGGGATATAAATGTAAAACAAAAACAAAAACAAAAACCAACAAAACATCTGGGGACCCAAGTCTGAGAACCCCCAGGAGAATGTGTAGGGGTGCCTCGGTGGAGGCTGCGAGTTTATTTCGGAGACAGAGAGCAGATTGTCGGCTGGGTTAGAGCGGGGAGGAGAGGAAGGCCGTCCCAGGGGCCCAGAGAGCTGTTTGGCCTCCACCGCAGCCTCCACCTCTTCTTATGATGCAGCAAAATCCCCGCTGAGAGCCCTGCGGGCAGAGGGCTGCACACCCACCCTGGCTGGCCCCGAAGACGAGGGGCCTGGACCCCAGGAAGGGACTGGAGCCCAGTGCTTCCGGGGTGGCAAATGGCCATGTCCCACAGGCACCTCTGGGGTCCGTACGGTGGGCTGCAGCTGGCTTCTCAAGGGTCAGCGCAGGAGGGGTACCGGCAGGGGCGCATTAACCCTTTTGCTGCCTATAGGCGGCCCAGGATTTTCCACCCCCACCGCCACAGTGAGGAGGGTAGGGGTCGGTGGCGAGGATGAAGCCCCTCCCTTACTTCGAAATGCCTCTGCAGCGGTGGGGCAGCCAGTGACCAGCAAGGGCACAGCGGCTGCTGCCTGTGGGGCTGAGGAGCGCTTTGGGGTGAGAGGCAAGCCCCACCCTTTCATTCAAACCCCACGGCCTTTGCGGCAGAATGCAGTGGCTTGAAGCAGGGGCTGGGAGGGAGGGTTGGTTGGTGTTGGGGAGGAAGGCCCCCCCGCCCCACTGGTTTACCTTCAAGCAGCTTCCGCCGCCTGGACAAACTGGCTGGTCACTGGCTGGCCCACTGCTGCTGCTGTGGCGGCAGCGTTTAGAAGTAAACGGGGGGGGGGGCCCTTCCTCCTCGCCACCAACCCCTGCCCTCCTTGCTGTGGCGGTGGGGTGGATCTCTCCCCACCGCCACCAGCAGTGGCAGTTTTAAATGGTTTGCTTTTTTTAAAGAGACAACTTTTCCCGCCTCTGCCGCTCTCCCAGAATCCGCCGCCTTAGGCAAATGCCTCGATTGCCTCTGGGGCTTGGTGGGGACCCGTTTCTCGTGGAGCTCTGGAGGGGTCTCCCCTGCCCGTCGTGCGCACACTCACCAGTTCTGGCAGGCCCCGAAGACGGTCTCCCCCGGCTGGGCGTCCTCCCAGGGCAGGGGTCCGGGCCAGGAGGAGAGACCCCGCTCTTCTGGCGCGCCTGCGAGGGAGGCAGGAATGCCGGCTTGCCACTCTCTCCGCCCACCGCCCACCCCGATCCATCCCAACCCCCGAGGCGACCCGTGTCCCCAGCGAAGGCTTCCTGGCAAAAATACTCCCCCCGGAACCCGATGCCGGGTCCTTCCTGGAATCGCACTGCCCGCCCTCCCACGCCCCAGTTGCTGAGTGGCCCACCCACCCCTTGGGGCTTCCGTCCCTGGGGCTGGGGCCATGCTCCACCCCCCCAGGCCACTTGCAGTTCCTGCCTGTGTGCTGCCTTGCCCCTTGGTCCTTGACCCCGACCACACCGGCCTCGCCTCGTGCCCCGCTCTGATGGCCAGGAGGCCTGCCCCACCACGGGAGCCTCGCTGGCTTGGGCCTGATCTCGCCCCAGGCGGGGGGCCCCACTCACCCAGCCAGCCGTTCTGGTACTTGCAGCGGCACCGGGCCGGGCGGACGCAGGCTCCGTCCTGGAGCAGCTCTCCATCGGGGCAGGCGCAGGCCAACTGGCACCGCGGGCTTTCCAAGCAGGCGCTCCCCGGGTGCAGATCCTCACAGGTGCGCGGGCAGGCCTTGCCGCAGGGGAAGGACACCTGCCCTCCGCTGCAGTCTGGGGGGATGGAGGACAAGGACTCCTCGGACCCCCGTCCTATGGCTGCCCCCACCCATCACCTCCCTGACCCGGAGGCAAGGAGGCAAGATATCCCCCCTCCAACGCCCCAGTGGGGTTTGACAACAAGAGCCCCATTCGCCCGTTACGCTGGACACGCGTATAACGAAAGTACAGTGTACACAGGTACAGCCTTTCACAAGCTATGTTGAACTCAGGTGCCGAAGTACATTTCCGATCCGAACCTCGCATTGGAGGGCCCTGTGTCCAGGTTCCCTTTTAAAAGGGACCCCGGGACAGTCATTCACACAAACACATGTGCATGTGTGCAGACACCTCTCCAGTGCTCCAGCATGATGTCTGGACCGGGCCTCGCTCTCCCTTGGCCACATCCGCCTCTCTCCCAACAGCTCCCCAAATCACAACAGCCCTGCAGGGAAGGCAGTTCCCTCTGTGGAGAGGGGATGACCCTCCAAGTGCAAGCAGTCGAATGCCACCCACCGAAGCCTCACACACACACGGCCCACGTCTCTCACAGAAGGGGACTTCCATGTAGGAATTCCGCGGCACGTGAAGTAACCCAGAGGAGACCCAGCGCTCGGCCTTTGTGCTCACAGCTGCAAGTTCCAACACTGGCTGGAATTGAGGGCGGCCACATGTGAGCTCTGCAAACTTCCTGCCCAACCCATCCCTGCAGCATTTTGCCCCAACCTGGAGGCCACACCCGACGCGTGCTGCAGCCAGGCCGAGGGGGAGTGGCTGCTCCTTCCAAGGAGCCCAGATGGACCGTCCCTCCTGCCCCCCAACCGCCCCCGCCCGGCATGCTGACCCTCACCTTCACACACAGTGACGCCATCGTGGCACGCGCGGCTCTGCTGGGCTTCCCCGGGGCAGGGCAGGCCCCCAAAGCGGGCCGGGGGGTTGCTGCATATCCTGCTCCGTGTGACCTCGCCAAGGCAGGCGTCGCAAGGCGACCAGGCGCTCCACGTACTCCAGGCCCCGTCCACTGCCAGGGGCACCAAAACAGAGGGGCAGGGTGTCTGGGGAGCCCGGCTGCCGGAGCCCTCGGAGGGCAGGAGCCACACGGGGCCAAGTTGCCAAACTGTGGCTCGGCCTGGAGCTGGGCTGCCTGCATTTCGAAAGCCCGGCCTGGGGAGCTGCTGCCGGGGGCACAGCCATGCCTGCCTTGTACTGAGTCAGACCGCTGGTCCATGGAGCTCAGGATGGTCTGCACTGACCGGCAGCAGCAGCTCCTCAGGATCTCAAAGCAGGGCCTGTCCCAGTCTGACCCGGAAACGTGACCAGGGACCGAGCCTGGGACTGGTGGGCCGCTGGCGGGACTGATCCAGCAGGGCTGCTCTTAAGTTCTTGGGAAGACCTGCATAAAAAGCAGGCGCTCTGCCACTGGGCTAGGGCCCTCTGGATCCCACTGCCCAGGCCGGGCACCCAGGAGGGAACTCTGGCCCTGTAAGGCTGAAAGGAGAGGCCACGAAGCACGGCCCGGCTCAGGCCAGGCCAAATCTCTGCAAGGCTTGTGGAGAGATTAAAAGAGTATGGTGTCAGGTGCGGGGGGTGGGGGTGGCCGCTGGAAACTCCCCGCACTGCACCTGCACTTCCCCCAAGTGAAACTATTTTTTAAACACCAGTTTCCCCTTCTGGGCGCTTTCCAGATTGCACACGACAACCGCAGTAGTTTGCTTTGGCTTGGCAGGATCGTATTGAGACCGTAAATAAAGGGTGTTGCACAAAGCCACCAGCAGGGGGAGCAGTCTTTCCTAGCTTGCGTGAAAATGGGGAACTTCAGTGGGGAAATCCAGCTTATTTTTTGCAACGTAGCCCCGTAACACAAAGATAAAACCCGAAAGAAGGCATCGGAAATGCGAATGGCACCTTGCCTGACTGCGGTGACACTTAATGGACACGTAGTGACACTGTTGTTGTGTGTGATCTGGAAAGCGCCCTGGTGTGGGTTCTAGTTGCGGAGTCTCATTGGGAGAAAAGGGGCTGGAAACGGGGACATATTAAAACCAACGACAACGAATGGCCACTTGGTTAGATATGGAAGAGGGGGAAGCATGGGGGGGGGGGAGGGCTCAGCGCCTCTCTCCGGCCCGTCTGGCACTTGGCAGGGAGTCGTCATGACTCAGCCCAGACAGAGGGGGAGGATGGGAGTTGCCGTTCAAGCCCGGCTGGGGAGTCCTGCTCGAGAGAAGGGAAAGAAGCACTCCTGGGGCGGTGGGGAGCATCTGCCCTGCCCGCCTCCCTGCCCACTCCCGGAAGGTTGGTACCTGGGCAGAAGGTGGCCAGGGGGCACGGCTGCCTCTGGAGCTGCACGCCACTGTCGCCGTGATGCTCTTGGGCCCCCTCGCACTCGGGGCCCCCTTGCTGGGGCTTGGGGCAGCTGCAGGTCCGGTAGCGGCTGACCATCTCGCTGCCGCAGGTCCTGGAGCAGGGGCTCCATGGGGACCAGTCGCACCAGCCCCCCGGAACTGGAGAAGAAGGGAATAGGGGTCACACAGTCCCCATAGCAGCAGCCTCC
Source organism: Hemicordylus capensis (assembly GCF_027244095.1). NCBI lineage: Eukaryota > Metazoa > Chordata > Lepidosauria > Squamata > Cordylidae > Hemicordylus > Hemicordylus capensis. The sequence continues at coordinate 169,945,092 of NC_069662.1, forward strand.
CTCCCCCATTATGTTCCAGGGTGGGGCCCAGACCCCTTCCCCTGATGTTGGGCCACTGTGGTGGGACGCCGGAGGTGGGGCGGCAAGGACCTTGGGCTCCCACCCCATTCTTTGGACGTGGCCCATCCAACCCCCCCAGCCCCCCAGCCCGCCCCCTGCCCGCCCCAGGCACTCACCGGCACAGGCCTCCTGGCTGCAGATCAGCTTCCCTCGGGAGCAGGTGCTACAGGGAGAGGAGGGGGCGGCAGCCGCCAGAGCAGCGTGAGACCCTGCCAGGCGCCCAGGCTGACCCCCCCCCAGCCCCAGGTGTCCCCTTGCGGGGGGGGCCTTACCAGGAGTTGCAGCCGTCGGCACCAGGGAGGGTCTCCCCCGGGAGGAGCCGGCGGCCCGTGAGCGGCTCCAGGCAGGGGCAGCTGGCCTTCTCCAGGCAGGCCGTGCCGTTGGCGGCCAGCAGCTTCCCTCCGGGGCAGTAGCAGCCGGGCTCGCAGCTCCAGATGCAGTGCTGGGGGGCAGAGGAGGGGGCAGATGGAGGAGACCCACACGGAGGAAGGGGGCAGAGGGGCACGGGCAGGGTTTGGGAGGGCCAGGGCCAGCATGGAGGGGGGCAGAGGCTGCCCCGGCGGGGAGAGAGGGAAGTGACCCCCCCACAGGGCACAGGGCACAGGGGGAGGGGGCTGCCAGGAGGGCACAAGGACCCTCCAGGCGATGGGCACTGGAGGAAGAGGCCCCTTTGCTCAGCAGGGTCTGGCCTGGTTTGCATCTGGATGGGAGCAATGGGAGATCTCCCCCCCCCCAGGGGACGAGCACCTCGATGCTTGCATGCAGGGGGTCCCCTCCCGGGCAGGGCTGAGAGAGACTCCTGCCCGCAGCCTCGGAGAAGCCGCTTGGCTCTCTGGGGGTGGCAGGGAGGGACCCAGCCCTGCAAATCCCATCTGGGGGTGTGAAGGGCCGTGTCTCCGAGACAAACACCCTGGGGCGGGGTGGGGGGGGAGGTGGGCTCACCGAGAGGTCGTCGCACGTGCGGGGGCAGGGGGGCCCACAGCTGCTGTACACGGAGCCCTCCACCGAAGAGCAGTCCAGAGCTGTGCGCAGGCGAGGGGGAGGACACGAGAGACACACCGTGAGGGGCCTGGCAGTGCCAGGAGCCTGGGGGCAGCCCCCTCCCCCCTCCCGAGCGGGGGACCCCGAGGGGCCGGATGCGGCCTATTCCCAGGCACGGGGCAAAGGGAGAAAGAAGGGATCCCCAAACTCTGGCCTATGGTCATTGTCGCTGGGGGTGATGGGAGTTGTAGTCCAACAATATCTGGGGAGCCAAGGCTGGGGGGTGGGGCTAACCACAGGCACCCCCACACCCCCCACTGGGAAGCCCTCCCATAATCCATCTATCTGCCTTGATAGATCTCTCTATCTATTTGTTGTGCCCTGAGCCTTTGGATGGGGCCGTCTCGGATTGCAATCCTATCTATCCATCTATCTAGAAAATATTCAATATATAATTCTATTAAGTATTATAAATATGTTTCTAATAAATATGCTTGTATATAAACGAATGCATGGCTGTTTCTCCTCACAACGTGGCCGACACACGGTGCCCGGAATCCGGGGGGAGCTGCCCCCCCTCCCTGCAGGCGCTCTTTCCTGGGCCCAGCCCCACAGGGGGGCAGAGCAGGGGGGTCTGGATCCCAGCCAGGGGGCTCTTCCTCAGCAGCTGGGCAGGGCCTGCTCCGCCCTCCGCTGACTCACCTGGGCAGGGGTCAAGGTGGCAGGCCTCCACCTGGGTGGGGGCCCCCTCACAGTAGTCCCCCCCACCCTGGGGGGCGGGGCTGTCACAGGCTCTCATCCGGCTCCGCATGCCTCCCCCACAGCTGATGGTGCAGCCTGTCCAGGGGCTCCACTGCCCCCAGGCCCCGCTTCCTGGGGGGAAGGCAACACAATGAGGAGGGCAGCAGGGGACTCACCGGCTCATCTGCCCCGAGTCCCCTGGCTGGCTGGCTCCCTCCCTCCGGTTAGGACTCCTTCCCATGGCCCGTTCTCGGCTCTCCCTGCCTTCCTGCTGCTGCTGCAGACCAAGGCCCGAGGCTCACTTTGCTCCCTGACAAAGGCAAGCTGCCAGGACCGGGTCGGGTTGGGACAGTCGGTGCTTTTCAGCACCACCTTCGTGTCGCTCGTGAGAGCAGACATTGGCCCCTTGGGAGAAACTGCCTGTTTCAGCACGACTTCTACCACTACAGATGTTTCTATACCGCTCTTCAACCCCAGTTCTCAAAGTGGTTGACAGAGAGAAATAAAAATAAATCAAGATGGCTCCCTGTCCCCAAAGGGCTCACAATCTAAAAAAGAAACATAAGATAGACCCCCCCCCAGCAGTAGCCCCTGGAGGGATGCTGTGCTGGGCCTGGATAGGGCCAGTTGCTCTCCCCCTGCTAAACAGAAGAGAATCGCCACTTCCAGGGGTGTAGCTACCGTTGTGCCAACAGGTTCAAAGAACCCGGGCCGCCAATGAAAAGGGCCACCGAAGCCCCGTGGCTCAGGCTCCAGAGTGAACTCGCCCCTCCCACGCCTGGGCTGCCAAGAGCCCAGGCGAACTCCCTGTTGGTTATTTCAGGCAGCACCGGCTGCCTGATGGGATGTTTTTCCCTGCCTGAAAAAGCCAATCGAGAGCTCGCTCAGGCTCTAGGCAGCCCGGGCCATGCCCCCTTTGGGCATGACGTCACGCGCACGGGTGTATCCGGAGGGGGCCACCGAGCGGGGCCAGACCCAGGCCACTGTTTGGCTGGCTCCACAGCTGGCCACTGCAAAAGGTGCATCTTTGCTCAGTTAGCAGGGGCGAACTGAGTCAGGATCTGATCTTTGCACATGAAAGAGGGTATTCTGAAGAGAAGCCTGCTACGCGATGCAACTGAGAGGAGTCCCAGGGTGATGGACGGAAGGCACGTGACGCGGCAGCCATGCTGAAGCTAAGCAGGCCTGGGTCTGGAGGGCGCCTGGATGGGAGACCATCTAGGCACCCACAGGTGGCTCCTTGGACTTCCACGAAGGAAGGAAGGAAGGTGGGGCACCAAGAGAACGGCAGGGGTCACTGGGGGCAACATGGCCATGCTGAAGCCCAAGACGTGCCCGAGGCCAGACCCAGCTGCTCTTCTCCTTCTCCACAGTGCCCCTCCCAAGCGCCTTCTGAGGCAAGGCACTGGCCCCCTCCGCCCCCCCCCCCCAGGTCTGAGGACGTGAGACCAACGCGCTCAGGCTGGGCTCCCGATCTGCTGCTGAGCAGGGTTGGGGCCAAGCTGGCCGCCTTCAAGCAGCCCTTCCACAGCCCCATAGCAGCCCTTCTCATAATGGGCCAGTTCCCACAACACTCTCCCTGCACTCAGGATCAGGAAGGGGAAGCACGGAAAGCGTGCCTGTTGGGACATCTTCCCGGGTCGTCCCAGCTCCCTCCGGCACGTCCCTTTATTGGGGGGTGGGTGGGTGGGCTGTTCCTCCCAATGGTCACTCCGCACAGCACTTTCCACTCTGTGGCCAGTCGGATGAACAGTCCTGCCCCCCCACCCCACACGTTGTAAAGCGCCGTGCCAGGAGGGAGCCAGGACGCCTGCAGGGGGCTGCCCGATGGGTTGCACTCTCAATGCAGCCCCTTCCTAGTCCTGGGGGCCCAAACCAGCCCCAAGTATCTTTTCTGTGGAATAACTCAGATGCATGCTTAAGTTCTGGCGGCGGGGGGGGGGGAAGAAACATCCCCCTGTGCCCCCCCCCAACACACACACTGTGGAACCAAACGCCAACAACGCTCCTTCCGCCTGCCTTTTGGGCTCTTCCGTGCCGGAGGAGGGTTTGGGAGTCAGAAGAGCCCTGACTCGGCACCCCCGCCAAGACCCACAAGCCGCAGGGGGAACCTGCTGCTCCTCAGTCCACCACGGAGGACGGGGAGACAGTCCGGCGGTGTCTGAATGAGGCCTGGCTGCCTCCAAGCTCAGGCAACGGGGGCACCCCTTAGAGACAGCCCGCTCTGCTCCCCAGGGCTGAGCTGAAGCAGCAGCACAGCCACCACCTTCTCGGCTCAAAGCTGGCAGCGGGTGTGGGGGAGCTCAGAGGGCCGGGCGGGCAAAGGCTGGGGAGGGGGCCACGGGAGGAGCCACGACTCACTGGCACACGGCGGGAGGAGGCAGGGCTGGTCTTCCCGCTCCGGCCCGAGGCAGGGCACGCCCATCCCGGACGGAGCTGGGTCTGTGCAGAAGTGGTAGCGGCTGCGGAGCCCCAGCCCACAGGCAGCCGAGCAGGCGCTCCAGGGGGCCCAGGCTGACCAGCCGCCGTTCACTGAGCAGGGAGAAGCAAGCAAGGGGTCAGCAGTCGGCCGGCCGGGGGGGGAGGCCGGCGGTGCTCCTCGGGTGGGTCGGACGGGGCCCTGCCCCCACCAACGCCCCCCCTGAGGTGACGCCCTCGTCTCCCTTCAGCTCCTGGCCGGCTGACCTTCAGGGAACGGTGAATTCAACGGCCCGGCTCGGGGGTTTCTAGAGGCGCCCGGGGGCCTGCACCAGGAGGTGGCTGAGGCCTTGGTGAGGGCAGAAAGAGGGGTTGCCGCTGCCCCGTGATCATCCCCAGGGCCCTTGGAGGAAGAGGCTGCCGTCAACCGGCCTTACCATCCCCACAGGACTCTCGGGAGCAGTTGGCAACCCGGCCCAGGACGCAGGAGCTGGAAGCAGCAAAGAGAGCAGTGTTAGGGCCAGGGGCCGTCTGGCCATTCGGGCCTGAAGGCTGCCTCTTGGGCGTGGGGTCCTCCGAGGACAGGCACACTGACCAGTTCTCACAGCCTTGGGGGACCGCCTCTCCGGGGGCATACAGCACCCCATCCTGGGCACACGGGCACTCCTCCTCCGGCACGCAGAGATTGTTCTGTAAGGGAGGGCAGGGCGGGGGAAGCATCAGCGGCTGCAAGACAGCCCCCTCCCTCCCTCCCCACAGTCTGCATATCCTTAGATGGAAGCACTTCCATTCCGCCACCAATATAAAGCGGCAGATTGCGCATCTCCGCTTCTGGTGCCTGGGTTTCCCGGAGAGCTGGTCTTGTGGCGGCCAGCCGGAATTGGCCCCGTTGCTCAGCAGGGTCTGCCCTGGTTTGCATTTGAAGGGGAGACCCCATGGAAGATCTTCCCCTGGGGCGGGGGTGGGGGGGTGGGGTTGTAGCTCCGTGGAAGAGCCCCCGCAGAGACAGCTCCAGGTCCTCTCCCTGGCTGCATCCCCAGGTCGAGCTGCCGGGAAGCCGAGGCAACGGCCCCTTGTGTGACGCCCCGCTGGCTCCTTAGGGCAAGTGGCTCCTGACAGACACTTGGCACCTCCTCCAAGGGGAGGCTGGGCTGGAAGGGTCCTCCCTGGCCCACGGAGGGCTTTTAAATGAAGAACACTTCATCTGGCAACCTCCCCCCCGCCAGCCCTTTGCATTTGGAAGTGGTAGCGTCCCAGCAGGCCTGCGTCAGGTGCATGGAAGGATCCTGCAGGTTAGCTTCCATTCTGCGCTGCCGACGCCCCGGCAGCTGAAGCACTTCCCGGTCCACAGGACTCCCGTTTCCTGGCCGATCCTGCCACGCGGCTTCCTCCGGACACAAGCCCCGCGAGAGAGGTCGGTGAGGCCCTCTGGCTGCGCTGCCGAGACTCACCAGCAGGACGGCGCCCCGGGGGCAGTAGCAGCCGGCCAGGCAGGTCCCGTCCGCTGCTGGCTCCGTGCTGAGCGCTGCGCAAGAGGCTGGCCCAGCCACACATTCCCGCCACACCTTCCCCTCCGGGCAGACGCCGGGCTCTTCACCTGGTTAGAAGAGGCGAGGCAGAGGGGGCAGAGGGCCTTGAGGGAGGGAGGTTCTGGAGCAGGGCCAGCAGGCGGGGCTCTCCCGCTCTGGTTGGGACTACAACACCCATCACCCCCAGCCCCAATGGCCTTTGGCTGGGGCCGTGATGGGAGCCGCAGGCCAGCAGCATCTGGGGGCCCAACCTGGAGAATGCCTGCTTGGGAATCTTTAGCAACATCACAACTGTTCCGGGCAGCAGTTGCACACTACGATTGCCGTGCTGCTGAGGCTCCGGGTGACGGGGCCAAGGCCAGGGAGACAGTTTCTGGGAGGGGTAAGACTTGAACCCAAGTCTCCCAGATCCAAGGCCAGTTCCCCTGGGCCGCAGTGGATGCTCTCCCTGATAGATGCCTGCCCAACCCCTGGCAAGCCTTGAAACAAAGAACTCTGAGCTTAGAGGGTACCCTGACTCGTTTATTTTCAGGACCAAGGAAAGTACTTCATCACAGAAAGCATAATTAATGGAGTTGGCAACCACGCCACCTTAGAAGACTTTGAAAAAGGTTTGGCCCGACTGATAGAGGGTGGACCTGGGTATTAGCTAAATGGAGCCTCCAGGTTCAGATGCAGTGTACCACTGAATCTGAATGCTAGTTGGTGGGCGGTGGGGGGGGGGCAGCAGGGCAAGGATGCCACCTCTATTCCCTTCTTGTGAGCCCTCAAAAGCATCTGGGTGGCCACTGCTGTAGCCAGGATGTGGGTCTAAAGGAACCCTGCTGAGATCCAGCAGCCGGGCTCTTCTGCTGACCAGTTTCATAAAACTGCAGGCTGGGAGGCATCCAAAGGCCATCCTGAGACCTTGGAAAGAGGGCTTCTCTGTTCACGAAGGGCTCGGAGCTAAGGCCAGGACCCAGAAAACAGTGGCAGCTAACAGTGGCAGGGGAGTAACAGCAGGAGAGAGCTCGTGCCCTCAACTCCTGCCTCTGGCTTCCAGCGGCATCTGGTGGGCCGCTGTATGAAACAGGATGCTGGACTAGATGGGCCTCCTTGGGCCTGACCCAGCAGGGCTGTTCTTATGTTCTTATGAGCTCCCTAGGTGCGGGGGGGAGGGATGGTGGCCCCTCTGTCAAAAGGGTGCTTTCCAGATTAGCCGCTCAACAGCAGCAAAACGCTTCCACTCAGGCAAACCGGATTCAAAACATAAATAGCGAAGTGCCCAGCAGGGGGAGCAGTCTCGTGAAAACAAACAACTGGAAAAAACAGCAACTTCTTTACGCCGGATATACGACGTCCTAGCACTATAGCGTGGTGATTAAATTCGAAGCAAGGCACTGGGAATGCGAATGACACCCTGCTCTCACCCTGCGGTGTCACAACACAGGAAGTGCGGAAGCACACTTCAGAGATTCATCGTGACCCCGTTGCAGGCTCTAGTCTGGAAAGCGCCCAGCTCCTGCCTGGTGACAATGGTGCGTTTGGCAACCAGAGGAGAAATAAGTGGCGAGGGGGGAGGGATGTGTTGCTGTTGGCCCCTCCCCGCTGTCCTCCCTCCTCCTCCTCCTCTTCCTCTCACGCGTCCCTCCAGCCTCTTGTGGCCAGAGAAGGGCTGAGGGGCGGCTTCTTCGTGATTCTGGGGAGGAGGCTGGAGGACCGCTGTCTCCTCCTCTGCCTCACGCTCTGCAGAGGCAGGGGGGGGGGGACCAGGCAAAGAAGGGCTCACCTGGGCAGGGCTGGAGGTTGCAGGTGGCAAAGTCAATCCTGCGCAGGACAGCAGCGCTGGCCCTCGTGCGGTTCCGGTAGCCACCCCCGCAGGGCACGGAGCACTCCGACCAGGGCCCCCAATCCATGCCGGAGCCTGCGGGCAGAGGGAGGGAGGCTGAGAAGGGCCAGGAGCTCCAGGGGTGCTGGACGGGAAGCTCAGAAGGGCAGCCACAAGCAGGACCGGGCAGTCGAGGGCACCCTCCTCCCCTTGCAGCATCAATGCGTTAAGGGGAGCCAGAGACAGCCCTGGTGAATCGTTATCGGGGGCCCCACAGACCATTCTCACCTTGCACCCCACAAGAGCAAGAGGGCCTTGGCAGGCAACGCTGGTCTTGATGCCGCCCCCCCCCCGCAGCCCTGGGCAGGGGGCCCTTCAGGGCTGTGCCCCCCCCCCCGGCTCCCAGCCCCCCTCCCGGACCTCTTTGCCCTCTCACCCTGGCAGGGCTGCAGGCTGCAGAACTCAATCTCCACATGGGGCCCCTGGCACTGCTGTCCTCTGGCGGTGGCAGGAAGCTCAGAGCCGGAGCGGTGACGCCGCCGAGTGCCCACGTTGCAACTGCGGCTGCAGGAGCTCCAGACCCCCCAGGCACAGTCCACTGCAGGGGGGGGGGGAGAGAGGCTGGGGGTGAGCTGCGGCAGGAGCAGCAGACCCTTTGAGCCAAAACACCATCCCTGGCAGGCCAGACCCTCCAGACGACATGGCACGGCTGGATCCTGAAGGAGGCCAAGAGCTCTGCCTGCCTGTCTCTCTGTCCACCCACTCAAAAAAGAGCTCAGGATCCGGGGTTCATCTTATTCTATTTCTAAGCCTTGGGAGGTAGGCTGGGCTAAGGCTAGGAGGTGGGAGGGCGGATGTGCTTGTCCCCAGAGTCCCCAAAGGTCCTGGTCCCAACAGGCCCACACAACAGGGACCCAAGAGCTCCCACATCCCCCCCCCCACTCTACCCACTGGACCCCACTGCTTCCACTACATCATGTGACGCAGGGAACAGCCGCTGCCCGAAACTGGGACTGACTTTCTCCTGCCTCCCCGCTGGCCAGTGAGGCTCTGGGCTGCCACCTGTTTAGGGGGAGAGGGGCATGACAGGCAGAAGTCAACAGGTGCAGCCTTTCTTTGCAGGCAGGGGGGAACCTCCACCTTCTGTGGCCATCATCTGGCTGCTGCAGGCAGGCAGCCGTAGGCCCCAAGGAAGAAGGCAGCCGCAGCCCACCCTGGAGAAGACCCTCCTCCATTTTGGCCTCGGCTGGGCCGGGACCAGCAGCCCCCGTCCCGGCAAGCAGGGGAAGCCCTCTGCTCCCATCCTTGCTCCAGCCAATCCCAGGCGGAGGAGTTTGGGCCTTGCTGGCCACCGTTACCTGGACAGGGTTCTGTGCCACAGGCCATCTCTCCATCTGTGCAGGTGCTGCAAAGGAGCAAAGGACACCCTCAGGGTTGATCCGCTTCTGGGGATGGCCGGGCATTCCCTGGGGCGGGGGTCAAAGATGCCGGCAGCCGCCCACCCCCCAGGGGCTGGCAAGGGGCCTGTCCTGGCACTGAACAGGCCTTTGGGGCAAGGGGCACAGCAGGGCTCGCCTGAGCACCCAGGACTGACTTTGGACGGCTGCCGAGAAGCTTCCACTAGTGCAGCCGCTCCGTGTCTGATGGCCAGATGAGATGGATTGGCTCAGGGTGGCCAAACGGAGGCTCCCTAGATGCTGTTGGACTACAATGCCCATCATCCCCAGCTGCAATGGTGACTGAGGAAGATGGGAGCTGTAGTCCAACAATGGCTGGCAAGCCTCAGCCTGGCCACCTCTGGGTTAGACCCTCCTCCCGGCAAAGCCTTCCTGACCCCTCCCCGCCTGTACCAGTTATTGCAGGAGTCCAGCGGGAGGATGTTCCCCGGCTGGTAGAGCTCCCCCTGGTGGTAGCACGGGCACTCGCTGAGCGGCACACAGGTGTCGTTCTGGAGGAAGAGTCCGTCCGGGCAGTAGCACCCCTCGTAGCAGTGGGAGGCGCACTCCACCCGAGTGCCCTGGTCCAGGCAGAGGCGCGGGCAGGCACCTCCTTTCTGCTGGCACTCCTCAGCCGTCTGGTACACCATGTTGCCCGGACACAGCGCTGCGAGGAAGAGAGCGGGAGAGACGGCCCCCGATGCGGCCGGGGATGGTCACGTCGCACCTGGCTAGGCCCTTGGCCCCACAGCACCCAGCACCCGCCTCTCCGCACCAGCCCTACCTTTGCAAGGCTGAGTGTTGCAATCCCGGGTCTGGATGAGGGGCCCGGAGCACTCGGGGCCCCCATAGGCAGGGTTGGAGCAGGAGCGGTTACGGGTCTGCACGCCGGAGTCGCAACGAGCCGAGCATGGGGACCAGGCCGTCCAGGGGGTCCAGAGGCCTCCCACTGCGGAGGAGGGAGAGAACAAGGGCCGCGGGTTTGTCAAGGTCTCGTTCCTTAGGTCAGGGTGCAGCGTCTTGATTGTGACTTGCTCTCTCTTGGGCAGCCAGTTCAGGGTTCTCAGTCTTTGCATACCCTCTAGCCCTAATGACACATTATTATGTTCAAGACACAGAGAGCAGCACACCGTCCTATCTGTTCCCGGCCATTGAGAGGCCGTTTAAAATGAAGGCATGTGGAGTCCTTCGCAAAAGCACCTCCATGCCTGTAGGGGCGCGTTTTCTGTGAAAAGAGGTACCTGTGTACAGCGATACCTGTTTGCACATCTGGAGAGCGTGTCTGTGTCCTGCGGATGGCTTGCTCCAGGAACCAGTGGATGGTCCCAGCAGAGCTTCAAGTGTGGCTCTTTTCACTGCCTGCTGTGGTATAGTCCTCCCTGGCACTTTCCAGGTCAGACCCTGCCACAGGGTCACGTCGTATCTCAGAAGTGTGCTTTCACACTTCCTGTGTTGTGACACCGCAGTCCCTCCGCAGACAGCAGGGTGCCGTTCACATTGCCAATGCCTTGTTTCGAATTTAATCGTGGCAATACAGAGCTAGGACGTCGTATATCCAGCGTAAAAAGGTTTTTGTTTTTCCGGGTTGTCCATTTCCGCGAGGCTGCTGCTCCCCCTGCTGTTTACGTTCCGAATGCGACTTGCCTGAACGGAGGCATTTTGCTGCTGTTGAGCAGCTAGTCTGGAAAGCACCCTTCAGAACAACCTCTCCGATGTTGCCTAGGTGTGATTAGCTAAGCCTTTGATGCCATCGGAAATGAAGTTTCGTAACAGCAAACGTAGCCCAGACCTGGACGCCAACTGCTCCCCCCTGCCCCCGCCTGTGGCGTTGTTCCACCTCTCACCTGGGCAGGGGGGCGTCTCGCAGGGCTCCTCCTGCACCACCTCCCCGCTGCAGCCCGTGGCCTCTGAACTGCCATTGCAGTGCCGGAAGCGCTTCTTCACGCCAACCCCGTCGGTGGCATAGAAGCAGGTCTTTGAGCAGGGAGACCAGGGCGTCCAGTTGCTCCAGGGGCTGGCCATCTCTGCGGAGCCAGGAGAGAGGGGGCAGAGGCTGGGGCAGGGGGCTTGCTCTAGAGCAAGCACCACCGCCCTAGGGTGGTGGTGGTGGCCTCAACATCCTGACTGACAGGGCGCAAGGCACCTTACGCTGGCATCAGATTTGGCCCCCAAGGGACAGGGACAGCGCCCTCCTGGTCCTGCAGGAGCAGAGCTTCTTTCCCTGCCCATTCAGAGATTTGAAGTCGACAAGTTGCAGGTTGAAGCCCTAGCAGGAGCTCAGAGGAAGGCCTGGGGTCCTGGGGCGGCTGCTGGAGTGGGCTCCTACCTGGGATGCAGGCGGTGTGGCACTCACGGACCTCCTGGACGTCCCCCTGGCAAGGGGCGCCTCCATTGGCAGCTGCTGGGTTGGAGGGGGACCTGCAGGAGAAGCAGGGCAGCAGCCCTTAGGGAGAGGAGGATGGTGGGGGTGGGGGTCATGGGTGTTAAATGTGGGTGTGAGTCCCCGCTCCCATTGACTATATTTTGTAGAAAGAGGGATGATGGAGGGAAAGAGGGTGGGTGAGCCAGCTGGCTTCCCATCCCGGCCCCCAAGGCCAGGTTTCATTCTTCAGATGGTACCGTGGTGATGGTCACGGTTTCATAGCCTTCCGACTGTGCAGAGACTGTGAGGCTCCATCCCCATTCGAGGGAGGAGGAACCGAGGCCGGCAGGGAGGGGAATCAAGTCGTCACGGAGGACGAGAAGCCACCAGCCAGCCTCGGGTTCCCCACCGATTCCCCGGGGAGCCCTAAACGTGGGCTTCGTCCGTCTCTCCCGCTGAAGCGAGCGGGGCTGGAAAGTGCCGGACACGGTTGGCTGGATCAGGCCCACTCTGCTCCTCTTTTGAGTGGCGGGACCCGAAAGGACGGCCCCCCAGGCAGCCAGAGCCAACGGCTCGGCAGGACCTCTTTGGCCCACGGGTCTCGGCCAGGCCTCGACAAGGTCACCCCGCACAGGGGCTCCCCAGAGGTTGCTGGACGGCCGCTCCCATCGGCCTTTGTGGCTGGGAGTTGCCGGGCCCCACCCCACCTGAGGTGGAGGCAAGCTGGGGAGCCGCTGGCCTGGCCCGGCCCGCTCAGCCGGGTGGCCCTTTACCGGAATCGCTGCTGCATCCCAACCCCACAGCTCCGGCTGCAGGGCGTCCACGGAGACCAGGCCGACCAGCCGCAGTTCACGGGGCAGGCCACGGAGTCACAGGTCACGGTGCCCTCCAGACAGACGCTGAGCAAGAGGGGAGAGAGAGGAGCCAAGCTCAGGCTGGGCGGAGACTGGCCTTCCAGCCACGGCCTGCCTCTGCCCTGGGCAGACCGCTGGGGTTCCGGAGGATCTGCTGAGCGGCACCGCCACTGGGTCCAGGGGGCAAGGCAGGGCCCCGTTCGCATGACCCCCCTGGCCCCAGGTTCTCAGGTCCTGTGGGTCTCAGTGCCATCTGCTAGCTTTGGGCGCATCACGGCAAGCCAGCCTCAGTCCCCTGCCCAAATTCTTCGCAGGAAAGGCAGACCCCTGGCCTACAAGCCAAGCACTGCTGCAGTTATCCACATGGGACCTGGAATGTCCTTGTCCAAAAGGGTCTGGAGGCCTGGCCGGGGTGGGGGGGGACCCCTCCAGGCAAGGAGCTGCTGGGTTCTCAAGACAAGGATTCCCAAGACAAGGCAGCTGCCAAGGGCAAGGCACACAGAGCAAGCCCTGCCTGCCGGGAGGTCAGCTCCCCCCCCCAAGGAAGGGGCTGCCTGCCTGCTCCCCGGAGGTCGAGAGGAGGACACCCCACACAGGCCCCAGCCAGCCCCCGGCTCCTCCTTAGGAGCAAGGCAACGAGGAGGCGGGTGGGTCCCCCGGCCACCCACCACTGGCTGCAGTTGTCGCGGAGGAACATCTCCCCCGGGAGGCGCCGCTCGCGGCCCAAGAAGCAGTGGCACTGGCTGATGTTCACGCAGCCCCCGTCCTGCAGGAAGAGCCCCGGAGGGCAGCGGCAGCCTAAGGAAGCAAAGGGGCGGGAGGAGAGGTTGGGCAGCTGGGCAAAGAGACCCCCCCTCGCGGCGGCTGCTTCTCTTCGATTGAGTGGGGGGCTGGGGAGCAGGCGCCCCTCTTTGCCTCTTCAAGGGCCTGGTTGCAGGAGTCTCGTAGGAAGCTGCCTTGTCCCAAGTCAGAGCCTTGGTCTAGCTAGCTCAGTATTGCCTTCACAGACTGGCAGCGGCTTCTCCAAGGTCGCAGGCAGGAATCTCTCTTGCCCTGACCTGGAGATGCTGCTGCCAGGGAGGGAATTTGGAACCTTCTGCTCTTCCCAGAGCGGCTCCATCCCTGGAGGGGAATCTCTTCCAGTGATCACACATGTGGTCTCCCCTTCAAATGCAAAGCAGGGCAGACCCTGCTTAGCAAAGGGGGCAATTCCTGCTTACTACTGCAAGGTCAGCTCTCCTCCTTTGTCTCTTCCTTTTAGGTTGTGAGCCGTTTGGGGACAGGAAGCACTATGTTATTTCTTTTGCCGTGGAAACCACTTTGAGAACCTCTTTTCTTGAAAAGTGGTACATAAATGCTCTTAATCATAGTGAAATGAATCAATTAACTAAATGCTTAAGTGGGAGGGGTTAACAATGGAGGGGTGGAGCTTAAGGGACCCCTGCAATAGGGGGCTGCAACCTTGCCAGAGTTGGTTCCTGGGGAGTCCATGTGTGTGTGTGTGAGAGAGAGAGAGGCAGGGAGCCCTGTGCAGTGGAGAAGAGGCCTGGGGGCAGCAAAGGGGACAAGGGGTGGAGGGGGGGTCCCCTCTCAGCCATGGGCAGAGGGAGCAGCTGGGGCTGGGGGACTGCTGGGAGGACTGGAAGCGACTGGACCCGGCGCCTGCGAAGTGGAAGGGAGTCCCACAGGGCAAAGCCCCCCGCCCCCCGCACTCACCTTCCACGCAGCTGCTGTGGCAGCTCATCTCCGCGCTCAGTTGCTGGCACAGCTGAGGGCAGGGGGCCACCAGGCCCCGCTCGCAGTGTCCAGCCTGCACGTAGACCATGTCCGGGCCGCAATCTGCGGAGGAAAAGCGTTGAGGGAGCCAAGCAGAGCCCAGCCGGAGCAGGAGCCCTGCCAGCACTCAGCCCCCAGAGGGAAGGGCGTGGCCCTCTCAGGAGCGCCTGCCCTCCCGGGGAGGGGCCACCTCCAGCTGCCCTTCCCCAGGAAGGAGGAAGACGCCCACCCTCCCTGCTGGCATCTTTCAGCTGGGAACTAGGGCCACCTGTAGGGCAGGATTCCTTCCAGCCGGGCCTGAAGGCAGGGATCTGCTTGAGAAGACGCCACCAAGCCCCAGAAGCTGGGGGCACGATCCAGCAAGAGATACTCCTACTAAGCCTCATTGAAATGAATGGGAACCAGGGCTGACGACTCGGACCGAAGCCATCCTGCAGACTGGCTCCCCAATGGTTTCTCTAAAAGCTCCAGGGTGCTTTCCAGGCCAGCTGCTCAACAGCAGCAAAATGCTTCCCTTCAGGCAAATCTCATTCAAAACGTAAATAGCAAAGTGCCCAGCAGGGGGAGCAGTCTTGTGGAAACTAACAACCCGAAAAAGCAGCAACTTATTTTACACCAGATACACAACATCATAGCACTATATCGTAGTGATTAAATTTGAAACAAGGCATTGGAATTGTGAACGGCACCCTGCTTAGGGACTGCGGTGTCGCAACACAGGAAGTGTGGAAGCACACTTCCGAGATCCGCCGTGACCCCATTGCAGGGTGCAATCTGGAAAGCGCCCAGGCTTGCGTTCACAAATTACCTGGAGACGGAAGTCAATGCCTGGGGCCTCCAGCCCAGTCCTGCAGGTGGGCAGCCCTCTTGTGTGGGTCCTGTGGATTCCGAGGGCCCTCCTGGCACAGGGGGACTCCCCGCCACTGAATGGCACCCTCAGAGATCTTTTCTCTTCACTGCCTTTGTTCGTAACGGAATGAACCAGCAGCCCCCAGTTCTCCCTCCACTGGTGAGGGGATCCCCAGATGGGGGCTTTCCAGATTAAATCCTACCACAGGGTCACTACGGATCTGCCAAATGTGCTTCCGTCCTTCCTGTGCTGTGACACGGCAGTCCCTGTGTTGACAGCAAAGGGCTGTCCACATTCCCGCCGCCTTCTTTCGGCTTTTCTCTTTGCGTTCTAGTGCTACAACATTGCAAGTCCGTTGCAGAAAAACAGCTGTATTTTCTGGTTGTAGGAGTTTGAGTGCTGGGGGTCGTTTTCAATACGATCCTGCCAAGTCGAAGCATTCTAGCCCTATTGTAGTGTGTAACCTGGAGAGCGCCCAGAAGCAGCAAACCTCAGCTCCTCCTGTGCCCCCCCCACCAACTTGGAGGGAGAAGGCAGGTGGGGCAGAGGCGAGCAAGATGGGGCCCAACACTTTGGACTCTGCCTCTTCTTTGCTCACTCCTGGATCTGCCCAAACAGGGAGAGGCTGGGGGTGGGGTGGGGTGGGGTGGTGGGACAAATCAGCTAGCAAGGGAAGGGTTGCCCCCCTCCAGCCCACACAGGCATCTGCCTGCCCCAACCGAGTGTCTCCCCTTGGAGTCCCTACAAGAGTGCCTCTAGGCATGTGCCGAGTGCCCTCCCTCCATGACTAAGTCACTCCAGGCTGTCGCCTGGACTAACTGGGGTTTAGAGGAAAGGCACACATGCCCTCTGGCCCGTTGCTGCTCTGCTGCGCACAGAGGCTCCCCCCACGTCTCCAGCCTGCCCTGCCCCAGACCCTGCCCCTCTCCTGCCTGGGCCCCCAGGCGCCCTTCTCCACGCGGCCCCCGGCCCCTAGGCAGGCACATGTACCACGGGCATCTCCACAGGGCTGCCGGTTGCACGTCTCCATCTGCACAGCATCCCCCGGGCACGGCTGGCCGCCGTTCTTGGGTGGGGGGTCGGCACAGGTCCTGGTGCGGCTCCGGACTCCCCCTCGGCACTCGGCGTCACAGTCGGACCACTCGCCCCAGGAGGCCCAGGCGCCGTTCACTGGGAGGAGGAAGCAGAGGAGGAGGCGGCTGGGAGGAAGAGTCGCCACCACATCGGCAGGAGGGGCGGCGGCCAGGATCCCCCTGAAGATGCCCCCCCTCCCTACACTTAGGGGGCAGAACCCCATGACATGGACGAGACATGGAGCGTGCTCTGGGGCTCTGCCCCCCACTCCCGGCTTGGCTCCCGAGCTCTTCCTCCGCTCACTCTCCACCCAAGAATCTACCAGCCCTTCTGCCTCCAGCGAGCAGCGACCTCCCGCCTGCCCCCCCCCCGAGAGCTTCGGGTCAGGAGTCCCGTCAAGGCCATTGTGGAGGCACCACAAGATCTGTGGACCAGATTCACTCCATCCACCTCAGTCAACCAACTAAGTCACTTGCTGCAGCTCTCCCAAATGCCCCGAGACCTGCCCTGCAGGGCCCTATCCGTGCCGCTTCCCTCCCCGCAAGCCTGCCCGGTTCCTCTCCCTGCTCTGCCCTTCCTGCTTGCAGCCGTTCCTTGGGGCTGCTCCCCACCCTTCAAGAGCAGGCCAGCAACTTCATTCGCCATCAGCAGGGATGGCACCTTCCGTGCTCAGGCCAGAGGCAGGACCCCTAAGAGGATTTAGGCTGCAGGACAAACAGCCCTGGCCCCCCCGACCCCCCCGCTGGGGCGTTTCTGCCCCCCAACCACGCCCCCTCCCACCACCTCCCCTCCCCGCACTCTTCCTGTCTCAGCTCCTGGTCACTGCAAGCCATTAAAAAAAATAATCTTTTTTGCAACCTTCTCAGCTGTTATTTGATTTGAGGATTTTAGGGGGCTGGGTGGAAACTCCGTGTCCCTGGCATCTCACGTAATCGTCCAAAACTGTATCCCCATGACTAAGATATATTTTTGAAGGCTTTCCCTCTGCCTTCAAACTTTAAAAGAAAGCACAACATTTTCAAATTTTGAAATTTCAAACAGGAATTTGTCCAATGTAGAAACTTAGTGGCGCGTTGGCCCTTTGGGGTCCAGCTGTTGCCTGAACGTTTCCCCGGGAGCCCAGATGGCGGGAAAGGCAACCCACCAGGGCCTGAGCTTGGGGTGCCCAGCCCAGCCCAGCCCAGCCCCGCCCGGGGGGAGGGCAGCCTACCTGGGCAGGCCTGGAGGAAGCAGGAGCGGCTGTCAAACTCATCGCGGTCACATTGCCCCCCCGGGAGGGCGTGGCGGAGGAAGTCACGGCGGCGGAAGGTCACGCCCAGCCCACACGACCGGCTGCACTCGCTCCAGGCGGTCCACGGAGACAGGATGCAGTCCACTGCCAGGCAAGGAAGGTGCTGGGATCAGGGCTGGAGCCGGCCAGGGGCCAGAGCAGGAACACCCACCACCCGCGGGGAAAAGCTCCCCCCGGACTAGTACTACCACAAGAAATATTTATATACCACTTTTCAACAAAAGTTACCAAAGCAGTTTCCTTAGAGACAGACAGACAGACAGACAGACAGACAGACAGACAGATAGATAGATAGATAGATAGATGTGCCATTGAGTTGGTGTCGACTCCTGGCAACCACAGAGCCATGTGGTTTTCACTGGGA
The DNA here is from genome assembly GCF_027244095.1 of Hemicordylus capensis. Classification (NCBI taxonomy): domain Eukaryota; kingdom Metazoa; phylum Chordata; class Lepidosauria; order Squamata; family Cordylidae; genus Hemicordylus; species Hemicordylus capensis. Next base: position 169,962,635 of record NC_069662.1, read on the forward strand.
GAATACAGGGTGCTTTCCAGACTAGACCCTGCAACGGGGTCACGTCGGTTCTCCGAAGTGTGCTTCCACACTTCCTGCGTTGTGACACCACAGACCCCACGCAGACAGCAGGGTGTCGTTCACATCTCCAGTGCTTTGTTTCGAATTTAATTGCTGCGATATAGAGCTAGGACGTTGTATATCCGTTGTGAGGAAGTTGCTTCCCCCATCCCCCGGGTTGTTAGTTGCTGTGAGACTGCTCCCCTGCTGTTTACCTTTGCAAAGGGACTTGCCTGAATGGAAGCATTTTGCTGCTGTTGAGCAGCTAGTCTGGAAAGCACCCAGGACGGGCTTATCATTGTCTCCTTCCGCACAGGATGAGATGATGCCTTTCAGCATCTTCCTATATCGTTGCTGCCTGATATAGGAGTTTCCCATAGTCTGGGAAACACACCAGCGGGGATTCAAACGGGCAACTTCTTGCTCGCTAGGCAAGTCATTGCTCCACTATGCCATTAGGTGGGTGGATAGATAGATAGATAGATAGATAGATAGATAGATAGATAGATAGATAGATAGACACCAGGCACAGCCACTGGCGGGATGCTGTGCTGGGGATGGATAGGGCCAGTTGCTCTCCCTCGGCTAGCTATAAGAGAATCACCACTTTGCTCCGTTCGCAGGGGCCTGGGAGGCGGTGCCTCTTTCTCAGGGCCCAATCCCAGCCACATCCCCTGGGGTGAGGAGTCTTCTCCCCATGGAGAAGACGGCGCCCCTCCCGCCCCATGCATACCACAGTTGGCCTCGTCGGATCCATCCTGGCAGTCGTGGCGAAGGTCACAGCGCCGCTCGAGGGCCAGACACTCCCTGCTGCCGCAGGAGAACTGCTTGGTGGAGCAGGCGCCGGGAGGGCCCACTGGGGACAGCGGGAGAGCCGTGGGGAGGGTGGCAGCTGTTGGGCCCCCTGCAAAAAGGACCACACGGGAAGGGAGGTTGCTTCCAGCCTTCCCGGGAGAGCGAGAGCAGCGGGAAGGAGAGAGGGCTCCCAACAGGCTGCCTAGGAAGCTGCCTGAGAGCCAGTGGACTCTTGGTCCCTCGAGCTCCGGATTGTCCACCCAGACTGGCAGCAGCTTCTCCCAGGTTGCATTGAGGAATTTCTCTCAGCCCTGTCTGGAGAACCCTCTGCAAGCAAGCAAGCAAGCAAGGCTCTCCCACTGAGCCCTGGCCCCCTCCCCTCCTGGGGATACCTTACAGCACTCCCATGTCGCTTCCCATTCAAATGCAAAGCAGGGTGGGCCCTGCTGAGCCAAGGGGGCCGTTCCAGCTGGCTCCCACAAGCCCCGCTCTCCTCCTCCCCACTGGCAACGGCTCTTCAGGATCTCGGGCCGAGTTTCCTTCCAGCCCGCCCCAGAGATGCTGCGGGGGGGGGGGGGGGCTGGACCTGGGACCCTCTGCAAGCAAAGCAGGTGCCCTGCCACCGAGTCGGGGGCCCTCCCCAAGCAAGGATGCTGCCAGCTCTGCCGGGCCCAAAGGAGTCTCCCCTCTGCAGCATCGCCCCGAGTCCCATTTCACTTTGGCCATGGAGGCCTCAGCCCCCGGGAGGGAGGACGCGGGTCCCACGAGAGCCGGGCCACGGCCCGGCGGACACTCACCGCAGTGCAGCTCGTCCGAGCCATCCAGACAGTCCTCCCGGCCGTCACACACCAAGGCGGCCTCGATGCAGCCAAAGGCCTCGCAGGCAAACTGGCCCTGCGTGCAGAGGGTCCTGGGCCTGCCGGGGCTGGGGGTGCGGGAGGGCCCTGCCGGAGGAGGAGGACACGCTGCAGGGAGGGAGGGCTGGGCCAGCAAGCCCCCGGCCAGCCCAGACGACACACAGCACTGGCTGACGCTGGGAGAGGGCGGGGGGGAGGAGCTCCCAGGGCGAGGACTTTGGGGCACGGGGCAAGGCTGACCATGCATGGTGGTGGTGGAGGAGGAGGGGGACTCCTCAAGGCAGGGCGGCCGGGTGGCCGGAACATGCCCTCCCCCGTGACAGTCCAGGGGAAGGAAATGTCTTCCGGCTGCCATCCTGGGCTTCCTGACCAAGGGGTAAGCCTCAGGGAAGGCAGTGGGCCTCCCTTCAGAGTAAACACAACGAGGACTGGACTGTCCTAAAATGCAAGCCAGACGTCAGCTCGTGCAGCGAACGCAATGTTGACTCAGAGCCCGCCGAGTCAGGCCATGGGTCCCTCGAGCCCGGTCTCTGACTGGCAGCAGCTCCCTGGCAGAAGATTTCTTTCCCAGGCCTGGCGACCAGAAGCCCTCCAGCTGGAGGGAAGGAGTCGGGGGGGGGGGGCTCCTGTGTGCAGAGCAGCTGCCGCTCTCCCTGTGCTACCTGGAGCTCTACCTGCTTGGCCCGAGGCCAGCCCCATGCTCAGTCCTGGCCTCCGGGGGCCATCCTGCACAGCCACCCCTGCCTGCCCGGGACAGAGACTGGAGTTGCTGCTGCTGCTTGGCAAGACAGCCCAGGCTCTGGCCAAGGGTCCTTCCCGGCAGAGGAGGGGTTTTGCTGGACTCCCAACAACTAGGGGTGTGCACGAAACCGGCTGGCCTGGTCTGGTTCGAGTCTGAACCTCCCGGCATGACCCGGGCCATGCAGAGGCCTATTGCACAGGCGCGGTGGCCTCCAAAATGGCCACAGCACACAGGGGGAAAGGCCAAAAACCAGCTGAAGAGCAGCAAACAGCCGATGTCTGAAATAAGGGAGGTCGGTGGGGGGAGGGGGAACGTCCGCAGACTCCCCACCGCCTCGGACATCTCCCCGGGAGGGGGTAAGTATAAACCAACCAACCAACCTTGCAAACCCCAGGGGGGTGGGTTTGGTCCAAGGTCGGAACAAATGGGGTGGTTCGTTATGACCCCCAACAGTCAAGCCAAACCGGTTCAATGTTGCACACGTTTGATGACGAACCGGTTTGCACATCCAAGCCGACTAGCAGCTCTTTCTTCCTATGGGCAGCGGACCAGAGACCAGCCCTCCCAGCCACCCTCCTGCTTAAGGTCCTGTTGCCAGAGTGGACAACCCGAGGCTCAGCAGTTTTGTTGGACTACGGCTCCCATCATCCCCAGCCACTCCTGCAGCTGGGTGCTGCAGACACCCTCCTCCATTGCAGAGGAGATGCGAGTTAAAGGGCTTGAAAAGCCCCAGGTGGGAAACTTCCCGGAAGTGGTCCACCCCCGGCTTTTCGTTTGCATCTCCTCCAGATTGGAGCGGGCGCGTCCACATATTGGCCAGATCTACCCCAAAGTCCCTACAAGCTATTGGGGAGCACTTCACACTCAATTCAAGTCTTTCACTGCACATTAGAGGGGAGCCCCATTTATATCCGGGGTTAAAAAAAAACCCTTTTTGTGTTGGGTTTTGGGGGGCTGTTAGAGAGTTTTGCAATGTCTGGGGCTTCAGGAATGGGTAAAGTCCTGGCTGTCGTATTAGACTCTCCTCTTTCGACCTATCTGAAAAGCAAAGGGTCAAATCCCTGGGCGGAAAACGCCTTTGTTGGGGCACATGCTTTTAGGGACTTCCAGACTCCGTTTGAGGTGTTCAGGAAGAACAAGAGGGGGATTTTTAAACCACAGAGTAATCACAAAGCGTGCCTTTGGGGTCTATTTTTAACTTGCAAAACCCTAGACATAGAGACTCAAAGATTGACTGACCAATTACACGAGGCTCAGTCAAGAGTGAAAATCCTGACAGAACAAATTGAGAATTCCAAGTTATTCTGTTCCCAAATTACCACGCAGAACTCTGAGCTTTCTAATAGGGTTTTTTCCTTGACACAAGATTCCCTAGGAAAGGATAGGATTATTCATGGGTTGCGGGAGCAGATTACACAATTGGATCGAGAATTAAAACTCTCAGTGTCCAAAGCGCAAGATGCTGAGACTGCTTTTAAGTTAATTTTGGAACAAAAGGAGGAGGACAGAAAACCCACTGGGGTAGCACATGAAAAATGCTTGGAGGAGATCCATAGGCTTAGGAGTCAACTTAAAATTAGGGCTGCAATGATCGCTACGGTAACTAAAGATGCCCCATTAGATTCCACCACAAAAGTTCCCCTGAATTCCCCCTATAATGGCCAAATCGGTCCCAACCTGAGAGCTAATCCTATGACGTCAGGAGGGATTAATTGTGTGCCTTCAGTGCCACCTGCTGACACATTAAGAAATTGCAATGCCCCAACATTTCCCACTGATTCATTAACACCCTACAAGGATTCTGGGAAGTGGGAGATTATTGATCAATTATTCTCTGCACCAGAGGAAGTAGAGAACAAGGATGCCAGGCCTGTTTGTGCCCTGACTAAAACGAAAATTATGAGGCAATCTGCTGGTGGGGGCCAATTTTCCCAAGACCTGACGAATTGTCCTCACGGTCCATGGGACGTGGAGACCTTCTTGCAGGGACTGGAGGATATTGAGCTTTCCGTATTTGCGGAATTAGAGCAGGAACACAAGACTGACGGCCCCAATTTCCACCCAAAAAAGAGAGCACTCATGATAAAGAAAATTCAAGGTCGTTTAAAAGATCCCAATTGTATCTTACAGGCAACTTCAAACTTGCAGTAAAGCTTTGCAGGAAACCCGTGGTAAAAGCTGCTGTCTGGGAAAGCTCCAGCATTGGGACCATGCCCCCCCCCCCGCTGTCCTGCCCCCTGCCTCCCAGGCACCTCCTGGCCCCCCATTTCTCCCCTGGCCCTGTGGACGGGCCTTGGGCCTGAGGGCAAGGGACTGGCCCCCTTCCCAGGCTCTTGGCAATGGGTCCTCCTGCTCTGGGTCTCCCACAGCCCTGGCTCCGGACTGCACGCGCTCCCCCTTGGTGCTCCACAGGACTGCCCCCCCCGGCTTACCTGAGAACGTGGGCCCCACGCCGGGCTTCCCAGGCTGGGATGGGAGGGTGTACGTTCCAGGCAGTCCTGGGGCACCAGAGGCTCCGGCCGTGACCCTGGGCAGGGTGGGCATCTTGGGCCCTGGGCCAGTGGGCCAGGCAACGCTCGGAGTCCCCGGGAACAAGGCGGCGGAAGTGGCTGGTCCCCAGAGCTGCTGGGAAGCCTCCCCCCTGGGCGAGCCCGAGGGGCCAGTGGCAGGAGGAGCGGAGGGTGCTCCTGGCCCCCGAGTGGTGGCTGCAAGTCCTGGCGTCCCCGTGAGCCTTCTGGGGAGGGATGCTGTTCCCGTGGCGGCTGTTCCTGGCCCTCGGATGCTGCCGGTTGGGGTTGCTGCGCCCTCTGTGGGCTTCGTCTCTGTGTGAGCCAGAAGCAAAGAGTCACTGGGAGCAGAGCTGGCCTGGTGGGAGCCAGCAGGAAGGGTCCCCTTGGCTAAGCAGGGCCCACCCTGGCTTGCATGTGAATGGGAGACTCCATGTGTGAGCACTGGAAGATCTTTCCCTGAGGGGATGGATGGGGCCCTCTGGGAAGAGCAAGAGCACCTGCACGCTTGCATGCAGAAGGCTCCGAGTTCCCTCCCTGGCAGCATCTCCAAGGCACTCTCCAGATTAGCACTTACATTAGCAATAGCACTTACATTTATCTACCGCTCTATAGCCGGAGCTCTCTAAGCGGTTTACAATGATTTTAGCATATTGCCCCCAACAGTCTGGGTACTCATTTTACCGACCTCGGAAGGATGGAAGGCTGAGTCAACCTTGAGCCCCTGGTCAGGATCGAACTTGTAACCTTCTGGTTACAGGGCGGCAGTTTTACCACTGCGCCACCAGGGGCTCTAAATTATAGGGGCTCTAATCTAGGGGCTCTAGATTAGACCCTAAAACAGGGGTAAAATGTTTCAACTTGGCTGGATCGTCTCGAAAATGACCCCCCGAATCTCAGACCCCTACAACCAGAAAATACAGCTATTTTTCTGCAATGGACTTATAATGTTATAGGGGAGCCCTTAAAACCTATCTGTTTGGTCTGGCCTTTCAGGGTTTCCCAGGGTTTTTAGCTGTTTGCATGTTTAATTGGTTTTATTCTGTTTTCATAGTTTTGATTTTAATTGTTAACTGGTTTTAATTGTTTTTATCCTGTTGTAAACTGCCTTGAGCCATTTTGGAAGGGTGGTATATAAATCGAATAAACAAACAAACAGAATAGCAGTATAACGCAAAGAAAAAGGCCGAAAGAAGACACTGGAAATGTGAACGGCCCCTTGCTGTCAGCCGTGTCAGAACACAGGCAATACGGAAGCACACTTAGTGGACAGTAGTGACCCTGTGGTCAGGTTTAATCTGGAAAGTGCCCAAGATCGTGCTGAGAGAGACTCCTGCCTGCAACCTTGGAGAAGCCGCTGCCAGTCTGTGTAGACAATGCAGAGATAGATGGACCCAGGGTCTGACTCGGTATATGGCAGCCTCCTAGGTTCCACGGTGCAGAAGGGAGGAGAGGAGGGCCCTACTTTGGCTCTCCAGCCTTGGCCTTCTCCAGCCCCTCACTGCAGCCCCCTCCCCACCCCAGCAAGAACAAGGAAGGAAGCCACAGACTCAGCAGCCCCCGCGAGCGACTAGGGCAGCCGCCGGCCTCATCAGGGCTCCCGGTCCTCCTCAATCCAGAGTTCCAGCCCTGGGTCCCCAGCTGCTCTTGGACTACAGCTCCCACCCACAGTGGCTGGGGATGGTGGGAGTTGTAGTCCAGCCACGTCTGGGGAGCCAAGGCTGAGGACCCCTGTCCCCACTCCATCTCCCACTCACTCCAGGGGCAGCCCAGCGCCTCCATGCGCAAGGAGATGCTGCCGCGGAACTCTGTGGGCACCAGGCGCAGGACGCGGGCCAAGAGGGCTGGTCGTAGCTCCTGCCGCACCGGGGTGGCGCTGTCGGAATTGCCCTCCAGGACCTGGGTGGGGGCAGGAAAAAGGGGGGGGGTGAGACAAGGAGTGGAGAGGGGAGGGGACAGAGTGGTGGCTCAGAAAGGGGTAGCCCAACCAGGCATGGGGATGATGGGAACTGTGGTCCGACAGCAGCCGGAGAGCCTCCGCTTGGCCACTCCTTCTATGACGCCCCCCTTCCCCTTCTGGGCATGGAGCTGGCCTGGGAGGAGAGCTGGTCTTGCGGTCACAAGCAGGAACTGTCCCCTTTGCTAAGCAGGTTCCACCCTGGTTTGCATTTGAATGGGAGACTACATGTGTGAGCACTGGAAGAGATTCCCCTGTGCTGGGGCCGCCGTGCTGGGAAGAGCAGAAGGTCCCAAGTTCCCTCCCTGGCAGCATCTCCAAGATAGGGCTGAGAGAGATTCCTGCCTGCAACCTCGAAGAAGCCGCTGCCAGTCAGGGTAGACAATACGGAGCGAGATGGGCCAAGGGTCTGACTCAGTATATGGCAGCTCCCTCTCTTCCTGTCTCTCGGGGAGTCCATCACTATCACCATAACTATTTGGAAATCCAGAGAGAAAGCAAAGTGGCCGTGGGGGCCATGAATGTCCAGCAGCTCTACTGAGGAGTGCTGGTTTTTTTGAGACTGCGGGTGGAGGGAGCCTCTAAGGGTGTGGGGGGTAGGCCAGGCCTGGGCCCTGGCTCGGTGGTGCTGAGCCCCAGCAGGATAGGAAGAGGAGGGCCAGGGCAGCTGTACCGTGGCCTGTAGGGAGGCTCCAGCGCCGGATCCAGCCCGGATGTAATCCTGGAAGTGGACCCCGTCCTTGCTGTGGGCCAGGCGGTAGCGGGCGATGTACCCTCCAGTCGGGCTCCCGCCCTGCGTGACCACGGCGGTGATGAAGGTGGGCCGGAGAAAGTCCACCTGGAAGTAGGGGCTGCGATCCGACCGGCGTGGGCTCCAGCCGGGCTCCATGTCCTGCCTGAGGGGGAGGGAGAAGACAGGCCAAGTGGGTCCAGCTCACACTCCAGCCCCACGGCAGCCGTCATGGGTCAGGCACTGGGTGCAGTCAAGACCTGCTCCTGGACGGGCCCCTCAAAGGGGTCCTCTGTGGGCCAGAACGGAAGCGTCTCCTTGTGGGTTCGTTTGTTCACTGACAAGCAGCTGTGGAAGCTGCAGTCGTGAGTGGGGGGAGGACCAGAGGGGGTGAAGGGGGGCAGATACTTAACCCTTTCCCTTCCTGCTGCTTGACTGCTGAAAATCACCCACCCCCAGACCACTTTTCTCCTTATGGGGAAAAAGATGCAGGCTTTGTCAACATCCTTGTCCATCCCCCAGCCTCTCCTCCGCCACCCACACTTTGCCCCCCCATCACCAGCCACGTCACTGCTCCTGAAATGCCACCTAACCTCATTGCCCCGTCCCTGCCCCCCTGTGGCTGGGAGGGGGTCACGCCACCGCCCCATCGTTAGCGGTACCCTTTGGATCTGCCCTTTTGCTCCCCATTCAAGGCAGGTCCCACCCCACAAAGCCTGCACGGCCTCCCCATCTGCCCCACTTACATGTTGGGCACAATGTGGAGGCGCCCAGCATCAGGGGGGTTTCCGTCCTGGAAGGAGGAGGCGCTCAGCTGCTGGTGCTGAACCCGCCCGTCCTCCAAGCCCAGGGGTTCACTGCAGAGACCTGGATGAGGGGGAGCACAACAGCAAGTTGCTACGGAAGCCCTCCGCCCCACTTCCATAACCCCACAGACATCTCCAAGGAGCCTTCCAGATGGCACACTATCACAGTGTCGCAAGGGGCCCCTGAAGTGTGCTTCCGCACTGCCTGTGTTTTGACATCGCAGCCCCTGCGTTGTAAGGAAGGTGCCGTTCATATTTCCGACACTTTCTTTCGGATTGTATTGCTGCATCACAGCCCTATAATGTCGCATCTGCGTTGCAAAAGAGGGGAAAGGCTGTATTTGCCTGATGTAGGAGGCTCGCCCCCTGACAATGGATCTCTAATGCGGTTTGAATTTGGCGCCACAGAACGTTTCAGTTCACACCACTTTTTGCGGTGTAAGGCTCACAATCTGGAAAGGGCCCAGAAAAATGCATATACGGAGAGGGGCTTGAGATATGAACAAATCCTTGAACTGCGGAATGAGCCCTCCACACCACCTGGCATTGAGAACCGTTTGCAGGCTGGCTGGTGAATGAGTCTGTTCACTGGGCGGGGGGAGACCATTGCCTTGCAAAAGGGGTTGCACAGAAGAAAATGATTCTGTTCAATGGGCTTCCTCTTAAGTAAGTGCCCAAATCCGCACTTGCTCCAAAAGCAGAATGCAAAAGGAGGCAACAGTGGAAGAAGAGACGCACCTTGCAAACGCCTGGGCTGGGAGGGCAAGCGGGGGAGAGAGTGGGGAGCAGCCTGCCGGGAGCTTGCATGCCCCCACCCCGCCTCCAAACCCATCTCAGAGACCTCTAAGAAGAGAGGCTGCTTTTCTGGCCCCCTCTACTCTGAATGTGTGGATTGGGCAAGAGGGGGGCAGGCAGGCAGGCAGGAGGTGGGGCTCTTTCCAGAGGCTGAAAGCCCCACCCCCTTCCGCGGCCCCCCTCCACCCCAAACTTGTCCCCCTCCTCCCCCCCTTCCGTCCCTGCCCGCCAGCCGGCTCCGCTGTCCACACAACACTACATTGCAGCACACATACTACGGGGCAACCCTCCTGAAAATGGGAAAACACCGCTGCGTACATTTACCACGTTACAGGGCAGAAATTCATCCCTAAAATTTGAAACAAAGCATGGGGGAAATTTGGAGGGCACCTGCTGACAGCGCAGCGACCGCCATGTCGAAACAAGGGCCGTTTGGAGGGGCGCTTAGCGGACCCGTTGGGGACCTCTTGCAGGGAGCAGTCTGGGAACCGGCCAGGGGCGCAGAGGCAGCGAAGAGAGGCCCCTGAGAGGAGGAGGAGAGCTGCTGGGCCCAGGCCCGTGAGGTTGTGGGGAAGGGGCCCCGTACCTGGCGGGGTGGGGGTGAAGCCCTCTGGGAACGGCCATCCACCTGGGGACACCTGGAAGGGTGGAGAAGAAGAGTCAGCCCGGCTGGCCTGTCCGGATGCCAGTGGGCCAGCCAGTCTCTCGGCATCGCCAGCCACGCCACCTGCCTCCTCCCGGGCCAGGGGAGGGCACCTCTCGGATGCCTCTTCCCTCGGAGACTCTCACAAAGGGCTGGACGCACCCACAGAGAAGCCATGAGCCCCGGCTGCTGAATGGAGCCTCCGTGTTCAGAGGCAGTATTCAGGAGCAGAGGCTGGGGCCAAACCTTGGCTAGCAAGCCAACACTGTGGACTTCCCAGAAGTAGTGGGTGGCTGGCCCAGCCCACCCGGAGCTTCTAGAAACGGTCTAGAAGGACGGGATGGACCTCCGGCCTGATCCAGCCAGGAGCCCCCACTGCTCACTTCCATCCCAGGAAGGAAGCTGCCTCGTCGGCCCTGAGACGGGCGTCAGACGCATCAGAGCATCCGAAGGGCCCTCCCGGTTCAGACCAAAGCCTCGTTGAGTGCCGCGCCTTGTGTCTCCCAAAGCGGCCCTCCAGATGCCTCTGGGAAGCCAACAAGCAGGAGATGCAGGCACAGCCCCTCTCCCACCATTGCTTCCTTGCAACTTGTGTTCAGAGGTAGACTGCCTCTGAACCTGGAGGCTCCATTCATGCTATCACGACTAGTATCTGCTGAAAGACCCATGTTCCGCCATGAATTAGTCTCACCCCTTTTAAGGATGCTCCTGAGTACCAGTTGCAGGGGAGTCACAGCAGGAGAGAGGGAATGCCCTCAACTCCTGCCCGTGGCTTCCAGCGGCATCTGGTGGGCCACTGTGCGAAACAGGATGCTGCACTCGATGGGCCTCCTTGCAGGGCCTGATCCAGCAGGGCTGTTCTGATGTTCGTAAGGCCATCTCAGCTGGTGGCCACCACCACATCTTGTGGCAGCGAATTCCGTAGACTAACTCTGTGCTGCACACAGAAGGGCTGCCCTTCCCCAGTGCCATGCCACCGCTGTGGCTGGCCTCCCTCCCAGAGCCAGACCTTCCAGGAAGGCAGCGCCGTGCGCCCCCCGCCAGCCCCTCCTCCCCACACGACCGCCCTGCTTTGGCTCTCGTACCTGAGTCGGGTGGGGCACAGAAGGTCTCAGCGGAGGCCTCCTCGGGCTGAAAGAAAGCGGGCAAGGGGGAGTTTTGTGATCAGGCTCGGTGAAGAGCCTGAAGCCCTGGGAGGCGGGCAAGAGGAGAGTCATCCAGGGTGGGGACTCGGGCAGAGAACTGGCCTTCCCAAGAGCCTCTGCTTCCCCTCAGCAAGACTCTCATCCTCATGAGTGAGGAAGACAGACCCATGTCGGCAGGGGGGGGGGTCCATCGCAGGCCAGGCCCCCATGCCCAGCAAGTCAGGGGGCAGAGAGCTCTCTGCAGCAACGCCCCCTTGGCCCCCTTGGCCGTGCCTCCAGGGCCCGCAGCACCCACCCCCTCCGCACGGGTGCCTTTACCTGGAGGTGCCCTCCGGGGCCAGGCGGGTGGCAGCAGGCCCACAGCCGGCCTCGTCAGCGGCATCTGGGCAGTCGGTGGCCCCATCGCACCTCCGGGAGGCTTCGAGGCAGATGTTGGAGGCGGCGCAGTGGAACTGGGAGAGGAGGCAAGTGCCTGGGACGGGCTCCAGGGACGGGGCGGCTCCTGCCAAGGGGACGGAGGGCGGAGAAGGGCTCAGCAGGGGGTGGGGGGGCTCCTGCCAGGACACACAGGAGGGGGCTGGAGGGGGGAGTCCTTGGGGGCCATGCCGCGGGCAGCATGGAGGAGCTACCCCAGAAGCGGGCGGGGCGGGGGATGCTGAAGCTTGTTGGCAGCTGCTGGCAGCTTTCCTGCAACCAAGGCAGGCGTCTGCCCATGTGCAAAGCGGGCGGAGCAGGGCCCGGGGGACACCCTGGATGCAAAGCTAAGAGAGCGCCTCCTTCTGTATGAGCCCCACCGCACGCTAAGGTCATCTGAGGAGGTCCGTCTCCAGTTGCCACCGGTTTGTCTGGTGGTGATGCAGAGGCGGGCCTTCTCTGTAGCCGCTCCTGGGCTATGGAATGCACTCCCGGCAGAAATTAGTAATCTGAGATCATTGCTGTCCTTCAAGAGAGCCCTTAAAACGTACTTATTTGGCCTGGCCTTCCAGAGTTTTAAATGATTAATTGTTTCAAACTGTTTTAAATTGTTGCCCTGATTTCCAGGGCATTTAGCTGTTCTATTGGTTTTATTGTGTTTTAATAGTTTGATTTTAATGGTTAATTTGTTTTTAATTGTTTTTATCATGTTGTGAACCGCCCTGAGCCGTATCGGAAGGGCGGTATATAAATCTAATAAATAAATAAATAAATAAAATAATAAAGCAATGGGAAGATTGGAGTGTGTGTGCGTGCAGGGGGAGGAATCTACCTTTTTTTGCACTTTGGAAAGTAAACATTGAAAAGAAAGCCTTGGTAACCAATTCCTGCCTCCTCAAATATGCGGAGCAACTCCCTAACTGACTCTCAGTCTGTGCAACTGCAAAGCCTGGGCACCCCCCTCCCCGCCGCCTGCTCCCGCTTCCCCCTCCCCTCCCTGTTGTCTCTCCAGGCAGGCGGGGATCTCTTCTGGCGCGCTTCCTCAAGGGAGGGCTCCCCAGCCTTGGGCCCAGATGTTGCTGGGCTCTGGCTGCCAGCCTCCCCAGCCTCCATGGGCAAAGGGCATCAACAGCTGGGGACTCGGGGTTGGGAAGCCTTGTCCTAATGCCACGACAGCCCCCGTGACAGCCACGCCTCCAAGGGCCACTCCGCACAACCCAGGGTGGCAAACGCCAGTTCCCCACCGCCAGAGGCACGGGCCCCGGATCTGCAGCCACCCCCCTCTCTCACTTCCCTGACAAGGGGACGGGCCTGGCACACACAGCCTTGCCAGGGCTGGCTTCTCAGAGCCACCCTCGACACAGCTGGGTGCGCCTGGCAACCGTTTCCCAGGCACACCTGTGGAAGAGAGCCCTCCTCCGCCCCCCTCCCACCCTCTTGCACAGGGCCTGGGGCTGCTACTCACCACAAGGCAGCTCGTCCGAGAAGTCCCAGCAGTCGTTGACTCCGTCGCAGATGGCGCCTTGGGGCCCGGCGGGGACACAGCGCCCGTTTCGGCACTGGAACTCGCCCGCCCGGCAAGGCCTCCAGCCTGGAGACGCGGTGGGGATGCCGGGTAGTTCTGGGGACACTGGAGAAGGGCAAGAAGAACTTGCAGGAAACGCAAGCTCAGGAGAAGGCGGGGGGGTGGCATTCAAGCCAGAGACCCCCAAACTCCCCCTTGCTCCCTCCACTTCCCTCAGCTTGGCCCCAGAGGTGGCCAAGGTGCTTTCCAGACGGTGCTAGCACAGTGTCACCACCTATCCCTTAAGTGTGCTTCCATACTGGCTGTGTTGTGACTCCACAGTCAGCAGGTGCTTTTCACATTTCCGACGCCTTATTTTGGATTTTATTGCTGAGTTACAGCCCTATAACGTTGCATGTGCGTTGCCAAAAAAAATTAGCTGTATTTGCCCATAACACCTTACAACGGACCTTACAAGGGATTTCAACTGCAGTTTGAATCCAGAACACAAAACGTGGCAGTTTACACCACTTTTTGTGTTGGAAGGCTTGCTATCTGGAAACCACCCTGGCCATAGTTCTTGCAGGGTGCTTTCCAGATTAGCCGCTCGAGAGCAGCAAAATGCTTCCGTTCAGGCAAATCAAATTCAAAATGTAAATAGTAAAGCACCAGCAGGGGGAGCAGTCTCACGAAAACTCACCACTGGAAAATACAGCAACATTTTCATGCCAGACATACAATGTTATCACAATAAATTGCAGAGATTAAATCCGAAACAAGGCATTGGAAATGCGGATGGCCCCCTGCTGTCAGTGTAGGGACTGCGGTGTCACAACACAGGCCCCCAAACCCCTGAGCAGTGACAGAGGCCATTCTTTTAAAACGGAAGGCTTCTCCCAACGAAGGAGGGGAAAGAGGAGCAGGAGGAGGACGGAGAGGGGGAGGACCAGGAGAGGAGAGCTGGTCTTGTGGGAGCGAGAATGACTTGTCCCCTTAGCTAAGCAGGGTCCACCCTGGTTGCATATGGATGGGAGACTTTATGTGTGAGCACTGGAAGAGATTCCCCTCAGGGGATAATTGGGCCGCTCTGGGAAGAGCAGAAGGTTCCCTGGCAGCATCTCCAAGAGAGGGCTGAGAGGAGAGATTCCTGCCTGAAGCCTCGGAGAAGCTGCTGCCAGTCTGTGAAGACAATACTGAGCTAGATGGACCAAGGCTCTGACTCAGTATATGGCAGCTTCCTAGGTTCCTATGACCAGGGGAGCCCCAGGCTGGGGAGGCTTAAAGCCCTTCCAGGAAAAGGGCGAGGGGTTCCCTGGTTGCAGCCCCCCCATCAGGAAACAGCAGCAGCCTCTGACAGCTCCTCCCGCCCTTTCAGCAGGGCTCTGACAAGGCTTGCTTGGATATGGGTCTGTGTGGGTGAAAGGAGGGAGCGCCTATGATCAGAGGGCCAGCCCAGTCTGCTCCCCTCCCCTGCTGCCAGCCCAGAGGCCGGAGGGAGCACGGAGGGAGTCTGTGGCCACGGGCTACCAGCACGGTCTATTCCGGGGGGGGCGCTCCTGGGGAATGGGCCCCCCCACTCGTCCCCTCATGGCAGCCTTCCAGGAAGCTGAGTCACATACACCAGGGACGGCAGGAAGGGCTCTGTGTGGGGAAACGGTGGGCTGGCTGAGGCTCAGCCTTGCTCCCCCTCCCCACACTGAAGGCCAGCCTTCCTGCGACCCCCTGAAATGCACCCCAAGTCCTGGACAGCCCAAAGATGGCGCCAGCCTCCCTGCAGGAGAGCCCCCTCCCCCCCCCACCCAAGGCGGACCGTGCGCCTGATGCTCCCACCTTTGCCACAGCCCAGCAGCTCCATGCGCAAGAAGATCCGGTTGTGGAAGTCGCGGGGCAGGAGGCGGATGTGCCGGGCATGCACCATGCGCTGGAAGGTGCGCACCACTGGGGTGGAGTCGTCCGAGTTGCCCTGGAACAACTGGAGGGAGGTCGGTAGGAGAGGGGAGGTCGGCTGAGGGCACGCAAGCACTTCTGTGATGCCCCCCCCACCCCACACAAACTTGCATGCGCCAGGAGCTGCATGCCCCCAATACGTGTGGTCCTGTGCAGAGAGAACGCCCCCACCCCCCGCCCCATGGGGCCCTTGGTCTGGGCTCTGGGCCTTCCTAGGCCCCCTCGATTCTCTCTCTGTCACACCTGCACCCCACACCCACATCAATAAATGCCAAGTCAGAAAGAGAAAGAGAAAGGAACACTTTCCCAATCTCAACTTAAGCACGCAGCCTGAGAGGTGAAGTGCAAATTGCCTTAAAATGGCACAAATGCAGACTAGTTTTCGACAGCCGAAATCATGATGGGATTTCCAGTCTCCCAATTCTGTCCTCACAATCTCCGTCCATCAATATATACACACAAAAGTGGAAGGCAAGAGAAGAAGAGGACGACCAGCAGCCAGGTGGATGGACTCGATGACGACGGCCATGAATGCACCACAGAGAGACCTCCAAGGCCAAGCTGGAGACAGACCATCCTGGAGAAAATCTCTCTCTATGTGGTCGCTAGGAGTCAACACCGACCTGACGGCAGGCACACACACACACCCTATAGCAAGGGTGCCCAGTGCCAGGCTCTCCAGCTGTTGTTAGACTACAACTCCCATCATATCCGGCTGCAACTGCAGGAGAGCATTGGGCTGGCCACCCCTGGGGAAGGCCATGGCTTCCTTCCCCCACATCCACCCCCTGGAGATACAGCTGCAGAAGCATCTGGTGGGCAAACCTGGCCCTCCAGATGCTGTTGAACTACAATGCCCATCATGTCCAGACACAATTGTAGTTCAGCGGCATCTGGAGGGCCAGGTTTGCCCACCCATGCCTGACACCTTCTATTCTACTCACCACTAGGGCTGTTGAGAGCAAAGATGGTAAAACAGGGGACTCCCTCTTTGTTCCTCTTGTTGTTTCCCCCTTCCTCGAGAGAGGAGAGCTGGTCTTGTGGGAGCAAGCAGGAATGGTCCCCTTTGCTATGCAGGGCCTGCCCTGCCTTGCATTTGAATGAGAGACTAGAAGTGTGAGCACACTGTCAGAGATTCTCCTCAGGGGATGGAGCCGCTCTGGGAAGAGCAGAAGGTTCCCAGTTCCCTCCCTGGCAGCATCTCCAAGATAGAGCTGAGAGAGACTCCTGCATGTAACCTTGGAGAAGCTGCTGCCAGTCTGTGTAGACAATACTGAGCTAGGTGGACCAGTGGTCTGACTCAGTAGAAGGCAGCTTCCTATGTAACCTACTTCTGTTCTGGCACTATGAGGATATAAAGTTCAAGGTCACAGGTTCTCTATTCAAGTCTGCAACGACTTTAATAAACCTTCACTTATTTTTGGACCTTAAATGTCTGTCTCAAGATACTTCTAGTGGGCTCGGTTCTTCTCACACTCACAGCATGCTTGCTTCAACCCTACGAGGATCTCGCACCTTTGGTTCAAGCGTGGCACCCATGGAGGAGGCCTCGTGGTAATCGTGCCATCTCACACCATCCAGGCTGAACTGCAGGGAGAAGCTGGTCACGTAGGCGTCGGAGGATCCTGCCCCCTGCACCACCACTCCTGGGGAAGGACAGGGCAGACCACAATCACAATGGTTTCCCAGGACAACTCCCAACCCATGACTCTGTGCAATAAAACCTACATTCATTCATTCATTCAACATATTTTTATACCACCCCAAACTTATGTCTCTGGGCGGTTTACAACAAAATAAAAACAGAAAGTAAAACATTAGTTAAAAACAAAAACAAAAGTTTAAAACATTACAACAATTTTAAAATTTTAAAACATTATTTTAAAACAACATTAAAACCATTAATACAATGTTAATTAATTAATCAATCTATATCCACAACATGGACGATGTAGGCTTGTCCCTTAAACTTCAGGTGCAAAGGAAAACCAAGAGAGCATATTTTAAGTTCAGGTTCGCCCTGAGCTTTCCCAGACAGCAGGCTTTGCGGCAGGTTTACAGCGAGGCTTTACTGCAAGTTCAAAGTTGCCAAAAAAAAAAACACGGATGCAAAAAGTGGATTTTTTTTACCCCGGATACAAATCAGGCTGCACTCTTAATGTGCATTGAAAAACCCAAATTGTGTGTGAACTGCTCCCCGATAACTCGCAGGGACTTGGGGGTAAATCTGGCTGAGATGTGAACACACCCCCTCCATTCCGGAGGAGATATGAGTGAAAGGGCTTCCAAAGCCCGGTGTGAAAAGCTTTCATGAAGCATTTCAATCCCTCCTTTCCATCCACAGAGGCCTTCAAGACAGCTTGGAAGAAGTAATTACACCAAGACGTGAGTCCACCCTCCCTCCCTCCCTCTTGCTGAAGCCCCCCCAGACAGGACCGCCTGCCCTTGTGTGGCGTCCTTCTCTGCCTCCAACGGTGGTCTCCCTGGGAAAGGTCTGCCAGGAAGGCCCCACAGCAGAAAACAGTGATGGGTCAGGGCCCCTCCACCATGGGGCCACAGATCTAAACATGGCTCCTCTTCTCTCCAGCCGCTTCCATCAGCAGAAGAGGGCTGGATGTAATCAATGAAAGGGAATTTATCCGCTCCCTACTCTGAGCCAGGCAGGTGTTCCCAAACTTGAGTCCCCAGACGTTGTTGACGAACAACCAGAAGCCAACCACATCTGGGGGCCCAAATTGGAGAAGCCCTGCCGTAAGCAATAATGATACTTCACCTTTTCGGAGTGTCCCAACAGCTTTGGATGCATTTTCTTTCATCTTTACAACACCCCGAGGAGAAATACCCTCCCTCCAGTTGCAGATATGGAGCGGAGGGGGGAGGGCCTGCTTTGCTAAAGGCCACCTCATGAGCCCATGACCCGGATGAGGTTGGAACGGGGGGGTTTCCTGGCCCACTGCTCAGTCTCTTAGCTGCTACGTGACCACAGCTCTGTCTTCAGGCAACGGGCAGGGGATGGATTATGGAAGGAGAGGTGGGGGTTGCCTTGGCTACAGGGCCGGTCTCCACCCCACCCACCCCAGCCAGCTCCAAGCTAGACACTCACCTGTAATGTTTCGGCGCTCCCCCAGGTCCACGTGCAAGAAGGGTGGCTGGGAGAGGAGCTCGGGATAGGCGTCAGCCGGAGGGGCCCAGCCTTGCAAATCCGAGTCGGGCAGGATGCGGTTGAGGCGAGCTGCATGCGCTGGGTTCTCCGGCTGCTGTGAGGAGGCGCTGAAGCTGGCGTCCGGCAAGGAGCTGATGCCCAGGGGGCTGTAGCAAAGGTCTGCAGGGGGCACAGAAGCGGGGGCCAGAGTCGGGCTCGGGATGCATCCGAAGCACACCAGAGCCCTTGCCCGACTCGGAACGCTCCCCTCCCTCCCTGCTCATCAGCTCCTCCTAACAGACTCACTCACCTCCAAGTGGGGGCAGCGGGAAGGTGCTGAGCGGGAGAGGGGTGGTGAAGCCAGCTGGGCCCACCCCAGTGGGCCCCAGAGGTGTGACTGCTGGCACAGCGGGGGCTGTTGTTCGGTTCTCACCTGGATTTGACGGAAAGGGAGGAGGCCGGTCAGACCGTGGGGCTGAGGGCTCGGCTTCCCCTGCGGGGTGGGGTGGGGGGTTATACAAGATGTGGTGGTGGACACACTAGCTTGGATGGCTTTAAAAGGGGCTTAGACAGATTCACGGAGGACAGGGCTATCAGTGGCTACTAGTCTGGTGGCTGTGGGCCACCTCCAGCCCCAGAGGCACGATGCCCCTCAGTGCCAGTTGCAGGGTCAGCAATAGCAGGAGGGAGGGCAAGCCCTCATCACCTCTTCCCGGTGGGCCTCTCGGAGGCATCTGGTGGGCCACTGTGGCGCTTTCCAGATGAGACCCTACAACAGGGTCGTGGCGTATCTGCCAAGTGTGCTTCCCTGCTTCCTGTGTGGTGACACCGCAGTAATTCCTACGCTGCCCGCAGGGTGCCGTCCGCATTTCGGATGCCTTGTTTCAGATTTAGTCGCTGCGATTTAGTGCTATAACGTTGTGCGTGCCTTGCAAAAAGGATGCTGCATTTTCCTGTTGTAGGGTTGTTTTTTTTATTCTGGGGATCGCTGTGAATACAATCTTGCCAAGTTGAAGCATTTTGCCGCGGTTGTAGTGGATAATCTGGAAAGCGCCTGTGTGAAACAGGATGCTGGACTAGATGGGCCCCCTTGGGCCTGATCCCGCAGGGCTGCTCTTCTGTTCCCCAAACGCTGCCAGCTTTGCCCACACCCACTCTGGCTTGGTGGGGTCGCAGCACAACCTTCCCACGCTGCCACGCGAACTAGAGAAATGGCACCTGCCTGGGCTGGCATCCCAGCCCTATCGAAAGAAAAGCCTGCAGGCAGGCAGGACAGGCAGGCCCCACGCAGAATGACCTAAGTGGATCATGCAGATGTTTTCTGGTGGCAAGCAAAGGTTTTTTGGTTTTGGTTTTCGATGTGGAGAAATCTTGCTATTTCTTTCTCCCCCACCACCACCACTCCCCGCCGAATGTAAAATGCTTCAGCTGGGAAAGGGGGAAGACAGGGAAATCTCATTTTCTGTCATTAGAAATCTCTAACCCTGCTTGTTAGGTACACAAGGCAGCTAACGTGATGCAGATCACAACCAAATGATGGACCAGAGAGGCTTGTTGGGCTGGGGAGAAGAGGCGTAAGAACAGCTGACGGGGAAGGTGTGGGGGTCCCCCACGTCCCCCCCTCCCCGCCCTCAGCTCAGGAACTCACCCGTCTCCATGCAGTAGCAACAGGTGTCCCCTCGGCCCTCCACCAGAACCCGGCCCTGCAGGGATTGGGGGGGGGCAGCATCAGCAGGGGAACCAGCCAGGACATGCTCAGAGACACCCTCCCCGCCACAGGACCAAGCCCGGCCATGGAGAGGCAGCTTCCGGTGGGGTTTCTCTGGCTCTGGTGACGAGGCCCCCAACCGCCCACCCTGGAGGCCACCGGAAGAGGCCGGGAGGCGCTGCTGCACTCACCCACTCGCTCACTCACTCACCTCGGGGCAGGGCACTGTGTGGTAAGGGCAGTACTGGGAGCACTGCACGGTCAGATTGGGCAGGCACTGGCACACTTGGCACTGCCCCGAGCGCCAGCGGCCGCCCATCTCGTGGGCTCGGCCGTGGTGTTCGCACTCCTCGCAGGGCTCCGTCTGGCACCTGGGAAGAAGGGGAGGGCAGCTCAGGCCTCAGGATCCCACCGCGGGAGGGCGGCAGGCAGCAGCCAGGGCTTGGAGCCCCCCTCAACCCCCCCCACTCTCTCCACAGCCCCCAGCCAGGCCTCCTGCCTGAGCAGGAGAAGGACAAGATCGGGGCCCCTGTGCGGGCTCCTCCTGGCTCTCTCCCCCCCTCGCCGGCCCGCCTGCCTTCCCAGCCCGGCTTCTGCACGGTGTGGCAATGATGCCTCTTCTTCCCTGGTTCCTTCCTTTTGCATTCTGCTTTGGGGGCAAGCATGGATCTGGTCACTTCAGAGGAAGCCCACTGAACTGAATCATTTTCTCCTGTGCAATCCCATTTGCTTTATCAGCTGAGTGGCTGACTGGCGGTTTAATCTTTCACATTTGCTTACTGCAAGGCAACGGACTCCCTCCCCCCTTGTTCACTGGAAGGAAGCCCCACAAACTGTTCTCAGTGCCAGGTAGTGTGTTGGGCTCATTTCACAATTCAAGGATTTGTTAATAACTAAAACCCCTTTCCGTATATGATTTATTTTTTATTTTTTGCTCGGGGTCTTGTGCAAATGCACCATCTCTTTCCGTTTCCTTAATATAGAGGCAAGCAAGGGATTGCAGTTTGTACCATGGTGCTCCCCTTAGTGGTGGTTTTGCGCAAAAGTGCCTGGAGGAAAGTGGGGGTGGGGGGGACACCTTCGTCACGTCATTCCCGCTCTGCGACTCCATTGGCCCAAAACAGAGGAGGAGGAGGGGGCAGTGAATGCGATTCTGGTAGAATATAGACACCCCCTGTCTGGAAAACCCACAGCAATTGTGGGCAATGTGAATGGCCACGATCCTGTCATGATGCATTGAGAAATGTATTGAAAAATGCTGTGCTTGCAGTTTCCAGCCGCTGCCTCATACCCTCACACTTTGCAACACTTTAACCGGCACAAATCTTGTAATCTGGAAAACGCCCAGATGATGTTAAAGGACGTCATGTAATTTCTTAGTGCCATCTGCTGAAAATCCATGAAAAAGCCATGTCTTTTTTAAGTTAGAGCAAAAGTAGCATTGGAAGGAAATGGTTTTCTCATGAACGGCCAACAGCCAGCCAGCAGAGGATGCTAAGAAACTGTACAACGACCGTTTACATCGTCTGGACCTGTGATTACACCTCCTGTTGAAATCTGAGCTGAAGCTGGAATACCTTGCCGCCTGGAAGAGCCCTCCATGTGACCTTCCTCCCCCTGCTTCCCTGCTGGCTCTAGAGGGCTCTGAGCGGCTTGCCTCAGCCCTCCTCCTCCTCCTCCTCCTCCTCCTCCTCCTCCTCCTCCTCCTCCTGGGCTTACCTGCGGGCTTTGCGGTAAATGCCCCGGCACTGGCGCCCGTTCCCGTGCTTGCTGGGGTTGTTGGGGCTGCGGAAGGACCACTGGATGCTCTGCACCCCACAGGGACCCAGGCATTCGCCCCAGGGGGACCAGGACGACCAGCCACAGTTGACTGTGGACAGAGAGGGGGGACAAGTCTTACTGTGCCCCTCTCACTAAGGAGAGGAACTGAGGCTGGGGCATGTAGGTCCCAAGTTGAAATTTGCCCCCAAGGGCTGAGGGGGCGATGGAGGGAGAAACCAGAGGGAAGACTCTGGGGCAGAGTCCACAGGAAAGTGGGGGAGGGAGGAGGCCACCACAGCCCACCTGTGCACTCGGGGTTCTGCCGGCAGCGCTTCATCTGCCCATCCTGGCAGGTGCAAATCCGGCAGTTGACTTTCACCAGCTGGCCTGGCCAGTAGCGGCTGCCCTCCACCTGGCAGGGGCATTCCCGCGGGTGCACACACTGCTGCTCACTGTCCAGGACCAGCCCGTCGGGGCACCAACAGCCTGTGCAGGAGAGAGGGGCAGAGGAGACAGGTGGGCTCATGGATGGAGGGAGGCCCTCTGCCCACAGCTTCTCCAAGACGAACCTTCTTGCAGGTGGGTGCTCTCCAGATTCACCCTTACCACAGTGTCACTACGGATCAGCAATGTGTGCTTCCGTGCTTCCTGCGTTGTGACACTGCAGTCTCTCCACTGACAGCAAGGTGCAGTTCACATTTCCAATGCCTTACTTCGGATTTTATTGCTGCGTTATAGTCCTATAATGTTGTATGTGCAGCACAAATAAATAGCTGTATTTCCCCATTGTGGAGTTTTTGTAAGACTGCTCCCCCTGTGGGTTGCTTTGCGCAACAGCCTTTATTTACAGTTTCAATTGGCTCTGCCCACGCCAAAGCATTTTACCACTGTTGAGCTAGTAATCTGGAAAGCACCCGGGTACATCTTACTCTCTCTCTTTTCCGTGTGAAACCTGTTAACCTCCTGGCGGCTCCTCCTGACAAGCCAGGGGGCACCCAAGGAGGCAGTTCATGTGGCTCCTCTCCCCTGCCAACCCACCAAAGAGCCACACTTCCTGCAGGCTGTCCATTCTTCAGGCAGAGCTGTGCATTTAACTGCAGCCTGCCATTAACAGCCTGCAGGCAGCATGGCTCTTGGGCGGGGTGGGGGAAAGAAGAGCCACCTGAACTGCCTCTTTGGGTGCCCCCCCGGCTTGTTAGGAGGAGCCACTACGAGGTTAACCAACACTTTGCACCACAAATGGGATTCTAGCTATCCAAAGAGCAAGAAGGCATGGTGCCAACTCTGTGCCATCTCTGTCCCAAGAATCAGGTACACATTCTGCACCTATGACCTCTGTGAATTATACATCTAGGAAGCTGCCTTCTATTGAGTCAGACCACGGGTCCATCTAGCTCAGTATTGTCTACACAGACTGGCAGCAAATTTGGCTTCTCCAAGGTTGCAGGCAGGAATCCCTCTCAGAGATGCTGTCAGGTGTGAGCTGTTCATAAGGTAACTTGGTAACCATACTGGGTCCTGCAGCCCACCCCCTCATGCAGATCCTGCCTAGCACCTCTGAGGTGGTTTCCAGACTGTGAGCTTGACAGCAGTTGGAGGTGGTTTAAATGCTTTGGCTTGGCAGGATCATATTCAAAACGTAAATAAAGGGTGGAGGCCGTTTGCTGCATTGTACGTGGTACAGCTGTGGCCGTTCATATTGCCACCCATAACAATGTGTTTTCCCAGCAGGGACTGTTCATATTGTTTGTGAGACGTGCTCTCTGCGCCCTCCTACTGCCCCATTTTTAGCCAACGGGGTCGCAGAGGAGGCAGGGGACATGACTTGATGAGGCTTTCTTAAAAAACCTTTTTTTTTCTTGGTGGCTTTGCGCAAAGCCAACAGAGGGAGCAGTCTTTTCTAGCTTGCACAAACCATTCCTTGCCATGGCTGACAAATAGTTTTTTAAACTAATTTAAAAACTCACTGGCAGAGGCTGAAAGAGGAAAGGAAGAACAGAAAGCAACAATCACAGAAATATAAAAAGAAATATAATAACAATAGGTTTACATTAGCAGAGAAGAGAGAGGAGAGAAAAGCAAATAAAAAGGAAATTGCACCAATGCATCTTTGCACAAGAGCATCCAGGGCGCTTTCCAGATTACCCGCTACAGCAGTGTCACTATGTATCTGTTAAGTGTGCTTCCATACTGCCTGTGTTTCAACATCACAGTCCCTGTGCTGACAGCAAGGTATTGTTCACATTTCTGATGCCTTCTTTCGAGTTTTATTGCTACATTACAGCCCTATAATGTTGCATATGCATTGCATAAAAATAGCTGTATTTTCCTGTTGCAGTTTTGCAAGCTAGAAAAGACTGCTCCCCCTGCTGGTGGCTTTGCACAACAAACAGCTCAACCCTTTATTTATGTTTTGAATGCCAGCTGCCAAGCCGATGCATTTTACCGTTGTAGTGGGTAATCTAGAAAGTGCCCAGGAATTGTTATTTTTTAAAATGATCCTTTCAAAAGATGAGAGAAGATTAACATATTGAAATATCAAATTGCCAAGTGAACTCTCCACACTTCACTGCGGAAACAGTGGGACAGGCCTCCTAAAACAGGAAAATACAGCTATATTTTTGGAACGTTGTAACAATAAAATGTAAAGATAAAACCTGGAAGAAGGCTTCCAGTGTGTGAATGGTACGTTGTTGTCATCACATGCACAACGGGGTCAAAACACAGTTAGTGCAGACTTAGCAGAGATGTAGCAAAACAATTCTAGCATGTAATCCGGAAAGCAACCTGGTCATCATCGGGACTGGTTGCTCTGCCCTCCGATACTGCCCCCCACCCTTACCTGGACTACAAGGCCGGTCCTTCCTGCACCGTGTGCGGCTGGAGAGCTCAGCGCAGGACGTGGGGCAGGGCGCGCACTTCCGGCTCACCAAGTCCCTGGGGCAGGCGGAGGCGTTGAGGCAGCCTTCCAGCTGACACGGCTCTGCGCACATTGGGGAGGGTGTCAGGGTGTGATCTCGGCTGCACAAGCTATTCAGACTCCTCAGTGCAAGAAGAACACACCCTGTGCCCTGCAAGGGAGGCACCTGCCCCTGCCAAAGGGCAGAGACAGCAACCCCACACTCTTATCACGCCAGCCCCGTCCCCGCAGGGCCTTCCTCACTCACGGGCAGGAGCAGCCCGGTCTCCTCCTCCCTCTGCCCATCACCCGCAGCGGACTCACGGATCTCCACGGCACCGGCGGAAGCATCCGGCATCTCCGTGCAGTGGCGGCCCCCGTTCTGGGGCGGCAGGCACTCCCGGTGCCGCACCACCACCCCGCGGCAGTCCCGGCTGCAGTTCGACCACACGGCCCACTCGCTCCAGACGCTGTCCACTGTGCAGAGGGGGGGGAGTGGCGGTTTGGAGGAGCAGGGCGCTGCTCGGGAGCCCCCCTGCCCCCCCACCCCAGAGCGCTTCTGCTTCCAAGGAGGGGCAGCAGGGGGCGCCCTCCGCCTCACCTGGGCAGGCCACGGAGAAGCACTGCTGAGCCTCCGCCTCCTTGCCCAGGCAGTGCCGCAGGACGTCGTCGGCCCGCCGGGTGCAGCTCCTGCGGCGGACCTGCAGGCCTGTCCCGCACGACTGGCTGCAGGGGCTCCAGGGGCCCCAGGTACTCCAGAGGCCACAGTCCCACTCGTCCGACGGGAGCCAGCTCGTGGCCTCGCTGCCGTCCACGCAGTCAGCCAGCCCGTTGCACACCTGCAAGGCAAGGAGGCGCTCAGCTGGGTCGCGAGCAGACACCCCGGCGGGGGGGTGGGGGGTGGGGAGAGTCTGGCGGCCACTTCCGAGAGGTCCGCAGCAGGGCTGCTCTTCTGTCCTTAAGAGATGGCGGGAGCGAGGGCTGGGGGCACACAGGTGGCCAGAACAGGCTGCCCGAGGCCCCCTCAGGCCATTGGTGAGCCAGCGTGGTGTAGTGGTTAGAGTGCTGGACTAGGACCGGGGAGACCCGAGTTCAAATCCCCATTCAGCCATGAGACTTGCTGGGTGACTCTGGGCCAGTCACTTCTCTCTCAGCCTAACCTACTTCACAGGGTTGTTGTGAAAGAGGAACTCAAGTATGTAGTACACCGCTCTGGGCTCCTTGGAGGAAAAGCGGGATATAAATGTAAAAATATTAAAATAATAGTAATAATTGGGCCTTCCAGCCCAGTGTTGTCCTCTTTGATTGGCAGCAATAGCCCGCCAGGGTCTCCTCACACAGAGAGAGGCCTCTCCCATCAGCAACATCATCAGCGGCTCCCTGGGACCCCTCAAACAGGAGCTGCTGGGCTGGCACCTGGGACCTTCTGCATGCCAAGCCTGTGCCCAACCAGCTAGGTGTGGCCTCTCCACAGAGCTCCCATGCTGGCTCAGCCAGGACCAGCAACCTGCCTCTGTCGCGGTTGTGATTAGTCAGCTGCTTCCGAGAGGTTCGCAGACAGAGCCCGCTAAAGACCCCCACCTTCTGCTGGTTGACAGACAAAATCCTGGATGTCTCTCTCTGGTAGCGAGAGACTCTGCTCTCTGAACATGGGGGTATGCTCAGGCTAGTGGCGACCAGGACATCTTGTGCCCATGAGTCCCAAAGATCAAGATTTTGCCTGTCTTGCTTGCTGCCTGTCAGTTTCAGTGGATTTTTTGCAACTATTCCGCCTTTTGAGTGGCATCACTCTTTTTTACATCAGAAGTGAACAGATACGCTTCTATTGTGCTCCTACATCACTAGTCTTTTTTCCTAAGGGAAAAATTTCTCCTGAAGCCTTTTCTTCATAAGGAAGATGCTCTCGCTCTCTCCCCCCCTAATTTCAAAAGGACCTTCTTGAATTGCAGACCCTGCAGTGAACAGGTGGCAAAGAGAGAAGCATGGATGGGCAGAGAGAAGGGATGGAGGCAGATAGGAAGTGAGGAGAGCAAGCCAAAGCTTCTACGGGGACCCTCCAGGCAAGGGGAAGGGGGCAACTGGAAGGATGAGCCAGAGGGATGGTTCAAACGAGTCCTTCCTGGCCCAGGCCGTTCGGGGCTGCACTGAGAGCGAACCCATTGGGATGCCTTCCGCGGAAGAGGCTCCGAATCCGATGCCCTGCCGGCACATTCCTTTCTCGTATGGGGGTGGGCTGTTCATGAGCGGCCCACCCTCATGTGGTAAAGGGATGTGCCGGGAGGGTGCTAGGACATCCCCAGAAGGCATCCCGATGGCCCTCCGCTTTCCACAATGTGCCAAGGGGTTGAGGTGGCCTCTGAGTTTCTGGGCAGGGCTGGTTCCATTCACCAGGCCGGCCAGCCCTGGCCTAGCTACCCACAATGTCCAGCTAGAGTCCCAGGGCTCCTTCTGCTCTGAGTCCTCCTCCAGCACTGGCCCCCCCTCACTGGCCAGTCCTCCCTGAGATAGCCCCTGACAGCTGGGGCAAGTCTCATGAGATCCCATCACCAGATCCCACAAGGGCCGTTCCTGATCCGATCCTTTGGGCAGCCAGACCATGCTTCCCTGCTTGGGCCAGTGACAATGTCTCCATGGTGCTATCCATATTAGACACTGCAGCGGGGTCAAGGAGGATCTCGGAAGGGGGCTTCCACACTTCCTGTGTTGTGACACCACAGTCCCTAGGCGGACGGCAGGGTGCCATTCACATTTCCAATGACTCGTTTCGAATTTAATTGCTGCGAAATGGAGCTAGGATGTCATATATCCGGTAGGGATGTGCGAACCGGTTCTACGTCAAACTGGTTCAACATAGAATCGGTTCAGTTTGATGGTTCTAGGCTGGACCAAACTCCCCCAGTTTGGTTCAGCCTAGAACCTACACCACCCCAATGGTTGGGTGGGGGGAGCAGTTCACGAAATTTCTAAAGCTTTTTTAAAATTTTAACCTTAAAATTGCTCTTCGAGGCAGCGGGGTGTGTGTCCGTGAAGGTTCCGCCTCCCCCAGCCCAACCAAAGCTGCATTCAACTCTCCAAACAGGAAGGTGTAAAGAGGCGTACCAAGCATATTGGTATGAAGTACCATCTATCTATCTATCTAATTCTCCTGGGTGTGCCAGGGAAAAATGCGTCCCGGCAGCCCAGCTGATTGGCTGGGCCATGGAAGCGCCTGATTGGCTGGCGCACCCAGGAGAAAGGACAGTTGGCAGGCGACGCGGGCCAGGGCCGCTGGCAGACCCGGCCTGGCGGCGACGGGTGGTGCGAGGGGCAAGGAGGAGAGGCGGAGGACCAGCCAACGGGCGAGGAGGCGGCAGCGGTGGAGGGCCCCGATACTGTGGGTGGGGGGAGAGGTGGCCGGCTGCAAAGACTGGCACTTGGCCCACTGGCGGCCGCCGCAATGGCGGCACTTGGCCTGCTGGCAGCGGCGGCCGCACTCAGCACTCGGCCCCGCCGGAGACTGGGCGGGGGGGGAGAGGTAGCCGGTGGGCCAAGCCGCGGCAGCGGCGGGAGAATTGGCTGGCCGGGCAGCCGTGGGCCCGGCACGGCAGAAGTAGTGGGCCAGGCAGTGGGTCCGGCCCGGCCGCTGAGGCGAGGAGGCAGTGGCGGTGGGCCCGAATGCCAGGCGGTGGCAGGCCTGGCCGCAGCGGTGGCACTTGGCCGGGCCGGAGACTGGCGTGGGGGGAGAGAGGCGGCGGATCCGGCCCAGCACGGAGGCCAGGCAAGGCGATGGCCCAGCCAGAGACTGGGGCGGTGGGGGGAGAGGTTGCCAGCCCCAAAAAACGCACAGATGCGCTGTGCGGGGGTCGGCTTGTATATATATATTTCTCCTAGGTGTCCCATGGAATGTGCATCCTGGCAAGCCATCTGATTGGCTGGGGCGCAGGCCAATGGCAGCGGACTATGAGCGGACATGAAGGACTATGGCCTGCTGGCACTGGGACTGGCTGGCACTGGGAGTTGAGCAGCGGCTGTGGAGGCCAGCAGCGGGCTGCAGAACCAGTACTCGGCCCCGGCTGCGGAGGGAAGGCAGCGTTGGCTTCGGCCTTTGCGGTGCAGCAGGCCAGCCCGCTGGAAATGGCTGGCATTGGGAGGCAAGCGGCGGGCCGTGGAGCCGGTACTTGGCGCGGCAGCAGCTGCAGAGGCGAGGCAGCGGGCCGACCACTGAGCCACCCTTGGAGCCAAGGTGCCTGTGGGAGGCCGGGGCAGGAGGGAACCAGGTGGTGGAACTTCCCTGTTTGCCATCCAGGAGGAGGAACGGCGGCGGCAGGGGCCTTTTTGGCTGCCTGCCACCCGGTAAGGGCAGGAGAGTGGGGCGGGCGGGTGGGAAGGGGAGGGAGGGCAGGAGAGTGGGGCGGGAGGGAGGGGGAGGGAGGGCAGGAGAGTGGGGTGGGAGGGAGGGGGGAACAGCCGGCCCCAAAGAGCGCACAGATGCTCTGTGCGGGTCAGCTAGTGTAGTGAGAAATCTTCAAAAGGATGGACTAATTAAGGTGATCTACTGCCCAACAAATGAAATGCTTGCAGATATACTCACTAAGCCACTACCAAAACCCTGCTTTGAAAGGCTGAGAGAGAAAATGAATCTTGTGAACTGAGTCATGAGACATTGAGAGGGGGTGTTGGAAGTATGGGCTGTCTCTTGTCTCAATGACATAGGAGGACAGACTAGTGAGTCAGAGGGCTAGAGGGTCAAGACATTGGTCATCTGTTCTCTACTACTCTGACACTATCCCTTTGGAATGTAGATTGCTACTCTCAGGGACACTTCCTGCCTGCCTGCCTGCCTTGTCACTTACTGCCTCTCTCTTCCCTTCCTTCTACCTTGCAACATGCAAGCTCCTCTCCCCTGCACCATGTGTGCAGAGATGCAGAACCCATCTGCATCCAACTAGCTAGATAGATTAGAGATCCTAACTCCTCACTTTCCTATCTAGAATGGAGTTCTCTAATAAATACTATTTATATTGATTTGAAACTATGATCTGGCTCCAAGTTACTTTACTCTCAGCATACACGCATGCCTAACTAAATTCCGCTGTGTTGTGCCTCTGTGCACTCTGCTATAATGAAAAAGGGTTTCTCTTTCCAGAGAGAATTCCCAACCGGTATGACCCCAACTGGCCCAGAGTGGACAGTCCCCCCAACCCCCAACAAGCCCACCTGTTTGAAGGCAATGCAGGTGCCGTCTCCACAGGAGTACTCTGCACAGGGCCCGGCCGTCTGGTTCCTCTCCCTTGGAGGAGCCATGTGGCTTCCTGAGCGGGTCAGAAGGAAAGGAGAAGAAGGTGAGGAGGCAGCAGGACAGGACACCCCACAACCAGCCCCCTCCGGGTCAGTTGTGGTGGGTGCCAACCGCAGGTCCCCTCCTCTGCTCGCTACTCTAGGCAGCCCCGTCTGGCCCAAGAGGCTCCTCCTGGGTCAGTGGAACCTCCAGTCCGGAGGAGGGGGCGGGGCTTGTGAGCTGATCTCCGCCCCTGCAACGTCAGCTCCATTGACCCAGCAGCAGCAGCAGGTGAGCACTGGTCCTCCTTACCGCAGGCCAGCTCGTCTTCTCCCTGGGGACAGTCCGGGGAGCCATCGCACACCCGGGAGACATTGATGCACACACGGCTGTTGCAGATGAAGAAGCCCGGACAGGGCGGGATCTGGGTGGAGCCTGTCCCGGGAAAGAAGGGAGACCAGTTCCTTCCCTGCTGCAAAAGAGGCCTGGGAACAAAAGGCACGTGGGGGGGGCGGTTGGGCCGTGGCACTCACCACAGGTGTCAATGCTCTCGTCGGAGTGGTCCCAGCAGTGGGGGGCGCCATCGCACAGGCGGCTATAGTGGATGCATTCACCGCCAAGGGTGCAGGGGAACTGGTCCAGGCCACAGGTGCGGTTGCAGTCCAGCTCATCGCTGCCATCCAGGCAGTCGGCTTCGTTGTCACACACCCAGCCCCGCGGCTGGCACTCCCCGCTGTGGCAGTAGAAC
Source organism: Hemicordylus capensis (assembly GCF_027244095.1). NCBI lineage: Eukaryota > Metazoa > Chordata > Lepidosauria > Squamata > Cordylidae > Hemicordylus > Hemicordylus capensis. Next base: position 169,993,031 of record NC_069662.1, read on the forward strand.
TCGTAACGGCCACAGGGTGGCGCTAGAACGGAGGAGGGAGGAGGGGCGGGGAGATAACGCACTTGTTCAAGGTCTCTGGAGAGGTTTGCACGGCAGGCACAAATCTGTGTCTCAAAGCTCTCCCCTCGCCCCAGTATCCCCTCAGCCCCTCTTCGATCTTCCTCTTCTGCAGAGGAGAGGAGAGGAGAGCTGGTCTTGTGGTAGCAAGCATGACTTGTCCCCTTAGCGAAGCAGGGTCCGCCCTGGTTGCATATGGATGGGAGACTAGAAGTGCGAGCACTGCAAGATATTCCCTTCAGGGGATGGAGCCGCTCTGGGAAGAGCAGAAGGTTCCCAGTTCCCTCCCTGGCAGCATCTCCAAGATGGGCTGAGAGAGATTCCTGCCTGCAACCTTGGAGAAGCCGCTGCCAGTCTGTGTAGACAATACTGAGCGAGATGGACCAAGGGTCTGACTCAGTATATGGTGGTTTCCTATGTCCCTATGACCCTCCCCTGCTCCCCCAGTTCCGTTGTGTCTCTTTCTCCTACTCCTGACCCTTTCCTTTCATTGCTCTCTTCCATCTGCCCAGGAAACTATTTCCCCCTCCAGCTGCTTCCCAAATCCCTTTCCTAGCCCAGATTAGCCCCAAGGGTGGCTCCTAGTGTGTTTATTAAAGGGGTGCGGAGGGTGCAGGACGGCGGGGTATTCTCCGCCTCTTCCAGGTGACAGCACTGCATGGAGCAGAGAAGGAGCCCTGAATGCCTGGGACACTCCCAGCTCCCTTACCCAGAGTCCTGTTGGCAGGTGGCTGGTGGGTCCCAGGGAGTTTCGAGGGGATGGTGGCAAGCGGGGCGGTGGTCTGGGCCTCCAGGCACAGAGCTGGGTCCTCGTCAGCACCATCGGCACAGTCCCGCACCCCGTCACACTCCCGTAAGCGGCTCACGCAGACGCCGTCTGGACAAGGCAGCTGCCCCGGGGCACACGTCACGTGGCCTGCAATGAGATGGAGACTGCAGAGGGGCCCCGTCCAAGGACCAGTGGGGGGAGCCGTGCTCGGTTCGCCCCAGACCCCCAGAGCGTGCTTGCTCGCTCTGAGGGACAGAGGAGGAGGCAGCCATCTTGACCAGACAGCAGCCCTGGCAACAGAGGGGCTTGTCTGAGCAAGACCGGCCCAGCAGAGAAGCCACCTTGGCCAGAGGGTCAGATTCAGGACCAGAGGCGGGTTCCAACTAGGCAAATGCGCCCCAAAGAGGGCCCCCTCTGTAAGGCAGGGCCACCGCGAGGCTGCCATCTTGGCGGCGGAAGTATGTCACTGGTGATTCTAGAAAAGGCGGGAGAGCAGGAGAGCAGACGTCTCCCAGGAGGGAAGGAAGCAGTTGATGGGCGCCATTGATGATGACGAGGAATAACGCGAAGGAGATCATTCGGCCAGGTGGGTGGCAAAGGGTGTGTGGGGGTAGAGTGGCCATGCCGCCCGAAATCCCAGGTTTTGCCCGAATTTTAAGCATCTCACCCAGATTGCTTAGCCCACCCAGATTCGCCCCGATTTCACCTTCCTTTTTTTTAAAAAAAAGATATGGTCCAGCCCTTGTAGAAGCGGCATTAGGAAGCCAAACGTGCGGTCACGGCTCTGCTCAGAAGTTGTTTTCGAGCCCATTTACATCCGATGCACATTAGGCATGTGGACTGGGAAGGCCAGAATAGGGCAACCCTATGTGGGGGAGGGGAGGGCAATCTCCGAGGCCTCCAAGACTACTTGGCGCCGAACCAGGGGGTGGTGAGGCAGGAAAGTCCCCCCCCACCGCAAGGCTCCCCCAAAGATGGACTCACCCGGGCAGGAGGCCTCGTCGGTCCCAGCCGAGCAGTCCCGCTTGCCGTCACAGACCAGCGCCTGAGCCAGGCACCGGCCATCGGGGCACTGGAAGTCCCCAGCCGGACAGAGGCAGCCGCCCTCGTCGCTGAAGTCCCCACAGTCATCATGCCCGTCGCAGCGGTGCAGGTAGGGCAGGCAGCGCCCCACGGCGCAGCGGAACTCACTGGGCCCACAGGGGGGGCCGCAGCCTGTGAGGGGAGTGGGGGGGGAGAGGCCTGCTTAGGAGCCACGTGTGACCCTAACCCCAGCGGGGCTCGCGCACTGAGACATTTGCCTTGGGCAGAGAGACCTCGGCACACACCAAGCCGGACCGGCCGTCCTTCCCTGGCTCCTCAGCAGGGACACTCACGGCCGCCCTTCCTGGCTCCTTTTCAGCTGGTCAGCAAGGAGCCTTTTCCAAGGACCCAGGGAGGGAGGGAGGGAGGGAGGGAGCCGTGTCCCCTCTGAGGCGTGCCTGTGTGCCTCCCCCCGCAGGTCTTTAAACCTCTGCTCGGTTCACTTTAGACCCCGCTCAGCTTGAATCCAGAAGGCCCCACTCTGAATGCACGTGGTGCGCACACACTGCCTTGAACCCTTTCCCCGCACGCAACGTTGGGAAAAATCTTCACTGGGTGGGTCGAGGCCTCTTGAAGTGGCCTCCTGATGCCACGCTGGGTGGGCAGCTGGGAGGAGAGGCTAGTTGTCAGCATTTCTGAGGGCCAGCTTTGGCCCAGGGGCCTCCAGCTGATGACCTCTATCTCCGGAAAAAGTTGGGGGACCCCGCCCCCTCCACCAGTGTTCCCTCTAACAGGGAATCCCAGATGTTGTTGACTACCACTCCCATAACCCCCAAGCAAACTCCATTGCAGCTGGGGATTCTGGGAGTCGTAGTCAACCCCATCGGGGAATCCCGCTGCCCCCCCCCCACCGCCCCCAACTCAAGCTCCCAGGACAAATGGAACCTGAGTGCAGCTCAGCTCACACTCTCGGTCCTCGTTTCACACCTCAGTGTGGTTTGGCGGATGGCGTGTTTGAGAAAGGGCAGCGGCTTCAGGGGCTGAGAGGGCTGGGGTGCTTCCCATCACCGTCATTGCCTCCCCCAAGGCATCTGGGCCCAGAGATGCCACATCTGCCCGACTCCCAAAACCTGCCCCCTCCCCCGCACAGCTGCTCGGCTCCTCGCCCTCGTCTTCCCAGCAGCCGCGAGAGGCGCTTGCTCGCCTCGTGCTCGCCTCTCCCCTCGCCTCGTGCTCACCAGCTTCATCCGAATGATCCGCAAAGCCGCAGTCCAGCTCCCCGTCACAGACGTGCTGGCGAGGGATGCAGCGGCCATTGGCACAGCGGAACTCCTGCAGGGCACAGGCGGGGAGGGGGCAGCCCCTCTCGTCTGAGCGGTCCAAGCAGTCTGCAGTGCCGTCGCAGCGGTAGCCCCACGGCACACACTGCCCGCTGGCACACTGGTACTGATGTGGGGCACAGTGCAGCACACAGAACTCATCCGAGCCGTCCCCGCAGTCATCCTCATTGTCGCACACCCAGGCGCTGGGCACACAGCGCCCGCCTGTGTGGCAGGCAAACTCTGCCGCGCTGCAGTGGGACGGAGCGGTGCACGTCTCCAGTGGGGCGCTGCACTGCCAGAGGCCCGCCTCGCAGGAGCTGGAAGAGGGACACACATCAGAGGAAGGGGAAGAGGGGAAACAGGGACATCGGAAGCTGCCATAGACTGAGTCAGAGCCTTGGTCCATCTAGCTCAGTCTTGTCGACCCAGACTGGCAGCGGCTTCTCCAGGGCTGCGGGCAGGAGTCTCTCTCTCTCAGCCCTCTCTTGGAGATGTGCAAAAGCCTGAAATCATCCCGTCTGCCTCATTTGGAGGAAGGCAGGGCCGAGGGAGGGGGTCTTCCGCTCTTCTGCCCTCCCTCCCTCCTCCTCCTCCTCCTGAAATCAGTGGTGGCCGGGGCACCCAATGAGTGCGCCAGGCTTTCCTTTTAACAGCAGCCCAGCACACCTGTCGCCATTCACTAGTGCGCACTGCCCGCCCCCCAGCCTGCCCTGGCCCCTGCCCCAGAGAGGCCCAGCTGCCATCCCATTCCTTCCATAGTTCCTGTCCTGCTCTGCCGCTGCTAGCGGCAGCTTCAAAAGTTCTTTTTTTCAAAAAGCCCTGCCCTTAGGTGGCCATGCTGCACCCCCATCCCTTTGGCCCATGGGACAGGAGAGTGCCACGCTCCCTCGGGGGCAGCGGGCAGGCGGGGGCAGATGTGGTCCTCAGACTCACCAGTTCCTGCACTCCTGCGTCACCAGAGCGCCCAGGGGGAACAAAGTGCCCCCCCAGAAGCAGGGGCACTCGGAGGGGTCAATGCAGCGGCCGTCTGGCGGGGAAAAGAAAAGTCTGAGCTCCGAGCCAGTGGACACAGGCGCTCCGGCCCCTCCTAGGACCCACTGCGGCTGAATGCGCCACCCAGCAAAGAGCGCTGGAGGCCATGCGCAAGCTCCAGCCACGAGGGCTGCATGTTGGCCCTTGGCCAGCCTGCCCCCCCCAGCCCCGGGCCTCCTCTCTGAGACTTCGGCCAGCAGGGTGGAAGACCCAAGCAGGATCCCCTCCCTTGCCCCAGGGCCTTGGCCCATCGGTGGAGGCGCCAGGGCCCAGCAGGGACGTCTGCCTTGGCCCTGCATATCCACACCCCACCACAGCCCCGTCTGGGGCCTCTGCCCAGCCCACCGCCCCACGCCCCACCGTCCCTCTCTGCATCCCGGGATCTTACCATGCAGGACTTTCCCCTCCAGGCAGAAGCAGCCCTCCACACATGAAAGGGCCTCGCAGTGCTCAGCGGGCTCCAGGCCAAAGTTCTTGCAGGTCTGGGGACAGGCCGGGCCGCAGGGGTCGTACTCCAGCCCATGGTCACACTGCAGGGCTGAGCAGACAGGGAGGGGGTGGGGGTGAGGGCGGGTGGCGCTCCGGGGAGGGGCTCCGAATCTCTGGCCGAGCCACCATAGTGCAGACGGGTCCGAATAACACGGGCCGCCACACTTCAGGGGCCGCGCCTCACACCCCCAGCTTCAGACATCGGGCATGGTTTGTTCGCAAAGGGAGCGCCGCACCCAGTTTGTGAGTAAAATCCGGCCAGCGCTGTGTTCGAGTGCACCCGGAGCGGCTCTCCCTGCCTTTCAAAAGCAGTGAGAGTTGCTTCAGTCGCACTGCAAACACGGCACTGGTTGGATTTTACTCTCAAACTGGGTGACATACGGGGTGTGGCGAAGGGGGCTGTGGCGGTGAGCGGATAGAAATGTAAATAAAATGAAGTGAGAAACGGGATAAATTAACAGGAGAGAAAGTAAAAGCAACCCTGAACACCTGCAGAAGACGAGATTTGCAATGGCATGGCCATGAGGCCGGCAGAGGAGGAGCAAGACCAAAGGCCTGGAGAGCCTCTTCCAAAAACGTTGGGCGCTCCCAAGCTACCTCACGGCCAGCCCTGGTCCAGAAAACAGGCCCTGACCCTGGTGAAGAGGGGTTGCTGGAGCCCCCCGCCGCGCCCCCCCCCCCCGGCGGCCTTGCCTGGGGCTGCAGGGCAAGCCAGCAACTGCCTGCCTGACCAGGAGCAACGCTGGCCCCCAGCCCCCGCCCCCAACTGGCAGGGAGGAGGGAGGCAAACTGGGCCTCTGGCCGGGGCGCTGACCTGCCGCACAAGGGGCTGCCTTGAGCGCCAGCCAGGGAGGGGGCCAGGGCTAGCGGGTGAGCCTGTGGGGAGGGGCTGAGCGCTGTGAGGGGGCCGCCGACGGTGATACCGCCTCCGCGCCAAGGGTGGGCAACATGGCGGCCCTCCAGCTGTTGCTGAACTGCAACTCCCACAATCCCCAGACCCAACTGACTGAGGCTGGGGGAGATGGAAGCTGCGGTTGGACAACAGCCCACCCTGCTCTGCGCCCTCTGGCTGGAACTGCCCCTTTCCCTTGTGAGGAGGGCAGGGGCAGGAGCAGGAGGGGCCCCAGCGCCTCTCCCAGGCTCTGCCCTCTTGTCCCCAAGCCGGGACTCATCACTTGGGCACGGCCTGCGACCAGGTTCTGGGAAAGGAAGACCCCGATGAGCCCCTGGCGGGAGGCCTTTTCTCCCTCCCGCCCCACAAACTCCCACAGGAGCCCCATGGCTTACGGCAGAGCTCCTGGCTCCTCCAGCGCACGGAGACCCCGCGCTGGCTGCACTCCTCGGCGTAGGTGGCGATGGCTGTGCAGAGACACTCGCAGTCCCCTCCAGAGTCACACCTGCGCGGAGCGGGAGAGAGAAAGAGGACCTCAGCAAGCCAGGCGGGCCGACACCTGGGCAGCACTATCCCCCCACTCCTTGGAGGGCCTCCTGGGAATCCCTCCCTGGGTTCTAGATGGAGCTAGGGGCATTGGAACAGGAGAGCAGCCCTGCTGGATCCGGCCCTGCAAGGAGGCCCATCTAGGCCAGCCTCCTGTTTCCCACAGTGGCCCACCAGATGCCGCTGCTGGGCAAGAGGCTAAAGCATGCCCTCTCCTACTGTTGCTCCCCTGGGTGCTTTCCAGATGAGACCCTGCAACGGGGTCACGGCGGATCTCGGAAGGGTGCTTCCACACTGCCAATGCCTTGTTTCGAATTTAATCACTCTGATATAGTGCTATGATGTCGTATATCCAGCCTGAAGAAGTTGCTGTTTTTCCAGGTGGTTCATTTCCAAGAGACTGCTCCCCTGGCTGGGCGCTTTGCTATTTACGTTTGGAGTGCGATTTTCCTGCACGGGAGCATTTTGCTGCTGTTGAGCGGCTATCCTAGAAAGTGCCCTGCTACTGGTATTGAGAGGCATCTTGCCTCTGAGGCTGCAGGTGGCCTGTAGCCATGAGACTAGTAGCCCTTGACAGACCTGTCCACCACGAAATTCCTCAAACATGTTCTTTTCTAAAGCCTCAGTTGGGGGTCAGGGAGGAATTCTTTCCATGTAAAGAATTGTTGACCCTCCCAGGACTTCTAGAGACAAGATAGAGGTTGAAAATAGGCATGTGTCCGAAACGTTTCGGAGGCCATTATAAAGGCCTCCAAAACGTTTTGGCGCTGGGGTGGGTGGGATTCAGTGTTTCGGCACCGGCAGGGGTAGTACTTTAAGGTCGGGGGAGGGTGTTCTCACCTCTCCCACTGCATTTCCCCTGCTGGCGCTCTGTTATCTTTAAGCCCCTCGGGGTGGCAGCGTTCCTCCCTGCCGCCCCATTTCCCCTGTCGGCCGGAAGTGGCTGGAAGTAGCAAGCGCGCATTCACCCATTGTGCGTGTGCACAGCAGACGGGCGCGCACATGCAACGGGCGCACGTGTGCTCGCTACTTCCGGCCACTTCCGGCTGACGGGGGAAATGGGGTGGCAGGGAGGAACGCTGCCGCCCCCGAGGGGCTTAAAGATAACAGAGTGCCGGTGGGGGAAATGCGGTGGGAGGGGCACCGAGGTCATTTTGGAGCCTGGACCTCAAGGCCTTTGGAGGCCCCTCCCCTGCCAAGTCAGCATCATGCTCGGCCGGGCGGCCACATCACCAGGGACAGACTAAAGAGGATTTGGGGGTCCCCGGGGGCTGTGGAGGACCTGGACTTCGGCCCGGAAGTCCTGGGGGAAGAGTGCCTCTGCTCCCCCCCCACACACACACCTTTCCTGCGGGGGTGCCTCTCCACTCTCGGCTCACTTACCCACAAGCATCAAAGACACACCACTCGTAGAACTGCTGGCAGGGGAGCTCCTCGCGGCAGGGGGCAAAGAGGTCCTGCAAGAGGATCCCGCAGCGCTTCCGGGCCCAGGCCACACGGTGGGAGTTTACCTGGGGGGGGAGCGGGGGGGAGGAGAGAGGCGGCGGTGAGAGTGCACAGCCATGCGCTCGTGCAGCCCTGTGCTCAGGACAGGAGGGCCTCCATCTCTGGAAGGGGCCAAGACACGGGCCAGAGCAACCCACCGCGGGACTAAAACACCACCCCGAAGAACAGAGGTGGAGTCTGGCTGCTGGGTCAGGCCCAGCCCGCTCGGGGCCAGCATCCTCTTTCCAGGGGGGCCCACCAGGCGCGTCAGGGAAGCCCACACGCAGGAGCTGGAGGCATGCCCCTCTCTGCAACGGCTACTCTGCAGAGGCCTCCTGCCTCTGACCCTGGGGGTGGCCTGGAGCCAGCAAGACCGGGGCCGCTGAGAGACCCGCCCTGCACGGATGGCTCCAAGCTCTTTGGCAAGCCTTTTTGTACTCTCAAAGAGGTGCACCTGAGAACACAAGCAGAGTCCTGCTGGGCCCCCGTCATCCAGCCCCCTGCTCCCCACAGCGACCCACCAGTGGGCTGCTCCAGGATGCCCACCATCAGGAGCTGAAGGTGTGCCCCCTCTCCTGCCTCTGCCCCCCTGCCACTGCCCTCCAGAGGCCTGAACCCTGCCCTCAGAGCTGCCTGGGAAGGCTCCCGCTAAAGGGGCCCAGTTCCTTCCGCTGCCTTCCAACGGTCACATTTCCCGCCCACCGGGATTATTCGGGCTGGCGAAAGAGGCCCGGAGACCCAGAGGCGCTCGCAGCGGGTGGAGCCCTACCGTGCAGGGGTGCTCAAAATCCTCACTCCGGACTTCAGGGCAAAACAGGCTGAGGCGCCAGGAGTTGCCCAAGAGGTCGGCCGTGGGCTCCACAATGCCTTGCCGGCTGGTGAAGTCGTTCTCTGTGTCCCCATCAAAGTTCCCGCACAGCCCGGCCACGCGGCCCTGGTGCAGGGGGTCCAGCTTGACGTACACCCGGGTGCCTGCAGGGGGCGTGAGCGGGCACAGAGCTCAGTGCTGCCGCAGGAGGGAGGCCAGGCGGGGCTGGGTGGGCAACCTTCCGCCTGCCCCTTTGGACCCCGAGGCGACCCTCCCAGAGGCAGCTGGCAAGCACTGCGTTTCAAAGCCAGTCGATGAGGCCAAGGCGAAAATAGAGCTGGAGCCCCCAAGAGGCACAAGCACCAGGCAGCGGGCTTCTGCCAGGGTGGCCATTGCCAGCGGCCTCGGGAATGGGCAGAGCTGGGACGGCACTATGGAAATGCAGGCTTCGCTCGCTGGGTCGGAAGCTGGCATGCTGGGATTCTGAGCATGTCTTTTTTTAAAAAAGAAGCTGCTAGTCTTTATGACTCCGAACAAAAGTCTGACCAGCACAGGCAGCATCCTGAAGGGCTGAGCTGGGGTGTCAGTGCCCTAACCCTTGCCTTCTCCTCCTTACCTACACTTCTGGCTACTGTGGCTAGGGATGATGGGGGTTGTAGTCCAACGACATCTAGAACCCAAAGCTGGGAACCCATAAACGGTATCATCATCATCATCATCAAGAACATGTAAATGCCACTCTTCAACAAAAAGCTTCTCCAAGCCCTCTGTCCAGCACTAACTGGCTGTTTGTCAGGAGGGGGCCCAGCCAGGTCTCACCTCCATCCCAGAGCACCGTCAGCCCCAGCTGAGAGGTGAGAGCGAGGAAGAGGCCGGCTCGCTCGAGGCTCAGGCCGTTCCCGCTGTATGTCTTGGGGGGCCGGACCGAGACGCCGTTCACAGTCACATCTTTTCCTGGTGTGGACAGAGAGGAGGGGTCAGGATGGCTCCCCGTGGGGAGGCCAGGGGCAGCCAGACTCCTCCCCCCCCGCCCCCCCAGCCAGCCTCCCTTACCTCGGAGCAGGTGGACAACTGTGCTGCCAAGGAGCACCACAACGGACTTGGTGCAGGTGGTGCCGCTGGTGCCGCACGGCACGTTCTCTGCCGTGACGGTGAAGGCGCCGCTGCTCTCCTGGGCCAGGATGTACTCACAGTCCCCCAGGAAGCTGTAGGCCCGTCCGTCAAAGGTGATGTAGTGGGGGTCGCCCGTGGCTACGCACACCCCTGCGCAGGGGCGGCGGCTGCACTCCCAGTGCCGACTTCGGCAAGTGCTGCAAGGAGGCCGGTGTGAGGAGCGGGAGCACGTCCCCTGGCACCACCCACGGCCCTCATGCCAGCCCCCAAGAGAGCACAAGCACTAGGGGGGACAGATTTAGTACTGGAAGAGTTAAGGACGGTCTCCTGGGGCAGGGGGGGAGGGAAGAAGCAGGGAAACATGGCGCAGTCCACAGAGCAGTGCGCCAGGCCACTGGCAAGATCAAGAGCGAAGCAGTACAAAGGAACATTGGAACCTAGGAAGCTGCCATAGACTGAGTCAGACCCTTGGTCCCTTTAGCTCAGTATTGTCTACCCAGACTGGCAGCGGCTTCTCCAAGGCTGCAGGCGGCAGGAATCTCTCTCAGCCCTCTCTTGGAGATGCTGCTGCCAGGGAGGGAATTGGGGACCTTCTGCTCTTCCCAGAGCAGCCCCATCCCCATCCAGTGCTCACACATTAAGTCTCCCATTCATATGCAACCAGGGTGGACCCTGCTTAGTTAAGGGGACAAGTCCTGCTTGCTACCACCAGGCCAGCTCTCTTCCCTAAGCAAGGGAGAACAGGGAGCTAGGTCTCTGGCAGGATCAGATTCAGAGCAGAGGCTCTAGGAACATTTCCAGACGGGCAGCTTTACTGCGACAGGAAGTGCCTAAAGTTAAGCCGTTTTGAGAGCTGCACCAAAGTGCTACTTTTCTAGCATGCGTATAATGTGCTAGAAAAGAATCCTCAAGAAAAGAAAAATGGTGGCTGGATGAACGGCACCTTCAGTCGGCATCCTGATGTGGCTGTAAATGGTCCCCTCGTATGAACTCCCCACACCCCAGCCTGCGTGTAGCAAAGCTGCGTTAAACCGTGGTGTGGATTGAACCTCCAGGAAGAAGCTCCAGGAGAGACAGGGCAGGCAGGCAGCTGAGAACTGGAGGTGGCAGGCAGGCAGAGGCACACACAGGCAGGACACACTTCCTGAGCAGCCTCCCAGCAGCTCTTCCTGCTTTCTGCACGGAGGCTGCTGAGAGCCTGGGGCAAATGGCACCACGAGAAGCTCCCAGCTGAGACCGGCGTGGCACGTGCCAGAGCGAGGCTGTGGGGTGATTCCCGAGCCGGGCCTGCAGCCCCCCAGGAGGCCCGAGGCGAGCGGAGGGGTCCTCACCAGGTGTTGCAGTCCCTGGCGATGGTGTCGTTGGGCTGGTACAGCCGGCCGTGGTGGTGGCAAGGGCACTCCTCGGGGGGGACGCAGCGTTCGTTCTGGGAGAGGGAGGCAGCGGCAGGAGGAGGAAGTGAGCAAGTGGACACCCCGGGGGAGGGGGGAGGGGAGAGCATTTCCCTCCCCCTCCCCTCTGGTAGGCGGGCACCTGCTCAGTCCATCTCAAGGGAGTCAAGAGAGGTCCCGGGGCCTCTGAGCCAGGCCAGGCCAGGCCAGGGAGGGACTCACCAAGAAGACGGTTCCAGGGGGGCAAACGCAGCCATCAGAGAGGCCGGCACAGCTCAGGTTGCCCTCAGGACTCTCACAGGTCCGGAGGCAGGAGCCAAAGGCATAGATCAGCTCCCCGGGGCAGAGGACGGCTTCGGGGCAGATCTCGGCCGTGCAGTTCCAGGCCCCGTCCACACAGACACTGGAACACAAATCAGGTGTGTTGGGTGACGGGGAAGGGATGGGGGTTCCTTCCACGGACTGCAAGGCTTCTTCTCGGAGGGCGGCTCCACAGGGGATGGTGCGACGAGGCCCCCGAAGTGTGGGAAATGCTGCCAGAGAAGGTGGATCCCTTTCCCACGGCGAACCCTCCTGTTCCTATCCTGACAGCATCCTGACAACCAACACTGAGGGTGAACCCAAAACTTGGCTTCTGAGCACCTCCTAGGAGCAAAAAGACCAGCCTGATACGCCAGGGATTCTCAGAGTTGGGTCCCCAGATGTTGAACGCCAACTCCCATAATCCCCAGCTGCAGTAGCCAAAGGCCATTGTGGCTGGGGATTATGGGAGTTGAAATTCAACAATATCTGGAGACCCAATTCTGAGAACCCTAGCCATATTCCATCCTGGGACCTCAAGCAACTGTCCAACTCCCCTATCCTTAAAGGAAAAAAAGGTAAAGTGTGCCATTAAGTCGATTTCGACTCCTGGCGCCCACAGAACCTTGTGGTTGTCTTTGACAGAATACAGGAGGGGTTTACCATTGCCTCCTCCCGCACAGTATGAGTTGATGGCCTTTCAGCATCACTGCTGCCCGATATCGTACCAGCGGGGATTCAAACCGGCAATCTTCTGCTTGTTAGTCAAGCATTTCCCTGCTGCGCCACTTAAGGTGACTTCCCCTATCCTTATATGTATAAAAATATAGTTATATGTATATAAACATAAATATAAAAGAAATACATGCCTTGTTGTACCCAGAGCCCATGTGCACATGCCCTCCCCTCGGCAGCCTAAAGAGACCCTCATTCCCACCCACTTTCTGCTCAGACCCCAACCCCTCCAGGCCACGATCCACAGCACTCGTCCCTTCAGACCCATATTGCATGTCACAAACCCTCCGTGGACAATCACGTGGCAGCTGGGATCATGTGGCAGAGACATTCAATGAAATCAACCTATCCTGTAGGAGAGCCACAGACAGGTCACAGGGTGATTTCATCAAACATCTCCTACCACTCCAGGGAGAACCAGTGGATTAGCACACGTGCACGCACACACACACACACACCCATGACCCTGCCTGACACAGGCATTCCTCCCAGCGAGATCTGACATGGAAAGAAAGACCCTTCAGATCTGAAGGGAAAGAGTTTGTACCCCAAAGAAGCACATGGACAGAGGGTACCTCCACCTGCAGTCGGGTGCTGCCCACTCCGTTCTTGCTCTCCAAAGGGCTCTTTTCTTGCCAGCCCTGCCCACCCCTGAACCCAGGTCCTTTGAGTCCAGAGGCACAGACCTGCCTAGAGGCCTTGGAGTGGTCCCACCTCCCCTTGGTCCTTCCGGGGTTTCTCTGATTGGCTCCCAGCTGAGATTTCTTTCCTCTGGGGATTCATATGTCATGCTCCCTGGCTGTGGGCAGGGCGCTTTCCAGATTACACGCTACTGAGTCTGCTCAGTGTGCTTCCGTGTTGCCTGTACTGCTACATCGCGGTCCCTAGGCTGTCAGCAAGCTGCCGTTCAGATTTCCGATGCCATCTTTCGAATTTTATCCTTGCGCTTTAGCCCTACAATGTTGTGTGTGCATTGCCAAAAAATAGTTGTATCTTCCTGTTGTAGGAGGGTAACGCAAGCTGGAAAAGACTGCTCCGCCTGCTGGTGGCTTTGCGCAACAAACGGCTGGGTGCTTTATGTTTTCAAAACGATCCTGCCAAGCCAAAATATTTTACTGCTGAACAACATGTCATCTGGAAAGCGTCCAGCCCCAGTCCTGGAGTCGCAGGCTCCTTGTCCAGCCCCACTGAACTCTGTTTCTCCACACCTCGACACCCCCTCCTCCACAATACGCCTCTAGCTACTGCCCATAGCATGGCCCTGTTTTATCCAGGGGAACGGCCTGGCCTGGAAACAGACACCAGGCAGCTGCCCAGTGCCCCAGCCCAGCTGCAGCCCCACACCCCTGGGCCAGGCTCCAGAGAGAGGCTTAGAGCTCCACCCACAGGCCCCAGGCTGAATATCCTCTGTGCAAATCAAATCTCACATCCGCATCCCTATCTGCACCCAGGGAATTCTGCAACCTATGTGCATGATGCTAATTCAGCCCATTTGCTAATTTTGAAGACTTCATTCCACTTATCACAGAGAGCTGGGGGAGAGATTCAGCCCCCTGATTCTAGCTTCTGGGGCTTCACTAGGCAAGTGTGCAGGCCTGTCTTCCCAGCCATAAGGACTAGGAACTTGCTTGTTCAAAGACGAAGGCTGATATTCTGCACCCAGAACCAAAGATCAGCTGGTGTGGCACCCAATGCAGGCTAGGGAGTGGAGGAACATACCAGGTGTTGCAACTCCTCTGGATCGTGCTGCCAGGCGGATGGGCCTCCTCCCTGTGTCTGCAGGGGCACGACCCTGGCCGGACACACTGCCCGTCGTCGTCCAAGACGAGCCCCTCTGGGCAGTTACACCCAGCTACACAGACCCCCTCCAGGTCCTGGCAGGCGCCCAGAGCTTCTGTGCGCAGGTCAGCGCAGGTCCGTCTGCAGGGGGTGGCACATTCTTGGTAGACTTGACCCCCAGAGCACAGCACCGCTGCAGGGAAAGACGGATGGTGATGGGATGGTTAATGGGAGCTGCACTGCCTGCTGGAGCGGGAGAGAGATGAGCAGATGGCAGCTGCCCCCCCCCCCAAGGACGATCCACTCTTGCTCCCACAGACAGCTCTTCCAGGGAGTTATTCACACATGCCTTCATGCTGTGGGGTATCTGAAGAGCGAATCTGCTTCGCAGCAGATTCGCAAGATATTTAATTCGGGGGATTAAATGGACAGTTCACATAGGCTTGGCTCCTCTCCGCAATCACAGCAGATCTTTTCCCTATGCGTTCCCACCGGCTTGCTCCAGGTTTTTCCTCCAACCAATCACAAAATCACATGACAGAGAGGAGGCGGCGAGATAGCTTTTTTGTTGCTGTTAGTTTGACAGCTACGGAGGAGCAGAAGACCAGCATGACAAGTTGCCAAAAGCTGGATCAAACAGCGGAACGTTTAACCCTTGCCTTTGTGAGTGACTGCCTTCATCACCTCATGTTACCCCCTCCCCACACACACACACCCCCCCAGACGATTTAAGAGGCAGGGAAGTTTAAAGCAGAAGTCAGAGCTTTCTCTCTGTCCTGGAAAAAGCTGCAGGCTAACAGAATCAGCACAGACACAAAGGGCTCAGGTTACATCCATTTTGCATATCTAAAGCCTATGTAAACTCCCCTTCATTGAGTTTTGAAAAGCCGAATTACTGCCAATGGCCACTCCACACATCACAGAGAAACTGCGGGGCATAACAGAAGCCTCAGATTTCCCCCACAAAAGCCAGTGAAACTAGAGGATTTTTTAAAGCCGGACATACTTAGGGCTAAGCCAGAATGCACAGCCTTGATTCGGGGAGAAACAGAGTCCTGTCTGAACTGGTCCCTGATAGTCTGCAGGGACTTCGGGGTAGATGCAGCTAATATGTGGACTGGCGGCCCACTCCATTCCAGAGGAGATTCAAAACAAAAGCCCTGTGTGTAAAGCCTTCAGGTTCTGGGTGAAATGGGCTACCAGCCACCCCTCTGTCTACCACAAGAAGGAGAGCTTGCCCTTCACAGCACTTCCCATGCCACAAGGATTTCACCTTGTGCCAGGCTGCAGCAGGAGCTGCTCTCCTGCCTAAGACATAGGAAGCTGTCATATACTGAGTCTGACCCTTGGTCCACCTAGCTCAGTATTGTCTACACAGGCTGGCAGCGGCTTCTCCAAGGTTACAGGCAGGAGTCTCCCTCAGCCCGATCTGGTGATGCCCGGGAGGGAACTTGACAGAAGGGCGGCACAGCTGAACTACTAGAGACTCAACTCTCCTTTCATCTTCCCCGGTTCCCCCCCCCATTTCTCTTACCCCCACCCCACCCCTCATTCATTTGTTTGTTTCCACGAATTATACATCCTGCTGTCTTGCAAATGCCTCAAGAACAACAAAACTACAAAGCAGTGAAACAGGAGAGTCAGCCCCCAAGGCAGCAGATAATTCAGGAAAGCAGTAGGCATGAGTGGAGAATAAAAAGCAGCCCACCCCTTTCAAAGGGGGAGGGCCTGGGCATCCTAGAAGCAAGCGGATGCTGGAGAAGCCCACAAAAACAGGATGGACTTTGACAGTATCTGGGAATTCGGCTGAGAAGAACCCCTGCTCCAGGCAGAAAGTGGTCTACAACTCCCATCATCCCCAGTCCTGATGGCCAACTGGGATGATGGGAGTTGTAGTCCCACCTCTTCTGGAGAGCCAAGGTTGGGAACCCTGGTATAAAATAATGAGATAAGCAGACACGCCAGGACATTCATGGCCATCACGGAGGAACTCGGGGATGACAGAGCAGCAACTTCCTTCTCAGCATGTGGTGACCCCAGGCTGGGAGGGCTTGGCCTAAAGGGTTTGTAACAGAGGTGCCAGGAGCTGTCCCAGACGGCAACTTTACTTGGGGAGGGTGGGGGCGCATTCCAGTATCAGCCAGATTCACCCTGAAGTCCATGCGATATTTCAGAGAGCACTTCACGCACAATTCGGGTTTTCCCTCTGTATTGGAACCTAGCCCGATTTATGTCCGGGGTTTTTAAATCCTCTTTTTGCGTCGGAGTCTCCGTTGTGGCCCCGAACTCGCAATAAAGCCTCGCGGTAAACCTGAGGTAAAGGCTGCTGCTGTCTGAAAAGCCTCCTGGGGCTTCCACAAACAGCAGGCTTGACCAGGGGTTTGCTGGGAGGCTTAACTGTGAGTTCGAAGTTGCTCCCCAAAACAGACACGAAGACTGGATGTTTTTAACCTCGGACATAAATTGGGCTCCACTCTAACGTGCCGTGAAAAACCCGAATTGTGTGTGAAGTGCTCCCTGAGAGCTCGCGGGGACTTCGGGGTCAATCTGGCCAATATGTGAACACACACATCCCCCCCCCTCCATTCCGGAGGAAATGGAAGTTAAAGGGCTTGAAAAGCCCCATGTGGAAAACTTCCAGGTGCTTGTGCATGCGGGAGGGAGGGAGGGAGAGAGGGAGGCCTAATAAAAGGCCCTCTCTCCAGTCGGCACCCATTCTATAGACACCCTTCTCTAGGTGAAGGCACCCATAGAAGGGCCTCCAACGAAGACCGGGCCCATACAGCCCGGGCCCTTCTTTTCCTCCCCACCCAAAGGAACAGCATGGTTCTATGACCCTGACACCCGCCACAGCCGTGTCCTCCTACACACACACACACACACACACACACACACACACACACACACACACGCATGCTCCCCCCGCCCCAGAGAAGCAACCCCCACCACAGCAAACTCACGGCAAAAGCTCTGGTTCCTCCAGGCGACTGGGACTCCCTCCTGGGCACACTCTCTGGCGTAGGCAGCCACGGCGTTGCACAGGCAGTCCTTACTGGCCGAACAGCCACACACGTCATAGAGGCAGAGCTGGTAGAAGGGCTCTCGCTCCACCAGGTCGTGGCAGGGCTGTGGTGGGCGGAGAGAAAGGGTGCCGGGTCCCCCCGCCTGAGCAACGGCTTTATTCAATGGTATTCAATTTGAGCTCATGGCGGCTCACAACGTTAATAAAATAGATGCAATATAAAGTAAAAATTAAATTAAACTAGACAAGTTAAAAGACTGAGCCAAAACCACATTTAATATTAGAAGTTTTTAAAGTTTAACATTAAAGTTATTAGTAAAAAGCTAAAAACTAAGAACTAAAAAAACACTTTTTTTAAAAAAAGAAAGGGAATTATGCAAATAACTCTAAATAGTCCTTCCAAATCCTGGTTTGGGAGTCTTCTTTCAGTATAAGACAGTAAGTTGTCTGTTCTAATGTAGCCAGATTAGATAAACCTTTTGTCCACTGATAAACTGAGGGAGTGGAATGATCCTTCCAATACTGTAAAATAATATGCTTCAGCGACACGTAGCACATGAGAGGCCACCTTAAGTGGCACAGCAGGGAAATGCGTGACTAACAAGCAGAAGGTTGCCGGTTCGAATCCCGCTGGTCTGTTTCCCAGACTATGGGAAACACCTATATCAGGCAACAGCAATATAGGAAGCTACTGAAAGGCATCATCTCCTACTGTGCGGGAGGAGGCCATGGTCAACCCCTCCTGGATTCTACCAAAGAAAACCACAGGGCTCTGTGGGCGCCAGGAGTCGAAATTGACTCAACAGCACACTTTACTTAGCACATGAGAGAGCCATGACCTGCTACTCTGGGGCGCTTTCCAGATTACACTCTGTTCCGTAGTCCAATGCTTTGACTTGGCAGGACCATTTTGAAAACAGAAACAGCTTGCACAACCCTCCTACAATGGGAAAATACAGCTGTTTGCGACGCACACACAACGTTGCAGGACTAAAACAAAAAGATAAAACCCCAAAGGCATCTGAAATGTGAATGGCGCCTTGCTGACAGCACAGGGACTGCAGTGTCGAAACAGAGGCAGTGTGGAAGCACATTTAACGGACAAGTAGTGACACTGTTGTAGTGTGTAATCTGAAAAGCGCGGAGGAGAGGTTTCAGACATGAGGGAAATAACCAAGGAAGATTGTTCTGTCCCAAAATTTAAAACTGGAATTCAAAACCAGGTTGATGCAGTCAAGCATGTCTTGTCAAAAGGGAGCTTTGACATTGTAGCTCCCCATCATATGAGTTAGAGAGTGCTCAGCTTAACACACTGACTTAACACACCAGAAAGACACCCCTCGCCCCGCCCAAAGCCATTCTGGAAACAGACTGTGCTGCAACACATGAAAGGGAACAGAATTTGCAAGTGTGAAGGGCTGCTCCCAGGAGAAGCACTTAAGTCCATAGAACAGGGAGGGGGAAAGGAATAGCCTCTCTGAAAATCTGTTCACAAGCTAGCTATTCACAAAAAAGGACACTTCCAAATATCATTTCCAGCTAACAGAAAACTTCAGAAACATAGGAACATAGGAAGCTGCCATGTACTGAGTCAGACCATAGGTGCATCTAGCTCAGTATTGTCTTCACAGACTGGCAGCGGCTTCTCCAAGGTATCAGGCAGCAGGAATCTCTCTCAGCCCTATCTTGGAGATGCTGCCAAGGAGGGAACTTGAAACCCTCTCCTCTTCCCAGAGCAGCTCCATCCCCTGAGGGGAAGATCTTGCAGTGCTCACACATCAAGTCTCCCATTCATATGCAACCAGGGTGGACCCTGCTTAGCTAAGGGGACAAGTCATGTTTACTACCACAAGGCCAGCTCTCCTCTCTTAACATTGCTGTTCCTTAGTTATAGGCTTACTTGTATCCATGGGGTCGATACAGAATCGACACATTTGTGCCTGAACCTTTTGCTCATAAAATGTGGCAGCCCCTGTGATACCTTCTTATGCAAATTAGGAGGAATCCATGAATAGAAGGAATCGATGAATGAGGACAATATTTTCAGTGTTGCAAAGGGGAAAGAGTCAACAACGTCAGCTGAGAAAGATGACTCCATCAGCCGACTGGCAGAAGTCATTCAGGGGTGGGGGTGGGTGGGGAGGACATTATGCTGCCAACTTCAACTTGACAAGCATTAGGGGCTTCACCTTAGAGAAGCACATACAGATTCTGCCCAAATAAAACTGCCCAGGGCCCAGCCACTAAATCCCTGGCCACATCCAGAGGTCTTTCAGGACACGTCTAGGGCTCAATGAACCTTAAGAAGAGGAAAGGGATTCCAGAACTGGGGAGCAGCCTCCGAGAACGCCTCCTCCTCCTCCTCCTCCTCCTCCTCCCCCCATGGCCTTCCCCTTGGAGCTTGGAGCCAGGCGGAGATCAGGAGAGGACAGCGGAGGCAGAGGCTGCCGCTGAAGAATGCAGGTCCCGAGCCCTGCCTGGATGAACATCCTGCCTCTCCTCCACCCGCCAGGATCCGAGCTGCATTTCCCCACCAGCAGCAGCCTCGGACCGCAGGCCCTCCAGGCCTCTCTCACCTGGAAGGGAGGGCGATGCAGGACTGAACAGGCCGCCTCGGCAAACTGCCTGCGCTGGGCGTAGGTACTGCAGGGGTCGGAGGTGGAGGGGCCGGCGGGGGGGCACTCGCGGGAGGCTCTGAACTGGTTGGCAAAGGCAGCCGCGCTGGACTCCAGGTCTCCCTCCGGGGTGGTGAACTCGTCCTGCTGGTTCCAGTTGTAGGTGCCACAGAGGCCTCGGACCTGGAAAGAGGAGGGCATGGAGGTGCTGGGGGAGCAGGAGGGGGCCCGGCTCCCACTTGGCAGCAAGAGTCGGGGTGGGAGAGTCATCGATGGGCTGCACTGAACTCCCACATATCCCGAGAGGCCGGGTGGGATGGTTTCCGAGGAGCTGAAAACCCTCACCGGGCTTACAGCAGGTAACAGCCCCTATTGGCCAGTGCCAGTACCATGCCGATGGGGAAAACAAAGCCTCCTGTTTCATCTGCTGCTCCTCTTTATATGATTCGCGTTTGGGGCAGTATAGAAATGTGTTAAATAAATGAAATGAAATGAAATGAAATATACCACTTTCAATGAAAGCGTTCTCAAAGCAGTTTGCATAGAAAAGAATACTGGGAAGAAGTCCCCTGTTCCAAAAGGGCTCATAGTCCACAATGAAGCTCAAGAGGGGCACCAGACTGTTAAAGGGGGCCAGTTGCTCCCCCCCCGGCTAAATATAAAGAGAAGCACCACTTTGGAAGGTGCCTCTTAGCCTAGCTAGCAGGCTAACTCTGCTACCTCTTCATAGGGAATATTTGGGCCAGCCCCATTCACTAGGGGGTGCTGCTGTATTGGGGACACAGAGAGAGCCGATCCCTGCTCGGAGGGCTTGCCATTCAGAGCTGATGATGGACAAGGCAGGCTGGGAAAGAGGGGTCAGGACTGGGGGGTGGGCGTGGGGCGTGGGGGGCTGCTGGGAGGTCATGAGGCCATGAGAAGCAGGTCTGGTGGGGCTGCGATGGGAGGGAAGGCAGAGGGGGAGGCCGCAGCTCCTCGGGAGGGCCATGAAGAGCTGGAAGAGGAAGCCATTTGGGACTGTCCCGGGGAGAGGGAGGGAGGAGGCCCATGACAGGCTGTCTGGTGCTGCAGGAGGTGCATGGAGGGGGAGGCGGAGGAGGCAGCAAGGGGAACTGCCTTTGCTCACACCCACCTCTTGCCTCTCCCATCCTCCCCCGCTCTTGACTGTGTGTTCCTTCCTTCCCTGGCCTTCTCTCCTCTCCTTCTGCCTTCTCCCCCTATGGTAAGCTCTTTGGGTCAGGGACCTACTGGTTTGCTTCATGTCCCTCTGCAGAATACCCTGGGCATCCGTGGTGCATCCATAACAATACAGTAATAACAGAAAGAAGGATAACAACGCAGCCAGAGGCATGGAGGAGCAGGACTCCCAGAAGCCTCCAAATGTCAGAGGGAAGGAGGCGACCCCCAGATCTTCCAGCACATGCCTCTGCCTCCCTCTGCCACTGCGCCTGAGGGAAGAGAGGCCAGCTCCCAGTGGAGAGGTGGCCACAGCCCTTGCCCAGTGAATGGAGGCACCTTGGGTGGGTCCCCAGATGTTGTTGGTCTTCAGCTCCCATCGACCCAGCCTCCAGCCACAGTGGGAGCCCAACAACATCGGGATGAGAGGCAACCCTTGCTGCGCACACACACCCCGGATGGAGGCAGGGGCCCAGAGCAGGAGGGGACACTCCGGGGCTCACCTTGTGGGCAAAGCCAGGCTGGAGGGTGATGTACAGGGCCGGGCGGTCCAGCCCCCAGAGCAGGTGGGCCCCAAAGGCCTGGAGGAGCAGGAAGGAGGAGGAGGCACGCCGCACGGTCAGGTCGGCACTGGCAAAGGGGAGGGCCACCTCCTGGCCGTTCACCGACACCTCCCCTGGGAAAAGGAGAAAGGCGGAGGAGATGGGGCAGCCGAGAGAAAGGGGCCCCTGGCATCTCTGGCTGGAGACAGACAGTCGCTTTCCCCACGGCTGGGAGTGGTTGGCCAGAGGCATCACCTCTGCCCCCCCCCCCCCGTGTACAGCCACAGAAGGGCCTTGTGGGTCCCCTTTGTGCCTTGGACCACCGGTGGGGGCTGCATCTCTTGACTTATGTTTACATGGATATACCTCCCTTCTTCCTAAGACCCCAGGGCACTCACCAACAAGAGAAAAACAAGTACAACAGAAAGCTTGCAAAGAGCAAAGGACCCAGCTCTTTGGCCCGAAGCCTGGAGCGAAAGGGCA
Organism: Hemicordylus capensis; assembly: GCF_027244095.1. Classification (NCBI taxonomy): domain Eukaryota; kingdom Metazoa; phylum Chordata; class Lepidosauria; order Squamata; family Cordylidae; genus Hemicordylus; species Hemicordylus capensis. The sequence continues at coordinate 170,014,610 of NC_069662.1, forward strand.
GTCTTCCCTTCACTGTGCATGGAGCATAGCAGCTTCCCACAAACAGCACACCTTGCGTGTTATTGGCTGAGAGGCAAATTCCCTAGTGAAGGAGGCAAAGCCCCCCCCCCGGGGGCCTTGCTCCTCCCTGCCCCACCTCTGGCAGCCTCCCTCTTGCATCAGGGTCCATCCCAGGCAGGTCCCTCAGCAGCGCCCCCCAACCTCACCAGTGATGGACAGCCGGGCAGAGACCTTCTGGACGGTGACGGCCGTGGCCCTGAGACAGCTGAGGGCTCCTTGGCTCCCACAGGCTTCATTCTCTGCTGTGATGTGAAGTTTCCCGTCCACAAAATCCTGGGAGAAAAGCCAGGCCTGGCATCAGCCAGGTCAAGGGAGGGCCCTCGAAAGGGTGAGCCCCCCCCCACTTAGTCTGCTTCTTGTTTGGCAGCTGGGGGGGGGGTTCAGTCTGCGTCCCCAGAGGGTGGCAATAGGGCTTGACCCGGACTCTGCCAGCTGCCTAATCCCAGCCAGAAAGCAAAGGGTTACTCTTCCCTGGAGAGGTGAAGGGATGGGTGGGGGGGCGGGATCCATCGGTTAATGAACTCTCGGTAGACCTGCTTTGTGTCCGGGAGGCAGACAGACCCGCAGACCCAGACCTCTCTCTCCCCATCCTGACAGCCAGGGAAGCCCGCTGCCTTGGGCTGGCTTTTAAGTAAAGTTCCTCATAGCTATGGACTAGGGTTCCCAGGGGTTTCTTCGGGACCCAGCTCGGCTCACCCGGCCAACCCCTACAGCAGGGGCCATTTGTGGCCGCCCTTGGGCAAGGCCAACATGCATGAAGCAGAGCATGCAGATTTTAAGCGCCTTTCCAAAGGCAAGAGGGAGGACCAGCTATCCCAGCATGCCTTGGGTGAGACGAAGCCGGGTGCTCTAAAGCAAAGGGAAACTGTCCTGGCAGTGTGGCCCGCCCTTTGGGGATGCTTCTGCAAGAGCTTTGCCACCCATCAACTCTGTCAAGCGATTCCTCGGAAGCCCTGCAAGCGTCCGACAAGCTTTCCAGCCCTGGGAAATGCGACAGCCCGGCCACCCAGGATGGATACTGCCCCCTCGCCTCGTGGTCGCTTGCCCCACCTCCTGCCAGGGCCCTCACCTGCACAAGGATGTATTGGCAGGCGCCGTGGAAAGAGTAGCGCCGGTGGTCGAAGGTCAGGTAGTGGGTGTTGCCCAGCAGGGAGCACTCCCTGGCACACTGGTCTTGGGAGCAAAGCCAGCGCCCCCCTTGGCACGTGCTGTGGGGAGAGGACAAGGGGAGGCTGCCTTGGGCAAAAGAGCCTCTCAGGGGTGCTCCCCCTTCTCCCCCAACCCTGCCCAACAGAGGCCCTCTGGGAAGGCACCACGCCTCTTCTGCATCCCACAGGGTGCTGGAGCTACCCAAGTCCCAACAATCCCCCTTGAAATGCCCCCCCCATCTCCACACAGGCTTTGCTGCCCTCTCCTGTTCCCCACATTCCTTGTCTGCTGATGGCCCCATGTCCTTCCCATCCCGAGACCAAGTTCCATCTCTTGTGCCTTTCCTTCTCCCAACTTTCCATCTCCATTCCTCCTCCTCCACAGGTCTCTGCCACTTCCTCCCGGACTTCTTGGTACATCTCCTCTGCCTCTCAGCACACTGCTGCTGACTCGCTCCCCTTCTTTCAGCTATCCGGTTTCTAGGCACTCTTCTCTCTCAGCTTCCTAACTCTTGGGGTCCCCCTCCCCCTCGACCCTTCACTGGTATCCCTGACTTTACTTTTCTCTTTCCGGCCAACAGAACAGAACTGCTTCTGCCCCAATCCCTGTGTGTGAAATGTCCCCGCAACCACTTTGACTTTTATGTCTTCCCCATACTGGTAATATTTGTCAACATTCTGTTGCTGACAAGCGGAGTGTTCATGGACATTCCATAACTTCACAGCAGCTTAACCAAGTGATTGGGCAGAGGCTTGCGGACAACAGGATTCTAGTCCAGCCAGGGCGCTTTCTGAATTAGACCCTACAACGGGGTCACGGCTTATCTGCTAAGTGTGCTTCCACACTTCCTGTGTGGTGACACTGCAGTCCCTATGCTGTCAGCAGGGTGTCATTCACATTTTGGATGCCTTGTTTCGGATTTAATCACTGCAATATAGTGCTATAATGTTGTATGTGTGTTGCAAAAAGGTTGCTGTATTTTTCCATTGTAGGATTCTTTTATTCTGGGGATTTTTGTGAATACAATCCTGCCAAGCCAAAGCTTTTTACCGCAGTTGTAGCAGGTAATCTGGAAAGTGCCCTGCAGGGGCTTTTACACAGCAGGTTTTACTGCGAGTTTACAGGGAGGCTTTACTATAAACTCGAAGTTGGCCCCCCAAACCGACGCAAAAAGTAGATTTTTTTTTACCCTGGATATAAATTGGGCTACACTCTAACACGCAATGAAAAACCCAAATAGTGTGTGAATTTCACACACTGTGAAGTGCTTCCCGATAATTCGGGGCAAATCTAGCCGATATGTGAGCGCACCCCTCCATCCTGGAGGAGATGCGAGTTCCAGGGGAAGTAAGAACATTCCTGCTCTTCACCCCTCATGGCACCCGAGTGCGCTCCCTCCACTGGCCCAAGGAGCACCCCCTCCACCGCCCCCGTGCGCGCCGTGAGACTGGAAGGGTGGAGACTCACCATTGGTTGCAGTGCTGCCGGTGGGTCTCCCCTGGGGCGTACTTCTGGCGCCGGTGGTAGCAGGGGCACTGGCTCCCGGGGACACAGGCGCCACCCTCTAGGTAGAGGCCTGGCGGACACTCGCAGCCACTCACACACTCCTCCCGGCAGCGGCCCCCTTCTCCGTCCGTGCCCACCGTGGCACAGCTGGCAGGGCAGGAGGAGACGCAGTCCGAGTAGTGCTTCCCTTGGCCACACACCTTTTCTACAGGGAGGAGGGGACAGAGCCAGCGTGAGGCTGGGGAGCTCAAGGGCCCCCGTCGGGGGAAGAAGTCCTGAGTGCCCAGCAGGCTCCAGCAACTGTGCACCAACAGGTCTCTTCTGCTGGAACAAGTGTCAGCAAACACCCTCCGGTGGCTGAACGCTGCATACACCCCAGGCAGGTGGGGGTTGTTTGTGCATGTGCCTAGAGGTCACAGATGTTGGAAGTGAAGGACTATGGGCTGTCTCTTGTCTCAATGACATAGGAGGACAGACTAGTGAGTCAGAGGACTAGAGGGTCAAGACATTGGTCATCCCTTCTCTACTGCTCTGACACCATCCCTTGATATGTAGATTGCTATTCTTAGGGACACTTCCTTCCTTCCAGCCACTTCCTTCCTCTTCCCCTCTTCTTCCCTTCCTTCTACCTTGCAACATGCAAGCTCCTCTCCCCTGCACCATGTGTGCAGAGATGCAGAATCTATCTGCATCCAGCTAGATAGATAGATTAGAGATTCTATCTCCTCACTTTCCTATCTAGAATGGAGTTCTCTAATAAATACTCCTTATATTGATTTGAAACTATGAACTGGCTCCAAGTTATTTTACTCCTGACATACACGCATGCCTAACTAAATTCTGCTGTGTTGTGCCTCTGTGCACTCTGCTATAATGAAAAGGGTTTCTCTTACCAGAGAGAATTCCCAACAAGGGACAGGGCGAGTCAGGTTCTCACACAACAACTTGGCATGGAGAAGCCACAAGCGAGTATTGGATGGCATGAAGCAGCCCTCTCCCCTGTGCTCCAGCATGTGGCCATCACAGCTTTGCCTTGCCCCAGAGAACATCATCCCAAAGAGCCTTCCACAGCAACGCAGCTCTTACGGACCTGCCTGTGCCCCCTGAGCGCCCTGCAAGGCAGTATCCTCCTACCACAGAATCCGGACCGTCTCCAGTTGACCAAAATGCTCCGCTGGGCACACTCGCGGGCATAGCTGGCAAAGGTATCGCAGATGGCACCCATCTCAGCTCTGCTGCAGTGCAGGAACATACAGGAGTCATGGAAGCCGTTTGGGTCCACCTGCCAGGGAAGGGGAGTCAGCAAGGCCCGGAGGGGGGATGCAGTGTGTGGGGGCTCTCTCTGAGCATACTCAGAGTGGGTGCCAGGTTAGGGTGGGTGGGATTCAGCCGGTTCAGCAGAGGGAGGTGGGTGGTCAGCTCCTCACCTCGGAGTGGCACTGGCTGAAGGGGCTGGAGAGCAGCTTCTGGCACACAGAGCCCGCCTCCTGCTGAGCAGCCTGGCTCCCCACCACTTCACAGCTGTGAGCTTCTTCTGCAGCATCCTGGCACGGGCTCTAGGGCAGGCAAGGGGGGAAAGCAGAGAGAGGAGATGCAGCATTTGTGGGAGCACCATGCCTACTGCCCTCCATTCCTGCCAACCCAATGGGCAGGAAGACCAGCAAGGCAAGAACTGGCTCCAGCATGGACCCCAAGAGGAAAGCACCTTCTTCTAGAGAGATTCCCCCTACAAAGCCACAGCACAGCTCCCCCTAGTGCATGATTGCCGTAAGACATGGGAGCTGGAGGAGAGCTGGTCTTCTGGCAGCAAGCATGACTTGTCCCCCTAGCTAAGCAGGGTCCACCCTGGTTGCATTTGAATGGGAGACTAGAAGTGTGAGCACTGGAAGATCATATTCCCCTCAGAGGATGGAGCCACTCTGGGAAGAGCAGAAGGTCCCAACTTCCCTCCCTGGCAGCATCTCCAAGAGAGATTCCTGCCTGCAACCTTAGAGAAGCTGCTGCCAGTCTGTGAAGACAATACTGAGCTAGATGGACCCATGGTCTGACTCAGTATATGGCAGCTTCCTATGTTCCATGTGTTGTTGCTCATGTTGGCTTGCTATTGACTAAACTGATCCGAAGGCATTTTTATTCCAGGACTCAGTTGATTATCTCGCCCTAAGATAACATCCCTGGTTTCAGTGACCCATGCCCCCTATTTGTGGGGCTCACTGGAACTCATCTTCCAGGGGTATCAGCATTGCTACTGTCATGAGTCCAGGCAGCTCCCATACAGCCCTCTGAGTCTATGGGGAGAGGAGCTCCCAACCCCCCCACCCCACCCCCCTGCAGGCACCTACCGACCCAGCCTCTGGGATGCGCCATGAATTGCCAAAGCTGGCTGCCAACCTGGCCACGTCCCCTTCCACACGACGGAAGTCATCTGCCAGCAAAAAGAGAAAAGGGGTTGGGGAGGGGTTTTTTTTGGGGGGGATACGCCCTCCCCTGCCATGCAGGTGTGTGGACTGTGCAGGAATATTCACTGGCCCCTCACAGCCAGCAGGGGCAGGAAAACCAGGGGGGACGCCGGGAGGAGAAGAGAATATTCCCACCTGATCGGAGGGGAGCATGTCCCCCAAACGACTCCGCCCCTCCAGTGATCCCTTGGTGAGGAAAAGGGGGCAGGGCCCCCCTCTGTGGTGGGTACCTGATGAGTCTTCATTGTAAACCCCGCACAGGCCTTGGGTGGCGCCTCTCAGCTCAGTCCCCACCGTGACGTAGACCGTGTCACGCCTGTCGAACTTGACCCGCACGCCCAGGCCGCTCTCCACGAAGAGGAAATCCCCCAGCCACCAGACGCTGATCCCTGGAGAAGCAGAGCCCAGGCGGGAGAAGAGGGAGGGGACTCACTGGTGGTCACCCCCACCCCCACCCGGCTGGGTGCCTCAGGTCCCCCAGCGGACGTAGATGCCGGTCAGCCCCTCACCTTTTTGCAGGCGTGGTTCTCCCTCCGGGACCTCGGCACCGTTCACCGAGACGTTCTGGCCCTGAGCCACAACCAGGTCGAGCCCAAAGAGCATGCGGAGGGCCTGCCCGGAGAAGAGGGGGCCGTGAGTGGCCTCTGGCCCGGCTCCGTCTGAGCCCGTCTGCCGCACAGGCAGGACCTTCCCTGGGGGCTGGTGCGCCCTGCTAGGAGAAGGCCCCAGTGGAGCCCAGGGAGGGCCTCGGAGCTCCGTGCACAGAGACCAGCTGTGCTGCCTGGTGCAGGTGCAGAAGCAGGTGGGTCATGCAGGCATTTATTAAAAAGCAGCAGCAAACTTCTAGCCCTCGGAGTGCAGGGTCAAAGAGGAGCCACAGAAAGCAAAGAAGTGGGGCAGGGTCTTTGCAGGCAGATGCAGATCATGTGTCTGGGCAAAGGACGCCCAGCCCGGCCCCCACCCTCCGTCCTTCCTTCCCTGGCCCCCCTGGATGGCCCTGCACTTCCCCACCCCTCACCTCACATGCAGGCACCCTTGTCCAGCTTTGCCTCTGCTCTCAGCCTAGCGCTTTAAACATCCAAACATGGCATTTGGAAACATAGCGCCCGTTGGCTAAACACGTGGAGGCAGATTTGTTTTGGGCAAATCATCTATTTTCCTGTATCATTTCACAAGTTAAAGTATTTCCTTTCTCTCCAGGGTTTCATAGGACTCAAGCCTGCCCCAGACAACTTCTCTTTTAAACCCAGGTGAGGTGAAGGACAGGGCATTCTGCACATGCTCAGAAACACCCTGCTATAACCAAGCATTCCTTGGCTAAGCCTTGGCTGTCCTCTTCACAGCCTCATTCCAAAATGCAAGTCTTTTTATTATTATGTATTATTTCTTGTTTACACAGTCAGACAGGTGTTATCGACTTATTAATTATTATTATTATTATTAAAATAAAAATTACAAATACCACATTTTTTTAAAAGCTCACAAAGCGGTTTAGGTAGAAAAAGAAATAAGCGATTCCCTGCCCCATAAGGGCTCTCAGTATAAAAAAGAAGTTTGAGCTGTATCCGTGGGGCTGCTCAGGTCTTGAGCCTCCTGGGTGCTTTCCAGATTAGAACCTGCAACGGGGTCACGTCATCTCTAGGGAGTGTGTTTCCACACTTCCTGAGTTGTGATACCACAGTCCCTACACGGACAGCAGGGTGCCGTTCACATGTCCAGTGCCTCGTTTCGAATTTAATTGCTGCGATTTAGAACTAGGACTGAGACGGCTCCCCCTGCTGTTTACATTTTGAAAGCGACTTGCCTGAACGGAGGCATTTTGCTGCTGCTGAGCAGCTAGTCAGAAAGCGCCCTGCTGCGCCCCCCCATGCAGTGGGCCGCTCCGCTGCTGCCTCTTACCCTGTGGCAGTGGCCAGGCACACAGCGCCCCCGGCTGGAGGAGATGTCGATGGCCCAGGAGCCGTCCGGTGCAGCCGCCAGGGTGTAGGCGCAGGTCCCGTGGAAGCGGAAGTGCTTGCCGTCAAAGCTGCGGTAGTGGAAGCCGGCCCAGGTGGTGCAGGTGGCAAAGGGGCGCCGGTGCTGTCCCGGGCGGACGAGAAGTGCCGTGGGGGCTGGTGGCCTCAGCAAGAAGGGTGAAGGCAGGTCATCTGGGGAGAGGGAGGGCTATGGGTTAACATAAGAACAGCCCTGCTGGATCAGGCCAAAGGAAGCCTATCCTGTCCAGCATCCTGTTTCACACAGTGGCCCCGCACCAGATGCCCCCGAGAAGCCCACAGGCAAGAGGTGTATGTGCATGGCCTCTCTCCTGCTGCTGTTGCTCCCCTGCCACCGGGATTGAGAGGCATCTTGCCTCTGAGTCTGGCAGTCATTGCTAGACCTGTCCTCCTCCATGAATTTGCCGAGGCCCCTTTCAAAGCCACCCAAGCTGGTGGCCATCACCACACCTTGTGGCAGAGAATTCCATAGGTTAATTTTCCAGGGTTGTTGGTGAGGGCTCTTGTGGCGGCGGCAGCCCTTTCCACAGGAGCAGGCTGAGGCCAGAAGCCAAACTGCTCCCCTGCCTGCTCGAGCCCTGCGGAGGCATTTCTGCAGAGCAGCCCGTCTCTGGAGCTCTTTCACAAGAGGAGAAACTGGGAAACCCCCAAGGACATCTGTGATTACGGCCCCACAGGGAGCCAGGGACAGAAGCTGCCCCATGAAAGGGCAATGCCATGCTGGGGCCCCCAACCTCCCGGAGCAGGAAGCCACCAGGAACTGCCCCTCCAAGGCAGCGTCATCCGTGCCAGGCTGGAGAGAGCTCGTGTCGTGGGGATGAGCGGAGTTGCAGTTCAGCGGCACCTGGAGTTCCACAAGTTGGGAACCCCTGTCCCAATCCACCCGCGAGAGCCACAGGAGAGTGTGAGGCCTCCTTCACGGCCACACCTGCCCCCCAAAGTAGCCTCGGAGTTCTTGCTGGGGGAGGTACTGAGCAAGAGCCCGAACCCTCGTCCAAGCTCTACAATCTCGAGGAGCTGCCTGGAAAGAGGGAACGCCTGCTAGACCCAGCCAGCCTGCCGTCTGGGTCTCCCCTCCCTCCCTCCCGCCCAAGTCCCCATTCTGCCCTTGGAGGGAGTGGGATGGTGCCCGAGGAGGAGGAGGAGGAGGAGGAGAGGCCAGGCCACCCACCTGGCAGGGGCAGGTAGGAGCAGCTGAGGCAGAGCTCGGAGGAGGCGTTCTGCCAGCTGCGGCCCCAGGGGCGGCTGCAACACGCGTCCATGCTGAGCAGCGAGAGGTTCTGCAGGCCTGGCACATCCCGACATTGCCAGGTGGAGAAGCAGCGCCCGGTCAGCGCCTTTCCTGGGAGGGAAAGGGAGGAGAAGAGAAGCCGGGAAACACCTCTGGCTGTTACTGCACTGGGGTGTGGGGTGTGTGTGTGGGGTGTGTGTGTGAGTGATCAAACCCCCACGGGCAGCTGCATCAAGACATCTAGTCCTTCGCCCCACCTCCGCCCCATAGGATTACATCAACTTCATTCCCCTCGGGTGTACCATTCTTAGTGGGCTGGATTCCAAAATGGACCAGGCATGGAAGCAGAAGCGGGTCTGGGTGACTGGGGAGGAATGCAGCAAAACTGTGGGGATCTTTGCAGGGTGGAGGTGGAAGTCCCCATTGATAACATGAGCGAAGCAATGGGGGAAATGTTCTGGCTCCAATAAATGTCAGGGGGTGGGAACATAGGGAGCTGGCAGCGGCTTCTCCAAGGGTGCAGGCAGGAATCTCTCTCCCAGCCCTCTCTTGGAGATGCTGCCCGGGAGGGAGGGAGGGAACTGGGAGCCTAGACACTCTTCCCAGAGCGGCCCCATCCCCTGAGGGGAATCTCTTCCCGTGCTCCCATTCAGGCGGGCCCCGCTGAGCTAAGGGGACAAGCCATGCTTGCTGCAACAAGACCAGCTCTCCCCGCACCGGTCAAGAGGGAATGAAGCTCGCACGGCTCTCAGCATCAAGATCCTGATCCCGGGGTGGGGGTGGGGGTGGGGGTGGTTGTAGGGAGCAAGAGGAGCCTTCCTGGACCCAGCTTGGCCGCCTTACCTTCAGAGCAGTGGGGCCCACTCCAGCCCTCACAGCAAGCACGCACCGTCCGGTTCCACACCGTGGGCCTCGTGTCTTCCGGCCTGCAATGAGGGAAGGAATGGGGGGGGGGGGGAGGAGGCAGAGGCAAGGAGAAGGGTGGACAGCTTTCACCTTCCGTAGCCGAAGGGAAAAGACACTGCTCCTCCTAGGGAACCCCCGGTAGGAGAATGGATGCCAAGAGAGGGAAGCAGGCATTGCCTGCCGCGAAAGCTGAACGTCCAGGGAGGGATGCTCCACAACAATGCCGCCCCTTCCCCTCCAAATGGGTGTGCCTGCATCATGCCCACAGGCCGCCAGTTTCCATCAGGGCTGAAACTTCCTTGGCCAGCCCCACCGTCTCATTAAGGAGAATCCATTCCGAGGCACCCTGAAAAGAGCTAGAGAAGGTGGATGTGCCCCAGTCTGGAGTGCCTGCATCTCTCCCCTTGGGAAGGGAGCCTGAAGGAGTCTGGCTGTGCGGAAACACCGGCCCTTCCTGGTTTTGCATGGTCCAGTAACTGATGGGGTGCCTGGACCCTCCTCGTGGGCAGCCGGCTATCCCCCAACAGAGGGAATGCAACCTTGCCAGGGTCTTGCATGGGAGGGATTTGCAAGAGCACAGCTGCATTAACACGCCTTTGCAAAACCTGGCATGTCAGCACTCGGGCAGCTTGGACGGGAAGCATTCCTGGCGCCCCTTGCCGAGGTCTCCTTTCGGCAGGTTCTTGCACTGGTGCCCTCCTCCCTTCCTTCTGGGACCCGTCGTCACCCACCCTCGGGCATCAGACACGCCACCCCTCCCTGCGTCTCTGAGGCCACCCAAGCGCCTTCTGCCTCGCTCGCCTCCAGGATCCCGGTGGCACTACTCACTTGTAGACGGGGCACAGGGCAGTGCCAGGGTGGGCTCGGCCCTCTTCCCTGCCGTGGGCTTGGCGCATCCGGTCTTGGTCGAGGAGCCAGCCCGCCATGTTGTACTGGTAGAGCTCCGAGCAGGGAACCAGCTCCTCCCGGCGCGGGCTCACCACCTCCTCCTCGCTCACCTGGACCGTCCTCTCACACCACCGCCTGCAGCCGGCGAGAGGGCAGCCCCTGAGAAACCGGGAGCAGCGCTGGCTGCGGGAGTTGGGGCATAGGTGTAACTATAGGGGGGCAGGGGGGGCACGTGCCCCGGGCGCCACTTGGCAGGGGGCGCCAAAAAGTGCCCCCACCGATTTGCCGGGAAAATTTTTATTTTTATTTTTATCTTTATTTTTTTGCAGAGCAGTCCCCCTCTCCCGGTCCCAGTGCCCCCCCCGGCATTGCTCATCCAGCACTGGGCGCCGCAGCGTCTTCGTAGTCCAAGTCTCTGACTCTCACTCCCCGGCACGCCCCGCCGCCCCGCCACCAGTCGCGCATGCGTCGAGAGGAGGACACACACCAGAGCAAACTTCCTGAACAACTCCCTCTTCTGAACAACTTCCTGAACGCCTGAACCAGTTTCCCTTTTTGCTCATTCAAGTCCTTCCTCCCCTATAATCTAAAAACGTTTTAACTGAAAAGGTTCAGGGAGGGGGAGATGGGGGGATGTGGAACCTTGGGTTCCACATCCCCCCATCTCTCCCTTCCTGGACTTTTTCACTATGTAATGCAAGCTAATTTAATTATATGTCATCATCAAAATGGATTAGCTGTTTCAGCCCATCAGGAAAGTCTAAACCTCCACCGATTTAATTAACCAGACTGAAAACCAGATGAACAGAGAATGTTTTAATGAAAGGTGGTATATAAATTTAACTAGAAGTAAAACTATCATTAGGAGCAATTAGCGATTACTTAAACATTGGTGCTGCCAAGCAATTTGTAAATAAAACTAGAAGCCCTTTAAAAATAAGCTGGAATGAATTGTAGGTTGGGCAGGGGGTGAAAGTATATACTCCTAAACATTTATTGTTAAATTTATATACCACCTTTCATTAAAAACAACCCCAAAGTGGTTTGGTTTTAGTCATGGATTTTAATTTTAATTGCTCTTTTTGTCAATGTGATGAAGATTAGTTAAATCTGAGTGGTCTTAGGCAACCAATGTTGCATCTCAAATGCCATTTCATTTTTTATTGTCATAAATACTCTCCAACCAATTTAAATAGCAAAGGTGTATATTATCGCTTTATTCAATTGCAGGGAATCTCAAAAAAGCAGGATTTGCAACTAAGGCAGTGCATATCTTCTCTAAAATGGCCCTTTTATAGTTTTTCTAACTTTGAAATCGTAACATAAAACAAAGCATAAATGCACAAATGCTTCCCCCTCCATTTGAAACCTTTTCTGGTGTAAATAACGCGCGGTTTTGGAAAAGAGGAGTCTTTCTTTAACAGCGGGAGAATAAGGAGTCTTTAGCACTATCACCCTAGTCCCTCGAATGACTTTGGAGTCCTTGGTTTTCGTTTTGTTAAAATACAGTCACTCACAAGGGAAAGTCAGGAACAGAACCAGGGCGTGAGGGAGGGGCATCATAATCATAATAATCATCATTGCATCATAATTCTGATGTTTGAGATACAAGCCAACTTCACAGGGTTGTTGTGAGGAAAAACCTAAGTATGTAGTGCATTTTGAAATTTTTGGTAATTTTTGTATTTTTTTAAATTTTTAAAATAAAAGTTTTCTGAAACATGTGTGTCAGTCAGATGTATGTTGGGGGGGCAGCGGGGGGACGCGGCGGGGGGGCGCAATTTCAGTGCTTGCCCCGGGCGCCGTTTTCCCTAGTTACGCCTCTGAGTTGGGGGGCTCAGAGGAGAAGGCCCCTCCTTCGCTGAGCCGGCCCCTTCCTGCTCCTTCTCCCCACCAAGGCAAGCAAGGAGCTCCTCACCCCGCCCCCACATCGCCCACTCCCTCTGGGCCAAAGGGGGTGTCAGGACCCACCCAGGCTCTGACCCTCTCGGACGAGAAAGACCCCACCCCGACCAAGCCCCCCCCCATGAATGCATCCTAGATCCATCAGACCTCAGCGCTTGCCACCTCTCCTTCAGCAGCTGCCCGCCAAAGGAGCCCTGGGGGACCGGGTGCCCTCCAGCGAGGCTCCTGTCCCACCCCTTGAGCCTCCTCCGTGGCCTCTGGGCCACAGGAGCAGAGGCGATGCTGTGCCCCCAGGACCAAGCTCCAGCTCCGGAATAAGGCGGTGTGCTCACTTGGCTGCTCTGGCTTCGGATCGGGGCCGGCCTGAGATCCAGGAACGGGTGGGGCTCCTGCTCCTACAGAGCTCTCCTCTGCTCAGTGTGGAGCCGGGATTTGCTGGCCAGTGGTCTCTTCTTTGAGTTGCCGCCTTACTGGGCAGGCAGTCAAGCAAGCAGGTGGCCACAGTGGCCAGCCCTGACCAGGAGGGGGCCTGGAATACCACCCGCCCTTCTGCCCAGTGGGAGGGACCAGTGTGGCTGATGTCAGCGAGAGGATCCAGCAAGAGGGGATCAGCCCAGGGGGGTGGAATGCTGGGGGGGAGGCAGCTGAGGGGGTCAGGGAGGAAGGGGGCGGGAGGAGGAGGAGGAGGGAACCGAGTGGAGGAGTGAAGGGCTGGCCCGCTAGTGGGACATCAGGAGAGCAGCGAGGGGCAGAAAGGCTGTGAGGGGCAAGCCAGAGTGGCCTGCCATGCAGGCACCTGATGGACTCTGGTGCTGGAAGCTCCCCACGGCTGCCCTGGGCCAACGGGGACCCTGCCCGCCTGCGGGTGCTCTTGGACTGTGAACAAGGTCATGTTGGGTTCCCAGGGGAACATTAGGCAAACCTTCAAGACTTGGCACAGCAAGAGAACCTGTTCCGTCGTCTAGTCATTTGGGCTCTCAGAGCCCCTTCTCGGACCCCTTTTAACAAACCCTTTGTGGCTTCTTCCAGCGGAGAACTGGCTTCCTCTGGAAGGAGGCCAGAGCGAGGTCCGTCTGGCCCGGCATTCTGCCCCTAACTGCAGCTGGCCAAGTGCCTGTGGGAAGTGCCTAGGCAGAAACACCCCGGCGGGGGGTGGGCGGCTCTCCTCTCTGGGGTGTCAGGGCCCCCTGCAAATCGGAGCTCTGCCCAGGTATTAGGTGAACATCTTTCGGTGATTTGGAAGTACATCCAAGGAGGAGAGGAGGAGGAGGAGGCAGCAGCAGCAAGGCCATGGGGCATAACAGCACATGGGCGAATGGGGCCTGAGAGAAGCTCAGACTTACCCATTGGCTAGTGCCTGGGTCTCCCAGAGCGAGAAGCAGGCCAAGACACTCAGCACCAGCAGCCCCCTGCGCCAAGCCCCTCTGGCCTGGGCTGCCTTCGGCATCTCCTCCCAGAGATCACACCACTTGCTGCGTCCGGTCGGCCAGCCTGTCTCTGGAAAAGTGAAGATTCAGAAGGATCCCAATCCACGGGGACTGAGTTAACCAAGGGATCACACTCCAGCCACATCAAAGGGGGTGATCCCGAGCTGAGAACAAGCAAGAAGAGGGTGAAGGTATCGATCCCACTTTCATGTCAAAAGTAGTATTTGCAAAGATTCCCCGGGGCGTTTTTCACACAGGGCTTTTAGCTCACATCTCCTCCAGAATGGAAGGTGTGCAGTCACATATCGGCTAGATTTACTCCGAAGTCCCTGCAAGCTATCGGAGAACACACTTCACACACAATTCGGGTTCTTCATTGAATGTTAGAGTGCAGCCTGATGAAAAAATCCACTTTGGGGGTTGGATTTTTTGGGCAACTTTGAACTCGCAGTACAGCCTCACAATAAACTCGTAGTAAAGGCTGCTGTGTGAAAAACGCCCTGGTGCCAAAACCACATCGGATATCATGGCGACACCATTGCAACACTGGTGATGGTGCCAGTTTGCAGTGCCCATCACCGGACTTCCAATAGTAGCAAGGGAAGCCGACATGAACTCCCGGAAATTTTCCACTCAGCATTTAATGTCACATATTAATGGTATATTCTCTATTTTATGATGGTATGTGACATCCAGTAATATTTGATTTCAATATCTAATATTTGACAGTATTTATATTTGGCATGCGATTGTATTTGGTATTTGAATGATTAATATTATATTTGGCCATTGGCATCTTATAGGATTTCATATCTGATACTTTCCAAAATCAAAACAGGATTAAAGCATTTCCCCCCTCAGTTTTCAACATGTTGGTGTTTTTTTTAAAGAAAAAATTATATTTAAGTTTCAAATTTCAAGTTCCAAATTTAAATAGTAAATCTGGAGCATTTCCAGATGGGACTTTTAGCTTGCTTCTCCTCTGGAATGGAATAGTGGCCAGATTTACCCCGAAGTCTCTGAAAGCTATCGGGGAGTACTTCACACATAGTTCAGGTTCTTTATTATGCGTTGGAGTGTAGCCTGATTTATGTGTGGAATAAAAAACCCACTTTTTGTGTTGGTTTTTGGGGACAAATTTGAACTCGCAGTATAGCCTTGCAGTAAACCCACAGTAAAGCCTGCTGTCTGGCAAATTTCAAAGTGCAGTAGAAATTTATCTGGATTTTCTTCATTTTCTTGCTTGTCTTTCAGAATCATTCCAGTATAGAATGGAAATAGATTTCTACCACAAAAGTGCTTCTGAACTGGACAGAGTGCTTGCCCTAGGCACTGAGTTGCTAAAGCTCCCAAACATCTGGTCTTAGTGGGAGGCAGGGTTGCCCGGCTGCCCCCTTCCCCTTCTGGAATCCCAGAGCCTGCCCGGGAGAGACACGAGCTCCTCTGAGTCTACCCACAGAAGTCAGATGTGGCACTTGCCACGGGGACACGGAAAACCAGCTGCCTGGCTGAGTCCAGCAGGCTTTACTGCCTGACCCCAAATAGTGCAAATCAGCTGCAGTATAGCCAAAAGAGATGTCCATTTTTACCATGTCAATTTTGACTCAGGTCTAACCTATCCTGGATGTTGATGCATTGGATTGGTTTAGCTTCGAAAAGTATAAGGTCGGACCCTCCATATCTTGGCAGACATCTTTATGCAAAGGTTTCCCAGCAGGAAGCTTCTTTGGAGGGCTCCCAATCCCCTGCTTGGGGGAAGGGGCAGGTGGGACTCCACCCCAGCCATCACCTGCCCCTCTTTTGGTGAGCCCCCCACCTGCCCGATAGCTGCCCCCTCTTACCTGCTGCAGCCAGGGGCGAGGCCAGCCTTCCTTGCACCCAGGGCCAGGGCCGGGAGCTGGAGAGTGCTGCAGGCGGGTCCAGGAGAAGAAGGGGGCCTTTATCTCCAGCAGCACCGGCCAGCTCGGGAGGCACCTGGGGGCCCTGGGATTGGAGCATCCCCTCCCACGTCAGGGCGGCTTTGTCCACTCACGCTGCCCATTCAGATCATGGAAACCCTCACCTGCCCCCCTCCCTGCTGCCGGTCAGAGCCTGCCCCCAGGCAAAAGAGCCTGGTCACATCTCCAGCCAAGTCGACCAGGACTCTGGCAAGCTTTGCTTTGACAAAGCCGGCTGGTTCACAATCTGGACCTCTGTGGGGCTGAGAGCCGCTTGCTGGGTGTGTGGTGTGTGTGTGTTGTGTGTGTGTGTGTGTATACTAGGGCTCCCTTGGCCTCCTCCCCACAGCACACATCCTTGCCCCCCCCCCTTGGTTCTTCTGCCCAAGCACCTTTCTGGCCTGCCTGACATCTCCCACCATTTCCTCCCTGCCTGGTTTGAAATTGGCTTGAAAGGACTTCTTCCCTCAAGAACCCTGTGACATCCGGTGGCTGGTGCTGTGAATTCTTGGCTAGGAAGCCCTAGCCCACCAGCCCTCAGCCATGGGTCCTCCCCGGATTTGTTGGACTACAACTCCCATCATCCCCAGCCACATTTATTTCAAAGATTCGTATTCGGTCCCTCCAATGCGATGCTGCTGCTCAGGGCAGCTCACAAAAACAGCAGCACAACCAACAACAGGACATCCGTGAACAAAATAGCTACAGGCAAGACCCAGTTAAAACTAAATTTTAAAGCTGAGAGTTAAAAAAATTAAAAACCCACCAGAGACAGCTGTGGATAGAACACTAAAAAGCCTTTCTAAAAAGATGGGGTCTAAAGGTTCTTTTTTAAAATCCCGAGAGAGGGAGGGAGCACAGTGAAGCTGGTGACTGAAGGATGGTGGGAGGCTTATGGGAGTTGTAGTCCAACCACATCTGGGGGCCTGCCCTAGACCTGGAGGGCTAGGAGTCGCAGCGGACTGTGTGCTTTGTGCTGGAGTCACAACAGAGCCCAAAGGAACTTGAGTGGGAATCAAGGCCTCGTTCACACGGGCCTTTTAAATCTGGGTTTTTAAATTCGGCTTTTCAGATTTGTTCTGATTTTTAACTAATTTTAAAGTGAGTTTTTAAGTTGCTTTGTATTGTATCTTTTTACTTTGTTTGTTTGTTATGATTGGATGTGTTTTGTGTTTTTATTGCATGTTTTAATCCTCTGTTGGGAGCTGCCCAGAGAAGAATTTGTTATGGGGCAGCTAACAAATAAATATCGTTATCATTATTATTCCCAAACATTTCAATAGTGTTGAAACGGGTTTGAATCTGCAGTGTGGCCGGCAACTACACACCACGGGCCAGAAATCTTCTTCCAAACTGCCTCTGACTCTAATTGGATGTAATGAGAATGTTAAGATATTGTAAAAACCAATAAAATTTTAAAAGCGGGGGGGGGGGGACTGCCTCTGACTCACTGACAACACTTGTGCCTCTTTCCAGCCTAAAGCTCTCAGTTGCCAACTGACTGCTCTGCTGCTATTGGCTGACAAAAGATGCCATGTTGCAAAAATGGCCGGTTCTCAAGACACCTCACGAGCAACACTCATGGCCTCCCGGGCTCCCGTCTGCTCATTTAAGGAGATGCTCGAGGGGAGCAACGAGCTCAAGGTTCCTTCCTTCCTTCCTTCCTTTTTCTTAGGGGGAGTTAAGGGCAGACTTCAGGGATGCCACGATGGAGGGACGGAAGGACAGAGACAGACACACACCCTCCTGCCCCCCACTTGCACGTCTTCTGGCTGGAAAAGGCTGGGGCTGGGAGGGCAGGCGTGAGGGGGCAGCTGATCGGCCGCCTTGCAGTGGTCCGGACATGTTTCTGCGTTACTAGGATGTGCCCCTCTGGGCTTCTGGGCCACTGGCCCCGCTCTCTCCTTTGTGCTTGCTCCGTCCCTGCTGGCATCTGCATCACGCTCCCACCCCACAGACGGATCTGCGCTGATCCCCACTTCCTGGTCTCTGGCTCATCCCTGCCAAGAATTCCAAGCCCCACAGCAGGTCGCTGTCCCCAGGCAAGACTGTCACTTACACACACACACCCCACATACATTTCACAAGGAAGCCTGGTATGTGTCACATTAGGATTCATGTGGCCTCAAAATAATGTGGGGTTGCCTCTCCTTCTCTCCACTCCAAGATTCACCCATAGATTTTTTGCACCCACTCCCCATAGTCCCCAAGGAAGTCTGGACCACCCAGGGCTCAGCCCTCAAAACATGTCAGCCTCCAAACATACACACACACCACACACACACACACACACCTTTATTGTTTCTTAGTGCAGATCCAACACACACACACACACACCATCTTTCTATCGTGTTTCACATCCAGAACTCTTCAGCAAAGTGTGTTCATCTTCACAACCATATTGTGTCATAGTGCCCACAATGCTTCCTATTTTCTGTGTGGAGGAGAAGCAAGGCTGGGAAAGAGCCACTTGGCTTCCTCTGCATGAGGAGTCCGTGGCAGTGGTGAGACCTGAACTCGGAGCTTTCAAGACTAGCTAGACCCCTGAGCCACGAGCGTGGCATTGCCCACAGTGCTCAAGCATATCAGAAACTGGGGTACGTCTGCATCATCACACAAAAATCCAAGGAACAGGCGAAAATATTAAAAGAGTGTATAGATACAGGTGAAAGAATATCATAGGCTTGGTACCCAAAGTCCAGTAATACTGCAAGAATATCAAGGTTCCCCCCACTCTCCACATCTTCCCCACAAACTGCTCTGGACTTTCCCTGAATATCCAAAATATGCACATCTCTAGGTGGAGCTCCACTGGCAGAGAGGGGAATTTTACCTAAAACTTGGCCCTTTCTCCATCCCCTCTGTGGGGCTCCCTTATTTGAAACGGTCTTGGGGTTTTGCAGCAATTGTTTGCCAGAACCTAAGGGGTATACTCTTGGGTCAAATGGGCTGTAACCCAAAATTTGGCTTTAAAAAAGCCAAATCTGGCAACAAATCTGGGAACTTCCAAGCTCTTCATTTCAGTTCCTGGTTAGTATTTTCAGTCAGTACAGGTGCAGCTGTGAAGTGGGCCCTCTCAAAAATACGAATCAATATAGAAGCATATTTAACATGACAACCTTCAACTTAATCTCTAACTGCATATAGCACAATGCATGTGACGGCTAAATTTATCATTTGTGGGGCGGGGAGCAGATCTTTAAAACTAAAATAAATCATTTTTCATTTGAAAAGCACAGATTGCCGTGCTGGTCTGTTAGGAAATACCCCAAAGCCACCATCTGGTAATACCAGTGACGGATTTAGGCCCAAGCTAAGTAAGCTACAGTTTAGGGCCTCACATTATGAGGGGTCTCTAAATACAATCTCATACTGAGAGGGAGGAGGCAATGGCAAACCCCTCCTGTATACTACCAAAGAAAACCACAGGACTCTGTGGGCACCGGGAGTTGAAATCGACTCGACAGCACACTTCACCTTTAAATACAGACAAAACATGACTAAATGTCAAGTATGCAATAACTGGTTGGGGGGGGGAGGAAGTGGGGGGGATTCTAAAACAGACATCATTCATTCTCAGAAGATAAAATATACTGAAATGGCTACACAATGGGGATGTCTCCTAAAAAAAAATAAAAATGGTCCAGTGCTCACCAGAAAGTGATTACAAGTCACCTGGTATTACCATCCCCCCCCCCCCGAAAACTGCCCATAGGCAGAATATCCCAGGTTCAGTTCCTTCCTGGCAGCACCTCCAAGATAGGACTGGGAGGGAGACTCCTGCCTGGAACCTTGGAGAGCTGCTGCCAGTCTGTGTTAGCAATACAGAGCTAGGTGATCTGCCCCCCAAAAAACATAGAAACAACCAGGAATACGAATACGACAAATAGTTATATACCGCTTTTCAACAAAAAGTTCCCAAAGCAGTTTACATAAGATATAATTAAATACATGAAATGGCTCCCTGTCCCCCAAGGGCTCAGAATCTTAAAAAGAAGCATAAGACAGACCCCAGCAACAGCCACTGGAGGGATGCTGTGCTGGGGATGGAGAGGGCCAGTTGCTCTCCCCCTGCTCAGTGAAGAGAGTCACCGTTCTTGTTTTGTAAAGTGCCTCTTTGCTCCGGTTCAAAGACCAGACCAGCAACATGGCATCAGCGACTCCCTCCGACTTATCGGCCCGCCCAGTTCCAGCAGAGCAAAGCTTGGAGAAATGCTGCTCTCGTCAGTAGGGGCTGCTGTAAACTGTGGGCAGATCTTGGATCTGCTGGGACTCTGCACAGACTGGAGCCCTTAAGAACACCAGAACAGCCCTGCTGGATCAGGCCCCCCAAGGAAGCCCATCTAGCCCAGCATCCTGTTCCACACAGTGGCCCACCAGATGCCGCTGGGGAGCCCACAGGCAGTTGCACAGCATGCCCTTTTGGGCCCCACAACTAGCCACCCCCCACCCCGTAACTATGGCAGTGTGGGGCATTGTTGTTTGACTACAACTCCCATCATTCCCTGCCACAATGGCCCGGGGAGGCCCAGGCGTCTGAGTGCTGACCTTGGAGCAAGAAGGCCAGGCTTCAAACCCCCACTCAGCCAGGAGGCTGGATCGGGGCCCCTGGCTCAGTAAAGAGAGGCCTGTTTTCATGACATTTCCAGAGTGTGTGTGAACACGAGCAGAGGGGAGCAGGAGCGGAGGAGCTGCAGGCCTTACTCCCAGCTGCACGCTGGTCTGGCACATGAGGAGGGCTCTGGCCACACCATCTGGAACCCTGGGTTCTCAGCCAAAGGGTGTGCACCCCGCCACCTGCACACCATGCATGCGGACATCCAGATGGGCGTGCATATAAGTGGCCCGGCTATGAGCATTCCAACACCCGGATACCGTATTTACCCACATCGAAGACGGCTCTGAATTTAAGACCACCCCCTTAAAAAGCAGGGGTCACATACACTTATAGCTGCATTTACTCGAAAGGATCAGGACTCTGAATTTAAGACGACGACCTCCCGATGACCACGATCAAAAAACCTGGGAGGGGGACTAGTGGTCTTGGATTCGGGTAAATCCCGTCTGTTGCGAGCCCAGGCAGCAGGGCTGATCACGCCGCCTCGGCCAACCTCACAGGCTTGTTGCGGGTCAGCTCTGGGGGAAAGAACTAGGAGGAGCGCTGGCGGGAAGCCCGGGACTTCGGGACACGCTCCCCGACCAAGAGCCGCCTCGCACCTCTGGGTGTTTTTAAGGAAAAACCGGGAGACCCGGCTCGTTCACCAGGCTTCTAGTTCTTAGTGTCAAGGCTTCGCTCTCTTCCAGGTAAACTCTTCAACTGGGCTGAATGCTTTCATTGTGGTTTGTGTTTTAAAACGGTGAAAGGCCCAGAGACGTCTAAATGTGCGAAATCAGAAGTCAATCGAAAGCGGAGCTGCCCGTCCGGAGGGCGCCCGCTGCTGCCTGCCCGCGCCCCGCCGCCACCCGCTTCTCGGCTCTTCTTCGTTCTTCGGCGTGCAGCCAGAGGAGCCACATGGCCCCCGCCCGGCCGCCCGTGCCCCGGTGGCTGCTGGGAGATGTAGTCCTCCTCGGCCTCCTCCTTCCCGGGAGGGCTCCTGTGTGGCTGGCGGCGCGCTCCCTCCGCAGCAGCAGCAGCAGCACCCTCGGCTCGGCTTGCAAGCCTCGCCCGCCCGCCTCTCTCGCTGCCTCCTTCCCCGGGGCCCGGCGGGCGGCTGCGCTGGGCTGCGCGTCCTTCCCGAGGAGGCCCCGATCCCCCGCCTTGGCCTGTGCCCCCCCCCCGCCCCTGGCGCGCCCTGCTGGCTCTCTGGGCGCCCGGGGACTGGGGGCTGCTGCTGCTGCTCCCCCCCCGGTTGCCTTGCGCAGGCCAAGGGCAGGCGGCGTTGAGGGGCGCTGCTGCTCCTGTTCCCACGAGGATCCGGGCCCGCCACGGATGGCCGTGGGGGCGGCTGCGCAGGTGAGGAGGAGCAGGAAGGAGGCAGGAGGCTGGCTGGCGCCGCCGGCCGCGGCTTGGATGTGGCGGAGGGACTCTGCCTTCTCCGCCTGCACTTGCATGTCTGCCGGCGGGGCGGGGGGGGGGCAGATCTCGCGGCTGGCAGGGCGAAAGGCGGCGGCGGCGGCGGCAGGGAAAGGAGGCGGGCTGGAAGGAGGCCTGATGCGGCGGGGACGGGCGCGGAGGCTTCAAAGGCGCGCGAGAGCAATGCGCCCAGGGTTGCCAGGAGGAGGACCCCGGGAGGGAGGAGGGCCAGGCCCGCCACTTGGCCAGGGAGGAAAGGCGCGGCCAGGCTCCCAGCAGAGCCCCTGGGGAGGCTCTCCTGCGCGAGCCCCCCTCCTTGGGATGAATGAATGGGAGCTGTGTAGGAGGGCTGGCAGTGGCAGCCTGTGCAGGAGACCTTCCCCGTGGGCTGTGCCTTGGGTTGGAAAGAGAATGGGGACAGTGGTGAAGAAGTGCCCGATGGCCCCAGACCAGCTGGAAAGCGAGGCCCCCGAACAAGCTCTGCCTTTCCTCCTGGGCACTAGGCCGCTCTCCTGGGAACCCTCCAGCCTCTCACTCCAGGCGCAGGCGGGACGGTGGGGAGCCCTGGCCCCCCTCAAAGGCCTCTGCATCCGCCGTGACAGGCGCCGAAGGTGAGCCCCGATGGAGCTGTCAGGCTCCTGGGCCGAAGCCCCGGTGGGCGCAGAGAGAGGCGTTTGGGTGGATTCACACCACCCGCTAAGCATCAGGTGCCTGTTACTCGGCTTGGTGGTGGCTCTGCCCACAAGAAGGGGGGACCTCTGCCGAGCGGGGTCTTAACCACTTTCCTCAAAACTCTGGTGAGCTGCCATCGGATCCTGTGTGGGTAATGTTTGGGAGAATCCACCTATTCCTCGTGGGGGAAAGGGACTTTGGGTTGCTGCTGCATGGACAGAGGCAAAGAGACCAGGAGGACCAGTCCTGCGGTACCAACCCCCTCCACTGGCATGCGCATGTGCGCACACTCACAAGTTTTCGGATGTCCGCTCAGTTAATTGTAGATGCTGCTCAGGCTGAATCAGGAAGGCCCCACTCTGAATGCAGGTGTGCGCACACATTGCCTTGATCCTGCCGCCCAGAACAAAACTCATTCCGCCCAGAGATGAGAAAAATTAGAGGGACCACTGGCCCCCTCCCTCAGAGTGGATGCCGGGAAAGAGAAAACCGAGGGGGAAACAGGCGTCCCAAATGGCGCTTGGAACACGTTCTGAGCTCGTTCCGTTGGAACAACCGGCTTGACTGCTTGTTTCCGGCAGAACGCTCCGAGCATTTATGTTCCGTTTTGAGCTTGGAACAGAACGCAAATCCCGTTCCGTGCACACCCCTAGAGACCAATCGGAGGTGGGCCCACCCGAGAGGTTCTGCTGGTGCAGAAGAGCATGGCACCCTTGGCCACTTCAACACTGTTCAACAGTGACCGCTTGTGGCTCAGACAAACCCAGGTAGGGACTGATGGGGAAGTCCATAGATAGGTGGCAGAGCACATGACTTGCTTGTCCGAAGTCTGGGCTGGGTGGACCAGCGGTCTGACTCGGAATAGGGCAGCTGCATCTGTGGGCCTGCTGTTCCAGCATCTGTGTAGGGCCAGCCTTCGTATGGAGATGCACCAGGCTGGATTAGCCTGCATTCGGTCTCCATGAGCCCCTGGTGGCGCAGTGGTAAAACTGCCGCCCTGTAACCAGAAGGTTGCAAGTTCGATCCTGACCAGGGGCTCAAGGTTGACTCAGCCTTCCATCCTTCCGAGGTCGGTAAAATGAGTACCCAGAATGTTGGGGGGCAGTATGCTAAATCATTGGAAACCGCTTAGAGAGCTTCCAGCTATATAGAGCGGTAGATAAATGTAAGTGCTATTGCTATTGCTATGAGGAGCCAGAAGCCCAGGCACGGTGGAGGTAGCCACCCCTGTCCGTTGGTCCTCAGCGCCTGGCAATTGGGGATAAACGGCCTCTGAACATGGAGGCTCTTTGTATTCCTGCCCTCCATGAGCTTTGAAAAGCTGTCTATGCTCGTGTCAGTGAATTCCATCGCTTGGTTTTGCATTGTGTGAAGAAGCCCTTCCGTGGACTTGTCTAGATCTAGAACCTGCTGCTAATTAATTTCAGGGGATGTTGAGGTTCTTTCAGGACCCACCCCCGTTCCCGGGTTCTGGGGTACCGCATGCCTGGCAACTGCCCCTTCTGTTCCCTGCCATGCCGGAGTGGCTGCAAGGGACAAGAAGATGCAGAAGGATGCTGGGGTCTCCATTGGCAGAGGCCAGACTTTTGGGAAGGTAGCCGTCTAATGGCACAGCGGGGAAATGACTTGATTGGCAAGCCAGAGGTTGTTGCTTCGAATCCCCGCTGGTGTGTTTTTCAGACTAGGGGAAACACCTATATCGGGCAGCAACAATCTAGGAAGATGCTGAAAGGCATCATCATCTCAGACTGTGCGGGAGGAGGCAATGGTCAACCCCTCCTGTATTCTACCCAAGACAACCACAGGGCTCTTTGGGCGCCAGGAGTTGACACCAATTCGATGTCACACTTTGCCTTTGGACCCCCATCGCAACTGTGGTGAGCTCAGGATGGTCTTCCTTAGGAGCCCTCTCCCCATCCCTTTCCCCAGCAGTTTGGGAATCCCACCAAGGGAGCACAACTGGTGCTAGAACTGCAGGGGGGCAGAAGGACCTGGACCCCTCACCTTTTCTGATGGCTTCCTTAGCTACTGCTTTTAGAAGACTACTGGAGCCGGGCCATGGTTGGAGGGAGTCAGTGGGAGGGATTTCGCCTTGCCTTCCCCGTAATCTTAAGGACTGGCCGTGACGTCCCTTGATGGTGGTCAGGATGCCGACGGGAGGGGCTGTTGGTGGTGCAGTGGCAGAGCTCAGGTGCAGCCCCGGCAGCATCTCCAGTTCACCGCACCAAGGAGAGGCTGTGCTGCTGCCACCTGCCCAGGTGAGCCGGGGCTTGGCCATTCCCAGGTGCCTGGAAAGCTCAGTGTGGCACCCAAGTGAGGCTCTGGAGCAACGTGGCCAGGAGGGTGGGGCTGGCTGCTAGAGCCCAGGAGACATGGGCGAGCCCTGCAGTGGACTCTGCTGCACTGGATGGGCGGATGGTCTGATTCAGTCGGAAGCTGGCCATGGTGAGCCCTGGCAGAAGGTCCGAGGTGCAGTCGCTGCCATTCCCAGTTCAAAGCCTCTTGGGCAGCAGAGCCAGGAAGGCCTGAAGCCTTAGAGTGGTGCTGCCAGTCAGAGTAGACCGTTCTGGGCTGCGTGGGCCAGAGGGCTGAGGCGGTGGGAGGCCCAGGCGGGAGGCGTGGCCCAGAGGGCTGAGGTAGCGGAAGGAGGCGTGGCCCAGAGGGCTGAGGCGGTGGGAGGCCCAGGCGGGAGGCGTGGCCCAGAGGGCTGAGGCGGTGGGAGGCCCAGGCAGGAGGCGGGGCCCAGAGGGCTGAGGCGGTGGGAGGCCCAGGCGGGAGTCGGGGCCCAGAGGGCTGAGGTAGCGGAAGGAGGCGTGGCCCAGAGGGCTGAGGCGGTGGGAGGCCCAGGCAGGAGGCGGGGCCCAGAGGGCTGAGGTGGTGGGAGGCCCAGGCGGGAGTCGGGGCCCAGAGGGCTGAGGTAGCGGAAGGAGGCCTGGCCCAGAGGGCGGGGCCCAGGCAGGAGGCGGGGCCCAGAGGGCTGAGGCGGTGGGAGGCCCAGGCGGGAGGCGGGGCCCAGAGGGCTGAGGTAGCAGAAGGAGGCGGGGCCCAGAGGGCGGGGCCCAGGCAGGAGGCGGGGCCCAGAGGGCTGAGGCGGTGGGAGGCCCAGGCGGGAGGCGGGGCCCAGAGGGCTGAGGTAGCAGAAGGAGGCGGGGCCCAGAGGGCGTGGCCCAGGCAGGGGGCGTGGCCCAGAGGGCTGAGGCGGTGGGAGGCGGCTCCAGGTGCTCCTCGTTCCCTTTGAGCAGGCGTCGGAGCTTCAAGAAGGCGAGAGAGAGATTGGTCAGAAATGCACCCAGTTCTGCAGCCCCATTCCAGACAGGGCCTGTGCATGCTGCCGACTGGGTGCTCCTTCACACCCTTCCCCCTCTCTGGGGTACTCCTGGCCCAGTGCTGTAAGACGTGGTAACAAGATGGGCCCGTGGACAAAGCAGGGACGACGCTAATGGTTAGGAGTGGTAGGCATCTGGCGGGCAGGAGCTACTTATTCCAGAATACTGAATGCTAAGGGCAGTGACGTAAAAGAGAGAGGGGTGCACACTCTTACCTGGAAGTCTTTAATTCCACATGTGGGAGGGGAGGGTTAGTTGGGAGTGCCTTGAAAGGCACTTTGCACATGCTCAGGGGCACCGGCAGAGCGGCACTCTTCCTGTAGAGCAGGGGCAGGCAAACCTAGCCCTCCAGCTATTGTTGAACTACAACTCCAATCATCCCCAGGGATGATGGGAGTTGTAGTTCAACAGCTGCTGGAGGGCCACGTCTGCCTGCCCCTGCCTTAGAGGCCTGGCAGTGAAAGGAGGATCCGCGGCTGAGCTGTTGAGGCCCCCCGGGGTCGCTGGAAAGAGGCACCCTCCCCACGTGGCAGGGGTGGTTTCCTCCAAGGACCGAATTATTCAGCAGCCCTGGGGGAGCAGAGAGAGAGAGATTGGTCTGGAAGGGGAGAGGGAGAGAGAGGGAGATGGCGGGGTGGGAAGATGAAAGAAAGGAGGAAAGTGGCAGGCAGGAAGAGGAGGGGACAAAGCCGCGGGGAGGCCGTGTGGGGCAGCCCTCCAGGAAGTGCTGCTGGGTGCTCTGTGCAGGGAGACGGATGAGGGTGAAGAAGCGGGGCGGGGGGGGAGGCAGGCTGGGTGGGTCTCGCTCTGCTCTCTCCTCCTCCAGGATAATAAAAAGCATGGCACATCAGTTGGGCAGGGGAGGAGGAACTGGTTTTGTTTTTCCTTTGATCCAGCCTGGAAACCTTACTTGGGGGGAACAAAGCAGCGCATTGTTAGTTTTGAAAACTGCTTTGGAGAAGCTTTTTGAAAAGCGGCTGGGCTGGCCCTTTGGGGGGTGTTGGAGGAGGAGGAGTCCCTTTAGAAACCGAAAGCGAGAGAATTGCTGGGTGAGCCACTTCTCCGGCCCCCCATGGCAGGCATGGCGTCGAACTCCCAGCTCTGGGGTGGGTGGAGGCAAAGGGCACCGGCCCCTGAGAAGCCCTCCGGCATGACCCCCCTTCCAACGATCGGGGGCTGCAGAAGAGCCCGGCCATCCTCTGTTGAGCGCACCCCCCTGTCGCGGGGGGAATGGGGCTCATACGGGGCCACTTCCCAGCAGGGGGTGCTGGGCCTCTTGCTCTTGGGGCCCGGCAGTGTGGGGCTGGTCTCCTGTCCAGGCCTGTCCTCCTTCCGTCCAGACGTGCCGGCGGTGCCACCCTAACCCTAACCCTGGGAAAGCGCCTTCCCTTCGCCCTGTGAGCGGCTTCTTTCCAGAGAAGGACTCGCTTCACATCTCTTCTCGGTCAGTCTGAGCTTCGGAGCCTGGTGACGCCTCCTCCTCCTCCTCCTCCTCCTCCTCTTCCTCGGAGAGGTCTCCCTCATTCGTAGGCTTGGCAGGTTCAGGGGCCTTGATCCTGACTCTTTGTCAGAGGAGTCACTGCCTGGGGGCTGGATCGCAGCCCCAACTAGTGTGGAAGCTGTACGCTGGGCTGAGGAGGACACAAACTTGGGTCCCCAGGTGTAGTTGGACTACAACTCTCATCATCCATAGCCATTGTGCCTATGGATGATGGGAGTTGTAGTCCAGCACCACCTGGGGAACCAAGTCTGAGAAGTCCTTTCTTAGGGCCTGACAGTACTCCAAACCACCACAGAGGAGCATGAGCGCACATGTCTCCCGCCTGCTACCGGCTGTACCGACGCTTAACCAGCTTAAGAGGGCTGCTTTCTCCCAACTGCTCTTCTCCATGTGGTTAAACTGAGCAGAAGTCAAACTCTGCGTGGATGGAAGCTTGGACGAATTATCCCTGCCCCACCTGCTACGATTTGACTGCAGCTTGACAGCCTGTTGTGGGGAGAGGCCTGCACACCCAGGCTCTCCCCCCACACATTAAGGGGACTGGTTTGGAGTATTGCCTGCATACCATAGTTGTGGTAGGCCCAGGAAGGCTTTGTAGAAGGTGTGAAGCAGTGCGTGGATTTTGTGGTTTCTTGTCTGGAAATGTTCCTGGCATGTGCATTTAGTTTGTCAGACGATCCACTGGGCATCTAGATATAAGGCCCATTCACATGTTTTACTTATCTATTTATCATATTGATATACTGCCTGATATGTGTATCCCTAAGCAATGTACATAATTTAAAATATAACAAATATAAAACAGGAGAAAACTGTTAAAACAATTTTACGATATAAAACAAGCAATTTAAAATTAATTAATTGGTTTAAAAGCCTGAGAAAACAGATGTGTCTTAAGGGCCTTTTAAAATGAGTGTTCTGTTCAACACTTATACGACGAGTGTATAGTGTACACCGATACAGCCATTCACCTGTTAGGCTGAACGCAGGTGCAGAAGTCCGTGTCCTGGCTGTGCCATGGATTTGAAGGGCCTGTATCCAGGTTCACTTCTAATAGGAACACAAACACACGAGCAAGTATGCGGACACCTGCACGCTCGTGCAGCATAATGTCTGAATTGGGCTGTAGTCTCCAGAAAGTCTGGATTATTTCTAAGTGTGTGTTTGTGTGTGTGTGTGTGTATGTGTCAACTAGGCTCAGCTTTGGCACACTGGTGCCAATCCATGGAATCACACACACATCAATACAGAGTAGGGATGTGCTCGAATAGCCTGGCCAGGGAGTGGTTCCCTTAAAACGTAGGTAAGCAGTTCCTTCCCTGCTTGTCTGCCGGCCCGCCGCATTTCCAGCGGCAGTGCCCGCTCTCCGAAAGGTGGCACAGCAGCGGTGCTGTTCCCTTCCGCCTCCGCACGGTGCCAGCAGGCACAAGTCGGCCATGTTCATGCCCCGTGTGTGCCAACGCCACACGGAGGCTGCAGGGACCAGCACTGCAGCCGTGCACAGCTGTCTGGAGAGCGGGTGCTGCCGCCGCTGCCAGAAAAGCGGAGGGGCGCTGGGTGAGCAGATGAGGGGCAGCGTGCCTGCTTTGGAAGGGCACCGCCCCCCGCCCCGCCCAACCAGCTTGAACCCTGGCGCCTGAGCCGGTTCGGCACTTGCCAGAAGAAGCGCCCAAGCGGCTCATGCACACCCCAGCACAGAGCACAACGCCTCCCAACTTGCAGGTGGACTTTTGTCGTTGCAGGTGCCATTGCGGAGTGAGGACGCAGCTCTTTATCTCTCCCCAGAGCGGTGGAAGGGCTGGACAGTGCCCGAGGACGCCATGAGGGAGAATTACGGAGCCACCATTGCTCTGGGTAAAGTTGTGTGTTCACGCAGCATGTTCATCCGGGGGTGACTACAAACGGCACAGACAGGAGTTTGTGTCATCAGAAACCTTTCAAACATAGTGCTTCATTGTGGAGACAATTCGCACATGCACTGATGAGGCAGCCGTATGCCAGCATGTGTGAATCAGCCCAGAGAGGGGCTCAGGTGCTTTGCCTCTAGGGTGCCCCCCCAGTACCCCCCCCCAGCACATGCATGGAACGATGCACGGCAACTTGGGTCCTTTCTGTCTTGCAGGATCCCCGGTTGGCAAGCCTGAGATTGTCTCCCAGACTGAAGAAGGCAGGCCGCTTCCGGTCAAGGGTCAGGGGGATGCAGAGCCCAGGGAGCCGCCTGACAGCACTGATGCAGGTCAGGGGGCGGGTCTAGGGACCCTCACATGACAAACCGCCTGGGCTTCTGGACTGGGATCCGTCTGGAGTGACAGTGTGTGGACCAGTCCCAATGAAGCGAAGTGCAGGCCGAGAGGCGTGATCCCGGGTCCTGCGCGGGTGCAGTGCAGTCTGGGAGCAGCGCCCTGCACCCTTTGCGCATGGCCAGAGATCCTAGGACGCGCACTGCTCAGATGGCCTGGTGCAGCTGCTGGAGCTAGCCTCTGTCCAGGACATCAGCAAGAGACTTTGCAGGCGGGGTGGCCTGGCATCTGCGGGACCCTCCCCTTTGCTTTCTGGGTGGCCGAGCGGAGGGAGGGCCTTCAAGCCTGGATGTGAGCTACTTCTTGCTGAGTTTGGACTTCTTTTTAAAGCTTACCAGGCTCTGCACATGAGTGTAGTAGTTCAAGACCTTGGCCTGAAATTGCAGGTTGGAAACAGGGCTGTGATGCTCTTTCGTTCTCTCTCTCTCTCTCCTTCCTCAGCAGGAGCTGTGCCTGCGGAGAGCGAGGGCACCACACAGAATGGGCAGCAACCCGGGGAGGCCCAGAGGAGGGCAGAGGAACCAAGGGGCTTGGAGAGAAGCTGCCCAGGTAAGGAACCTGGCCGCCTTGTCGGCAGGATGGGGCCCGCAGCAGAGGGAGCAGCCCTGGGCAGGCAGCTGCCAACATCTCAATGCAAGCAGGTTGAAACGCCCCCACCTCCCTGGGGCTGCTTTGCTTCTGTTCTTGGTCTCCTCTCCGAGGGTGGCAGCATCGCTCGGCCTGCCACCTCTTGCTTCTGCCCCGGATGGTGCCCCACAGGGCTGAGGCCCAGAACCCTGTTCTACGTGCTAGGTTTCAGTCTCAGAGCAGGGGAATCTGGGTTGGAAAAGAGGCAACCACTGTGAGACATGATCGAGGTGTGTAAAATTATGCATGGATGGAGAGGAATTCTTCTCCCTTCTCACAACACTAGAACCAGGGGTCATCCCATGAAACTGAAGGTGGGGAAATTTAGGACCAACAAAAGGAAGTACTTTTTCTCACAGGGCATAATTAACCTATGGAATTCTCTGCCACGGGATGTGGTGATGGCCAGGGGTGTAGTTCTGCTATACTGAGTGGATGCGTACCTCCTAGCAGCCTCGGTCAGTGTCGTACTGGAAGTGGCTGGTGCTTGTGTGTGACATGCGTAGGAGCACCGGCCATTTCTGGCACGACACTGACCGGGGCTGCAGGGAGGTATGCTGCAGCCCTGCTCCAGTGTTTTTGGAGACAGTCAGGGGCGTAACTACTATTAGGCAAGGGGAGGCGGCTGCCTGGGGGCCCCCCCGCGCCTCGAAGGGCCCCCCAGAGAGGCAAGTCACATGACTATATATTGTGATGTGTGTGTGTGTGTGTGTGTATCAGCGAGGGGCCCATTTTAAAATTTTGTCTCTGGGCCCCCTCCAGCCTTGTTACGCCCCTGGAGACAGTGCCAGTGGGGAAGCGGGGAGGGGGGCGGGGAGGAATGGGGACCCTCCCTCTTCCTCAAAGGTAACACACACACACACACACACACACCTGCTTCCCAGGAGTGCACAGACCTGTTTGTGCCCATCCCTCCCGCTCCCTGCACATCTGCATCTCTCCCAAGTCCTCTTTTCTGTCCCAACAGGCGAGTGGCTGATCCGGACCGTGAAAGTGGAGGCCGAGGACTACTCGGAGTGGCCCGCTGGGCTGAGCGCGGAAGTGCTGCTCTCGGGACTGCCTGTGGGGGGCGCCTGCAAGTCTGAGGCCCTGAACCCCGGGGAGGAGTACAGCCCTCAGGGGGCCCTGGGCGAGCTCTCCGGCCTGGCCCTGCAGCAGTGGCAAATGCTGAGCGAGGAGAAGCCGCTGGGCTGCCCCAGATGCGAGCAGCCCGGGGGGGCCCTCGGGGGCGGCCAGGGGGACCCCCGCCCCCGGCCCTTTGCGTGCTCCCAGTGCGGCAAGGCCTTTGGCAAGAAGGCCCACCTGACGCGGCACGCGCGCGTGCACACCGGGGAGCGCCCCTTCGCCTGTGCCCACTGTGGCCGCTGCTTCTCCCAGAAGATCCACCTGGGCTCCCACGAGCGCGTGCACACCGGGGAGCGGCCCTTCCCTTGCCACCGCTGCCCCAAGAGCTTCCGCAAGAAGACCCACCTGGTGCGCCACCAGCTCACCCACACGGGGGAGCGCCCCCACCCCTGCCCCCTCTGCACCCGGAGCTTCGTGCATCGCCGGCACCTCCTGCGGCACCAGCGCCTCCACCAGGAGCCTGCGGGGCCGAGGCGGGCTGCGGAGGCCTGTCACGGGGGTCCTGGCGGCAGGCAGGATGCGGGGCCCTGCGGGGAGCTCCAGCCCCTGGGCCCGGTCGCGGCCCTCTCCCTGGAGCTGGGCCCGGCCCTCGGCCCTGGCCGGAGCCAGAGCCACCTGGGGCAAAGCGCCGTCTCCTACCAGGGGGTGCCTGAGCCGGGGCCGGGCCCCGCCTCCTACCTGGGCCCTGCCGAGCTGCATCCAGGGTCCGTCCTTCTGAAGGCCCCGGCCGAAGAAGAGCTGGGCCGCGTGGCCGGCATGGACCATCCCCGGCAGAGGGAGGCCCTGACCCCCAGCCTGGCCGCCTACCCTGAGCAAGCGCTTTGCGGAGCCCTCTGTGGGGTGCAGGCCGAGGCGGCGGGGAGCCCCCTCTGCATGGGGCAAGTGAGCAAGACCGAGCCGGAGGAGGAGGAGGCGGAGGAGGCGGCCAGCCGCTGCCCGCGGCCAGAAGAGAAGCCCTTTGTGTGCGCCGACTGTGGGAAGGCCTTCGCCTGGAGGAAGAACCTGGCTTCCCACCAGCGGCTGCATGCCGAGGGCGGGCGCCCGTTTGCCTGTGCCGAGTGTGGGAGGGGCTTCAGCGATAAGCGCCACCTGACCGCGCACTTGCGTGGGCACATGGGCTTGCTGCCTTATGCGTGCCCACACTGTGAACGGAGCTTTGCGCACCGGGCCGGCCTGGCTGCCCACCAGTGTGGGGGCCACAGCGGGCAGCGCCCCTTTGCCTGCGGCGAGTGTGGCCGCAGCTTTGCCCACAAGCGCCACCTGCAGAGACACCGGCGCAACCAGCACTCGGCCGAGCGCCCCTTCTCCTGCGCGCAGTGCGGCCGCACCTTTGGCACCCGAGCCAGCCTGCTGGCGCACGTCAAGTCGCATGCTGGCCAGCGCCCCTTTGCCTGCCCGCTGTGCGGCCGGGCCTTCAGCCGGAAGTCGCACCTGGCCCGGCACGAGGCCGTGCACACGGGGCTGCGCCCTCACGCCTGCGCCCAGTGCCCGCGCCGCTTCAGCTCCAAGACCAACCTGGTGCGGCACCAGGCGGTCCACACGGGCCTGCGCCCCTACATCTGCACCCACTGCGCCCGGAGCTTCAGCCGCAAGACACACCTCTTGCGGCATGAGCGCACCCACACCAGCGCCCCCTCTTGGCCTGCTGCCATGCCCCAGAGTGCTCTGCCCCAGCAGCAGCAGCAGCAGCAAGAGCAGCCATTGATCTTCCCCATGGCTTTTGAATCCACGTGGCAGTGACCCCGTGGCTCCTGGCCGGCAAGTGTCAGGTCTGCCTAAAACAACATCGACAACAACACACACGACACCCTGCCACATTTGCACCCTGATCCCAATGCTGGCATCCTGAACCAGCTGCATTTTGAGCAAATGTACATACGTTTGCTTATTGCATCATTGGAATGGCCATGGCCTTAAGAGAACGGAGCTTTGCCTCATTTATTTCCCAGTGGCAAGTCTTGGATGCAGGCAACAAACTCTACAGAGCCCTGAACCCCTCCACCCTCACCCTTCGTGGCAGGAAGCTGTCCTCGGCTCCACATGCAGCTTCTGTGGTTTCACCACGGATTGGTCGCATACTTTCAAGCCCATCCTCACCGCTTTGAGGGCTAGAAACTTCTCTTTGGGTGGGTGTGGGGAACATGGAGACTAAGATTCGGAGGCTGCTAAAGCCAAAGGTGACTTGTGGGTGTTTGCAGAGAACCACGGAATACGTACAGATCTGAGTATACTTACCTGTCAGCTTGATTGTATTTGGGGAAACAAGCACTTGAATATCCCAACATTTTCATCTTTTAAAAACTATGGAACATTTTCAGTAACCGAAACCAATCAATTTAGTAGCATAATAAAGCAAATGTAAATTACGTTTTTTAAAAAACCCTTCTATGATGTAAACAAAAATAAAGTGATTTAATTCTGACCATGGTCCTGATTCTTATGGGGTGGAAGGCAGCAGGGCTTAGGAATAAGTAACCAGGTCAACTTCCTACCAGCATCCCCTCTAACAGGGAATTCCAGATGTTGTTGACTACAACTCCCAGCATCCCCAGCTGTTTTGGCCTTTGGCTGGGAATTATGGAAGTTGTAGTCAATGTCCGAGATAACCTGCCCTCTGGGCATTGACAGTATCTAGTATGAAGTCCTTTCTGGCTCATCTCCTTGTGCCTCCCGGCTCTTGCCAGTTTCTTTCACACATGCACAAAGATCTGCATTTTAGGAAGAGACAAGACTGCAAAGGTTTCCTGGTTTACCTCATCATGTCTTGAATACACCTTACATTTTTTTAAATTTGCTGCAACTCTTTGGAAGCATCATGCATTCTAATACCAATACACCTCATGATTTGCATAAGGGCCTCATCCGCAAAGCATTCATGGTCTTCGCTTTGGAACAGCTGAGAGCTCCAAGGCAAGGGTGGGCAGATCACTCCCCCCCCCCGCTGCCTCCAATGTAACGTGGTTAAAGTGGCCCACTGGCCAATTCCCAGTGGATCCTCTGGTGCCTGCCAGTTGCAGGGATTCCTGCGAAGCATGCTGGGACCAGGCAAGCCTCCATCTGGTCCTCCTTAAAGAGTGCAGCCTCAGGGTCACTGAACCCAGGTGCGTAACACCTTACCTGTGAGGAGACCTTGAGTGAGCTCTCTTGCTTTGTAAACTGGAATCAGGTTGTGCGACCTCGCGCGTTCCGATTCCAAGCAAAGGCCAGCCACAAAGTCTGCCCTTCCCTGCTGTCAGGAGGTTGGCAACCTTGTTGCTGGGCCCAGACTGAAGCCCTGCGCTTTTGATCTCCGGCCAATAATAGAATAGGTCAGGCTTGTCATTGGCCCCGACCTCTGTCGCCTGCTTGCAGAGGCAGTAAAAGAAGTGGCAGGATATCTCGTGGATGGGAGGCCTGGCCTCAAGTGGCCCAAGGAGTGGAGGAGGGAGGACGCTGCTGTGTCCCCAGAGGCTGAGCACATTTTGAATGGACCTGAATCTCAGACTGGCAGCAAGCCGAGGGAAAGACCTTGCTGTCTGGGCCTCCATTAGCCTCCTAGATTCCTCCAATACCTTGTCCCACTATTATTTTGCTTCCTTACTTTTAATCTGGCTTAAAGATGTATTACACCAGAGGTCTCCCACCTCCCTTATACACTCCGTGCATTTTTATCTGTGGCCCAGTGTGTGGATTTCAATGCATGTTAATAATTAGGAATGCGGAATCAAATACGTCCTATTCAGACATTATGTTGTATGTACGTACAGGTATCTGTGCACATGTGTGTGTTTTAGTGTGACGGTCATTTGAAAAGTGAGCCTGGCATAAGCTCCCTCACATGCAGGTTACAGATGAAAAGGGTTCTTTCCTGCCATGTGTGTTGAACAATGTGTGGATACCTGTCCATGCATTCAGCCCTGGATGTGTGTCCACTGTACACAGATGTGCGTTGGAACAGAACATGAATTTAACCTTGAATGTAACATGGCATTCAAGGAGACTGTCTCTGGTCTTTTGGTAGCAAGCATGACTTGTCCCCTTAGCTAAGCAGGGTCCTCCCTGGTTGCATATGAATGAGAGTCTAGAAGTGTGAGCACTGCAAGAGATTCCCCTCAGGGGATGGAGCCGCTCTGGGAAGAGCATCACAAGGTTCCAAGTTCCCTCCCTGGCGCATCTCCAAGATAGGACAAGTTTTTTTTTAATAGGACAAGATTTTTTTATTGAACCAACAAACTACCAAAGCATACAGTACGTTGCCAAAGCACAATTATATACAAAGTGGTTGTTTGTACATGATATATCTACAAAGATTTACACACAATGACTTGGAAACCCACAAGGTTATGAAGTATATGCAGGTAGTACTGTAACTCGGGGGTGGGGGATTTCAAGGCACATCAGGTAATTGGGGGGGGGGGTTACATCCGACGTCCATTTCCACAATTTGTCCCATTGCTGTTTAGAAAAGATACTCTTGTCTTTTTGCACATAACCATACAAACTTTTCCAGAAGAGATTTACTGTGAGAGATTCCTGCCTGCAACCTTGGAGAAGCCGCTGCCAGTCGGTGTAGATAATACTGAGCTAGATGGACCTATGGTCTGACTCTGTATATGGCAGCTTCCTATGTTCCTATGACTGTACATGCATTGAACATAATCCGATGCATAGGGCTAGGGTGGTATTTGAAAGACTCATTCTTTCCTCCTGCACAATGGGAATGACAATGATCTGGAGCAGGGCTCAAATGAAGGCTTATGACACAACGATTTCGAGAAGAAGGGCTGGAGTGCTCACACGAGTGTAGCCAGGCTTTCTCTCCGAGGGACATGGCTCTGGGCCAGTTCAGGCAGCTCTTTTGTTTCACGTTTCTCCAGCCCAGAGAGCTCCCACCCACGACCCACCCTGCTCTCTCACGCAATACCACCTTCACATGCTGGTCA
Organism: Hemicordylus capensis; assembly: GCF_027244095.1. Classification (NCBI taxonomy): domain Eukaryota; kingdom Metazoa; phylum Chordata; class Lepidosauria; order Squamata; family Cordylidae; genus Hemicordylus; species Hemicordylus capensis. Next base: position 170,050,558 of record NC_069662.1, read on the forward strand.
CAAGCACATTCGACCTAGAATCCTAGGAGCCAGGAATCAATATGGGATGGAGAACAGCCCGTTGGTGTTTGCTCAGCAAAATACTATTTGCTGCTTGTGGGCATGAGCAAATAGTATATAATTGTATAGATCCTGTGGGGCAAAGCTCTTGCCACAGGAGCGTGTCCTTCATGGTCTTCAGACACAAACGCTTCTCTTATCATCAGCTCCCCAGCTGTCCTCACCCCTTAGAAACTTTCAGAAGAAGACAGGAGATAAGAGCGTTTACTTCAAAACTGGTAGAAAAATAAACTGATGAGGGCACATTTGCTTGTGAGCAGTCTTCCTTCCTTTCTATTTAATCATATATTACTGTTAAGGTCTTTCAGCTGGGCTGAGCTACTGCTGGGCGTGGGGCTTTGGGTACCATGAAGAGGTTACCCTCCTCTAACATAGGCAGGTGGGCAGCATTGTGTCTGTTGGGGTGTTGGTTCAGTACCAATGGGGGGAAATGTGGCAAGCAAAAGTGCCCAACCCCAAACCCCACCCCCTTTCAGCTGAGGGGTGAAGACCCCTAAGAACATATTCAAGCCCCATGGGGAACCCTCCACCCCCTTTTTAAGGCTGCTGATCACACACTGTATTTGCAGCTTGCTGTTTAATTGTTCCCCCTGCCCACAAATTTATTGATTTTTATCCTCATAACATTGATATAGTTGTTTCATGTTCTGCGCTTCCCCAGGAAATTCCACATGAGCTCTCCGGGGTGATTCTGTTTTTGGAGGAGACAGATGGCAGGTGTACATTTTTGGTTTGCAATACTCTGTTCATTTAAATATGTATGATTGAGCAGATTTTATAGGAATGCAGAAACGAACACACAGCAAATGAAATTCGCAGCAGCATCAATTGCAAAGAGCAGCAAGATCTCTGAGCTTACATAGCACTGTTGGGGGTGCTCTCTCCCACAGTTCCCATGGATGTCATGGGGCTTGTGCAGGAGAACCTCCCACTGGGTTGTGCCTTCTGCCAGGTGCCTGTGCTTGGGTCCTGATGTTGTTGGTCTTGGACTCACCCAGGAGCTGCTCATCATAACGAGCCAGGGTGTGTGTGTGTGTGTGTGTGTGCGCGCGCGCGCCAAAGGAGGCACAGCTGCCTCTGCTCCCTGGCAGCAGCGTGCCTGGTCGCTCCTCCCGCCCCACTGAAGAGCCATGCTGCCTGCAGGCTGGCCATTCACCAGGCAGCAGGCGAATCAGGCAGCAGTGTGGCAGGGCAGGAGAGAGAGAGGAGGAACCTGAGCTGCCCTCTTTGGGGCCGCTATGGCTCCTTAGGACAGGCCGCTATATCTGAGGACCCACCCTTGAGAACCCCTGTCTTCTACTACTATAGAAGGGTGCTGTCAATTTCGACTCCTGGCACCCACAGAGCCCTGTGTTTGTCTTTGGTAGAATACAGGAGGGGTGGACCATTGCCTCTTCCTGCCAAGTGTGAGATGATGCCTTTCAGCATCTTCCTCGATCGCGGCTGCCCGATAGAGGTGTTTCCCATAGTCTGGGAAACATACCAGCGGGGATTCGAACCAGCAACCTCTGGCTTGCTAGTCAAGTCATTTCCTGCTGTGCCATTAGGTGGATGAATACTACTACTGCTACAATTATTTATATACCACTCTTCAACCACAGTTCCTAAAGCAGTTTACATAGAAAAATAAATAATACATAAATTAGATGGTCCCCTGTCCCCAAAGGGCTCACAATCTAAAAAGAAACATAAGACAGACACCAGCAACAGCCACTGGAGGGATACTGTGCTGGGGATGGATGAAGCCAGTTGCTTTCCCTCTGCTAAATATAAGAGAATCACCACTTTAAAAGGGGTCTCTTTCTCACTTAGGAGGAGACAATACATAGAACACAATCTGTACATAATACTGAATAATTTTCTTGACTCCTACCTTTTCAGCTGTCCTAATTAGCAATAGCAATAGCACTTACATTTATATACCGCTCTATAGCCGGAGCTCTCTAAGCGGTTTACAATGATTTTTAGCATATTGCCCCCAACATTCTGGGTACTCATTTTACCGACCTCGGAAGGATGGAAGGCTGAGTCAACCTTGAGCCCCTGGTCAGGATCGAACTTGCAACCTTCTGGTTACAGGAAGGCAGTTTTACCACTGCGCCACCAGGGGCTCATATTGCTGCATTCTTGATCTGATATGGGTTTAGCAACATTCCTAGTATACACTAAGCTTTAAAATTCTGAAAACTAGTATAGTTTGGGAGCTAAATAAGTAACATGTATTGAAATTATTCTAATGACTACTGTTCCTGCATATAGCAGTTTTAATTTACAAACCTTTTATAATAGTCGCCTGTACAACAATCCCTATATAAAGGTCCCAATTATTACTCTTTTTACAGATGTAGAAATGAGGCTGAGGGGGCTAAGGGCTTCTCCCAAGGCCTTATAATATGTTCATGGCAGAGGCAGCACAGAAACCAGGTCTGCCACATCCAGGCTTTGCTTCCTAGCCACATAGATGTGTGGCATGTATATTCTAGACACACAAACATGTTTTTTTCTGCTGATTAAAAATGCACTTTCTGAACTAAGTATTTCTAAAATTCCTTAGTCGGACCTCATGTCAGCAACCTAGTTTCATTACAGCAGCCTTTGCTCTTTACAGCACTATGAGAAATATTTTCTTTCCATAATGAACAATTACTGACTACACTTCACTTAATCAGACAGATCTGAAGGCTATGAAAATGAAAAACAGAAAGATGGAGCAGTCATTTAAATACCAGAAAAGCAGCTATGCCAGGGACACTCAAACCGAGGTATTTCGCAGGGGTGCAGCAGATCTCTCTCCCCCCACACCAAGCGTCGGGGGTGGCTGGGTGAGTTGCAGGGGGCACCCCTCCCCCATCAACGGAAAAGGTCCTGTGGACGCCCATGCTAAACATTTGGGGATTCCTCTCTGCCACTTTTGGGTTATTGAACTCCACCCCGCCCCATAACCCATATGATAGATAGCTGTTGTGGTCGTCCTCTTGATCATCACCATCCTTGTTGGAAGTGCCTCCTCGTGAGCTGCTGGAGGAAACTCTGAACTTGATGATGAAGCTGTTTCATCATCATCATCATCATCAACAAAAACCTTCAACCTCCTGCATCTAACTTGCAGTAATGCCCAGCTTTCCAAATGTTGTTTGGGATAGAATGCAAGCCATGCACTCCAGTTTGCAGATGCAGTTGAGGCCTCGGTATATGGGCGCTACGTTAGTACGGGTTATTAACGGGGAAATGACTTGAGGTTGCCGCTTCGAATCCCCACTGCTGGGACCACGTTGGGCAGCAGGGATCTCGGAAGATGCTGAAAGGCATCCTCGCAGACTGCGCGCGGGAGGAGGCGGCCATGGCAAACCCGCCCTCCTCCTCCTGTATTCTACCAAAGACAGCCACCGGGCTAGGCTGTGGGCGCCAGGAGTCGACTCGACGGCACACTTCACCCTTTACGGGTTATTATCCCATCAATCTAATAACTCAGCTCTGGCCCGCAGAAGAAGCGTCTTTCCCCTCCTGCCCTCGAAAGGAAAAGGGGAGGTTGTGCCGTCGAGGCGGTGTCGACTCCTGGCGCCCACAGACTCGCCCTGCGGCCGTCCTTGGTAGAATGCAGGAGGGGTTGGCCATGGCCTCCTCCCGCGCAGGGTGAGAGAAGATGCCTTTCAGCGTCTTGCTAGCTCGCTGCTGCTGCTGCTGCCGCCGCCGCCTCCAAAGCACGGAGGGACTGGCTGCTCGCTCCCGAAGCTCTTCCTCCGCCGGCACCCGGGGCCTGCGGGGCGCGCATGGCGATGCTGCCCGGCCAGCTTGCGGGAGGAGCGGCCGCAGGCGTGTGCACGGCGCGCGGGCAGGCGAGGGAGGGCGCGCCTCCTCCTCCTCCTCCTCCTCCCCCCCCCCGCTCGGTTTCAGACGCGACGTCGAGAGCGCCTGCAGGGACCCACGTGGAGGGAGGGAGGCAGGGAGGTGGGCGCTGCTGCTGCTCCGGAGGAGGAGGAGGGAGGAGGAGGAGGATGCGCTCCCTCCGGGCGGCCTCCGGCAGGGCAGCAGCAGCGGCGTCATAAATCTCCCGGCTTGCTTTTATTTTTGCGGGGGGAGGCTCGAGTCTGTCCCAGCAAGCCACCCCCAGGAGCGGTCTCGTTTCTGCAAGAGGAGCGGCCTGCAGCAGCCGCAGCCGGAGCGGAGCCAGTTCGGAGCGAGGCGGCGGCGTGAAAGGCGAGCCCCCGGCCCCCCGCCCCGGAGGGAAGAAGAGCCCGGCTCTGCGGCAGCCGCCGCCTGTTACCATGGCGACGGGGCCTGAGTCCCCCGGGCGGGGGGGGAGGAGGAAGCGGCGGCGGCGGCAGCAGCAGAGGCGCCGGCCAGGGCTAGGGTGAGGGGGGGGCAGGGGGGGGCAGGGGAGAGAAGGGAGCCCCCCACGCCCAGGGAGGGCCTCTCTCCTGCTCCGGCCCCGTTGCCATGGCTACGGGATGGTGCGTGCCGAGGACAAGGGCCGCGTGGGGCGGGGGAGGAGCAAGGAGGCACCGTGCGGGGGGGGCTGAGGCGTGGGGGGGGGGACACCCCCCGATTATGGAGAGCAGTGCTGGGCAAGGGTGCATTTTGGGGCCGGGTGTGGTGTCTGTGGTGTGGTGTGGTGTGGGGTGTGTGTGTGTGTGAGAGAGAGAGAGCACAAACGCAGGCCGAGGTATGGAGAGGCTAGGCATGCAGTGCCCTTTGCAAAATGCACGGGGAGGGTTATTTGTGGGTGTCTGGGGGGGGAGTGGTGTAGTGGCTAGAGTGCTGGACTAGGACCGGGGAGACCCGAGTTCAAATCCCCATTCAGCCTTGTGGGACTTGCTGGGTGACTCTGGGCCAGTCACTTCTCTCTCAGCCTAACCTACTTCACAGGGTTGTTGTGAGGAGAAACTCAAGTATGTAGTACACCACTCTGGGCTTCTTGGAGGAAGAGCAGGATATAAATGCAAAATAATAATAATAATATTTTAAAAGGATAGCAACAGGTGGGGGGGAGGGCGGGAAAGGGAGAACCGGTAAATATATTCTTATTAGAACAACTGTTGTTGTTTTTACCTATAATTGTTTGCAGTCATGGATGCTAAGAAGCTAGAGGTGGCTCAGAAGAAGATTCCTGCTGTCCCCCCTTGTGTGCTTCTGCCTGAGTAGGAGAACCAGGAGAATAACCCTAAATCTGCATGCCAGATAAACTGAGGGGTGTGTTTGTGTGTTCTGCACTGAATTCTACTTTGTGCATTCTGGCTTTCTGAAAATGCTGCATATGTGGCCTTGAGAAGAATATTTCCTCCCTAGTAACGGACCAGAGATAAAAGCAGCAGCCCTGGTGCAGTTTTAAATATGCATGAATTTGACAAAATTAGAACACACAACTTAGTAGTGGTGGCTGTTTATTCCCCCACCCATTTCTGGGAGAGGCAGGAAATTGGCATGCAATGAGGAGTCGGTGTCTTTAAGGCAGACTCGTGATCTAATGTAGAACTAGGGAGCAGCTTTGGATTGAGGGTGGAGGGATCACCTCCATTCACCATATCTATCTATCTATCCAATTTCTATGCTGCCCTTCCAAAAATGGCTCAGGGCGGTTTACATTAAAACAAAACAATTAAAATCAATTAAAAATTAAAAACAGGGACTATAAAACACCATAAAACAATTAACAATTAAAACATTCAAAACAGTTTTAAAACCGTGGAAAACCAGGTTACAGCAAGTTAAAAACATTTACAACAAATTAAAAAACCTGGAAGGCCAGGCCAGATAGGTTTTGAGGGCTCTCCTGAAGGCCAATAATGAATTCAAATTGCGGATGTCTGCCGGGAGTGCATTCCACAGCCCAGGAGCAACCACAGAGAAGGCCCACCTCTGAGTCACCACCAGACATACCGGTGGTAACTGGAGACGGACCTCCTCAGATGACCTTAACGTGCGGTGGGAATCATGCAGAAGAAGTTCCATGCCATGTGAAGGACTATTTGTTGGTCTGCATTTTCAAAGGATGTGAGGACTTTACACCTCCTTCTAGCCTTCTCTACTGCTGGCTCTTCCACTTTGTATCCACCCCAAGTTAGGAGCACATCTGCCTTTTCTTGCTAGCTTGCTCATCATTCCACTTCGGGGATGGCCAGTTGGTCTGTGCTAGATGACCAGTCAGCTTTAGCCAGGTCCTGATCCTGCATCCTTTTCAAGATGCCTCTCAATACCAGTTGCAGGAGAGAGGGCACGCTCTCAGCTCGTGCCTGTGGGCTCCCAGAGGCATCTGGTGGGCCCCTGTGGGAAATAGGATGCTGGAATAGGTAGGTTGCTTTGGGCCTGACCCAGCAGGGCTGTTCTGATGTTCTTATGTTCCTTTCCAGGAGCTCTGATGACTGGTGGTCATCACCTTCCCCTTCATGCTACCCGCTTGTTGCTGAAGAGGCTGCATGTACCCGGGGAGCTCTGCCTGCAGGGGCATGGGATCTTGCTCCGTCCGTCTCAAGGTGAGCAAAGTGAGACAGGCCTAAGCAAGTGCAGACTTCTTCAGAGAGGGAGCCGGCCTTCTCGGTGGTGTAGGTTGCCGTGCTCAAAATGGAGCCCCGGACAGAGAAGGGAGATGAGGGTGAGAATGTGAGGATCACCTCCCAGCTGCTGAAAGCCAAGACGGGTGAGTTTGACCTGGAGTCCATCTTGCTGCTGAAGCTGCGAGGCCTGGGCATCATGGACCTGGGTTGCCTGGGGGAGTGTGTCAGCCTCGAGTGGCTGGACCTGTCAGGAAACGCCATCACCCACCTGGGGCCGCTGTCCTCCCTCAAGGCCCTGGCCGTCCTCAACATCTCCTCCAACCGCATCACCAGCCTGGAGCCCCTCAGTGGCTGCGAGAACCTGCAGAGCCTCAACGCAGCTGGCAATTTGCTGAGCAGCCTCCAGCAGCTGCAGGGCCTGGCAGGGCTGCGGCATCTGGAGAGCCTGCGCTTCACCAATCCCGTGGGACGCCTCAGCAACCCTCTCTGCACCTCCATCGGATACCGCGTGGCCATGTTGGAGATGTTCCCTGGTGTCAAAGTGATCGATGGTGAGAGGGTCTTGGGGCGTGGCAGCGAGCTCTACCAGCTCTGCAAGGACCTCGACAACTCCCTCAAACGCTTCTCCAGCACCAGTGGTGCTGGCATCACTGAGCTGGCCAGCTTGACCAAGCCCTGGGTAGAGGAGGGCTACTGGGACCTTCATCCAGCCCGAAGGAGCTCCATCATGGAAGAGGCCTACAAGCAGTTCAACGAGGTTCTCCAGGAGTGTCGGGAACTGAGCAAGCGAGCCGACGACACCATTTCCCAGGTGGAGCGGGCCCTCAACATCCGCCCGGACTCCAGCTCCTATGTGTTTTAAGCGGCCCTGGGCACAAAGCTCCTTCCCCTGGCTTCATCAGGCTGTGTCTCTGATGTTGCCATTGATCTCATGGTTCTTTGGTGCCTCTACCTCTCACTGGCCCAGGCGCAAAACAGAGTGACTTGCTTCGGTATGAGGTGGGTCTGAGCACTTTGCTGAACACCTCCCCTCTTTCCCACACAGCACAGTGGCACCAGACCCCCAGGGGGAGGCCCAGCCAGTCCCATCAATGAAGAGGCTTCTCTGGTTCCCCTTGCCCTCTACCTCCTGTGAAAACCTGCAGGTGAGCCCTCCAGTAACAGGAGATTTGGGAGTTGTCTTTACGTCAGTGGTATTTCTGGAAAGGATCATCAGTTACATTCTCCAGTGTCAGCCCAGCTCAGCTCACCTTTGGAGCTTTTGGTTCTGCATAGTCTTAAGTAATTTTGAGTGCCATGATGCCCACTCACTTGTTTGCCTCTTTGGAAATCGTAGCTGGAAGGCTCCAGTTGAATTCTCATCACCTTTGCCAAATGGCAGCTCCCAGGTTTTGGGGGGAAGTTGTGGCACTTCAACCAACTGGGACCCATATGATTGAAGTCTTGACTCTGGTGGGATGGGCTAGGATCACCATTCATTTCCCCTCACAGCTTTTGTGGATCTGTCTGGACTTAAGAGTTGGGGCCACTGAATAATACCTAACAAATAACCCTCTCAAAATCCATTTTCCCCCCACACCTGGCGAAATCATTGTGAATTGACTTGTCCAGACAAACCACTGTCATTCTAATGCACTGGGAGCAGAGGAGTTTCCGCAATTCTGTGCCATGTGTGGAGATGTAAATCCCACAGGAACTGTGGTCCTGGCACCTCAGAAGACTCACAGGTGCTTCACCATGTCAAGGCCATCAACATGGTGACCATCAGGTAAAACCACACCAGAACGGTGGTTGTGAGGACTGGAGCTGTTCAAAGTGACTGGATAGGAGCTAGTTGGATGGATCTTGAGGATGTATCCACTGTCTGTGCACCATGATCCATAATGCCCTACCCAAGAATGCCAGCCAGTTGGGTCTGGAGTCTTAACTCCCATTGGTAGCCCCCATCCTATCTAACCACTCCTTGTCAAGTGGCTAAACTGATAAGAACTGCATCATATGATTTCCTCTGTGGATGCCTGTTGGATAGCAATGGGAGTGATTCAGTTTCCTTCACCCACTCTGTCATCTCTCAGCCTGTAACATAAAACCACCAAGAAAAGTCAGCCTGCTGGACCAGACCATCTTCCATTTCCTGACTTAATCAGGGCCCTCGTCTTCTGCTTTGGACAGGCTTTGGCTTCTCCCAAATTCTTGACTCTGCCTGAGGTCCAGGGCATCAGTCAGCTGATGCCTGGATCAGGTTTCTTTAATTTTCCTTTCTATGGTAGCCAATCCAAGTATGGGCATTCCCCTGGCTATGTGTGTGCATATTTATGGGGCACCAGAGAAAAGTGCCCTGCAAGATGAATGGGAGAGTCCTGAACCAGCAGTTCCAAGGGGAAAGTGGCTGCACTTTCCAGGGTTTTGAGGAGGGGGTGTCGGATGGCTTGGGGGTGCCCAGAGCCTGGAGGCAAGAAGCGAGCCCATGCTTAGGACCTGGGGTTCCGCCTGTCCCTTGGGGTTGCATGCTCTGTTGGATTGGTAATACTGTGTGAGTGTTGCCTGTGAAATAAACACACCTGATGTTTCTGAACCCTGAACCTTGGCTGCCTTGTCTTTCTGCCTTCAGGTGGGTGCAGAGAGTGGTGTCTGCCTTGGCACCTGTGTGTCCCTGCTGCCGTCTCCACACTCAGGCAGGGATGTCTTTCCCTGGCCAGCTGAACTCTTGGGGAGGTTGATGGAGGCTCTTCACTACCTGCTATTGGCCCTACTGCCCTCCTCCGCCTGTCCTCTCTTCTAGAAAACCCATCATTCTACCATCAGAGCAAATTACACAAGTGAAGCATTTCTGTATATTTACTTAGTTTTTCTGTATAACTTGGGTTTAAAAACTGTAGACTGTATCCCATTTTCAAAAAGCAGAAAGTCTTCAAATGCAAAAGGTCTCTGGCTGCTGAGCAGGACGGACTGGGATTGTTCTTTTGGGCTGTCCTAAGCTATTTCAGATTTTGCCATCCTCCTCCCGTCCCATGTGTCCTAAAATACGCCGAACAGCACATTAAATGATCAAGAATTTACCATAATGCATTTTCCCATTTTCATTTTTAATGCCTGTCTCTGTTTTACTCTCCCCAGCCCTGTACAACTGTCTCCATGCCCCAGGCATGGATGATCTCTGAGATCATCTCAGAGATTTTGATCTCTGCTGGAGATTAAAAGGCTCTCAGTCATGTCCTCTGAAATACAAGGCCCAGCCAGCTAGCTGCTAAGCTACTCTTGTGTGCTTCCTCCGAAAGAGCAAGCAGACAGAGGCTCCTGCTGCAAGATATTCCAGCGGCTGTTTCCCCTGGAATTCTGGCACTAGGCAGTTCTCTCATTTGTCTCTAGCTGGGGCATTCCTGGAACAGCCTCAAATTGACAGCCAGTCTGTGGATAGCTAGGGTGCTCACAACAGGCTGCCATGGCTAGCTATATGATCACTGTGTGGGAAGACAGATGGATGGGACTCTCTCAAAACAATTCCCCTTTGAAATAACCAAGCAGCATGGATATGAAGACTCCACTTGCATTTTTATTGTAGGAATAAAAAGAGACAGACCAAGAGTTGGGCTTGGAAACAGCAGACTCGGCTGGCTTCATTCCTGTGGTGGAGACCCCAATTTGGTGGCGATCTGTTTGTCTCTGCAAGCAGGACCCTGACTTCTTGGGCTGACTGTCAGAGAAAAGCCCATTAAATGGGGAATCTCATCTATGCAGGGAGAAAGAGAGGAAATGAAGTGGCGATGGCTGGAGGTGAGGAGGGAATTTGATGGTCTAGTTGGCCTTTTTGGAGCCTCTTTGAAGGCTTTTCAACATAGTCACATTGAGAGAGGGGTGAGATCACATGAAAGCACCATGTGCCCATGAATAAAAAAGGAATGGCCAGGAGCAAGCCATGGGAACCATCAAACTGTGGGTCACAGTAAATTCATAGGTTGGTTCTGGGCATGCATTTTTAAAAAAGCTAAATAGGATTTTGCAGCGGGTGGGGACACGTGATTAGGATTGGGACCACTGTGTGTGAAGAGCGGGTATTTAATGGCCTTTGGCCATTGCAACTGGGGATTATAGTAGTCAACAACATTGGGGAATCCCTGTTACAGAGAACACTGGCTGCGAATTGACTGTGCATGTTCCCAACCAGCCAGCCACCTCTGGGCCAACTGCTTCTCCAGCACCCCAGGGGACGCTCCCACCCTAACCATCTGGAGAAGCTCTGGAGCTCAGTGGAGCCCTTGCCTTACCAGGCAGACTCCTCCAGCAGAGAGAGGCCCTCCTCAGGAGATGTTGCTGGGAGACCTCTGGAAAAGGCAAAGACACCAGGGTGGTAGTGTCCCTCTTCATTCGCATCCTTGACCATTCGGCATTCCTGCTCCTGATTCCTCTTTGCCACCTACATGGACAACCACAAGGGCAGAAAGATGGGAGTACTGTGAGTTCACAATCCAAAGCGAGTGAGTGTGAAGGGGAGGCAGCTGAGCTCCCTCGGAGGGGTCCGGGGTGTGGTAGTCTCAACCTCACATTCTTTCCTCACAAAGTTTGCCCCTGCAAAGATTTCACTCTGTGATTTGGATGGAGAAGGCTCTCTCTCCAGGCTGGCCAGCTGGACTTAGGAACAGGCTTCTGCATTTCACTGAAGGGCTCTCAATCAAAAGAAAATAAAAGCAAGGAAACCAAGAAAACGAAGGGCAAATTAAACATTCATTTGATAGTGATGACATACACCTTGCTGGCCAAAGGCTTCCTACCGTTCCTGTCACTTCTCCAGCCCTCACCAGGCTCTGGCACATGGCACGGGGCAACTCTGGGGTGTTTCCATGGGGGAGAGACGAATCTGGGGCCACCCTCTTACAAGCTCTGTGGCAATGAGGAGGGAGTGGTGAGAAGCTTCTGGGCTCATCCTGGAACATGTTCTTTGTAGCCTGGAGTTTCCAAAGTCACTTTAGGAATCATGTTGTCTGAACATGAGTAGAGTGCCGCTTCCTCACCACTGCGTAAGCACAGTCAGCTCCCTGGCACAAAAACACTCAGGTGGAAGGGTCCAGAAGAAGGCCACTCAAAGGGAGACCCCTCCGAGGGCCAGAGTGAGGCAGGAGGCATGTGGCTGGGGGTGATGGTCAGCGACATCTGGAGAGCCACACGCTGCTCACCCCTGTGGTAGCCATCTAATGGCGCAGTGGGGAAATGACTAGCAAGCCAGAGGTTGCCAGTTCGAATCCCTGCTGCTGTTTCCCAGACTCTGGGAAACACCAGCAGCGGTATAGGAAGGTGCTGCAAGGCATCATCATCTCATACTGCACAGCGGGAGGAGGCCATGGCCAACCCTTCCTGTATTCTACCCAAGACAACCACAGGGCTCTGGGGTCGCCTGGAGACAACACCGACTCAAAGGCACACTTTACTTTTAGACTGTTCAGGAGAGATGGCTTCCTAGCAGGCTTGAGTGCTTCTGCTCTCTTTTTAGAGGAATGGGAGATGGGGGTGAACAGTGAAAGGGCTGGCACAGATCATCATGTGCCTGCCTGCCAGGGTGCTGTTCCTGACCTCTAGATGTGGGCCAGGGCAGGAGAGCCCATCGGGGACCTCCATTATGCGCACTGCATTGATCTGCTATGTATTTCTGCAGCCATAATGAATGCCTGTGGGAGAGAAACAGAGTGGCCTTTGGCATGTGCTTCTGGCCGTGGGGTGTGCGTGCCTGTGTGTGCTGGTCACATGTGCATTGTCAGCATCCACACCCCCATGGCTAGGAGCACGACAACCAAGTGGGAATGTCCATATCCATTCCGGAGGAATCGGAGATAAAGTACGGAAGCTGCTAGCAGCCTGGCTTGCTTCTTTCACTGGCCCAGACCTTGCAGGGAGGATGGAGGGTGAGGAGGAGCAGGGAGCAGGGGAGGGGAGGGGCTGTTCCACCTGGAAGATGGGGTTCTGCAGCGACAGGCACCGCCAGGATTTGTCCAATATGTTTTCAGGGTTGCTGGCGTTAAACTTGAAGCAAGCCAGACACTTTTGTCGTCTCTGAGGAGAGAGAGAGGGAGGGAGAGACTGAAACAGTTTCCCCAAGAAATGCCTCAACGAGTTTCCCCCCACATTTGCAAAATGATAAAAGCCAACATTGATTTGAGTGGATTCTAGATGAAAAAAAGCTTTCTCCTATACCACATTACAACATACTCAAGTGTGACTAAAATCTTGTGGAAAGCCCTTCTCACAGCACACTGACATGGGTTTAACTGTCATACTTTCCCTGTAGAAGCCATTGTTGATGTGGAGAGGGGAGAAATCCACATTTCCTTCTTCTCACCCACCTCACATTAATACAATCTTCAGGATCCCCTGTAGGCATTTGGGCCCATTACGCCAGCTTAAAATCACATCCTCTTGCTACAAGAGATTCTTCTAATGCTGGCTTCAGTGTGGGCTTCTACGGCATAACCAGCGGGAGGGAGGGTAAGTCAGGGGGGTTGCAGCACATTCCCTGCACAGAAAGGTTAACGCATGCATTGGGGGCTTTTTAGTTCTTTAAAAAAGAAGACTCCGGAGCAATTGCAACTTGCAGCTTGTCTGAATTAGCCAGGGGGACGCCAAAGGAGGCAGCATAGAGGGACATCGGGAGCTGCCATATGCAGCCATCCGTGGCCAACCGCAGGTTTCCCAATCGTGGTTTTAAGTGTCCGCGACGGGGAAATTGTGGCAGGTCTCGCCAGCCACAACCCAAGTATCCGTGGTTTAGCAAGATTTCGGGGAAATTTGGGATGGGTTCCCTCCAATTTCTGGGGGTCAGGGGTGATTTTGGGGGCTCTGGGGGTGATTTTCAGGGGTGATTTCCCCCCTATTTTTAACTGTATTTTTCAGCCTTTTCCCAACTGCGATTCCCCTAACCCCGTTTCCAATGCATTTCTACTGCTCTCCAACCACAAATTTGCCATCTGTGAGGTTTCCCCAGAACGGAACCCTCGCGGTTGGTGAGGGAGGACTGTACCTACAGAGTCAGACCCTTGGTCCATCTCGCTCAGTGTTGTCTACACAGACTGGCAGCGGCTTCTCCAAGGTTGCAGGCAGGAATCGCTCTCAGCTCTATCTTGGAGATGCTGCCAGGGAGGGGACCTGGAACCTTCTGCATGCAAGCAGGTGCTCTTCCCATCCCCTGAGGGGAATATCTTATAGGCCTCACACATGTAGTCTCCCATTCAAATGCAAGCTAGGGCAGACCCTACTTAGCAAAGGAGACAAGTCATGCTTGCTCCCACAAGACCAGCTCTCCTAGGAGCTTGGGTTGTTTCCAGGGCCAGACTGGGGGCACTGACAGGGCGGTGGAATGTATGTGGGGAGGGCGCCGAGTTTTGAGCATACTAGGTAATTAATGGTGGGAGTTGGGGCGCAGGGGTGCTGTGCGGGTAGGGCGCACTGGGAATATGCCCTGTGGGCCAGTCCGAGCCTGGTTGTTTCTTTGGCAACCTGCATGGATTGTTGGGATGAGCCCCTACTACGATGGAGGGAGATGATAAGTGAGTTATAAAATGATGCATCATGTAGAGAAGGTGGATAGAGGGTTAGGGTTCACGTTATTCTCCCTGCCTCATATGCTAGAACTCTGAGTCATCCAAAGAAGTGAACTAGCTGTGAAAAAAACATTGCTTCACACAAGGATTCTTGATGATAGGATTCTCAACCTGCTGTTGGACTACAAATCCCATCATCCCCAGCAGCAGCAATGCCCAAAACAATGCAGGGGGTGATAGGAATTGTGGTCTACCAACCACTGGGGACTCAAGGCTGGAATTCCCCGCTATATGGAATTCAAAATGCCCCCCGCACCCCAGAGATAAAGACAGTAGCCCTGGCAACAGGCATATCGATAGGGCTGGTTCTGGCTCACCCCTCCTGGTTTGACTGGGCAGTTTTGCGTCATCCGCTGATGTTTCCTGCAGGATGTCTGTGCGATATCAAACTCCAGCTGGACAAAGGTCCCGCCTGGTAATGCCTGCAACCAAACAAAAGCCAGGGTCAGCGAGGAAGGGGGCCGCTCCCTGCCCAAACTGAAACTAGATGCCTGCTGGCGTGTCCGTGGGAAGACCAAGGCGGCCGTCAGCCCACAGAGGCCTTCTGCACAGACAAGCACTCGGTCAGGGCTGCTCCTTTCCTGACACTCCGGGGTGCCAGCACAGGCGGCGACGTGTAGAGTTGGCGACTGAGGACCAGACTGGCCCGGCCAGAGATTCTGCAAGGAGAGGCCAGAGAGTGCAGACAGGGGCATCACAGTTATCCGGGCTGGGAGCAGGATGGTGAGCTTAGCCCCAGCTGGGTAGGACAGACACCACCCTTCGCTTCAGGGCAAAGTCCTCCCCAGCTGGGGCTTAGCTCACCATCCAGCTCCCAGCCTCCACCTGGTTTCTAACTGGCTCATGACCGCCCAACAGGAGTGCTCCCAGCTTCCGAATTCAGACCGGCGTCTTCTCCTACCCCCATGCCAATCATGAGAACTGCCCTATTCTCTTTGTCCCACTCAGCCCAGCTCCTGCAGTGCTGGTCCCCCGGAAAATGCCTCCCAGAAGAAATCTGTTAATCCAAAAGGTGCTGCAACATGTCGTCTTCGTCCCCCCCCCCCCCAACTCCTCCTTGCTGTCCTTTCCAGCAATCACAGAAGAGCTAGGAAGCTGCCTCAGTCTGCAGCAGCAGCCTCTTGCTCTTGGCTGGGCAGAAGCAGGAGGCGGCGGTGTCTTGAGGTCCTCCTCTTTCATTCCTGCTCACACAGGAAAGGATGTTGCCCACCCCCCTGAAAATATCCGGCTTCCAAGGACCCTTGACGACTACTGGGAGGGAAAGGGCCAGGGCTGAAGCAACCTCACTCGGCCTCCACTCCGGAAGAGGACACAGACAGTCATCTTAAAAATGGAGCAAGAGAGACTCAAAGGCCGGCTTTGCTCCCCTCAGTGTTGGTGCTCCCCAGGGTGGCTACAGCAGGTTCCGGCAGAGGGTGGGGACGGGGCCGGAACCCTTGCTGACCTAATGGCAGGCTTTAGCCCTCATCTCCTCTTGACGGGCTAAACTCCACAAGCATGCCGAGATTCCAAAGAGGGAGGGTCAAACAGCAAAGACTCTGGTGGCCCCGAAAGGGTTTCTTGGCCGGAAAGCCTTCATTCTAGCCAGCTGCCCGGGATGGCCCCCTGCCTTCCCCACCGCTTGCCCCCACCCCAGCGTGGCGCACGTACGGTCTCCGTGGCTTCAGCCACAGCTTGCTCCGTGAAGGCCAGCTGCACGTTGGGCCGGCTGTGGAAGTAGTTCAGCACCAGGTGCAGAGCTTTCTGCTGCAGCGGGGTCCGGTCAGCGCCAGCCAGGGCCAGGAGGGCCAGGCACAGCACAAGCGGGCCCTGCATCCTCTCCCTCCTCGGTGGGTCTGCTGCTGCCTCCCAGGCCTGGCGCTTCTGACTCCCCGCTCTGTTGATCTTGGTCGGTCATTAACCCGGGCCCCTCGAGATGCCCCGGCTGCGGCCCCCTGCCCCCCCTCCTACGGCTGCTTATTGATTTCTGCCCAGGAGAGGAAAGAGAGGGATGGGCAAAGGGCACCCAGCGCTGCTTACTGGCAGGGAGGGAGAATAACCGGGGGTGGGGGGGGGGAGGAGAAGCTGCTGCATTGCACCCACCCGCCCAACCCCTGCCCAAGTGCCCAGGGCAGCGTTCTGTCTGGCGGGCAGAAAGGAGAAGCCGCTTGGATCTCTTCGTCATGGCACACAAACGGCTCATGTCAGCCTTTCCAGGTGGGGAGTAAATGGTGAGCAGGCCTTTCCCCACTTCTGATTTCGAGGGAAACTCTCATTCCATGAAATGGGTTGAAACATCCCATGCTCGCCTCAGGCTTCAGCAAAGATGCCAGGCCATCCACCGGCTTCCTCCCCTTCATCAAGGGGCCGCACTGATGCTGATTCCCTCCAGCCAGCTTGCGGGGTGCGGCTCCCACCATATATACAGGTGGGCTGTTAGTCAGGAGCAAATTATGTGAAGTGACTCCAATGAAGCCAGGAGCGGCTCATCCTAAGAAGCTGGGGCGGGGCCAGTGCCAAAGGAGGCACCAGGGGTGGGGTGGGGGGCTCTGCATCTGGGAGCTCTCTTTGTTCTTCACTCACCCCGTGCTGCCTGCAGGCTGGCCATTCGTCAGGTAGAGCTCCATGGTCATTAGGACCAACATGGTTACCAACATTAGTGTGATTCATAAACCCCTGACAACTTGGCAAAGAGGCACATTTTAACATGGCGATTCTCTTTTATTTAGCAGGGGGAGAGTACCTGGCCCTATTCACCCCCAGCACAGGACCTCCAGTGACTCTTGCTGGTGTCTATCTTATGTTTCTTTTTAGATTGTCAGCCCTTTGGGGACAGGGATCCATCTTATTTATTTATTTCTCTGTGTAAACCGCCCTACTTACCAGTATTAGTAACTCACATTAAACCTAGATTCAAAGTCTTGTGTGAACAAGCCTAATGCCTGTCTATTTAGTTAGTTAGTTAGTTATTAAATATATAAATAATAAATACATAAATTTGTATACCGCCCACTTCCGAAGTCTCTCGGCAGTTTACAGCGTAAAACAAATCAAGAATTTGACCAGGGCTGCACAACTCTGGCCCTCCTGCAGATACTGGATTACAACTCCCATCATCCCAGACCATTGACTACTGTAGCTGGAGATGATGGTAGTCCAAAAACAGCTGAAGTTGTGGATTTAGGGCTTATGCTATCCTCAGTTACCTGCTGTTCTAAATGGCCTCTGTGCCTATTTTGTATACATTTCAGATTTCCATAGAGTTGTCACAGACTGTATTCACCAAACTCCCCGCACCACCCCCCTCAACAAACTACTCTGTCCAGCCCTTCCAATGCTGAAAGAACAAGACGGTCTGAAACATTCAAGGCCAGCCGGGTGTGTGGGAAGTGATGTGAGCACCGCTGCAACATAACAACACAGAGCACATTTGAAGACCTATGCTCTGTCAGTGAGGGCGGCATAGACGCTATTCTTTTCTGCCCGTATTTCTGCCCATATCCGCAAATTTACATCCAGTGGCGTTGTCTAGGCTTGTGAAGGGGCTACTATTGGCCCCTCCCGCTTGAATTTGAACATGGAACCATCAGTCACTCGCTGTGACGTTCTCAATGACCTTTTTGTGGATAAAATATCTTGTATTTGGGCTGAATTGGATTCCACAGTTACTGCAGAGTCGACTGTGGAGGTAACCAGAAACTCCTCTTATAGGATTAGCTTTGTATCACTTTCAATTTGTGACCCCTTAGGATGTGGACAAACCGCTTCGGACTGTGCGTCCTACAACCTGTTCTCTTGACCCTTGCCCAACTTGGCTTATTGCATCAGGAAACTGTATTATCAGAGAGTGTCTGGTAGAAATTATAAATGCTTCTCTGAGGGAGGGCAGGATGCCTCGTCTTAAGGAGGCTATCTATCTATCTATCTATCTATCTATCTATCTATCTATCTATCTATCTATCATCTATCTATCATATTTCAATATCACCCAAAACTTATGTTTCTGGGCCATTTACAATAAAACAGTACAAATGAAAACAAAATTAAAATGTTAAAACATTAAAATAATTTAAAATTTAACACAATGTTAAAAACTGTAAGTCTAATTAAAAGCCTGGGTGAACAAATGTGTCTTACCCGTCTTCTTAAAAGTTATCAGAGGTGGGGAGGCTCTTTTTTCAGCAGGAGGAGGATTCCAGAGTCTCCAGGCCGCAACAGAGAAGGCGTGTTGCTCTGTGGCCACCAAATGAACCGATGGCAATTGCAGACAAACCTTTCTGGATGATCTCAATGGGCGATGGGGCTCATGGCGAAGAAGACGTTCTCTTAAATACCCAGGGCCTAAGCTGTTTAGGGTTTTATCGGTTATAACCAGCACTTTGTATTTTGCCCAGAAACTTATCGGCAGGCAATATAGCTCTTTTAGTACAGGAGTGATAGGGTTTCTTCGAGATGATCAGGAAATGACCAACCTGGCTGCCCAACTTCAGTTTCCAGACTACGTACAAAGGCAGCGCCTCACAGAGCACATTGCAGTAGTCAAGTCTGGAGGTTACCAGCATATGTACCACTGTCCTGAGGTCCTTCATCTCAAGAAACGGACACAGCTGGTGTTGATAGAAAGCACCTTTGTCAACTGCCTCAACCTGAGACACGAGGGAGAGGTTTGGATCCGAAAGCTCTCTCAGACTGCATACCTGTTCCTTCTGGGGGAGTGTGACCCCATCCAGAACTGGCAGATCATAATCATCTCCTGAGTTTAGACCCTGCACAATAAGTACCTCCGACTTATCTGAATTCAGTCTCAATTTATTATCCCTCATCCAGCCCATTACCGCCTCCAGGAAGGTATTAAGGGAGGCTATGCCTTCTCCTGATGATGTTGACATAGAAAAATAGATTTGGGTGTCATCAGCATACTCATAACACCCTGCACCAAATCTCCTGGTGATCTCTCCCAGCTTTTAATGAAGATCTTAAAAAGCATTTGAGACAGTTTGGAGCCCTGACAGAAACCATTCAGAAGCTCACATTTCAAAGAGCAACAGTCTCCAAGCGACAACATCTGGAATCTGTCTGAAAGGTAGGAGTGGAATCACTGCAAAGCAGTGCCTCCTACCCCCAACCCTTTCAGTAATTCCAGAAGAATACTATGGTTGATGGTATCAAAAGCTTCCAAGAGGACCAACAGAGTCACACTTCCGCTGCCAACTCCCAATTGGAGATCATCTATCAGGCCAGCCAAGGCAGTCTCCACCCCATTGATGATTAAGTGCTGTCAAGTTGGTGTCAACTCTTAGCGACCACATAGATAGATAGATTCTCTGCAGGATGGTCTGTCTTCAACTTGGCCTTTGAGGTCTCTCAGTGGTACATTCATTGCTGTTGTAACCTTGCTGCTGGTTGTCCTCTTCTTCTCCTTCTTTCAACTTCTTTCAGCATTATGGACTTCTCAAGGGAGCTGGGTTTTCGCACAATGTGTACAAATTATGATAGTTTGTGCCTCGAGTAAAAATTCTGCATTGCTTTGTTCTATGATCCATTTGTTTGTTTTCCTGGCTCTCCATGGTATCCTCAAAAGTCTTCTCCAGCACTAAAGTTCAAAAACATCCATAGAGTGTCACGGGAAAAACCATTGTCGGAACTATTCTAATCTTTGTAGGTATACATGACATGGCATCTAAATATCCTTTTCCAAGAACTCCACCCCATAGCCCGCCCCAAAGCCTGTTTGAAGTGGATCTATATAATCAGTTTCCTCCATGACAGCCTGGAGCTGGGAGGCCACCACCCTCTCAATTACCTTGCCCAGCCACGGGAGGTTGGAGACGGGCCTGTAGCTGCTCAACTCTGAGGGATCCAATGCAGGCTTCATCAGAAGAGATCTAATGATTGCCTCCTTAAGACAAGAAGGCATCCCTTAGAGAATGTTCTAGCGATATGTTTTCGAGCAAAATACAAAGTGCTGGTTATTACCTATAAGGCCCTCGATGGATTGAGTCCGGGGTACTTAAGAGAGTGCCTTCTTTGTCATGACTCCTGTCGCCTATTAAGATCGTGGCCAGAGAGAGCAACTGGCACGATCCCTCCTCAGCACAGCATCCCTCCAGTAGCTGTAGCTGGTCTCTCTCTTATGCTTCCTTTTTAGATTGTGAGCCCTTTGTCAGATCAGACACAAGCCTAAGGACAGGGTTACCTGGGAGAGTGCCTTCTTCTCCCCACTGCACAGAGAGGTCGTGGATGGCGGTGATTCAGGAGCGGGCCTTCTCTGTAGTCGCTCTGGGCTGTGGAATGCGCTAACCCTATAGACATTTAACATCTTTAAAGTAAAAAGTAAAGGGTGCCGTGGAGTCGGTGTCGACTCCTGGCGCCCACAGAGCCCTGTGGTTTTTCTTTGATAGAATACAGGGGGGGTTTACCATGGCTTCCTCCCACGCAGTATGAGATGATGCCTTTCAGCATCTTCCTATATTGCTGCTGCCTGATATAAAAGAGCCCTGAAGACACACTTTTTCATTTAATAATCTCTGAATGTTTTTAATTTTTAATTGCTTATACTTTTTTAATTGTGGTAATCTTTGGATGTTTTAAATTTTAATTGTTTAATGGGTTTATTCTTTTTATTGTGGTTTTGTAAACCGCCTAGAGCCTTTGGAATCAGGCGGCTGTATTTAAATTAAATAAATAAAAATAAAGTCAGTGGGCAGTGCATCTGTTAATGAGTATAATTTGCATTAGCAAATAGAATATGCAAATTATCAGTAGGATAAGAATATGCAAAGTAGGCTGCCCGGATTTGGGAACTCTGTTATATTGTATCCTCTCAGCCCTTCGGCCTGAGACGTTTCTTAGGGCTGCGAGGCCCCGGTTCCCAGCTCGGAACTACATTTCCCATGAGGCCTTGCGAGAAACCGACTTTTTCTGGAGAACCAGCAGGGGGACGTGGGATTTAGCAATCCTCGCGACCTTTCTCTCAGTCAAGAAACTCTAATTCCCATAATGCCGCACGGCAGGCTGGCCGTCTCCATCAGTCTTTGCGAGGAGGCGAGAACGAGAGGAGCGGGCCGCAGAGTCAACCCTACGGGAGGAAGTACGGGGGCGGGGATCAGGAGAGAACGTCCACTTCCGGTTCCTCCATCCGGGTCCCTCCGTTCAGTCTCTCTCTTTTTTTTTAACGCGTGGACGCCGAGGCAGGGAGGGGGGAAAAAAGAAAAAAGGAGAAGCAGCAGCAGCAGCGTGGCCTCGCCCCTCCGTCGCGCGGCGGCCGCCTGACGTCAGCGCGTGAGGTCACCGTGCTCGACGATGATGCGACGGTGACGCGGGCGTCGCGTCCGCCGAGGCCGGGACCGTCACGGTGTTGCTATGGCAACACCGCCCGCCGGGTCAGGGGGTCACCGCGCGGCCAGGTGAGCGGAGCTGGGGGGGGCCCTGGGAGGACTGAGCGCCGTGGGTGGGGTGGTGCCTCCGCCGCCTCCCCGGTCTCGGGGGTCTGCGGCTGTGAAGTCTTGCTGCCCGCCCCCCCCCCGCCTCTTCCCTGTCGGCAGGGGGGCCCTTCTTCGGGCCGTGCCCGCCCGCCTCTGCCGCCTCCGCCCCAGCGCGCCCCCTCTCCGTTCCTGTGGCCTGCGCCCTCCTCGCGGCGGCGGGGGCTCTGTGGGACCCGCGGGGCTGGAGGAGCGTTGCGGTTGCGGGGCTTGGCCTGGCCTCGTCTTCTGAAGGGGCTTCGGGGGCGGCGGCGGCGGCCTCGGCTCTCGTCGCGGCCTCCGGGTGTGCGTGAAAGCTGTAATTGTGGCTGATGGGAACTGCAGGCAGTCATGGTGGGGGTTGCTGTTGGGTGGGAGAGGGCGGCCTCCTCCCTGCCGCCTCTTCATGCACTGGGGCAGCCTAAAAGGCCAGGGCCAAGGGCCGTTTCTTGCAACGCTTGAAAAGCAGCTTCTATGGTCTGACTGCCCCTTTTCCTCCTTTTTGCGGTGTTTCTAAGCAGCGGACGCCGCCTGCAGAGCTTGCCTCTCCAGGGGTTGCTGGGCTACAGCTCCCACCATCTCCAGCTGCGGGCCCAACCTTGAGAAACCTCCGTTAGGCAGTTTACAAATGTGATATAAAAGATAAAATATTGGGCGCTGATCCCCATGCGCTTCGTAGCCAGGCTGGGTGTGAATTCATTAAAGAGGGAGGGAAAGTGGTTTGAAAATGCAGAGTGTAAGTTGGCGTGATACACTGGGGCGGTGGGGAGACTTCCAGAAAGTTACCTGAATGGCCTGGTGTTCTGACTTGGAGGCTGCACAGCTTGCCCACTCGGATCAGCACCAGGGTTCGTTCTTAATTTTTTTCATCTGTGTGCCGGATGAGTTTTGTTCAGGGCAGAGTATCAAGGTAGTGTGCATGAACGTGCTGTCAGAGTAGGGTCCAGTGTTTCCTCTAAGGCATGCGCATGTGTGTGCGCTCACTCATTTTTTGATGTTTGCGCAATTAATTTTAGATCCTGCTCAGGTTGAACCAGGAAGGCCCCATTCTGAATACATGGTGCACACACACTGCCTTGATTCTGCCACCCAGAATAAAATTCATTCCGCACACAGATGAAAAACATTAGAACGCTGGTGGGCTCTTCCTGATTCAACCTGAGTGGGATCTAAAATTAATTGAGTGAACATCAAAAACCTTGTGAGCCCATGCACATGTGCATGCCTTAGAGGGAATGCTGATCAGCACCAGCTAGGGGGACTGGAAAACCCTTGGTCAGCAGGACCATGTGTCCTAGGCACCAAGCGCTGCTTCCAACCCTGCATGGTGAGGTTGGAAGTAGGAGTTTGTGGGGTAAGCATAGTGGGTGGGTGGCAGAGCGGTAAGAAGCGAAGACTCCAGGAGAGCCTTGACAAAATGTTTTCTTGCAGCTCTCTTGGATGGAGCGAGGATGCCGAGATCAAAAAGAGATTTGTATTCTCTGGGAATGAATGAGGGAATTGCTCTTGTATTTTTGGGTCTGCTACTAAAAATGGTGTCTGCTGGGAAGGCTGCAGTACACTTGGCTAGTGGGTGTCGTTTTGGTGCTGTGTTTGATGGGGCTTGTGCTGTGAGGATGGGACCGTCTATCCTTATCTGACTGTTTTTCCAGCTTATGTCCCTAGATGTCTAACCTGGCTTCCACGGTAGATTATTGTCAAATGCTTCAGGATGGGGAAGGATGGCAAGAACTAATCAGCCTAAGGTGGCCATGTTGGTGGAGTTAACTGCATGTACAGTTAGCCCAAAATGTTTATAGAACTAAAAGGTTTGCTAATGAGAGATAGTTCTTTCCAAACTAAGATCTGGTTCAGAATCCAAGCTTTTTTCTGGAAAAGAGAATATATTTGGTTTATGTGAAGTTTTGGATTTTCATGATTGTGTATTTTCACTTGAATGTGATCAAAGTCTATCCAAGGTTGTCTTGGTCCAGGCAAGCTTAAGACACTGTCTTTTGCTGTGGAAAGATCTGTGACTTTGCCACAGAGATGAGAGAAGAGCGGCAGAATGGTGGCTGTGCCCTGCCCTCTTCTTTTCCCAGAGAAGATGGCCTTGGAGTGGTGATCTCCAAGGTTATAAGGGGCAGATGTGCTGGTGCCTCCTTTCCAGCCATGCTGAGGAGGAGGGGATGGATGGCTGCTCACTCCTTCTCCCATGTACCAGGCATGGCTGTGGCTAGATATAAAGCAGGGATTTGGTGGGTGTTGCATAGGAGCAGAGGAAGCTGTCTTGTACTGAGTGAGGCCATTGGTCCATGTAGCTCAGTAGTGTCTACCAGGGCTTCTCAACTTCGGTTCTCCTGCAGATGTTGGCCTACAACTTGCTTAACCCCTGGCTATTGGCCACAGTGGCTGGGGATTATGGGAGTTGTAGTGCAAAAACAGCTGGAGGGCCTAAGTTGAGCAGGACTGGTCTACACTGATTAACAGCACCCCTCTGAGGTTTCTTTTCCAAGTGCAAGGTTTAGAAACTCCACAGTTTCTTTTCCAAGGAGTCTCTTCCAGCTGTACCTGGAGATGCTGCCTCGGATGGAATCTGGGATCTTGTTTTGCATGCAAAGCAGGTGCTCTGCTATTGAGCTACAGCCCCGTCCCTCCACATCTTACTCCAGATTTTCTGTCAATACTGATTCCTAGACAGCTTCTCCTTTTATTAACTGTTCTCTGTCCTCCATGTTCAGGTTCCTCCCGCTTCATTTGAAAAGCATTTTCCAGTCTGCCCAGGGGTTTGTTTTCTCTGCAGCCTGACTCTGCCCAGGCTGATCTTGGCTCCTTCCCTCAATGCCTGGCTTGTCTACCTAGCACATATCATATACCCTCAGAGTAGGGATTCTGTATGGTATGTAGCAGATAGTACGAACTGCATACTGTGGCAGTAATGCTGAGTGTTCAGGCTGCCTGAGGGGGGGGGGCTTTGTTATATCTCAATTTCTAGTTCTTGTGAAACAGCTGGAGCGACTTGTCTGCTAGGGTTGCAGGAATTGCCCCTGCACAGAAGATCCTGAGAGGAAATAATGCATGAGAGATGCACTGATACTCATAGTCCAAGATGGCTGAGGTGCAGTGTTCCCTCTAAGAGGGATTCCCAGATGTTGTTGATTACAACTCCCGGAATCCCCAGTTGCAATGGCTTTTTGCTTGGGGATTCTAGGAGTTGTAGTCAACAACATTTGGGAATCCCTCTTAGAGGGAACACTGTCTGGACAGCTGGCCGTTCTTGGCAGGCAAGTTAGGGTTAACCCTAACCCATACCTGCCGTCTGAAATTGCCCTCTACCTCCTGGTACGTAGCGGCGTTTGTTTTTCTAATGGCCTGATAAATGTGACTGACTTCCCTTTAAGGCCTTATGTTTTCTGGGCTTGGAAATGGACTAGTGTTCCACCAAGTGCCCTGTTCTCAGACACACTTGAGTATCTGGTTGTGCCCACTGCTGAGCTAGATGTACTCCATCCTCCTGCCTTGCAGGGCTTAACACTGTTCTTTGGGCAGCTGCCGATTTTCATTCCAGGTGAGCTGTGGTCTGTGAGGAAAGAGGACAAGGCACTTCTATAAATGGTTTGCACACCAGGGCAGGAGGCGAGAGGCTGTAGAACAAGTGGGCTTTTACAAATTCCATGCTAGGGATCATCAGGAAGGGGATTGGAAATAAAAATGCTAGTATGATAATGCCCTTATACACATTTATGGTGCGGCCACATTTGGAGTACTGTGTTCAGTTCTGGTCACCGTATCTTAAGAAGGACATTGTAGAACTGGAGAAGGTGCAGAAGAGGGCAACCAGGATAATCAGGGGCTTGGAGCACCTTCCTTATGAGGCTAGGCTACAGCATCTGGGCTCTCTACTTTGGAAAGGAGGCAACTAAGGGGAGACATGATAGAGGTCTATAAAATTATGTATGGTGTGGAGAGGGTGGACAGAGAAAAATATTTCTCCCTCTCTCAACACTCGAACCAGCCCAAAGGCTAGAAATATCATTTTTAGAAAAGAAATTGGGATCTCAACACTCAGGATGCTGAATTCTATGCCCAGAATCCCAGGTCTATGTTTGTGCTGTCTTGGAGTTCATGCAGTCCTGAATTAACTGTAATCTGCCCTGAGAACTTGGGATAGGGTGGGTAAAGAAATAACTAAAATGCTGGCAGAAGGAAAGACGTGAAGGAATCTTCTGCCTGGGCCACAGTCGTCTGAGGGAAGGAAGAGTCTATAGATGCCAAGAATGCCACAAGTCATAAGCACATGAGAGGAGTCCTACCAGGTCAGGCTGGGGCTGGGGGGTTCCTAGTCCAGCATCCTCTTCCCACAACAGCTGCTCAGATGCCTCTGAGGAGCCCACAAGCAAGGCACAAAGAGAACCGCCCCCCCACATGTGCCCCCAAGTGGCTGGCATGCAGTGGCCCACAGGAAGTTTTCATGTAGTTGTTCATAGTTTTATTCTCCATCCATTTCTCCTCCTCCCTCCCGCTCCCTAACGTGGCTCAGGGTAGTCTGCATTAAAATCACATAATTAAAAAATAACATAATACATTAAAAACACATAATAAAACAATTAAAATTAAAACATTTTTAAAACTAGATTAAAATTAAAACTAGATATCATTAAAAGCCAGGCTAAAACAACGAAGGCCTCCAAGGAAGATAATCCTCTTATATCTGTGGGGAATGCTTTCCACAACCCAGGGGTGATAACTGAGAAGGCCCTATCCCAGGTCACCACCTGACGAACTGGTGGCACCTGAAGATGGACTCCTCCTGATGATCTTAATGAGCAGTGGGGATCTTGTAGCAAAAGGTGCTCTCTCAGGTAACCTGGACCTAAGCCATTTGGAGTAAAGACAACAACCAGGGCAATAACCAGGGACAATAACCAACCAATAACTAATACATTTGTTCTAATCCTCTTTACAAGCCATCAAAGCCAGGAGCTGTTACCATATCTTGTGACAGTGAGTTCCATACATTAATTGTGTATTGTGTGAAGGAGGACTTCCTCTTGTCTGTCCTGAATTGATCAGTTCCACTGGATAACCCCAAGCTCTAGTATTCTGAGAGAGGGAGTGAAACTTCATGCCATGCATTATCATGTTTCCACTGGGGGTGTGCGCACTCTCTCTCTCTCACTCTCCCTTGAACTAAAAAGTCCCCAATATGTTGGCTTTTCTTTCAGGGAAAATGCCCAACTCCTTGATCATTTTTGTTGCCACTTTCTGTACTTCTGTTACATTAGTATATCATTGCTCAATCAGTCTCATGGCAACTTTTCTCAGCTCTGCGAACTTCTCTTTGAGACTGGCAACCAGAGCTGTACACAGTATTCCCAATGCAGCCACAGCATAATGGGCATCTCTGGGAAGCAGAAGAGACAGATCTGTGTGGCCATAACTTTCTGCCCGGCTCCTGGGAACTGCTACTTGCCATCCTAGTCTCTACAGTTGTTAGTCTGGGCTGATGGGTCGTGTCCTCCCCCCCCGCCCGCCTGCCTCCCCCAAATCTTGATGGGGAAGCAGGCCTCCTTCGAGGCCTTTCTGGATTGTTGCTTTTTCCTGCATTTGTGCAAAACAGACACAAGTAAAATGGTGCCAGGTTTTCTCTAGAATACTGAAAATGAGCTGTTATAGTGTGCATTCTGCGTTCAGTGTTCAAATGAAAGATGTTAATGCACCCAGCCTGTTCTTAAGATAGCTGAATCTGGTGAGCTTTAGAACAAATGAGCAGTGAGGTTTGCACAGAGCTGAAGTGGAATTGCAAATAGTCTAGCCTGCCTCAGAGGGCTCGGGTTACACAGGCCTCAAGCATGTGAGTTGCTCACTTTTTTCTCTCCCCCTGATTGCTGCAGGGGCTTTCAGAAAGTGCAGCAGAAATAAACTGGGAGAAGGATGGTTGAAACTGCCCGGCCCACAGGACAAGAGGGGATCACATTTGCCTTCCGTTTGCTGATGCAGAAGATGGCCTCCCCACCCTGGAGAATTGTCCCGGGAGATGCCTGCGGGGGATGCTGCCCAGGTAGGATGGCAGAGGCACAGTCTGAGCCACTGAGCTGCCTTGGGCTGCTTCCTGCCTTTCAGCACATGCTTGCTACCTGCCCAGCCCTTTCGGGTGTGGGGGGACCCCCCCGGTACTCTGATTGACACCTCCTGTTTCCAGGTGAACACAGCTATTTAATGGTGCCCAGTGCTCAGCAAGTTGTGCTTCCCACACGGAGAGGGGAAGGGGTAGAGTGTTTCCCTCGATCTTGGTCATGATCCTGGCTCCCAAATCGTGGCTTTCAAATGGGGACGCCACTCTAGTGTTTTCTTAGCACTCTGAGGAGTGTTGAACCTGGGGTTTGCGCTGCGTGGCCCTCAGTCTGGCTGTTGTGGTTTCTGGGATGGGTCCCCTTGAGCGAGGCAGTGCTGACCAGCCAAGCATCCTGTGGCAGGTGACGTTTGAGCCCCCCCTTGGCCTGTGTCTCCCTGGAGGAGCTGACAGAGAAGCTGTAAGGCGTTGGTGGATGTGGTGATGGAGAACTACGAGCTGGTCACTTCACTGGGTAAGTTGCCATCCGTCTCATTGCGGGGAGGCCGCTGCCTGTGGGAGTCTGTTATCTTTTTTTTAAAAGGAAGTGGGGGGAGAGGTGCTTTGCTTGTGCAGTGGATCTGGGCAGTGCTTGTCTGCACCAACTGTGCTCAAGGGAGGCCACCTTGTCTGGCCAGGGGAGCAGAAGAGCCATGGAGGCGCCCTCTCATCTGGCACCTGAGGCCACAGTGCTCAGCGGCCTAGTGGCTTCAGTTTCCCTGATAAATGCTGCCCAGTGCATCAGGTCCCAGCCCTGACAAGTGGGGGCCCACCATGTCTTGCAGCAGGTGAAGCTTCCCCTGGCGTGTGCCTTGCTGTAGGCCAGCTTTGAGAGTAAAGGCCTGGATGCTGGGATTTCCTCTGGGAAGGAAGTCTGCCTTGCCTCAGTAGGGACCTGTGCTGCTTGTGATGTGCGTTTAGGGTGGGCTTGAAAGGAAGCAGGCTTTGAGATTCCGCTTGGGGGTTATGGGAGTGCCTTTCTCCAACTTGGCTGCCCTGCGCCACTGAACCAGCCAGCTATCAGATGCATACGAGAGCATTTCCCTTGTCTCCTGGGCCTTGTGAAAGCCATAGCAATGGATCTCTGTGGTCTTGTCGTCCAGGCTACCCGGTTCTCAAACCTGATCTCCTGTCTCGGATTGAGCGTGCCGGAGAGCAGTGTGTTGGCGATCAGCTGGACTCCAGCAGAGGGATTCCAACAGATCCATGCCCAGGTGAGCAATTGCGCTGGCTCCTGTTGTTGCCTCTTTGGAGCAAATGTTTGGAGCAAACAATATTATCCTTGTTTCCTGAGCCTTTGGGACAGATGTCTATTGTACCCTTTTCCTAGCGAGTTAGAGGCACTCTGACTGCCTTTATGGAGTTTAATGTGGGGGTTGGATGAGATGATTCTTCTCCTCTCTCCTCCTCTGCCATTAAGCAGCAAGTCCAGTAAGCCTGGGTCATCTTTTGGTGGCGCTGCATGGGAGCCTGGTGTGAGTGAGCAGCCTGCCTTTTCCCAGGACTTCTGCCCAAAGACGCTTGTGTTGCTCTTGGGCGAGTGTGTTTCTGCCAGATGCCATTTTGCCATCCAGAAGTACTACACCCACTTGGAAGTGCATGAGATCTCTTTCAGTTGCACTTGAGCCCAAGTAGATTTCTTCACTGCTGGCTGGGCAGGGCTCACCATGGCCGCAGTTGGGCTCTGTGGCAGACTTGTGGTGCTGATACTGGCTGCAGTCACCCTCCTCGCCCTTGAGCTTCTCCATTGGCAGGGTGTGCAAAGCACGTATTTTGCATAAACCGTATCCAAGAGTTAACTGCAAGTCAATCCACCCTGGTAAGCATGCATATTTGTCTGCTAGGAACAGCAGGCAGTTCAACACAGAACTGCATCTCCTTCTTTCCAGAACAGGGGGCATTGGGATTGATCTTCAATTAGTGGGAGCTCTGCTGAGTTCAGAAGTCCCACCTCCTGATTCCTCTCTCGTTTCTCAGCCTTCGCTAGAAACTCCCTGTGCCCGCGTTCTGTTTGTCTCAACACAACCATGAGGACTATGCACTTGCCACCTTTTATTTTTAAAAACTAGATGCATATGCATCCTCTAAACTTTAGAGGATGCATATGGCCCTAGTTTTTTTTTTTTTTAAAGTAGTCTAACATAAGGTTATGCTGCCTCTTGATGTGGTTGCGATGATGTTCACTGCTGAAAACACATCTCATTTTTCTGGGTTGGGCTGAGACTGCTGCTGCTTGCTGACGATGCTTAAGCTGGATAGATTTGCCAGCTAAACTGGCTGTTGTTGCCTTAACAGTAAATTCTTTATTCTGTGCTTGGCCCTGAGGAACTGAGCGAGTACTAGCAAGTCCTGTCCCGCTCTTCTCTTCCTCCTGCTCTGTCTGTTGGGTGGGAATAAAGCCCTGTTGCTCTGTTCATGGGCCGCTGGGGACACTGAGAGCAACATGCAGCTGGGATCTCTTGGGGGTCAATCCGCCCCTGCTTTGTCTTATGCCCACCAGGCCATCTTAGCCAAGGAGGCCGCCACTGAGCCCAACACAGGTTCCAGCAAACTAACCAACCGCTCTCTGTCCTCTGCACCAGGCTACCGTTTCTTCAAACCCGAGGGCTTATCTTGGATTGAACGCTGGGAGGAGCTGGGTGTTGCAGATCGCCAGAAGCTGGAGGAAGGCAAGCTGTGCACAGGCTCCTGCCAAGGTGGGGGAAAGCAGCATCGCATGGGAGCTCCAGGCTGGGCAAAGGAGCCTTGCTGATTGGTTTATGCTGAAATGGGCTGGCTTCTCTCCCTTTCCCCAATGTACAGGATGGTGACATGTTCTCAATATGTGCTTCAATATTATATACTATATACTATAAATCTATGTTCCTCTCCAGACCTCCTTTATTGCATAAAATAAAATTATAACATAAGGAAAAACTTAAAACAAACGTTTTGATGTAAACACGTCAGCCTCAGTGTTCAATATTCCAGTGTTTATTCCAGTGTTTAAACCGCATTATTCCAGTGTTTAAACTGCATTCTTATATTTGAGAGTCTTCCCAATCAAATCTAGAGAGACAGTATCTTGATTTGATTGGGGAGACTGACAAATATAAGAATGTGGTTTAAACACTGGAATATTGAATACTGAGGCTGACGTGTTTACATCAAAACGTTTGTTTTAAGTTTTTCCTTGTGTTATAATTTTATTTTATGCATCAAAGGAGGTCTGGAGAGGAACATAGTCGTAGCGCCATCCTGCGTATTGCGTCGCCTGTATACCAGTTAATACTATTAATCTTGTATCTAGCTCAGGCCTGCTCAGCTTAGGCCCTTCGTCTGTTTTTGGACTACAATTCCTCAGACACAGTGGCCAGTAGCCAGAGATTATGAAAGTTGTAGGCCAACATGTGCAGGAGGGCTGGCATTGAGCAGCCCTGATCTAGCTATTTCCTGCTCTGTCCCAGAACCTGTGGCATCTTTTCCTAAATCCTTGCTTTCCATTCTGTCTTCATTTCAAAACGACAATCTTCACAAAAGCCCTGTGAGGTAGATTAAGCTGAGTTGCCAGGTCCACCCGATTTGGCTTCAGAGGGGAGTGGGTGGGTGTCTGAAGCTGGGGAAGGGGCTGCACCTTAGCCTGGAGCATCTGCATGCAAAAGTCACTGGGCTCTCTCCCTGGTAGCATCCCTAGATAGGCTGGGGAAAGACCCCTGGCTGGATCCCTGGAAAGCTGCCAGTTGAGGCAGACAGTCCAGAGCTAGATGGACCAGTGTGCCCAGTTCAGATTCAGGTAGCTCTGTATGTTTCCCATGTCTGTCTGACCACCAAACTGTACAGCCTTGCTGTGGAGAAATTACATCTTCAACCTTACCGTATTGGCATGTCCTTGATACTTAGAGCTCATTAGAATGCTGTGAGAGTGGCAGGTTTTGGTTACTGGGTTCTGGGGAACAGAACTCGGGTCCCTGCAGCCAGAAGCAGAATCCTGCCTTGTACTTATAGCACCAAGCCCAGCAGCAAGAGAGGATGCATTGGCCTATATTGTGGGTGAGCAGACCAGGCTTGCATAGTTGATGCCCCCCATCCCGTGCTAGAGCCCTGAGATCTACCAACTGGAGCTGGGTGCACAATAGTAGCCCCAGGGGAGGAGAGCCAGCTCCAAAATGGGTGGCTTGGGGCAGGGCCAGGGTCATCCTGCCCCCCATGAGCCACCTACTGTCATGAGCTGCGTGTAGAAGTATGATCCAAGTTACTACAGGCTAGAAACTCAAACTGGCTGGCAGAGCTTCACAAAGCCAAAGGCAGCCAGATGAAGAATGTGGGGGCCGAGAGAGAGATGTGACTAGCAGGAGGCTAGCTGTGTTGGGAAATATGTGGTCCTGGCAGTGTCCCTTGCTGGGGTCCAGACCTTGCTAATCCGCCGCAAGTCACTCTGTTCTACCAGGAGGCCCCACTCACTGACCTCGCCTGACCTAGACACAGCCTCTTTGTAGATGGCTTTGAAAGAGGGTTAGGCAGATTCCTGGCGGAGGAGAGCCTGTCAGCAGCTACTGTACTAGGCATGATACCTGCACAGAGCCTCCATGTTCAGTTGCAGTAGGCCCACTACATGGCAGGTGCGGGGGAGGGCTGTTGCCCTGCTCACAAGTTTCCCGAAGGCATCTCGTGTGGGAAGCTCTAGACTGGATGCAGGGGGCCTTGAGGTGCGGGGGGCCTCACGCGTTCTTCCTGTCTCTCTCTCCCCCTTTCAGGAGCAGCGGGGCGTGGCAAGGCCATCAAGGAGGAGGAGGGTGGCCAGAAGGGCTTTGTCGCCAGCTTGGAGCGCTACCAGCTCTTTCCTGACAGCTCCCGAGCAGGGCTCTTCCTGGCCCCCAACAGCATCCAGCCGCGGAGCCAGCCTCGGGTCAAGAAGGAGGAGGCCGCCTCCTGCGAGCCGGGCCTCTGCGGCCCCGGGCGCCCCTCCCAGGGGCTGGGCTCCGGGCCCTTTGCCTGTGTGGTGTGCGGGAAGTGCTTCCGGCAGAAGCAGGGCCTCATCACGCATGGGCGGATCCATACGGGCGAGAAGCCCTACCCGTGCCTGGAGTGCGGCAAGCGCTTCCGCCAGCGGCCCAACCTGCTGACCCACCAGCGGGTGCACACGGGCGAGCGCCCCTTCCCCTGCCTGCGGTGTGGGAAGCGCTTCAGCCAGAAGGCCAACCTGGCGGCCCACCAGCGCACCCACGCGGTCCAGGAGGGGCTGATCAGCCCTGAGCCCAAAGCCCCCGTGCAGCGGGGCAGCCGCCAGACCGAGAAGCCCTTCCCTTGCAACGTGTGTGGGAAGAGCTTCAGCCAGCGGCCCAACCTCATCACCCACCAGCGCATCCACACGGGCGAGAAGCCCTTTGCCTGCACGGAGTGCGGCAAGCGCTTCAACCAGCGGGCCAACCTGATCACCCACCGGCGCATCCACTCGGGGGAGCGGCCCTTCCCCTGTGCCACCTGTGGCCGGCGCTTCAGCCAGAAGGGCAACCTGGCGGCACACCAGCGCACCCACTCGCAGCAGCGCCCCCATGCCTGCAGCTGCTGCCCCAAGCGCTTCAAGGGCGAGTCCGCGCTGCGGGCGCACCAGAGAACCCACCGGCAAGTCCTGGGTGCCGATCCTCTGGCTGGCACCCTCCTGGCAGCTCCCAGCCTTCAGCAGACCCTCCCTGGGGAGCCGGCCCCTGTCACCCAGCGGGCAACGCCAGCGCCCCGGCAGGATCTGGCCGGGGAGGCGACTCCAGGTGTCCACCGGGGTGCTCCAGCCGGGCAGCATGGCGCCCCCCACGGGCAGAATCTCCCGGCAGACCCGGCGCCTGGGCCCCACGCGGCAGGCCCAGCTGGGCACCTGCAGGGAGTGGCCCCCGGCTCGGAGCAAGGGCCCAAGCTCAGCGCCCCCCCGCCAGCAGCAGCGATGGATCCCCACGCGGAGATGCTGCATTGCCAGCGCCGGCTGAGCCTGCCTGCGCTTCCCACCTCCAGCAGCGCGCACACCGCGGTCCCCATGGGGCAGCCTCAAGTCGCCACCGCCAAGCAGAAGAGCATTGCTGGGCCCCGGCCTGCTGCCGTGGATGCCCCGAGCGAGATGCTGCACTGCCTCTGCCATGCCAGCAGGGCCTCCTTGGTCATTCCTCACCCTCCCCACCTCGGGCAGCTCCAGCCGGGAAGCAGAGACGCCCCTGGCCGAGCCTGGCTGGGGATTCCCTGCCCCACCCGCACCCTTCAGCTCCAGCAGGGGCCCCAGAGCCATCCGGCAGCCCCGAACCCCAGACTGTGTTCCATCCCGGACTCCCTGCGATAGCTTCCCCCAAAGACGTGCGCTGTGCAAGCACAGAGTGTGTGGGGCTGGGCTACCCCTCGACACCGTAGACGTAGCCCTTGGGGGTTGGGCCGGGGGGTTCTTCATGCATGTATCGTGGACAGGAGAGCCCTCGCAGGCCTGCGCCAGCTCCTCCTCGGTGGGATCCTTTGCTCCGTCAGCAAGCGGCCTGGGATGAGCCTGGCCCCTGGTAAAGAGCCACTTGGGCAGAGGCACGGAGCAGACCACGGACACCTCCCGTAAGAAGCGTGCACGCAGTGGGGAGCCTTGTGCCAAGTCTCTTGTTTCATCCCAGCAATGCCGCCACCCCTACCATGGAGAACGGAGCGGCAGCCCTGTACTCACCCAACCACCCCTCCTCTGTGCAGTGCAGATCTGCCTCCATCCATCACCATGAGAGAGAGAGAGAGAGCCTCCACCCTCTGGGCTGGGGGGCGGCAGCATTGCAGCGGGAGCCTTGGGAAAGGTGGCTTCGGCAGACAGTCCTCCTTCCTGTTCACCAACACGCCGCCGCCGCCTGCTGCTACTGCTCTCCCTGTGCTTCTCAAGGCAGCCGGAAGCTCGTCCTTGGCTTCTAGAGCAGAAGAGGCAGGTGCCAAGACGTGGCTCGGAGCCGGCCTCGGAGATGCTGGGTGCCGCTGTGCCGTTGACAGAGGTTTCCTGCCTGCAACAGCGGGGCTCTCTAGGCAGCAGTTTCCAGGTATCCCTGTGCATGCTACAGCTGCTTGGATCACTCCAGAGATCACGGCCGGTCCCCCCCCGCTCCCTTTTCCTCGTATGCCGGCGCAAGAGGGGATCTCTGTGCGCAGCGCAGAAGAACTGTGCCGCTGGAACCAAAGGAGGAGCCCTGCAGGAGCAGCGGGGATGAACTCTCCAGGAGGCAAGCGGGGAACCAGAGTGAGCCAGGAGTGGCCTGGGGCCACGGGGCAAGGGGCAAAGATGCCCCCGGTCTTCCCTGCAGCCCTGCTGCTCCCTTTGACTTCCCTTGTCAAGGACACAGCCACCTCCAGTGGACTGGGGCTGGGAAGGCCGCCTGCCTCATTAACCTAGCATGCTCTGCCCTTGTATGAATGGCGGGGGGTGGCCAGACATGTGTGCACCCATGCTTCAAAAGTGTTGGGTGATGACTGGGGGACTGTGCTGAGGGCCGGAGGGGACTGAACTCCATAAGGAGGCGGGAGGGCCAAGTGGTTCTGCAAGGTGGGGACGGGAGCGGAATTCTCCCTTCCTCTGAGCCGGAGGGAAGCCAGCCCTCCAAGAGGCCAGCCAGCAGCCGCCGCCTCTGTGCGAGCGCAAAGCGGGGCCACCCCGGCGGGCGGGAGGCGCAGCAGTGCAGGCGGGGCCCTCCCCCGCCTCTTCCTTCTCTCCGCAGCCTCGGAGGGTCTGCAACCTGCCCGTTGACCAAAGAGGAGGGCTTGGAGCGGGATCTGGACAGTTGGGTGGGAGGGCTGGGGGGCCAGCAGCACTTCAGAGAGGGGGACTCCCCCCTGCCTGCTTCCGCCGCCCTCGTGGCAGCCCCAGGAGGCTCCGTGGCTGTGGGGCGCATGCTCCTCTCCTGCCAGCAGAGCAACTACCAAAGCTCCTCTCTGAAAGCCGCCCTTCTGCTTCTAGAACCCCCCCAGCCAGTTACGGGGAAACCGGTGCCTTAAGCTCTCCGCTTCGGTGTGGAGTCCTGTCCTGGGCGGCTGCCGGGCTTGCTCTTGGACATGCTTGCTGTGCAGGCGTGGGCGCCGTGCGCTGGCCGAGGGCAACGGGTGGCCAGGCTGCAGAGTGGCTCACAAGCCCCCTGGCCGCCCCCGCCCTGGACTAGAGCACAGAGGCCTCCTGTTCACCTGGGAGAGGCCAGAGCCCGCCGGGCTTCAACCACCCCGCTTGCTGAAGCCCCCCACGGAGGAGCGGAGCTCTTCTCGGGGGGGGGGGGGGGTGGCGGCCCCAGCTCCTCTCTGGAGATGGGCTCCTTCGTTCTGAAGAGCTGTCGCAGATTGGCTTGTGCAATAGAAGGCAGGCCCTGAGGTGCCACTGGGGAGAGGCCGGCAGGAGGGGTTCTGTCTTGCCATGCAATACGGGGGGCGGGGGGGTTGGGGTTCCGCGTGGTGCTGTGTGGAAGGGGGCCCCCGGGCAGGCCTGAGTGCCAAGCGGCGTCTTCTGCAGGTGGGTGGGTCTGCTGTGCGCTCTTTCTCAGAGCTGTTGCTGCTGCTGCTGTGGGAGGAAGCTGCCAGGTGGGGGGCGGCTCCTTCCCTGCCTCCCCAGGCACTGCTGCCCGAGCAAGCGGGCAGCCCCCTCCTGAATAGCGCCAAGAGTCGAAGGTGGGGCGCAGCCTTGGCGCACAGATGCCAGGGGACCTGTGGGGCGTGGGCAGCAGGTAGGGCGGCGGCTGCTCCCTGCCTTGGGAAAGCGCCTCCGTTGCGTGGGCCACAGGGAGGCCCAGCGCTCCCTGCCCTCCGCCTTGCTGCGGCCAGGAGGTTTTGGAGCAGCTGGCGAGGGCAGTCTTGGAGTTCAGCCTGAGGAGGTGGGGAGAGCAGCCTTGTGCCAGCGAGCGAGAGGGGCTGGGACTGCTGGCTGCAGTGGAGGCGGGGGGCGGGGGGGGCGCTTCTTTCCTGAGCCCAGCAGATGCGCTGCTGCTGCCGCTGCCGCCGCCCACTTGGAGACCAGGCAGTTGGGGGTGGAGGAGTGGCGGGTGGGTGTGGCCATCCGCTCCTCTCACGCCAGGGCAGCCCAAGGGTGGTGCTGTGGGGACAAGGAGCGGCAGGTGTGAAGGCCTGGGACAAGCTGGCACCATCCTGACTGGCTCTTAGCCACAGAATCCTTCTTTTGACAAGGACGGGGAGAGCAAGGCGGGAAAGGGATGGTGGTCTGTGGGCGGGGAGATGTCCTCCCCCAGCTGCTGGCCTTTCACCAGACTCTGCACATAGCTGGGTGCCTCTGGATGGCCGGGAGGGCCAGGGAAGGACTCTGTGTGCGCATCAGCTTGGGAAGCCCACTGGCGTGGGAGCGTGCTGCCCCGGGCTGCTGTTCCAGGGTTAAACTGTCCAGGCCTCTGGGTGGGGCGAGAGGGGAGCCCTTTGCGGTCCACAGTGGGATGCTTGCTCTTATGAGCTTGATGGTGGCAAGGAGGCTGCAGGGTTGGCTCCTGGAAAACTCTCTTCCCTTAACCCTCTTGTGGGGTCGTAGAACGCCCATTGCCAGGGGTGTGGTGTGGCTGGGCTGGACTCCTGGATGCTAGTAAAAATTCCTTGGACTGCAGACTGCGCACATCTCTTGGTCCAGGGAGGATTATTTCCCCAGAAAGTAGCTTGTGTGTATTGGGGAGGAGCACCAGCTCTGCTGCCCTGCTTGCTTGAGTCCCCCTTCAAGGATACCTTTGTCCCACAGATACTTTCTGAAGTGCACTTGCTCCATAGTTGAGATCAGAGCTCTGGTGTAAATGGTCTGGTCTTGGCAACTGATCACTTGGCCCTTGTTCAGCTTCTGGTTTCTGCCAGCCCTGCCATTCGCCTCTTCAGGGGCAACAGCTCACAAGTGGTGTTCCCTCCACTTTTTTCCATCTGTGTGCGGAATGGGTTTTGTTCTGGGTGGCAGTATCAAGGCTGTGTGTGTGTGTGTGCTCACATACATTCAGGATGGGGTCTTCCTGATCCAACCTAGGCAGGATCAAAAATTAACTGAGCGGACATCCAAAAACTTGTGCACACATGCATGCCTTAGAGGGAACACTGCTAGTGAGCAGTGAGAGTATCATGGGTGGGTGGGTGGGTGGCCACATGGCCATTAGGATCCCTTTGAATTCTGCTTGTGAGGAAGGCGTCTAGTACACGCTCTATGTAGACCATCTCTTACTGCCCTTTGAGACCAGTATGGGGGATGTCTGTCCTGACCGCACAGTCGC
This sequence comes from Hemicordylus capensis, assembly GCF_027244095.1. Classification (NCBI taxonomy): domain Eukaryota; kingdom Metazoa; phylum Chordata; class Lepidosauria; order Squamata; family Cordylidae; genus Hemicordylus; species Hemicordylus capensis. The sequence continues at coordinate 170,088,430 of NC_069662.1, forward strand.
ACCCACCAGATTCCTGCTGCATAGCTGGTGCTGGTGTACTCTGCAAAAAAATATATAGCATACTGGGATCTATATACATGTGCCCTAAAAAGAACCAGCCAGATCCTCCATGAAACTAGCCAAGAGAAAGAAAAAACATGTCCACAATATGATATAAACTTAACTAAGTTGAAATGTATATTCAGTATGGATCAATAGGATGTAAATATAACAATGATATATACAACTACAAACAATAGAATTCACAGTAGAAATGACCATATGAACGATGGAGTCCACAGACTATATATCAAAACAGAGCAAGTCTATGATGAAGTTGGTGGTAAAGACGACCATACACTACAGGGACCTCCTTTTCAAAATGGCTCAAGTGCTGATGCACATGGATCTTGTGAGTTGACATGACTCAGTATACTCAAATGTCTTGATCTTAATGGACTGGTTGTATTGCCAAACGTAGTAGGAACATTCTTATCTCAAAGAGATTGCAGATGAAGAAATGCTCAATATTGCGCTACCTTTTTCTGTAGTTTCTAGAAAATGTTCTTGTAAAAGTAGGTGCAAAGCTTGTTCACGAAGGTCACCGTAGTGCATGGACATCTTCACAATCAACTTCATCACAGACTTTATTGCTCTGTTTTGATATATAGTCCGTGGACTCTATCAATCATATGGTCATTTCTACTGTGAATTCTGTTGGTTGTAGTTGTATATATCACCGTTATATTTACATCCTATTGATCCATGTGGAATAAACATTCCAACTTAGTTAGTTTATATCATATTTTTGGTCATATTTTTTTCTATTGGCTAGTTTCATGGGGGATCTTTTCGGTTCTTTCTGTGGCTGGTGTGCTCTGAGCAGGATCTCGCTGGGCGGATGCAGCTGCTCTGCCTCCCCATATCTGGCCATGGAACCACTTTGGCCAGCCTGGCTGGCTCTGTGGCTCTTGCCCTCCCCTCATCTTGGTGTGTTCTTCCATGTGGCCTCCAATGCTTCAGGCCCAGCTGCTGCTGAAGCTTCCAAGAATAGGTGGGGCCAGCAGCAATTGCCAGAAGCTGGCCGGGGATGTCCCCTGTGCTGTGTGTGTGGTTTGGATTCCTTTCTGTGGCAAGACTGGTGCTTCTCCCCCCACCCCCGGCAATAGAGGCTTTGTGGCAGGCAGAAATTCAGCAGATGAAGCTTTCCTCATCACATGCTGGGAAAACACACGTGCCAAACTTCTGCTTGTCGTGGTGCTGTGAAAGGCATAGCACCTCCTTGGGCAGGAGTCAAGGTGGCAACTGCCACAGACAGTGAGGGTCTCAGTTGGCTCTTGGGAGAGGGCTGCTTGGTCAGTTGCATCTTGCCAAGGTACAGAGTTGGTGCAGACTCCCCACTGAGGAGGAGGCCCTGAGGATTTTGCCCGTCCTGCAGGAGATAAATGGATGGCAGTAGTCCAGGTGGAAATTCCCTGAAGGAAGTGTCTCCAAGAGCACAGCTGGTTCGGAGTTCCCCAGCCCAAGGCCAGCCTTTTAAGAACAACTGCATGACCTGACTGCTGTGTTACAATTGTGAACCTCTTTGAAACCGGTTTAGCTGTCATAGCTTTCAGTCAAGGCATGTTGTGAACAATACATTGTGGGCCCCAGTCCAACTAAAGTGTGTTTTGACTATGGCTGCAATTCTGTGCACACTTACTAGGCAGTAAGCCCCACTGCACTTGGTAGGGCTTGCTTCTGTGCATGTCCCACTGAGAGAAGTGAGCTTTAAACTTTGCCCCGTTAGTTCCAAGGGGTCTTCACTGCAGCTGATTTAAGCAGGATGGGGCCAGTAGCTCCATGAAAGGGCCCCTTGCAGAATTCCCAGCACTTTCACAAAACAACTATTTTGGGGGGATTTCTGTGCAGGAAACTATTGACTGCTAAACTAATTTCAAATGTGCTTAAATTTCTTGGGCAGATGGGCCCCAGGCATCCTTTTCTCTTGAAAGCTGCTTGCATATTGTGCAGAATTGTGGGCGGATGCTATTTGGAGGTCTGGATCCTGTATTGTTGCAGCTACAGAGCTTCAGTTTCTCTCTGCTCTATGACTTGAGCAGGGACTGGATGGTGGCAACCAAGTCCTGGGGTGCCAGGTGTGTTTGGGACAACCTGCAGCTTGAAACGCAAGGAAATTGGTGGTGCGGCGGCATCCTCCTCGTCTTTCTAGTAGGCAGCTCGAGCCTGGTGCTTGATGTTGCCTTGTCCCAAAGCTTCCAGTGGGGTGCAAACTCGGTCCACGGTAGAAGACTCCAGCAGGTTCTGCTTGGTTGGAAGTGTTGCATAGTTGGAGCTTGGCTCCACAAAGAGGAGCCAAGAATGGATTTCAGAACAGCAGGCTTGCCTTGCTGGGCCAGGAAAAGGGCTCCTCTGTCTCGGGGTGGGTGGGTGGGGTGCTGTCAGATGTCTTGATGAAGAGCTTCTTGTCTGGGTGTCATGATGGCTTGCCCCAGTTGGCCTCCTAAAGCTCCATTTCGCTGCTGTAGTGAACAGCCATGACCAATCTAGCTGTTTTGAGTTTGTAAAAGGACCTCTGCACTAATGGCTATCGCAACATCCTATGCTATGGCAATGAAATCTCTTAAGTGAATAATCCATTGTGTGTTGACATGCTTAACTTCTGTTCATCCTGAACCTACCACCAGCTACTTCCAGTGGAGATGCCTGGGCCATCAGGGTTTCAGCTGGACGTGCCCTTTGGAAGGTCCCTACCCCCATCATCACAATTTTCTGGCCCGAAGGGGACTTCACAGCGAGGGTTTGTCTGAGGCATTTGGGCGCGTCCAAGAATGGCAACCCATGCAGCTGCTGATGGAACATGGCGGCAGGGCGGGCAGCCCAATGGGCAGTAGCAGGCAGCCAACTTTCCGTGGCATTACCAGGAGGCCTCCCAGCCCTGCCCTGCGCCTGACCCTGCTTCCCTTCACCTCTTCCATGAGTTTCCCTCCTAAAGACATGTTGGTAACTTCATCCCCATTAACCCAGACTGGCCCCCTAGGGCTATTCCAGATGTATTATTATAATAATAATTATTATTATGTTTTATTATTTTCTGAGCTATGTTTGTTTGCAATAAAGGCTTTCTTACAGTTGTGGGGCTGAGCCTTCTGATTTCGTGGGGAGTGCTTGTGTAGCTTCATGGCTGGGCATCTGCTGCAGAGAACCTCCCTGTAGCCTAGAAGAGCTGAGCTAGTTGTGGGAGGGTGTGAGCCATGAGATCTGGGTTACTGCCAAGCGAAGCCTGAATCAGCCAAGACAAACTGGTGGCCGACCCCTGGACAGTGGAGGGGGGTGGTGGTCCTACATAGCATGAGACCTCTAAAGGCATCCCAGCAGCTTCTCTGGGGATCTGTCGGGGGCTTGCATTGCCTCCCACACCCACCAGGACATTTCTCGCCCTGAGCTCTACTTCGTAAAGAGCCTCCAGGGAGACTCCAAAGCTGCCTGCAACGCAAAAATAGCAGCATCAGAATAGAAGCATCCAAATAACACCAAAACGCCATGAAACGCTGCCTATAACTGGAAGAGCTTTGGGAAGGCATCAAAGCACTACAACTAGGCAGGACGTTCAGCTGAAGCCAAGAGGGGAGGACAAAATTCCTTGGCAGAAACCAAACCGCCTGCAGTGTGAGGGCTATATAGGCCTCTTGGGAGAAGGGCCTCCACAGCTTGGAAAAGACCCCAGGAAGACCCCACATCTGACGATGGCAGGTGCTGGAGATGGCCTTCAGCTGAGGATTTCATGCCCTGCTCCCAGGCCTTTTTGGCAACTGGCTTGCCCCAATTTGAGAGGTGCCCCAGAATCCTTTGCAGCACCCCAGAGGAGCCTGGGTTGCAGCTCCCAAACGATGCTCTAGAAGTGATCCAAGAGTCGTGTCCTGGCATCTTCTGTGCCTTGCAAAGGGCCCTGGCTGTGCACCTGTCAGATTGACTCTTTAGCCTTGAGTACATATCTTGGTTGTAATGGATTGGATGCTGGAAACATAGCTCATGCAAAGACCTTTCTTTTCCAGGAAAACGAAAATATTCGGATTGGTACAGCCCAGTTCTCTCTCTGCCCCTTTACATTTTATTCCATGGCCACCCAGCTGCCCTATCCAGTATCTACTTGGGCCAAGAATGGCTTCCTCATCAGCTGGGCCTGTATGAGCTGGTCTTGTGGTAGCAAGCATGAATTGCCCCCTTTGCTAAGCATGGTTGACCATGGTTTGTATTTGAATGGGAGACCACGTGTGAACAGTGCAAGACATTCCCCTCAGGGGATGGGGTCGCTGGGAATAGCACCTGCTTGCTTGCATGCTGGCAGAAGGTTCCAAGTTTCCTGTCTGGCACTTCCAAGATCCGGCTGAGAGAGACTCCTGCCTGTAACCTTGGAGAAGCCGCTGCCAGTCTGGGTAGACAATACTGAGCCAGATGGACCAATGGTCTGACTCAGTAGAAGGCAGCTTCCTATATTCCTGTCCTTATTTGCTGCTCTGAAACATCTCCCTTCAAAGGATAGCAGTGCCTGGATAAACTGCTTGGCCCGATTGAAGCATTTAGGAACTAAGGAAGCTGCCGTATACTGAGTCAGACCATTGGTCCATCTAGCTCAGCATTGTCTACACAGACTGGCAGTGGATTCTCCAAGGTTGCAGGCAGGAATCTCTCTCAGCCCTCTCTTGGAGATGCTGTCAGGGAGGGAACTTGGGACCTTCTGCTCTTCCCAGAGAGGCTCCATCCCCTGAGGGGAATCTCTTCCAGTGCTCACATTTCTAGTCTCCCATTCAAATGCAACCAGGCTGGACCCTGCTTAGCTAGGGGGACAAGTCATGTTTGCTACCACACGACCAGCTCTCCTCTTTGAAGGGCCAAGGGGGAAAAGATGGGCATCCTAGGTGACTAGTTAATTGGGTTCATATTAACCCAATATGCTAGCTGGTTCAGGGGTTTTCAGACTTGGGCCCCAGATGATGATGTACTACAACTCCCATCTTCCTCAGCCACAGTGGCTGAAGGCTCTGTTTAGCAAGAAAATGCCCAGAGATGCAAGCCTTGGGCAAGACCAGATGAGTGGAGGAGATGGAACTCAGAAAGATCTGGGGTAGTGGTAGTGGTGGGGTGATTAGCTCACACTGCCATCCACCCCCTTCAGACGCCGACCACTTTCTGGCTGCTTTCATATTTTGGGAAGGTGAGTCACCAACTGAGTCCCTGCCAGAGGCAGGCACCCACTGCTGGGGGACAACCCCCCCCCCCCCGCCAAACAACAACAACAACCCAGTAAGGTTTCGTCTCTGTATGGAAACAAACAAAAAGAAGTTTCATATTTGGCCCTTTAGATAAAATTAATCTCTTCAGGGGGGAAATGTGTGTCTTGTAGTGTAACAGATGAAGGTTTGAAGGGGTTTTCCCTTATGGGGAATATACAGACCGAATAGCTGCCCTCTTCTTTTTCTGGAGGGAGAAGAGAGTATGTGATTGTTTAGAACTTCCTAGCTGACTGGGGATTCACACTGGGTGCTCTTCTGCTTCAAGCCCTGCATGCAAACTCCCGAGGGCATCTGGGCCCTGGCAACCACACGGCCAGCAACCGGGGGGGGCGGGGGGGTTCACCGAGGCCGACTGCTAAAGCCCCGCTCCTCCACATCATGAGTGCATAGCCTGATTCAGACATTATGCTGTACGAGTGTACAGATGTCTGGACACTCCTACATGTGTTTGTGTGAATGGGTGCAACTGTGTTTATTTTAAAGGTAAACTTGGATACAGGCCCTTCAAATGCATGGCACAGATAGGGAGTGCACTTCTGTACCTGCGTTCAGCTTCAGCATAACATGTAAATGGCTGTAGCTCTGTACAAATCTGTGCCGTGTACTATGCTGTACACTTGTTGCAGGGGTGTTGAATATACCGTGTGAATGGGCCTCGTGTGCCTGCTGTGTGTAGGAAACCCCCGAGGCCTGTGGCACCTTCAAGCCTAGCCTTGCCAATGCAGATGGAGTGAGCTTCAGTAGGCAAGCGACTGCGGTGCGAGGTGCATTTATTGGTGTGGACGAGTGAAAACCACCCGCACCCCCACCGCGACTGAGAGGTACACGAAGGAGGTGATTTCTTCTGCGGCCTGGATCTGCTGGTTCTCTGGGGGAGCAAGTGCCGACGAGCAAATGGATGGGCTCAGCAGCGAGGGGGAGGAGGAGGGGGGGCGCTCTCGGCCCCGGCGGGGGGAACCCTGCCGCTGCCGCCCTCCCCCTCTCCATCCCTCCCTCCTCCTGCTGGGCGGAACTACAGTTCCCAGAGTGCGCAGCGCCGCCGCCGCCGCCGCCGGAGCGTAAATCTTCAAAGGCTAACAAAAGAGCAGCCGGCGAGCCTGACAGGCGACGAGGAAGGAAGCCCAGCCGGGGCGCCGCTGCTGCTGCTGCTCGCCGCCGCCCGCCGCCTCCTCCTCCTCCTCCCCCCCCCGGCGGGCCCCCCGCAGCGCCGAGCCTGCGCCCGAGAAGCCAGCCCGGCTCTTCCTCGGCGGCCAGGAGGAGAAGGCGGAGAAGGCGGCAGCCTCCAGCGGACGGGCCCGGCGGGCTGCAGCGCAGGGCGGGCGCCCTCCTCCTCCTCCTCCTCCACGGAGAGATGGCCGGAGGGAGCCTCGCGCAGGTAGGCCTCGCTGGTCCCCCCGCAGAGCCGGCTGCGGCCTCGCCCGCCCCCAGGGGCTCAGGGTGGCTGCAGGGCAGGCCGCCGCCGCCGCCGCAGGAGCTGCGCCGGAGAGAGCAGCAGCAGCAGCAGCAGCAGCAGCAGCAAGCCCAACACGCCGCCGCCGCCGCCGGCCCCCCGAGCGAAGGTTGCTGCTGCTGCTGCTGCTGCGCGCTGCCCTGCAGGCGCCCGGTCCGACGACGACGAGCCCTGTTGGGCTGGCGCTTCTTCCCCGGCCAGGACGGCGCGCCGCTGCTCCTGCGGGACTCCTCAAGGCAGCGCCTCGGGGAAGTGCCCCCCCCCCGCCCCAGCATCCTCGGGAGGCTCGTCGGGCGCGGCGGCGGCGGCAGCAGGTCACCCCAGGCAGGCAGGCAGGCCCCTTTCCCCCGGCGCCCTGGGCTTGGCAGTCCGGCCAGGAGGCATCTGGGTTGCCTTCGAGGGCCGGCGAGGGAGAGCTGGCCTGGTGGGAGCCAGCAGGACTGGCCCCCTTAGCGAAGCAGGGTCCGCCCGGGGGGTTGCATGTGAATGGGAGGGACGGAGCCTAGAAGTGGGAGCCTAGTCAGAGCTTCCCCTTGGGGGATGGAGCCGCCGCTCTGGGGAGAGCCTCTAGGCTCCCAGTCCCCTCCCTGGCAGCAGCATCTCCAAGACAGGGCTGAGAGAGACTCCTGCCCGCAGCCTCGGAGAAGCCGCTGCCGGTCTGTGAAGACAAGACTGAGCGAGAAGGACCAAGGGGCTGGGCAGCTGCCTCTGTTCCCGTGAGGGGCCCTCCTCCTGCAGCTGCCCTTGATTTCAGTGGGGCAGGAGAAGCTCCGCTGGGTTCTGCCAGGAGCTCAAAGCATTTGGAGGTCGCTGGAGACTGAGGCACCCTCTGAAACCTGCTGCCTGGAAAAGGCAAAAAGCATCTATTTGCTTTGAACACTGGGCCTCCCTTTCTGGTAAGGCCCTGGACATGGCCTGCTGAAGCTAAGCAGGCCTGGCTCTGGTCAGTGCCTGGACAGGAGACGGCCGGGGAAGCAACCTCGCTCCCTCCCATTAATGGCCTTCCCTGCTAGGAGGAAGAAGGGGGGATAGAAGGCCTGCCCTGACGCAGAGTCGTCTTTAAATATTTATGGACAGTACAGGAAGGAGCTGCTCTGTATAATAAGGCCAGGAAGGAAGAGAAGAGAAGGAGGGAGGGGAAGCCGTGTTCCCTGTCAGAGGGATTCCCAGACGCTGTTGACTGCAACTCCCATAATCCCCACTCAAAGGCCATTGCTGCTGGGGGCGATGGAAGCTGTAGTCAACAACACCTGGGAATCCTTATTTCAGGGGACACTGGAGGGGAGACGCCAGTACAGGAACCCAAGAGAAGTGGAAGCCTGAAAGGGGAATTCTATGAGCACAAGGAGTGCCCCCCACCAGGAGCTCCTTGAGCTATTTCAGGCACTCTGGTCAAGTAGTTGCACGGAGGAAAAGCAACGTGGATGGAGGGGAATAGTGGAAAAAGCATTGGGAGGGAAAGGGTTAAAAATCCCCTTGGCCCACCCCCCCACCCATAGGTCTTCCCTCAGCTGCTGCCTTTGCATTTAGCAAAATAAAAAGTCAAGGGAAAGCCACACAACCAGGGCCTGCACATCCCTCTTGCCTGTGGGCTCCCCAGAGCGTCTGGTGGGCCACTGTGCGAAACAGGATGCTGGACTGGATGGGCCTCTTTGGGCCTGATCCAGCAGGGCTGTGCTTAGGTTCTTATGTAAGGCCGGAGCAATGAGGATGAAATACAGCTGAATGAAGTGGCCGTATATATACCACTTCAGACAGCAGCTGGAGAAATCATATTTTTTAACTATCGTGTGTAAAAAACACACACCAGGAAACAAACAACCCCCCCACTCTGACTGCAAGTAGGAAACTAGCATAGCACAGAGAGTTCTCATGCGGAGGAGGAGCCTTCAGAAAGGGCATCTCCTGCCTGCAGTCTGGAGGGGCTCAGTCCGCCCTCCTACCACCTCATTCCGTGGGGTGTGTGTGTGTAGATGTGGGCGTGTGGCCCAAGCCTCTGGTGGCCTGTCCTTCAAGGACAAGGACCCCATGGGAGCACAGGCCGTGTCTTGGGGGCCCTAGCCCCAGATGGGCCGGGTCCCTCTGCTTCTGGCTGGCATCCGAGAGGCAGGAGGGAGAGGAGAGCTGGCCGTCTTGGGTGGGTTCCTCCAGGGAGATGGGTGTGTTTGCTCAGCGGGGCTGCTCCTCCTCCTTGCAGGTGTCTGTGGCCTTTGAGGACGTGGCGGTCTACTTCTCTCCGGAGGAGTGGGCGGAGCTAGCGGAATGGCAGAAGGAGCTTTACCAAGACGTAATGGCGGAGAATTATGAGCTGGTCTCCTCGCTGGGTAAAGTCTTTGTGGGCTTCTGGTTTCCTCTGTGGGCCGAGAGTTCTCTCCTGGCAGGCGTAGGACTTTGGGATTCATTTGCCTGCCCGATGTTGTGTTGTGACTGACCCACCCTGAACCGGAAGGATGGGGTAGGTTAGAACTCCCAATAAGGGTGAGCCAAGAGGGGCGGCCTCCTCGGGCAAACCCTGGCCCACTACCCCGGCCAGTATCAATGGGACCCGGTGGGGGGGGGGATATCTTTCAAAGGCATCTCTGTAGGGTACGAGTTTGCCCAAACCAAAGAGTAGGGGCATCGTGGGGGCAGTTCCCCGTCCCGCTCCCAAGGTGGCTGTTAGCAGGGACAGCGTAGGAAGACAGGAGGCTGCTCTCTGGCTGAAGTGAGAGTACCAAGCATAAGGAAGGCAAGAGCCCTCTTGGGGGTGGGGGGTGCAGGAGCTCCGTTTTCCAAGCTGTCCTGGGCAGCGTCTCCTTCCTGACTCCCAAGGGAGCGATGGGTCAGGGGTGATCCAGGCAATCATGAGGACATGCCAGTTCCAAGAGGCAAGCAGGGCCCAGTGGTGTGGGCTCCCTCTCCAAGCGCAGACGGCCTTTCCTCACAGCCCTGTGGCTGCTACGGCCGTTAACCAGCCTAGACTGACTTCAGCCATTTGTTTATTGGGTGGGGGGTGGGGGAGTGTGTCTCTATCCTGCTTTCCCACAAAAAAGCTCTCCTTGCAGCTTACCTATCAGAAGCGAAGAGAAGGCAAGTCCCTGTCCCAGAGAGGCTACGCAGAGACCCAAGGGAGACGCCAGCCACAGCTTCCGGAAGGATGCTGGGCTGGGCTGAAGAGGGCCAGCTGCTCCCCCCCTGCTCAATGTAAAGAGGGCTGCCCCTTGAGAAGCTGCCCCATGGCACCGCACATGGCTGCCAGGAATGCATAGGGGGGCTCGGTCACCCTTGGAAGCTCCTTTGCTGTGCCTCTGCCAGCTGGCTGGCCCTGCCCAGACCGCCCCATCTGTCTGCCCAGGCAGAGCGTGTGCTCACTTGGGGCACCCACCCCTCTGCAGATGCCGGTGAAGAGGGGGAGACCCCAAGAGTGGCGCTCTCTGCTGCCCACCTTCCAAGGGCCCCTCTTGGAAGTGTCTGGGGCCAGCCCTGCACTCCGAGGCGGCCCAGTGGGTCACGAGACCCAAGGCGAGCAGCAGAGGCGGGCGCTCCCCATAGGCTCAGGCCCGGAGGAGCGGAGCGTGCCGGAGAGAGAGAGCCGTGCCGCTGCCCCCCCGCCCCGGCCTCCGAGCTGCCCAGTCATCCTGCTGCCTGTCTCCCTTGCCTGTCTCCCCTGCAGAGTGCCTGCTCTCCATTCCGGAGCTGCTCTCCCGGCTGATGCGAGGGGAGGCGCCGAGCGCTGCAGACCCCCCACGCCCTGCAGAGGACAGCGACTCCCCAGGTAAGGGCTTCCCTCAGCCCCGTGAGGAGGGGGCCTTCCATACTGCTGCAGCAGGTTGCCGCCTGGAGCCGTGGGTGGGAAGGCCTGCCGACAGGTTGCTCTCCCTCTCCATGGGGCTTCAAGTGGAGGGCCTGAAGTCTGCTCGAAGGAAGAACCCTCCTCCTCCCAGAAGCCCCACAGGGCGGTGGTCCCTCCTCCCAGCAGCTGGGTTGGGGCTGGGTGTCCCCACTCGAGAGAGGCAGAAGGGGCCCAGAAAGGCGGCCAAGGAGCTGGGTCTTTCCTCTGGCGTGCTCTGGTGTCCCCTCGGTGGGGGGGGGGTCCTAGCAGCCATGATGAGAAGGGGCAGGGGTCAACGGGGAAGGCAGGAGCCAGAGGGGCTGCCTAGGGAAGCCTGGTCGGTCTGGCCCAGCCCAGGAGGAGGAGGAGGAGGAGCCTGTTGAGGAACAGCCTGGGGAGGGCGGGGGGCGCTGTCGTCATCGTCTCCCCAGAAGTGCCTGGGTTCATGATGTCTGATGTCCTGCCCTCAAGGTGCACGGCGGTGCGGTACAAAGTCCGTAAGTCAGGCCCCTGCTCTGAGGAGCTTCCAGTCTAAAATTTGACACCCCCCAAATGGGGAAGGGGCTCCCCCTCTTCCAGAGACAGCCTTGGCGTGGGGAGGATGGGGGCTGGTCTCCAGCTAGTTCTGTGGGGGCGAGAGGCATGCGAGTAATTGGCCTCAGCCGAGGCGGGTGGAACCAGGGAAGGGGGGCACGGTGTGGCCTTAACGGCGGCCGGTCTGTGTCCCGTCTCCTTGCAGCGGATGGACGCGTGAGCCAGAAGCAGGACGAGAAGGGGCCCGACCCTCTGCAGCAGCGCCCTGGGCCTGACTCCACTGACCCACTGAGGCTGCGCCGTCGCCCTTCCCGGACGGCAGGGAAGGGGCCCCGGAGGCCGGCAGCGCAGGCCCGGCGAAGGCCGGCAGGGGCGGGCCAGAGCGCCAGGGACAGCGCCCAGAAGCAGAAACCCCGGAAGCGGGAGAAGCCCTACAAGTGCCCCAAATGCCAGCGCAGGTTCCTGGGCCGCCTGGCCTGGACTGCCCACCGGCGCCTGCACGTCCGTAAGTGGCCTCGGCCTGGCCCCCAGAGCGGGGGGCGCTCCTCCCACGCCCCGGACTTGGCGGTGCCGCAGGAGGGCCAGCTGGGCACCAGCGCCAGCCCCTTCCCCCCCTGCAGCCAAGGCGAGGGGACGCTGCCCTTCTGGCCGGAGATGGCGCTGCACCAGCAGGCCCCGGCGGCCCACTGCTTCAACCCCTGGTCCCTGGCCTACGGCCCCCAGCCCCTGCCCGGCCACCAGGCCCCGGGCCTGCCCAGCCACGGGGAGTTCATCTGCGACCAGTGCGGCTGGAGCTTCCACGGCTGGGAGGAGCTGGTCACCCACCAGATGGCGCACATGGCGGCGGAAGGGATCGCGGGCTCGGTGCCCAAGGCCGGGGCCCTGGCCCAGCTGGCCGGCGACAGGCCTTACGCCTGCGCCCAGTGCGGGAAGAGCTTCCGCCACAAGCCCAACCTGCTGGCCCACCGGCAGGTCCACACGGGCGAGCGCCGCTACCAGTGCCAGGAGTGCGGCAAGTCCTTCGGCAGCAAAGCTTACCTGGCCTCCCACCAGCACATCCACACCGGCGAGAAGCCCTACGTCTGCGGCCAGTGCGGGAAGAGCTTCCGCCACAAGCCCAACCTCATCTCCCACCAGAAGATCCACACCCGGGAGCCGCTGCCCCCCAGCCACCCGCTGGACGCCTTTGGCGGCGGGGAGGCCTTCCCGAGCCCCCGCCCCATGGTGGACCCCCTGGGGCTGGAGGTCTTCCAGCAGCAGCAGCAGCAGCAGCAGCAGCACCTGCCCTGCGCGCAGAGTGAGAGCCCCGTCCCTCCGCTGCCGGCCTCCCTGCCTTCCCCGCAGCCGGCGGTGGACCGCCCCTTCGTCTGCCCCGTCTGCGCCAAGCAGTTCCGCTGCAAGCCCTACCTGGTGGCCCACATCCGCATCCACACGGGGGAGAAGCCCTACGCCTGCAGCCGCTGCCCCAAGCGCTTCTCGCAGAAGTCCAACCTGGTTTCCCACGAGCGCCTGCACACCGGGGAGAAGCCCTACGCCTGCCCGCTCTGCCCCCGCGTCTTCAGCCAGGGCTCCAACATGCGGGCCCACCAGCGCAGCCATCGGAACCTCGTCCCCAGCGAGGGGGACGGCCGCCTTCCCCAGGCCTACACGCCCCGACAGACTCCGCAGCCGAACTAGGAGCGCCGTTCCTCAAGGGGGAGGGCCTGGCCGCTGGTCTGCCCAGCACGGGATCTGCCCCTCCCGGCACCGTGACGCAGCGGCCACCTCGCCCACGTCTGGAAGAGTGCAGGACTCCCCGAGACGGAAGGGATCCCTCTGCCCTTCTTTCCAGGTCCCTGGGAAATCCTGGACGTTGCACCTGAGCTCTGGGTGGAGGAAGTAGTCTAGAGGTTTTGGTTTAGCCACAATCACTTAGCTAATCTAGCAATAGCAGAAGGAATTGCCGGGGCAGGTGAAGGACGGGAGAGCGACAGCTGAGGAGGTGCAGCAGGGCCCCAAGTGGGCCTTTGGTTTCCGACAGATCCCGCCATTCAGTTCCTTCCAGGGAGGCCTGCGCCCCAGCACCTCTCTGGAGGCAGCACCTCTCTTGCAGGGCTCAGGCCTCCCTGGAGGAATCTACCTACTTGCAGGTGTGTGGAGAGAGGTTGTGCCCTTCAGCGATGAAGGAAATGCACTCTGCACGTGTCCAGTACTACTGTTTTCCTCCTTGTTGTTTCTTCACGTATTTCAGCAGTGGCATTATAAACAGGTTCTGGGGCTTAGCTCTGGTCCTGGAGATGGAACTCGTCACAAACAGGGGGCCAGTGTCTTTGGCAGCCATGCAGAGACGCACATGGGCTCTGGCATCACGGTGATGCACAAACATTTCCGCTCATGGGCTGTGACAGCATTTGGGACAGGCAAGGAAGCGACTGTGGACTGAAAGATGGGCTCAGTTTGATCTGACAAACGGTAGAGCATGACACATTTTTGTAATCACAAATGGGCCCAGTTTTTGAGACTTCTGTCTGTGGAACAATTCCATGCAGAATCAGGCAAGGGATTTACTCTTTTGAGAATCACAGCTTTAATTTTTTTAATTAAAAAACAAGCACGATGCTGGTCCTCATGACTGCAGAGACAGATCTGAAGACATGCAAAGGATCTCTGCAAAAGGTTCAAGGATGCGCAGAGGAGCTTCTGGGTTTATGCATGGTGACCTCTTGCGCCCTCATGCCTTCTGGTCCTACTCTCCTACCTCTCACTTCACCCCTCCTCCTCCTCCTCCTCCTTTTACCTCCTCCTGCTGCTACACCTCTGCATGCAAATAGAGCAAAGTTGATCAGCAAATTTGCATACATTTAGTTCAGGGGTTCCCAACCCTGATGTTGCTGAACTATAACTCACATCTTTCCCAATCAATGGTAGCTGGAGATGATGGGAGTTGTAGTTCCCAAAGTTTATAGACTAAACTTCTGGAGTATAGGTTGGGAACCCCTGGTTTAGTCTAAGGGTTCTCAAACCTAGGTTCCCAGAGGTTGTTGGACTACAGCTCCCATCATCCCCAGCCACAGCAACAGCCAAAGGCTGGAGATGTTGGGATTTGTAGTTCAATAACCTCTAGCGACCCAAGTGTGAGAGCCCCTGGTATAGTTCATTTGGTGTAATTTATATCAGGGGCAGAATTGAGATTTGAAATGGGCTTAGTAGAGATATGAAGAGGAGACCCAGTCATAACCTCCTGATACTAAAGGACTATTGAAATGGGACAAGGATGTCCTTTCTAGACACTGTGTGGGGCACAAGCAAGCAAACGTTTTTCATTTCAGTTTCTTCGTTGTATACACTTTTAAACAAATAAAACGGTAGATGTTAATTTAAAGAACCCAGCTATTTGCTGTGTAGTGAATGTTGCCCCTTGACCTCTCCATGTTGTTCAGACAGTGTTTGCTGAATTAAGCAAATGCGCCACACGCACCATTGAAATGATGGTAGAAAGGCTGCTTCAGCAGGAGAATACAAAAGAGTCAAGTGATGTGAGCTTTTGAGTTACACAGGACTAATTGCCAGATTCATAAGAACAGCTCTGCTGGATCAGGCCCAAGAAGGCTCATCTAGTCCAGCCTCCTGTTCCACACAGTAGCCCACCAGATGCCTCTGGGGAGCCCACAGGCAAGAGCTGAAAGGGGCATGCCTGCTCTCCTGCTGTTGCTCCCTGTAACTGTCCCATTCAATGTTCAAGTAACCTGTCACTGACCCATTGGTCTAGCAGTGCAAAAAGGCACCTTTTGAAGTGGCGATTCTTTTATATTTAGCAGGGGGAGAGCTACTGGCCTTATCCAGCCTCAGCACAGGATCCTTCCAGTGGCTGTTGCTGGTATCTGGCTTATGTTTCATTTTAGACTGTGAGCCCTTTGGGGATAGAGGACCATCTTATTTATGTATTATTTATTTTATTGTGTAAACCGCTTTGAGAACTTTGGTTGAAGAGCGGTATATACGTATTTGTAGTAGTAGCATTAACACGCGTATCTGCCCTAATGCCCATTAATAGGCACACTACAGTGCTAAAGTCTGTGAGTAGATTGCCTTCTTTCTGATATGACAAAAATGCTTTGCAGGTGTAAAACTACTCTTTATGTGGCTTACAGTTGGCCTCCAGATGAAGAATTCTGTCCAGCATGGAAGTGAACAGTAGCAATATGCAGCAGCAATATGCAGCCACCTCCAGCCTCGGGGGCGGGGTGCCTCTGAGTACCAGTTGTGGGGGAGTAATGGCAGGAGAGAGGGCCTGCCCTCATCTCCTGCCTGTGGCTTCCAGTGGCATCTGGTGGGCCACTGTGCGAAATAGGATGCTGGACTAGATGGGCCTCCTTGGGCCTGATCCAGCAGGGCTGTTCTGATGTTCTTATGTTCACTCATATAGGACTAAAAAAGCTTTGAAGTGCTTCACGTACCTTATCCTGAGTCCGTAGAGCAGCCAGGTCACTATTTTCTGCCTCATAGTGCAGCGGGGGCTAAACTGAGAGGTTGCCCAAGATCACCACATAGCCAAGGTGAAATGCTAAGCAGGGACGCAGGCTCTCTGATGAAAGGCACTGAAATCCAGGTGCAGCTTTTTGCAAGAATCCTTCCCAATTGCCCAAAGGATGAAAGCCTAATGGAAGAAGGCTTGATGATCATTGCTCAGTGTTGCCCCAGGGAACCCCTCCATGGATTCTCTTTTCCTTCCCTGTGTCATTCAGAGTGCTGTGTATACCAAAAGCTTGCACGCGCCTAGTCCAAATTATAGAAGCTGGTTCACTATCCCTTCGCTGTGGATTAAGCTGAGGCCAGTCACGGGAGGGCTCAGTTGCTCGACAAAGTGGAGGGCTTAAAAACGGCTTAGTTTTTATTTTTCCATGCCTTCTCCCTTCTCTGCGCATACTCCGCGACCTTGTAGCAGGCATTCTGGACTCTTATAAAGTTTGGGCATAAACTTTGGGCTGGAGCTCGGGTTGCCGGCTCTGACCAAGGGGATTGCTCCTCCCCAGTATTTTTTCTTTCTTTTCCCCAACACTTTTGGCAATATCAAACCAGGATTGCTTTTAATAGTCTCCTGGAGACTGACGCTGATTTCTGGAGACTCCGGGCCACAGATGCATGGGGCCGCTCTGGGCTCCCCGGAGGAAGAGCGGGATATAAATGCAAAAAGAAATAATAAACGAAACGGAACAAAAACTCAGCCGGGTTCTCCGGGCAGCGCCGGGCTCCGCTTGGGAGCTGAGGAAGGGTGAAGAACCTCCTTGACCCGCGCGGGGGGGGGGGGGGCGAGGCACACGACCCGGCTCCCTATTGGCCCTTCCCTTGCCCAATGAGGCGAGCCCAGCTGGGCGCCGTAGCCAATCGTAGGCGCCGCCTCATGCGTTCTGCGCCCTTGCTTCTTCTTGCGATCGCTCCGCCCCATTGGGTGAGATTGCCAGGCGGCCCGGCCAATCCCCGCGGCAGAGCTGCCAAGGTAAGGCGGCGCTCTGTCCCCTCCCCCCTGCAAGCCGAGGAGGGGCCAGCTGGCTGCAGAAGGCGGGGCTCCTGCAGGGGCAAAGTCGCCAGGTAGGAGCCCCCCCGGGGGGGGTCGGCCTGGCGCTGCAGGGCTCTCCCCCCCGCCCAGAGGCAGCGGGGGTCCTGGAGGGGTGGGCTTCAAGGGGGAGGCGCCTGGGTCTTCCCGTGAGCTGCTGCCTGCAGGACCCTGCAGTGCCCGCCCGGGCAGGCAGCAGAGCCAGCCCGGCTCTCTTGGCCTCCGCTTGCGCGGCCTCTGCGTGCCCGCCCGCTTGCCTGGGAACTCTGGCAGGGCTTGGAGCTGTAGCGGCTTCTCGGCTTTGCAGCAGCAGCAGCAGCAGCCTGCAGCCTTTGGAGCGGGCAGGGGCATTGCTCTGGCCGAGGAAGAAGCGGGGGTGGGGGGTGGCCAGGCTGAGACTGATGCGGAGGTGGAGGGTTAGCACTCATGGGGCTCGGAGGAGGAAAAACTCCCACCCCCCCCCGTAAAAAGGTATTGCTGCACATTGTCTTGTGGGGAGGGGGCTGGTGGTCTCTTTCTAGAGCTGTCCGCTCTCCTCGGTTCCTGGTGCTTGGAGAGTTAGGCATGACAGGCAGAAGTCCAGCAGGTGAAGCTTCCCCCTCCCTTGCATCATTGCCACGCTGAGGAAAGTTTGGCTGGTGTTTTCTCCTGCCTGCCCCGAGGCTGTTAAAGGCGCAGGAGCCCGATCAGAAATTGAGAGCAGTTCTGAGTTTTAGAACGGGAAGTCCACCCCAGACTCAAGAAACAATTTGCAAAAGTGCCTTTTTAAAGCAGGGGGGTGGGGAGGAGAGTTGGCAGTCCTCTTCGTTGTTTGGAGATGCTGGAGTGTGTCTCTTTAAAGGTTGTGCCTGCGATGGAGAAGCCCGTATGAGAACCTCCCTGCTATGCCCACCAACACTGGCCACAACCTGGCGGGAAGCTCTCCTGCACAAGCTCAACATCCCATTCAGTGAGGGAGCTTCCCACCGGATCATGCCTTGGTGGCCAGATCTCTTCATCTCCTGTTCTGCCGCTTGGTGCCCCAAATCCCGCCCCCCCCAAGCTTCTTGCCTTGAGGCCTTCTGTCTGGCCCTATAAACCAGGCAGTGTTGGGGGGGCACCCTGAGAGGGGTGTAGAAAGGGAAAGCCCTGCCAGTTGTGGCTCCTCTGCTCACCGCAGCACTGCGATGGGAAAAGGGGTTTTCTGGCAAAGCCCTTTGCACCATTTCGGTGTGTCTGGCAGTCCCCAGGGATCCTCTGCTGCTGGGTGTCTTCTTGCTACTGTGATGGACGGAACTGGCCTTCCCGAATTTCTCTCCTCTCAGGGCTGTGCCTTTGAGATGCCTGAAGGGCCAGTGTCCACCGGGTGGCTGGCAGTGCTATGCAGGATGCTGAGGCAAAGCTCCGTGTGCCGCTCTGCCTGGCCCCAGCGCGGTGGGACGGCTGCATCCCCGGCTGCCACTCCTCGGAGAGCTGCGCTCTGCCATCCTTCGGGAACATCGGGGTGGGAAGCCGTAGTGGCTCATCTCTGCTTCCTGGAGGGGCTGCCTTGGCAGGGGCTTCCACTCTGTGGCACCCCATATGTGGCTGAACTACAACCCCCATCACCCCCAACCTCAAATTATAGCTGGGGGTGATGGGAATTGTCGTTCAGCAATATCTGGAGCACCACAGGTTGGGAACCCCTGGTTTAGGGGATAAACATGGAGCAGGCTATGTATTCCTGAAACATTATCTTATATATATTTTTAAAATGTGTTAGAAAAAACCCCTCATAAAATAACAATAAAACTCTTCAACCCCCAGCACCAATAAGAAGCCGATGGCTAAAATCAAATAAGATCAGCAAAACAGACCATTAAGGTCAGGAACCCCAAACTCTTGCCCTTAGGAACCTTGGAGAATGAAAAGGTCTTCGCTGCCTGCCAAGTGTTGGTGGCAGCTGAATCTGCACGAGGTGGGGGGGGGCATATTGCACCCTTCTCTGGTGCCACCACCAAAGGGGCCCTTCCGGCAGTTGCTGCCTGTCTTCCTGCCCGCTCTCTGATGACGGGACTGCCTGGAGGAGGTCCCTGGAAGCAGGTCTTAAATGCCTGGCAGGTTCATAAAGGAGATGGTGGTCCTTCAACTTCTAAAGTAAATCAAATCAATCTTTAGTACGGTCATGGACCAGCATAAAATATAAGGTTGATTACATATTGAAAGTGAAAGTAGCTAAAAGTATCCAGAATGATACTATACCTAAAACCAAAGTGGCAGTTGCTATTAAAACCTGTCTGTTGCATTTTAAGAGCCAGGATATATAATGATTACTATAGAATTACTAATATTTGCTAGTAACAGAGTGTATTAGTTAACTTCCTAAAAGGTTATTAAAGGCATCATTAAAAGGAATTATAAAGGGAAAGTAGCAAATACATTATAAAATGATAGTCATAACTATAAAATAGACATAAAAAGTATATGGAAACAGATTAAAAACCAGATGAGGGTCATACCAAATGGAGACAGAAAAAGTACATTTAAAAGATTTAAAATCCGGATGCATCATATTTAATAATCCAGAGGAACTATAGGTCAGGCTCAGGAGTTGCGTAGCTAATGGTTGTAGGGCTGTCATGAAGAGCTCTGAGGCACCATGTGAGACTCTACTCCAGTTCATAAAGCTGGGCACTAGGCACAAAAGTTCTAAAGTAAAAATGCTCCACTTTAAAAAAAGAAAAGAAAAAAAAAAAGGCGGGGGGGGGGGGAGAAGCAGCACTCCTTCTAGAAGGAGACCTGCAGAGTCTTGAGCCGGTGTGGAAGAAGATGTGCCTCTCTTGGCAGCTCTCCACTTAACGCCAAATGTGCCCAGTTCCTGAGGTGAACCTGGACTGGGGTCCCTTCTGTGACCCGGCTTACAAATTCTGAAGCCTTCTGGAAATGCCTTTAGATTCAAGAATGAGGAACGGCCACATCTAGAGAACGTTCCGGCTAGAAACATAGGAGGCTGCCATATACCGAGTCAGACCCTGGGTCCATCTATCTCTGCATTGTCTACACAGACTGGTAGCGGCTTCTCCAAGGCTGCAGGCAGGAGTCTCTCTCAGCTCTACCTGGAGATGTCCGGGCGGGGGGACTTGGAACCTTCTGCATGCAAGTGAAGCATGCAGAGGAGAGCCGCTCTTGTCATCACAAGCATGACTTGTCCCCCTAGCTAAGCAGGGTCCACAATGGTTGCATTTGAACAGGAGACTAGAAGTGTGAGCACACTGTCAGAGATTCCCCTCAGGGGATGGAGCCACTCTGGGGAGAGCAGAAGGGTCCAAGTTCCCTCCCTGGCAGCATCTCCAAGAGAGGACTGAGAGAGATTCCAGCCTGCAACCTTGGAGAAACTGCTGCCAGTCTGTGAAGATAATACTGAGCTAGGTAGACCAAGGGTCTGACTCGGTATATGGCAAGCTTCCTATGTTTCCTATGCTCTTCCCAGAGTGGTCCATCCCCTGAGAGGAATATCTTACGGTGCTCACACATGTACTCTCCCGTTTGAATGTAAACCAGGGCAGACCCTGCTTAGCAAAGGGGACAGTTCATGCCTGCTACCAGAAGACCAGCTCTCTGCCCACAGTGGGAGGCTAGAATGGGCTGGAAGGATCGGGTGTGTGTTGCTCATTCCACAGGGGAGGGCAAGGATGGCAAAAGGAGTCCCAGGTGGGTCTGGTTGCCAGTCCCCTCTCTCTGCTACGGGCCTTTCTAGCCATGGGCTGTGAAATTCGCCTCGATGCACAGAGTGGTCAGAAGCTGGCCTTTTGTGTCTTGAGCGACGTCTGTCCTTCAGCTAGACTCTGATGGCCTGGAGGAGTTGATCTGGTGGTCCTCTCTCCAGAATGAGGAAAGTGGTCCCTGTTCTGGCGGCCAGATGGCCAGATTGCTGGTCTCTTAGTTGGCTGCCTAAACTGGCCAATGCAAAGTTGAACTCTTCTCTTCATGTATTTTTGGTCTGGTTCTGTGTTTTGCCTCGGTGCTCGTGCGGGGCCTGTCAGAGTGTCAAGGCAGAGTGTGGTAGTGGTGGTGGAGGCTGCATGTGTAGTGGATGGGAATTGTGTGGCTGTGAACATGGGAACCTGCCTTCTCCCGAGTCAGACCATTGACCAGTCTAGCTCAGAACTGGCAGCAACTCTTCTTGCTAATTAAGCAAAGAGGTGTCTTTCAAAGTGGTGATTCTCTTACATGTAGGCCCATGAGAACCACAGGGCTCTGTGGGTGCCCTGTGAGTACCCAGAATGTTGGGGGCAATATGCTAAATCATTGTAAACCGCTTAGAGAGCTCCGGCTATAGAGCGGTATATAAATGTAAGTGCTATTGCTATTGCTATTGCTATGTAGCAGGGGAGAGCAACTGGCCCTCTCCAACCCCAGCAAAGCATCCCTCCAGTGGCTGCTGCTGGGATCTGGCTTATGTTTCTTTTTAGATTGTTTGCCCTTTGGGGTCAGGGGACTATCTTCTTTATTTTTCTGCGTAACCTGCTTTGAGAACTTTGGTTGACGGTAAAGTAAAGTGTGCTGTCAAGTCCATTTTGACTCCTGGCACCCACAGAGCCCTGTGGTTCTCATGGGCCTATCCATCGTGGGAGTCTCCACTTGTAGGCTGACCTGGCATTGTCTGGGCACAGCTTTGCCACCTTGGGGAAAGCCAGGCCACTGTCTCCGTGTGGAGAGCAGCTGTTGGTTGTGCAGGAGAGAGATGGGTCTGTGAAGTCCGGGTGGCTAGCCCCCAAGGCTCCTGGTTGCCAGGGTGGTGTGGCCGGAGGCTCCTGGGCTTCCAAGAACTATGCAAGGGAGCATGACCAGGTGAGGCCCTTCCTATCTTAGGGTTTTAGCAGTGTGAAAAGCTGCAGCGGGCAGAATTCTCCCCTTCTTGGGTACTCTTCAAGAGGCTACGATTCTTGCTCTTCCCTTTACAGCGGGGGTCTGTCTGGACTGTTGTGACTGGGGAAGATGGGGGTCTTAGGACCTGAATCCTGCAGATTTGTAGCATTTGAGGGTCCAAGTCTGAGCACCCCTGCTACTTTAGGGCGCTTTATTAAGCTGTCCTGAATGCTTCTGGGCAAAAAGGTGGCATAAAATATTTTAAATAAATCTTAGCGTGGGAAGGATTGCAACAGCCCTCTGAGAAAAAAATCTTGAGTATTCTTTTAAGAAGAAAAACACACAATCCCTGTTCATCTAAGGTGGGGTGGGGAAGTGGGGGGGACCTCTGGAACTTAATCTGACTATTCTTTTAAAATCTACACTTCTAGGGCAGAAGAGAAAGGCAAAAGCACTTCCTGCCTTTATTTATTATTCTTACTTCTTTATTTATCATTTATTTACTGCCTGATATGTGTATCACAAGCGGGTGTGCATAATTTAAAATACAAGAAGTATAAAACAGGAGAAAACAATTTTACGAAATAAAAGAAGCAGCTTAAAATTAACTAACTAAGAGCCTGAGAAAACAGGTGTGTCTTCTTGTGCTTGCAGCCGGTTGTCTCTGAGGGAGCAGATTCCCACCCCTCCCAAGCAGGGGGCTCTTGCCCGGCACCGCCTCACCTGCCAGAAGGCCTCCTGGCCCAGGGCTGCTCCACGCTGCAGACCCTGGCCGGAGTCCTTGGAGCAGCCGCAGCTGGACAGGCAAAACCCTGCAGGTGAAGCTTTTCCCATCCCAGCCCCTCCATGCTGGGAAATGCTGCACCTGCTGGATTTCTGCGGGCTCTGCAGCTGTTCAGGCACAGGAGCAGGGAGGGGGACGGGGGGGGGAGGGAGGTGGAAACTGCAGCCCGCAGCCCAGCGAGCTCTGAGGCCAGGCTGCCAGCTGCCGTAATTGGAGCCTGGAGCCTTTGTTAGCCCTGCTGGGTGAGCCTTTGGGCAGCCTCTCCGGGCAGAAGGCGAGGACTGTGGTGTTGCTGCTGCTGCCCGCCCTGCCGCTGTGGGTCTTGGTCCAGAAAGGGGTAAGCGCAGGGGGCACCTCGGCCTCCTCCAGTTCTTGCAAATCTGTCTCTCTGGTCGGTGGTTCAGGGGCAGCTGGCAGGAATACAGCTGGGGGAACGGCATTTCATGGCATCTCCCTACCAGGTGAACCTACACCTGTTGTGCTTCTGCCTGCTGCACGGGAGTTAGAGGCACAGAGCGAGCCACTTTTGTGGGGTGAGTGAGGAGGAGAAAACCCTCCCTTTCCCCAGCGCCTCCTCTGGATAACTGCATGCGCGCGCGCACACCCCCAACCCACCACTCTGCTCTGTTGTAGTGTCTCTCCCAGGATCTCCAAGTTCCAGCCTTTCTCCTCCATACTGACAGCTGCAGCCTTCCTGTGACCTTCTCCTTGCCGCTCGCCCTTCCAGGGTTCGGCGTCCCCTGCTAAACTGGCCTGTCTCTTCCACCTCCCCCCGCCCCCTTGATCATTCTGCCCTCTCCCTCCTGAGGTCCTGCTGAGACAGATCTTCCGCCCCGTCCCACCGCATGGGCTTCTGGACCTTGCTTTGGGAGCGCTCTCAAGCTCTGTCCTCTATGGCGCCCTCTCCCTCCTTGCTTTCTCCCATCCCACCCAAGGGGCCTCTGCTGCGGGGCCATAGATACTTTTGGACAGACAAAAGGAAGCACTTCTTTACACAAGGTGGGATCTGCTGCTCCCTGATGTGGTGATGGCCACCAGTCTAGATCCTTATAGAAGGCAAAGGATCTTAAAATTGTTGGCGAAATTCATGGCGGACAGGGCTCTCAGGGGCTACTAGCCCGGATAGCTGTATCTTTCCATCAGGATCAGAGGGGGCATGATGCACCTGGACACCAGGTGAGCAGGAACATGCGCGGGAGGGGGCCTTGCCCTCTTTCTCCCTCTTGTGGGCTTCCCAGAGGCATCTGGTGGGCCTCTGCATGAAGCAGGATTCAGCAACAGATGCGCCTTTGGCCTGATCCAGCAGAGCCTTTTCTTGTGTGCATTTTTCTTTTTAAAAAACCTGCTTTAATTAATTACTAAACCTTCAACAGTATCAATCTAAAAAGACAAGCATATAGGAACATAGGAAACTGCCATATACTGAGTCAGACCATTGTTCTATCTAGCTCAGTATTTCATTCCCAGACTGGCAGCGGCTTCTCCCAGGTTGCAGGCAGGAATCTCTCTCAGCCCTCTCTTGGCGATGCTGCCAGGGAGGGAACTTGAAACCTTCTGCTCTTCCCAGAGCGGGCCCCATTATCCCTTAAGGGGAATGTCTTGCAGTGCTCACATTTCTAGTCTCCCTTTCATATGCAACCAGTGTGGACCCTGCTTAGCTAAGGGGACAAGTCATGCTTGCTACCACAAGACCAGCTCTCTGCAGGGCGGTTGTAAGCATAAACATATGCACATGCACTGCTCTGGGCCCCTTGGAGGAAGAGCGGTATATAAATGTAAAAATAAATAAAATATGAAGCAAGGAGGGTAGCCTGTTCTTGGGGGGTCTTTCTTTCTCTTAAAGGTTCCTTACACTGCAAAGCCCAGTGGGGCCAACGGAGCCGCTTCTCCTGGTCCAGCCAACCGGCCCTTTCCTCGTGCTTGCTGATGGGTGCGATTGGCGTTCCAGGGTTCTGTCCACAGAACTCGGGGTTTTAAAGGCCAGGATTCCAGCTCTCCCACCTGCTGGACTAAGGCCGGGCCCCGACTCCCTCCCGCCTGGCCTCCCCTGAACACCTCCTCCGTGTATGTGCCCTGATGGCTTCTTTCTGCCCTGGGGAGGGCAAAGCAGATTCAGGATTTCCCCTCGTGTTAATGGCTCTTTCTGTATTTTCCGGGCTTTCCAGAGTCCTCCAGGATGGACCAGAGGGAAGAGGTCGTCCTTCCAAGGCTGAGAGGTTCAGAAGAAACGGAGGCTCCCCCAAACGCTGGCTCAGGTGCGTGGTGTGGTCCTCTGAGATGCAGCTCGCGGGCCAGGGAGGAAGGAGGGAGGAGGATTCCTGTTGTCAAGGATTTCTTTTTAAAAGGTTGGCTTGACTTTTCTGGGATCTCCTCCAGCATTTGGACTTTGGAGACTGACCTGACCACCACAGGACAGGTCTCATCTTGGGCTAGCAAGGCTAATGGCTACTGATAGATCCTCTCTGTCCAGAAG
Source organism: Hemicordylus capensis (assembly GCF_027244095.1). Lineage (NCBI taxonomy): Eukaryota > Metazoa > Chordata > Lepidosauria > Squamata > Cordylidae > Hemicordylus > Hemicordylus capensis. The sequence continues at coordinate 170,113,115 of NC_069662.1, forward strand.
CAGTCTACCTCTAGATTCCCGATTGTTCTGGCAGACAGGTGGGGTGGGGAATCCTGTCCACGCCCTGCTTGTGGGCTTTCTGGAGGCCTCTGGCTGGAAGAACGCAGCACTTAAGGGATCTCCAGGAAGGCAGATTTTTATGGCCAACTTCTTTTGGCCGGTTCTAAAAGCCTGTCTTAGAACAGAAGAAGACCAACCCTGCTGGATCAGGCCCCAGGCCTGTATAGTCCAGGATCCTGTTTCCCACCGTGGCCCCGCACCAGATGCCTCTGAGAAGCCCACAGGCGAGAGGTGAGGGCATGCCCCCTCTCCTGCTGTTGCTTCCCTGCAGCTGGGATTGAGAGGCGTCTGGCCTCTGAGGCTGGAGGTGGCCTTATAGCCCTCTTACTAGTAGCCTCCTGCCTTTGTCTAAGCCTCACTTAATGAGAGCATAAAAGGAGCCTCGTCTGCACTCCTCAACCTCCCACAGGAACCGAGGAGGCTGCCGGACACTGGGTCAGACTCTTGGCCCAGTATGGGCAACTCTACACTGACCGGCGGCGGCTTCTCCGAGGTGGCAGGCAGGAGCCTTTTCTCAGTCCTGCCTGGAGAGGCTGCCAGCGATGGGGCCTCCGGGGGCCTCCTGCCTTCCCAGCAGATGCTCGGCCGCTCAACTGGGGGCCCCTCCCATTGCTCCGGCTGGCCACGGCACCCACCTGGCCCTGGAGTCTGGGCCTGGCTGGCTCCAGAAATACCTGGAAGTTTTGCTAATCTAGATTCCGTGCAGGGAGGATGGGAAGGATTGTTACGGCAGCGTGGAAGCGGCCTGCCTGAGACGGAAAAGGGCTTTGGCCAGAATGCTGCCTTCAGAATGGCCACCTTCGCATCCCTTTCCCTTCTGCTCCGCTGGTGTTGGGGTCAGTCGCCCCATGGGGCAGCCACTGGGGAAGAGAGTGTTGGGATGACTGCCCTGGGTTTGGGGACGGCGTGGACACTAACCAAGTGCCTTTTATTTTAATTTATGCATGCATGCATATATGTATATGTATTTATACATACTTATATCCTGCTCTTCCTCTGAGGAGCTCAGAACAGTGTACGTGGTTATTTTTATCCTCACAACAACCCTGTGAGGTAGGGGTTAGGCTGAGAGATACATGACTGGCCCAGAGTCACCCAGTGAGATTCATGGTTGAATGGGGATTCGAACTCGGGTCTTCCTGGTCCTAGTCCAGCACTCTAACCACTACGCTATGCTGGCATGGCATGGCATTGCAATCCAGTTGGGGCGCTTCCTAGCTGAGCGGCGCTTTGAACTTGAATGGATGCTCTAACCACTTGAGTTTCCCTTTTAAATTTTTATTTTCCTCTGCCAGAGCCTTGGGAACTACTGGCATGGAATAGCCGCTTGGAGAGGTGGAGCCCATCACGAAATGGCCTCGTGGGGAGGGGGCACAAGTCTCAAAATGCCAGTGTGTCCAAAAACATGCAGGGGCAGATCAAGGGGTCTTAATATCGGAGCCCCTGAATTCCGGGAGAGTTTAGCTGCAGGGCAGGAGCAGGGAGCAAGAGCGGCTGTGAGCCGTGAATGGGAGAGGAGAAGCAAGCAGCCCTGAGCAGCACCCAAAGCGAGTGGGACGCAGGCTGGTGAGACCTTCTCGGCCAGCCCGTCTGACTTGCCGCATTGGCTGGGAGCGGGGAAGAAGCAAGCCCAGCTGCCCGGAGGGCTACTTTGGCTACCGAATGCCTGCCCCTGCGCTGGCTGTCTCTCCCTTGCCCAGCATCGCCTGTGCTGCAAACGGGAGCAGCCACTCTCCATGGCTTGAGCTCCTTTTACCTGGACAGGACGGAATGTTCATGTGCTCCCTCCCCCTGAGGCAGGGTCCCTTCCCCTGAGCAGGTGTTCAGGGCGCGGCAGGCTCCGCTAGCTCTTGCTTCTCAGTGGGTGTTCTTCTGTTGGCAGCCCCCTTTCCTCTCGCTCCAAATTGCAGTGACCCAGGGTCTGGATGGGGAAATGACCCCCTTCCCAGCAACACTACATGAGATGCAGGATGCTGGCTGATGCAGCAGGGCGCCCCCTGGTGTCCTGAGGAGCAGCTATCGGCTGCATCCAAATTGGTTGTCTGGAAAGACACTGCCGTGTCCGGGAGATGATGCTCCTTTGGACTGAACTCGTGACCAGAAATCGACCTTTTACATTGCAGCTTCCCATGGCTTCTGTTCAGTGCATCTAAAACATCTGCATCTCTCTCTCTCTCTGTTTAAGGGGAGCTGCTGATGCTGACCTCCTCTTAGATGTATGAAGTCCCTTCCTATAAAACTGCTTGGTTAGTTGGTGAGAGCGTTTTTGCTTAGGAAACCTCTCCTTCCCAATCCAAGAAAGTTGAAGGCAGCTTCCATAAGCTAAACAAATACAAATCAGACGACAACACACAATTAAAAGACACCATCATTAATATTGCTGTTGGTTAGGTGGCCTGGGGTGTTGTGGGAAGGGGGTTTCTCTCTCTTTCACGGCATTTAATAAATAAACACACACACACACACACACACTTTACTTTATTTCTATTCTGTGTAAACTGCTTTCAAAACTTTGGTTGAAAAGCAGTATATAAGCATTTGTAGTGGTGGATTTATTATAACTGGATTACTGGCTGGCCATACTCTTATGCACAGTTCCTTCTATAATTAAAACTAGAAACTGAAGTTTGTATTAAACATTCTGTAATTTTTTAAATTGTATGAACTTTTTCTTTTGTTATGACTTAAGAAACTAAATATTGCTGTTTGAACAACAAATATTTATATACTACTTTTCAACAAGAGTTTCCAAAGCAATTTACATAGAGAAATATTATTTATTTATTTATTTATTTATTTATTTATTTATTTATGCAAACACTAATTATAATAGCCTTGTTGATTAGAATAGTGCAAGTGAATATTGGTTATTGGCTTGATGTTGGGAGGTCTGGCGAGATCTGAAATGTGTGTGTCTTGTTTGTTTTACATGTTTGTCCTGATCTCACGTGGAGTTCATAGTGGGTTTCTGTACTGAAATCCTTGCATTCACTGAGTGTAAAGCTCTGCCTCCTGTGGTTTGCAACTCCCCATAGCTTGTGTTTAGCGAAAAGTTGCAAGCAAAACCTTGGATGCCCAGCAGAGCAGAGACCGCTTTGCAGTGAGGGGCTGCCACCTGCCCACAGGGAAGCCTAACAGGAGCCTGTTCAGTGCACCTTGGAGTCCCAATGTGCAGTCGTCTTCTTTCTTGACTCCTGGAGGAGGCCATAATTGGAGTCCTGCCACGAAAGCGGATTGCAGCAAAATCCAGGTCCTCAGAAAATGGGGTTGGAGTCATGGCTCCCCTGAGCTTTTCTCCTGCTGCTGGGTTTGCCTTTCTCAGCTGTCCCTCACCTTAAGAACAGCCCTGCTGGATCAGGCCCAAGGCCCATCTAGTCCAGCATCCTCTTTCACACCTTGTTTCTCCTTTCCAGATAGCCATGGTCTCACCAGTTTCCTGCCGACTATGCCAATTATGTTGTGAGCCAAGCCTGATTTGTACGCTATATATGCTCTGGAGCTAGCATAGAAAATTAGGCTTGTTTCACCAGTGTCACAAAGTGACCAGTTCTTGATACGGTGACCATGTATGATCTGGGCACAAGGGTAGAAGGAAACCAAACACTTACATGATTCAATGGGCTTTATTGAGTATAAAAGATTCTCAGAGCAATGGCATCGATCTGAGCAGGAAATAAAAACAATCAATCATAGCTACTAATAATAACAAAGCAGTGTTCCTAACTATCATGTGCGTGTGGATGCATGTATGGTCAGGATTAAATCTATCTAAAACCTAACATGAGTCAGAGATAGACGGAAAGAGGAAGGGTAAGGTAGGGAAGGCATTCAGGGCCGGGTGGCTGGGAGTCAGGAGTTAGTAGGGGTCTGAGCTGCTGGTGTCTGACCAGGAGAGGGATCTTGGGGTTGTGGTGGACAGCTCACTGAGATTGTTGACTCAATGTGCCGCAGCTGTGAAAAAGGCCAATTCCATGCTGGGGATCATTAGGAAGGGGATTGGAAATACAACTGCTAGTATTATAATGCCCTTATAAAAAACTATGGTGCGCCCACACCTGGAGTCCTGCATACAGTTCTGGTCACCACATCTTAAAAAGGACATTGTAGAACTGGAAAAGGTGCAGAAGAGGGCAACCAAGATGACCAGGGGCCTGGAGCACCTTCCTTAGGAGGCAAGGCTACAACACCTGGGGCTATTTAGTTTAGAAAAAAGATGACTGGAGAGGAGAGCTGGTCTTGTGGTAGCAAGCATGACTTGTCCCCATAGCTAAGCAGGGTCTGCCCTGGTTGCATCTGAATGGGAGACTTGATGTGTGAGCACTGCAAGATATTCCCCTCAGGGGATGAAGCCGCTCTGGGAAGAGCAGAAGGTTTCAAGTTCCCTCCCTGGCTTCTCCAAGATAGGGCTGAGAGAGATTCCTGCCTGCAACCTTGGAGAAGCCGCTGGCAGTCTGTGAAGACAATACTGAGCTTGATAGACCAATGGTCTGTCTCAGTATATGGCAGTTTCCTATGTTCCTATGACTGTGGGGAGACATGATAGAGGCCTATAAAATCCTGCATGGTGTGGAGAAAGTGGATAGAGAGAAATTCTTCTCCCTCTCACATCACACTAGAACCAGGGGTCATCCCATGAAATTGATTGCCGGGAAATTTAGGACCAGCAAACGGAAGTATTTTTTCACACAACTCATAATCCACTTGTGGAATTCTCTTCCACAAGATGTGGTGACAGCCAGCGATCTGGATGGCTTGAAGAGGGGTTTGGATAACTTCATGGAGGAGAGGTCTATCAACGGCTACTAGTCGGAGGGCTGTGGGCCACCTCCAGCCTCAAAGGCAGGATGCCTCTGAGTTCCAGTTGCAGGGGAGTAATGGCAGGAGAGAGGGCATGCCCTCAGCTCCTGCCTGTGGCTTCCAGCGGCATCTGGTGGGCCACTATGTGAAACAGAGCGTTGGACTAGATGGGCCTTGGGCCTGATCCAGCAGGGCTGTTCTTATGTTCTTGGGGGGAGGAGGAAGGGGAGCAAGGTGGTAGAAGCAGCAAAATTACCAAATCTTGGTGTGGAGCAGCAAATGTGCGTAGCTTGGGTCTGATGTTTGGGAGCATAGTTCAGGCAGGCCTCATGCATTCATGTTGGATATTGCTGGAGGTAGACAGAAACTACTCTGATCTCTAGCCCCAGGATAGGATCACCAATAACTTTTTGTCTAGGAAGAACTTTTGCTTCAGCTTTGCGGTTTTAGCAACAAGTTCAGGAATGAGTAGCTCTGCTTGTTGGACAAAGCTTACTGACTGGACATGTCTGAGGTGGCTTCTTTTATACAGGCAGGTTCTTTTGATCTGGCATAGAGTTCATTCAAGATGTTATGAGTCTCACAAGTGTCAATTGCTGCTATCCTCTAGATCCTGTCTCATGTCAATTATTGATCAGTTCAGGCTATCAGGTCAGTCCCAGGATAAAAGGATCCGAATTCCATCTCCCGTTGTCATTAGCTGTTGCCAGGAAGGAGCTGTTCTATTGACATTCCCAGAACAAATCTGCATCTCTGAAGTTGGCAGATTTGTGGCTTTTGTGTAACCAGAGGTGGGGGAGCCTCTGGCTCCAGAGATTGTTAGTATGTAAGTGAAGAGAAAATACTAAATCCTATATGTGAGAGACATCTGCTTAATTGCATGTGTATGTTCACATTTGCAACATCCTAAAGTGTTTGTCTGACAGTAGATAGTAAGATTCACAGATCAAGTGTCCCCAAATGCAAAAAGATTGTGAAGAGAGAAAATGCAAGCTGATCTCAGGCATTCTTTAGAGTCATAAAACCTCAGAAGGAAGAAAACACAGGCCAGGAATACCGTTGTAAATACTGATGCAGAAGAAATGCGAGCTTATCCCTTGTGTGTCTCAAGGCTGCAAAACCTTGGACAGAGGACAAGCCGTTCTTGCCCTTCTCATATGATAGTTTAGTCCACTCAGAGTTCAGGCATCAATTGATTTCTTACTAAACTAGAATCAGACACAGGGCTTGATTTCACATAATTCTGGATTGGTAACTCTGGGTCCAATGTGGTAACCAGGGTGGCCACAACACTTTGCAGTGATGGGCTGGCCCCTGCCCCCCCCCCCCCCAGGGAAGCCTAACAGCTGCCTGCTCAGTGCAGTGTGGAGACCCAGTGTGTGCAGTCCTCCTCGTCTTCTCCCTTAACTCCTGGAGGAGGCCACAAGGATCTGCTGGTCTAGGCTAGTTGGCTTCCTTATTATATTTGACTTGATGTGGGGGGGGGGGTGGTTGTGTGACTTCTCTCCCCCCCCCACCGCCCTGCCCACGACTCCTTTTCAAACCCAAGCCCTGATCCCTTTGCTAAAATAAACCCCCTTTTGACTTGGTAACACCTGGTCTGTGTCTAGTGTGGCAAACCCTAAAACTCTCCACGGCCGAGCTGTTTGGGGCACATGGTAGTAGTAGTAGTAAAAAGGGTGGGGGGTCTCTGGGGCTAGCCATCTTGCCCTGTCAGGAGGGCCATTGCAGCTCCCATGCAGATCCACACCGGCCAGTCTCGGCAATGCTGCTACCCTTTTCAAATGGGGGCTCCTTTATGCTTAAGGGCGGGGGGTGGGGGCAGCTGCCCCAGTTTGTCCCAGAGTAGCGCCCCTCCCAGTGGCTGCTGCTGGGGCCTCCCTCTGGTGCAGCGTGTATTGTGAGCCCCTTTGGGACAGGGAGCGGCTGTCTTGTCTTGTCTTGCTGGGCAAACCTCTGAGCACTTCTTCTTCTTCTTCTTCTTCTTCTCCTTGCTGGCAAGCAGGGTGCAAATGTTCCCGGTAAGGAACTCTGGTGTTCCCAGGCCCTTTGCTGGGTCCCGGATCGGGAGGTCTGAATGGAAACTTAAAGCAGATCTGCCAGGTCAGACCAAAGGCCCGCGCAGTCCAGCGCCGTCGTCTTCTTTCCAGCCGTGGCCAACCAGACACCTCGGCGAAATCCACAAGCTGGGCAGGGAGGCCAGAGCCCCCCCCCGCCCCCCCCCCCGCGCTGTTGCTTCCCAGCAGCTGGTATCCAGTAGCCGGATGCCTCTGGAGACGGCAGCTCTCCAGGCCGCTCTCCTGACTTGACTAGTAGCCCTGGGTCACTGGCCTCTTCCGACAGGGATGGGGCCACATCTCCCGCCGTGGTGGCAGCAGAGCGAGCGTCTGCTTTGCAGGCAGGAGGTCCCAGGTTTCCTTCCTGGCAGAGACTCCTGCCTGCCACTCTGGGCAGTGGCTGCTGCTGCCAGCCAGTGCAGAGCAGGGACCCACCAACTTAGGCTTAGCTCACTAGCCAGCCACGGCTTGTGGTCGCCCCCGATCCCCCCTCTTCCCTCGGGTCCTCTTCTGGCACACGGGCCGAGGGCTTAGGAGACAGGCGGGGGGGGGGGGGCGCGTGCTCTCCAGCTGCTCAGGAAGGATCTCTGCTGTCTTTCCAAAAGGGCCGCGGGAATCAGACCTCGGGGTGTGTGTGTGTGTGTGATCTGTGTGGTGCTGCTGGGTGTCCTGCTTGCCGGAAGGTTCCTCCTCCTCCTCCTCCTTCCATGAATTTCTCGTCTCCTTTTAGAGCCATCCCAGTCAGTGGCTGTAGTGGCACCTTTGAGCCGTGAGTTTCCGAAACCTACCAAGTGCCGAAGCAGGGCTCTTCTGGGTCACTTTCTTCTGCCCGTGTGAACAGGCGATGACCATGATCTCTCTCTGACCCTACAGATGTCTTGCCCACGACCCACAGCAGGGAGGGAGGTCCTGCTGAAGAAGAAGACGAAGAAGCAGCAGCAGCTGCCGAGAAGCCAAGCAGGGCCCCAGAGAAGTCTGCAGAAAGAGGCAGTGCTTTCCAGCGGGCCGAAAGGAGGCGGAACTTCCCCCGGTGGCGGAAAGCGCGGGAGACCCAGCAAAGGCCAGCCGGGGCTGCCCGGGAGGCGGCGGCGGCGGCAGAAGTCTCCTCGGGCGGGCGAGCGCTTGGCGGGGCCGGCAGGCGAGGAGAGACCGCGCTGGGGGAGGAGCTGTGCGAGAACATGGCGGCCTCCCGGCTGGGCGAGGGCGGAGCGAAGGCCGGGGGGAGCCGGAGGGGGTGCCCGGCGGAAGCCGAGTTTGCGTGCCAGGAGTGCGGGAAGTCCTTTGCCTGGCGGTCGTCCCTCAACATCCACCAGCGCATCCACACGGGGGAGAAGCCCTTCAAGTGCAAGACCTGCGGCCGGCGCTTCAGCCAGAAGCCCAACCTGCTGTGCCACCAGCGCAACCACACGGGGGAGCGGCCCTTCAAGTGCCCCCGCTGCGAGCGCAGCTTCCGGCAGAAGCAGCACCTGGCCAAGCACCAGCGGACTCACGCCCGGGCCCGGCCCAGCCCCCACGCCTGCCCCGAGTGCCAGCGCGGCTTCAGCAACAAGGCCGTCCTGCGGCTCCACCGCCGGGGCCACGCCCACCACCGCCAGCTCGTCTTCCACGAGCTCAAGAAGGCCTACAAGGAGACGGTGGCCCGCCAGCGGGAGGAGGCCCGGGCCGGCCTCGGCTGGGTGGCTCGGCCCAAGGGCCGGCGCCGCGGGGTGAAGAAGTTCATCTGCAGCGAGTGCGGGAAAGGCTTCACCTGGTGGTCGTCCCTCAGCATCCACCAGCGCATCCACACCGGGGAGAAGCCGTTCCCCTGCACCGAGTGTGGGAAAAGCTTCACGCAGAAGCCCAACCTCCTGCGGCACCTCCGTTACCACAGCGGCGAGAGGCCTCACTCCTGCTCGGAGTGTGGGAAAGGCTTCACCCAGAAACAGCACCTGGTGAAGCACCAGCGCACGCACCTGGCGGAGAAGGGCTTCCAGTGCCACGCCTGTGGGCAGACCTTCCCCACCAAGGGAGCGCTTACGGTGCACCAGAGGTCCGGCCACGTTGGGATAGACTTCCTGGCCACGGGCATCGTGGAGGAGGACGAGGAGGAGGAGGAGGGTCGCCTCTCGCTTGGCCAGCAGGAGAGCCTGGAGGCCGTGGTGGACTCCCTCATGTCCAGCAGCCCAGACATCTTCCAGCCTCCGGACCTCTTGAGCCAGCAGAACGAGGTGGATGGCCAGCCGGTCCTGATTGTGGAGCCCGGCACCCGGCCGCTGGCCCTGTCCCAGACCAAGAAGGGGGTCTTCTGGAAGCCAGAGCTCCCCAAGCCGCCTGCCCCGGAGCAGAAGCAGTATATCTGCAACGAGTGTGGGAAAGGCTTTGTCTCCTGGTCGGCTCTGACCATCCACCAGCGGATCCACACGGGCGAGAGGCCCTACCAGTGTGGCGAGTGCGGGAAGAGCTTCAGCCAGAAGCCCAACCTGGTGCGGCACCAGCGCTACCACACGGGGGAGAAGCCTTACCCCTGCCCCCAGTGCGGGAAGTGCTTTGTCCAGAAGCACCACCTCACGAAGCACCAGCGGGTGCACAAGAAGGAGGTGCCGCTGCCGCCGCCTGCCACGCCCGCTGTGCCCATGGAGGCCCTCTAGGGCCCGCTGGGTGCCACTGTGTCTGGGGAGGACGGGGGCCAAGCTTTGCCTTTGGGTAGCCCGTCTAGGGGACTAGCCCGTCTGCCCCTCTCTCCCTGGAGAAGTCGCACCTGGGGTTCTCTAGGGCCAGCCCGGGCCCCTTCTGGCCTTCACGGTGTGCAGCCGTGGGATGCTGTGACGGGAAGACTGCAGGGTTGTCGCTCCAGGTGGGCGGGCTGGCTGGGGCTTCTGGCAACCTTCCCTTTGCTGAACTAGGTCAAGGCCCTCGCCTTGGCACCAGGACTGGCACAGCAGCTCCCCTGAGGGTTCTTCCCCGTTACCCGTGATGCCCAGCGGACTGGCCCTCCGTACTCCTCACGGAGTCCCAAGCTCCCCATCTTGCCGCCAGGGCCCCAAGGAGAGCCACGCCCAGAGTCCGTGAGTGGCTGTGTTTTCCTTATAAGCCTTCGATCGGATTCACATGGGGCACCGCCGGGGTTGTGCCCCCCCGTCTTCTGTAATGTGTGAAGCAGCACCAAAGTGCATTGAAGGTGGGGGTGTTTCACCTGAGAGCTGTGCTGGACCTTGAAATGTCCGGGGCGGGGGGAGAGCTCAATTACAACATCCAGGCAATGTGTACCTCTCCTGGTTTTGTGTTCTCCGCTGCCCGTGGTTGTCAGTCCTGTTGCCAGGACTCTGTAGGCTAGTCCACACGGCCGTTCGACCTGGCGCAGGAGCGGGGCGCAGCCATCCAGAGTGGGAGGGAGCACTCCTGGACTTCTTGTAGTAGAATCCCACCTGGGACAGGTGAGCTGGACGTGGTGGTGTGCTCCTCGCCTCTCCAAGTGGCAGGGAGTCGCAGCAAGAGCAGGGCAGCCTGTCTTGGGCTCCCCTTTGGCTGAGAGAGTAGCGGAGACTTCAGGAACATTTTTTTCATTCACCTGCAGCCAGGCAGAGCCAAAGTGAAGGCGACTGGCGTGTGCTCTGCGGTCCCGCTTGCACCAGGGGGGGTCTTTCGCCGACGGTTGGCGCCTTCTCGGCTTCTAGCCCTCTTCACATGTTGCACAGCAAGCATGCTACACAAGTGGAGCATCTAAAAGGGGGCCGAAGGAGCCCGCCCCCGCCAGCGCCCCACTCACGGCCAGAGGCCTTTCCATCCATGGGGGCAGACACTTTGTGGCATCGTGATGAGAGTGTTGGACTAGGGCCAGGGGGACCCACGTTCAAATCCCCATTCAGTCATGAGGCTCACGTACGTGTGTGTGTGTGTGTGTGTGTGTGTGTGTGTGTGTGTGGGCGCACATGTGCACCTCACCCACTCCAGCTTGTTGGCATAAACAGGACCATGTAGCCCCACTCTGGGCTCCTTGGCAGAGAGTTGGCTAGAACGTAAAAATAAAATAAAAACTGTGACCTGACAGGGATGACACTTTGGTTTTAGATGCAGAGCTGGTCTGGTGGCAGCAAGCATGAATGGTCCCCTTTGCTAAGCAGGGTCCACCCTGGTTTGCATTTGAATGGGAGAGTACATGTGTGAGCACTGGAAGATATTCCCCTTGGGGGAGGGGGGAAGAACGCCTGCCTGCCTGCCTGTCTCTCCCGCACCCACCCATTACCACAAGAAACCGCAGGGGTCAGCACACCCGCAGTGCAATGGGTGAGCCTCACCCTGGTAGGGCTGAGAGAGAGTCCTGCCTGCAACCTTGGAGAAGCTGCTGCCAGTCTGGGCAGACAAGACTGAGCGGGATGGACCAAGGTCGCCTCTGTCCCTCGATGCTCTACTCCACTGCTGCGCCTCTTGCTCCCTTGTCGCTTCAGGCTCAGTGGCTGCGACCAGCTCCTTCCCCTGAGGTGGGTGGGGTGTCTCTGGCTTCCCAATCCAAACATTCAGAGCAGCTGAGGAGGAGATAGCTGGGGGTGGCCAGAGGCCACCAGCCAGGCCCTTGGGAAACGCGGACCTTCTTGGGCTGGATCCCCAGCTCTGAGCAGGCGTGGCTTGGGGGCACCAGAGCCCCCTTGCCTGAGCAGCTTAGCAGGCCTGTGGGGCAACTGGGGTCACGTGTCCCACCCATCCCTCCCGCGAGAAATGGTTGTTCTTGGCCAGGGATGGCCAAGAAAAGCCTCCCCAGCTGGTTTTGGACTACAAGGCCCATTATCCCCAGCCACCACCACTGCTGCTGGGGATGATGGGCTATGTAGTCCAACAGCTGGCGAGCCAAGGTTAGGGTTGGGGTTCTACCTCTGTATTCTCGGCCCTGGCCGGGCCAGAAGAGGGGAGCTGCCAAGATGGGCCGGAAGCCTCTCTTGGGGTGCCTTTTCCTGCCTCCCCCACTTCAGCCGGCAGGAAAGGGGAGCCTGATTGGGAGCTGGGTGACTGAGGTGTTTGCATTAAGTTGGCGGGGGGCGGGAGGCATCTTTACGCTTAGTTCTCCAACTGGGGTCCCCAGCTGTTGTTAGAAGACAACTCCTCCTGTCATCTCAAAGGCCACATTGGCTGGAGATGATGGGAGTTGTAGTCCTGCAGGTGGGGAGCCCCTCTGAGCTAGACCGCTCCGCTTAAGCACTCCTGGCTGACAAAAAGCCCCCCCTGCCCCTGCCATTAAACAAGCAATAGCATGTTTTTAAATCTACAACACTTTTTTTTTAAAATAGCTGGTTTTCCATGGGACGGGGACCACCACCCTGTAGGGGCTGGAACAGGTTAGAACTCCAGTGCACAGTCCTGGGGGTGGGGGTGGGGGGCGGAAGTCAGCCCTTTCACGCGGAGGTTTCCTGGGAGCAGCAAGCCGAAGTGTGGCGGAGGCCTCTTGCCAGCCAGCCAGTCCCAGGAGGAGGGTCGCTCACGCTCTCGCAGCCCAGAGCAAAGAGGGCTTGACCCCAGGACTCCGCTTCGTGGGGGAGAAAATGGAGTGAAATTGACTACAGAGAACATAAAAGCAAAAGGGTTCTACATGACAAGCGTAACCCCTGCAGACAGAGCACCTGCAGGCGAGGACTGGGTTGCTCCCCTCACTCACAGCCCCCCTCGCCTCAGAGGTCGCCCCACCCTCACCCGAGCCCCACTCCTGCTCCTCCCCACAGAAGCAGCAGCCGTGGCTGACCGGGCCCTGACAGGCTCGCGGGCCCATCGCTTGCTCTCCCTCCTTCCTCTCTCCTCCGCTGGATCTTCCCTCCTTTCTTTCTCTCCCTGCCTGAGTCAACAGCTCTTGTTCATCTTGTTTCCTCCTCTAACCTCCGTCTCTTGGAGGGGCTCTTTTCTCCCTCAGGACCCCTCTCTTTGCAGACCTCTCTGCCCGCTCTCCTTTTATATATGTAGGTTCCTCTGCAATCAAGAGCATCTTCCGACCAGTGACAGTTGCATTCCAACTGACCTTAACCACCACAGGCTCCTCCCCATATCTGCATATGGAATCCTTACTGCCCAATCACCACGGTGCTTCTGCTCTCACAGGCTCCTCCTCCCTATCTGCATATGGAATTCCCACGGCCCAATCAGCTGCTTCTGCTTGCGAATTCTCACAGGAGCTGCCACACATGGGATTAGCCACGGGGATGCCTTAGAGAATTATATATAGACTAGCCGACCCCTAACCCTAACCCTAACCCGCACAGGGTCGGCTAGTCTATATATAACACCTGTGCGCTCTTGGGGGCCGGCGGTTACCTCTTCCCCCAGTCTCCACTTCCAGGCCCAGCCACCTCTCCTCCCCACCGCCACTTCTGCCCCCCCTTCCTCCCCACTTCGGCCAGCCCGGCCTCTCCGCTGCCTCGCAGCTGCCGGGTCCAGCCAGCGGTGCTCTGCCTCGCTGCGGCTGGGCCCACCGCTGCTGCTGCTTGTTGCTGCTGTTTGCTTCCGCGGCCACCGGCCAGGCCCTCTGCCGCTTGCCTCCACGGCCACTGGGCCCGCCACCGCAGCCAGGCCCCCTGCCACCTCTGGCCTCCCCGGCCATGCCTGCTGCCGCCTCTGGTCTCTTGGTTGTGCCGGCACCCAGCCAATCAGCTGGGGTGCCGGGACGCACATTCGAAGGCACACCCAGGAGAATTATATAGATAGGTAGAAGATGCCTTGTCTCCATTGAGCCAGCTGACCAGATTTGCAGTCTCCATCCTCTGACACTCAAAGGCCTGGAGAACTGCTGCAGAGAAGCCCAGGCAACCCCAGGAGCTCCCAGCAGAGGACAGCAGAAGCTGATAAAGCCGCCTTCAGCCTGCTGCCCTCCAGCGAGAACCCTTCCCTTCCCCTTTCCAGCAAGCTGGCCTTAACCATTGTGCCTGCTGCACTTCTCAGCTGACCCTCCTACTATGTTCAGAGTGACTAAGCTCTGTGTCTGCAGAAGTTCCTGGAAAGCCAGATCTCCTTCTTACTCACTCTCACCCCTGCCCCCAACCTGCCATCCTTCTTCTTGAGCCAGTGGCCATCCAGCCTCCCCCATTTGTGGCTTTGGGCGAATGGCTGGGCCTCCATCTGCGCAAGGGGAAATGCCACGATAGCCCTCGCTGTGTTTGTTTATTTATTTAAAAGAGCTTAAGTGCTTTTGTGGACAGAACCACATCAATTCAACAGTAAAAGTGGCAGAATAATAAATGGTTAAGAGGTTTAATGTAAACAATACCATTCAAGCTCAAAACAGCAGCAGCAGCAGCAGCGTTTTCGTTTCAAAATGTGAAGACTGCTGAACACTTTTGTGCTGAGGTGATGGAGGCAGCAGGCAACGTCCCATCAGCCCCCAACTGAGGAGGCCTGGATCTGCTGCATCTTTTGCTGGATGCACCGCCCCCCGCCCGCCCCCCCCGCCGCCATGCAAGGGAGATCCAAGGCATGGAGATCTCACATACTGTCCACTGCAGGGTTTGCTGTGAGGGTGCCCTCTTGAGTGTCGATTGGGGGCTTCAGCCTGGTAAAAAGCTCCTGCCTGCTGGAGGATGTTGCGTTGTGTACTTCGAATACAGACCCAGTCCAGTTGATGGGCTAATGGGCACGATTCAAAGAGCCAGTGATGATGACAACCCATAATATGGAAAGCTCTTTGCCCCCAACAAATTCCCACCTACAGTGAGATCTCTGGCTGAAGGAGTAGAGTGTGGACAGAGGGAAATTTTTCTCCCTCTCGCACAACACTAGAACCAGGGGCCATCCCATGAAACGGAAGGCTGGGAAATTTAGGACTGACAAAAGGAAGTATTTTTTCTCACAGCACATGATTAATCTATGGAATTCTCTGCCACTGGATATAGAGATGGCCACTAGCTTGAATGGCTTTAAAAGGAGCTTAGACAAATTCATGGAGGACATGTCTATCAGTGGCTACTAGCGCTGATGGCTATAGGCCACCTCCAGCCTCAGGGGCAAGATGCCTCTCAATACCAGTGGCAGGGGAGCAACAGCAGGAGGGAGGGCCTGCCCTCACCTCCTGCTTGCGGGCTTCGCAGAGGCATCTGGTGGGCCACTGTGGGGAATGGGATGCTAGATGGGCCTTGGGCCAGCAGGGCTGTTCTTATGTGCCCTGCTTCCGTCCCGTCCCCTCTCCCGGGAGATAAAGCCTGCAGGGGAATAGAGGAGGCATCCATCCCTTCCTTGGCCATTTCCTTTCCAAGCAGCGCTGCCAAAGCCTCCGATTGCAAAACGCCGGCCAACAAGCAGAGGCTCATAAAAAGTGTGTCACGTCTGGCAATGGATTTTTTTTTTAAAAAATGGCTTTACATCAGCACATTAATGATGACATCCACTTTATGGCTCGGTGTGAGCAGCCTGGGGTGCCGTTTGGGCCAGAATGGCAAGTCCTGCGTTTTAAGAAGCGACCACCCACCCCGACACACGCTCCGTGCCACGTTTGCAGCAGATCACTGTGGCAGGCATGCAGCTGGCTCAGCCAAGGAGAAGCAGGCACCAGCCCAGTGGAGGAGCCGCACACCTTGCTGGATTCTAGTGGGGGGAGGAGGAGGCGGAGTCCCCCCCGGACGGGACTCCCACCTCTAGCGCTTGTCCCCAGCATTTGGTATGTGCAGGTACACTGCCTGTGGCTATGGAGGTTCTGCATATGTCCCAAGGTGGCTAATAGGGTGGATCCTCCACAAAGGACAGGACTTCCCTGCCAAGCTAAACTGGATGAAGGGTTATGGTTCACTGCAAAGGGCCCTGGGAAGTGTAGTTCCATTCCTTGCAGGAAGTGTAGTGCAGAGAATGCTCTGTTCCCTCAGAAAACTACGCTTCCCAGAGGGCACCTTGGAAAGAAGGCGAATGTGATGACTCAATCTCAGAGTGGTCCTTTACCCAGAGAAAGGCCACTGAACGGACTTAAGGGCATTTGAAAAAACGAGCATTGGAATGAAAGGCCTTTTCGTTTTCTCCGAGTGTGTCAGCAACAGATAAAGAAAAAGGTGAAGATGTCAGCCATACAGCGGACTTACAAACCTCCTGCCTAAAAGATCTGAGTGTTGAGAAGTTGAAGCGGAGTGTGGGGGGAGGCGAGGAAAGCGAAGGGTGGCAAGATCCATTTTCCCATTTCTCTGTGATGAGCGACTTCACTGGCCAAAGCTCTTATGGAGTGAGGAGGAGAAGCGCAAGTGAAGCCACTGCTGACCTCCTGAAGGAAAGGGAGCCATGTGTGAATAGTGCAATTTCCTTGTATTAATCCCAGGGGTGGTCTCCTCTGGACAGTCAGTCTTCTGACAAGGCTATAGGCCATATCCCAGAGAACACTGAGGAACAGAGGAAGCTGCCATATACTGAGTCTGACCACTGGTCCATCTAGATCCGTATTGCCAACTCTGACTGGCAGAGTAGCTTCTCCAAAGTTGCAGGCAGCCCCAGGGAGGGAACTTGGAAGAGCCTTCTGCATGCAAGCCTGCAGGAGCTCTTCCCAGAGCAGCCCCATCCCAGAAGGGGAAGATCGTACAGGGGGGCTCCCACGCGACTCCCAAGACAGGTTCTTGGGCCAGGGTGGGGGTCTTGGTGGGTGGACAGCTGGGTGCCAGGGAGACCACCCGCCTGCCTGCCTCTGCCCTGACTTGTTTGGGCCAAGAATTAGCTTTAGAGATCCGGGTCTGGAACACCCAGGGAGTCAGGATGCGGAGCTCAGTGAAGTGAGTGGCAGCTGCTGGGTTGGGGCCAGAGTCTGGCTTTGCCTGGCATGTCAGGGTAGAGCCAGATGGATGAAGTGAGGTGGAGGAAGGACGAGGCCAGGTGGAGGTTCCTGGGCAGGGGCTGCAGCTCAGTGGCTGAGCTGACGCTTTCCATGCATGAGCCCCCCCTCACAATGTGCCCCCCCCCGGTGCTAAGCCCTGGTTCCAACACGCACACAGGTAGCAAGGCGGGCCATGACCTCCGCCCAAGAGACTGCCAAGCGGTGCTGCTGCCAGTCAGAGCCGACAAGGGTGGCCTAGCCCTAGAGGGACCAAGGGTCTGACTCCGCAAGGCAGCTTCGTCCCCACCCACCTGGTTCTGTCCTCTCACCCAGAGACTTCCTCAGAGAGAAAGACAGGAGGACCCTGAAACGTCCGGCCAGCTCCCCGGACTGGGGAAAGGGTTCCAAATGCAAACCACCTGGCAGAAGGCTGGCTGCTGCCAATGAAGCGCGGGCGGGGCCCATGGGCAGAGTGCGGCTCCACAGTCGTCGTCCCCCTCCCCACGCCCCGCCCCCCCCCCCGAGAGGCCCTCTTTATTCTGTCGGCTGAGGCTGAGAGATGACAAGGGACTCGCCCAAGGCCAGGCACGGGGGAGGAAACAAAGCCCACATCCGTAGGACTGGACTGGACTGTACCACTTAAGGGGGGGGGGCGAGATTTCAATACTCCCGATTCTTTAAAGCAAAACATTCTCTGCCTATTCAAAACTAGCAGGGAAAGGTGTTAATGGAACTAGCAATCAAAACATACATTGCCTCCAAGGACATGCACATATGTTTTCTACATCTTGTATGTTTTCACTGGTACTAAAAATAAAAACCAGAATGTCAACAATGAACGTGCACGCTTAAGATCCTGAGCTCCTCCGGCTCTGAAATCCGAAGAGACGCTCTCCACCTTTTGCACGGAGAGATGCGTGTCCAGGATTCCTTGCACTGTCCCACCCGCCACCCTCTGTGACCCTGCAAGGGACCCCGGGTGCAACTGTTGCCTCGTGCAGTGTTTGGGGGGCCGCGAAAATCAGGACAAAACAAAGAAAGCGGTTCTTCATGGAATGCATAATTCATGTACGGAACTCCCCGCCACACGAGGTGGCGACTGCCACTAGCTTGGACGGCTGAAAAGGGGGATTAAGAAGAGCAGGAGAGCGAGGGATCTCTCAGGGGTTATTAGTCACGAGGGCTACATGGAGACTGTCCCTGAAGATCCCGGTGCCAAGGGCAGATGAAGGCTCTTGCCCGCCTCAGGGCCTGCTCGTGAATGCCCGCAGCCCTCTGCTAGCCCACTGCACAGAACAGGAGGCAGGACTAGGCGGGCCCACGTGAGTCTGATTCATCCGGGCCTTTCTTCCTTAGGCGCTTGTGGACTAGCTGCTTCGTGCAGCGTTTTGTCGCCCCGGCTCCCCGTTCCCACTTTCTCAAAGGAGGAAGGTGGGCGGTGGCTGTTGCGGGCCCATCCTCCAGGGCCGCAAGCTTCCGGGCCTTCACAGAGCTCTTGGGCAGGCAAATTCGCAGGGAGGGAGGACGCCCCAAAACGAAACAACTCCCAGACACAGGAAGCGGCCGAGATCCAGGCGGCGGCGGCGGCGCGTCGCTTTGCCGAAGAGGCGTTCTGCTGCCGCCGCCGCCGCTTCTCCCTCTCCTGCTGCAGGAAGCGGCGGCGCCTCCTCTCCGGGCTGCTGCGCTGGGATGCCTCGCCACAAGCCCCGCGCGGGGCTGCCGCTGCGGGGAACAGAAGCTCGCCAGCAGCCGGAGGAGGAGGAGGAAGAAGAGGAGGAGGCGGAGGCTGCTGCTGCCGCTGCTGCGAAAGGTAAGTTGCTGCGAAAGGGCCGGCTCCCTCCCCCCGCCGCGGGGCCCGATCCTGCCCGCAGTGCCTCGTGCAAGGCCAGCTGGAGGGAGCGGGAAGGAGCCGCCTCCGGCTGCATGCACGCAGCAGGCGGGAGCGGACCCAAGCGAGGACCACGCGCCCAGGCACCAAAGGGAGGGGGAAGGCGGGGGGAAGCCCCCTCCCCCCCCGGAGCGGCTGCGCCTTGAGCGCAGCAAACCCTGCAACCGTGTGAATGGGTTGGGGGTGGGATCTGGAGTAGGAGGAAGGCAAGCGGGGTGGGGGGTGCGCGGAGGAGGAGGAGGAGGAGAAGAAGCGCAGCAGCAGCAGCAGCAGCAGCGCGCATCCCCCCGCCCTCGGGCCAGCTGGAAGCGAGGCCCCGTCCTAGCCCGCCTGCGTGCTTTTTGGGCCTGGCTGCGCGCACGTGGCTCGCTGCGCCTGGAGGCGCCCCAGGCTGGGTGGGCTCAGAAGCGGGCAGGGAAGGCGGATGCCGCTGGGGATCCGGGTCCCCTCCTGCCCCTGCCCCACAGACCCCTCCTCCTCCGATCAGCGAGGCAGGGAGAAGGCGGAGCGGTCCATGGGCACGGGGCCTGCGGGACGTTCTGCCACTGACGCCACGCCTGACCTTGGCCAGCTCTCCTTGCCCCTTAGTGCCGCAGACTCCTTGGCGGAGGGGGACAGTTGTGCTCAGCGGGTGGCCATCTTCACCCCCTCCCAATCTGGGCATTCTCTGAGCCCCTCCCTTGTTTCAGAATTTGCAAGACATGAAGCGGGGGGGGCGGGGCGGCGGTGCTCCATAATTCTTGCCTGCTGGGTTGTGGTGGTCATGGGTAGGGGCTGGGGGGTATGAGGGGCGGCAGGACCGGGCGGCGCCTTCCTTTTCCTCCTGAGCTGCTCTGCAGAAAGGCTGAGCAGATGTGTCGGCACGTGGGGTGGGGTCAGAAGGCCTGAGGTGGCCTTGCCTAGCGGGCTGAAGGGTTCTCCCGTGACCCCCCCCCACTACAGCTCCAACAATGCAGCACTTCCAAAGCCCATAGCACAGGTAGTGCTTCTGGCCAGTTGCATGCCTTGCAGGCTGATATTCTGACTTTCACGGAATACTGCATAGGTTGTTTTGATAACATTTGTGTATTAATAGTTTCATGTTGGTGGTTTTGCATATTATATATCCCTGGATGTATTTTGATTGTTTTTCCATATTTTATTAGTACTCGGTCTTGGACTCCTCCCCCCAGTTGCATGCTGGGGCTTGTAGTTTTCTGGGGGCTGTGCCTCCAAGGTGAGGCGGAGATTTTGCTGATGTCATCGACCCCTTTGGGGGATGAGAGCTAAACCAGGCCGGGATCTTGTCTGGGCAGCTCCTTCCTTCATGAGGAAGTTTGCGGCTCTGACTCAAGCTCTGTGTGTGTGTTTGTGTGTGCGCGCGCCTCCAGTAAGGCTGACGTGCAAACCTGGCCTGGGCTTCCTGCAGCAGAAACAGCGCCTGCCCGTGTGCAGAGAGGAGGCGCCGGGTAACCAGGTAGACACTCTCCATGCTCCCAGTGTGTTCTCCCTGGGGAAGAACACACGTCCCAAAACGCATGTCTTCCGAGGGTCTGGTGGAGTTTGCAGAACCGTCCCGTTGAATGCATCTGGAATAGCTGTCCCAAAATTGTTAGTGCAGATTAGAATCCCTGGAGGAGGAATAGGCTTGTGTGAGGAGCTCAGATTCAGTGGAAGAGGTCCCACTTTGCATGAAGAAGGCCCCCGGGTCTGCCTTGGGCAGTGCCGAGGAACGTCGGAAGCTGCCATATACTGAGTCAGACCCTTGGTCCATCTAGCTCAGTATTTTCTACACAGACCGGCAGTGGCTTCTCCCAGGTTGCAGGCAGGATTCTCTCTGAGCTCTATCTTGGAGATGCTGCCAGGGAGAGAACTTGGAACCTA
This sequence comes from Hemicordylus capensis, assembly GCF_027244095.1. Taxonomy (NCBI): domain Eukaryota; kingdom Metazoa; phylum Chordata; class Lepidosauria; order Squamata; family Cordylidae; genus Hemicordylus; species Hemicordylus capensis. The sequence goes on from NC_069662.1 coordinate 170,133,510, forward strand.
GATGCTCTTCCTAGAGTGGCTCCATCCTCTAAGGGGAGTGCTCGCACTTCTAGTCTCCCCTTCATATGCAACCAGGGCAGACCCTGCTTAGCTAAGGGGACTGTTCATGCTTGCGACCAGCTCTGCTCCCCAGTAGCTCCAAGTAGGACTGAGGAATCCTGGGGAGCTGCTGCCAGTCTGTGTTGGCAATACTGAGCTAGAAGGACCAATGGTCTGACTCAGCGCACAGAAGCTTCCTAGGTTCACCCTCCACGATGAGCCCATGAAGGAGAAGGCGAGTGCTGCTCTGCTCACCCTCTGTACGGCTTCGTCGTGGTGCCTTCAGATGTTGCTTCTGGCACAGTCAGGCTGGTCACGCTTCCGCCCGCCTGACTGTGAGTCGAGCGGCGGGTGGGTTGACGGCAGGGAGAGGGTGAGGCGTCAGTGTGGCGGGACCTTCTGCTTGCACCCACTTTCCTGCAAGACTCCCCCCTGCGGCCTGGGGCAGGCCGGGGTTAAAGCCTGGATTCCTAAAGTTGTGCACAACCGGGAGTGAAGGGGAAGGGGAGGCCTGTCCGGAGAACACACCAGAGCCCCCTTCACACTCGGTCGAAGCCTGCAGCACCTTGGCCGGAAGTCCCGCCCCAGCCCTGTCAGTCACCCCAGTCGGCGCCCTACGGGTCCGCGTCTGCCAATCACAGAAGCGCCCGCCTCTCCACATGCCCGCCACTCTGACCGTGAGTGGGGCGCTGACAGGGATGACTGTTGGGGCCGGTTTGAGGGGCTCTGCGCCAGGGTTTCTTAACCTTCGGCCCCCCAGGTATCGATGGACTTCAACTCCCATCATCCCCAGCCACAATGGACATGGCTGGGGATGATGGGAGTTGTAGTCCATCAACATCTGGGGGCCCAAGGTTAAGAAACCCTGCTCTACACGGGTCCACTGTCTCTCCTTCGATATCATGGGAGGAGGGCTAAAGTTTCTCCATGTCTTCCAAAGGAGGGGTCTTCTTCGGGCCCCGCTCATGGGCTCCCGGTCAGCCACTGTGAGGAGCAGGGTGTTGGGCCCACTTGGGGCTCATCCAGCTGGCCTCTGCCGGTGCTCTGGGGCTGAGCGGCCTTGTCTGTGTTTCTCTCCACCATAAGAGCAGCCCAGCTGGATCAGGCCCTGCAAGGAGGCCTATCTAGTCCAGCCTCCTGTTTCGCACAGTGGCCCACCAGATGCCGCTGGGAGCCACAGGCAGGAATTGAAAGGGGCTGCCTGCCCTCCCTCCTGCTGTTACTCCCCTGCAAGTGGTACTCAGAGGCATCTTGCCTCTGAGGCTGGACCCCCCCCCGCAAAGTAGATAGCCAGCCCCAAACCCCTCCACAGATCCTGCCATTGGGGTGATTTGCATTGTATGGTCCCCACTTTAGTCTGCCTCCTAAATCCAGATTTTTCTGGCCAGCTGCTGCTGCTGTGGGTTTTCCTTGTGCCCACAAGGGCTAAGCGGAGCATTGTGGTTTTGATGATCAATGAAGTGGTTGGGGTGCTGAATTCTCTGCCCTGTTTTATCGTTAGGAACATTTATGTACGGCTTTTCAGTGAAAAATTTCTTAAAGTGGCTTACAGAGCCGGTGATAATAAATGAATGTGCTCTGTCTGAAAGGGGCTCCCTGTCTAAAAACAAAAAAGAGGCCCAAGGGAGACAGCAGCAACAGCCCCGTGCAGGGGTTGGGTAGGGCCAGTTGCTCTCCCACTGTGAAAGGTAAGAGAGCTACCACTTCAGAGGTACCCCTGCCAAGTTAGACTGTATGTTTAGGCCTCAATCCTGAAGACAGCCCCAGCCATGTAATTGCCCTGCACGCAGGGGCGTAACTACCATTAGGCAAGGGGAGGCAGTCGTCTTGGGGCCCCACTGCCTCGAGGGGCCCCCCAGAGGCACATCACATGACTCCCCACCTCCCCATGTTGCACCCCCCATGAATTATGTTGAGTCACTTGGAGATCGGCAGGAGCAGAGAGTAAAAAACCGAGATTCAATGTGAACTAGATATTCAGCGTATTCATAATGGGGATGTGAGTGTGAGTGCACGATCTATTGTGAAGTGTGTTTCTGTGTGTGTGTATCAGCGAGGGGCCCATTTTAACATCTTGTCTCTGGGCCCCCTCCCGCCTTGCTACGCCCCTCCCTGCGCGGAGGATCCGTTGTGGGGCTCTGAGGCCTTTGTTCCTTCTCAGGAGGCAGCCGGGCATATCTGGGCCAGCTCCATTCCCCGCTGTGGCCCGGGGGAGGCTGGGGCTCATCAGACTGCGCAGTGCGGGGAACGGGGAAGGAGAGCAGCCCTCCTCCCTCTCAGAAGAGCTTGAGAGCCCCCTGACTCATGATGCTGTGGCCTTTTTTCCCCTCCCCAGGCGCCGACGGCCCCACGGAGGAGGGGGGCGAGGAGCCGGCGGTGCTTCCCCTCCAGCAGGGCTCTCCGCCGCCGCCGCTGCCGCCGCCGCCGGGTGAGAGGCCCTTCCCCTTCCCCACCTGGGAGGAGAGCTCGGGCGACGAGAACGTGCTGGTCATCCACAGCCAGGTGGAGGAAGAGGAGTTCAAGTGCCTGGTCTGCGGGGAGAGCTTCGGCCAGCAGCTGAGCCTGCTGCGGCACCAGAAGCAGCAGCACGCGGGCGAGCGGGCCTTCGTGTGCCCCGAGTGTGGCCGGGGCTTCAGCCTCAAGCACAACCTGATCATCCACCAGAGGATCCACACCGGGGAGAAGCCCTTTGGCTGCAGCCGCTGCGGCAAGCGCTTCAGCCTCAAGCAGAACCTCCTCACGCACCAGCGGGTGCACGGCGGGGAGGGGCCCTTCTCCTGCCCCGCCTGCGGCCAGGCCTTCCCCCAGCAGCGGCTGCTCCTGGCCCACCAGCGGGGCCAGGACTGCGGGGCGGCCGCCCCAGAGAAGCCGGCGGGCCCCGGCCACCAGCGGATGCACACCCGGGGGAGGCCCCGTGCGGCGAGCGAGGGCGGGGGGAGCCTGGGGCAGAGGCCCCTCCGGGTGAAGCCCCAGGAGAAGCCCCTCCCGAACGGGGCCCTCTTTGCCTGCCGGGAGTGCGGAGAGGGCTTCCGCTGCAAGAGCGGCCTCGCCAGCCACCAAAGAACCCACCGAGGGGAGAGGCCGCCGCCGCCGCCTCCGAGCGCCGAGGAGGGCAAGAAGCGCTTCAGCCCCAGAGAGGGGCCCAGAGCCCCCAGCCAGAGACTCCTGGCGGGCGGGGCCCCTTTCCAGTGCCTGACCTGTGGCAAAGGCTTTTCCCAGAAAGGCAGCCTTGCCGCCCACCGGAGAAGCCACCTGGCGGGGGAGATGCTCAGCTGAGGGGGCCAGCCGGAGGGCAGTGGAGAAGTTGGGGGGTCTGGAGAAGACGATGGATGCGTGGAGGAGGAGAGGAAAGCCAGCCGCCCCTGCCTGGGAAGTGGGAGCGCCGATGGTTTGTGTGGGAGGCGGAGACTGGCAGCAGGCCGGAGAAGTGGAAGGGGGTGGCATCCCGGAAGGGCTGACGCAGGTGGAGAGGAGTCCCGGCCGGGCCCCCCTGGCTGCTCGCCTCTTCCGCCCCGGGATCCCCTTGTACGCGAGACCTGAACGATGCTCGGGGGAGCCCTGTGGAGAGAGAGGCCCTCCGCTCTAAAGCCAAGCGGATTTCCTATGGCTCAAGACTGCACCCCGCCTTCATTCCCAGCTGGGGTGAAGGGTCCCAAGCGTCTTCAGGCCGGACTCTCCCCGCCATCGGCCCACCACCACCACCACCACCGTGCAGTCTGGTCTCCCTTTCAGCCAGCAGAGTTGCCTTTATCCATGTTTTTGTTCTTGCACAGACCTTGGGCTCGTTTCCACACGGCATTAACCGCTGGTGTTTGTCCCATTGTTACATTTTCCTTCCGGGGTTAGAAATGCCGACACAGGAGGTTTCTCCAAGTGCTGTTTTTTAGTGCCGCCCCCCCCCCCCCGCCCATTATCCGCACTGCATGTTCAGCTGCAGACTTCTCTGTTATCCTGGATCTGCAAAGAATGGGAACAATCCATCTTGGGGGGGGGTGTCAGAGTCTGGGCCAGAGACCGCAGATGTCCCCTTGGGAGTGCAGGTGTGGGGTGGGTCAGAGCGAGTCATTTGATCTGTCGGAAGCCTGCGGGGCGGTGGGGGGGGGGAGCCTCAGCGCAAGGCCTCAGCTTAGCCCTTCCTTTCTTGCTTCCGGTGGAGTCCAGAACCTGCATGTCGCTGGGTGGGGTGGGGTGGGGTGGGAGACCCCTGGCTCTCCGCTGGCAGTGCCTTCAGCTGCCCTTTGCAGACTCCCTTGGAGGAAGACAGAGCAGCCGGGCCTCTGCTGGCAAGAGGACTCTCTCTCTGGGCTACACACCAGAGCATCTGCCCAGGAGATTCCCCCCACGGAGCAGCTCCTGACTTCCTTCTCCCAAGAGCCCCCCTTCGGTGTGTGTGTGTGTGGGGGGATAGACGGACCTTGTGACGATGGTCGGAGGGAGTTTTTGGCAGGGTGGATTTGATTTAAATCAGATCGATTTAAATCACAATTTAAATCACTAGTCAGTAAGACTAGATTTAAATCATGGTTTTTTTTAACATAAAGTCTCATTCTTGCTGGTGCAATCTTAATATTTACAACCAGATGAAGGTTTGATTTTTGGTCCTCTTCTAGATAGAAAAATTGCCCCAAATAATCTTACAGAAACCTCTGGAAGAGCATGACAATGTGAATGGATTAATGGAATTCATTTACCAAGAAGTTTAACCATTGCATATATACAGTCTCATGCTACATAATTAAAAACTAATCCTTATTTCATGATGAATACCTTTGGACTATAATGCATCTTAAATAGAAAACTATCTTTAGATAGATTTTTTCCTCAAAAAGTATTGTATTTTTTTAAAAAATCCAATTTAAATAAAAACAATTTAAAATTTAAAAATCCAATTTAATTTTTTTTTCATTTTAAATTTTTTTTGGTTTTTACAATATCTTGACAATCTAATTACATTTAATTAAATAAATGTTGACTTACCAATCTGTGCAGTTCATATTGGCTATACAAATCTACCATTGCTATAATAATTCAAAACACATATACTACACATTGCAAACTTGATTTTACCCTACCCAACCTGCTATTGTTACTAAATTTCAAACCCTGCTGAAAGGTCCATATTGAAAAAAATAGTTCTTTAAGTAAAGTAAAAATGGTTCCCAATCTTCTTTGAAACATTCCAAGTTTTCATCCCTTATAAGTGCTGTAAGTTTTGCCATCTCAGCGTCTTCCAAAATTTTTATCAACCAATCTTCTTTTGAGGGCATGTTATTATCTTTCCATTTCTGTGCATATACTATTCTAGCCGCCGTGGTTGCATACATTAAAAATGTTAAGTTTCTTCTGGAGAACTCTCCTTGCGTTATTCCCAGCAGGAAGGATTCTGGCCTCTTAGGAAATGTCATTTAAAAAATTTTCTTCAGCTCATTATATATCATATCCCAAAAGGCCTTTGCCTTCCTGCAAGACCACCACATATGAAAAAAATTGTCCACATTTCCAACATTTGTTTGGAACATTTTTATACATTAATGCTAACTTTTTCGGTGTCAGATACCACCTGTACATCATCTTATAATAATTTTCTTTTAAAGTATAACATGCAGTGAACTTTAAATCAATTTCCCATAATTTTTCCCAAGCTGCCATCTCTATATTATGACCCACATCTTGAGCCCATTTTATCATAGTTGTTTTAACCACTTCATCTCGTGTCTCCTCCAAAAGCAACGACTTATACATCTTAGGGACTAATTTGTCATCATTTTCACACAATTCCTTCTCGAATCTCAACATTTGATCCTCAAATCCAACTTTAAGATCCTCCTTGTAAATTTCGTTTTGCTGATGATACTGAAACCAGTTACTAACCAAATTTTGTACTTCAATTAGGTTTTTTTTAATTTACAGCCCCTCTCTTGAGAACATAACAAGTCCCTATAGGTACCCCATTCAGATTGCATATTTATCTCTTTACGTGCCAAAGCGTCAATTGGGGATACCGATTGAATTTAAATTAAAAAAATCAGATTTATTTTAAATTTTTTTAAAAAAAGCATTGATTTTTCATCCACTCTGCTTTTTGTAGAAGCAAAGTAGTGAGTAAAGGGATAGTCTGAAGTAGAGATGTAAAGGCCTGGGTAAAAATAAGGGGAGGGGAATAGCCCCCCCCCGGAAATAAATGGTTTGTTGCCAGTTCCCCCCCAGGCCTTCACATCTCTCGTCTGAGTCCATTTACCCGTGGGTGCTCTGGATCTCTGAAAAGGTTTTAGGTGAGCTGAAAATCTCGTACGAGGCACTGAATTCTCTACTTGAAAAACACACCCGCTGCCTGCTTGGAAGGAGAGGGATCTTGGCATGCACTGGAGAATCTTCACTGCAAAGCGAGGAGGGGCTCTTGGCCTGGGGAAATGGCCCCTGTTCGGCATCCCTGATACTGGCCAGGCCCATGTGTGGCAGCTGTAGCCGTTGGGCTGAGCTCTGGATCGGCCAGGTCTCGGCATTATCTGCTGCTCTCTGGATGTGTCCTTGCATTCCGTTTCTTGGCTTTAAGAGCGAAGCTTAACAGTTAGCGCATTAAGTATCTTTCGAGCATTTGTAAGCACTCCCGTTTCTGCCACACGGGATGGGTGGAGATTTCACACGGTAGCAGAATCCCTCCCAAGAAAGGGGGGTGGCACTTTCTTTTCTCTAATTGTGCACCCACAGAGAGGCCCCACGGTTTGATAAGAGTTGTCTAAGCTGAGCGTGCCAGTCGCTTGGAGAAGGTCATGGCTGGGCAGCAGAGGGGGAGGGTGGGGGCAGCTTCCCTGGGCCAGTGCTGGTGTGGGGTGGAAGTGCCAGGGGCCCTGAGGGCGGGGGGAGTTGCTCTAGGGCTCTGACGAAGGCAGGAGAGCTGCTGTGTTGCCCTGGCCAGAGCAGGGGTGGGTGTTGGTGTTCTCCTGCTGATGTGCAAGAGGGCAGGCGGTGTTGGGGATGGGGAGCCCAGGAACGGGCCGAGTGAGTGCATTTCCCTGGTGAGGATGGAAGCCATCCAGGTAATCGCGGGGGGAGGCCTCCATCTCCAGGCACCATGGCTTGGTCTTGACTCGGGCTAGTGCCACTTGTGACCCACTAAGCCAGTGGTTCCTAATCCTGTATGCCCAGATGAGGTTGACTACAACTCCCATCATCCCCTGCGACAATGGCCAAAAGCCGTTGTGGCTGGAGATGATGGGGGATGCGGCCTGAACTCGCCTGGGGACCCAGAGTGCAGAGCCCCTGCACTAAGCTGAATGCAGCCTGCCTGCTGTGTCTAGTGGCCCCGAGAGGGGCTAGATAAACATCCCAGTCCTTGCTGCCTGCCTGGGACTGTGAAACCAAGGTGGTTGCCAACCAGTCTGCAGGCCATAATATTCGGCTGGTTGGCTGCTTTCTGTGCTGGGCAGGCCGGTCTTCAGCGGAGGAGTAAGAGTCACTCTTCTCCCTCAAAAGATGGGGAGGGAGCAACTCTGCCCACAGTTGTGCCCCGTGGAGGCTCCTCCCCACAGCACGTTCTTGTCTGAACGTGCAGAGAAGCTGCCTCCCCACTGCAGACCCACCCGGTGGGCTTCTCTGCGTCACGGCCGCTCTCTTCCCACGAGTGGCTCCCCCTGCGGAAGCAGCAGCCTGCCAGCAGGTGGCGCACCTTAAAGTGGCTTGCATGTGCCGCTGGGTCAGGTGCAGCCGGCCAGCGGTCCCCCCTCCCAAGAGGACAGCAGCCAGTATCCACTGGTGTCTTCTTTGTCCTGGTGTCGAGGCCGTCTTCCTCCTGCTCAGTGCTGCTGAAACCCCTCCGCACAGCTGGCTCCTGTCAACCTGCCCTGACAGGTGGGCTGCGAAATGCCTCGCGCCAGGAGGGCTCTTCTGCAAGACCGCCCAGGTGCCTGGCCGCGGGTGCCTTTCACTTCAACAATGACGGGCGGAAGTCCCTCCGTCAGTGCTCCCTGCAACAGGGGTTCCCAGATATTGTTGACTACAACTCCCATAACTCCCAGCAAAAAGCCACTGCAGTTGGGGGTGCTGGGAGTTGCAGTCAATATCTGTTTGGGTATCGCTCTTCTGGGGAACATGGGCCCTCGTGGTGGTTCTTCCCCTTCCAAAATGGTGATGTGCAGCTCTCCTGGCAGATGTTCCCATCCCTTGTCAAGCCCCTGGGGCTGAAGGTTGGGCTCTTGGTGGGGCCGAGAGAGGGACATTTGGTTCCCTCTCCACAGCCAGAGCAGCTCTGGCCTGGCCTGTCCCAGGCCCCCCGCCCCTTTGATATGCTCCTTGGGAGAAAGGCTGCTCAGCATCCTAGGCTTTGCCTGTGGAGGATCAGGGGGTCCCCTGAGAAGACTGCGCCTCCCCCCCACCCCAGCTCTTCATCTGGGCGTGAAGTGATGGAGAAGCGAGAGCAAGGATTTGGGAAAGGGGAGGGCTCCAGTCCTTCAGGCAGTGCTCCCTCTCACAGGGATTCCCAGATGTTGACTACAACTCCCAGAACCCCTAAGCAAAAGCCATTGCAGCTGGGGATTCTTGGAGTTGTAGTCACAACACCTGGGAATCCCTGTTAGAGGGAACAGTGCCCTCAGGTGGGCGTAGGTAAGAGCCAGGAGTGAGGCTCTTCAAGGAAGACTCTGGACACAAATGGCCATGCCTGCTTGACACACCTCCTCTTCCCCCACCTGCTGGAACCTCTTTCTGTGTTGAATAAAATTCTGTTTGCTTTTACTTCTGTTTCTTGCCTCTGTGCTTTTTGCTGAGGGGGGTGGGGGTGGGGGTGGGGGAAGAAAGTCAACTAGAGCTGAGCAGGGGTGTGAGTGTGAGACTGAGACTCTTCTCTGAAAGAGCTGCTCATAGCTGATCGCCTTGGGACTTGCCTCCCTTTTTGGCTTTAAAGCACACACACGCACAACTGCATGATCATGGAGTCGGTGCTTCAGATTTATTGGGTGTTCATGGTGACTTCTGTTGAACAGCAAAGCCTTAAGGTAGGGATTCTTAAAATTGGCTCCCAGATGTTGTTGGAATATCTATCTATCTATCTTATCTTATCTTATCTTATCTAATCTATCTAATTTTAGATTTACATTTATATCCCACTCTTCCTAGCACAGCCAAGCACATCCTGCCAGTGACAAAAGAAGATAAAATTGGAGATGCCTGACGCTGGACGGCAGCAACCACCAGTGTGGACAGTTTCATTAGGAGGCCTCAGTGTTCAAAGGAATTGTGCCACAAACTGAGAGCAGTGACCCAAAAGCTGAGCATAATGACATTGGCCATGGTGGGTTCATGTTGCCAGTCTCTTTCTTCGGCTCCTCCTCAGATTACCTTTGAAAAGCCTGGCCCTGGCCGTACCCAGGGGCGTCAGGGTGCTTTCCAGACTAGCTGCTCAACAGCAGCAAAATGCCTCCCTTCAGGCAAGTCACATTTGAAACGTAAACAGCAGGGGGAGCACTCAACAGCAACCCGAAAATACAGCAACTCTCTTACGGTGGATATACGGCGTCCTAGCTCTGTATTGCAGCAATTAGATATGAGACCAAGCATTGGCAATGTGAACGGCACCCTGCTGTCCGTGTAGGGACTGCGGTGTCATGACCCAGGAAGTGTGGAAGTTCACTTCCAAGATCCGCCATGACCCCGTTGCAGGGTCTGATCTGGAAAGCGCCCAGCAGGGACTCTGCACCTTTGCCCCCTCCTTCCCCCATCCAGGCAGCGGCAGGCCAGCCTCACTGCCCAAGGTCCAAGGGGTGCTGATTCAGAGCTCTGTCAAAGAGTCCCACTGCTTGGAGGAGGGGTGGGATGCGAATTTCATTTGCCCTGGAGGCGAGACTGTGGGGACCATGATGTGAAAGGGTTGATTTTATTCCCTCCTGCTGCGTATCATTTGTCTGGTGGCAAGAAGATTGGAGCTGCTGGGGAGACAGATGACGGGCATGGAAATGGGCAGGAGCAGAAGACCCCGGCTGCTGGTTCAGACCAAAGAGCTCTCTAGTCCAGCATCCAAGAAGGCGTGGCCCCTCTCCTCCTGCTGCGCACTGCATCCATCCTGCCTCTGAAGCCGCTGGTAGCACGAAAGGATCATATTTATCTTATTATCTTCTATCTATATAATACACTAAGGCCATAGTGGCGAGCCCCGCGCACAGAGTGCTTTACCAATCGGAGGTAACGGAGCAGAAGCACTGCTGATTGGGCAGTGGGGATTCCATATGCAGATAGGAAGAGGGTGTGAGCGGGGAGGGGGCGAGAGAGTGAGTGAGTGAGTGGCAGGGAGTGGTGAGAGTGGGGTGGCTGACACCGCAAAAAGGTCCCAGCGCACAGATGCTCTGTGTGGGTTCCGCAAGTTATTTATTGAAAATATTTATACCCCGCTCCCTGGTACACTACTGCTTGGGGCAGCTCACAACATTTATAAAATATTACAATGTACACTCAGACTAATACAATTAACCAGATTAAGCTGAACAAGTTAAAAGCCAACCACAATTGGAATCATTTCATGCTATGAAGCAACGTTAGCATCATGTTCTGCATTTCCTCGTCCCCCTTTACAGCCTTCCCAACCAGTGGCTTTCATGCCCCCTCGTGGCGGCACTGAATTCTGTTGTCACTGCATGGTGTGCGCGAAGCGGTGCTTCCTTTTGCAGGTCTCAGTCTGCCCGTCACTCTCACTGCGGGGTCCTAGTGGTGTGTGTCCGTTCACTTCCCCCACACCACACTATTAGATGCCTCAGCCATGCTGCCGCTTGGCTGCTTTTTTAAAAAACAGAAATGCCCCAAATGTTGCAGCCTTTCCTCCTAGAGGAGAGTCTCCAGCCCCTGCCCTGCTCACCTGAATCGTCCCCTTTGGCACCTTTCCCAGAAACTTGAGATGTGGCGACCGGATCTGTGCCCAGTATCCCAAATGTAGCCGTACTATAAATGTGCATAAGGGCATTATAAATGTAGCAGAATAAGGCCCCTAATTATTCTGCGACTGGATTCTGCCTTTTACGCACCTGCTGCCCGCTGGGTTGAAGTCTCAAGAGAGCAGCTCCCAAGCCCAGGGTCAGTTCCCTGGTGAGTCACTAGCAGTTCAGTCCCATCAGTATCTATGCCGGACTAATCTGATCTTTTTTTTGACGAGGTTACTAGCTTCGTAGGCCATGGAATGCTGTTGACAGAGTGTCTCTTGTACTGAGCAAAGTGTTTGACAAAGTGTCTCATGCTATCCTTGCTGACAAGATGGGCCAGAGACGAAGGATGATGCTCCAGTTAGGTGGATTCACAGCTGTCTGAACAAGCACACTCAACAGGGGCTCATCATCCATGGCTCTACATTCATCTGGAGGGAGGTATTACGTGTCTGGATTTGTGTCTTTCTGCTGCCCGATATAGGTCCCAGTGAGGATTCGAACCAGCAACCTCTGGCTTGCTAGGCAAGTCACTTCCCGCTGCACCTCTTCCCCTCGAGGCACACACCTGTGGTTTACTTTTGCACACAAAACCAGCAGAGCTTTCCTTTCTAGCAGCCCCAACTCCCCGCTTGGCACTTTGCAACGGCTTGCAATGTCATTGCCTGCAACGCCACCCATGGCTGCTAGATGTCCCTCTGCTACCGATGTTGGTGGGAGCCCAAGTCTCGCCCTCTGCAAACAGGGAGGAGGGAGGGAGGGAGGGACATGGCATTGGGCACCTCCCAACTCTGAGTGGTGTGCTGGCAGCGGGAGGGTGCCAAGGTGGGAATGGGGCGACTATGCGTTGGGGAAGAGGAGGGCTGCGCTCCTCGTCTGGGGAAAGGCGTGTTGCAGCACTGTCAGGGCTGGCCCTGGGGTTTTGGTGCCCCAGGCAAGGTATGATGTTGAGCACCCTTCCCAGCCGAGAGGTGCGGAGCCCTGCACTTGCCCAGCGGCCGGGAGCAGTCTGTGCACGCATGCGGGAGAGTTCCTCCTCCTCCTCCTCTCCTCCCCCTCCTCCTCCTCGTTTGCAGCCCTCAAGCCCTGAGCCATGCTGCCCCCTCAGGGTTAGGAGGCTGGCGTGAGGCTGGGCCGGGTGTGTGGCTCACGCCACTTGCTCCCGAGTGCTGGAAGGGAGGGAGTGGCTGGTGGGCAGGTGGACAGCACAGATGGCACGCCCTGGTCCTGCAGGGCACCACCACCAGCATGGCCTCTTCCTCCTGCCCGGCCTCCTCGGCTGATTCCTCTGCTGCTGCCGCTGCCTCCTCTGGGAAGGGGCCTGGCATGGGGGTGGCAGCTGGGGTGTCAAAACCTCTTAAAATGTGATGCTGGAGGTGCCTGCCCAGGTTGCCTAAGTGGGTGGACCAGCTGGCCCCGGGGCCTGTACCTTGGGCAGGAGAGAGCAGTTTCCCCTCCAGGGCTGAGACCATAAGCCATCTTCCAAGGAGAGTAATCAGCATCAGTGCAGAGGAGGCCATTGTGGAGTTTGAATAGGGTTGCCATGTCCTCCAGAATTTAGGGTAGCCCCCGCATTTTGGCTCCTCCTGCTGGCTGCTAAATTCCACCTGGGTTTATATGGATTTCAAATATGCTGCCTGGATTGCCCGGAATTTACTCTGGATCCGATCACATGGGAGGTCAGAGAAGGAGGGGAAAGTAGACAAATCTGTCAAATAAATCTATATATATATTTCTCCTGGGTGTGCCCAGGAGAAATGCGTCCCGGCAGCCCAGCTGATTGGCTGGGCTGCAGGGGCGCCTGATTGGTCCTGGCGGCACAACCCAGGAGAACCAGCGGGCCAGGAGTGTGGGCGGCCATGGTGGCCGCGGAGCCGAGGTGGCGGCCCAGCCGGGCGAGGCAGCAGCGGGCCCAGGCGGAGCCGAGCCGGCGGCCTGCGGGCCCGGCCGGGCCGCGGAGGCAAGGCAGCGGGCCATGCGGCAGCGGCGGGCCCGGCCCAGCTGCGGAGAGGCCAGAGGCGGCGGCGGCGGGCCCGGCCACGGGGAGGCCAGAGGCGGCGGCGGCGGGCCCGGCCGCGGGGAGGCCGGCGGCGGCGGCGGGCCGGGCGCAGGAAGGCCAGAGGCGGTGGCGGGCCGGGCGCGGGGAGGCCAAAGGCGGTGGCGGCGGTGGGCCCGGCCTGGCCTTGCCGTGGGGAGGCCAGAGGCGGCGGCGGCGGCGGGCCCGCTTGAGGCACAGATGCTCTGTGCCCGGGCCCACTAGTAAATAAATAAAATGCAAATTAGTTGCTGAGTAATTTGCAAATTAGGCCACCCGGATTTGGCAACCCTAAGTTCGAAGGAAGCATCCGAAGCATTTAGCAGCCAGGAGTGGAGGGCACAGGGGACTCTGGCCATGCATGCAAAAAGAAGCCATTTAGTTGAGACACACAAACTAATGGATGAGGGAGAATAAACTGAAGCTGAATCTAGATAAGACGGAGGTACTTATTGTGCAGGGTCAGAACTCCAGAGACGATTTTGATCTGCCTGTTCTAGATGGGGTCACACTTCCCCAAAAGGAACAGGTTCACAGTCTGGGAGAACTTCTGGATTTACACCTCTCCCTGGTTTCTCAGGTTGAGGGGGTGGCCAGGGGTGCTTTCTATCAGCTCCGGCTGATACACCAGCTGTGCCCATTTCTCGAGATCAGTGACCTCAAAACAGTGGTACATCTGTTGGGAACCTCCAGACTTGACTTCTGTAATGTGCTCTACATGGGGCTGCCTTTGTACGTAGTCCGGAAACTTCAGTTGGTTCAGAACGCAGCAGCCAGGTTGGTCTCTGGGTCATCTCGGAGAGACCATGTTACTCCTTTACTGATGGAGTTACACTGGCTGCCAATAGGTTACCGGATGAAATACAAAGTGCTAGTTATTACTTATAAAGCCCTAAAGGGCTTTGGCCCTGGGTATGTAAGAGAGCGTCTTCTTCATTATGAGCCCCACTGCCCATTGAGGTCATCTGAGGAGGTCTGTCTCCAGTTACCGCCAACTCGTTTCGTGGCTACACAGAGACAGGCCTTCTCGGTCGCTGCCCCGAGATTGTGGAATGCACTTCCTGCTGAGATACGATCCTCCCCATCTCTGGCAATTTTCAAAAAACACCTGAAAACCCATCTTTTCGCCCAAGCTTCCTAAATTTTGGGGTTTTTAATATCTGGTTTGTTTTAAAATTAAAAACCCAATTTCAGGATTTTAATCACTGTAATTGTTTAATTTTTGTTTTAAAGTGTTTTTAAATGGTTAATTGTTATATTGTTTTTTAATTTGTTTTAGCTCTCTATTGTTTTAGTGGTTTGTTTTAATTGTAAACCGCCCTGAGCCATTTTGGAAGGGCGGTATACAAATCAAATAAATAAAGTAATAAAATAATGGGGGAAATGAGGGAAATTTAGGAACAGAACTCCAAGGCTTCTGTGGGTTCCAGCAAAGAGGTGTCAACCTACTGGATTTGGAGGTAGACTATAGAGCACACCCTTGTATTTTTGGACTCTGCATTTACAGACCCATTTTTGTTGTCTGGCAAGTCAGAGAATGGAAGAGGCCACTCACTGATTGGGTGGGTTTTAGTCTGTGTTGTAGCCAGGCATGGTGAGGTAACTGTGCTGTCCCCTTAGGAGGCCCTCCCCTCCCTGGGTCTTGGAGAAACCTGCTGCAGGTGTGTGTGTTCAAAGCCCTGGCAGGCAGCTGAATATCGCCCTGTTGATTAAACCAGTGGCATTAATACCAGCAGGTGTTGGGGCCAATGGAGTCAAGGTTCAACAGGGAACAGCTGCTTCTTCCTATAGTGATGCAATGTTACAGGATGAAATGCATCTCTGTGCTAAATTAAACATGGTTGTGTAATATTTTGCACTTAGCAGAAACCAGGGCCCTTTATCTATGGATGAGCATGGAAAGCTGTTTGTGAATCAAATCATAAATGAGTATGAGTCTCTTTGAATTGGGGAGTGGTCTATTGTAAGCCAGGTACAAGAGAAGTCACTCCATTCTTATTTTATTTATTTATTTATAAAATTTGTACACTGCCCCCAGAGGTGCACTTAGGTAATTTTGGAGCCCCCCCCCCAATTAAACATCATCATGCTCGGCTGGGTGAACACACCACCCAGGACAGACTAAAGATGATTTGGCGGGGGGCAGGGGCTGTTGAGGCCCGGACTTCATTTTATATTGGAGAATCTGGTAGACTGCTGAAAGATAGAGAGAGAACATCTAGCAGATATGAGGCATTGTGCACAGAGAACAAAGTCCTGGTGAATGCATATGAGAAAAAAAGCACAAAGTAGGTGCCTACTAAAATATCTATTTGGGGAACTGAAAGGAATGTACAAAAATGGAAAATAAAGGAAGCATTATTTATAGAAAAATTGAGGCCAGACATCAATGCTTGGGAGGCATTGGCTGATGCTATAAGATTCATTATTAGCCTGTGAGAAAAACCAGGTGATTCCCCTTTTGTCTCCCTCCCTCTCATTTCTCTCATTATCTCTCCGCCAGACACAGACCAGAGTGTTATCTGGTTTAAAGTATTTATCTGCTGGGAATAGAAGAAGTCTTTTTCTATGCATGTTTGTTTAACTGATGATGGTGTGTACGCCAAAATGAGTTTTTTCTGGATGAGTATCAACTTTTATTTTTTGCACAATAAAGGATATTTTGCAGAGAACTGAAACTATAAAATATTATTGTAGTCCAAAATCACAGTTAGTTAAGGATGAAAGTGGTGGCCAGGTTCAGACGTACAGTATAACCACAGTAAACTGTGGTCAGGGGAACTCCAATCTGCGCCGCAGATGTTCAACAAATTGCGGCCAGCCAAACTGGAGTTGCAGGAGAAGGGAGCCCCTCCCTGCTGCTTGGCCTCTCTGGCTGATCCTGGCCAGCTCTGCGACCAGACTGTGGGCAAAGTGTCAGTGCATCAGCTGACGGGGCTATGACCCTGTGGTGGAGGGGCACACATCCTCAGAGGGGGTGGTGTTGAGGGTATCTGTTCATGGTTGGCGGGCACCATTGCATTTCAACATCCTCTGCAGGGCAGGGCAGGGCATGGGAGAACACTTTGGCTTGCTTACCACTCTTGGTGCCACTCGCCTACCTCCCCTCCAGGGCTGCTCTGATAGTGGTAAGCTGGTGCAATTGGCAGCCACCTGAAAGGGGATTCCTATGTCCTTCCCCTCATTGCTCCCTGCTGGCCCCAGGGAGTCCTTTCTGGCCAGCACACACCACCCACCACCTGAAAGCCTCCATTGCCCCATGCCATGCATGTTAGGGGGGCCCATGTGCCTTGCCTCCCTATCTAGCTACACGTCTACATCCTCCACACACTCCTCCTCTGGCTGGTTGTGGGCTGGAGTCGCTGTCATCACTGTCACTCTCCGCTGCCTCCCTCCTCGCCCTCTGGATGTGTGGACGGGTCTACAGGCAACTCAAGCAGGATGTCACCCCTTGACTTGCAGATGTTGTGGAGGATGCAGCAGGCCATGAGCAGGTGGGGCACCAGGTCCTCCTCCACATCCAGCAAGCTGGACGATTCTGGAAAGAGGAAAGAGGAAGCTGCAGTCCTGAGAGGCAGTTGCTTGCTGGCCTTGAGGAGGGAGGAAGCAACAAGCTTGTAGCAACAGTTCCACAGCAAGGAAATAAAATAAATAAATAAACCACCAAGAAAACAAGAGGGGAAGGAGAACCTAGGTCTGCTAGGGTTGGGAATCTCCTAGGGTTAGAACATAAGAACAGCCCTGCTGGATCAGGCCAAAAGCCAATCTAGTCTAGCATCCTGTTTCGCACAGTGGCCCACCAGATGCCGCTGGAAGCCACAGGCAGGAGTTGAGGGCATGCCCTCTCTCCTGCTGTCACTCCCCCGCAACTGGTACTCAGAGGCAACCTGTCTTTGAGGCTGGAGGTGGCCTATAGCCCTCCGATTAGTAGCCATTGATAGATCTCTCCTCCATGAAGTTATTCAAATCTCTCTTAAAGCCATCCAACGTTTTTGGCTGTCAAGAGCCATCTCATGGCAGAGAATTCTACAAGTGGATTATGCATTGTGTGAAAAAGTACTTCTGTTTGTTGGTCCTAGATTTCCTGGCAATCAATTTCATGGGATGACCCCTGGTTCTAGTGTGATGTGAGAGGGAGAAGAATTTATCTCTCTCCACTTTCTCCAGACCATGCATGATTTTATAGACCTCTATCATGTCTCCCCGCAGTTGTAATTTGCCTTGTTTGCAGCTGCCGCACATTGAGTCGACACTTTCATCGAGCTGTCCACCACGACCCCAAGATCCCTCTCCTGGTCAGTCACCGACAGCTCAGATCCCATCAGCATATACTTGAAGTTGGGGTTCTTCGCCCCAATGTGCATCACTTTACACTTGCTAACATTGAACCGCATTTGCCATTTTGTCACCCACTCACCCAGTTTGGAGAGATCCTTTTGGAGCTGCTCACAATCCGTTTTGGATTTCACTACCCGGAAGAGTTTGGTATCATCTGCAAATGTGGCCACATCGCTGCTTACCCCTGCTTCTAGATCATTTATGAATAAATTAAAAAGCACCGGTCCCAGTACAGATCTCTGGGGGACCACGTCTTACTTCCCTCCAATTCAAAAACTCTCAATTTATACCTACCCTCTGTTTCCTGTCTTTCAACCAGTTAGCAATCCACACATGTACTTGTCCCCTTATCCCATGGCTGCGAAGTTTCCTCAGGAGTCTTTGATGAGGAACTTTGTCAAAAGCTTTTTGGAAGTCCAGGTAGACTATGTCAACTGGATCACCTTGATTCACACACTTGTTGACACTCTCAAAGAACTCCAAAAGGTTGGTGAGGCAAGATTGACCTTTGCGGAAGCCATGCTGGCTCACTCGCAGCAGGGCCTGTTCTTCTAGGTGCTTTACATTTTTATCCTTGAGGATGCTTTCCATCAATTTGCCTGGAACGGACGTTAGGCTAACTGGCCTGTAATTTCACGGATCGCCCCGGCTTCCAGCGGCATCTGGTGGGCCACTGTGTGAAACAGGATGCTGGACTAGATGGGCATTCTTGGGCCTGATCCAGCAGGGCTGTTCTTATGTGATTGGCCAGAATGAGTCTTGCGCTCTGGTAGGCTCTTGACTGTGCCACTGTTTGAGAGCTGGCACCCTGTTGGGTTGGGCGGGGGAGTGCAAAGGTGGGGGATCTCAAAGGAGGGAGTTTCAAACCTATTTAAGCCAAGTCTCTGGCCTGGAAAATTCTCTTTGGCTGCAGTTGTTGGATCTGGACCGTGTGCTCTGAGCTCTCAGCTAGCTCCTGGTGTGAGTCCTTCAGACTGTGCTGCTCTTTTCTTTTGCCCCTCTTTCCTTTCCTTCTCTCCATCCTCAGCCCTGTGTATCCTCCTCTCCTCTGATTTTTTTTTACATTTTACACCTTTCCCCATTGTGGGTTTCCCATTCTCTCTCTCTCTCTCTCTCTCTCTCTCTCTCTCTCTCTCTCTCTCCTTCCTTCCTTCCTTATTTGGCCAGGGTCCTACAGGGCTTGGCCCTTCCACCCCACCCACCCCACCTGCATTGATTTCATTTTGCCCTGCCTCTCTTCTTGTCCTCTTCTCCTGTGTCCTGCTTTTTGCCTTGATTTTGTTTTTTAGCGTGTTCTTTTAATTGTTGTCCCTGCCTCCCTGCATCCCATCCCATTTTCTGGCTTGTGTGGCCCTCTCCTTCCCCTGCATCCTCTGTGTTTGACTTTTTGCTGTGTGTGCAGCAGTCAGTGTGTGTGAGATTACCTGTTTGTGTGTGTGGTGTGTGTGTGTGTGTGTGTGTGTTTGTTGTTTGCCTGCCCTCCTCCTTCTACATCCCATCCTAGGCCAGTCGCTGCCCGGCCTGGTCCCCCCCCCCACCGACCTCCTCCTGTCTGTGCTTTGGATTTTTCTGATTTAATATCTGTTGTTCTCCATGTTACTGTTCAGTTGATTATTTTATATTGCTCCCCCCCCACAAACTCCAGTCCCAGTCCTTTTAACTTTGGGCCTTGGGCCTGGTGTTTTTCTCACCCCTCTCCCCCGCCCTCTCTTTGTGCATCATTGGAATGTTGTGATTTTTTGTTTGCTGGGTTGATTATTGTTGATTATTGATTATTGTTTGCTGATTTGTCCCCCTCCCATCTGGCACCCCCCACTTTGTGCCTTGGTGGAATGTTGTGATTTTTTTCCTTTGCTGATTGATTATATTGCGTTCCCCCCACTCCAGTCCCAGTCTTTTTAACCTTGTGCCTGGTGTTTTTTCCAGCCCACCCCACGCTTCCCCTTTCTGTGCCTTGTTGGGATTTTGTGATTTTTTGTTCTGTGCTGATTATATTCTCGCCCCCCCCCCCGCCTGCCACACATCCCTCCCTGACTCCTCTCTCTTTGTGCACCTTGGGCCCGTTGTCCCCCTCCTCTGCTCTGTCCTGCAGTGCCATCTCCCCCCTCCCATCTAGATTCCCCCGAACCCTCTCCCTCTGCGCACTCTCTCCCTCTCCCTCCCTCTCTCTAGTCTCTTTCTCTCTTTCACTCTTTCTCTCTGTTTTTAACTTCTCTTCCTGCTCTCTGTAGTCTCTCTGACTCTTTTTCTCTTCCTTCTTCCCTTCCCTTCTTCCACACACCACCTGCCAGCCTTTTATATTTATTTTAAAAGTATTTTTATTTAATTTGTTGCTGCTTGGGGGTGGGTGAGTCACTCTGCAACTAGTGGCTCATTCTGCCCTCACCCTTGCCCCCGGTGCCACCCTCCCTGTGTGGCAGCCCACTGGTATTGCTGGTTTTCGTCTTCTAACCAGTGTGGGGCAGGAGAAGAACCGGAAGAAGTGTGTGTGCAGAACATCCCCATCCCTAGTTGGTGGTTTTAAATAGGGCCTCCTTTATTTTTCATTTGGGTGTGGGGAGGGATATATATTTGTGTATTGTTGTTTGCTGCTGCTGCCTTTTCTCTTGCAGGTTGTTTCTTTTTTGGCAGGTTCTTCTCCTTTTACAGGTCCCGTCCCCCCCCCCCCCCGCCCAGCGATTGTTATTGTTGATTGCTTGCTTGTATTATTGTATTGCTTGCTGTGGGTGGAGTGGGTGGGTAGGCTTTTGTTAAAGGGGTCATTTTAAATAGCACTTACACTTAGCACTTATATTTATATACCGCTCTATAGCCAGAGCTCTCTAAGCAGTTTACAATGATTTAGCATATTGCCCCCAACATTCTGGGTACTCATTTTACCGACCTCGGAAGGATGGAAGGCTGAGTCAACCTTGAGCCCCTGGTCAGGATCGAACTTGTAACCTTCTGGTTACAGGGCGGCAGTTTTACCACTGCGCCACCAGGGGTTCATTCTAAATAGGCTTATAACATATCCCCACCCCCACCCCCAACAATATAAAACTTCAGATTAAAGAAGTATTTTGTTTTGATTTTTAGGTTCCCCAAGATTTGATTTCCTATTGGTAGGTGGGTGCTCCTTAATCCCCCCCATTCTCTTTCCCCAAAAAAGCTTGCCCCCCCTTCACCTGGTTAGAGCCTAGGTTAACTGCCTGTGCCACCCAGGGGTCTCCCCCTTTAAAAAATTTTCCCCTCTCCAACACCTCCCCCAAGTGGCTTCCCCCCCACACAAAGGTTTCCCTCCCCTCCCCTCCCCTCCCCTCCCCTCAATTGGCCTTCCCCACCCTGCTAAAAGTCTTCCCTTCCCCCCAATTGGCTTTCCCCCTAAAGAATCTCTCCCTCCCAATTAATTGGCCTCCCCACCCCTTTTAAAAAACTATTTTGCCCCTTTCCAGCCTTTCTCATAAAGTCTCCCACCTTTAATATGTCTGAGCAACATGAGCGCCGTGTTCAGGCCAGGCCTTGCAGAAAGTTGCAAGGCAGAGGTGGGAGAGGCCGGGGGTGGGGGCTGTGTCTGTGGCTGCAGGGCAGAGGGGGAGAGGATGCAGGGAGGAGCCAGGTGATGCCCCAGTCCTCCCCACTAAGGGATTCTTTGCCCCAGCTGAGGCGTCTGTGCACAGCTGGAACTTCCCCCAACCTACTGCCAGCGGCAGCTGAGGCTGAGCCACTAGAGCTGTGGTGGGTCCCTCATCACCAGTGTTGGAAGTAAAGGACTTTGCGCTGTCTCATGCCTTAGACAGTGGAGGACAGACTAGTGAGTCAGAGGGCTACAGGGGCAGGACATTTGGTCATCCCTTCTCCGCTGCTCTGATGCTATCCCTTTGATGTGTAGATTGCTAATCTCAGGGACTTCCTTCCTCCTTCTCTCTTGCTACCTGGCTGTTTACCTTGCAACATGGCAAGCCTCTCTCCCTGCACCATGTGTGCAGAGAAGATGGAGAATCCATCTGCATCCTCTTATAGATAGATTAGAGATCCTAAATCCTCACTTTCCTATCTAGAATGGAGTTCCTTAATAAATGCCTTTTATATTGATTTGAAACTAGCAATTGGCTCCAAGTTACTTGACTCTCAGCATACACGCATGCCTAACTAATTCCGCTGTGTTGTGCCTCTGTGCACTCTGCTATATTGAGAAAGGGATTCTCTCACCACAGAGAATTTCCAACAGGTTATGGGAGCCCAGTATTTTGAGCTGTGTGTACTGCAACTAGAGAGTTAGGATTGTTCCGGGAGATCCATTGAGATCTAGCATGGACACTTTGAATTGCTAATCTACAGCAACTGCCTTTTGGAGCCAGTGACGATGGCTGCATACCTGGAGGGAAAACTCAGGCTTACCATCCTGGAAGCGGATAATTACTTGGAATGGAAGACTCGACTGAGGATTGCACTGAAAGCAGAGGGACTCCACCA
The DNA here is from genome assembly GCF_027244095.1 of Hemicordylus capensis. Taxonomy (NCBI): domain Eukaryota; kingdom Metazoa; phylum Chordata; class Lepidosauria; order Squamata; family Cordylidae; genus Hemicordylus; species Hemicordylus capensis. The sequence goes on from NC_069662.1 coordinate 170,155,278, forward strand.
AATTGCTGAGGAGGACCCCCTGCCAGATGGATCTACAAATGCTGAGAAAACCTTCAAAGAGAAATGGTTGCACAGAGATGCTCAAGCTCAAACGATGGTCGCAGCTTCCATGAGTAAAAATCTGCTTTACAGTATTTGTGATCTTGGAACCTCAAAGCAAATGCTAAGCAAGCTAGATTCCTTGCATATGAGGAAAGGCTGGGCATATACCTTTAATTTACGCAAGAAAATGCAAGACCTCCAATATAAAGAGGGGGACTGCTTTTCTACTTTTGTGGGAATTTTAGAAGATTTCTTTTTTCAATTTAAAGAAGCAGGAGAAGAATTTTCAGAGAGTCAGAGACTGGAAGCTCTGTTCCTGAGCATGCCCGCTAGTTATAGCAATTTAATCGGGCAATTGGAAACCCACACCAATCTAAGCTTTGAAAAGGCTGTGGAAATGCTAAGTTCAGAGGCAAACCGAAGAAAGCTTTTGAGCTCACGCTCTGAAAGTGAGTTGGCGAGTAACTTTGCTCTTAAAGCAACAATTGATCATTCCAGACGTAACCCGAGATGGGGAGGGAATGCTGCAAGAGGAAACCGGCCCCTCACATTTGCATACAAAGAGAGCTGATTATGCCAAAGAAACTCAGCCCAGAGAGAGGCGGGAAACTGCTGCAGAAATGAGGTCACCTGGAAATAAAGCCTTTAGATGTTTTTTGTGTAACGAATTTGGCCACCGGGTGGCGCACTGTCCCAAGAATCAGACAAAGAGCTTTACTAAAGAGAATGGAAATAATGGAGATCATGCTTTCAAGTTTAATACAGAAAGAGATTCCAAGTATACAGACAGACACTTAAACAAGAACTATAATGTTAATCTAATAAAAGGTGGTGAGAAGTTTATTTTAGATTCAGGCTCGTCTGTGCATATTTCTAAGAATCTAAGTTTCTATACTGAACTGTTTGATATTCCTGAAGAGACTGTTTATTTGGGCAATAATACCGCAATTAAAGCCAACAAGAGAGGCAAAGGAGTTTTTTTATTGCAAATTGCTGGATGGATCTGTTAAACCATTTTTTCTGAGAGATGTTTTGTATATCCCTGACTTCTCAAGCTCCTTGATTTCAACAAGGCTGTGAACTGTATATTAAAGATGGACAATGTGTTGTTACCCAGAATGGAGAAGTTTGCCTTGTAGGCTCGGAATTTCAAGGTCTTTATTGTGTGGAAGAGCATTCTACAGATAGAGAAAGACCTGAGGCATACCAGCCTAATGTAGTGAACCTAGCCAAGTTGTGCCAGCATGGAAACTGCGTACAATTATGGCACAGAAGATTAAGACACAGAAGTTTTGAATCAATTCAGAACATGAAGGAACAGGGATTAGCTAATGGCATTGATTTTGTACCATGTGACACTGTAACTAACTGTGTTTCTTGTCTTGAGTTCAAAGCAGTAAACAAGCCATATCCAAAGCAGAGTGAAAGGAAGACTGAAAAACCCTTGGACCTGATTCACAGTGATATATCTGGACCACTACCAGCAACCATAGGTAATCAAAAATATTTTCTAACTATAACAGATGATTTCTCATGATACACATGTGTTTATTTGCTAAAGGAAAAGTCAGAGATGCTCGAGAAATTAAAAGGATATGTGGCGATGGTGAGCAACAAATTTGGCTGGAAGCCAAAGATCCTACGCACAGACAATGGAGGAGAATATATGTCCAAAGCTACACAGCAGTTCTTGAGAGAACATGGAATTGTGCATCAAACTACCGTGCCTTACTGCCCGCCCCAAAATGGAATTGCAGAACGAAAGAACAGAAGTCTACTGGACATGGTAAGATGCATGCTTGCTGACGCACACCTCCCACAGAAATTCTGGGGAGAAGGCATCATGACTGCTACATACATACACAACAGAATGAACACAAAACCTATAGAAACAACACCTTATGAACTTTGGCATGGTCATAAGCCGTCCCTGATGCACCTGCGTGTCTTTGGAAGCACGGCTTACCCATACATCCCAAAGGAAAAAAGGACTAAGTTAGGGGCTAGGGCCACAAAAAGGATTTTTGTAGGCTACGCAGCACAATCCAAAGCCTACAGAATTCTGGATCCTGATACCAACAGGATAACCATAAGCAGAGTGGTGTATTTTGAAGAGAATGAAAGAGCTACACCTTCAGAGGGGGCCTACACCGAAGCAAGCAACCAGACCAAGCACCCTGATGACTGGATTATGCTTCCTGATCTCAGAGGAATTGAGGAGGAGGAGACAGCAGATCCAGATCCAACCACACTCCACACAGAGACCCCCAGCGATCGACCAGATGCACCCGAGGTAATGGGAGAGACCACAGAGGGTGAGGTGAGGCGATCAACGCGCTCAAACAGAGGTGTTCCAGCTCCGAGACTGTCCTACCTCGCAAGAACGGCGGAACAACCAGAACCTTCATCATGGGAGGAAATATCCCAGCTACCACAACCAGAAGCCCAGAAGTGGAAACAAGCTGCAATTGAAGAGCTTGAGGCTCTACAGAAAAACAAAACCTGGACTCTTACTAAGTTAGCTCAAGGAAGGAAAGTAATAGGCTGCAAATGGGTTTTCAAACTCAAACATGATGCTGATGGTGAGATTCAGCGCTACAAAGCCAGATTAGTAGCAAAAGGATATTCACAGAAATGTGGAGAAGATTATGATGAAACCTTTGCACCAGTAGTCAAACATACCACAGTAAGGACTCTGTTAAGTATTGCTGCTAGCAAAGGAATGCATGTTGAACACCTAGACGTGAAAACTGCATTCTTGCATGGCGAACTAGAAGAGGACATTTACATGCAACAACCACCAGGTTTCTTAGAGAAAGGCAAAGAGGACTATGTATGCAAACTGCAAAAGAGCATTTATGGTTTAAAACAAGCTGCCAGAGCATGGAACATAAAACTAAATGATATGCTGCTTCAAGCAAACGTCAAAAGAAGCAACGCGGATGTACAAAGAGAGAAAGATGGAAGTTTCCTCATCAACCAAGAACAGAAAATTAAAGACTTGATAAACCTGCTCAGACTGGAAATGCGAATCCTACACGAGTAGGATGCGAGTACCCAGAATGTTGGGGGGCAATCATTATAAACCGCTTAGAGTAGGCATACCCAAACTGCGGCCCTTCAGATGTTGCTGAAATACAACTCCCAGCATACCCAGCCACAAAAAATTGTGTCTAGGGATGCTGGGAGTTGTAGTTCAGCTACATCTGGAGGGCTGCAGTTTGGGGATGCCTGGCTTAGAGAGCTTCCAGCTATAGAGCGGTATATAAATGTAAGTGCTATTGCTATTGCTACACCAACTCCAATGGAAGTGAACTACATAAAGCAAGAAGATCAAACTGAGCCACTATCTGACAACCATAGATATCGTGAAGCATTGGATAAGCTTTTATACATTAGTACACTCACTAGGCCAGATATTAGCACAGCAGTTGGCTTACTTTGTAGAAAGACTGCATCACCAACAGTCAAGGACTGGAATGCAATGAAAAGACTTGTTAGGTACCTAAAGGGTACTGCACACTTTAAGCTCAAGCTGCCAGCTAATAGTCAACCAAAACTAGAAGCATACGTAGATGCAGACTGGGGTGGAGATATAACAGAAAGGAAATCCACCAGCGGTTACATAATTTTCTATGGAGATGGAGCCATAAGCTGGTCAAGCAGAAAGCAAGACATAGTAGCATCATCAACCACTGAAGCGGAATATGTATCAGCTGCACAGGGCTGTCACGAGATACAGTGGCTGTGTCAACTACTGAAGGACCTAGGTACAGAGGTACCACAGCCCATACCGGTGTATGAAGACAACCAAAGCTGCATTCAACTCTCCAAACAAGAAGATGTAAAGAGGCGTACCAAACATATTGATGTGAAGTACCATGTAGTGAGAAGTCTGCAGAAGGATGGACTAATCAAGCTGATCTACTGCCCGACAAATGAAATGCTTGCAGACATACTCACTAAGCCACTACCAAGACCCCGCTTTGAAAAGCTGAGAGAGAAAATGAATCTTGTGAACTGAGTCACGAGACATCGAGAGGGGGTGTTGGAAGTTAAAGGACTTTGCGCTGTCTCTTTGCCTCAGACAGTGGAGGACAGACTAGTAAGTCAGAGGGCTAGAGGGTCAAGACATTGGTCATCACTTATCCACTGCTCTGATGCTATCCCTTTGGATATGTAGATTGCTAATCTCAGGGACTAACTTCCTTTTCTCTCTCTCTTCCCTACCTGCCCTTCTACCTTACACCATGGCAAGCCTCTTTCCTTGCACCATATGTGCAGAGAAGATGCAGAATCCATCTGCATCCAGCTAGATAGATAGATTAGAGATCCTAACTCCTCACTTACCTATCTAGAATGGAGTTCCTTAATAAATGCCTTTTATATTGATTTGAAACTATGAATTGGCTCCAATTTACTTTACTCTCAGCATACACGCATGCCTAACTAAACTACCGCTGTGTTGTGCCTCTGTGCACTCTGCTATAATGAGAAAGGGATTCTCTCACCACAGAGAATTTCCAACAGGTTGCACCTCCTCAAGAGGAAGTTCAAGGAGGTCAAGGCCCATAACAAGCCCTAAGGTGTTGCGCCAAGAACAATGGTGGCATATAAGCACCTGGCTGAATTGCTACATGATTGGCACTAGGTCACCCCTGTGCATACAGCTGGGAGCAGAGTTGCTGTAGGTGGGAAGCGTAAGAGAGGAAGCAGGATCGCATCCCAGCGCACCCCAAAGGCAGCCTGCACACAACTGCACTCCACTGCCCCACAAACACAGCTGCTGCTAGGTGCAGCACGGTAGATATCACATGGTGCTCATGGGAACAGGGCATCATGTTCCAGTCTGAGAGACAGGGCACCCCTGCCTGGCTGACCAGCAGTAGTCGGGGCCATTCCAGTAGCCCCCCAAAACACAGTGGGGCACACAGCAGGGAGCCCCCCCCGAGGCAAACACCCCCTGCCGCAAAGCTCACTATCTGGAAAGGACACAGGAGAGGTGCCCTGTGCCAGCATAAGACCCCCAGCCAACAACCACCAGTTCAGAAGGCTGCGGCGCTTCTCCAAGTGTGTTGCTGGGCTGCACAATCATCTGCTGAGGGAATCTGTGTACACCTCCCTGGGGCACAGCTGCAGCTGGAGGAGGAGGAGGAGGAGAGTGAGGAGGAGGAGGTGGATGAACAGGAGGAGAACACTTGAGAGCAGTCCGTCTGCAAACCAGAGGCATCATGCAGCACAGCAACAAGGTTGGCAACCACAGCTGGCCAACGTGATGCCCATGAGGTGACAAGGAGCACTGACAGAGACAGCGCTGGAGAAGTACTTGGCCAGGAATGGCTGGAGCCCTCACAGGAGCTCCTCTCAGGCACCTCAATGCACGTAGTATCCTCCCCAGAGAGCAAGGAAGATCCAGAGCAGCAACATCAGTAGCCAAGAGCAGGGCGTGGATGACAATGCAGGGCATGCACTATAGAGCTCCCGCACCCACCCACCCCATGGAGGAGACACTTGCTGCAGGTGAGTGTAGGGATGCGATGCCAAATGTTGAGATGGAGTCTGTGCACACACAGACCCCTTTCCATGACCCACAACCATGTCCTCCCATATTCCATGGAGCTGGGGACCCACAGCCACAACCCCCTGCCCATGGTTGGAGATTGGCACACCCCGCAGCCCCAATTCACACATCCATCAGCAGCATCCAGCTGCAAGGGCTAGCCTTCTCCCCAACATGGTGAGGGAATGGGGGATGCAAAGAGGGCCACTCCAGGGCCACGAGTCCTGTCATCCAGTTGATGGGCCCTTCCCTCTTTGAGCAGGTGGGTCATCATCACCAGATCATGATGCTGGGGACAGCGACTTTGGCTCCCCCCAGGACCAGGAATGCAGCAGAGAAGAGATGGAGTACCGTGATGACAGCAATGAGTCTCCCAGTCAGAGAGGATGGTGGGGAGGGAGGGAGGTGGGCAAGTGCCAGTGAGTAATGCAGAGCGAGCAGCAAGGCTGAGGGGCAGGAACAGAGACAACAGAATGCAGCTTGCCCGGGACCTTGTGGCACACACAGCAGCTGCCAGTGAGCGATCTGCAGAGACCCTTCGTGAGATTGACAGGAATGAGGAGGCTCAGAGGGAGGCAGGCAGGCGTGCCCACATGGAGGCTGCCACAGCTATGCAGGCAGCTATGGCAGAGAGTGCTGCTTCCACACAGGCAGCTATTGCCAAGAAACATGGACAACAACCTCTGGCTCCTCCCCAGCACTACCTACCAGGCTATCATCTATTTGGTGTGTGACATCTGCTACCTTCACAGCAGGCAGGCAAGTTGCCTTGCAATTGGCACACTCATCACAAACCCAATGATCTCTATTCCTAATGATCAAATCACCCACTACTAGGATCTCCTGGTCCTCCCCACCCCTGGGAGTATAACCTTGGTGCAAGTGGATGTCTTCACTCATTCATTCGATTTCTATACTGCCCTTCCAAAAATGGCTCAGGGTGGTTTACACAGAGAAACAACAAATAAATAAGATGGACCCCTGTCCCCAAAGGGCTCACAATCTAAAATAAACATAAGATAGACCCCAGCAACAGTCACTGGGGGTCTGTGTGCCTGTCAAGGAATGGGTCCCTTGTATGGGTCCCTTGTCTGTGTGCCTGTCAAGGAATGGGTCCCTTGTAAGGGATCATTTCCATCTTCTAGTCTGTGTGACCAGCCCCGCTGGATCAGGCTGAAGGCCTATCCAGCCCAGCATCTTGTTTCACACAGTAGCCCACCAGATGTCTCTGAGGAGCCCACAGGCAAGAGCTGAAAGGGGCATGCCCTCTCTCCTGCTGTTGCTCCTCTGCAACTGGTTTTGAGAGGCATCATGTCTCTGAGGGTGGAGGTGGCCTCTAGCCACCAGACTAGTAGCCATTGATAGATACGTCTTCCATGAATTAGTCTAAGCCCGCTTGAAAGCCACCCAAGCTAGTGGCCATCACCACATCCCATGACAGAGAATTCCATAGATTCATTATGTACTGTGTGAAAAACGACTCCCTCTTGTCGGCCCTCAATTTCCTGGCCTTCAGGTTCAAGGGATGGCCCCTGGTTCTAGTGTTGTGAGCGAGGGAGAGAAATTTCTCCACCCTCTCCACTCCATGCATAATTTTATACACCTTCTGTGTAGAAGGGTGCTGTGAGAAAGATAAGTTCAGGTGGCTCTGATGCTTCAACTGGAGTGAGAGAGATGGAGCATTGAATCTTCAGGACTGGGGTGTGACATGGCTTCCCCTGGCTGGATGGGTAACAGGGTTCCTTCGGGGGCTTCCTGCTCTGGGGTGCCTGAGAACAAGGTTCGAAGGGTTTCATAACTGAGGTGTCCTCCCTCACTGCTTGGCCACCATAAAACTCTGTGGGGGAAATGCTGGGCAGGATGACACCTCCTAGCGCTCTGTACTAGACTTCCCAGATGGCCCTGGGGCTTTAGAGGGAAGTTTCTCTTAAAACACCACACCTCCAGTGGTGAGAAAGCAAAGCTCTGTGCGGAGATTAGCAGCACACTGGGAAATGGCTCTCACACTGGAGGTGTTGTTGTTGTTTTGCCAAAGTGGCTCCCTCATGAAAAATAGTGAACATTACTGACCAATGGAGTTTTTGTTGGGAATTCTCTCTGGTAAGAGATACCCTTCTAATATAGCAGAGTGCACAGAGGCACAACACAGCAGAGTCTGCCCAGGCATGTGTGTATGTTAGGAGTAAAATAACTTGGAGCCAGTTCATAGTTTCAAATAAATATAAGGAGTATTTATTAGTGAACTCCATTCTAGATAGTAAAGTGGAGAGATAGGATCTCTAATCTAGCTAGCTAGCTGGATGCAGATGGATTCATCTCTGCACACATGGTGCAGGAAGAGAGGAGCGTGCATGTTGCAAGGGAGAGAAAGGGAAAAGAAGGCAGAGGAAGTGGCCAGGAAGGAAGTTAGTCCCTAAGAATAGCAATCTACATACCAAAGGGCAGAGCAGTAGAGAAGGGATGACCAATGTATTGACCTCTCTAGCCCTCTGACTCATGAGTCTGTCCCCCTCTGTCATTGAGGCAAGAGACAGTGCAAAGGCCTTCACTTCCAACAGTTTTCCTTATGGTAAAAACTCCACCCAGCCCCCCGCCTAAGGTTTCGGTGTCAGGAGAGAGAAGTTAAAGAGCTAAGAATGGTTGAAGAGGGTTTCGTGAATAGGCAGTAAATAGGCTAAATTGATTTTGGATTGCCTCCGTGCTTTTTACAACTCAGGTGTAAGGTGGCCCAGGCCACAGAAGGCAACAGGACCTTCTTACTGAAGAAGTCAAGAGCAGTTCCCCTGTCAGCCTTCTGACAGTGGTGGGTGGGCAGCAAGACCCTGAGGTGATTGTGATCCCTGAGGGAGACACTTTTTGCCTGACCGATGCTTTCCTGGTGAAGAGAGAATTGGGGGTGTTGGAAGTGACGGACTATGTGTTGTCTCTTGTCTCAATGACATAGGAGGACAGACTAGTGAGTCAGAGGGCTAGAGGGTCAAGACGTTGGTCATCTCTGCTCTACTGCTCTGACACTATCCCTTTGATATGTAGATTGCTACTCTTGGGGACCTCCTTCCTTCCAGCCACTTCCTCTTCCCTTCTTCTTCCCTTCCTTCTACCTTGCAACATGCAAGCTCCTCTCCCCTGCACCATGTGTGCAGAGATGCAGAATCCATCTGCATCCAGCTAGATAGATAGATTAGAGATCCTAACTCTTCACTTTCCTATCTAGAATGGAGTTCTCTAATAAATACCATTTATATTGATTTGAAACTATGAACTGGCTCCAAGTTACTTTACTCTCAGCATACACGCATGCCTAACTAAATTGCACTGTGTTGTGCCTCTGTGTACTCTGCTAAAATGAAAAAGGGTATCTCTTACCAGAGAGAATTCCCAACAGGGGGAAGGGGGAGAAAAGGGATTCTACAATCCTGGCAGGCTTACTCAGAAGTAAGCCCTTCTGAACAGAGAGGGTCTGAACTAATCTATCCGATCTCTTTTGATTTGTATACAGCTACACAGATAACTACTTAGCATGTATGTGTATGTTTTGCATGTTTTCATCTGCTTGTGTTTGTGTGTGCATGTGCTTAATGAGTGTGTGTGCAGGCAGGCACATCTGATTTGTGTGTAAGCGCACATGTGTTTCTGTGGCAGTATGCTTGCATTGAGTGTGTGCACGTGATTATGTATGCATGTTTCTGTGTGTTTGTGTACTTCTGTTCCTGTGTGCATACATAAGAATATGAAAACAACCTGCTGCTGGATCAGGCCCAAGGAAGCCCATCTCGTCCAGCATCCTGTCTCACACAGTGGCCCACCAGATACCGCTGGAAGCCTGCAGGCAGGAGTTGAGGGCATGCCCTCTCTCCTGCTGTGACTCCCCTGCAACTGGTACTCAGAGGCATCCTGCCTTGGAGGCTGGGGGTCAGGGGCGTAACTACTATTAGGCAAGGGGAGGCGGCTGCCTGGGGCCCCCCCACTCCTCGAGGGGGCCCCCAGAGGCAAGTCACATGACTATATATTGTTGAGTGTGTGTGTGTGTGTGTGTGTGTGTGTGTGTGTGAGCGAGGGGCCCATTTTAAAATTTTGTCTCTGGGCCCACTCCAGCCTTGTTACGCCCCTGCTGGGGGTGGCCTATAGACCTCCGGCTAGTAGCCGTTGATAGACCTCTCCTCCATGAAGTATCCAAAGTTCTTTTAAAGCCATCCAGATTGTTGGCTGTCACCTCATCTTGTGGCAGAGAATTCCATAAGTTGATTATGCATTGTGTGAAAAAGTACCTTTTTCACACAATGCATAATCAAGAGGAGAGGAGAGCTGGCCTTGTGGTAGCCAGCATGACTTGTCCCCATAGATAAGCAGGGTCTGCCCTGGTTGCATCTGAATGGGAGATTTGATGTGTGAGCACTGCAAGATATTCCCCTCAGGGGATGAAGCCGCTCTGGGAAGAGCAGAAGGTTTCAAGTTCCCTCCCTGGCTTCTCCAAGATAGGGCTGAGAGAGATTCCTGCATGTAACCTTGGAGAAGCCGCTGCCAGTCTGTGAAGACAATACTGAGCTAGATAGACCAATGGTCTGACTCAGTATATGGCAGCTTCCTATGTACCTCCATTTGTTGGTCCTAAATTTCCTAGAAATCAATTTCATGAGATGATGCATGGTTCTAGTGTTATGTGAGAGGGAGAAGAATTTATATCCACTTTTTGTTTGCATACATATGTATTATGAGCATGTGCTTGTGTTGTGTGCATTTATGTGTGCACATATGTTTATGTGCATGTTTGTGCATGCACACATGCATGAGTGTTTTTGTCATGTGTGGATGTATTTGTGTGTGCACATTTGAGTGTGCATTGTATGTGCATGTGTACATGTTCCATGCATGTTTCTGTGCATATCTCTGTGTGTGCTTGTGTATATGTTGCACATTTGGTGTTGTAAATTACCCAGAGACATGAGACTGGGGTGATATACAGGGTATATAACAAAGTAAACCAAGAAATAAAAATGTGTGCATACATATGTTTGTGTTGTGTGCATGTGTTTTTGTTGCATGCATGCATGTGTGTATCTATGTGCTTGTGCATGTTTGTGGTGCATACATTTGTGTTTCTGCATATGTGTTTGAGTTTGTGGTGTGCACATGTGTGTGTGTGTTTATGGCACATATATGTTTGTGGTGAGTACTTCTGTTTGTCCCTGTTCTGTTTAATGGGGGGCAGAAAACCTTAATCATTTTTGAACCACTGCTCAAAACATCACTAAGCCACTATAAGACATGCTTCATAGACACAAGCTGGAACAGAGTACATCAGTCCTTTTCACCACATTTGAAATAAATATAGGATATATCTGGATAAATTTTGGGCAAAAAGGAGTCAAGATGTCAATTTTCAGGACTTTTAAACTTGCTATACCTGTGGAAATTTATTTCAGGGTACTTCGAAACTGGGCACATTTGTACCGCTTGAGCCCTTTCTCACAATCGGAGAAAGGGCTCAGATGGGCGAGGGGAGGAAGGCTTGAAATGCTCACCTCCCCTGCAGATGATCCAATTCTTGTTGCTGGGTGGCTGATTGGCCGCCCAGATGATTGCCAGCTTCTGCTGGTAGCTCCGAGGGCCGGGGTGCTGGGACGGCTTGCCCCATCCTGCCCCATGCATTGCCCCCCCCATGCTGCCCCATAATACACCGCGTGGGTGTGTGGTGCATTATGGGGATCCCCCTTCCCCTCCCTGAAGCCAGCCAGGAGCCCCGTAGTCTGCCAGCCCCAGCTGGAGCTGGCAGACGATCAGTAAAACCCTATTTAAGAGGGTAGCTTTGGAGGTGGGTTTGCCGCCAAGGAACCACTAGGATCGGACATGATCCTGGCGGTTCTGACGTACAGGGAAAACTGGGCTTGTCTTCGTTAGCCTGGTTTTGCTTGCGCATGAGCGGAGCCTCTTAGTCTAGTAGGTCACATGTGTCCACTTTCAAGTGATTAGCTCAACCACCGTCTTATTTTTAATCAATACAATTTTCAGTGTTTCTTTGTTTTCTGCAACTTGTCTTAACGAAAGGGATACACCCCCCCCCCATCTCTTTAATAACAGGACGTCCCTGACTGACATACTAGGCAATGAGGTGTGCGGAGTGACGCGATTCCCCTCTTCCAGAGCACTTCCAGAGCACAGGCAGTGCTGGGAGGTTGTCACCCTCTGGAACAACACAGCGCACTGTGGAGGAAGGAGGCCTAAGACCTCTTGGTTTTGTAAACAAGTCATTGTATTCTAAATGGATTGAATTGATATCTCCCCAAACCTCTTCTTCTTGTAAATAAGCCCTTGTGTTATCTTCTTTAAATTTATTTCTCTAAGATGTACCCATGGCTAATCCCGTGCGTGGCAGCTCTCGTGCGAGTTTGCAAGCAGATTAGCCACGGGGACGGGGGAGAAAATGGCAATGTGGTGGGCAGGTGGTGGAGAGGGCAGATCAGCCTCCTTCTCTCGCCTGCCTGCTGGCCACAAGGCTGGACCACTGGGGGTAGGAGCGTAAGTGGAGGGGGGGACAATGGGGGGCGGGGAATGGGGGAGAACTAGAGGTGCAGATGCTCTGCACCCGGCCCAGCTAGTTGCATCAATATGCCTAAAACTCTTCTTTATTGTAAATAAGGTTGTGTGTTTAATATGCTTGCAAATCCCTTTGTATGAAAAAACTGGCGAGGTCAAAAGTTCATGCCTGCTCTGTTTTAGTTTCATTTTGAGAATTTCAGTCTGACAGTTTGGTTTGGGAGGAAAGGGAAGATTTGAAAAATGGAGGGAACATGGAGTTACCCTGACTGGGTTGTTTTAAAAACAAACAAACGGTTGGAGTATAATTTTGTATATACAGTGGTCCCTCGACTTACGAACTACTCGACATAAGTATTTTTCGAGTTACAAACGGCAGTTTTAGATCCGGTTTTAGATGCAGTTTTTTCGACTTACAAATTTTTAGATGGGGTTTCCTCGACTTACGAATTTTACATGCGGTTTCCTTGACTTGCCTGCCTGTTTACTGCCTGTTTATTCTTGAAAATAAATGTTCCTGTGCAGTTTGCAAGCCTTACTGGGGGTCTGGGTCTTTTTTCTAGGCTCCGGAATGCATTAATCCGTTCCCAATGCATTCCTATGGGAAACCGCTTTTCGACTTACGAACTTTTCGACTTACAAATGTGCATTCGGAACGGATTAATTTCGTAAGTAGAGGGACCACTGTATAGAGAGAGTTTGGAAGTCACAGCTGAGAAAAGAGTCAGAGACAGAGTCAAGAAGAATCAAGAAGAGAGAATCAAGCAGTCAAGTTGGCAGAGTTGGAGAGCTGTGCAGAGCTGTGGAGGAGGAGGAGGAGGAGAAGGAGAAGCCGGGTGGTTTAGAAGTCACAAGCAATAGCTGAAAATCACTACAGTGAGTGGAGACTCTCTGAAGGGCTGAAATCACAGAACCACTAGTCTGGATTTAGCCCCAGGCCAGGAAAAGTGACTAAGACCTGAAGCTGCAGAAGGAACAAGCCATACTGCTGACAAAAGGAGGTAACTGCAGAGAACTCTGTGCTAGGGACCAGTTGACTTAGGTTAGTTGGGTGCGTTTTTCCCAACCCTTTTATTTCTTCTTTTATGCTTTTATGGAAACTGTAGGTTTTTAAATTTAAGAAACCAAAGCTAATGTATTAAATTGACTATATGTTTTTCCAAAGTGAACTTCCGCGTTGCATTTTTTAAAAATTGAAGCTTGGCGAATTGTCTTCACCCCACACCTATAAGCCTTTCCACTCTACTCAGGTTTTTGTTTATTTGGTATTGTTGCAGAGGTGTAAGGGCTGTGGTAGTAGACCCAGCCATATATAAGGAAAGTCTACTTCAAGCAAGCGATAAAGAGTTAATATCACGGGGCTGGTGGGATCTGAAATCCCTCCACGCATAGCATCACACAGGTAGGACAAGTAAGAGTTCTTCCACACACACACACACACACGGCCTGGGGGAGCTGCGCATGAGCACCTGTCATGTCCCCACAGAACCTCCCCATGCACACAGTTGGTTAGTATGTCAGTCACTGGTGTTAGGCAAAAGCGAAATGAAGGTGTATAGCAAGACACAGCGGGACACAGAGGGGCTCTTTATGTTCTTTATTTAAGCCATCTTGCAATAATCGTCCTTCTCTTCTGTTTGTCCAGAGTGAAAGGGGCTTTTGGTTCATCCTGCTTATAAAGGTCCTCCTCTTCTGGCAGCAGAGGCTCCTTGTTGGCGATCTTCTGGATGATCTCAGCCACTTTCCTCACTTCCTTCAGAGACCAGATTCTTTCCAGATATCCAGGCTTCCTTTCCTGCTGTTCTGATAGGATGAGGAGGTCGATGTAGTCTGGGGTGGAGAGAGGGTTGGGCTTCAGCGCAATTTCCCGCAGGCGCTGGAGGCTTTCGGATGATCTCCTGAGAAGGTCCAGCAAGACATTTTTCACCGCTCGGTATTCTTTGTGGAGATTTTCAAGCACCTTCTCTGTGGTCATCACCTCTCCAGAGGCACGCTCATACTTTTGCTTCAGCTCCTCATAGGTCCTTTTCTCTTTGATGGTTTTATAGTCATACCTGTATGTCTCGATGAGGTGAGCACTCAGTGCACACTGGCCAGGGCAAACCCTGCATGTTCCTTTCAGCAAACGCATAGCTGAACAGAAGCGCCTGAGGGCATCATTCGCAATTGTGCAGGGATAGTGACATGTGTAGGAACAAAGGCCACAGTTAGTTGCATGCTTCCTGGTGCCGGCAATGTCCATCTTCACCTGCACAGTTTTCTCGACCTCGTACTCAAAGTTTCGGTTGGCCGCCATGTCATCCTTGTGCTGATCCAGGGCTTGCTGTGTCTTCCTCAGCTCTTCCAGCTTGACCAGGCCGGCGTTGATTTGGGGCTGTAGTCCTTCCACGGCAGTTTCAAGCTCTTGCCGTTCCCGGAGAACTTCCTTTGTCAAAGTCAAACTTTTCATTTCGAGTGCATATAACGAATCAAAAAAGATCTTCATGCTCCCTGAGCCCAGATTCCAAAACATTTGGGCAAACAAGGTGCCATTTCCTTTTTTATCTCCAGTATTCTTGGCAAAAAGTACAGAATTATTGAACTGAAAATGAATAGGGGTGCCCTCAGCATCTTTCGCACATGGCACATCAGCCACTTTTATGGCTTCTAGAACGGGGGGTGTTTGCCCATCTGCAAATGTGACCAGGACTTGGATATTGTCCTTGATATCTTTCCCAAAAATGGAGAGCACTGAATCAAACACATATTTCTGGGCATGAGTTAAACGAGCTAAGGGGGCCTGGACCACAAAGCAGACGGCATCAATGTGGTCAATGCATCCTGGGGTGGAGAAGAACTCCCTGATTTGTTGGGTAATCAGCTTGTCACGTTCGATGCCTCTGGTGTCTCCAAAGCCTGGGGTGTCAATGATAGTGAGGGAATAGGGGACATGGAAACCTTTGCGATGATTCACCACATAGGCGGTCACTTCTTGTGTCTGGCTTTCTGCTTGGCTTCTGTTTGTAATTTCATGAATCAGTTTGTATCGGAAGTTGTCTCCCCACTGGACCCCCAGGATATAATTGATCATCCCATTAATGAGGGTGGTTTTCCCTGACCCCGTTGCTCCCATCAGCATGATCACCTTGTGGAAGACCTGCAAGTTCTCTTTTCCTAGCTGGTACTTTCGGGAAGGCAGGGAGGCTTCGGACCCTCCCTTCTTCAGTGGAAGAGCAAAGATTGCAGGATGCCCTTTCTCCACCAGGGTGCTTTTGGGGAGATATTTATGGGCTAGTCTGTTTCCATCTTCTTCATCACCTGGTGGTGAAATCTCCATCTTCTCACCAAGAAACGTTCTGTCAGAGAGAAATCTATGCATCAGAAACAAACCAAGAAAGAGAAAGAAAAACTGAAGAGAGTGGAACTTTTCAAGGGCAGAATAATAATTTTTAAAAATGAAACTGGCCCAGGTAATCAGGAACATCTGGGACATATGGGAGTGAATTAAGTTGTGCCCTCAAACTATGCCCTATCTAGGTTGGATGGCGAAAAGGAGGTCTTCCTCATTATGTCCTCTGGGCTTTATCCCTGACCTCCTGACATAAGAACAGCCCTGCTGGATCAGACCCAAGGATGCCTATCTAGTCCAGCATCCTATCTAGCCCACCAGATGCCTCTGAGAAGCCACAGGCAAGAGGTGGATGAGGGCATGCCTTCTCTCCTGCGTTTGCTCCCCTGCAACTGGTCTTGAGAGGCATCTTGCCTCAGAGACAAGAAGCCTTCCTCTCTTGTGGAATCTAGAGCGCCAGCTTTACTCTGCATCCCACCCCTTCTCTCATCCACCTACAGGCACCCAGCCAGAGCTCATCCCCTCACTCCAGCCAGTTGCGGATAGCTCCCATCCCTCTCATTCCTAATTTGGAGGGTCAATGCTTGGCTCTCTAGGCTCTTGAGATCCTTCACTGGTCTTCCACCCAACCATCATAGGTGCACACTGCTTCTTCTTGGCTACACCCTACAGTGATCCTCTCAGGCTGAAATCCAAAGATCTCTACTCCATCCTCAATGTATTGCTTCCAGTTGCCCCATGGAATGTGCAATCCTGAGTTCAGTCATGGGGAAACCAGCCACCACTGGGGAGGGGGGCAGGCCCTGCATGGCAGCACATAACACACCCATTGGGTTGTCCAGATAGACCGCCACAGGCAACCCCACTGCATATGCCAGCATTGTAGGACAGCCCTCCTGGCCACTGCTTGCCTGCAGAAACACAACACTGGTCATGGCCGCTTGAAATAAAGGCTTGCAGGGCCACTTCTCGGCCAGAGAAAGGAAAAACATAGCACCCTTTCCTCTTGCACAGCATAGAGGCAGACCTTTTGGTGTGAGGCGGAGAGTGACTTCAGATCATGGGGATTCCCTGAAATGCCTCCCCTCTGATATGCCTTTTGCTCTTCCTCAGGCTCAGTTCCCTTCCTCGGCTGCTCTTTTTGTCTTACTTGGCTTCCTGAGTGGAGGGCTGGCCTTGGACATCCCAATTGCCGGTGGTGCAGAAGGAATGGCTACCACGGGGCAGAAGATCTGGGGTGCCATTAAGGAGGGCAGAAGGAGAGAGAGAGAGATTTGTGCTGTGCCATGGTCTCCTGGGCAATGAAGGAACTTGAGCTGCCCCCTGTTAGGCACCTGCAGCTGGTGACTTCACAAAGGCTGCCTTCCGCCAGCAGGGAGCAGCTGACTGCCGCATTGGAACCCACAGCAAGATGGTGCCTGTGGCCGGGGCTGGGGCCATTTTGGCCTTTCCTTTGTTATGGCTCTGCTTCCACCAACTTCCCAGGCCTCCCCACCCAAAAACTGCTGACCACAGCTTGATGTTTTCATGGGGAAGCTGTTGAAGGAGAAGCAGTGGAAAGCACTTCAGTATGCTTCTCTGGATCACACCAGAGGGAAGAACCAGACAACCATCATTGGTGAGGATGTTACAGAGCCCTTTGTAATCGCTGGCACCATCAGCCAGCTTGAATCTGGTTTCACTGTCATGGAAATTCTAGTTTGGTGAGGATGCTGAGTGTTTGCTGACAGAGACCCCCTACCTAGCCCCTTCACCCTATCATGAATTTCCTCTCATTAGATTACTTTTCACACCCCAACAATATTTACATTAGCTGCCAATTCTATCAAGAAAATGCAAGGTATCTACACATCCATTTAGGAATACACTTACTTGGGTCCATGTTCCTCAAAGGGGTATTGATTGATTGATTGATTGATTAAATGCCGTTAAGTCGATGTCAACTCTTAGCGATCACATAAGATAGATTCTCTCCAGGATGAGCTGTCTTCAACTTGGCCTTTAAGGTCTCTCAGTGGTGCAGTCATTGCTGTCATAGTCGAGTCTATCCACCTTGCTACTAGGCATCCTCTTCTCTTTCCTTCAACTTTCCCCAGCATTATGGACTTCTCAAGGGAGCTGGATCTTAGCATAACATGTCCGAAGTATGATAGTTTGAGCCTGGTCATTTGTGCCTCAAGTGAAAATTCTGGATCAATTTGTTCTAGGATTCATTTGTTTGTTTTCCTGGCTACCCATGGTATCTTCAAAAGTCTTCTTCAGCACCAAAGTTCAAAAGTGTCAATACTTTTCCTATCTTGCTTCTTCAACGTCCATCTTTCACATCCATAGAGTGTCACGGGACCAGGCTTATTTTGGATTTCCCCCTGCTGCTTGATCACCTGCTGCTGCCTCCCAACTCCTGGACTGTTCCTGGGGAAAGAAGTCCTTCAGTTGCATCTGAGCCACAAGGGTCCAATTGCCACTAAATGGAAGAAGCGAGGTAGTAAAATAACTACTGCACCCCTCTGGGCTTCTCCCTATCCCTGTTCTTTCCCAAACCCAGAACCCTGTTTCTCTAAAACCTTCTTTCTCTAACCAGCCTGGAGTTCATCTAATTCAGACACCATGCTAAACTGACGCTTTGCAAGCTACGTGGTTAATCTCTGTGACGTATTTTAGTAATAATATTGCCTTAACTCATTTCCTACTGTATCCTTAAGCCCTTCAATAAACTGAATGTATTCATGAATCTCAGCCTACTCTCTGTCAGTTCATTTCCCCAGGGCCAGGACTTTGCACAAATTTATTCTGACATGGGACTGCTCCACTCTAGTTTGCTAACCCCCCCCACAAGCCCAAACACACTTAGGGGTGTTTGCCAGTCATCCCGTAGCAGTTCCATTAACAACACTCTCAAACCCAGCACAGCTGTGAGGGAAGAGCTCCCTTCCTACCCTTCCCCTCCTTAAAC
Source organism: Hemicordylus capensis (assembly GCF_027244095.1). NCBI lineage: Eukaryota > Metazoa > Chordata > Lepidosauria > Squamata > Cordylidae > Hemicordylus > Hemicordylus capensis. The sequence continues at coordinate 170,173,695 of NC_069662.1, forward strand.
GAACCTCCGTGAGTGGAAGAGGGGTGAAGCCATGGACTCTGGGCAGCCCTCCCTGGAGCTTTCTCTCGGTGGGGGGGGCTTGCCATTTCTGGCCTCAGTCTCTGACACCGCCGTGGCCAGCCGGCCCTTGGGGGAGTGGGAGGTGTGGGCCTCTGCTCAGCTCGCAGCACACTCCCCACCCTGCTCCCCCGTCAGTGCACAGGAGGTGGTGCTGGGTCTGGAGCTTTAGACAAGGACAGGCACACCTTTATTCCTTCTAGGGACAAGGAGGGAGCAGCTCTTGCAGAACTTGATGTGTACAGTTCAGGAAAAGAGTCTTGTAGTTGTCAACTTCTTTGGCTCAAGAGAAAATATAGGATCTAATGTCCCATAAAATGGCGCGTCTTGTTGAGTATGCTTAATGCTAAGTTTCACAAGAATAGTTTTTGTCAGTTGCAGCTGAACATATAAGAACAGCCCTGCTGGATTGGGCCAAAGGCCTATCTAGTCCAGCATCCTGTTTCACAAAGTGGCCCACCAGTTGCCTCTGGGAAGCCCACAGTCAAGAGGCGAGGCCATACCTTCTCTTATACTGCTACTCCCCTGCAACTAGTATTTAGAGGCATCTTGCCTCTGAGGCTGGAGGTGTCCTATAGCCACCAAACTAGTAGCCATTTATAGCCCTGATATACTTGTCTAAGCTCCTTTTAAAGCCATCCAAGCTAGCGGCCATCAGCACATCCTGTGGCAGAGAATTCCATAGATTAATTATGTGCGGTGTGAAAAAGTACTTACTTTTGTTGGTCTTAAATTTCCTGGCCTTCGGTTTCATGGGATGATCCCTGGTTCTAGCGTTGTGAGAGAGGGAGAAAAATTTCCCTCTGTCCACTCTCTTTACTCCATGCATCATTTTATACACCTCAATCATGTCCCCTTCCCCCCCTGTAGTTGCCTCTTTTCCAAATTAAAAAACCCCAGGAGTTGCAGCCTTGCCTCATAAGAAAGGTGTTCAAGGCCCCTGATCATCTTGGTTGCCCTCTTCTGCTGGTTGGTTACACAAGACTCTGTAACAACTGGTTCAGGGTACACCAGACCACAAAAAGGAAACATCTGTGTGAGTGAGCATGTGAAGAGTGAAAGTAGATCATTTGCAGCCGTAATGGGCTGGAGAGACCATTGTTGGAAGATATTTTCAAATTGCTTGAGCAGCCAGCATTCTGCTAGCTAAGATAGATGGCGCTTTCACGCTTTTCACGCCTGGTACATTCTCCCCTGCCCCACTTTGCCTTGAGGATATCTCACATTGCTTGAGGAATGTCTCTGCATGGGGAGGGGAAGCAGGAGCCAGATCTCTTCAGTATAATGGGTGAGGAATATCACACCTGGGAGCAAGATCAGAAACCTCATTGTTAAAAGAAGTGCTTTGGCTTGTGTACAATGCACAGGTGTGGAATGTGTGTGTGGCTCAGTATATAAGGGGATGGAATTTGCCAGAAGGTGGCCGGCCATACAGAGAAGGAGCTTATTGCTAGCAATGAATGAATAAAGCTTATTTGAAACTGTGATACTGATGCCTGGTGAAAATACCTAACCAAGAAACAAACGTAAGGGCGGATCTCTCCCTTCTAACACCATGTTGAGGGTGGAATGAGAAGTGCAAGAAGATGCTCTCCTGGATGGTGAAGGAGGTCCGCCCTATCAGGGAGAGGCTGTCTAGCCAATGACCACCCTTGGGTGAAGGATGGATGAATAAATAAAATGCCAGGAAGACACCTTACCCTCAGTTCAGCTATAAAACTGATGAATGAAATTAGAGTTTCCCCTTCTCTGAATGTGTTTAAGAAGAACCTGAAAACATACCTGTTTAGCCAGGCTTTTGGTTTACAGTTTTAAATGTCAAGCTTTAGAGTTTTTATTTGTATTTTACATTGTTTTAATCGTATTAATGTTTCAGTGGATTTTGGACTGTCAACTGCCCAGGTATTTTTTTGTATGGGGCAGTATAGAAATGTAATAAAAGTGACCCAGACCCAGACCCACACAGAGAAGTGACCATCTGGAACTTGGAGGCTGTATTACAGCTGCTCCTCTGCTCCTCTGACAGCACACCCAGTGCCTCCGGCCTCTGCACCTGGCCAGTCCGAGTTAATTAGTGGATCAGTGAGCAGATGAATGTAAGAATGACTGAGTTTCTGTACTATTATTTCTAGGATCTTATTCCCCCCCTTATTAATCTTGTTATCTGAGTGGCTTGCATTGCTATCATTCTTAATACTTAATCAAAAGTTACATGAAGAGTGTTCAACCTAACTCTCTGCCTCCAGTGCCTCTCTCTCCCTTGCCCTTTTGGGGAGTAAAGACCCCAACCAAGCCTTGGGTTTTTAAGAAAATGACCCCTTAGGCATAACAGACTCCAGCACGCATCCCCCCCTCCCCGAGAACAGCCCTCAGACTGGGCTCCAGACCCAAGACCAAAGGAGGGGGAAGGGGGAGAACCTACCTGTTCTCATGACTCACCCACAGCTTAGCAGGGAGGGGAGAGTGAAAGAGAAAGGCCCCCTTGCGAACTCAGTGACTCGATCCACAGGTAGACCTACCTCATTGTGTTGCAGGCCCTTGCAGAGAAGTAACAGGCCTTGGCTGTTGCCACCCCAGGCCTCCACCATTAGCCATGCAGGGGATCGTGGCCGTTTGGCTCCTCTGTATGGCCACCTCCATGACAGGAGGGGAAACTCCTCTGCACAGCCTGATCCTCTGCACCTTGGCTCAGAGAGATGTCCCACTCATTTCAACAGGGCTGCTTTCTAGGGCCGTGCTATACAGTGCAAGCATTGATTTACTCCGAAGTAAGTATGTTCAGGCCCTGAAGCTAGTGACTTCCAGGCAGAAGTGGCTAGTAGTTCCTCAGAGAATGAAGGCTGGACTGGATAACCTCTGAGACTTGGAGCACAATCTCCAGAATGAATCACCTCTGATTTTACACACCCAAGGGAACTCACCCCACCCATGGACCCTGTGTTCCCTGGGGATCCTGCTCCCCCATCAGGTCTGCATCCTTCAGCAGTAACCCCAGATGTACTAGAGATTTCTACCTCCATAGTCCCAGGAGTAACTAACATAAGAACAGCCCTGATGGATCAGGCCCAGGGCCCATCTAGTCCAGCATCCTGTTTCACACAGTGGCCCACAAGATGCCCCTGAGAAGCCCACAGGCATCTGTTGCTCCCCTGCAACTGGTATTGCAGGGCATTTCCCTGCTAACTGGGCAAAGAGGCACCTTTTACTGTGGTGATTCTCTTTATTTAGCAGGGGGAGAGTAACTGGCCCTATCCACCCCCAGCACAATACTTCCAGTGACTGTTGCTGGTGTCTATCTTGTGTTTTTTTTAGAATGTGAGCCCTTTGGGGACAGGGAGCCATCTTATTTATTATTTCTCTGTGTAAACCTCCTTGAGCTATTTTTGGAAGGGCAGTATAGAAATCAAATTAATAATAATAATAATAATAATAATAATAATAATATTCAGAAACATCTTGCCTCTGAGGCTGGAGGTGGCCTATAGCCACCAGTCTAGTAGCCATTGATAGACCTGTCCTCTATCAATTTGTCCAAGGCCCTTTAAAACTCATCCAAGCTGGTGACCATCACCACATCCCATGGCAGAGAATTCCACAGACTAATGGTGAATTGTGTAAAAAGGTTCTTCCTTATGTTGGCCTTAAACTTCTTGGCCATCAGTTTCATGGGATGGCCCCTGGTTCTAGTGTTGTGAGAGAGGGAGGAAAATTTATTTCTGTCCAGTCTTTCTACTCCATGCATAATTTTACAGACTTCTAGCATGTCTCTCCATAGTCACATCTTTTCCAAACTAAAAAGCCCCAGATGCTGTAGCCTTGCCTCAAAGGAAGGTGCTCCAGGCCCTTGATTATCTTGTTTGCCCTCTTCTGAAACATTTCAATTCTACCATGTCTTAAGATATGGTGACCAGTACTGCATTGATTTTCATTGATTGATTAAGTGCTGTCAAGTTGGTGTCGACTCTTAGCGACCACATAGATCGATTGTCTTCAACTTGGGCTTTAAGGTCTCTCAGTGGTGCATTCATTGCTGTCCTAATCAAGTCCATCCACCTTGCTGCTGGTCGTCCTCTTCTCTTTCTTTCAACTTTCCCCAGCATTATGTACATTTGGAGTACTGTACTGCATACAGTACTCCAAATGTGTCCACACCATTGATTTGTATAATGGCATTATACTATTAGCATTTTTAAAATTTTCAATCCCCTTCCTAATGATCCCTAGCATGGAATTTGCATTCTTCACAGCTGCCATGCACTGAGTCGACACTTTCCACCACGACCCCAAGATCTCTCTCCTGGTCAGTCATCAGCAGTTCAGATCCTATTGGCCTATACTTGAGGTTGGGGGGGGGGGGGTTTGCCCCAATATACATCACTTTACACCTCTTTACACTGAACTGCATTTGCCATTTTGTTGCCCACTCACCCAGTTTGGAGAGATCTTTTTGGAGCTCCTCACAATCTGGTTTGGATTTCACTACCCTAAATAATTTAGTATCATCTGCCAATTTGACCAGATGACAATAAACTATTTAGGGTAGTGGCCTTATGACCACAGCAGAGATGTCCACACAGGTGGTGGTGGTGGTGGTGGTGAGATGGATGCTTTCCAAGGGAAAGACAAAGATTTAATAAATAGTTCATTAGCCAGCACAGCATAGTGGTTAGAGTGTTGGACTAGGACTGGGAAGACCCGAGTTCAAATCCCCATTCAGCCATGAAATTCACTGAGTTATTCTGGGCCAGCCACGTATCTCTCAGCCTAACCTACCTCACAGGGTTGTTGTGAGGATAAACATAACCATGTGCTCTGAGCTCCCCAGAGGAAAAGTGGGATATAAATGTCAAACAAACAAACAAACAAACAAACAAACTGGTGTATGATTGAACAAGCCAGCCACTTCCCAGAATCCCCTTGGGCCCATTGACCCAAGTCCTGCTCACTGTTCCTGGTCCAGCTGCAGGATCAGACTGGGCTGTTTGGGCCTAACCACCAGCATTCCTTGAGACACTGGCTGGGGCATGGCTTGCGCTCCCAGCTGCGATTATTCTTGAGCTGGACCAAATGTTCATCTATGGGGCATGGGCCCCCTCTGTTATCCCACTGCCTCCTTGCCAATGCTGCATGCAACTGCTAACTGTCGAAATCATGAGGTCAGTTTCCGTTTCTAAGCCAGCATCTCCTGGGGTCTTCCAACCAGGGGCGTAACTAGGTTGGAGTGGGCATGGGGACAAAAAGTGAAGATGGGCCCCCACCATCTTCATCTCCCCACCGGCCCACTATCAAACCTGTAAGGCCAAAGTGAAAAACAAAACCTTCTTGGCATGCCCTTTCTCTCTCTCCTCTCTTGGTAGGGCTGTGAAAGACGCCCGGCTGAAATCCTGGAGAGCAGTTAAGTAAGAGAAGAAATGAGAGACTCACTCCTTCAATCTTGGGTTCTATTCGGCATGTCCTGGCTGGCAGTTGGCCCTCCAGGCAATGCTAAATCACTGGCTTTAATAAATAAGGCTTACAGCAAGCTGCTTCCCTTAAGCAACTACTTTACTACGGTAAGTGTGCCGTCAAGTAGATTTTGACTCCTGGAGCCCACAGACTAGCCCTGTGGTTGTCTTTGGTAGAATACAGGAGGGGTTTACTATTGCCGCCTCCCACGCAGTATGAGTTGATGGCCTTTCAGCACCTTCCTATATCACTGCTGCCCAATATAGTACCAGCGGGGATTCAAACTGGCAACCACCTGCTTTTTAGTCAAGCATTTCCCCACTGTGCCACTTAAGGTGAAGAGCTTTTGGCACAGGAGCCAGTCACCAGAGTTTTTTGGGGGGGGGGGGGCTGGAACAGATATTTGGGGTAAGGTGGGCTAGAAAAAGCTTTCAGGGTCCAAATAGAAATTTGGGATGGGAAGGGTCTGTCCTGGCCCAAGCCTGGCTATGGGCCTGCTAACCAGTCAGAAGGTATAGAGCGGGCCCTGGAAAAAAAAGAGGAGCAGACCAGATCCATCTTCAATTGGCTGGGCCAGCTTATATGGTTATACGATTTGCACTACTTATACTGAAGTCCTGCAAAAGTCTACAGAAATTGCAGTTCTCTAAATCAATGTTTTAAATAAATTCAATTTAAAAAATCACACAGTTAAAACGTCAAACTATTTTTATTAAGCAACTACAACAGAGTATTATAATATTTTATATCAAATAAAAAATTCACATAGTTAAAGCTCTAAACAGTTCTAATGAAGGAACATACTTTTCTAAATGCATTCATCTTTTACCACGACATGACCGGCACAAATAATTCAACAAGGAGAGCTTTTGGCCAGCATAGCGATAGGAAATGTTTCCTCTACTGAATTTCTGCCTATTTTATCACCCTCTTGCATTGACATGTGAGGCCATTGTAAATGAGAAGTCTGGCTGGGGAAAAAGTTTATTATTTATTTATTTATTTATTTATTTATTTATTTATTTAACATATTTTTATACCTCCCAAAACGCAAGTTAACAAAACACATTTCCATGTGTCTATTGTGAGCAGCGGTGGGGTTGGGGGACGGATGGGGGAGGAAACCACTTGACTGTGTTATCCAATTAACTTTTGCAGCCAGCATCAGGGTGAGTCATTTACGTGGGCTGTGACTGCCAGCAAGCCAGCCTCCCCTTGATTGCACTGATGCGATCTGGCTTTCATTGACATCTGGGGAATCTCCATTGCTCTGGAACAGACAGAAGAAGCAACACTCAATAATGACACTGCCTCTTTGACCATATAACCGCTCCAGAATTGAGTTTTTCAGGTTTAGTGACTGAGGAAATGGGTGAATTTGAGGTGACAATGGAAGAAAACTGTTTTGAAAAAGCTATAAATTAACAAATCGCCAGGGCCAGTTGGCATCCACCCAAGAGTTTTGAAGCTACTCGAATGGGAAATTGCTGATCTCCTAGCAAAAATATACTGAAAAGTAGCCAATGTGACTCCAATTTTCAAGAAGGGATCCAGGGGGGATCTGGGAAATTACAGGCCAGTCAGCTTAACTTCGGTGCCAGGTAAATTGACGGAAAGCATACTTAAGGACAACGTTGTTAAGCATATAGAAGAATGGACCTTGTTGAAGGAGAACCAGCATGACTTCTGCAAGGGAAAGTCTTGCCTCACTAACCTTTTGGAGTTCTTTGAGAGTGTCAACAGGCATGTGGATAAAGGTGATCAGGTTGACATAGTATACCTGGACTTCCAAAAAGCTTTTTATAAAGTTCCCCACCAAAAGCTCATGAATAAACTTATCAGTCATGGAATAAGGGGACAGGTTATTGTGTGGATTGGTAACTGGTTGAACGACAGGAAACAGAGAGTAGGAATAAATGGACAGTTTTCACAGTGGAGGTAGGTAGGAAGTGGGGTCCCCCAGGGATTGATACTGGGACCAGTGCTCTTTAACTTGTTCATAAATGATCTGGAAGTTGGGGTGACCAGCAAAGTGGCCAAATTTGAACATGGCACCAAACTATTTATGGTAGTGAAATCCAAAATGGATTGTGAGGAATTCCAAAAAGATCTCTCCAAACTGGGGGAATTGGGTGACAAAATGGCATATGCGGTTCAATGTAAGCAAGTGTAAAGTGATGCACATTGGTGCAAAAAACACCAACTTCACATATACACTGATGGGATCTGAGCTGTCGGTGACTGACCAGGAGAGACATCTTGGGGTCATGGTGGATAGATAATTGAAAGTCTCCTTTCAGTGCACGGCAGCTGTGAAAAAAGCTAATTCCATGTTAGGAATCATTAGGAGGGGGGTTGAAAATAAAAATGCTAATATTATAATGCCCTTATAAAAATCTATGGTGCGGCCACATCTGTAGTACTGCGTACAGCTTTAAAAAATTAAGAACATAAGAACAGACCTGCTGGATCAGGCCAAAGGCCCATCTAGTCCAGCATCCTGTTTCACACAGTGGCCCACCAGATGCTGCTGGAAGCCTACAGCAGGAATTGAGGGCATGCCCTCACTCCTGCTGTTACTCCCATGAAACTGATAATCAGAGGCATCCTGCCTTTGAGGCTGGACGTGGCCTATAGCCCTAGGACTAGTAGCCGTTGATAGACCTCTCCTCCATGAAGTTATCCAAGCCCCTCTTAAAGCCATCCAGGTTGTTGGGTGTCACCACATCTCGTGGCAGAGAATTCCACAAGTTGATTATGCATAGTGTGAAAAAATATTTCCGTTTGCTGATCCTAAAATTCCTGGCAATCAGTTTCATGGGATGACCCCTGTTTCTAGTTTTATGTGAGAGGGAGACACTTTCAATGAGCTGTCTACCATGACCCCAAGATCCCTCTCCTGCTCAGTCACCAACAGCTCAGATCCCATCAGCATATACTTGAAGCTGGGGTTTTTTTTGTCCCAATGTGCATCACCTGACACTTGCCAACATTGAACTGCATTTGCCACTTTGTCACCCACTCACCCAGTTTGGATAGATCCTTTTGGAGCTCCTCACAATCCGTCTTGGATTTCATTACCCAGAATAGTTTGGTATCATCTGCAAATTTGGCCACATTGCTGCTTATCCCTACTTCTAGATCATTTATGAATAAATTAAGAAGCACAGGTCCCAGTGCAGAGCCCTGGGAGACCCCACTTCTTACTTCCCTCCATTATGAAAACTCTCCATTTATACCTACCCTCTGTTTCCTATCTTTCAACCAGTTAGCAATCCACACATGTACTTGTCCCCTTATCCCATGACTGCCAAGTTTCCTCAGGAGTCTTTGATGAGGAACTTTGTCAAAAGCTTTTTGGAAGTCCAGCTATATTATGTCAACTGGATCACCTTGATCCACACACTTGTTGACACTCTCAAAGAACTCCAAAAGGTTGGTGAAGCAAGATTGACCTTTGCGGAAGCCATGCTGGTTCACTCCCAGCAGGGCCTGTTCTTCTAGGTGCTTTACAATTTTATCCTTGAGGATACTTTCCATCAATTTGCCTGGAACAGACGTTAAGCTAACTAGCCTAATTTCCCGGATCGCCCCTGGATCCATTCTTGAAAATCGATGTTACATTTGCTACTCTCCAGTCCTTTGGTAAAGAGCCCGATTTCAGGGATAAGTAAATATTTTAGCAAGGAGGTCGGCAATTTCACATTTAAGTTCTTTGAGGACTCTTGGATGGATGCCATCTGGCCCTGGAGATTTGTTAGTTTTCAATTTTTCCAGACAGTTTAGAACATCATCTCATGTCACGTCTATCTGACTCAGTTCTTTAGCCTCCATCCCTAAAAAGCCTGGTTCAGGAACAGGTATATGCTCAGTATCCTCTGCCGTGAGGACGGATGCAAAGAACTCATTTAGCTTCTCTGCAACCTCCATATCCGCCTTAATAATCCTTTTCACTCCCTCATTGTCTAATGGTCCAACCGCCTCCCTGGTGGTGCTGCTGGGCCATACTGGCTCCAGGCCAGGATGTGCCATCCACCTCTATCATGGGCCTCGTGGTGTCATGCATGGTTGAAACAAATCAAACACTATTCAACATTAAAGGGAAACAAAGCAAACCCTCTGTGACAGTGTGCTCCACTCGTGTGTGTTTGTGTGTGTGTGCAGTTAGACATAAGCATGTGTGAGACATAGCATCCCAGAAACGTTCCTGTGCCTGCACACGGAGCAGCCTGCCTCTGTGATGGATGGTGTGCCCATCTGTGGATGGGTGGTGCTGCTGCTGGGCCATAGTGGTGCCAGGCCAGGCCAGAGCATATGCATAACCCTCTGTGGCAGTGTGCTCCCCTCATGTGTGTGCATGTGTGTGTATGTGTGTGTGTAGTTAGACGTGCACATGCAGCAGCCTGCCTCTGTGATGGATGGTGTGCCACTTCTGCCTCCTGGTCCTCAGGAATGGACAAGCGGGTGCTCTTGCAAGAGGGAGGGATCCACAGATGTATGCTACTGAGAGCGCCTACAACTCCCATTGTCCCTAGTCTCGATGGTGGCCAGCCATTGTAACAGTGGGGAATGGGAGTTGCAGGCTCTCTCAGCAACATCTTGGAGAACCCCCCCCCCGATGCAGGGAGCACTCACTTGTCCTATCCCTGAGTGCCAGCACAGCAGCAGTGCCCCATCTAACGATTCTTGGGCTGGCAGGGTGGCCGTTCCTGTGTGCGTGTCTGACTGTCTGGATGTGTCAGCAACAGTAAGGGGCAGACACTGTGACACAACTTGGTTGGGATGAGCTGCCATGGTGTGGGAAGCGCTGCATAGGGGTGTGTGTGAACGAGTCACTCACCCTTCATGGCCAGCTCGGGGTAGCCCAGCAGGAGGAGGTTGGCCTTCAAGAAGACCAGCTGCTCAACCAACTCAGCATACAGACGTGAGAGTAGAGGGGTCACCATGTCCCCAGCCATGGAGAACAACCTCTCGCTTGAGACACTGTTTGGCGGGCATGAGAGGAACTGGCCAGCAACGGTTGCCAAGTCCAGCCAGACATGGTAGTGCATTGCCCAAAACTGGCATGGCTCCATCTCCCAGCCTTCTGCTGGCTCCTTCAGGTAGAGTAGAACGGACTGCTCAGCATGGCTGCAGGGAGCGGCAGGCTCCTCCTGTCCCCCTGGCAAGGCACCAAAGAAGCCCTCTGTGAACCACAGGGTGGCAGAAAGTGGAGGTGGCATTGGCTGCTCCATTGGTGCCACTGCCAGAGAAACCGTGCTGTTGCACTGGGAAGAAGTGGTGGTGAGTCCTGCTGGGGGTGGAATGTGTTGGAAGTAAAGGACTTTTCGCTGTCCCATCTCAGACAGTGGGGGACAGACTAGTGAGTCAGAGGGCTAGAGGGTCAAGACATTGGTCATCCCTTCTCTACTGCTCTGACACTATCCCTTTGGAATGTAGATTGCTAATCTCAGGGTGACTTCCTTCCTCTCTCTCTTCCCTACCTGTCCTTCTACCTTGCAACATGGCAAGCCTCTCTCCCTGCACCATATGTGCAGAGAAGATGCAGAATCCATCTGCATCCAGCTAGATAGATAGATTAGAGAGCCTAACTCCTCACTTTCCTATCTAGAATGGAGTTCCTTAATAAATGCCTTATATATTGATTAGTAACTATGAATTGGCTCCAAGTTACTTGACTCTCAGCATACAGGCATGCCTAGGTAAATTCCGCTGTGTTGTGCCTTTGTGCACTCTGCTATAATGAAAAAGGGATTCTCTCACCACAGAGAATTTCCAACAGAATGTACACTTCTAGGGTGTGTACCTAGACTCTTCTCCTCTGCATGCCTGATGTGCTCGACCAGGTGATCCCTCCTCCTGGGCAGCTGGGCAGGGGTAACAGCTCTGCCCTTCCTCCTTGGGTCACAGATGCATGCCAGGACATGCCATGCAGATGCACCCAAGGGTGTTGTGAGCCGTTCCACTACCCCAGTCCTCAGCCAACCTGCCAGGGCGACTGAAACCCCAGTGGTCAGAGTGGCCTAGAGATCACCCATGGTCTTCTCAAGGAGAAGACTGCTGGGCAAAGCCCAGCTCAGCATAGCTGCCTCAGTACACAAGCTGTTCATGGCAGCATAGAACAGCTTGAGTACTAAGGCCAGCTCAGAAATGAGCTTCCAGTCCCCAGTGGACAGGTCACACACATCCAAGCCACTACACCTTGCCAGGCTGTGGATGGCTCCCTCTTACTCCTTCAGGTGCTGGAGGAGGAGAAAGGTGGAGCTCCACCAGGAAGGAACGTCCGGAGGGATCAGGTGATCAGGCATGCCCAGCTCAATCTGCCTCGCCTTTGAGCAGGCACCTTGCCTTTTCACTCCGGTGGAAGGGGCTAGCAATCTTGTGGCACTGGTCCACAAGAGTGGCCATGGAAGCAGCAGGTTCTGGGGTGGGAACTAAATCTAACCTCTGCTGGCGATTGGACTGCACCTCCTTAAGTCCAAGTGCATCTTGCACCACCAGGTTCAAAGTGTGTGCAATGTAAGCGATGTGCACAAACTGAACCTGCCTGGCTGCTGTATTATGTTGGCTGCATTGTTGGTGACCACGAAGCCTCGGCTGAGGTTTGGCTCCTGGCTAGCCAAGTCCCCACCTGTTGGGCCATGCTCGCTGACAACTGATTCGACCTGTGGTCTGTGTCCATGCCTCTACATGCAACACTGCCCAAGAAGGCTTGTCTGCATGGGAGGAGATGGATACAGCTCCTGTGGAATCGTATGTCCCCTCACCCTCATGCCCCCACCAGTGGGCAGACAGAGACATGAAGGCAGTGTGTAGCCCACTGTGGCTCGTCCAGAGATCTGCAGTGAAGTGCACACTGGTGCTGGGTCCGGCTGCATGCAACTAGGCCAACACAACCTCCTCCTACTTTCTGCTAGAGGAGGCACTTGGCCTAGCACTGCTGCCAGCAGAGGTGCTGCCAGCACAGCCCAGCATGTCAGGGGGAGATAAGGGACTGGGAGGATGGGTGGGCCAGATAGCAATGAACCACACAGAAGCCACAAAGATGGAGCTTGATGGAGCTGCAGAACAGACATGTGGACCAGGGTGGACCCGGCACGGGATGAGCCATGATACGGATATGCAAAGCCAATGCCAAGCTTGTGAGGGGCAGATAAAGAACCCTGCAGAAGCCAGAGAAATGGCTCATGGATCAGCACAAAATGGCCAAATGGACCAACATCAGATGAGTTAGAGTGACCAGTAATCATAAGTCCCCTCCTGGACTATTAAGAGTTTCTGTAAGGAAACCAGGAGAGACCATGCTATAAAAGTGTAACATTGAGGGAACCATGTAGCTTCTACCTCACTGCCTCCCTTTTGTCAGGGGTGGACGAGGGGAGGCAGCGATATTTATAATCCTTCCTTCCTTCCTTCCTTCCTTCCTTCCTTCCTATTTATATACCACCCAGTACCTAAGCGGCATACATAGACCAGAATACATTATAAAAACAGTTTTAAAATAGTTTGGATTAAAAGCCTGAAAAAACAGGTGTCCTTGGGGTCTTAACAAGCAATCAGAGAAGGAGATTTGCTCATGCTACAAGCTCGTAGCAACATCTCCACAGCAAGGATAATAAATAAATAAATAAATAAACCACCAAGAAAACAAGAAGGGAAGGAGAAGCCAGGTCTGCTAGGGCTGGGAATCTCCTAGGGTTGGTTGCTTGGCAGGCTGGCAGCGTTTGTGTCTTTGCCAGAGGAGAAGCCTGAGTGGGGGATTCATTCATTCCAGGTGAGGGCCCCAGCTTGTGGGAGGCTCCACATTCCTGAGCTGAGTCAGTTTGACTGCTGGTGTTGAATACAAGTCTTGGACCAGAGGAGCTTTCCTCCCAGGAGCTTTCAAACAGATAACGAAGGAGTTTTGCAGGCGTTTAGTGGGAGATTATTATTATTATTATATTTATTTGATTTGATTTGTATACTACCCTTCCAAAATGGCTCAGGGCAGTTTACAATTAAAACAAACCACTAAAACAGTAAAGAGCTAAAACAAATTAAAAAACAACATAACACCTGCACCACCTCCACATCTGCCACGGGAAGAACTTCTTCCCTGGCAGGTGAGGCCCTCCCCACTAACTGCTGCCTGGCCACAGGTCCTGGTGTAGGGCCAGGCAGACGAGAGAAGTCCAGCCTGCACACCAAAGCAGGGGTGGGGGTGACTCGGGGAATAGGACCCGGTTGCCCCCCCCCTCATGACTAGCAAGAAAAACCCTCCCCCTACCTAGCACTCTTCCACCCTGTCCAGCCATCTCTTTGGGGACTTTTTAGAAGCCTGACTTAAATTCTTTGTTGTTGAAAGAATTGGTGGCCAGGGGCAGAAGTGGGGTGAGAGGGCAGGGGACACTCAGTTGGGAGAAGGGTCAAAACCAGGGGCTGGGCTGACTTCAGCAGAGTGTGCCCCCAGCAGGTGGGGGTGGGGGTGGGTGGTAAGGGAGGAGGCTAGAGTCTGTGCTGACTCAGAGCCTGTAGGCTGCTGCTGGGCTGGGCACTAGGGAGGGAAGAGATACAATAGGCTGCTGCTGCTGGACCACTGGGGTGATGGCTGAAGGCTTTGCTTGTTTAAAGGCTGCAGTTGGGAGCAGCTTGGGGGTAAATGGGCGCAGTGAGGAGGCTGGAGTGTGTGCCCACTCAGAGTCCGTAGACTGCAGGGCAGAGAGTCTCCATACTGACCTATATTCCTGGCACAGAGGGCTGGAGGACAGGCTTCTGTTTTTTCAAAGTTGTCAAAAGAAATCTTTGGCATGGGGGAAAAAGACAGAATTGTTTTTTTAAAACCATGAGGTTATGCTACCCTTCTAACCACCTTCTAGTCCTAGCTAACGGGGATCCCTCCCACAGACAGAAATTCAATTGCAGCCCAAAACCTCCCTCCAAACAGGGAAAAAGTCACAAGAACACACAATTCCAGAGGGGTGTGTGTGTGTGTGTGTGAGAGAGAGAGAGAGAGAGAGAGAAATGGGTACTCACTCAGTCTAAGGCTTCACCCATGTTGCATCCAGTATTCTACTTCTGTGCTCTGGTCTCGGAGTCTACTCTTTCTTCTTCAATCTTCTTCCGATGGTGGGCGGGGGCTGCGGCAAAAGCCGGGACAATCCAGTGGCCACAGGTGCTCTGGGGCTGGTGGCTGGCACAGACTGCAGGCACGGGCAGGCAGTGATTCTCTCAGCAGCAGGAAGGGGGTGAAAAAATAATTCTCTTTTCTTCTCTATTCCTGAATCAGCAGCAGGAACAAAAAAGCAATGCAGCAGAGAAACCATTCCAGGCTTGCATGCAGCAGGGGCAGGCAGTCTGAATGGCAAGGCAGAAGGCAATATGCAAGGCAAAGAAGGGCAGGAAATTCAAAACAATGTCAAAGCACAAAATGGAGACTACATAGAGATCGCCACAAAATGGAGGTCTGAAACAATGAAACATTCGGCTCTGAAATTTGGGTGATTTGTTTTGGAGCTGAATCTTGCCGGACTTGCAGAGGGGCAATTTGTTTTGTGCACAAATCACCCGAAACAGGTAGATTCAGGTACAGATCTTTCTGTACCAGAAACATTTCATGCATCCCTAATGGGTCCCTCAGTGGCAACCACCTCCCTTCTAGAGATGGATGTACCCTGAATGGTGACTTCCAAGCTGAGACCTGAATGGTGACTTCCAAGCTGAGACCTTGGGCACCTTGGTCACTCGTGTGGAGCCAGTGGGCATGCAGGACCTCCCTGACGAGCCAGAAGGAGTACACCCAGGATGGACAGTAGGGATCTGCATTATTTGATTTTTTTCATTTCAATTTGTACTCAAACTGAAACACCCCCATTTGTTTTGGGTTCAAATATGACCCCTCGAATCACCTTAGATTTGATTTGTACCCAAATTTTCCGAATCCAAATCCTAATCGATTTGGATCAGAAACCAGGGTCCTGGGACCAAAAGAGTGGGGTGGGTGGTAGTGCTCAATGGGTGGAAGCTACCACCCAAATTTCAAAGATATTGGGCAAAGGGGTGATTTTAAAAGAATTTTTGAATTTTATGCATCTTTAAGTTTCCCCCCATAAGGAATAATGGGGATTTCAGCACCCTTATAGATCAATGTGGGGGGCACTGGGGTGGCCCAGAGTGAGGTCTGGTGGGTGGTAGTGCCCAATGAGTGCAAGGAAGCTACCGCCCATATTTCAAAGGAATTGGGCAAAGGGCTGATTTTTAAATGATTTTTGAAGTTCATGCATCTTTAAGCTTTATCCCATAGGGAACAATGGGGATTTCAGCAGCGTTAGTTAGAACTCCCTAGAGTGTGTGTGTGTGGCACCAGGTTGGCCCAGAGCGGGTTGTGGTGGGCAGTAGTGCCCAATGAGTGCAAGGAAGCTACCACCCATATTTCAAAGGAATTGGGCAAAGGGCTGTAGGGATGTGCATGAATTGATTTTTTCATTTCAAAAATCATTTTTAAATGATTTTTGAAGTTGGCATGTCTTTGTGGCAGAAAGGGAGTCTGGGGGGCAGAAGACTGGGTGAGATAGTAGTGCCCCAATGGGTGCCTACTACCATCCAGATTTCAAAGAAATTGGGCAAAGGGTTGATTTTTAAACCATTTGTGAAGTTTGCACGTCTTTAAGCTTTCCCCCCACAGGGAATAATGGGGATTTCAGCAGCCACACAACTCCACTTGGGGGGCACCAGGGTGGCCCAGAGTGAGTGGTGTTGTAGTGCACATAGGGTGCCAACCACCTCCATACCCACAAGCCCATGGGGTACTGGGTTTTGTGGTTACCAAGGTGTTTTGAGAGTAGATTCTCTGGTAGCAAATGAGGGTGGACTCATTTTCAACGACAAACCATGAAACCACTCTGATATGTCCAAAGCAGCTCACAAGAAGTTGTGGGGTGGAACTGTAGTTTGGGGCAGGGCATCTGCTTTGCGTGCAGAAGGTCCCAGGTTCAATCTCTGATGGCATTTCCAATAAGGACTGGGGAAAGACTCATGCCTAGAGTTTTTTCAATTGTTTTTTAAAGCAGCCACAGACTCCAAGGAATGGACATCCCCTGGGAGAGCATTCCAGAACTTCGGGCAACAACAGAAAAAGCAGTAATCCAGCCACAACATGCCAAGGCATGGTAACTGTGGCTAGATCTGTGTTCTCGAGAAAGGTCTGCAGGAGGCACACTAGCTGAAGCTGTGCAAAGGCACCCCTGAACACTGCCTCTGCCTGAGCATCAAAAAGCAGAGTCAGGTCCAGCAACACCTCCAGGCTGTGTACCTGCTCTTTCAAGGGGAGTACAACCCCATCCAGAGCTGGTTGAACCACCCTTGGACTCTCCACCCAGCCCTGGGGCTTCCACCAGGCATCCTATGCACCAGGCAGCTCTTTCCCAAGCTCTTCTCCCCCTCCCCTCCCTTCCCCTCCCCAGCCCTTCTTCAATCAGTCTCTTTTGCTGCCGAAAATTTGTGGCTACTTAGGACCAACACTTGCTCCTTGCTTCAACACGCCAAAGAGCCAACCGGCTCGTCGCCCCACCTAGAGCACGTTTCTGCAGCTGTAGAAGCACCTGTCTCTCTGGGTGAATGGCGGTTGGGTCTGTTCATCCTCACCAGACAGGAGGAGATGGGGAGAGTCTTCCTAGACTCCCAGAATCCATCTTCTCCTCCCTGCCTTTGCGCTGCCAGTGCCTGGCTGGCTCTGACATGATGCCAACCCCTGCTGTGTAATGTCGCTCACTCACTCGCTCTGCACAAGCACACTGCCTGCTATGGCGGGTGGGGGGAGAAAGTGACTTGGGTTGGGGACCTCCCCCGCCTGACCCCAACATTTGTCACCAAACCAGAATTACATGGAACCCACGCCTGTGTCTGATTCCATTTTATAAGAGTTCAATTAAATGCCTGAACTCAAGGTGAACTGACACCCAGGTCTCATGCCTGCTTCATGTACTGCTCTGTGAAGGAGGAGGCAATCCAGCATTGTATTGTGAAATGGGCACTCACAGACACACAAGGGCTAGGCCTGAGCTAATCAATATGCTAAAATGTAACTCACTATCAGATAATGTCTGTGGAAGAGGCCAGGGGCTGATCTCCCCTTTCCTGTTGCAAGAAGTCTATGTTAATCCTTGTCAATGATTGCTCTGCCCTGCCCAAAGGGGATTACTCAATTGCTGTCTATAGAAATTCCACTCTAGGAAAACACCTGTAGATCTAGTCTTTTACTAACACCTTTTAACATCTGGGACAAGGCGGAGAAATCTGGGGACAAGAGAAGATGCCCATTTGCAGCTCAGAGATGCAGATTTGCTTTGGGCAATGTCCCCTCCTCAAGATAGCAGCTAACAGAAGATGGGATTAAGTTCTCCCTGGACTGGGCTAATATCCTGACTAATCGAAAGACATTATCCAGAAGGTAACAGCATTGTCACCTTTCTGAGGACCCAGGAAGGATGAGGATATTTTGAGTAGACTCTATGGGGATCAAAGGAAAATACAACTATAAAGAATGAGGCTTACTGGACAGAGAGCTAGCAGTCTTTTGCCTACGAGCAGTCTTTTGCCTACTAGCAATCTTTTGCCTACAAGCAAGACTTGCTCATGAGCAATCCAAGGGTTTGCTGCCTAAGCCGTGGGGCTGGAGGCAGGAACTCTTTCCATGGGAGAAGGGACTGTTTGTGACTTCTGCTGTGAAGTGAGAAGTCAAGACTCCCCAGCCATGATACTCCTGAGCAACCTTGCCTAACAAGTATACTTGCTCAAGAGCCATTTCAGAGTTTGCTGCCAAAGCCGTGGGACTAAAAGCAGGAACTCTGTCCATGGACAGGAATTGTCTGACTTCTGCTGCGCAGTAAGAAGTCAAGACTTCCCCAGCCATGGTGCTCTGACTCTCTGCCTCACTCTGAGCAAACTGCCTGCGTGACCAGCGTTCTCAAATTCCTGTTCCCAGCCATAGCCTCTCTCCTTCAGCTGAAAGCCCCACCGCTCTCGAAGCCTCTGACCCTGGTAATATGCTGCTCCACAAGCCTTGGATCCCTCTTCCCTCCTTCCTACTAATCACTGCCATCCCTCTCCTAAGCCCTGCCTTCTTCCTTCTTCCTCTGCTTCTCTCTAAATGTTTTATTAGGATTTGTTAGATTATTAGATAGCTGCAATTACTGATTGCACAGACATATGTTAGTTAGGCACATTACACTACACTTTGAATCGGAAACATGTTTTTATTTTATCCTGATGAGCAACTTTTTATAATAAAGCCCATTGAGTGTGTCTCTCTCTCTGCTTGCGCGCCCAGATCCTACATGGTCACCATCTCCAAGAACCAATTCAGTTTGTGTATGATGTGACTTTGCCTCTCTCCCTCTGAGCATGTACAGAGTGTGAAACCAGGTGTAGCTCACACTTGGGCTTCTCCACCGCCCTTTTCGTCTCAGTCTTACCACATGCCTGGCCCCCACCCAGACCCAGCGAGTGAGCGGGGCTCACTACAGCCATGGCAGTGGAGGCCGCAGGCCGACATGTCCCCACTCAGCCCCTGGTCGGCAGTTGCGCATGGCAAGAGAACATGGGCTGTGATAACACCCCTGCACAGCATGGGTGTCCATAAACCAAATGCACCCCTGGGCAGTGCCATTTTGTCCACTCCTTTAAGCCACCCCCTGCTTCCCCAGAAGGAACAGGTACACAGCCTGAGGTTG
Organism: Hemicordylus capensis; assembly: GCF_027244095.1. Lineage (NCBI taxonomy): Eukaryota > Metazoa > Chordata > Lepidosauria > Squamata > Cordylidae > Hemicordylus > Hemicordylus capensis. The sequence goes on from NC_069662.1 coordinate 170,192,903, forward strand.
CTTCTGGATCTGAACCTCTCCCTGGGGTCCCAGGTTGAGGTGGTAGCCAAAGGTGCTTTCTATCAGCTTTGGCTGATATGCCAGCTATGTCCATTTCTTGAGATAAATGACCTCAAAACAGTGGTACATATGCTAGTAACCTCCAGACTTGACTACTGCAGTGTGCTCTATGTCGGACTGCCTTTGTACATAGTCCAGAAACTGCAGTTGGTCCAGAATAGCAACAGGCAGCCAGGTTGGTCTAGGTTATCTTGGAAAGAAAATATTACCCTTGTTTTGAAAGAACAACAATGGCTACCGATACATTTCTGAGCAAAATACAAGGTGCTGGTTATTACCTATAAAGCCCTAAGTGTCTTAGGCCCTGGTAGGGGCGTAGCCAGCCTGCCGGTGGCCTGTGTGCGGCCATGGCAGGCGGCCCGATAGGCCTGCCCCTGTGGCTGACATCAGATGCAGGGGATAGCCCTGCCCCCTGCATCTGACATCAGACGCGGGGGCGTGGTCTGGCTCCTGACCTCTTTGCAGGGAAGAGCCGCTCCTGGCTGGTGCTGCGAATGCAGCACCAGCCTTTGTTTAGTTCCCGAAGGGGCTGCGCGGCCCCCACTTGGGAGCTAAACTACCGCCCCCGCGTCTGACATCAGACGTGGGCGGTGTGTCAGGGCCACTCTTGCGGCCCCTGATTGGCCACCGGCCTGGGTTCTTTGAACCCGTTGGCCCAATGGTGGCTCCGCCCCTGGGCCCTGGGTATTTAAGAGAACATCTTCTTCGCATTGATTCCCACCTCCCATTCAGTCATCTGGAGAAGTTTGTCTACAGTTGCCACCGGCTTGTCTAGTGGCTACTCAGGGACAGACCTTCTCTATTGCTACCCCGAGGCTTTGGAATGCGCTCCCTGTTGAAACAAGAGCTTTCCCATCTCTGACAACTTTTTAAAAGTTGGTCAAGACACATCTGTTCACCCAGGCTTTTAATTAGACTTACTGTTTACTGTTTTAAAGCAGTCTGGAAACAATGGCAGAGAGGGAAGTAGAGCAAATAGAGGGGCTGGGGGCAGGCATCTAGGGCCTAGCATTTCAAGGAATTCTTGTGATTAAAAATGGCACAGCACCTCTCATCACAAAGTTTATTGCCTTGGTGAGAAGGAAACAGGAAGAGGGTTTTTGAAACGATGATTGGCCCAGGTCACTGCATTAACTCTGGTTTGTTCTGCTTTGGAGCAGAAGATTCCAAGTTCCCTCCCTGGCAGCATCTCCAAGACAGGGCTGGGAGATTCCTGCCTGCAGCCCTGAAGAAGCCACTGCCAGTCTGTGTAGACAGTACTGAGCTAGATGGACCAAAGTTCTGACTTGGTGGAAGTCAGCTTCCTATGTTCCTAAAAGTGGTATAGAAAACCTTAATTAATTAATTAATTAATTAATTAAAACAACAACAACAACAACAACAACAACTTTTTTGTTTGTTTGCAGAGTCAGACAGGTGTTATTGACTGGTTTGTTTTATCCAGACATCGAGTCCTTCCCAAGGACCTGGGATGGCTGAATTTTATTATAAGTGTTGCTTTTATTATTATAGATATTGTTGCAGAATATATGCTGTTCCCAGTAAAGTTGCTTTTTGTAATTGGCTGATGGTGATTTCTGTGGCCCCTCTGGTGCTGAGGTGCTCCTCAAGGCGTTTTGGAATTGCACCTAGGGCGCCAGTTACTACTGGGATTATTTTGGTCTTCTTCTGCCACAGCCTTTCAATTATATGATTATTATTGTTATTAGTCTTGCTTCATTGGATAAGACAAACATGAGAACCTGGAAGGAAAACATTACATTTTCTGAATTAGGGTGTAGGAAGTTGAAAAATTTCCATTAAAAAGGCACCTGCTGAAACGAACAGAACACATTCTATTGCACTGTGGTGGTTTGGAATATTATATTTTTGTTGTATTCTGTGTGTGTGTGAGTGTGGTGCATTTCAATTAGGGAACCATATGAGTGAGGAATAGGTCACAGCCCAGCATGTCAGGGGGAGATAAGGGACTGGGAGGATGGGTGGGCCAGATATCCATGAACCACACAGAAGCCACAAAGATGGAGCTTGATGGAGCTGCAGAACAGACATGTGGACCAGGGTGGACCCGGCACGGGATGAGCCATGATACGGACAAGCAAAGCCAACGCCAAGCTTGTGAGGGGAAGATAAGGGACTGGGAGGACAGGTGGGCCAGATATCCCTGCTAGCTTGGCAAAGAGGCACATTTTAAGGTGGTGATTCTCTTTATTTAGCAGGGGGGAGAGTAACTGGCCCTATCCACCCCCAGCACAGGACCTCCAGTGACTGTTGCTGGTGTCTGTCTTTTAGATTGTGAGCCCTTTGGGGATAGGGATCCATCTTATTTATTTATTATTCCTCTGTGTAAACCACCCTGAGCCATTCTTGGAAGGGCGGTATAGAAATAGAATAAATAAACAAACAAACAAATAAATAAATACCCACAAACCACACAGAAGCTACAAAGATGGAGCATGAAAATATAGATCGGGGCAGCACCAACACTGGATACGGCGGAGGGACTAGTCAGGATAAGGATAAGGAAAGCAGGAGCCCAGCATGTCAGGGGAAGATAAGGGACTGGAGGATGGGTAGGCCAGATATGGAAGCCGTGCAGAAGCCCCCCCAATGGAGCTGCAGAATAGACATGTGGACCAGGGTGGGCCTGGCACGGGATGAGCCATGATAAGCATAAGCAAAGCCAACGCCAAGCTTGTGAGGGGCAGATAAGGAACCCTGCAGAAGCCAGAGAAATGGCTCATGGATCAGCACAAAATGTCCAAGTGGACTAAAGGAGATGGATCAACATCAGATGAGTTAGAGTGACCAGTAATCATAAGTCCCCTCCTGGACTATTAAGAGTTTCTGTAAGGAAACCAGGAGAGACCATGCTATAAAAGTTTAACATTTAGGGAACCATGTACAGGTGAAACTCGGAATTAGAATATCGTGCAAAAGTCCATTAATTTCAGTAATGCAAATTAAAAGGTGAAACTGATATATGAGACAGACGCATTACATGCAAAGTGAGATAAGTCAAGCCTTAATTTGTTATAATTGTGATGATCATGGCGTACAGCTCATGAAAACCCCAAATCCACAATCCCAGAAAATTAGAATATTACATGGAACCAAGAAGACAAGGATTGTAGAATAGAACAATATCGGACCTCTGAAAAGTATACAGTGTACTGTGCTTGATTGGCCAGCAAACTCGCCTGACCTGACCCCATAGAGAATCTATGGGGCATTGCTAAGAGAAGGATGAGAGACATGAGACCAAACAATGAAGAAGAGCTGAAGGCCGCTAATGAAGCATCCTGGTCTTCCATAATACCTCATCAGTGCCACAGGCTGTTAGCATCCATGCGATGCCGCATTGAGGCAGTAATTGCTGCAAAAGGGGCCCAAACCAAGTACTGAATACATATGCATGCTTATACTTTTCAGAGGTCCGATATTGTTCTATTAGGTTGTCATCAAGACTGGACAGTAAATACTTCAAATAGAAGTCATCCAAATGCCCAGGAAAACGTTGCAGCAAAGGGGACACTAATGGGCGTCCCTATAGAAATTACAGTATAAAATGGCATGCGCACTTGTCTCCACTTGACCAGACCCGCAAGGGCAAAGTCGAGCAGAGAAAGGGGTACCTTTAAATCTTCCCTCCATAACAGCAGATGGAAGCGCATTAAGACAGGTGAGCGTCAAAACACGTCTAATTTTAGGAATGGTAATTAGACTCAGATAGCTAGCTGGTTTAATGTTAAATATTTGATCCCCCAGAAAGATATTCTTGGGCAAGGAAGCAACTTCTTCCTGCAGTTCCATGTCCGTTATGGCGGCATATGGAATAGAACGTAACACTTTGGTGGCCAAAGTGAAGGTTTCAGCGGCAAACCTTAGAGATAACCAAAGGTTTGATTTGGAATTTGGCGAGGCAAACTGGAGGTCGCTTTTGGCCCATAACTGAAGTTTCACACATTCGGGCATACGGGAGCTCCAAACTCAGCCACGTTTAACTCTGGTTTGGCATTATGTCTGAATCCGGCCACAGTGGCTAACATCCTAACTAAATCAATTAAAATAAGTCCTTTAGAGTAACTCCTGAATAGTAACACTGAGAAATGTTGTCAGGATGTCAGTCAGCAACCACTGAGCAAGGACTTGTGATTCAAAGGGGAGAAACTTTCTCTCTTTATGGTCAGAGCTTATGCCTTCTTTTAGACAACTTTAAAAACTTACTACTTTCTGGACAGCAGACAAAGAAAGAGACAGACTCCAAGAAGAGCCAGCGTGGTGTAGTGGTTAGAATGCTGGACTAGGACTGGGAAGACCCGAGTTCAAATCCCCACTCAGCCATGATACTTGCCGGGTGACTCTGGGCCAGTCACTTCTCTCTCAGCCTAACCTACTTCACAGGGTTGTTGTGAGGAGAAACCTAAGTATGTAGTACACCGCTCTGGGCTCCATGGAGGAAAAGCGGGATATAAAATGTAAAATAAAACATATTTTTAAAATACGGGAAGGGAGAAGGAGAAAGTCTGTCTTTCCAGGCGAGAGAATGAAACCTAGCAGTCTAACAAAGGGGAATCTGAGTAGAGCAAGCATGGTCAGAGGGGGAATGCCCTTACGGGTGGTCTCTACCCCTAATGCCCTTAGTGGTCAATAGGGTTGCTGGTGCCAACAAGGGTCGGTGCCATCGGGAGCTGCATCTCCAACCAAAAACACCAAATAGATGTTTCCCTGTCTCAAAGTGGGTGTCACAGTCTGAAATCATTGTTCCATGAAGGACTCTTCAGCCTTCAACCCTTTTATATCAGGGAACAGTGAGGCCATCATAAATTCAGGCTGCCTCTGATGTGTAGAGGGCCTTCCCCCCTTAACCACTGTCACAGAACTCGACTGCCCTTTGGAATGGCAAAGCAACACTTCTCCACCAGTGAGAAGGTCTCCCTTTGCAGAGGAGGCTGGGTGCTGGCGCAGCCCCATTTGGATGAGTCTGTACAAAATGATCTGCCCAGATAAAGAGCAAGTGTCCAGTTCTGGGGCACGTGCCACCCAGAATGGGTGCACAACCCCCCTTGCAAAGCACTACTACTTTGGGGCAATTTTCATTCATTTCAAGTGAGCTTGCGCAGAGAAGATTCCCGATGGATTGGGCCCCTGGTCCGAAGAAGGCTGCCCCTCCCACAATCAGTGCTGCTGCTGCTGCTGCTCAGGAGAGCCTGTTGGAAGTTCCTTCAAGCTGGCTGCTGCGGAGTCTTAGGTTGCACAGCTCAGAATTACCTAATTAGGTGTGTTTGGATGTACTGTGATTCTGATCATTTCTGCAAACCTTAAAATTTTAAGGTTTTAATTTGCGGGAGATTTTTTAAATTGTTAAATTGTTTTTGTATATGTTTTAACTTGTTTTATGCTATTGTTAACCACCCATAAAGTTTGTGGGTGGTGTACAAATTTGACTAATAAATACATAAATATGTTCTAACTGCTGGCAGAGGAGGGGTCTTCCCGGGGGCGGGGCGGGGTGTGTGTGTGCAGCAGCTGGTGGCAGAGGTAGCTTCCTTCCGCACGCAGCAGGATGCGTCCTAATTCTAAATTCAACAATAAGTTGTTGCTGCGGGCTGCTTTGAATTGCATCACAGACGTACCCCAACGGCGAGCAAGGTGGGGCGGCGTACAGTTTAAAAAACACATGGATGTAATTCCATTTGTTTGAAAGGAACTACACAAGCGTAACTACCATGGGGTCCCTGGGAGTGGGCGAGAGAGACGCATTCCGTTGTGTGTGGAACGCAGCTACCTCTGCCAGCGGCACCCCACGCCCTCAGGAAGACCCCTCCTCTGCCAGCAGAGCTGGAGAGCCCGAGGGAGCCCCGCGAAGGACCCGCCTGCTGGCCCCAGCCAGGTGGGGTGAGAGGAAAGAGGCTCCGACCTGGCCGTCCACTCTCCTGGTCCGTCTCCATCCTCGAGGAGCCTCCCCCCTGCCTTGGCACAGCCGGTCACGAGCCCGAGACGGTAGGGGCAGGCAGGCAGGCGCCCCTCCGCAGCCAGAGCACATCCCTGGAGAGCTCAGCCCCCTGCCCCGGCGCTGCACCCCTGGAGGCCAAGACCCCGTGAGAGGACAGCGAGGCACACAGTCTCTGTCCGCTGCTACTGCCGCTGCCCGGGGAGTATGCAGAGCGCGCGGGGCTCCCGCAGCGGGCGGGTGGGTGGGGAGAGGGGAGGGCATGCTGTCGCTTTCTGGCCGCCCCCTGGGGGGCGTGGCGACCTGAGCGTCTCCCTTGCTGGTTGCTGCTGGAAGAGGAGGGCCTCGTTCGGGCAGCTGCTGGAGGAAGGGCAGGCGAGCGGCCAAGCTTTGCATTCCTTCCTGGAAGAAGGCTGCGATTCTCGGAAAGGTGCCTCTGGCTCCTTCCTGGGCCACGGACAGGGCTGCTGCTGCCACGCCCACCTCGAGAGAGTAAGCGCTCGGGGCTCCTGTGGGGGCCAAGAGCTGCTCCGACTGCCCCGTCCGCCCTTCGCCCAGACACTGCACGGTGGGTGAATCTTAGCAAGAGGGGCTGAAGGACGGCCAGACAGAGCCGTGTGCCTGCATGATCAAAAGTGGGCTGAGCGAATCCTTCCTGGCAGGCCTGCTGCAGATGGCCACGCTCAGCCCCCAGACTCTGTAAGGTGGTCATAACAGGAGGGTGCCTCTGAATGTGCACAGCGTGCTGCCACACCGCACTGCGCATGGGTTCTGGGATTTGAGGACTCAGCTGCAGTTCTGAAAAGGCTTCATCAGCCAGCTGCTGCCCTGCAGTGGCCTCTAGGAAGCCCGCAAGCAGGGGAAGGTAAGAGCTCCCTGCCACTGTTGCTCCCCTGCAGCTGGTGTTCAGGGGTAGACTGCTCTGGAACCTGGAGATCCAAAGAGCTTTGGCCGCTTTGTGCAGTCAAGGTGCCTTTCTCTTGGAAGGATTTTTTCACACAACGCATAATCACCTTGTGGAATTCTCTGCCACAAGTTGTGTTGGCTACATAGGCGGAACTTGGGGGGGGGCAGGCAGGGCACATGCCCTAGGAGCCAGTGAGGTGGGGGCGCCATGCCAGTTCCTGCCACCCCGCCCCATTGCCCACCTGCCCAGCCTCAGGGCCCCTCAGCCACTTGCCTCCAGCTCCGGCCTAGGATCAGAGCAGCCTGCAAACTGCAGAGCTCTTCTCTCCCTGCCTCTCAGCTGATCGGTGGGTGGGTGGGGCTTCCAGAGAGGCCTCCGAGTAGGCCTCCCTGAAGCCTGAACTCGGCAGGCCCCAAGGGAGGCAGGAAGCCCGGAAGGAGGCTGGCAGAGCTCCCTGCAGCAGGCCTTCTGCCCAGACCATCCAGCACAGCCTTTGCCAGGTAGGCTGTGAATTCCTTTTTGTGGTTCCCCCCCCCCCATATAGGGATCTGCTTGCCATAGGGCTTTGATATGGGGTCTGGGGCGAGACTGAGAAGTCTCTGAATATTTAATTTAAAACAGACTGAAAAATGTGCTGGCTTTAAAAACAAAAACTATCTAAAAAGGCCTATAAGTGGCTTGTTTCATGTCAGAAAATTACAAGCACTTCTGGAACAAATATTCATTCATTCATTCATTCATAAATGCACTTATGTTCAAGTTGTTTTGCAACCCAGAAGGTCTGAGTGAGAACTGTGAAGCATGTGTTGTGTTTTTATTTCATTTTATTTTTCTTGTGTGTGAACTGCTCTCCAATAACTTGCAGGGACTTCAGGGTAAATCTGGCCAACATGTGAATGCAGCAGCTCCATTCCAGAGGAGATGTGTGTTAAAGGGCTTTAAAAGCCTCGTGTGAAAAACCTCCTGGAATCAAACTTTACTGTTCAGAAATCTGAGAAAACAAACCTAGGCTCAACCTGCATGGTTGAAAGTCTCCTTTGCTAATCTGCAGCGAGGGGGCCATTTTAATAATTAGCGTTGCTAGTGTGTTCTAGGCATTAAAACTAGCACAAATATATAGTACTCAATGTATATCACTATATACTGTGAAGTGTGCATGTGTGTATTCAGTGAAATGTATTTCCAGGCAGCATACTTATTTTGAAATATCAGACTTAAATCCTTGGGGGCCTGGGGTGTGTGGAGGCCCTGGACTTTGAGGGGCTGGGGGCCCATTTTAAAATCTCATCTTGGCCCATTCCTACCTTGCTATGCCCCTGGCGGTCACTACACATGGGTTTCTGCACAACACCTGCACAGAATAAACTTCCATGTAGAAAATGTGTCTCTTGTAAATTGACCCTGAATTTTCCATCCATGAACTTAGAGTCAATAATAAAAGAACAGCACACTGCTTGTGACAGGAAGGGGCAAATTACAATGATTTCTTAGTCTGGCAGGGGCTGGTGTTGGCCCTGGCAGAACTTGGCTGTCTGCTCCTGTTGCAAATGCCTCTGTCTAGTGTGGCAAACTAATGTATCCTCCTCCCTCTTGGTGTCAAAGTAAGCACTAGTGTGGTGAATGCACATATACCCCATCATGAGCCAACAGTCATCATAAGACAAAGGCTGGCAGGAATCATTCACTGGTTTATAGACACACACACACACACCACCACCTTCTTCTTCCCCTATTTTGCTAGTGGCTATTTGGGCAGGTGATCCTCTAGGGCAGGGCTTCTCAACCTGTGGGTCCCCAGATGTAATTAGACTTCAACTCCCATAATTCCCAACCAAAGGCCACTGGGGCTGGGGATTATGGGAGCTGAAGTCCAATAACATCTGGGGACCCACACGTTGAGAAGCCCTGCTCTAGGACAAAGTCATGTTTTTTAAAAAGAATGAGATGAGACAGAGAAAATGACACTTGGAATCCTTGCATAACTCCTGACTGTTGTTCTAAGTCATGTTTTCAGGTTTTGATCAACAACCATGTCTAGATGGTACAGTGTTCCTTTTAACAGGGATTTCCAGATATTGTTGACTACAAGTCCCGTCATTCCTGTTTGGACAGGGGCGCAATTTCTGTACTTGCCCTAGGCGCTATTTTCCCTAGTTATGCCTCTGGTTGGCTACTAGTTTGGATGGCTTTAAGAGGGGTTTGGATAACTACATGGAGGCAAGGTCTATCATCGCCTACTAGTCGGTGTGGCTATAGGCTACCTCCAGCCTCCAAGGCAGGATGCCTCTGAGTACCAGTTGCAGGGGAGTAACAGCAGGAGGGAGAGGGCATGCCCTCCACTCCTGCCTGTAGGCTTCCAGCGGCATCTGGTGGGTCACTGTGTGAAACAGGATGCTGTACTAGATGGGCCTCCTTCTGGGGAAGGCCTGCTGTGAGACAGAAAAGCAGCCTCTGCTTTGGATCTGCTTCCCCGAGTGGTTCTCATGTACTTACATAAAAGGTTTGATGCAGAGGATCTAACCTATCTTAAACCCAATCTGGAAACCATAACGAAGCTGATATGGTGAGGAAAATTACTCAAAGTAGTCCCAAAGGATTGCTCAACTTGTTCTTTTAATGTCAATGGGACTACTTTGAGTAATTTTCCTTATCATGTTGGGCAGAATTTTTAATTTTTTTCTTAAGCTGGAACCAAACCTGAACCATTATTCACAAGTCTCTGTTGAGTCAAAGAAAGTCAAATTGGAACCTTCCCCGCAAAAGTAACCAGTCTGAAATAAGGGTTTAACATTTTAAAAAGCCGGACTCCACTTGGGTTTATTCATGCTCCTGCAGGATCACAAACCAGCGCTCCCAGAGTCCCCTGTAAGAAGGGTGCACAAGTGGACACAAAATGTATCCATTTCAGGATGGGGTTTCTGAATGTAAACAACCAGTTTTTTTAGCTGAGCCCTTATTTTGGACGGGTAACCGAATCTCCCCCTCCCCCACTGCAGTGCAGAGCATTCCCTTAGCAATAGCACTTACATTTATCTACCGCTCTATAGCCAGAGTTCTCTAAGCGGTTTACAATGATTTAGCATATTGCCCCCAACATTCTGGGTACTCATTTTACCGACCTTGGAAGGATGGAAGGCTGAGTCAAGCTTGAGCCCCTGGTCAGGATTGAACTTGCAACCTTCTGGTTACAGGGCGGCAGTTTTACCACTGCGCCACCAGGGCCTTGACCAGTGGTTCTCAGCCAGTCTCTACAGTGTTAACGCAGCATAGGGACATAGGAAGCTGCCATATACTGAGTCAGACCCTTGGTCTATCTAGCTCAGTATTGTCTTCACAGACCGGCAGGGCTTCTCCAAGGTTGCAGACAGGAGTCCCTCTCTCAGCCCTATCTTGGAGATGCTGCCAGGGAGGAAACTTGGAACCTAGATGCTCTTCCCAGAGTGGCTCCTTCCTCTGAGGGGAATATCTTGCAGTGCTCACACTTCTAGTCTCCCATCCATATGCAACCAGAGTGGACCCTGCGTAGCTAGGGGGACAAGTCCTACTTGCTACCACAAGACCAGCTCTCCTCTCCTAGCAGTTGTGGAGGTGGTTCCTTCCTGCCTTTGGCCTTGGGGCCTGCATATCACACTCCTCAAGGATGCTTCTGGGCATGACTGGGCTGAGGGCAGCCCAGCGACACGCATGGCCTGGTGATCAGTGGAGGTGGGCAGCACAATCCAAGACTCAAGCATGCCATAAGGAGAAAGCATGGCCCAAAAGCGAGTGCAGGCAGTTGGCTCCAGGTGACTACAGCAGGGAGGCCAGCCACAGGCTTCATGGCAAGCCAAATCCATACAATTCGCTGAGATGTGCCCTGTTTCATTTTATGCCATTTGAGGATGCTGGTCTCAAGGCACAGCAATACGTGAGGAGCCCAAGATTGGCCCATGAATTTGTGGTACAAAATTCTTGAGGAGGAATAATAGTCAAAGTGCCTCTGAGTATATACAGAGAGCTTTCAGCTCATTCCCGAACCATTCCAATCTCTTTCCGCAGCACACATCCTTAGAATTAAGAAACGGGGTTTACAGTGTAACTTCCAGCCTGGCATCAGCCTGTGGCATCCTAGGGCAAATGCAGGGGGCTTCCCCACCGCTGTTGCAGCCTCCCACTCGGCCCCGTGCCCCTTCCCACTCTGGGACTCCTTTTAGTGCCAGCTCAGCTAGAAGCACACCATTTTAATTTGCCCACAATGCCTGGTCCCCACATGCCACTCCAAGATTCAAGTTGTTCAAATTCTGAATAGCTCGACGTCCTGCTTTGCTGAATCCCAGCCACATCTTACTTCCAGGGGATGTCGGAACATTCAGATTCAGGTGGAAGCGGCGATGCAAAGAAGAGGCATTGAGAGGAGCATGGTCCCTGCTGCTGCTGCTGCTGCTGCCAGTAGCTCATGACCACCACCTTGTAAGCCCACCAGGCGGGCTTCCCGTGTGAGTGGGCCGTCAGCTTCCGGGGTGGCGAGAATCAGCAGCAGGCAACAAGGACAGCAGGGTCATTCCCCTCGCTACTTTTGCAGTTGAGGAGCGCAGTGTTTGAATTTCTCCTTCGGGGCCAGACCCCAAAGCGCCCCTCTGGCCTGAGCGTTGTGGGGAAGGGAAGATTCCACTGAGAGGAGCAGTCATGCCCTTGCTGCTGCCTGGGAAGCAAAGGCCCACCCACATAGGAGGGGGCCCACCAGTGTGGGGCACTTTGCCCAGAACCTGAGAGCTGGCTCTGAAACACTGAGCTCCGGAATGCAGACCAGCTGGGAGCAGGAGGGGAGGCGTATGCAGAGCTGCTTCTTGGAAAGAAAACTCCCTGCTCCCTCCTTGCTGCAGTTCAAACTCTGGATGGCTCAGCCTCCTGCTTTGCTAAATCCCAGTCATGTTATTTCCACTGTATGTTGACAGCCAGATGGGAAGAAGTGGGACCCAGAGAGCCACACTCTTCTAATATTTTCTTACTAACCCACAGGACAGGGCAGAGAATCGGAACTGGGGATCATCCTGGTTGGAAAGACCAGAGGTGGGAAAAGTGCCACCGGAAACACCATCCTTGGCCGGAAGGAGTTCCAGTCCACGCTTGGGGTGAAGGCAACCACTCTGTCCTGCCAGAGAGGGTGTGGGAGCTGGAACGGCCGGGATGTGTCAGTGATTGACACGGCAGACATCTTTGATCCAGAATCCTGCAGTGAGGACTCCTGCAGTGAGGTCATGCGCTGCGTTGCGCTCTCCAGGCCGGGCCCTCACACTCTGCTGCTTGTGACCCAGGTGGGTCGTTTCACCGCCGAAGACGAGGCAGCCGCAAAGCGAGTGCAGGATGTGTTTGGGCTGGAGGCCACCAGGCACATGATCGTCTTGTTCACCCGGAAGGAAGATCTGGGGGATTGGGCCCTGCAGGATTACGTTAAGGGCTCAGATAACCAGGCTCTGAGGGAGCTGATTCGGAAGTGTGGGGGCCGATTCTGTGCCTTCAGTAACAGGGCGGTCGGAGCAGAACGGGAGAAGCAGGTCTCTGAGCTGATGGCCATGATCCAGGGAATGGTTTGGGATAACGGAGGAAGTCATTACATCAATGAGCTGTACTCGGAGCCCAATTTAACAGACGCAAAGGTCAAGTCTTACCTGGCAGCAAACAGAAGGGCCAGGCAGAGGGCAGAGGGAGGCTTTTGGAGTCAAAGCTTTTGGCGTCGTTTTGGCAGAAAAGTGATTGGGATGTTTCCATGTGCTGCTGCTGGGCTTTTCCTTCTTTACTGCTATTGGAATAATTTCCTCAGCTATCCTCCTTCAGGGACTGAGAACCACTTGAAGAATGTTTAAACCCAGTGAATCCTGTTGTTCGGAGCAGGCAAGGAAGGGATGAATGGTCCAGCCAATTAATGGACAATGTCTGGTTCTCTCCTTTGGTTTGAGGTCATGAATAAATTTACTAGCAAATAATCTTAAATGTGCATTGCTTGACTTAGCAGGTGAACATGGACTGGGCTACTGTAAAACGTTGTCAGAACACTGATTCACAGGGAACAGCTCAGAATAAAAATCTACATTTTTAACCTAGAAAGTGTAAGATTGCTAGCACTCTACCATAACTGCAAATATTTATATATCACTTTTCAATAAGTTTTCAAAGCGGTTTACATAGAAAAATAAATGAGATGCCCCCAAAGTGCTCATAACCCGAAAAGGTTAAATATTAATAATAAATCTTTCTTTTAGAGTAGACCCCCAAAGGTAGACCTCAGCAACAGCCAGTGGAGGGATGATGCTGAGATTGGAGAGGACCAGTTGCTCTTGCTCTGCTAGATAGGAGAGAGTCAATTCACCAGTTTAAAAGATGCCTCTTCTACCAAGCCAGGAGATCAGGGCCGGACCTCTAACCCCTACAGAAATGCTGGGGTGGCCCCCAACACTCTGGTCCCATTTAACTTGCCATCTTCCAAGGATTCTCCCTCCGGCCAGGATTCTCCACACTAACCCTAACCGGCTCTGTGGCCCTGACACACTCTCCAGAGCCAGCAGACCCGGATGTCTCCTCATCAGAAGTGGGAGGGAAAGGGATGCTCATCACAGTTGGCAGTGACCACTTATGACTGTGCTGGCTAAGCACAGGTCGGAGTGGAGATGCTTCCAGGCTCTTCTGATGGCCAGAGGGGAGGGGAGAGATCTTGCACAGGGGATACTCCTCTGGGGGGTGGGGGCCTCCTTGTAGTTGGTGATTCGATCATTAGAGGTATAGAGAGATGGGTTTGTGACCCACGTGTTGACCGCACAGTGACTTGCCTGCCTGGTGCGAAGGTTGCGGATATCACAGTGTCTAGATAGGCTCTTAGGCAGTGCTGGGGAGGAGACAGCTGTCGTGGTGCACGTTGGCACCAACGATGTGGGGAAGTGTAGTCAGGAGGTTCTGGAAGCCAAATTTAGGCTGATAGGTAGCGTATTGAAGTCCAGGACCACCAAGGTAGCATTCTCAGAAATGCTACCTGTTCCATGCGCAGGTACAGTGAGACAGGCAGAGTTGAGGGGGTCTCATTGTGTGGATGAGACGCTGGTGCCGGGAGGAGGGGTTTAGATCTGTTAGGCACTGGGATACAGTTTGGGGCAAGCAAAGCCTGTACAAAAGGCTCCACTTGAACCAAGATAGAACCAGACTGCTGGCGCTTAAAATCAAGAAGGTCACAGAGCAGCTTTTAAAACGACTCCTGGCTGGGGAATAGCCAACGGGAGCTGGAAAGTATCTGGTTCAGCAAATGTAATCCCTTAAGGTGCGAGGGTGTAAAAGATTCAGATAAAACAGAAGGGGACAGAGTAGAACCACATAAAGAGAAGACAGAAGGCTGTGCCAGCTGGTCAAAGAGTCAAAAGAAAGATAGCATACATCAGGTGAGAGATTCAACATATAGGTGCTTATATGCCAATGCCAGATGCCTCCGAGCCAAGATGGGCCAGCCGGAGTTTGTGGTTGCTAACGAAGAAATAGATATTGTGGGCATAACAGAAAACTGGTGGAATGGTGCGAACCTGTGGGACACTGTTATCCCTCAATATAAACTTTCTATAGACAGGAAGGGGCGCCTTGGAGGAGGGGTAGCACTGTATGTTAAAGAAGGGATAGAATCTAACAAGCTAGAAAACCTAGGTGGACTGGAGTCCTCCACAGAAACCCTGTGGGTGATGATACAAGGCCTGAAAGGCAATGTGCTACTGGGGACGTGCTATCGCCCTCCGGATGAAAACACTGACAGTGACTGGGAGTTGCAGGAGGAAATCAGGGAGACGCAGGGCTGTAATAATGGGTGACTTCAATTACCCACTTATAGACTGGGTAAATTCACAGTCAGGTCATGACAGAGGGGTCAATTTTCTAGATACACCGAATGACTGTGTCCTAGAACAGTTGGTCTTGGAACCAACCAGAAAGAAGGTGACCTTGGACTTAATTCTGAGTGGCACCCAGGACCTGGTGTGTGATGTCAGTGTCACTGACAAAGAAAGAAAAAAAGAAAGAAAGAAAGAAAGAAAGAAAGAAAGAAAGAAAGAAAGAAAGAAATTTAATTATATATGGGGAGCCCTTTCTCACAATCATGTGAGTGGGCTTGAGGGTGGGTGACAGGGAAAGCTGCAGAAATGTACCTCCCCCACAGACGATCTCATGGTGATCATGTGCCCAGATGTTCACCAGCTGCCCCAGGCAGCACGGAGGTTCAGGGGCTGGGACATGTCGTCCTGGCCCCCAGAAATCCCACAATGCATCACACCAGTGTGCGGTGAATTGTAGGGATCCCTCCAGAGCTGGCCAGGAGCTTGCTCCTGTGTCGATGCCACGTGGCTGCCTTAGCCTAGTCTTGGCTGCTCATGAGAGCGGCCTCAGGGTTTCTCTGTTACAGCTTGCCTAAAAATGATCTAGAAACCAATCCTTTTCTTTTTATAGTTCTCAGGAAACGAAATTAGGTCAGCTGTCACGATTTTGTTGGCAAACACCAATGTGTTTACTTGGTGTTCTTATGAGTTGTACCATAATCACCCCTGATAACTGGGCAAAGAGGCACCTTTTACCATGGTGATTCTCTTTATTTAGCAGCGGGAGAGTAACTGGCCCTATCCACCCCCAGCACAGTACTTCCAGTGACTGTTGCTGGTGTGTGTCTTATGTTTCTTTTTAGAATGTGAGCCCTTTGGGGACAGGGAGCCATCTTATTTATTTGTCATCTTATCGCCCTGAGCCATTTTTGGAAGGGCAGTATAGAAATCAAATTATTATTAATAATAATAATGATGATGATGATGATGATGATGATTTACAGGAAGAGAGGTGGTCTTTCTCCCTGCTCTCCTTGGATAAAAAGAAGTTTTGTAAAACACCTAACTCTGGTTAACACCTTGAAACTATTGATTGGATGCAGAAATCCTTAAACTTGACTGACACTCATCTTAAAGATGACAATGACATAAAAATGCAAGTCTGAGTTCATATATATAGAAAACCAAAATTGGGGCAATGAAATACAACTGGATAACTCAGCTCAGGTTTTGCACTGTGTAGCCAATGCAGTAAGAATGAAAGGAGAGCAAAGAAAAAAGGTTGCTCATTTTGAATAAAATTCTATGCCTGCAGTTCCGTTTTCCACACCAGGCACTTCACACGACATGTGTGAAGCCCACTCTCCCCGCACATGAGCAGCTGCTCGTAGCTGGGTGGCCGGATGGGCCATCCACACAATGCCGGCTCTGTCACAGAGAAGTTGCGGGGATTGGGGGAAGGTTCCAGGTGGTGCGTTGGGCATCCTGGAGAGACCCCTGAGCCCGAGAGGTTGCTGCATACCGCGGCGACACATAGGCAATGAAAAGAGGTTAATGGAGAGCGCTTGCTCTGTTAACCTCATTTAAGGGGAGGGTGGTTTAGGCAGGCTAGCTGCCTAGGCAGCACTAGGCTCGCCTGGTGGTTCCCCTGACCACTGGAAAGCGAGCCCGCTTTCCAGTGGTTGTGGGAATACCTTCAAGGCCTGGCAGCCATTAGGAGGCCACTGTGCCTGTGCAATGGGCCTCTGCAGTAGCCTGAGTCATGCCTCTGCGGACCCCCACCCGCCCTGGAGAACACTCCTGGAGGGAGCAAGTTTAAATTAAAAATAAATAAATATGCAAACCCCCAAACAGGCCAAAATTATCTAGGTGCACCTCTGTTGTTGAGCAGCCGAAGAACAGGGAGAGCCCTGTCTGTCTTTCTTTTTGCTCTCAACCCTCGCAATTGCTTGATTTTAATAAAGCTTTTCTGACAGTGAGTGGACTACACGCAGAGTGAAGGCGGAAGTGAAGAGGGATGATTGCAGTGTGTGGCATCATTAGGTCTGGCTGGCACAGCAGCTGAATCCTCCTAGTCCTGCTGCCGAGAAACTTGAGGAGGAGCCGCCTTCTCTCAACGGCCTGTGCGCCCTCCTGTGCTTAGAAGGGCAGCTCAGCAGCTTCTTCGCGGTTTCTCTCTCTTCGCGGACTGCAAAGCTGCAAGGCCAAGAGGAAGAGCCCGTCAAGGGGCGGCTACTTTCGCTTTCGAGGGTAGTGACGCCACCGCGCCGCCTGCCCAGGACTCGGCCCCTTCCGCCTGCCCCACTGCGCGGCGGTCGTTGCTGCAGCGAGCGGGGACGCGGAGGCTCCGCCTAGCTGGGAGGTGCCTCCGGGGGCTCCTCCCTCCTCCCCGGAACGGAGAAAGCAGCCGCAGCGCAGGTAAGGAGCGCAGCAGCGTTTCCAAAGCCCGAGTGTGCCTCGCTGGAGCCCGGAGGCTGCCCGTCGCTCTTGGGGTGAAGGGAGCCGAGACGGAGCCTGCCCTTCGCGGGGAGGACGAGTGCGGCGGCCGCCTGGGCTGCTCGCCTGCCTGCCTGCCTGCCTGCCTCCCTCCCGGCTCCCAGGGCTGCGGGGAGGAGGCACCGCTCGCACCGTTGTCCCCCGCGCCCCCTTGGCAGGACGGGGCGGGCTGCGGAGGAGGCGGCTTTGGGGCTCGCTGTGGAACTCCCCTGAGAGCGCGCGCCTGGAGGAGCTGGCGAGGGGCCCCTTTTTGGAGGGGGTGCGCGCGGGCGCGCTGGAGACTTCCTTGAGCCCTGCCTCCCGCGACCGCACACTTCAGTTTCTTGGGGCTGTCGGAGAGATCTCCAACTAGGGTTGATTATATTATTATGTTATATTATTATTCTTTAATATATTTTTATACTGCCCCAAACTCACATCTCTGGGTGGAAGCAAACAAATGAAAACTTAAACAGTAGTTAAAACAAAATAAATGAGATAATAAAATAAAAGTTAAAATATTACAACTCAAATGGTAACATTTTCAAATGCAGAGAGAGAAGTGACTGGCCCAGAGTCACCCAGCTAGTCTCATGGCTGAATGGGGATTTGAACTCCGGTCTCCCCAGTCCTAGTCCAGCAATCTAACCACTACACCACGCTGGCTAACATTTTCAAATTGAGCCAGCGTGGTGCAGTGGTTAGAGTGCTGGACTAGGACTGGGGAGACCTGAGTTCAAATCCCCATTCAGCCATGAAACTAGCTGGGTGACTCTGGGCCAGTCACTTCTCTCTCAGCCTAACCTACTTCACAGGGTTGTTGTGAAAGAGAAACTTAAGTCTGTAGTACAATGCTCTGGGCTCCTTGGAGGAAGAGTGGGATATAAAATGTAAATAAATAAAAATAAAATGAATAAATTCTAAAACAACATTTTAAAATGATGCTAAAACTGTTAAAACAATACTTAATTAAAAGTCTGGGTGAATAGGTGTGTCTTTAAAGACTTTTTAAAAGTTGTCAGAGATGGAGAGGCTGTTATTCCAGCAGGAAGCATGTTCCAAAGCTTTGGGGCAGCAGCGGAGAAGGCCTGTCCCCAAGTAGCCGCCAGACAAGCCGGTAACTGCAGACAGATCTCTCCTGATGATCTCAATGGGCGGTGGGGTTCATAACCCAAAAGACATTCTCTTAAGTACCCAGGGCCCAGGCCATTTGGGGCTTTATAGGTTATAACCAGCACCTTATATTTTGCGCAGAAACATATTGGCAGCCAGGGTAGCTCTTTTAGTACAGAAGTAATCTGGTCTCTTCAAGATGACCGAGAGACCAAACTGGCTGCCGCATTCTGAACCAGCTGTAATTTCCGGACTACACACAAGGGCAGCCCCACACAGAGCGCATTGCAGTAATCCAGTCCGGAGGTTACCAGGATATGTGCCACTGTTTCGAGGTCTTTTATCTCAAGAAATGGAAGCAGCTAGTGTATCAGTCAAAGCTGATAGAAGGCACTTCTGGCCACTCTGCATGTCCAGCCTTCAAGCCACAGAGAGGCTATTGTTTATTGTTTTTCACTCACAGAATCTTTCCCAAATACCACAGACAGGGAGTAAAACTTGGGTTCATTACTCCATCTTGGATTTCGCTCTTCCGTCTTAGATTTTCCACAACAACTCCCTCCTTTGACGCTATGTGAACCCTTCCACCTTCGCCTCACCACCCACCTATAACCCCCTCTCAGGCCTTCAGGCTACATGTTCATATATTCCTTCTGCTCCCTGACTCTCTCCTGCTGTGCATACATTCTAACATACATAGCACGCTCGGATCTCAGCCCTCGCAGGAGTGGGTAATCCCAAAGGCATAACGACTATCCGTGTAGATGGTAGCCCTCTGTCCTTTGGCCAGGGTGCAAGCACATGTGAGAGCAATAAGTTCAGCCGAATGAGTGCTCCTGTAGGCAGGTAAGGAGAAAGCTTCAAGCACAGAGAAGACAGCATATCCAGTATGCAAAGTGCCACAGTCATCCCGGAGACAGGAACCATCAACATAAAGGACAAAATCAGAATTCCGCAATGGATAATCAGTTAAGTCAGGGCTGGGATTTTCCACAACAGGGCAGGGAACAATTTTCTGTATTTCCATTGCTAAAAGCCCATCTTGAGCACTTCTTTGTTGAAAGGTGGTGTATGATGAACATCTCAAGAAATCTTTCCCTGGGGTCTTTATAAGCAGGACAACAGAGTGTAGTGAGCAAGATCTCCCATTTCCAAAGCAAAAGCCACAGTCAGGTAATTTCTTTCTGAAGACCAAAGTGACATAAAGGTCTGAGCAGCAAGTTTTGGAGGTCTCCAGGACTCTCCTTCCATCTGGGCGGTCAGAAATGCATCAAAGAGAGTGGGTGTGGGGAGGAAGCTGGGCACAGTGGCCAACCCCAGAGTCAGGAATGGCACTTAGGAGAGTCCTGGTGATGGAAGGCAGGAGGAGTTATGTAGACTTAAGCTGACAAGCCTCACTGGTTGCCAGAGACTATCTGATGTCCAGGCGTTTTACAGATTATGCACTGTAACAGTTTTGTAATGTGTTCACTAAGTGCCCCTCTATTTTGCCTGTGTTGCGACATCGGTGTCGCTGCATTGTCAGCAGGGTACAGTTCATATTTCCCATGCCCTGTTTCGGATTTAGTTGTTTTGTTTTTGCCCTGTAACATAGTAGCAGTGTTGCAGGAAAGTAGCTGTATTTTTCCATTGTACGGAGGCTTGTCACGTTATTTATGCTTGCAGCATGTTGCAATGTGGACAGTTACTTTCATAACTTATCATCTATCTATCTATCTATCTATCTATCTTAGGTGGCCCCACCACTAATCCCATGCGTGGCAGCTCTCATGAGAGAACTGCCAATTAGCAACAGGGACTGCAGGGGGAGGGGAGAGAAGCGGTGGCCCAGAGAACGGCTGCCCGCTGGGGTGGGGTCGGGAGAAGTGGCGGCCCAGCAAACAGCTGGCCGCGGGGGGGGGCGGGCAGGGCGAGGCGAGAAGACAGGCAGCCAGCAGACAGATGAGTGGCCCCAGCAGGCGGCTGCCCAGAGTGGCCACGACCAGCTGGTGGGCTCGGCAGATGGGCGGCTGCGAACGGCAGTTGGGCCCGTTAGACAGGTGGCCAGAGCAGCTGTGGATGGCCAAGTGGCTGTGAATGGCAGGAATGGGGGCTGGGAAGAAGGCGGGGGCTGCAGGGGGGGGGAGAAGAAGACTGGTGGTGGGGAAGAATGTGGTGGTGGTGGGCAAGCAAAAAAGCGGTGGTGGGTGGTGGAACTAGAGGCGCGGATGCTCTGCACCAGATCAGCTAGCTGTTGTTATTTGGTGGTGGGGAAGGGGGTCGGGTGCTGCTTACGGTGGGGGTGTTGAGCAAGAGGCTCCCTTCCACTCCTTTCCCTGCCAAAAGCATATTCCCTGGCACTTTTCTCAAGAGGAAGCCCATTGAACTAAATTGTTACTTTTGTGCCTTCCCAATAGCAATAGCAGTGTGAGGATTGGTTGATTTTACAGCCCCTCTGCGATCCGTCCATGAAATAGCTTTACCAGACTGATTTTGCTCTCCTTCCAGAGAGCTCCTTGGGTGGGGTGGGGGCTGCCCTCTCTCCATTTCCTGCCCCCTCCTCCCCCCACTTGCAAATTGCTCCTTTTCTGGAGCCCCTCTGCCAGCCCGGCACTGATGGGGAGAAGAAGCGACAGAGACGGCTCTGACAGCTCAGGTCAGGGAAAGCCTGCAAGTGCCAGTCCCAGAGAAGCCGCCGCTCTTGCTTGGGTGGGTGGGGTGGGGGGCACAGAGACCAGACGTCCTGGGCAGCCCCCTCCCCTCTCCTTGTCTTCAGATTGCTCGCCCTCACTGGGGGAGCACCTGCCTCCCCTCTGCCGCCTCCCTCCTTCACCACTGGGTTTTTGTTTTTGTTTTTAATTATCTTTGCTTGCTCAATTTGTCTGCCATGGCAAAAGGCATTGCTTTGGAATGGTGCTTCCCCCTGCTGGTGGATTTTTGCAAGTGCCTCGAGAATTATTATTATTTTTAAATAGTTCTGTCGTGTCAGCAGTTCTCCCTTTCCCTCCGCAACCCCATTGGCCCGAAATTGAGGAGGGGCCAGTGAATGTGTTCCAGAAGTGGAATATGGTTAGAGTGCTGGACTAGGACCGGGGAGACCCGAGTTCAAATCCCCATTCAGCCATGAAACTAGCTGGGTGACTCTGGGCCAGTCACTTCTCTCTCAGCCTAACCTACTTCACAGGGTTGTTGTGAGGGGAAACTCAAGTATGTAGTACACCGCTCTGGGCTCCTTGGAGGAAAAGCGGGATATAAATGTAAAAAATAAAAATTAATTAATTAATTAATTAATTAATTAAATATTCTCGGCCTGGGAAAACCACTGCAGTGATGGGCAGTATGGATGGGCAAAACCTTGCCACATTGCATATAATACTGCCTGAGAATTGCTGCGCTTGCGGTTCCAAACTGCTGCCTCATTCCATTACACTTTGCAACACGTTAAGTGTTGCAAGTCTCGTAGTCCGGAAAACGCTCCCAGTTAGCAGCCAAGGTATTGGTTTGCTAGGGTTGTGGAGAAGAAGGGGGGAGGAGTGAATGGGCTTTGTGGCGATTAAACTTGCAGGTCAAGTAACAGGGCCCTAAGAGCAGTTCCCTCCTCAGAGCTGAATGGTCCAGGCAGTGGGGCGTAGGGCAGAGCCAAAGTGCTGAAATTTACTTCTTGCCCTACAATTACATTTTCACTGGCCAGGGTGCCACTACCTTTGAAGGAAAAGGATTCAGCCATTTCAAACCCTGAACACATTGGGTTGTTGGTCAGCGTGGATGTGGCCCCCTCCCTACGTGAGGCCCAGGGAAATCGCCTGCATTGTGTCCACTAGGGATGTGTATGAACTGGCCGAATGCCGGTTTTGCAGTGGGCGGGAGGGGTTACCTTTAAGGATGCTCATCCCCCTGCCACGGTTTTTTTTTGGGGGGGGATGTCTGTCAGCACTGTCTACGAAACCGGTGCCACAGGATAGCAGCGCACCTCCTTGCCTCCCCGTTCAGCAGTGAAGCAGAAGTGGCAGCACTTCTGTCTTCAGCAGGACTTTCCCTTCTTCTTATATTGCAGGGATTCGGAAGGATTTGAGCCCTGAGCTGGGACTTCTCCTTGGTGGGTGAACATGGCTGGAGTCCACCCAGGTGAGGCTCCCCCCAGCTGCCCATTGCGTCTCCGCTGAGGCCTAGGAGAAGAGCCTGGCTGCTGGATCAGGCCCAAGGCCTCCTTCTGGTCCAGCACCCTGTGTGTGGCCGTGGCCCGCCAGATGCCTCTGGGAAGCCCACGGGAGCGGGAGCAGAAGGTTGGCCCCCTCTCCTGCCACCGCTGTCCTGCCGCTGGGCTCCAGAACGGATGGAAGAGAACCAGGAAACCATCTGCTCAGCAACCTCGCCTGCATTCATTTCTTCTTTCCCTTCCCGCCCTTCCCTCTCTCCTTCCCCAGGGGAGAACGCTGCCCCCTCCCAAGGCCGGTCCTTCCTTCCTGGCCCAGCTTGTTGTAAACTGCCCAGAGACGTAAGTTTTGGGCGGTATAAAAATATGTTAAATAAATAAATAATCTTAATGCTGTGGCCTGGTTCTGCATTTCCGCCAGAGGAGTGAGCACATACATAGGAGGATGGTCTAAAACAGCCAGCTCAGGTTCACAAGACAGAACCTCACTGGGTTATTCTTTGAAGTTCACAGGAGAGTGACAGAGGAGGGGGAATCGGTGGCTGCTCTTTGGCTCAGGGAAACACACACACACACAACTGGGCACCAAATCATTGCGAGGGCATTTTACCCTAATAAGTCAAAGAGCATTTTACTAGCTCCAGTTCCGTTCTGGGCTTGGGTCCGGAGGATGGGACTTCAGGGGCTCAACTTGTGATGGTGTCCTGAGACAGCTGGGTCTGGCCCCACAAGCACGAAATCCTCGGGGGACCCTGAGGAGCTACCAGGCCACTCTCTCCTCCTCCCTCTGCTCATCTGCGGTAGCTGCTGTTTCTGCTCACTGCTGGCAGACTTTAAAATAAGGGAAAGGGGGGAGGGTGATTATGAAGTAAGGGAGGCTGGTGGGGAAGTTGTTTTAGGGCTGGAAATGGGTCATGAAGAACTGGGGTGTTGAGGAGCTTCCTTTTCCTTTAAGGGCCCTTTTCAAATCCCCAAAGTTCTTCTCCAAGCCCAAGTTTTGAAAATTCTGCTGAACCGACATTGAGATGAGTTGAACCCTAGCCATGGTGCACTGTATTTCTTGTACTTCCTGCTTTACAGGGCAAGTCAGACAACCAGAACTGAGGATCATCCTGGTTGGAAAGAGTGGAGGCGGGAAGAGTGCCACCGGAAACACCATCCTCGGCCGGAAGGAGTTCCAGTCCACGCTTGGGGTGAAGGCAACCACTCTGACCTGCCAGAGAGGGTGTGGGAGCTGGAACGGCCAGGATGTGTCAGTGATTGACACGGCAGACATCTTTGATCCGGACTCCTGCAGTGAGGTCATGCACTGCATTGACCTCTCCAGGCCTGGCCCTCATGCTCTGGTGTTTGTGACCCAGGTGGGTCGTTTCACCGCCGAAGACGAGGCAGCCGCAAAGCAAGTGCAGGATGTGTTTGGGCTGGAGGCCACCAGGCACATGATTGTCTTGTTCACCCGGAAGGAAGATCTGGGGGATTGGGCCCTGCAGGATTACGTTAAGGGCTCAGATAACCAGGCTCTGAGGGAGCTGATTCGGAAGTGTGGGGGCCGATTCTGTGCCTTCAATAACAGGGCGGTTGGAGCAGAACGGGAGAAGCAGGTCTCTGAGCTGATGGCCATGATCCAGGGAATGGTTTGGGATAACGGAGGAAGTCATTACATCAATGAGCTGTACTTGGAGCCCAACTTATCAGATGCAAAGGTCCAGTCTCACCTGGCAGCAAACAGAAGGACCAGGCAAAGGGCAGAGAGAGCTTCTTGGCGCAGAACAGTGGTTAGAATCTGTGCATGTCCTATAATTGTTTTCATGCTCTTCTACCAGTTTGCCGCATTCATTCTTCGGTTCTTCTCTCGTTGCTTTCGGCGTTTTTTTTAAACTCAATTGATGGCTGTGCTTTCCGATGTTCAGTAAATGAATAAATGAATATTCTAATACAGTTATGAACACACACGGTTTTCCTGGCTTAATGAAATCACTGGTTGGAAAATATTCTCAAACATGCTTTTGCACAACCCCTACTTCCTCAGGTGGTGAGAGGTTCAAGGGTAGCATTACCTGGGTTCGGTTTCTTTTGGAGGAACAATCTTGGTGGAGACTTGAGGTGTTTTTTTTAAAATAGTTGCTCTGTATGATTATGTAAGCAGAGCACAAGCAGTGGGAAACAGCACAACCTGCTCAAACCACCATGGTGTAGGGGTTAGAGTGCTGGTCTAGGACTGGGGAGACCCAAGTCCAAATCCCTGTTCAGCCATGAAACTCATTGGGTGACTCTGGGCCAGTCACACATCTCTCACCCTAACCTACCTCACAGGCTTGTGGATAAACACAATCCTGTACACTGCTCTGGGCTCCTTGCTGGAAGAGCAGGATACTAAATAAAGGAATAAATAAGCAGGTGTGTTTCCCCCCCGTCACATCTGCAGAAAGAGGCCCTGCCCCCCTAAGGTACTTCCCCTGCAGCCTGCATGCCCCACTCTCTCTGCCTTCTGAAACCTGCTGGTTTTCTTCCCCAGACACACCCCTCCCTCTTCTCTAAGCTGGATCTCTGGGCCACCTTTTCCAAGCTCTGACAGGCATATGGTTGAAACATGCAGATTCCCCGCCTGTGAGTAAATCAACTCCTAACCCAGGGGTGAACTATCAACTGACAACTAACAGGAAATGTTCCAGACCCAAATAAAGCAAGATAAATGGAGGGGATTGGGTAAAGATTTGAAAATAGACATTGCAGAATAAATAGTAGTCCACAGAATATTTCCCCACGGAAATAGCCATGGGTATTCCTCTAGCACAGCCCTGCACAACAGAAGGCCTGGGGGCCAGATCGGACTTTTAGGGATTTAATTTTTATTTAATTTATATATTTATATATATTTTTATACCGTCCAAAACTTGCCTCTCTTGGTGGTTTGTAATTAAAATCATTTAAAACATTAAATCAATTAAACAATTAAAATCATTTAAACATTAAAATCATTAACATCAGAATCTTTTAAAACCAACATTAAAAATTAAAACCGTGAGTCTAATTAAAAGCCTGGGTGAATAAATGCATCTTCAGTGCCCTTTTAAAATCTCCAGAGATGGGGAGGCTCTTATTTCAACAGGGAGCACATTCCAAGGTCCAGGGGCGACAACGGAGAAGGCCCTTTCCCGAGTAGCCACCAAACGGGTTGGTGGCAACTGCAGATGAACCTCTCCAGATGATCTTAACAGGCAGTGGGGCTCATGGTGAAGAAGACGTTCTCTTAAGCACCCAGGGCGTAAGCTGTTTAGGGTTTTATAGGTAATAACCAGCACCTTGTACCTTGCCCGGAAACTTATTGGCAGCCAGTGTAGATCTTTTAAGATCGGAGTGATATGGTCTCTCTGAGATGACCCACAGACCAACCTGGCCACCGCATTCTGGACTAACTGCAGTTTCTGGACTACGTACAAAGGCAGCTCCACATAGAGTGCATTGCAGTAATCCAGCCTAGAGATTACCAGCAGATGTACCACCGTTTTGAGGTCGTTCATCTCAAGAAACAAATGCAGCTGGCGTATCTGCTGAAGCTGATAAAAAGCACCTCTGGCCACTGCCTCAAGATAAGGACTAGGACCGGGGAGACCCGAGTTCAAATCCCCATTCAGCCATGAAACTCGCTGGGTGACTCTGGGCCAGTCACTTCTCTCTCAGCCTAACCTACTTCACAGGGTTGTTGTGAAAGAGAAACTCAAGTATGTAATACACCGCTCTGGGCTCCTTGGAGGAAGAGCAGGATATAAATGTAAAAATAATAATAATAACAACCCCCAGTGAGGCACTACCTTGACGTGGTTGTGGGGCTTGTGTGCTCTGATGAAGGTGAGAGTTATGCCAGAGGTCCAACCATACTGGGCAGGTCTCACCAGAGGAGCCAGACAAAGAGTGCCTCTCCCATCAACAATATGGTGAGACGTAACTTTAATAAATCTATACCGGATCGGTCGTCGCCCAGGTCAACAAGGACCGCGCCAGGTGCTATAGTCCCTGAACATCTGGTGGCAAGTGGGCAACAGGACTCAGGATCTTCAGTTGAGCAACCAGGACTGGAGACAGCAAAGCTACTGGAAGAAACGTCGCTTAACCGGAAAAAAAAAACAACAAAAAATGCCAACAAGGAAATGATGATCTGCTATTACAAGTCTAGTCCAACTAGAAGAGTCCAACTAGAAGTTATTTAAAAAGAATGTACCAAATTTGAAAAGAGAAGCATCCAGATACAGAAATAACAACAAAGGTTAGCAGACCAGAGAAGATTCATAATAAGAAATAAAGTATTCACAGAAGTTGAGCTGGAAGAACTGCAAAAAGCAACACAGGCTCAAGATATGGAAGAAGAATTACCACCAACTGAAGCAGTTGCTCAGGCGCAGATGGAGGAGGTGTTGGAAATAGAGGATACCACCATTGCAGAACTGTTTCAAAATCAAAACCAGGCAACCTCCCCTTTGCCTTCACCTCAAAAACCCAAATGCCGTTTAACAGAAAAGCAACAAGAACTAAAGCAAAAAATAACTGAGCACATGAAACAAACAACCACCAGGGTTCGACTTCCCGCTCTAAAAACAGTTGCCAAAAAACAACTTGCTCAGGCATTAAAAGATGTCAATGCTGCACTCGCAGAAATAACAACCAAGAATTTGCAAGAAACAAACCAACTAATGTACAGTGCAGCGACAATAACAACACAAGAGCTCGGATATAAGATCAGTGGACCTGTCAAAAAAGAAAGCAGTACATCACCTAAATGGAAGATTCGATTAGAAAATAAAATCTCCAGGCTTAGATCAGATGTTGTAAATTGAAAGATATGAAAGACAAGAAGCTGAAGAATGAAAACACCAAACAGTATCTGATCCAAAAATACCACCTAGATTCAAGGAAAATTAGAGAAGTCCTGGAAATAATAAAGCAGCAAATAACAGCAGTGTCAAAGAAGTTTAGCAGATATGAAGCCAGAATTACACAACACAGGCAGAAGCTCCAATTCCAGTCGAATCAGAGACGTTTCTACCAAAGCATAGAAGGAGAAACTGCAAGAAACGTAGAAACACCAAATAAAGAAGAAACAGTGCAATTCTGGGGGAAATTATGGGACAATCCAATAGATTATAATAAAAAAGTAGGCTGGATGAAAGAGGTCCAAAAATGTAACCAACAAATGCAAGATCTAATAATAACACCAGAATTAATAAGTGAAAGAGCAAAGAAAATTAAAAATTGGACTGCGCCAGTTGACGATGAACTGCATGGCTTCTGGCTTAAACACCTAACAAGCCTTCATAAACAACTATCAAAACAGTTCAATCACATTATGAAAGGCGGTGATATTGAACAATGGCTAACAACTGGGAAAACTCATCTCATTATGAAAGACCCAGCAAAAGGTGCAGTTCCAAGTAATTATAGACCGATAACCTGCCTGCCAACCATGTTCAAATTATTAACTGGAATAATAGCAGATGAAGTGATGCAACACTTATTAACTAACAAACAGCTTCCAGTTGAACAGAAAGGAAATTGCCCGAACACCAGAGGCACAAAAGACCAGCTGCTGGTTGACAAAATGATTTTAGAAAACTGCAAGAGAAGAAAAACAAATCTAAGTGTTGCATGGATTGACTACAAGAAAGCCTTCGATTCATTGCCTCACACATGGATACTAAAATGTTTAGAAACAACTGGTGTCAGCAAAAACACTCAGATATTTATTTAAAAAGCAATGAGCATGTGGAGTACACAGTTAACAATCAATGGCGAGGCACTTGGACAGGTTAGCATTAGAAGAGGCATTTTCCAAGGGGACTCACTATCCCCTCTATTGTTTGTAATTGCCATGACCCCACTTTCACAAATACTAAACAAAACAAGCCTCGGATACCAAACATCTAAAACATCCATTAAAATCAACCATCTGCTGTACATGGACGATCTGAAGTTGTATGGAAAGTCCCAGTCAGAAATCAAATCACTGCTAAACACTGTCTGCATATTCAGTAGCGATATAGCAATGGAGTTTGGACTAGACAAGTGTGCTGCATTAATAATGAACAGAGGGAAAATAACAAAAACAGAAGGAATAGAACTGCCCAATGGAAGCAACATCAGGAACCTGGAAGAGAAAGAACCTTACAAATACTTGGGCATTCTCCAGGCTGATAACATCGCACACACTGAAGTTAAAAGAAAAATTGGAAGTGAATACATCAGGAGAGTCAGAAAAATCCTCAAGTCCAAACTCAATGGCGGGAACATCATACAAGCCATAAACATCTGGGCTATACCTGTTATCAGATACAGTGCAGGAATAATAGACTGGACCCAGGCAGAGCTAGAGACGCTGGATCGTAAGACCAGGAAAATCATGACCATCAATCATGCTCTGCACCCCCGCAGTGATGTAGATAGGCTCTACCTCCCTCGCAGCTCAGGTGGAAGAGGAATGCTGCAAGTCCATCAAACAGTAGAGGAGGAGAAAAGAGGCCTTGAAGAATATATAAGGGACAGTGAAGAAGATGCACTTCAAATGGTCAAGAATGCGAAACTATTCAACACCAATGAAACAAAGCAGGTCTACAAGAAAGAACAAGTCAAAAACCGAGCAGAAAAATGGAGAAATAAGCCCCTGCATGGTCAATATTTACACAATATAAGTGGAAAATCAGACATCACCAAGACCTGGCAATGGCTTAAGAATGGCAACTTGAAGAAAGAAACAGAGGGTTTAATACTGGCTGCACAAGAACAGGCACTAAGAACAAATGCAATAAGAGCAAAAGTCGAAAAATCCACAACAAACAGCAAGTGCTGCCTTTGTAAAGAAGCAGATGAAACAGTGGACCACCTGATCAGCTGTTGTAAGAAGATCACACAGACTGACTACAAACAAAGGCATGACAAGGTAGCAGGGATGATACACTCGAACATCTGCAAAAAATACAAGCTACCTGAGGCCAAGATTTGGTGGGACCATAAAATTGAAAAAGTTGAAGAAAATGAAGATGTAAAAATATTATGGGACTTCCGACTACAAACAGACAAACATCTGCCACACAATACACCAGATATCACTGTAGTCGAGAAGAAAGAAAAACAAGTCAAAATAATCGACATAGCAATACCAGGGGATAGCAGAATAGAAGAAAAAGAAATAGAAAAAAATCACCAAATACAAAGACCTACAAATTGAAATTGAAAGGCTGTGGCCGAAAAAGACCAAAATAATCCCAGTGGTAATTGGCGCCCTGGGTGCAGTTCCAAAAGAGCACCTCAACACCATCGGGGCCACAGAAATCACCACCAGCCAATTACAAGAAGCAGCTTTACTGGGAACAGCCTATATTCTGCGACGATATCTATAACAACAGCAACAACATTGACAATAAGATTCAGCCATCCCAGGTCCTTGGGAAGGACTCGATGTCTGGATAAAACAAACCAGTCAATTACACCTGTCTGACTGTGTAAACAAGAAATAATAATAAAATTAATCATAACATAAAAACAGCCCTGCTGGATGCCCATCTAGTCTAGCATCCTGTTTCACACAGTGGCCCACCAGGTGCCTCTGGGGAGCCCACAGGCAAGAGGTCTTCTCTCTTGTCCTCTCTCTCTCCTGCTGTTGCTCCCTTGCAATTGGTATGGAGAGGCATTGTGCCTCTGAGGCTGGAGATGGCCCACAGCCACAGGACTAGTAGCCATTGATAAGAGCAGTCCTCCATGAATCTGTCTAAGCCCATTTTAAAGCCATCCAAGCTGGTGGTCACCACCACATCCCATGGCAAGGAATTCCAAAGATTAATTACGCACTGGGTGAAAAAGTACTTCTGCTTGTCGGTCCTAAATTTCCTGACCTTCAGTTTCATGGGGTGACCCCTAGTTCTAGTGTTGTGAGAGAGGGAGAAAATTTTCTCTCTGTCCACCCTCTCCACACCATGCATAATTTTATAGACCTCTATCATGTCTCCCCTTAGTTGCCTCTTTTCTAAAGTAAAGACCCCAGATGCTGTAGCCTTGCCTCATAAGGAAGGTGCTCCAGGCCCCTGATCATTTTGGTTGCCCTCTTCTTCACCTTTTCTAGTTCTACAATATCCTTCTTAAGATACGGTAACCAAAGCTTTACGCAATACTCCAGATGTGGCTGCACCATAGATTTGTATAAGGGCCTTATAATATTAGCATTTTTATTTTCAACTAGCTGACCCCGCACAGAGCATCTGTGCAGTCGTGCACTGAGCCTGTGGCACCCCCCGACAGCGCGCTCGCCCGCCTGCCCCGCCCCGCTCTCGCCGCCCCCCGCCATGCTCCCCCCCCCACCGATTAGGGTTAGGTTTAGGGTCCCTATAACTGTTCCAACTTTTTTCAAATCTGTCCAGGCTTTGCAAGGTTGATAGCAGAGGAGACAGACACACACAGAAAGCTGGGTGATATCTTCATCTTACTTTCCATAAGAAAAGTAGGCAAAACCCACAAAAGTCTCAATTCACTGGGTCCCGTCCCCCCCGAATATGCTCCTTAAGGTGTTGTGGAGGGCCTGCTTCCTCTGTTAGTCATGCCCCCAAAGAGTGATTTATGGATATGCAAATTATTCCTGGATGTACACTTCCCAGCATGTACTGAACCAAGTATTGGACTAGTACCAGGCAGACCAGAGTTCAAATCCCTATTCAGCCATAACCTTCACTGGGGCGTTTTCTGTCGGAGATGGGGTTCCAGTGCATCGACCTTTTGCACCAACTATCCTAATGACCACTAGGGGCATTGGGAGTAGAGAGAGTAAGTAAGGGTCTCTCTATCGGTCCCTACTCTATGACCCCTAAACTGACTCTTCAGCACTTCCTGTGCTGAGTCACAATCCTTCCTTTCCTCTTAGAGAGCAGATGGAAACATCTCTCTCCCTCCTTACCTATTCATTATGTCATCCTTTAGATTAGGTTTAGGTCTTTCCTATCCAAGTGTACTTAACCAATAAATACTTCGTATTGAGTTCTACAAGAATCTCCATGTGTTTTCTCTAAATAGCTGCAACAACTAAACCATCCTCTTCTACCTACTCTGTAACTGAAGTGTGTGCTCGCTTCCTTAGTGCTCTGCTGTTTACTTACTGGAGGTAAAATTAACAACCCCAACATTTTCCAGACTATGAGATTTGCAACTGTTAATGCGTTGCAAACTGTGACGGAATAGTGCAACAGTTTCAAAACAAGAGTAAAGGGTTGTTTAATGCTTTGTTGTAAGCTGGTGGCCATTCATATTTTCCATCCGCTGAAACATATTTTCCAGGCAGGAATGTCCATATTCTCATTGAAACACATTTTTCTGCTCCTCCTCCTGCTCCATTTGGGCCAATAGAGTTGTGAGCGAAAGGGAATCCTGTGGTGAGCCTGGAAGGCGGGGGGGTGGGGGGAGAGGAGCTGGCGTGCCTGGGTGGGTGCTCTCTTCCATGGCGGTGGTGGCCAGCAGCCCCTCAGCTCCCCCGCCAGGGCTGCTAGAGGCGGCTGTAGCAGTAGCAGCAGCAGCCTCCGCCACTCTTCCTCAGTCAGGGCCCCAGGCAGAGCCTTGCTAGTGCCAGGGAGCCTTGTGGGGGTGGGGGGGCGCGCCTTTCTCCTCTCCACCATTGCCTCTGCTGCTTCCCTCCTGCTGGGCCTTCTCCGGAGGAGGGAGGATAGTTCGCCTTGTAGTATTTATTATTTATTTATTTAACGTATTTGTATACCACCCAAAACACAAGTATCTGGGCAGTTTACAACAAAACAATAAAAACAACAAATAAGAAGGTTAAAACTTTACAACAATTTAAAATTCAAAAGGTTATAACTATTAAAAATCATCAAACAATTAAAACAGTATCTAATTAAAAGCCTGGGTGAAGAAATGTGTCTTGACTGCCTTTTTCAAAGTTGTCAGAGATGGGGAGGCTCTTCAGCAAGCAGGATTGCACAGATGTAAATGATTTAGTTCAACAGGCTTCCTCTTCAGTAAAAAGTGCATTTGAAAGGGTTGGATTCAGAAAGCTGCTCAGCTGCTCTCCCCTCTCAGTCTGTGTTGACAAGCTCAAATTATGTTGGAAGCAAGAGGAGGAGGGAGGTGTGGGGTCTATGGTGGGAACGAAAGGAGAAGAAAGCCAAGATTTCTCTCTGCCTGTTTCTCTCTCCGCGGAAAGAAATGTCCATACTACAAAATGATAGAACACATAAAATGCGGGGAAAGGCTCCCTACAACAGAAAAATACAGCTACTTTCCTGCACCACATTTATAATGTTGTAGGGCAAAAACGCATCATTAAAATTCGAATCAAGGCATGGGAAATGTAATTGGCACCCTGCAGACAATACAGCGACACCGATGTGGAAACACAGGCAATCTGGAGGGGCACTTAGTGGATATGCTGCAAGTACATTGGGGTTTATCCTACATCTGAGTGTTGTCTTGTGTTTTATTCTCAGTGATTTGAGCATTGCCATTTCATTTTGAACCCCCTTTTGAAAATATATCGAAATATGGTATAAAGATGGCTGTGGCCAGGAGCACTTTCCATCAACTTTGGCCGATTCAACAGCTGCATCCATTCCTTGATGAGAACAGTCTCAAAATAGTGGTGCATCAGCTGGTAACCTCCAGACTCGACTACTGCAATGCGCTCTACGTGGGGCTGCCTTTGTATGCAGTTCAGAAACTTCAGTTAGTTCAAAATGCGGTAGCCAGATGCGTCTCTGGGATAACCCAGAGAGACCATATTATGCCTGTTTTAAAACAGTTGCACTGGCTGCCGGTATGTTTCCAGGCAAAATACATAGTGCAAAATACAAACCATTAAAACTCTGAACAGCTTGGGTCCGGACTACCTTAGAGAGTGCCGCCTTCTGTATGATCCCCATCGCTCATTGAAGTCATCTGGAGAGGTCCATATCCAGTTACCACCGGTACATCTGGTGGTGACTCTGAACCGGGCCTTCACTGTAGCTGCTCCTAGCCTATGGAATGCATTCCCAGCAAACATCCGCAGTTTAGGCTCGCTGTTGGCCTTTAAAAGAGCCCTAAAGACTTATTTGTTTGGCCTGGCCTTCCAAGGTTTTTAAATTGTTTTTAAGTACTTTAATTGGTTTAAAATGGTTTTGAATTGTTTTTATATTGTTTTAAGCAGTAGGTTTTAAATGGTGTTTGTTTTTATGTCTTTTTAAATTTGTTGTGCACCATCAGAGCCTTTGGGTGGGGTGGCCTATAAATGCAAAAAACAAATAATGATAAATAAATAAATAGTTTGTAAATGAATAAGAAAATCAGGTAATCCAGCATTCCACTGGCATGTGCCTTGACAGAAAGCAACCTTTCTGCATTGCTTTTAAACCTGCTTTATCTGTAATGGAAGAGCATCTGCAGTTGCATATAGAAGGTAGCTGGTTCACGCCTTAGCAGCCTCTGCAAGGAGGGCAGGGTAGGGAACAAATTTTGTTTAAAAAACCCTGCAGAGTGGCTGCCAGTTAGAGTAGTCACTACTGAGCTAGAGGATAAAACAACTTCCTGTGTGGCTATCAGGACAAGGCTGTCAGAGTGAGGGGTGTAGGAAGCTACTTCCAACAATTCCTTCAAAAAATTGAAGAGGCCCTGTAGCAGATTTAACCCAGCCTTTGTCTCAAAGCAAGCTCACATGAGGGGAAGAAAAATGTGGAATCATCCTCTCTCTTGCTTTCACCCACAAAGGCTCTTCCTTTAAACTTAAACTGTTCCTTTAGTAGCTCAGTTGCTGCCACCATGCCCACTTTTAAACAGAGTTTAATCCCACCCCGCTGGTGTGGATGAAATTCCAGGGAAATCTCCTTCTCTTTACTATTGGAAAAGTGCACAAAAACCTCCACGTGCAAGCCTACATGTGATGATGATGATGATGATGATGATTTTATTACATTTATATCCCACTCTTCCTCCAAGGAGCCCAGAGTGGTGTACTACATACTTGAGTTTCTCTTTCACAACAACCCTGTGAAGTAGGTTAGGCTGAGAGAGAAGTGACTGGCCCAGAGTCACCCAGCTAGTTTCATGGCTGAATGGGAATTTGAACTCGGGTCTCCCTGGTCCTAGTCCAGCACTCTAACCACTAGTTGCTGAGCAATCAAACTAAGACGTGTGTTACATACACCAGAGACAAAACCCCTTTCCAGCTCCACTTTTCTGAGTTAAAAATCCACTGAAATCCACTGGTTAAAAGTGCAAAGGACAAAAGGAAAAACAAACTTTATTTAAAATACTACAGACTGCTTCCATCTGAGGCTTTCTCAGCTTTTAGTTACAGGTAAAAGAAAAACTCTGGAGTTGCAAGAATACTTCAGAAAGCACCCCAGTTGCAAGAAACAGGGATATAGGAATCTTTTAAAACCCCTTTAAAGGTTACAGAGACTTTTGCAGCACCCTGCTGGAATGGCACCGGCTCAGTTTCTCTTAGCTTGTTACATTACAGATAAAACACCATAAAACAGTTATAAGAATTTGCAAACCACGATAAAGGAAAATAAGTAGTCTAATGCGAGCTAACTAACAAACTGTTCCATAGGCTAAACCCTTCCCCAAGCCAACACTCTGGCTTCCTCCCTGAACTCACCAAATCCATGGTAGAAACTTCAGGCCCCTGCAGTCCTAACTTCTCAGGATTGCGGTCCTCCTGGTTGCAGCCATTTCCCTGGCCAGCCAACCTGTTGTTAGCCCGGCCTGACTCCAACTGAACACAAATAAATCCTTCTCTTCCTGCTGCAAGGCCCTCTAGCCCCCACCCACCATGTCCTGAGTGGCTGATCGCTAGAGGTCACTGCCTGTCAATCAGGACAAGGTTCACTTCCGGTTCACTATTTCGGAGAGGGGAGGGCTGATAATTAGCTACAGGCCCCAAA
Source organism: Hemicordylus capensis (assembly GCF_027244095.1). Classification (NCBI taxonomy): domain Eukaryota; kingdom Metazoa; phylum Chordata; class Lepidosauria; order Squamata; family Cordylidae; genus Hemicordylus; species Hemicordylus capensis. The sequence continues at coordinate 170,228,271 of NC_069662.1, forward strand.
CCTCATTTTGCATTAGGTCCCTAAATCCCTTTATCAGACCCTGGGTCAGCAGCAGGTGGGGAGGTAGTGCTGGTGTTGTTACCCAACTCTCCTCCCCCTCCCCAGACTCTGGGCGTTTGCCTACCAAAGCTTTAAGGTGTGCTCTTTCTGGGTGCCTTCATGCTTGAGAGAGCCACAGATTCACTATGGCCACTAAGAGTTTCCTTGAAGGGTCCCTCGGCACTCCCAGTGCCCCGATGAGTGTCACAGCTACTTGTACAATACACCTGGTTTTGCAGACACATCCTTTACATTTTTAGGAATATATCATTGCCTTTGTGAGAACAGTAGACACTAGACTTCTAGACTAGACTGACACACCTCTTTATTGCTTACAACTCACTGAAGGAAAAAAACTTAGACTGGCGGAATAAGTACAACAGTTCCAAATATTGTCTTTAGTTGCTAGTCCATCTGGCCCAGGACTGAATCTGGTCCGTGAGGAGATCACAGAGGCTTCTGCCGCAAAACAGGAGTGGATCCCTCCGGTCTCTCCCAGGAACCTCCTCGTCCTTCCAGCCGGGCCGCATGGCTCTTGAAGAAGCAGCTCACAACGGTGCCAGTGTAAAGTCTCTTTTGTGTGAAGCAGCCCTCAGCCTTTTTGGTGACTTCAGGGGTCTAAGGAGGGCTCCCTGCCACCTTGTTTGGCCCCCTGAGCATTGCAGCAGTGTGTGGGGGGCTCTGAGGAATAACATGATGGCTAAGAAGCATGCGGCTCCAAACATGTCAGGATGGGCTTGGCTCCTTCCCTTCACCTCTGCCAGCCATTCCTCAAGTGTCCCTTTCGAACTTTCCACCTCCAGTGACAATTTCCATGCAGATTTACCTGCTGAAACTGGAATGGCTGTGCTTTCCAGGGCACTCTGGACATGTTCTAGGGTGCACATGCTTTCCCCACCGGGACCTCCCCTTCTTCACCCTATGTGTGGACTGAGAGCACAAGCCAGCACTCTGCTCCCAACATTCTCCTGCAGATGCACTTTGCTGAGGAAGAGCCATCTCAGGGAGAAGCCGCCTTTCAGGGATGCTCCTCTGCATGACTGCCCTTCTCATGGAGGAATCCCCAAGCCGCTTCCAGGAGCCCCAGAATTCAGGCTGGTTCCCTCACACTAAGTGGGGCATATGGCCAGGGAGCAAAGCCAGGAAGAAGAAACCTGGGGACCCGCAGAGAAGCAATCTTCACCCTCTGAGCTGCAGCAAGCAAGAAGGGGGAGGCAGGCCTTGTTATCCCCGTAGGTAGGACAAAGCATGGAAGAGGAATAGCAGTGGGGGGTGGCCCAGGTTGGGCGAAATGTTTATAACCTTCTTCCTGTTTTTCTCGAGGAGAATAAACGTTGCTCTGGGAGCCGCTGGGTGCTCTTTTTAATCATGTGAATTCTCAGAAATGCTGAACGGCAGATGCACTTTCGTTTTTGCTGTTTGCTCTCCCTGGGGTTATTTTCTGAACTTGGCTTGGCTTCCTGAATGATTATATATGTGCTTGCAAAAATGTGCTGCAGAGGCACGCAGAGCCTGAGGAGCCCCTTCTTGTCTTGAAAAACAGCCACTTGGGCAGGAGTCCTCCTGGTCACGACAGCAGCAGCAGCATGTTTGGAGGGGGAGGAGGTTCATTCTGGCCCTCCCACCATTTCCCTGCCAAAAACCTCCCCCGAAGTGGCTGTTGGAGGAAGCTTGCCCTGCAGCTTACCCTGCAAGAGGGCTCTTTGGGGAAACCCCAGTCCCACAGGGGGGTCCCAGCTTTTCCCTGCCTTTGTCCTGCTATTGACGGAAGTGCATGGCATGGGAGTCCTCCTGGCCTTGCCGCTGTCTCTGGAGGGCCAGTCAGCAGCGGGGGTGTTGAAGAGTGCAGCAGCTTGGCTCTGACTGCATGGGTCTTGTAGTTCCTAGGGAATGGTTTTACTTGAATGGAAGCAGTGTTAGTTTCCCCGATCACCCAATTACCAATAAATCCTTCTTGTTAAAGAGTGTCACTCTTTATTGGGTCCTGCCCTAGTCACATGCTCCGGAAGGTCTAAGATTGTTGATGCTTTTATAGTACCCCTTATCATCCAATTATTAATAAATCCTCCTCCCTCCTCCTCCTCCTCCTTGTTCTTGTTTTGATTTTCATTCACATAGGTGACTACAGTGAGTGCTTTCCGCTGTAAAAGATTTCCCTTAGGGAATGTGGGCTGTAGTTCAGTTGGTAGAGCATCTGCTTGCCTACAGAAGGTCCCAGGTTTACTCCCTGGCAACATCTACCTACTACAGTGAATCGTGGGTGCTAAGGAGAGAGACCAAGTTCTAAGCCCTGGGAATGGCAATTCTCTTACAGAATGGATGACAGGTGTTGATTAAAAGAGGGATTGAGACAGTTTCAGACAAAGTCATGATTGTTTAAAAAGCATGGAAGTTAAGGGGACCACCTTGTCTTGATGCTTCCATTATTTTTGAAGTATGTATGAAAATTGTAAACACCTTGACCGAAATGTCAACACATATTACAACAACATGGAATGGTGGAATGGTTTTATTTTCTGTGCAGAATAATCAAGCAGACTTTGCAGATGGAGTGTGAACAGTCAGAGGGCAGTTTGCTCAGAGGCTTAGCCAGGGCAGCTGGATAGACAGAACACACACACACCCCTTGTGGCTTTTCATTGGCCCTCTGCTTGCAGCCTAATACAGCAAAGCAAATTCATCCACTGAATATTTCTGGTGAAGAAGGAGAAGATCAAAGACTTGTGATGTTGGACAGCAGCATCCAGAATTTTCTTTTTTTTACACAACAGCTTCTGTGCAGGAGCGGTCTTAGCAGTAAGAACTTGGAAACTCAATGGCAGAAACTCTGAGGACTACCACTATTCTCAATTCACTCCTCTGTTTTTGGTTAATCCATTCATTGATCCAGGCCAGCTTTTGAATGGTGCTTTAGTTGCTTTTATTCCAGTCCTGGAGTAGAGGCGGGGCTAACACACAGCCAGCAGCAAGAGCACTGAGCCTCTCTGTCAATAATGAGGCTCTACACACAATCCGTGTGCAGAGCCTAACCGGGCTTTGCAGGGAGAGCGGGCTTAGAGCACTCCCCCCACAGACAAGCAGGTAGCTCACCCTGGGCGGCCAGATTGCCCACCCACATGAGTACTGGCTTCGTCACGGAGCCGGTAGGGGCGGCAGGGAACAGCGGCCATCCGACCCACAGAAGTCTTAGGATGCCTTGCGTGAGTGTTCAAGGTTTATTACGGTCTATGACCAGCACAACAAGGAAATAGAATAGAACATATAACACAGTTTCAGATAAAAACATAATACCACTTATATCACAATCATAATCCAGTAAACTGGAACAAGTACCAATGGTCTGACAAAAATTCTGCACATGCATGTATCCAAATATTTAAACTCTAGTAATAAGACAACAATATAGCAAGGAGTAAATATACACATGAAAATACTACAAACTGTATATAAGTCCATATGTAGAATGATGATTGCTCCAATGTAGATGGCAATTTCCAAATAAAATAGAGGTGTTGATATACTGATGCCTGAGCATCCAGTTTACTGGATTATGATTGTTATGGTTTCATTCTCATATAGCATCTTGAATTTGTTTCACAGATATTATTGCCTCCTTCCCTCTATATGTATTTCTGGTTATTTTTCCAGTATTAGTAGAGGTTCCGCTACTGTTAGCTATTTTTTGAGTCTCTGAGCAATTACCTCTGCACGGTTTTTTGCATCTTATTTCTCCTATTTTTCGTGCATCCCGCTTTTTTTTGCTCTCTTCTCTACAGACTGCTACACGTGATGATTCTTGCCTCTAGATTGTCATTAAGACCATTCACAGCGGTCAGTGGAAAGCACTTTGAAATGATTTAGCACATTTGACTTCTGAGGCACAAGCCACCATTTGATCTTTTGCCACGGTGCACAATGAACTTACTTTCACAGACAACGATTTCCTCCTTTGGGGCACTCCATTGGTTATTCCATGGGCTCTATAGAACTGTGCCATTGATTTGGCTCATGAAGGTCACCAAGGTTTGGTGAAAACCAAAGCGTTGTTAAGAGAGAAAGTATAGTTTCCTGGTATTGATGCCCTTGCTAAACCATGTGTGCAATCTGGCTCTCTGTGCCAGGCTGCAGTTCTTCGGGGTCACTCAGCTCCATTGCAAGTTTCTCCTCTTCCTTCCTCACCATGGACAGAAGTCAGTGTTGATTTTTATGATCCCCCCAATGGCAGAGGCACCTTTTGGTTGTCTTTGATTACTATAGCCCCTTTCCAGAGGTGGGAATGCTTACAAGCACTTTTGTAATCCCCAAATTGGATAAGATATTATCTTCCTATGGCATACCAATCAGTCAATCAATCAATCAATTTTATTACAGCCTTAAGCCAACCAGAAGAACATACAAAGGTGCAATAAATATCATAAAGAACATCGAAAATATAAAACCAGGATTGCGAATCAAACTATGGCATACCAACTGATCTCAATAGTGACAATGGAACACCTTTTCAGAGCTCCCAGTTTGATTAATTCACAGGTTATCTAGGTTTCAAACATCGAAAAATCATGCCTCATTGTCCTGCAGCCAGTACGGCGGTGGAGGTGTTCATGAGGACACTCAAGAAAATCCTCCAGATTGCCACAGCAGAGGGTGCCATTCTGAAACAAGAAATATTTTGTTTCTTCCGCAGCTACAGGTCCACTCCCCACTGTTGTACTGGTGTGGCACCAGCTACCCTTATGTTTGGCAGACAAATTTGGACAAAGCTGCCTCCACATTCCATGTCAGGACACCGCTTTATGTCAATTAATGTGAGGAACATGCAAAAAGTGCGATGAAACAGTACACTGGTCAATGCAGGCAAGCCACTATACTACCATTGAAAGTGGGTACATGGTTCTAGTGAAAAACCTTCGTTCTTGGATCAAACTGTCACTGCCTTTTTATCCTGCACCATATCAAATAACGCAGATAAAAGGTACCCTGATCACAGCCCAGCACAGAGATCACACAGTCACAAGAAATATATCTCACTTCAAACCAGTGCAGCAGAGCACACATCAAGCTTCACGATCAGATGATGACAACTCCAGACCCAGTGGCACGGTCATCCCATCCAGCGCTCCTGATCCACCAGTGTCTGCAGCCCCGTGTGATCCTGAGCAGTGCCATTCATGCTATCCGCAAAGGACCAATCGCTGAGCTCCAAGCTGTTTGCAGGACTTTATTACATATTTATTATTTATTACTATTTGTTTATTTATTACATTTATAAACTGCCCCATCCAAAGGCTCTGGGCAGTGTACAACAAATTTAAAAACAAATTTTAAAACATAGCAGTAGCTGGTCACAATTCTGTGCACCAACTTTTGATCTGAGTTCTTGTTTTATGTGCCTAGTTTTGTGTTTTGAATGTTGTTAGTAGTGTGATGGGACTGGTCTTTTTATATGGGGGAAAGGAGGGATGTGGTGCTTTTGTTAATCCATTCATTGATCCAGGCCAGCTTTTGAATGGTGCTTAAGTTGCTTTTATTCCAGTCCTGCCAGCAGCAAGAGCACTGAAGGCAGACTGCACTGGCCTCTCTGGACATAATATCATTAAACTGTTCAAATTCTTGATTCAAGACCGCTGTCTTGTCCTTGCACACCACAACGCTTCCTCTTGGGTTCTACAACTGAGGAGAGGAGAAGTCATGGATGGGAGTAGCTCACGTAACTCCTGTGGCACAGATTGAGGCCACTAATGAGAAAGGAACAAAAGAGTCCTTCGGTGTCAGCTGCTGTGTAAAAGTGAAACCAGCGTGCAGCCAAAAGCAGTTGCTGGCTGGGAGGGGGGAAAGCTCAGAAGGCTGAGAGAGTTCAGAGAAGTTGGAGGTTGCCTGGAGCTGCAGAGAGAAAGACCAGATGGGCGAAGGAAGCCCCAGGTAGTGAAGAGCAGATCCCCTTCTTTCCCTCCCGCCTGAGGCTTTTTTTCACAGAAATGCTTTTTAACATCAGGATAAAGCAGAGCCGATGGTCCCTCTTAGCAGGAGTGGGAGGCAGGGAGGGGGCTCACCAGCACTCAGTCATTCCCCACCCCCCTCCCCTTTGCATTTCTGGGTTTGGGTGGGGGTAGAGAGTGGGTGCCGTTTTGAAGCTGTCTTTGGGCATCAGATCTCAGTTCTGTGGAGTTAGAATGAGCATGATCCAAAGTCGCATGCAGCTCATTCCTATAGAAGGCTAGGATTACATTGTGCTTAATATTTGTAATTGACTGTTTAACATATTTCTGCACTGTACTTTGAAAAGTATATTTGATCATTATAGTGTGTTTATTTGGTCCACCGACCTTTCTACAACCAGAATAATAATTAAAAACAAAAACAAAAAGAAAGATTAAAATTATATAGTTAATTTTCCAGTTAACCCTTCAGACATTAGATAAAACTCCTAATACTGTTCACCTAGGCTTTTAATTAAATATGGTTTTAATAGTTTTAACAGTGTTTTAAAATATTGTTTATTTTTTAAAAACTGTTGTAATGTTTTAACTTTTTCTGTTTTTTTTAACTAATGTTTTAACTTTTTCTGTTTTGTTTTAACTTTTTCTTTTCTTTTTGCTTTGTTGTAAACCACCCAGAGATGTAAGTTTGGGGCGGTATAAAAATATGTTAAATAAATAAATAAATAAATAAATAGGAAAGGAAAGGTTGTGCCATCAAGTCGGTGTTGACTCTTGACAACCACAGAGCCATGTGGTTTTCTTGGTAGAATCTAGGAGGGGTTTACCATTGCCTTGTCCCATGCAGTATGAGATGATGCCTTTTCAGCTCCTTCCTATATTGCTGCTGCCCGATATAGGAGTTTCCCACGCATATTCTGGGAAACACACCAGCAGGGATTCGAACCAGCAGCCTCCTGCTCTCTAGGCAGATTGATTCCCCGCTGCGCCATTAGGTGGCTTACAAAAATATTTAAATTATATAGTGAGTCTCCCAATAATCTGAGCATTGGGAAACTAAAGGTATATTTACCTGAAGCAATTTACAGTAAATTGGAGGACAAAAAATTCAGTCATAAGAAAAAAGAAAAAGCAGAAGTAGCAGAGTAAAACACATGAAACCAGTGTCAAATTATTTTAGCTAAAAGCCAGCCTAAAGAAGTGAGTGGTAAGAATTTGTTTAAAAGCCATAAATGTGGAGGCCTGAAGGATCCATCTGCAGAAAGTTCCACAGATGAAATCCTATTGATTTCTTAGGGCAGAAATACCAGTTCCTCCAGATTGCTTGGATTATGTGCCATGCTGCTGTGCTTATGGTTTTATTATTTGTAGTCTTTATTGTTTATTGATTGATTGATTGATTTGATTTGATTTGACTTGATTTGTATACCACCCTTCCACAATAGCTCAGGGTCGTTTACAATTAAAACAAACATGCTGTTTAACATACATGCATAATACATAATACATAATATACATGCTGTTTTGCATTGCTCTCATTACAACTCCATGAGCTCCATAATTAATAGCATGGATTTACAGGTGAGGGGACCAAGGCTGGATTTTGCCAAGTCCAGGTGAAGCATGCAGTGGGATCAGGAGGACTGTGATTTCAAGAGATTGATTGATTGATTGATTAAGTGTCGTCAAGTCGGTGTCGACTCTTAGCAACCACATAGATAGATTCTTTCCAGGATGGTCTGTCCTCCACTTGGCCTTTAAGGTCTCTCAATGGTGCATTCAGTGCTGTCGTCATCGAGTCCATCCACCTTGCTGCTGGCCGTCCTCTTCTCTTTCCTTCCACTTTCCCCATCATTACAGACTTCTCAAGGGAGCTGGATCTTAGCATAACATGTCCGAAGTATGATAGTTTGAGCCTGGTCATTTGTGCCTTGAGTGAAAATTCTGGATTGATTTGTTCTATGATCCATTTTTTTGTTTTCCTGGCTGTCCATGGTATCCTCAAAAGTCTTCTCCAGCACCAAAGTTCAAAAGCGTCAATACCTTTTCAATCTTGTTTCTTCAGAGTCCAGCTTTCACATCCATAGAGTGTCACGGGGAAAACCATTGTCTGAATGATTCTAATCCTTGTAGGTGTAGACATGCCACAGCATCTAAATATCCTTTCCAGGGCCTTCATTGCAACCCTACCAAGTGCTAGTCACAATCGAAGGCTTTTCTGTAGTCGATTTCAAGAGAAGGGGGTGTATTTATTTATTTAGCACGTTTATAGACTGCTCCATATAAAAAAGTCCCTGGGCAGTTCACAATATTGAGGGTTTCCAGTCCTACCTGCCACCTTCACTGGATGGAGGCCATGCCCCACAGAGCTGAAAGGCTGGTCCCCCAATCACTATTTTACAGGGCTGCCAATTATTCTGTGACCAAAGAAGGCACTCGGTATGTGCTCAGATTACTGCCTTGCTTCTTCCCCTGTTTTGGGGTGAGTTTAGCACTGAAATGGGTTTTAGGCTGGAGCTGTGTTTCAAGTTCAGCTCTGGGGTGTTAAAGGAAATGTGCTCTGGAAGATACTCTCCTTGCCATTTCAAAGGGAGGGGGGTGATCAGAAGTTGAAGGGTGGAGAGCAGCCAGCCAGGGATGTTTCTTTGCTGATTTGGGCCTTTGGAAAGGGTTGCAGAAGAGCAATTTTGCACCCTGGGGAAAGAAGCTGAGGGATGGGAGGGGTGAGCTGGGCTCACAGGAAACATCTCTGTAGGAAATCTGGGCCAGAATGGCCCGAGATGAAGGAACCATAGGAGGCTTCCGACTTCAGCAGGAGATTGTCCTCTCCTCAAAGAGAAGACAAGGGATGCTGTAAAGCACTACAGGGATGCCATAAAGGCAGGAAGGATTGTGAGGCTCCACAGGGACAAAGACTGAAACAGAGACAAAATTTCTTTGTGATTGTGTCAATAATTGGGGCAAAAAAATCCCAACTTTACATCTACACTAATGGGGTCTGAGCTGTTGGTGACTGACCAGGAGAGGGATCTTGGGGTCAGGGTGGACAGCTGGTTGGAAGTGTCGACTCAGTGTGCGGCAGCTGTGAAAAATTCCATGCTAGAGATCATTTGGAACCGGGTTGAGAACAAAATTCCACTTCCTACAGCAAAACCAAAAGGCAAACCATTTTCCGGACTGCAGAACTTAAATAATCCCCCATCTAAAAATATTTGTGTGCACAAGAAAGTAGCACATCTGGGGAAATTCAGCCCAGCAGTCCCCTCGAAGCCTGACATTTCTATGCAGAGGGGGGAGATTCTCCTTGCTCCCCTTTTCTTTTGGGATTACAGTTTGGGGAGGAGGGGAATATTCAGACATGCAACCCGACCCCAGCCGAGCCGGGCAAGGAACAGAGCTTTACCGGCCCTAACATTGCTTGGTTGGTGGGCTTCTTCTCTGCTCTGTCCCTACCTTCTGTTACTGCTAGCAGATGGACATTGCCAATGCAACCTTCTAGTACTTCTGCCTTTTTAGGTTTAGTTGTTTTTTAAAATGAAAAAGTAGAAACGTCTTTATCATTCTAAAAAAGCGGAATCCCTCCATCCCTCCCCCCCCCACCGATTTAATAAAGAGCACGAACACAACCCAGTCCTGGGTTCAGTCCCTGGCAGTATCTCCAACTAGGGCTGGGATAGACCCCTCTCCCCTCTGAAACCCCGGAGTGCCACTGCCAGTCAGTGCAGGACCAATACTGGAGCACTGGGATGATCTGCTATAAGGCAGTTGTCTAAGTTCACACATATGCAACGGACATGACAAACAGGCCTGGGGTGAGGACACCGGGTGTAGCTGCAGTGCAGGCAGTGGACATGTGTGGCACCAGGGAGGGACCCCATGACCAGTCTTGCAGGGCTCACACATGCCACCTGTGGGGAGGGGCTGAAGGTGACATTCCCCTCCTGAGGAGTCAGAGTGAGAAGAGCAGACAGGTTGCTGGGTGGGAGAGACCAAGGCAGGATTTTAAGCACCTGGAGATAGTGGGGTCATCTTAGGATGCAGAGGCGGGCAGTCAGGGCAGGTATTGGGCTCTCTGGTGTAATTGGCTGCTATCTTCTAAGAATGTCCTGCTTTCTTTCCAACTTCTCCAAGGCTCCACCTGTAAATCTGTGCAAAGCCAGTATATCCTGCAGTGACAGTGACTCTCGTTCTAAGGGAAAACAGAATCCAAGTCGTGCAGCAGAGGCCTGGAACTTCCCACCACTCGGGAGTGAGAGAACTGAGGCCGTGGGACACACTGGTGTCAGGTGGGGTTGTGTTTCCCTGGAGAGAAATTGTGAGCTGGTGTGACTGAGCCAAGATGGAAGAAGCTGTGGTAACACTCATAGAGCAAATGAAGCTGATGATGCAAGAGCAGAACCAGCAACTGAAAGACAGCCTGGAAGCAAACATGGAGACTGAGGCCAAGCTGCAGACGAAGACTTTGTGGCAGCAGGAAGGAGACCTGAAGGCCAGCCTAGAGAAGCTGAAACAGAGCCTGGAAGCCTTGGGTCAGGAAGTGAGAGCCCAGCTGCAGAGCCTCCAGTCAGAAATGGCCAGCAAATTCAATGAAGTGGATGGACAGCTGAGCAACATGGAGTCCAAGGTAGTCCAGTCAGCAGCTGAAAACCAACAGGCTTTGACTAATTTGGAAACAGCCACCAGAGACGAGAGTGATCAGCTGAACACAAAACTACAGGCACTGGAAAACATATTGCAGGAGTTGAAGGGTAAGCAAACCTGCTCTGTAGACACCTTTATAGCCCATCTGCTCCCCAAATAGGCCTCAGTGGGAGGAGAACAGTCCCTCTTGCATGAGTGCTCCAGAAGTCCACTCTTTGCAAGGGCTTCAAAGTCTCCTGGGAAGACGATCTCTGCCCGTCTGAAATGGTCTCCATACTATTATTATTATTATTTTTACATTTATATCCCGCTCTTCCTCCAAGGAGCCCAGCACGGTGTACTACATATCTGAGTTTCTCTTTCACAACAACCCTGTGAAGTTGGTTAGGCTGAGACTGAAGTGACTGGCCCAGAGTCACCCAGCTAGTTTTATGGCTGAATAGGGATTTGAACTCGGGTCTCCCCAGTCCTAGTCCAGCACTCTAACCACTACACCATGCTGGCTCTCATACTAAATGGTTGAGGGATAGAAAGGATGGTCCCTGCCAGCTATATGGAATGGGCCAGCTCTGAAGGTCCTGCAGAATGTGGTCTCAAGTTTTTCACACCCAGCTTTTAGTTCGCATCTCTTCCAGAATGGAGGTGTGCATTCACATATTGGCCAAATTTGCCCCAAAGTCCCTGCAAGCTATTGGGGAGCACTTCACACAAATTTGGGGGTTTCCATTGCGCATTAAGAGTGTAGCCCAATTTATATCTGGGACCAAAAAATCCACTTTTTGCATCAGGGTTTGGGGACAACTGCGAACTCACAGTAAGGCCTCGCAGTAAATCCTTGGTAAAGCCTGATGTCTGGGAAAGCTCCAGGAGACCGAGTTATGCAGACTAGTTCTGCAGTTTGCAGCAGTACAAGACAGAGAGGATGACCCCCCTAGTGTGACAATTCAAGGAGTAAGCCATTCATTTTGCTCTATGGTCCATTTTTTTCTGAAAAGCCACCCTATGGGCTTACTCTGGTTTAACACCATTTGCGCAGTTCTGGTGTTTGTGTAACTTTCATGCACATAGCATTATTAAGCTGCTGTATCATTGTGTGACATGTCAGCCAGCAATAATAACCTTTTTCTTTGCCCCCATCCCCACCCCCATTTACCAACAGGATCTGAAATGAGAATTGTCCTCATAGGCAAGACAGGAGCTGGGAAGAGCGCGACAGGAAACACCATCCTGGGGAAGGAAGCATTCAATAGCCACATTTCATTAAGCTCAGTAACAAAAGAATGTGAACAACAGAATGCCTTTGTGGAGGGGAGGAAAATTATGGTTGTGGACACTCCTGGCTTTTTTGATACCCAAAACAAGCCAAAGTTTGGCTGGAAAGACCTTGAGAAGTGTGTCACTCTTGTCAGCCCAGGACCCCATGTTATTCTGGTCGTGACAAAGGCAAGCAAGATGAGCGGAGAAGAAAAAAACACATTTCGAGAGATTAAAAAGCTTTTCAGCGTGGAAGGAAAACATTTTCTTATTATTTTATTTACCCATAAAGATACATTAGAAAGCAGTGGCATGAGTCTAGAAAGGTTCTTAGAAAGCGCAGATGGAGAGCTGAAGGAGCTGATTGAGATGGCTGGAAACCGCTGCATCCCTTTCAACAATAAGGCTGAAGGAGAAGAAAAGACTCAGCAGGTTAGGGAGCTGATCGCCATGGTGGATGCCTTGGTGACCCATAATGGGAGAAACCCCATTTATACTCTAGAACTGTTCAAAAAGGAGGGCTCGGGGTGCTGCATATTGTAGCGTGTTTGGACTCAAGGGTGGAGATGTATTTGACAAGGAATCCTTGTTTCCATTATGTGACTCCCTGCAGAAATGAAACCCAGCTGGACTGCCTCCATCTTTCTCCTCCTCCTCCTCCTCCCTCAACAGGCTGTTTCACCCGAAGCATCAACCTTCCAGTATAAAACTACTTTTGTACTTCTGGGGGCCAGTTGCCTCCACTGGGGATGTCAAAATTCTGTTTTGCCTCTTGTGTTTCTTTACAAGTAGGCAAATGCCAGTTGGGAATTTCTTGAAGTACACAAAGTTGTACCTCAAAAGCAACCAGTGTTCTTTCTCAGTTTTTTCACCTGTGTATGGAATGGGTTTTGCTCTGGCCAGCAGTATCAAGGCAGTGTGTGCACACCTGCATTCAGAGTGCGGCTCTCCTGATTCAACCGGAAAACTAACTGGGTCAACATTTTAAAAAATCATGAGTGTGCACACATGTGTACGCCTTAGAGGAAACACTGCTCCCAGCCTTCTGCGAGCAAAGCTCTCTATTCTGCTTCTGAGTGCTCCTTGCCCCCAAGAGTTTTTGCCCGCTCAACAGGGGCATCAGAGGGGGCTCTGCTCCATGTGCCAACATTTAGGGAGGTTCAACTGCTGTGCACACGGGACAGGGCCTTCTCTGTTGTTGCCCCAAGGCTTTGGAATCCTCTGTCGGTGGGTCTCCATTCTCTGGTTCTCTGGTGAAGGGATTGCAAGTCCGTTCTTCAGAGCTACTCAGTTTTGGTTTTATGGCTATTTTATGCTTCTATGATTTTAATTGATTTTAATATTTCCATCTGATTTTGTGGAATTTTATTGCATTAATTTTTGTAAACAGCCCTGGGATAATTTTATGGAAGGTGGTATATAAATCTAACAATAAATAAATAAAATAAAATAAACCAAATGACCTGCTACAGGGGTCTGATTGCTATTCCCATCGCATTCCTGTTCTTCAGGCTGCTGCCCATGTTATGGGGCTATGCAAGGACTATGCAAGAAAGAAAAGGCCATCTCATTTCTCCATTTGTATTAACAGTATCCCTGTTGTTATAGAGAGGAGAGCTGGTCTGGTGGGAGCAAGCATGACTTGTCCCCTTAGCTAAGCAGGGTCCTCCCTGGTTGCATGTGAAAGGGAGACTAGAAGTGTGAGCACTAGAAGAGATTCCCCTCAGGATGGAGGCGCTCTGGGAAGAGCATCTGGGTTCCAAGTTCCCTCCCTGGCAGCATCTCCAAGATAGGGCTGAGAGAGATTCCTGCCTGCAACCTTGGAGAAGCCTCTGCCAGTCTGTGAAGACAATACTGAGCTAGATGGACCAATGGTCTGACTCAGTATATGGCAGCTTCCTATGTTCTGTGTTATCATGTCAATCCCTGTAGGCTTCAAAACGTTTATATTCAAACTATATTGCTTCACTCATTGGAGAAAAACCCAACTTCACATATATGCTGATGGTGTCTGAGCTGTCAGTGACTGACCAGGAGAAGGATCTTGGGTCGTGATGGATAGCTCGTTGAAAGGGTTGACTCAATGTGTGGCAGTGGCGAAAAAGGCCAATTCCATAACACACACATTGGGTTTTATTCTTAGCATTACCCGGCCATAAAGTTAGTGCCAGCATCAAAAAGGATCTCTAGGGGCCACCCTATTCTGGTGAATAGGTCTATTAATGCTTGACTCACAGTCTTGGCATCAATACCAAGACTGCCAAGACCCCTGTTAACCCCAGCTAACTTGGCAAAGAGGCACCTTTTAACATGGTGATTCTCTTTATTTAGCAGGGGGAGAGTAATTGGCCCTACCCACCCCCAGCACAGTACCTCCAGTGACTGTTGCTGGTGTCTATCTTATATTTCTTTTTAATTTGTGAGCCCTTTGGAGACAGGGTTCCATCTTATTTGTTTGTTTATTTGTTTGTTATTTCTCTGTGTAAACCACCCTGAGCCATTTTTGGAAGGGTGGTTTAGAAATCGAATGAATGAATGTGGCTCAGGGCGAATGCATCTGGCCACCTGGAGGCATAATGCACCAATGTAAGGGTGTATTGCTTGCCACAGGGTGAATGGGCCCCATAATGTCCGATGCAACCCTCTGGAAGGGAAGGTCTGTTACAGGGAGTGGTTGGAACAGGGCCTTGTTTGGGCTGGTACCCACCCGCTGACATATATCACATGATTTCACATAGTTGGACACATCTTGGCCATAGCCCTCCCAGTAAATGTTTTGTCTTAGTCTCTCTTTGCTTCAACCCACTCCCATGTGTCCACTGGGCACTGGCAGATTAAAGGAGAGACAGTAGAGCAAAATTTTTGGTGGCAAAATTCCCCCAGCGGCGAACTTTGGAGTGGAGACTGTGGATGTTTAAATGGATTTTTAATTTTTTTAAATTTGTTTACCTTTAAAACTGCCGCTGAGCTGCTGCACGGTGGTGAGAGCTCCTTGCGCACCCCACCCGCCTCCCAAATTATGGCAGCACAGCCAGTGGCAGGTGTGGCAGCAACGGTGTGGCGGCAGGTGTCCAACATTGGCAACGGAGAGAGCAGGACAGAGAGAGCAGGGCAGGCAGCGATATGCCTCCTGACAAGCCCACCTGTCTCCAAATGAAAGCCATCCCCTGATGTCGGTTTTTTTGCACACATGCACGTGCGCAGGAAGGCCCAACATCGGGCAATGGCTATCATTTGGGAGGCAGGCAGGCTTTTGTTAGGAGGTCTATTGCCACCCTCTCCACTGCATTGGTGGCAGAAAGACGAGCACGTGAGCAGAAAGACCCGGCATTGTGGGATGGCTTTCATTTTGGAGAGAGGCGGGCTTGTTAGGAGGTCTATTGCTGCCTGCCCTGCTCTCTCCGCCATGCTCTCTCTGCCACCAATGTTGGGCACCTGCCGCTGCACCGTTGCCACCACACCCGCCGCCGGCCACACCGTTCAAATCCCCATTCAGCCATGAGACTTGCTGGGTGACTCTGGGCCAGTCACTACTCTTTCAATCTAACCTACTTCACAGGGTTGTTGTGAGGAGAAACTCAGTTATGTAGTACACTGCTCTGGGCTCCTTGGAGGAAGAGCGGGATATAAAATGCAAAATAAATATGTAAGTTTCTCCTCACAACAACCCTGTGAAGTAGGTTAGGCTAAGAGAGAAGTGACTGGCCCAGAGTCACCCAGCAAGTCTCATGGCTGAATGGGGATTTGAACTCGGGTCTCCCCAGTCCTAGTCCAGCACTCTAACCACTATACCATGCTGGCTCTTCCTCTATATCCTTCTCTATAGCCAGGTTGAGGAATGATCCCTGCATTAATCCATGCCATCTCAGCCTCATGGGCTAACTCAGCTTTCCTCTGTCCAACTTCTAGTCTTTCTCTTTCTATTTTTAGTTTCTCTTGTTCCTTTCCCATTATCTTGAGTTCAATTTGGAACTTCCCAATTTCCAGATTTTGAAGGGTTGTCTCTGTGCTTTCATCTGGCCTTGATCCGGTTCCCGTGCCACTGTGTGACTGAAGCTGCCTGGACTTCCTCCCCATTCCCTCCTGAAGCTAGCATTGGGGTTTCAGTGTCCTCCACTGCAGAGTTGGTGTTTTTTACACTCTTTCTTCCCCTAAGGAGCATACACACTTATTCCTAGCACTACCCTGAGTGTCCACCGTTTCCCGAGAGCTAGAAATAAAACAAACTGTGTGCTTGCTTGGATCTGTTTACAAAACCTTGCTCCCTCTTTTCCTTCCTACAGCGCAGGGAAAAGGGCAGGAGAGAAGAAGGGGGAGGAATCGTTCCTGCCACTCACATTCACTGAGGGCTGCCCTAGTGTTGTTCAACAAAAATCCCACCATGCTACCTATCTCTCCTATAGCATTGACTTCTCATCCACTTTTTAATATGAGCAGATTCACCCTTCCAAGTGAATATTTTGGGAGAGTAAAGTGGGAAACCACTCCCTACAAGAAAGACTTGAGCAGTCTTGTGACTTGAGGAACGTGTGACTATGGTAGGACCCAATAAGGAGTGACACTCTTTAACAAAAAGGATGTATTAATAATTGGATGATAAGGGAAACTAACACTGCTTCCATTCAAGTAAAACCCTTCTCCAGGAACTACAAAACCCATGCAGTCAGATCCAAGCAGTTAAAAACAAACAAACAATTTCCTGATGCATCTAGCTAAACTGCTCCATTTCCTTCCTCCTTATTTCTAGGTAAGGAACTCTCCATTGATTTCCAGCCCAAGGTGGTTAGTCTCCTCTTTCCCTACAGTAGATGCTGATCAGACCTCCAGGGAAGAACTGAGCTCACACACACCTCTCCCCTGCTCCTCTATAGGCTGTTGTCCAGTAAACCCTGCCACTCACCCTGCACTGGACCACTGGGATTTGATCCTCCTGGGCTTTCTTACTTGTTGGGAATTCTCTCTGGTAAGAGATACCCTTCTAATATAGCAGAGTGCACAGAGGCACAACACAGCAGAGTCTGCCCAGGCATGTGTCTATGCTAAGAGTAAAATAATTTGGAGCCATTTCATAGTTTCAAATCAATATAAGTAGTATTTATTAGAGAACTCCATTCTAGATAGTAAAGTGAAGAGATAGGATCTCTAATCTATCTAGATAGCTGGATGCGGATGGATTCTGCATCTCTGCACACATGGTACAGGGAAAGAGGAGCTTGCATGTTGCAAGGGAGAAGGAAAGGAAGGAAAGGGAAGAGGAAGTGGCCAGGAAGGAAGGAAGTCCCTAAGAGTAGCAATCTACATACCAAAGGGATAGTGTCAGAGCAGTAGAGAAGGGATGACCAATGTCTTGACCTTCTAGCCCTCTGACTCACTAGTCTGTCCCCCTCTGTCATTGAGACATGAGACAGTGCAAAGTCCTTCACTTCCAACATTCCTTATCCGGAGAAGCCCACCCTCCAAGCAGTTACTCTAATTGAGGCCTCATCCTCCCTCAAGCCTGACTATCAGTACAACTGGACAAAGGTTAAATAGAGACTAAGTGATCCTGTCACACTGTAAGGATTGTGCTTCATGTCAATTCAATTCAATTCAATTCAATTCAATTCAATTCAATTGTGCGTCATTAACCCCGTCCTTTTTAAGAACCTTGTCCCCATGCTCTGATTTCAACTGCCTGTTTTCCTGTGTTTCTCCAGTAGTAGCATTTGACGAAGTGGGTTGTTACTCACAAAAGCTTGTGCAATATTCAACCATCTTACAATCCTTTCAGTTAAGATCTGAATGCCACCTATTTCTTTACAAGTCATTTGAAAACTTTGATGAACATGGCTAATAAAATATAAGAACATTAAAAAGTGAGTTTTTCATCCCCCCCCCCAACCTGTGGCATTTACCATAAGAGGAGAAAGTTGAAAAAATCTGGAGTGCACATCCCATACTGCATGCCCCAAGGGTGTATATGTTGGGGGTTGTAATTTTTTAACCCCCACTTAATTAGCAGAGCACTAAGGAAGGCACCCACTCCAGTGACAGAGTAGAATGCTGAGTTTAGTTGTTGCAGCTGCTTAGAGAAGAAACATGGAGATTCTTGTAGAACTAAATACTAAGTATTTATTAGTGAAGTACACCTGGGATAGAACTACATAACGAATAGTTAGGGGGATATAATATATATATATATATATATATATATATATATATATATATATATATATATATATATATATATCCATTTGCTCTCTAAGAGGAAAGGAAGGGAATCTGATTCTCACAGGAAATACCTGAAGAGTCATATCCGGGGTAATAGAGTAGAGACAGGTAGAACAGCGAGGGAGTCCCTGACTCACTCTCTCTACTCCCAGTGCCCCTAGTGGTCATTAGGATAGTTGGTGCAAAAGGTCAATGCACTGGAATTCCATCTCCAACAGTACAGGTGAAACTCGGAAAATTAGAATATCGTGCAAAAGTCCATTAATTTCAGTCATGCAAATTAAAAGGTGAAACTGATATATGAGACAGACGCATTACATGCAAAGCGAGATAAGTCAAGCCTTAATTTGTTATAATTGTGATGATCATGGCATACAGCTCATGAAAACCCCAAATCCACAATCCCAGAAAATTAGAATATTACATGGAACCAAGAAGACAAGGATTGTAGAATAGAACAATATCGGACCTCTGAAAAGTATAAGCATGCATATGTATTCAGTACTTGGTTTGGGCCCCTTTTGCAGCAATTACTGCCTCAATGCGGCGTGGCATGGATGCTATCAGCCTGTGGCACTGCTGAGGTGTTATGGAAGACCAGGATGCTTCATTAGCGGCCTTCATCTCTTCTGCATTGTTTGGTCTCATGTCTCTCATCCTTCTCTTGGCAATGCCCCATAGATTCTCTATGGGGTCAGGTCAGGCGAGTTTGCTGGCCAATCAAGCACAGTACACTGTATACTTTTCAGAGGTCCGATATTGTTCTATTCTACAGTCCTTGTCTTCTTGGTTCCATGTAATATTCTAATTTTCTGGGATTGTGGATTTGGGGTTTTCATGAGCTGTACGCCATGATCATCACAATTATAACAAATTAAGGCTTGACTTATCTCGCTTTGCATGTAATGCGTCTGTCTCATATATCAGTTTCACCTTTTAATTTGCATTACTGAAATTAATGGACTTTTGCACGATATTCTAATTTTCCGAGTTTCACCTGTATATCGCTCACGATCAGGCAAGCATGGCGATTCCCCCACCCCCACCCCGCGCCCTGCACTCTCCCAGGGCCATAGCAGAAACCCACCCTGGGTGCCCTGTCTCCTGCGCTGCTGTGGCTGCTGGTGCTCCATCTTCTGTCTAGAAGGAGAGGAAGAGGACTGACTCACCACAGGAAGTACTGGAGGAGCCAAAGCAGGGGTCACAGAGGGACAACAGGTAAGGCGGCCCTCACCAAGTGCCTGTACTTCCAGTGTCCCTAGTGGTAATCAGGATAGTTGGTGCAAAAGGTCGATGCACTGGAACTCCATCTCCAAGAAAGAGAAAGGACCACTCTGTGCAAACATGCCAAGTTGCCTCGTTCCAAGTCAGCCACGGGCCCCTCTGCGCTAGTCTGCTCTGACCAGCAGCCCTCCAGGGTTTCAAGCAGGAAACTGTCCCAGATCTCCCGCTGAGCCACAGCCCCTCCTGTAAATGCAGGTGGAAGCAGCAGCCCAGGGCTGAAGGCTTGGCAAACTAAGGCTGCTGTGAAATGGGCCTGGAACAGGAGGGTCAGTGCTGGGGACACAAAGAGGAAACGCTGAGCCCAAGAGGCCACTGGCAAGATCCACAGACAAAGGCTGCTGTGACCGGTCTAGGCATCCATATCAGTGTCACGTGGCCCTGCCTCTGCTTCGGTCTGGTCATGCTGCCTTAAGCAATGCTTTGGGGATGTGGGAGGGCCTGCCAGGGGCGTAGCCAGGGGCGTAACTAGGTTGGAGTGGGCCCTGAGACAAGATTCTTAAATGCCCCCCGCCGAGAATTTTTTTAAATAATAATAATGATAATAATGATAATAATAATATTTCTATACCACCCTTCCAAAAATGGCTCAGGGCGGTTTACAAAGAGAAATAACAAACAAATAAGATGGCTCCCTGTCCCCAAAGGGCTCACATTCTAAAAAGAAACTTAAGACACACACCAGCAACAGTCACTGGAAGTATTGTGCTGGGGGTGGATAGGGCCAGTTACTCTCCCCTTGCTAAATAAAGAGAATCACCACAGTAAAAGGTGCCTCTTTGCCCAGTTAGCAGGGGACTTTTATTCTCACATTTGAGAATAATTTGCCTTTAGGTGGCAATCGAAGAACATCTAGGCAAATTCTTCCAGCAGAATCAATATTGGGATGTTAAAGACAGACTGGTGGCTAGTAGGAACCAAAGTCTTCAGCAGTAGCAGGCTTGTTGTGAACTCCTTTCTTAGGGCAAGACTTATTTCTTACACTTCAGAAGTTACCAGAACACTTTCATTCCATAGGGCTTTTGAGATAGGTAAATGCTACTAATAGGGCAGGAAGGGAGAGATTATCCCCCACTTGACTGTGATGTGTAGTTTTATTTCACATTTTGTAAACCTCAATACAGGAGGACCAGTTTACTTAAATAGCACATATTTAACAAAGAAAGCTTCATTTTGACACACAAATACCATCTTGCAGGCATCTCAGAAGAGCAACAAGAAAAGCAGCCAAAATAGTTTTTAACCATCTTACATCACGCTGAATTAGATCAACAGAAGGTAAACATTGAAGACCTCTCAATGATCATAATACTCTTTTAAAAACCTTTCATAGCAATAGATCAAGAGGCCGGATCAAGGATGGAGAGGGAGAGACTCTCCCCATTGACAAGTTAAAGTGAGATTTTTAATTAGTCTTTGGAACTGTGATTTCTACGTCGTGGAGTTCCTTCGCACTAATTACACCGAACTTTAAAAGATTGCGATGACTACAAATGTACCCCTGGGTTTGAGCCTCCAAGGAGAGGGAGAGATTAGCGATTCCGTCTTTTATAGACAGTGAACCAGAGATCCTTTGAACGCCAAGGAGGACGCCTCCCCCTCTCAACCCGGCCGCTGCGGTCCCGGCCTCGACACAGCCTTCCCTGCAGCACCAGCAATAAAAGGAGCAAGGCACAAAGCAAGGTAACTTACTAGGCGATAGCCGTGAAAGCAGCACCGACTGCAGGAAACAAGGAGAAGCGGGGGCCACTCTGCTCTTTGCACAAGCCGCAAAACGGCAGCTGCGCCCCTCCACCCCACCACCTTCACAGGCCAAGGAGCTTCCCCGAGACCTAGGCTCATGGGAAGCTCCCTCTACCTTTTCCAGCCGCTCCAACCGAGCCTGAGCTTCGGGCCCACCCCTTTCGTGTTGCTATAGGACGGTGACCTGCAACTCTGATTGCCATTGGGTGAGATCGGGTTCGGGTGCGCCAGATAGGGAGAGCCCTAGCAATAGCAATAGCACTTACATTTATATACCGCTCTATAACTGGAAGCTCTCTAAGCGGTTTACAATGATTTAGCATATTGCCCCCCCAACATTCTGGGTACTCATTTTACCGACCTCGGTAGGATGGAAGGTGAGTCAACCTTGAGCCCTTGGTCAGGATCGAACTTGTAACCTTCTGGTTACAGGGCGGCAGTTTTACCACTGCGCCACCAGGGGCTTACAGCTTCTCCTTGGTAACGCGCGAAAGATCGGGTGGGGGAGAGCCTCTGAGGGGCCCCCCCAAGGCGGGGCCCCCCGAGACTATTAATTGTAGTTACGCCCCTGGGCGTAGCTATAATTGAGCGAAAGGGTTCAAAGAACACGGGCCCCCAGCTCCTGAGGGCCCTTCAGCTCCACCCCTCCTTATTTTCTTCATTATCTCCCTCACTCTGGGGGGCCGCCCGAGAGAGGGGTGAACACACGCCCCTGCATCCTGCCTGTAGGATATCCTACTTTCTGAATTGGAAAAGAGCACAAGAATGAAGAGAGTGAGTTGCCATCCCACTCTGTGCTGCTTTCTGAAATTGAGATGATGACGCCCAAGAACAAAAGTGAGCCCTTTGTGGTTATAGTGTTGATTGAAGCTTCTGCAGAGGCCTCAGCAGATCAGCTGCTTTCTAAAACTGAGATGAAGCCCAAGAATGCAAATGAGTCATTTAATGCACTAACATTGGCTGAAGGTCTTGAGAGACGATCTAGAAAAAGACTGTGGGAGGCAGAGGAGAGGTTGGGGGAGGAGGAGGAGGATGAGGAGCTGCAGCTGCAGCTGCAAAGTTATGCAGACAGAGGAGTACCAAGGGCTGCCCCATAATCAACAGCCTGTGGTCCATTTCAGACCATACAAGGGTTCTCCAAGTGTCCCATGAAACCTTCTGCCTCGTCTTCTCCTGGTGACTGCCAAGCTCCCCGTTTCCTTATGTATTCTTTACGCTGCTCAAGCCCTGCAGGCCATAACTGTGATGGTTCAAACCCAAGTACAGACTAAGCGTATGATCCACCAGGAACCTGTCCTGCACAAGCCCCTTTGCAATGAGTAGGGTTTGTGTGGGACCACAGCTTGTTGCAGTGTTTGAACTGCATATAGTAGGTTCAAGATACTAAGGTTTTTCTCACAACCACTGCAGCCTAACAGGGAGGCACTGCCTCGGGGGTGCTGCCTCGGGGGGGCCCTGACCATGAAGGGGCTTCCACAAAGGGTTCCATCCTCAGGGCTTCCTCACGTTCTGGTTCAGTGGTGTGGTCCAGCTTAGCCTTCCCACACTCTACTATACTGGTAGTGTCCAGAATGGTGTCTGGCTCCAGTTCTACCCCCCTTAGTATCCAACTCTGAGATGCTACTGGAGGAGGAAGGGGTGGCAACAGATGGGGACATGACAACAACCTGCCCCAAAGCCACTTTGAAGTGGGTCCATCCAGGTAATCTGTTTCTTCCCAAACCTCCTGGAGCTAAGAAGCCACCACTCCCTCAGTCATCGTGCCCAGCCATGGCAGCTGAAAGGCTGGCCTTTAATTGCTCATCGCTATGAGATCCAATGCAGGCTTCTGCAAAAGTGGGCTAATACCATCCTCCTTAAGACACCTGCCCTCCCGCCCTCCCTCAGAGAGGCACTGAGAATATCCACAGGGCCATCTCTGGTAACCTCCTGGCTAGAAGATACAAGCCATTCTGCCCAAGGGTCAGTATTACAAGTATTACTAGCTGACCGGGCGCATAGCATCTGCGCCCCTAGTTTGACTCTTCCCCCCACCCTTCAGCCCCTTCTCCTTGTCTTCCGGCCCACTTCTCTCCCCCACGCTCACAGTTTCTCCTGCCACCGCCTCCTCTTCCTAGGAGCCCAGCCACCCACTGTGGCTGGGCCTGCTGCTGCCGCCGCAATTTCAACATCACTATTTCTCGGCCGGGCTGAGTGCCCCCACCGCCGCGGCCGGGCCCGCCGCCTTGCCTCCGCAGCCGCCGCCGCCGCTTTCTCCTAGGTGTGCCTTACCCAATCAGACGCCCCTGCAGCCCAGCCAATCAGCTGGGCTGCCAGGACGCACGTTAGAAAGGCACACCCAAGAGAATTAAATATATATATTAGTGGACAGGACAGATCTAGGCAGCTTGTTCATGTCCCCTGGAGTCACAGATGGAGACTGGCCCAACCTAACCATATAAAGTGAGTTGCTGGACATCTCCATAATTAGCTCTGCCCCAATAGGGGGATGTAGGTTGGCCTGGATGCAAGAGATTTCATCCCCCCACAAAAAAAACCCCAAACTCATTACATGTGTGACAGTGGGTCTCTGATGGCTGTAGATTTGAATTCAGGGAAGGAGGAATCTGAATTAGTGCCTTCACTACCCTGGATAATTCTGACAGACATGGACATGCAGATGCAATGCGTGCAGAAAAGAATTGCTTCGTTGCTGCACGTATGGCCCCAGCATAAGCCTCCAAATGAGCCCTATGTTGAGCCTTGTCAGCTTTGAGAAAAGCCCTTCTCCACCTGCGCTCTGGTTGTCTACCTTGCCGCTTTGGCTCCTGCCATTCCAAATACCATGGTGCTAATTGTGAAGTGGGGCAGAGAGAAGCACTTCTGTCAATGGCCCTAATAAGTTTGTTATTCAAGGCTTCTAATAGGGTGTTGACAGAATCCCCACAAATGGAGGAAAGACATGACATTTTCTGCCTTGCACGTCCCATTCAGGAGCCACCCCAGGACAGCAGCCAGCCTGAAGACTAGGAGGAGAAAGGGAACGACAAAGGAAAACATTGAATCAGGGTTCAGTTTGCTGGTTAGTCCTTCCTTAGTTTGCTTCAGGTGTTTCTACCCCACTTCTCCAGTTCACTGCTTCTTGGAGTGGCCTACAACAAAACAAAACCACTGAAAAACGAAAACATATATAAAAATGCAACAGCAAGACAACCGAGCAGATAGGAGTAAATCAGGATTAAAATAATAATAGTATTATTATTAATAGTATAATAGATTAAAACTCAGTTAAAACCAATTTTGAAAGGCTCCTTTATAAAGATGGCTTTCCAATTTCCTTTTAAAACCTTCAAAGAGGGGGACTAATGTAGCACCTCTGGGTGGGCGTTCCAAAGTGAGGGCACCACGACTGAGAAGGCCCCGTCTGCAGTCTCTGCCAAGGAGCCCTGTGTCAGTGCTGGAGCCAAGAGCAGAGCCTGGGAGGGAGACCTGAGGATCCTGGCAGGTGCTTATGGGGGAATGTGGACCTCCAGACATCCAGGTCTCAACCCGGGCAGAGCTTGGACGGTCAAAAGCAGCTCTTTGCATTGAGCCGGGGAGCAAACGGCCCACTAGTAAAGCTGCTGCTTGACCTGTCCAGAGAGCATTGCAGTGGTCCAGTCTGGATGTCACCAAAGCCAGAGAAGCAGAAGTCAGAACTGGTTCCCCCCAGCAGGCTCCCAGCCGGCATCCCAGCAGAAGCGGATCAAGGGCACTCTCCCCCCCACTGCCGACTGGCCCTCCAGAGACAGCGGCAAGGCCAGGAGGACTCCCATGCCATGATCTTCCGTCAATAGCAGGACAAAGGCAGGGGAAAGCTGGGCCCCCTCTGTGGGACTGGGGTTTCCCCAAAGAGCCATCTTGTAGGGTAAGCCGCAGGGTAAGGGCCCAACGCTTCCTCAAACAGCCACTTTGTGGCAAAATGCCACTTCAGGGGGAGCTTTCTGGCAGGGAAATGATGGAAAGGGGAAGAAGTAACTTCCCCCCTCCAAACATGCTGCTGCTACCTTGGCCAGGACTACTGCTCAAGTGCAGGGGTGTATCTAGGGTAGGGCAGGCAGGGTACGTGCCCCGGGTGCCACTTGAAGGGGGGGTGCCATTTTTAAAAATTATTATTTTTAAATGGCCACCGAAAACAAAATGGGCACCGTGCATGCTCAAATGGCCTCTGTGAGGCCCTAGGCCATGCAGGCCTTGCAGAGGCCATTTGAGAATGTGTGGTGCCCATTTTGTTTTTGGCTGCCATTTAAAAAAAAAATTAAAAAAAATTAAAATGGCCACCGCACATGCTCCAATGGTCCCTGCAAGGCTCTAGGCCTTGCCAGGCCTCACAGAGGCCATTTGAGCATGCGTGGCGGCCTCCAAAATGGCCACCACACTGATCTTTTCCGGCCCAAACAGGCCCGAAAATCAGCCTGGGATGGGCTGCAGCGGTGAATTAAGAGGCCAGTGGGGGGAGGGAGAACCTTTGCAGACCCCCCCCCCCGCCACGGCCTTTAGGAAGCCCCTCAAAGAGGCTACAGGTTAAAAAAAAATATTATTTTTAAATATAATATGTCACTGTACACATATTCAGTTTGGCACTATGTACAGAGAATCAGGGCTTGTGAATACTGAGTGAAGCTTATGAGATAGGATTGTATTCATTTGCTCTTACTTTGCTTCTTGTGATAAGTGAGTTAAATGTGATGTCTTAATAATATGGCTATTAATGGTGAGTTTGTCTTTGAATCAGTGTGAAATCCTTAGTATTAAGGCCCACTGGGAGTTTCTTGCTCTCTTTCTCTCATTTTAACTGTCTTTCTGAAATACTAGAATATATTCCAAGCAGTGATACAGTTTACTCTGCATATCCTTTAATTATTTTCAGAGTATCTGGGAAAAGCCAGAATCTCCATTTATTTTTAAAACTTATGTAATAGTGATGCTACAATGCATAGTAGAGAACTAGACAGGCACTTCTGTTTAGTTTACCAAGTACACCTCCACATAGTAATTGGGTATTTCATGAGCCCCAGCATACTGAAATTCATAGTTTCCCAGCATTTTTTGGTCTGGCTACGTCCACAGCTAAATAGTTTTTGAAATATTAAAAGATTAACAAGCCTGACTTGTATTTTTGAGCTGATATTATGGTCAAGTTATCTGAAAGATGGATGTCAGATGTTTGGACAGGGGGTGCAATTTCAGTGCTTGCCCTAGGCGCTATTTTCCCTAGATACGCCTCTGCCCAAGTGGCTGTTTTTCAAGACAAGAAGGGGCTCCTCGGGCTCTGCGTGCCTCTGCAGCACATTTCTGCAAGCACATATATAATCATTCAGGAAGCCAAGCCAAGTTCAGAAAATAACCCCAGGGAGAGCAAACAGCAAAAATGAAAGTGCATCTGCCGTTCAGCATTTCTGAGAATTCACATGATTAAAAAGAGCACCCAGCGGCTCCCAGAGCAACGTTTATTCTCCTCGAGAAAAACAGGAAGAAGGTTATAAACATTTCGCCCAACCTGGGCCACCCCGCACTGCTATTCCTCTTCCATGCTTTGTCCTGCCTACAGGGATAACAAGGCATGCCTTCCTCTTCTTGCTTGCTGCAGCTCAGAGGGTGAAGATTGCTTCTCTGCAGGTCCCCAGGTTTTTTCCTGGCTTTGCTCCCTGGCCATATATGCCCCAGCCAGCCTGCATTCTGGGGCTCCTGGAAGCGGCTTGGGGATTCCTCCATGAGAAGGGCAGTCATGCAGAGGAGCATCCCTGAAAGTTGGCTTCCCCCTGAGATGGCTCTTCCTCAGCAAAGTGCATCTGCAGGAGAATGTTGGGAGCAGAGTGCTGGCTTGTGCTCTCAGTCCACATATAGGGTGAAGAAGGGGAGGCCCCGGTGGGGAAAGCATGTGCACCCTAGAACATGTCCAGAGTGCCCTGGAAAGCGCAGCCATTCCAGTTTCAGCAGGTAAATCTGCATGGAAATTGTCACTGGAGGTGGAAAGTTTGAAAGGGACACTTGAGGAATGGCTGGCAGAGGTGAAGGGAAGGAGCCAAGCCCATCCTGATATGTTTGGAGCCGCATGCTTCTTAGCCATCATGTTATTCCTCAGAGCCCCACACACACTGCTGCAATGCTCAGGGGGCCAAACAAGGCGGCAGGGAGCCCTCCTTAGACCCCTGAAATCATCAAAAAGGCTGAGGGCTGCTTCACACAAAAGAGACTTTACACTGGCACCGTTGTGAGCTGCTTCTTCAAGAGCCATGCGGCCCGGCTGGAAGGACGAGGAGGTTCCTGGGAGAGACCGGAGGGATCCACTCCTGTTTTGCGGCAGAAGCCTCTGTGATCTCCTCAGGGACCAGATTCAGTCCTGGGCCAGATGGACTAGCAACTAAAGACAATATCTACCTATTTGCTTCCGGGCCCAATTCAAAGTGCTGGTCCTCACCTTAAAAGCCCTTCAGGCCTTAGCACCTGTCTACCTGCAGGACCGTCTCTCCCGGCCAGCTCTGTCACATCCTGTGAGACCTTCTCAGGTTGCCCTTCTTTCAGTCCCTGGTCTCAGAGAGGTCCGTAGTACTGGGGCCCGTGGAAGGGCTTTCTCTGTTGCCACCCCTTCACTTTGGAATTCTCTTCCCCCCAGATTCGGTCTGCTTCCTCCCTTTCAGCTTCTAAGATCTTATTGAAGACATTTCTTTTCTGCCAGGCATTTTCCCTTTAAATCTCTCTCTCTCAGATCTCAGACGCTGTTCTTTTCTGTATACTGCCCTGAGTCTGGATTGGGCGGTATATTATAGCAATCAAATCAAGCAGTCAGTCAATGGAAATGTTCAAAAAAGGGTTCAAAATGAAATGGCAATGCTCAAATTACTAAAGAATAAAACATAAGAAGATGCTCAAACATAGGGCAAACCACAAACCAGCAGAGGAGTGTTTGCAAAAGACATGTTTGCAAAACCTGATTGAACCGTGAGAGATCTGCTTTGAATACCTGAAGCTGCCTCAGTGCATCAAGCCTCGGGCTCTGACTCACAGCATTTGCTACTGCCAGTCAGACTCGTAGGCTTGGTGGACTGATAAGATCTCAGTAGTGATGTGCATGAATCACAATCTGTGTGCTGATTAGAAGGGTCAGTTCGGGAACCTTTAAGAGAGAAGAAAGTAGGTCCATAATGCTCTTCCACCTCATCTTCCTGTTGCGGTGTTGCACTCCCCAGCAGCATGTGTTGTCAGGGGCGTATCTAGGGAAAATAGCACCTAGAGCAAGCACTGAAATTGCGCCCCCCGCATTCAAACATCTGACACCCATCTTTCAATGGAAGGTGAAATGCTTGTATTGTATTAAAGATGTATCAGGCATGCGTACAGAGTAAAGATTTATCAGGCACAAGTACATCCATTCCAAAAGAAATATTGATTTCTGTTTACTATTAAATGGCTTCTCTTTCACTGAAGGTGAAATTGAATATTTCTTTTGCAAATGAACAGTCAGTATTTGCATCCATGTTGTAGCAGATCAACTGATACAGTT
This sequence comes from Hemicordylus capensis, assembly GCF_027244095.1. NCBI lineage: Eukaryota > Metazoa > Chordata > Lepidosauria > Squamata > Cordylidae > Hemicordylus > Hemicordylus capensis. The sequence goes on from NC_069662.1 coordinate 170,256,897, forward strand.
GAAAAATGTTTTTCTTTTAATTTACCCAGGAGCGGGGGGTGGGGGAAGGCGGTGGTTGAGGAAAATGGTTGCGTGTAGTGGTTAGAAGGTTGGACTAGGGCTGGGAAGACCCAAGTTCAGATCCCCATTCAAGCCATGAAACTTACAGGTGACTCTGTGTCAGCCACTTATCTCTCAGCCTAACTTCTCTCACGGGGTTGATGCAAGGATAAACATAACCATGCAGTCCTCTGAGCTTCTTGGAGTAAAAGCAGGTTGTGCTTGGACCAGCACCTGATTGCCTAATCCACACCTGATTGCCCAATCCACACACACACACCCCAGCGAGCACTTGCAGTTTATTTCAGGCAGCGTTTGCTGCCTGAAAGCATCTCTTCCCCTTTCTCTCCCTCCAGAGAGGGAGAGAAAGGAAGAATAGATGCTTTTGGGCAGCAAGTCCTGCCTGAAGTGATGCCGAATAGCTTGCTCAGGCTCTTCAGAGCTTGAGGTCATGCCCCCTTTGACATCACATGCAAAAGGGGGCATGGCTTCAAGCTCTGAAGAGCCTGAGCAAGCTCTTTGGCTTGCTGCCTGAAAGCATCTATTCTTCCTTTCTCTCCCTCTCTGGAGGGAGAGAAAGGGGAAGAGATGCCTTCAGGCAGCAAACGCTGTAATAAATGGCAAGTGCTCACTGGGGAGAGGCGCCTCTCCGGACCACAGTTGGGGTGCGGGTGGGGGGACATGGCAGGCACTTTGCACCCCCTGCAATGGCAGCCAGGGCACATGCCCTGCCTGCCCCACCCTCGTCATACGAGTTGTGAACCAAGCCTGATTTGTATACTAGATATGCTCAGGAGCTAGCATATGAAATTAGGCTGGCTTCACTAGTGTCACAAAGTGACCAGTTCTTTTATACGGTGATCATGTATAGTCTGGACATGAAGGTAGAAAGAAGGCCCAAAACACTGGGGTGGTTGCCCATCACTGTGGGGCCCTCTGTTTCTTCGATCTATCTGACCTTTGGATGGCCTTGAATAAATGCATCCTGAGCAGGAACAGCTGGAGCTGTGCCAAGTTTTCACCTTCTTGCATCAAGGGGTTTTTATTTTTTTGATACTAGTGTCTGCTGGACTAACTTGGCTTCTGTGATCTCTGGCTTTGGCCCAAATGTCCTGCAGGGGGAGTGTGTGCCTTTTTAACACAACCAAAGATCAGCAGAGGCAGACAGCCCCTCCTGGATCAATGGGTCTTTTATTTACACTGCAGTTATTTCTTTCAAAGATCTCTGGAAGGGATCCTCCTGGTTTGCTTCTCTCTTCTGCTAATTTAGTGACTTGATTTCACTAACATAACTCTCTTGGACAAAGCATAGTCTGACTATTGTTGTATTTAAGGGGCTTTGCCTGCACTTTTGTATTTCTTAAATAGCAGCTTTCTGCAGGGGTATTCAATTGAACCACTGCCAATCTATCAACTTCCTATTGTGATTGGACTGGGGCCAATTGGACTTCTCCAAACTTCTGGGTTTGGACTTTTATGGACTGGGTTCCCGCCAGTCTGTCAGCTGGGGACTCCCACCCCTCTACCCTGGTGGAGCTGTCACCAAACTGTCCACAGTTCAACTCTGAACTAACCTCAGAAACCTGACTCTTGCAGGATTACTCCTCCTCTGCTCTCAAGGCAGAGACAACTTGGCTGGTGTTCTTGACTGTGACAGAGGTTCTCTCTTCCTGTCCATGCGTGTTCAGCCTAGTGGTGACTGAGGAGGTAATTGCTGCTATGGGATTCGCTTCCCAGGAGGCAGTGCATTCTCGGGCTGGTCCCTCAATCACTGCCACAGGCTCCCAGCTGGGATCAGGCTCTGCTCCCATGATGCTAGAGATTTGTCGGGTCTTCTGCTCTAGCTATCTTTTAAGCTGCTGGACTTGAGAGTGACAATCACACAGATTGTCCTTTCTGACATGCTGGGGTTTTGGTAGGGAGAGTTCCTTTACTAGCTCTTTTAATCCTGGAACAGCCATGTTCTTTTTTTCTACTACTTAAAAAAAACAAAACATTTTCTATCCCGCTCTTCCTCCAAGGAGCCCAGAGCAGTGTACTACATATTTAGGTTTCTCTTCACAACAACCCTGTGAAGTAGTTTAGGCTGAGAGAGAAGTGACTGGCCCAGAGTCACCCAGCTAGTATCATGGCTGAATGGGAATTTGAACTTGGATCTCCCCGGGCCTAGTCCAGCACTCTAGCCACTACACCACGCTGGCTCTTCCTCAACCAATCTCTGATTGGCGAAACCTAAACTCCTAATTGTTGGGAATTCTCTCTGGTAGGAGAAACCCTTTTTCATTATAGCAGAGTGCACAGAGGCACAACACAGTGGAATTTAGTTAGGCATGCGTGTATGCTGAGAGTAAAGTAACTTGGAGCCAGTTCATAGTTTCAAATCAATACAAGTGGTATTTATTATAGAACTCCATTCTAGATAGGAAAGAGAGGAGATGGGATCTCTAATCTATATCTAGCTGGAGACATATGGATTCTGCATCTCTACACATATGGTGCAGGGGAGAGGAGCTTGCATGTTGCAAGGCAGAAGGAAGGGAAGAGAAGGGAGAGGAAGTGTAAGGCAGGCAGGTAGGAAGGAAGTGTCCCTGAGAGTAGCAATCTACATTCCAAAGGGATACCGTCAGAGCAGTAGAGAAGGGATGACCAATGTCTTGACCCTCTAGCCTTCTGACTCACTGGTCTGTCCTCCACTGTCATTGAGACAAGAGACAGCGCATAGTCCTTCACTTCATGGGTTTTCAAACTCAAACATGATGCTGATGGTGAGATTCAGCGCTACAAAGCCAGATTAGTAGCAAAAGGATATTCACAGAAATATGGAGAAGATTATGATGAAACCTTTGCACCAGTGGTTAAACATACCACAGTAAGGACTCTGTTAAGTATTGCTGCTAGCAAAGGAATGCATGTTGAACACCTAGACGTGAAAACTGCATTCTTGCATGACAAACTAGAAGAGGACATTTACATGCAACAACCACCAGGTTTCTAAGAGAAAGGCAAAGAGGACTATGTGTACAAACTGCAAAAGAGCATTTACGGTTTAAAACAGGCTGCCAGAGCATGGAACATAAAACTAAATGATATGCTGCTTCAAGCAAACTTCAAAAGAAGCAACACGGATCCCTGTCTATACACAAGGTGCATATGATGGCAAGTGGACCTACATTTTGGCGTATGTTGATGATTTGATTCTTGCCTATGAAAATCCAGATGACAGCAAGGAAATAATGTATCATCCGAACAGAGATGTGGAAGTCAAGCGACTTGGCAACATTGCACACTACTTGGGCATTCAAGTACAAAGAGAGAAAGATGGAAGTTTCCTCATCAACCAAGAACAGAAAATTAAAGACTTGATAAACCTGCTCAGACTGGAAGATGTGAATCCTACACCAACTCCAATGGAAGTGAACTACACAAAGCAAGAAGATCAAACTGAGCCACTATCTGACAACCATAGATATTGTGAAGCATTGGGTAAGCTTTTATACATTAGTACACTCACTAGGCCAGATATTAGCACAGCAGTTGGCTTACTTTGCAGAAAGACTGCATCACCAACAGTCAAGGACTGGAATGCAATGAAGAGGCTTGTTAGGTACCTAAAGGGTACTGCACACTTTAAGCTCAAGCTACCAGCTAACAGTCAACCCAAACTAGAAGCATATGTAGATGCAGACTGGGGTGGAGATCTAACAGAAAGGAAATCCACCAGTGGTCACATAATTTTCTATGGAGATGGAGTCATAAGCTGGTCAAGCACAAAGCAAGACATAGTAGCATCATCAACCACTGAAGCGGAATATGTATCAGCTGCACAGGGCAGTCACGAGATACAATGGCTGTGTCAACTACTGAAAGACCTAGGTACAGATGTACCACAGCCCATACCAGTGTATGAAGACAACCAAAGCTGCATTCAGCTCTCCAGACAAGATGTAAAGAGGAGTACCAAATATATTGATGTAAAGTACCATGTAGTGAGAAGTCTGCAAAAGGATGGACTAATCAAGCTGATCTACTGCCCGACAAATGAAATGCTTGCAGACATACTCACTAAGCCACTACCAAGACCCTGCTTTGAAAAGCTGAGAGAGAAAATGAATCTTGTGAGCTGAGTCACGAGACATCAAGAGGGGGTGTTGGAAGTTAAGGACTATGCGCTGTCTCTTGTCTCAGACAGTGGAGGACAGACTAGTAAGTCAGAGGGCTAGAGGGTCAAGACATTGGTCACCCCTTCTCCACTGCTCTGACACTATCCCTTTGGATATGTAGATTGCTACTCTTAGGGATCAACTTCCTCTTCCTCTCTCTCTCTCTTCCCTACCTGCCCTTCTACCTTGCAACATGGCAAGCCCCTCTCCCTGCACCATATGTGCAGAGAGGATGCAGAATCCATCTGCATCCAGCTAGATAGATAGATTTGAGATCCTAACTCCTCACTTTCCTATCTAGAATGGAGTTCCTTAATAAATGCCTTTTATATTGATTTGAAACTATGAATTGGCTCCAAGTTACTTTACTCTCAGCATATATACATGCCTAACTAAACTACCGCTGTGTTGTGCCTCTGTGCACTCTGCTGTAATAAAAAAGGGATTCTCTCACCATAGAGAATTTCCAACAAATATGGTCCTCCAGTCTGATTGTGTTGTCCTCTAATAGTCTCAGAGCCATGGCTTACTTGGTTTCACATATGTGCACTTTTTCCAGGGCAGCATCTCGCTCCCTTTCCAAAGTATCAATACGTGCCTCCAGGGCTAGAGTTATGCTCTTAACTTGTGCAAGGAGCTCTTCATTCTTGTTTATGAGTGTTCTAATTTTTCCAACCTTATGGTCATGTTTCTCTAAGTGCTTATGTAGAAAAGCTCTGCTGCTGCTTTTCTGTCCTTTTTATCTGGGCACTGCCTACTGCCGTATTCCTCGAAGAGAGTCTTACAGTCTTCAAGTTCTGAAAGTTCTGCCTAACTTTGGAAAGGGCGAAGGTCCAAATTACTCTAAAGCTGCCTCCCACTTGCCCTTTTTGGGTCCCCAAAAGGCGCCACTAAAATTCACTTCCCTCCCAGGACTCAGGTTTGGGGTGTTCTTTCACCTTATATTTCCAGAAAGCCATGGTTTCACCAGTATTCTGCTCACAGTGCCATATATGTTGTGAACCAAGCCTGATTTGTATACTAGATATGCTCAGGAGCTAGCATATGAAATTAGGCTGGCTTCACCAGTGTCACAAAGTGACCAGTTCTTTTATACATAAGAACATAAGAACAGCCCTGCTGGATCAGGCCCAAGGCCCAACTAGTCCAGCATCCTGTTTTGCACAGTGGCCCACCAGATGCCAATGGAAGCCACAGACAGGAGTTGAGGGCGTGCCCTCTCACCTGCCATTACTCCCCTGCAACTGGTACTCAAAGGCATCCCACCTTTGAAGCTGGAGGTGGCCCACAGCCCTCCGACTAGTAGCCATTGATAGACCTCTCCTCCATGAAGTCATCCAAACCCCTCTTAAAGCCATCCAGGTTGTTGGCTGTCACCACATCCTGTGGCAGAGAGTTCCACAAGTGGATCACACGTTGTGTGAAAAAGTACTTCTGTTTGTTGGTCCTAGACCTCCTAGCAATCAATTTCATGGAGTGTCCCCTGGTTCTAGTGTTGTGTAAGAGGGAAAAGAATTTCTCTCTCTCCACTTTCTCCACACCATGCATGATTTTATAGACCTCTATCATGTCTCCCAGGTGTTGTAGTCTTGCCTCATAAGAAAGGTGCTCTAGGCCCCTGATCATCTTGGTTGCCCTCTTCTGTACCTTCTCCAGTTCAACAATGTCCTTTTAAAGATGTGGTGACCAGAATTGTACACAGTACGCCCTGTGGTCACACCATAGTTTTGTATAAGGGCATTATAATGTTAGCCGTTTTATTTTCAATCCCCTTTCTAATGATCCCTAGCATTGAATTTGCCTTTTTCACAGCTGCCGCAAATTGAGTCGACACTTTCAAAGAGCTGTCCACCACACCCCCAAGATCCCTCTCCTGGTTCGTCACAGACAGCTTGGATCCCATCAGTATATACTTGAAGTTGGGGTTTTTCATCCCAATGTGCATCACTTTACACTTGCCATCACTGAAGCACATTTGCCATTTTGTCGCCCACTCCCCCAGTTTGGAGAGATCCTTTTGGAGCTGCTCACAATCCGTTTTGGATTTCACTACCCGGAAGAGTTTGGTATCATCTGCAAATGTGGCCACATCGCTGCTTACCCCTGCTTCTAGATCATTTATGAATAAATTAAAAAGCACCAGTCCCAGTACAGATCCCTGGGGGACCCCACTTCTTACTTCCCTCCATTGTGAAAACTCTCCATTGATACCTACCCTCTGTTTTCTGTCTTTCAACCAGTTAGCAATCCACACATGTACTTGTCCCCTTATCCCATGACCGCTAAGTTTCCTCAGGAGTCTTTGATGAGGAACTTTGTCAAAAGCTTTTTGGAAGTCGAGGTAGACTATGTCAACTAGATCACCTTTATCCACATACTTGCTGACACTCTCAAAGAACGCCAGAAGGTTGGTGAGGCAAGATTTACCTTTGCGGAAGCCATGCTGGCTCACTCCAAGCAGGGCCTGTTCTTCTAGGTGCTTTACAATTTTATCCTTGATGATGCTTTCCATCAATTTGCCTGGAACGGACGTTAGGCTAACCGGCCTGTAATTTCCCGGATCGCCCCTGGATCCCTTCTTGAAAATCGGTGTTACATTTGCTACTCTCCAGTCCTCTGGTACAGAGCCCGACTTCAGGGATAAGTGAAATATTTTAGCAAAGAGGTCGGCAATTTCACATTTGAGTTCTTTGAGGACTCTTGGATGGATGCCATCCGGCCCTGGTGATTTGTTAGCTTTCAGTTTTTCCAGACAGTTTAGAACATCATCCCTAGTCACTTCTATCTGACTCAGTTCTCTAGCCTCCATCCCTAAAAAGCCTGGTTCAGGAACAGGTATATGCTCATTATCCTCTGCCGTGAAGACAGATGCAAAGAACTCATTCAGCTTCTCTGCAACCTCCATATCCTCCTTAATAATCCCTTTCACTCCCTCATTGTCTAATGGTCCAACTGCCTCCCTGGCAGGTTTCCTGCTTCTGATGTACTTAAAGAAGTTTTTGTTATTCCCCTTGATACTTTTGGCTAAATGTTCCTCAAACTCTCTTTTTGCCTCCCTTATTGTCACCTTGCATTTCTTTTGCCAGAGTTTGTGTTCCTTTCTGTTCTTTTCGTTTGGACAGGCCTTCCAATTTCGGAAGGAAGTCTTCTTCCCTTTTATGGCTTCCTTGATGGTACCCGTTAGCCATGCTGGCATCCTCCTGGACTTAGTGGTACCTTTCCTCCTTTTGGGTATACAATCTAACTGGGCTTCTAGTATTGTGGTTTGGAGTAAACTCCATGCACTCTGGAGCGAAGTGACTCTCCTGATTTCCCCCCTCAGCTTTCTTTTCACCATACTCCTCATTTTGGAGAAGTTTCCTCTTCTGAAATTCAAAATGTCTGTGTTAGACATCCTTGGTGATTCTCTCCCCGCATGTATGCTGAATTTGCTGGCACTGTGGTCACTTTTCCCTAAAGGGTCGATGACACTGACGTCACACACCAGGTCCTGGGTGTCACTCAGAATTAGATCCAAGGTCGCCTTCTCTCTGTTTTTTTCCATGACCAACTGTTCTAGGGCACAGTCATTTAGCATATCTAGAAATTTGACCTCTTTGTCCTGACTTGAATGTGAATTTACCCAGTCTATGTGTGGGTAGTTGAAATCACCCATAATTACAGCCCTGCCTCTCCTTGATGCCTCCCTGATTTTTTCCTGCAACTCCCAGTCACTGTCGGCATTTTGATCCGGAGGGCGATAGCACGTCCCCAGCAGCACGTTCCCTTTCCGGCCTTGTATAGTCACCCACAGGGTTTCTGTGGAGGACTCCAGTCCACCTAGGTTTTCTAGCTTCTTAGATTCTATCCCTTCTTTAACATACAGTGCTACCCCTCCTCCAAGGCGCCCCTCCCTGTCCTTTCTGTTGAGTTTATACCCAGGGAGAACAGTGTCCCGCTGGTTCTCACTGTTCCACCATGTTTCTGTTATCCCCACTATGTCTATTTCTGCGTTAGCAACCAAGCACTCCAGCTCACCCATCTTGGCTCGGAGGCTTCTGGCATTGGCATATAAGCCCCTATACACTGAATCTCTCCCCTGATGTATGCTACTCTTTTGACTCTTTGACCTGCTGGCAGAGGCTCCCGTCTACTCTTTGTGCGGTTCTGATCTGTCCCCTTCTGTTTTATCATAACACATTAAATCATAACAGAAAAAAGGTGAAAATAAAATACAAAATACAATACAAAGCAGCATTAAAAGCTCATCTTAAAAATCAGATAAAATCTGAAAAGCTGGATTTAAAATCCCAAATTTAAATGTCCTGGGTGAACAAAAAGCTCTTACCTGCCATCTAAAAGAACAAAGTGATGAAGCCAGGTAAACTTCACTGGGGAGGCTATTTGTATTCCACGAACAGAATAACTGTTTGCGCAATGACTGAACCGTTTGTGCAACCACTTTCAGTATAACCACCAAAAGGCCCTCTTCCTGGTAGCACTGCCTCACCTTGTTTGGTAGGGGTACCCAGAGGAGGCCTCCAAAAAGGATTTTAAGGTACGGGTAGGGACACATGGGGCAGGACACTCTCTCAGGTAACCCGGTCCAAAGCCATTTAGTCATTCTCTCTAAATGGAGGGAAGTAAGAAGTGGGGTCCCCCAGGGATCTGTACTGGGACCGGTGCTTTTTAATATATTCATAAATGATCTAGAAGTTGGGGTAAGCAGTGAGGTGGCATAGGACACTGTAGCACACAGTTTCTCAACCACTGGTCCCTGGACTGCTGCCGGTCCCTGAAGGGTTGAATGCCAGTCCCTGAATGGGAATCAAACCCCACCCCCAACAACTGCAATCAAGGCACTCACTTCCTCAATTTTGCACATGGCACGGAAGAGGAAGAGGAAGAGTATCATGGAGGCGTGGGACCCTTCTTGTTCCTTGCCTCCACGGGCTACTGAGATCTTCCTACAGCTATCTTATTCCCTATCTTTACAGCTTCAAACTGTATGCAGCATGGGGGCATCAAGGAAAAGGTATGGCATTGGGTGCCACTTGAAGGGCTGCTGGTTCTTGCATGCTCATTGTTTGCAGCCAAAGGTTGATTGATTGAAACCCAGCTGCCTGTTGCGGCCGAGGCGCCTTGAGAGGGAACGCTGTTTCCCTCTTGCATCGGTGGGGTGTTGTGGTCCCTCGGTCCCCTGTAACCCCCTGGTCTGCATCGCTGGTGGAAGACGGCGGTCCCCTTTATGACCTCGCCGGTTGTGGGGGACAACCTCTGGCCGGGATCATGCCGCGGTGAGGGCTAAGCAGAGGAGGGAGGGAGGAGGGCTGCCTTGGCTCGGCTCACAGGTATGCGCGGGCAGCCTGTGGGACCACGTGAGCTGCGTGGCCCCAAAGGCAGGCTGGTGTGATTGGCTCACGCAGGGGAGTTGGAAGCGGGGCACAGAAGCGCGCATTGTGAGAGAGGATGGGGGAACACCTGCTACACTCTGGTGCACAAGCACAGTGACGGCAGCTCTTGGACCCAGGCGACCTTCCGAGTGCGGTCCAGTGTACCATTGCCTCACCCACCCTGAACAGTGCCTCGTCTCCCCAGTGAGGAAGATGAGGCATCCACCACTACAAAGCCCCACCCCCTCTGCCATCTCAGAATCACCCTCTTCCCTTTAATGCCAGGTCCCCACTGCTCTTCTTCACGCTTTCTTTCACCATTAAAAAATCCCCATTCCCAGCACCTGCCATGTAACCGTTTTTAAGGAGTTTTGGAGGAGCTGCATGGGTTTCATTAGGTCCGCCTCACGAAGTGCACATCTAAGAGCAGGGGATCCAGATCAAGCCAGGTAATCATGACCAAGCAGCATTGACACAAATGAGAGATGACTAAATTAATTTCAGTGGGAGGTCCTGACTAACATCGTCTGGATCCGGCCCTATGACTACACAACTCCTGCTAAAACTCCACCTCCATCATGAGAGGATTAAACTGTAAGTAGTATAGGGGCATACCTGCTGTCAAAAAGCATGTGCTTTTGTTTACAAACAAAAGCACGTGGCTGGAGGATGACGTCACAGTGACATCACGGGGGCGGGGGCTTGCAGCTGTCAAAATGCGCTTACGTCACCGGAAATACGTCATCGGAAGGGCTTGAGGAGACCCCCACGTGACCGGAAAGGGTCAGAAGTGGGGGACGCCCTTACCCCCGGAAGTCTGGCACCCACCCTACCACGCATACCCCAGAATATGTTCAGACATGTCCGAAGGGGTGCATGTGGCCCCTCTACAAACACTCCTAGCCACCCTGGACCAATAGGAACAGGTTTCAGGCTCCAGAAAGGTCCAAGTGCGCAGGGGTGAAAATGGTCGGGCGGCCATTTTGTACAACTTTATTGTGTGAAATGGCCCAGAGGAGGCCCCACGTGGTCGGGAAGGGTCAGAAGTAGGCGTACGCCCTCACCCCGGAAGTCTGGCACCCACCCTACCACCCCTACCCCAGAATATGTCCAGACATGTCCAGACATGTCCGAAGGTGGACATGTGACCCCTCTACGAACACGCCTAGACAGCCTGGACCAATAGGAACAGGTTTCAGGGTCCGGAAAGGTCCGAGTGCGCAGGCGTGATAATGGTTGGGCAGCCATTTTGTGTAACTTTATTGGGTGACACAGAGTCAAGTGAGCCCTCTACGAACACACCTGGCCATCCTGATTCAGTAGGAATACACCGTTTCTCTCTGAGCCACTTTGTTTTTGCAGACCCACGGTTTGAGCGATCATGGGTTCCCCAGAGAGATCCTTGGAGGATATTGTACAAGAAACAATTGTAAATCCCTAGCCTGAGAAAGCATTCTATTAGTACAAGTTCTGATGATGAGAAGTTTCCACCAAAGTCCCCTAATTTCCTTTCTTCTCACAAATACGCACATGCACCCTTTTTTTAAAAGCAAGACTTTTCTCTCTCTCTCTCTCACACACACACACTATAAACATTTCTGGGATATATATTCTTTGGTTGCAAAGCTAAGCACACAAGGGTTACCTGGGAGTAAGCCCTCATGGGTTCATTAAAGCTTTGAAGTAGAAACTGTATAGAATGGTTGCAATCTGGGCTGCTATGATTTAAATCACTTCACAGAACTTAGTTTTAATGATTTAAATCTCAATTTAAAGCACCATTTCCTAGTAAAAGTAAATTCTTTCTCTTTTCCTTTCCTTTTCCTCATCTTCTAAAATTTCACTAGCAAATCTTAGTAACACTCAGAAATCTAGAAAAGCCTGTTGCGAGCTTCCTCAGCTCTCCTCTCGAGAGGGTGGTTTAAAAAATAATAATGATATTTTAACTGAAATTACACCTTGGAAAATTTCAAACCTACCCTGTCTGAAATGGGTCTTTAAAACAGAAATACTTGTTTTTAATTTTTAAGAAATCTGACATTTCTTGCCTTCTATTTATGAGCCAACCTAACAGGTATAGCTTAGAAACCAGGCAAGTCCAAAATATTTAAGTAACTGCACCTCTCTCTATAGTCCTTAATTATTCTAAGGTGTGTTTTGGGGTTTTTTTTTTTGTTTTGTTTTTTTTTTGCTGTTGGCTGTTTATTTTGTTTTTGTTTTTTTTAACTTTGGTGACTGTAGTAGTATTGAAAGGAGAGATCTTCAGCATAAATTCTCTCTCAGGGCTGTGATCTATATGCCTTAATTTTTCAAAACTGATAAAGTAAATGTTGCATAGAATTGCAGCTGGGGTTGATAGAAAACAATGATTTTTAAAAAAAATAAATAAATCAGATTTTAAAATTTAAATTGGATTTTCCCCCTTAAACCTATTTATTTATTTATTTAAAGAACATAGGTCAAAGATATCATGAACAAGAGTATTAATAATAACTCCTAATTATATTCTGTGAACTTGTTGGTCCATTCACACATTATGTTCAACAATTGTACAATGAGTGTATGCACAGGTACAAATCTGTGCACACGTACAGTCATTCATATGTTACACAGGTACAGCATTATACTTCCTATCTGTACCATGCACTTGAAGGGCCTGTATCCCCGTTTGAATTTTAAAATGAACCCAGGTACAGTAATTCACACCAACTTGTGTACACCTCCACAGAACAGTGTCTGAATTGGGATAAAGAAGGCCTAGGAGATCTGGGGAGGTTGGAATAGATCTGGGCAAGCAACAGGAACATGGAGGAAACCTTTTCCAAGTGTATCCTCCATTTTAGAAGGGAAACACCTATCAGGGTTGCACGCTTAAAAGAGACCTCACTTGGGAGTATTTTAATCAAGTTTCTGTACATGTGGGTAAGTCAGGTATGTGTGCAAAAAATGCAAAGAGTGCAACAAAGAAATGCAAGGTCTGGTTGCCCGAATGAAACAGCATTATGATCTCTGAATACGTATTACATCTCTGAATACGTACTAAGGTTATATTAGACAACGAGAATTTACTTTTACTAGGAAATGGTGCTTTAAATTGAGATTTAAATCATTAAAACTAAGTTCTGTGAAGTGATTTAAATCATAGCAGCCCAGATTGCAACCATTCTATACAGTTTCTAACTCAAAGCTTTAATGAACCCATGAGGGCTTACTCCCAGGTAACCCTTGTGTGCTTAGCTTTGCAACCAAAGAATATATATCCCAGAAATGTTTATAGTGTGTGTGTGTGAGAGAGAGAGAGAAAAGTCTTGCTTTTAAAAAAAGGGTGCATGTGCGTATTTGTGAGAAGAAAGGAAATTAGGGGACTTTGGTGGAAACTTCTCATCATCAGAACTTGTACTAATAGAATGCTTTCTCAGGCTAGGGATTTACAATTGTTTCTTGTACAATATCCTCCAAGGATCTCTCCGGGGAACCCATGATCTCTCATACCGTGGGTCTGCAAAAACAAAGTGGCTCAGAGAGAAACGGTGTATTCCTACTGAATCAGGATGGCCAGGCGTGTTCGTAGAGGGCTCACTTGACTCCGTTTCACCCAATAAAGTTACACAAAATGGCCACCCAACCATTATCACGCCCGCGCACTCGGACCTTTCCGGAGCCTGAAACCTGTTCCTATTGGTCCAGGCTGTCTAGGCGTGTTCGTAGAGGGGTCACATGTCCACCTTCGGACATGTCTGGACATATTCTGGGGTAGGGGTGGTAGGGTGGGTGCCAGACTTCCGGGGTGAGGGCGTCCCCCACTTCTGACCCTTTCCGGTCACGTGGGGGTCTCCTCAGGCCCTTCCGATGATGTATTTCCGGTGACATAAGCGCATTTTGACAGCTGCACGCCCCCGCCCCCCTGTGACCTCACTGTGACGCCATCCTCTAGCCACGTGCTTTTGTTTGTAAACAAAAGCACATGGTTTTTGACAGCAGGTATGCCCCTATACTACTACTGTAGATTTCTGGCTCTACTGAACATGCCCAGCTCTCCTCTCCTCACCTCCTTTTTGCTTTGCTTGACATCCAGCCTGATGAAGCGTTTTGGGGAATTCAAAAGCTTGCTTGTGTGTTGTTTTCATTGGCCCCATGTAGCTTTTGAATTTTGCTAATGGCCCAACATCCATTGGGCCATCCATCCATCTCCATTGAGTAATCACAAGCAACCCTACTCCCACGCCGCACATACTGAAGACATACTGGTGACATACTGGAGACAAATTTGTTCACCCAGGCTTTTAGATTCAGGGGCTCTCAACCTTGGGTACCCAGATGTTGGCGGACTTCAACTCCCATAATCCCCAGCCATAATGGCCAAATGCCATTGTGGTTGGGGGTTATGGGAGTTTAACTGAGGGACCCAAGGTTGAGAACCCCTAATATTCCATGTTTGCAAAAGATTCCAAATTTAATGATTTTAATACTTATATTATTTTAATTGTAAACTGCCCAGAGATGCAAATTTTGGGCAGTATAGAAGTCTGTTAGATAGATAGATAGATAGATAGATAGATAGATAGATAGATAGATAGATAGATAAACTTGAAACCCCTTTACTAACTGCTGGTCCAGGAAACTGCGCATGAAGAATGTAGCGGTCCTTGAAACTCTGCACGAAGAATTTAGTGGCCCTTGACTCCAAAAAGATTGAGAAACTGCTGTAGCGGATTAAAACCTTTGTCTCAGAGCAAGCTCACGTGAAGGAAAGAAATGCTGAATCATCCCTGCTTTAGCTGCCTGGCTAGGCTCCTCCTAAAACTATTCTGTCTTATTTGTAGGTTCAAAATGCTGCCGCCGCCACCCCTCTTATTGACAGAGCTTGAACCTCCATGGGCTTGGGGTGGAATCCCAGGGAAAACTCCTCTTTATTTTGACTCTTGGACAAGTACAAAAACCTTTCATGTGCAAACCTACACATGGCAAGAAAATGGATAGTTGCTGAACATTTGAGGACATGTTTGCACCAGATAACTGCCCCCTTCACCCTCCCTTTTCCCGAGTTAAAAACCAATTCGGAGAAGCTTGTAAAAAAAAACAAAAAACTTTAAAAACCAGTTTTATTCAATTACTACAGACTGCTTCCATCTGAGACTTTCTCAGCTTTTAAATACAGTTAAAAATACTTAGTAGGTTACAAAAATAGATTGTTTTAATGCATGTTTAAATGTTTATAGAGTCTTTTGCAATGCCCTAGGTAGGATGTGTGTAGGCTAATGTTTCTTATTTTAATTAAGTTACAGGTAAACAATAAGAGAACAGTATCAGGATTATGCAAAAGTATACACACCAAAGAAATATAAACTTCTAAAACAGAGTCTGACTAAATGAACATTTCCCTAAATTAATCTTCCTGAAGCAAAAGCCCAGGTTTCCTTTCCTTGAACTCACCAAACTCCAGATGAGAATTCTGCCTTCCTATCTTTCAAGGATCTGCAGAATTATTCTGCCCCTGCTAACTGGGCAAAGAGACACCTTTTACCGTGGTGATTCTCTTTATTTAGCAGGGGGAGAGTAACTGGCCCTATCCACACCCAGCACAGTACTTCCTCCAGTGACTGTTGCTAGTGTCTATCTTTTGTTTCTTTTTAGAATGTGGGCCCTTTGGGGACAGGGATCCATCTTATTTGCTTGTTATTTCTCTGTGTAAACTGCCCTGAGCCATTTTTGGAAGGGCGGTATAGAAATCAAAATAATAATAATAATAATAATAATAATAATTATTATTATTATTCTCCAGCAGCCAGCCCCCATGCCACAGATATAACTGTAGTCGAGAAGAAAGAAAGACAAGTTAAAATAATTGACATAGCAATACCAGGGGATAGCAGAATAGAAGAAAAGGAAATAGAAAAAATCACCAAATACAAGATCTACAAATTGAAATTGAAAGGCTGTGGCAGAAAAAGACCAAAATAATCTCAGTGGTAATTGGCGCCCTGGGTGCAGTTCCAAAAGACCTTGAAGAGCACCTCACCACCATAGGGGTCACAGAAATCACCATCAGCCAATTACAAAAAGCAACTTTACTGGGAACAGCCTATATTCTGTGACGATATCTATAACCATTGACAATAAAATTCAGCCATCCCAGGTCCTTGGGAAGGACTCGATGTCTGGATAAAACAAACCAGTCAATAACACCTGTCTGACTGTGTACACATGAAATAATTCTCCAGCAGCCAGCCCCCATGCCACATGTCCTCCTCTGAGCACCTCCAGTCTAGCTTCTTTGTAACAAAGAACTCCCCTCTTCTTGGCAACAGCTCTCTAGGTCGCACCCACCTGGTGTGCTGATTGGCTGAGCCCTGGAATTCACCAGCCTATCAGTCAAGACAGGGTTCACTTCAGGTTAACTCCTTAGAGGGAGGGGAGTCTGATCACTACAGACACAAAACTATTTAGGGTAGTGAAATCCAAAACAGATTGTGAGAAGCTCCAAAAGAATCTCTCCAAACTGGGTGAGTGGGCAACAAAATGGCAAATACGGTTCAATGTTGGAAAGTGTAAAGTGATGCACATTGGAACGAAAAACCCCAACTTCAAGTATACGCTGATGGGATCTGAGCTGTCAGTGACTGACCAGGAGAGGGATCTTGGGGTCGTGGTGGACAGCTTGTTGAAAGTGTCGACTCAATGTGCGGCCGCTGTGGAAAAGGCCAATTCCATGCTAGGGATCATTAGGAAGGGGTTTGGAAATACAATGGCTAATATTATAATGCCCTTATACAAAACTATGATGTGGCTACACCTGGAGTACTGCGTACAGTTCTGGTCACCGTATCTTAAGAAGGATATTGTAGAACTGGAAAAGGTGCAGAAGAGGGCAACCCAGATGATCAAGTGCCTGGAGCAGCTTCCTTATGAGTCACCTAGGCAGTAGTGGCTGGTGCAGGCCAGCGCCGCTGGGGGCGGGGGAGCAGTGAGAGGCACCTTTGAGAGTAAATTAATAGGGGCTTACCTACACTACTGCCAACCCTGAATCCTGCTCAGAGCAGCGCTGTGCCGCCTAGCAGGGGATCAGCTCAGCAGAGGCCAGGTGAGTGGCAGAGGTGATCTGCCATCGTAGGGGGTGCTGGGTGGCATGCTGCTGCTCCGAGCAGTTTTCAGGTGCAGTGAGAATGGTGGTGGTAAGACCCTACTAATTCACCCCCAAAGGTGCCTCTTGCCACCGGCCCCCAGCAACACCCTCACCGGCTTCTACTGCACCTGTGGCTTTTTAGTTTAGTTTAGAAAAACTTCTGCAGCTGGGGCCAGAGCTTCAGATGTGGCACATCTGAGCACTTGGTGAGTGTCCCACAGCTGCAGCATCTAGAACAGCATCAGGCTGGATGCTGCTCTGGGATTCCCGAAAGCCTCACATCTTCACATGTTAAGCCACTCTTTGCTCATGATTCATTCTACGTTATTTGAATTGTCTTCTGCTCTAATGTAATATTCACTATGGTTTTGTTTGTTCTCCAGACATTGCAATCACATTGTGTGCACAGCACACAATGAATCCCTGCAGAATATAACTTTTCACGACTGGACAATAAGCAGGTAGAAGTGGCGGGTCGGGGGGATGTTTAAAGCTAATGAGATTCTGTCATTTGTAAAGGAATATCTTTATGCAGGGATGTTTTACACATCTCAGGCCATATCCTGTAGCCACAGTAAGATATATGCACTTCCTTTTCCGTGGACAAATGTTCATGTTTACATAAAAGAGGTCATAACAAGCAGGTTCTGCACAAATTATGAGAGGATGGTCCTCCCTGTCTGGCTGGAGCATCTTCACAAGGTGAGACAAGAGGTTTCTTCAGAACCTGACACAAGTTTATGGAGCATGTGAGAGAGCCCATACTTAAGTAAGGTTGGAGTTTTAAAAGTGACAGAATAAACCATGGCCTGGAGGAATACTTACAGTCATAAAACCGAAAGTCACTGCTGTTCACCAAAAGCAAAGAAAGGGTGCATGCAAAGATGAGATTCACAGAGGGTGTTTTACATTCTTTATTTCAGCCATCCAGAATTATCCCTATTCTAAATGTGTCCGGGGTGGGGGGTGGGGCGGGCATTGGGGGGATGCTTTCTTTGTTCAAGCTCTTCTGGCAGCAGAGGCTCATTGCTGGCAAACTTCTATATCATCTCAGCCACCTTCCTCACTTCCATCAGAGACTGGATTCTTTCCTGATACCCAGGCTTCAGTTCTTGCTTTTCCGACTCGATGAGAAGGTCGATGTATTCTGGGGTGGAGAGGAGGTTGGGCTTCAGAGCAATTTCCCACAGGCGCTGGCGGCATTTGGATGCTCTTCGGAGAAGGTCTGCTAAAACATCTTTCACCTCTTCGTATTCCTGCAAGAGATTTTCAAGCACCTCCTCTGTGGTCATCACCTCCTCAGAGGCATGTTGATACTTTTGCTTCAGGTCCTCATAGGTCATTTTCTCTTTTACAGTTTTATATTCAAACTTGCACTGCTCAGAGATGTGAACACTTGATGCACACTGGCCAGGACAAACCCTGCATGTCCCTTCAAAAAAACGTATAGCATCACAAAAGCACTTCAAGCCAAACTTAGCCACTGTGCAAGGATAGTGACAGGTGTAGGAACAATTTCTGCAGTTAGTTGCATAGTTGCCAGTCTCACAGACATCTGCCTTCACTCGCACCGTTTTTGGTACTTCATACTCAAAATCTCTGTTGGCTTTCATGTCATCCTTGTGCTGATCCAGAGTTTGCAGCATCTTCTTCAGCTCTTCCATCTTGACCAGGCCAGTGTCGATTTGTGGCTGCAGGCCCACCATGAGAGTGTCTAGCTCTTTTCGTTCCTGGGAAACTCTTGTCAAAGTTAAACTTTTTGTTTCTAGTGCATTTAAGGAGCCAAGAAAGGTCTTCATGTTATCAAAGCTGAGATTCCAGATTTGAGATTCCAGATTGCCAGTTCCTTTTCCAGCCACAGTATTCTTGGCAAAGAGTATGGAATTATTGAACTGGAAATGAACAGGGGTGCCCTTGGCATCTTTCGCACATGGCACATCAGCCGCTTTTATGGCCTCTAGAACGGGAGGCGTTTGCCCATCTGCATATGTGACCAGGACTTGGATATTGTCCTTGATTTCCTTCCCAAAAATGGAGAGTACTGAATCAAAAACATATTTCTGGGCATGAGTTAAACGAGGTAAGGAGGCCTGAACTACAAAGCAGATGGCATCGATGTGGTTAGTGCCCCTTGGGGTAGAGAAGAACTCCCTAATCTGCTGGGTAATCAGCTTGTCATATTCTATGCCTCTTGTGTCACCAAATCCTGGGGTGTCAATGATAGTGAGGGAATAGGGGACTTGGAAACCCTTTTGATGATTCACCACGTAGGCTGTCACTTCTGGTGTCTGACTTTCAGCTTGGCTTCTTTTTGTTATGTCATGAATCAGTTCGAACCGGAAGTTGTCTCCCCACTGGACACCCAGGACATAGTTGATCATCCCATTGATGAGGGTGGTTTTCCCTGATCCTGTTGCTCCCATCACCATAATCACTTTGTTAGGGACTTTCCAGGTTTTCCTTCCTAGGTAGTAGGTAACACCAGCTTTTGAGACAGCAGGTGATGCATTTTTAAATGGCAGAGCATATACAGAAGGTTCCCCCCTTTTTGTCAGTTTGTTTTCTTGGAGATATTTCTGGGCGATTCTTTGGGACCCTTCTTCTTCCTCCTGTGATGTAGCTATCTCCACCTCCTCACTGGGGGCACTCATGGCTTCATCTGCACACACGGCAGACACCCGGAACCGGTAGGCCGTCTGGGGCTTCAGCCTCTCAATGTGAAAGAACTCCGTTTTCCCGCCTGTCCTCTGCTCAGCCCAGGGGTCTTTGCCCTCAGGACTCTCCTCTCCCTCCACTTCTCTGTACTCCACTTTGTACTCCTGTATGAGGACTCCAACTCCAGTGACCTTTGGACCATCCCAAGCAACAGAAATTCTGGAAGATTCAACCAATACCATTTTGGGTTTTCCAGGGGGGCTTGTGGGAAGGGTCTTCACCAATTTGCTTGTATTGCTGGTCTCACTGAGGCCGAGTTTGCTCTTTGCTGTGTATTGGAACTGGTACTTGGTGTTTAGGTGCAGATTCATTACTGGGAAAGTCTCCTGGCTATCCTCTGTCTCCAGAGTTGTCCAGTCTTCTTCCCCTGCAATCCTGTACTCCACCTGATAGCTAGAGATATTGGCCCTCCCATAGTCAGCTGGCTGAAATATCAGCTGCACACAGTCATGTCCAACCTCACCAATCAGGGGAGGGAGAGGTCTGAAGGGCAGCTCAAAGCTCCTGCTGACCAGATCTCCTTCTTCATAGAGGTAAATGGACGCCCCTGGGTTGTCCTCATCCGGGACAGAGGCCACAATATACTGGATCTTCTGATTTGACTTATTGATGCGGGCAAAGTTGGAAATGGCTTTGGCAGATCTCCGAGCACATTGGTGCCTCTCATTGTCTTCAAACCAGGCCATGCATTTCTCTGGCACAGAACAGGGACTGGCCGTTTTCTCAATGTGTTGCTTCTGAAGGCAGTCTTGCAAGCTGGATAGGAATGGCTCCTTCTCGTGGAAAGAAGTGAATGTAAATGAAACCACAAACTGAATTTCAGGGTTAAGAACTATTTTTTCTAGTTTATTCTGGGAGGAGATTATATCTATCCCCTTTAGGATAGAAAGGTAAGAGCTCACAAAATTCATCTCCCGTTCCTTGGTGTCCAGGAATTCCGTGAGTCTCTGGCTGTTGAAGGGCGACTGGTTTATTGCTGTTAGGATGTCCACCAGGGCTACTTCCTCTTTCCCTCCTCCACGGATTGAAGGCAAGATTCCCGCCAGCTCTTTCTGGAAAATCTGCTTCTGTTTCTTGCACAGATTGCTGAATTGCTGGATTTTCCTCTTGATTTCTGGGAAGGTGTCAGTAATAGGATTCTTTGCCAGGTCATTGCACCTCATGTTGATTTCGGTCAGCTGCTCCATGAATGACTGGGCATCAAAGAGCAGTGCTAAGCGGATCTCACGAACCAGCTTAGCTGCTCTGGAATCCAGCTTGGTCAGTGGGTACAACCAGACTGTGACGGGCACAGCTTTTTCCCCATCCTGCCCCAGCATTTTGGGCAGAGCTGTGTAGACCTCCATGGCATCTTGGAAAGTCACTGGATTTTTATCTAGAGAGAAGTCTCCATGGAATTTGCAGCTAAAGTTCTCAGCATGGGATTTCCCTTTTTTATTTATCTCGAGTTCTGCTTGCCCTGTGATGGAGACTGTGTTTTTAATCACAGCTTGGAGGTTTCCTTGTATCTCTAGTATATTCTCAGAAGAAGACACTTCTCGGTCAAACACAAAGAAAGCCTGAGCTCCATGCAAAATTGCAGTGACAACGTGGGTGGCCGTGCCTTGATCAAAGACAGCTCGGTAGGAGACATTTTGAGTTCCCAGATGGCTCATTGTCAGTTGTTCAAACTTGGTGGTCACTTTGTACTGCAGAGTGACTCTGGCCTGCCGCTGGGACTTCTTGGTGTCATTGAGGTATTTGGCAGATCCTTCCAATTCAACCAGCCCCACCAGGAAACTGGCCTTGAGTGATGCCTTGATGTTGAGGGCAGAGGCCTTGTCATCAATGGAATCGGACGCAATGATCTCGGATTCTGTCTTGGGCTGCGGTTTGACACACAAGTCCTTCTGAAGCAATTCCAGATCCCAGAGGGTGATCCCTGAAACAGAAGAGGAACAATCAGGGGCATTGCTAGGCTGTCATTATTGTTTCTATGTTTTTATTGGATGTTTTAATATTGTGTTGTGAGCTGCCAAGAGAACAATTTGTTATGGGACAGCTAACAAATAAAGTCTGTTTTTCTAAAAAAAATTGCTGTTGTTCTTATAGATGTTATCTTGCCTGTTTTAAACCAGTCACTAATTCAGCTCAATTAAGTGATGTCAAATTCAAGAGGGAGAAACTATTTCTCAGCTGCTATGGGTCACCACAGGTGCCATCAGATATAACAGATCCTCTTTAATGTAATAACTGCTCAATGAGTTGTATCCAAAGCAAGTGAATCCTGACTAAGCACCCTTGACATCAAGAGGACTTCAGTTAATCATTACTAGAATCTCACTGATTTCAGTCATGGTGCTTAGCCCTGAGTCACTTCCTTAATTGTATCAGCAGACAGAAGTCACAGATGAATATTAATTGAGGCTGTTCTCATGCACAGCTTAACTCAGCCTAGGACATTCTGATCTGGGTAAGAATGTATGTGTAAAGTGCCGGGAGCCAGTTCACTCCATGTCTCCATAGGATCAATGGGAATCTCAAAAAGCTGAATAACTCCCAAATGGCTATGCAGAAAGCTCTGAAATTTCATATGGTATTAAATTAAATTAAACCCATAATGATATCACATGATGTAGAAAGGCTACACACCACAAGAGAAATGTTTCTCCCTCTCTCACAACACTAGAACCAAGGGTCACCCATGAAACTGAAGGTCAGGAAATTTAGGACCAACAAGAGGAAGTACTTTTTCCACACAGCACACAATTAATCTATGGAATTTCTTGCCATGGGATGTGGTGATGGCCACCAGCTTGGATGGCTTTAAAAGGGGCTTAGACAGATTCATGGAGGCTATCAATGGCTACTAGTCTTGGTGGCTGTGAGCCACCTCCAGCCTCAGAGGCACAATGCCTCTCAATCCCAGTCGCAGGGGAGCAACAGCAGCAGGAGGGGGGCATGCACAGACCTCTTGCCTGTGGGCTCCCCAGGGGCATCTGGTGGGCCACTGTGTGAAATGGGATGCTGGACTAGATGGGCCTCCTTGGGCCTTATCCAGAAGGGCTGTTCTTATGTTCTTATGTAAAGTCCATAGACATTAAGTATGTGGACTTTCAAGGATATTGAGTCTCTTGATTTTTCATTAACGTTCATTAAAAATGGAGCAACTCAATAGTTTCTGTTTAAAAGTGTCATAATGGCTTTCTTTCAAGTTACAAAAAGTTCTGGAAATGAATCACCCATTCTGGCCATCATTCAAACCTCATTTGCTGGAAACTGCTCCTTACCTTCATACAAAAGGCGTATCCCCATTTTTTGCACTACATGTTCCAGAATTCAAGAATGACTGGGAATAAAGTTCTCAAAGTTCATATGATGGTAGCATTAAATGTGTGGATGTTCAAGGAGATCAATTCTCCTTGAGTTTTGGGCGGTATAAAAATGTTTTAATAAATAATAAATAAATGATAAATAATCATCATGCGGTTTCTGCCCAGCCATTCCTGAGTTATTAATATTTTTGAGTTCCTCATTATCCCTAGGAAGAAATTATTATTTTAAGTTTGGAATCTGGACGTGGCTCCACCTAGTATAGCAACCCATGTTCGTTGCACACATTTACTGGATTGTAGATCCAGCCCTGCTGAGAACTGCTTCTAAAAGGAACTGAGGCTGTTCACCAGCTGCTGCTCGGAAGGGCTGCAGGGAGGGAAGGCGAGAGCTTGCCTGCTCTCCCTAGCAGATGAGCAGCAGCCATCTGTCCCTCTGCTGTGCCACTCACCCGCATCAGCAGTGGTGCAGCAAAGGCCAAGCTGGGAGTGGGAGGCTTCGCCCTCCAGCATCCCACAGTGCCCCTTGCCACAGGTGCAGCCACTCCTTTCTACCAACTTGCTACCAGAAGTGACGGCGGGCCAGGGAGAAGCCTTTTAAGCCAGTGGTGATAGTTCTCATGATTGCCAGCCAAAGTTCAACAAACAGCAGGTTCATTTATCCTCAGCTAAATGCTGGGTTTAAAAGTCAGGCTACCTTGTTCTGGAGCAGCCGGGAGTGGAGTGGAGGGTTCCCAGCGCTGCAGATGTTGGATTACCCCAGGCAGCACATGTCGTGTGAATAGCCTCAGTATTGCTTCTGGAAATTGTAAGGATTTTGCAACTGGTTGATTGTCATTGTATGGGTTTTGCTTTGCTATGTTTTCAGATTTTAGTTTTGAAGCAGAGTTGCCAGAACTTAAGGGGTATACTCGTGGGTCAAATGGGCCATAAGCCAGAATTTGGCTTTTTAAAAAGCCAAATCTGGCCACCTAGTTTTGAAGTACTGAAATAATTGGCTTAGGCCGAGTTCAGACGCACACTCTAACTGCGGTTATAGCTGACTGAGATTGTAACTGCAGTACGCCCAAACGCGTGAGACTGTGGTTATGGGCCGAAAGTTAATTCTGTTTTGCCCCGCCGAACTCCAGTTGGGACCTTTGGTTTTCTCTAAGCTTTGCTACCAACTGTGGTTTTGCCACTGAAGCATTACGCTCGACTGCAAACTCAGCTATAACTGCGGTTTCATGCTTATTCCAAACCCCAGTCATAGAGGTGGCAGCCTAGAACTGCCCAGGGACTTGCCAGCACTATGAATGCTGTGGCTTTTCCGGCACGTTCGTGGAGAACACGCTCTGCCCACGACCTCCTTCCCTATCATGCTCATTCTGCCTAGCAACAGTGACATGTGCTGGCAGCTTTAAAGAGACACGGCCCTCATGCCACTCCCTGCTGAAAGCTGCTGTTGGGGGGGGATGTTTCCTTGGGGCATGCCTTGCCTGCAGGGTCTCGGGGTGAGGGTGGTGCATGGTGGGGAGGCACTTGCAAATGAGGATGCACAGCTCTCACCACCTGACCCAAGCAGGTGACAGTGTGTTCAGAACACGGGTGGAGTGGGGTGGCCAGCACACACCGCAGAACAGAGTTTAAGCAACGTACCCCAGCAGACCTCCCTCTAACAGGCAGCAGCACAACAGTGGACAAAGGGCAGACAGGAGTTTGCTGGCAGGGGGTGTCAGTGCACCCACACCAAGGGCCCTCTTCTCAAACGCAAGACTGGAAGAAGACTGCCCCTGCTGTGCTGACTCTGCGGTATCTCCTATCTAGTTCTATGTCCTGAAAACTGCCAGCAAGGACATGCAGTGTCCACCATGGGGATGCACAGCCCAATCACAGCGCACCTGTCCCTCACCTCATGAGCCAACACCACAATGGTTTCCTTGCTGATGCTTGTGAACAAAGCGATGGGAATAGTCTGTAAATACTGGGAGGGTGTTTGTTCTGAACCATTAATGCAAAAAAGCAGAACTGCTCATACGGATTCTATATGGTCAAAATAAATGTCAAATACCTCCAAAATGGCATTGTCATGGCTTCTCCTCCATTGTCCCTTACATACTTCTGTGGAGGGAGAATATATCTCATTTCCCTGGAGATACTTGGCTTTGAGATTGTGCATGGGGTGGGGGAGGAATCAGGAGGGCCAGCAACTGAAAGGACAGAGGGCCTAGCAGTCTCCATTTGCTCTCTCTTCCCAGGCAGTTGGTGTTGCAGGGAGCTATTGCAAGACGCCTGCCCATTTAAATGCAGCTTGTTCTCCTTCTCAGCCCTGCACAAGAGAATATCCCCAACAGCCCCTTCAGCCATTACCTGGGACGAGTGTGTCATTTCGGCAGTCGTACAGCATCCCCAGCTGGAAGGGGCGGCCCAGAGCTGGGATCTCAATCGCGGCATCTATTTGGCTCATGGCTCAGCTCCAAGTCACTGTGCTGCCCTGCAAGAAAGAACAAGAGTGAAGGACACCTAGGCAGGACCGTGAGAGCTGGAGGAAGCTCTCTGGACACCTAGATGTCTTTGCTCAGCTTTTGTTGCCAGTAGCCCAAGGTCCCAAGTGGTGAAAAACAACTCCCATCATCTGCAGCCACAATGACCGTTGTGGCTAGGGACGATGGTGTTACAACGTTAGAGGCAGAGTGGCAGTTCAGTCCCCAACTAGCAGAGCAAGACCAGTTTGGGGAGAATTCAGCCAAGCAAGAGGTCTGGAGACAACTCTTGAGTATTGAAGAACAACAAGGATTTATTTAGAAGTTACAAAAGGATAGGAAAGCTAAGCTTAAGGCTGAAAGGGCAGAGAGACTAACCAAGCAGCCATCTCTGGAGAGACAAAATGGAGACGAACACTGGAAGGACTCTGCAATAAGCCATTGATCTTTACCACACTCTGGTTGTGGGGTAAATTGTGCCAGGTTTTCTCAATAATTCTCCAGCCTCCACTTTTTTAGGCCAGGAGTCCCCACTTCCATGTTACCTCTGAGCTCTTGTATTTTATTTGTTTGTTTAATTTAAATTTCTATCCACTTTTCCTCCAAGAAGCCCAGAGCAGTGTACATGATTATGTTTATCCCCACAACAACCCTGTGAAATAAGTTGGGCTGAGAGAGAAGTGACTGGCCCAAAGTCACCCAGTGAGTTTCACAGCTGAATGGGGATTTGAACTCAAGCTTTCCCTGGTCCTAATTCAACACTCTCGCCACTACACTACTATGGGGCAAAGAAGCCAGAGAAGCTAACGGGCATTCACAGATTCCTGGATATATTGAAAAGGGGTGAAATCAGAGGCGTATCTAGGGAAAATAGCGCCCAGGGCAAGTACTGTAATTGCACCCCCCCCAAACATCTGACACTCATCTTTCAGATAGCTTTACCATAATATCAGCTCAAAAATACAAGTCAAGCTCTTTAATTCACATATCTTTTAATTAACAAATTATGGCACTACCTGAAAATTATAACTGCACCTTCCTTGCTTGTCACTTCTCTCTCAGCCTAACCTACTTCACAGGGTTGTTGTGAGGAGAAACTTAAGTATGTAGTACAAGGAGCTCTGGGCTCCTTGGAGGAAGAGTGGGATATAAATGTTAAAATAAAATAATAATACAAAGAAAAACATTTTCTCTGAGTGTTAGAAGTCCAGCACAGAGGAGGTGAAACATTGAAGCCTAAAGGGGACATTAAAGCATAGCCTATCTTTATTCTCACCAATATTGATGACAACAGTATCAATTTTCCTTATGAGTAAAAATTTAGGCAAAATCCCTAGCATTGCTTGATTAGAATTAGCCCTCAGGCGAGGTGAGAATTATGGGTGCCTGATATCAGACTTTCAGTACTGTCTCCAGTTAGTTAATCTCTGAAAGCACAGAGAACATGAACGCTGTAGTGTAGAATACTAGGCTACTAGCAGATAAGCTATTGGAAGTGTCAGTGTGATAAAAAGTGTGTTGAAGAGGAACTTTTCTATGTAACACAGAAGATGAAGCCGGAACACAACTAGCACATGTCACTTTTTCTGCACTAGCAATTCCCAGTTCACATTTACTGTCTTTCTAACTCTCTGCTCACCCTGGCAGCTGACCTAGGACTGCAACTCCTCAGAGCGGTGTAATTCAGTAAACTGCTGAATTACAGAAGTAAGCAACCCAGCACAAGCAAATTTGTAATCTGGAGAGTGCTACACATTCATGGCTAGAACGCTGTAAAATGTAGATCAGCTGGACTGCCCGACAGAGACGTCAGGCTAGCTGACTTCTGGTGGCGGGGGGGGGGGGGGAAGCGTCGCCAGATTGTAACACTCCAAAATAGCCGGAACTGAGAAGGGAGGGAGTGGCGACTGGAAGAATAAACGGAGGAAGGCTGGACTACTATACTATCTTCTTAGTTTAGTCTCTTTCCGAGTAAGCCACCATTCGCTCCCTCAGAAAAAGCCACAACAAAACACACCACCACCACTCTCTCTGGTTGAGATGTCTGGAATCATGCTTGGAAGGGGCCAAAGCTCAGAAGAGGCTACTAGCGGGCAGCGTGGCAGCTAACGCTTGTTCCTAACCCAACGGCAGGCAGGCAGGCCTCTCTGCTGCTGTGGGCCATTTTCTACGGCAACGTCTATGCGTACACTCTCACGCAACTCAAGCCAGAGACTGAGGAGTGAGGGGAGGGGTGCCGCCTGGCAGGCAGGAGGAAAAGAAGTGAACAAGGGCTCCTCCTTCACATAGGGGGAAAGCGGAAAGAAAGCGCCAGCCTGCCCTGCTGCAGTGCAATCCTGCCTGCTCCTCGGAAGAGCCCCGCAAGGAGGGCGTGCTTCCCCTGCGCCTCCCTCTGAGCCAGAGATTGGGGAGCTAGGGAGGAGGGCCAGGCGGGAGGGAAAGTAGCGAGCAAGGGCTCCTCACCCCGGCCCCGGGGAAAGCGGAAAGAAAGCGCCAGCCTGCAGTGCCTGCTCAGAAGAGCCCTACAGGAAGGGCTTGCTTGCTGCCTCACCTGCGTCCTGCTGCCTCGTTATTGCAGTTATTTATTTCAAAGGTGGTTTTTCTACACTTAAACAGCCGCAAAAGCCTCTCTGAGCAGCAGAGCAGCTAATGATTAACAATCCAATGGCGAGCAGATATGCTCAGCCAGCCAGTAGCTGCAGCGTCCCTAGACAAAGACCAAGCAAACCCTGGTGGTCCCACCCTGCCTGCAATGCGCACACACAAAGTTTCCGATTCCACCCCACACACTGACCTTCCAAGGAAAACTTTACATTGGCTTGGGGGAGCGGGAGAGAGGAGGAAGGAAGATCATTCAATGAAGCAGGCAGCAGGAGGGCGCGCGGGCGACACACACAGAGCTTGTGTATTAGCTTGTTTATTTTTACTTACTTTGGAAATGGGGAGGGATCAATTAAGAATGCAGCGAGAAAAATAAAAATGGGTCGAAGTGACAAAGGATTAGGCAGCAGCAAACACAACAGTAGCACACGAGGATTAGCAAACAGCACGAAATTCCCAACTGCCCAGCAGCAGCTGCAGTATCTCTCTTCAGCAACCCACGTGGACGCAGGCACGTGCGCTGATTGAATGGGGGGGGGCGTGGGGCGCCGCATGCACTCTCTGCCAGGTCACCAATGGGAGCTCTCAGTGCCTGCCTGTCCCCACTCGCCCGGACTGGGTCAGAGATTCTCGCAACTCATGTGAGTGAGTCGAGTGCGCTGTGCCTGCGCGAGTGGGGGTGGGTGCGGGCGCCACCCAGAGATAGTGGATGGTGGTGGTGAGCAGCGGCGGGGGGCTTCCCAGCACAGTGCCGCGCCCCCGCTGGCTGATCGGAGAATAGTGGAGGGGAATTCTGCGCCGCCTTCAACAGTGGCGCCTAGGGCACATGCCCTGGCTGCCCTAGCCTGGATATGCCCCTGGGTGAAAGGCCTTCTAAAAACAAACTTCAGCAGCCTACAAGTGCTTTCCCATTCAGTGCAAGTAAATTTTATACTATAATCCCCAGCCCTTACACAAAAGAGAGCTAACAATCTGAGCTAACCTTACGACATCAGCCAACTGTACTAGTTTCATGTTTAGGGTCAAGAAACTGAAGGAGCTGCAGGGGGGGTACTGCTGCCAAAACCTCTGTTTCTTGAACAGAGGCATATCTAGGGCAAATAGCGCCTAGGGCAAGCACCGAAATTGCACCCCCTGTCCAAACATCTGACACCCATCTTTCAGATAACTTTACCATAATATCAGCTCAAAAATACAAGTCAAGCTTGTTAATCTTTTAATATTTCAAAAAATATTTAGCAATGGACATAGACCAAAAAACGCTGGAAAACTACAAATTTCAGTATGCTGGGGCTAATGAAATATGCAAATACTTTGTGGAGGTGTACTTGGAAAACTAAACAGAAGTGCCTGTCTAATTCTCTACTGTGCATTGTAGCATCACTATTACATACGTTTTAAAAATAAATGGAGTATATGTGTGTAGTGACTTATATTATATTACATTTTTTATTTATTTTTAACCTGTAGCCCTTTTGGGGGGCTTCCTAGAGGCCATGGGGGGATATGTAAAGGTTCCCCCTCCCCCCCGGCCTCTTAATTCACTGCTGCAGCCCATCCCAGGCTGAGGGCCTCGCAGACACCATTTGAGCATGTGCGGTGTCCATTTTAAAAAATCATTTTTAAAAATGGCTGCCTTAAACAAAATGGCCACCACACATGCTCAATTGGCCTCTGCGAGGCCTGGCATGGCCTAGGGCCTCGCAGAGGACATTTGAGCATGCACGATGGCCATTTTGTTTTCGGTGGCCATTTAATTTTTTTTTCATTTAAAAAACTGGTGCCCCCCTTCAAGTGGTGCCCGGGGCACGTGCCCTGCCTGCCCTACCCTATATATGCCCCTGTTCTTGAAAGGCCATGATAGTGTTGCTTTTAGACCCCAGAGTACTTGTTTTAAGTCATCTAAGTAACTAGAAATTTTCTCATTTGCTTGTGCAGACAGAAAACATTGATTTCTGAGCTGTTCAAAATTTTTAGCCACTGCCTCATTGCTATCACTGGAGAAAATATCACCCCCCTGATTATCTGGCTGGCTGTCATGGGCCCAGGGTGTAGTGGGAACCCTTCTGCTGAAGAGGCTTGGATCAGGTGACCAGCTTCCCAGACAGACCTCCTCCTGGGCATTTTCCACACTACAAGCTTTGCAACACTTAAAGTGTTGCAAAGTGTAATGGAGTGAGGCAGTGGTTTGAAACTGGGAATCCAGCAATTCTCTGGAAGTAATCTTTCTGAATTCTGCAGCATTGTTTCCAGGCAGGGAGCTTCCATCCTCCGCCTCTAGAATGCATCCACTCGCTCCTCTTCCTCCTCTATCTCGGGCCAATGGAGTTCCAGAGGGAGAGGGGGTTCGCTGACTTTTAAAAAACAATTTCTCGGCGCACTTGTGCAAATCCGACAGGAGAAAAAAAGCACCTTTCAAAAAAAAAAAAATCCCTTTTGTCAATGCAGGCTAGCACAAGACAAGCAAAGATAAATTTTTATTTTAAAAACCCAATGGTGGAGAGGGAGGGAGGAGGCGAAGAGGAGGCTAGCAGTCTGAAGACACGGGTGGGGTTTTTGCTTAAATCTCCCTACCTGCTCATGTTGGTATGTTTGAGAAATAGAAGGCTGATACGGGGGTTGTGAAGGGAGGTGAGGGACATTTACAATAATTTCTCTCCCTTGCCTTCCACAACACCATCTCTGCCCCCCCCCCTTCCCCGCAGACTGAGTTTGTTCACTGGAATTAGTTTCAAATACTTCAAATTAGTTTATTTTTTATGACGATGGCTTCATCCCAGCAGCTGCTTGCAAGTTTACTGACCAGCAAAAACTCTTTTCTCTCTCCTCCTCCTGGCTTGTTTTGTTCCCATCCAATTATTCAGTGTGTTTGCTGCTCTCTTCATTTACACTGCAGCTTTTGCAATCTCTCTGTAGAATATTTCCCCCCAGTTCCTTCATCTCTCCCAGCTCCCATCAAGTCATCTTCAGGGAGGAAGAAAAAGCTTGAGACGTTTCCTCTTGCTCTCCTCCCCACCACCCCCAAGTGGAGACTCGGGAAGCAAAAATATTTCCAAGCTGTTTTGATAAAGGGAGGTGTGAGAAGAGGCTGGTGGAAGCTCCCAGTCCTGGGAGGGGTCGGAGAGGGTTAGGAGAGGGGCTGCAAGAACAAAAAATGGGGAAGCTGAAGAAGGGAGGCTATTCCCCTGCACCGCCTTAAGCAGCCTCCAGTGGAGGTGGGAGGGGAGGGAGACTGTCGCCTTTCCCTCCATAGGTAAGGCCCGCTGCTGCCCCCTCCCCACCCATGAGAGCTGAACATTTAAAGAGGCAGGAGGAAGCAGATGTCATTTTCAGAGTAAATACAAGGCCTGCCACACGTTGCAGTGCATTAAGTAGGCATATAGCCTCCCTAATACGGAAAAATACAGCTAGTTTCCTGAGATGCATTAAGAGCGTTGTAGGGCAAAATCACATCACTATGATTCGAATCCAGGCAGGGGGGAATGTGGATGGCACCCTTCTTACAATGTGGCGATACCGAGGGCAATCGGGACAGGCACTCAACAGAAACATTTTGAATACCTTGCAGCATCCAGTGTGAAAAACACCCTGCAGAGGAGTAGGCAGCATCATTTCTGGAAACATGTCACTAACTGTTTCTGCAGGATTAGGATGAGTTGCATCAGTAACGTTGGCAGGTATATTTGAACCAGGCATGAAAAAAACATTCTCTTTCTCTTTGGGCAGCAAAAAGGATACAAGAGGGGTCCAGAGGCTTAAGCTTGATAAAAGCAGGAAGGCTTCAGACTCTAGATCAGGGCCACCATACATAGCCAGTGGGCTAACAGACTGCCCAGGCCAAGCAGCCCTGGTTGTGGAGTCTGTTGCCGCCCCCTTAACACACAATGGGCTTGTTCTCATGACCAAATGGGGGTGAGCTGGAGAGAAGGCAGAATCTGACCTTCCAGATGACCAGAGCCTGCTCATGGCTCTGTAGCGCATGTGCCCACATGAACTGCACAGCGGTAACCTCCATGGCTGAGATTGGGCGGGGGGGGGGCGGGGTCCAAGCTGGGTCCTTCAGTATCCCACAATGCACCATGCAAGCAGTGGAGAAGCAGGCTTCGATGCTGCAGCAGTCCTGTTCTGCCTGGTTCTGCTTTCCACAGCACTGGCTGTTGGCTCCTCAGGAACAGTTTAAACCATGCCAGTGTCTCAGACATCCAACAGGAGGAGGTCGGGGTGCACTCTTCTTGTCCTGCCTCACCTTTAACCTGGGTAGTGCAACTGGGCTACCCAGGCTCAGAACTGCAGGGTTGGGAGGGCTCCCAGTGCTGCAGATGAACTCAGATTCCTGGGTTAACCCCCTCCTACCCAGGAATCGGTGGTCATGAGAACAGCCTCATAACCTCCTGGCATTTTGTAGCATGGGTGAATGTGGTAAGGCCTTAACAGAACACGTCCTATTGCGAATGGGAGTCTAAACCATTCATGGGAAGGTGAAATCTTTCTCTCTCTTTGGGCAGCAAAAAGAGATTAGTCTAAAGGCTTATGACTGACCTAAGCCAAGCAGCCCTGCCTGGTTGCAGAGTGTGTTACAAGCAGGAGCGTAGCCACCGTGGTGCTAACGGGTTCAAAGAACCCGGGCCGCCAATGGTAGGGGCCGCTGTGGCTCAGGCTCCAGAAGAGCCCCAAACGAACTCCCCCTGCCCACACCTGGACTACTAAGAGCCCTGAGCCAGCACTTGCCCATCCTTTTCAGACAGCGATTGCTCCCTGAAAGCATCTATTCCCCTTTCTCTCCCTCCAGAGAAGGAAAGAAAGGGAGAAAAGATGCTTTCAGGCAGCAAGCACTGCCTGAAATGACAGGGAAGCTCTTGCTCAGGCTCTTTGGTGCTCGAGACCACACCCTCTTTGTGTGGAGAGAAAGGGGCATAGATGTTTTAAGGGAGCAAATGCTGCCTGAAAAGGACGGGCAAGTGCTGGCTTGTGGGCGGGGAGGGGATTCTCTCGGGGCTGAGACATGCCCACAGAGCCTGGTTACAAGGAGATAAGGAATAGGAGGTGTTTAAGATGGATTCTGTGACAGAGCAGCCTGTTGTCAAAGAAAGAACTCCAGGGCACGAGTTTGAGGGAACACCAGCAAAGCTTTCCAGACAAGATTTCTTGCATCATGTGGTGCATATGGTTCCTCAGCTTTCTACACACACACACACAAACACACACACACACACACACACACACACACACACACACACACACACACCTGGCAGTGTTGCCTAATATCACACTTGCCCCAGGCCGCATAACTCCCCTTGGCAGCCCTGGCTGGCTTGTGGGCTTCACAGAGGCTTCTGCTTGGCCACTCTGGGAAACTAGAGTCTGGACTTGCTACTCCTTGGCCTGATCCAGCACCCCTTTTAAAGATGTAGCTGATTTCATATGTTGGGGTTCCTAGTTAACAACCATGACAAGATCATCCCCCCTCCCCAGCCTCTTCTGGAATTCTGTGCTAGTTTTGTGCTGCTTTGTGCAACCCCCTTTAAAGATGAGTATACCAGACAGATCAGGCTGGATTCCTAGATAAGTGCTTAAAAAATTAAACAGCAGGGATAGTGTCTCTGGGGTTTATCCCAAGCTGACTTAGCACGTGGGAAAGTGGCCTTGTGACAAAGCCGAGCCTTCTAGCATGGAGCCAACCAAGCCAGGTGCACGGTGGAATGCTGGGGTGGTGGGAATTCCCATTGACTGGTCAGCCCTAGGTTTGGTGGGAGCCGACAGAAGCAAAGAGCAAAATGGAAGTATCATTTCCTCATAATTAAAACAAAAACAGCAGTCATCCCACCATGGAGCACAATCTTTGCCACTTCTCCAAGAGCAACCCTGAAGGAGCAATGCAAGTCTGCACTGGAGTCAACACCAAGTGCTGAAAGCCACACACACCAACAAAGAGACACTAGTAAGGAGGGAACAGACCGTGAAAGCAGGACCTTCTTTGGACTCCCTCCTCCCCATCCTCCCCCAAACAAAGCACCTCCCTTCAACTCTGCTTTATCCAAATACGACAAATAATCTTTTACCAGGAAGGGTAAGGCAGGATGAGCAAATATTTGCTCCTTTTTCTTCCTTCAGAAATGACTGGCCTGGTTGTTCTTTCCCTCTGCAGTGTCAGGCAGCTTCTGGTCCGTCTTGGTCCGTCTCTCTGGAACAACTCAGTCTCCAAAACAGTTTCACTTGCATTTTTAGAGCTGAGCTCTCAGCAGCCAAGAGTGGTTTCATTTTTACACAGCTGCTGCTGAAAAGATTGTGCACATTTGCCAGTTACATTTTGATCAATACAATTACAGTACCAGATGCCACCACACTAGAATGGCCACATTCCAAGAATCCAAAAAGCAAACCAACAGATCCAATAATATGACAGAAAGAAAAACAACAAATATATAAATATAAACTATATTGAAAAAGGAGTAATGATCTAAACATGGTCAGTCTGTGGGTGCTTCTGGACACAAAACTCTCCCTGGTATCCCAGGTTGAGGCTGTGGCCAGAGGTGCCTTTTTCCAGCTTCGGCTGAT
Source organism: Hemicordylus capensis (assembly GCF_027244095.1). Classification (NCBI taxonomy): domain Eukaryota; kingdom Metazoa; phylum Chordata; class Lepidosauria; order Squamata; family Cordylidae; genus Hemicordylus; species Hemicordylus capensis. The sequence continues at coordinate 170,291,238 of NC_069662.1, forward strand.
ACGTCAGCTGTGTCCATTTCTTGAGATAAATGACCTCAGAACAGTAGTACATCTGCTGGTCACCTCCAGACTTGACTACTGCAATGCGCTCTATGTGGGGCTGCCCTTGTGTGTAGTCTGGAAACTGCAGTTGGTCCAGAAGGCAGCAGCCAGGTTGGTCTCTGGGTCATCTCGGAGAGACCATATCACTTCTCTTAAAACATCTACACTGGCTGCTGGTAAGTTTCTGGGTAGAGTACAAGGTTTTGGTTATAACCTATAAAGTCCTAAACATCTTGGGCCCTGGGTATTTAAGAGAACGTCTTCGTTGCTATGACCCACACCGCCCATTGAGATCATCTGGAGAGGTTCGTCTGCAGTTGCCACCAGCTTGTCTGGTGGCTACTCAGGGATGGGCCTTCTCCATTGCTGCCCCAAGACTTTGGAACACACTTCCTGCTGAAATAAGAACCTCCCCATCTCTTACAACTTTTAAAAGGGCAGTCAAGATCCATTTGTTCACCCAGGCTTTTAATTAGATACTGTTTTAATTGTGTTTTGTGTTTTAATAGTTTTAACTTTTTAGATTTTAATTTTTGGGATGTTTTAATCTTTTTATTGATATTTTTTATTTTCTTGTAAGCCACCCAGAGAACTTTCGTTTTGGGGGGTATAAAAATATGTTAAAATCAATCAATCAATCAATCAATCAATCAATCAGGTAAGGCAAATTTGCTGGCAAAACATAAAATGCAACCAACAACAAAGAACTGAACAAGAGAACAGAATAGTCCATCAAACGAAAGAACTAAATGTGCAAACAGTAGCATAATGCTGTTTTGAATATCATTTTCAAGAATTCATAAAAGTTCATATATTCTTCCAAAAAGGTCAATAAGATGTGAGGGGACACTGGAACTGTGGACATTGCACATGTTGCCACAAATCTTTACAAACAGAAGAATTTGTTAATCCAGCTGCTAAGAAAATTACATTAAAATGTTTTACTACCTGCCAATCCATTGATGCTATTTATGTAATTCTTTGTCCCTGTGGACTTTTTTATGTGAGGCAGACTAGTAGGTCTTTAAGAATTCAAATTACAGAACATATGAGCAAGATTAGTACTAGGAATATGAAGCCCCCCACCTTTACTGCTCATTTTTTAAAATATAGACTTTTACCAGAAACAATGACATTTTTTTGCTTTAGAAAAAGTGATAGTTAACACAAGAAAGGTGAGGAGTTGATTTCAAAATTGAGTCAAAGGGAACATAAGAACAGCCCTGATGGATCGGGCCCAAGGCCCATCTAGTCCAGCATCCTGTTTCACACAGTGGCCCACCAGATGCCCTCCCTCCTGCTGTGACTCCCCTGCAACTGGTACTTAGAGGCATCCTGCTTTTGAGGCTGGAGGTGGCCTTCAGCCCTCCGACTAGTAGCCGTTGATAAACCTCTCCTTCATAAAGTCATCCAAACCCCTCTTAAAGCCATCCAGGTTGTTGGCTGTCACCACATCCTGTGGCAGAGAATTCCACAAGTTGATTATGTGTTGTGTGAAAAAGTACTTCCATTTGTGGGTCCTAAATTTCTTGGCAATCAATTTCATGGGATGATCCCTGGTTCTAGTGTGATGTGAGAGGGAGAAGAATTTCTCTCTATCCACTTTCTCCACACCATATAGACCTCTATCATGTCTCCCAGCAGTCATTTTTTTTCTAAACTAAATAGCCCCAGGTGTTGTAGCCTTGCCTCATAAGAAAGGTGCTCTAGGCCCCTGATCATCTTGGTTGCCCTCTTCTGCACCTTTTCCAGTTCTACAAAGTCCTTTCTCAGATGTGGCGAACAGAATCGTACACAGTACTCCAGGTGTGGCTGCACCATAGATTTGTATAAGGGCATTATAATATTAGCAGTTGTATTTCCAATCCCCTTCCTAATGATCCCTAGCATGGAATTGGCCTTTTTCACAGCTGCCGCACATTGAGTTGACACTTTCAATGATTTATCAAATTTATTTATTTGTCATGACCCCAAGACAACTGTCCACCCCTGTCAGGCAGATGCTTACTGCCTGTTGCCTCCATAGCAGGAGGGGGTTGGAGAACAACTTCCCTTAAAAAAATATCAGTGCTACCAGAAAGTGGGGGGGGGCATCTTCAGCCCCTTCCGAGCTTATTACGCCCCTGGCCATGAAACAATACTTGGGGCCATTCCAGGTCAATCACCCCTCTACATATTGTTGTTGGGAATGCATAATTAAAGGATGCACCAAGACACCTGTACCAGTGACATCAAAGCAGGTGCCTTCGTGACACAACCCTGATGCTATCACGTGTGCAGGACTCTGTTTATCTGCACCTGCCCTCAGAGGACTGTGGTGAGGGATAACTCTTTTCCCAGTGTAGAGGTGGGAAAATAGAGAGGAGAGCTGGTCTTGTGGTAGCACGCATGACTTCTAAGCAGGGTCTGCATTTGAATGGGAGACTACATGTTTTCCACAGAGACTACAACTGCCTGCCTGGGCCACGAGTTGGTTCATTAGAACTGGCTAGCATTTCGGTTTGTGCCTAGAACAGGTTGAACTGGCCCAGTTCTGCATGCTTGCAGAGGGGACTCTGGTCAGGATTCCCCTTTACAAGCAAGGGGGTGGGGGTTGAGGAACCCTGTGGGGTTTAAAAGGGAGGGGTGGGTGGGAGGGATGTACCAGGGGCATAGCAAGGCTGAAATGGGCCATGGGGCAAGAAGTAAAGGTAGGCCCCTGCCTCTCCCTAGGGCACCTGCCTTCTTCTCCCCCTCCCACAAATCTTTGCTGCAGTAGAACTGCAAGGATATGATGAAAAACAAAACATGCTCAGCATGGCCTGTCTTTTGCTTCTTTGCAAATGATATCACACCCTCCATTCAGGAGGCAGCAGCTTGTCACTGATGGGGGAGCAGAGATTGGGAGGCCCCCTCCCTGATGGGCCCAGGGGCATTTGTCTCCCCTGCCTGTTCAATTAGAGCTACGCCCCTGCTCCATCCATTTGTGAGGTTTTAAAAACAATCATAACAAATAGATTGCATGAATATAGTCGTCAGTTAAGATACATGGTACAGAAAGGAACAGACCTTCCTTGTGTGTTACTACCCACCAAGCTCAGAAGGGAAGGGAAGTGAAGGAACCTGGAGGAAGCCTCCCCAGAAGATTTTAAGTGCAAGGTAGACTCATATGGCCCTCTCCACCCCCAGCACAGGACCCCTCCAGGGGCTGTTGCTGGTGTCTGTCTTCTGTTTCTTTTTAGATTGTGAGCCCTTTGGGGACAGGGGACCATCTTATTTATTTATTTATTATTTCTCTGTGTAAACCGCCCTGAACCATTTTGGGAAGGGCAGTATAGACATTGAATGAATGAATGAATGAATGAATGAATATGGTCCTTTAAGCCCCTTGATCCTGAGCCATTTAGAAAATGTCCTTGATAATGACCTTCCCACTAACAAAGATCCAGTTGGGGAAGACTAGAGATTTTGTTTGTGACCGTTTGGCTTTAGAACAGGGTCTTTAAGAAATTGTGGAGGATCCATCTCTTTAGAGTGGCATGATTAACTCTTTAAATCTGGTTTTAAGTGGGGATTGCTATTAGTTAGTTTCTGTTATTTTCTTCATTTCAATTTGTTGTTTATAGTGCATTTGTTTCACTAATAAACATTTTAAATATATAAATAATGGGTGAAGCAATACATTTTGCAGATATACTTTTTTAAAGGCTATAGTGACGGAAATGATAACAGGGATGCTGTTAATACAAATGAGGGAATGAAAATGACTCTCACCTCCCCCCACTTGCACATCCCATTCAGAAGCCTGAAGAATAGTATTCAGGGAGCGAATGCCAAGCAGAGCCCTGGAGCAGGATTTGCTTGGCTGGTTGGCACATCCGTCAACAGCGCTTCCGCTGCAGAGTGTGCCTCTGTCACCTGCGTTCTTGCATGCACGTCTGGTTCGATGCCCAGCTCCACTCGGGAAGCCAAGCAATGGTTTTGGAGCAGTCCAGAAGCAACCTCAGAGAGAGGAGCAGAGCCAACTGAGAGCGAAAGGCACTTGCAGTCTAGCATTTCTGGGAAGTCACGTGGCTAAAAGTAGCACAGCCGTGAGAAACAGGAAGCGGCTTTCAAGAACTTTGACTGACCCCGGTCGTGCTTGCTTTGCTCCACTCTGTTTCCCACCTCCATGCGGTACTGTGCTTCCCTCAGGGCTCTTAAGAATAACAGAGCCCTGTAAGCCCCAACACCACACAAGCCCCCACCATGAACCTGGACTTAGAGCTGCCATATTCAAGCTTCCCAAATCGGGGTGGCCTAATTTGCATATTGTGGCAACTAATTTGTGGCAACTAATTATGTGGCAACTAATTTGCATTTTTTAAATTTATGCATTTGACAGATTTGTCTACTTCCCCTCCTTCTCTGCCCTCCCATTTGATGGGATCCAGAGTAAAATCCGGGCAATTCAGGCAGCACATTTTAAATCTGTGTAAATCTGGGTGGAATTTAGCAGCCGAGTGGAGGAGCCAGAATCCAGGGCTACCCTAAATTCCAGGGTACATGGCAAGGCTAGCCAAGGTCTGTGATCTTCCCTATTTTTCAAGTGAAGCCCACTTTGGTTAAAAAAAAAAAAAAATCCCCACTGTGAGAGGCATTTCCCACCTCCATGCAGTGCTGTGCTTTTCCCAGCACTGGGGAGCAGTGGAGAGTGAAGGATAATACAGTGAACCCCCCCAGATTAGTGAGAGGCAATCCCACCCTACTCTGATGCTGCCGGGGGGGAGATGCAAATCCAGTGAGCTCCCTTTCAGATCTATTTAATCAGAACTGAGGTTTATTCAACACAAGGAAAGTGGGGGCCAGGGGGAAGAAATGATAAAAATGATTCCAACAAATATGTCATTTAAAATAAATTCCTAGCCCACACACAGATTTTACTCTGGATCCGATCACAGTACAATATTTATTTATTTATTTTTATTTATTTATTTTTACATTTCTATACCGCCTTTCGTTAAAAGAAAACCCCAAGGCGGTTTACAAAAATTAAAACATACAATAAAAGCAGTAAAAACATCAAGCAATAAAAACATCAAGCTAAAAACATATAAACAAGCATAAAAACATGACAACAGATAACAGATAAAAACAGAGAAGCCGCAGTAAAAACGATCATGTAAAAGCCTGGGTAAAAAGCCAAGTCTTTAAAAGCTTTCTAAAAGCTGTGATGGCGTCTGAGGAACGAATGGCCACCGGGAGAGCATTCCAGAGTCTAGGGGCAGCAACAGAGAAGGCCCTGTCCCGAGTGCACGACAGCCGGGCCTCCCTCATTGTCGGCACCCAGAGCAGGGCCCCCTCAGATGTCCTTGTCAAGCAGGCAGCAACCCTTGGGAGCAGGCGGTCCCTCAAATACCCCGGGCCCAAACCATTAAGGGCTTTAAAGGTCAAAACCAGCACCTTGAATTGGACCCGGAAACGAACTGGCAGCCAGTGCAGCTCTTTCAAAATGGGGGTGATATGTTCCCAACGGGCAGCTCCAGATAACACCCTCGCTGCCGCGTTTTGCACTAGCTGTAGTTTCCGGATAGTCTTCAAGGGCAGCCCCACGTAGAGCGCGTTACAGTAATCCAACCGCGACATGACTAAGGCGTGGCTAACTGTGGCCAGATCTGCCTTCTCGAGAAAGGGACGCAGCTGGCGCACCAGCCGAAGCCGTGCAAAGGCACCCCTGGCCACTGCCTCCACCTGAGCTTCCAAAAGCAGAGCCGGGTCCAGCAATACCCCCAAGCTGCATACTTGCTCCTTCAAGGGGAGTGCAACCCCATCCAGAACCGGTAAAATCTCCTCATCCCGATTGGCTCTCCTACTGCCCAACAGTACCTCCGTCTTATCCGGATTCAATTTTAGTTTGTTAGCCCACATCTACCCCATCACGGCCTCCAGCCCCCGATTCAGGGCATCCACCGCCTCCCTAGGATCCGATGACAAGGAGAGATAGAGCTGAGTGTCATCCGCATATTGCTGACAACTCAGTCCAAATCCCCGGATGACCTCTCCCAGCGGCTTCATGTAGATGTTAAACAGCATGGGGGACAAGACCGATCCCTGCGGGACCCCACAGGCCAACGGCCACGGGGCCGAGCAGTAGTCCCCCAGCACCACCTTCTGGACCCTCCCCTCAAGAAAGGACCGGAACCACTGCAACGCAATGCCTCCGATTCCCATACTCGAGAGGCGGCCCAGAAGGATACCATGGTCGATGGTATCGAACGCCGCCGAGAGGTCCAGCAGAACCAACAGGGACGCACTCCCCCTGTCTAGTTCCCGGCGTAGGTCATCCACTAGGGCGACCAAGGCAGTCTCAGTCCCGTACCCGGGGCGGAAGCCAGATTGAAAAGGGTCCAGATAATCCGTATCATCCAAGACCCTCTGCAGCTGGGACGCCACCACACGCTCCATCACCTTGCCCAGAAAGGGGAGGTTAGATACAGGTCTATAGTTGTCCAGGTTGGAGGGATCAAGGGAGGGCTTTTTTAATAGAGGTCTTACCACCGCCTCCTTAAGGCACGATGGCATCCTGCCCTCCCTTAATGAAGCATTAACGATCACCTCCAGCCATCTGCCTGTCCCCTCCCTGGCAGCTTTTATTAGCCATGAAGGGCAAGGGTCAAGAGCGCATGAAGTCGCCCGCACACTGCCCAGGATCTTGTCCACATCCTCAGGCCGCACCAACTGAAAAGAATCCAAAACAACGGGACCAGATGGTACCAAAGGCACGTCTGCCGGTACTGCCAAAACTCTGGAGTCCAGGTCAGCACGGATGCAAGCGACTTTATCTGCAAAGCGACAGGCAAACCGATCACAAAGAGCTGTAGATGACTCCTCCCCCATTGTCCGGGGGGGATGTGTGGAGCAATGTTTTCACCACACGAAACAGCTCTGTTTGCCTGCACTGAGCAGATGCAATGGAGGCGGAGAAAAAATGTTTCTTCGCCGCCCCCACCGCCACGGCGTAGTCCCTAAAATGGGTTCTAGCCCGTGTTCGATCGGATTCGTGATGACTCTTCCTCCAGCGTCGCTCCAGGCGTCGTCCAAGTTGCTTGGGGTGGCTAATAAAATTAATAAAATGGATAGCAATGTAACTCCTGATTGGAAACATGAAACAAGGGGCCCAGCAGACAACCCAGACCATTGTATCAATCAAAATATGATCTCATACAAGAGGTACATTGATGATATAACTAAATCTAAAGATAATACAGACCTTAATGAAATGGGAAGTGTTACACTAACCAGGGGTGAACCTGATGCCCAAGGGTGGTTAGCTTTCTTGGACACAGAAATTAAATTAAAAGGGGGTGGTGGTGTTCAGACAAGATGGTACAGAAAACCAACTAAAAAGAAAATAATAAGGAACAGCTGATCAGCAGACCTGCTGAGGATGTACAGACCATGAAAGGCATGATACAGAGAGTAGTGGGAGTATCAGCCAAAGATTATGTTGAATAATCTAGGACAGGGATTCTCAACCTTGGGTCCCCAGATGTTGTTGGACTTCAACTCTCATATTCCCCAGCCCCAGTGGCCTTTGGTTGGGGATTATGGGAGTTGAAGTCCAACAACATCTGGGGACCCAAGGTTGAGAACCTCTGATCTAGGAAGAAAGCAGAGGAATAGGGAAAATTGATGGTTATGAATTCCCAATTAAAGGACATAGGAGCACAAAATTTAGAGAAGGGTACACAGTACTTAAAATCCCATATGTGACTTTGGAGGCACATGTGACTTTGGTTTACTTTGGAGGCACAGTGGATTATCAAGAAACAAGGTCTGGAAGTGAATGTTTTCTGTACAGCCCCGGTGACCTTGAGACACTGCAAATGTAAATGTGAAATAGAGGATTGCCAAATTTGTGAGAATAAAGAGGGGAGATGTCAGACAAAGGGGGTGATATATAAAATGATGTGCCTAGAATACATGGATTATTATATTGGGGGAACAGGTCAACTCCTGATAAAAAGGTATAACATCTGGCAGACAAACGGCACAAAGACAGAACAAAATCTTGGGTGGTGCATATTAAAGAACAAACCCAAGGCAGAGCAATGAATACAAAAATTTTCACCTTGGCTGTGTGAGGCTGATGTGAGGAACTGGAAAATCAGGGAAGCCATGTATATAGAACAGTTGCACTCAACTATAAATATCAAAGAAGAAATGAGGGAAGCAATGAAATCCATTGGTTATTGAGCATGGGTGTGAACTTCATTTTATGTTTTATTTTCTCCCTTCCACTGTTACCTTCTTTTCCTGTTACATTGGGATTATGTATGTATGTATTTATGTATGTATTTATTTACTCTCTCCCTCTGAGTATGAGGCATTGGGAGTTTGCACTTGGCAATGTAACAGGATTGGCTGATTGCTATCAGTCCTTTTACTGAATCATGACAATAAGTTACATTTAAGAGCACGACTCAGCCACCTTTTTGTATAGCATTGAAACTGATGTTTTACATGGAAATCTCTGTTATCTGGGAACACCTTTATTTATTTATTTATTTGATTGATTGATTGATTGATTGATTGATTGATTGATTGATATACTGCCTTCCAAAATGGCTCAGGGTGGTTTACAGCATGATAAAAACAATTAAAATAAGTTAACAGTTAAAATCTAACTATAATAACAGAGCAAAACCAATTAAACAATTGAAACAGCTAAAAAACCCTGGACATCAGGGCAGCAATTTAAAACAATTTGTCAATCATTTTAAAACCCTGGAAGGCCAGGCCAAACAGATAGGTTTTAAGGGCTCTCCTGAAGGTCAATAAAGAATTCAGATTGCGGATTTCTGCTGGGAGTGCATTCCACAGCCCAGGAGCAGCTACAGAGAAGGCCTGCCTCTGCGTCGCAACCAGACAAATCAGTGGCAACTGTAGACAGACCTCCTCAGATGACCTTAACGTGTGGTGGGGATCATGTAGAAGAAGGCGCTCTCTAAGATAACTCGGACCTAAGCCGTTCAGGGCTTGGTAATAACCAGAATTTTGTATTTTGCCTGGAAACATAACGGCAGCCAGTGCAACTCTTTCAAAACAGGCATAATATGGTCTCTCCAGGTTATCCCAGAGACCAATCTGGCTGCCCCATTCTGAATTAACCAAAGTTTCCAGACTACATACAAAGGCACCTCACATAGAGCGCATTGCAGTAGTTGAGCTGGGAGGTTACCAGCTGATGCACCACTGTTTTGAGGTCATCCTCTTCAAGGAATGGGCACAGCTGTCGAATCAGCCAAAGCTGATAGAAAGCGCTCCTGGCCATAGCCTCCACCTGAGATACCAGAGTGAGGCCTGGATCCAGGAGTACTCCCAAGCTGTGCACCTTCTCCTTCTGGGGGAGTGTAACCTTATCCAGTACAGGAAGATCTAACTCACCCCTCAGATTCTGAGCCCACACAATGAGCACTTCTGTCTTGCTTGGATTCAGCTTCAATTTGTTATCCTTCATAAAGCCCATTACTGCCTGTAGGCAGACATTTAGAGAATGAGTGCCATTTCCTGAACATGAAAAGGAGAAGTAGATTTGGGTGTCATCAGCATACTGATAACACCCAGCACCAAAACTCCTGATGACCTCCCCCAGCAGTTTCATGTAGATATTAAAAAGCATTGGTGACAGAATGGAGCCCTGGGGGACCTGTTGTTTTTAATATATTTGTGCCAGGTGCGGAGCCTGACTGCTGGCAGCCCATGTGCAGCCGTGGCGGTGGCCCTGCTGACATCAGACAAGGGGGGTGGCGAGGCTACGAGGCACGGCCCCTGATTGGGCACGTGTTACCAATCTGACCACCCGGTAGGGAAGTCTAGGATGATAGTTCACAAAAGACCAAACTGGATTGCAAAAGTGAAACACGGCTTGGAAATCTCTCTCTCTCTCTCTGGTTCAGGCTGGAAGCCGTCGACACTAGGGATGACATATGTTGCCTTCCAGCGGCTAACTGCAAGCTGTAGACATGCTTTTATAGTCCAAGCTGATAACTCTCAGCTGGCAGGGATTCAAGGCTTATCAGCCCTCTGCAAGAGGCATTTACTTCTCCTGATGGATTCCAGATGTGCTTGTCACCTTGTGACCCGTCTCTGCTGAGCATCCAGTGGGGGTTGCCTGCACGGCTCATCCTCTGGTTTGTCAGTTCCTGTCTCTGCTGCCTCAGACTGCTGTGCCTGCTCTGAGACATCAGCTGGACCTGCCTCAGCCATCTCTTGGGAACTGACAGCCGGGCTCTGCCCCTCAGGCACTCCTGCATTGGCTGAAGGTCTGGCAACATCCCCCTCCTCTTCGCTATCTGAAAGCGAGGGCATGACAGCATGGCCTGGGTTCCTTGAACCCATTTGCCCAACGGTAGCTCCGCCCCTGATTTGTGCAGTGGGCAGGGGTTATCCCAGAGACTGCTTTCCTGCTTCCAGTGACAGTGACTGAGGTGCCAGGGAGACCAACCCTCTGCCATGGCAGTGACCCCTGCAGTCTACTCAGCTGTCCCAGGGGCAGGGGAGCAGAGGGAAGTGGCCTCTCTTGCAATTCCTCACACCCACCCATCTGCATATGACGCAAAGACGGACTGTACTGGGGAACTTTAAAACTTGAGTGAATGTGCTGTCCCATAGGTCCACCCCATGGATGTGCATGCACCCATGCTGCTATGGAACCTGGGATATGGTGATGTCCTCTGGGTTGCATGCAATGCAGAAGAGGGAGTAGGGGAGAGGGAAGTTTTATTTTTCTTACTCCAATTTTTAACAAGGATAGTCGAGGACCCCACTAGAGCAGGGCCTCCTTTGATTCCCTTCTGGTTAAGTGGCCAGCTCAGCTTGTGAGCTCGTAGTCCGCAGGTGCGGATAATGACTTAATAGACTCAGATATATCCCCAGTGTGAGCCCACTGGGCAGCAGGCTGCTTGAAGTGTGGTGCTTTCAGGTTTTAAATAAGTTCCATGATTTCTGGTATGATTTGACCCTCCTGACTTTCCCTTTCAGCTTCCTTTTCACCAGACCCCTCATTTTTGAGAAGTTTCTTTCTCCTGAAGTCCAATGCATCAGTGTTGGACTACTTTGACAATTCTCCACTCACATATATGTTGAGTAGAGTCACACTATCATCACCGTTCCCCAATGGTTCTGCAACTCTGACATCTCACACCAGGTTCTGGGCACCACTCAGGATTCAGTCCAAGGCCACCATCTCTCTGGTTAGTTCTGTAACTAACTGTTCCAAGGCACAGTCATTTAGCATGTCTAGTAGGGATGTGTGAATCGATTCAAGATCCAATTGATTCAGCTTGAATCTGGTCAATTCGAATGATTAGATCTCAAAATGGATCTGCCCAGTCACTTGTGGCCAAATTTGAGTTCAAATTGAATCTCACCAGATTCGATTCAAATTGATTCAAGATTCTACTTTCACCTTTTAATTCCCCTGGATTCCCAGTGTTCTTCCCTTTTTCTTTTTCTTTTTTTTAAAGCTAAGCTCTAGCCCTTGTAGAAGTGTAGTTATAGAGCAAAATGTGCGGTCACTATTTTTAAAGTGTTTTGAGGCTTTGGTGTCTAATAACATTTTCTCATAATGAATTCCTATGAGGATTCATCATTACACACTTTCATTTCTTCTGTTCATTTTGACTGTATTGGACAGTGGCAACTGTCAACTGCCATGTCCCAACTACTCCCTCTCACCCATAAGGCAGTGGGATACTCAGTTTATTTTTTAGGAATTTTTTCAAGTGTTTTGGACTCTTTGATGTCTAATAACCTTTCCTCATAATGAATCCCTATAAAGACTATCTATCTATCTATCTATCTATCTATCTATCTATCTATCTATCTATTTATGTCACCCTACTCCCATAGGACTCAGGGCGGCTTACAAGCAAACATACACAACACAATTTCATAAAACTATATCTTGCATAGCCTCATAAACCACAACCCCATATAATACTCATTCCACATGACATAATAACCATGGATTACAAGAGCACTCTGCGACCAGCTATCTAAGTGACCGAACACCCGGTGGAACATTTCAGTCTTACATGCCTTACGAAAGGCCAACAGATCATGGAGAGCTCTGATATTATCTGGGAGACCATTCCATAGAGTTGGGGCCACCACTGAGAAGGCTCTGGCTCTCGTTGATTGCAATTTAATATCCCTCGGGCCCGGGATCACCAAGGCATTACTTGTGGCTGATCTCAGGACCCAGTGAGGGACATATCGAACCAGGTGGTCTTGAAGGTATGGAGGGCCCATAGCGTTTTGGGCTTTAAATGTTAAGGTTAATACCTTAAACTTAACCTGGGACTCAACCGGCAACCAGTGCAGCTGAATGAGCAAAGGTGTCCCATGTGCTCGCCAAGGCGCCTTAGTAAGGACCCTGGCCGCTGCATTCTGCACCAGTTGCAATCTCCGAGTTAAGTGCAGTAGCAGCCCCACATAAAGCGAGTTACAATAATCTAACCTGGAAGTGACCGTTGCATGGATCACAGTGGCCAAGTCCGGAGAGGATAGATAGGGGGCCAGCCACTGTATTTGCGGTAACTGGAAAAAGGCCTTTCGAGTGACCTCCATGATCTGAGCCTCCATATTCAAAGAAGCATCAAGGATCACGCCCAGGCTCTTCACAATAGGCTGAGGTATCAGACAAGCACTACCAAGGGTTGGTAATTGAAAACTCCCCCCTGACCTCTTCAGGCCCAGCCACAGAACTTCAGTCTTATCCGGATTAAGCCATAAACGACTTTGCCTCAGCCAGTCTGTGACTGCCTCCAAACACCTGATCAGCTGGGCTATGGTGTCCTCAGCCCTGCCATGCATCAGCAGAAAAAGCTGGGTGTCATCCGCATATTGATGGTACCCTAGCCCCAAACTCCTCACCAGCTTTGCTAAAGGCTGCATATAAATATTGAACAGCAAGGGCAAGAGAATAGCCCCCTGGGGGACACCACATGTTAGTACCTGACGTGAAGACCTCTCATTGCCCATTGCCACCCTATATCCCCGGTCTTGTAGGAAGGAACGCAGCCACAACAAGGCCACACCTCGAATCCCAGCATCAGCTACACGGTGGACCAGAATATCATGGTCCACAGTGTTGAATGCTGCCATGAGATCGAACAGCAACAGCAGCGCCGACCCTCCCCTATTGAGCCGGTGATGGAGATCATCAGCCAGGGCAACAAGGACCGTTTCTATTCCATGCCCAGGTTGAAACCCAGACTGGAAGGGGTCGAGAATCGCTGCATCCGCCAAAAATGTCTGAAGTTGTATGCTACCGCTCGCTCTATCACCTTACCTAAAAAAGGCAAATTCGATACCGGGCGGTAGTTAGCTGGCTCCGAGGCATCCAACGATGGCTTCTTCAAAAGTGGCCTAGCCAATGCCTCCTTCAGCTCTCTTGGGAAAATCCCCGTCTCCAGGGAAAGCTTGATAATATTCCCAAGGGAGGTCTGCAACCCCTCCCAGGCAGCCTTCACCAGCCAGGAGGGGCAAGGATCTAGGGGACATGTGGTGGGCCTCATAGCCATCAAAGTTTTTTCAACATCGGCCTCTGAAAGTTGGTTAAAATTCTCCAAAATTGGCCTGGTAGACGACCATGAAACCTCCAATTCCTCAATTGCATCAAGAGTGAAGGGGCGGTCCCGACGGAGCAGCGAGACTTTATCAGCAAAAAAGCCCTTAAAAACCTCACAGCCAATACCCAATTCTCTAACTTCATGATCTGTACCAGAAAAATTTGTCAGAGATCGAACTATCTCAAATACTTTAGCTGACCATGAGCTAGCGGATGCAATGGCAGCCCCGAAAAACTCTTTTTTCACGTCCCTCACTGCTACCTCATAGGACCTCATAAATGATCTATAGGATGATCTCATAGCTTCATCTTGGGTTCTCTTCCAGCCCCGCTCTAATTGTTTGAGATGACGTTTCATCTCCCTCAACTCCAGGGTATACCACAGAGCTGGGTTCCGGGGACATCTCAAAAGACACTGCAGTGTGATCGTATCAATAGCCTCAGAAAGCCGGCTATTCCAGTCGGCAAATAGGGCATCCAACGAATCATCAAGAGGCATCGGATCCCGTAAAGCATGCTGCAATTCCAATGGGTCTATTAATCTCCTCGGGCAAACATAAACCTGCCTTCCCTCTGAGCGGGGCAGAGGTGTAATCCCCAGCCGTGCCTTCAAGGTATAATGGTCTGACCATGGCACCCTTTCAGTTGAAAATGGACACACCTTTAACCCCATCCCAAAAACCAGATCCAAGGTATGACCCAATTGATGGGTAGGACCCATAACAAATTGCGAGAGTCCCAAGGATGTCACACTAAAGAGTCAAAACACCTCAAAAAACTGAGTACCCCTCTGGCTTGCGGGTTGTGGGGTAGTTGGTACATGGGAAAACACTAATCCTCACACCCCAGCCACAAAGCGGTGGGGTCAAAATGAACCGAAGAAATGGAGAAATGAAAGTCCTCAGATCGGAAGTGACTGGAAGCACCCAGTGTGTATGTGCACATTGGGCGCATGCGCATGAGCCAGTGTGATGTGTGCACACACATGCCTAATGTGTGCATGTGCACTGAGTTGTTCCAGTCCAAGGAGGCAACAGGGTGGCAGGGAGGTACACTGCTGCCCCGCCTTGTTCTTTCGCCTGCTGGTGCTGCTGTTTAATGTCAGGTTAGTTCAGAATAAATCTCTATCATCCACAATTTAATTGTGGAGGAAGGGGACAATATGGTTTTTATTATGGAGACCGGGGTGGGAGTGGGGTAGCTGGAAGAGATTAGTCTTTCCCAACTGTGTCCACCTGGGTAATTAGTGTAATATCAGTATAGGCTGGAGAGTTGGGGGGTGGGGGCATTTCTGTAATTTATAAAAGTTCTGTTTTCCTCTCTAGGCTCCCTGTCCAAGTCAGTGCCAGTTCAGAGTGTGTCAACACCTCAACCTGGTGTTGGGCTCTCGGGGACAGAGTGGAGATTCTGTTGGTGTACCACCCACCCTGCTTCCCAGCTGTCCTTCCTGCCTGAGCTCACGGAGGTGGTCTCGGATTTGGTGTTGAGGATTCCCAGAATGATTGTTGTGGGTGATTTCAACATCCATGCTGAGTAAATGGCAATCATTATGGAAGTCTGGGGGATTCCTGTCAGCTTCCATACAATGGAAGATTTTACATCAGTGGCACTTAACTCCAGTAAAATTAGCACATATTTCTCATAATTATTCTGCTCAGTGTTGGAGGGGGTGTAAGCAAAAGGGAACATTTTATCACATGTGGTGGTCTAGTGAAAAGGTGGTATGTTTTTTGTGGGAAATATTTGGAGAAATAAGAACTATAACGAGACAAAATGTGGAGTATTCTCTAGAATTAGGGTTATTACATATATTTGTAGGAAATAATGCCAAGTTAAAAAATAAGGAACTTGTAACTTTTTTAACCATGGCAGAGAAAACACTAATTGTTTAACAATGGAAATATTTGGATCAATTAACAATTGAGCAGTGGTATAATAAGGTGTGGTCATTTGCGCGCTTAGAAAAGATCACTGATAAGATTAGATTAATGCAGGCTGTGAGAGTAGAATCACAGTTCCATCGTATTAGGGTAGATTATATTTATTATATTAACAGTACTAGAACTGATTTTGGATTTTCTTGTGATATTTGGAAAATACGATTGTTAAATGTACTGTGTTGTTATGTGATACCGTTCTATGTTATTATGTGAATACTGCAAATAAAAATGAAAGAACAAAACAAGAACATCCATGCCGAGGCTGCCTTGTCTGGGGCGGCTCAGGATTTCATGGCCGCCATAACAACCATGGGGCTGTCCCAACATGTTGTTGGCCCAACACATAAATTGGGGGCACACTCTGGATTTATTTTTTCCGACTAGGCAGGAGGATGGTGATTTGAACATGGGGGATGTGCCAACTGTGCCATTGTGACGGTCAGATCACTTCCTTCCGAGGTGTAGAGTTTCAGCAACCACACCACTCTGTGAGGGTGGGGGAGATGTTAAAATGGTCCACCACCCCAGAGATGGATGGATGGATGCCTGAGGACTCTGGGGGATTTTCCAGCTGGCATGGCAGGTACTCCTGTCAAAGCTCTAGTTGCTCTCTGGAATGGAGAGATGGCTTGGGCTGTCAACACAATCACTCCCAAGTGCTCTCTTCTCCTGCAAAGCAGAGCCTGTGCAGCACCTTCGCATACGCCTGAGCTGAGGGTGATGAAGCAAGCTGGGAGATGGCTGGAATGTAAGTGGAGGAAAACTCGGGATGAGTCTGAGAGAATGCAGGTTAGCGCCAGTGTGGTGTAGTGGTTAGAGTGCTGGATTAGGACCGGGGAGACCCAAGTTCAAATCCCCATTCAGCCATGAGACTTGCTGGGTGACTCTGGGCCAGTCGCTTCTCTCTCAGCCTAACCTACCTCACAGGGTTGTTGTGAAGAGAAACTTAAGTATGTCGTATTCTGCTCTGGGCTCCTTGGAGGAAGAGCAGGATATAAATGTTAAATTATATATATAATTATATATATATATAATCAAGTCTATTCTGTGGCCATGATGGACAGAAGCAATATTTGTATTTCCATCCACCATTGCATCTGCTCAATGTTGTCCAGCAGGGCTTTTCCAGGTGGTGTGGGGCTCTTGAAACCGGGCCCCAGCCAAGATGTATTAGAACCTTCGGTAGGAACGTAGGAAGCTGCCATATACTGAGTCAGACCTTGGTCCATCTGGCTCAGTATTGTCTACACCGACTGGCAGCGGCTTCTCCAAGGCTGCAGGCAAGAATCTCTCTCAGCCCTATCTTGGAGATGCTGCCAGGGAGGGAACTTGGGAACTCCTGCTCTGGGCAAAGAGACACCTTTTTAATGTGGTGGTTCTCTTTATTGAGCAGGGGGAGAATAACTGGCTCTATCCATTCCCAGCACAGTACTTCCAGTGACTGTTGCTGGTGTCTATCTTGTGTTTCCTTTCAGATTATGAGCCCTTTGGGGACAGGGACCCATCCTGTTTGTTTATTATTTCTCTCTGTAAACCACTTTGGAAATGTTTGTTGAAAAGCGGTATATAAATATTTGTCGTTGTTCCCAGATTGGCTCCATCCCTTAAGGGGAATATCTTACAGAGCTCACACTTCTAGTCTCCCATTCATATGCAACCAGAGCAGATCTGGGGACAAGTTATGCTTAGCTAAGGGGTCAAGTCATGCTTGCTACCACAAGACCAGCTCTCCTCTAGTATGCTGTACGCTGTGACACATTTGCACAGTACTTTGAGGGCAAAGTCGCTTGCATTCACCAGGAGTTGGACTCTACAGTTGATGCAGGGTCATTGGGAGAGGTGCCCAGAGTACCTCCTGGTCCCATTTTACTGGAAGAGTTTCAGTTATTGGTGCCTGAGGATGTGGACAAAGTGTTCAGTCAAGTTCGGCCGACCACATGCATGCTTGACCCTTCATGGCTTATTAAATCTAGTACTAGTGGGCCCGGGCACAGAGCATCTGTGCCTCTAGCTGGCCCGCTGGCCCGCCGCCACCAGGCCCACCGCCGCCTCGCCTCCGGGCCCGGCCAGGCCCACCGGCTCGCCTCCTTGGCCTTGCCCTGCCAGGCCCACCGGCTCGCCTCCGTGGCCGGGCCCGCCTGGCTCCCCGGCCATGGCCGCCGCCGCTGTTCTCCTGGGTGCGCCAGGACCAATCAGGCGCCCCCACAGCCCAGCCAATCAGCTGGGCTGCCGGGATGCATTTTTCCTGGGCACACCCAGGAGAAATATATCTATAGATGGAGGTCCAGTAAGTTCTGAATGCCTCATTGAGAGAGGGAGTGATCCCAGCTCTGTTGAAGAAAGCTATTATTCCACCACTTAGGAACTTAGGAACTTAGTCTGGACCCAGAGGATGTAAACAACTATAGACCTGTGGCCAATATTCCCTTCCTGGGCAAGGTGCTTGAGTGTGTCGTGGCTGAGCAGCAACAGACACTCTTGGAGGAAATGGACTATCTAGAGCCATTTCAATGAGGCTTCAGGCCTGGCTTTGGAAAAGAAACTGCTTTGGTCACTCTGTGGGATGACCTGTGCAGAGAGAGAGACGGGGGACTGCAACGAACCCTGTTAATTGTCTTCGACCTCTCAGCAGCTTTTTGATATCATTGACCATGGTATCCTTCTGGATAGGCTGGCTAAGCTGGGTCCACACTGCACTGCCAAGTTGGGTGTAGAGGATATCCAGAGTTTTGGCCTGAGGTGTCATCAGTATGTAAATGACACTCTGTTGTATCTCCACTGATACACTCAATTGTATCATCAGACAGAGATGAGTGTCTGGATGAGAGCGATCAAGTTGAGACTCAATACAGACAAGACATGAGAACAGAAGAACAGCCCTGCTGGATTGGGCTCAAGACCTAGCTAGTCCAGCATCCTGTTTTATACAGTGGCCCAACAGATGCCTCTGAGAAGCCCATAGGCAAGAGGTGAGCGCATGTCCTCTCTCCTGCTGTTGCTCCCCTGCAACTGGTATTTAGAGGCATCTTGCCTCTGAAGGTGGCCTATAGTATTCAGACTAGTAGCCACTGAAAGCCATCCAAGCTTGTGGCCGTCACCACATCACATGGCAGAGAACTCCATAGATTAACAATGTGCAGTGAAGAAAAAGTACTTCCATTATTTGGTCCTAAAGTTCCTGGCCTTCGGTTTGATGGGATGACCCCTGGTTCTAGTGCTGTGAGAGAGGGAGAAAAAAATTCTCTCTATCCATGCATAATTTTATAAACTTCTAACATGTCTCCCCTTAGTTGCCTCCTTTCCAAAGTAAAGAGCCCCAGATGATCAGGGGCCTAGAGCACCTGCCTTATGAGGCAAGGTTACAACACCTGGGGCTCTTTAGTTTGGAAAAAGGTGACAGAACAGAGACATGGTAGAGGTGTATCAGAGGCTTCTGGAATTGGTATATAAACACCTATATGCTGAGACTGTTACCTGGAGTTGCCGTGTGCTGACTCATACAAACATAGGAAGCTGCCATATACTGAGTCAAACCATTGGTCTATCTAGCTCAGTATTGTCTTCACAGACTGGCAGCGGCTTCTCTAAGGTGGCAGGCAGGAGTCTCTCTCAGCCCTACCTTGGAGAAGCCAGGGAGGGAACTTGGAACCTTCTGCTCTTCCCAGAGTGGTGGCTCCATCCCGAGGGGAATATCTTGCAGTGCTCACACATCAAGTCTCCCATTCAGATGCAACGAGGGCAGACCCTGCTTAGTTAAGGGGACAAGTCATGCTTGCTAACACAAGACCAGCTCTCCTCTTTGTCTCCCTTAACTTCATTTGAGCTTTTTCTCCAGCTGTAATTTGTTTCTGTCTGCTCTGCTCCTGGTTCTACTCTGTCCCCTTCTGGCTTATCTGAAACCTTTGTACCCTCACACCTTAGGGGATTTTGCTTGCTGCATCAGATACCACGCAGTTCCTGTCGGCCAACAAATTAAACCAAGGAAGAGAACCAGGCATTGTTCATTAGTTTATTAGATGACCCACTTGTCAGCTTCTTGCCAGCTACCATATTTACTTGACAAGTTTATTGTCTGTTATTGCTTGTTAAATATAGGAGGATCATCTTGAATTCAGAGCCCTCTTTCTTTTTGGTAAATACAGGTATAACCTGTATTAAACTGCTATCCTTTAAATCATTGCTTTAAATTCAGAGTTGCCTATACTCAGGTAAATACAGTAAGAACAAGGCAGCTAGTTGGGCTAATAGTTCCTTATCACCCTTGGCCTTTCTCTACTGGTTCTCCTTCTCTCACTTTCCCTCTGGCCACTGGGAGAACTTCAGGGCATCTCCTCCCCAACCTGTGCTTAGCCAGTCATGAAATAGCAACA
Organism: Hemicordylus capensis; assembly: GCF_027244095.1. Taxonomy (NCBI): domain Eukaryota; kingdom Metazoa; phylum Chordata; class Lepidosauria; order Squamata; family Cordylidae; genus Hemicordylus; species Hemicordylus capensis. Next base: position 170,311,184 of record NC_069662.1, read on the forward strand.
GCCAACCATGGCAGGGACCCCCTCCCCTCTCTCTTCTGGTGATAAATCCAGGCCTGCTGGTCCTAGACTGTGGTCAGGGGCATGGATTTGGGCCTCCCCACCAAAGCAGCCGGGCAGTTGTGGAAGCACCCTCTGCTTTGTAACTCTGCAGGGGGGGACTTCTGGGGTGGGGGTGGGGGGAGGGTCCCATCTTGGCCCACAGAAGCATCTTTGGAAGGTGGCAAGGTGGGTGGAGCCAGGGAGTTGGAGGGGCGACCCCAACACAGCAGGCTTATAGATGATTGTGAGAGGTCCAGCCCAGATTTCCTGGCTTGGGAGTAACAAGAGCACTAGCAAGATGATCACTTTACATATTGCAGATTAAAACGGAGGTTATTATTCTGAGCTGTTCCCTGTGAATCAGGGTTGAGTCCTGACAACATTACAGTAACCCATCTGTGTTCATCGGCTAAGTCAAGAAATGTACAGTTAAGATGATGATTTGCTAGTAACTTTATTTGTGACATGAAACCAAGGAGGAGAACTAAGCACTGTCCATTAGTTTATTAGATGATCCACGTGTCAGTCCCTTGCCAGCCGAGAACAAGAGATCTAGTTGGATTTACTCACTCCTCAACTGCTATTCAGGACCAAGAAAAGCAGCACCGCTGGGGAAATGATGCCGACAGTAATAAAGGAGTAAAAGACCAGCAGCAGCACATGCAAAGATCACAAGGGCTTTTCTGTAGGATAGGAAGCCTCCCTCTGCCCTCTGCCTGGCCCTTCTGTTTGCTGCCAGGTAAGATCTGATCGTTGCATTTGTTAAGTTGGGCTTCGAGTACAGCTCATTGATGTAATGACTTCCTCCATTATCCCAAACCATTCCCTGGATCATGGCCATCAGCTCAGAGACCTGCTTCTCCCGTTCTGCTCCGACCGCCCTGTTATTGAAGGCACAGAATCGGTCCCCACACTTCCGAATCAGCTCCCTCAGAGCCTGGTTATCCGAGCTCTTAACGTAATCCTGCAGGGCCCAATCCCCCAGATCTTCCTTCCGGGTGAACAAGACGATCATGTGCCTGGTGGCCTCCAGCCCAAACACATCCTGCACTTGCTTTGCGGCTTCCTCGTCTTCGGCGGTGAAACGACCCACCTGGGTCACAAGCAGCAGAGCGTGAGGGCCAGGCCTGGAGAGCGCAACACAGCGCATGACCTCACTGCAGGAGTCCTCACGGCAGGATTCTGGATCAAAGATGTCTGCCGTGTCAACCACTGACACATCCCGGCCGTTCCAGCTCCCACACCCTCTCTGGCAGGTCAGAGTGGTTGCCTTCACCCCAAGCAGGGACTGGAACTCCTTCCGGCCGAGGATGGTGTTTCCGGTGGCACTTTTCCCACCTCCACTCTTTCCAACCAGGATGACCCTCAGTTCCGATTCTCTGCCCTTTCCTGTGGGTTTGTAAGAATACGTTAAGAGAAGAAGCAGGATGGGGCTCTCCAGCACAGTGCAGTGGTTAGAGTGTTGGCTAGGACCAGGAATACCTGAGTTCGAATCCCCCATTCAACCATGAAACTCACTGGGTGACTGGGCCAGTCATGTATCTCTCAGCCTAACCTACCTCACAGGGTTGTTGTGAGAATAACAATAAGCATGTACACTGCTCTGAGCTCCTTGGAGGAAGAGCGAGATATAAATGTAAAAAACAAATAAATCTGGCTGTCAACAGATAAGGAATCTTTTGACACCCACTGGAAAGAATACATGGCATCAAAGCAGGAAGTTGAGCCATCCGGCACTTGAACGGTTTGTGGCTGAGGGCCAAGCAATGCACCCAGATTCAGTGAGCAGGGGACAGGGAGCTTTCTTCTCCAGAAGCAGCTCTCCACACGCCGTCCCTCCCCCTCCCAGCTGGCCTGAGCTTCAGAGCCCTGGCAGGGCCAGCTCTGAGGCCCTGGGCAAGGGGCTCTGCCGTGGTGCCCCCACCACCCCCACCACATAACAGGGGTGTACCTTGGTTTCCTAGGAAGCAGCAGCAGCAAGAGCACCCTTGCCCCTCTCAGTGGAATCTCCCCTTCCCCACAAGGCTCTGGGGTCAGGCCCTGCAGAGGACACCCAAACTGTGCCCTCCCCAGCTGTGGAGGCATTGAGAGGAGGAGCAACATTGCTATCCTCACTGCTGCCGCTTCCCGCAATCCAGTGACAACAGTGGCAACACAGCAGCAGCAGGAGGGACGATGTGCCGCTCACTGCCTCTCTTCTGAATCTCCCCTCTCATTTGAATCCGACATCCATTTTTAATTTAAACAATTAAAAACCATGTTAAGATCACTGAAGGCCCCACTATAAAGATGTGTATTGTAGAACTGGAAAAGGTGCAGAAGAGGGCAACCAAGATGATCAGGGGCCTGGAGCACCTTCCTTATGAGGCTAGACTACAGTATCTGGTGCTCTTTACCTGGAAAAGCGGTGACTAAAGGGAGACATGATCGAAGAAGTGTATAAAATTATGCGTGGAGTGGAGAGGGTAGGCAGAAATTTTTCTCCCTCTCTCACAACACTAGAACTAGGGGTCACCCCATGAAACTGAATGTTAGGAAATTTAGGATTGACAAGCAGAAGTACTTTTTCCACACAGCACACATTTAATCTATGTAATCCCTTGCTATGGGATGTGGTGATGGCCACCAGCTTGGATGGCTTTAAAATGGGCTTAGACAGATTCATGGAGAGGAAATCTATCAATGGCTACTAGTCTGGTGGCTGTGGGTCATCTCCAGCCTCAGAGGCAAGATGCCTCCAAATCCCAGTTGCAGGGGAGCAACAGCAGGAGAGAGGGCATGCACATACCTCTTGCCTGTGGGCTCCTCAGAGGCCTCTGGTGGGCCACTGTGTGAAATAGGAATAGGATGCTGGACTAGATGGGCCTTGTGCCTGATCCAGCAGGGCTGTACTTATGGTATTCAGAAGCATCTTGCCTCTGAGCCTGGAGGTGGCCTATAGCCCTCAGACTGATAGCCATGGATAGATCTGGCCTCCATGAATTTGTCAAAGTCCCTTTTAAAGCTGGGAAAGGTTAGATGCTCAGGATCAGATATTCAGGATAGGTTAGATACTCTGTAGTGAAGCTTTCTATGCGAGTGCTTGAGAACCATCCGTGGCACTGAGGGCTGGCCGGTCTTTTCCAAGAGTTCCCTGCTTTCACAACTGATGTGTCCTGAAAATCACCCCTACGCAGAGGCGTATCTAGGGGAAATAGCGCCTAAGGCAAGCACTGAAATGGCGCCCCCCTGTCCAAACATCTGAGATCCATCTTTCAGATAACTTTACCATAATATCAGCACAAAAATACAAGTCAAGCTCGTTAATCTTTTAATATTTCAAAAACTATTTAGCAGTGGACATAGCCAGACCCAAAAATGCTGGGAAACTACAAATTTCAGTATGCTGGGGCTCATGAAATACCCAAATACTATGTGGAGGTGTACTTGGAAAACTAAACAGAAGTGCCTGTCTAATTCTCTACTATGCATTGTAGCATCATTGTTACATAAGTTTTAAAAATAAATGGAGAATTTGACTTTTCCCAGATACTCTGAAAATAATTAAAGGATATGCAGGGTCAACTGTGTCACTGCTTGGAATATATTCTAGTATTTCATAAAGACAGTTAAAATGAGAGACTGAGAGCAAGAAACTCCCAGTGGGCCTTAATACTAAGGATTTCACACTGATTCAAAGACAAACTCACCATTAATAGCCACATTATTAAGACATCACATTTAACTCACTTATCACAAGAAGCAAAGTAAGAGCAAATGAATACAATCCTAGCTCATAAGCTTCAGCTCATTATTCACAAGCCCTGATTCTCTGGCAGCCTCCTAAAAGCCGTAGGGGGTCTGCAAAGGTTTTCCCTCCCCCCACTGGCCTCTACGGCCTCACAGGGACCATTTGAGCATGTGTGGTGGCCATTTTTAAAAATAATCTTTTTGTTTAAAAATGGCTGCTGAAAACAAAATGGCCACTGCACATGTTCTAATGACCTCTGCAAGGCCCGGCATGGCCTAGGACCTCACAGAGGGCATTAGAGCATGCACAGTGGCCATTTTGTTTTTGGCGGCCATTTTAAAAAAATAATTTTTAAAAATGGCGCCCCCCCTTCAAGTGGTGCACGGGGCACATGCCCTGCCTGCCCCACCCTAGATACACCTCTACCCCCACTCACCACTGAAGTAAGAAATGAAGGTAGATTTTTCAGTTTTGGTTACTGTCAGCGTCATTCAATGCTTTAAACAAATGTTTTGAAAAGCCCTCATGTCAAGCTCTCATCAGATTGTGATGTTTTGTCTTGTGGCTTACCATACATGATCCTGTTCTCCTCTCTCTGAAATATCTGCCAAAAAAGAAAAAAGAAAAGGTTGTGTGGGTTACAAGCAGTCCTCATTCTGCAACCCCAACAAACACAAAGAGCATGCAGGGGCGTATCTAGGGTGAGGCTGGCAGGGCACATGCCCCGGGCACCACTTGAAAGGGGGTCACCATTTTTTAAAATTAAGAAATTTTTTTAAATGGCCACCAAAAACAAAATGGCCACTGTGCATGCTCAAATGGCCTCTGTGAGGCCCTAGGCCATGCCAGGCATCGCAGAGGCCATTTGAGCATGTGCGGTGGCCATTTTGTTATCAGTGGCTATATATATAGCCACTGCACATGCTCAAATGGTCCCTGCAAAGCCATAGAGGCCAGCGATGGGAGGGGGAACCTTTGCAGACCCACCCCACAGCGTATAGGAAGCCCCCAAAGGGGCTACAGGTATTTTTTAAATTTAATATAATATAAGTCACTGTACTTATACTATCACTTTGGGGGACAGCGAGGGGGAGGGCCAGGTCTCTTGGCCTAGTTATTTGTATAGGGGGGCATTTAATAGTGGAGCTTCTGTTTTAATTTGTCCTGGGTGAGACAATCTTAGAATGTGTCTGGGCTTAACTGGAGATGGGGAGACGGGGGGGCATATCTACTGACTCTGGGGTGGCCATTCTGGTCGTGGTGGGGAACAGAAGGAACATTGGCAGGTCAATGGGCCATTACAGGGGAAGGGGACTTGGAAATCTAATAGCTGTTTCCCCTTCCGGCTGTCCTGCCAGCTCTTTGACCTTGGGGAGCAGTGCCAATCATCCTTGGAACCTCACCTTGCTCCTCTGTAATGCCAGGTCGATCCAGAACAAATCAGAAACCATCCATGATTTGATTCTGGATGAAGGTGCTGACTTGGTATGTATTACAGAGACATGGCTGGGGAGGCTGGGGTCCCAGTGTGGTCCCAGCTTCTTCCTCCAGGCTACTCTGTTGAGGAGCGGGTAAGGGACCATGGGCAGGGAGGTGGAGTGTCTGTGGTCTATAAGAATAGCCTTTCCCTTACCTGGATCCCTGTTAGAGTGTCGGACCATATCAAATGTGTGTAGCAAGGTAATTGAGAGGGTCGTGGCCTCACAGCTCCAGACAGTCTTGGATGAAACTGATTATCTTGACCCATTTAAAACTGGCTTTCGGGCTGGCTATGGAGTGGAGACTGCTTTGGTCAGCCTGATGGATGATCTCCAATTCGCAATTGACAGAGGAAGTGTGACTCTGTTGGCCCTTCTGGACCTCTCAGCGGCTTTCGATACTATTGAACATAGTATCCTTCTGGAGTGTCTGAGGGGGTTGGGAGTTGGAGGCATGGCTTTGCAGTGGTTCCGCTCCTACCTCTCGGGCAGGTTCCAGATGGTGTCCCTTGGAGACTGCTGTTCCTCAAAATCTGAACTTTTGTATGGTGTTCCCCAGGGCTGCATATTGTCTCCAATGTTGTTTAATATCTACATGAAGCCGCTGGGAATGATCATCAGGAGATTTGGTGCAGGGTGCTACCAGTATGCTGATGACACCCAAATCTATTTCTCCATGTCAGCATCATCGGGAGAGGGCATAACCTCATAGGAACTTAGGAAGCTGCCATATACTGAGTCAGACCATTGGTCTATCTAGCTCAGTATTGTCTTCACAGACTGGCAGCGGCGTCTCCAAGGCTGCAGGCAGGAATCTCTCTCAGCCCTATCTTGGAGAAGCCAGGGAGGGAACTTGGAACCTCCTGCTGTTCCCAGAGCAGCTTCATCCCGAGGGGAATATCTTGCAGTGCTCACACATCAAGTCTCCCATTCATATGCAACCAGGGCAGACCCTGCTTAGCTATGGGGACAAGTCATGCTTGCGACCACAAGACCAGCCTTCCTCTCTCTAAATACCAACCTACATGCCTTCCTGGAGTCGGTGATGGGCTGGATGGGGGATAACAAACTGAGACTGAATCCGGCTAAGACAGAGGTACTCATTGTCCGGGGTTGAAACTCAAGAGATGATTTTGATATGCCTGTTCTGGATGGGGTCACACTTCTCCAGAAGGAACAGGTACACAGTCTAGGGGTGCTTCTGGATCCAAGCCTCTCCCTGGTGCCCCAGGTTGAGGCGGTGGCCAGAAGTACCTTCTATCAGCTCTGGCTGATACGCCAGCTGCGTCCGTTTCTTGAGGTGAATGACCTCAAAACAGTGGCACATCTGCTGGTAACCTCCAGACTGGATTACTGTAATGTGCTATTTGTGGGGCTGCCCTTGTACATAGTCCGGAAACTACAGCTGGTCCAGAATGCGGCAGCCAGGCTGGTCTCTGGGTCGTCTAGGAGAGACCATAATACTCCCGTACTGAAGGAGTTGCACTGGCTGCCGATATGTTTCCAGGCAAAATACAAGTTGTTGGTCATAACCTATAAAGCCCTAAACTGTTTGGGCCCTGGGTAATTAAGGGAATGCCTTCTTCTGCATGAACCCCACCACCCACCGAGATCTGCTGGAGAGGTCTGTCTGCAATAGTTTTAATCTAGATTTAATGTGGGCTACCAACATTGAAGTGCTGGAGGCAGTAATGGGCTGGATGAGGGATAACAAACTGAGACTGAGTCCAGATAAGATGGAGGTACTTATTATGCAGGGTCACAACTCAGGAGATGATATTGATCTGCTGGTTCTAGATGGGGTCACACTTCCTCAGAGGGAACACGTACACAGTCTGGGGGTGCTTCTGGATGTGAACTTCTCCCTGGTGTCCCAGGTTGAGGCAGTGGCCAGAGGTGCTTTTTATCAGCTTCTGCTGATACACCAGCTGTGTCCCGTTTCTTGAGATGAATGACCTCAAAACGGTGGTACACATGCTGGTAACCTTGGCTGGATTACTGCAATGTGCTCTATGTGGGGCTTCCTTTGTACATAGTCTGGAAACTGCAGTTGGTCCAGAATGCAGCAGCCAGGTTGGTCTCTGGGTCATCTAGGAGAGATCATATCACTCCTGTGTTGAAAGAATTACACTGGCTGCCAATAAGTACAAAATACAAGGTGCTGGTTTTTACCTATAAAGCCCTAAACAGCTTAGACCCTGGGTATTTAAGAGAACATCATCACCACCATGAGCCCCACTGCCTGTTGAGATCATCTGGAGAGGTTTGCCTGCAGTTCCTGCGGACTCATTTGGTGGCTACTTGGTAACAGGCCTTCTGCGTTGCTGTCCTTGGGCTTTGGAATGCGCTTCCTGTTGAAATAAGTCTCCCCATCTCTGGCAACTTTTTAAAAGGCACTGAAGAGGCATTTATTCACTCAGTCTTTTAATTAGATTTATGGCTTAAATTTTTAATGCTGGTTCTAAATTATTTTAATGTTAATGTTTAAATGATTAATTGTTTAATTGATTTAGTTTTGATTTCAACCATTAATTGCTTTTAATTTGTTTTTATTTGTTCTAACCACCCTGAGCCATTTTTGTCCCGCCCCTCCAGCGCAATCCCGCTCAGGGCGGCTCACATTAAAAGTAATATCAAAAGGAGCCCAATGAAACAAAGCCCCGTGGAGAATGCAAACCCGCCGTCTTCAGGCCTCCGCTCGTCTGAACCACCCCGACGAGGAGCTGTCCTGCTGCTGCAGCCGCCCAAACGTGCAGCTCGGCTCCTCTCGACTGAAGGCCCCGCTCGGCCGCCCCGCCACAGTCAGGCGCGCCACGCAGCCGCCCCGGCATCTCCAGCAGCCCCTCGGGAGTCCGCTCAAAGAGCCTGGGCGGCCGGGCAGGCGAAACTCTCTCTTAGCAAGGACAACAACAAGCCGCAGGCAGCGGCGGGGCTGCTGGCAACCGAGGGCCGCCCCGGGCGTGAGCTGAGAGAGCAGCGGCGGGCCTGGCGGGGCCTGCGACCCACCTGCGTGTCGTCGGGCTGGAGCAGCAGCGCGGCCGCCTTCGGGGCTGCTTCTCGGAGCCGCTTCTCGGAGCCGTGACGAAGGAGCGACGAGTCGAGCAGCTCCGGCAGCGGCGCTTTCGCTTTCGCTTTGCAGGCGGCGGCTCTGCCCGCCGGTGGCCAGCCGGCCAGCAGCCCTTTCCGGGAACCGTTGCGGCGCTTTGCTGGAAGTCAGGCTGGGTGGCTGCCTCTGGCCCCTCTCCCGCAGCCGGCCCCAATGAAGCGCCTCCCGGCGGGGAGCTCAGGCAGCCCCGCCCCAGCAGGCTGGAAAGCGAAAGCAGACGCCCTGCTGGGAGCTTCACACCCGCGGCGGGGCTCCTCGGGCAGGTAGGCTACGCGGGCTGCTTGGGGGCGGCAGTGGCGGTCCTCCTGCTCGGGGGCTCCCGGGTGGTGCTGCGCGGCCGGGGAGAGGCTGTGCTGGTGCCGGCGAAGGGCGGGTGCGCCCGGCGGAGAGGAGAGGGGCCGGCAGAGGGGAGCGCCGCTCGCTGACCCTGCGTCCCATGGGTCGAGCAGTTCCCCCCCTCGGACTTGCCGCCCTCATGTTTGATTTGATTTTAAACAAACGAATATATGTTTGTAAAAATAACTGCGTGTTGCTTGCTTGCACTGAGGATTAACCCCCCCCCCCGCCGCCCCATCAGCGGCCCCTTCTGTCTCGTCCCAGTTGCTTCCAGGCAGGGGTGGGGGCGGGTCTCCACCCCCCAAATGGCCTACCCTGGGGTGGGGGCGGTGATGGCAAACAGAGGTGGTCGATGCCCTTCCTCCGGCCAGAGCACGACTGTCCTCGCCCGCTCTCCGGCTGCAGGCTTCTTAAACTCCTGTAGTTCCTCTTCAACCGTGCATGGAATGACATCAATTTATGCTGTTGTATTTTACTTTATTTTGAAGAATGTGTGCCCCCCATTTCTTGCCACCTATTCAAGGCCGCCAGCTGCAGCAACAAAAATGTGCAATAAAAACCTATACAGAAATAATCAAAATTGCAGTACATCCAAACAAAACCGAATAAATTCTGCAAATAATAATGAGTTAGTAGTACAACAGAAAGATACGCAGCAGCCAGCTTGAAATTAGTCAGAACAGACTCCTATGGACAGCAGCGCAGACTGTGGGCTGGGCAGCCATCAGACCATGGTGGGCCCAATCCACCAGGAATCTTTTCTGCACATGCTCCCTTGAAACTAATAGAAACTGCACAAGAGGATTGGTTATTCGAAAGGGGACTTGTGCATGAGGGATTGTGGGTGGATCGTGCCCCAGAACTGTAGGGAGGTATGTATGTATGTATGTATGTATTACATTTATATCCCACTCTTCCTCCAAGGAGCCCAGAACAGTGTACATGGTTATGTTTGTCCTCACAACAACAACCCTGTGAGGTAGGTTAGATTGAGAGTTATGTGACTGGCCCAGAGTCACCCAGTGAGTTTCATGGCTGAATGGGGATTTGAAGAACTCAGGTTTTCCCAGTCCTAGTCCAACACTCTAACCACTGCACCACACACACATTTTGTGCAAAGCTATCCTGATGTCAGCCCAGCCTCCAGTGAGAATGAAGCCCTGCTGCCTGCTAACTCAGAAGTGTTTCTTTGGAATTCCAGGAGAGAGTAGAGTGCTGACTTTGGTTGAGAGGGAAAGGCACTCTGCACGCCCTCAGAGGCAGCCCTGAGTTGATGAGCTGACCTTTCCCAGATACAAAAGGGTTGAGGGCTGAATGATTGTTTCAATTGCGACTCCCACTTGGGACATGGAAACTTCTCTTTGTTTCTTTGAGCAACATAAACAGCTTTGAGGGCACTTTTGTGAGTGGCGATATATACATACAGTGGTCCCTCTACTTACGAAATTAATCCGTTCCGAATGCACATTTGTAAGTCGAAAAGTTCGTAAGTCGAAAAGCGGTTTCCCATAGGAATGCATTGGGAACGGGTTAATGCGTTCCGGAGCCTAGAAAAAAGACCCAGACCCCCAGTAAGGCTTGCAAACTGCACAGGAACATTTCTTTTCAAGAATAAACAGGCAGTAAACAGGCAGGCAAGTCAAGGAAACCACATGTAAAATTCGTAAGTCGAGGAAACCCCATCTAAAAATTTGTAAGTCGAAAAAACCGCATCTAAAACCGGATCTAAAACTGCCGTTTGTAACTCGAAAAATACTTATGTCGAGTAGTTCGTAAGTCGAGGGACCACTGTATTTTAAATAATAACAAGCTGACCCCCGCACAGAGCATCTGCACGTTTTTTGGGGCTGGCTACCGTTCTCTACCTCTCTCCGGCCGGGCCTCCGCTGCCGGGTCAGGCCCGCCGCCGCCTCTGTCCTCCACCACAGACGCGCCTCAGCCAATCAGGTGCGTCCCTCCGCTCCGCTGCCCAGCCAATCAGTTGCGTTGCCGGGACGCATCCCCACAGAGGCTGAGGCATGTCTACGGGGATTAAATATATAGCTCCTGCATCTATTTTTGTGTGAAGTCACCATGAGAGGATGGCTCCAGTTTCCATATCTGCACAGGTTTGTCTGAATTCCAGAGCCTGTCTGGAATGCCAAGGCATAGCCCTGGAACATGGGACGGAGTGAGTGAAAGCCTCTGAGCATGCACAGAGCAGTTGTGGTACTTGACCCTCTCCACTCCCTGTATCTGGGGTTGTGCGAGAGGATGCGGCCAGAGGGTGTGGATTCCTGAGAGGCTTCAGTTCCCCTGCCGACATTAAAGGAAGGAAGCCTGTCAGCTGCTGTAGCCTGTGAGGCAGAGATCAGCCAGGGAAGTGGGAATTGAGCAGGCTCAGCTGAGATGGGGCTTCCCAGGCTGGCTTTTATAGCTGGATCCAGACCTAGGATCTCCAGAGGGCCTCTGACCATGTACAGAGTGCTTCTTGGCTGCTGGGTGAGGACATTTCACGTAGGTTATCCTCTATGCACGCTCCAGAGGGCAGGACACAATTAAGCAAAGGCTTTAAGAGATGGAACAGGATAGCCCCTCCCAGTTCAGTTTGTGCTGCTGCTGCTTCAGAAAGAAGGTCTTCCTCGCCATGCTTCTAGTTATTGAATAGCTGCTATTCCTTTTTCTGCCTACTATTTCTGAATATTGTTTCTCCCCTGTTCCTCTTATTCCTTCTCCAAAAGAACTCCCCTTTTCTCTGCTAACCCCCCCCCCAACCTTTATTTTGCTTACCACTCTCCTCTACACACCTCTGTGTAGAGAAACCGGTACTGCCTCCACCTTCTACCCTGGTGGAGCAGTTGAAGGACAATAGGGGCAATGGGGATCCGAGAGCATGCCTCCCACTCCATCCTGACCATCCCTGATGACACTGGGAATGGATGCGTTCTGTGCCCGGTGACCTGGCCGCCACAGGGACTGGTGAGTCCAGGGCCATCTGGTCCATTAAACCCAGATCAGCTTAGCCTTATGCAAAATCCAGCAGTTCCCTTCCTCCCAGGGGAAATGCCTGTGGCTTGGCAGGCTTTGTTTATAAGAACATAAGAACAGCCCTGCTGGATCAGGCCCAGGGCAGCCCATCTAGTCCAGGATCCTGTTTCGCACAGTGGCCCACCAGATGCCCCAGTGAAGCCCACAGACAAGAGGTGAGGGCATGCCCTCCCTCCTGCTGTTGCTCCCCTGCAACTGGGACTCAAGAGGCATCCTGCCTTTGAGGCTGGAGGTGGCCCTCTGACTAGTAGCCATTGATAGACTTCTCCTCCATGAAGTTATAGAAGCCCCTCTTAAAGCCATCCAGGTTCTTGGCTGTCACCACATCTCGTGGCAGAGAATTCCACAAGTTGATGATGCGTTGTGTGAAAAAGTACTTCCGTCTGTTTGTTTGTTTATTTACTTATTCATTTAACATTTTTATACCGCCCAAATCTTACGTCTCTGGGCAGTTTACAAGAAGATAATAACAACATTAAAATTCTCCAGTGGAAGCCTGCTGGAGAAGAGGAGAAGAGGAGACCATCTTCCCCAGGGTGTGAGACTGGGGTGCCTGCCTCTTCTCTTCTGCCCTCCCTGGTTGCCATCTGCCTCCCCCCAGGACTGCTTGCGGAGAGGCTTTGCAGGACTGGGGCTGTAGGGGTGACTGGGCAGTTTTCCTGGTTCCAGCTGCTGAGCTTGCTGCTCAGCCTATATAGGAAGACTGCTAGTGGTGGCGGGCCCGCCCCCGGCGGTGTAACCACCAAAGGGCCCCTTTGGGGGAGAAGCAAGGGCAAGGGCTGGACACCTTGACCAACCATTTGTATAGAGGGAGGCATTCAATAGTGGAGCTTCTGTTTAATCAGTTTTAAGTTGTGCTGAGGTTGGGTTGAAGTTGCAATGTGTGTGGGTTTGTCTAGAGATGGGGAGGCAGGGAGTGCTTTCGTTGAATGTGGGGCAGCTATTCTGGTGGTGGTGGGGAATGGAAGAAGAAACGTTGGCAGGTCAGCAGGCTGTTCCTGGGAAAGGGTGGTCAGAAATCTAATAGCTGTCCCCCTTTCTGGCTCTCCTGCCAGCTCTTTGACCTCGGGGAGCACTGCCAACATCCCACATAACCTTACCTTGCTCCTCTGCAATGCCAGGTCGGTCCAGAATAAATCAGAACTCATCCATGATTTGATCATGGATGAAGGGGCCGACCTGATGTGTATTACTGAGACTTGGTTGGGGGAAGCTAGTGGTCCAGTTTGGTCCCAGCTTCTTCCTCCAGGATATTCTGTAGAGGAGCAGGTGAGGGGATGTGGGCGGGGAGGTGGAGTGGATGTGGTCTGTAAGGATAACATCTCCTTTACCAGGGTCCCTGTTAGGGTATCAGACCATATTGAATGTGTGTACTTGAGTTTGGGGACCAGGGATAGATTGGGACTTCTGTTGGTGTACCGATCGCCCCGCTGCTCAGTGGAATCCCTTACTGAGCTCACGGACTTGGTCATGGAAATTGCGTTGGAGTCTCCCAGACTTTTGGTGCTGGGAGACTTCAATGTTCATTTTGGGACCAATTTGTCCGGGGCGGCTCAAGAGTTCATAGCAGCCATGACGACTATGGGCCTATCCCAAGCGGTCTCTGGATCGACGCATATTGCAGGTCACATGCTTGATTTGGTCTTTTATTCTGATCAGGGTGGTGTTCCGTGGGTGGGGACTCCTACGATCTCCCCGTTGTCATGGACGAACCACCATCTGGTTAAGGTTGGACTTACAACAGCTTTCCACTTTCGCAGGGGCGAGGGGCCTATTAGAATGGTCTGCCCGAAGAGGTTACTGGATCCGGTAGGATTCCAAGAAGCCTTGGAGGGATTTAATGTTGGCTCTGCTGGTGATCCTGTTGATGCCCTGGTGGAGAACTGGAACAACTTGCTCACCAGGGTAGTAGACACGATTGCTCCTAAGTGTCCCCTCCGACCTGCTTCAAAATTGGCCCCTTGGTATACGGAAGATCTACGGGGGCTGAAGCGGCAAGGTAGGCGACTGGAGCCCAAGTGGAGAAAAACTTGACTCGAATCCGACAGATGATCTATGCTCAGGTAATACGTGCAGCAAAGAAGCAGTTCTTTTCTGCCCGTATTGCCTCTGCGAGTTCATGTCCGGCGGAATTGTTCAGGGTTGTGAGGGGACTAGTATCTGCTCCCTCTCCCTTGAACCAGAATTTGGAAACATCAGTTACCCGCTGTGGTGTGTTTAATGAATTTTTCGCTGAGATACGATCCTCCCCATCTCTGGCAATTTTCAGAAAACACCTGAAAACACATCTCTTCAACCAGGCTTTCTCAGCTTTTTAAAACTTGTTTTTAAATTGTTGTGATTATTTAATTGTTGTTTTATGATGTTTTTAATTGTTAATCATTGTTGTATGCTTTATAATTTTTGTTTTATTTATTAACTGATTTTAATGGTGTTTTAATGTAAACCACCCTGAGCCTTTTGGAAGGGCAGTATAAATGTTTGTATGTATGTATGTATGTATGTATGTATGTATGTATAAATAAATAAATAAATAAAATTACTTAAAAACAAAAACAAGAAATTTAAAACACTAAAATTTCTTTAATACAATATTATAGAACAACATTAAAAACAATCAAAACAGTATCAGTTAAAAGCCTGGGTGAACAGATGCATCTTTAAAGACTTTTTAAACATTGTCAGAGATTGGGAGGCTCTTATGTCACTAGGGAGTGCATTCCAAAGCCTCGGGGCAGCAGCGGAGAAGGCCCGTCCCTGAGTAGCCACCAGACCAGCTGGTGGCAAATGCAGACGGACCTCTCCTGATGATCTCAATGGGCCGTGGGGTTCATAACAAAGAAGAAGTTCTCTTAAATACCCAGGGCCCAAACTGTTTAGGGCTTTATAGGTTATAACTAACAACTTGTATTTTGCCCAGAAACATATTGGTAGCCCGTGTAACTCCTTCAATACGGGAGTATTATGGTCTCTCCTAGATGACCCAGAGACCAGCCTGGCTGCCGCATTCTGAACCAACTGTAGTTTCCAGACTACATAAAAGGGCAGCCCCACATAGAGCGCATTACAGTAATCCAGCCAAGGTTACCAGCATATGTACCACCGTTTTGAGGTCATTCATCTCAAGAAACGGGACACAGCTGGCATATCAGCAGAAGCTGATAAAAAGCACCTCTGGCCACTGCTTCAACCTGGGACACCAGGGAGAGACTTGGATCCAGAAGCACCCCCAGACTGTGTACCTGTTCCTTCTGGGGAAGTGTGACCCCATCCAGAACAGGTAGATCAAACTCATCTCCAGAGTTCGGCCCTGCACAATGAGTACCTTCGTCTTATCTGGATTCAGTCTCAGTTTGTTATCCATCATCCAGCCCATTACTGACTCCAAACAGGCATTTAGGGTAGGGGTGTGCATTTTGGAATTTTCTTGTTTCGATTTGTATCTGAATCGAAACATCCCCGTTTTGTTCCCAAATTTTCTGAATCCGAATCAGCCCTGTTTTGTTTTGTAGCCAAATTGCTGACAACTCAGTCCAAATCCCCAGATGACCTCTCCCAGCGGCTTCATGTAGATGTTAAACAGCATGGGGGACAAGACCAAACCCTGCGGGACCCCACAGGCCAACGGCCACGGGGCCGAGCAGTAGTCCCCCAGCACCACCTTCTGGACCCTCCCCTCCAGAAAGGACCGGAACCACTGCAACGCAGTGCCTCTGATTCCCATACTCGAGAGGCGGCCCAGAAGGATACCATAGTCAATAGTATCGAACGCCGCCGAGAGGTCCAGCAGAACCAACAGGGACGCACTCCCCCTGTCTAGTTCCCGGCGTAGGGCATCCACTAGAGCAACCAAGGCAGTCTCAGTCCCATACCCGGGGCGGAAGCCAGATTGAAAAGGGTCCAGATAATCCATATCATCCAAGACCCTCTGCAGCTGGGACGCCACCACACGCTCCATTACCTTGCCCAAGAAGGGAAGGTTAGACACAGGTCTATAATTGTCCAGGTTGGAGGGATCAAGGGAGGGCTTTTTTAATAGTGGTCTTACCACCGCCTCCTTAAGGCACGATGGCATCCTGCCCTCCCTTAATGAAGCATTAACGATCACCTCCAGCCATCTGCCTGTCCCCTCCCTGGCAGCTTTTATTAGCCATGAAGGGCAAGGGTCAAGAGTGCACGAAGTCGCACGAACACTGCCCAGGATCTTGTCCACATCCTCAGGCCGCACCAACTGAAAAGAATCCAAAACAACGGGACCAGATGGTACCAGAGGCACGTCTGCTGGAACTGCCAAAACTCTGGAGTCCAGGTCAGCACGGATGCAAGCGACTTTATCTGCAAACCGATCACAAAGAGCCATAGATGACTCCTCCCCCATTGTCCGGGGGGATGTGTGGAGCAAGGTTTTCACCACACGAAACAGCTCTGTCTGCCTGCACTGAGCAGACGCAATTGAGGCGGAGAAAAAACGTTTCTTCGCTGCCCCCACCGCCATGGCGTAGTCCCTAAAATGGGTTCTAGACCGTGTTCGATCGGATTCGTGACGACTCTTCCTCCAGCGTTGCTCCAGCCGTCGTCCGAGTTGCTTCATCGCCCTAAGCTCCGAGGAAAACCAAGGAGCAGAACGGGCTCCACCAAGCCGGAGAGGGCGCTTGGGGGCAACCGTGTCAACAGCCCGGGCCACCTCTCCATTCCAGAGATCAACCAAGGCCTCAACAGGGTCACCAGCTCTGGACACTGGAAACTCCCCGAGGGCCGTCTGAAATCCAAGCGGATCCATAAGCCTACGGGGGCGGACCATCTTAATCGGCCCACCACCCCTGCAGAGGGCAGACGGAGCAGTCAAACTAAACCCCACCAGGTGATGATCTGTCCATGACAAGGGAGTGATCTCAAATTCCTCCACCTCCAGATCATTTATTTCCCGGTTGGCAAAAACCAGATCCAGAGTGTGTCCCGCCACGTGGGTAGGGCCCGATACCAATTGAGACAGGCCCATGGTTGCCATGGAGGCCATGAAATCCTGAGCCGCACCCACTAGGGGGGCCTCGGTGTGGACATTGAAATCCCCCAAAACAATAAGCCTGGGGGAACCCAAAGCCACCTCCGAGACCACCCCCGCCAGCTCAGGTAGGGAGACTGAAGTGCAGCGGGGTGGTCGGTACACCAACAGAATCCCCAGCCTATCTCAGAGGCCCACCCTCAAGGACAAACACTTGAAATTCTGAGATTGCCTGACCGGGCACCTGGAAACGGGGAGGGTCTCTCGAAAGATGACCGCAATGCCTCTTCCCCGGCCCTCGAGGAGAGGCTGCTGCACGATCTGGAAACCTGGAGGACAAAGCTGAGAGAGACCAACCCCGCCCAGCGCATCCAACCAGGTCTCCGTCACACATACCAGGTCAGGTAGTATGAAGTTATGCTCCAGGTTACAATCTGTAAGTGAAACCCAAAATGCTGGGATATCAGACATTTTAAAAGATTCTTCAAGGCAAAACTGAAAGCTGTTAGCATTGGAATGCTGAGATCTTCAGCAAAGTAAAGATAGAAGAAAATAAGCAAGAGCTTTCAATAAGGAAAAAAGCCGTAGATCTGCCAGACTCACGGCTGTGGACTTCTCAGAGATTTATTAGGAAAGTTAAAAGGAATAGAGCAGGTTGTCCGTAATTAGGCGATTAGCCCCTCTTCATTCGGTCTGATGATTGTGGATAGGTCTCTCCAGATGTCCATCAAGGGTTTTCCAGACTTTTTAGCGTCTGAAGACCCCTTAGACTCCCACCTCTAGGAGGAGGACCTAGCCCCGCACACATACCGACCTCCATCTGGCCGATGGAAGGTGATAAGACTAAACGATTGATGAAAACCTTGACAACTGGATTAGTCAGGCGTTTTCCTTCCGGACACCATATTGCTTCCCAATAATTTTTTTTCTGATGCAATACCCAGCCAGCTGTGTGGCCCCCTCCAACCACAGGGTGGGATGGCAACTCACTCTCTTCATTCTTGTGCTCTTTTCCTATTCAGAAAGTTGTCAACAGACTGAGCAATGGCTGGATTCTGCCGACTCTTGACAGAATGCATGGGTAAGCTACCCCTCCCCTCCCCCTCACACCTATCTCAGAGGACCACATGGCAGTGGTGGAGACGGTGTCCTTCTGGACTGCGTGGGCAAGAAGGGACGCATGGCCCAGGAGGCTGGCCTTAGTTGTGGCCATGGCAATGCTGGCTTAAAGCAGCCTCGCTGCACAACTGCACGAATAAGGGGTGGGATCCAGGGCCCCAGGCAGTGGGAGCCAGCTGCAAAGTGGGAGGGATGCTGTCCCCATTTCCAGGGGTGCAGGAGGCAGGGTGAGCAATGGCATGTGTGTGTGGTGGGGTGGGGGGCTTCCTGGAAGTGGGAGCCATGCAGAAGGGAGGCGGGCAGTAGTCAGGCTGGGGGGGTTGGTGGCATCGTCTTCTTGCACGCTGGGCCTGCATGCAGGAAGGCTGTCCTGTGGGGAGAAGAAGCCTCGTGCAGCGGTGCAGGCAGAGGGGGCCGCCTGGAAGGCCATCTGAATCCACACAGGACAGGGTGCACCACTTTGGCCCTCCAGCAGTTCTTGGACTACATCTTCCATCCTCCTCAACGACAGTGGCCAAGGGTCAGGGATGATGGGAGTTGTTGTCTAGCAAAAGTGTTGAATAAAAAGGGCAGGCTCCCTCTCCTGTTGTTGCTCCCCTGCAACTGGTGTTAGTGGCATCATCTTGCCTCTGAGGCTGGAGGTGGCCTGTAGACACATAAGAACACCCCTGCTGGATCAGGCCCAAGGCCTATCTAGTCCAGCATCTGGGACAGTCATCATTCAACAAGGTAGAGGGCTGGATTGGATGGAAAGGCTAGCGTCCTCTACATGCCTGTTTATCAGTAATGGTAAATTACACTTACCTGTAAGTAAGTGTAAGACTGACTTATGTCCCAGTGAGTTTGCCCTTCAAGTAAACATGTATAGGCTCGGACTGCACATCTACTGAGCCTTTGCTAACATGTGTTGTATCTAACTCATTTTTGCTACAGACACGCGTGTTGAGGGTTGGGGTGCCTCAGTGGCGGGGGGCAGTGATCAAAAGCAAAAATGAGTTAGATACAACACATGTTAGCAAAGGCTCAGTAGATGTGCAGTCCGAGCCTATACATGTTTACTTGAAGGGCAAACTCACTGGGACATAAGTCAGTTGATCACTGCCCCTTCAATTGGCCTGTCAGGGAGTACCTGATTGCTCACTGATGCAATTTAGAGATTCCACCTTGCCTCTCAAGACTCACGGTCTCTTTCTCCTCTGTCCGTAGGAAGTTGTTTCCCCTGCTGTAGCTCAGCTAGTGTAGCTGCAGCCACAGAAGAGAGCAGTGGTGGAACCCGAAGTCCTCCAGGTAAGTTACTCAGAGTGGTGGCTTCCTGGGGAGCACATCCTGGTGGCCGTAGGGTGTGGGAGGAAACCCGGAGGCAGGCTCAGCCAGATCCCTGTTGCTCTGGGCAGGAGACTGAACTCCTGGCGGTGCAGCTCCCTGGCTGCATCTCAACATCCCCCCCACCACACCCCTCCCTCTCCCCACACCCTGGTCCTGGCTCTCCCTTGTTGTCCTCCCCACTGCTTGGGGGCAGGGCCCAGCTGCTGCTGCCAGCCTCAAGAACATGCTTTGGGACGGTTATACATGTTTGTATTCCACTTGTACCCTGCCTTTCTGTCCTACCAAAAGGACTATTGGCAAAGTAGTGAAATCAATGTTTGCAAAAACCTCAATTAAAACCATTTAAAAGAAGGAGAGAGACAGAGATGGAGCAGCACAGCCAATAAAACCAAGACATGAAAGCCACCAAAACAGCAGGAGGCAAAAATGTTAGGCATAAAGGCATAGCACGTGGTGGTGGGTGGGCCCATTGGTCTGAAAATGGGGTGGGTGGGTGTAACAGAGGGCTCGCACTTCCCCTTGAGGAGGAGTTTTGCATGCTGGACTTGGGATGCTGGAGTCTGGGATGCTGAACTTGGCATCAGGCTGCAGCGTGGCTGCTGTTATGGCCCCGAAATCAAGCAGCAGCCGTGGCGTCTGCAAGGGGATGCCAAGAATGCCACCGCCCCAATGCTGATGTTAGCCATGCCTCCCTCAGAAGAATAGCCCTGCTGGATTGGACCCAAGACAATCTAGAACAGCATCCTGTTTCACACGTGCATGATTTTATACACCTCGATCATGTCTTCCTGTAGTCGCCTATTTTCCAAACTGAAAAGCCCCAGATGCTGTAGCCTCATAAGGAAGCTGCTCCAGGCCCCTGATCATCTCGGTTGCCCTTTTCTGCACCTTTTCGAGTTCTACAATGTCCTCCTTAAGATAAGGTGACCAGAACTGAACACAGTACTCGAAATGTAGCCACACCATATATTTATTTATTATTAAAACTTTTATACCGCCCTCCCCAAAGGCTCCTTATATATCTGTATAAGGGCATTATAATATTAGCATTTTATTTTCAGTCCCCTTCCTCATGATCCATAGCATGGAACTGGACTTCTTCACAGCTGCCAGGCACTGAGTTGACACTTTCAGAGAGCTGTCCACCATGACTCCAAGATCTCTTTCCTGTTCAGTCACTGTCAGCTCAGACCCCATCAGTGTATACTTGAAGCTGGGTTTTGTTGGCACAATATACATCACTTCACACTTACTTACAGCTCTCCTAATAGGGGGAAGTAAGAAGTGGGGTCCCCCAGGGATCTGTACTGGGAACAGGACTTCTAAATTTATTCATAAATCCTCTAGAAGTTGGAGTGTAAGCAGTGAGGTGGCCAGATTTGCAGATGACACCAAGCTAGGGTAGTGAAATCTAAAACCGATTGTGAGGAGCTCTAAAAAGACCTCTCCAGACTGTGAGAGTGGGCAACAAAATGGCAGCTGTGGATCAATGTTAGCAATGTTAGCTTATTTATTTATTTATTTTGATGTATATACCGCCCTTTGTAAAGGGGCTCAGGGCAGTTTACATTAAAATAAAATAAAAAACATTTAAAAGCAGATTAAAATTAGATATCATTAAAAGCCAGGCTAAAAAGATAGGTCTTTAAGGGTCTCCTGAAGGCCTTGAAGGAAGATTATCCTCTAATATCCATGGGGAGCATGTTCCACAACCTAGGGGTGACAACAGAGAAGGCCCTATCCCAGGTTGCCACCAGATGAACCAGTGGAACCCAAAGACAAATCCCTCCTGATATTGGGGAAAACCCTGCCAATTTCACATATACACTGATGGGGTCTGACCAGGAGAGTGACTGGTTGTCGGTGACTGACCAGGAGAGAGATCTTGCAGTCATGGTAGACAGTTTGTTGAAAGTATTAACACAATATGTAGAAGCTGTGAAAAAGGCCAATTCCATGCTTGGAATCATGAGGAAGGGGGTTGAAAATAATAATGCTACTATCATCATAATGCCCTCATATAAATCTATGGTGTGGCCGCATTTGGAGTGCTGTGCACAATTCTGGTCCCCATACCTCAACAAGGGCATTATAGAACTGGAAATGTTGCAGAAGAGGGCAACCAAGATGATCAGGAGCCTGGAACACCTTTCTTGTGCGGTAAGGCTAAAACACCTGAGGATTTTTAGTTTAGAAAAAAGACACCTGAGGGGTGACCTATAAAATTGTGCATGGTGTGGAGAGAGAGAAATTCCCCCCTCTCACATAGCACTAGTACTAGGGGTCATTCCATGAAACTGATGGCCAGGAAATTTAGGACCAACAAAAGAAAGTACTTTTTCACACAACACATAATTAACCTATGGAATTTTCTGCCATGGGATGTAGTGGTGGCCACCAGCTTGGGTGACTTTAAGCGTGACTTAGGCAAATTCATGGAGGACAGGTCTGTCAGTGGCTACAGATTTTGATGTCTATAGGCTACCTCCTGGATCAGAGACAGGATGCTCCGAATTACCAGTTGCTGGGAAGCAACAATGAGAGAGGGCATGTCTTCATCTCTTGTCTGTGGGCTTCCCAGACAAGGGATCTTGTCTGGCATCTGGTGGGCCCCTGTGGGAAACAGGATGCTGGACTAGATGGGCGTTGGGCTTGATCTAGCAGGACTGTTCCTATGTTCTGATGACATGTAAGTATGTCCTATTGCTTTCCAACAGAGGATACAAAGGACCTCAGCAGTGCTGCATCAGAACTACGGATCATCCTTGTTGGGAAGACAGGGGGAGGGAAAAGTGCCACAGGAAACACCATTCTGGGTAAAGATGAATTTAAGTCCAAGCTTTCACTAAAGCCTGTGACTGAGACTTGTAGGAGAGAAATCCGGGAGAAGAAGTGGAAGGGGAAGCAAGTGGTTGTCATTGACACTCCAGTGATCGTTGACACCATCATTAAAGGTCCGCAGAAGTCTCAGGAGATCCAGAATTGCCACCGTCTGGCCCGGCCAGGCCCCCATGCTCTGGTGTTTGTGATCCAGGTGGGCCGTTTCACAAGGGAAGACAATAAAGCTGTGAAGAGGGTATGGAAGGTCTTTGGCAAGAAGGCTGCAAAGTACACGGTTGTCTTATTCACCCACAAAGAAGACTTGGATGGGAAACTCCTGCAAGACTATATAGAGGAGTCAAACAACAGGGCCCTTCAGGCCTTGCTCAGAAAGTGTGGGGACCGTTACTGTGCTTTCAACAACAGAGCAACGAGAGAGGAACAGGACACCCAGGCTGAAGAGCTGCTCTTGCAAATTGAGAAGATGATGCAGGAGAATCGAGAGAAGCCATATCTCAAGCCGCTTCCCAGGGGGCTGACGGGGAGGACAACAGAAAGGAAACCAGATAAAGAGGACATGGGCAAGGAAGAATTGCCAAAGCATTGTGAGAAGAGGGCAATGGAAAGTAAGGCAGAGGAGGAAGAATTGGGCACAGAAGAATTGCCAAGAGAGGAGGAGACAAATGTTCATGAGGAAAGGAAGATATCAAATGATGAATTCACAGGTAGAATTCTGCTAAGTTTTCTAGGATTATTATTATTTATTTTTTGGCCTGTTACTAAATTCACACAGGGCTATCCCCTTGCGAGACCCACCAAATTGTTTGTCTCCTCACTGTTAGAAGGGAGGGCACAAGGTGTACCCAAACACTACCTCCCCAAACCCCTTGATGCTATATGTGCACATTATGCAAATTAAGCAAATGCACCTTGGCTTGCTTGTATCATCTTCTCCTTCTGTTCCTCATGATTGCAGCCTTTTCAGTACCACCATCCAATCTGACTTTTCTGCCTGCTCACTTCTCTTCAGGCTTAGCCAGATAACGAACCATTGCACACAACCATCTTGGTGTGGTTTGTGATAGGGAAGAGCCCTAACCCTGATTCCTATAGATGACCAGATAACTCACCACCCACATGATAGCTGCTATCAAGAACTGGGATGAAGGAAGATCTTTTGAGTATAATGAGAGACCTCCCACAATGCACTACACTGCCAGCAGTA
Source organism: Hemicordylus capensis (assembly GCF_027244095.1). Taxonomy (NCBI): domain Eukaryota; kingdom Metazoa; phylum Chordata; class Lepidosauria; order Squamata; family Cordylidae; genus Hemicordylus; species Hemicordylus capensis. Next base: position 170,334,392 of record NC_069662.1, read on the forward strand.
GGGAAAATCTCATTATATGGAGCCACTCTTGGGCAAGCCCCATTTGAGCCATTTTAAGGAGGTGATCATAGAGTGTGCTGTGCAGAGCAGCACATTCACAGATCACAGCCCCTCTAGCTGCAGCACTCTCTGACAAACATGGAGGCTGGTGGCAGGGCAAAAACAGGGGAAAGCAGACACTGGATCAAGACCCCAAAGGCTGCAGGGTTAAAAGCAGGGTTACCCAGATTCAGACTACCAAGGTTGGGAGATTTGCCCTGGTTCACATGAGCATTCAGCCCTGGGTTATATGCTTCTAACCCAGGTTTAGATGATTGTGTGAAGAGGCTTCATCAATGTTACTGCAAAAAAAAACAACAACTCAACCATTGCTCCATGATTGCTTCCAAGGGAACTGGAACTCTTTCCCTGGGATATTACTGCTATTGTGGGATAACTTTATATAGCATCCAAGTGTCCGTTTTTATTTTCCAGGAAATTATGTTGATTGCTTCACCTTCCCCGATCCTCCAAACTAACACTTCCATCATGTTCATCGACTGTATTTATGCAAGTGTGACAGGCATCTATTGGAAGGAGCTCATGATGTCACTGAAGGGTGAAATAATGTGGTTTTCCCTGTGCTTGAAAAATGTTTTAAGTGTTTGAAGACTGGTCACTCTCCAGCTGTATTGTTAAATTGTTAAGAGAGCCATCATAACTGACTTGAACCGAGTAGAACAAAGTCAGGGAGGAGAGCTGGTTTTTCAGTAGCCAGCATGAATTATCCCCTTTGCTAAGCAGGTTCTGCCTTGATTTGCCTAGGATGCGTGACTACATGTGAGCACTGTCTGCTGTAGGATATGGGGCCACAGCTCAGTGGCAGAGCCCCTGCTTGCTTGCAGAAGGTCCCAGGTTCGCTCCCTGGCAGCATCTCCAGGTAGGACTGGGACAGACTCTTGCCTCAAACCTTGGAGAGCTGCTGAGAGGCGTAACTAGGGAAAACGGCGCCTAGGGCAAGCACTGAAATTGCGCCCCCCCGCCCCCCCCATACATCTGACTTGCTTGAAATAAATACATATAAATAAATACCCCCCAACATACATCTGACTTGCTTGAAATAAAAACACAGGCAAATCAAAAAGATCATGAATAAGTAGGGGTGAGATTTTTCTTTGTTTAAAAAAAGCCTTCCCAATTTTCTCTTATTTTTAAAACTCTCTCAAAGGAAAGTATAAGTTTAATATGTAAAACAAAATACACATTGAATGAAAAACTGTGATTAACTTTTAAAAAACTATTAAGTATGTAATTAGAAGGATTCCATTACATTAAGATACCAATTTCTTTAAAGCCAGAAATAATACCTACTGAAACTTTAATTATTTAAATGAGAGAAAAAGGCATGTTATCTTCCCTGACAAAGATTAAAATCAATTTAATTGGTTCTCCACTGCCTTGACATGATTCTCGCTGTGAGTCAAGCAACCAAAAAGGGAAATTAATAGTGCAGCTGTTAATCAAGTGATATTTGTGCACTCCATCTTATTAAAGCTACAGGGGCAGAAAGAAAAACTTCCCATTGTTATTTTTTGGACCAATTTGTTCACACTGTATTAAATGGGATTCCCCCCACTTCAAAAATATAGATGCTGTACTTATGTTTTGGAGACAGAACATCTACAATATGCACCAAATGAACAAGGCTGAAAATGTTGTAGACTGTATGTTGCTAATAAAAATCTGCTATAAAGGATAAACCTAGTATTAATCCAGACAGACTGAACATTATTCAAAAATTATATTAATTAGTTCCAAATTAAATTTGCCACACACACCCATGCTAAGGGATGATCCAGAAGTTGTAATTATTAGCAGAGCTGCAGAGGTCTTGTGTACTAGTACTACTAGTTTCCTTTTGCAATCCCACCTCGAGTGGCTCCGAGGTGGGATTGCAAAAGGAAATTCACGCAATGCAAGCCAGGAGAGCGCCACTGGCTCCACTTGCAGGCAGCTACCCTCGGTTTAGGGGTGGGGGGGTGAAGCCTGCTATCTATGCGAAGCGGAGAAGAGCTAAAAGGAGGACGTGGTGGTGGTAATCTTGGGGAAACCGCGGCTGAGGCGGGACTCGGAAGAGGCAGACAAGTCTCTCTCTCCCTCTTCTCTGCTCCCCACCCCATACCCCCCCCTTTTTTCAACTTTAAAATAAAAGGAAAGAAGATCTGCTTGTTCCCCAACCCCCACTCCAATGCCTACGCTAAACGTTTGAAGCTTGATTCAGCCTGTGAGCGACACCCGACACCAGCTCCTCCAGACTCCAAGGAAATCACTGGGTCTGAGAGCTGCAAAGCACTGGGGAGAAAAACTTTTGTCTTGCTCTCGAGGAATCCACACGGCTAGATTCAGAAGCCCACAGCCACAGGACACACAAGGCAAGGGGAATCCTCCTTCCATGGTCAGCCAGCTAACAGAGGGTTCCCAAAACACTGCATTTGGTGGAGTTGGAGGGTGTTATAAAAGCACCCTCCCTTTTGAAATGCGCAACACACATGGGAGAGAGAGATTTGAGCAATGACTTATAACTTACTTTGTTAATGCAGAACAGAACTGAAGAATAAAAGGCAGCCAGAGGGCAGTGTGGTGGGCAAACGGCAGGCAGGCAGAGTCAGAGAGTGTCCCCAGCAGCAGCTGCTCTCTCAACCAAAGCAAGCTGCTCTGCTCCACTCCTCGTGCGTGCAGCAAGCAGGGAGGGAGGAGCTGAGACAACCGGCATGGCGGGCATGTGTTCTCCGGCAGCCAATGGGAGCGCCCGCCCACCGGAGATCTCAGTAATGACCAAAAAAAAATCACAAATTTTTTTTTTTTTGCCAAAGGCAGGGGATCGGCGGGGGCACTTTTTGGCGCCCCCTGCCAAGTGGTGCCCAGGGCACGTGCCCCCCTGCCCCCCATCGTTACGTCCCTGGAGCTGCGGCCAGTCAGTGCAGATGATCTTGAGCCAGATGGACCAAGGATCTGACTCAGTATACTCAGGGGCGTAACGATGGGGGGGGGGCAGGCAGGGCACGTGCCCTGGGCGCCACTTGGCAGGGGGCACCAAAAAGTGCCCCCGCCGATCCCCTGCCTTTGCCTAATTTTTTTTTAAAATTCGCATTTGTTGTTGGTTTTTTTAGTCTGGAAAGAGCAGTCCCCCTCCCCCCCGGTCCCGGCGCGCCCCCCCCCCCCCCATTGCTCAGCTCCGGCCCGGCACTGGGCGCCTCCACGGTGTCTTCGTCACATTCACATAGTCTGACACTGAGTCTCTGACGCAGCACTCCCCGCCCCGCCACCAGTCGTGTATGCATCGGGAGGAGGACACGCCGCGCATGCGTGTCTGGTGTCTGGCCTGGGAGGAGAGCTCGCCGCCTGAACGTGCGTGCACTTTGTCTTCTCTTTAAACAAGTTCGAAAACTGTGTGCTTTCTGATAAAGTGCACCATGTCGGTAGCCACCGGGGGCAGCGAGCCGGGAGCCACTACCGCCGCTGCTACCGGAGGCGGAGGGAACCGGGTCTTTTTCCAGAGCCCTCGCGACGGCTCGTCCTGGGAGGATTCGGTTGCCCCATCAGCAGCGGTGGTGCAAGTCCAGCAGCAGCGGCGCCATCAGCAGGGCAAAGTGATGGTCAAATACAATCGCAAAGAGCTGCGGAAAAGGCTGGTGCTGGAGGAGTGGATCATGGAGCAGCTCGGGCAGCTCTACGGCTGCGAGGTAGTAGCCGCGCAGTAGCCACTGGCCGACTTCTGAAGAGGGGTGGGGAGAGAGTTGGCTTCTTCCAGGCAGCAGCAGGCTCCCTCCGCCTGGGTCCGATTGTACAGTCTGGCCCTTGCCCGAAATACAAGAGAAGCCGCCCGCCTGTCAAGGCACACACCACACCCCTCATGGCACAGTTATCCAGCGAGCGCTGAGCAAATGCAAAACACTCGCAGTTCAGATTTCCGTCTCGCTATTTTAGGCGTCTTCTAGACTAGAGCATAGGCTGAGCTCCTAGCAACCCCAGCTCGCGCTTTCTTTTAATTGTTTTTGGGGGTTTGTCTTGTTCTTCGTAAATGTACTTGCTGCTCTTCGTGTCCTCAATCCTCGGTCTACATAGACCGAATTCTTTAAATAGTGCTCGTCGCTTTAAATTGCTCTTTAAGAATATGAAGAGCTCCTTGGTTGACAACTGTGTGTGAGAGAGAGAGGGAGAGAGACATACACACACACACACACACACACAGACAGAGAAGCCACCTCCAAATGACATTCCCAGTGCTCGGTTTCCCCATTCTTTGCCCCGTTCTCTATTCCCCCACCCCCACCCTTTATTTTCAAAGAAAGAGGAGGGTATCTGTGTATAGGATTTCTACCTAGCCCTGTAAAAACCCTTTAAAAGGCAAGTTGGCACTCCTTAAGATCTTGGCATGTTTTGTGATACAGGGTGGCGGGGGGGGGGACGTTTTTCAGTGTTCATACATGCAGTTTCTTCTCTGTATCATGTGATGCATATTACACTATGGTTCTGCCCACTGCAGCTTAGCTGAAATCGTTCGGCTGCCTACAGAGAAGCTCTGACTTTATGTGAGGGTGATGAATGTTTCATTTGCTGTTTCTTCCTAGGTTCAAAATCTTTACCTTTTGATGCCACATACTGTTGACAATTATAGACATTGTCTGAGCTGATTTATCTGGCTGTAATCTCTCTGTGTGATCACAAATCACAGGTTTAGGTTGCAAATAGACTTAATGGATTTTTAAAATGTGTGGTGAACCTTGGGTTAAGTGGAGTCTCCTTGTTCTGATAATGCATGTACAACTGGAAGAATATAGTAACCTTGGTGTGTTTCTGTTAAGTTTGTCCAGAAACTGGTCTTATGTTACTGGATGCCTCTACAAGGAGGTAGGTTTGGCTGGGAGTGATTACCGGTACATGCATTAAATCCTGATCTTGTCCGTAGCCAATTGACTGCCTGAAGAAAATCACTTCATTATAGAAAATTGCTTCATTATAGAGGGTGTCAATTTCTTGCCCAGAATATCCATCTGGGACTGTGTAAATAAAATATCAGCGACTCAACCGGTGGTAGAAAAATGAGAGTCAAATAGGCGCATTTGCTGATATCCTTTGCCTGCCTGCCTGCCTGCCTGCCTGCCTTCCTTCCTTCCTTCATATTCTTTTTTAAATCTCTACTTCACTTTCCCTCGAGCTCCTACTCCTTCCTTCCTGGGGGTATTTATTTATGTGTATTTATTTCAAGCGGGGGGGGGGGGGGGCGGGGGGAATTTCAGTGCTTGCCCTAGACGCCGTTTTCCCTAGTTACGCCTCTGCAGCTTCCTAGGTTTCTGAAATAAAGGAGCAAACATCATGCAACCCTTTCCTCAGCATATTCAGAACCCACTCCATTTCATGTCATTTCTGGTGGTTATCTTCTCTTTCATTGAAAATGAATGCTAAACAATGCGTCCCTCTGGCTAGTGCTCTAATCCTGAGTGTTAGTATAAACCCCGTCTATTTCACTTTCCTCACTTTCCTAGGGTGTGAAATTGACAGAGGTTGCTGCCAGGCATTTGCTGATTCTTCTGCGGTGTAGCATTTCTGTGGTCTTCTGGGAGGACCCCCCAAAAAGAGGGGGGGATGTGCTGCAGGATAGCCTTGTCCTGAGGGGTGGTGGCATTATGTGGTCTTGTGGGAGGGTCCACCAGAAGGAAAAATATCAACTCCTGGGCTGTGTCTTACTGTGGACTATGTTAAGTGACAACATCAGTAAATATCTGGGTTGCGTTTCTCTCCACAGAGTCTGAGGATGTCAGCAGCTTCCCCATGGAATCAGAATGGTGTATTGTCCTTGTTGGAAAGTCAGGAGGAGGAAGAAGCACCACAGGAAACACCATCCTGGGTGAAGAGAAGTTTGAGTCCAAACTTTCTCCAAAGTCAGTGACCCAGGTTTGCAGGAAAGAGAAACGGGCAGAGGAGTGGGAGGGGAAGCAAGTGGTTGTGGTTGACACTCCAGCCATGTTTGACGCCAACATTAAAGACCCCCAGAAGTCCCAGGAGATCCAGCATTGCCTCCATCTGGCCAGGCCAGGCCCCCACGCTCTGGTGTTTGTGACCCAGGTTGGTCGTTTCACAGAGGAAGACAGCGTGGCCCTGAAGCAGGTGGAGAAGATCTTTGGCCAGGAGGCCACAAAGTACATGGTCATCTTATTCACCCGCAAAGAAGACCTGGATGGGGAACATCTGCAAAACTATATAAAGGAGTCAAAGAACAAGCCCCTTCAGGACTTGGTCAGAAAGTGTGGGGACCGTTGCTGTGCTTTCAACAACAGAGCAACGAGAGAGGAACGGGACAGCCAGGCTGAAGAGCTGCTCTTGCATATTGAGAAGATGATGCAGGAGAATCGAGAGAAGCCATATCTCAAGCTGCTTCCCAGGGGGCTGACGGGGAGGACAACAGAAAGGAAACCAGAGAAAGAGGGCATGGGCAAGGAAGAATTGCCAAAGTATTGTGAGAAGAGGGCAATAGATAGTAAGGCAGAGGAGGAAGAACTGGGCACAGAAGACTTGCCAAGTGATTTGGAGGCAAAGAACAGGCCTCTGCAGGACTTGGTCGGAAAGTGTGGGGACTGTTGCCATGCTTTCAACAACATAGTGACAGGGGAGGAACGGAATGTCCAAGCTGAAGAGCTGCTCTCTCCAATTGAGAAGATGGTACAAGAGAATCGGGAGGAGCCGCGTCTCATGCTACTTCCCAGGGAGATGAAGGGGAGGGTAGCAGAAAGGAAACCAGAGGAAGAGGAAATGGAAAGGGAAGAATTGCCAAGGGATTGTGAGAATCAAGAGGAACTGCATCTTGAGAGCCATGATGCCCCAGCTTCAAAACCCAGGAGTGGCCACTCTGAAGAATAGGGTGCAAGGGGTCCCAGAGGATTTTTTAGGATGCTTTGGTACCATGGCCCATGAGAGAGCCATGGTGTGTCGGCCAAGAGTTCGCTTTAGTGAGTGGCCTGGCTCTTGTGCTGGAGTCCTCATCCCATCCAGCCCCACCTCCCCCATGTTCATATGCTTGATTACTGGTCCCAGAAGCCCTTTCTCCATTCACTCCAACCTTTCACTGCCATGCAACCAGTAATCTGGAGGAGGGTGGAATACAGGGACCTGTTGAGGCTCTCGCAATCCTTGCTTCATCTGTTCTTCAGTGACATGGTTCAGGCCAAGTTGCACAGCCTCAGCCCACAGGGTGTGGTGGACCCCAGCCCCTCCCACTGTGGGTGCCCCATCCCGAAGAGAGCTAATGGTGTGCCGTGATTGGCACCAGAGCTAACTGAAATGCTAATCTGACTGAATGTCTGTTGCTTCTCAGCTAATGAAGAAGAGCTTGCCGCAAAAACCAAGATGTCTTAGTTTTATGTGTTCCTGCAGGATGCATCTGGCTGAGGCTGCTAACTGTGCCAAAACTTCAGGGTTGTGTTTGATGCAATCCAACTCCTCTTCTGAACTCATGGTCTGAATTCATCCAGGGGTGGGATTCTGAACTAACTTGGGCTCTACAGGGACTTGGGAACAATGGTTCAGGTTTTGGTCTAGCTTTTAAAAAAAAAGAAAAAAAAGAATGAGTCTCTCTCTTTTTCACCTGGCAATCTTATGTGTTTAGTAGGTGAATCTGTCATTTACATAAGGAACTTTAAGTATAGGTAACCCTTCCTGGCAAAACACAAAATATTTTGAGAAAACATGGCCTGAAAGCTAATGTAATTTGTACAGCACCCATGAAGCTGAAATAGCATCTGGTTAAGTCCAGGCTTTATGACAGTAAGTGTGAGAGAGGGGAGGATTGTTTGATTTGTGAGAAGGAAGAGGGTTGTTGCCAAATTAAAGGAACAGTGTATAAGATTGTATGTCTGGAATGTGAAGAATCTTACGTTGGGGAGACGCCTGTTAAAACGGTACTAAGAGTGTTTGGCAGACATGCAACATAAAAATCGATTGAAACCCTGGGCAAGGCATATGAAAGAAAAACAAAGGGAGATGAGTTTATTTTGGCTATTGAACTTAATAAGTAAAGCTTAAGATAAGGGGCCATGTATATTGAATAGCTGCAACCAACTATTAATGCTAGGGAAGAAATGAATGAGGTAATGAAATGTATTGGTCTATAAAAGGGTTAACATTTGTTCTGTAGAGTCATCTCCTCCCTCTCCTGTTCTTGGATTGGTTATTTAGCCTCAGTTACTGTATTTAATCTTAAGGGTCATGTTTGTAAGATCTTTGTTTTATTTGTTTTATTTATGCATTAAAAGAGGTCTTAAATCTTGTCTAAATTGTATTTTTCTGACCACTTATTTATTTATGTCTGCTTCTTACTTTTGCCCATAAATTATGTTGAACTTAACGTAAGTAAGTAAAGTGTGCCATCAAAACGATTTGATTCCTGGTGCCCACAGAGCCCTGTGGTTTTCTTTTGGTAGCATACAGGAGGGGTTGACCATTGCCTCCCCCTGCACAGTGTGAGATGATGCTTTTCAGCATCTTCCTATATCGCTGCTGCCTGATATAGTGCCAGTGGGGATTCGAACCGGCAACCTTCTGCTTGTTAGTCAAGCATTTTCCCCACTGCACCACTTAAGGTGACTGAACTTACGTAGCTTGCTAGATTTCTTTAATTCTGAGAACACAGGTTCTGTTACAATACATATGTGTATTATATGTGTAGAATGGGTATTTGTTTAACTCTCATCTAGATTTTGGAGTAAATTACTGCCCCCAGCTGCATAAAGGTGCTTAAGAACAAGCAAGCTGCTCCACTCCCAGCTATGCCCTTGTTGTCATACTCTTACCTGCACTTTGGTACACAAGATATCCACAAGAATGGCCTCATATCAGTTATGATATTTATGTTTTTAGTAGAAATATGACCTAGGGTAGAAAACCACACTAGAAATGAATGTACTCCTTACAGTTGGGGTGGTTTCTATCTCATTCCCACACTAAGCCACTTGTGATGGGAGAGAACACCCTGTTTCTCTTAGGAAACTTCAGTTTTGTTTCCCCTTGCAAACTCAATTGTCCTCAAAAGATGATGGTGTCTAAAAACTAGGCTGAGGCACTGTGTAGTTCTGTGCTCCTGAGTTAGGGCAGATGAAACCAGCCCCTCCCACAATGTCAAACCTAATGTTTGGAACCAGTAAATCATTCCGAAGCATCTGACCTTGCAGAAGCAGAAATAGTAGCCAGGAGAAGATAGTTGAATGGATCACAATGTGTCAGCTTCAGTGAGCCTGGCATCAATGGATCAACCATCCACAGTATGTCTCTGGATTTTCCAGCTTCTCCTAGAGGGATACAGCCCAAAACGGGGGTGGGTGAGCTTGGTCCCAGATGGAGAGAGCAAGATGTAGAGATGGGATGTGTGGCACTGAGCAGACTGCTGAACCTCACTCACCTATCAGTGAAGGTACCGAGATAGTGGGTTACATGACAAGCAGAAATAGCAAAAAGTGGTCTACAACGGGGCCATCACTGGCCCAATGTGCTCATCATACATGAGCACACAAGGATGGTGTGTGAAAAAATCAGAGACACTGTCCGTTCCTCACACCTCATCCTCTGCTTGACTCAGCCAGAAGGGGGAAGCAACATGGGGAGACAGAGTAGTGTGGGGTCCTGATGTGGCATAAGGCCTGGCCAGAGTGACTGGTGCTGGTCAAGCAATGCGAGGAAACTGGGCAAAAGTAGGGGGGCCAGCGGATGTTCATGTAGCAGCCAGTGTGAACAAAGGCGATGAGGTGGGGCTTCTGACACCTGAGAGAGCCCCGGGATAGGAGGAGCTTGGCTTGGGAAACACTGAAAGGAGGGTGAGCAAGGAGGTTCATCAGGAAGGATGGAGGTGGAGGCAGGAAATGAAGTGGGAGGCCTCTGGAGGGATGTGTGAGTGGAATAAAGATATTTAGGGATGTGCAACTCAGTGATGAGATGAACAATGCTGAGGTGAGGTCTGGGTCCTCCAAGAGGAGCTGAGTCTGGTGAAGTGAGTGAAGCAACTCCCTCCCCTGCAATCTGAAACCAAGAACCATCATGAACCTTGAGGGAGGAGTCCAAATACTGCCTGAAGCCCTGGAGAGCCTCTGCCAGTCAGAGTAGACAATGCTGCTCAATGGTCTGACTCAGAGGGCAACAGCTTCTAATGTCCCCAAGGAAGCACCTTGACCGCACAGGACTGAAAGCATAGCTTGGCCTGCTAGTGTGTTTCATACCAACCATGAAGTGCTTCAGGGACTGTGGACAGCACATTTGGGGCCTTCCTGCTTCTGTGCCATAATGCAGCTGAGATAGTTTGAGGACATCACAGGTACTTTAAGGTTCTATGACAAAGCCACATGACAGGAAAGAAGAGTGACTGCCAAGCTGGCAACCATTAGAAGTATCTGGATCTTGTTTGTGCAGCAGATATCATTCCTCTGTATGACTTAACAGTTGATGAGCTGCTGCTAGGCTTCCAAGGTGCTCTCCCTTCTGGCAAAATGTGCCAAGCAAATGAAAGAAGTACTGTTTAAAAATAAGGTGCTGCTGTGATGCAGAAACATCCTACCACTCACAGGCAATGTTTACCATGGAAAGCAAGCTGGAGGACTGCAACAAAGACAGGACTGTAAGTTGCACAGAGGCACTGCAAGCAATACCAAGTTTGTGTGCATTCCATCTCCCTCCTTCTCCTTGTAATAATAAATAAAAATTCCTCCATCTCCTGTTCCATTTGTCTATTAAATTGAGGTTCATTCAGCAGGGATATATTCATATACCACCTAAATGAGGTATTAGAGCAACTTTCCAAATGAACAACCATCTTAACGGGGGCGTTATCTGAGATTGCTATGACATCAATATTACATGCCTGAACTTGGGACACTAAGGAACAAGGTATCAAAAAATAATCCAACCTAAAACAATTTTTATAGACAGGAGAAATAAATAAATATTCCCATTGAGAAGGATTGAGAAGATGCCCTTTGTGTGCTAGATTAAAATCTGACATATAAGCCTTAAGTGTGGTATGGGTTCGAGAGTGTGGTCTAGATGGGGGGGGGCAGTGTTGAGGTCAAGAAGGGGATCAAGAGTCTGATTCAGGTCTCCACCAATAATCAGGTGATCAAAAGTCAAGGTATGTAAATGTGCAAAACAACCGTGTATTAATTCTGGAGAATCTGTATCTGGACCATACAAATTCATTAATGTCACGCGTTGACCACCCATGCTATCAATAAATACAAGGAAATGACCTTATATCCCGTTCAACAATTAATTTAAAGGATTTATGAATTAAAGTGGCCACACCCTTCGCCCTCGTAGAATTGCCACAGACATAGACTTTCCCCACCCATAACCATTGCAAAGGGATTTTTCAACTGGCAAAATATGAGAAAGGCAACCTCAGCAGCCGATTCTCCTAACTTGACCAACACTTTGTGAATTTCTGAAGGCTGGCATAATCGGTGAATATTCCAGCTAACCATAGGAACTGTCATGCTCAATTATTAAAAAGATCACACACACAAAAAAAAGCCCAAACAGCAAAAAACAAATGAATATGTGTAAATGTGAAGAAGTAGGTGAATACAACTTGACAGGTACATAATTATTCGTAAGGACAACATAACGTTATAAACTCCAATTGATCCAACAAGTAAAAAAGCTGAAGAAGAAAAAAGTCAAAGGAACAAACAACCAATCAAAAATAATGTGTACTTCCAGTTCAGTAGCCCCCTGTGAAAGCAATTGAAGTCAGGATAATAATTAACTTTGGTATAGAGGCCTTGAAGGGAAGCGAAAGAAGATAAGAGGCCTCGGCCGATGTTCAAATAGTAAGAGTTAGTCTAAATTTCATTCATTCATTCATTCATTTGATTTTTAGACTGCCCTTACAAAACAGCTCAGGGCAGTTCACAAATATCATAGAACAGTTAAAATCAATCAATGATCGGGAATAAAAATTTTAAAATACAATAAAACAGCTAAAAATAAAACAATTCAAAACCTTATAAAAACCCGATACATTGAAAACCCTTTAAAACAATTTAAAAACCCTGGAAAGCCAGGCCGAACAGGTAGGTCTTTAGGGCTCTACTAAATGCCAATAAAGAATTCAAATTACGGATTTCTGTAATTATTCATTCTCCAACATGGCTCAAAGCAGACAGAAATTGCACAGAGGTTGACGAATCATGAAAGGATCTAAATTTATTCTCATGGCAAATGCAAAACATTGCTGGAAAATGAACATGATGGATCTTTAATTTTCTTTCTCTAGCCATCACGTGAACTTTTTGGAAGGAACACCGTCTGTCAGCAACTTCTTTGGGAAAATATGGGAAGAACATTATTCAAGAGCTTTCCCACAGAAAGTCCTTTCCTTCTCCAGCATGCCTCAAAAGATCCTCTTTAACTGTAGATTTTAAAAACTTTATGATGAATGGACGAGGCTTATCACTGCCACGTGGAGGAATAGGTATATGATAAGCTCTTTCCAACACATACTCCTCTGGCAAAGTGAATATTATGTGGAGAAAATCTTTAATGAAATTAATAGAGTCCATCTTTCCCAGATGTTTTAGAACCCGCAAAATATGCAAATTCTGATGATGAGACTCTAATTCCAGGATACAGACCCTGGCATTCAGGCTCTTATAAAGTAACTAGTAATTTTAAGCCCGTTAAAATAACGGGCGCTAGTACCTGTTGTTGTTGTTCACTTTATTCCTTTCCTCTCTTGTTTGCCCTCTTTTCCTTTTATTTTGTTCTATTTTTGTCTTTCCTTTGTCTTCCTTTTCTCTCTCTCTTCCTCTGTTTTCTTTTCTTCCTGTCTGCTTTCTCCCTCTCCTTCTCTTCCTTCCTTTCTTCCACCTCTTCTAATTCCCATCTTTCTGTTTTCTTGGTCTTATTGTTTTCTCCTACTCTCGCTCCCTGTATTTTGACCCATACTTTTGTATCTGTTTTTCTTTCTCCCATTCCACCCTCTTGTTTTCTACCCTTCCGTCTCCTGCACTCTCTTGTTTCCTTTCCCCTCTCCCTTGGCCCTCTGTCTCTGTTTTCCCCCTCTCCCCTCTGTCCCGCTTTCTTTTGCCCTTCCTTCTCCCTTATTTAGTTTTTTCTTACTTATGAGGCAACTTTTAGAGCATAGTTCTTGTTTTTATATATATTTTTATTTTTTATACTCAGTATTGAACTTAACTTACTCATCTGAATCATGTTTTGGTTTCCCCCCCAACCCTCATAGTATTTCTTTATGCACCACAGTCTTTGTGAAAATTCTTTCTGAGTTTGGTAATAGTCTTCCTTGTTCTGGGCCTTCTAGCACCTTGACCACGACGTTTGTAAAACTTCTGACTCTTGATAATGCCACATATAACTGTCCGTGGCTGAATACTATCTTGGGCAAATAGATCCAAACCTTTTCTTGGGTCTGACCCTGTGACTTACTTATTGTCATTGGAAAAGCCAATTTTATCGGGAACTGTCGCCTTCTCAAGGGAAATGGTAAGTCAGTACAGGATGGTGCCTAATCAATTTGGGGGATGAAGTCCATGTCTCCCTGTGTCGATCCTGTAATCACTTGAGCAATGATGAATTTCCCCCCCCAGGTTTTTTATGATGAGGCGGGTGCCATTGCATAATTCTTTCTTGGTGTCTAGATTTCTCAGGAGCATAATTATTGCACCTACTTTCAGGGTGAGTTAAAGCTTAGGCATTCCTGTTGGTGTTTGGTCATTGAGGAATTCAATAGGGTAGTTTTTTTAATCCTCCTTAGTGGAATCATCTATTGTGTCTGCGCTGAGATATGTGACTTCTTCTCCTTCCAAAATGTTGAACACCTGTTCATTTATGGTGTCAACATTGGAGTTCTTAGGTCAAAGGATGGATCTGTTTTCTATTCTGGGAACATTGTCAACAGGAATGTAGTCTTCGGAAATATCGATATCCCCTGTGCATATTATTCTGGCTGGGATTTCAATGATGTCCTCTGGAAGTCCTTCAATGCGTGGTGTTTCTCCATTGCCAACTTTGATTAGCCACTTGCTGAATTCCGCGTCGATGGATCGGATATTGTTTTGTAGCTTGAGGATTTTGAATGTGGGCCATAGCGTAATATATTTTATGCAGGCTTCAACGATATGTGTCTGGCTACCATGTGGCACCACTGGAAGTGTTTGCTGGAAATTTCCTGCCAGCAAAAATATTTTTCCTCCCATGGGTTTGTTGTTTTCCATAATCTCTCTAATTAGTTTGTCCACTACTGTGAGTGCTAGAGTGGGTGCCATTGTTGAATCGTCCCAAATGATTATCTTTGCTTTTTTTATATTTTTAGCATCTGCAGAATTGAGGCGCATGTTTGATATGAAGTTCTCAAGTATAGGTGCTGGTAGTTTGAACTGGGAGTGGTATGTTCTGCCTCCCTGTAGTAGATTGGATGCTATTTCTGTGGAGGCCACAGGGAGTGCGACTTCATCTTGGCCATGCACTGTACTGAGTAAGGTCTTGTATAAGTAAGTTTTTCCACTGCCTCCTGGCCCATCCAATAAAAAATAGCGGTGGCAAAGCTGATCATTCTGGCTTGCTGTTAATATTTGCTCCATGGCTGTTTTTTGCTCGTCGTTGAAGCTTCTTGCCATTTCTTCAGTTGTGTGTTTTTCATAGGCCTGGTTGTAGGCATCTGTAAGCTGGTCTGTATTTTGCATGGTTCATGTCAATCCAAAGTCTTTTTTTTTTTTTTCCCATGGAGTGTCAGAATGTTGGATATTTCTTGAAGGGCGAGGTCACGGCATCTTGTGCAATATTCATTGTGTCATATATGTTTATGGACATAATCCTCAATGAGGTATTGTTCATATTTTTGAAACAGTTCATGCATGTTTTGCAGGGATGCGAATACGCAGATATAGGCAAGCAGTTCTCTGAGTTGTTTGGGCATGCTGTATTGGACAGCATCTTCTAGTGTACTCTACCACACTTGCTCATCATTAATGAGCCCTCTTGTTTTGGCAGCTTATTGGAAAGTGGGGTAGGCATTACCATTTACGCTCCTGAGAATTTCGAAGGATGTAGCACCTGGTACATGCAGCAGTAGGAGGCGTTGGCAGTAGCGCTCTGGATCCGATGGCAAATTTACAGAATACATTCGCCCGATCACTTTGTCTGCACCAAGTTGTCGTAATTTCCAAGTGCAGTTTGCAGAGTGAAAGACATAATGAAAAGGAATGTCTGAGTATAATATGTTTCTTGCTTTCTCTTCTTGTTGATTTAATTTGAACCAAGCTGTCAAATGAGTTTCGCGAGTTGAAGCTCTATCGGCTGCAGCGCCAATGTCATCTGGGTTGAAAATTACTGCCTGTTCGTTTGGGAGATGATCTGCTAGCCTGTGGACTGCATGGGATTGGTAATGCATTTTAAATCCATTCAGACGCCATGCTGCTTCTGGTGCGCTGACATACCTTGAATCCATGAAGGTTTTTATTTCATCGTGGTTCAAAGTGTCTTGTTTCTGGATCACTACTTTTGTGCAATTGTGGCCCTTGTATACATATTAGAATAGGGTTTTTACGCTCTTAACTGAAGCGCAGACTTCAACGTTGATGTGACAGTTGTATTTCAGGGCTAGTTATGGATTATACGGTACAACCCAGCTGTTATCAATTGTCCTGTTATTTTCCATTGTGCTTTGGCCAGTGTTTCGTCTTCTGTATTTGGGGTAGCCGTTTCTAATTGCAGTAGTTTGTTGCTGGTATTCTTTTGGGAAGTCCTTTGTGCATTTCTCATTTGACATACAGGGTGAATTCCGATTGTGTGTTCTGCATGGTCCATGGATCATATGCTTTGTTATGATTGCATATAGTCGAGGAGTTTTCTCCACGTTCGGGATTTCTGTGGGTAGTATTTTGTCTATGGACGCTTCGGTTTTAGGTTTATAGTTTTCTCTTAGGATGAGCAGTATGTGTGCGTGTGGTAAACCTCTCTTTTGGAATTCTATGACATACACAATGGCTTTAGGTGGCCCAAAAATATGCTTTTTGCAGATGTCATCAATTAGTGATCTTAGTTTTAGGTGGAAGACTCTAGCCAATAAATCAGGTCGTGCAGCAGCAGTTTGGCCATGTTGCAGGTTATCCACAATTTTTTCCCACTTGGGGTTGCATGTAATGGTAATAAAGAGATGTGGTTTTCCATACTTTCTGACAATTGCCATTGCGTCCTGATAGTTTTGGAGCATGTTTCTGAGGCGACCTGCAAATGAGGATGGCAAAGTAAATGTCTTTCCAGGAATTAGGCCTGTTGCATTGGCTTTTTCATTTTAGTGGTCCATTAATCTTGAGTATTTCTCCACTCTCAATTTGGGCTGATTTTTCCAGACAAAAGTGAGCCTGTTGGCTTCTGTTGTGACATATTCATCTACTATGTATTGTTGTGTTAGACGTCCAGCATTTTGGAAGGTGTTAATGTTGTCTCTGATGGAAACCCACAGTACTGCATATGGCTGACTCTTACTCTTGGTGCTCATGGCTGTTTTGCTAAAGCTTTATAGGCTTGTGGTCTGAGTTGTAAAGTTATGTCTATTCCCCAGCTTTGTTCTCCATAGGGGAATAGCAATGGGTACAGCAGTGGCTCGAGATTAGGATCTAGGACACTAATTCTTTCTGTTATTTTATGGTATGTTTTGCCTGCACTTGGTTTGCAGTGTATTAGTAGATCTCTTTCCAGTGGAGGTTCTCCATCCTTATTTTGGAAAATAAACGCTACCTCATTATGCTTTGGTGCATTATAACGTCTTGGGTCATTTTCATGATCTTGGACTATAGTCAAGGTAACTTCCTTAATAGCATCGTTGGCTTCCTCTTGACACTCTCTTTCTACCTGGTGTAGCATTTTGCAGGCTTCAGCAAATGAATTGTTTTCTGCCATAAGTGTACTTAGTTCTTGCATAAGGTGAGGTTTTATTTTTGTGTTGGATTGATTTTTCATTCTTTTTTATGTGGCCTCAGTGGGATTTAAGATGAACAATCAATGTTCAATCTCACATAGAGCATATTTGAAGTTTTTTAAATAATTTTGGTATTGTTTTCTTTTTTTATTGAATTTATGTATACACCACATTTCTTGTGAATATTATTTTTGAGTTTGCTAATAGTTTGCCTTGGTCTGGGTCTTCTAGTACCTTGTCCACAACGTTTGCAAAACTCCTGACTCTTGATAATGCCACATATAACTGTGTGTGGCTGAATACTGTCTCTTGCAAATTAATCTCTATTTTTTCTCGGGTTTGGCCCTGAGATTTATTTAATGTCATGGCATAGGCTAATTTAATTGGTAATTGTCGCCTTTGCAAGGTAAAGGGTACATCAGTGCAGGATGGTGCCAAATCAATACGGGGGATGAAGACCATGTCTCCCTCTGCTGATCCTGTTATCACTTGAGCAATGATGAGGGGTTTTTTCAGGTTCTTTACGATGTGGCGGGTACCATTGTATAATCCTTTCTTGATGTTGAGATTTCTAAGGAGCATATTTATTGCTTGCAGTTTCACGGTGAGATAATGCTTAGGCATGCCTGTTGGTGTTAGCTCATTGAGGAACTTGATTGGATAGTTTTTTGTATCCTTTTCACTGGAGTCATCAATTGTGTCTGTGCTGAGCTATGCAACTTCTTCTCCTTCCAAAATGTTGAGTACCTGTTCATTTATGGCATCAACATCGGAGTTCTTTGGGCGAAGGATAGATCTATTTGCTATTTCGGGCACATTGGCAACAGGAATGTTGTCTCCAAAAATGTATTTGACAATATCCCCTGTGCATATAATTTTGGATGGGTTCTCAATGACGTTTTCTGGAAGACCATCAACGCGCGGTGTCTCACCATTGCCAGATTTGAGTAGCCAGTCGCTGTTTTCTTTGTTGATTGATTGGACAGTGATTTGAAGGTTGAGCACTTGGAATGTGGGCCTAGGCCTATTTTACTTTATGCAGGGTTCTTCCATTCATGTGTGTTTACCGTGTGGCACCACCAGAAGTGTTTACTGGAAATCTCCACCAATCAGGAAAATTTTTCTTCCACAGGTTTGTCGTTATCCATTATTTCTTTCATTAGTTGGTTGAATTTTGAAAGCGCTAATGTGGGGGCCATTGTAGACTCGTTTCAAATGAGTTTTTTTGTTTCTCTCTAATTATCTGCATCTGCAGAATTGAGGCGCATATTTGATATGGAGTTCTCAAGTCTAGGCACTGGTAATTTGAATTTGGAGTGGTATGTTCTGCCTCCCTTTAGTAGATTGGCTGCTATTTCTGTGGAGGCTACAGGGAGTGTGATTTGACCTTGTCCACGAACTGTGCTGAGTAGGGTCATGTGTCTCATGAGATTATTAAAGGATTCTGCACCTGGAACATAGCAATAGCAATAGCAATAGCACTTACATTTATATACTGCTTTATAGCCGGAGCTCTCTAAGCGGTTTACAATGATTTAGCATATTGCCCCCAACATTCTGGGTACTCATTTTACCGACCTCGGAAGGATGGAAGGCTGAGTCAACCTTGAGCCCCTGGTCAGGATCGAACTTGTAACCTTCTGGTTACAGGGCGGCAGTTTTACCACTGCACCACCAGGGGCTCATTGGTGGAGCAATAGGAGGTGTAGACAGTAGTGCTCTGGGTCCAATGGCAAATTTACAGAATACATTAGTCCGATCACTTTGTCTGAACCACGTTGTCGTAATTTCCAAGTGCAATTTGCAGAGACAAAGTCATAGTGAACATTAGGTTTACCATACTTTCTCACAATCACCATTGTGGCTTGATAGTTGTACAGCATGTTTCTGGGGCTCCCTGCAAATGAGGATGGCAAAATATAGATATTTTCCGGAATTAAGCCTGCTCCATTGGCTTCATCATGTAATTGGACCATTAATCCTGAGTATTTTTCTGTTCGCCATTTTAGCTGATTTTGGCGGACGTAATTGAGTGTGTTGGCCTTGGTTTTGACATATCCGTCTACTATATATTGCTGTGTAAGGTGTCCAGCATTTTAGAAGGCGTTATAGTTGTCTCTGATGGAAAGGCGGTAGCCATAATATTAAATTTGGCTTACCCTCACTCTTGGTGCTTGGGACTGTTTTGTTAAGTCTAATAAGGCTTGTGGTTTGAGTTGTAAAGGTATGTAAATTCCCCAGCTTTGTGCCCCATAGGGAAATAGCAAGGGGTTCACCATTTGCTCTAGATTCGGATCAAGGACACTAACTCTCTGTGTTCTTCTCTGGTCTGGATCGCCTGCACTTGGTTTGCAGTGTATTAGAAGATCTCTTTCAAGTGGTGGTTGTTTGTCATTTTTTAGAAAAATAAATGCAGCCACATTCTGTTTTGGTGCATGATACCACCTTGAGGCATTTTTGTGATCTTGGATTATTGTCATGGACAGTTCCTTAATAGCATTGTCTGTTCTGGCGGCATCTTCTCGATACTCTTTTTAAACCTGGTGCAACATTATGCAGGCTTCTGCAAATAGATTGTTCTCGGCCATAAGTGTGCTTAGTGTTTGTATAAGTTGAGGTTTTATTTTTGTGTTGGCTGAATTTTGCTTTATTCCCTTTCCTGCACTCTATTATTTCCTTTCCCCTCTCCCTGGTTCCTCTGTCTCTCCTTTTATTCTCTTCTCGTTGTCCCACTTTCTTTTGTTCTTCCATCTTTCTTATTTATTTTTTCCATCGTTATCAGGTGTTTTCTGTTTAAATAATATGCTTGTTTGGTGTTCTTTTTAAACTCAGTTTCTTTGTTTTGTTTTCCGTCTCTCAACCCTCATAGTATTTCTTCATATCTTTCCCCATTTTTTTGTGTTTGTCTCCCCCTCTGTTTTACGCTTTGTCTCTTTCTCTGTGTCGTTGTTTTTGTCTCCTTTTTTATTCCGCTCTCCCCTCTCCCTTGTCCCTGTGTCTCTGCTTTTGTTCCCTTTTTGTGGTTGTTGTTGTTGTTTGTCCTTCTCTTTTATTATTTTCGTAATCAATTATGTGGCTATTTGTTGATTAAATATTATGTTTTGTTTATTATTTTCTTGGTTCCCCCCCCTCCCCCCTTACAGTATTTCTTTATATACCACATTTTTGGTGAATATTTGTTCTGAGCCTGCTATTAGTCTTCCTTGTTCTGGGCCTTCCAGTACCCTGACCACAACGTCGTTAAAACTTCTCACTCTGGATAATGCTACATATAATTGTCCATGGCTGAATACTGGGTCAGGCAAATAGATTCCGACCTTTTCCAGGGTTTGTCCTTGTGATTTGTTGATTGTCATAGCGAAAGCCAATTTGACTGGGTATTGTCGTCTTCTTAAAGTGAATGGCAAGTCAGTGCAAGATGGTGCTAAATCAATTCTTGGAATGAAGACCATGTCTCCCTGTGCTGATCCTGTAATTACTTGTGCTATGATGATATTCTTTTCAAGGTTTTCCACAATGAGGCGGGTGCCATTGCATAATCCTTTTTTTGTGTTTAGGTTTCTAAGAAGCATTATTATTGCGCCTACTTTCAGGGTGAGTGTATGTTTGGGCATTCCCGTT
Source organism: Hemicordylus capensis (assembly GCF_027244095.1). Taxonomy (NCBI): domain Eukaryota; kingdom Metazoa; phylum Chordata; class Lepidosauria; order Squamata; family Cordylidae; genus Hemicordylus; species Hemicordylus capensis. The sequence goes on from NC_069662.1 coordinate 170,354,967, forward strand.
GGTGTTTGGTCATTTAGGAATTCTGTTGGGTAGTTTTTGGAATCTTCTTCGGTGATGTCATCTATTGAGTCTGAACTGAGATAAATGATTTCTTGGCCCTCCAAAATGTTGAGCACCTGGTCATTGATGGTGTCAACATCACTGTTTTTTGGGCAAAGGATGGATCTGTTTGCTATTTTTCGGACGTTTTGCACTTGAATATTGTCTCCAAAAATCTCTCTCACGATATTCTCTCTGCATATTATGCTTTCTGGGATCTCAATGATATCTTCTGGTAATCCCTCAATGCGTGGTGTCTCTCCATTGCCCACCTTGATTAGCCACTCGCTGAAATCTGGGTCATTGGATCTTATATTGTTTTTGAGTTTGAGGATTGTGAATGTGGGCCACAGAGTATTGAATTTTATGCAGGCCTCAACGATATGTGTTTGACTTCCGTGTGGCACCACTGGTAGTGTTTGTCGGAAATCTCCTCCCAGTAGAAATACTTTACCTCCCATGGGCTTGTTGTTCTCCATGATTTCTTTCATTAGTTTGTCTACAGTTGTTAGTGCTTGATTGGGTGCCATCGTTGACTCATCCCAAATGATTATTTTTGCTTTTTTTAGATTTTTAGCATCTTGAGAATTGAGGCGCATGTTAGACACAGAGTTTTCAAGTATGGGTACTGGCAATTTGAATTGTGAGTGATATGTTCTGCCTCCTTGTAGAAGGTTAGCTGCTATGCCTGTGGAGGCTACAGGGAGTGCGATTTCACCTTGGCCACGCACTGTGCTGAGTATGGTTTTATATAAGTATGTTTTTCCACTGCCTCCTGGCCCGTCCAAGAAAAAGCAGCGGTGGTCTAGCTCATCATTTTGGCTTGCTGCTAAAATTTGTTCTATGGCTGATTTTTGGTCATCATTGAAGGTTCTGGACATCTCTTCTGCTGTTTGTCTTTCATAGGCTTGGTTGTATGTATCTGTCAGGTGCTTTGTATTCTGTATGGTGTATGTCAAGCCGTAGTCTGTGCATTTCTTTCCATGGAGTGTTAAAATATTGGCAATTTCTTGGAGGGCGAGGTCACGGCATACTGTGCACTCGGTATTGTGTTGTAAATGTTTATGGACGTAATCCTCAATGAGGTATTGTTCATATTTTGTAAATAGCTCCTGCATGTTTTGGAGGGATGCAAAGACACAGATATAGGCAAAGAGTTCTCTGATTTGTGTGGGCATGTTGTAATGTGCTGCATCCTCTAGTGTACTTTCCCACACTTGTTCATCATTTATGAGCCCTCTTGTTTTTGCTGCTTCTTGGAAAGTTGGGTATTCATTTCCATCCACGGTTCTGAGGTGTTCATAGGATGTTGCTCCTGGTATATGCAACAGTAAAAGGCGTAGGCAGTAGCGCTCTGGGTCTGATGGCAAGTTCACAGAATACATTCTACCAATCACTTTTTCTGCACCACGCTGGCGTATTTTCCATGTGCTGTTTATGGTGTCAAAGACATAATGTAATGGGATGTCTGCGTATAATATGTTTCTTGCTTTCTGGTCTTGTTGATTTAGTTTGAACCATGCTGTCAATTGTGTTTCACGATTTGTAGCTCTGTCGGTTGCTGTGCCAATGTCTTCGGGGTTGAAAATTACTGATTGTTCGTTTGGGAGATGAACTGCTAGTCTGTGTACTGAATGGGATTGGTAATGCATCTCAAATCCATTTAGACGCCATGCTGCTTCTGGTGCGCTGACATACCTGGAATCCATGTAGGTTTTGATTTCATCATGGTTCAAATTGTCTTGTTCCTGGATCACCACTTTTGCGCAATCGTGGCCCTTGTATATATATTTAAAGAGGTATTTTACACTCTTAACTGATGCGCAGACTTCGACGTTGATGTGGCAGTTGTATTTCAGGGCTAGGAATGGATTGTACGGTACAACCCACCTGTTATCAATTGGTTTTCCTTTTTGCATTGTTGTCTGGCCAGTGTTTCTTCTTCTGTATTTAGGGTAACCGTTTTTGTTTGCGATAGTATGTTCTTGGTATTCTTTTGGGAATTCTTTGATGCATTTTTGGTTGGACATACATGGCGAATATTGGTTGAGAGTTCCACATGGTCCATGTATCATATGCTTTGTAATGATTGCATGAAGTCGTGGGGTTTTTTCAATGTCTGGGATTTCTGCAGATACTATGTTGTCTATGGATGCTTCGGTTTTAGGTTTATAGTTTTCTGCTAGGATGAGTAATAGGTGTGCATGTGGCAAGCCTCTTTTTTGGAACTCTATGACATACACAATGGCTGTGGGTGTTCCAAATATATGCTTCTTGCAGACGTCTTCAATTAGTGATCTGAGTTTGAGGTGAAAGACTCTTGCCACTAAATCTGGTCGTGCTGCAGCTGTTTGGCCATATTCTAGGTTTTCTGTAATTTCATCCCACTTGGGGTTACATGTCATTGTAATGAAGAGATCTGGTTTTCCGTACTTTCTAACAATGGCCATTGCATCCTGATAGTTTTGGAGCATATTTCTTGGGCTTCCTGGAAATGAAGATGGCAAAATAAATGTCTTTCCGGGAATTTGGCCTGTTGCATTGGCTACTTCATTTAAGTGGTCCATCAACCCTGAGTATTTCTCCACTCTCAATTTTGGTTGATTTTGCCGGACAAAATTGAGTCTGTTGGCCTCAGTTTTAACGTAGGCATCTACCATGTATTGCTGCGTTAGGCGTCCAGCATTTAGGAAGGGGTTAAATTCGTCTCTGATGGATAGACGGTAGCCATAGTACTGCATCTGGGTGACTCGTACTCTTGGTGCATGTGGCTGTTTTGTTAAATTTTTTAAGACTTGTGGCCTAAGTTGTAAAGGTATGTCTATCCCCCAGCTTTGTTCTCCACAGGGGAATAGCAGTGGGTACACCATTGGCTCTAGATTTGGATCTAGGACACTAATCCTTTGTGTTTTTCTCTCATCAGGGTTGCCTGCACTTGGCTTGCAATGTATTAGTAGATCTCTTTCCAGTGGTGGTTCTCCTTCGTTATTTTGGAAAATGAACGCTACCTCATTGTGGTTTGGTGCATTATATCGTCTAGGGTCATTTTCACGATCGTGGACTATTGACATGGTCACTTCCTGAATAGCATTGCCAGTCTCATGGGCATTGTCTTGACACTCTTTTTCTACCTGGTGTAGCATTTTGCAGGCTTCAGCAAATGGATTGTTTTCAGCCATAAGTGTACTCAGCGCTTGCATGAGTTGAGGTTTTATTTTAGTGTTGGATTTGTTTAGCATTCTTTTCTCTGTGGCCTCAGTGGGATCCAAGATGTATAACTGTGCAAATTGTCTGTCTTGGCCCTGCTGTGGGTGCAGTGTCCCTGTTCTGTGGCAAATTGAGCCGTGTATCCGGAAGCAGTACGGCCCATGGCCAGGTGGTGGTACAATGTTTGCTCCCATGGAGGCAAATGCTAAGGCACTATTTATCGATCTGACATTCTCCGTAAAGTTTCTGCTGTGTTGATGTTGGCCTGTCATAAGCTGCTGGATGAATGGCATTGTTTTTATGGGGGGTAGATGTACTTTTCCCTTAGAGCAGCAATGTGTGAATTTTTGATCTGTGGGTCTTTCTTCCTTAAAATGCTTTGCAGCACAGAATTCGCATCTTTGGTCCAAACTGCCGCAGTTGTGTGGTTTGATGTTGTTCTGGTTGTGCTCTGTATTGTCATTTAGAATGGATGTTGTGGTGATTGCAGCCTGATATTCCAGATTTTGGGATCTTTTTTTATGGGTTACTTCTTGGCGATGCATTTTTTGTTGTTCAGCAGTCTGACCTCTTCTTCTTGTTCTCTCCTTCTCTGCATGTTGTTTTTGCTGTGTTTGTTGTTCTTCTGGAGTTTGATTTGATTTTTTTTTAATGCGTCTCATTTTTATTTTTTGCTGCTCAATTTGTCTCTGCTCAAATGTTCTCTGTGTTCGTCTTTGGTTTTCTTTTTCTGCTTTTTCCTGTTTTGTTTGTTTCTGGTGGCTAGTTAGCTCTTTCTCCATATGTTTTACTTCTGGTGTCTGCTTTGCTCTGTTTTCTCTACGTCGTTGTGTGTGTCTGTGCTGTTCATTTTCCTTCTGTTCATTTGTTCTTTTTGCGCGTCTGTGTTTCTCGCGTTCTGCTTTTTTCTTGTTCATTAGTATTTGGTAATTCTTTTTATCTTTCTCTATTTGCTGCTTCTCTATGTCTTGTTGGATTTCTCTGTTGGCTGTCATTTTTATGTTCTCTTCTTGTGCTATGGAGGCCATGTTTCTTAGTTTCAATTTTTGTTTTATTTTTCTCTTTGTAAATTGGCCTTTTTATTCTTTATTTATTTTGGCTGAATGTACTGTACAGACTTTTTGTTCTTATTGTTTTGTAACTGTGGTTTATTTCACACTGCTGGTATCAGCAGGAATATTGGTGATTTGATTATTATCTTGTTTCTTCTGCCTGGCTGTGACTTCCCTGTGTGTTAGTGGACCCTGGGCTGAGGATCTTGGCCAAGGCGAAGTCAGTGTTTCACATGTGTTTTTGTTCTTTATAAATTTTCTTGGATTTTGTTTTTTGCCCCCTTTCAGGACAGTGCCTAAGCCAAATATATGTGTATGAATTTGGGTGTGTGGTGAATTAGCTGTTTATTGTGTTGTGGTTCCAATTCCTTGAGCTGCTGTGAGAGGTGTTCTTCACTGGAACCTGGTATGTGGCAGAGCTTGGCCTAAGGCACTAACTTTTAATCCTGCTGGAGATGCAGGTCTGAAGTAAGAGCAGCAAGGATTTTCCTCACTTTTTTGCTTTCACACTCTCCTTATTTCCTGCCTTTTTTCTATCTCTCTCTCTTTTGCTCCTTTGTTTAGATTTTGTTTTTTGCCTCCTTTGAGGGCAGTGTCCAAGTCTAATAAATATGGACTCTCCTTCTTTCCTCTCTCTCTCTTTAATGCTCCTTTGTTTAGATTTTGTTTTTTGTCCCGTTTGAAGGTTTTGTAACTGTGGTTTGAGATGCAGGTCTGAAGTAAGAGCAGCTAGGATTTTCCTCACTTTTTTGCTTTCTCACTCTCCTTATTTCCTGCCTTTTTTCTATCTCTCTCTCTTTGGGTTTTTTTTTTAGATTTTTTATTTTTTTGCCTCCTTTGAGGGCAGTGTCCAAGTCTAATAAATGTGGGCTCTCCTTCTTTCCTGTCTTTCCTCTCTCTCTCTTATGCTCCTTTGTTTAGATTTTGGTTTTTGCCCACTTTGAAGGTTTTGTAACTGTGGTTTATTTCTCACTCCTGGTATCAGCAGGAATATTGGTGATTTGATTATTATCTTGTTTCTTCTGCCTGGCTGTGACTTCCCTGAGTGTTAGTGGGCTCTGGGTTGAGGATTCTGGTCAAGGCGAAGTCAGTGTTTCACGTGTCTTTTTGTTCTTTTTAAATTTTATCAGATTTTGTTTTTTGCCCCCTTTGAGGGCAGTGTCTATAAGTCAAATATATGTGGACTCTCCTTCTTTCCTGTCTCTGTCTTATGCTCCTTTGTTTAGATTTTGGTTTTTGCCCCCTTTGAGGGCAGTGTCTATAAGTCAAATATATGTGGACTCTCCTTCTTTCCTGTCTTTCCTCTCTCTCTCTTATGCTCCTTTGTTTAGATTTTGGTTTTTGCCCCCTTTGAAGGTTTTGTAACTGTGGTTTATTTCACACTGCTGGTATCAGCAGGAATATTGGTGATTTGATTATTATCTTGTTTCTTCTGCCTGGCTGTGACTTCCCTGTGCGTTAGTGGGTTCTGGGTTGAGGATCCTGGCCAAGGCGAAGTCAGTGTTTCACGTGTCTTTTTGTTCTTTTTAAATTTTATCAGATTTTGTTTTTTGCCCCCTTTGAGGGCAGTGTCTATAAGTCAAATATATGTGGACTCTCCTTCTTTCCTGTCTTTTCTCTCTGTTTCTTTTTTTCCCTTTTTCCCCGATTTTGATTTTTGCCTCCTTTGAGGGCAATATATGTGGACTCTCCTTCTTTCCTCTCTCTCTCTTTCACTCCTTTTTTTAGGTTCTATTTCGTGCCCCCTTTGAAGTTTATTTATGTATGACCCTCTGTGGTATTTTCTCCAATTCTCCACTATAGGCAAGGGATGGCACTGTCTCTGCTGTTGTGAGAAGAAAAGGGCTTCCCTGTTGGTTAGCCGGCTGACTCCCCTCAGGGAGTTTTGTGTCCTGCCTTTGTATTTATTTATTTATTTATTTAATCTAGTTAATTATATTTATTTTTTTTAGTCAATGTGGAGGCAATAATATACGACGTTTGCTACTCTCCTTACGCTCTGCTCTAGCGGTGACCGTTAGTCTGTTAGCCTGTCTCGCGCTCCCGTTATTTATGCACCCACTTTTCCCGCCCTTAGCTGGTAAGGGGGGGGGGAGTTTTCCAGGTTTGTGATTGGTTGTCCGCGGAGAGGGAGAGGGAGAGGGAATGGCAGGGGACTTGGAAGTGCTTGTGTGACAGTGGTGGCCATGTTGGCCAAATGGAAGATAGTTTCTCAAATGTTTCCCGCGGCGCCAACTGTCCTCCCGCCCTCCCTGCTGGCCGATTTCTCCTTCGCCGTCCCATTCCCCGCACGAATAAAGGCCGCCGCCCACCGCCCTCCCAGCTGCCTGAATAAAGAATTCCCTATTCCCCCTCTCAAAAAAGCCCAGTCCCCGCCGCAGTCAATTGAAAGGAGAGAGGAACTCGCAAGCAGAGCTCCTCTCTCGGCCAAGCCTCTTCCCGAAGTGCTGCATTGGCTGCAAAGAACGCCTATTGCATTCTTTGTGTCCAAAGCGGCAGTCTGAGCAGTGGCTTTGCCGAGAGAGGAGCTCTTTTCGTGAGCTCCTCTATTTTGCTTGTAAAGGGTCCTTGCTTCGCCCTGGTTCGGGTAAGGAGATCTCGGACAGCTGGGTGGGAGAGGGGGGGCTGGCGGCGACGGCCGCGGCCACAATATTTCGGGCCGTTTAGGCCTTTATTATTCATGTGGGGGGGAGCGGGGAAGGCGAGATTGGCCACCTGGGAGGGCAGGAGGACAGTTGGCCGCGGCAGCAATATTTCGGGCCATTTAGGCCTTTATTCAGGGGGGCGGTGCGAGGAAGGCGGTTGCAGCATTTGGGGCACTGAAAACATGGCCGCCGCCTCGGCCGCACTCTCCGGCTGCCGTTTCTCGGGCTGGCGGCCGCCGCCATCGGGGCCAGTCGCCCCGCCGTGGCCCCCGCCTCCTTGGCCCGCACTCCTTTGGCCTCGGCCGCGGCTCCGCCACCGCCTCGGCCGCACTCTCCGGCTGCTGTTTCTCGTGGCGGCGACTGCCGCCATCGGGGCCAGTCGCCTCGCCGCGGTCCCCGCCTCCTTGGCCCGCACTCCTTTGGCCTCGGCCGCGGCTCCGCCGCCGCCTCGGCCGCACTCTCTGGCTGCTGTTTCTCGTGGCGGCGACTGCCGCCATCGGGGCCAGTCGCCTCGCCGCGGTCCCCGCCTCCTTGGCCCGCACTCCTTTGGCCGAGGCCGCGGCTCCGCCGCCGCCTCGGCCGCACTCTCCGGCCGCCGCTCCGCGCATGCCCAGATTGGGCGAAAAAGACACGGGCGGCACGGACGCACGCCCAAGGCTTTTATGGGTAAGGACAACAGAGGCTTGAAGTGAAGCAATCAAAGCTGTGATACTTTTTAAGATTGGATTTTAAGTCAGCAGCCATAGTTTAAAGAAATCTCTGAACTGAATGTGGAAGTCCCCAAATTAATATTGCTCCAGGACACTCTGCTCCTTCTGTGTGAACCAAGGGAACACTACTGCAACCACCAAAGGAAGAAATACGCACCATTTAGGAAGCTCAAGTTGCTTGAGAAAGAAAATAAGATGTATGAGAATTACACCAGTAGGTGCCATCTACTGAGTAAGTCTACACTGTTGGAAATTCTCTGTGGTGAGAGAATCCCTTTTTCAATATAGCAGAGTGCACAGAGGCACAAACACAGCGGATTTAGTTATGCATGCATGTGTGCTAAGAGTAAAGTAACTTGGAGCCAATTGCTAGTTTCAAATCAATATAAAAGCTATTTATTAAGGAACTCCATTCTAGATAGGAAAGTGAGGAGTTAGGATCTCTAATCTATCTATCTAGCTGGATGCAGATGGATTCACCATCTTCTCTGCACATATGGTGCAGGGCAAGAGACTTGCCATGTTGCAAGATCAACAGCCAGGTAGCAAGAGAGAGAAGGAGGAAGGAAGTCCCTGAGATTAGCAATCTACATTTCAAAGGGATAGCATCAGAGCAGCGGGAAGTGATGACCAAATGTCTTTGACCTTCTAGCCCTCTGACTTACTAGTCTGTCCTCCACTGTCTGAGGCAAAGAGACAGCGCAAAGTCCTTTACTTCCAACACCCCCTCTCGTTGTCTCGTGACTCAGTTCACAATATTCATTTTCTCTCTCAGCTTTTCAAAGCAGGGTCTTGGTAGTGGCTTAGTGAGTATGTCTGCAAGCATTTCATTTGTCGGGCAGTAGATCAGCTTGATTAGTCCATCCTTCTGCAGACTTCTCACTACGTGGTACTTCACATCAATATGTCTGGTACTCCTCTTTACATCTTCTTGTTTGGAGAGTTGAATGCAGCTTTGGTTGTCTTCATACACCGGTATGGGCTGTGGTACCTCTGTACCTAGGTCCTTCAGTAGTTGACACAGCCATTGTATCTCGTGACTGCCCTGTGCAGCTGATACATATTCCGCTTCAGTGGTTGATGATGCTGTTATGTCTTGTTTTCTGCTTGACCAGCTTATCGCTCCATCTCCATAGAAAATTATGTGACCACTGGTGGATTTCCTGTCTGTTATATCTCCACCCCAGTCTGCATCTACATATGCTTCTAGCTTTGATTGACTATTAGCTGACAGCTTGAGCTTAAAGTGTGCAGTACCCTTTAGGTACCTAACAAGTCTTTTCATTGCATTCCAGTCCTTGACTGTTGGTGATGCAGTCTTTCTACAAAGTAAGCCAACTGCTGTGCTAATATCTGGCCTAGTGAGTGTACTAATGTATAAAAGCTTACCCAATGCTTCACGATATCTATGGTTGTCAGATAGTGGCTCAGTTTGATCTTCTTGCTTTATGTAGTTCACTTCCATTGGAGTTGGTGTAGGATTTGCATTTTCCAGTCTGAGCAAGTTTATCAAGTCTTTAATTTTCTGTTCTTGGTTGATCAGGAAACTTCCATCTTTCTCTCTTTGTACTTGAATGCCCAAGTAGTGTGCAATGTTGCCAAGTTGCTTGACTTCCACTTCTTTGTTCAGATGATCCATTATTTCCTTTCTGTCATCTGGATTTTCATAGGCAAAAATCAAATCATCAACATACGCCAAAATGTAAGTCCATTTCCCATCTCTGCATCTCGTGTACAGGCAGGGATCAGCTTCACTTCTTTTGAAGTTTGCTTGAAGCAGCATATCATTCAGTTTTATATTCCATGCTCTGGCAGCTTGTTTTAAACCATAAATGCTCTTTTGCAGTTTGCATACATAGTCCTCTTTGCCTTCCTGTAAGAAACCTGGTGGTTGTTGCATGTAAATGTCCTCTTCTAGTTCACCATGCAAGAATGCAGTTTTCACGTCTAGGTGCTCAACATGCATTCCTTTGCTAGCAGCAATACTTAACAGAGTCCTTACTGTGGTATGTTTAACCACTGGTGCAAAGGTTTCATCATAATCTTCTCCATATTTCTGTGAATATCCTTTTGCTACTAATCTGGCTTTGTAGCGCTGAATCTCACCATCAGCATCATGTTTGAGTTTGAAAACCCATTTGCAGCCAATAAGTTTTCTTCCTTGTGGTAACTTAGTAAGAGTCCAGGTTTTGTTTTTCTGTAGAGCCTCAAGCTCTTCAATTGCAGTTTGTTTCCATTTCTTGGCTTCTGGTTGTGGTAGCTGGGATATTTCCTCCCATGATGAAGGTTCTGGTTGTTCCGCTGTTCTTGCGAGGTAGGACAGTCTCAGAGCTGGAACACCTCTGTTTGAGCGCATTGATCGCCTCACCTCACCCTCTGTGGTCCCTTCTATCACCTCAGGTGCGTCTGGTGGATCGCTGGGGGTCTCTGTGTCGAGTGTGGTTGGATCTGGATCTGCTGTCTCCTCCTCCTCAGTTCCTCTGAGATCAGGAAGCATAATCCAGTCATCAGGGTGCTTGGTCTGGTTGCTTGCTTCGGTGTAGGCCCCCTCTGAAGGTGTAGCTCTTTCATTCTCATCAAAATACACCGCTCTGCTTATGGTTATCCTGTTGGTGTCAGGATCCAGAATTCTGTAGGCTTTGGATTGTGCTGAGTAGCCTACAAAAATCCCTTTTGTGGCCCTAGCCCCTAACTTAGTCCTTTTTTCCTTTGGGATGTATGAGTAAGCCGTGCTTCCAAAGACACGCAGGTGCGTCATGGATGGCTTATGACCATGCCAAAGTTCATATGGTGTTGTTTCAATAGGTTTTGTGTTCATTCTGTTGTGTATGTATGTAGCAGTCATGATGCCTTCTCCCCAGAATTTATGTGGGAGGTGTGCGTCAGCAAGCATGCATCTTACCATGTCCAGTAGAGTTCTGTTCATTCTTTCTGCGATTCCATTTTGGGGCGGGCAGTAAGGCACCGTAGTTTGATGCACGATTCCATGTTCTCTCAAGAACTGCTGTGTAGCTTTGGACATATATTCTCCTCCATTGTCTGTGCGCAGGATCTTTGGCTTCCAGCCAAATTTGCTGCTTGCCATCGCCACATATTGTTTTAATTTCTCCAGCATCTCTGATTTTTCCTTCAGTAAATAAACACACGTGTATCGTGAGAAATCATCTGTTATAGTTAGAAAATATTTATGATTACCTATGGTTGCTGGTAGTGGTCCAGATATGTCGCTGTGGATCAGATCCAAGGGTCCTTTCGTCTTCCTTTCACTCTGCTTTGGGAATGGCTTGTTTACTGCTTTGAACTCGAGACAAGAAACACAGTTAGTTACAGTGTCACATGGTACAAAATCAATGCCATTAGCTAATCCCTGTTCCTTCATGTTCTGAATTGATTCAAAACTTCTGTGTCCTAGTCTTCTGTGCCATAATTGAAAGCAGTTTCCATGCTGACACAACTTGGCTAGGTTCACTACATTAGGCTGGTATGCCTCAGGTCTGGACTGGGCTGGTCTTTCTCTGTCTGTAAATTGCTCTTCCACATGATAAAGACCTTGAAATTCCGAGCCCACAAGGCAAACTTCTCCATTCTGGGTAACAACACATTGTCCATTTTTAATATACAATTCACAGCCTTGTTGCTCTAGCTTGGATATTGAAATCAAAGAGCTTGAGAATTCAGGGATATACAAAACATCTCTCAGAAAAAATGGTTTAACAGATCCATCCAGCAATTTGCAATATAAAATTCCTTCGTCCTTTTTCTTTGCTTTAATTGTAGTATTATTGCCCAAATAAACAGTCTCTTCAGGAATATCAAACAGTTCAGTATAGAAACTTAGATTTTTAGAAATATGGACAGATGACCCAGAATCTAAAATCAGCTTTTCATTATTTTTCATTAAATTAACACTGTAGTTCTTGTTGAAATGTCTGTCTGTATACTTGGAATCTCTATTTTCATTCTCCTTTGTTTGACTGATATTCCCAGACCTCCTGGTCTGATTCTTGGGACAATGCGCCACCCGGTGGCCAAATTCGTTACATAGGAAACACCTGAAGGCTTTGTTTCCAGCTGACCTCATTTCAGCACTGGCGGTCATGTGACCTCTCTCTCTGGGCTGAGTTTCTCTGGTGTAATCGGCTCTCTTTGTATGCAAATGTGAGGTGCCCATGCGGTTCCCTCTTGCAGCATTTCCTCCAGCATTCCCTCCCCATCTCGGGTTACGTCTGGAATGATCAATTGTTGCTTTAAGAGCAAAGCTGCTAGCCAGTTCACTTTCATAGCGTGAGTTTAAAAGGATTCTTCGGTTTGCCTCCGAAGACAATGTTTCTACAGCCTTTTCAAAGTTTAGATTGGTGTGGGTTTCCAATTGCCCAATTATAGTGCTATAGGAAGCAGGCAAGCTCAAGAACAGAGTCTCCAGCTTTTGACTCTCTGTAAATTCCTCTCCTGCTTGTCTAAATTGGAAAAAGAAATCTTCTAAAGTCCCAATAAAAGTAGAGAAACAGTCCCCTTCTTTATATTGGAGGTCTTGCAATTTTCGGAGTAAATTAAACGTGTATGCCCATCCTTTCCTCATATGCATAGAATCTAGCTTGTTTAGCATCTCCTTTGAGATTCCAAGATCACAAATAGCATAAAGGAAAGTTTTACTCACGGAAGCTGCAATCATCGCTTGTGATTTTTGGTCCTTAATTAGCCAGAGTTCCTTCTCCTTTTTCTCAGCATCCGAGGTTCCATCTGGCGGGGGGTCTTCCTCAGTAACTTGGTGAAGTCCCTCTGCTTTCAGTGCAATCCTCAGTCGAGTCTTCCATTCCAAGTAATTATCCGCTTCCAGGATGGTAAGCCTGAGTTTTCCCTCCAGGTATGCAGCCATCGTCACTGGCTCCAAAAGGCAGTTGCTGTAGATTAACAATTCAAAGTGTCCACGCTAGATCTCAATGGATCTCCTGGAACAAACCTAACTCTCTAGTTGCAGCACACGCAGCTCAAAATACTGCTCCCATAACTTGCTGGAGCCCATAACCTGTTGGAAATTCTCTGTGGTGAGAGAATCCCTTTTTCAATATAGCAGAGTGCACAGAGGCACAAACACAGCGGATTTAGTTATGCATGCATGTGTGCTAAGAGTAAAGTAACTTGGAGCCAATTGCTAGTTTCAAATCAATATAAAAGCTATTTATTAAGGAACTCCATTCTAGATAGGAAAGTGAGGATTTAGGATCTCTAATCTATCTATCTAAATGGATGCAGATGGATTCACCATCTTCTCTGCACATATGGTGCAGGGCAAGAGACTTGCCATGTTGCAAGGTCAACAGCCAGGTAGCAAGGGAGAGAAGGAGGAAGGAAGTTGAATCCCCTAAGATTAGCAATCTACATTTCAAAGGGATAGCATCAGAGCAGAGGGAAGTGATGACCAAATGTCTTTGACCTTCTAGCCCTCTGACTTACTAGTCTGTCCTCCACTGTCTGAGGCAAAGAGACAGCGCAAAGTCCTTTACATCCAACATACACTGACCAGCAGACGCTCTCCAGGATTTCAGACGCAGGAGGCTTCCCCAGCCCTACGGGGAGATGCTGCCAGGGATGGAACCTGGGAAGTTCTGCATGCAAAACAGACACTCTACCACTGAGTTATGGCCCTATCCTTAATCAGTGTGCCAGAAGTAGAGCCCTTTCCCAGCTTGGATGTGGTTTGTCTGTCATGGGAACTGCAGTCCAGGGAGGATTTGGTGTGCCTTATAATCTGGACTCTCAGCCCTGCCCACAATGGTAGTTTCCAGAGATCCTTGCCATGGCACTTGCCGCTTAAACAGAGTTGGAAATGATTTAAATGTGCCATGTGGACAGGCTGCTAGAACGAGCAACCCAGTAATCCCAGAAACGGAGACACTGAGGCAATGGCAGATATTTAATTGTTTCAATTAACAACAACAAAAGAGCAGTGTGAAATATTTGGCCCATCTCATGCCTAAAGTTTGCAACAGGTTACAGAATTTAAAAGTGTATTTCATCAGAAAACCAGACTGCATTTAAAAACCCAATCCTAGGTCTTTACAAGCTCAGCCTTGAAAGTCTCTCCAGCTGCAAAAATCACCCCAAAATAGAAGGTTTTGCAATGCTGGTTAAAAATGCCCAAGCTCAAGCTTTGGTTTGCTTCCAGTTGCTGGAGTTTTACAACAGAAGGGAAACCAGACAGGCACATATTGTAGAAGATAATCACCAATGGAAACTAGTAGAGCGTGATGAGATAAAGAGTAATAGATTGTATCATCTGTTATGGCTTAGATACAGATTATATTCCCAGGAATCTTCCACTGAATGAGGAAATCCCCAAATCAGTATTGCTCCAGGACACGCTGCTCCCGCTGTGAACCAAGGGTACATGACTGCAACCCTCAAAGGAACAAATACGCACCATTTAGGAAGCTCAAGTTGCTTGAGAAAGAAAACATGATGTATGGAAATTATACAGGTAGGTGCCGTCTACTGAGTAAGTCTACACTGACCAGCAGACGCTCTCCAGGGTTTCAGACGCAGGAGGCTTCCCCAGCCCTGCGGGGAGACGCTGCCAGGGATGGAAACTGGGACCTACTGCATGCAAAATAGACACTCTGCCACTAAACTAATTCACGTACCAGGATAATGACAATCACAATCACAACAATTCCTCCAATTCCTGCAAGCACTAGTCTCTTTCTATCCCAAACCCAAGCGCCCTCTGCCCTTTTCCTGGCTCTTCTATATTCCGCCAGGTAGAATTTGAGCCTCGTGTTGGTCAGACTGGGCTCCAAGTACAGCTCATTGACGTAGTATCTTCCGCCGTTCTCCCGAACCATTTTCTGGATCATGGTCATCAGCTCAGAGACTTGGCTCTCCCGTTCTGCTCCTTCTGCCCTGTTATTGAAAGCGCAGAAGCGGTTCCCGCATTTCTGAAGCAGCTCCCAGAGAGCTTTGTTATTTGATGAGCTTACGTAGTGCTGCAAGGACTCCTCCCCTAAATCTTCTTTGCGGGTGAACAAGACAATCATGTGCCTGGCGGCCTCCCTCCCAAACACATCCTGGACGTGCTTCGCGGCCGCTTCATCTTCCGCGGTGAAACGACCCACCTGGGTCACTAGCAGCAGAGCATGTGGGCCTGGCCTGGAGAGGTCAATGCAGCGCTTGATCTCCCTGAGGGATTCGTCACTGCAGGATTCGGACTCAAAGATGTCTGCTGTGTCAATCACAGAAACGTCCTGGCCATTCCAGCTCCCACGCCCTCCCTGGCAGGTCAGAGTGGTTGTCTTCACCGCTAGTGTGGACTGAAAGGCCTCCTTCTGGCCGAGGATGGTGTTTCCGGTGGCACTTTTCCCGCCTCCACTCTTTCCAACCAAGATGATCCTCAGTTCCGATTCTCCGTCTTCACCTGCGGAGTACAAAGAAGATGTCAGAGAAGAGCAGAAAAACACAGCCATGGCTCAATGGGTTGCCAGGTAAGTGTCAACGGCTGCCGAATTTCTGATATTCCCTGTCAGATCATACATGGCTGTGATCCAACGCAGCCAGGAGTCAAACTGAGACATTTTGGGATCAGTTCAGGTTCACCAGTGACCACATTTGCCCCCTTTCAGATCCTCTGACTCATTACATGGAAGCAAAAATAGATATTGGTTGAACATGCTGCTGCTGTTCTGCCAATGTGAAGGGAGATCACAGGTGTATGAAATGTCATGATGATGATGTGGTTATATCTCAACCTTATACTAGGTGGGTGACCATACTAGATAGGAAAGTCTATACTTGAAGCCAGAAACTGGAACACACCAGGGAGAAGAGGGAAGGAACTGTCAGAGCACGGTTCATTGTTCCTGAGCTATTACTGGGCAGTAAAAGAGGCAAACCTCAAGTTTAAAGGGAGAAACTTTCTCACTCACACCCCATTTCTCTAGGGTGTCTCTAGTGGAGCTGGGATCAGTCCTGGGAGGCTGCTGCACTCACCTGCCTGGGACCCTACAAGCCAAACCAGCACAGATGGAGCCTGTTAGGCAACTGAGTCCAGACAAGGCAGAGGTTTTCTTGGCTAGGAGAGCCAGTCTGGGGCCAAGTTTGCAGCCTGTTCCGGAGAGGGCTGCACTCTCTCTGGAGGATCAGGCTTGTCATTTGGGTAAAATGGGCTGGGCGCTGCTACAGGGTGGTCAGGCAATGGCCAGGGTGCTTCCGTGCAACTTTGGCTGGTGTGCCAATGGCAGCCTTTCCTGAAGAAAACAGATCCAGCCCCTGCCACCTATGCTCAGAAAAGTGTGTGAGGCAAGCAGCGAGAGAGAGGGAGAGAGAGAGAGAGAGAGAGAGAGAGATCTTTATTTTGGTCATTGACCAGCATATATTTGACTCTGTCTCAGGGTAAGCAGAGATTTTCCAATCAACATTGGCTGACTTAGTGTTGAGAGTCTGCCACTTTTAACACTTCTGTGTTGAGTCCTGGAATTCCATTATCGGGCTGATATTTACGAGGAGTCCACAAACTGAAGATACAATGGAGGAGATGAAAAAGTCACGCGACACTGTGTGGACTTTCACCACCACCTCTTCGTCTTCAGCCTTCTCCCAACATTACTGCTCTTTTGGGAAACAAAAGTTTCAATATAAGCAGTCCGAGCATAGAGACTGCAAAAAAACTTTTTAATACATGCCTAAGCACCAGTACAACCTGTGCAACCATCAACAACAATGTATAAAACTGAGTGGGGTGGTTTCCAGGTCCCTGTGCAGTGTGGCTCCTCTACAGCTTTGGGACTGGAGCATTGCACACCAAGTATACCCCTTCATAGCCCTTCATATCAAGGGCACAGTCAATATTCCGATGGACGCCCTCAGCAGGGACTTTGACTTGATCCAACGTGAGTAGGAGGTCAATCCAGCCCTGCTGGAAAACACCTTTTGCCAATGGAACACCCTTCGAGTAGATCTCTTCGCCACATGATTCAACAAGAAATGCAGGCTGTTCTGCTCCAGGGCAGGAGTGGGCCTAAACTCGAAGGGGGATGCATTTCAGATGCTGTTCACACAGCATCTCCATTCTCTTTCCTCTCCATTTCCCTTCTATCAAAGGTCCTGGCCAAGATTCTTCTGGAATGCACCCATTGCATTCTTCTCACCCCATGGTGGCCATGGCAACCATGGTTTCTGACTTTTCTCAGGCTGCCGTGAGGCATCTACCTACGCCTGTCTCTTTGACAGAACCTTTTGTCTCAGCACGAGGGCCGTGTCCTCCATCCCAACCTCCGTCTGCTGAATCTGTCCACCTGTTATTATTAGATTCCATTCTACTGAACAAGCAGAAATAATCCACACGCAGAAATTACATGCATAAGTGGAGGCATTTATCTGCCCATGCCGAAGCTAAGGGCTTTGATCCTTTCGCTGCTGTTATCTGCCAAATTCTTCTCTACCTCAAGCACTCTGGTCTCTCTAACACATCTCTCAATGTACATCTGGCAGATCATTCTGCAAGACACCTTGGGCTGGATGATCAGTTTTTCCCCATCCAGATTCCAAACTCTTCCTCAAAGGTGTTAACAACCTCTTTCCTCCCAATGAGATCCTGTTGGAGCCTCTCTCTGGTCCTCTCTTCTCTCCCTTCGAACCGCTCCTGTCCGTTAGCATCAGGTCCTTGTCCTTAAAAGTCACCTTTCTTGTTGCCCTATATTTGGCACACCATGTCAGCCAGCTGATAGCGCTTTGTGCTGACTCTCCATACATGAAGTTCTTCGCAGACAAGGTCGTTCTTTGGATGGATCCCCCTTTCACTCCTAAGGTTCCCCCTTTCACTCCTGGGCCAGCAAAAGAATCCCCACGGGCCACATTTGGACCCCAAGGGGCCTTATGTTGTGCAGGCCTGCTCTAGATCAGGGATTCTTAATGATGGGTCCCCAGATGTTATTGGACTTCAACTCCCATAATCCCCAACCAAAGGCCACTGGAGCTGGGGATTATGGGAGCTGAAGTCAGGGGCGTAGCTAGCCCACCGGTGGCCCATGTGCGGCCGTGGCGGGTGCCCCGATAGCCCCGTCCCCTGCGTCTGACATCAGGTGCAGGGGATAGCCACGCCCCCACATCTGATGTCAGACATGGGGGGGCGTGGTCTGGTTCCCGAAAGGAGCCTTGAGGCTCGTTCGGGAGAAGCAGCTTTAAACAAAGGCTGGTGCTGCATTCGCAGCACAGCCCAGGAGCGGCTCTTCCCAGGGAAGAGCCGCTTCTGGGCTGCGTTGCGAATGCAGCACCGGGCGGCCCCATCAGGAGCTAGTTAGGCTGGTGCTGCATTCGCTCCTGGCTAGCGCCAGCCTAACTAGCTCCTGAAGAGGCCGCCCAGCCCCCGCTCGGGAGCTAAACTACTACCCCTGCGTCTGACATCAGACGCAGGGGGTGTGTCTGGGCCGCAAATGGCGGCTCCTGATTGGGCACGGCCCGGGTTTTTTGAACCCGTTCGCCCAATTATAGCCCCGCCCCTGGTTGAAGTCCAATAACATCTGGGGACCCAACATTGAGCATCCCCGCTCTAGACAGTTCACAAATATAAAAACAGATTAAACAAATAAATAAATAAATAACTCATCAAAACAAAATTGAAACCACTTGAAAATAATTTCAGCACTCACCACAGGTCAGGCTAAAATGATATGTTTTTAGGGCTATTATAAAGGCTGCTAAAACTCTTAAGCCTCTACGATACCTAAGGAGTGCCTTCCGGAGCCCGGGAGTAGCTCCTGAGACGGCTGCTCTAACTGCACTCAGACCCTCCTTCGGAACTCAAGGTCTGATTTATTTATTTATTTATTTAACCTATTTTTTTTACTGCCCAAAACGTATGTCTCTGGGCGCTTTACAACAAGATTAAAAAGTAAAACATTAATTAAAAAAAAAAACAAAAAAAAAATTAAAAGCAAGAAATTTAAAACACAACTTAAAATTTTAAAACAATATTCTAAAAACAACATTAAAACAATCAAAACCAAACAAAAAAAATCAAAATGTCTTTGAGGGGTGGGAAAGGGATTTGATCCGGTGCAACAGAGGGGTCCACATAATGGTTCAGATCTGGGTCTAGCTTGAAGAGCAAAAGAAGACTTGATCTGGTTTCTGAATGAGCTCCAGGTTCCCTGCAAGGAAACTCAATGGGCGAGAACCAAGGAGAACCATGCACAGAACTGGCAGTGCTTGTAAAGGGGGGATTTAATGTGACACAGGAGATGTGCGGCTGCATCTCCCACCAGATCTCTCTCCCCTGAAGAGGAGCCGTGGAGGAGGCTGAATTGCGACCCTATGAGTTGTGAAGGGGAAATGTGGGGGCACAATAAGAGGGCCTGAACATTTTCCCCTCTAACAGCAGCTTCTGGGGAGGAGGATCCAAGCCAGGCACATGGCGGAGAGGAGATGCTCAAATCCCTGCTCCCTTGGCACCCTGGCCCTGATCCAAATCAGCGCTTCGGTTGCCTTTAGCCAAAGACCAAGGCATCATCGGGAGAGAGGGTCCTGCATTTCCCACCCCACATTCCCTAGTATGGCCCCAGATGTCAGGGGCAGTTTTCCTTCAGGGAGCCTATGCGCTGGGAATCCTCGCCCGGGTGAGAAGACACTGTGGAGAGAGGGGACTCCCCTGGGAAAGCACCCTGCGGAGCCAAGAAGGAACATTTTGGAGATACATGCCAAGCAGCCAAGCAGCGCTGTCGCCAGAATCAGCGGCTCCGTCTTGCTCCTTACCGTGTCTGTTCTCGTCCATCGCTCCCTGGAATGTCTGCAAGAAAAGCACGTGTTAGATGCAAGCAGCCTTCCGTTTCTCTAGAGACACACAGAGTCGGGCTGTGCATGGAACCGGTTCGAAGAAGCAGTGGTTCCACCGGTTCAAAGGTGGCGGGGGTCTCCCTTTAAGAGCAAGGGGAGGGTGCACTTACCCCTCCCACCACTCTCCCCCTGCTGGCGTCAGTTTTTTAAGAAGCCCATCAGGGAGGTTTCCTGCTGCCCCAACGGGCTTTTAAAAAAACTGACGCTGGTGGGGGAACACTGGCGGGAGGGGTAAGTGCACCCTCCCCCCGCTCTTCAAGGGAGACCCCGGCCGCCTTCGAAGCGCCTCGCCGTGGCTCCGTGCAGATCCCTAACACAGAGCAGAACTTGAGAGATTGGGGGGCGGGGGGTGAGGGCGGGGAGTGTGCCTCAGGCCATCTTGGGAGCTCCTGACTGAAGCCAGATGCCGGCTCTGAATACCAGCCCTTGCTGGCTCTTCCAGAGGGTGTGGGGGGACCTTGGGGTTAGCTTCTCCTTCCCTCCTCTCTCCAGTCAAGGCACGGGGTGGGTGTTAAAAAGGGGAGCAGTGGGGTGTCTGTGTGTGTGTGAGAGAGAGAGAGAGAGACTCAGCTGCACTTTCTGAAAGGTCCAGCCACTTCAACCCAAGCTTGGGGGGTTAGAGCGCTTACCCACGGAGTGCCTGAGGTCGACTGATAGGTCATCATTTCTCTTCCTGTCGCTGCCAGGTGAGGCCCTCCGCGGATCTGTGGCTGCAAACAAGAGCAGTTTTTTCCTCCTTCAGGTGAGGGTGATGATGATAGCTGCTCCCTCCCTGCCTAAAGGCCTTAAGGGCAGTCAGCACCTTACAGCAGCAGGTATACAGCCCGGTTCGGATCGGCGAGGGGAACGCGTGGGTGGGTGCCCGGAAGGGGCCTGGACGCTGCCGGGCCCGCCACACACAGCCCCAGGCGGGGCAGGCACACGCACGAGGACCATCTCGGGCAGCTCTGAAGCCAGCCTGAGCGCCTGCAGACAGTGCCCCGGCCCAGGCGCTCCAGGCCTTGCTCTTGGGGAGGGCGACGGGTCCTGTGTCCTTTGCGCGCGTCTGAAGGCAGGACACCAGACAAGTCCCCTGGGTAGCGAAGAGGTGGCAGTTCTCAAACAGCTCTGCACCTGCGGAACTCCCTGCCCCAGGAGACTCGCAAGAACGGAGGCTTTTCTTCTACGAAGCAGTAGCACCCCTTCATCTGGAGGGAGGCAAGCAGGCGGGGATCCTCTCCCTCCTTGGCTTTGGTCTCTGGCTCGCGGTGGGTGGGGGCGCGACTGCCAGTTCCAGGAAGCGCAGCAGCCCTCCCCGCCTGCCTCCCCGGCGCTGTTCTCCAGCAGCCCGGCCAGGACCCCGAGGGCGCTTCCCAGGCCCCCGCCTCCTCCCCTCGCAGCCTCGCCTTGCCACCCGCGGGCCTTACCTGCCGGGCGGAGAGCGAGCGCCCCGAGAGCCAGCTGCCTGCAGGGACGGAGCGCGCTGCTGGGCAGACTCCGGGAGGGCAGCCTGGCAGCAGCAGCAGCAGGAGGAGGAGGAGGAGAGGCGGCGCCCCGGGAGCTGCCCCCGCCGAGGGAAGCGGCGAAAGCGAAGCGCCGCCCAGTGAGTCCGCGCTGCGCTGCTGGCGGCTCGGTCGGTGGGAGCCGGAGCCGGAGCCGGAGCCGGAGCCGCGCTCGCACCGCTGGGCTTCCTGGTCCTCGGAGAGGAGGGCCCGTCCTGACGCGGCGGCGGCGGCGGCACCCCAAGCAAGGTCACCGCCTGGCGGAGAGCAGAGAGAGAGAGAGAGGAGCGCGGGCGGGAGCTGCAGCTGCCGCCGTCGCGGGAGAAGAGGAAGGCTGAAGGCGCCTGCCTGCCTGCTGGGAGGAGAAGCCCCGCTGCTGCTGCTGCTGCTGCTGCTGCACCTCGGGGGGGAACCGAGTAACGGGTACAGACGCGCGCCCTGCACGGCCCCAACCCTCCGCACCTCGAAGGAAGCCCCTTTGAAGGCGCGCGTCTCCTCCGTCCGCTCGGGGTCAGGTGGGCGGGGGGGGGGCTGCTGCTGGGCGGCGGAGGAGCGTCCCCGCGCCGCGTCACCGAGGGGGTCGCCGCAGACTAGGCGAGCCTCCCAAGGCCCCGACGGTCCCCTGCACCGGCACAGGGCCAATGGCCGAGGGCGGGGGAGCCCAGCCAGCCGGCCGGGGAGTGGCGGCGCCCGCTTCCCTGTGGATCGTGCCACTGTCTGAGTGGGCGAGAGGAGGAGGAGGAGGGCGCCTTTCTCTCCCCCCCCCCCAAGGCTGGGTGGTGAGTGAGCGCTCCCTTCCCCGCCGTCATTTGCATGTGTTTATAACAGGGTTGGTTGGTTGGTTTGTGTTTCCCATGTTTGGGAATGTCCTGAACCTGAAAAATCTGTAATGCCTTAGGTGGGAATCAATTCTGCATTTGGATGAAGTTTTGGTTGGTCCAAATCCATTGGATAACAATGCTTTTGAAAGATTTGGGGACATGTTTTTGCACACGCGTGCCCTTTATACATATACATGCTCATTTCCTAGTGAAACATTGTCTGATGCATAACTTCTTTTCCTTTTCTTATTCAAGGAAAAGCCAGAACATGGATTGGTTGAGGAGCTGGGGACCATATCTTGGTAAGATCTTCCTTGGCAGTTCCAGAAGGCCATTTGAGAACAGTGGGGGAGGGTCACAGGGTCCTGTGATGGCCATTGTGGGACAAGTGGAGACTCTAGATCAGGCCTGCTCAACGTAGGCCTCCCAGCTGTTTTTGGACTACAACTCCTATAATCCCCAGCCACAGTGGCCAATAGCCAGGGAGTTGTAGGCCAACATCTGCAGGAGGCCCAAAATTGAGCAGCCCTGTGCTAGATAGAGCTATGCTTGCTTGAGCGGAGAGCCCTCACGACGCTGAGTCGCCCCAATTTACATGCAGTTCTAGAGCTCCAAGGACTCAAGCAGCCCTTCGATCCATCCCTTGCTTCCAAGCAGGACCATCCTGCTCCAACCCACCCGCCCCAAAGCCAAGAAAAAGGCTGCAGAAAGCCAAGAGGAGACCTGCAGAGCAAATCACTCCAGAAAACTCAAGCCAGCGAGCCAAGCCACACACTGCCAGGGAAGGCGGGCTGCTGCCCACCCCATCGAGGGGCAAAACGACCCTAAACAGGGCAGGCAGCCTGACCTTGACTACCCTTCTTCTGCATCTGTCATCTCAAGGGAAATGTCACAGGATTATTTGGGGGGGGGGTTAGTGAGATTGCTCCAAACTGATACCTCCATTAATTCAAATCTGCCCTATTTCTTTTTTCCTATTTGTTTTAATAAGCAACAAACTTTAAAATTAAGCAACAGACAATAAGCACTTTTGTTCCATGCGGTAATTACAATAGATCAGCCAGTTTACAACATTGTCATCCATTTCATATCTGGACGTTGGGATACATGGCAAAGTGGCCAGATTTGCAGCTGACACTGAACTATTTAGGATTGTGAAATCCAAAACACTTGTGAGGAGCTCCAAAAGGATCTCTCCAAACTGGGGGAGTGGGCGACAAAATGGCGAATGAGGTTCAATGGAAGCAAATGTAAAATGATGCATACTGGGGCAAAAAAACCCCAGCTTCACGTATACACTGATGGGGTCTGAGCTATTGGTGACTTACCAGGAGAGGGATCTTGGGGGTCGTGGTGGACACACTCGTTGAAAGTGTCAACTCGGTGTGTGGCATCTGTGGAAAAGGACAGTTCCATGCTAGGGATCATTAGGAAGGGGATTGAAAATAGAAATGTGACTATTATAATGCCCTTATACAAATCCAGGGTGCGGCCACATTTGGAGTACTGCATGTAGTTCTGGTCACTGTATCTTAAGAAGGACATTGTAGAACTGGAGAAGGTGCAGAAGGGGGCAACCGAGATGATCAGCGGCCCAGATCACCTTCGTTTTGAAACAAGGCTATAGCATCTGGAACTTTTTAGAAAAAAAGGCCTGGAAAAGAGGCAACTATATGGGAGTGATGAGAGAGGTGCATAAAATTATGCATGGAGTAGACAGAGATAAACATTTCATCCTGATACTGAAGGCCGGGAATTTTAGGACCAACAAAAGGAAGTACTTTCCCACACAGCGTGTAATCGATCTATGGAGTTCTCTGCCACCGGATGTGGTGATGGCCACCAGCCTGAATGGCTTTAAAACAGGTGTAGACAAATTCACGGTGGACAGGTCTATCAACGGCTACCGGTCTGGGGGCTATAGGCCCCCTCCAGCCTCAGAGGCAGTAAGAGGCCTCTAAATAAATAAATACCAGTGGCAAGGGAGCAACAGCAGGAGAAAGGGCATTACCTCACCTCTTACCTGTGTGCTTCTCAGAGGCATCTGGTGGGGCACTCTGCAAAACAAGATGTTGGGATGGATGAGCCTCCTTGGGCCTGATCCAGCAGGGCTGTTCTTGTCTTCTTACAGTATATGCTATATTTGGGGTTGCCAAGCTTGATTCACTATTTGTAATTCATACAATGATCTTTTGATAGTGTGTTCACAGGTTGACATCTCATATCTTTAGTTACCATCCCTTTGTTCAAGATATGAGAGAGAGTTCAGGGGGAGTGGGCAATATCCAGAAACTGCCAGTGTTGCTGTTCCTCTGCTAGAACCTCCAGGGTTCCTGGAGGCTCCCCTGGCCCTGAAGCCAGGGGCGTATCTAGGGTTGGGCAGGCAGGGCATGTGCCCTGGGCGCCACTTGAAGGGGGGGTGCCATTTTTTAAAATTAATTTTTTTTAATGGTCACCAAAAACAAAATGGCCACCGCACATGCTCAAATGGCCTCTGTGAGGCCCTAGGCCATGCCAGGCCTCCCAGAAGCCATTTGAGCACACACGGTGGCCATTTTGTTTTCTGTGGCCATTAAAAAAATTTTTTTAATGGCCTCATGCTGTGGTAAAGTTATCTGAAAGATGGGTGTCATATGTTTGGACAGGGGGCACAATTTCAGTACTTGCCAAAGGCGCTATTTTCCCTAGATACGCCTCTGCCTGAAGCCTCCTGCATTGCATGCTGTGTGATGGCCAGAGGTCCCCTGACCTTCATCCACAGCCCTTAGGAGGCTTCGGGAGCATCCGGGGGGAAGGCTGCACCATGTCGGATGCTCCCCAATGTAGAGGCTTCTTTTCCAATGATGATCTGTGTTGCTGTGCTTTCCTGCTCCAGCTTGCGTGTATCCTTCGGTCGGAGGAGGATCCGGTGGGGTACAATGTTCCAAACTGGTCTCTTTTCTGCAGGCAGCAACAAGCTGCTGAAATGCAAGTGCACAACATGCATGCAGAGGCATGGCACTATCTCCACCCACCAGGGGCGTAGCAAGGTTGTAGGGGGCCCAGAGACAAGAAGTTAAAATGGGCCCCCCGCTGGTATACACACACAAACACACTTCACAATATATAGTGCACTCACACTCATATTCCCATTATGAATACGGTGACTATCTAGTTCACATTGAATCTAGTTTTTTAACTCTCTGCTCCAGTCGATCTCCAAGAGACTCAACATAATTCATGGGGGGTGCAACATGGGTGGGTGGGGAGTCATGTGATGTGCCTCTGGGGGACCCCTCGAGGGAGTGGGGCCCCATGACGACTGCCTCCCCTTGCCTAATGGTAATTACACCCCTGCCACCCACCACCACCAAACTGCCCCTCTGTTTCTGGCCCAAGGCAGTGCCTGGAGCAGGACCCTCCCCCTTCCTCACCCTGGGGTAATATTGGCCACACCCCCTCGAAACAGATCTCTGCATAGGCTGCAGTGTGCTGGCTGCACACTTGTAACCTCTGGCTTCTTTTCAGCCGGACCCAGCCCTTTGCCCCAAATCCCGGAACTTCGGATTGTCCTCGTTGGGAAGCCGGGAGCAGGGAAGAGTGCAACAGGAAACTCCATTCTTGGCAAGGAGGCATTTGAGGTCGGCTCCAGAACAACCTCTTGTCACCTAGGAATCCGGGCATGGGAGAGGAGGCGGGTCATCCTCATTGACACTCCAGCTATTCCAGAACTGGATGGGGACAACCCCCAGACTTCCCCTGCAGTCCAGCACTGCTTCCGTCTTTCCAGGCCAGGCCCCCACGCTCTGGTGTTGGTGACCCAGCTGGGCCTTTTCACAGAGGAAGACAAGAAGGCGATAGGCTGGGTCCAGAAGGTGTTTGGCCCCGAAGCCTTGAAGAACACCATCCTTGTATTTGCTGGAAAAGATGCTCTGGGCGGCCAAACCTTGGAGGAGTATCTCTCTGATAACAAGGGTCATCAGGACATGTTTGATGCCTGTAATCTCCAGGGCTACGTATTCCACAGCAAAGAGAGGGAAGAAAGTTTGGTTGAGGAACTGCTCTCCAAGGTTGAGAAGATGGTGCTGGCAAATTCATACAGACCCTTCTGCATCCTTGAAACGGCCAAGCCTCCCCAAAACCTTCCAAAGGAAATGCAAGTTATGGAGGTGGAAGGAGAATGCAAAGAGATCATTTTGCGGGTGGAAACGGAGAACTCAAATGCAGGAAGAGAAGGCACCCTTGCTCAGGGTAAGAGTTCACAGATAGATTGGGGTGAGAAGAGAATGATTTGTGAGTTGGTAGTTCTCCTCTTCTGGATGACCGACCGAGTGTGTAATTTCTTGGTTCTACTGGACCCAGCATTGCTCCAGGGTTCCCAGCGGTTGCTGAAGCCTCCCACTTGCTCTGGCTGCTTGTAGATTTCCGTGACCTCTCCAGGATGACATATTCTTTGGTAACCCTTGAGCTGGACTCTACATGGGTCTGCCTGTTGAAGACCAAGCATCTGTTACTGAAAAGGTTGGCCACCCCTTTGAGGATGGGACAAGACCAAAGGGATCACCTTGTCTCTCCACTGAAGCAGCAGCATTCGCTCCCAGTGGGCTTTGAGGCACATTTGAAAGTGCTGGTGTTAGATGTTAAGCTTTTAACCAGCTGGGCGAAGGTGGATGGAGCCCCTTCTCCTTTTCCAGCCTTGAAGCCCTGAGATCTTAGGAGGAGTCTCTGCTTCAAGCAGTGGTGCAGCCAGGTGACTTCCGAATATGCACCCAACAACCTTACGGGCCCTCTGGTATGCAGGTTTTAAAAATCAGCAGCAGCAGCTGCTGCTATGTTATTTGTGGAGCACCTAAATTATTCTAGGGCAACTTCCCTGCCAAGCAGGGAGGGAGACAGACCAGGGAAAGAAAGGCGGGCTGAAGACAGTGGAGGACACTCTGCTCTAGTGCTTGCTTAAGGGGCCAGCATGCCAGGTTCTCGGACTGGCCAGAATGCTGTGGGGCAGAGGAGAGGATTGCTGGGGCCTGCACACATGAAGGCAGAGCAGGGGCTCTGGACTTGTGCCCAAAGGGCCCTTCCAAAAGGTGCCACTGCCTCCAGGTTCCTCTCCTGTCTGAGGTTAGTTTGGCAGGAAGAAGGAACAGGGCCTTGTCAGCCTTGGCACCTTCTCTTTGGTACAAATAAAGCCAGGCGATTTCTATCCAGGAAAGGCTGCAACTGGCAGACTAACCTAACTGGTGACAAGCAGCCTGTCACAGATGCCACCGGAGCAGCAACACTTCTGACTGCTTCCTTGGCTAACTGAGCAAAGAGGCACCTTTTTAAAAGTGGCGCTTCTCTCTATTGAGCAGGGGGAGAGCAACTGGCCCTATCCATCCCCAGCACAGCATCCCTCCAGTGTCTCTGTCCTTTTTTTTTTTTTTTTTAATTAAGGTTGTGAGCCCTTTGGGGACAGCGAGCCTCTTTCTTTCTTTCTTTCTTTCTTTCTTTCTTTCTTTCTTTCTTTCTTTCTTTCTTTCTTTCCATTTGATATCCCGCTCTTCCTCCAAGGAGCCCAGAGCGGTGTCCTACATACTTAGGTTTCTCCTCACAACAACCCTGTGAAGTAGGTTAAGCTGAGAGAGAAGTGACTGGCCCAGAGTCACCCAGCTAGTTTCATGGCTGAATGGGGATTTGAAAGTCTCAGGTCTTCCCGGTCCTAGTCCGGCACTCTAACCACTACACCACGCTGGCTCTATTTATCTATTTATTTCTATCTCAGCGAACCGCTTTGGGAACTTTAGTTGAGGAGTGGTATAGAAACATTCATTGTCTTGGTACCTCCCAGAACTACTGTGTGAGGATGAGGATGAGGATGACGACGATGCAGCAGCATCCCCGAGGCCCACACATTTCTGCTTAGACTGCTGGCCAAGAGTGGATCGGTGGTTGTTGTCCAACCAAATGCCCCGCCCCACCACACACACGCTTGGCTGGCTCACCCAGTCGGAAATAAGGCAGGAGGCACATCCCACCCACATTCGGGAGCTGTCTACACTCCCATTTCTGCTCATGTGTGAGTAAAAAGCAAGGTAGGAGGCGGGGAAAGTGATTCTGTGTGGGGCTTATGCTGGGTTGGAGGGCTTTTGCTCCTACCTCACTAAAGAGCTGGGTGCAAACTCTGCCCTCCTACGTTTCTTTTTACTCTCAGATGCCCACAAAATGGGAAGACATGCCGCTCCTACACTTGGGTAGGATGTGTCTCCTACCCAGTGAATGATGGAGCCAAGAGCCCTGTCCCATTCCACACTCCCCTCCTTCTCCCTGCCGGGCTACCTGGCTGCTCAGTGGCTCCTGCTGTGTATTAAGGGTGGCCTATGAGCCTCCCGATGCCCAAGAGAAAAAGCTGTGGCGGCGGCGGCAGCAGCAGCAGCGACTGTCATTTTCCTGCCCAGACCACCGGTCATCTGGAGGCTGGGGCGGGGTCTGCCCAGGGCTGGCTGCAGCACGTGGGGCTGCTCTCTCCTGGGAAACTGGGGTGGAAAGAGCGGAGCCGGACACCTGCTCTTCCTTCCCCGTCTCCCTGGAGGTTTTACAGACAGGGCTTTCCCCCTGAATCCACTCCTGACCGGAGTGGGCCAGTCCACATGTTGGCTGGATTTAACCTGACCTCCCTGCGGGCCACCAGGGAGCAGGACAGACCGGGCTTTGCTTTTCTCCGAAGGGAGGCGTCAGATTCTGGCATAGCCCGAGGTGGCACCAGGGTAAAAAAACCAGTCTATCTCCAGATTCGCTCTTCAGATACCCCCGGCATGGAGCCACGTGGGAAAAACCTCCTGGACTTGCTTCCCCTTTGCATGGATTTCTGCAGGAGGCAGCAGTGAGGCACATCTGGCGCTTCCTGCAAAAGGGAGGGGGCGCATCTCCCTTTCCTCCTCAGAGGCAACCAGAGCACCCAGAGAAAGAGCTTCTGCCCAGCAGCAGGCCTTTTGCCGGAAGGGCAGAGATGCTAGCCAACAGGGGAAGGACAGTTGCCACAAGTGGGGAGGCCAGTGGCTCTATGGAAGCCTGAACATCTCCACCTCGGCATGTATTGCACCTTGTACAAGATGCCAGATCGCTTGAGGAATCTGCTCTTCTGCGCCCCACAATCTGCAGTTGGGACACAGAGATGCAGGCTTCCTGCATTTTGAATCATTTCACCCACAGCTGTGCATTGTGCCCAGTGGGGAGTTAACCACTGAATGGGAGAGGTTAACTGTGGGTCTGGAAGATTCTTTGTCTGCTGCTCTTACAGGCTCTTGTTCCAGTTCAACTTGCTGCATCTCACTTTGTAGGAAACTTGCTTCTCTTCCCTTTCCTCCTCCTCTTGGAGAGTTCAGGGCTTGTTGGAGAAGTCACAGAATGCAGGAAGGGAGCGGTCCAGGAAATTCCGATAGTAGACTGGCAGTGAGGCCTTCTGTCTGGGATGATTTCATTGCTCTGCAGTGTAAAGTTTACTTTACTGGATTCCCTGACTCTGATATTCTCTTTGCAGCAGCTGCCAATGAGAGCATCGCCCTGCCTTTTGAGGAACCAGAGCTGCGGATTGTCCTTGTTGGGAAGACAGGCGGAGGGAAAAGTGCGACTGGAAATACCATCCTTGGGGGAAAATGTTTCGACTCCAGGCTTGACTTAAATCTGGTCACAAAGTCTTGCCAGTTAGGAATCAGGGAATGGAGGGGGAAGCGAGTTGTCGTTCTTGACACACCCGCCCTTTTTGATGCTGGATGCCAGGATGCTGCTGGGAGGGAGCTCTGCCTCTGCCTTTCCAGCCCAGCCCCCCGTGCTCTGGTGCTGGTGACCCAAGTGGGCCGTTTCACGGAGGAAGACCACCAGGCAGCAGAGGAAGTGAAGAAGATATTCGGCAGCAAGGCCCCAAAGGACATGATCGTCTTATTCACACGCAGAGAAGACTTGTGCGATGGCAGCCTGGAGGACTATATTTTGCACTCCGACAACCAGTGCTTTAAGGAGTTGATCGATGCATGTGGCAGCCGCTACTGTGGTTTCAACAACAAGGAAACAGGGGAGAAGGCAGCAGCCCAGGCCGAACAGCTGCTTTCCAAAATCGAGGAGATGATGGAGTCAGAGAACAAAAGCGAGACCTTCACGGTTATAACATTGGTTGAAGCTTCTGAGAAACAAACTAGAAAAAGACCCAGGGATGAGGAGGAGGAGGAGAGCCACAAGCACGTAGACACAGAGTAGTACAAAGTGCTGCCCCATAATCAACAGCTTGTGGTCCATTTCAGACCATACAAGGGTTCTCCAAGAGCCCTGTGGGGCCTCCTGCCTGCCTGGTCTGCTCCTGGTGACAGCCAAGCTCCATGTTTCCTTATGTATTGCTTAGGCTGTTCAAGCTCTGGAGGCCATAACTGTGATGATTCAATGCAAAGTACAGACTATGGGCATGATCCTCCAGGAACCTCTCCTGCACAAGCCCCTTTGCAATGAGTAGGATTTGTGTGGGACCACAGTCTGTTACCATGTGAACTGCATAAGTCCACAATGTTGACTATCCTACCCCATGGTGTAAGCCTTTAGTTAGGATTTTACTCATATTCCTAAATAATTATAATCTTGTTTTGCTTGGCACACATTCTAAACCAATGAAGAACAAATCGCATCTTCCAACATTGCCTGTGTTCTGTCCATACTAGGTTATGCAATGATTTTCCAAACTAATGTTACTGAGGAAGAGCTGAGCTTGCTAAATCAGATAAAAAATACTTTTAGCACAGCCCAGTTCATTTACAAGTTAAGTGGTCTGCCATTAAAGCACAGTTATGTTTTCAAGGAGCAGAGCTGTGCGGCTGTGGTGCTTTCTTTCGTTCTAGAAAATTCAGCTTCTGGAGAGCTTACTTTGACCATCCTTGCAGAATCTGCTGAACCGGGGTGGGCATTAGGTAACTCAGGAACCGCTGGTAGATCCCAGATGTATCTGAAGAACCTCTCCATGTAGAGCCACACCAGGGGAGGCAGGACACTTGATTTCCTTCTAAAGACAGCAGCAAGCAAATACATAAATAAACAAACAAGGAAATGAGGAAAGGCCAATATGAGCTTGTCAGGGCTAGGCGTTCCTAGGGTTAGATTTCTAACTGGCTAGGGGTGTGTTTTTGACAAGGCACTTTTTGCTTCAGTTGTGGAGAGCCAGAGGGTGGGGATTAGCTGCAGGTGAGTCACAGCTTGTGGGAGGGGCCACATTCCGGCGTTTGTCACTTTGCATACAATTAAGTGTACAAACCCACCAATCTGACTGCAACAAACCCTCTTATTTAGAAAGGCTCAAGGGCCACCTTTTGCTGGTTCAGCTTCCTTTCAAGTAGAGAGACACCACCAGTGAAGGAAGAATGGGTGGGCCACAGCAAACACAAATGCTGCTTAGCCCAGAGCCTGACTCAGTCTCAGAGTGGGCTTCAGGGTAAGGACGGCCCAAAGCACAACAGGCTCCTTCTGCAAAGCCTCAGCTCCCGATGCTTCTTGCCGCCAGAAGCAAACCCACCTCTTTCCAAACAGGGTCAAATCCTTGCATCTCCACATGCAGAACCACTGGATGGCTCTCGGCAATCGCTGAGCAAGGGGCTGGACCAGTATAGGTGACCTCCAAGGTCCCTTCCCGCCGTGCAATGGGAAGAACAACACTCTGCTCCACAGGGTTGCTGCCATGGTGCAGAACTTCATGCCAGGTGGGGCCACCATGTTTCCCTGCTTTCCCCCAGCTGCACATTTCAGACAGAGGTTGCGTGTGCATATGGGCGTTTTCAGACATCACTTCAGAGACACCTTCACCCCCCAAGCCAGATGGAGCAGGTCAGGCTCCCAGGATTAAGAACATGAGAACATCCCTGCTGGGTCAGGCCCAAGGCCCATCTAGTCCAGCAGCCCGCTAAAATATGATCAAGTATAAATACATACTTTCTGTTTCAGACAGTGACCAGACATGACACGGACTGGGACGCAAGGGGGGTTGGCCCACTTCCCAGCGTGGTGAGAAATTCCAGGGTCCTGCAGCAAGCCTCGGAGTCTGGTTTCCCTTGGAACTGGGGCCCTTGTAGGTACAGCATTCCTACCAAGGCTGGAATGAAGAGTGGGGGCAGGTGGGGATCACTTTATTCAGTCATTGACCAGCAAATGGAATGAAGGTTCACTGAAAGGATTACGTTGCAAAATCATTACAGACCCTTGCAGTGTAAAGTAAACCCTTTTCTGAATAAACATTTTGATGAGAAAGTTCTATAACAAGTTTATAGAAGAAACGTAAGAAAACCAGCATTGAATTGAATCCTGGGGGAAATCCAAGAAGCACTGCAGCACAAAATCTGACTAGAAAACCAGCAGAGGAGTGAGTGTGTGGTGGGGAGGGCGGGGAGGCAACTTACTTTGGAAAGTGAAAGAAATGACCTGCCCTTTCTGGGAAATGTCATGACTGTGTGGAATCCTTCATCTACAAGGCAGGCTTTCAGCCAAGCCGCACACTCACAGAGAAAGGACACAAGGCCGGATCGAGGGACCTGTTTACTTCTCTTAGGCTCAAACTGCTGCTCTAGGGTGTGCAATTAAGTCTTTGCTGGCAAAATGTCAGGACAGCCGGTCAGTCACAAGGATATAAGAACAGCCCTGCTGGATCAGGCCCAACAAGGCCCATCTAGTCCAGCATCCTGTTTCACACAGTGGCCCACCAGATGCCACTTGAAGCCTACAGGCAAGAGGTGAGGACATGCACTCTCTCCTGCTGTTACTCTCCTGCAACTAGTATTCAGAGGCATCCTGCCTCTGAGGCTGGAGCTGGCCTATTGTCTTCAGACTAGTAGCCGTTGACAGAGCTGTCCTCCATGAAGTTATCCAAACCCCTCTTAAAGCCATCCTGGTTGATGGCTGTCACCACATCTTGTGGCTGAGAATTCCATAGGTTAATTGTGTGTTTGTGGGAAAGTACTTCCTTTTGTCGGTCCTAAATTGCTTGGCAATCAGTTTCGTGGGATGACCTCTTGTTCTAGTGTTGTTTATTTTTATTTATTTATTGTTGAATTTCTATACCGCCTTTCATTAAAAACCACCCCAAGTGTTATGCAAGAGGGAGAAAAAAATCTTTCAAATCTCCACACCATGCATGATTTTCTAGACCTCTCTCATGGTGCCGGCTCAGTCTTTTTTCTAAACAAAAAAGCCCCAGGTGTTGTAGCCTTGACTCATAAGGAAGGTGCTCTAGGCCCCTGAACTTCTGGGTTGCTTCCTCTTCTGCAGCGTCTCCCGTTGTACAGTGCAAAATACAGACTAAGCATATAACCCACCAGGAACATCTGCACAAGCCTCTTTGCAATGAGTAGGATTTGTGTGCGGCCACGGCCTGTTGCAGTGTTTGAGCTGCACATATTAGGTTCAAGATCATGGTTCTCCCCACCATTGCAGCCCAGTGGGGAGCACACGGGGACACTGTTCCCTCCAAGGAGCGGGCACCTGCACCAACTCCCAGGCCTCCGCGCAGCCCCCCCCACTGCCTGTCCCCCCGCCCCCCCCATCACCAACTGGGAAGCATTTCTGCGCTCTCCCCGGCCAGGTTGCTGCCGTGCCACTGCTGCCTCCTCCCTCCCCCCACCAGCCGGGCCGCCTCCTCCAGGTCCGGCTGCAGCTGGAGGAGGTCAAGAGGCAGTGGCAGCTCCCCAGACAGAGCCCACAGAGGCTGGAGCTGGGGCGGGGGGGGGAGGGTGGCAGATGGCGGCAGGTATCCCCCAGCCCTGCAGGGGGAAAAGGGTTTAAAGTTTGTGTAAAAAAAAATTTGTGTAAAAAAAAATTTGTGTAAAAAATAGTAAAAAAATGGGGGGGGGGTGACTGAGAGAGAGAGAGTTGTGTGCACACAATGACTGGATGCTGCCACCCAGGACAAAACTCTTTCCACTCACTGATTATAAAAATTAGAGGGAACGCAGCACCGGTGGGCAGGGAAGGGGAGGAAAGATTGAGATACCCCCCCCCCCCAAACAATCCTCCTCTTGTCCTGACCATCTCCTGGCCACGTGCAGGGGCGTAGCAAGGTTGGAGTGGGCCCAGAGACAAGATTTTAAAATGCCCCCCCCCCAAAGTCCAGGGCCTCCGCACACCCCAGGCCCCCAAGGATTTAAGTCTGATATTCCAAAATAAGTATGCTGCCTGCAAATACATTTCACTGAATACACACACACACGTCACAATATATAGTGATATACATTGAGTACTATACATTTGTATTACTTTTAATGCCTAGAACACACTAGAAAGATGAATTATTAAAATGGGCCCCTCGCTGCAGATTAGCAAAGGAGACTTTCAACCATGCAGGGTGAGCCTATGTTCGTTTTCTCAGAATTCTGAACAAATTCAGTCAAGTTTGATTGCAGGAGGTTTTTCGCAGGAGGCTTTTAAAGCCCTTTAAGACACATCTCCTCTGGAATGGAGGTGCTGCATTCACATGTTGGCCAGATTGACCCTGAAGTCCCTGCAAGTTATTGGGGAGCAGTTCACACACAAGAAAAATAAAATAAAAGCACCACACATGCTTCACAGTTCTCACTCAGACCTTCTGGGTTGCAAAACAACTTGAACATAAGTGCATTTATAAATGAATGAATGAATAAATAAAATTAATAAAATACTGTTCCAGAAGTTTTTGCAATTTTCTGCCATGAAACAAGCCACTTATAGGACTTTTTAGATAGTTTTTTTTAAGTCAGCAAATTTTCCAAGCTGTTTCAAAATAAATATTCAGAGACTTCTCGGTCCCTCCCCCCCCCATTTCCAAGCCCTATGGCAAGCAGATCCCTATATATGGGGGGGGGGCGGGAAAGGTAACCACAAAAAGGAGTTCACACTCGACCTGGCAAATGCTGGTCTGGGTTAAGCAGGGCAGCAAGGGGTCTTCTGCTGCAGAGAACACTCTGGCTGCCTCCTCCTTCCTGGCTGGCTTGGGCCCTACTCGAGTTCAGGCTTCCCTGCGGCCTACACGGAGGCCTCCGTGGGAGCCCCATTGCCCACCCGCCGATCAGCTGAGAGGCAGGAGAAAAGGAGCTCTTGGCAGCTTGTCTGCTGCTTCGATTGCGGCCAGCAGAACAAGCAGGAGAGACGGCGAAGAGGGCAAGTGGCTGAGAGGCTATGGGGCTGGGCAGGGGGCAATGGGGAGTCACATGAGGTGCCTCTGGGGTGCCCCTCCAGGCAGTGGGGCCCCCAGACAACTGTCTCCCCTTGCCCTATCATTGTTACGCTCCTGGCCACGTGGCTTGGGGCGCCCACACCACCAGCTGTATGGCCATCCGGAGGCTGGGAAAATGCATCCTAGCTGAAAACGCTTTGTAACACAGCCCAGCTCATTTACAGGTCAAATAGCCTGCACATTTTCCTCCGACCTTGGTCAAATGCTGGGTATGGGAGCAGGGTAGGTTAGCCCTGTCCTCCCCAGCTTTTCTCCCTGCCTTGATTCCACACAATCACTTACAACTGAAAATTGGGAGCGCACACAGCTCCCAAACTTGTTTTTGGTTGTGTGAATGGCCTCTGTTACTCTGTTTTGGAGCAGCAGGCCTGTGTGGCAAGATGCTTCTGCAGAGCTTACTTTTTCCATCCTTGCGGAATCTGCTAAACCTGGGGTGGGCATTAGGGAACTCAAGAACCACTGGTAGATCCCAGACTTGTCTGAAGTGCCTCTCCGTGCAGTTAGGCTTGCTTTGCCCTGCCTCCCTTTTCAGATGATACTGCAAATCTGGCTGAGTGGGGGTGTGGTCCGCACCATCTTAAGTTTCTCTCTAAAATTCTCTTGCTTTTACTTTGTCTCCCATTATTTTCTTGCCTGTTTCTTCCCCCACAAGGCAGCCTCTCTTTCTCCCACCCTGCAGCAAAGTTCTGTGGTACTTCAGGGACTGAACGGTTACACTCCTTGTTCTGCTGATGGAAAACCTTATATATGCTGCCATTTTGCAGCTAGTTCCACCTTCCTAAGCTGCCATTTTGTGACAAGCTCTGCTTCCTCAAGCTGCGATTTCATGCTGACAGCAACCAAAGCTCAGGTGAAAAGAAGAAGAACTCCCAGAAGCTTTAGTCTGCCTGATGTAGAGTAAATCAGAAATACATAGAGGTTCACAGCATGACATAAGCAACGCCATTATGTTTAACTAAACTCAAGGATCTGCTCTGCTAGAAGGATGCTTACTACTGTGTATTCTATCTAGTGGTCTTCCATCCCCCATAAGTTACAGTGACCATCTGTGGAATGTGTTATGTAGAAGAAGGGAGATAAGGCTGTCTGTCTGCCTGCCTGCATGTTTGTGGTTTATTCCCTAATCTTAGCAAGTCATGATGACGTATTTGCTATGTAGCTGAACAACATGTTATTCTGGAGAACAATTTTAAGAGTATAAATGTATGCTCTCTGTAATGGTCCTTTGTCTTGCTTTGCGCGAAAGCCAAAGTAACACCTTTGTTCTTAAGGCAGAATAAAACCTTTGATCTTGTTATCTCGTCTGGGCTGATGATTATTGGGCTCCATCTGCCCAGGAACGAACCTCCTTGTTGGGGACAAGGTTACCCTGATACATCATGCCCATCCTTGTCTCTTTATTGGAATAAAAATGTGGGTGGATCTTTATTTCCTCAATGGGCAATCAGAGCAGCTAACCCGGACCTGCATATGGTGCAGCAGTCCACGATCCTTCGAAGCGAGACGGCCCCACACAGCAGCATTCTCCTCCAAAGCAGGCCACCACTGTCTGCACACAACCAGCAGCCTCGGTGGCTCCTAAGCGCAGCATCACCGCTGGAGTGACGATGCTCCCATTGGGAATCAGGGGAATGTTGTTGCTCCGGTGATGAAGCTGTGCTTAGGAGCCACAGTGGCAGTGGTGGCGGCGGCCATGTGTTCGTAAGCAGTGGCGCCATGTCTGTGAGTAGAACGCTGCTGCATGGGGGCATCTCGCTTGCCAGGACGGTGGCCGCTGTCAACGGACCTCAGCAATGGAGCTCCACAAGTCGTGGGGTCTCTCTCAAAGGAAGTGGTACAAGCTGTTTAGGGCCTTAAAGGTAATGGACAACACTTTGTATTCCGCCCCTCCAAAAAAAACCTATGGGCAGCCAGTGTAGTGTTTTTGGCATCAGAGAAATGTGTTCTCTGCATGTTGTTCTGGAGACCAACCTGACTGCTTTGTACTAACTGAAGTTTCTGGACTACATACCAAGGCAGC
This sequence comes from Hemicordylus capensis, assembly GCF_027244095.1. NCBI lineage: Eukaryota > Metazoa > Chordata > Lepidosauria > Squamata > Cordylidae > Hemicordylus > Hemicordylus capensis. Next base: position 170,391,951 of record NC_069662.1, read on the forward strand.
CCTATGCAGCATACACTGCAGTAGTCAAGCCTAGAGGTCTCCAGCATGCATGTGCACTACTGTTTTGAGGTCATTCTCTTCCAGAAAAAGAGTCAATTGGCATATCAGCTGGAACTGACAGAAAGCACCCCTGGCCATTGCGTCAGTCTGGGAAACGAGAGAGAGGTTTGGATCCAGAAGTACTCCCCAACTATGTACTCTTATCCTTCTGGGGAAGGGTAGCCCCAATCAAGGACAGCAACAGCCATCTAGTGTGTATACTGTAGCTAATAGAAGGAAGAAACGAAGCAAGGTTACTTCTCCTTCATTTCAATGTCCCATTTGTGTCACCATGCTGTGGGCAAGGCGTCAACACACTAGTGAAGCTGCAACCATTGGCCATGATGTATTAGAGCGAGCATGCTCAGTGCAATCATGCCTTTTCGGCAGTGTTTGCCATCCTCAGCAGGGTGAAGACCTTTTAACCCTTTCCTCACACCGCTTGCACCACTGTCTTCCGCAGCTGGGGAGGAAGGGTCTTGTGGCTCCCCTCTTCCCTCCCCTGGGAAGAGAGGATTGGGCCCCTCTCTTGCCACATATACTGTGTAAAGATAGACTGTACAAGCGTACCCTCCACTTTTTTTCATATGTGTGCAGAAGGATCCAGTTATGGGCCATTTTTGACACCATCACCACCACCATCCCATTCTACTTTCTGTACCAGTTGGTAGGGGAAGGGGCCCCTTTCCCTGGGTGCAAGCATGCTTTGTCTTGGCCAAACCTCAAACCTCTGGAATTTTTACCTCTGGTTTTGACGTTGTGTCCGAACGTAGGCTGAGGCTGTCCCAGGCAAGGCTAAGGCAAAGCAAGGCAGGGTTGGACCAGGCTGGGATGAGGCTGCAGTTCCCTCAAAGGGCCCCATGGAACAAGCTGACTCACCACTGTCTGCAGGAAGGCTGATCCCTCAAGTCCTCTGGAGACCAAATCACTCTTCCCAGGCTCCGTCTCCATGCATGGAATGTCCAAGCCTTAAAGAGGCCTCAGTCCAGAGTCTGGTGCTCCTTCTCCGTTCCAGCTGTTCTTCCCTGGATTGCTGGTGGCATTGGTGGGGTCTGGTGATGGAGCAGAGGCTGGCTCTGTGGTGGGTTCAGGTCCCATAGGTGCTGCCTCGGGGGCCCCTGACCATGAAGGGGCTTCCACAAAGGGTTCCATCCTCAGGGCTTCCTCACGTTCTGGTTCAGTGGTGTGGTCCAGCTTAGCCTTCCCACACTCTACTACACTGGTAGTGTCCAGAATGGGGGCTGGCTCCAGTTCTACCCCTTTTGTATCCAACTCTGAGATGCTACTGGAGGAGGAAGGGGTGGCAACAGATGGGGACACGACAACAACCTGCCCCAAAGCCACTTTGAAGTGGGTCCATCCAGGTAATCTGTTTCTTCCAAAACCTCCTGGAGCTAAGAAGCCACCACTCCCTCAGTCATTGTGCCCAGCCATGGCAGCTGAAAGGCTGGCCTTTAATTGCTCATCGCTATGAGATCCAATGCAGGCTTCTGCAAAAGTGGGCTAATACCATCCTCCTTAAGATGCCTGCCCTCCTGCCCTCCCTCAGAGAGGCACTGAGAATATCCACAGGGCGCTCTCTGGTGACTTCCCTGCTAGAAGATGGAAGCTATTCTGCCCAAGGGTCAGTATTACAAATAGTGGACAGCACAGATCCAGGCAGCTTGTTCATGTCCCCTGAAGTCACAGATGGAGACTGGTCCAATTGTACCATATAAAGGGAGTTGCTGGACATCTCCATAATTAATTCTGCACCAGTGGTGGGATGTATGTTGGCCTGGATGCAAGAGATTTCATCCCCCCCACAAAAAAACCCCAAACTCTTTACACGTGTAACAGTGGTTCTCTGATAGCTTTAGATTTGAATTCAGGGAAGGAGGAATCTGAATTAGTGCCTTCACTATTCTGGATAATTCTGACAGACATGGGCATGCAGATGCAATGCGTGCAGAAAAGAATTGCTTCGTTGCTGCACGTATGGCCCCAGCATAAGCCCCCAAATGAGCCCTTTGTTGAGCCTTGTCAGCTTCGAGGAGAGCCCTTCTCCACCTGCGCTCTGGTTGTCTACCTTGCCGCTTCGGCTCCTGCCATTCCAAATACCATGGTGCTAATTTTGAAATGGGGCAGAGGGAAGCACTTCTGTCAATGGCCCTAATGTTGGTTGTTCGAGGCTTCTACTAGGGTGTTGACAGAATCCCCACAACAAATGGAGGAAAGACATGACATTTTCTGCCTTGCACGTCCCATTCAGGAGCCACCCCAGGACAGCAGGCAGCCTGAAGAATAGGAGGAGAAAGGGAATGACAAAGGAAAACATTGAATCAGGGTTCAGTTTGCTGGTTAGACCTTCCTTGGTTTGCTTCAGGTGTTTCTACCCCACTTCTCCAGTTCACTGCTTCTCGGAGTGGCCTACAACAAAACAAAACCATAGAAAAATGAAAACAAACATAAAAATGCAACAGCAAGACAACAGAGCAGATAGGAGTAAATCTGAATTAAAACAAGTGAAAACTCAGTTAAAACCAATTTTGAAAGGCTCCTTTAAAAAGATGGCTTTCCAATTTCCTTTTAAAACCTTCAAAGAGGGGGACTAATGTAGCACCTCTGGGTGGGCGTTCCAAAGTGAGGGCACCACAACTGAGAAGGCTCCGTCTTCCGTCTCTGCCAAGGAGCCCTGTGTCAGTGATGGAGCCAAGAGCAGGGCCTGGGAGGGAGACCTGAGGATCCTGGCAGGTGCTTATGGGGGAATGTGGAACTCCAGACATCCAGGTCTCAACCCGGGCAGAGCTTGGACAGTCAAAAGCAGCTCTTTGCATTGAGCCAGGGAGCAAACGGCCCACTAGTAAAGCTGCTGCTTGTCCTGTCCAGAGAGCATTGCAGTGGTCCAGTCTGGATGTCACCAAAGCCAGAGAAGCAGAAGTCAGAACTGGTTCCCTCTCAGCAGGCTCCCAGTCGGCATCCCAGCAGAAGCGGATCAAGGGCACTCTTTCCCCCACTGCCAACTGGCCCTCCAGAGACAGGGGCAAGGCCAGGAGGACTCCCATGCTACGATCTTCCGTCAATAGCCATGCACTTCCATCAAAGGCAGGGGAAAGCTGGGCCCCCTCTGTGGGACTGGGGTTTTCCTAAAATAGCCACTTTGTGGCAAAATGGCACTTCAGGGGGAGGTTTTTGGCAGGGAAATGATGGAAGGGGAAGAATTAACCTCCCCCCCCTCCAAACATGCTGCTGTCGGCAGGACTCCTGCCCGAGTGGCTGTTTTTCAAGACAAGAAGGGGCTCCTCAGGCTCTGCGTGCCTCTGCAGCACATTTTTGCAAGCACATATATAATCATTCAGGAAGCCAAGCCAAGTTCAGAAAATAACCCCAGGGAGAGCAAACAGCAAAAACGAAAGTGCATCTGCCGTTCAGCATTTCTGAGAATTCACATGATTGAAAAGAGCACCCAGCGGCTCCCAGAGCAACCTTTATTCTCCTCGAGAAAAACAGGAAGAAGGTTATAAACATTTCGCCCAACCTGGGCCACCCCGCACTGCTATTCCTCTTCCATGCGTTGTCCTGCCTACGGGGATAACAAGGCCTGCCTCCCCCTTCTTGCTTGCTGCAGCTCAGAGGGTGAAGATTGCTTCTCTGCGGGTCCCCAGATTTCTTCTTCCTGGCTTTGCTCCCTGGCCATATGCCCCAGCCAGCCTGCATTCTGGGGCTCCTGGAAGCGGCTTGGGGATTCCTCCATGAGAAGGGCAGTCATGCAGAGGAGCATCCCTGAAAGGCAGCTTCCCCCTGAGATGGCTCTTCCTCAGCAAAGTGCATCCGGGCATTTTCCAGATCCCCCACTGCAACCTACTCACACCACATCCACTAAGTGCTCTTCCAGATTGCCTGTGTTGCCACATCAGTGTCACTACGCTGTCAGCAGGGTGCGTTCACATTTCCCATGCCTTGATTCAGATTTTAATGATGCGTTTTTGCCCTACAGCGTTGTAAATGTGCTGCAGGAAAGTAGCTTACAGTGAGCACTGGAAGAGATTCCCCTCTGGGGATGGGGCCACTCTGGGAAGTACATCTAGGTTCCAAGTTGGCAGCATCTCCAAGAGATGGCTGAGAGAGACTCCTGCCTGCAACCTTGGAGAAACCGCTGCCAGTCTGTGAAGACAATACTGAGCTAGCTGGACCAATGGTCTGACTCCGTATATGGCAGCTTCCTATGTTCCTATTCTTGCTGAGAGCCAGCCAGGTATTCAGAAGAATCCATGGCCTTTTCTTTATATTTATTTTATTTATTTAAAATATTTCTATACTGCCTAAAATGTGTGTCTCAGGGTGGTTTACAATTAAAATCATTTAAAACATTAAATAAATTAATAATTAAAATCATTTTAAAGATTAAAAACATTTAAAACCCAATATTAAAATTATTTAAAACTATACATCTAATTAAAAGCCTGGGTGAATAGATGTGTCTTCAGTGCTTTTTTAAAAGTTGCCAGAGATGGGGAGGCTCTTATTTCAACAGGGAGCACATCCCAAGGTCCAGGGGCTGCAACGGAGAAGGAGGCCCCTTCCCGATGAGTTGGCGGCAGGTGCAGACGGACCTCTCCAGATGATCTTAGCAGATGATCTTTTCTATTTACATTTGGCAAGTAAATGTTTAGCAGCACCAAGGATGCAAATTGACCTAGTCGGACTCTGTGAATTGGCAAGACCAGTGGAAGGCTTGGACTGGCCCACAGGGCAACAGGGCATATTCCTGGTGCGCCCTACCTGTGGGGTGCCCCTCCTCCCTCGGCAGCAGTGAATACTCCCACCCTTAAGGACCCAATCTGCTCAAAACCTGGCGCCCTCCCCACATACATTCCACCCCCCTCTCAGTGCCCCCAGTCCGGCCCTGAGCAATGGGCTTCTCCTTGTGTGGTCTTTCATTCTTTTCTTTCACCTGATTATAATGCAAACACCAGACTTCAAAGGCTCCATGCAAAGGCCTCATTTGCATGCTCCTTGAGCAGGGCATGTGCTGATGCATCTGCAGGATCTTGGAGCTGGAGGGATCTTGGCAGTGCTTCTAACCTGGTGTTTGCTGTAGAAAACTGCTGCAGCATCCATGACTGATGGTGGAGTCCCTGTTTTGGAATCACCTGCAAAGGCAAGTCCAACCTGCAGGGAGGCTTTCCTTATGCTCCGCTCCTGAACAGTTCTGGCAGTGCGGAAATTCCTCCTAAGCCCAAATCTGCTTCCTCAAAAATATCCAACCCGTCGGTTTTAGTCCTGCCCTCAGGACCAAAAGAGAACACGTGCTCCATCTTCTGAGTCGTGGGTTTCCAACCTCTGTCCCACGGTCTTTCCCCACCCACCGAACATTCTTCACCGGGAGGGGAAGAGAATGCTTAAGAGAATTTATGTCCAGTTCACAAATCTCTTCATTTATTTTGACATTTCTATCCCGCTCTTCCTCCAAGAAGCCCAGAGTGGTGTACATGGTTCTTTTTATCCTCACAACCACCCTGTGAGGTAGGTTAGGCTGAGATTTAAGTGACTGGCCCAGAGTCACCCAGTGAGTTCCACAGCTTAATGGGGATTTGAACTCAGGTCTTACCAGTCCTAGTCCAGCGCACTCTAGCCACTCGTGACTTTATTCACCCAGGAAGTGGTAGTAGTCTTTATTTTGGTCAGAGACCAGATACAATAAAAGGTTTACAGACCCTGCATAATAATAATACATGGCTCCATCCACAATACCTGACTGTCCTACTGTCTATTCCAGCTAGTGGTACTTGATGCCAGGTTAACGGTTAATACCGAAAAACATACAAATTAAAGGCCTGAGCCCAAAAGGTGGTGCCTGACCTTACAAATAGCTATACAAAATTTGGCCACCTTGAGACTAATTGCTGTATTCTGGTCTGAACGTTCTAAGTAAGATAAAATGCTTCAGTACAGCCAGGAATAATTTGCATATCCCTTGATCACTCTTTGGGGGCATGGCTAACACAGGCCCCCCACAACACCTTAAGGAGCATATTCGGGGGGTGGGGTGGAACTCAATGAATGGAGTTTTTAGGCTGCTTTCCTTAAGGAAAATAAGCTCATGAAATCACCCAGTTTTCTCTGTGTGTCTGTGTTTCCCCTGCTATCGACTTTGCAATGCCTGGACCAACTTGAACTGAATTTGAAATAGTTGTAGGGACACCTCAGCAGCATAGTTTGTGATGATGTCATCCACCCTAGTTCAAGATGGCAGATATGTGAACATTTGAGGCCCAAGTGGGCTAACTTATGAACCATTTCATCCATTTGAACTAAATCTGATACAGCTGCAATGACGCATAGGGACACCTCAGTGATGTAGTTTGTGATGCCATCCACACTAATTCAAGATGGTGGACGCATGGATGTTTGAGACTCAAATTGGGAACCAATTTGATACGGGGACACCCTGACAGTGTAGTTTGTGATGTCATCCACCCCAATTCAAAATAGTGGATGTCTGAATCTTTGATTCACAAGTGGGCTAACTTGTGAAGATGGTAATTATCAATTAAGATTGTAGTGAAAGGAAAGCAGGCAGATTAGTTCTTTCCAGAATTTCCTGTTTTATATATATAAATAGGCTAAACTGTTGGATTTTATGCATATGTTTTAAATTCATGGTGCTAGAGCAGGGGTGCACAACTCAAATGCCCCAGTGAGACAGAACCCACCATGAAGTGGTATGAGGGAGTCAAGGTCAATTTCCAGCACATTAATTATTAGAACTATGTATGAAAGTGAGGGGACAGAGGGTTGGAGTCAGGGGAAAGGGATGGTGTCAGCAGGCCCCAGTCCAGGGGCAGGGGAATCTGGCCTCAAGCGGCCAACGGCATTGAACTTCTGCTGCTGGTCAGCAGGACAGGCCAAGAGCTCTTCATAGTTCTTGCTGGTGCTGCAGGGGAGTCCTACCTGAGAGCCAGCAAAGAAAGTCCAGGTGGGCCGGATCTGGCCCCGAGGTCTTGTGTTGTGCAGGCCTGTGCTGGAGGAATACCCATGGCTATTCCTGTGGGGAAATATTCTGTGGACTACTATTCATTCTGCAATGGCTATTTTCAAATCTTTACCCAATCCCCGCCATTTATCTTGCTTTATTTGGGTCTGGAACATTTCCTGTTAGTTGTCAGTTGACCCCTGGGTTAGGAGTTGATTTACTCACAGGCGGGGAATCTGCATGTTTCAACCATATGCCTGTCAGAGCTTGGAAAAGGTGGCCCAGAGATCCAGCTTAGAGAAGAGGGAGGGGTGTGTCTGGGGAAGAAAACCAGCAGGTTTCAGAAGGCAGAGAGAGTGGGGCATGCAGGCTGCAGGGGAAGCACCTTAGGGGGGCAGGGCCTCTTTCGGCAGATGTGACAGGGGGGGAAACACACCTGCTTATTTATTCCTTTATTTAGTATCCTGCCTTTCCAACAAGGAGCCCAGAGCAGTGTACAGGATTGTGTTTATCCACAAGCCTGTGAGGTAGGTTAGGGTGAGAGATGCGTGCAGGTGCGTAACAAGGATCGGGCAAGGGGAGACAGTTGTCTGGGGGCCCCACTGCCTGGAGGGGCACCCCAGGGGCACCTCATGTGACTCCCCATTGCCCCCTGCCCAGCCCCATAGCCTCTCAGCCACTTGCCCTGTTCGCCGTCTCTCCTGCTTGTTCTACTGGCCCGCAATGGAAGCAGCAGCCCAGCTGCCAAGAGCTCCTTTTCTCCCGCCTCTCAGCTGATTGGCGGGTGGGCAATGGGGCTTCCACGGAGGCCTCCGTGTAGGCCGCAGTGAAGCCTGAACTCGAGTAGGGCCCAAGCCAGCCAGGAAGGAGGAGGCAGCCAGAGTGGCCACCACTGATCTCTGCAGCAGAAGACCCCCTGCTGCCAGGTCGAGTGTGAACTCCTTTTTGTGGTTACCTTTCCCGCCCCGCCCGCCCCCGGATATATAGGGATCTGCTTGCCATAGGGCTTGGATATGGGGGGGGGGGAGGGACTGAGAAGTCTCTGAATATTTATTTTGAAACAGCTTGGAAAATTTGCTGACTTAAAAAAAAACTATCTAAAAAGTCCTATAAGTGGCTTGTTTCATGGCAGAAAATTGCAAAAACTTCTGGAACAGTATTCTATTAATTTTATTTATTCATTCATTCATTTATAAATGCACTTATGTTCAAGTTGTTTTGCAACCCAGAAGGTCTGAGTGAGAACTGTGAAGCACGTGTGGTGCTTTTATTTTATTTTTCTTGTGTGTGAACTGCTCCCCAATAACTTGCAGGGACTTCAGGGTCAATCTGGCCAACATGTGAATGCAGCACCTCCATTCCAGAGGAGATGTGTCTTAAAGGGCTTTAAAAGCCTCCTGTGAAAAACCTCCTGCAATCAAACTTGACTGAATTTGTTCAGAATTCTGAGAAAACAAACATAGGCTCACCCTGCATGGTTGAAAGTCTCCTTGGCTAATCTGCAGCGAGGGGCCCATTTTAATAATTTATCTTTCTAGTGTGTTCTAGGCATTAAAAGTAATACAAATGTATAGTACTCAATGTATATCACTATATATTGTGACGTGTGTGTGTGTATTCAGTGAAATGTATTTGCAGGCAGCATACTTATTTTGGAATATCAGACTTAAATCCTTGGGGGCCTGGGGTGTGCGGAGGCCCTGGACTTTGGGGGGGGGCATTTTAAAATCTTGTCTCTGGGCCCACTCCAACCTTGCTACGCCCCTGGATGCGTGACTGGCCCAGAGTCACCCAATGAGTTTCATGGCTGAACAGGGATTTGAACTCGGGTCTCCCCAGTCCTAGACCAGCACTCTAACCCCTACACCATGGTGGTTTGAGCAGGTTATGCTGTTTCCCCATGCTTGTGCTCTGCTTACATAATCATACAGAGCAACTATTTTAAAAAAGACAAAAGTAGCTTTTTCTCCTACCTTGCTTCCACACAATCACTTCTACCCAGGTTTTCCTCTAACCTTGCTTCCACGCAATCAAAAATTGGGAGTACACACAGCTCCCAAACCTGGGTAGAACACAGTTTTCGATTGTGTGAATGACCTCATTGTATACTATTGTATTTTCTATGACTATTGAGTCTGAATTCATCAAATGTATATACGAGATTCAGAAGACAGGATATAAATGCATTAAGTTTATACTAAGGTCTTTGGTCACGGTGTTAGTGGTTTGTTTATGCCTCTATCTTTCCTTGCTGGTTTATACCCGTGACTCCTGTTCTTGGATTTTTCAAACTGCAGTCTTTTTTCTAAACAAAAAAGCCCCAGGTGTTGTAGTCTTGCCTCAGAGGAAAGGTGCTCTAGTCCCCTGATCATCTTGGTTGCCCTCTTCTGCACCTTCTCCAGTTCTACAATGTAGTTCTTAACGTATGGTGACCAGAACTATACACCGTACTAAAAATGTGGCCACACCATAGTTTTGTGTAAGGGCATTATAATATTAGCAGTTGTATTTTCAATTCCTTTCCTAATGATCCCTAGCATGGAATTGGCCTTTTTCACAGCTGCCACACATTAACTCTGCATCTTCAACAAGCTGACCCCAAGATTAGGGATGAATGAACTGGTTTAACTGTTATGCATTTCATGTTTTAGAAAATTAGTTTTGCTTCTGTTTATATTTTGATCTATCTTTTGCCACGCATGAATTGTTTGCAACACATCTACCATCTTTATGTATCTTTAGCTATAGATTCCCCCCCATTTTATATGTTTATATGCCTCAACTTTGAAAAATGTTTTTAAGTTTTAAGAGGTGTGGTTATTGGGCTCTGGGATTCTGATTGTACAAAAAGCCTACTGAGGTAATAAAAGAATTGGATCATTTCAGCATATTTTCAGATGCAAAGAACTCATTCAGCTTATCTGCAATGTCCTTATCTTCCTTAAGAATCTCTTTCATGCCCTCATTGTCTAATGGCCCAACCACCTCCCTGGCAGGTTTCCTGCTTCTGATGTATTTAAAGATGTTTTTGATATCCCCTTTGATGTTTTTAGCTAAATGTTCCTCAAACTCTCTTTTTGCCTCCCTTATTGTGTCACCTTGCATTTCTTTTGCCAGAGCTTGTGTTCCTTTCTGTTCTCCTCATTTGGACGGGCCTTCCAATTTTGGAAGGATGGCCTTCTTCCCTTTCCTCCTTCCTGGCATACATTCCAACTGAGCTTCTATTATTGTGGATTTGAATAAGTTCCCTTCTCTCTGGAGTGATTTGGCCCTCCTGACTTTCCCTTTCCTCTTCCTTCGCGCAATGTGAGCATGAGAAGGGGATTGGGCTGTGCAGGGGAAACCGCAAGATTTGCCAGCTGCAGTCTGACAGTCCCGAAGAGAGGGGGTCCCACTGCTAGGGGTGTGCAGGGAACCGCCAAACTGCAGTCCGGCACTGGGGTGGGGGGTAGCTTTAAGAGCGGTGGGAGGGTTTACTTACCCCTCCCTCTGCTTTCCCGCTCTGGCACCATAATTGTAGGAGTAATTGGGGCAGCAGGATATCTCCCTGGCGGCCCTTCCCCGTTGTAAAAAACTCCCAGGAGTCCTTTACGTGCGCGCACAAAGGACTCCTGGGAGTTTTTTACAGCAACAGCAGGGGAGGGGTGGCAGGGAGATATCCTACCACCCCAATTACGGCGCCAGAGCGGGAAAGCAGAGGGAGGGGTAAGTAAACCCTCCCACCGCTCTTAAAGCTACCCCCCCACCCGAACCGGACTGCCCAGGTCCGGACCGGTCCGGAAGCCTTTACAATGGCCTCCGGACCGGTCCAGGCCCATCCCTACCCACTGCAAGGAGGACATTTGCTCCCTGCAGGACTCCACCCACGTTCTAATGTCCCCTGTGCAGGGCCCATCCTTCCTGTTCACAACATCTTCCCCAAACTTTCCTTTTTTCCTCCCTTTACCACACCACAATGATATTCCAAATAAAGTTCTTTTATTTAGACAAAAACAAAGTTCTTCGATATTTACAAAAGGAGAGTATCCTAAGCTGCATGCTGCTCCTCCTCCTCCCTCACACCAGGAAACCTGGCAGCTTTGATGTCCTCCTCCATGCGGTCCAGTCGCTGGCTGGTCTGTGCAGAGAACTCTGCAAACTGCCGCTGAAGCTGCTGAAGCTGGCTCTCCAGCTTGGCCATTTGCTGCTGGACCACCCTGGCCAGCTCCTCTTCTGCTTGGGGAGAAAAAGGGGAAGATGTGCTCATGCTCATGCAATACGGCACCCAATGATCACCACCCTAAGAATCAATCCCATTACAATGCACAGAGCATGCAGTGGTTCAAAAAAGTGAGGGTGTATACCAGAGTAGGAACCACGGAAGATGCCATATACTGAGTCAGACCATTGGTCCATCTAGCTTAGTATTGTCTGCTGTTATGAACGGTCTATAACATATCAGAACCAGAGGTACCAACTCAGAAGTATGTGAAATATAGGCCTGTGTCTGATTTCATTTTATATTAAGAAATGAATTAACTCCTGAACTCAAGGTGAACTGGCATGCTAGATCTCAAACTGCTCTGTGGAGCAGGAGGCAATCCAGCATTGTTTTGTAAAATGGGTAAGCACAAAGGCTTGGCCTGAGCTACTCATATGCTAAAAATGTGACTCACAATGTCTGTGGAAAAGAAGCCAGGGGCTGATTCCCCCCCACCCTTCCTGTTGCAAGAAGCCAGTGTTAATCCTTGTCAATTGCTCTCTATAGAGATTCAACATAGGTAGATGCATACAGAGATCCGTCTGTAGACTTTAATTCTTACCTCACTGATGCTTCTGTGCCAGCCAAATGTATTGAACGTCTCACACAGAATAGAATTAATTCTCACTAACTCCTGACTTTTAACACCTTTTGGGGCCAGGCTAGCACATCTGGGATGAAGATTTGCTTTGGACTATGTCCCCTCCTCAAGATAGCAGTTTACAGAAGATGAGATGGAGATCTCTCTGAACTGACCAAATATCCTGAGAGATTTTTGGTAATTAAAAGACAATATTCAGAGGATAGCAGGAATAAACGCCTTTTGTGATCCAGAAGACTCAAATGGACATCAAAGGATGGAACCACTATAAGAAGGAGTCTCTGGACATGGCAGTTTAGCTATCTTGTGCCTACAGCAAGATTTGCTCACAGCAATGCCAGAGTTTGCTGCTAAGCCGCGGGGCTAAGCAGGAACTCTGCCCATGGACAGGAACTGTCTCCTACAAGCAGACTTATGCCTACGGGTAATCTTGCTCACATGCCATCCCTAGAGTTTGCTGCTAAGCCGCGGGGCTAGAGGCAGGAACTCTGTTCATGGACAGGAACTGTCTGTGACTTCTACTGCACAGTAAGAAGTCAAGACTTTCCCCCAGCCACGGTGCTCTGACTCTCAGCCGTGATTTGAGCACTGCAACAACTCCTGTCTCCAGCCAGAGGCCTCCTTCAGCTGAAAAGATCTCCGCTCTCAAGTCTCTCTGATCCTGGTAAATATGCTGCTCCTACTAGCCTGGAATCCACTCATCCCTTCCCCTTCCCCTGATCCCTTCTCCTCCCCCCCCTTTTCCCCCTCTACTAATCTCCCCAAACCAACCTCAGTCTACCTCCCCCCCACTCTTTTCTGCCTGTATCTGAATTGTATTAGGCTTTAGGAAGATTTAATGCACACACATATGTTAGGCACATTACACTACACCTTGAATCGGAAACAATTTTTTTAATGTGGATTATTTTATCCTGTTGAGCAACTTTTTATAATAAAGCCCATTGAACTTTCTGAGTGTGTCTCTCTCTATCTCTGTTTGCACGCCCAGATCCTACATGGTCACCATCTCCAAGAACCAATTCAGTTTGTGTATGATGTGACTTTCCCTCTTTCCCTCTGAGCATATACAGAGTGCGAAACCAGGCATAGTTCACAACACTGCACAGACTGGCAGCGGCCTCTCCAAGGTTGCAGGCAGGAATCTCTCAGCCCTATCTTGGAGATGCTGCCAGGCAGGGGACTTGGAACCTAGATGCTCTTCCCAGAGTGGCTCCATCCCGAGGGGAACATCTTACAGTGCTCACACTTCTAGTCTCCCTTTCACATGCAACCAGGGTGGACCCTGCTTAGCTAAAGGGACAAGTCATTCTTGCTGCCTCAAGACCAGCTCTCCTCTCTGAGCAGGGGCACTGCTCAGTCTGTGTCCCTTTGTTGAGGCTCTGTTGTCCCAACTGCCCCTGAGGAATAAATTGAGAATGTGTAGTACAGGACAGGAGGACACAGTTCCACTTGTGCTATCATTGATATTTAGCCGATTCTCTTCCTGTAGGGGGCAGGGTGTGCATGCATACATCTGTGTGTGTATATATATAATATACATTATATGCATACAGTATCACATAGATAATCTGCATGCAACATTGACAAGATGTTCTGGTGATGAACCTAGGATATGTCTCCAAAAAAACCTTGTAGAGTTTAAAAAACAACAACAAACAATTCTGATGAAGAAGGAAGAACCCCAATATATAATCTAGTCCTCACTCTGCATAATAATCAAATACTTTTTAATATAAATAAGACTATAGGCTAAACAATGTTGATCCCCAGTCTATGAATTCACTCCTCAGAAAGATATATCACATGTCGTTCTAAACACATCCCAAATGCCCCATATATGTTCAATTTATACTATAGCATTTCAAGCTTCAAAAGGAACATCTAGTTCATACATGGCAAGCGATTGGGAAGACGTTCTTTGGAGGCAATAGATTCCTTTGGGACTATCAGGAAAGTTTGTTGACAATGAAGTGGGCTAAAGCGACAAGAACCATCATGTGTTTGTGTTCAGGAACTTTGCTGGGTTAATGGGATGGATGTGGGGGTTGGGGTCTCAGGCAACCCCACCATTCCAGTCTGGGGGACCCAAGTTTCTCCATTTATCCTTGCCAATGGCACCTACCCAACGTGCTGGTGGCTCATGAAATCCTACCTGGGGCACAGAAACTGGAAAGAAGCAAACTACAGCACGGTTTTTAACAGATGTGGCCATGTTGTAGAAGGGGTATTTGGCTACCTCAAGGTGAGGCAGTGGTATCTGATTGGAGCTCTGCAAGTGAGAGACTGAAATGTTGTGTCAGTTGTCACCACTTGTGCCATCTTGCACAATTTTGAGGAGAGCTGGTCTTGCGGTAGCAAGCATGACTTGTCCCCTTAGCTAAGCAGGGTCCACCCCGTTTGCATTTGAATGGGAGAGTAGAAGTGTGAGCACTGCAAGAGATTCCCCTCAGGGGATGGAGCCGCTCTGGAAAGAGCATCCAGGTTCCAAGTTCCCTCCCTGGCAGCATCTCCAAGATTTGGCTGAAAGAAATTCCTGCCTGCAACCTTGGAGCAGCCGCTGCCAGTCTGTGCAGACAATACTGAGCTCTATAGACCAAGGGTCTGACTCAGTAGATGGCAGCTTCCTCTGTTCTTAATACACGCAAGGAGAAAGGACACCCACTGCTTTCTGAAGAAGAGCCCACAGAACAGCCAATACTTCCCGAGCCTGTTTGCCAGGGGGAAAACTACTGCAGGGAGGGGTGGGGGTGGGGGTGGGGGCAGGGGACTGGACGAGGGGAGGAAGGTGCAGGACGCAACAGCCGCTTGGTTGGACACTGGCCAGATGGCTGACTGACAGCTGCTTCCATGTATACCCTGGCAGTGTGCTAAAGTGCTGCCTGAAGAACAGGTTGCATGCCTTATAGGTCATGAAAATCACCAATAGCTTTTTAATTTAAACACACTGATTCCTGCAATGGCACCCATGGGTGGTTCTGTGTCTGGCAATGTGGGCAGAAGGACTGAGGCTGTCTTAGCAAAGCCATGTGCTGCTGCACTGGCTCAGGGGACCTCTGTATGGCCTGGCAATGAGGTGGTGGTGGTGGTGGTGGTAGTAGGGAAAGAGAGGAGGCAGCCTCTGGTGACAGAGGGCCGAAGGGGATGCTGGTGGAGGGCATCCTCAGTAGATGCAAACAAAGGAGGACTCTACAAGGAGGCTGTTCAAGGGATGCCCAGCCTGGGTGAGGCTGCTCATGAGAACTGCTGGGGTGGGGCCTGATCCTGGTGGGGCAGCACCGCCTAGCCCGGCTTTTTAGCCAAGATTGTGAGTGCGATTAGCTGGGCAATTAGCATAGCAAGCTCCTATAGGAGCTGGGTTTCTTGGACTGACCTCATGTGGCATTAGGACAGAACTGGCTTCAAGACACCCCTCCCGAAATGCACATCCTTGGAGGTGCAGTGCATAGTGTCTAATGAAGGGGCAGAGACACTCTTACCCCTGGACTCTGAGGCTGAAGTCCAGGGCCTCCTTCGGCCCTGGTGGCCCCCAAATCTCCTTTGTTCTGTCCTGGGTGGTATGGTTGCCTGGTAGAGCATGATGGAGCTTAATTTGCAGGGGAGGGGGGCCTCCAAAGACCTTGAGGTCCAGGCTCCAAAATTACCTAGGTGCACCTCTGTGAAAGGTGGCTGCTCTCTGGCTCTCAGCCATGGAGACGCCTGACAGATTGGTGGCCAAAGAATCTACCGCTCTTGTAGAGTGGGCCCTGATGCCCTTGGGTGGGTCTTGGCCTTGAGACTTGTAAGCCTCCACTATAGCTTGAATAATCCAGCGTGACAAGCACAGAGGCTAGCGGACAAGAAATACAGGAGTTAGCAAACAGGTATACAGGAGTTTAGCATGGAGTTTAGTGGGGGATCTTGAAAGGAGCTCCCTTGATCACAAGGAGCTCAGCAGGAAGAGAAATTAAGTACTACTCCCTCTTTCATATTATTGTGCAATAAAGTTTAAACTGTTGAATAGCTAACAACTTCAGCTAAGACCCAACTTTTAAACAAACACTCTCCAAATACTCTAAACAGCCAAGTGGTCATAAAGGTAGAAAGCCAGCAGGGGAGGGGGCACTTCCCCAGTGTATTGCACAGAGTGCCACGTGTATGACTGTTTGCCCCATGGGCAGAAGTCATGGGTGTGTGCTCGGTGCAAGGAGCTCCTAGCTCTCAGGGAACAAGTTTGTTCCCTCGAAGCCAAGGTGGTGGATCTGGAGAAACTCAGAGAGATAAGTGCATACGAACATAAGAACATAAGAACAGCCCTGCTGGATCAGGCCAAAGGAGGCCCATCTAGTCCAGCATCCTGTTTCGCACAGTGGCCCACCAGCTGCCGCTGGAAGCCACAGGCAGGAGTTGAGGGCGTGCCCTCTCTCCTGCCATTACTCCCCTGCAACTGGTACTCAGAAGCATCCTGCCTTTCAGGCTGGAGGTGGCCCACAGCCCTCCCTGGTAGCCATTGATAGACCTTTCCTCCATGAAGTCATCCAAACCCTTTTTAAAGCCATCCAGGCTGTTGGCTGTCACCACATCCTGTGGCAGAGAGTTCCACAAGTGGATCACACGTTGTGTGAAAAAGTACTTCCGTTTGTTGGTCCTAGACCACCTGGCAATCAATTTCATGGAGTGACCCCTGGTTCTAGTGTTGTGTGAGAGGGAAAAGAATTTCTCTCTCTCCACTTTCTCCACACCATCCATGATTTTATAGACCTCTATCATGTCTCCCCGCACTCATTTTTTTCCCTAAACTTAAAAGCCCCAGGTGATGTAGTCTTGCCTCATAAGAAAGGTGGTCTAGGCCCCTGATCATCTTTGTTGCCCTCTTCTCTACCTTTTCCAGTTCTACAATGTCCTTTTTAGGATGTGGTGACCAGAATTGTACGCAGTACTCCAAGTGTGGTCACACCATAGTTTTGTATAAGGGCATTATAATATTAGCTGTTTTATTTCTAAACCCCTTCCTAATGATCCCTAGCATGGAATTGGCCTTTTTCACAGCTGCCACACATTGAGTTGACAGTTTCAACGAGCTGTCCACCACAACCCCAAGATCCCTCTCTTGGTCAGTCACCGACAGCTCAGTTCCCATCAGCGTAGACTTGAAGTTGGGGTTTTTCATCCCAATGTGCATCACCTTACACTTGCCAACACTGAACCGTATTTGCCACTTTGTTGCCCATTCACCCAGTTTGGAGAGATCCTTTTGGAGCTCCTCACAATCCGTTTTGAATTTCACTACCCGGAAGAGTTTGGTACCATCTGCAAATTTGGCCACCTCACTGCTTACCCCTACTTCTAGATGATTTATGAATAAATTAAAAAGCACCGGTCCCAGTACAGATCCCTGGGGGACCCCACTTCTTACTTCCCTCTATTGTGAAAACTCTCCATTTATATCTACCCTCTGTTTCCTGTCTTTCAACCAGTTAGCAATCCACACATGTACTTGTCCCCTCATCCCATGACCACTAAGTTTCCTCAGGAGTCTTTGATGAGGAACTTTGTAGAAAGCTTTTTGGAAGTCCAGGTATACAATGTCAACTGGATCACCTTGATCCACACACTTGTTGACACTCTCAAAGAACGCCAAAAGGTTGGTGAGGCAAGATTGACCTTTGTGGAAGCCATGCTGGTTCACTCCCAGCAGGGCCTGTTCTTCTAGGTGCTTTATAATTTTATCCTTGAGGATGCTTTCCATCAATTTGCCTGGAACGGACGTTAGGCTAACTGGCCTGTAATATCCCGGATCGCCCCTGGATCCCTTTTTGAAAATCGGTGTTACATTTTCTACTCT
Organism: Hemicordylus capensis; assembly: GCF_027244095.1. NCBI lineage: Eukaryota > Metazoa > Chordata > Lepidosauria > Squamata > Cordylidae > Hemicordylus > Hemicordylus capensis. The sequence continues at coordinate 170,409,610 of NC_069662.1, forward strand.
CCAGTCCTCTGGTAGCCCGATTTCAGGGATAAGTTATACGTTTTAGCAAGGAGGTCGGCAATTTGACATTTGAGTAAAAAGTGTTTTGTCTGTGGGAGTCCCAGACATATGAAGGCTCAATGTCCTCAGAAAAAAGAATTTGCAGCTAAAAAGGAGGGAAACCTACATTTCAAGAGGAGTGAGTCACCTAAGCATACAAAGGAAAATGCATGGAAGCAAGAAGAGAATAGGTCTGACAAACAAAACATATGTTGCTAATACAGAGAAGAATTTAAGAGCTAGTTCTACAAAATGTAATGCTTGGATTTGTATTAATTCAGGTGCAACCAGCAATTTGATTATGATTTACTAAGTAGGACACAAATGATAAATTTCCCATTTTTCTAGTTGATGGAAAGCAGATGTTTGATGAAGGCAGAGGTTCTGCAAGGCCACAATGCAAATTGAAAAAGGAGAAACAATGAAACGGAGTATTGAGGATGCATTGTTTGTGCCCACACTTGAGTCCAGTCTGCTGTCAGTTAAAAATGCCACACAGAAAGGTTATCAGGTGAAATTCAAAGGAAAACACTGTTTTATCACAAATAAAGATGAGCTACTTATGAAAGGGACTATTTGAAAGGGACTTATGAAATAGTCTAGTGGTCTGTTTGAAGTATATAAATAAATTGGGACACAGAGATTCCAATGCAATGCCACAATTGGAGAAGGAAAATCTAGCCAGAGCCCTCAGTATAAGACACTGTAATGAAAAGTCCAAGTGTACATGCTATGTAAGGGTGAAGGGAACTAAACCCACTTTCCCTCAACACAGAGAAAGAGAGAGACAGCAACCTCTTGAGTTGATACACAGTGATATTTGTGGGCCTATGCAAATTAATTCATCCAGGGGAAACAAGTATTTGCTAACTTTCATAGATGATTATTCAAAATAAACTTTTACTTATCTGATTAGTGAAAAGAGTCAAGTATTTGAAAAACTGAAGCAGTATTTTGCAAGCATTTGCAATAAGTTTGGAAGGAAACCTCAAATTCTGAGATGAGACAATGGAGAAGAATATACAGGAAATGAGATAAATGAATATCTGAAAAATGAGGATATTGAACATCAAATAATAATAATAATAATGATGATGATGATGATGATGATGATGATGATGTTTAGTGCCCAGTGAGGCACTACCTTGGCGTGGTTGTTGGGCTTGTGTGCTCTGAGGAAGGTGAGAGCTATGCCAGAGGTCCAACCATACTGGACAGGTCTCTCCAGAGGAGCCAGACAAAGAGTGCCTCTCCCATCAACAATATGGTGAGACGTAACTTTAATAAGTCTATACCGGATTGGTTGTCGCCCGGGTCAACAAGGACCGCGCCAGGTGCTGGAGTCCCTGGACGTCTGGTGGCAAGTGGGCTACAGGACTCAGGATCTTCAGTTGAGCAACCAGGGCTGGAGACTGCAAGGTTACTGGAAGAAACGTCGCTTAACCGGAAAAAATATACGAAAATGCCAACAAGGAAATAATGATCTGCTATTACAAGTCTAGTAATAGACTTCCAGTTAAAAGAAAAATTGGAAGTGAATACATCAGGATAGTTAGAAAAATCCTCAAGTCCAAACTCAATGGCGGGAACACCATACAAGCCATAAACACCTGGGCTATACACCTCTTATTAGATACACTGCAGGAATAATAGACTGGACCCAGGCAGAGCTAGAGATGCTGGATCGTAAAACCAGGAAAATCATGACCATCAATCATGCTCTGCACCCCCGCAGTGATGTCGATAGGCTCTACCTCCCTCGCAGCTGAGGTGGAAGAGGAATGCTGCAAGTCCATCAAACAGTAGAGGAGGAGAAAAGAGGCCTTGAAGAATATATCAAGGACAGTGAAGAAGATGCACTTAGAATGGTCAAGAACGCAAAACAATTCAACACCAATGAAACAAAGCAGGCCTACAAGAAAGAACAAGTCAAGAACCGAGCAGAAAAATGGAGAAATCCCTGCATGAAGTCCCTGCATGGTCAATGTTTGCACAATATAAGTGGAAAATCAGACATCACCAAGACCTGGCAATGGCTTTAAAATGGCAACTTGAAGAAAGAAACAGAGGGTTTAATACTGGCTGCACAAGAACAGGCACGAAGAACAAATGCAATAGGAGCAAAAGTGGAAAAATCCACAACAAACAGCAAGTGCCGCCTTTGTAAAGAAGCAGATGAAACCGTGGACCACCTAATCAGCTGTTGTCACAAGATCGCACAGACTGACTACAAACAAAGGCATGACAAGGGAGCAGGGATGATACACTGGAACATCTGCAAAAAATACAAGCTACCTGTAGCCCAAAATTGGTGGGACCATAAAATTGAAAAAGTTGTCGAAAATGAAGATGCAAAAATATTATGGGACTTCCAACTACAAACAGACAAACATCTGCCACACAATACACCAGATATAACTGTAGTCGAAAAGAAAGAAAAACAAGTTAAAATAATTGACATAGCAATACCAGGGGATAGCAGAATAGAAGAAAAAGAAATAGAAAAAAATCACCAAATACAAAGATCAACAAATTGAAATTGAAAGGCTGTGGCAGAAAAAGACCAAAGTAATCCCAGTGGTCATTGGCACCCTGGGTGCAGTTCCAAAAGACCTTGAAGAGCAACTCAACACCAGAGGGGCCACAGAAATCACCATCAGGCAATTACAAAAAGCAGCTTTACTGGGAACAGCCTATATTCTGCGACAATATCTATAACAACAGCAACAACACTGACAATAAAAATCAGCCATCCCGGGTCCTTGGGAAGGACTCGATGTCTGGATAAAACAAACCAGTCAATAACACCTGTCTGACTGTGTAAACAAGAAATAATAATATTTATTTGATTTCTATAGCGCCCTTCCAAAAATGGCTCAGGGCAGTTTACACAGAGAAATTACCAATAAATAAGATGGCTCCCTGTCCCCAAAGGGCTCACAGTCTAAAAAGAAACACAAGACAGACACCAGCAACAGTCACTGGAGGTCCTGTGCTGAGGGTGGACAGGGCCAGTTACTCTCCCCCTGCTAAATAAAGAGAATCACCACATTAAAAGGTCCCTCTTTGCCAAGTTAGCATGGATCAAGTTAGCAAATGGCAAGTTAGCAAATGGCAATGCCTTATATTCCAGAACTAAATGGTGATGCAGAAAGAAAGAATCAGTCTTTCATATAAATGGCCAGATGCATGCTGCTGGATGGAGGACTACACAGTAAGTTTTGGGGAGAGGCAATTGCGAAAGTGACTGATCTACAAAACAGATTGCCTAATAAAGTTACAGATACCACACCATTTGAATTGTGGCATAGAAAGAAGCCTAAGATGGAGCATATTCGAGTTTTGGGCTCAAAGGTATATGCCTATGTGTCAAAGTTTAAAAGAACCAAATTCAACTGCAGGTGTGAGGAAGGGATATTAGTTGGCTACAGAAGGGTACAGAATACTAGATCTTGCCATAGAAACTGTAAAAATGTGTGATGATGTGATGTTGTTGTTTTTTAAAGGAACGCCAACTGCTAATGAAGCATCAGATATTAATCCAGACATTCAGATGCAAAAGGACCCCGAACAAGAAAAATCAGAGTAATAAGTTGTAATTATTGTGCCAAATAACTATCCAGAGAAAAATGAAAACATTAAGACTCAATCAGAGATAAGTTGCTGAGCAAGAACCAACAAAGGTGTTCCAGCAAAAAGATTCTCATATATGACTAGAGAAGAAAATGTGCAGGAGCCTAATACATGGGAGGATATCGATAAAATGCCAACAGATCAAGCTTGCTATTGCAGAAAAGTTGCAGAAGAAGAAATCCAATCGATACAGAATAATACTTGGATTCTTTCAGAGCTGCCTATGGGAAGAAAAACTGTAGGGTGCAAATGGGTTTTCAAAGTGAAGCACAATGCAGAAAGAGATGTCCAACACTATAAAGCAAGGCTAGTTTCTAAAGCATATTCACAAAAATATGGTGAGGATTATGATGAAATGTTTGCCCCAGTAGAAAAACACTCTTCTATAAGAATGCACCTTTGTATTGCAGCAGCGAGGAAAATGTACGTAAACCATCTAGATGTCAAAACTGCATTTTTTACATGGTGATATTAAGGAGGACATTTACATGGAGCACACAACAGGGTTCAGGGAACCTGGCAAAGAGGAACTTTGTGTAAGCTTCAAAAGAGCATTTATGGCCTAAAGAGCATAAATAAAGAGTGTTTATGGCCTGAAATACAAAGCTAAATCAATTGCTAGTCAAACATGGGTTTATCCAAGGAAAAGCTGATTCCTGTCTATATTCAGTTTAGAAACAATAGGTGGACTTCTATACTAATATATGTTGGTGGTTTGATTGTTGTCAAAACACAGAAGATAGTGATGAGATTGTAAAACATTTGAACAAATTAAAAATAAAGCAGGTCTCTAAAGGCAGTTAGAGTCAGTAAGATTTGTTCAGTTGGTGAAGGCTAGTGCCTGTTTGGGTATGTTGTTCTATGTCTCTCTCAGTACGTGATGTCCCATTTCTTAATAAACCTTTATTTGTTTTTTTAACTCAACCTAGTGTCTCCAGATAATCTCTCGGGCAAAACCTCTTTACCACCAGAGCATATCCTGCTGTGTGAGGACTTTAATGTTTCTCCTTATACCCCTCAACAGCTCATTGAGTCCTCAGGGAGACCTGGGCAGGGAAGAGACCCCTGAACAAGGGAGGGAGGTGGAAGAGAGACTTCCATGTTTGCTTCCCAAATGTCTTTTCTCAAATGACTGCAGAAACTTTGAAGCCTGTCCTCTTTGTTAAGCAGGGTCCACCCTGGTTTGCATTTGAATTGCAAATGAACAAGTGAGCACTGTAAGATAGTCCCCTTTGGGGATAATGGCCACTCTGGGTAGAGCACCTGCCTGCTTGCAGGCAGAAGGTTCCAAGTTCCCTCCCTGGCAGCATCTCCAGGTAGGGCTGAGAGAGACTCCTGCCTGCAACTTTGGAGAAGCTGCTGCCAGTCTGTGTAGTCAATACTGAGCTAGGTGGACCAAGGGTCTGACTTAATATAAAGGCAGCTTCCTATGTGCTTATTAAGATTATATGTATGTATGTATTGGTTTATTTCGGCCCAAGGCCAGCATAATTAAGATTATAGGAAACAACAAAATACTCCTTTTCTCTCTCTAGATTCCTACCCCACAATTACAAAGCACTTGGAGCATGTGGTATGAGGTGCAGAATTCAGCATGCAAAGGACATATTTTGTGCGCTGGAGGGGCGGGTGTTCTTATAAGTTCTTAGCCCTTAAGACTGTGAAGACAGGCTTAAAAACATATGGCCAATGTTTGTTAACATCTTGGATATCCAAGCAAGGACTGAGCAGGATGGCCTGCAGTCAGAGGGTGGGTTTCATGGCCCTTCATGGCTCTTTGGTCACCCAATGAGGAGCAGAAACAAGACAGATGATGCTGAGCAAGGAAATAAGTGCACCACTTCTTAATCTGCATGATTTGTACCAAGATCTTTGTGGTGCAATCTTTGGGTTACCCATCTGTCCTTTGCTGCAACAAGGAGACGTATGTAACCCAATGGGAATAGCTCTAAGTCAGCTTAGGTAGGCAGGCATGCAATATTCTACCAATCATAACTAGGTGGGCACATGTTTGCCTTCACAGGAGCTCTTCATTATCTTATGATCTTTCATATTGTTACCCTTGACTGTGGCCAACATCCTACACTGCACTTACACAAGGATGCTGTACTAGCTTCTTGCACTAAGCCTGGAGCTGCTGTCCCTGAATGGTATTGCGCTAGTGCACAACAGGTGTTCAAGCTGTGTCAATGCCTCGTATGTTTTAAAGGGAATTTTTGTACAACAGTGCAATTTAGAAATTTAGAAAATCCCCATGCTTTCACACAGCTACAATCTTTTTGCACTATTGCAACCTTGCTCATAGCACAATTGCATTAGTTGGGACACTGGCCTGTGTTTTGGTGGGGTTTGGGGTGTTCCCTCATCCCTTTGCCTCCTTTGTGCTGAGAGCCACTTACGGTTTGATGGCAATGACTCAGAACACGGCTTCTTCCGATTCCTCTGCACCATCTCCTCAATCAGAGAGAGCAGCTCTTCAGCTTGGACATTCCGTTCCTCTCTTGTTGCTCTGTTGTTAAAAGCACAGCAACGGTTCCTACACTTTTTGACCAGCTCCTGAAGAGGCATGTTCTTTGAGTTCTTTATATAGTCTTCCAGGCCTCTCCCATCTAGGCCTTCTTTGTGTGTGAATAAGATGATCATGTACTTTGCAGTCTCCTTGCCAAAGATCTTCTCCACTATCCCCACAGCTTCGTTGTCTTCCTTTGTGAAACGATCCACATGTGTCACAAACACCAGAGCATGGGGGCCTGGCAAGGCCAGATGGAAGCATTTCTGAATCTCCTGGGTCTTCTGAGGTTCTTTAATGCTGGAGTCAAAAATGGCTGGAGTGTCAACGACAACCACTTTATTCCCTTTCCATGCCTTCGTCCGGACAGCACTTGAACAAGTCTTAGTCACTGACTGTAATGAAAGCGTGGACTCAAATTTATCTTCACCCAGAATGGTATTGCCTGTGGCACTTTTCCCTTCTCCAGTTTTCCCAACCAGGATGATCCTTAGTTCTTGTTTATCAGGGTGAGGGCTGCTATTGCATGACCCTGTTGGGGAAAAATCAGACACTTTAACCACTTCTGTCATGGAAGGTGTGTTTACACAATTCTTTAAGAACATAAGAACAGTCCTTCTGGATCAGGCCCAAGGCCCATCTGGTCCAGCATCCTATTTCACACAGTGGCCCATCAGATGCTGCAGGAAGCCACAGGCAGGAGTTGAGGGCATGCCCTCTCTCCTGCTGTTACTGCCCTGCAACTGGTACTCAGAGGCATCCTGCCTTTGAGGCTGGAGGTGGCCTATAGGCCTCCAACTAGTAGCCGTTGATAGACCTCTCCTCCATGAAGTTATCCAAACCCCTCTTAAAGCCAGCCAGGTTGTTGGCTGTCACCACATCTTGTGGCAGAGAATTCCACAAGTGGATTGTGCATTGTGTGAAAAAGTACTTCCGTTTGTTGGTCCTAGATTTCCTGGCAATAAATTTCATGGGATGACCCCTGGTTCTAGTGTGATGTGAGAGGGAGAAGAATTTCTCCTATCCACTTTCTCCATACGATGCATGATTTTATAGATCTCTATCATGTCTCCATGCAGACATCATTTTTCTAAACTAAATAGCCCCAGGTGTTGTAGCCTTGCCTCATACGGAAGGTGCTCTAGGCTCCTGATCATCTTGGTTATGCTCTTCTGCACCTTTTCCAATTCTACAAGGTCCTTTTTTAGATGTGGTGACCAGGATTGTATGTAGTACTCCAAACGTGGCCCCACAGCAAGTTCACATTTGAGTTCCTTCAGAACTCATTGGTGGGTTCCATCTAGCCTTGGCAACTTGTCAACATTTAATTTTTCAAGACAGTTTAGAACATCCTCTCTCGTCACCTCAAATTGGCCCAGTTCTTCAGCCTCCAAGCCTGAGAAGCTCAGTTCCAGGAAGGGTAGATGGGTACACTTAAATGGGGATCAATCTTATGTGTTCTGTGATCAACTGGAGACCAGTGCCAAACTTCTGTATTCTTTGCTAGTTGGAGAACTATTTTCAAAGTTATCCCCATGTACAGTGCATTGCACTAGTCATGGTGAGACGGTCAAAAGACAGCAGCCCAATCACTTATCTCCTCAAATGCAGGCAGCTGACATAGCCAAAGTTGGAAGAAGGAACTCCTGGCCACTGCCATCCAGAGATCCAGGAGCACCCCTAGCTGCAAAACTGCTACTCCAAGGGAGAGTATGAGCCCCACCACACACAAACATCTAGATTAAAGGACCCACCCACCATCAGATGATATGACTTTGCAATTAATTTTTCCCCCATGTTGGTTTTATAGCTTTAATGGCTTAAAGTTTTATTTTTAGCTGTCAAGTTTCATCTCACCTTTTAAGTTGTCTGAACCAATCAAGGTTTTTAGCCTACTTTCCTGTAGCCTTATGAGATCACCTGGCATCCTGTGTGTCCGTCCCCTTGTATCAACTTTGCAACACCTGGACCAATATGAACCAAATTTGGTACAGTTGTAGGGACACATAGGGACACCTCAACGGTGTAGTTTGTGATTATGTCATCCACCTTCAGTCAAGATGGCAGACACGTAAACTTTTGAGGTGCATGTGGGCTAACTTGTGAACTGCCTAACCAATTTGAACCAAATTTGCTACAGCTGTAGGGACACATAACGATGCCCCACTGGCATATTTTGTGATGATGACATACATATGGAAAATGGGAAGGGTAGGTACCAAATGCAATTGTGAAACACAAAAAAAGAGAAGTTCCTAATAGATGTTGAAGTATATTATAATATCAATAGTAAGAGAATATATACATAAGTGAGAGGTAAGTATACAGTGTACAATATTCCAATGGGTAATAACACAAAAATCAGAAAACTAAAACAGTTTTCTGATTTTTGTGTTATTACCCATTGGGATATTGTACACTGTACACATAGGAAGATCTCAATGGCTTAGTCTGTGATGATGTCATCCACCCTGTAACAATCAGCCAACAACAGCCTCTCCTCACCTCTAAAGAGTGAACAGAAGTGTACCCTGTCCTGACTGACAGGCTAGGGATCAGCTACTCAGCACATGGTGGGCGGGACCTTGAGGGCCATAATAGAGGAAGAGAAGGCTTTCTTTGTTCTCAGTTGGAGCCAGGCTGTGCTTGCAACAGGTTGTTGGCTAGGCAAATGGCTGCAATCAGGACTGCAATCCTGGGAAGTTAAGACTTCAGGGGCCTGAAGTCTCTACCATGGATTTGGTGAGTTCAGGAAGGAAGTCAGGGCTTTGGCTTCAGGGAAAGGTTTAGCCTATGGAACAGTTTGTTAGTTCACGTTAGACTTCTTATTTTCCTTTGGTGTGCCTTGCGTGACCTTGCAACTGTTTTATTGTGTTTTATCTGCAACATAACAAACTAAGAAACACTAGCCTGCACCCAGTTGTCCATCCAGGGCACTGCAAAAGTCTCTGTAACCTGTAAAGGTGCGTTTAAAGGTTCCTATATCCCTTTTCTTTGAAACTGGGGTGCTTTTTGAAGTATTATTGTGTAGCAGAAATCTGGGCTACTAACCCTCAAATCCCTGATGAGAAAGTGAACCAAAGTTACTGTTTAGGATGAACTGATGATTTTTGGAATGTGTGATAAGGAGGGGAATGGGGGGAACAATGAATAATGGGGTTACTGTACTTTGAAGAGCCTACATGTGTAGTTGGGACCATAATGTATCTTGTCTAGAAAAACCATGATTGGGTTCTCAAACAGATTTGGCAAGATGGTGTTGTGACCTGAAGTTGCAGACGGCAGAATTGCCGCCAAAGCTGCAGTTTCTCTTCGGTCTATCACCTTCAATCGGCAAGATTGATATCAGAAGACACGTGGATTTGGACTTCCTCTCTGGGGGCTGTCTGGGTCTGATCTGAAGCATGATACTTGTAACCTTCTGGTTACCCCTGTAACCAGAAGGTTACAAGTTCGATCTTGACCAGGGGCTCAAGGTTGACTCAGCCTTCCATCCTTCCGAGGTCGGTAAAATGAGTACCCAGAATGTTGGGGGCAATATGCTAAATCATTGTAAACCGCTTAGAGAGCTTCCAGCTATAGAGCGGTATATAAATGTAAGTGCTATTGCTATTGCTATTGCTATTGCTATTGCTATGATAGTGCCTTGGAAAAGCCTGGGCGATCCCGCCTGGGAGACCTGACCACAAGTGTCTCAGCCCGAAGAAGACAAGGCAATTCCACCAGCCTGTTCAGCAACGTCTGCCAGTTCTAACTTTTCTTATCTTTGATTTTTGGAAACCTGCAAGAATGTTAGAGTAAAGAGTATTTCCATATTAAGACCTTTGGGAACATGGATTGGAGTGGTGGAACCATCTGGATAATCAGCTTAAACAAATAAGAAGAGCACAGAAGAGACGGTTACATGGATGGGTCATTTACTGTTAATTCAGCTTTTACAACTCTTTTTCAACCCTTTTACAGATTTCATAATGGCCTTTCCTTTACAACCTCCAGACTCCGCTAAGATGTTAATCCAACAAATCTGCTTTGCTTGCTTTTCCCTTTATCCAATCTTTATCTATGAAGTTTTTGAATTTTTTAAGGTAGAGAAGTAAATATTTTTGCAGCTCTTGAAACATGAAACAAAGTGACTGTTGCTATTCTTTTTTTCTCTAATTTACTGATGACTGAAGATTGTGTTATCTATAAAAATTAATTTAAGTAAAGAGCAAAGGTTGTTATACAGCAGCCTTGTTTTCAGCTGATTGACCATTACAATTGTTTTCTTTTTTATTACTATTAACTTTTTGTCTGACCTTTAGGTTCAATTTTTCCTGGATATCTTGGAGGACTCCATTATGGGGCATTTCTGTAAGTTTTAATCTATAAACTATATTAAGACTTTGGATATTTGGAGGGAGCTGTGTTGGATTTGAACAAGCATTTTGTTTCATTTGAGGTTTATTTGTGCTCACTGTTCATTGGAGTAATTTGATAGTATGGGGACAGACCTAAAGGATTACAATCGTTATATAAATACCTAAGGAGTGAAACCATCTATTAATTTATTTTCTTTGCTGTAAGAACTGGATATTTTTGTTTATTGCTGGAATCTGGCTTCCTTGGGGTTCACTCGGAAGGATTATGTGGCAGTGAGTTGGTGCTCTGATCTCGTTTGGCTCTCCCTCACCCTCTTCTTTTGGTTACATCAATTTAAATGGATTGCAAACTTAAAGAGTAATTAACTAATGCAGAGGGTAATTCTGATTTCAAGCAGTAAAGAACTGCATTTTACTGATTTCAAGAAGTTGTTTTTTTACTCTGCCTGCGATATAGTGCAGCGTTCAAGACTAATTACTTTCTAAGGTGGACATTTTCACTTTCCTGTTGGGACTTCTTTTTCGGCTGTGATCCCCCCTTCTTCGAGGCTATTCAGTCTCCTGTTTTTCATCTCATCTGTTTTACAGAACATTTGTGGATTGCCATTTCAGCTTGTTATTTCAGGAAGAGACTAGACTGTTACCAACTTATCTGCCTGAATACTTTAAGAAGACTTGTGCTAAGACCTATTAAAGTTATTCATTGGAGAGGACATTTACAATAAGCACATCATTTACATTAACATGTACTGATTCCCCATATTAGAACTTCCCTTTGAACATTGAACATATGAGCACTGTTTTTTATTGGACTGCATTTATTTGTAATTTTTAAATTTGTCTTGGATTTCATTACTGTTGGCAATTAATTTAGAGATTGCTTTTTATGGTTTCTTTCTTTCTTTCTTTCTTTCTTTCTTTCTTTCTTTCTTTCTTTCTTTCTTTCTTTCTTTCTTTTTCTTAAGAGATAGTTTAGCTGATCTTTATCTTTTGGTCCCTGAAGTAAGAATAGTTCTAGCATTATTTCTGACTTTAGGACATCTGTTTAGTAGTAATGATTATATACAGGAGGAAAATAATTCATGTGGTCAATACCAGAAAATTTCTGGTCGGGAAATGTTGCAAGATTATTTTTCTAATTCGATAGAAAGTGAAGATGTGAGTACCGGTTCGCTTTCTGCAGCAGTGACTTCAGATATGCAGGGTGTTTTCCTTTCGAATTTTGGAATTGGTTACACAGCGGAATCTCAGATGGTGAAAACAATTTGATTTTTAATCCCTCTTCTTACAGGAGCACTTCCTTTAAAAGGAATTAGGTACAGATGGGCAGCGGATTTTCAGCAAATTCCTTCCCAAAGTTACAGAAGAGTGTACACAAGTTCTTGGGCTCAAAATAAATCTTAAGTGTATTTCTTTTTCCGAGTGGCCCTCATTCTGGATTATGATTAACTTGATCTGTTTTGTGACAATGCTTTTAAGATACACCTTTAAGAGTTTCTTTTAATTTTTAATCTAGTTAGAGATAATAGTGTTTCCATATATTTTCTCAATACTACAGTTCCCTCTAATCCATTTTGAATTATCTATTTGATTTTTGTAGCCTAGAATATGAACTGGATATACAAATAGAATCTAAACCAATGAGGCCCAGGTTTAATCTGAATTCATAATGTTTGTTTTATATTTTCTAGTTGGTATTTCCTATTCTTTGCTTTTATTCTGTGGATGGTCAGGCAAAACAGTTTGGTACCAACGTAATGGCTGTATTTCATGTATGAAAGTTGAAAGTTTAGAAATGTGATTTTTCTCTTTCTTTCTCTCATTTGTAGCTAATAATTTTTATATATATATATTTTTAAAGAAGAACCATGATTAATCCTTCTGGAGCAGGGGGGATGCTCAGTTTACAAGAGCATATGTATGACTAGATATTAACATAGAGATACGAATGAGTATATAATATGTCACCACCATTTTGTGGGAGCTTCACCCATCACCTGCATGTGTTAGGTGAAAGCCCAGCTGTGATTCTCATTATGTAATAAAGTGCTTTGAATCTGACAGAAAGGGTGTTCGCCTCTACCTAGAAAGAAACTAGAGTGTAGTATTTCCGCTACACTTGCAACTACTGAGTGTTTCTTTTACCTGTAACTAAAAGCTGAGAGAGCCTCAGATGGAAGCAGTCTGTAGTATTTTGAATACAGTTTTTCTCTTTTTGTTCTTTGTCTTTTACCTGCCTCTGAGTGGATTTTTAACTCAGGAAAAGGGGTTTACTCTGGTACAACACATGTCTCAAGTTTGATTGCTCAGCAACTCTACCAAGTTTTTTCATCACATGTAGGCTGCATGTGGAAGAGTGGGGTTTTTTTGTACTTTTCCATTGGTAGAGAAAGAGAGTCTCCCTGGACATCCACCCAAATCCAGGGGTGGCTAAGCGCTGTTATTAGGGTGTGGTGGCAGGGATTAAGCTACTGTAAAACAGTTTAAGTTATAAAGGAACAGCCTTTGTGGGTGAAAGAAAGAGAGGGAATGATTCAGCATTTTTCTTCCCCTCACGTGGGCTTGCTTTGAGACAAAGGCTGGGTTAATCCGTTACATACCCCAGTTCAAGATGGTGGATGCGTACATGTTTATTTATTTATTTATTAAAACAATTTTATACCACCCAAAACTTACGTCTCTGGGCAGTTTACAACAGAATAAAAACAAAGTAAAACATTCGTTAAAACAAAAATGGGGACACACACACACACACACACACACACACACACACACACACATTACAATAATTTAAAAATTTCAAAACAATACTTTAAAATAGCATTAAAACCATTAAAACATTAATTAAAAGCCTGGGTGAAGAAATGTGTTTTTAGCAATAGCAATAGCACTTACATTTATCTACCGCTCTATAGCTGGAAGCTCTCTAAGCGGTTTACAATGATTTAGCATATTGCCCCCCAACATTCTGCGTACTCATTTTACTGACCTTGGAAGGATGGAAGGCTGAGTCAACCTTGAGCCCCTGGTCAGGATTGAACTTGTAACCTTCTGGTTACAGGGCAGCAGTTTTACCACTGCGCCACCAGGGGCTCCTGGTGGCGCAGGACTCTTTAAGACTCTTTAAAAGCTGTCAGAGATGGGGAGGCTCTTATTTCACTAGGGAGTGCATTCCAAAGCCTCGGGGCAGCAGCGGAGAAGGCCCGTCCCTGAGTGGCCAGCAGACAAGCCAGTGGCAGCTGCAGACGGACCTCTCCAGCAGATCTCAGTGGGCGATCGGGTTCATGCAGAAAAAGGCGTTCCTTTAAATACCCAGGGCCCAAACTGTTTAGGGCTTTATAGGTTATAACCAGCACCTTGTATTTTGCCCAGAAACATATCGACAGCCAGTGCGGCTCCTTCAAAACAGGAGTTACAGTGAGGGAAATAAGTATTTGATCCCCTGCTGATTTTGTCCATTTGCCCTCTGACACAGAAATGACCAGGCTATAATTGGAATGGTAGGTTTATTGTAGCTGTGAGAGACAGAATAACAACAAACAAACCCTCAAAAGCCCAGTGCCCAAAAGTCAGCGATGGATTTGCATTGTAATGAGGGAAATAAGTATTCGATCCCCTATCAACCAGCAAGATTTCAGGCTCCCAGGTGTCTTTTCACTATATGCAGGTCACGAGCTGAGATGAGGAACACCCTCTGTAAGGGAGTGCTCCTAATCCCAGCTTGTTACAGTACCTGTATAAAAGACACCTGTCCATAGAAGCAAGCAATCACTCAGCTTCCAAACTCACCACCATGCCCAAGACCAAAGAGCTGTCGAAGGATGTCAGGGACAAGGTTGTAGACCTGCACAAGGCTGGACTGGGCTACAAGACTATCGCCAAGCAGCTTGGTGAGAAGGTGACTACAGTTGGCACGATCACTCGCAAATGGAAGAAACACAAAATAACTGTCAATCTCCCTCGGTCTGGGGCTCCATGCAAGATCTCACCTCGTGGAGTTGCAATGATCATGAGAACGGTGACAAAGCAGCCCAGAACTACACGGGGGGAACTTGTCAATGATCTCAGGGCAGCTGGAACCATAGTCACCAAGAAAACAATTGGTAACACACTACGCTGTGAAGGACTGAAATCTTGCAGTGCCCGCAAGGTCCCCCTGCTCAAGGCAGCACATGTACAGGCCCGTCTGCAGTTTGCCAATGCACATCTGAATGATCCAGAGGAGAACTGGGCGAAAGTGTTGTGGTCAGATGAGACCAAAATCGAGCTCTTTGGCATCAACTCAACTCGCCGTGTGTGGAAGAGGAGGAATGCTGCCTATGAGCCCAAGAACACCATCCCCACCATCAAACATGGAGGTGGACACATTATGCTTTGGGGGTGTTTTTCTGCTAAGGGGACAGGACACCTTCACCGCATCGAAGGGACGATGGACGGGACCATGTACCGTCAGATCTTGGGTGAGCACCTCCTTCCCTCAGCCAGGGCATTCAGAATGGGTCGTGGATGGATATTCCAGCATGACAATGACCCAAAACACACAGCCAAGGCAACAAAGGAGTGGCTCAAGAAGAAGCACATGAAGGTCCTGGAGTGGCCCAGCCAGTCTCCAGACCTTAATCCCACAGAAAATCTGTGGAGGGAGCTGAAGGTTCGGGTTGCCAAACATAGCCTCGAAACCTTTCTGACTTGGAGAGGATCTGCAAAGAGGAGTGGGACAACATCCCTCCTGGGTTGTGTGCAAACCTGGTGGCCAACTACAAGAAACAACTGACCTCTGTGATTGCCAACAAGGGTTTTGCCACCAAGTACAAAGACATCTTTTGTGAAGGGATCGAATACTTATTTCACTCACTACAATGAAAATCCATCGCTGACTTTTGGGCACTGGGCTTTTGAGGGTTGGTTTGTTGTTATTCTGTCTCTCACAGCTACAATAAACCTACCATTCCAATTATAGCCTGGTCATTTCTGTGTCAGAGGGCAAACGGACAAAATCAGCAGGGGATCAAATACTTATTTCCCTCACTGTATATGGTCTCTCTGAGATGACCCAGAGACCAGGCTGGCTGCCGCATTCTGGACGGGCTGTAGTTTCTGGACCACGTACAAGGGCAGCCCCACATAGAGCACATTACAGTAATCCAGTCTGGAGGTTACCAGCAGATGTACCACTGTTATGAGGTCATTCACCTCAAGAAACGGACGCAGCTGGCGTATCAGCCGAAGCTGATAGAAGGCACTTCTGGCCACCGCCTCAACCTGAGACACGAAGGAGAGGCTCAGATCCAGAAGCACCCCTAGACTGCATACCTGTTCCTTTTGGGGAAGTGTGACCCCATCCAGAACAGGCAGATCAAAATCATCTCTCAAGTTTCGACTCCGGACAATGAGTACCTCCGTCTTAGCTGGATTCAGTCTCAGTTTGTTATCCCTCATCCAGCCCATCACCGACTCCAGGCAGGCATTTAGAGAGGTTATGCCCTCTCCCAATGATGCTGACATGGAGAAATAGATTTGGGTGTCATCAGCATACTGGTAGCACCCTGCACCAAATCTCCTGATGATCTCTCCCAGCGGTTTAATGTAGATATTAAACTACATTGGAGACAATATGGAGCCCTGGGGAACACCATACAAAAGTTCAGATTTTGAAGAACAGCAGTCTCCAAGGGACACCATCTGGAACCTGCCCGAGAGGTTGGAGTGGAACCACTACAAAGCCGTGCCTCCAACTCCAAACCCCCTCAGACACTCCAGAAGGATACTATGGTCAATAGTATCGAAAGCCGCCGAGAAATCCAAAAGGACCAACAGAGTCACACTTCCTCTGTCAATTGCCAATTGGAGATCATCCATCAGGCCGACCAAAGCAGTCTCCACCCCATAGCCAGCCCGAAAGCCAGTTTGAAATGGGTCATGATAATCAGTTTCATCCAAGACTGTCTGGAGCTGTGAGGCCACCACCCACTCAATTACCTTGCCCAGCCACAGAAGGTTGGAGACAGGCCTGTAGTTGTTCAAGTCCGAGGGATCCAGGGTAGGCTTCTTCAGAAGCGGCCTAATAATTGCCTCCTTAAGACAAGGAGGCATCCTACCTTCCCTCAGAGATGCATTTATAATCTCTACCAGGCCTTCTACAACAACCCCCCTGCCAAATAGTATAAGCCATGTCAAACAAGGTTCAAGAGAACAGGTGGTAGGCCGCACCATTCCAATCAGCTTGTCTACATCCTCAGGAGTCACAAACTGGAACTGGTCCAACCTAATCACACAAGAGGAGTCGCTGCACACCTCCACATCAGACACTGAGGTAATTGTAGAGACGTAGTCTTAAGTCGGCCCAAATATGAGAGATTTTTTCCACAAAGAATTTATTAAACATATCACAGCGGGTAATCAATGGTTCCAGATTCTGATTCAAGGGAGGAGGGGCATTCACTAGCCCTCTCACATCCTGAACAACTCCACTGGACGTGAACTTGCGGATGCAATACGGGCAGAAAAGAATTGCTTCTTTGCTGCATGTATCGCCTTAGCATAGGTCTTCAAATGAGCTCTATGTTGTAATCTGTCAGATTCAAGCCAAGTCTTTCTCCACTTGCGCTCCAGTCGTCTACCTCGCCGCTTCAGCCCACGTAGTTCTTCTGTATACTAAGGGGCCAATTTTGAAGCAGGCCGGAGAGGACACTTAGGAACAATCATGTCTACTGCCCCAGTGAGTTTGCTGTTCCAATTCTCCACCAGGGCATCAACAGGATCACCAGCAGAGCCAACACTAAATCCCTCCAAGGCTTCTTGAAATCCTATTGGATCCAATAACATTCTCGGGGGGATCATCCTAATAGGTCCCTCGCCCTTGTGAAGGTGGGAAGTGATTGTGAGTCTGACCTTAACCAGATGGTGGTCCGTCCATGACAATGGGGAAATCACAGGATTCCCCATCCACGGAACGCCACCCTGATCAGAGTGAAAGACCAAATCAAGCGTGTGACCAGCAATGTGCGTCAGCCCCGAGACCACTTGGGATAGGCCCATAGTCGTCATGGCTGCTATGAACTCCTGAGCCGACCCGGACAAATTGGTCCCAAAGTGAACACTGAAGTCCCCCAGCACCACAAGCCTGGGGGACTCCAACACCAGGTCCAAGACCAAGTCCGTCAGCTCAGTTAGGGACCCTGTTGAGTAGCAAAGCAATCGGCACACCAAGAGAAGTCCCAGTCTATCCCTGCTCCCCAGTCTTAAGTACACACATTCGATATGGTCCAACACTCTAACAGGGATCCAGGTAAGGGAAAGGCTATTCTTATAGACCACAGCCACTCCACCTCCCCGCCCATGGTCCCTCACCCGCTCCTCAACAGAGTAGCCTGGAGAAAGAAGCTGGGACCACACTGGGCCCCCAGCCAGGTCTCTGTAATACATACCAGGTCAGCACCTTCATCCAGAATCAAATCATGGATGGTTTCTGATTTGTTCTGGATCGACCTGGCATTACAGAGGAGCAAGGTGAGGTTCCAAGGATGATTGGCACTGCTCCCCAAGGTCAAAGAGCTGGCAGGACAGCCGGAAGGGGAAACAGCTATTAGATTTCCAAGTCCCCTTCCCCTGTAATGGCCCATTGACCTGCCAATGTTCCTTCTGTTCCCCACCACGACCAGAATGGCCACCCCAGAGTCAGTAGATATGCCCCCCCGTCTCCCCATCTCCAGTTAAGCCCAGACACATTCTAAGATTGTCTCACCCAGGACAAATTAAAACAGAAGCTCCACTATTAAATGCCCCCCCATACAAATACCTAGTGCAAGAGACCTGGCCCTCACTCTCCCCCGAAGTGGCTCCCCCAAAGGGGCAGCCCCCTTTGGTGTTACCCCTTCGGTGGTGACCCCGCCACCACTGGCAGAAGCCTATATAGCCCTGAGCAGGCAGCTCTAGGCAGATGGAATGCAAGCAACTGCCAAGTCACCCTCCTCCCCGGCCCCAATCCTGCAAGGCCTCACCTCAGCACAGCAGCCAGTCCTGGGGGGCAGATAACAGACAGGGGGGCAGCAGGAGAAGCAAACAGGCAGGCACCCAGTCTCACACCCTGGGGTCTACCTGGGAGCAGCTGTTGTCTCTCCTCTTCTCTCTCCTGCGAGCTTCTGGGGGCTGAAGTCACTGGCAGAAGCCTATATAGCCCTGAGCAGGCAGCTCTAGGCATGTTTGAGGTGCAAGTAGGCTAATTTTTGGACCATCTAACCAATTTGAACCAAATCTGGTACAGCTGTAGTGAGTGAGACATAGGGACACGTCAATTGTGTAGTTTGTAATGATGTCATCCACCCCAATCCAAGACGGCGGATGCGTGAACATTTGAGGTGCAAGAGGTCATACCTGTGGACTGCCTAACCAATTTGAACCAAATTTAGTCCAGTTATAGGGATAGTGAAAGTTAGGTAGGCAGATTAGTTCTTACTAGAACAACTTCTTGTAAATATTTGTTTCACTACCGTCTAACTACGGCTGTTAGATACCTTGATAGTCCCGTGGGTAGGACAGAGAGGCAGGACATCCATAAAATGAAATAACCATGTCTAACCAAAGCATGTTCCTGCTTCCTTCCATCACCACTGCTTGCTCTCCCTCCTGTACCAAGTTGTGGGGGCAGAGGAAACATGGAGACAGGAAGGCCAGTGGACTGACTGCACAGATCCTGCCCTTCAAGCAGAGGGTTGGACAAAAATGGATATCCAAGACCAGGACAGGGGAGAGGAAGTGGAATGGGAGGAAAAGGGGCTACCAGGAAGGCTAACTGAAAATCTGGTGGTCTTCTTGGAGTCCAGCTGGGTTGGTCAGAGAGTTTCCCCTCACATCCACGACCACTCAGGAAGCCACAATGCTGGAAAACATACCTGCCCGAACCAGATATTCATAGCTTTCTTCAGTGCCTTCAGCTGCACCAGCTGATCCAAGGGCCTGGCCATGCAAAAAGGAATGGAGAAGCCCTTCTGTTGGAAAAAGGAGGAAGACACTGTGAGTATTTAAAGCCAAAGTACATTAGAGCCAAAGCAAATTAGAGATTTGCAATTTGATTCACACTCAAATCGATTCATGACAAAATGAAGGTGATTCAAGGATTCAAGCGCAAATCAAATTACCCCAATATTAAGGGGCTGATTTGAGTGCAAATCAAATCACCCCCAATTTGACACTTATCAATTTGTGCGATTCGCGCTGCAGGAGCCATTTTGTCTGTGTTTCCCCCTTGCTGTTTAGTCATCTGGCACTGGCTTCCAAATGGCTTGAGATCTCCTTGCTTCTTAGTTGGCTTGTTTGTTTGTTTGTTTAATACATTTCTATACCGCCCGAAATAGAAGTTCTCTGGGCGGTTTACAAAACAATAAAAACAGCCAATAAAAGATTAAAACATTTCAACAATTAAAATTAAAAAGTTAAAACTATTAAAACACATGTAAAACACAACTAAAACAGTATCTAATTAAAAGCCTGGGTGAACAAATGCGTCTTGACTGCCCTTTTAAAAGTTCTAAGAGATGGGGAGGCTCTTATTTCAGCAGGAAGCGTGTTCCAAAGACTTGGGGCAGCAATGGAGAAGGCCCATCCCTGAGTAGCCACCAGTTGAGCCGGTGGCAACTGCAGACAATCCTCTCCAGATGATCTCAATGGGCAGTTTGGTTCATAGCAAAGAAGACGTTCTCTTAAATACCCGGGGCCCAAGCTGTTTAAGACTTTATAGGTTATAGCCAAAACCTTGTACTCTGCCCAGAAACTTACTCGCAGCCAGTGTAGATGTTTTAAGATAGGAGTGATATGGTCTCTCCGAGAGGACCCAGAGACCAACCTGGCTGCTGCCTTCTGGACTAACTGCAGTTTCAGGACTACTTACAAAGGCAGCCCCACATAGAGCGCATTGCAGTAGTCAAGTCTGGAGGTGACCAGCAGATGTATTACTGTTCTGAGCTCATTTATCTCAAGAACTGGACGCAGCTGGTGTATCAGTCAAAGCTGATAAAAGGCACCTCTGGCCACTGCCTCAACCTGGGACACCAGGGAGAGTTTTGTGTCCAGAAGCACCCACAGACTGCGTACCTGTTCCTTCTGGGGAAGTGTGACCCCATCCAGAACAGGCAGATCAAAATCATCTCCCGAGTTCTGACCCTGCACAATAAGTACCTCCGGCTTATCTGGATTCAGTCTCAGCTTGTTACCTCTCATCCAGCCCATCACTGCCTCCAGGCAGGCATTTAGGGAGGTTATGCCTTCTCCTGATGATGCTGTCATGGAGAAATAGATTTGGGTGCTATCAGCATACTCATAACACCCTGCACCAAATCTTCTGATGATCTCTCCCGGCGGTTTCATGTAGATGTTAAACAACATTGGAGACAATATGTAGCCCTGAGGGACTCCATACCGAAGTTCAGTTTTTGAAGAACAGACCCCGAGAGACACCATCTGGAATCTGCCTGAGAGATAGGAGTGGAACCGCCGCAAAGCAGTGCCTCCCACCCCCAACCCCCTCAGACACTCCAGAAGGATACTATGGTTGATAGTATCGAAAGCCGCTGAGAGATCTAAAAGGACCAACAGTGTCACACTTCCTCTGTGAATTCCCAATTGGAGATCATCCATCAGGCTGACCAAGGCAGTCTCCACCCCATAGCCCACCCGAAAGCCGGTCTGAAATGCGTCTAGATAATCAGTTTCCTCCCAAGACTGTCTGGTGTTGGGAGGCCACCACCCTCTCAATTACCTTGCCCAGCCATGGAAGGTTGGAGACAGGCCTATAGTTGCTTAATTCTGATAGATCCAGTGCAGGCTTCTTCAGAAGTGGTCTAATAATTGCCTCCTTAAGACAAGAAGGCATCCTGTCCTCCCTCAGAGAAGCATTTATGATCTCTACCAGGCCTTCTACAACAACCGCCCTGCCAGATAGCATTAGCCATGTTGGGCAAGGGTCAAGAGGACAGGTGGTCGGCCGCATCGCTCCAAGCAGCTTGTCCACATCCAGTCACAAACTGAAACTGATCCAGACTAACTACATAAGAGTCGTCACTGGACACCTCCCATTCAGACACTGCAGTAATTGTGGAGTTTGAGTCCAAGTCGGCCCGAATATGAGAGATTTTATCAGATTTGAGAGATTTTATATGTTGTCATTCAGATCCAGTGTTGCATTGGCAACTGTGCCCCGTTTGGCTGGGGAGAGGCAGCAGGGAGGGGGAAGGCCAAAGGAGGAAGTTTGAAAATGTAGTTAAGGGGCTGCTTGGAGGCAGCGAGAGCCATTGTTTTTGTGCCTCGGGAAAGAAGGATCAGAGAGGGAGTGAAGCAACACTGAGCAAAGACTGGTGATGGTGGCCTGGGTCTGCCTGGGCCCTGTGAGTGGAGAGAGACGGAGACAGAGAGTGCCTGCTGGGCTTCTCTCTCTCTCTCTCTCTCTCTCTCTCTCTCTCTCTCTCTCTAGCAGTCCTAGTGGCTTTAACTGGGTGCTGCTTGGAATTTCTTCTTATTATTTATTTATTTATTTGTTTGTTTATTTATTTATTTATTTAATTTTTACATTTCTATACCGCCTTTCGTTAAAAGAAAACCCCAAGGCGGTTTACAAAAATTAAAACATACAATAAAAGCAGTAAAAACATCAAGCAATAAAAACATCAAACTAAAAACATATAAACAAGCATAAAAACATGACAACAGATAACAGATAAAAACAGAGAAGCCGCAGTAAAAATGATCATGTAAAAGCCTGGGTAAAAAGCCAAGTCTTTAAAAGCTTTCTAAAAGCCGTGATGGAGTCTGAGGAACGAATGGCCACCTGGAGAGCATTCCAGAGTCTAGGGGCAGCAACAGAGAAGGCCCTGTCCCGAGTGCACGAAAGCCGGGCCTCCCTCATTGTCGGCACCCGGAGCAGGGCCCCCTCAGATGTCCTTGTCAAGCGGGCAGCAACCCTTGGGAGCAGGCGGTCCCTCAAATACCCCGGGCCCAAACCGTTAAGGGCTTTAAAGGTCAAAAAAGGTCTTCTTCTTCTTCTTCTTCTTCTTCTTCTTCTTCTTCTTCTTCTTCTTCTTCTTCTTCTTTGCATTTCTTCACACACACACACCCGCTTGTAGCCAGCCCCCACAGGCTTTGGGGTGCTGTGCTGATTTGTGTTTTCTCCTGCAGCCCCAAGCTGCACCTCTTTTTGCTGCTGCTGCTGCTGCTGTCTGCGTGCCTGGATTGGACTGATTTATTTGGTGGGGGCGGGGGCAGGCTGGTGTGCTGTGACTTCTGTCTGGTGCCAAGCCTGCCCAGGCTCCTTCTGTTTCCCTCCCCTCCTGCCCCACCCAGCCCCCCACACCTTGGTCTGGTATTAGAGATAACTGAGTTCTTTTAATAGGGCCTAATTTGGAGAAGGGAGGGATTAGGTACTAGGAGGTCTGAAGGACAGGGTTGGGGTTAAAGACAGGCCACTGTAACCCCTGGCCTCTCTCTTCTCTTCAATTTACCCCATTGTTACTCATTCCTCTCCAAAAAAGCTCCCCCATAAAGCCTGCTTCTTCTAGATCACCACTGACCCCACACCCCATTTTGAAATACCTGCCTTAAAGGCACTTCTTCTCCCACCCATCAGAGTTAGGGCTTCAATTTAACGCCCCCCCTTCCAAGACGTGTGAGGCAGAGTCAGGAGCAGATTGCCAGGTGGGGTGTGTGTGTTTGTGATGCTGTTGTCCCCGCCCCCACTGATGTGGTTCTGCACAGGCTCTCCTTTCCGGAGGAGCCTGCTCTTGCAGCACACCCAACTGTGGCAGCTGCACACAATAACAGCCCTGCTGGATCAGGCCCAAGGAAGACCATCTAGTCCAACATCCTGTTCCACACAGTGGCCCACCAGATGCCGCTGGAAGCCACAGGCAGGAGTTGAGGACATTCCTTCTCTCCTGCTGTGACTCCCCTGCAACTGGTACTCAGAGGCATCCTGCTTTTGAGGCTGGAGGTGGCCTTCAGCCCTCCGACTAGTAGCCGTTGATAAACCTCTCCTTCATAAAGTCATCCAAACCCCTCTTAAAGCCATCCAGGTTGTTGGCTGTCACCACATCTTGTGGCAAAGAATTCCACAAGCTGATTATGCTTCGTGTGAAAAAATAGCTTTGTTTGCTGGTCCTAAGTTTCCTGGCAATCAATTTCATGGGACGACCCCTGGTTCTAGTGTGATGTGAGAGGAAGAAGAATTTCTCTCTATTCACACCATGCATGATGTTATAGACCTCTATCATGTCTCCCCGCAGTCATCTTTTTTCTAAACTAAAGAGCCCCAGGTGTTGTAGTCTTGCCTCATAAGGAAGGTGCTCCAGGCCCCAATTATCTTGGTTGCCCTCTTCTGCACCTTTTCCAGTTCTACAATGTCCTGAAGTAGAAGAAGGGGCGGCCTCCCATCAGGTAAGAAGCTGCTCCCGTGGCAGCTGAGGAGGAGGGGTTGTTGGCTGCTAGCCCAGCCAGATCACTCTCTCCATCCTCCCCCTCAATCCCTGTTGGCAATGGGAACCCCGTCTGAGACTGAGGAGGAGCAGGAGGAAGTCATTCTGGTTCTTCCTAGACATTCTCAGCCCTAGACCAAGGGCAGTGGTGGTGGCGGCCCCCAGAATGAACCAGCAGCCCCAGTACCACCACCACCACCACCACCACCACCACCAAAATGTTCCCGGTCCAATAGCAGCATGGTGTGGGACCACTTTGAGCTTTGCCATGGTGACCCACCCCATGTTGCCTGCATCCACTGTGGCTCACAGGTCAGTGGGGGAAGGACCCCAAGCACCTTGAGACAAAGGGGATGCAGCAGCAGCTGCAACTGCATCACCCAGGGGTCCGTGCCCCTGCTGGCAGCCATAGGCCTGGTATGTCCTAATAGCAGCAAAGCACCTGCTCCTGCTCCCAAGCACGGGAAGTTGCCTGCGCAGTGGGTGCAGTTGGTGGGCAAGCAGTGTGCTTCCCCAGATCCTCATCCGATCACCTGGGCCATTGCCAAGATGTTCGCTTTGGGCAACCAGCCATTTCAGGTAGTGGAGAACACCGGCTTCTGCCAGCTGCTCCAACCGCTTGCCCCCAACTACAACATCCCCTCACAACCACTTTTAGCAGGTGGGTGGTGCCCTTCCTGTACCTCCCTGACACCAGTGTGCACTTCATTGCAGATCTGCGGAACAGTCCCAATGTGGGGTACAGTTCTTTCCTGTCCCTCACAGTGCACTGGTGTGGGCAGGAGAGCAAGGGGACATCTGCTGCTGGTGGCGTGGACAGCCCCTCCCATGCAGCGAAGCACAGGTGGGTTGTGCTGCATGTGGAGGTGCTGGACATTGACCACATGGCAGGTGAGCGAGCTGCCAGGGGGTATGACTGTCCAGGTAGCTATACCTTCACCAAAGGTTCATGGTCACCGACAATACTGGCAACATAACTAAGGCAGCTGCACAGGTTCATTTTGTGTCCCTCCGTTGTGTGGCGCACACTCTGAACCTGGTCATGTGGGATGTGCTTGGCCGTTCTGGGGCTGTGGCCAGGCAAGTCATCCCCGCTGCTCAGTGCTATCCTCCTGCTGCTACGACTGCTTTTGTGGAAAGGTGCCACCAGATAGCATCTTTCTTCCACCGGAGCAAACAGGCTAGGCATATGCTCAAGGAGAAGCAGCTTGAGCTGGGCCTAACTAAACACCCGATCCCTCAGGATGTTCTGACCTGATGGAACTTCATCTTTCTCTTGCTCCGGTGCCTGCAGGAGCAAGAGCTGGCCATCAACGCCCTGGCAAGGAGGTGTGGCTTGGAAGTATGTGACATATCCAACCAGGAATAGGCGTTCACTTCTGAGGTTGTCTCGGCACTTGAGTCGTTCTTTGTTGCCACTAACAGTTTGTGCGCTGAGACAGCATCACTGAGCCAGGCTTTGCCAACCACTCTTCTTGAGAAGAGGATGAGTTCCAGACCACACTGACCAGGGGGGAAGCAATCACCTTGGCAGGTTGTCTGAGGAATGGAGTGATGGATCAGCTCCCAACACCCTTGAGTGCATTGGCAGCACATTTTTTTGTCTTGCCTTTGTGACCCAAGGGTGAAAAGCAAAGCAGTTACCCATGCCCAGCCGCCGAGGAGAAGGGACCTCCTGGTTGCAGAAGTTAGGCAAGCTGAGGAGAGGAGACTGGGGCGCAACCAGGAGAAGGGTGCTGGAGTGCCTACTGGTAGTGTGCAGTCCACCCCTAGCAGCAGCAACACCACCGCCCCCTAGTCCAGCAGCATGGTGTCCCTGGCAGCACCGAAGCAGCTGGCAGTTCCACCTGGGCATTCCACTCAGTGGTTCACAGAGAGAATCCTTGTTGCTTTGCCAGGGTTACGGGAGAAGCCCGCAGAGCCCTGAAATAGTGCTGAGCAGGGTGTTCTGCAGTACCTGCATGAGCCAGTGGCAGGCCAGGAGACTGAGCCAATCCAGTTTTGGGCAACACATTGACAAGTTGGTCAAACTCGGTGGTGGTTGCCAGACGGTCTCTCCTATACCCACCAGCCAGCATCCAGAGCAAGAGGGTTTCCTCCGTGGCCGGGGACATGGTGACACCCCATTGCACAGACATGGACGCTGTCATGGTGGAGCAGCTGGTCTTCCTGAAGGCCAGCCTCCCCCTGCTGGGCTATCCTGATCTGGCCATGGAGGATGAGATACTCATGGTCAACCCCACTGCAACACCACTAGCAGCTCACCCCACCCTGGCCAACCCCAAACCCAGATGTGTCACAGTCTGCCCAACAGTGCTGCTGACACACGCAGACATGTATGCACACCTCCGCCATGGCCAATGCACTGTCTGGTGTCCTGACCCATGTGTCAGGCAGGCTGTCAACCGGGGCCCAGCACCAATCTCAGGCCATGATGTTATCCAGATACAGGCAGGCATGTACTACATTGGAGAAGAAGAGAAGAAAGAAGAGTTCTTCTCATATTAAAAATCAATCTAGAAACTTTGTTTCTTGTCAGACCATTGTTCCATCAAGCCATGACTGCTCTGTCCTCCTGTCCCTCTGTGGCAGGCAGGATAGAAGGCAGGCAGGATGGAAGGCAGGCAGGCAGGCTTGCTTTTGTGGTTTTCTTTTCTCAGCACTGAATATAATATGCTGTGCTATTGCTCCTATAACTATCTGGTTTTTCTGGATCTTAGATTGACAAAGGCAGAACTGGGGTGCCCACCTTCCTTGAGTTGTAATTTGTTTCATTTGTGAGATGGTGTTGTGGTGAGAAATGGACAGCGGCAGCTCAGCTTTCTGGGTGGGTGTAATGGGCTCCCATCCAAGTCTTTCTCTTGAGACATCTTAACACAGGTGAAATTCCAGCTTCCTCCTGATCAGTCTCCTCAGCCCTCATCTCTGCCAGCTGTTCAGATTCCCCTGTCTGCTGCCATTCCACCTCAGCAGGCATTTGGGATCAAGCCAGCATTTTCATGGCCACAACTAAAGCCAACCTCCTGGGTTACCCGGCCCTCCTTGTTGTCATAAATCTGTTGGCACGACTGACCTGACAGGATTTACGATCCCTCCAGCTCTACTTCTGTGAGTCAAAAATAGAAATTCTGTAGATAAGAGTAGCAGCTTAGCTGCAAGAACAAAAGCAAAGAATGACTCTCAAAAATAAACAAAATAAAGTCCCTTGAAACTAAACCAGGTACCCTCCTCTATGATAACTGAGTAATAACTGAAAGAAAGGAGCAAGGAATGAACAGAACAAGGACAGGCTGAAACAAGAAAGGTTGAACAAGTATAAATACAAGGAACACTGTCTGTAGAAGGCAACGTTGCTGACAGTACTGTCCCATGAACAATGTCTGCTTAACATAAGGCTCGAGATAACCGGCAACCAATCAGGCTTTCCTGACACAGCATTTCTATTGCCTCTCCTGTGAGAACATGCGCCTGCATATCTCCCACTGAGCCTTTCTCTTGAGACATCTTCTTAACACAGGTGAAATTCCAGCTTCCTTCTGATCAGTCTCCTCAGCCCTCATCTCTGCCAGCTGTTCAGATTCCCCTGCCTGTTGCTGTGCCAGCTCAGCTTCAGACTAGAGTCTGTTCTCACAGCCAAGTCCTCCTGCTGTGCTTCTGAGCCTGCTCTCCCGACCAGGTCCTCCTGCTCCTCCTCTGACTCTTCTGACTCAGAGGTCTGGGCCATGACACTTGTGCATGAAGTCCAGAATGACCCAGCCTCCACCATACCACTGTCATGTGGTTCTCTGAAGGAATGGGACTCGGGTCGGGGTCGGGGTCGCTTACCTGAGCTTTGTCTCAAGGCTTTCCATGCAGGCATTGCTCAGTCTGTGGAGAACCTTCTGAACTGGAAAAGAAGACAACAACAAACTTAGTAAGCAACCATCTCACCATGAGAGTAGCAGAGGCCATACAGTTGGCTGAGTACTGCAGCAGGAAAATATATCTGGGGTTTCTTGTAGTTATGATCTGATAAAAGGTAAGGCACCAGTTGTTTAAAATGTTTGAAGGCCTTGTAACTCAATTATTCTATAGCTGGTAGTGGGGCTCAGAGGGGGGAAATGAAATAAAGTTTTCTCAATGCCTAGCTTATGGTTGTGCTCCTAAAGAAAATGGAAAATATGTTGAGTCACAGACTAGTCAGCTGTCTCCAGAGACTGTGTGGTTGAGCAGAGCTTTGAAAGGTGCTTAACTACTCAGTCTTGAGGGAAATGCATTCTGCATATGATCAGAAGCTCTTTGAAGGTCCTAAGACTGGTGACAAGAGAGGATGTTCTAAACTGTCTAGAAAAATTAAAAAATCACAAGGGACAGGTGGAATCCACCAAGAGCCCTTAAAGAACTCAAATGTGAAATTGCCGACCTCCTGGCAAAAATATGACTTATCCCTACAATCAGGCTCTACTAGTGGACTGGGAAGTAGCCAACGTAACACCGATTTTCAAAAAGGGATCCAGAGGCAATCTGGGAAATTACAGGCCAGTTAGCTTAACGTCTGTGCCAGGCAAACTGATGGAAGGCATTCTCTAAGATTTTTAAACATATAGAAGAACATATGGGTGAAGAGCTGGTCTTGTGGTAGCAAGCATGAATTGTCCCCTTTGAAAACCAGGGTCCACCCTGGGTTTGCATTTGAATAGGAGACCACATGTGTGTACTCTGTGAGATATTCCTCTTAGGGGATGGGGCTTCTCTGGGAAGAGCGTCTGCCAGGCATGCTTACACACAGAAGGTCCCCGGTTCCCTCTCTAAGACAGGGCTGAGACTCCTGCCTGCAACCTTGGAGAAACCGCTGCCACTCTGTGTAGACAAATACGGAGCTAGATGGACCAAGGGCCTGACTGTGTAGAAGGCAGCTCCCTATGTTTCTAACAGGCCCAATTGAAGGAGAACCAGCATGGCTTCTGCAAAGGGAAATCTTGCCTCACCAACCTTTTGGAGTTCTTTGAGAGTGTCAATAGGCATGTGGATAAAGGTGATCCGATTGACACAGTATATCTGGACTTTCAAAAAGCTTCTGGCAAAGTTCCTCACTACAAGCTCTTGAGAAAACTTAGCAGTCATGGGATAAGGGGACAAGTTCATGTGTGGATTGGTAACTGGTTGAAGGTCAGGAAACAGAGGGTAGGTGTATATGGAGAGATTTCACAATGGAGGGAAGTAAGAAGTGGGGTCCCCCAGGGATCTGTACTGGGACCGGTGCTTTTTAATTTATTCATAAATGATCTAGAAGTTGGGGTAAGCAGCAAGGTGACCACATTTGCAGATGACACCAAACTATTTAGGGTAGTGAAATCCAAAACAGACTGTGAGGAGCTTCAAAAGGATCTCTCCAAACTGGGGGAGTGGGCAACAAAATGACAAATGCGCTTCAGTGTAAGCAAGTGTAAAGTGATGCACATTTGGATGAAAACCCCCAACTTCACATATACGCTGATGGGGTCTGAGCTGTCAGTGACTGACCAAGAGAAGGCTCCTGGGGTCGTGGTGGACAGCTCGTTGAAAGTGTCGACTCAGTGTGTGGCAGCGGTGAAAAAGGCCAATTCCATGCGAGGGATCAATAAGAAGGGGGTTGAAAATAAAACTGCTAATATTATAATGCCCTTATACAAAACCATGTTTCGGCCACACTTGGAGTACTGTGTAAAATTCTGGTCACCATCTCTCAAATAGGACAAGGTTAAGAAAAGGTCCACATAAAAACAGCCCAGTTGGATTAGGCACAAGGTCCATCCAGTCCAGCATCCTGTTTCCACTTCTCTGAATGCTTCTGAGAAGTCCACAGGCAAGAGGTGAGGGCATGTCCTCTCTCTTGCTGTTGCTCCCCTATAACTGGTATTTGGAGGTCAAATACTGATACTGATATTTATCAACAAAATACTGATCAGTAAGATATTCAGGGGCCTGGAGCACCTTCCCTATGAGCCCTTCAAGGTGTGTGCACGTGTGCATGCTCACAAGTTTTTGGATGTCTGCTCTGTTGATTTTAGATCCTGCTCAGGTTGAATCAGGAAGGCCCCACTCTGAATATACATGTGTGCACACTGCCTTGATACTGCCACCCAGAACAAAACTCATTCCGTACAGAGATGAAAAAAAATTAGAGGGACCACTGCTTATGAGGCAAAGCTATCTGGGGCTTTTTAGTTTAGAGAAAAGACGGCTGAAGGGAGACATGATAGAGGCGTATAAAGTTATGCATGGTGTCAGGGGAGTGGATAGAGAGAAATTTTCCTCCCTCTCAGATTGCCAAAAAAGTTAGGATTGATGAAATTTAGATCTGGGTTTGATACAAAAGTTAGGTTCGACAAAAGGAAGTATTTTTTCATACAACAGATAATTTAACTATGCAATTCTCTGTCACAAGATGTGGTGGCAGCCAACAGCCTGGATGGTTTTAAGAAGGGGTTAGACAAATTCATGGAGGTCAGGTCTATCAATGGCTACTAGTCTGAGGTCTATAGGCCACCTCCAGCCTCAAGAGGCAAGATGCCTCTAAATGCCAGTTGCAGGGGTGCAATGGTAGGAGAGAGGGTGTGTCCTCAACAGTGTTCCCTCTATTTTTTAGAATCAGTGAGCGGAAAGAGTTTTGTTCTGGGCGGCAGTATCAAGGCAGTGTGCACACATATCTCTCTCTCTCTCTCTCTCTCTCTCTCTCTCTCTTTACACACACACACACCCCTTAGAGGGAACTGTGGCCCTTACCTCTTGCCTGCGGGCTTCCCCAGAGGGATCTGGCAGGCCACTGTGTAAAGCACGAGGCTGGACTAGATAGGCCTTGGGCCTGATCCAGCAGGGCTGTTCTTATGGAATTCCTTATGGTGTTCTCAAGGAAAGCTATTCTTTGCAGAAGGACAAGTTCCATTGCCAGGGATACTTCGAATACCATTTCAGCAGCTGTGGAGACTCCTATGTGGAATGCATGAGGAATCTTGCTGTAGGTTTCCAGGTGGCAAACCACCATGCAGAAACTGCAACATGCTTAAGAACAGGTATCGGTCCATGCACGATGGGCCTCCAGGTGTAGCTGCAGGGTTTCTATCTCCAATGGGGCCCCTGTGCCATCCTAAAGTTCTGGATCCACTGCTCACCATCCCAAATGCAGAGCGTCATGTAACATCTCTAGTTCCTTGGGTAGATCCACCACTTCTTTCTGGGAGTTTGTGAGTGGGAAGACCAGGGTCCAGCGAAAGGGCTGGCATCCTGCTTGCCAACCGGTGGATTGGGGCCCTGGTCTAAGGGCTGCGCAGCCCACAATCACTGATGCTGTCCCGAGGAGCCTGTTCTTCTGAGTCATTTCCAGTGGGCTGCTGCTTAACCTTCTCCTAATTATTTGTGGGATTTTGATTTGATTTGATGTGCTGCCATTTTAATTGTTCCTGGGTATGCTTTTACTGCATATTGTTGTTGCTGCTGCTGCTGCTGCTGGTTGCCTTGAATGGGTGGCAAGCAATGGGGGGCACACATTCTAAACGAATACACTAAACGACACCCAGCGAGACTGATTTGATCCCCTTTGTTGAAGAGGAACGGCACGCACAAGTTTCACCACAAGGGGCTGTGGCGGCTGAAGCAGCCCGGGCGGGCCAGCGAAGGCCGGCCAGCCTGCCGCGGAAACGGAATCTGCCTTCTGTCCCCTCGCCCGCACCGCGGGGAAGAGGAAGGCGGCGGCGGCGGCGGCGGCAGCGGCAAAGCTGTCGGCAAAGCAGCGGGGAGGTGCTGCCGCCACGCAAAGGCCCCGCTTCTGGCCTTTGGGTGACCTGACGGGGCGGCGGGGCCTGGGGAAAGCGCCCCTCCCAGCTGGCACGAGAATGAAGCGGAGCGGACGCCCATTTAATCCGCAGTTTGCGCGGAGAGCTCGGCTCGGCCGGGAAAGCCGGCCTCTGGCTCGGGCAGCCAGAGGCCACGGCAGTGGTGGGTGCGCCGTCCACGGGAAGCGAAGCGCCGCCGCCGCCGCCTCTGGGAGACGGGAGCCCCCTCCCCAGCCCCCCGAGCAGCGCGAGCCTGGAGACGCCCTGCCCAAAGCCCCCTTCCTTCCAGCGGGAGAGCCCCGAGCCGGCCGTACCTGCCCGCGTCGAGGGGCGGGCGGGCGCGCGGGCGGGCTGTCTCTCCTCCTCCGCCTCCGGCGCCGCTTCGCTTGTCTTGACAGCAGCGGGTCCTGCTGCTGCTGCCGGCAGCTGCTGCGCTCCGGCCGAGAGCGAGAGCAGCCAGCCACTTTCGCTTTGCAGCCTTCCGTCGGCGGGCGAGCGGGTGTGACGAAGCTGCTCCGCCTCGCCTTGCCCTTCGCTCCCCGGAGGGTTTTCTGGGAAGGAAAACCTCACTGGGCAGCATTGTGGCGGAAGGAGGGAAGCTAACCCGTGGCGGCCCCCGCCACCTCCACGGGAGGCAGGGTAGGATCTCCTCCGATGCGGCAACCCCTGCTAGCCTGGCAAAGAGGCCCCTTTTAAAAGTGGTGACTCTCTTCACTGAGCAGGGGGAGAGCAACTGGCCCTCTCCATCCCCAGCACAGCATCCCTCCAGTGACTGTTGCTGGGGTCTGTCTTACGTTTCTTTTTAGATTGTGAGCCCTCTGGGGACAGGGGGCCATCTTATTTATTTATTTGTTATTTCTCTATGTAAACAGCCCTGAGCCATTTTGGGAAGGGCAGTATAGAAATGTAAATAAATAAGTGTATGGCAGGGCTGGCCTTAGGGCAGGGCAAGCAGGGCAACCACCCGGGCCCCGCTCTTTGAACCCCCATTAAAATTAACTGGAAGGGGGACCCGCACTGGCTGATTGGCCCCAGGCCCTGCACCCTGCCAGGGCTCTCTAGGGATGGCCCTGGTGTATGGTCCAAGGCAGAATTTGAGGTTTCCAAGATGGGGCAGGCCAGGACCCAGGGGGGAAGCCAGTATAAATTAGCGGGGCCCAGCAGTCTGGAAGGAGAGCTGGTCTTGTGGTAGCATCAAGCATGACACGTCCCCTTAGCTAAGCAGGGTCCACCCTGGTTGCATCTGAATGGGAGACTTGATGTGTGAACACTGGAAGATCTTCCCCCCGGGGATGGAGCCGCTCTGGGAAGAGCAGAAGAAGGCCCCAAGTTCCCTCCCTGGCTTTTCCAAGATAGGGCTGAGAGAGACTCCTGCCTGCAACCTTGGAGAAGCCGCTGCCAGTCTGTGAAGACAATCTTGAGCTAGAGAGACCAATGGTCTGACTCGGTATATGGCAGCTTCCTATGAAGGGGGCCCAAGGCCCAGCTATGTTGCATATGTTTTTGTCTTGCTTCCTGCTGCCACCCCACACCTGCCCCACCTCCGCCAAACCTCCAATCTTTAAAATAATTCTAGCTGCCATGTGTGCGGCCGAGGGATAAGCCAAGCACCCACACACACGCACACACCGTGGGCGGCAGCAGGAAGAGCGGGAGCGGCCACCGAGCCCGACCATCTAGCCCAGCGGCCCTTAAAAACTGCGAGGTGCTCCAGAGCACCTGCATAGTTTATATATTTTATTTATTTAACACATTTGTATACTGCCCAAAACACAAGTCTCTGGGCAGTTCACAACAAAACAATAAAAACAACAGATTAAAAGATTACAACAATTTAGAATTTAAAACCTTAAAGCTATTAAAAGCACAATTAAAACAATGTCTAATTAAAAGCCTGGGTGAACAAGTGCATCTTGACTGCCCTTTAAAAGTTGTAAGAGATGGAGAGGCTCTTATTTCAGCAGGAAGTGTGTTCCAAAGCCTCAGGGCAGCAATGGAGAGTAGTCAACAGACCAGCCGGTGGCAACTGCAGATGAACCTCTCCAGATGATCTCAATGGGCGGTGCCCAGTTACGGAAAGTTGGAGAAATAGAGCGCCAATGCTCTATTCAAACTGCGCAGGCACCTTGCAGTTCTCAGCTAGGTGGCCAGATTTGGCTTTTTAAAAGCCAAATTCTGGCTTACGGCCCATTTGACCCACGAGTATACCCCTTAGGTTCTGGCAACCGAGCTCTGGGTTGCCAAATTTGGCTTATTTTAAGCCAAACTTTGGGTTATGGCCCATTTGATTCACAAGTATACCCCTCAGGTTCTGGTGTGGCTGAGCTGAACTCCAAAGTCAAGGCCCATCAGTGTCTGATTGCACCATCCATTGCTTTCTGAGTGACAGTGAGCTCAATGGAAGAAGACCAAAGAGGACTCCACTGTTGAAAGAAAAACCTAAAAAAGCCAGACTGGAATTTGCTAAAATGCATATTGACAAGCCACAATGCTTCTGGGAGAATGTCCTTTGGACAGATGAGACAAAGCTGGAGCTTTTGGGCAAGTCACACCAGCTCTATGTCCACAGACGAAAAAATGAAGCTTTCAAAGAAAAGAACACCATACCTACTATGAAACATGGAAGAGGCTCGGTTATGTTTGGGGGCTGCTTTGGCACGGGGTGCCTTGAGTCTGTGCAGGGAACAATGAAATCTCAAGACTATCAAGACATTCTGGAGCAAAACGTACTGCCCAGTGTCAGAAAGCTCTGTCTCAGTCGCAGGTCATGAATCCTCCAATAGGATCATGACCCAAAACACACAGCTAAAAGCACCCAAGAATGGCTAAGAACAAAACATTGGACTATTCTGAAGGGGCCTTCCATGAGCCCTGATTTGAATCCTATCGAACATCTATGGAAAGAACTGAAACATGCAGTCTGGAGAAGGCACCCTTCAAACCTGACACAGCTGGAGCAGTTTGCTCAGGAAGAGTGGGCCAAACTGCCTGTTGACAGATGCAGAAGTCTCATAGAGAGCTACAGGAATCGCTTGTTTGCAGTGGCTGCCTCTAAAGGATGTGCAACAAAATATTAGGTGAAGGGTCCCATCGTTTTTGTCCATGCCATTTTCATTTGTGTTATTATTTGAAATATCCTGTTGCATCAAAACTCTAAAGCAAAGTCTGATTTTTGTTAAATGCGGAATAAATTACTTTGTCAGTTTCAAGTTATTTCAGAGACAATTGTGGGTTCTTCTTTTTTTGTGGAGGAGTACCAACACATTTTTTCACATGTGCATAAAAAGATGCCCTATCACAAGTGCCCCTGCAGATCAGGTGAAGTTGAAAATTTGGCTCATGTTTTACTTTGTTGTAACTTGTATAGCATCCCACATAGTAAATTGATTTTACTGCTTTTAGAAGGTTTACGGGGGAAATCAATGGATTTTTATATAACTTACCTCCTTGCTGAAAAGAGTATGTGTGTTATCTCCTGTGTTGCCAAATTTTGTGCCATTGCATATACACAATGCCCAGTTGCATTCATTGTAGTTGTTGCTTGCTGATTGGTCAGCAGTTGTGCTTCAGTGGCCACACTCTTGTCCTTGATTGGCTGGCTCAGGACTGCTTGTGACTGTCTTGCTGGCTCATTCACAAACCATCTGGGAGGAGGAGGCTGAAGAGTGACCCAGATCGTGCTCACTCCCCGTTTCTGGTCTGTTCTTGCCTCTGTCTTGCTTGTGTTGTTGTCCCCTGTGGGATAAGGATGGCAACGGCTTTTCCTATGTGAACCACATACTTACTTACTTATTGATATAACATATTTCACTTCAAGAACATTTGCTGAAAAGCATAATAATAACAACCACCACAATAATAATGGCTTGCATCATGTGCAACCGTAAGGCTCACCCCCGGGGCTTCTGCAGACTTGGCCAGAAGCAAGCCCTGACACAATTCGGGACTCACAGTTTCGCCAGCAGTGTTACTCCAGCATTATTCCAGTAGTCGGGATCAGGAATGGAGAAAACTGCAGTAACACTGCTTGTGAAACTGCTTCTCCTGAACAGGGTGGGTGTGGGGGGGGGGGGGGGGGCTCTTGTTCTGAATCTGCAGAAACCCTGGGACAGAGCCTTATGCCTTTGTATGACTGTGCATCATGTAAGCCAACACCAAATTAGTGTTAGGGTTTTTGTGTGTGTGTATTTTAAAAAACAAACCTTATAATTTACTTGTTTGAAGAGGTTTTTTGATGGGTTTTTCCCTGTTGGGTCTGATAGGCTTATATTTTTGATTGGGTCTGTTTTAATTGATTTTATTCCTGATTTATTGTTTTACTGTTTTTAATGTTATGTGGCTTTTATAATTTGACTGTTGTGAGCTGCCCTGAGCATTATTGTAGTGGAGGGGTGAGATATACGTTTTGAAAAGAAAGAAATAGACAACAATCAACAAAACACAGCCATGCACTTTGCTAGGAACAAACTCTGGTCGAGCAAAACTGGGCAGTTCCCAAGTCCAACCATGCAAGCTGAAAGGCAGACATGATCGGCCCGCCCAAGGCTGGTCCCCTTGGGTGCAAGCCAGAGAGAGGTGAGTCTAGGCTGAAAGCCAGCCATTTCCCAGAAGGGCCAAGATTTCCGCTCCCTTTCAAAGTGCCACTGCAGCTCCACCACACACAGATGTGCTTCTAACCCTTTAGGGACCGGGGGGGGGGGGGCGCTCTGATAGGCCTCTGCTGTCTAGAGTACTGGATCTTGAGAGAGCGTCATTCCCTCCCTGTTACAGATCCGGGGATGCCTGGGGACTGCACTTCCTCCTCCGGTGGGAAAAGCTCTGGGAGGAACTTCAGTTCCCAGGCACCCCCACGCCCTCTCCCAGCCTCCTGTGTGTGCCTCCCCACCTGCTCCACGGATGCTCCCGGTATTCTCCCCACCCACCCAGCCTGCCCCTCAGCAGTGCTGGATCGGGACTGAAAGAACTCCACCCACCCTCCTCCGCCATCCTGCCCAAAGCAATTGCCCCACAATCAGCTGCCTCCTTGTGCTGGGGGGAGGGAATGGCGCTTCGGGGGGTTCCGATACTCCTTCCAAACTGGTGAGGGGCCAGTCGCCTCCTGCCATTCAGGCTGGGAGCCAGGAAAGCCCGTGCACTGCCTTTAGTAGGAGTGAGAGGTGACGCTGCTGCACTTGTTGGTAGTAGGTGGCACTTTGAGGAAGCACAGTTCTGGTAAAGACATATTTGGATGACATTCACAAGGTGCCGCTACGCCTGCTGAACGTAAGGACACCCTTGCTGGATTAGGCCCAAAGCCTATCTAGTCCAGCATCCTCTTTCACTCTAGGAAGCCCACACAGGCGAGAAGAAAGGGCATGCCCCCTCTCCTGCTGTTGCTCCCCTGCAACTGATTTTGAGAGGCATCCTGCCTCTGAGGCTGGAGGTGGCCCACAGCCACCAGAACAGTAGCCATTGATTGACCTGTTCTCCAGGAATTTGTCTAAGTCTAAGCCCCTCTTACAGCCATCCAAACTAGTGCCTAGCACCACATCCTGTGGCAGAGAATTCCATAGATTAATCATGCACTGTGTGAAAAAGGACTTCCTTTTGTTGGTACTACATTTCCTGACCTTCAGTTTCATGGAATGACCCCTGCTTCTAGTGTTGTAAGACAGGAGAAAAAATTATCTCTGTCCACTCTCTACTCCATGCATAATTTTATACACCTCAATCATGTCTCCCCATAATCACCACTTTTCAAAAATAAAAAGCCCCAGGTGTTATAGCCTTGAATTTCTCCCTAGATGCATCCCTCCCCAGCACAATGTTGAACTGAAAGGCCAAGGCAAACTGTGATTGCATGGAACGTAAGTTGTAAAGTCAGCATAAGATATGAAACTGTACAAAGTCTATACAGCTTACATGGTGTGATAGTTAAGGTGACCAACCTTTTTTAGGCCTGGGGAATGGTGATTCCCTTAAGGCAACATTTATGAGTGGAGGATTAAAGGGGGGGATTTGGGCAGTTTCAGACAAAGGCTTACATGCAGTGTAGTACAAAAGGCAGGGCACACGCTCTGTGCATCACCTAATCATGTCCTCTAGTGTACCAGGTGCCGTTGCTACAAATGACTGCATCATCACTGCAGTGACTTTTTGGAAGAGGAGAGCTGGTCTTGTGGTAGCAAGCATGACTTGTCCCCTTAGCTAAGCAGGGTCTGCCCTGGTTGCATTTGAATGGGAGACTTGATGTGTGAGCACTGCGAGATACTCCCCTCAGGGGATGGAGCCGCTCTGGGAAGAGCAGAAGGTTCCAAGTTC
The DNA here is from genome assembly GCF_027244095.1 of Hemicordylus capensis. Lineage (NCBI taxonomy): Eukaryota > Metazoa > Chordata > Lepidosauria > Squamata > Cordylidae > Hemicordylus > Hemicordylus capensis. The sequence continues at coordinate 170,447,699 of NC_069662.1, forward strand.
CCTCCCTGGCAGCATCTCCAAGGTAGGGCTGAGAGACACTCCTGCCTGCAACCTTGGAGAAGCCGCTGCCAGTCTGTGAAGACAATACAGAGCTAAATAGACCAATAGTCTGACTCGGTATATGGCAGCTTCCTATGTACCTATTAATCCCAAAGGGGAGCTTGTCACTGCAGCAATGTTGCAATTCTTAGAAGCCACAGAGGCTCTGCAAGCTCAGTACAAGCAAGGACATGGTTTGGGCTTCCATGGAGTGAACACACATGCCCTGTTCTTCCATGGGCTGTGCACTGTGCGGTGTGTAAGCCATGTTCTTTACTGCTTACATGGCATGGAAGTAAAAGAGACCACCTTATCTTGAAATTTTTAAAGTATGAGTGAAATCTCTAAGCATCTGAATTCACATTGATAGATATTACCACATGCAACTATAGAATAAAGTGTGTGTGTCTGTGTAAGATAATCAGGCAGGTTTTTCAAATGAAGTTGGCTATCAGGTTGCTCAGAGGCCAAGGCAAGGCTGCTGACCAGGCAGAGAAGCCCCCTTTCAGCTTCTTTGGCTCTCTACCTGCAACCAAGCACAGTACAGCACATTCAGCCACTGAACTCTGTTGGTGGAGAAGGAGACAATCAGACTTTTGATGCTGGACAGCAACCAACAAGCTTTTGCGCAAGAGCTTCTGAGCCAGAGAGGTCTGCCTGAGCAGTGAGAACCTGGAAAATCAATGGCAGAAACTTTAGAGGTCCACCACCATTCCCAGCTTACTTACTCCTCTACTGGAATCTCAAAGCCAACTGCAGGAAGATCCAGTTAGCTCTGTGCACTGCTTAATCAACACATGTCTGTCGGTTCCTTTCAGTGAACGAGTGCACTGAGGCCTTTGACCTGTGACACTGGACGGAGGTCTGCTAGGCTAGGTGAAGGTCCAAGTGAAGCAGAAAGTGGCAGATACCCGGCCACAAGGCAGGGGATTTCCCTGGGAAAGAGGCGATGATGGAGAGTTCTGAGCTAAAAGCCATGTGGAGCTAGACAGAGCTCCATGGAAAAACAGAGGGAGGGTCATGAGGGAGCAGGCAACAAGGATGAGGCGGACCAATAGACATGAAGGAGGGAGGGCATTAGGAAGGACTGCCTGGTTGGGATAAGCCAATCACCATGGAGAACAAAAGACATTGCTCAATATGGAACTTGAATCTTGTGAAGCAGGGTTATAAAAAGTGTGCCTTGCTGAAGAACTGGGGTCTGCCATCTTGGTTCTTGATCCATGCTACGTTGCCTCTTAAGTGCCCACCAGATTGGCTGACTGTTTCTGTCAGCCATACTTGCGTGAGTATGCTGTCTGTCTGTCCTCGCCATTTCTGACAACTTTCAAAAAGTATCTAAACATGCATTTATTCACCCAAGCGTTTAAACTAGAATTGTGGTTGTCAATTGTTTTAATGTTTTAATTTTTGTTTTGACTTGTTTTATGTGGTAAACTGACCAGAGATGTAAGCTTGGGGTGATGTACAAATATGCTAAACAAACAAACATATTGTTTGAGACTGCAGATGGCAATCTATTGGATTTCTGCACACTGAACGTGATGGGAGAAAAGCCACCCGTTCCTGCTTCGGACTTCTGGTCTGTGTGGGCTTCTCTAGGGCAGTGTGCTGGGCCATGTCCAAGCAGAGAGGGGGGGGAGGAGTTGTCGCTTGTGGGGGGGAGGAGGGGGGAGCGGGCTGTGTGTGGCTGCAGATCTCAGCCTCAAAGGGACTTGCTTGCTACACCCCCAAGTAACTGCATCAGGCGCCTAGCTAGGGGAGGGGGGGCCGTGCTCGCCCCTCTCCCCCTCAGAGGGAGGGAGGAGATGAGGAGGAGAAGAGAGAGGGGTGGAGCTGGGGGGCCGGCGGGTCCTCTGAACTCGTTCGCTCCACGGTGGCTCCTGCAGCATCCCAGAGACCTGGAATCCCCCAGCAGCAGCAACAGCTTCGCTCAGGCCCTGGAGGCGAGCCGCGCGCCGGGCAGGCCCAGCAGCCCCTTCCAGCGGGAGGCACGAAGCACACGGGGCGGGCGCCCAGAGTCCCGAGGCCAGGAGGGAGCGGGGCGTGGGGCAGGGCAGGGTGGGTCCCGTGGCCTCCTCCGCTGTGGCTCCTCACCGGCTGCTGCGAGCAAAGCAGGCGCCTCCCTTCGTGCTGCACACGCTTCCCGGCGGAGGCCGCCCACTAGCCGGACGAGCGCAAACGAGCCTCCTGCACCCACCCCGGGGGTGTCCGCTGCTGCCGCCGCCGCCGCCGTCGCGACTGCAGAGAGAGCAGCAGAAGCAGCCCCGAAGGCGGGCAGAGCCCAGCAAAGGCGGCGGCGAGGAGGACGGCTCTGGGCAGGCGCTTCCCTGGCCGAGGACGGAGGCGGCAGCAGCCCTGCAACCCCCCGGTATGATCGGACGGAGACCGGCTCCCCCGTCCCCTCCCGGCAGGGCCTTTTGATAGAGGCAGGATTGGCAGCGTCTGGCTCGGCACTCGGCCGCCGGCGTTCCCCAGACGGATCCTTTGCATTTCGGGGGGGGGGGCTGCTGGGCGGAGGGAGCCCCTTGTTGGGCGCTGCTGCCCCAGACCGCAGGCGGGGTGGGGTTGGCCCAGAGCCCTTTCTCTGTCCGGGGGCGCAGAGGAGCCAACTTGTGGGGACTCCGGAAGCCGGACGCGCCCCCCAGATTCCCGCCCAGCCTGTTCATCCCGGGCAGAGACCCCAGCCAGCCCCAGGTCCCACGATCCCGGTCCTCCTGCTCGGGGGCTCCCGGGTGGTGCTGCGCGGCCGGGGAGAGGCTGTGCTGGTGCCGGCGAAGGGCGGGTGCGCCCGGCGGAGAGGAGAGGGGCCGGCAGAGGGGAGCGCCGCTCGCTGACCCTGCGTCCCATGGGTCGAGCAGTTCCCCCCCTCGGACTTGCCGCCCTCATGTTTGATTTGATTTTAAACAAACGAATATATGTTTGTAAAAATAACTGCGTGTTGCTTGCTTGCACTGAGGATTAACCCCCCCCCCCGCCGCCCCATCAGCGGCCCCTTCTGTCTCGTCCCAGTTGCTTCCAGGCAGGGGTGGGGGCGGGTCTCCACCCCCCAAATGGCCTACCCTGGGGTGGGGGCGGTGATGGCAAACAGAGGTGGTCGATGCCCTTCCTCCGGCCAGAGCACGACTGTCCTCGCCCGCTCTCCGGCTGCAGGCTTCTTAAACTCCTGTAGTTCCTCTTCAACCGTGCATGGAATGACATCAATTTATGCTGTTGTATTTTACTTTATTTTGAAGAATGTGTGCCCCCCATTTCTTGCCACCTATTCAAGGCCGCCAGCTGCAGCAACAAAAATGTGCAATAAAAACCTATACAGAAATAATCAAAATTGCAGTACATCCAAACAAAACCGAATAAATTCTGCAAATAATAATGAGTTAGTAGTACAATAGAAAGATACGCAGCAGCCAGCTTGAAATTAGTCAGAACAGACTCCTATGGACAGCAGCGCAGACTGTGGGCTGGGCAGCCATCAGACCATGGTGGGCCCAATCCACCAGGAATCTTTTCTGCACATGCTCCCTTGAAACTAATAGAAACTGCACAAGAGGATTGGTTATTCAAAAGGGGACTTGTGCATGAGGGATTGTGGGTGGATCGTGCCCCAGAACTGTAGGGAGGTATGTATGTATTACATTTATATCCCACTCTTCCTCCAAGGAGCCCAGAACAGTGTACAGGTGAAACTTGGAAAATTAGAATATCGTGTAAAAGTCCATTAATTTCAGTAATGCCAATTAAAAGGTGAAACTGATATATGAGACAGACACATTACATGCAAAGCGAGATAAGTCAAGCCTTAATTTGTTATAATTGTGATGATCATGGCGTACAGCTCATGAAAACCCCAAATCCACAATCCCAGAAAATTAGAATATTACATGGAACCAAGACAAGGATTGAAGAATAGAACAATATCGGACCTCTGAAAAGTATAAGCATGCATATGTATTCAGTACTTGGTTTGGGCCCCTTTTGCAGCAATTACTGCCTCAATGCGGCGTGGCATGGATGCTATCAGCCTGTGGCACTGCTGAGGTGTTATGGAAGACCAGGATGCTTCATTAGCGGCCTTCAGCAATTCTGCATTGTTTGGTCTCATGTCTCTCATCCTTCTCTTGGCAATGCCCCATAGATTCTCTATGGGGTCAGGTCAGGCGAGTTTGCTGGCCAATCAAGCACAGTACACTGTATACTTTTCAGAGGTCCGATATTGTTCTTTTCTTCAATCCTTGTCTTCTTGGTTCCATGTAATATTCTAATTTTTGTCTAAACTGGGCACTGGGCTAATAGATTTTTGATATAATTTAACAGTTATATCTCCACATATTTATAAACTCAATGTGATAAATAATTGTGTAGCCATACAAGTATAATTTGTTCTTATCAGAAAAACACTGTCCGGCAGCAAGTCAGAGAGCCCGGCCTGAAACCCTGGCGGGAGAGCAGCAGCTGTTGCTGCCAATCCCTCCGCACAGGCAGTACCGGTGCCTTCTTGGCCTGACGCCGTAGCAGGCGGCAGCTCACTGGGTTCAGCCATCAGAAAGCAGAGCCGAGGCCTCTCGGCAACAGGTTCTAAAAAGCTGGGGAGGCTTCCAGGAAATGGCTCCAGCTCATCATCATGCTGGATGCAGGACACCGGCACTGGCAGGCTCGTAAGGCTCACATATAGGGACATAGGAAACTGCCATATACTGAGTCAGATCCTTGGTCCACCTAGCTCAGTATTGTCTTCACAGACTGGCAGCGGCTTCTCCTTCGCCAAGGTTGCAGGCAGGAATCTCTCTCAGCCCTGTCTTGGAGATACTGCCAGGGAGGGAACTGGGAACCTTCTGCTCTTCCCAGAGCGGCTCCATCCCCTAATGGGGGGAATATCTTCCAGTGCTCATACTTCTAGTCTCCCATTCATATGCAACCAGGGTGGACCTTGCTTAGCTATGGGGACAAGTCATGCTTGCTACCACAAGACCAGCTCTCCTCTTCCAAAAAGTCACTGCAGCAATGATGCAGTCATTCTCATTCGTAGCAAGGAGGAGAACTCCAGGCAGGCGTAGGGAGGTATGCAGTCATTCGTAGCTCTCCTCTCCTATGGGCTGGGGTGTGTGTGCTGAAGGTGACATTGCCCCCCCCCCCCCCGTGAACCGTCATGTTGAAAAGAGCAGGCAAATTGGCGGGGGGCGGGGCGGCGAAGGCAGGTTTTCAAGTGCCTGGGAGAGGTGCCAAGCAGAGAGTGGAGGCTTCTTGGGGCAGAGTCTGGGCTTTCTGCTGGATGGAAGCTGGGGCTCACTTTTAAGAATGCTCTGCTCTCTTTCCAAGGCGCCACCTGCAAATCAGGGCCAATCCACAAAGGCACTATACGCCTGCAGCAGCGACTTTCCTTCCAAGGAAAAGGAGCCCCCCCCCCACCAGCTGTGAGGCAGACCCTTGACATTTCCAACTGCTCAGGGGAGTGGGGCAACGGAGGCATCCTAGCACACTGGTGTCAGGCGTGGGATCCCGCTTCTTTGGGGAAGAATTGCGAGCTGGTGTGAGGGAGCTGAGATGGATGAAGTTGCAGCCACACTCCTACAGCAATTGAAGCTGACGATGCAAGAGCAGAACCAGCAGCTGAAAGACAGACTGGAAGCAAACATGGAGGCCAAGGCCCAGCAGCAGATGGAGGCTTTGGGGCAGCAGAAGGAATACATGAAGGCCAGCCTAGAGAAGGCTCAGACGCAGCTGAAGCAGAGCCTGGAAGCCTCTGGTCAGGAAATGAGAGCCTTGCAAGAGCGGAGGCTCCAAGGGCTTAAAGAAGACTTAGAAGCCCAGCTGCAGAGCTCCAGGACGGACATGGCCAGGAGATTCGAGGAGATGGGTGGGCGGCTGGCCACCTCAGAGTTGAAGGCAGCCAAAAACCAACAGGCTCTGGCTAACTTGGAAGTGGCTACAAGAGGCAACTATGAGAACCTCAACAGAAAACTGCAGGAACTGGACTGTGAATTGCAGGAGGTGAAGCGAGAGCAGCAGCCCACACAGAGAGGGAGTGACTCGGCGGGGGAGCTTCTGTCAGATGCCATGGGCCAGGAAACCCCCCCTCTAAACTTTTATACCCCAGCTGCTCTCCGAAAAGGCCTGAGTGGGAAGAAGACGGTACCTACTATGGCTCAGGTGGTCCAGCAGCCCGCTCGTTACAACGGCGAGGTGCCCTGGGAAGCCTACCTCATCCAGTTTGAAATAGTCTCCAAACTCAATGACTGGGACGAGGGTCAGAAAGGGAGATTCCTGGCAGCTAACCTGAGTGGGCCAGCTCTGATGGTCCTGCAGAATCTGTCCCCAGAGAAGAGGCAGAATTATCCAGCCTTGGTGAAGGCCTTAGCCCTGCGGTTTGGAGCAGTGCACCAGTCCAGGCCACAGACCACGAGCAGCAGAAGAGAGGAGGAGGAGGGCGATCTCCTGGGGTATGATGACGGCTTGAGATGTCCTGGGGGACTAGCACACTGGGGAGCCAGCGGGGAGATGCCAGAGAGGCTGGCAAAAGACCAGTTTCTGTACAGGCAGTATGGAGCAGACATCCTCTCAAAGATCAGGGAACGGCAGCAAAAGACTCTTTGGGAAGAAGAGAAGATGGCCATAAAGGCAGAGGCTTCCCTTGCAGCTGCCACCAGGCCTCACGCTGGAAAAACATCTGCAGGTAAACACTGCTCTGTTTCTACAGTAGTTTCTGATCTCTCTCCAGTGTGGGTGGGGATTTGGAGCGCCCTGACTGGGACTCAGAGGAACTCCTAGGCCTGCTTGGAAGAGCACAGGCCACTGGCCCTGGCAGAGGGCTTGGCAGGCGGAGGGGAGCATTGAGGCCATCAAGAAGATGGCTGCTCTCTGGGGAGTGGAAGCCGGGGCTGAGGTTCCCAAGTGGGTTTGTTGATTGTTAGATTTTTATACCATCTTTTCATTGACAAATACGACTATAAAACAGTTGCACAGTAAAAATATTAACTTAGAATATAAAAATACAAATCAAACTAAAAGTTTAAAAAACATACACAATTGGGCCATAGAAAACAGAGCAGCAGCAGCAACAATACGGAGCACCAGCATATAAAAGCCAAGATTTCACTTGCTTTCTAAAAACTGTGATGGTGACTGGGGAGCGGATGCCCACTGGGAGAGCATGCCAAAGTCTGGGGGCAATGACTGAGAAGTCCCTGTCCCATGTGCACGACAGCTGAGCCGCCCTCATTGTCAGCACATGGAGCAGAGTCCCCTCAGATGACCTTGGCAAGTGGGCAGCAACCCTTGGGAGCAGGTGGTCCCTCAGATACCCTGGGCCCAAACCATTAAGGGCTTTACAGGTCCGAACCAGCACCTTGAATTGGACCCAGAAACAAATTGGCAGGCAGCTGTTTCAAAATGGGTGTAATATGATCCCAGCAGCCAGCTCCAGATAAAATCCTAACTGCCACATTTTGCACTAGCTGCAGTTTCTGAATATTCTTCAAGGGCAGCCCCACGTAGAGTACATTACAGTAATCCAGCTGTGATGTGACTAAGGCACGGGTAACTGTGGCCAGATCTGTCTTTTCAAGGAAGGGGCACAGCTGGTGCACTAGCCAAAGCTGTGCAAAGGCACCCCTGGCCACCGCCTCCACCTGAGCTTCCAAAAGCAGAGCCAGGCTCAACCATACTTCCCAAGCGGCACACTTGCTCTTCCAAGGGGAGTGCAACCCCATCCAGAACTGGTCAAATCCCCTCATCCCGATTGGCTCTCCTACTGACCAACAGCACCTCCGTCTTGTACGGATTCAGTCTCAGTTTATTAGCTCACTTCCAACCCATCACTCCCTCCAGCCCCCAACTCAGGATGTCCACTGCCTCCCTAAGATCAGGTGATAAGGAGAGATAGAGCCGAGTGTCATCTGCATATTGCTGACAACTCAGTCCAAGTCTCCGGATGACCTCTCTGAGTGGTTTCATCATGTAGATGTTAAACAGCATGGGGGACAAATCTGAACCCTGTGTGACCTCACAGGCCAATGGCCAAGGAGCTGAGCAAGTCCCCCAGCACCACCTTCTGGACTCTGCCCTCAAGAAAGGACCAAAGCCACTCCAAAGCAGTACCTCCAGTCCCTATACTCAAGAGGTGGTTGAGAAGGATGTCATGGTCGATGGTACTGAACACTGCTGAGAACTCCAGCAGAATCAACAGGACGCACTGCCCCTGTCAAGCTCCCAGAGTAGGTCATCCACTAGAGCGGCCAAGGCACTTTCAGTCCCATATCCAGGACAGAAGTCAGACTGAGAGGTGTCTAGATAATCTGTATCATCCAAGACCCTCTGCAGCCAGGATGCCACCACATGCACTATCACCTTGTCCAAGAATGGAGGGTTAGAAAGGTTAGGAAGGTCTATAGTTGTCCAGGTTGGAGGAATCAAGGGAGGGCTTTTAAAATAATGGTCTTACCATTGCCTCCTGAGGCATGGTGGTAAGTTTCATTAAGGGAGGCCCTCTCTCCCTTAATGAAGCTTTGATTATAAACTCCAACCATCTGCCTGTACCCTCCCTGGCAGATTTCATTAGCCATAAAGGGCAGAGTACACAATGTTGCCCGCACATTGCCCAGGATCTTGTCCCACATCCTCAGGCTGCACTAACTGAAAAGAACCCAACTCAGTAGGACCAGATGGTACCCGATGCATGTTTGCTGGAACTGCCAAAACCTTGGTGCCAAAAGGTTTGTTGGCAATAGGAAACTGGGATATTGGGCAGAGGATCAGATGCAATTGTCTTTCAGTCTGATTTGCTAGCCATTCTCAGAAAACAAAGGGCCCCAACTGGTCTCATCTGGAGACGGTCACTGGTGCCTACCTATGCCCCAGTTGGAGAAGGTGGGCAAGCCAGATCTCTTCTTAAGTACGGGCAAAGAGTTTGTTCCAACAGGGGTCAGACAGCAAACAAACCCCATCCAAGGCATTTAGAAGTAGAGAAGCTCCATAGGAGGCAAAGGAATGAGATAAAGTAAAACTCTCAGGGCGATGGTGAGGAGGAAATGAAACTCGATCGTGTGACAAGACCTTTTCTTAATTCTGCTGATCTTGAGCCCAGTGAATTGAATCCGATCTTGCAGGGAGTGATTTGCTGGCAGACGTGGAAAAGCAGATCCGAGGATTCTGATCTGTCACTTTGGGGAGACTCGCAAATGCCAGAGCATTTGAGCCAAGCCTTCTCCTGCTGTGCTTCTTTGGGAGAACTGCATGCGAGCGAGTGCAGGACTGCAAGCAACTAGCACATGGGACAAGGGGTGGCCCCTCATTTGGCAATCCAAAGAGTGAGCCATTCCTTTGGCTATGTAAACTGCTGGGTGAACTGCTGCTGCTGCTGCTGTTGTTGTTGTTGTTTGAAAAGTTGTATATATGTATTCTTAGTAACAATAACATTTGCCCCCTCATTTTCACTCACTTAGCAACTGGGCAGGAACTGAGAATCCTCCTCGTTGGCAAGACAGGCACTGGAAAGAGCGCAACTGGGAACACCATCCTGGGGGAGAAAGCATTCACAAGCAGCCCTTCATTAAGCTCAGTAACAATAAATTGTGAGCGAAAGAATGCCTTTGTGGAGGGGAGGAAAATTCTGGTTGTGGACACTCCTGGCTTTTTTGATACCTATAACCAGCCAAAGTTTAGCTGGAAAGAGGTTGAGCTCTGTGTCAATTTTCTCCACCCAGGACCCCATGTCATCATTGCTGTGATAAAAGCAGCCAAGTTAACACCAGAGGGCAAAAATACTGTAAGGCAGATTAAAAAGCTTTTCGGTGTAGAAGGAAATAAATTTCTCATCCTTTTATTTACTCATAAAGATGATTTAGATCAGCAGGGTTCAGATCTAAACAGTTTCTTAAAAAGTGCAGATGGAGAGCTGAAGGAGCTGATTGAGATGGCTGAAAACCGCTGCATCCCTTTCAACAATAAGGCAGAAGGAGAAGCAAAGTCTCAGCAAGTTAGAGAGCTGATCGCCATGGTGGATGACTTGGTGACACTGAATGGGAGAAACCCCATTTATACTCAAGAAATGTTCGCAAAAGACAGCGCATGGTGCTGCATATTGTAGTGTGTTTGGAATCCAGGCTGGAAAAGAATCAAGGAATCCTAATTTCCATTCTGACTCTGAGGGGCTTAGATGACTCCCTACCACCACTCAGAGACAAAACCCTGCTGGGCTGCCTCTGTCTTTTTTGCTCTCCTCCAACCCCAATCCTTTCCACCTTAACTGCTATACATGGACCTATTTCAAAGTCAAAATAAGTCCACCTTTTTCAGCTACATATGCTGCTGCTTTGGCTTAGGTGTGCCTGCCGTTTTTCTGCATGCACTTTGACTCTTAGCGACCACATAAATAGATTCTCTCCAGGATGATAGCACCATTAGGTGAATGAAATGAATGAAAGGATGAATGAATGAATCGTTAGTAAGTAACAGTTGGAGCTCTGGAACATTTATTTTTAACTCAGCTTCTCTGAGGGAGGGCAGAATGATGTGGAGGTGTCCAGCGACTTCTCTTGTGTGGTGAAATTGGATCAGTGCCAGTTTGTGACTCCCGAGGATGTGGACAAGGTGATTGGAACGGTGCAACCTACCGCCTGTTCTCTTGACCTTTGCTCAACATGACTTATACGATCTGGCAGGGGGGTTGTTGTAGAAGGCCTGGTAGAGATTTTAAATGCATCTCTGAGGGAAACCAGGATGCCTCCTAGTCTTAAGGAGGCAATTATTAGACCATTTCTGAAGAAGCCTGCCTTGGATTCATCAGAGCTGAGTAACTACAGGCCTGTCTCCAACCTTCTGTGGCTGGGCAAGGTAATTGAGAGGGTGGTGGCCTCCCAGCTCCAGATGGTCTTGGAGGAAACTGATTATCTAGACCCATTTCAGACTGATTTTTGGGCGGGCTATGGGGTGGAGACAGCTTTTGTTGGCCTGATGGATAATCTCCAATTGGGAATTGACAGAGGAAGTGTGACTCTGTTGGTCCTTTTGGATCTCTTGGCGGCTTTCGATACTATATCGACCATAGTATCCTCCTGGAACATCTGAGGGGGTTGGGGGTGGGAGGCACTGTTTTACAGTGGTTCCGCTCCTACCTCTCGGATAGATTCCAGATGGTGTCGATTGGAGACTGTTGCTCTTCAAAATCTGAGCTTAAGTATGGTGTCCCTCAAGGCTCCATACTTTTTCCAGTGCTTTTTAACATCTACATGAAACCGCTGGGAGAGATCATCAGGAGATTTGGAGCTGGGTGTTACCAGTATGCTGATGACACCCAGATCTACTTCTCCATGTCTACTTCTTCAGGAGATGGCATATCCTCCCTAAATGCCTGCCTGGAAGCAGTAATGGGCTGGAAGAGGGAGAATGCACTGAAGCTGAATCCAGATAAGACGGAGGTACTTATTGTGCAGGGTCAGAACTCCAGAGACGATTTTGATCTACCTGTTCTAGATGCAGGTCTCACGTCCCCAAAAGGAACAGGTTCGCAGTCTGGGAGTACTTCTGGATTCACACCTCTCCCTGGTTTCTCAGGTTGAGGCCAGGGGTGCTTTCTATCAGCTCCGGCTGATATGCCAGCTATGCCCGTTTCTTGAGATCAATGACCTCAAAACTGTGGTACATCTGTTGGTAACCTCCAGACTTGACTTTTGTAACGAGCTCTACGTGGGGCTGTCTTTGTACGTAGTCCAGAAACTTCAGTTGGTTCAGAACGCGGCAGCCAGGTTGGTCTCTGGGTCATCCCGGAGAGACCATGTTACTCCTTTACTGATGGAGTTACACTGGCTGCCAATAGGTTTCTGGACAAAAAACAAAGTGCTAGTTATAACTTACAAAGCCCTAAACAGCTTAGGCCCTGGGTATCTAAGAGAGCGTCTTCTTCATTATGAGCCCCACCACCCATTGAGGTCATCTGAGGAGGTCCATCTCCAGTTACCGCCAACCCATTTGGTGGCTACACAGATGGGCTTTCTTGGCTGCTGCCCTGAGATTGTGGAATGTGCTCCCTGCTGAGATACGATCCTCTCCATCTCTGGCAATTTTCAAAAAACACCTGAAAACCCATCTTTTCACCCAAGCTTTCTCAGCTTCTTAAATTTTGGGGTTTTTAATATCTGGTCTATTTTAAAATTTGAACCTGATTTCAGGGGTTTTAATCACTGTAATTGTTTGATTCTTGTTTTAACATCTTTTTAAATTGTTAATTGTTACATTGTTTTTTAATTTGTTTTAGCTCTTTACTGTTTTAGTGCTTTGTTTTAATTGTAAACTGCCCTGAGTCATTTTGGAAGGGCGGTATACAAATCAAATAAATAAATAATAAAAATAAATAAACTAATGTTTTAACTTTTTGGTTGTCATTTATTTTATTTTGTTGAGACATGACCCAGAGACATGAGTTTTGGGTGGTATAAAAATGTGTTAAATAAAATACTTAAGTAAATAAACTCTGATTGGCTCTTAAGTTGTTTTCCATTTGCTTGTATACGTGCCTGATCTCCCCTCCCCTGCTTTGCATAAATGCACTTCTCTTTGTTTAAAATCCTATTGCTTTGTTTTGGGGATTCAAAAATGGAGGGTGGTGAGGATGCAACTGGGGAGCTCTTGTATTACGAAAGGAAGCTCCAGGCTCAATCCTGCCTGCACATGTTTCTGTTTAGCAGGAATCCCTGCCTACTGGGACTAGAATGGGGGGGGGGGAGAGGGGTCAGAAAATCAGTTTGGCTTAACAAGAACTATTACGCAGGTCTACTGGCACTTATATAGCCACCAATGGTGCAGCAGGGAAACAATCTGCCTAGAGAGCAGGAGGCTGTTGGTTCGAATCCCCGCTGGTTTGTTTCCCACAATATGGGAGACTCCTATATCGGGCAGCAGCGATATAGGAAGGTGCTGAAAGGCACCATCTCATATTCCACGGGAGGAGGCCATGGTCAACCCCTCCTGTATTCTACCAAGAGAATCACATAGCTCTGTGGTCGCCAGGAGTCGACAGCAACTTGATGGCGCAACCTTTCCAAACCATTCTATCAAAGGTGCCCAGGACACTTTCACAAAAAGACTGTACACCCAGAGTAGCACCAAAAATTCAGTCTGAAGTGCTGGCAGGATCGGCACTCTTAGCTTCACATGCAAACTCTGAAGACATCTCCTATCTGCCGTAAATTTGTGTTTTGGTATATTGCTCTCTTTGCCCAAGCTGGAGGCAGACATGTTATATGAGACTGGTGGGCTAAGATCCCAGAAAAGGTCTGATGTCCATGAAAAAAAGCAAAGTACACAGGCAGCAAAAACAAGGAAAGAAGGAAAAGACAGAAATGTGTGTATGATATCTGTACATCTGGGTGGTTTACAGCAAACATGAAGCAAATTAAAACAAAAATTAAAATATTAAAACAGTTTGGAATCACAGTTCTAATCAAAAAGCTTGGGTGAATAAAGTTTTTAAAAACTGTCAAGAAATGGGAGGCTCTTGTTTCCGCAGGGAGCACATTCCAGATTCTCGAGGGAGCAACAGAGAAGGCCCGTCCCTGAGTAGCCACCAGATGAGCTGGTGGCAACTGTCTTTGGACTTCTCTGGACGATCTCAATGGGCGGTGGGTCTCATGGTGAAGAAGACGTTCTCTTAAATACCCAGGGCCTAAGCTGCTTAGGGCTTCATAGGCAGGAGTGCACCTAGGTAATTTTGGTGCCCGGATCTAAAAGGCTTGGGAGGCCCCCTCGCCTCCCACCGCGAGTTTAAAAAAAGTTAAAAGTTTTTTTTAAAGAATAAAGTTTTTTAAAAAGGGGAACCATGGTGGGACTCCCCAGAAGCATTCTGTGCAGCCCCGTGGTGCTAAAAATAATTCTAGCCACCATGTGCACAGCCAGGGGATGGTGTGTGTGTGTGTGGGGGGGGTTGTAGAGGATTAAAGCCTTTGTCTCAGAGCAGCTTGCTTGAGGGAAATGCCAAGTCATCCCTGGTGAGCTGCCTGAGTGGGCTTCTCCTAAAACTCTTCTGTATTTCTGGTAGGTTCAAAATACTGCCGCCGCCACCCCCTTATTGACTAAGCCTGAACTCCCCTGAGATTTGGGGTGGAATATCCCAGGGGAAAACCCTCTTAATTTTGCTATTGGGCATATATAACAAAACAAAAACAAAAACCTTCCACATGTATACCTACACATGGTAAGAAAACTGATAGCTGCTGAGCTCCCAAGGACGCATCTACATCAGAGAAATCGTCCACTCTACTGAGTTAATAACCAACCTTGAGAGGCTTGTAAAAAGAAAACCGCACTTTATATTTTGCCCAGAAACATATTGGTAGCCCGTGTAGTCCTTTTAATATAGGAGTAGAGTGGTCTCTCCGAGATGACTCAGAGAACAACCTGGTAGCCTGGACCTAAAGGCCTTTGTTCGGAGGCCCACTGCTGCAAGTTAAGCATGTACCATTTTTTAACATGCAGGTTACTGAGGGCACAAACCACACCACCCAGGACAGACTAAAGAGGATTTGTTTATTTTATTCATTGAACATATTTATATACTGCCCAAAATGCAGTATAGGGGCCCCTAGAGGGTGTGGAGGCCCTGGACTTTGGCCCTGAAGTCCAGGGGTAAGAGCGCCTCTGGTAGCCGCATTCTGTACCAATGGCAGTTTCTGGACTATGTACAAACTGGCAGCCCCACCTGCTTTATCAGGCTTTTAGTTTATGACGTCTGATTGTTAGGTTTTAAGTGTCGTTTGGTTAAATGGTAAGTCACGCTGATATTTTATAAAGGGTGGTAAATAAATATGGCATATAAATAAACACAATAAAATACAATACCCTTAACCTCTGCTAGCTTGGCAAAGAGGCACCTTTTAACGTGGTGATTCTCTTTATTTAGCAGGGGGAGAGTAACTGGCCCCCCTCTCCACCCCCAGCACAGGACCTCCAGTGACTGTTGCTGGCGTCTATCTTGTGTTTCTTTTTAGATTGGGAGCCCTTTGGGGACAGGGATCCATCTTATATGTTTTATTACTTCTCTGAGCCGTTTTTGGAAGGGCAGTATATTTTTGGAAGGGAAGTATAGAAATCTAATAATAATAATACAACTTGTGCTGGTCAACGACTGTAATAAAGATTATGAATAACAACAACAACAACAACAACAACAACCCAGTGAGGCACCACCTTGGCGTGGTTGTGGGGCTTGTGTGCTCTGAGGAAGGTGAGAGCTATGCCAGAGGTCTAACCATACTGGACAGGTCTCACCAGAGGAGCCAGACAAAGAGTGCCTCTCCCATCAACAATATGGTGAGACGTAACTTTAATAAATCTATACCGGATCAGTCGTCGCCCGGGTCAACAAGGACCGCGCCAGATGCTATAGTCCCTGGACATCTGGTGGCAAGTGGGCAAGAGGACTCAGGATCTTCAGCTGAGCAACCAGGGCTGAAGACAGCAAGGTTACTGGAAGAAACGTCGCTTAACCGAAAAAAATATAAGAAAATGCCAACAAGGAAATAATGATCTGCTATTACAAGTCTAGTCCAACTAGAAGAGGTTATTTAAAAAGAATGTACCAAATTTGGAAAGAGAAGCATCCAGATACAGAAATAACAGAACAAAGGCTAGCAGACCAGAGAAGATTCATAATAAGAAATCAAGTATTCACAGGAGTTGAGCTGGAAGAACTGCAAAGAGCAACACAGGCTCAAGATATGGAAGAAGAATTACCACCAACTGAAGAAGTTGCTCAGGCGCAGGTGGAGGAGGTGTTGGAAATAGAGGATGCCACTGTTGCTGAACTGTTTCAAAATCAAAACCAGGCAACCGCCCCTTTGCTTTCACCTCAAAAACCCAAATGCCGTTTAACAGAAGAAGATCCTGAGTCCTGTTGCCCATTCGCCACCAGATGTCCAGGGGACTCCAGCACCTGGCGTGGTCCTTGTTGACCCGGGCGATGACTGATCCGGTATAGATTTATTAAAGTTACGTCTCACCATATTGTTAGTGGGAGAGGCACTCTTTGTCTGGCTCCTCTGGTGAGACCTGTCCAGTATGGTTGGACCTCTGGCATAGCTCTCCCCTTCCTCAGAGCACACAAGCCCCATAACCACGCCAAGGTAGTGCCTCACTGGGGTTTTTTATTTATTTATTTATTTATTTATTTATTATTAATATAATACAGACTGAGGAGGAGAGGCAGCCGCGGACACTCTTCAAATATCTGCAGGCCTGTCACACAGAAGGAGAAGCAGCTTAAGAACATCAGAACAGCCCTGCTGGGCCAGGCCCAAGGAGGTCTATCTGGCCCAGCATCCTGTTGCCCACCAGATGCTGCTGGGAATTCCACTGGCAAGAGTTGAAGGTGTGCCCTCTCTCCTACTCTTGCTCCCCGGCAACTGGGATCGAGAGGCATCTTTTGGACAGGATTATTTCTTGTATTTTATTTATTGTTCAATTTCTATACTACCTTTCATGAAAACAATCTCACACCACCTTAGGGTTCTGAGGAGAGAATTAGAACTAATGGCTGAAGTTACAAGGAAGCAGGTTTAGCCTAGTCCTTGGAAGGAATTGACTGTGAATATTTCTACACCACTTTTCAACAAAGGTTCCCAAAGTGGTTTACACAGTAAGTAAGAAAGATGGCTCCCTATCCCCAAAGGGCTCAACATCTAATTTCTCTAACTGTAAGAGCTGTTGGAGAGGGGAGTGGTCTGCCTTGGAAGAAATGTGCACAGTCTGAACTGCAGAGAGAAATTCCATTTTTCTCTCCATGGAAGCCAGCCAAGCCAAGCCTGAAAGAATCATTGCAGTGACCGGGGTCAGGCATAATGTTGTTCCAAAGCCTCTTTCTGTTTCTCTCCAAGGGAACAAATGTTGCTGTGGGTGCAGCCTGGGCTGCCTGGCTATTTCTAATCATGTGAGTTCCCAGAAAAGGCGGGTGGGGTGGGTGGGGGGGGAGCTGCAGTAGGAGCTCTTTCACTTTCGCCCTTTGCTCTGTTTTGCTCTCTGCTGTGGTTTCCTGGCCGCTCAGCAACCTTTGCTTGGCTCCTGAATGGAGCTGAGCCTAAACAAGACATGTGTGTGCATGCGCGCGCGCACACACACGCTACAGATGTGAGTGCTTTGCACTCAAAGTGGCTTTGTCTCTATAAAACCAGCTGGAAGGGATGGCAATCCTGGTCACATTTGGAGGGGGAGGCTCATACTTTGCTCTTACATCAGTTTCCTGCCAAAAACCACCCTCTGAAGTGGCATTTTGCTCCCAAGTGGCTGTTTGGGGGTTGGCGCTTCCCCTCAGCAATCCAAGGGTGGGCCCAGAAGTGTCCTCAGAGAGCGGCTTGTGAGGGTCTCTACAGCCCCATAGAGGCAGCCCAGCTGCTCCCTGCCTTCTGGCTGCCTTGTTGACAACCAGTAAGCCCAATCAATCTCCCACCCCCACTCCTGGCCAAATTTGCAGATGATACCAAACTCTTCCAGGTAGTGAAATCCAAAACGGATTGTGAGGAGGTCCAAAAGGATCTCTCCAAACTGGAGGAGTGGGTGACAAAGTGGTCAGCCCAGTCAATCTGCTGCTTCAGGGGGCTGCTTGGCATTCCCACCCCTACTCCTGACCTCCAGTCTACGCTGGCAGGGCTGGAGAGGCAGAGGGAGTGCAAGAGAGACAAGGTCATTCCATGCCTCCCTCTGTGTTTGTCATTTATGTTGGAGATGAACTTCCAGTGCATCGACCTTTTGCACCAACTGTCCTAGTGACCACTAGGGGCATTGGGAGTAGAGACAGTGAGTCAGGGTCTCCCTATCTGTCCCTACTCTATGACCTCTGAACTGACTCTGCAGCACTTCCTGTGCTCAGTCACAATCCTTCCTTTCCTCCTAGAGAACAGATGGAAACATCACTCTCTCTCTCCTTACCTATCCACTATGTAGTCCTTTAGATTAGAGATAGGTCTTTCCTATCTAAGTGTATTTAACCATAAATATTTAGTGTTTAGTCATACAAGGTTCTCCATGTGTTTTCTCTAAATAGCTGCAATATCCAAACCATCTTCTGCTACCTACTCTGTAACTGGAGTGTGTGCTCATTCCTTAGTGCTCTGCTGTTTTACCTATTGTGGGTAAAAACCAACAACCTCTAACAGGGTTATGCGCCCAGCAGGAGCAACAGGCTTCTAGGCACAAGCAGAGTTTATTTTATTTTTCATTTTTCATTTTTGAAAGTGCAGCTGAGTTAGTTAAAAACTGCAGTATGGATCCTGTGACTACAGCCTACTCAGGAATGGCTCCTTCTTTTCCCAAACTGGATGGCAATAACTATGAAACCTGGGCCCTCAAGATGAAAGTGATCTTCATGACCCTGCTAACTGGGCAAGGAGGCACCTTTTACAGTGGTGATTCTCTTTATTTAGCAGGGGGAGAGTAACTGGCCCCATCAACCCCCAGAACAGTACCTCCAGTGACTGTTGCTGGTGTCTATCTTGTGTTTTTTGTAGAATGTGAGCCCTTTGGGGACAAGGAGCCACTTTATTTATTTATTATTTCTCTCTGTAAACCACCCTGAGCCATTTTTGGAAGGGCGGTATAGAAATTGAATTAATAATAATAATAATAATAATAATAATAATAATAATGACAAAAGGAATCTTTGAAGTGCTCACGGAGAGACGGCCAGCCCAAGATGAAGCTGTTCAAGCCTCGTGGGACAAGAAAAACCAACACGTGTAGTGTATGGCCTTTTAATTTTGAGTATAAGCGATGATTTATTGATCTATGTGCGGGATACTGATTTAGCCTCAGAAACGTGGGATAGACTGAAAAAGCAATGTGGCCAAGTCTCTGCGAACACAGCGCTTCTCCTGTATAAAAGGCTATGTGAAAGCAAACTGCAGAAAGGGGGAGACTTTGAAGCCCACTTAGCGGATATCTTAGAAATTAACAGGCTTTTGAAGAGTAACCAATGTGAATTGAATCATGTTATTCTAATTGGGGCAATCCTACAATCCCTGCCTAAAAGTTTTGAACCCCTAATTGTTGCTCTTGAACTGTCTCATTGTGAACTGAAGGTTGATCATGTCGTGTCCAGTCTGAGAAATTTTAATATAAAGTTGCAGCAGGAGAAATTTGAAAATGATGGCACTCTGGCACATTTCAGCAGGCAAAGTAATTCCAGCATTAGCAAGCGAAGTAGCCTCAGTGACTCATCAGCATATAATTCAAAGAGCGGGAAACTCAGAGGGCACAGACCTGGTCACCATGACAATGAAGTAAACACAGGGATGAGTCATGGCGACAAACAAAGAGGGGAGGAGGAGAAGAAAGGACAAGGCGGCTTATCTGAAAGGGAGAGTAATGCCAAAAGCTACATTACCTAAAAGAGCCAACAAAGGGTCACACTTTCATCCTGGACTCAGGTGCATCCCAGAATATAATCTGTGATCGCAATCTGTTCATTGAACTCGACACATGCTACAGATCGGATGTCACACTAGCAGATTCAAGGAAGATAAGTGTGGCAGGCAAGGGGACAGCAAAGATACTTTGTGGTTCTGCTACTGAAGCTTATGAGGTTAAGATAAATGATGCACTTTTCATGCCAGAGATGCAAGTCAACTCGATTTCAATTGGGCATGGACTCAAGAAGGGGTGCAAAGCAATTTTTGAAAATGAAGCATGCTACATATCTAAAGGTGATGAGTTAATCATGACTGCCCACATGCGGGATGATGGACTTTTTGAAGTGGACTGTGCTACTGCACAAGCAAATGTGGCAAGTAGTTGCCAACACAAAAATTGTGATTTCTTATGGCACAGAAAATTGGGCCACCGAAGCCTAGACTTTAAAATTGACTCCCAAATGAGGAAACTAAACAAGGGATTTAATATAAGGGCATGTCCAGAAATCGCCAGCAGATGTCAGTGTTGCATTCTTAACAAGGGAGACAAGCCAACCTTTCCGGCAAAGGGAAATGTACAGTCCAGGAGCATTTTGGAACAGGTTCACTCAGATGTTTGTGGGCCATTACTGATCAGTTCAGGTGGAAATAGGTATGTCCTGACTTTCATTGATGATTACTCCCAATTTTGCTATGTGTATGTTCTAAGAGAGAAAAGCCAGGTGTTTGAGAAATTTAAAGAATATATTGCACTGGTGAATAACAAATTTGGAAGGAAGCCCCAGTGTTTGAGGTCAGACAATGGAGGGGAATATATGTCAAACCAGATGAAAGAATTTATGAAATCAAATGGTATCTCTCACCAGACTACCCCTCCATTTACTGGACAGCTCAACGGGGTAGCTGAGAGAAAGAACAGATCTCTAGTGGAAATGACCTACTGCATGATGCCAATCTAGCGGACAGGTTCTGAGGAGAAGCAGTGATGACTGCTAACTACCTGCAAAACAGATTGCCAACCAAGGCAACAAATAAGACACCATTTGAACTTTGGCACGACAGAAAACCTTCCCTAAGACACATCAAAGTGTTTGGTTCAATGGCCTATGCATATATTCCCAAAGCAAAGAGGACCAAACTCAACTGCAGATCTGAACTGGGAATTTTTGTTGGCCATGAATCTAGAGGATACAGAATCCTTGATCCAAAAAGTGGAAAGGTCAAAGTCTGCAATGCAGTGTATTTGGATGAAAGACAAAGACCAAATAAAGGTGAAGCATCAAAGATTTCCCCAGAAATCCAGATGAATAAAGAGCCATGTGATTGGGCTCAAATGGATCTGGAGTCAAGCAGCAATCCCAAGGAATCAGTGCCAGATTCAGAAGGGGCTGGACAACTGGAACCCAAACTGAGGCACTCACAGAGGCATAACAAAGGGGTTCCACCTAACAGACTCTCACTCATGGCTAAAGGAGGAGAGATGCAAGAACCCACTACATGGCAAGATATAGAAAGGTTGCCAGATGACGAAGCTGAGAAGTGGAGAAAAGCAGCAATGGAAGAAATTGATTCCTTGCACAAAAATGACTTGGAGACTTGTGGAACTACCCTGTGGAAGAAAGACTGTGGGATACAAATGGGTCTTCAAAGTCAAGCAGGATGCAGAAGGGGATGTACAGCGCTACAAAGCCAGACTAGTAGCCAAAGGATACTCTCAAGCAGGGCCGGCTCTTCCGATGAAGCAAGAGATGCGTTGCATCGGGCACAGCTTGCTGGAAGGCGCAGAGCGCCACCCACTGGGCTGGGAAGGTGCTGCTGCCGATGGAACTTGAAGAAAAGCAACAACACTCAGAGTGTGCTGTGCCCTCAGCCTGAGCCCCGACCCCCTCCTGTGTGTCCCACGGTGCCTGCCTGTCTCTTTCAGGGCAGGGAATCTGCATACAAGTGGATTGCAATTTGCAAAGATAGACAGACTAGCAGAGGTGGGGGGTGGACTTGGCTTCCCTTTGTTCTGCTCAGTCTGAGTCAACAAGTCAAAATAAAGGGACTCTCTTTGTTTTGCAAAGGGACTCTCAAACAAACTTGACCAGAGCCATGTAGAAAGAGGCTCTCCTCCTCCCCTCTCTTGCTCTCTGGACTAGACTCTCTGTACATGCACATAGTCACTCCTCACCTCATGTGTGAGGCTCTTCAGATCAGAGTGAGGAGAAAGGAGACATGGGGAGCAAGACCACAGGCACAGTCTCATTTCAAAGAGGAAGCATCCTTTATCATTCATATTTCAAAAATAGTAAGCAAAAATGGAGGGGTGCATATGGGGGATGTTTTGTGAAATGGGGAGATACCAGGCATGAAATCACTCTGTGTCTGTGATTCTGGGGATGGCAGAGCATTGAATGCAAAACATGCAGTGCCTGTAGAATCCAGGGCAAAAATGCAAAAATGCAGTATGTTTTAGTTGCTTAATGCAGTATAATGTTCAATTTAATTTTCAGTATGATTATTTTGAGTTAATTGAGTAATATTTACAGGCATAGGTAGGGACTATTTTTAAACGGTGAAAATAAGGAGCAAGGACTACTTGAGTGTTTTGCCTGCTTAATCATGATTGTATGCACAAAATTGAGATTAACTGGCACAAAGAAAAAAGCCTGTGTGTGATCTTGTGTAAGTTTCAATGATGAGATAGAGGAGAGTGAGAAGGATTTTGTGAAGGTGGTTGTTCATGCTGGCCAGTGAATTGCTGTGAAATGCATACCTTACTTATATGTTACACCTTAGTTTAAAGAATATACATACGGATATTCTCTCTCTCTCTCTCTCTCTCTCTCTCTCTCTCTCTCTCTCTCTCTCTCTCACACACACACACACACACACACTCACTCACTCCTCATTCAGTTCTGGACATGTAAATGTAAAGTGTGCTATTGAGTTGGTGTCTACTCCTGGTGACCACAGAGCCATGTGGTTGTCTTAGGTAGAATACAGGAGGAGTTTACTATTGCCATCTCCTGCGCAGTATGAGACGATGCCTTTCAGCATCTTCCATGTAGCATGTGTATAAATGTGGTGTAGTGGTTAGAGTGCTGGGCTAGGACCGAGGAGACCCAAGTTCAAATCCCCATGCAGCCATGAAACTAGCTGGGTGACTCTGGGCCAGTCACTTCTCTCTCAGCCTAACCTACTTCACAGGGTTGTTGTGAGGAGAAACCTAAGTATGTAGTACACCGCTCTGGGCTCCTTGGAGGAAGAGTGGGATATAAAATGTAAATAATAATAACAACAACAACAGAAAACAGAGTTTAGATATCAACAGTTAACAGAAGAAAAAAATTATTAAATGAAACAAAAAAGTACCGTGAAACCCACCCATTCTGCTGAAAACCTGGTGCCCTCCCCACATTATTTATTATTATTTTTTACATTTGGAACCTAGATGCTCTTCCCAGAGTGGCTCCATCCCCAGAGGGGAATCTCTTCCAGTGCTCACTGTAAGCTACTTTCCTGCAGCACATTTACAACGCTGTAGGGCAAAAACGCATCATTAAAATCTGAATCAAGGCATGGGAAATGTGAACGCACCCTGCTGACAGCGTAGTGACACTGATGTGGCAACACAGGCAATCTGGAAGAGCACTTAGTGGATGTGGTGTGGGTAGGTTGCAGTGGGGGATCTGGAAAATGCCCGGATGCACTTTGCTGAGGAAGAGCCATCTCAGGGGGAAGCTGCCTTTCAGGGATGCTCCTCTGCATGACTGCCCTTCTCATGGAGGAATCCCCAAGCCGCTTCCAGGAGCCCCAGAATGCAGGCTGGCTGGGGCATATGGCCAGGGAGCAAAGCCAGGAAGAAGAAATCTGGGGACCCGCAGAGAAGCAATCTTCACCCTCTGAGCTGCAGCAAGCAAGAAGGGGGAGGCAGGCCTTGTTATCCCCGTAGGCACAACAAAGCATGGAAGAGGAATAGCAGTGCAGGGTGGCCCAGGTTGGGCGAAATGTTTATAACCTTCTTCCTGTTTTTCTCGAGGAGAATAAAGGTTGCTCTGGGAGCCGCTGGGTGCTCTTTTCAATCATGTGAATTCTCAGAAATGCTGAACTGCAGATGCACTTTCGTTTTCGCTGTTTGCTCTCCCTGGGGTTATTTTCTGAACTTGGCTTGGCTTCCTGAATGATTATATATGTGCTTGCAAAAATGTGCTGCAGAGGCACGCAGAGCTTGAGGAGCCCCTTCTTGTCTTGAAAAACAGCCACTCGGGCAGGAGTCCTGCCGACAGCAGCATGTTAGGAGCGGGGGGGGGGGGAGGTTAATTCTTCCCCTTCCATCATTTCCCTGCCAAAAACCTCCCCCTGAAGTGCCATTTTGCCACAAAGTGGCTATTTTAGGAAAACCCCAGTCCCACAGAGGGGGCCCAGCTTTCCCCTGCCTTTGATGGAAGTGCATGGCTATTGACGGAAGATCGTAGCATGGGAGTCCTCCTGGCCTTGCCCCTGTCTCTGGAGGGCCAGTTGACAGTGGGGGAAAGAGTGCCCTTGATCCGCTTCTGCTGGGATGCCGGCTGGGAGCCTGCTGGGGGGGAACCAGTTCTGACTTCTGCTTCTCTGGCTTTGGTGACATCCAGACTGGACCACTGCAATGCTCTCTGGACAGGACAAGCAGCAGCTTTACTAGTGGGCCGTTTGCTCCCCGGCTCAATGCAAAGAGCTGCTTTTGACCGTCCAAGCTCTGCCCGGGTTGAGACCTGGATGTCTGGAGGTCCACATTCCCCCATAAGCACCTGCCAGGATCCTCAGGTCTCCCTCCCAGGCCCTGCTCTTGGCTCCATCACTGACACAGGGCTCCTTGGCAGAGACGGAAGACGGAGCCTTCTCAGTTGTGGTGCCCTCACTTTGGAACGCCCACCCAGAGGTGCTACATTAGTCCCCCTCTTTGAAGGTTTTAAAAGGAAATTGGAAAGCCATCTTTTTAAAGGAGCCTTTCAAAATTGGTTTTAACTGAGTTTTCACTTGTTTTAATTCAGATTTACTCCTATCTGCTCTGTTGTCTTGCTGTTGCATTTTTATGTTTGTTTTCATTTTTCTATGGTTTTGTTTTGTTGTAGGCCACTCCGAGAAGCAGTGAACTGGAGAAGTGGGGTAGAAACACCTGAAGCAAACCAAGGAAGGTCTAACCAGCAAACTGAACCCTGATTCAATGTTTTCCTTTGTCATTCCCTTTCTCCTCCTATTCTTCAGGCTGCCTGCTGTCCTGGGGTGGCTCCTGAATGGGACGTGCAAGGCAGAAAATGTCATGTCTTTCCTCCATTTGTTGTGGGGATTCTGTCAACACCCTAGTAGAAGCCTCGAACAACCAACATTAGGGCCATTGACAGAAGTGCTTCCCTCTGCCCCATTTCAAAATTAGCACCATGGTATTTGGAATGGCAGGAGCCGAAGCGGCAAGGTAGACAACCAGAGCGCAGGTGGAGAAGGGCTCTCCTCGAAGCTGACAAGGCTCAACAAAGGGCTCATTTGGGGGCTTATGCTGGGGCCATACGTGCAGCAACGAAGCAATTCTTTTCTGCACGCATTGCATCTGCATGTACATGTCTGTCAGAATTATCCAGAATAGTGAAGGCACTAATTCAGATTCCTCCTTCCCTGAATTCAAATCTAGAGCTATCAGAGAACCACTGTCACACGTGTAATAAGTTTGGGGTTTTTTTTGTGGGGGGGATGAAATCTCTTGCATGCAGGCCAACCTACATCCCCCTATTGGTGCAGAATTAATTATGGAGATGTCCAGCAACTCCCTTTATATGGTTCCACCAGTCTCCATCTGTGACTTCAGGGGACATGAACAAGCTGCCTGGATCTGTGCTGTCCACTATTTGTAATACTGACCCTTGGGCAGAATAGCTTCCATCTTCTAGCAGGGAGGTCACCAGAGAGCGCCCTGTGGATATTCTCAGTGCCTCTCTGAGGGAGGGCAGGAGGGCAGGTGTCTTAAGGAGGATGGTATTAGCCCACTTTTGCAGAAGCCTGCATTGGATCTCATAGCAATGAGCAATTAAAGGCCAGCCTTTCAGCTGCCATGGCTGGGCACGATGACTGAGGGAGTGGTGGCTTCTTAGCTCCAGGAGGTTTTGGAAGAAACAGATTACCTGGATGGACCCACTTCAAAGTGGCTTTGGGGCAGGCTGTTGTCGTGTCAGCCTGTTGCCACCCCTTCCTCCTCCAGTAGCATCTCAGAGTTGGATACTAAGGGGGTAGAACTGGAGCCAGCCCCCATTCTGGACACTACCAGTGTAGTAGAGTGTGGGAAGGCTAAGCTGGACCACACCACTGAACCAGAACGTGAGGAAGCCCTGAGGATGGAACCCTTTGTGGAAGCCCCTTCATGGTCAGGGGCCCCTGAGGCAGCACCTATGGGACCTGAACCCACCACAGAGCCAGCCTCTGCTCCATCACCAGACCCCACCAATGCCACCAGCAATCCAGGGAAGAACAGCTGGAACGGAGAAGGAGCACCAGACTCTGGACTGAGGCCTCTTTAAGGCTTGGACACTCCAGGCATGGAGGCAGAGCCTGGGAAGAGTGATTTGGTCTCCAGAGGACTTGAGGGATCAGTCTGCCTGCAGACAGTGGTGAGTCAGCTTGTTCCATGGGGCCCTTCGAGGGAACTGCAGCCTCATCCCAGCCTGGTCCAACCCTGCCTTGCTTTGCCTTAGCCTTGCCTGGAACAGCCTCAGCCCATGTTCGGACACAACGTCAAACCAGAGGTAAAAATGCCAGAGGTTTGAAGTTTGCCAAGACAAAGCATGCTTGCACCCAGGGAAAGGGGCCCCTTCCCCTACCAACTGGTACAGAAAGTAGAATGGGATGGTGGTGGTGATGGTGTCAAAAATGGCCATTGCCCATAACTGGATCCTTCTGAACACATATGGAAAAAAGTGGAGGGGACGCTTGTGCAGTCTATCTTTACACAGTACATGTGGCAAGAGAGGGGCCCAATCCTCTCTTCCCAGGGGAGGGAAGAGGGGAGCCACAAGACCCTTCCTCCCCAGCTGCGGAAGACAGTGGTGCAAGTGGTGGGAGGAAAGGGTTAAAAGGTCTTCACCCTGCGGAGGGTGGCAAACACTGCCAAAAAGGCACGATTGCACTGAGCATGCTCGCTCTAATACATCATGGCCAATGGTTGCAGCTTCACTAGTGTGGGACGCCTTGCCCACAGCATGGTGACACGAGCGGGACATTGAAATGAAGGAGAAGAAAGTAACCTTGCTTTGTTTCTTCCTTCTATTAGCTACAGTATACACACTAGATGGCTGTTGCTGTCCTTGATTGGGGCTACCCTTCCCCAGAAGGATAAGAGTACAAAGTTGGGGAGTACTTCTGGATCCAAACCTCTCTCTGGTTTCCCAGACTGATGCAATGGCCAGGGGTGCTTTCTATCAGTTCCAGCTGATATGCCAGTTGACTCTTTTTCTGGAAGAGAATGACCTCAAAACAGTAGTGCACATGCATGCTGGAGACCTCTAGGCTTGACTACTGCAGTGTACGCTGCATAGGGCTGCCTTGGTATGTAGTCCAGAAACTTCAGTTAGTACAAAGCAGCCAGGTTGGTCTCCAGAACAACGCGTAGAGAACACATTTCTCTGATGCCAAAACCACTACACTGGCTGCCCATAAGTTTCGGGGCAAAATACAAAGTGCTGTCCATTGCCTTTAAGGCCCTAAACAGCTTGTACCACTTCCTTTGAGAGAGACCCCACGACTTGTGGAGCTCCATTGCAGAGGTCCATTGACAGCGGCCACCGTCCTGGCAAGCGAGATGCCCCCATGCAGCAGCGTTCTACTCACAGACTTGGCGCCACTACTTACGAACACATGGCCGCCGCCACCACTGCCACTGTGGCTCCTAAGCACAGTTTCATCACCGGAGCAACAACACTCCCCTGACTCCCAATGGGAGCATCGGCACTCCAGCGGTGATGCTGTGCTTAGGAGCCACCGAGGCTGCTGGGTTTGTGCAGACAGTGGTGGCCTGCTTTGGAGGAGAATGCTGCTGTGTGGGGCCGTCTTGCTTCGAAGGATCGTGGACTGCTTTACCATATGCAGGTCCGGGTTAGCTGCTCTGATTGCCCATTGAGGAAATAAAGATCCACCCACATTTTTATTCCAATAAAGAAACAAGGCTGTACAGACTAAAGCTTCTGGGAGTTGTTCTTCTTTTCACCTGAGCTTTGGTTGCTGCCAGCATGGAATCGCAGCTTGAGGAGGCAGAGCTTGTCACAAAATGGCAGCTTAGGGAGGTGGAACCAGCTGCAAAATGGCAGCATATATAAGGTTTTCCATCAGCAGAACAAGGAGTGTAACCGTTCAATCCCTGAAGTACCACAGAACTTTGCTGCAGGGTGGGAGAAAGAGAGGCTGCTTTGTGGGGGAAGAAACAGGAAAGAAAACAATGGGAGACAAAGTAAAAGCAAGAGAATTTTGAAGAGAAACTTAAGATGGTGCGGACCACACCCCCACTCAGCCAGATTTGCAGTATCATCTGAAAAGGGAGGCAGGGCAAAGCAAGCCTAACTGCACGGAGAGGCTCTTCAGACAAGTCTGGGATCTACCAGTTGTTCCTGAGTTCCCCAATGCCCACCCCAGGTTTAGCAGGTTCCGCAAGGATGGAAAAAGTAAGCTCTGCAGAAGCATCTTGCCACACAGGCCTGCTGCTCCAAAACAGAGTAACAGAGGCCATTCACACAACCAAAAACAAGTTTGGGAGCTATGTGCGCTCCCAATTTTCAGTTGTAAGTGAGTGTGTGGAATCAAGGCAGGAAGAAAAGCTGGGGAGGACAGGGCTCTCCTACCCTGCTTCCATACCCAGCATTTGACCAAGGTTGGAGGAAAATGTGCAGGCTATTTGACCTATAAATGAGCTGGGCTGTGTTACAAAGCGTTTTCAGCTAGGATGCATTTTCCCAGCCTCCGGATGGCCATGCAGCTGGTGGTGTGGGCGCCCCAAGCCACGTGGCCAGGAGATGGTCAGGACAAGAGGAGGATTGTTTGGAGGGGGGGTTAGCTCAATCTTTCCTCCTCTCCCCTGCCCACCGGTGCTGTGTTCCCTCTAATTTTTATAATCAGTGAGTGGAAAGAGTTTTGTCCTGGGTGGCAGCATCCAGTCATTGTGTGCACATAACTCTCTCTCTCACACTCACCCCCCCCCATTTTTTTACTATTGTGTCATGCTAAGCGCGGCACACAAATTTTAAAACCTTTTTTCCCTGCAGGGCTGGGGGATACCTGCCGCCATCTGCCACCCTTCCCCCCCCCGCCCCAGCTCCAGCCTCTGTGAGCTCTGTCTGGGGAGCTGCCACTGCCTCTCGACCTCCTCCAGCTACAGCCGGACCTGGAGGAGGTGGCCCAGCTGGTGGGGGGAGGGAGGAGGCAGCAGTGGCACGGCAGCAACCTGGCCGGGGAGAGCGCAGAAATGCTTCCCAGTCGGTGATGGGGGGGGGACAGGGGGACGGGCAGTGGGGGGGGGGCTGCGCGGGGCCCTGGGAGTTGGTGCAGGTGCATGCTCCTTAGAGAGAACAGTGCCCCCGTGCGCTCCCCACTGGGCTGCAATGGTGGTGAGAACCATGACCTTGAACCTATTATGTGCAGCTCAAACACTGCAACAGGCCGTGGCCCCACACAAATCCTACTCATTGCAAAGAGGCTTGTGCAGGAGATGTTCCTAGTGGATGTTCCTAGTGCTTAGTCTGTATTTTGCATTGTAGAACGGGAGAAGCTGCAGAAGAGGGAAACCCAGATGATTAGGGGCCTAGAGCACCTTCCTTATGAGTCAAGGCTACAACACCTGCGGCTTTTTTTGTTTAGAAAAAAAACTGAGCCGGCACCATGAGAGAGGTCTAGAAAATCATGCATGGTGTGGAGATTTGAAAGAATTTTTTCTCCCTCTTGCATAACACTTGGGGTGGTTTTTAATGAAAGGCGGTATAGAAATTCAACAATAAATAAATAAAAATAAACAACACTAGAACAAGAGGTCATCCCACGAAACTGATTGCCAAGCAATTTAGGACCGACAAAAGGAAGTACTTTCCCACAAACACACAATTAACCTATGGAATTCTCAGCCACAAGATGTGGTGACAGCCATCAACCAGGATGGCTTTAAGAGGGGTTTGGATAACTTCATGGAGGACAGCTCTATCAACGGCTACTAGTCTGAAGACAATAGGCCAGCTCCAGCCTCAGAGGCAGGATGCCTCTGAATACTAGTTGCAGGAGAGTAACAGCAGGAGAGAGTGTGTGTCCTCACCTCTTGCCTGTGGGCTCCCGAGAGGCATCTGGTGGGCCACTGTGTGAAACAGGATGCTGGACTAGATGGGCCTTGTTGGGCCTGATCCAGCAGGGCTGTTCTTATATCCTTGTGACTGACCGGCTGTCCTGACATTTTGCCAGCAAAGACTTAATTGCACACCCTAGAGCAGCAGTTTGAGCCTAAGAGAAGTAAACATGTCCCTCGATCTGGCCTTTGGCCGTTTTGATTGCCATTCTCTGTGAGTGTGTGGCTTGGCTGAAAGCCTGCCTTGTAGATGAAGGATTCCACACAGTCATGACATTTCCCAGAAAGGGCAGGTCATTTCTTTCACTTTCCAAAGTAAGTTGCCTCCCCCCACCCACCCACACACTCACTCCTCTGCTGCTTTTCTAGTCAGATTTTGTGCTGCAGTGCTTCTTGGATTTCCCCCAGGATTCAATTCAATGCTGGTTTTCTTACGTTTCTTCTATAAACTTGTTATAGAACTTTCTCATCAAAATGTTTATTCAAAAAAGGGTTTACTTTACACTGCAAGGGTCTGTAATGATTTTGCAATGTAATCCTTTCAGTGAACCTTCATTCCATTTGCTAGTCAATGACTGAATAAAGTGATCCCCACCTGCCCACACCCTTCATTCCAGCCTTGGTAGGAATGCTGTACCTACAAGGGCCCCAGTTCCAAGGGAAACCAGACTCCGAGGCTTGTTGCAGGACCCTGGAATTTCTCACCACGCTGGGAAGTGGGCCAACCCCCCTTGTGTCCTAGTCCGTGTCATGTCTGGTCACTGTCTGAAACAGAAAGTATGTATTTATACTTGATCATATTTTAGCAGGCTGGACTAGGTGGGCCTTGGGCCTGACCCAGCAGGGATGTTCTCATGTTCTTAATCCTGGGAGCCTGACCTGCTCCATCTGGCTTGGGGGGTGAAGGTGTCCCTGAAGTGATGTCTGAAAACGCCCATATGCACACGCAACCTCTGTCTGAAATGTGCAGCTGGGGGAAAGCAGGGAAACATGGTGGCCCCACCTGGCATGAAGTTCTGCACCATGGCAGCAACCCTGTGGAGCAGAGTGTTGTTCTTCCCATTGCACGGTGGGAAGGGACCTTGGAGGTCACCTATACTGGTCCAGCCCCTTGCTCAGCGATTGCCGAGAGCCATCCAGTGGTTCTGCATGTGGAGATGCAAGGATTTGACCCTGTTTGGAAAGAGGTGGGTTTGCTTCTGGCGGCAAGAAGCATCAGGAGCTGAGGCTTTGCAGAAGGAGCCTGTTGTGCTTTGGGCTGTACTTACCCTGAAGCCCACTCTGAGACCGAGTCAGGCTCTGGGCTAAGCGGCATTTGTGTTTGCTGTGGCCCACCCATTCTTCCTTCGCTGGTGGTGTCTCTCTACTTGAAAGGAAGCTGAACCAGCAAAAGGTGGCCCTTGAGCCTTTCTAAATAAGAGGGTTTGTTGCAGTCAGATTGGTGGGTTTGTACACTTAATTGTATGCAAAGTGACAAACGCCGGAATGTGGCCCCTCCCACAAGCTGTGACTCACCTGCAGCTAATCCCCACCCTCTGGCTCTCCACAACTGAAGCAAAAAGTGCCTTGTCAAAAACACACCCCTAGCCAGTTAGAAATCTAACCCTAGGAACGCCTAGCCCTGACAAGCTCATATTGGCCTTTCCTCATTTCCTTGTTTGTTTATTTATGTATTTGCTTGCTGCTGTCTTTAGAAGGAAATCAAGTGTCCTGCCTCCCCTGGTGTGGCTCTACATGGAGAGGTTCTTCAGATACATCTGGGATCTACCAGCGGTTCCTGAGTTACCTAATGCCCACCCCGGTTCAGCAGATTCTGCAAGGATGGTCAAAGTAAACTCTCCAGAAGCTGAATTTTCTAGAACAAAAGAAATCACCACAGCCGCACAGCTCTGCTCCTTGAAAACATAACTGTGCTTTAATGGCAGACCACTTAACTTGTAAATGAACTGGGCTGTGCTAAAAGTATTTTTTATCTGATTTAGCAAGCTCAGCTCTTCCTCAGTAACATTAGTTTGGAAAATCATTGCATAACCTAGTATGGACAGAATACAGGCAATGTTGGAAGATGCGATTTGTTCTTCATTGGTTTAGAATGTGTGCCAAGCAAAACAAGATTATAATTACTTAGGAATAAGAGTAAAATCCTAACTAAAGGCTTACACCATGGGGTAGGATAGTCAACATTGTGGACTTATGCAGTTCACATGGTAACAGACTGTGGTCCCACACAAATCCTACTCATTGCAAAGGGGCTTGTGCAGGAGAGGTTCCTGGAGGATCATGCCCATAGTCTGTACTTTGCATTGAATCATCACAGTTATGGCCTCCAGAGCTTGAACAGCCTAAGCAATACATAAGGAAACATGGAGCTTGGCTGTCACCAGGAGCAGACCAGGCAGGCAGGAGGCCCCACAGGGCTCTTGGAGAACCCTTGTATGGTCTGAAATGGACCACAAGCTGTTGATTATGGGGCAGCACTTTGTACTACTCTGTGTCTACGTGCTTGTGGCTCTCCTCCTCCTCCTCATCCCTGGGTCTTTTTCTAGTTTGTTTCTCAGAAGCTTCAACCAATGTTATAACCGTGAAGGTCTCGCTTTTGTTCTCTGACTCCATCATCTCCTCGATTTTGGAAAGCAGCTGTTCGGCCTGGGCTGCTGCCTTCTCCCCTGTTTCCTTGTTGTTGAAACCACAGTAGCGGCTGCCACATGCATCGATCAACTCCTTAAAGCACTGGTTGTCGGAGTGCGAAATATAGTCCTCCAGGCTGCCATCGCACAAGTCTTCTCTGCGTGTGAATAAGACGATCATATCCTTTGGGGCCTTGCTGCCGAATATCTTCTTCACTTCCTCTGCTGCCTGGTGGTCTTCCTCCGTGAAACGGCCCACTTGGGTCACCAGCACCAGAGCACGGGGGGCTGGGCTGGAAAGGCAGAGGCAGAGCTCCCTCCCAGCAGCATCCTGGCATCCAGCATCAAAAAGGGCGGGTGTGTCAAGAACGACAACTCGCTTCCCCCTCCATTCCCTGATTCCTAACTGGCAAGACTTTGTGACCAGATTTAAGTCAAGCCTGGAGTCGAAACATTTTCCCCTAAGGATGGTATTTCCAGTCGCACTTTTCCCTCCGCCTGTCTTCCCAACAAGGACAATCCGCAGCTCTGGTTCCTCAAAAGGCAGGGCGATGCTCTCATTGGCAGCTGCTGCAAAGAGAATATCAGAGTCAGGGAATCTAGTAAAGTAAACTTTACACTGCAGAGCAATGAAATCATCCCAGACAGAAGGCCTCACTGCCAGTGTACTATCGGAATTTCCTGGACCGCTCCCTTCCTGCATTCTGTGACTTCTCCAACAAGCCCTGAACTCTCCAAGAGGAGGAGGAAAGGGAAGAGAAGCAAGTTTCCTACAAAGTGAGATGCAGCAAGTTGAACTGGAACAAGAGCCTGTAAGAGCAGCAGACAAAGAATCTTCCAGACCCACAGTTAACCTCTCCCATTCAGTGGTTAACTCCCCACTGAGCACAATGCACAGCTGTGGGTGAAATGATTCAAAATGCAGGAAGCCTGCATCTCTGTGTCCCAACTGCAGATTGTGGGGCGCAGAAGAGCAGATTCCTCAAGCAATCTGGCATCTTGTACAAGGTGCAATACATGCCGAGGTGGAGATGTTCAGGCTTCCATAGAGCCACTGGCCTCCCCACTTGTGGCAACTGTCCTTCCCCAGTTGGCTAGCATCTCTGCCCTTCCGGCAAAAGGCCTGCTGCTGGGCAGAAGCTCTTTCTCTGGGTGCTCTGGTTGCCTCTGAGGAGGAAAGGGAGATGCGCCCCCTCCCTTTTGCAGGAAGCGCCAGATGTGCCTCACTGCTGCCTCCTGCAGAAATCCATGCAAAGGGGAAGCAAGTCCAGGAGGTTTTTCACACGTGGCTCCATGCCGGGGGTATCTGAAGAGCGAATCTGGAGATAGACTGTTTTTTTTACCCTGGTGCCACCTCGGGCTATGCCAGAATCTGACACCTCCCTTCGGAGAAAAGCAAAGCCCGGTCTGTCCTGGTCCCTGGTGGCCCGCAGGGAGGTCAGGTTAAATCCAGCCAACATGTGGACTGGCCCACTCCGGTCAGGAGTGGATTCAGGGGGAAAGCCCTGTCTGTAAAACCTCCAGGGAGACGGGGAAGGAAGAGCAGGTGTCCGGCTCCGCTCTTTCCACCCCAGTTTCCCAGGAGAGAGCAGCCCCACGTGCTGCAGCCTGCCCTGGGCAGACCCCGCCCCAGCCTCCAGATGACCGGTGGTCTGGGCAGGAAAATGACAGTAGCTGCTGCTGCTGCCGCCGCCACAGCTTTTTCTCTTGGGCATCGGGAGGCTTAAAGGCCACCCTTAATACACAGCAGGAGCCACTGAGCAGCCAGGTAGCCCGGCAGGGAGAAGGAGGGGAGTGTGGAATGGGACAGGGCTCTTGGCTCCATCATTCACTGGGTAGGAGACACATCCTATCCAAGTGTAGGAGCTGCATGTCTTCCCATTTTGTGGGCATCTGAGAGTAAAAAGCAACGCAGGAGGGCAGAATTTGCACCATGCTCTTTAGTGAGGTAGGAGCAAAAGCCCTCCGACCCAGCATAAGCCCCACACAGAATCACTTTCCCCGCCTCCTACCTTGCTTTTTATTCACACATGAGCAGAAATGGGAGTGTAGACAGCTCCCGAATGTGGGTGGGACGTGCCTCCTGCCTTATTTCCGACTGGGTGAGCCAGCCAAGCGTGTGTGTGGTGGGGCGGGGCATTTGGTTGGACAACAACCACCGATCCACACTTGGCCAGCAGTCTAAGCAGAAATGTGTGGGCCTCGGGGATGCTGCTGCTTCTTCTTCTTCATCATCACAGTGGTTCTGGGAGGTACCAAGACAATGAATGTTTCTATACCACTCCTCAACTAAAGTTCCCAAAGCGGTTCGCTGAGATAGAAATAAATAGATAAATAGAGCCAGCGTGGTGTAGTGGTTAGAGTGCCGGACTAGGACCGGGAAGACCTGAGACTTTCAAATCCCCATTCAGCCATGAAACTAGCTGGGTGACTCTGGGCCAGTCACTTCTCTCTCAGCTTAACCTACTTCACAGGGTTGTTGTGAGGAGAAACCTAAGTATGTAGGACACCGCTCTGGGCTCCTTGGAGGAAGAGCGGGATATCAAATGGAAAGAAAGAAAGAAAGAAAGAAAGAAAGAAAGAAAGAAAGAAAGAAAGAAAGAAAGAAAGAAAGAGGCTCGCTGTCCCCAAAGGGCTCACAACCTTAATTAAAAAAAAAAAAAAAAAAGGACAGAGACACTGGAGGGATGCTGTGCTGGGGATGGATAGGGCCAGTTGCTCTCCCCCTGCTCAATAGAGAGAAGCGCCACTTTTAAAAAGGTGCCTCTTTGCTCAGTTAGCCAAGGAAGCAGTCAGAAGTGTTGCTGCTCCGGTGGCATCTGTGACAGGCTGCTTGTCACCAGTTAGGTTAGTCTGCCAGTTGCAGCCTTTCCTGGATAGAAATCGCCTGGCTTTATTTGTACCAAAGAGAAGGTGCCAAGGCTGACAAGGCCCTGTTCCTTCTTCCTGCCAAACTAACCTCAGACAGGAGAGGAACCTGGAGGCAGTGGCACCTTTTTGAAGGGCCCTTTGGGCACAAGTCCAGAGCCCCTGCTCTGCCTTCATGTGTGCAGGCCCCAGCAATCCTCTCCTCTGCCCCACAGCATTCTGGCCAGTCCGAGAACCTGGCATGCTGGCCCCTTAAGCAAGCACTAGAGCAGAGTGTCCTCCACTGTCTTCAGCCCGCCTTTCTTTCCCTGGTCTGTCTCCCTCCCTGCTTGGCAGGGAAGTTGCCCTAGAATAATTTAGGTGCTCCACAAATAACATAGCAGCAGTTGCTGCTGCTGATTTTTAAAACCTGCATACCAGAGGGCCCGTAAGGTTGTTGGGTGCATATTCGGAAGTCACCTGGCTGCACCACTGCTTGAAGCAGAGACTCCTCCTAAGATCTCAGGGCTTCAAGGCTGGAAAAGGAGAAGGGGCTCCATCCACCTTCGCCCAGCTGGTTAAAAGCTTAACATCTAACACCAGCACTTTCAAATGTGCCTCAAAGCCCACTGGGAGCGAATGCTGCTGCTTCAGTGGAGAGACAAGGTGATCCCTTTGGTCTTGTCCCATCCTCAAAGGGGTGGCCAACCTTTTCAGTAACAGATGCTTGGTCTTCAACAGGCAGACCCATGTAGAGTCCAGCTCAAGGGTTACCAAAGAATATGTCATCCTGGAGAGGTCACGGAAATCTACAAGCAGCCAGAGCAAGTGGGAGGCTTCAGCAACCGCTGGGAACCCTGGAGCAATGCTGGGTCCAGTAGAACCAAGAAATTACACACTCGGTCCGTCATCCAGAAGAGGAGAACTACCAACTCACAAATCATTCTCTTCTCACCCCAATCTATCTGTGAACTCTTACCCCGAGCAAGGGTGCCTTCTCCTCCTGCATTTGAGTTCTCCGTTTCCACCCGCAAAATGATCTCTTTGCATTCTCCTTCCACCTCCATAACTTGCATTTCCTTTGCAAGGTTTGGGGGAGGCTTGGCCGTTTCAAGGATGCAGAAGGGTCTGTATGAATTTGCCAGCACCATCTTCTCAACCTTGGAGAGCAGTTCCTCAACCAAACATTCTTCCCTCTCTTTGCTATGGAATACGTAGCCCTGGCAATTACAGGCATCAAACATGTCCTGATGACCCTTGTTATCAGAGAGATACTCCACCAAGGTTTGGCTGCCCAGAGCATCTTTTCCAGCAAATACAAGGATGGTGTTCTTCAAGGCTTCGGGGCCAAACACCTTCTGGACCCAGCCTATCGCCTTCTTGTCTTCCTCTGTGAAAAGGCCCAGCTGGGTCACCAACACCAGAGCGTGGGGGCCTGGCCTGGAAAGACGGAAGCAGTGCTGGACTGCAGGGGAAGTCTGGGGGTTGTCCCCATCCAGGTCTGGAATAGCTGGAGTGTCAATGAGGATGACCCGCCTCCTCTCCCATGCCCGGATTCCTAGGTGACAAGAGGTTGTTCTGGAGCCGACCTCAAATGCCTCCTTGCCAAGAATGGAGTTTCCTGTTGCACTCTTCCCTGCTCCCGGCTTCCCAACGAGGACAATCCGAAGCTCCGGGATTTGGGGCAAAGGGCTGGGTCCGTCTGAAAAGAAGCCAGATGTTACAAGTGTGCAGCCAGCACGCTGCAGGCTATGCAGAGACCTGTTTCGAGGGTGTGTGGCCAATATGACCCCAGGGTGAGGGAGGGGGAGGGTCCTGCTCCAGGCACTGCCTTGGGCCACAAACAGAGGGGCAGTTTGGTGGTGGTGGGTGGCAGGGGCATAATTACCATTAGGCAAGGGGAGGCAGTCGTCTTGGGGCCCCACTGCCTCGAGGGGCCCCCCAGAGGCACATCACATGACTCCCCACCTGCCCATGTTGCACCCCCTATGGATTATGTTGAGTCTCCTGGAGATTGGCTGGAGCAGAGAGTTAAAAAACTAGATTCAATGAGAACTAGATATTCACTTTATTCAGAATGGGGATATGAGTGTGAGTGCACTATATATTGTGAAGTGTGTGTGTGTGTGTATACCAGCGAGGGACCCATTTTAACATCTTGTCTCTGGGCCCCCTCCAAACTTGCTACGCCCCTGGTGGGTGGAGATAGTGCCATGCCTCTGCATGTATGTTGTGCACTTGCATTTCAGCAGCTTGTTGCTGCCTGCAGAAAAGAGACCAGTTTGGAACATTGTACCCCACCGGACCCTCCTCCGACCAAAGGATACATGCAAGCTGGAGCAGGAAAGCACAGCAACACAGATCATCATCGGAAAAGAAGCCTCTACATTGGGGAGCATCCGACATGGTGCAGGGCTGTGGATGAAAGTCAGGGGACCTCTGGCCATCACACAGCATGCAAGGCAGGAGGCTTCAGGCAGAGGTGTATCTAGGGAAAACAGTGCCTAGGGCAAGCACTGAAATTGTGCCCCCTGTCCAAAGATATGACACCCATCTTTCAGATAACTTTACCACAGCATGAGGCCATTAAATTTTTTTTTAAATGGCCACAGAAAACAAAATGGCCACTGTGCATGCTCAATGGCCTCTGTGAGGACTGGCATGGCCTAGGGCTTCACAGAGGCCATTTGAGCATGTGCGGTGGCCATTTTGTTTTTGGTGGCCATTTAAAAAAAATAATTTTAAAAAATGGTGCCCCCTTCAAGTGGCCCCCAGGGCATGTGCCCTGCCTGCCCTACACTAGATACGCCCCTGGCTTCAGGGCCAGGGGAGCCTCCAGAAACCCTGGAAGTTCTAGCAGAGGAACAGCAACACTGGCAGTTTCTGGATATTGCCCACTCCCGCTGAACTCTCTCTCATATCTTGAACAAAGGGATGGTAACTAAAGATATGAGATGTCAACCTGTGAACACACTATCAAAAGATCATTGTATAAATTACAAATTGTGAATCAAGCTTGGCAATCCCAAATATAGCTTATACTGTAAGAAGACAAGAACAGTCCTGCTGGATCAGGCCCAAGGTACACCCATGCCAACATCCTGTTTTGCACAGTGGCCCACTAGATGCCTCAGAAGCACACAGGCAAGAGGTGAGGTAATGCCCTTTCTCCTGCTGTTTTGTCTCTTGCCACTGGTATTTATTTATTTAGAGGCCTCTTACTGCCTCTGAGGCTGGAGGGGGCCAGGTGGCCTACAGCCCCCAGACCAGTAGCCGTTGACAGACCTGTCCACTGTGAATTTGTCTACACCTGTTTCAAAGCCATTCAGGCTGGTGGCCATCACCACATCCGGTGGCAGAGAACTCCATAGATTGATTACACGCTGTGTGGGAAAGTACTTCCTTTTGTTGGTCCTAAAATTCCCGGCCTTCAGTATCAGGATGAAAGGTTTTATCTCTGTCTACTCCGTGCATAATTTTATACACCTCTTTCATCAGCCCCATATAGTTGCCTCTTTTCCAGGCCTTTTTTTCTAAAAAGTTCCAGATGCTGTAGCCTTGCTTCAAAAGGAAGGTGATCTGGGCCGCTGATCATCTCGGTTGCCCTCTTTTGCACCTTCTCCAGTTCTACAATGTCCTTCTTAAGATACAGTGACCAGAACTACATGCAGTACTCCAAATGTGGCCACACCCTGGATTTGTATAAGGGCATTATAATAGTCACATTTCTATTTTCAATCCCCTTCCAAATGATCCCTAGCATGGAACTGGCCACAGCTGCCACACACCGAGTTGACACTTTCAACAAGTGTGTCCGCCACGACCCCTCTCCTGGTCAGTCACCAATAGCTCAGACCCCATCAGTGTATACGTGAAGCTGGGGTTTTTTTTGCCCCAGTATTCATCATTTTACACTTGCTTCCATTGAACCTCATTCGCCATTTTGTCGCCCACTCCCCCAGTTTGGAGAGATCCTTTTGGAGCTCTTCACAATAGTTTTGGATTTCACAATCCTAAATAGTTTAGTGTCATCTGCAAATTTGGCCACTTTGCCGCGTACCCCAACGTCTAGATATGAAATGGATGACAATGTTGTAAACTGGCTGATCTATTGTAATTACCGCATGCAACAAAAGTACTTATTGTTTGTTGCTTAATTTTAAAGTTTGTTGCTTATTAAAACAAATAGGAAAAAAGAAATAGGGCTGTATTTGAATTACTGGAGGTATCAGTTTGGAGCAATCTCACTACCCCCCCCCCCAATAATCCTGGGACATTTCCCTTGAGATGACAGATGCAGAAGAAGGGTAGACTCAGCGTTGTGAGGGCTCTCTGCTCAAGCAAGCATAGCTCTCTCTAGCACAGGGCTGCTCAACTTTGGCCCTCCTGCAGCTGTTGGCCTACAACTCCCATCATCCCTGGCTACTGGCCACTGTGGCTGGGGATTATGGGAGTTGTAGTCCAAAAACAGCTGGGAGGCCTAAGTTGAGCAGCCCTGATCTAGAGTCTCCACTTGTCCCACAATGGCCATCACA
Organism: Hemicordylus capensis; assembly: GCF_027244095.1. Classification (NCBI taxonomy): domain Eukaryota; kingdom Metazoa; phylum Chordata; class Lepidosauria; order Squamata; family Cordylidae; genus Hemicordylus; species Hemicordylus capensis. The sequence continues at coordinate 170,487,456 of NC_069662.1, forward strand.
GGACCCTGTGACCCTCCCCCACTGTTCTCAAATGGCCTTCTGGAACTGCCAAGGAAGATCTTACCAGGATATGGTCCCCAGCTCCTCAACCAATCCATGTTCTGGCTTTTCCTTGAATAAGAAAAGGAAAAGAAGTTATGCATCAGACAATGTTTCACTAGGAAATAAGCACGTATATACATAAAGGGCACGCGTGTGCAAAAACATGTCCCCAAATCTTTCAAAAGCATTGTTATCCAATGGATTTGGACCAACCAAAACTTCATCCAAATGCAGAATTGATTCCCACCTCAGGCATTACAGATTTTTCAGGTTCAGGACATTCCCAAACATGGGAAACACAAACAAACAAACAAACAAACCCTATTATAAACACATGCAAATGACGGCGGGGAAGGGAGCGCCACTCACTGCCCCGGCGTGGGCAGGGGAAGAGAGAAAGGGGCCCTCCTCCTCCTCCTCCCGCCCACTCAGACAGTGGCACGATCCACAGGGAAGCGGGCGCCGCCACTCCCTGACCGCCTGGCTGGGCTCCCCCGCCCTCGGCCATTGGCCCTGTGCCGGTGCAGGGGACCGTCGGGGCCTTGGGAGGCTCGCCTAGTCTGCGGCGACCCCCTCGGTGACGCGGCGCGGGGACGCTCCTCCGCCGCCCAGCAGCAGCCCCCCCCCCGCCCACCTGACCCCGAGCGGACGGAGGAGACGCGCGCCTTCAAAGGGGCTTCCTTCGAGGTGCGGAGGGTTGGGGCCGTGCAGGGCGCGCGTCTGTACCCGTTACTCGGTTCCCCCCCGAGGTGCAGCAGCAGCAGCAGCGGGGCTTCTCCTCCCAGCAGGCAGGCAGGCGCCTTCAGCCTTCCTCTTCTCCCGCGACGGCGGCGGCGGCAGCTCCCGCCCGCGCTCCTCTCTCTCTCTCTGCTCTCCGCCAGGCGGTGACCTTGCTTGGGGTGCCGCCGCCGCCGCGTCAGGACGGGCCCTCCTCTCCGAGGACCAGGAAGCCCAGCGGCGCGAGCGCGGCTCCGGCTCCGGCTCCCACCGACCGAGCCGCCAGCAGCGCAGCGCGGACTCACTGGGCGGCGCTTCGCTTTCGCCGCTTCCCTCGGGCGGGGGCAGCTCTCGGGGCGCCGCCTTTCCTCCTGCTGCTGCTGCTGCTGCTGCCAGGCTGCCCTCCCGGAGTCTGCCCAGCAGCGCGCTCCGTCCCTGCAGGCAGCTGGCTCTCGGGGCGCTCGCTCTCCGCCCGGCCCCCACCGGCTGCCCGGCAGGTAAGGCCCGCGGGAGGCAAGGCGAGGCTGCGAGGGGAGGAGGCGGGGGCCTGGGAAGCGCCCTCGGGGTCCTGGCCGGGCTGCTGGAGAACAGCGCCGGGGAGGCAGGCGGGGAGGGCTGCTGCGCTTCCTGGAACTGGCAGTCGCGCCCCCACCCACCGCGAGCCAGAGACCAAAGCCAACGAGGGAGAGGATCCCCGCCTGCTTGCCTCCCTCCAGATGAAGGGGTGCTACTGCTTCGTAGAAGAGAAGCCTCCGTTCTTGCGAGTCTCCTGGGGCAGGGAGTTCCGCAGGTGCAGAGCTGTTTGAGAACTGCCACCTCTTCGCTACCCAGGGGACTTGTCTGGTGTCCTGCCTTCAGACGCGCGCAAAGGACACAGGACCCGTCGCCCTCCCCAAGAGCAAGGCCTGGAGCGCCTGGGCCGGGGCACTGTCTGCAGGCGCTCAGGCTGGCTTCAGAGCTGCCCGAGATGGTCCTCGTGCGTGTGCCTGCCCCGCCTGGGGCTGTGTGTGGCGGGCCCGGCAGCGTCCAGGCCCCTTCCGGGCACCCACCCACGCGTTCCCCTCGCCGATCCGAACCGGGCTGTATACCTGCTGCTGTAAGGTGCTGACTGCCCTTAAGGCCTTTAGGCAGGGAGGGAGCAGCTATCATCATCACCCTCACCTGAAGGAGGAAAAAACTGCTCTTGTTTGCAGCCACAGATCCGCGGAGGGCCTCACCTGGCAGCGACAGGAAGAGAAATGATGACCTATCAGTCGACCTCAGGCACTCCGTGGGTAAGCGCTCTAACCCCCCAAGCTTGGGTTGAAGTGGCTGGACCTTTCAGAAAGTGCAGCTGAGTCTCTCTCTCTCTCTCACACACACAGACACCCCACTGCTCCCCTTTTTAACACCCACCCCGTGCCTTGACTGGAGAGAGGAGGGAAGGAGAAGCTAACCCCAAGGTCCCCCCACACCCTCTGGAAGAGCCAGCAAGGGCTGGTATTCAGAGCCGGCATCTGGCTTCAGTCAGGAGCTCCCAAGATGGCCTGAGGCACACTCCCCGCCCTCACCCCCCGCCCCCCAATCTCTCAAGTTCTGCTCTGTGTTAGGGATCTGCACGGAGCCACGGCGAGGCGCTTCGAAGGCGGCCGGGGTCTCCCTTGAAGAGCGGGGGGAGGGTGCACTTACCCCTCCCGCCAGTGTTCCCCCACCAGCGTCAGTTTTTTTAAAAGCCCGTTGGGGCAGCAGGAAACCTCCCTGATGGGCTTCTTAAAAAACTGACGCCAGCAGGGGGAGAGTGGTGGGAGGGGCAAGTGCACCCTCCCCTTGCTCTTAAAGGGAGACCCCCGCCACCTTTGAAGCGGTGGAACCACTGCTTCTTCGAACCGGTTCCATGCACATCCCGACTCTGTGTGTCTCTAGAGAAACGGAAGGCTGCTTGCATCTAACACGTGCTTTTCTTGCAGACATTCCAGGGAGCGATGGACGAGAACAGACACGGTAAGGAGCAAGACGGAGCCGCTGATTCTGGCGACAGCGCTGCTTGGCTGCTTGGCATGTATCTCCAAAATGTTCCTTCTTGGCTCCGCAGGGTGCTTTCCCAGGGGAGTCCCCTCTCTCCACAGTGTCTTCTCACGCGGGCGAGGATTCCCAGCGCATAGGCTCCCTGAAGAAAAACTGCCCCTGGCATCTGGGGCCATACTAGGGAATGTGAGGTGGGAAATGCAGGACCCTCTCTCCCGATGATGCCTTGGTCTTTGGCTAAAGGCAACCGAAGCGCTGATTTGGATCAGGGCCAGGGTGCCAAGGGAGCAGGGATTTGAGCATCTCCTCTCCGCCATGTGCCTGGCTTGGATCCTCCTCCCCAGAAGCTGCTGTTAGAGGGGGAAATGTTCAGGCCCTCTTATTGTGCCCCCACATTTCCCCTTCACAACTCATAGGGTCGCAATTCAGCCTCCTCCACGGCTCCTCTTCAGGGGAGAGAGATCTGGTGGGAGATGCTCCTGTGTCACATTAAATCCCCCCTTTACAAGCACTGCCAGTTCTGTGCATGGTTCTCCTTGGTTCTTGCCCATTGAGTTTCCTTGCAGGGAACTTGGAGCTCATTCAGAAACCAGATCGAGTCTTCTTTGCTTTTCAAGCTAGACCCAGATCTGAACCATTATTTGGACCTCTCTGTTGCGCCGGATCAGAATCCCTTTCCCACCCCTCAAAGACATTTTGATTTTTTGTTTGGTTTTGATTTTTGTTTTGATTGTTTTGTTTTGAGTGTTTTAATGTTGTTTTTAGAATATTGTTTTAAAATTTAAAATTGTGTTTTAAATTACTTGCTTTTAATTTTTTTTGTTTTTTTTTTGTTTTTGTTTTTTGTTTTAATTAATGTTTTACTTTTTAATCTTGTTGTAAACTGCCCAGAGACATACGTTTTGGGCAGTAAAAAAAAAAAAAAGTCAAATAAATAAATAAATCAGACCTTGAGTTCCGAAGGAGGGTCTGAGTGCAGTTAGAGCAGCCATCTCAGGAGCTACTCCCGGGCTCCGGAAGGCACTTCTTAGGTATCATAGAGGCTTAAGAGTTTTAGCAGCCTTTATAATAGCCCTAAAAACATATCATTTTAGCCTGACCTTTAGTGAGTGCTGAAATTATTTTCAAGTGGTTTTAATTTTGTTTTGTTATTTCTCTTTGTAAACCTCCCTGAGCCATTTTTGGAAGGGCGGTATAGAAATCGAATTATTATTATTATTATTATTATTATTATTGATGATTTATTTATTTATTTGTTTAATCTGTTTTTATAACCAGGGGCAGGGCTATAATTGGGCAAACGGGTTCAAAGAACCCGGGCCGTGCCCAATCAGGAGCCGCCATTCGCGGCCCTGACATGCCCCCTGCATCTGATGTCAGACGCGGGGGTAGTAGTTTAGCTCCCAAGCGGGGGCCGGGCGGCCCCTTCAGGAGCTAGTTAGGCTGGCGCCAGCCAGGAGCAGCCCTGAAGAGTCACTCCTGGCTGGTGCTGCGAACGCAGCACCAGCCTAACTAGCTCCTGAAGGGGCCGCCCGGTGCTGCGTTTGCAATGCAGCCCAGAAGCGGCTCTTCCCTGGGAAGAGCCACTCCTGGGCTGTGCTGCGAACGCAGCACCAGCCTTTGTTTAAAGCTGCTTCTCCCGAACGGAGCCTCAAGGCTCCTTTCGGGAACCAGACCACGCCCCCCCGCATCTGACATCAGACGCGGGGGCGTGGCGATCCCCTGCGTCTGATGTCAGACACAGGGGGCGGGGCTATCGGGGCACCCGCCGCGGCCGCACATGGGCCGCCGGCGGGCTAGCTACGCCCCTGACTTCAGCTCCCAAAATCCCCAGTCCCAGTGGCCTTTGGTTGGGGATTATGGGAGTTGAAGTCCAATAACATCTGGGGACCCAACATTAAGAATCCCTGATCTAGAGCAGGCCTGCACAACATAAGGCCCCTTGGGGTCCAAATGTGGCCCGTGGGGATTCTTTTGCTGGCCCAGGTGTGGCCCAAAGGTTTGTGTTGCCTGAGGTGAGGTCCAAACATGATGGCCTTGCCCCATGGCCCTGGCGGGGGCCACCCCCTTTCAAAATCAGCCTTTGCAAGCTTTGGAAGTGCACCAGGGGCAGAGAGGAGGAAAGGTTCTAGCAGCCTCCTCCTCTCCCCTCATGCTGCAGGCAACTAGTAATTGCTTTCATTAATATTTTTAGTTAGTAAAAACAGGTTGCTTACCTGTAACAGGTGATCTTCGTGGTGATCCATGTTCACTCACAACCTGGGTACTGCGCCTGTGCAGTAACCTGCCGTGGAAGAATTCCAGGCTCTTTGAGGTGCTCTTCGGCTCTGCTGAATTGCACATGTGCTCAACCATTAATTTTGGCGGGAGACAGCCATTCTAATTTCCTGATCGACCACTGCAATGAGTGAAGAGGAATGTCCATAGATTAAGGCAAGAAAGTACAACTATGGAGGAATCCAAGCAGCGAGGTAGGCCAGGTGGGTGTTGTGAGTGAACATGGATCACCAGAAAGACCACCTGTTACAGGTAAGCAACCTGTTTATCTTTGAGGTGATCCATGTTCCTGCACAACCTGGGCGATTAGCTATCTCACCAAGATGGAGGCAGGAGCCAGGATTCCATTCATAATACTTTCTTGAGGACCGCCGGACCAAAGTTGGCCTCCACCACTGAGTGCATGTCTGTAGTGTAGTGCTTTACAAAAGGTAAGTCCGAAGACCACGTGGCTGCCTTAAAGGTGTCCTTCACACTGATTCCAGACATGTGAGCCACTAACGTGGCCATGGCCCAAGTGGAGTGAGTCCTGATCTTTCAAGGGTGCTGAACCTCTTGTTGGCGGTAACACATGAAAATAAGTTCAACAAACCAATGGGAAAGTCTTTGGCAGGAAATAGGGCACCCCTTATTTTCCCCTTTGTATGAAACAAAGAGTTTCCTAGATCTACAGAAGGGCTTAGGATGGTTAAGGTAGTAGAGCAGGGCTTGTCGAAGGAATGCATCAACTTCTCCAGTAAGGAGGAAGGGTTCTGGAAGAAGTCAGGCAATATGAAGTCCTGATTGAGATGAAAAACAAAGACAACCTTAGGAGTGAAAAAGGGATCCATCCAAAGAACGACCTTGTCTGCGAAGAACTTCATGTATGGAGAGTCAGCACAAAGCGCTATCAGCTGGCTGACATGGTGTGCCAAATATATGGGAACAAGAAAGGTGACTTTTAAGGACAAGGACCTGATGCTAACGGACAGGAGCGGTTCGAAGGGAGAGAAGAGAGGACCAGAGAGATGCTCTAACAGGATCTCATTGGGAGGAAAGAGGTTGTTAACACCTTTGAGGAAGAGTTTGGAATCTAGATGGGGAAAAACTGATCATCCAGCCCAGGGTGTCTTGCAGAATGATCTGCCAGATGTACCTTGAGAGATGTGTTAGAGAGACCAGAGTGCTTGAGGTAGAGAAGAATTTGGCAGATAACAGCAGTGAAAGGATCAAAGCCCTTAGCTTTGGCATGGGCAGATAAATGCCTCCACTTATGCATGTAATTTCTGCATGTGGATTATTTCTGCTTGTTCAGTAGAATGGAATCTAATAATAACAGGTGGACAGATTCAGCAGACGGAGGTTGGGATGGAGGACACAGCCCTCGTGCTGAGACAAAAGGTTTTGTCAAAGAGACAGGCGTAGGTAGATGCCTCACGGCAGCCTGAGAAAAGTCAGAAACCATGGTTGCCGTGGCCACCATGGGGTGAGAGGAATGCAATGGGTGCATTCCAGAAGAATCTTGGCCAGGACCCTTGACAGAAGGGAAATGGAGAGGAAAGAGAATAGAGATGCTGTGTCAACAGCATCTGAAATGCATCCCCCTTCGAGTTTAGGCCCACTCCTGCCCTGGAGTAGAACAGCCTGCATTTCTTGTTGAATCATGTGGCGAAGAGATCTACTCGAAGGGTGTTCCATTGGCAAAAGGTGTTTTCCAGCAGGGCTGGATTGACCTCCTACTCATGTTGGATCAAGTCAAAGTCCCTGCCGAGGGCGTCCATCAGAATATTGACTGTGCCCTTGATATGAAGGGGTATACTTGGTGTGCAATGCTCCAGTCCCAAAGCTGTAGAGGACCCACACTGCACAGGGACCTGGAAACCACCCCACTCAGTTTTATACATTGTTGTTGATGGTTGCACAGGTTGTACTGGTGCTTAGGCATGTATTTAAAAGTGTTTTTGTAGTCTCTATGCTCGGACTGCTTATATTGAAACTTTTGTTTCCCCAAAGAGCAGTAATGTTGGGAGAAGGCTGAAGACGAAGAGGTGGTGGTGAAAGTCCATACAGTGTCGCGTGACTTTTTCAGCTCCTCCATTGTATCTTCAGTTTGTGGACTTCTCGTAAAGATCAGCCCGATAAGGGAATTCCAGGACTCAACACAGAAGTGTTAAAAGTGGCAGACTCTCAACACTAAGTCAGCCAGTGTTGATTGGAAAATCTCTGCTTACCCTGAGACAGTCAAATATATTGCTGGTCAATGACCAAAATAAAGATAGCGCTCTCTCTCTCTCTCTCTCTCATAACAGAGCGGGCTGCCCCTGCCCCCTTCCTCTGTCTCTCTCGCTGCTTGCCTCACACACTTTTCTGAGCATAGGTGGTAGGGGCTGGATCCGCTTTCTTCAGGAAAGGCTGTCGTTGGCGCACCAGCCAAAGTTTCACGAAAGCACCCTGGCCATTGCCTGACCACCCAGTAGCAGCGCCCAACCCATTTTACCCAAATGGCAAGCCTGATCCTCCAGAGAGAGTACAGCCCTCTCCAGAACAGGCTGCAAACTTGGCCCCAGACTGGCTCTCCTAGCCAAGAAAACCTCTGCCTTGTCTGGACTCAGTTGCCTAACAGGCTCCATCTGTGCTGGTTTGGCTTGTAGGGTCCCAGGCAGGTGAGTGCAGCAGCCTCCCAGGACTGATCCCAGCTCCACTAGAGACACCCTAGAGAAATGGGGTGTGAGTGAGAAAATTTCTCCCTTTAAACTTGAGATTTGCCTCTTTTACTGCCCAGTAATAGCTCAGGAACAATGAACCGTGCTCTGACAGTTCCTTCCCTCTTCTCCCTGGTGTGTTCCAGTTTCTGGCTTCAAGTACAGACTTTCCTATCTAGTATGGTCACCCACCTAGTATAAGGCTGAGATATAACCACATCATCATGACATTTCATGCACCTGTGATCTCCCTTCACATTGGCAGAACAGCAGCAGCATGTTCAACCAATATCTATTTTTGCTTCCATGTAATGAGTCAGAGGATCTGAAAGGGGGCAAATGTGGTCACTGGTGAACCTGAACTGATCCCAAAATGTATCAGTTTGACTCCTGGCTGCATTGGATCACAGCCATGTATGATCTGACAGGGAATATCAGAAATTCGGCAGCCGTTGACACTTACCTGGCAACCCATTGAGCCATGGCTGTGTTTTTCTGCTCTTCTCTGACATCATCTTTGTACTCCGCAGGTGAAGACGGAGAATCAGAACTGAGGATCATCTTGGTTGGAAAGAGTGGAGGCGGGAAAAGTGCCACCGGAAACACCATCCTCGGCCAGAAGGAGGCCTTTCAGTCCACACTAGCGGTGAAGACAACCACTCTGACCTGCCAGGGAGGGCGTGGGAGCTGGAATGGCCAGGACGTTTCTGTGATTGACACGGCAGACATCTTTGAGTCCGAATCCTGCAGTGACGAATCCCTCAGGGAGATCAAGCACTGCATTGACCTCTCCAGGCCAGGCCCACACGCTCTGCTGCTAGTGACCCAGGTGGGTCGTTTCACCGCGGAAGATGAAGCGGCCGCGAAGCACGTCCAGGATGTGTTTGGGAGGGAGGCCGCCAGGCACATGATTGTCTTGTTCACCCGCAAAGAAGATTTAGGGGAGGAGTCCTTGCAGCACTACGTAAGCTCATCAAATAACAAAGCTCTCTGGGAGCTGCTTCAGAAATGCGGGAACCGCTTCTGCGCTTTCAATAACAGGGCAGAAGGAGCAGAACGGGAGAGCCAAGTCTCTGAGCTGATGACCATGATCCAGAAAATGGTTCGGGAGAACGGCGGAAGATACTACGTCAATGAGCTGTACTTGGAGCCCAGTCTGACCAACACGAGGCTCAAATTCTACCTGGCGGAATATAGAAGAGCCAGGAAAAGGGCAGAGGGCGCTTGGGTTTGGGATAGAAAGAGACTAGTGCTTGCAGGAATTGGAGGAATTGTTGTGATTGTGATTGTCATTATCCTGGTACGTGAATTAGTTTAGTGGCAGAGTGTCTATTTTGCATGCAGTAGGTCCCAGTTTCCATCCCTGGCAGCGTCTCCCCGCAGGGCTGGGGAAGCCTCCTGCGTCTGAAACCCTGGAGAGCGTCTGCTGGTCAGTGTAGACTTACTCAGTAGACGGCACCTACCTGTATAATTTCCATACATCATGTTTTCTTTCTCAAGCAACTTGAGCTTCCTAAATGGTGCGTATTTGTTCCTTTGAGGGTTGCAGTCATGTACCCTTGGTTCACAGCGGGAGCAGCGTGTCCTGGAGCAATATTGATTTGGGGATTTCCTCATTCAGTGGAAGATTCCTGGGAATATAATCTGTATCTAAGCCATAACAGATGATACAATCTATTACTCTTTATCTCATCACGCTCTACTAGTTTCCATTGGTGATTATCTTCTACAATATGTGCCTGTCTGGTTTCCCTTCTGTTGTAAAACTCCAGCAACTGGAAGCAAACCAAAGCTTGAGCTTGGGCATTTTTAACCAGCATTGCAAAACCTTCTATTTTGGGGTGATTTTTGCAGCTGGAGAGACTTTCAAGGCTGAGCTTGTAAAGACCTAGGATTGGGTTTTTAAATGCAGTCTGGTTTTCTGATGAAATACACTTTTAAATTCTGTAACCTGTTGCAAACTTTAGGCATGAGATGGGCCAAATATTTCACACTGTTCTTTTGTTGTTGTTAATTGAAACAATTAAATATCTGCCATTGCCTCAGTGTCTCCGTTTCTGGGATTACTGGGTTGCTCGTTCTAGCAGCCTGTCCACATGGCACATTTAAATCATTTCCAACTCTGTTTAAGCGGCAAGTGCCATGGCAAGGATCTCTGGAAACTACCATTGTGGGCAGGGCTGAGAGTCCAGATTATAAGGCACACCAAATCCTCCCTGGACTGCAGTTCCCATGACAGACAAACCACATCCAAGCTGGGAAAGGGCTCTACTTCTGCCAGCAGCGCTCCAGGAGGCCTAGAACAACCCTGATGGATGATCGACTGCTCCCTGCTCTCTAAGGATGCAGTTCAGAGGTGTGTGCACAAAAGTGAGTTCTGTTTCCTTGTCAAGAGATCTCCAGCATGGCTCCAAACTGCAGTATGGTTGGTGGGGAGGAGCTGATAACCTTATTCTGCCTGCTCCCAGAAGCCTTCGTGGTTGCAACTGCATCTGCAGGCTTGGAAATTGCACTTTGGTTATGCTCAGGAGCTGCACCACAAAGTGAGCTCCCAGTCCACGTTATACATGGGGACATATCACTTAGTTGGCAGTGGACTTGTCACCCCTAGATTTAGCTACAAGCACCACACATTGGAAAGGGGATTAGATTCACACTCCCTCTTTCTATGAGGGCCCCCCAGCTAAACAGACTCCAGAATTAGCAAGATCATTTTGGCCAGAGAGATAACACCTGATGTAGAAATATATGATATCAGTTTCCAATGACATGGGTTTAAAAAGTATGGGGACGAATCCAGATTTAACCATACAGATTTTGAAACTGTCACACCCAGTTTGAATCCCTCTCTTAGTTTATTTGCATGCTTAAATCTCTTTCCTAATATTGTTCAATATCCACCATGCCAGTCTCATGTGTTGCTGAGTGGGATCTTACTAAAGGACTGGTGTAGCACACTATACTCCAACCTTGTACTTTTATGCATATTTGATTTGGTTTTCCTGCCTCTCCTCTCGCTTTTTTTTTTTTTTTAAGGAAGCCACTGTGTGTTGGAGGGGGACGATGGACAGTTGAGTTGGAGTGAAGGATGCACGGTTCGTACCAGAGCCGGTTAGGAGGTGCCCCACTGAGCCAGTGAAAACTGCCACTGCACCTCCCTGAATGACCTTGAATAGCCAGCAGGGTTGGTGAAGAACGAGGTGCTCTCCTACACACCCAGGACTCAATCAGTAGCCAGGAGGAGAAGCCTGTGGTTGGCCAGGCAAAGTCGTTTTGCACAGACATTTGAAGGAATTAAATCTATGCAATAATGTGATTGGAAAAGGGAACTAAAAGGACAGTTGGAAATTTGTAGAATTCTATTTTTTAATTTTTTACTTTATTTTATTTATTATTCAGTTTTTATACTGCCTTTCATAAAACATCCCAAAGTGGTTTACAAAGGTTAAAATACAATAAAACTCCATAAAAATCAAATTTAAAATCATCATAATATATAATTAACATAATTAATTATACATACATACAAACATATTTGTATACCATCCAAAACACAAGTCTCTGGTCGATTTACAACAAAACAATAAAAACAACAAATTAAACTTAAAACCTTACAAGAATTTAAAATTTTAAAACGTTTAAACTATTTAAAATCATCAAACTATTAAAACTTTTTTGGTTGTGCTTCCCCCCAGCCCCCCATCCTAACCCACTCAAACCGGAAGCAAACACTGTTGCAGAGGAAGCCTCTAAAGGTTTGAGGGTGGCGGGGTGGGGGGGAGGAACATCAGTTTGTCTCCCTCGGTTCCAGCCTGCTGCATCAACCTAATTTAAAAGTACTTGTCAATATCCCCCAGCCCAGCTAATCACCCCAGCATACTCTTCCCTCCTCCCCTAAAATTCCCTTAATATAGAGGTTTAACAAGTTTAACCAAATCTTCCAGCTGGTTTCACAGTCACATTGCCTAGTTTCCAAGAAGACGGGGGCGGTGGGGAGGGGGAGAGAGAAAGGGAAAAAGTGGTTTTCCCCCTTCTTCCTTGGCAGAAGCTCATATCTTATCATCATATCTCATGTACAAATCTCTCCAGTTGGCCATGGCACTGAAGCATCTCAGAAATGCCTGCTGGGGTCCCTCCCAGCCCATTATTCTGAGTGAGCCCTCCCAGGTAATGAAGCTGGGGCATCACAGGCCTTGAGATGCGGTTTCCCCCGATTCGTCTGCACCATCTGCTCAATCAGGGAGAGCAGCTCTTCAGCCTGGGTGTTCTGTTCCTCTCCTGCCGCTTTGTTGTTGAAAGCACAGCAACGGCCCCCACACCTTCTGACCAAGTCCTGAAGGGGCTTGTTCTTCGACCGCTTTATGTAGTCTTTCAGGCGTTCCCCATCCAAGTCTTCTCTGCGGGTGAATAAGACGACCATGTACTTTGTGGCCTCCTGGCCAAAGATCTTCTCCACCTGCTTCAGGGCCACGCTGTCTTCCTCTGTGAAACGACCAACCTGGGTCACAAACACCAGAGCGTGGGGGCCTGGCCTGGCCAGATGGAGGCAATGCTGGATATACTGGGGGTCTTTAATGCTGGCGTCAAAAATGGCTGGAGTGTCAACCACAACCACTTGCTTCCCCTCCCACTCCTCTGCCCGGTTCTCTTTCCTACAAGCCTGGGTCACTGGCTTTGGCGAAAGTTTGGACTCAAACTTCTCTTCACCCAGGATGGTGTTTCCAGTGGCACTCTTCCCTCCCCCAGTCTTCCCAACGAGGACAATCCGCAACTCAGAGGGAGGGCTGCTGCTGAGTGGCTCTGCTGGAAAGAAATCACACTCATTTACCACAGTTGTTGCAGAAAGTTTGTTCACATAGACCCTTAAAATAACCCTAGTCTTTTGTTGGAGCTAGGACCCTGGCAGCATCAGCTCTTGGCTGCAATGTCCCATAGTGACCACTGGGGGTTTTAGGGTCATGGATACAAGTGCTGGACTCCTCCCCTCTTTGTCCTTCCAGTGTTAGTCTCCATTTTGTCTCTCCAGAGATGGCTGTTTGGTTAGTCTCTCCCCCCTTCGGCCTTAAACTCAGCTATCCTAATCTTTTGTAACTTGTAAATGAATCCTTGTTGTTCTTCAATACTAAAGAGTTATCTCCAGACCTCTTGCTTGGCTGAATTCTCACTGAACTGGTTCTGCTCTGCTACTGGGGGACTGAACTGCCATTCTTCCCGTACATCTTTTAGGGAGTACACCACTAGAAAATCCCGGCTTCTGTTTGAAGGGAGTCATACCATTGCCTGGGATGGTGTAAGGGGCAACATGTCTTGTGGTAATATTAATTTACAGGTGGGGTGTTCATGTTAGACATAGGGATGTGCACAAACCAGTCCGGAGGCCATTATAGAGGCCTCCAAACTGCTTTGAATGTGGACCAGTTCGGTGGTTTGACGCCAGCGGGGGTCTCCCTTTAAGAGTGGGGAGTTGTACTTCTCCCTCCTGCCGCTTTCCCCCTGCCAGAGCTCCTTTTTTTGCAAAGTTTTTGGGGCGGCAGCATTCCTCCCTGCCGCCCCTGCCCCCGTTGTTGGCTGGAAATACCAGAAGTAGCGACTGCGCATGCTCCCACTGCCGCGCACGTTGGACATTGCGTGCGCACGTCACACACGCAACGTGGGAGCATGCGGCAGGGAGGAACGCTGCTGCCCCCAAAACTTTGCAAGAAAACGGAGCACCGGCAGGGGAAAAGTGGCGGGAGGGATGAGTACAACTCCCCACCCTTAAAGCGAGACCCCCGCTGGCATTGAACCACGCCTCCACGGTTCCATGCACATCACTAGTCAGAAAGTGCTCCCTCAAAAGACCTGGACCCAGGCCTTTAGGAGTCAAAACCAGCACCTTCCATTAAATCCAGCACCAAACTGGGAAGAGGATCACTGTTGTGTGTTCTTCCACCATCAATGGAGACCAGTGCCACACTGCCACATTTGGGCAACTTGAAGCTTGTGAACTATTTTGAGGCCAGCCTGATGTAAAGTGCCCTAGTGGCCAGGCCCTGGGCTGGTTCTAGCCCAAATGGGGCCTCAAGCAAGGAAGACTGTGGGGCGCCTCCTACTGGCGGCATCCTGAATGGTGCTGCTGCCTCCTGACACTGCTGTGAGCCAAGCCTCCCTTGTTGGCATCATTCCTCTTCCCTGTTGGCCCCACCTTTCTGGTTGGTGATGCCACTTGGTTTTAGAAGGGTGGCAGTGGCTGCAGAGAGAATGGAGCTTGCTTGCAGCAGAGGTGGCCGCTGATGAAACAACTTATGTCCATTGAGGAACAGAGACCATAGTGTGATCCAATTCAGTCTATATGCAAGTGGAGCATTGCCAAGCAAGTCTACCACAGATGCGTTGGACAGAAGAAGAAGAAGAAGAAACTTCTCAAACATGAGGGGACTGGTAAACAGGAAGCTGAATGGGAAAGTCAGGAGGGACAAATCCCTCCAGAAAGCAGGGGTGTTGTGTGGCCCAGCCTCTGATCTGAGCTTTGTGGGATGGGTTGCCTTACTTAGCATCCTGCACCGGATATCCTAGACAGGGCTACACAACTTCAGGATGGGATGGGATGGGGGAGGGGAGAGGCAGCTTACCTGGGTCTTTTTTAAAGGATTGCCTCAATTTTTGCCACTGCCCTTTCAGTTTATCCATTGTTCAGTCTGTTGACAACTTTCTGAATTAGAAAAGAATACAAGAAAGATGTTAGTGAGCTGCCATTTCACCATGTGGATAGAGGCGGCCATATAGCTGGCTGACTATTGCACCAAATATATATATATTGGGGGGTTAGAATTGTGATCCCATAGGAGGAGAGGTCATGGGCATGATAGATGTTAGTGCACCAGTTGTTTAAAATACTTGAAAGCCTTTGAGCTCAATTATTCTGTGGCTGGTATAGGCACTCAGTGGGGAGGGGGGTTGATATAAAGTCTTCTCAGTGTCCAGCTGATGGTTGTGCACCTAAAGAAAGTGGGGGGAAAGGTGTCAGTTGAGCCACAGACCAGCTGGCCTTCTTCAGCGACTCTGTGGTTGACCAAAGTTTTGAACTGTGGTTAGTTACTGGTGAAAGAAATGCACTCTGCACGTGACCAGAGGCCCTTTGAAGATCTGATGTCTGGCTCCTCTACAAAGCCGGCCTGAGGCCTGGTGAGCCAGCATCTCAGCCAAGTCCTGCTCCGCTCGCACTTCCCAGGGCTGATCTCTGTCTGACTGACTACAGAAGCTGCCAGGCTTGCTTTCTTTATCGTGGGGTGGGGGAACGAAAGCCTCTCCGTAATGCCCACCCTCTGACCGCAATTCCTCCCCCGCAATCCCAGATATGGAGTCCAGTGGCAGCCAGGGAGTCCCAGGTTGGCTGTCCTTGCTCCGGGGAATCGTCAGGCTGAGCAAAAGCTCGATAGGTAGGGATCTGCTTGTAGGTTTCTGGGTGAGGCAGGGTTTTGACTCCCACCTTTCTTCTCAACATTATTTTGTTTTCAGAACCCTCCCCCTCCCCCTGTGATTCTGCAACAGGGGCCAGAACAGCTTACAGAACATCCACCATGAAGTGTAAAATACTTGCAGGGAGGCATTGTATTCCTTTTGCAATGTAAACTATCTTGAGAAGTTTTTGTTAGAAAGTGGTATACCTTGAATATGTCCTAAATCAGGGTTGTTGTTATTTAGAACAAGGTTTCTTAACCTTGGGCCCTCAGATGTTGGTGGACTACAACTCCCATCATCCCCAGCCATGTGGCTGGGGATGATGGGAGTTATAGTCCATCAACATCTGGGGGCCCAGGTTAAGAAACTCTGTTCTAAATAATAACAATGCTGAGATTATTCAATAGCATATAATTCAATAACATATACATCATTGATACTCGGGCTCTTTTTCGCATTTTAAAATTTTATTGATTTTTACAATACCTTAACAATCAAGTTACACTTAATTAAGTAAATATTGACTTCCCGCTTACCAGTCTGTGCAGTTCTTGTTAAGTATACATATAAGCCATTGCTATAATAATACAAAACATATATACTCCACTTTACAATTTGATTTTATCCTACCCAACCTGCTGTGATTACTAAATTTCAAACCCTGCTGCAAGGTCCGTGTTAGAAAAATAGTTCTTTAAGTAACAAAGGTTCCCAATCTTCTTTGAAACATTCCAAGTTTTCATCCCTTATAAGTGTTGTAAATTTTGCCATCTCCGCATATTCATTGATACTCGGGTTCTTGATTATTTTATTTATTTTATTTTGTTACATTTTATATACCGCTCTTCCTCCAAGGAGCCCAGAGCGGTGTACTACATACTTGAGTTTCTCCTCACAACAACCCTGTGGAGTAGATTAGGCTGAGAGAGAAGTGACTGGCCCAGAGTCACCCAGCTAATCTCATGGCTGGATGGGGATTTGAACTCGGGTTTCTCTGGTTCTAGCCCAGCACTCTAACCAGGACACCACGCTGGCTCTCATTTCCCTCAACACACTGAGTAGTTAACCACTGTGCAAAGCATACTAGGGATGTACACAGAACCAGTTCAGAGGCCCTTTACGGCGTCAAAGCCCACCCCTGCCGCCTTGTTGTCCCCGTTGTCTGGATATAACCGGAAATATTTGATGTGCATGCGCCCGCTAGCTCAGCATGTTGCACCTACCTGCACCTGATGTGCAGGCAGGCAGGCAGGCAGGCGCAACGTGCAGGCATGTTGGGTACTTTCGGTTATATCTGGACAACAGGAGTGGCACAGGGAGGAACGCGGCTGCTCCGATGGGCTTGGACAAAAATGGACGCTGGCAGGGGGAAAGTGGCGGGAGGGGTAAGTGCACCCTCCCCAGCTTTAAGCAGCGCCCCCGCCTAGGGTTGCCAACAACTTTTCATGGCTAGAAGGAGGGGCACAAGTTTGGGGGGAGGGGCTGGGAGGTGTATGGAGCGGTATTCAGGAGCCTGAGCATCACCGACGCATCTGCAACTGAACTGTATGCTATTGAATAAAGGAGGGGCCAACATGTCATCCCTGAAAGGAGGGACAGTTGGCAACCTTGCCCCGCGCTTCCCTGCTGCACACACCTCCAGCCCTGCCAACCCCGCCGCTTCTGCCCCTCGCTCTTCGCGCAATGACATGTTGGCAACCCGAGCGGCCAGCCCAGCGCCCGCCCTTCGCGACACCGGCGAGCCCGTCCGAGTCAGGAAGACAGAAGCCGTGCAGACCGCAGCCCCAGACACGAAGCGGAGCCAGGCGGAGCCGCCGCCGTACCTACCTATCTGCCTGCCTGCCTGGAGAGCCGCGCCGGCGGGAGCGCGCAGATCCTGGGGCTGGGCTCCCGTGCCGAGCTTGCTGCTTTCGCTTTCGCTTTCCGGCCGGCGGAGCGGGTTGCCGGAGCGCCTCTCTGGCAGCAGCTGGCCTAGCAGGGCTTCGTCGTCCGGCTGCGGCAGGGAGGGAGGGAGGGCAGAAGGCGCGCCTGGCTCTGGCGCCCGGCAGCAGCGCTCCCCCGCGAAAGCGCCGTGCGGCCACGGCTCCGCCCGCGGTCAGGAGGAGGAGGAGGAGGAGGAGGCGCACGCCAGAGTCCCCCGGAGGCGCCGCGGGCTGCGCTCCCGCCTCAGAGGCCAGGTGGGTCCCTCGTCAGCGGCTGGGCTCGCAGTCCCCTTGAAGCCCAGGCAGGGTCGGGGCCTAGCCCTGCTGTGGCGCGCTGGGTGGGGCCCAAACCCTCGGTGGGATGCATTCCTGCCGGGCTGATGCCGACGCGCAGGCTGCCACCCTTCGGTGTGCTTCCCACCGAGCGCTAACGGGGGCGGGGGGGGGGTGCTCCGGCTCCCCGCTGTGGCCATTGGGCTGCTTCAGACGGGCAGGGCCCTCTGCACAGCCGGGTCACCCGCCTGAGGCCGCCCCCGCCATTGGATGCGTTCTCGACAGCGTGCCCCTTGCTCGCCTGTGCAAGAGCCCACTCGCACGCGAGCCAGGCCAGGTGGGCCGCCAGGCATCCTTTGGTGGCGTCGGGGCAGTGCCCCCTCCCTGCACCCCGACATCGCGCCGTGCAGATAGAGCCAGAGGGCCCTGCCTGATCACAGAATTGCATCTGAGGCCACCTGCAGCTGCCTTCAGACATGGTTCAGGGCCTCCCGAGGTGAGGACTCCAAAGACCATCAAACAGCAGCCCACTGTGACCGATTCGCTTTACACTTTGCAGATAAAATCGCTCCTATCCGTTCTGACTTGGATGCCATGATTTTTGCAGCACCGGAACTGGATGTTGCTGATGCACCCTCTGGTCTTGTTATATTGGATGCTTTTCAGACTGTGTGGCCTGGGGAGGTGGACAGGCTGCTTGGACGGCTGAGGCCTACCATGTGTGTCCTCAACCCTTCCCCTTCTTGGCTGGTGAAGGCCTGAAGGGAGGGACTGGGCCGTGGGTGGCAAGGCTGGTGAATGCCTCTCTAGAGCAGGGGGTGGTCCCCCCTTGCCTGAAGGAGGCAGTCATTAGGCCCCTCCTTAAAAAGCCCTCCTTGGACCCAGATGACTTAAATAACTCTCGACCAGTTTCAAACCTCCCCTTCTTGGGCAAGGTGTTGGAGAGCGTTGTGGCGTCTCAGTTCCAGGCAATGCTGATGAATCTGATTACTTAGATCCTTTCCAGTCTGGCTTCTGACCTGGATATGGGACTGAAACTGCCCTGGTGGATGACCTATGCTGGGAGAGATATAGAGGGAGTGTGACTCTGTTGATCCTCCTGGACCTCTCACCTGCTTTCGAGACCATGGACCATGGTCATGGTATCCTTCTGGGCCATCTCTCCGGGTTGGGACTTGGGGGCACGGTGATGTGGTGGCTCTGTTCCTACCTAGAGGGTTGTACTCAGAAGGTGGTGCTGGGGGATGCCTGTTCCACCCCTTGGCCTTTGGCCTATGTGGTGCCACATGGGTATGATTCTGTCCCCCATGCTGTTTTAACATTTACATGAAACCCTTGGGAGAGATAATCTGTGGGTGTGGGCTGTGGTGCCATCAATATGCTGATGACACCCAGCTCTGCCTATCTTTTAAGTCAGCAGATACCAGGGAAGCAATAGATGCTCTGGCTTGGAGGCTGTTCTGGACTGGATGGGGGAAAACAAGCTGAAACTTAATCCAGATAAGACAGAAGTGTTCTGGGTTGGTAGAACTGATCATCCGAGTAATGAGATAAATCCGGTCTTGGAAGGGGTCACTCTCCCTCTGAAAGACCAAGTCCCTCCTTGGAGGTGAAGGTGGCGGCCGGTATGGTTGCAGCTCCCAATGCACGGCTCTTCCTCTGAACTGCTGCTAGTTCCGCCAGGCTGGTTGCTGGGAGAAGACCGTTCTGCTTCTGGGCAGAGGAGAACCTAATTCCTGGCACCATGAAGTGTTTTTCAACATGGAGCAAATCTATTCCCTGTTAATTGCCCGAAACCAGAAGACGGAAACAGCGTGCAAGGCAGTCCAGAAACCAAAAAGATCTGCAGAAGCAGCTGATAAGACTATACTGACAATCGCTAAAAAGGTAGAGATGGGTGTGCGGGGAGAGAAGGAGAAAAGGTTCTGAGATGGTGACCTGTTTCTGGGTGGAAAACATATGGGAAAGCAGCAGATATGCTTGTAGGGGGAGTCGATCCACCTCTCTCCCACAAGGCAAGCAGCTGCTCCAGGGGGACATTTGCCTTGAAAGAATGGAGTGGGGGGAGGGTTAACACCCCTCACCAGTGCTGGTGCCTCAGCACCTATGGTAACTGGGGAGGGGGCACAGCTGAATTTGCCCTTTTAAAAAAAATGTGGAAGTTCCAGACACACAAGGCCTCCTGTCAGGTCCGGTTCGGTTGTAAGAGCGTTTGCACCCAGGGGCCTCTTGGTGAAGGTGCCGTTCTCGCTGTCCTCTGCAGCAGACTGAATGTCAAGGCCGCACTTCTCCTGGGAGGATTTCTAAATTCATGTTCTACATTCTAATGTTCTAAATGCAGGCTCTCCATGTTTGCAGAGCAAAGGCTGCTTGTGACCCACACATTCTATTTTTTGCAGATATTCCAGACAGGAGGACAAGATCATGTATGGTAAGAAACAAGACAAAACATCACAATCTGGTGTGATCTTGACATTAGGACTGTAAAGTTGGAGTAACCTGGGACCCCTACATTCGGATCACAAGGCTGGGTTAAGCAGTCCCCAGGGGGAAAGAAAGGCACAGATCTAATGTTCCAAATAAATATATATATTATTGAAAACAATGAAGAAGCATGGCCTTAAAGAACATATGTATTCTCACATTAGAGAACACACTAGATGTTTGGTGTCTAGGCACTAAAACTTAACTTTTATTGTATAACTAAAGTGGATTAATATGTATGAAATTGGCTAGGTAATGAATAACTAAACAATTAATGATGCAATCCACTAACACACTAGGTAGATGTATTTAAATTACTAACCAAGACCAAGTCCTTTTGAAGACAGAGGGGTTCTGGTGACTGGAGTTGCTTAAATCTGAGAGGGACACAGGAACGGAATCCTTCCCAGGAGATCTGGTTGGAATCTACCTATGACAGGGCAGTGAAAGCCCAAAAGGTTTCTAGACTGCCTCCTGGGGCAGCCCTTTGGATTGTGAGTCTCCAACATGGAGACTCTTCTCCTGTCCTGGGGGAGAGTTGGCTGTCTTCTCCAAGGGACAAGGGCTTCCCCCATTATTCTAGTCTAAAAGCTGCTAGGCTGACTGGTCCTTAAACACTCACCCTTGCATTCATACGGTATATCTTCAAGCATGCTTGGGATGGGAAGGGGAATTAAGAAAGGCCATAGTTACCTATCCATGTGAGATGTGCTGAAGCCAGGTGTTTAGTACAGCAAAAATGGGGTGCACTGCCAGGATCAGAGAGAGCGTGTGGGGCTTGGAAGTCCATTTTTTATAAGTTCCAATTCATGTGCTCAGTGCTGATGTGAGTCACTGAACACCTCAATATGTTTCTTGGGTCAGAGAAAAGAAGGAATGGGATTACAAGTTGCAAGACAGAAAACAGCCTTATGTTGATGGCCGAAAATGCAAAATACTGGTGTTGGGTAGTTATCATCCACAAAGGGGTGACTAGCTTTTGCCACCATAGTTAAAGGTAGGGTCGAGTTGATTTGGGTTGGATTTGGGTTGTCGTAGAATCGATTTGGGTTGAATTGGGGGTGATTAACAAATTTGACCCCAAATTGAATCGCCCTCAAAATAGAAAGCCTGATTTGGGATTGAGGAGACTCCTGATACAACCCGAATCGATTTCTGCGATTCAAATTTTTATTCGCTTATTAATTATTTATTCAACCTATTCCTATGCCACCCAAAACTTGCATCTCTGGATGGTTTACAATTAAAATCATTAACATTAACATCATTTAAAAACCCAACATTAAAAGATTAAAAAACTATAAATCTAATTAAAACCGTGGGTGAATAAATGTGTCTTCAGTGCCTTTTTAAAAGTTGCCAGAGATGGGGCGGCTCTTATTTCAACAGGGAGCATATTCCAAAGTCCAGGGCCAGCAACGGAGAAGGCCCGTTCCCAAGTAGCCACCAGATGAGTTGGCGGCAACAGCAGATGAACCTCTCCAGATGGTCTTAACAGGCAGTGGGGCTCATGGTGAAGAAGACATTCTCTTGAATACCATTTTGAGCCCAGTTTTTCTGCAAAAACAGGCCTCAAAATGGGGTCCCCCCAGGGAGAACTATTCTACCAATTGGGATCAGTGGGTAGACCAGCCCTCCCCTCTGGACTTAGTATTTTAGTCTGCCTTGGACAACAGGTCTACCCAGGTAGACCTGTCCTCTGAGGTGGACTGACACACTTAAGTCCAGAGTGGAGGGCTGATCTACCCGCTGATCCCAATTGGTAGACCAGTTCTCCTGTTTTTGGGGGGAGAGCTGGTCTACCAAATGAGATCAGCCCTCCCCTCTGGACTTAGCGTGTCAGGCTGCCTCGGAGGACAGGTCTACCTGGGTGGGCTGACACGCTCAGTTCAGAATGGAGGGCTGGTCTATCCACTGATCCTAATTCATTGACCAGCTCTCCCAGGGGTGGGGGGAGTTCCAGTTTTTGAGGCCAGTATTTCCAGCAGCCTGGGTGATTTGGGGCTGAGTCATCGAGGCAGATGGCCAAGCTGGCTGCTTTCGACAAATCAGTTCGAAGGTCTGTGATTCAATTGCACCTTGAATCGAATCATAGACTTTGATTTATGCACACCCCTAGTTAATAAGCATTCCAGTAGGAAAACAGGAATGGGCAAAAGGAGCTTCCAGAAGGTGCCAGAAAACCCATCCAGGAGGTGGAGATTAACAAAAAAGCCAAATCTCCCTGGGGCAATAGGATGGATCCAAGAGGAACCAGGGCCATTTTGATATTCAATGCAGGAATGCCAGGAATGTTGCAGACTTGCTCTGGAGGGGTCTGAGCAGTGGAGATGCAATTCATCTGAGGGAAATCTCAGGAAGTTTTAATGGAGACTGCACGAACTGTGCGGTCAGTCTGATTTTAATGGGTCAGGGACTCTCCTGGGAGTAAAATGCATTTGCCCGGCTTCTCCCTCATTAGAGTGATTCCAATCTCCAGTGCTAAAACATTGCTTATTCCTGGACTATTTCCTCTTACACACATGCCAACCCATGCCAAACACTCCAGTAGGGGTGTAAAACAAACTGGGTGTGTGTGTACTGCCAGATCTGGGATCAGATCCCGTAACAGGACTTTGCTGTTTGTCTTTTTTTTTTTAAAGCCCTTTTAAAAAAGCCTTGAACTGCATTGACACTGATCTGCCCCGAAAGCGATGCTCATTTCTCTCTTGGGTTGTGGGCGCAATGGGGGGTTCTGGGTGGGGCGATTTTCAGGACACATCAATTGTGAAACAAGAAAGCTCTCTGGGGAAGTCCTGCCATGAGACAGAAAAGCACCCTCTGATTCCCCACATGATTCTCATGCACGTACATAAATAGCTTTACTGCAGTGTGTCTAACCTATCCGGAGCTCAGTCTGAAGACCAGACAGGAGGCTGACATGGTGAGGAAAATTGCTCGAAGTAGTCCCAAAGCATTGTCTAACTTGTCCTTTTAATTTCATTGGGACTATTCTGAGTAATTTGGATCCCTGCCCCTCAAAAATTCCAGTCTGGAACCAGGAAAAAATCTGAGCTTTTTAAAAAAACACACACACACATTCAGAGCCAGTCTTCAGCTGGAATAAATCCTGAAATGGACAGATCGAGGGTTCACTCGTGCTCCTGTTCTGTGCCCACCTTGGGGGCTGGGAGCAGCAAGCGAAGCGGATCAGGGCCTGCGGCTCCCAGGCAGAGACCAGAGCAGTGAGAGGAGCTGCCAGTTGCTTCATGGAGCGCCAGATCCACCAAACTCACAGAGAGGCTCTCTGCTGTTACCATCATGCCCTTTTGAGGACGTTGGTCTCCAGGCACTGCCATCAGTGAGGGGCCCATGACCAGGCAGTGAGTTTGTGGCCCAGCGCCCTTGAGGAGGAGGAGGAGGAATAATAGTAGAGGGTGCCTCTGAGCATTTGCAGAGAGCTCTCCTCTCATTCCTCAGCAATTCCAATCTCCTCCCGCAGCACACATCGGGATTTACAGAGCGGTGGCTTAACTCCCAGCCTGACACCAGCATCTTGCACCACCACTGACCCCCCCCCCCTTCCTTGCTGGGACGCCTCTTAGTGCTGGCTCAGCTGGAGGCCTGGCGTTTTAATTTGCCTGCAAGGCCTGGTTCCCACATGTCACGCGGAAATTCAGGTTCAGATGGGAAGGGGGGTGGTCAATGGAGGGGCGTTGAGAGGAGCTTCCTCACTGCTGCTGATTCCACCTGTTGCCCACCAGCAGGTGGGCTTCCCATTGGAGTGGGAAGCCTTGGCTTCCCGGGCAGAGGGAAGTGGCAACAGCGAGGATGCAGAGTTGCTCCTCTGGGCTGGGCATTGTGGGGAAGGGGAGATGCCACCCGGAGGAGCAAAGGTGCTCTTGCTGCTGCTGCCGCCACCCCCAAGCCCACCAGGGCAGGGCACTTTGCCCAGGACCTCGGAGCTGGCCCTGTAGCAGGGCTCTGAAACTCAGGACAGCTGGGAGGGGGAAGGAAGGCATATGCAGAGCTGCTTTTTGGAAGGAAAGCTCCCTCCCTCCCTGCCTGCCTGGCTTGCTGCATTTGAATGGGGAGCCTGACTCTCAGTCGCAAACCATTCAAACTCTGAATGCCTGACTTCCTGCTTTGCTGAATCCCAGCCATGTACTGTATTACTTCCAGTGGATGTCAAAAGATTCCTTATCTGTTGACAGTCAGATGGGAAGAAGTGAAACCTGGAGAGCCCCATCCTGCTTCTTCTCTAACGTGTTCTTACAAACCCACAGGAAAGGGCAGAGAATCAGAACTGAGGGTCATCCTGGTTGGAAAGAGTGGAGGTGGGAAAAGTGCCACCGGAAACACCATCCTTGGCCGGAAGGAGTTCCAGTCCCTGCTTGGGGTGAAGGCAACCACTCTGACCTGCCAGAGAGGGTGTGGGAGCTGGAACGGCCGGGATGTGTCAGTGATTGACACGGCGGACATCTTTGATCCAGAATCCTGCAGTGAGGACTCCTGCAGTGAGATCATGCGCTGCGTTGCGCTCTCCAGGCCGGGCCCTCACGCTCTGCTGCTTGTGACCCAGGTGGGTCGTTTCACCGCTGAAGACGAGGCAGCAGCAAAGCAAGTGCAGGATGTGTTTGGTCTGGAGGCCACCAGGCACATGATCGTCTTGTTCACCCGGAAGGAAGATCTGGGGGATTGGGTCCTGCAGGATTACGTTAAGGGCTCAGATAACCAGGCTCTGAGGGAGCTGATTCGGAAGTGTGGGGACCGATTCTGTGCCTTCAATAACAGGGCGGTTGGAGCAGAACGGGAGAAGCAGGTCTCTGAGCTGATGGCCATGATCCAGGGAATGGTTTGGGATAACGGAGGAAGTCATTACATCAATGAGCTGTACTCGGAGCCCAACTTAACAAATGCAAAGATCAGATCTTACCTGGCAGCAAACAGAAGGGCCAGGCAGAGGGCAGAGGGAGGCTTCCTAACCTACAGAAAAGCCCTTGTGATCTTTGCATGTGCTGCTGCTGGTCTTTTACTCCTTTATTACTGTCGGCATCATTCCCCCAGCGGTGCTGCTTTTCTTGGTCCTGAATAGCAGTTGAGGAGTGAGTAAATCCAACTAGATCTCTTGTTCTCGGCTGGCAAGAGACTGACACGTGGATCATCTAATAAACTAATGGTCAGTGCTTAGTTCTCCTCCTTGGTTTCATGTCACAAATAAAGTTACTAGCAAATCATCATCTTAACTGTACATTTCTTGACTTAGCCGATGAACACAGATGGGTTACTGTAATGTTGTCAGGACTCAGCACTGAATCACAGGGAACAGCTCAGAATAATAATCTGCGTTTTAAACTGCAATCTGTAAAGTGATCATCTTGCTCGTGCTCTGTTACTCCCAAGCCAGGAAATCTGGGCTGGGCCTCTCACAATCATCTATAAGCCTGCTGTGTTGGGGTCCCCCCTCCAACTCCCTGGCTCCACCCACCTTGCCACCTTCCAAAGATGCTTCTGTGGGCCAGGATGGGACCGTTCCCCACCCGCCCCCTAAAACGTCCCCCCCCCGCAGAGTTATGAAGCAGAGGGGGCTTCCACAACTGCCCGGCTGCTTTGGTGGGGAGGCCCAAATCCATGCCCCTGACCACAGTCTAGGACCAGCAGGCCTGGATTTATCACCAGAAGAGGGAGGGAGAGAGGGGAGGGGGTCCCTGCCATGGTTGGCTGTTGCTATTTCATGACTGGCTAAGCACAGGTTGGGGAGGAGATGCCCTGAAGTTCTCCCAGTGGCCAGAGGGAAAGTGAGAGAAGGAGAACTAGTAGAGAAAGGCCAAGGGTGATGCAAGCAACTCCCCTCCCTCTCAAGTCTCAGGCCCTGTAGTGGGGGTGGGGAGAGTTGCAAGCAAGGGTCGAATCCCAGCCCTCACATGGTGAGAACACCCACAGGATCCCCGAGCAGGCTGTAGTCATCCCAGGACCCTTCCAACCCCACGCTCTTCAAAATGCCCTAGAGGAAATCTGTGGAATGAGGGAGGGCCAAGGCAAACAGTAGCCGAGGGCCAGTCCAAGCTCTGGCTTCTCCCCCCACAAGCAGGGCAAGTTGCCAGTGGGAGTGATCTCCAGTGGCTGCAGCTCCTGTTTCCAGGGCTCCAATCTGGCAGAGGAGATGAATTGGGTGCTCATGGCTCCTGACAACACAAGGAAGGACACTACGGACAGCTAGAATAACACTCCCTATGACCTTTGCACCAGCACCTAGGAAACGGGGCGTCAACTGTGTGACATCCCTTTTCTGCCTCAACAGCATCGTGGGTTTGATACGCATGCAAGTAGGAAGCCAGGTTAATATTGTTAGACTTCCTATTGTATGTAACTCTAGAAGAATGACCTAGTCTGTGTTAGATGAACTAGAAGCTATGCTGGCCACTTAAGCAGAGAAAGGCGTATTTAGGATCAATGTCTAGGGAAAAGCTTAGTAGGGCTGTCTTGGTCTGAGATAGGGGTGTGCATGGAACCATCTGGCCTGGTTCGGTTCAAGGCCTGACCGGCCTCAAACGGAACCGGGCCAGTTTGGTCCAGCCCCACATCAAACCTCTCCCCCGACCTGAACGGTCCGTGAATTTTTTTGGGTTTTTAATTTTTTTTAAAAGTTAATAAAATACCTTTAGCCCCTTTGGGGGGCTTGCTGAGGCTGCGGGGGTGTGTGTGTGTGTGTGTGTGTCCGTGTGTCCCTGCGCGGGTTTCCTCGGTCCAACGGTTCTGGTTCCAGTTTGACGGGACCGGGGGGCGGTTCGGTTCAACCCCGAACCGGACCACCGGACCGGTCTGCACATCCATAGTCTGAGAGCCAATGAAAGCACTGGCTCCTCTTTTGTCTTTGCGCCTTCTCCCAGCTGATCCTGCTGGTAGTGGGGGAAATGCCCTGTCTGGGAAAGAGAGACCTTGAACCCTCACCCAAACATGGCTGAAAACAATGGTATTTTAATCTAATGGGTTTTATGCCCAAGCTTCTTCAATCTGAATGAACTCGCTAACAAACGCTGAGGAAATCTGTGATCTGTGAGTTACCCTTTGCATGTTAGGCAATAACCTAACATTTAACCTTCTTTCATGTTTTCTTCGGTTTGAGTGATACTGTGTGAAATCACCTGATGTTCAGAATGTTCCTCTGTCCCCACTGCTGCCTGTTAAGTTCAATGTGCAGCATTGGGAAGAAAAGTGGGCAGCAGCAAGGAAGCCTCTTGAAAGGGAGGCCCACTGTGGACTTGGCCCGAAATCCTACAGGGAATCACTTCATAATGGGTTCCGGGAGGGAGTCAAAAGTGTGCCCCAGTTCACTGACCCTTGTCACCATCACCGACACAGTTCCCAGATATCAGGTGCTCAGGCTTGAGGGTGGCCAGTAGGTTGGCTGAAGGCCAGTGTTGTGGAAGCCCAAAGGGAGGGTCTGGTGGCCTCTCTTGGCAACAAGGTGCCCAGACTGGAGGAAGGCAGAACTGAGTATTCTTAGCTGGTGCCACCGGATTCGGTTTGGCCCTCAAGTGGTACTGATTTCCCAGGCCTGGAGAATTATGAAGTGTTGTGTGAACGTTCCTGCTGGAACATATTATTATTTCTTGTTAACACAGTCAGACAGGTGTTATTGACTGGTTTGGTTTATCCAGACATCAAGTCCTTCCCAAGGACCTGGGATGGCTGAATTTTATCATCAATATTGTTGTTGTTTGTTGTTATAGATATCGTCGCAGAATATAGGCTGTTCCCAGTAAAGCTGCTTTTTGTAATTGGCTGATGGTGATTTCTGTGGCCCCGATGGTGTTGAGGTGCTCTTCAAGGTCTTTCAGAACTGCACCCAGGGCGCCAATTACCACTGGAATTATTTTGGTCTTTTTCTGCCACAGCCTTTCAATTTCAATTTGTAGATCTTTGTATTTGGTGATTTTTTCTATTTCTTTTTCTTCTATTCTGCTATCCCCTGGTATTGCTATGTCGATTATTTTGACTTGTTTTTCTTTCTTCTCGACTACAGTTATATCTGGTGTATTGTGTGGCAGATGTTTGTCTGTTTGTAGTCAAAAATCAAATAACATATTTGCATCTTCACTTTCTACCACTTTTTCAGTTTTATGGTCCCACCAATGTTTGGCTACAGGTAGCTTGTATTTTTTTGCAGATGTTCCAGTGTCTCATCCCTGCTACCTTGTCATGCCTTTGTTTGTAGTCAGTCTGTGCGATCTTTTTACAACAGCTGATTAGGTGGTCTAAAAGCAGCGCAGGCCGATCTCCTTTCCAAATGCGGCCATGCGCCTGACATCAGCTGTGGGAGGGGGGCCGGGGGGCTGCAGTGGCTGCACACGACACAGGCCACCACCAGTCTGACTCTGCTCCTGGTTTGTTGACACTGTCTTGGTAGAATGAACTGCTTCTCCACCCTCTCAACAAACAATCCCCCAAACGAGGCCGAGAACATGAAAGAGAAAGCAAATTCCGCCAGAACCAATCACAAAGAGGGCAGCTCAATAAATACCTAAAGCTTTCTGAGAAGTGTTTGCTCTTCTGGGAAAAGATATGCGTGTGTTTTGTTGTTGTTGAACAATGAGGAAATTCAGCCAGCATTTGTGGCCCTGTCCATGAGGTTTAGATTTATTTATTTTTAATGCTTGTTTTTCACCTCTAAAATTAATCATTGTTTATAAATGGGGAGGGGGGACAAAGACATTCATGGTTGTTAAGGGTACAGTGCTCAGTTGTCATTGGCTCAAAGAACTCCCAAAGGTTCGTGAGGCAAGATTTCCCTTTGCAGAAGCCATGCTGGTTCTCTCCCAGCAGGGCCTGTTCTTCTACGTCCTTTACAATTTTATCCTTGAGGATGCTTTCCATCACTCTGCCTGGAACGGACCTTAAGCCAATGACAACTGAGCACTGTACCTGGAACGGACGTTAAGCTAACCGGCCTGTAATTTCCTGGCTCGCCCCTGGATTCCTTTTTGAAAATAGGTGTTACATTGGCTACTTTCCAGTCCTTTTAAAGCAGGGAGAGCCACTCCTGGCTGCACTGCAAAAGCGGCGCTGGTCGGGAATTTGCTCAGAAATGGGCACGCCCTGTTTCTGAGCAAAACCCACCCCCCTCAGACACTGGGTGGGGCGTGGCGGCGGGCAAACACAGTAAAACACAGTCCTCAGTAAAAAGGCATTCTCAGAAATAATCAGGGAAGCCTGATGGAAGAAGCATCTTCTCAGTCAATGCTGGCTCACTGGTGGGATGGGGGCCAGCTTTGCCTCAGGAGGCAGGGATTTTCATAGCCACAAGAGGGGAAGCCTTCTCATCTGTCACCACCAATCACGTTTCAGAAGAAACCTGGAAGAGGCCTCCCCAGAAGATTCATTCCTGCTACCTTGTCATGCCTTTGTTTGTAGTCAGTCTGTGCGATCTTGTGACAACAGCTGATTAGGTGGTCCACTGTTTCATCTGCTTCTTTACAAAGGCAGCACTTGCTGTTTGTTGTGGATTTTTCTACTTTTGCTCTTATTACATTTGTTCTTAGTGCCTGTTCTTGCGCAGCCAGTATTAAACCCTCTGTTTCTTTCTTCAAGCAACCATTCTTAAGTCATTGCCAGGTCTTGGTGATGTCTGATTTTCCGGTTATATGGTGCAAATATTGACCATGCAGGGGCTTCTTTTTCCATTTTTCTGCTTGGTTCTTGACTTGTTCTTTCTTGTAGGCCTGCTTTCTTTCATTGGTGTTGAATAGTTTCTTGTTATTGACCATTTGAAGTGCATCTTCTTCACTGTCCTTGATATATTCTTCAAGGCCTCTTTTCTCCTCCTCTACTGTTTGATGGACTTGCAGCATTCCTCTTCCATGTCAGCTGCGAGGGAGGTATAGCCTATCTACATCACTGCGGGGGTGCAGAGCATGATTGATGGTCATGATTTTCCTGGTCTTACGATCCAGCGTCTCTAGCTCTGCCTGGGTCCAGTCTATTATTCCTGCACTGTATCTGATAACAGGTATAGCCCAGATGTTTATGGCTTGTATGGTGTTCCCGCCATTGAGTTTGGACTTTAGGATTTTTCTAACTCTCCTGATGTATTCACTTCCAATTTTTCTTTTAACTTCAGTGTGTGTGATGTTATCAGCCTGGAGAATGCCCAAGTATTTGTAATGTTCTTTCTCTTCAAGGTTCTTGATCTTGCTTCCATTGGGCAGTTCTATTCCTTCTGTTTTTGTTATTTTCCCTCTGTTCATTATTAATGCAGCACACTTGTCTAGTGCAAACTCCATTGCTATATCGCTACTGAATATACGGACAGTGTTTAGCAGTGATTCGATTTCTGACTGGGACTTTCCATACAACTTCAGATCGTCCATGTACAGCAGATGATTGATTTGACTTGATGTTTTAGATGTTTGGTATCCAAGGCCTGTTTTGTTTAGTATTTGTGAAAGTGGGGTCATGGCGATTACAAACAACAGAGGGGATAGTGAGTCCCCTTGGAAAATGCCTCTTCTAATGCTAACCTGTCCAAGTGTCTCACCATTGATTGTTAACTGTGTACTCCACATGCTCATTGCTGTTTAAATAAATATCTGAATGTTTTTGCTGACACCAGTTGTTTCTAAACATTTTAGTATCCATGTGTGAGGCAATGAATCAAAGGCTTTCTTGTAGTCAATCCATGCAACACTTAGATTTGTTTTTCTTTTCTAAAATCATTTTGTCAATCAGCAGCTGGTCTTTTGTGCCTCTGGTGTTCGGGCAATTTCCTTTCTCTTCAACTAGAAGCTGATTGTTAGTTAATAAGTGTTGCATCACTTCATCTGCTATTATTCCAGTTAATAATTTGAACATGGTTGGCAGGCAGGTGATCAGTCAATAGTAATAATAATTATAATAATTATAATTATAATTATTATAATTATTATTATTTTATTTACAGGTAAAAGAAACATTCAGTAGTTGCAATACTTCAAAAAGCACGCCAGTTGAAAGGAACAGGGATATATGAATCTTTAAAAGCACCTGACAGAGACTTTTGCAGTGCCCTGGATGGATAGCTGGGCGCAGGCTAGTGTTTCTTAGTTTGTTATGTTACAGATAAAACACAATAATACAGTTGCAAGGTCATGCAAGACACACCAAAGGAAAATAAGTCTAATGTGAGCTAACAAACTGTTTGCTAGACTAAACCTTTCCCTGAAGCCAAAGCCCTGGCTTCCTTCCTTAATTAACCAAATCCAAGTCAGAGACTTCAGGCCCCTGCAGTCCTAACTTCCCAGGATTGCACTCATCCTTGTGGCAACCATTTGCCTGCCAACAACCTGTTGCAAGCCCTGCCTGGCTCCAAATGAGCACAAAGAAACCCTTCTCTTCCTGCCGCATGGTCCTCAAGGGTCCTGCCGCATGGTCCTCAGCCCACCATGTGCTGAGTGGCTGACCCCTAGAGTTGGCTCCAGCAGGAGGTGAGCAAAAGACTCGCATGTGACCAGGGTGGGGTGTGGAGTCTGATGGTAGGATGAAAATGCTGATGTGCTTGGAGGTGGCTCCTCTGTATGCTCCTTAGACAAAGTGATGTTTGCAAAGAGATTGCTGAATCACTCTTCAGATGGGGCAACCTCTCTGGAAAATTGGTGGCCACTGGACTGTTGGCTGGATTGGCAGTTGTTTCAGGCAGGCAGGCAGCAGTGATTATTCTGGCTCCACAGCAGGAAGAAGTTGTCAGGATTTTATTTTATTTTTACCAGGAAAAAAATCCTTCTCTAACTATATTCTCTTTCTCAATTAAAAAGAGAGAAAATGCAGGAGGGAATGGCTAGCACAGGCAGGCAGGCAAGAGGCTGGCTTTGCAGCAAGGCAGGTATTTTAAAAAATCTTTTTTTTTCTCCTCCTCTTCTCTTTTTCTGAAAAAAAGGCTGAAATTAAGCAAGTGGGAGGCAGGCAGACCACTGGCATAAGTGCTTGCTGAACAATAGCTTGCTGAGCAAAATGGAGGCAATGGTGGAGAAATCAGGGAATCGCTCTCTCTTCTCTCACACAGGCAGCAGCAGAAAGGAAGAAAATAGCTACTGCTAGCCCTTTAAATACCCTCCTGCAAAGCCCTCTGAAAATGCCCCCCCACCGTTGCCCCTTCCTTGACCTCCCCTTGGCCAATGGGGGGTTAATTTGGCCACTTAACACCAAGTGTGGTCATCCCTCTGCAGGTCAGAACTTTTCAATTAAAGAAGCTAGTTTTTAAATACTGCCCTCCGGCAAACTTTGCAAAGCCCTCTGCAAATCGCCCCCCAGAAGTTGCCCCTTCCTCGGCCTCCCCCTGGCCAATGGGAGGTTAATTGGCCACTTAACACCAAGTTCCTCTGCAGGTCGGAACTTTTAAGCTGAAGTCAATGGGATCTGTTTTTACATTGAAGTCAATGTAGGCAAAAAGGTGGGAAACTCACATACACGTCATTGCTCAAAATGAAGGGGGAAGAAGAAGCATTTTATCGGCCACAAAATGGAGGGCCGAAACAACAGATACTTCGAAGCTGAAACGGGGGTGATTTGTTTCATCTGTTTCGCTCCAAAACATTTCAGGGGGCTGGGGAGGGGGAGATTCACTTTGGCAACGAATCACCCAAAAATGGCATTTTTGGGCACAGAACGATCTGTACCCGAAACCTTTCGCTCATCCCTACCATGTATACTATGTCAACTGGATCATCTTTATCCACCTGCCTGTCAACACTCTCCAAAAGATTAGTGAGTCAAGACTTGCCGCTGCAGAAGCCAGGCTGGTTCTCCTTCACAATTTTGTCCTGAAGTAAGCTTTCCATCAATTTTCCAGGCACAGAAATTAAGTTGGCCAGTTTGTAATTTCCTGGATCCCCACCCCCACCCACCCCGACCCTGATCCCTTTTTGAAAATTGGAGTTACACTAGCTACATTCCAGTCCTTTGATACTGAGCTTGTTTGTAGGGACACGTTACATATTTTTGCTGGAAGATCATCAGCCAGTTTCACATTTGAGTTCCTTCAGAACTGGCTTGTAGAACAGAGACCTGACTGGGTGAAACTAGTGGTCTGGGCCCAGCTTCTCCCTGTGCTATATTCTGTTGCAAGGGAGGTCAGGGAAGGGCGGGGGTTGGAGTGGCTGTGGTCCACAGGATCCCCCCGCCCCCTGTAACCAGAATCCCTAGGAGAGAATCAGCCCATAGGGGGGGTGTCTATCCTGGCCTGGGATGCAGGGATGGACTCGGGATTCTGTGGGTGTACCAGGCACCCCACTGCCCAACAGAGTCCCTTACTGAGCTGCTCACAGAGTTGGTTTGGAAGCCCCGGCTTTTGGTGGTGGGCCACTTCCATGTCCACTTCAGGGCTGATTTGTCTGGTGCAGCTCAGGAGTTCCTAGGATGCTGGATGGATAGGCCTTGGCCCTGATCCAGCAGGACTGTTCTTATGTTAGTTATTCCTGGGACCTTGGAGGTAAGAGTTATCTAGTACATCTGGGGTTACTGTTGAAGGATGCAGAGCCAATGGGAGAGCAGGATCCCAGGGAACACACACAGGGTTGATGGAAGGGAACCAATTTCCCTGGTTCGTTCTCTCGGTTAGGTTGTTTGCTGGACACCAGAAGCAGAGTTTCAAAAAGAGCTTTATTGAGAAGGTTTGCAAACGAAGCTCTGGGAGGTGGCCGTGCCGACATGGGAGGGCCCGACCCTTAATTACGAGGCAACAACAGCCCAACAAGCTGTTGCCCCAGATAAGATAGTAGACCTTAGCAACTGCATCCAAAGTGTGCTGGTCATGTCTATAATCTGTTTGCAACCTGCCCCCAACCCCAAGGGTGGGGGTCTAGTCTTTGCTCTTGCGATAGCAGTTTCAGCACATCAGCATCTGCTCTACTTGCAAAGAACAGATAACCACACCCTGTTTTCAGACAAGGGGCGCAGTCTTACCAGTCCAGCCAAGGCTGAACTTTTAGCATGTAGCTAGCAGAGAAGTTAATAAAGGATTATACCCCCATAGAAATGACCACTTACAACAGGGTCCGTGGGTGGGGTGAGTTCCCTTGGAGATGTACAGTCAGAGGTGTTGTAAGGGTTCCTCATTCTGCAGGTTGTGCTCCAAGTCTCAGAGGTTATCCATTCCAGCCTTCATTCTTTGAGAAACTATTAGCCTTTTCTGCCTGGGAGTCATTAGCCTCAGGCCCCAAACCCAGGTGGATTCAAATATCAAGGGTTTGATAGAGGGAGTGTGATTCTGGGCCTCTCAGTAGCTCTCAATACCATAGACCAATTCCCAACCTCTTTTTTTTTTTTTAAAGAGTCCCCTTTCTGTCACACACCATCAGCTCGGGTACCCCAGAGAGATTTAAGTGCATACTCTCATTAGAATTAATAGGATAAGTAAACTTGTCCCATTAGTTTCAATGCGACATCTTATTCATCTGATGATGTAAGCCAGTGACTGGAAGAGCCAAACTCATAACTGTAATGTTTCAACGAGTGTGTGCTTGGAGAGCAGGAAGGCGGAGAGAGGGAGGGAGTCCAGAGAATACCATTCTACCCATCAGAGGGTCCCAGAGCAGCAGGACTGAAAACAAGACAGGGAACCAAGGAGGAGGAAGGCCCTTGCTTGGCTTCCTAGCTCTCCTCCCAATGCCCTCAGGGGTCTATAGGCTGGAAGGTGTGAAGAGTCAATGTTGCTGCTGGAGCTCTGTCTCCAACAGGATGCTGCTCTGCCTCACAGGCTTGCTGTGATGGTCCAGAACTTGGTGCCAGGCAGGGCCTCCATGCTTGGCTATTGGCACCAGCTGCACACTTCAGAGGGAAGTTGTGTGGATGTGGATGTTTGCAGTCATCGCCTCAGAGGCACTTCCACACCCAGCCAAAGCTGGAGCTGGTCAGGTTCCCAGAACTGAGGCCATTGCATGCAAAGCATTTCCACCAAGGAAGGAAGGAGGATTCACTGAGAGGAGGATCACATTGCTTGCCATATCATTCATCCATCTGCAATGCAGAGTATGTCTTCTTCTGGACAAACATTTTGACAAGAAATTCCAATAACAGCCTTATAGAAGAAATCCACAGAACATTCCGGAAGAGCTGCTGCAGTGCAAAACCTGATTAGAAAAACTGCCGAGGGGGTGGGGTGGGGTGGGGGTGGAAAGGCAGCTCAACCTGGAAAGCAAAAGGCATTCTTTGCCTTTCTGGGAAATGTGGTGACTGTGGAAAAACCTTGATCTAAGAGGCAGGCTCTCAGCCAAGCGGTAAGCTCACAGGGAATCGCCATATAATCTTCCAGAGTTTCCTGTTGCAAGAGGACACAAAGATAAATCCAGGAACCTGTTCACTTCTCTTGGCTTCCAACTGCTGCTGCAGAGTGTGAGGTGGTGTCTTTGTGGGAGTCTGTCCTAGGAAAAGGGGGGCCAGCTGGTCAGCAAGGTTACATGTCCTGACTATGGAGAGACATGGTAGAGGTGTATAAAATTATGCATGGAGCAGAGAGACTAGACAGAGAGAGATTTCTCTCCTCTCTCACAACACTAGAACCCGAGGAAGTACTTTTCCACACAGCACATCCTTAATCTATGGAATTCTCTGCCATGGGATGTGGTGATGGCCACCAGCCTGGATGGCTTTAAAAGGGGTTTAGACAGATTCATGGAGGTCTATCAATGGCCACTAGTCTGGTGGCTGTGGGCCACCTCCAGCTGCAGAGGCAAGATGCCTCTCAATACCAATTGCTGGGGAGCAACCGCAGGAGAGAAGGCATGCACAGACCTCTTGCCTATGGGCTTGCCAGAGGCATCTGGTGGGCCACTGTGTGAAATAGGATGCTGGACGAGATAGGCTTCCTTGGGCCTGATCCAGCAGGGCTCTTCTTATGTTTGCTGAAGAGCCCTGGCATGCCCCCAAAAGGTACGGCCTCTGGCACACCATGTTTGTCTTCCAGCTGCCTTGTTTAACTTTTGTGGAATTAGTGTGGTGATCTTCACTGTTTTTCAAGTGGGGGCCGCTTGGGCCAAAAACCTTCAACAGAGCAATTCCCTCTGCACAGTATTGTGCTTTTCTCAGTGCTGGGAGGGCCCTTTGAGACGGAGCCCTCCCTTTAGAGCTCTTGAAGGAAAGCCCTGGGAAGGGCTGCATTTCCTTGCATGCTGTCCAAGAAGTGCAGAGGCTCAAGAGGGCAGACCATGGGCGGGGCACAGCACTGCATGGTGGGGATGGATGTCTCCGCATGGTGCCCGGAGGCAGTGGTGGGGCATGCAGAGTATTCAGCCCTGCCTTCATCCCAGCCCAATAAACAGGTCATCATCAGGGAGCTGCAGCTAGCCTTGATGGGAGCTCCCACTGGCTCACCATGAAGAGCACTGGACTGCTGCATCCGGATGCAAAGAAGGACAGCAGTGTCCAAGCGCAACATAGTTGTGCAGAACTACCAGAAGTGCCAATTTCCACACCCTGGATGATAAACGGCAGCTGCCAAAATCCCCTCTCTGAAGGTGTTGAAGGCACCAGGCAGATCTCCTTTGCCGCTGGTCACCTTAACAGGGACTGGAAAGAATCTGCCGGTGCCTGCTTCTCCATGCCTGGCCCCAGGGGCGTAACTCCAATTGGGGGATGTGTTCTGAAAACTCAGGCCACCCATGGTCACCCCCCAAAAGAGGGGCCACCAAGCGCTCCTCACCTGTCTCTTGCCCCCTCCCACTGTCACCACTTGCGGCCAGACAGTAGGCAGCTAGATGGTCTCTTTCTTCACTTGAGGAAAAAGGCTATTCAGCCCCTTCCTACTGGGCGAGTGAGCTGGCCAGCAGTGACTCCAGGTGGGCGGGCTGGGCAATTCAATTTTAAATCGTAGCTCAATTTTTAAAACTACATAGGTAAAACAGCGAGCTGCTTGCCTTAAGCAATTGCTTTCTTTTCAGGCTCTGTGTCTTTCACCTTTGCATGCAATTGGAATGGACAGTGGTGAGGAGCATCCCCTGGGAAGACAGAGGTGAGCATCCTGCCCCAGGCCGTAGACTGGAGGAAGGATGCAATCTGCAGCCAGCCAGGCCTTCCATCCGGAGAAGAGAGAGAAGAGGATACAGGGGCCAGTCACCAGAGTATTTGGGGAGGCCCTGCTACAGATGGGGGGGGGCAAGGTGGACCAGAAAAGCCTTTTGGGGGGCCAAATGGAAATTTGGGAAGGGCTGGGTCCATCCTGGTCCAAGCCTGGCTACGGGGCTGCTTCAGGCCTGTAGCTTTCTGTAGCCAGCCAGAAGGTTTAAAGCGTGCCCTGATAAAAAATGGGGAGTAGGCCAGGTCCATCTTCGATGGGCTGGGCCAGCTTATATGGTCGTCGTAATACCATTTGCACTACTTGTACTGAAGTACTGCAAAAGACTACAGAAATTGCAATTCTCTAAATCAATGTTTTTAATAAATTCAGTTTAAAAAAATCACACAGTTAAAAGAGCAAACTATTTTTATTAAGCCACTACAACAGATTATTCTAATATTTTATATCAAATAAAAATTCACATAGTTAAATCTGTAAACAGTTCTAATTAAGTAACACACTTTTCTACATGCATTCATCTTTTACCACTTCATGACCGGCACAAATAATTCAACAAGGATAGCTTTTGGCCATCATAGCAATAGGAAAAGTTTCATCTGCTCTACTGGTTTTCTGCCTGTTTTATCACCCTCTTGCATCGACATGTGAGGCCATTGTAAACTAGAAGTCTGGCTGGGGGGAGATCGAAGTTTAAGGTCTAAGACAACACATTTCCATTGGTCTGTTTTGAGCAGGGAGGGGAGAGAGAAAACCACTTGACTCTGTTATCCAATTAACTTTTGCAGCCAGCATCAGGGTGAGTCATTTACGTGGGCTGTGACTGCCTGCAAGCCAGCCTCCCCTTGATTGCACTTATTAGATCTGGCTTTCATTGACATTTGAGGAATCTCCATTGCTCTGGAACAGCGACACTCAGTAAGAACACAGCCTCTTAGGAGAGGAGGCATATCATGCCTAGTTTAGCATCATGCTGGTGGCGGTGGGGACACCTGGAGGGGGCCAGCCGAGAGACTGATTGGAGTCGGGGCCACAGAATTGTTTAGAGCGAGCCTTGTCTGGCAAGACCACCACCTGGCTACAGGCCTGTGCTTGCTGACAGTGCTGATGCTTGGATGGGAGGGAAACTTCACATGGACCTGAGCAGCAGGACGGTGGAGTGTGGGCAGAGGCCGGAGCCACAGAGACTGGTGTGGGTTGGGCAGCCGAGGGACAAACTGCCAAGAGTGGCAGAGATGTGTGAATGCATCTCAGGTGCATTTCCTTGTCTGCAAAAAGCAGCTGCTGGGTGTCTTGTTTGGATGAGGGATGTGGCACAGTGGGAGGCACCCCCAGGGTTGCAGAGGGGGAAATATACAGCCTCTGTGTTCCCCCCTCTGTGGCTAACATGAGCTCTGGAGGTGTGATTTATACTGAGGAATCAGCACGGAGGAGGGAGGGGAGGTCTTCTAAGTCTGCTAAGCATTTGACTATAGGTCTGTATTTGTATTACTCGACTATTCTACCACAATATTTTTTCATTTTTGTTTATGGAGGCTTTTTGCTCTCTATTAGAGTATTGTGCACCAACTCAGAGGGAACTTCTTTTTGTCTTCCTCAAACATTTCTTCCGTATAATAGGGGGCCTTGCTGTTCCTCTCCACCATGCCATCAATCATTTCCAGCAGTTTGGCTACCTGCGCCTCCCTTTCCTGGCCTTTCGCCTTGTTGTTGAAAGCCAGGCAGCGGCCTTCACACTGGGCAAGCTGCTCTTGAAGATCTTCGTCTCCCTCCTGCAGGAAATCTTGGAGAGATCTGCCTTTCAGATCCTCTTTCCGGGTGAACAAGAGGATCATGTACTCCTTTGCTTTGAAATTAAAAACCTTTTGGATTAACTGAGCAGCCTCCTTCTCCTGTGCGCTGAAGCGGCCCAGCTGCATGACTTGTATAATGGCTTGTGGCCCAGGGTAGCTGAACTTCACGCATTTCTTAACTTCCTTGGACATCTTGTCGTTTGGAACATTAGGGTCGAAAAAACCAGGAGTATCAACAACTACAATTTTCCTGCCATCAGTCAGAACCTCCTTTTTTTCAGTTTTTTGTGTCACTGCAGCGGGTGAAATGGCAGACTTAAATCCTTTCATCCCCAGAATGGTGTTTCCTGTGGCACTTTTCCCAGTTCCAGTTTTACCGACAAGCACAATTCTCAGTTCATTCTCTGCAACAAGGAAGTGAAAGAGAAACATGAGAAACTGCCATGCAAAGTCCACTCGCAGTCCAGCCTTTCACAGTCATTGTTCCATCTTCTGACATCTGGAAGCCCAGAGGGCAGGGAGGGAGGAACACGGAAAGATCCATCGGAGACATTCACCCCATCATGGGGAGTCATGGCTCACTGTACACCAGAGTCCCAGGAATATCCCGACTCTCTTTCTACATGCCCACATCCATTGTAACAGCCACCTGTCACTGATAAAGGTTGTTCACTTGACTGCTTAGTCTTGGTCTTGGGAGGGCTGGGGGAAGGCAAGATTGTACCTATGTACCTTGCCCCACATGAGCAGGGCTTCCTCTGGGCTTTGCCACACTGTGCACCCACACGATCGCCTCTGCAGTGAGCAATGCAGCGATCTGGAGTCAGGAAGAGTGAAGCCCAGCTACCCGGAATCCCACAATGCACCGTGCGAGCAGCACCATGCATTGGGGGAATGCTTGCTGACGTGACGCTCCTTCCACCCCAGCTCTATGGCCGAGATTGCCCCTGGCAGCCCAAAAGGAGCTGCCAGCACCCTGCTCACCCACACGACCGGGAGGTGAGGTTGAAGGGTGTGCACACCCCTCAAACTCACTTTTAGCTGGGTACAAAACCCAGACTGCCCTGCAAAGGAATGTTGGGATGACAAGTGATCCCAGGAGTTCTCACAACCATCCCTACCTGGATAGGGCAGTTCCAGCCCAGGTAGGGCTGATCGTGTGAACAAGCTTCTGCTGCAGCAATCTCCTGCACTGAGCAAAGGCTGAACTGGAAGACCTCCAAGTTCCCTCCCAACTCTAAATTTTGTGCTTCTGTAACAATGGGTCTTCTGCAAGGAATAGAGTCCAACAGTGAATACATTAATAATATACAACTAGGGATGTGCCGAACCAGTTTGGTGTGAATCGGTTTGGTGGCAAACTGGACAGGCCTCAGTTTGAGGCAACTGGTCCACACTCAAACCAATCCTGAACTGGTTCAGGCCAAACTGGTTCAATCCTGGTTTGGTGGGTCCTAACGTAAGGGGGAATCCAGTGAGGATTCCCCTTTAAAGTCAAGAGGGAATCCTGCAGAGGAACGCCTCTAAGCAGGGAAACGGTGAGAGGGCAGCTTAACAGCAGCAGCAGTGCGGTGACAGCTCACCCAAGCTTAGGCACTGTTTCTCCCCAGCAGTGTGGCCCACACAGTGGCAGGCCAGTTCCAGCCTCTGAGCATGCACGGAGACCACACAAATAGCTTCCGTACATGCATGGGACATGCTGCTAGTGGGGGAAGCAGCACCAGGGCATGGAACCTCACCAGATTCCCCTTTACATTTGAGTCCCTTGAACCAGTTCGGACAGGTTCGACAGGTCGAACAGAACTGGGGGTTGGTTAGATCCAAACCAGGTCACGGACCAATGGTCTGGTTGGAACTTGGATTGAGTTCAAACCGAACCTCCAAAATTGGTTCCGCACACACCCCTATATATAACAGTGTATATGATAAGAAAATATTTTTGCTGTAGTTTGAAGACTGGTCTGATATGACCCCATAATTCAAAGCTTTGTGAGAATGATTTCAGGTCAGCTGGTTAAAGGCCTTACCTTTGATGCCTGAAGCCATATTCATACAACCAGGGCAAGTCAGAAGCCAATATTCAGGATTTCTGCATTTAAAAGAACATTTCAAACCAGAATGAGCAAAGTCTGGGATGTTTTTAACTTGGAATAATTTTATGAAAGGCTGTAAAGAAATCTAAGTATAAAATAAATATAAATAAATAAATAAAATGTTTGCCTTATTTGCAGGATAAATGTGCCCCACAATGTATTGTTCCATAAAGTGTCTTTCACGTGGGTAGCAACAAAAGAAAAGAAAAAGGAATTCTGGCTGGCAGAGGAATGGTCCTTGGTCCTGTGTGGGGTAATGTTAATCATTCTCTTCTACACCATCCCATCAGCTCCACTTTATTTATTTATTTATTTCGGGGTTTTTTTATACCACCCTTCCTCTGAAGACCCCAGGGCAGTTAACAAGATAAAACAGTGATAAAATATAATAATAGCTACATACATGCTAGGAGGAGGGGGCTGGCAGCCACTGAAGTTATAAAGGAGAGTGCAGCTGATGGCACAGCGGTTAGTGGCTCACTGGCCGGGCCGCCTATCCATGCCCACCACAGCCAGCTACCAAAGGGGGGCAGCCTTGGGGTGGGCTTTGGGTATGGGACTGAGGGCTGGGAGAAGCCATGCTGCTGCAGACTGGTTTCTGCTAAATATTAATTAGGCCTATGCAGGTATGTGCTTTAGTTTACCTGGAGATGGGGGTGGGGGGACTGGGATGGCGTTCACTCTTCCTGGGGCAGCGGGCTATTTCGGTGGTGGTGGGGAACAGAGGAAGGTGTGTTGCTAGGTCAGCTGGCCTACAGGGGACCTCTAGCCAGCGTGTCTTCCCTAAGTTTTGAAGAAAGGGGGCAATTTTGGGCAGGTTTCTTTTTAGAAGAGTTCCCCCCACCCCCAACAGCCTGTATATTTGCATTAAAAACAATAC
This sequence comes from Hemicordylus capensis, assembly GCF_027244095.1. Taxonomy (NCBI): domain Eukaryota; kingdom Metazoa; phylum Chordata; class Lepidosauria; order Squamata; family Cordylidae; genus Hemicordylus; species Hemicordylus capensis. The sequence goes on from NC_069662.1 coordinate 170,529,082, forward strand.
AACTGCATTAAAAAAAATACAAATACTATAAAGTGGTGACTTGGTGGTATTGCGTTTTGGGGGCGTGGCCACTTGGGTGTGTGTGGCTATGGGTGTGGCCACGGAGGTGAGTGTGGCTGTGGGGGCTGTCATGGAGGGTCCCTGCGCTTCTGCGTTTGTGACTACACCACTGAGCACTCCCTCAGAAACTCATTGCCCCTATACTTGGAAAAGAATATTTTCCAATTCACTTAATAGAATGGATAGAAGAATTTTCCAGAATATTCTCTTCGACTTGACGAATATTCTTTCCCAGTCTGCACAATGCATTCAGGACATGCTGACAGAGCTGAGCATGAGGAAGTTAAAATTAACAACAGGAGAGCACAACTTGTTATGTATGTATGTATGTATGTATGTATGTATGTATGTATGTATTTAAACAAACACATTATTATACCACCCCATACACAAATCTCTGGGTGGTTCACAATTTAAAAACACAATTTAAAAATTAACACAAATTAAAACAATTTAAAATACAGATAAAAACTCTAAAATATTAAAGTTTAAAAACTTTAAACTTTGAAACTATAAACTAAAAGCCTGGCTAAACTGGTGTGTTTTCAGATCTTTCTTTAAAACACCCAGAGAAGGGGAGGCTTTAATTCCATTAGGAAGCACGTCCCAAAGACTTGGGAAACCCAAGAAAAGGCCTGGGGTTGTGTGACCACCAGCCAAGCTTGTGGCAACCCAGCCGGACTTCCCTGAGGACCTTAATGGGTGGTGGGGTTCATGAAGAAGGAGCCAGCATTCTCTTGAATACCTCGGACCCAAGCGGTTCAGAGCTTTATAGATAATAATCAGCTCTTTGTAGTTGGCCTGGAATCTTATTGGCAGCCAGTGTAGTTCTGTGGAAATGGGTGTAATGTGATTCTGTACCAGCTGCAGTTTCTGGACTACGTAGCATGCATTGCAGTAGTCAAGTCTGGATAGGTTATGTGAATGAAATCATTTTTATTTCTGTATTATTTTGCAAAAATCCTCAGTGGCTGACATCCTGACTAAATTACTCAACAGTACTACTGAGGAGTTAGTCTTAAATTTCAATGGGATTTCCTCGAGTACATTTAGTCAGGATGTCAGCCTGCTTCTGCTAGCCAGGAGTAGGGATGTGTGGACTGGTCTGGCGGTTCGATCTGGGGGTCCGGAGGTTTGTGGTCGAACCAAACCATCCCCCCAGCTCCGTTGGACCAGAACCGGACCGCTAGGTTCCAGTCCGGGTTCATGGCAGCCGCGAGCTCTTACGGAGGCCCAAAAGGGCAGAAAATGCTCCAGTTACACAGCCACGGCGGTGATGAGGAAGGCCGGTGGGGGGAGAGGGAACCGGTGCAGACCCCCCTCCCCCCGCAGCTTCAGAAAGCCCCCCGAAGGGGCTACAGGTACTTTTCCTTGATTTTAAATTTTTTTTAAAAAAATTCATGGACGGGTCCAGAACCGGACCGGGGGGGGGGGAGGTTTCGATGGTGGGCCGGACCGAACTGGCCCAGTTCCATTCAAGGCCAGTCCGGCCTCGAACCAAACCAGGCCAGACGGTTCTGTGCACACCCCTACCCAGGAGGGTTGGGAAGCCTCCTCTGTGCCTCCAGCCCCTCTCTAGCTGAGCAAAGGGGCTTCCTGGACCCCCTGCCTTCTTCTCCCACATGCCCCATGCCTTTGCTGCAGGAGAATGCAAGGAGAGTCAGGCTGAGGGCAGGTGGAAACTGAGCATTAGCCAGTTTTGAGGAAGAGGGATGTTGCCTGACACTCCTCTCCCTCTCCCCCAGAAAGTTCTCCCTTGACGCTGAGGTGAGTCCCCCAGTCAGGAGCCATCAGTATGCCAGAAGTTGGGGAGGTGGGAGAAGGAGACCAAGGAGTCACCTGTGGCCCAGCCAGAGGGTCCCCTCTCCCCCAGGGACATGCATTCCACCTTGTTCGATTATCGTTCCACCCCTGGCTGATAGCCTGGTGGGAGGATGTGGCAACTGAATCAACTTCCCATCCTCTACGAGCAAAGAATACTTATTGGCTCAGCTCAGGTTCTTGATAGGCAGTCTTGGCAACTGTTATTTCCTTTCAAAATCCCACTTTTCCTTTCAAATTCCCCCAAAATATTAAAACAATGGGGGGAATCTCTAACACCCACCCCCACCCCCACTACGGAGTAGTAATGCCATGATGTCACAAACTAACATTTAAACACACCTTAGATACACAAATTGTGGTTGGTGATGGCAGGTGCGTTGTCACCAACCAGACTTTGAGTCTGTTCTCACAACCAGCTCTACCTGCTCTAGTGCAGCCCTTGCCAGGTAGAGCTGCTCGTGAGAACCGCTAAGATCAGTCCCAATCCTGCCACTCCTCAGCTGGGTAACCTGTATTCTTTTACCCAGGCTAAAAGTGAGGTAGGAGGGCCTGCGTGGTGTGTGCCCACTGCCCAGCTGTCCTTCCCCCGGCCTCCCTTTCATCTGCAGCAAGTGGGGCCACTGTGTGGCGGAATGTAGGACCAATCCTGCCTCCCTCCCAGTCCTTCCTGGCCCCAGGAAAAATGTGTGACCCACCTTGCTGTGTTTTGGCAGTGGAAGCAGCTATCCCCACAACTGAGCAAGAGAAATTAGCAACTGCAGCCCTCCCTGTCCCAACGAAGGGGAGTCCGCTCTTCCAATTCTTTCGCAACCAAAGCAGTAACTGTCCCTTCGAGCCCACCTCTCACTTGGGCTGTGAGGTGCAAAAAGCCGGGCTAGAGAGGAGTCTGGGAGATACTGACAGGCAGAATTTCACTCTGTCACTCTGCAGTCAGCTGTGGCTCCGGAGACTTCTGGCAGACTCGGCTGGAGGTGAGGTGGGCTCTGTGTTAAAAGTTCTTGCTCTTAAAACAAGGCAGAACCTACTCACGGTTTGCAGGCTCCCCGCAAGGCAGGCTGTTGATTGAAGAGCAACAAAGCACAGACTGACTACTGACCAGGAAAATGAAAGTAACTGCAGCAAGGAGAATCTGAAGGGTGGGGTCGTTCGCTTTATATTTAACCCTATAAATCCTGTTACATTAGTACACTCTAGTTCATGACCAGCTTCTGCCACAGTAAATCTATTTAGTCCTTAAAAGTCTTTGCTATATTTGCTGCAACACAGCTGAGCTAACCCTCTAGGACAGGGATTCTCACTGTTGGGTCCCCAGATGTTATTGGACTTCAACTCCCGTAATCCCCAGCCTAAGTGGCCTTTGGTTGGGGATTATGGGAGTTGGTCCAATAACATCTGGGGACCCAACGTTGAGAATCCATGCTCTAGGAGATCCTTTCTGGCAACTTATGGGCCAACATCTGCATCTGGCCAAGACCAGCAGAGCTGCAATGGGTGGGATGCAAGGAGTGCCCTCGGCGACAAATTCCCAGGTCACCAGACTGCAAACTGGGAGAAAATGGATACTCTCACTTTTGCCCAAGAGCATTAGCCTGTGAATCTCACAGGACGCGTGAGGACTGCCGCCAGAGATTGCTTCTGCACTGTGCCTCACTACAATGCAGCCATGTGCCGACTGTGTTTTCTGACATGTTTTTTCTGCAATCAGTTTAAAATTGTTAACGTGATTTTTCTAATATGAAGTTTCTAAATATATTTTGATAAAGAAGAAAATGTGTAGTCCTAAAAGCATTTCTTTTTTTAAAGGTAAATAAAAATGTTAAATGTGTTCTTCCAGGCTAATTAATGCTAAGAACATCAATAGTGCCTTTTCTGAGTTATGTAATACTTTTGCAGTGTTTAAATTGGGCGAGTGGCTGGGGTACCCACCCACCCCCGATTTCAAACAATGGCCTCTTAAAGGACAGAAAGTTACCCCACAATTACAATGTTATAATTTTCATGAGGTCTGTTGAAGGTTTTAAAGAGAATGGCAATTCTGTGTGAGCTCATACAGCTTGGCTGGGAGGCTGCCTCTTAGATCAAGGCTTCTACACAATCATGGCATTTCCCAGAAAGGCAGAGAATTCCTTTCACTTTCCAAGTTAAGCTGCCATTCCGCCCCCCTGCCCCCCCCCACACACCCTGCTGTTTTTCTAGTCAGGTTTTGTACTGCAGCGCTTCTTGCATTTTCTGTGGATGCTGATCCTCTGACATTTCTTAGATACATTTATCATTTAAATTTCTTGTCCAAATGTCTGTCCCGAAAACAGGTTATGATCCTTCCAGTGAGCCCCTCCTTCGCCTTTCATGGGAATGCTTTGCCTGCAACGGCCCCAGTCCTCAGATGCCTCCAGTCTCAGAGGCAAGAATCGGGTCCCCTCCGTATATCTCTGTCTGCCAGGAAAGGCTGGAAGTGTTCTTAAGCACCCAAGCCTCGTGCAGATGGTGGACACATCTATTGTCTGAGGACCTCACGGAGAAACATGAAGCTTTTGAATCCAGAGTCCTAAGCAATTAAGTACCATGCTGTTAGGAGGGGGATCTCCGGTTTACAGGTACTTTCAGGAGTCCCACTTGTTAGACAGGGAAACCTCATCTTTTACCTATTAAGGGAACGGCCGGCTTGTTGCTGTTTCCAGATTGTTACTTTTGTGTTAATTTGGCTTTGTCAGCTGAGGCCAGGCTGCATGGCTCCCAGGAGCATGCAGACAGGGGTGTCGCTATAACTGAGCGGGTGGGTCCAAAGAAGAACCCGGGCCCCCAAGTTCCTGAGGGCCCCTCAGCTCCACCCCTCCCTATCTTCTTCATTACCTCCCTCATTCCAAGGGGCCACTAGAGAGAGGATGGAACACGGGCCCCTCTCCCCTGGCTACGCCTGTGTGTGCAGAGCTCACCATGATGCGAGTGTTTGTTTTCTGAACTGCAGCTTAAGACCCAGGATCGACTAAGCCTCCTGTTTAACCACCAGACAGGAAGAGACATGCCTCACTTATGCCTTGTAACCATTTTGCCTGTAGTCCTGCTTTTTATAGCTACTTGAATAAACTAGGTTTTGATTGTTTTAAACTGGACCTGGCCTGTCCTTAAGTCAGTTTTTTAAAATATAAAAGACCACATTCTGAAACTTTAACATAGAGATATTTATTGCAAATAGAACTGATTGATTAAGCAGAAGTACTGCAAACATGCACAAAGCATTGTAGCATTGGTTTATCTGCACAAAATGCAGTGATTATAAGACCAAGGCACCAACAGCTGAAGCAGAAACAGAACATCTCCTGCTTTCTGTGAGGAAACTCAGTTCACCAGTGAGTTAGACGGTGGAGTTAGCAGATATCAGGAAACCTGATCTCTGAGTGCCCTGCAGATCTTCAATGCCCCTGGAAAGTGTATCCTCTGAATCGTGTCCAAGGTAAAGTCTTAATGAATGGAAGAAGATGCCACAGTATGCAGCTAGTTGAAGATCCCTGTGTGGGCAGAGGATCCAAAGGCAGCAGCACCCTCTCAGCCAGCCTGATTCCCTCTCCTAGGCACCTTCCCTACACGCCAGCCAGGTTCTCCACACAAACTCCTGCAGCTGTGAAGGCTGCTCAATTCAATCATTACAATTTCCCCACTATATTTGTGTCCTTGCTATTCCATTTGGGCCTGAGAATGCAAACTTGCATGCCAGTTGCACTAACTGGTAGGAGAACTGCCACATTCAGATTCTGCCATGAGCGGATGCCTCACTTCCCTTTGCATGGAATACTACATCTGCTCCTGCCTTTCAGAATCTATTGGATATTGTGGGGTTGGGTGTGTGTAGGTGTAACTAGAGGATCAGAGCAGGAGTAAATATTTGCAGAGGGCCCACTTGGGTCTGAGATCAACCTGGTCAATTATATAATCTAGGGAAAGTTGAAATATATAACTAGGGAAATTAAGCCATAGGAATACTTTGGGCAGAACTTCACCCAAAATTGAAAGGCGTAGCAGCGAGAAGCTGGCTTAGAGGCCAAGAGTGGGGTGACATGGAGGCAGGGACTCAAGCAGTGGAACACAAGACTGTGGCTCTCAGTCGCTAGTTCAATTAGACTCTGCTGTTCGGCTATGATTCTTTGCTAGAATGTTCCTTTTGGTTTTTCAGTTGGGGAATCTTTCTAGGCTTTATTATAATAATGTACAGCAGTCACCACTGGTCTCACGCACTACTCTCTCTTGGTCCTTCGCTAACATGTCTTCCGTATAATAGGGGGCTGCTTTGTTCTTTCCCACAAGGTCATCCACCAAACTAAGCAATTCAGCCACCTGCTCATCCCTTTCCTGGCCAGTCGCCCTGTTGTTGAAAGCCAGGCAGCGGCCTCCACACTGGGCAAGCTGGTTCTGGAGATCTCTGTCCCCCTCCTTTAAGAAATCTCGGAGGGGTCTACCATCCAGATCCTCTTTTCGGGTGAACAAAAGGATTACGTAGGCCTTTCCTTGAATGGTAAAAATTTTTTGGATTAACCGAGCGACATCTTTTTCCTCCTGGCTAAAACGATCCAGACGAATGACTTGTATAATGACGTGTGGACCCGGAGAGATGTACCCCACACATTTTTTGATTTCTCTGGCAGTCACCTCGTTTGCATAGCGGGTGTCAAAAAAGCCAGGTGTGTCCACCACCACAATTCTCCTGCCATTCCTTACAACCTCCTCCCTTTGGCACTTTGTGGTCAGGGAACTGGGTGACATAGAAGACATAAACACATTGGCCCCCAGGATGGTGTTTCCTGTGGCACTTTTCCCAGCACCGGTTTTGCCAACGAGGACAATCCTCATTTCAGGGCCTAAAACAAACAAAGCAGAGAACATCAGCAAATGCCAGGGAGGTAATCCTAGGGATGAGCACTCTAGGTCAGTATCGCTCTTCTGCCAGGCAGATGACATGGGGTGTGTGTGTGTGTGTGGTGGGCAGGGGACCACAGGGCACTGTTAATTCATTAACCACTCCCCTCACCCACAAATGAAAGCTCAGAGCACACAACTGCACTCCCTCATCTGGGGCCCAGGAACATGCCAGGCCTCCACCCACCCACAACCTAGCACTCTGAACATAGGAACATAGGAAGCTGCCATGTACCGAGTCAGACCCTTGGTCCATCTCGCTCAGTATTGTCTACACAGACTGGCAGCGGCTTTTCCAAGGCTGCAGGCAGGAGTCTCTCTCAGCCCTCTCTTGGAGATGCTGCCAGGGAGGGAACTTGGAGTCTTCTGCTCTTCCCAAAGTAGCTCCGTCCCTTGAGGGGAATATCTCACAGTGCTCACCCTTCTAGTCTCCCTTTCATATGCAACCAGGGCAGACCCTGCTTAGCTAAGGGGACAAGTCATGCTTGCTACCACCAGACCAGCTCTCCTCTCCTGACAATGACACCAGCCATGGGTAGATAATGTGCAACCATCATCCAGGCCTCTGTAAAACTGACATCAAGTGTGCAGACTGAAGGCCTTACCTGTGATGTTTCCAGCCATAATCACAGAAGCAGGGCAAGTCACAAGCCAAACGTCAAGATTCCTGGATTTAAAAATAAAAATGAAACGGGGAATCAGCTAAGGGGAAGCTTGTCCTGTGAGGTAGAGAAATGCGTCCTGCAGCATTTGGTGCTAAAATTTCTCTTCCATAGGCAGAAAAAGCAGTTCTAGGTTCATGCAGGGATCGTCCTCCTTAGTGCCCCCCTTTATCAATCAGCATTTGTGTGTGTGAATGTGAATATTCTTTTCCACACTCTGCCCACCCACCCCTCCCTCCCTCCCCCCCATTACAGGGACTGTGCAGCAACTGCTGCTGTTGCAAGCCAGCGGCTGTACTTGCCCAGAGGTGTCCCCCGTCCCCCCCTCCCGTCCCCCAAGCAGGCTCTCTGACCACTGCCTGGGGCAACCCTGAATCTCAGCAGCGGGGGGCGGGGGATGGAGAGCAGAGACTCCTCCTAACAGCAAAAGCAGCACCTGGCAGTTGATGGAAAGGGAGGATGGGGAAGAAATGGTGCTGCCCAAAGCAGACGGGCAGGCACAGAGCTGGGCCTTCTTCCACAAGGCACGGTGAGTTGGTCACCTCAAGCAGTGAAGGGTGGAGGTGGCCGTGGGGCAGCAAGCGGCCCCCTGACAGCTCACCTGCCTGCCTCTGCCACCCGATGAGCAGCTCTTTGCCGACACCTCCCTTGCTGCTGAGCTGAGAAGGGAGAGGCAGCCGGGAAAGGGGAGATGAGGGGAGAGGACCCGGCCATGCTGGGAAAGCTCTCCAGGAGGCCTCCAGTGTCCTTTCCTGATGTCCTCTTCGGCTTCCTCGCCCGCCTCAGTCTCTGCAGCAAGGGAAGCCGTGCAGAAGAGGAGGGCGCCTTGGGGAGGGCAGGCCTGCACACAGACATGCACACAACTCCAAGTGGAGGTGGTACAGCTGCCGCCGCCGCCGCCAGCTGGAAAATGGGAAGGGGTGCCAAAGGCCACTAAAAGGCGGCAGGGCAGGGGGGATTATGGTCTTCTTGGGCCACCGAGAGCTCGCAGATGTGGACTCACTGCTCTGCATGGCAACAGGCTTTCCAAAGGCAAGTTAGGGTCATGACTAGCTGGTCCCGTCACTGGCTCATACTCTGGAAGGGCTCTGCACGGAGAGGAGCCCGTGGCTGAGCTGCAGCGACACACTTGCTTCCAGGCTTGCAGAGCCCTTCTTCGGGAGCACAAGCAAGCCGTGCCCGGAGTCGGAAGTGGGGGTCTTGTGGCACCGCGCAGGAACTGGAGGGTTGCGTGCGCGGTGCGGGTTGGGGTGGGGCCCCAGCAGCAGCAGCAGCAGAGCCTCTGAGGCGAGCAGCGCTCTTGCTCAGGAGGTCAGCCTGGCCCGCCGGGCCCCGCCGAGCTCCCTCGCAGCCAGGAAGGCGGCTCCTCCTCCTCCTTCTCAAAGGAGAAAACGGCCAAGCGGCTCTCCGGGAAAGCGCCCGTGCGCCTCGCTGGAAGGCAGCCGCCGCCGGCTTCTTCTCTCCGCCGGTGGTCCCGGGGAGGAAGCAGCAGAGTCCCCTCATGCCGCAGATGAAGCGTGGCGCAGGCGCCGGTGCTGCTGCTCTCCGGGGCTGGCCCGACGAGCAGCAGGGAAGAGGCCTCCTGAGTCGCCTCCCTCCGGCCGTTTCTGGGAAAGGGAGGCTCTCACGAGGCTTCGGTGTCTCCTGCGTGGGGAGGGGGGGCACAGATCCGGCGGGCAGCGAAACCTGCCCCTCCCCGCGCCCGCTCTTTCCCCACGCACGTTTCCGGCCTCTCGCCTCCGCTGACCCGCAAGGGCGCCCGCGCCCTCCCCACGGTGCCCCCTCTGAGCCCGCGACTTTGCCTGGAAACCCCCCGCAGACACACATCCCTCCTCCCCAGAAGCAGGCGGAGAACATGCCGCACCGCACCGCACCCCACCGCCGCCTGGAAGGAAAGCGAACTTGGAGGGACCCGAGTCCTGTGGCTCTTCGCGGGCTGAGCATCCCCGCGGGACGCTCGCCTCCTCGGCAGCCGGGCCCGCTCCCCGCCCGGGCAAAGCTGCGTCCTCCTGGTGCGGCAGAGGCTGCTGGGACCAGCAAGGAGCGTCTCTTTCCAGGGACGCCCAGCCGGGGCGGAGGAGCTCCAGGGAGACCAGTCCTGCTGCGCTCCTACGCGGCGGGGGGGGGGCGCTTGTGGATGCCGCCCGTGCCCACCCACCCCCGACTACTCGGTCCCCCCAGGCAGCCACGCGCCGGCGAAGCCGGAGACCCACCTGCGGAGCCAGATGCTCCTCGCTCCCGAGCTGCAGCAGCGGCAGCGGCAGGCACTTCTCGCAGCGAGAGCAGCGCAGCCGGCGGCTCCTTGCACTTTGGTCGCGGGGGCGGCTGCGCCGGAGAAGGAGGAGGAGGGCTTGTTTGGAGGAGGCCAGCTGAAGAGGACGCGCCCCTTTCCGAGAAGCGCGGCCGCCGACCCCCCAGCCCGGCCGTCTCCTCTGCCAGTGACTCTGCTCCTCGCTCGGCTCCCCTCGGCGCAGCGAGCCACGAGCCGGCCACCCCGAGGCTGCTGCCAGCCAGCCAGCGGCGCGGAGAAGGTGCGCGTAGCCTCCTTGCCCTTCGCTGCGCGGACAGCGGGAGCAGCCACGTCTGTATGGGGCGCGGGGGGAGGCGAGAAGGGCGCGCGCTGTGCCGCGGCGGAGTCCGGAAGGGAGGGGAATCCCCGCGGGCTGGTTCACGCCCACGCCCCCCACCCTGAAAACCTCCCCCCGAACCCCGCATCTGGCCCCCACAGCCCGCGAGGACCGGCTCCCTAATTAACGGGGGACAGACGGGACAGAGAGAGCCTCTCGAGGCGGGGTCCCCCCAGGGGCATCACCAGGCGGCTTTTGCCGCCTGCTTTTCGGGTTGCAGTGCTTGTGACGTGAGTAGGGGACCCGTGAGGGGCGCTCGAAGGCCAAGACAGGCCGTGGCTGGGAAAGGGGGTTGCTGCACTCCCGCCCCACTAAGACAATCCCTGGGAGAAAGCAGTTGCAACTCCGGTAAGCAGCCGAGAGGAGGGTCCCGTGTCTGTGGGCTGCGAAGGAAGTCCCTCCCGCTCAGTTCAGGCCCTACTGCTGCCCTGGGGGGCCCTGCCCCCTGCTGCTGCTGCTGCTCTTGTGCACCTTTGGGAGTTAAACCCAGTCGGCTCAGTGGGGCTTACTTATTCCCAGGTGAGCGTGCTCACAATTGCAGCCGCCTCGGACTGGACACACTTGCTTCGATACAAATCCCCCCTGACTTCTATGAGGAGGATCGGGCTCCCTCAAGCTTCCGGAGCTGGTCTTCTGACCCTGGAGGGGCAGGCAGGAGTCCCGCGTGTTTGTGTGAGACCCTTAAACACTTTCAGCGTCTGAGAGGCATCAAATGAAGCCCCAGAGGTTTTCAGGGCCGGCTTTCCTTGAAGAAAGACGGGGATCCTCTCCAAGGGTCCTTCGTTTTGTTTGGTGCAGTGCTCAGCATCGCCGGGAGTCGGCACTGAGCGGAGAGCAGAGCACAGCCTTCCCTTTGCCCAGCCTCGAGGTGAGGGCAGGAGAGAGGACGCTGCTGCAAGAGAAAGGGCTGGAGGGGAGGCGGCTGGGGCTGGGGCTGGGGCTGGGCTGAGTTGCCAGTGGATGCCGAGTCCCCTCTTCCCAGGACAAAGGACAAATGTCCTCTTGTGGGACCTTAAGAAACTAGCCCATTTAAAGGCACAGGCAAGGAGAAGAGATGGCAGGGGGCATACCTTGAATTAGGACGATGAGCTGGAGGAGGGCTGAAAACAACATCACCAGCTAGCAAAACGAAGGCCAAGAGCTTAGAAGCGAGTATACCACACTGGAAAGTAAGAAGGCAGCCAGCCCAGCAAGGCAAAGAGGAGGCAGAGCCAGGGCTGAGTCCCCAAGGGCAGCAGAACAAGGTGAACCATTCCCTGGCCCAGGAGGTGAGAAGCTGCATCTGCTCCGAGGGCTCTCGGCCCCAGGGGGGCTCACAGCGAAACTTGAAGCCGTGCAGAGAAGGGAGCCCTGCTCTCGCCCTCCTCTTGAGCTCCATGGTCAGACGCTGCCCCGAGCCTCACCAGACTCCTGTCTCTTTTAGGCCGCAGAGGTGCTCTCACCCCTGGACCTGCGGGCCAAAGTTCAGGGCCTCCACCACACCCTCTGGGCCCCCCCCCCCCAATCCTCTGCAGTCTGCCTTTCGTGGTGTGGTCACTGTGCCACCAGCCCACTCTGGGCACCACTCCTTTAGAGACAGAGAGGGGAGTGGGGAAAGAAATATGTGGGATGGGGGTATGTTCAGTTGTGTGTTGAAATGTTTCTGCTCATGCATTTTGCATAAACATTCCGTTTTCTATTCTTACATTCTTGTGTGTTCTGTTGTGCTTTGTGCCCTTAAGAACCCGCATGTTAAAAACACTCTGTGTGTGTGTCACAGGGTATGTCTGTGTAGGGGGATGGATGATGCTCAACCTGAAGTGGGCAGGGGGCCTCCCTCCGATGGCCTTTAGGCCCAGGCTCCAAAATTACCTAGGTGCATCTCTGCTTTTAGGAGCAAAACAATCAGCCTGAGCATCTCGGAAAGTCCATTTTATTTTCTCGCCAGTCCCTGAACCATATGAAGAAATATGGAGCCTGAAGGCTTTGAGACGTTTTAGGTGAGGGCTGACACATATTGCACAATTGAGCAAAGAGGCACCTATTTCAAGTGGTGGCGAGTCTCTTCTCTTCAGCCAGGGGAGAGCAACGGGCCCTCTCCAGCCCCAGCACAGCACCCCTCCAGGGGCTGCTGCTGGGGTCTACTTTGTGCTTCTTTTTAGAAAGAATGTGACCCCTACTTTGGAACAGGAAGCCACCTTGTTGGTTGCTTTTTCTGTGGAAACTCCTTTGAGAAGTTTTGTTGAAAAGCTTTATATAAGTACTTGTGGTCGCAGACAAGGCAACGCGGGTGTTTTTCTGAACTGCCACCAACTTAAAACAGGGCACAGGCACCTGTGCAGCCCTGCTTCCCTGGTTTCCCGTGGGAGTTGTGTTGCACTGTTCCAAGGAGTTGCACAAGTGTGCTCTTGTGCAACACCACTGGGGCTGGCTTGCACATGCACAGCAGCCCCGGCCTATGCAATGAAAGAGATCCTGCCATTCCCTAGTCTGCCTGTTTCTCTGCCTCGTCCGCATTTTGTGGGACCAGCTACCAAATCCCAGGGATCCTTCCCTCGCGCTGTGCAAATGGAGCAGCAGCTGGCTTCCTTCACTTTGAAAGGTGGGAGATGACTCATTTTCATTTTTCTGTTCTTTTCTAGTTCAGACATCTGTTGGAAGACTGAGCCATGAGTTCTCGGAAGTTTTTCGGCTCCAAAAAGGGTAGGTTCCCTCTACCTGCTGCTGGCACTCTTTCAGAGGAACCAATTGCCAAAGGTGGAGCTCGTATCATTCATGGCCCATCTACCAAGGATCCTCTTCAGTCGTATCAGTAACCCCTGGCTTGCACTTGAGGCTGTAAGAGCGAGAGGACAGCTACTGGGATGATGAGTGAGGGAGGAGAGCTGGTCTTGTGGCAGCAAGCATCAGGGGCGTAACTACCACTAGGCAAGGGGAGGCAGTCGTCTTGGGGCCCCACTGCCTCAAGGGCCACCCCCAGAGGCACATCACATGACTCCCCACCTACCCATGTTGCACCCCCTATGAATTATGTTGAGTCTCCTGGAGATCGGCTGGAGCAGAGAGTTAAAAAACTAGATTCAATGAGAACTAGATATTCACTTTATTCAGAATGGGGATATGAGTGTGAGTGCACTATATATTGTGAAGTGTGTTTGTGTGTGTATACCAGCGAGGGACCCATTTTAACATCTTGTCTCTGGGCCCCCTCCAGCCTTGCTACGCCCCTGGCAAGCATGACTTGTCCTCTTAGCTAAGCAGGGTCTGCCCTGCTTGCATATGAAGGGGAGACTAGAAGTGTGAGCACTAGAAGAGATTCCCCTCAGGGGATGGAGCTGCTCTGGGAAGAGCATCTAGGCTCCAAGTTCCCTCCCTGGCAGCATCTCCAAGATAGGGCTGAGAGAGACTCCTGCCTGCAACCTTGGAGAAGTCGCTGCCAGTCTGTGAAGACAATACTGAGCTAGATAGACCAATGGTTTGACTCAGTATATGGCAGCTTCCTATGTTCCTATGAGACAAAACTCACCCGTGGAGTCCTTTGCAACATTTCATTTACTTAATTATTTTTAGGGATGTGCACAAATGGTCTTTGGCACCGGCAGGGGTAGTACTTTAAAGGCAGGGGAGAGTGTACTCACTCCCCCCGCCACATTTTCCCCGCCAGCGCTCTGTAAACTTTAAGCCCATTGGGACAGCAGCATTCCTCCCTGCTGCCCCGTTCCCCCCATCGGCCGGAAGTGGCCGGAAGTTGCGAGCGCGCATGCGCCCATCGTGCGTCCGTGTGCCCATCTGTCGTGTGCACACACACATGATGGGCGCACTCACCACTTCCGGCCGATGGGGGGAACAGGGTGGCAGGGAGGAATGCTGCCACCCCGAGGGGCTTAAAGTTTACAGAGCGCCGGCGGGGGAAATGCGGCCGGGGGGGTGAGTACACCCTCCCCCGCCCTTAAAGTACTACCCCCACTGGTGCCGAAACGCCAAATACCGCCCCAGAGCCGAAACGTTTCGGAGGCCTTTACAATGGCCTCCGAAATGTTTCGGGCACATGCCTAATTATTTTACCGCAGATTTTTGTTTTTGAAAAGGCAGGCATTTGCCACAGAAACACAGCATCTGCTGCTCGGTGGTCCCATTCAGCTGGATATAGTGGACAGGTGTATTCTGGGTGGGGTCTCCCTCCTGTGTCCTAAGGTTTCCAGCCTGGACCCAGCCTTGCTTCTGGATCTCTAGGTGACCGCTGTGGCCCGGAGTGGGGTCTCAGCTTTGCCTGATATGTCATCGGTGCTCCTTTCTGGAGAAGGACATCCGGGCCACTGTCTTGCACCTTCGGGTTTGATTGCTGCAGTGGACTGTACTGTACATGGGGCTGCCCTTAGAAGCAGTTTGGAAACATGCACGGATCCAGAATGCAGCGGCATGGCTTTTGTCTGCATGAGGATCCCCCTTTACAAGTAAAGGGGTACCCCTAAATCTCCCTAAAGGTGCTGGGGGGGGGTTAGTGAGAGAAAGTGGCCTCCGTACCTTTAGTGGAGGCTGCAGGATAGGCAGCGAGGCAGCTTCAGTCCTTCGGAGAAGCCTCAGAGGTTGTGGGCAGTGGTGGGGGCTCCTACAAGCCCCCTGTTGGCCTCCCAAATGACAGCCTGGGCTGGCTGTGGCCTGGTTCAGGCCTCTGTGCACACGCAGAGGCCATTTTTATAACCTCCATGCATGTACAGAGGCCATCTGCATCACCACACAATTTGTATGGTGACTCAAATGGCGGCTGTGCATTTGCAGAGGTCACAAAAATAGCTTCTGTGCATGTACAGAGGCCCGAACCAAGCCACAGCTAGCCCAGGCTGTCATTTGGGAGGCCAGCAGGAGGTTTGGAGGAGCGCCCCCCGCTACTGCCTGCTTCTCTGAGGGACCACAGTCATCTCATCGCCTATCCAGCGGCCTCAGCTAAAGGAAGGGAGGCTGCTTTCTCTCAGTACCCCCCCCCACCCCCGGTGACTTTAGGGAGATTTAGGGGTGTCCCCTTCACAAGTATACCGAAGCCAGTCCACAAGCCGGTTCAGCCTGGCTTGAGGGCCGGACCGAGCTGGACTCGGCTCGACTGGAACCTGGCTAGGCCAGGTGGGTTTGAATCCAGTCTGGCTGGTTCTGTGCACATCCCTAAATGACAATCCTTTCCCAGTCACTTGTTTATTTCTGGGTTGATCTAAGGGTCCTCTCAGCTCTTTAAAAGCTTGGGAAGCATCGGGGACACATTCTTGTATCTAAATATATCTATATTCCTCCCCCGCCACCCTTCATTAAGGTAATTAGGAGCCATGTAACGTCAGGTGCTGCCACAATACATTGCTAAGGTTTCCTTCCACCAGAATCAGGGTTGATGTGGTGGCCACTTTCCTGTGGACTCCCCTCTGCTCATGGGCTGGGCTTTACTGCTGACACACCTTCAGAAGTAAGAATGGTCACTGTGTCTGAATTTCCCCTAACAGAGCCAGACAGCATCCGCCATGTCCCAGAGGAACCAGAACTTCGTGTTATCCTTATTGGGAAGACTGGAGGAGGGAGAAGCGCCACTGGAAACACCATCCTGGGTGAAAAGGAGTTTGAGTCCAAACTTTCTCAAAAGCCAGCGACCCAGACTTGTAGCAAGAAGTTTCGGGCAAAGGAGTGGAAGGAGAAGCAAGTGGTTGTGGTTGACACTCCAGCCATTTTTGACACCAACATTAAAGACCCCCAGAAGTCCGAGGAGATCCAGCAATGCCTCCATCTGGCCAGGCCAGGCCCCCACGCTCTGGTGTTTGTGACCCAGGTTGGTCGTTTCACAGAGGAAGACAGCGTGGCCCTGAAGCAGGTGGAGAAGATCTTTGGCCAGGAGGCCACAAAGTACATGGTCGTCTTATTCACCCACAAAGAAGACTTGGATGGGGAACGCCTGAAAGACTACATAAAGCGGTCGAAGAACAAGCCCCTTCAGGACTTGGTCAGAAGGTGTGGGGGCCGTTGCTGTGCTTTCAACAACAAAGCGACAGGAGAGGAGCGGGACACCCAGGCTGAAGAGCTGCTCTCTCTGATTGAGAAGATGGTGCAGATGAATCAGGGGAAGCCGTACCTCACAGTACCTCCCATGGAGATGAAGGCCAAAGCAACAGAAAGGAAACCAAAGAAAGAGGAAATGCCAAGAGGGTGGGAAATGAAGGATTGTGAGGAAAAGAAGAGATCCGAGGATGAACACACATGTGCTGAAGGTAGAATTCTGCTAGGATTCCCAGGATAATGTGTGCCTATGACTAATATCACGTAGAGCTATACCCTTGGGTGACCCACCAGATGGCATTCATCTTCCCATGGTGACAAAGAATGGCACAAGGGACTCCCAAATGCTGCCCCCAAGGCTCTTGATTATGAAATTTGTACACATCTTGCAAATTAAGCCAAGGTGCCTGGGTTTGCTTGTGTCATCTTCTCTGTCCTGCCTCTGACCCTTATGATGAGGGTCTTTTCATCCTCAGCAGCCCCTTCCACTCTGACTCTTCTACTTGCTTATTTCTCGTATATGTTGTCGCAAAAAAAAAAAAAACAAAGTACAGCCATTGCTCCGTGATGGCAGGGGAACCCGGAATCTTTCAGCAATATTTTACTGCTGTTGTGGGATAACTTTTCCCAGCATTCAAAATGCAAGTATTATTTTCCAGAAAGGTAGGCTGATTGCTCCCGGCCCTCAGTCTTCCAGCAAACACCTCCACTTACGTCCATGGACCTCATAGACTGCGTTTATACAAGTATGGCAGGCACCTATTGGACCGGGCTTGGTGGTCTTAGCAAAGGGGTCCATTCGTGCTCACCACTGCAAAACCAGCTCTCCTTTCCTACTTTGAGTTGTCTCCTTTGCTAAGACCACCAAGCAGCTGGTCTTGTGGTGACAAGCATGAATTGTGGGAGATTACATGTATTGTGAGATATTCCCCTGAGGGGATGGGGCCGTTCTGGGAAGAGCACCTGCCTGCCTGCTTGCATGCAGAAGGTTCCAAGTTCCCTCCCTAGTGGCATCTCCAAGAGAGGGCTGAGAGAGATTCCTGCCTGCAACTTTGGAGAAGCTGCTGCCAGTCTGGGCAGACAATACTGAGCTGGATGGATCAATGATCTGACTCAGTATATAGCAGCTTCCTATGTTCCTATGTCACTGGAAGGTGTGCTAATGTTTTCTCCAAGACTGAACAAAATTAGGTTTTTAAAGAAAGTTTTTGAAGCCTGGGCATTATCCAGTTGTATTGTTAAATTGTCAGAGTGCTAACATAACCTGTTTGAACAATGTAGGAAAGGAGAGCTGGCTTTTCGGTAATGAGCATGAGTTTGCTCATTACCCTTTGCTAAGCAAGTTCTGCCCTGGTTTGCATTTGGATGGGTGACTACACATGATCACTGTCTGCTGTAAGATACTCACTTTAGGGCAGGCCTGCTCCACTTTGGCCCTCCTACAACTCCCATAACCCCTGGCTATTGGCCACTGTTGCTGGGGATTATGGGAGTTGTAGTCCAAAAACAGCTGGGGGCCACCAAAGTTGAGCAGGCCTGCTTTAGGGGATGGGTCTGAAGCTCAGTGGAAGAGTACTTGCTTTGCATGCAGAAGGTCCCAGGTTCACTCCCCGGCAGCACCTCGAGGTAGCGATCAGAGGGACCCTTGCCTGAAACCCTCCTTTCCTCAGCATACTCCTGTAGTGACAGTCAGGATTGAGGGAGGACAAAGCCTCCGTTAGAGTAAGGTATGTTAGAGTTCGGTTCAAGACCTCTGAGTGAGGTCTGATCAGCAACTGCTGTAGGACAAAGGGAGTCTAACAGCCTTGGGCTGGGAGTCAACTGGAAGTTCATTATCTGGAAATAAGTAGGATGGAGACGGACCAGTTTAGCTAGACACACCAGGGAATTTATTTTTGTTTAGGTGCTTGGATCTGACTGCATAACTCTTCTAGTTCCTGGGGAAGGCTTTCATTTGAATGGAAACAGCAATTGTTGATGCCTCTATAGTTTCCCTGATCATCCAATTATCAATAAATCCTTCTTCTTGTTATAGGGTGTCAGTCACTCCTTATTGGGTCCTGCCCTTGTCAAACGCTCTTGAAGGCTGTGGGCCACCTCTATCCTCAAAGGCAGGATGCCTCTGAGTACCAGTTGCAGGGGAGTAACAGCAGGAGGGAGGGCAGGCCCCTTTCAACTCCTGCCTGTGGCTTCCAGCGGCATCTGGTGGGCCACTGTGAGTAACGGGATGCTGGACTAGATGGGCCTCCTTGGGCCTGATCCAGCAGGGCTGTTCTATGTTCTTATGAAGGCCTAAGACTGCTCAAGCCTTTCTTGTAGGGAGGGGTTTTCCACTTTACTCTCCCAGAATATTGCCTTGGGAGGGTGACTCTGCTCATACCGGGGACTCCTCACAGCTAGAGGAGGGATTTTGTATTCTACCCCCCTTCTGGTGGTTACAACTCCAAGCCCACTCCATTTCATGACTTTTCTGGTTGTTGTATTTCCTCTTCATTGCTAAACAATGGATTTGTGCTGCCTCTATCTGGGGCTGTAAAATAGCCCTTGTCAGTTTCACTTTTGCCCCCTTTCCTAGGATGTGAAATTGGCAGAGATCTGCTGCCGGACTGTCTTATCCTGAGGGTCTTGCGGGAGGATCCAACAAAAGGGAAAATATTGGCTTCTGGGCTATGTCTTCCTCTGAGCAACTTTAAGTGGCAACTGCTATAAATATCTGGGTTGTTTTTTAATCCACAGAGCCTGAGGATGTCAGCAGCTTCCCCATGGAATCAGAACGGTGTATTGTCCTTGTTGGAAAGCCAGGAGGAGGGAGAAGCGCCACTGGAAACACCATCCTGGGTGAAGAAAAGTTCAGGTCCAAACTGAGTTTAAAGCCAGTGACCCAGATTTCCAGCAGGGAGGTCCGAGCAAAGGAGTGGAAGGA
The DNA here is from genome assembly GCF_027244095.1 of Hemicordylus capensis. Taxonomy (NCBI): domain Eukaryota; kingdom Metazoa; phylum Chordata; class Lepidosauria; order Squamata; family Cordylidae; genus Hemicordylus; species Hemicordylus capensis. Next base: position 170,548,095 of record NC_069662.1, read on the forward strand.
GAAGCGAGTGGTTGTGGTCGACACTCCAGCCATTTTTGACGCCAGCATTAAAGACCCCCAGAAGTCCCAGGAGATCCAGCATTGCCTCCATCTGGCCAGGCCAGGCCCCCACGCTCTGGTGTTTGTGACCCAGGTTGGTCGTTTCACAGAGGAAGACAGCGTGGCCCTGAAGCAGGTGGAGAAGATCTTTGGCCAGGAGGCCACAAAGTACATGGTCGTCTTATTCACCCGCAAAGAAGACTTGGATGGAGAATGCCTGGAGGACTTTATAGAGGAGTCGAAGAACAAGCCCCTTCAGGACTTGGTCAGAAGGTGTGGGAGCCGTTGCTGTGCTTTCAACAACAAAGCGACAGGAGAGGAGTGGGACACCCAGGCTGAAGAGCTGCTCTCTCTGATTGAGAAGATGGTACAGGAGAATCGGGAGAGGCCGTGTCTCATGCTGCTTCCCAGGGAGATGAAGGGGAAGGCAGCAGGAAGGAAACCAGAAGAAGAGGAAATGGACACAGAAGAACTGCCAAGAAGGAAGGAGGCAAAGGATCCTGAGAAAACCGAAAGACCAGGTGAGGGGGAATACTAGGTGTGCACCAAAGGTAGAATCTCACTAAAGTTTCTGCTTGTTTATTTCTAAGAACATGGATAGGTTTCTTTTTCACAGTGAGCATAATCAAAGCAACTTATAGCTTGAAACTACATAAAATAATAGCACCAATAGAGCCTATTAAAAACATCATAGAAGGAAGAGTCCAGCAGCAGAGCCAAATACCCAGGGAAATGAATCAGTCCTCATGTGATGGTGGTGACATCCAGTGGGGGGGGGACCTATTCAAGCATCTTGGGGGAGGGAGTTCCACAGCTGAGGACCCACTACTGAGAAGGCCCTGTGTATGACCCCTGGGAATCCTGCTCAGCCTCTGCTCTGACTACTTTTGAGATGTTCACAAGAACACGGGAAGCTGCCTTCTGCAAGGCAAACAGACCCATTGCCAGCACCCTAAAGGAACCCGCCCCTGCTACTCAGCTGGGCGCCACGTGTGTGTGGTGGTCAGCATGGCCAAACTTTGCCATGCTGACTCCTCAAATGGCTGCCAGGCATGTGTGGCGTGGCCAGCTGAGCAGCAGGGGCCCCTCCCCATGGGATGCTGGGCCAGCCTCCTCCAGTTCCCTTGGGGTGCTGGCCGTGGGTAAGTTCGCCTTGTGGAGAAGTTATATTCTGCCATCCTCGCCGCCCCCTCAGGTCAGACTTCACTGGCTGCCACTGGTCTACACTGACTGGCAGCAGCAGAAGCCCCAGAAGTCTCTCCCAGCCTTACCAGGAGATGCAGCTGCAGGTTGAACCTGGGAGCCTGCAGTTGTGGACGGGCTCTCAGGAGGGGATCATCTGCTCCAGCGCTGTGGCCCCACCTCGCAACGCCATTGTTCACAGTCATTCAGAAACCTGAAGGACTGGGAACTTGCTTTAAAAAAAATAAATGAACCAAATACTGCAGTTCTCGGGATACTGATTTCTGCTCCTCCTGCCAAATGTAGGGAATTGGGGTGTGCACAGCCCTGAATCTTCTGGGGTTGGTGGGGGTGGGGGAGAGAATAACATTGTTGTGTTATCTTTTTTTTTTTAATTGCTCCCCCCTCCTTCCAGTCTTCAAAGTGTCTCCCCGCAGTCTTGACATGTGTGAAGCAAAGTTGCCGCGTCCATTCTGCTGCTTTTACCCCCCATTCAGAAGTTTCTTCAGGCCCAGCTCCTTGGAGAGTCCGCCTTCCACCCGTCTCTTCCACCTGCGTGTTTATTCGACACACATTTCTCCCACCTGTCTGGCAATTCCGCAGCTTCCTACTGTGATTTGTCTTTTCTTTGTTTTTGCAGAGGGGCAGTTCCAAAGCCATTTCCAACACACTGAGAGGAAATCCGGTGAACTGGAATTTGAAATGCGAGTAGAACCAGCGTCAGAGGCAACTGAAGAGACGTTTCTGATGCTGTGACCACTCTCGATATCACTGGGTGTCCTCCATGTAGCACTGCTCACATAGCATCTGAGAGCTGAAAGGGTCCAGGAGGACTTCTGCTCCTTCACCACCCCTGCCTAGTGCAGGGACCTGCTATTGCAGGGCTGTGCACCTCCAGCCCTCCTGCAGAATTTGGGGTACAATTCCCACCCTATCTGCTTACTGGCCACTATGGATGGGGGATATGGGAACTGTAGGCCAAAAGGAGCAGGAGGGCTGAATCTGTGTGGCCTCTGTCAGGAAGAGCATCCCTGGCAGATGGCCTCTGTCCCCAGGCCTCTAGAGAAGGAGAGCTCCCCACTGCACAGGCAGACTGCTCCACTGTCGTGCAGCCAGGAGATTTGCCCCGATGACGTCTAGCTCCCATGACCTGCTCCCTTTTAGCCTCCACCCACGGGCCCCAGCCCTGCCCTTGGGAGCAGCTGAGAACAAGCCTGCTTCTCCTCCTCCTCCTCCTCACCCTTTCTGATACCTGCACTCAGGCTAAGCACACCCAGCTCCCTTCGGCATTCCTCACAGGACCGTTTCTAACCCTTCACTACATTTGTTGCCCTCCTCTGAACCCATCCCCATTGATCAGTGTTCTCCTCAAAATGCAGGCTTGGCCAGTGCCGAAGGGAGAGTGGAATGATGCCCCCTCGGGCCTGGGGCACCACAGCCTGAGATTGCATTTGCTTTTGGGCAGCTGGCTCAGGTTCCCGCTTGTTGACCACGAAGGGACCCAGGTGCTCCCTTGCACACATCCTGCTGCCCACATTTGTGCATTTGATTGTTCTTCCCCAAAGGGAGAACTTCCACAGTTGTCTCCGTTGTTCATCATGGGTCTCCCTATCTGTCCGAATCTTGACTCTGTCTTCTAGGGCATTCAGTATCCCCCTCCACAGCTTTGTGTTGATAAGCATCCCCTTGTTACCCCACCTGCTCACACCTGTGTATGCTACTATGAACGTACCCGTGCTTTTAGATGGACTTGGGGGAATTAGCCCAGAAACCAAACTTTCAATGGTATATAACAAAAATACTGCAACCTGAACACATGCAAATGTGATGGCCAGATGACCCTCGAGGAGGGTCAGACTCCGAGGGAAGGCTTTTGGGAGGAAAACAATGTCGTTTATTAATAAACAGAAGTGCAATGCAAAGGTTGGAAGAATTGGGCAAATTTGCAAGTTGCATGTTGCTAAGAACCAGCTAAGGAGGGAAGGGGCTTGGCTGGGGGGGACTGAGGGCTCTAATAAAGGTACAGATGTGCTGTCAAGTTGGTGTCAACTCCTGGAGACCACAGAGCCATGTGGTTTTCTTGGCAGAATACAGGAGGGGTATTGTATTGCCTCCTCCCGTGCAGTGTGAGATGATGCCTTTCAGCACCTTCCTATATTGCTGCTGCCCGATATAGGAGTTTCCCATAGTCTGGGAAACATACCAGCGGGGATTTGAACTGGCAAGCTCTGGCTTGCTAGGCAAGTCATTTCCCCACTGTGCCATTAGGTGGCTATGGCAATTAGATGCCAAACATTGGCATGTGGACAGAGAAGAAAGGGGAGGGTGAAAATGGTTGCCTCTCCTTATTCTGCACTTTCGTGTGCAATGCCAAAAGAGGGGGGGACCTCTCCATGTCTGTGGTGGGTTTGAGGTTCCTTGCAGAGGTTTTGCCAGAGGAGGGCAGGGAAAGACCGCTGGGGACTGGCACGGCAGTTGCACATGCCCCCAGCTTAGCAAAGGGGAGCACTCAGGCTCCTGGGCTGTCAGGCACAGGGGTTAGTCCGCACAAGCCCACATGGAATAGCCCAGTTCCAGAGGCTCCTCTCTGGGGGCAATCTGCACACCCCACTTAGGAGTCTAGGGGCTCTTAGGTGGCCGGGCATGGGAGTATTGCCATGTCAAGCCCACACAGAAAGTGACCCAAAGAAGACTCTGGCGTCCAAGAAGGTCCGGGGTAGTCAAGAGCAGGTCTCCCCACAAGCAGCCCCACAGAAGACGTGTCCCAGGCTAGTCGATTCCACTCAGTCATCTCTTGTGTCTTCAAGCCAGTGGTCCAACTTCAGGGCTCAGCAACCTTGTGGTTTTGGATTCGAAGGGGAAGAGGGGTGAGCACAGAAGCTGGTGCTGGCTGGCTGGATCTCCCAAAACAGTCTTCAGTTGCTTGCATCACCAAGCCTGATCCTGTGCTCCCTCCTCTAAGTCAACAGCAAAACTGTTGAACAGTTTTGCAACAGGACCCCGGAGACAGTCCTGTGGCACACCACCCAATTCCCTCCACCCCCGAAGGATGAGGAGCCAATCAGGAGTCCTTGCTGGGCACAATGGTTCAACCAGTTGTGAAGCCACCTAAGAGTGGCATCGTCTCTATTTTACCAGTTTGTCCACAAGGATATTGTGGGAGACTCTGTCATACCCTTTGCTGAAATCAAGATGCAGTGCCTGATGTGCTGTGCAATGTTCCATCTGCCTTTTATTGGAATGTGTGTGCATTTGCACAAGAAACCTCCTGTGGAAAATGCATGAATTGTGCCATAGGAAAGAATGTCTGTTCATCACGCACCTGCATTTGCACGATTCCTGCATTTTTCGCGGAACGCTCTTGTGCACATACTCGTCATCTGTTCCATTAGAAGGCAGACGGATCATTGCTCCTTACGCCAGCCACGAAGTCCACAGCACAGCCATGACCTGCTAAACTGGGAACTCTGTGGGGGAATGAGGTGAGCTAGTCTGGCATGACCACCGCTTCTTGATAAATCCATGCTGGCTCCTATGAATTCCTCGATTCCTTCCCAAGTGCTCACAAACAGACCCCTTAATACCCTGTTCTGGTATCGAAACCACACTGACGGGCCTGAACTTTCCCAGACCCTTCCCCTCTGTTTGTAGTGGGGTGCTATTTGCTTGCCTCCCATTTTCCAGCACCTCACCCCTTCTCCACGAGTTTTCGGAGGTGACAATGATTCTGAGAGCACCAGGGCTGGCCCGAAATTTGGCTTCTACATAGCTTCTATAATTAAAAAAAAAAAAATCTAATGTAATCCTTATAATGTTGAGATTTGATATAAAAGGTTCTTCTTGGAAAAGAACAAGAAATTAGAAAAGTCTTGCATCAAAAGAATAACTTGCCATCACAAACGGTTACATCAAAATAAATGCATACATTAAAACAGACCTTCGATAATAAATAATCCATAATAATCAATAAAGCTTGAAGAAGAAGAAACCGTAGTCTGAAAACAATAGTTTGGCCCCCAAAGGCTACCTCTAGCTTGCATACAAGAGGAGGTTCATTAGCTCTTCCTGGCATCTCAAAAAGCATTCTTGAAAAGAAAAGGTACAATTCAAAGCTGCTGTTTCTAGTCTCAGAAGAGACTGGCTCCCTCTTAAAACAAGGAGTTATTCACACTTGGCTTCAGTGAAGCCACTTGGAGGTACAGGGACCACCTTGAGGGAAGCAGCCCCTCCCCACTGCTCTCAGTTTTCTTTTGAAACAAGTCCACATGCAGGCGTCTGTGTTTTCCTTCTAGCCAGTGTGTGTGGGAGCATTTCTGAAGAGAGCTTGCCTCTTATCATGCTAATGATTCTACATCAGTTCCTCTCCCTATTTGCTCCAGCATTTTTAGAAAAAGTAGCTTAAAACCAGCATTTTTACAATCCAGAAATACCTCAAGATAAGCCAGAATTCGCAAGACAAAGCCCAACTTTGTGGAGTGAGTCCAAGGATCTCGAAGGGACTTCAGGGTAAGTTTGGCTGGTGTATGAACGGACACACTCTCTCTCGAAGGAGATTCAGGGCAGAAGCCCTGTGTGTAAAACCTCCTGGTGACCAGTCCACTCTGCTTCTTTAGAAGTGCATTTTCTGGCTGCCCGACTACCTGGTCAGCTGAGGATCAAAAGTTCCTTCTGTGTGTGCTCTGGAGCGCTTCACCGAAATGGAGAACTTTCGCTCCAACTGCCCCTCCTCATTCAAAACCATCCATTTAATTGATGTCACTTAGTCCTGGGAATGTTGCTCCGAGTGGAGACAAGAATATCGTTTTGGTTAGCTGCGTTCTTGCTCCTCGGGAAGGCCAGGCTGGTCTCTTAGCAGCAGCTTGTAAGGCCCCGATGTGTGTCCAGAGAAACTGCTGAAAAGTTCACACGCACAAAGATGATTCTTTCCAGCTTCCAAGTAGTTCGGGCACAAAAATGGCTCCTCGCGTGTCAGGCTGGGAGGCCAGACCAGTCTAGAATTGTGTTTATCCACGACATTCCCATTCTATAACAACCTTTTTGGGATGTGGCACAACCAGAATGGCACACACTGTTCCAAATGTGGCTTCATCGTAGATTTGTATACATTATTTGTATAAAACTACTAGTTTTATTTATGGCCCTAGCATGGGATTTACCTTTTTAGAATAGTTTGTGTGTATGGTGGGGGGGGGGGTTGTCCCAATGTGCATCACTTTACACAAACTTATACCGAACCATATTTGTTGTTTGTTGTCCAAACTGGACAACAATCCCCTTTTTGGAGATCACCTTTTTGGAGCTCTTCAGAGTCCACTTGGGTTTCCTCCATCCTAGATAATTTCTCACCATCCACAAACTGCTCACTCCTAACTCCAGATAATTTATGAGAAAGTTGAATGGCCTCAGTCCTAATACTGATTCTTGGGGAAGACCATTCTTACTTACTTCCATTGTGAGAAATGCTCATGTAATCCGACTTTCTGCCTCCTGTTGAATAACCAGTTGCTAGTCCGCAAAAGGGCTTATCCTCTTCTCCTGACTGCTAAATTTTCTCAGGCATTTCCAGAAGGCTGTGAGGCAGGGATGCTCTAAAAGGTCACACCAGATGCCGTCAGGTTCCCAGAGAGTGGTCCCTGCATGATCCCAGGCAGCTGAAGCTCTATCCTGCCTGGCTGCTCCATTCCAGGCTTGAACCACCACCACCACCGTGTACCAGGAATGCCTTGATACACAATCTCTTATTTATTCTTATGCTTGGAAACTGGGGTCTTCTCAGTACTTATGAGGCCTTAGCACAGTGTTTCAGTTGTTGGCAGAAACTGGTCTCTGGGCCAGAAACAAGAGTGTTGTGGCTGGTGTAGGAGCTGCTGTCTGGTGTCAGAGTCTGATTTATTTGTTATTGAGAGTTGGGGCTTCCTGAGATCTGTTTCCTTCAGTGTAACCAGGAGACTGAAGAGGGAGTTTCACATAAAACCCCAAGATGTTTTTCTTCCAAGTGGTACGACAGCTGGAAGCACCTAGAGGTGTCCTCCCTGGTTTAATATGCAGCCGTACAAATCTAGGTTCAAGGAGTATTTTCTGCTCTTCGATAGGAGGAGGGAATTGCCTCTGGCTGGGTCCCAGTTCAGTTCGTCTTCAGGAACAGAGAGGAGATTTTGCAAAATGGCTTCTATGTCTCGCTCTTGATATTGGGAATTCTCTTTGGTGAGAGAATCCCTTTTTCTTTATAGCAGAGTGCACAGAGGCACAACACAGCGGAATTTACTTAGGCATGCCTGTATGCTGAGAGTCAAGTAACTTGGAGCCAGTTCATAGTATCAAATCAATATAAGTGGTATTTATTAGAGAACTCCATTCTAGATAGGAAAGTGAGGAGTTAGGATCTCTAATCTAGCTAGCTAGCTGGATGCAGATGGATTCTGCATCTTCTCTGCATACATGGTGCAGGGAGAAGAGCTTGCCATGTTGCAAGGTAGTAGGAACAGGAAGAGAAGAGAGGGAGGAAGTTAATCCCTAAGAGTATCTATCTACATTTCAAAGGGATAGTGTCAGAGCAGTGGAGAAGGGGTGACCAATGTCTTGACCCTCTAGCCCTCTGACTCACTAGTCTGTCCCCCACTGTCTGAGACAAGAGACAGTGCAAAGTCCTTAACTTCCAGCACTTGCTACCGAGTGTGTGTGTTCCTGATCATGTTATAAATGGTGCTGCTGAGAGCGAACATTTTCTGGTTTTAAATAATTGGCTGGCTGGTGCAGAGTCAACAGTTTCTGTTGTGTTGATAGCTAAAATACTAAGTCTGAACTGACCAGATCAGCAAATATTCCAGGATATTGTGGGCGGACCAATGCAAAGTTCATATGCAGCCGTTCTCTAAGCAGACCCATCCAGTTGCATGGTGACCTTGCTGTTAAATGGAAGGTTAGAGGGCATCACTGCACCGAGAAACCAGACAACTTGTACAAATGAAAGAAATTTGCCTATCGCTGTTTGTTTTGCATTATGTGCCCTGCTTCTGCTCCTTGTGAGGACAGGCAAAGAGCCAGCCTGGGCTGTGACCTCCACTCTGACCAGGAAATCCCCTCAGCCTCTGCTTGGGCTTCTTGGTGGTTCATGAAAGATGAACCACCAAGCTGGCCTTGACAGTCTGAAAGGCTGGAGGAGACTGGCTTTTCTAGAAAGGAAATTGGAAGTTCTCCAAACTGTGCTCAGTGGTGTGTGCTGTGTTCAGAATTCTGGAATTGTGGAATTATGATGGGATAGACACAGGGGCGTAGCAAGGTTGGAGGTGGCCTGGGGAGAAGATTTTAAAATGGGCCCCTCAATGCAGATTAACAAAGGAGACTTTCAACCATGCAGTGTGAGCCTATGTATGTTTTCTCAGAAAGCCTAACTAATTCAGTAAAGTTCACTTCCAGAAAGTTCTTCACATGGGGCTTTTAAAGCCCCTTAACACACATCTCCTCTGGAAAGGAGGTGCCGCATTCACATGTTGGCCAGATTTACCCCAAAGTCCCTGCAAGTTATCAGGAAGCAGTTCACACAGAATTCGGGTTTTTCACTGCTTGTTAGAGTGTAGCCTGATTTAGGGGCTAAATCTGGGGCTAAACAAAAAATCACTATTTGTGTTGGGGGTATTTTTTTGGACAACTTCGATTTCACAGTAAAGCTTCCCACTAAACTCGGAGTAAAGCCTGCTGTGTGTAAACATCCCAGGTAAGTGTGTGGAGAATTGCAGCAAATCTAACCACATTTAGCTGTAAGTGTTGCAATTTGTGGTTGTATAGCAAAGTACCAGAAGGAAGCTGCCCAATCCAGTTACGAAGTAATGCAGTCAAGAACAAGCATGGAGATTGTAGTGCAGTATAAACTAAATAACATTTATTAGGATAAGTACATTTGAGATAGGAAAGGCTTCTCCTGACTATGAGCTACATAATGAACGGGGGGTGGGGGGCTCCATGCTGAATCATCCCTGCTGAGCTGCCTGGGTGGGCTTCTCATTTCCTTTTGAAAATTATCACTTTTATTCCAGGAGGTGTGCAGAAGAGAAGACTGCTGCATTTTATCTGCAACTGCTAATTATGCTTTATTTCCCCCCCTCTTAGTGCTAGAGGATTATATTGTTTTCATTTTAAAGTTGTTTTATTTGCACAGAAGATATTTCATATAGACAAATGTTGAATAATCTTACACAATCTTTGCATGTAAAACAGGGGGAAAGAAAAGAAAAAAACAGGGAACCCAAAGTAAAATCAAAGCATTCAGTATACAGCAGCTGCACCCTGTGGCCTGGAAAATGCCTTGTTTGCATCTGCTGCTTGGCGCTGTAGCAGGAGTAGTAGACACTGCCCTTCCCCTTAATGTCCATGTTTTCACACACACACACACACACACACACACACCAACCCCGATTCTTTCCCATTAAGTTGTTCTGTAATGGGTGCAGAGAGTTTTGATTTTGATGCTGCAGTCAGAAGATGCTGGGTGACCCGAGAGCCCCAGCAAGGAGAAGAAATCCCCCGACCAGGACAGGCGTTGGGAGGGTAGCAGAGAACCGGCTCAGACCTGCAGCAGCTGAGATAAAACCAAGACAAAAGGTTAAAGGCCTGAGTGGTGGAGAGACCCAAGGACCTGCAGCCCCCTCCCCCTCCATGGAGCAGCCGCTTTGGGAAGTTCTTGCCCTTCAGCAGAAACGAGGCAGGGCTCCGGTCTGACCCTTCTTCTGTTACGACCTGGTCATGGTGAGGGCAGAACGGCTCACCCAGCCCACATGCTGGCGAGGGGCGGGAAATGCTTGGAAGTATTTCCAGGAAATGCTTGGTTCCGCTGTGTGGTTCTCCCCACAGAGGTCTGGGTGAGTGGGGGTGTAGAGCACATAAGGTGCCAACCACCCCCATGGGTTGTGAAGCCATGGGGTACTGGGTTCTGTTTCTGAGATGTTTTGAGTGTAGATTCTCTGGTAGCATATAAGAGTGGATTAATGGTTTGTCGTTGAAACTCTCATATGCTACCAGAGAATGTCAAACACAAAATGGAGACTGACTAAGAGATTGCCACAAAATGGAGATCCGGAACAACAAAACATTTTGTAGCCGAAACAGGGACGTTTTGTTTTGTGTAGAAAACTTTCGTATTTGGAGAATGGGCGTTTTGTCTACAAAACACCCAAAATGGCCCGTTTCGAGTACAAAACATTTTGTACCCAAACCGTTTCCCATATCCCTACTCCCCAGCTTCATTCCCCCTCAGTGAAAGATCTTCTGGGGTGTGTGTGTGCTGCATGCAAAGTCAGAGTGGGGCATCTCTGACTAGCGCAGTCCTTGCACCAACTCATTCGAGGCTGGGTCCTCCCCTCTCCTTCCTTCTGATACTCAAACATGATAATCATTCCGTGTTGTTGTTGTTGTGCACTTCTGCTTTAGTGCACTTCTGGCCTATTCAACTTCTGCAGCATTTTACACACACACAGACATTCCCATGATCAAGTTAGAATAAACGCCCCAGGAAAAGGCCAAGGGATTGCTAGGATTGCCATGCAGATTGCACAATTGAGTTGAGGGATGTCCCATCCTCATCTGGACCACCTGCAAAACCACCCCTAATAATCAGTGGCAGTGGCTGAATAAGCCGCCGTCTGGACAGACCCGGAGACAGAACAACAGGGCCACGCAGCCCTCGCTTCTGGCCACAGGGGCTTTATTGCAGAGGGGGGGAAAGTGGGGGTCCCGCTGTAGGTTTAGGGGCTGCTGCTGAAATTCCAAGGATCGCTTCTATAGGGTTGGGGGGGCACAGTGGGGGCAGTGCTTTCACGGAGGCTGCCTTCAGGGTCACTGGCCTCATCCTGGTCCTCAGAGGGACCAAGCCTGACCCAGCTCGAGTGATCATTCCGCTCCTGTTCCCTGCTTTTTCCTCCTCAGTCCCTCCCCTTCTCTAGGGCCAAGGCTGACGGCAGGTGGGTGGCCACTGCCTGTTGCCACTTCCTCAGCCCTAGCCACCTGCCTAGCTGTCGCTCCTCATGGCTGGGTGAGCAGGAATCGCCACAGGGTCCTCCTAGCACCAAGGAGAGTTTCCTCCACTCACCACTCTCAGCACTCAATACCATGACTCTGGTAAACTGATATAAGTTTGTAGAGAAGGTCTACTGCTGTGTGGCACTAAGAGTCTAGTACACACACACACACACACACCACTGTAGCTCTTACCACTCTTACATCCACAGTTGAAGTTGCTGTGACTTCCCTTGTGGTGGAGTGCAATGAATTTTTCTGTGGAATTTATGACAGTGAACGTCTCATAGGGTGGGATCAGAATCTCCTCCTGTTCAGGATGCAAGGATAAGTTCTCAATGGAGACCCCAAGGCAGGTGTAGATGGTGAAGAAGGTGTCATTTCCAAACCTCAAGGCACTTTTCCGGGTCAGTGATGAGGAAGAAAATTGCCCCAAACGAACAATCTTTTGGGACTTGGAGACGGTGAAGCGGATGTCGCGTACCCCACGATACACTGTGTAGCACTCGGGCTTAGTGGTCTTCTTCAGGACCTGAAGGGCTCTGGTCAGGAGAAAGTGAAAGCTCTTGAAGGTGAAATTGCTGTAGTAATACTGTTGAGATTGACCACCATTTCTTACAGCTTCATTGAAAACTTCGTACACCTGGTTATCAGTGTAAGTCAAGATTGCAATGCCATACTCTGGCTTAAAGTCACTGGGAAGAGAGGGATGGGCCATGTGACTCAAATTGGACTTTGCATCTTGCCAGATCTTGGCGTACGTTTCATTGTTGGCAAAGTCAGTGTAGATGGGGTCTTCTAGCCTGGCGCCATCTGCACACCCCTCATATTGGTCATCGACGGAGTTTGGGGCCATGTCAAGCGAGATCTCTGTGAAACAGGAGACCTGAGGAAGGAAGAGGACATGAGGACAGGTGCTGCTGGGGCGGTGGGGAGGTCTGTCTAATTGTTGTGTAGCCTGCAGATGGGATTAATCATGAAAACTGAAATACAGAGAGAAAGATATTGAGGCGGGTCCCATGATCAGTGGGAGCCATCGAAATGGGGTTTGTGGGGAGAGAGGGCTTAGCCAGCATTCCCAGCAGACGAGCAGTCAGTCTGCTCCAGGTGGCTGCAGCGGCCGCCCACACGACTGCTGGCTCCATCACGGAGCCGGTGGGGGCTTGGGAGTTCAGGGGCCACTCGGCCCCCGGAAGCTCCAGCATGCCCTGCGTAAGCGTGCAGGGCATGCTGGAGAGACCCCAGGGCCTGGAGGCTGCTTTTAAGTCTGCCGGTCAGGGGTCTACTTGTGAGTTGCTGCGGCATGGAGCCACACCGCAGCAGCACAGGATCCGTTAACAGCGGTTAGGGGAGCTCTCACTCCGCTAACCTGAGCTAAGGCTAGGGCTTCTCAAGTGGGTTACCCACTTGTAAACCAATGGGTTTGCCTGCGAGCTCGGTGGTTTACACAACCAGCAAAAATTGGGATAGGCTCTCCTAGCCTAATTTTTGTTGGTCGTGAGAATAGCCTAGTGATCTCCTCCCAAGCAGGAGCAAACAATCATTCTTAAGAGCCACATGCCAGAGAAATCACTTCCCACTATGCACCTGTTCATTTTGCACCACAGGCATCTCTGATCAAACAGGCTGTGCAGGGTTCTCCCCCCCTTAAAGCCCTGTAATTACCCACCTATTGAAATATGCCAATAATGGGGTGAGTGTACTCAGAATGGGCAAAATTAGCAGCAGCTCGTCCCATGAGCCGGTGGGGTCTGTGTGCAAAGGAGGTGCAGCAGTCTCTGTTCCCCGACAGCCCTGATGATTGCTCCTCTCTGCCCCACCCATCCTGCCCCAGCCCAGCCTGTGCAGCTCTACCTGATGAATGACCAGCCCGAGGTTGAGTAGGATGAGATGGGAGAGGAGAGGAGCAGCCAGAGCTGCCAGGAACAAGAGGCCGCTGTGCCTTGCTTGGTGCCCACCCAGCTCATTAGGACAAGTTTCTTCTGGGGGGCAATGACGTTTCCCTTGATGGTGCCTCATCCCCATCCTCTCTCCGGAAAAAGGAAAAGGCCCACCAGACCAATCAAGCATCTTCTCTTGACTCCCTAGCATTTATACTCGTTGCTGGGAACATCCAGCACTAAGGATCTTTAGAAATCTTCACATAAGGAGGCATCAGTCCCACAAACAAAAGAAAAACAAACATTTTTTAGTTTCAGATAGACTGGTCTGGCTCGGTAGAAGGCAGCTTCCTTCGTTTCATACTCTCCAACATTTCACTGACAAAACATTTTTCTCAAGGAATCATAAGAATTCCCTGACAGGTCCATCTAAAACTCATCCCCTGCTAACTTGGCAAAGAGGCACATTTTGACATGGTTATTATTATTACTATTTATTTACACAGTCAGACATTAATTATTTATTTCTTGTTTACACAGTCAGACAGGTGTTATGGACTGGTTTGTTTTATCCAGACATCGAGTCCTTCCCAAGGACCTGGGATGCCAGAATTTTATTGTCAGTTGTTATAGATATCGTCGCAGAATATAGGCTGTTCCCAGTAAAGCTGCTTCTTGTAATTGGCTGGTGGTGATTTCTGTGGCCCCTATGGTGCTGAGGTGCTCTTCAAGGTCTTTTGGGACTGCACCCAGGGTGCCAATGACCACTGGGATTACTTTGGTCTTTTTCTGCCACAGCCTTTCAATTTCAATTTGTAGGTCTTTGTATTTGGTGATTGTTTTCTATTTCTTTTTCTTCTATTCTGCTATCCCCTGGTATTGCTATGTGGATTATTTTCACTTGTTTTTCTTTCTTCTCAACGACAGTTATATCTGGTGTATTGTGTGGCAGATGTTTGTCTGTTTGTAGTTGGAAGTCCCATAATATTTTTACATCTTCATTTTCTTCAACTTTTTCAATTTTATGGTCCCACCAATTCTTGGCTACAGGTAGCTTGTATTTTTTGCAGATGTTCCCGTGTATCATCCCTGCTACCTTGTCATGCCTTTGTTTGTAGTCAGTCTGTGCGATCTTGTGACAACAGCTGATTAGGTGGTCCATGGTTTCATCTGCTTTTTTACAAAGGCGGCACTTGCTGTTTGTTGTGGATTTTTTGACTTTTGCTCTGATTGCATTTGTTTTTAGTGCCTGTTCTTGTGCAGCCAGTATTAAACCCTCTGTTTCTTTCTTCAAGTTGCCATTCTTAAGCCATTGCCAGGTCTTGGTGATGTCTGATTTTCCACTTATATTGTGCAAATATTGACCATGCAGGGGCTTATTTCTCCATTTTTCTGCTCGGTTCTTGACTTGTTCTTTCTTGTAGGCCTGCTTTGTTTCATTGGTGTTGAATAGTTTCTTGTTCTTGACCATTTTAAGTGCATCTTCTTCACTGTCCTTTATATATTCTTCAAGGCCTCTTTTCTCCTCCTCTACTGTTTGATGGAAGAGCATTCCTCTTCCACCTGAGCTGCGAGGGAGGTATAGCCTATCGACATCATTGTGGGGGTGCAGAGCATGATTGATGGTCATGATTTTCCTGGTCTTACGATCCAGCGTCTCTAGCTCTGCCTGGGTCCAGTCTATTATTCCTGCACTGTATCTGATAACAGGTATAGCCCAGGTGTTTATGGCTTGTATGGTGTTCCCGCCATTGAGTTTGGACTTGAGGATTTTTCTAACTCTCCTGATGTATTCACTTCCAATTTTTCTTTTAACTTCAGTGTGTGCGATGTTATCAGCCTGGAGAATGCCCAAGTATTTGTAATGTTCTTTCTCTTCCAGGTCCTTGAACTTGCTCCCATTGGGCAGTTCTATTCCTTCTGTTTTTCTTATTCTTCCTCTGTTCATTATTAATGCAGCACACTTGTCTAGTCCAAACTCCATTGCTATATCGCTACTGAAATATACGGACAGTGTTTAGCAGTGATTCGATTTCTGACTGGGACTTTCCATACAACTTCAGATTGTCCATGTACAGCAGATGGTTGATTTGACTTGATGTTTTAGATGTTTGGTATCCGAGGCCTGTTTTGTTTAGTATTTGTGAAAGTGGGGTCATGGCGATTACAAACAACAGAGGGGATAGTAAGTCCCCTTGGGAAATGTCTCTTCTAATGCTAACCTGTCCAAGTGTCTCGCCATTGATTGTTAACTGTGTACTCCACATGCTCATTGCTTTTTAAAATAAATACCTGAATGTTTTTGCTGACACCAGTTGTTTCTAAACATTTTAGTATCCATGTTTGAGGCAATGAGTCGAAGGCTTTCTTGTAGTCAATCCATGCAACACTTAGATTTGTTTTTCTTCTCTTGCAATTTTCTAAAATCATTTTGTCAATCAGCAGCTGGTCTTTTGTGCCTCTGGTGTTCGGGCAATTTCCTTTCTGTTCAACTGGAAGCTGTTTGTTAGTTAATAAGTGTTGCATCACTTCATCTGCTATTATTCCAGTTAATAATTTGAACATGGTTGGCAGGCAGGTTATCAGTCTATAATTACTTGGAACTGCACCTTTTGCTGGGTCTTTCATAATGAGATGAGTTTTCCCAGTTGTTAGCCATTGTTCAATATCACCGCCTTTCATAATGTGATTGAACTGTTTTGATAGTTGTTTATGAAGGCTTGTTAGGTGTTTAAGCCAGAAGCCATACAGTTCATCGTCGCCTGGCGCAGTCCAATTTTTAATTTTCTTTGCACTTTCACTTATTAATTCTGGTGTTATTATTAGATCTTGCATTTGTTGGTTACATTTTTGACCTCTTTCATCCAGCCTGCTTTTTTATTATAATCTATTGGATTGTCCCATAATTTCCGCCAGAATTGCACTTTTTCTTCTTTATTTGGTGTTTCTAGGTTTCTTGCAGTTTCTCCTTCTATGCTTTGGTATTTCCAGGACTTCTCTAATTTTCCTTGAATCTAGGTGGTATTTTTGGATCAGATACTGTTTGGTGTTTTCATTCTTCAGCTTCTTGTCTTTCATATCTTTCAATTTACTAGCATCTGATCTTAGCCTGGAGATTTTATTTTCTAATCAAATCTTCCATTTAGGTGATGTACTGCTTTCTTTTTTGACAGGTCCACTGATCTTATATCCGAGCGCTTGTGTTGTTATTGTTGCTGCACTGTACATTAGTGGTTTGTTTCTTGCAAATTATTGGTTGTTATTTCTGCAAGTGCAGCATTGACATCTTTTAATGCCTGAGCAAGTTGTTTTTTGGCAACTGTTTTTAGAGCGGGAAGTCGAACCCTGGTGGTTGTTTGGTTCATGTGCTCAGTTATTTTTTGCTTTAGTTCTTGTTGCTTTTCTGTTAAATGGCATTTGGGTTTTTGAGGTGAAGGCAAAGGGGAGGTTGCCTGGTTTTGATTTTGAAACAGTTCTGCAACGGTGGTATTTCCAACACCTCCTCCACCTGCGCCTGAGCAACTTCTTCAGTTGGTGGTAATTCTTCTTCCATATCTTGAGCCTGTGTTGCTTTTTGCAGTTCTTCCAGCTCAACTCCTGTGAATACTTTATTTCTTATTATGAATGTTCTCTGGTCTGCTAGCCTTTGTTCTTTTATTTCTGTATCTGGATGCTTCTCTTTTCAAATTTGGTACATTCTTTTTAAATAACCTCTTCCAGTTGGACTAGACTTGTAATAGCAGATCATTATTTCCTTGTTGGCATTTTTCGTATATTTTTTTCGGTTAAGCAACATTTCTTCCAGTAACTTTGCTGTCTCCAGTCTTGGTTGCTCAACTGAAGATCCTGAGTCCTGTTGCCCACTTGCCACCAGATGTTCAGGGACTCCAGCACCTGGTGCGGTCCTTGTTGACCCGGGCGACGACCAATCCAGTATAGATTTATTAAAGTTACGTCTCACCATATTGTTGATGGGAGAGGCACTCTTTGTCTGGCTCCTCTGGTGAGACGTGTCCAATATGGTTGAACCTCTGGCATAGCTCTCACCTTCCTCAGAGCATGCAAGCCCCATAACCATGCCAAGGTAGTGCCTCACTGGGGGATTATTATTATTATTATTATTATTATTATTATTATTATTATCTTTATATAGCAGGGGTAGAGTACCTGGACCTCTCCACCCCCAGCACAACACCTTCAGTGACTGTTGCTGGTGTTTATCTTGTGTTTCTTTTTAGATTGTGAGCCCTTTGGGGACAGGGATCCATCTTATATTTGTTGTTTCTCTGTGTAAACCACGGTGAGCCATTTTTCGTAGGGCGGTATAGAAATCGAATTAACAACAATAATAACCATAACAATTGTGTATGTGGATTGTGGAAGTTCAGGGAACTCTGTGCTTGAGGTGTAGTGTTCCCTTGATGGGTTCAGCCAGGCACTTTCCAGATAACATGCTACAACAGAGGTAAAATGCTTCAGCTTGGCTGGATCTTATTGGAAACAACCCCCAGGATCTCAAACTCCTACAGCTATTTTTCGGCAACGGACTTGCAACGTTGTAGCACTATTACGTAAAGATAAAATCTGAATGAAGGCATCAGAAATGTGAACAGCCCCTTGCTGACTTCACAGGGACTGCAATGACAAAACACAGGCAGTACAGAAGCACACTTCACGTAGTGACACTGCAGTAAGGTGTAATCAGGAAAATGCCCTGGCGCACAATGTTCAGTTCAGCTCACCTTTGGCACCAGTAGCTGAGCTGCTGGTCTGCAGAGGCCAGGACTCACTCCCCCAGCTTCTGGAGATCCACGATGCACCATGCGATACGCACAATGAGTCGGGGGATTCCCCCTGGAGACGGGCACTCTAAGCATCCATCCCTGTGTCCGCTGGGGCTAAACATTGCCCAGTGAACACATGATCTGGTAGCCCAGGTTAAGGGACCACTTGCTCCCTTAACCTCAGGTAGCAGATGGGCTAAAAATCTGGGCTAGGCAGTACTGGCTGGCTGTCCCTAGCCTGGGTTAGGCTGTGTGTGAGAACAGCCTCTCTGTCATGAAGTGGCTCACTGGGTGATCTTGAGCCACTCATTATTTCTCAGCCTAGCCTACCTCAAAGGATTGCTGCAAGGATAAAATCACAACAAACTTGGGATAGTGTACAGCTGCTGCTGCTGTTTCTGCTGCTTCTGCTGCTGCCGCCGCCGCCGCCTCTGGAGAGATCTGTGTTTCAAGGAGCCAGTTCTGATCAGCCTGGGGCCCCTCAGCATTGAGCCCTCCCACAAAGGCAAAATGGAATCCTGCTCAACAGAAAGGCAACTGCTCAGTTCCCAGATCTGCGTTCCTAGGCACAAAGACTCCTGGCTCGGTCCACCCAGTCACGTCATGTGGGCTCCTCATGTGGTTTGCCTTCCAGACTCCAGACCCCTTCTCTCTCCCAGCCCCCACCCTTCTTGGGCCCTTCTTACCTGAGGGTCTCTTATGAAGATCCCCATCAGATGCAGCAGCACAGCCAGATGTGCAGGTGGCGTCCTCATGATCCACTCCTAAGGAGAAAACAACCCCAAACCATCCGTATTTATGCCTTCTAGCCCCCATACAGCATTGCGTGGAAAATACGTCTGGAATTCAGAACTCCTGGGTGCCAGTGTTCCCTGTAAGTAGGATTCCCAGATGTTGGTGACTACAATTTCCATCATCCCCAACCACCATGGCTGTTGGGATCTAGGAATCCTTCTGAGAGGGAGCACTTGTCGGCTGCCCTGAAATTCAGCCCTGCCCTGTGCCAAAATCAAAATCTGGAAACAAAGGCATTCAGGGCTATCAGGATAGTGGCCAGCATTTGGAATTGTGCCTAGAGACAGATTAGCAATCAGGGCAGTTGGAATAAGCATGGACGGACATCCAGAATCCAGGCATTGCATTTTGTACCAGCTGAAGTGTCTGGGTGGTCTTCATAGGCAGCCTGACACAGCACACATCGCAACATCCTACTCTAGATGTGACCCAGGCAGGCGAGACAGTAGCCAGCCTTGGGGTGCAGCAAGGTTGGAATGGACTCTATGACAAAAGCGAAGATGCCCCCCGCCCACCACCCACCCTCCTGCTCCTTTGCTCGAGAAAAAGTGTAAGGACCTGGTAGCCTCAGCCCTTCCTTCCTCTCACTTCTGTGCAAAGAACACACTCCCCACACATGCAGACACATTCACACACAATTGCATGAGTGCATTCCCCTGCCACAGCAATGTAGAAGATATTTTTACATAAATAGCTCCTGGGCATTTTCTTTGCACCACTTAAAGAGTTGCAAAGGTATTAGGCAGTGGGTGGAAACCGTGAGCACAGAGTTTTTCAATAATTTTCTCAATGCATCATGACCGGGTTGTGGCCGTTCAGATTGCCCACCTCTGCAGTGGGTTTTCCAGGCAGGGGGTGTCCATATTCCAACAGAATTGCATTCACTGCCCCTCCTCCCCCTCCATTTCGGGCCAATGGGGTAACAGAGTGGGAATGATGTGATGAACTTTAAAATATATATATTTCCCCCCTCTTGGCACTTTTGCACAAAACTGCCACTAGGGGGAGCACCAAGGGGGAAGCTACAATCCCTTGATTGCCTCTATATCAAGCAAACAGAAAAGGATTGTGCATTTGCGCAAGAACCCAAGGCCCCCCCTTTAACTGCGGAATGAGCCCTCCACACCACCTGGCATTGAGAGCAGTTTGCGAGGCTTCCTTCCAGTGAACAAGGTGTGCGGGGCTGGGTGGGTAGTCCATTGCCTTGCAGTAAGCAAATGTGAAAGATTAATTCAGCCATTCAGCTGATAAAGCAAATAGGTTTGCACAGAAGTAAACGATTCAGTTAAATGGACTTCTTCTTAAGTAAGTGATCAGATCCATGCTTCCAGGGACGGAGGGAGACCAGCGGCAGCCCAAGTTCAGCACACCACTGTGGCCCTATCCCCACTCCCTGCATCAGACACAGGGGGGCATGGTTAAGCCCCGCTGCCTGTCTCTGACGTCAGACGCAGAGTGCATAGCTTAGCTCACAAATGGGGCTGCATGGCTTTGTTTGTGAGTGAAATAATGCCCCTGCATCTGACGTTAGACACAGGGGCAGGGCTGGGGAGTGATGCATGGCCGCTGAGGGGCGGTGGCCCAGGTTCTTGGAACCCATTCACGCAATGGTTGCTCCACCTCGGCGTGCTTGCCCTAAAAGCAGAAGACAAAAAGAAGTAACACTGGAAGAAGAGGTGCTAGGAAGGAAGGTGGGAAGGCCAGCAAGGGAGAGAGCGAGAGAGCTGGGAGTCGCCTGCAAGGGGCCCCCGTCTTGTTCTTCTCCTGCTCAGGCAGGAGGCCTGGCTGGCGGCTATGGCGAGAGGCTGTTGGGACCCACAGGAGCGTGTGGGGCCTCTTTCCAGAGGCTGAACATGCACACACAACCCCATTCCATGGCTCACCTCCACCGCCGCTCCTCTGGCCCTGGATGGCTGTGCTCCCTCATTCTCCTTCCAGTCTTGGGGTTGTATCTCCCTGCATCACGGTCCAGCCCTCCAGCCTTGCCCAAGCTGGTCCCCCTCCCTCCTCCCTTCCTTCTTGCCAGGCCGCCGGGTGAAGGCCGAAAACCGGCCAAAGAGTGCCTGAACGGGGCGAGGGAGTGATTTAGAAGGCCAGCAGGGGGGAGGGGAAACCTCTGTGGACCCCGCCCCCTCCGCTGCCTCCAGGAACTCCCCCGAGGGGAGTACAAGGTAAAAATATATATCCTTTTTTAGAATTTTCAGTCCACGAACCCCCCAAACTTCTGGGGGTGGGGGTGGTCCGAGTTCAGACAGAACCATAGAGGTTCAGTTTGACCCCAAACTGTTGAACCCCCCAAACCAAACCCCCAAACAATGAACCCCCTGAACTGGTTTGCACATCCCTAGTGGCCAGTGACAGGATCGCTCTCGATCCTGGCACTCCACCCCCGGGACTGCTGGCTTGACCTCCAAGCTAAAAGTGAGGTGGCAGGATGTACACACACCTTACCCACCTCACTGCCCAGTCATGTGGGGCTCGGGCTTCTGGAAGTTCTTTCTGGGCTGCTGGCAGCCATCTTGGCCACAGAGGCTGGGGGAAGGAGTGCCCTGGCAGCCTGGAAATATCCCAGGGCACCATGCCGCTTGTGCAGTGCATTGTGGGATATTTGTGGCCAGGCTGTCCCCTCCCAACCTCTTGCTTGCTGCACCAATTGCTGCCACATCGCCCGTCTGGGCACACAAGCAGCAGAGCCCTATGTGGGCTCAGCTCCTGCCTCCCCCCACAGCCTTCCCCAGCGGAGGTGCTGTTGGTCATGTGAACGACATTAAGAAATTAACCTGCTTCCTTTATTTATAGGTTGAATAAAAATCTTTGCACAGACTTCATGTAGGACTATTGCTGACATCCCCAGAGCCCACTGACTGCCCCACACAACCCAAGACTTCTGGCTTGCCCACTACCTCGCCGTTCTTGCTTGTCATGCAGGACTCCAGCCTCGGAGGCATCTAACATGTGCACAGAAACATGAACGCCCTGCACCCCTCCTCCCCGAACGTCTCTTCCTAGAGGCAGTTCTGACCCTGTGAGGCTTCTTGATTTGTTTCGGTACACTTGTTGTTGCCAGAGTCTGCCCTCTCCCCACTCTGAGAACCTGAAGCATTGGCATCATCTCTCTCAGGGACCAGTCACTCCCAACTAGATCATGTTCAGAAGCTCTGGCTGGCTTTCACCCACCAGGGAGGTTCAAAGCTGCTCTGTCTTACGAACAAAACCCTTGAAAAAGCCATTCTATGACTTTTTTGGATGTTGGGTTATAGCAGTCTGGTTCCATGATGATTCAAAGGCAACCTTTCTCTTTTTGCAAAGGCCCATTTTGTCCCAAGTAAGTTCCTTAGCAAACCTAAATCAACCATTCCTCTTGACACCACCATGGGGTGACAAAAAACTGAGAAGCAAGACATTAGATAATGCAATGAGGAAAACAATAATTTTAAAAGAATACCTGAAAGGAAAGGTGATCTGCTATGTTAGCTGTAGGGAAGAAAAAATAGCTAGCATCTTGGTGTTAGATCTTCCAGAAAGAGCAATAAAGAAAGAAGCAAAACAATCAAACCATCCTGAACTTTTGAAATGATGAAAGCAAAAGGAACTCTCTTTTGTGGCATTTCAGACATGTCACGTTGTAGGAAACAGTCTTCCAATCCACACACCAGAGGAAAGTATGGTTATTTTTTTAAAACACACCTGGGCTGACTTATACTGTTATACTGTTGCATGCTTCATTTGTCTGTATGAAAAGCCAATGATTAGTCAATCAAGAACTGTGTTCCACCCAGGTTTGGGATCTGTGTGTGCTCCCAGTTTTTGGTTGTGAGGAAGCAGGGTAAGAGGAAAACCTGGGTAGATGTGATTGTGTGGAAGAAAGGTAGGAGGAAAAGCTACCCAGGTTTTCCTCCTCCCTTGCTTCCACACAATCACTTCCACTCAGGTTTTCCTCCTACTTTGCTTCCATACAACCAGAAATTGGGAGCACACACAGCCCTCAACCAGGTGGAACACAGTTTTTGATTGTGTGAATGACCTCAGTGAAAGAGATAGAGACAGAAATAGAAAGATATTTAAATGTATGCTTTGCTTTTCCCAACACCAAGCTAAGGTGGCAGATTATGCAACAAATGCACGTACAAACATCAGATCCAATCAAAATAAAACATCAAAGCAAAACATACATACGATGGTTAGGCAATATTAAAACAAAATTAAAAAGCCCACTTAAAATAACTCAGTGCAGCCACCTCTAAAGAGTCCCCCTGCCCGCCATTGACAGCTCCACATGGCCAAGTCATGTCTCATCTGAAGGAGTCCATCAGAGGGGCCACACAGGCGTACAGGGGAAGGGAGACACACCGGGGCATGCCATCGATAAGACAAAGGGAGACAAATGTCTCCAGGCCCACAGCCTCTGAGGAGTCCCCAACAGGGCCGGCTCAGGGGCCAAAACCGGCCAGGGGCGCACTCAGTCACTCGAGGGGCACCTGTGGCTGCCGTGAGAGGCGGCGGCAGCGGTGCGGGCCACGAGATAGGCGCAGAGGTGGTGGAGCAAAGGCAGGAAGGCGGGGAGGAGGTGCCGCCGCTGCGGGCGTGGAGAGTAGCCTGCACCAGGCGCCTGCACACAGCAGCCTCCCTCTGTCCCTAGCAGCGCCTGCACAAAGTGGAGGCTGAGCTCTGCTCCCAGCAGTCCTCCGACAACACGCAAGGTTCTTTCCTTCCATCCCTCCCCTCCCTCAAAGCAAGCCCCCTTGGTGGCACCCCTGTGAGTTGTTTCATCCTTTCTGTATTTCCTTGGCTTCCCCTTGCTGGCTTGACCATGGCTGGCCCCGCTGGGTAGGGAGGTGCTGCTATGCAGGGCGTGGGGGGGTGTGTGTGTGTGAGCAAGGAGGTGAGGAGCTCATGGTGGGCTGCCCCTGCTTGGGGCTGGGGACTGTGAGAGGTGGGGGTTGGGGTGGGGGCTCAGCACGGGAGAGAGAAAACCCAGTTGCCTCTGCCTGGAGTGGAGAGACGCCCATTGAGGGAGGAGATATGAGGGTGTAATTCGTTACACTTGGGGTGTGTGGGGGTTTTTGCGGCGGTGGGGAGGGAATCTGAAATCTCTTTAAGGAAAGAAAAAGAGGTGAGCAGCCCAGCTTTGATACTGCAGGGTTTTCCTTTCCCATTGTATCATGAGCATCCTATTCATGTCTACTCAGAAGTAAGCCCCATTGTACTCAGTTGGACTTACTCCAAGGTAAGCAAACCAACACTTGAGAGGCAGTGTGATGCAGTGGTTAGAGTGCTGGGTTAGGATTTGGAATGTCTGGGGTCAGGTCCCTCTTCCTGCTCAGCCATGAAGCTCACTGGGTAACCTTAGACCAGATACTCACTCTCTCTCTCTCTCTCATCCTAACCTGCCTCACAGGATTGTTGTCAGAATAAATGGGGATGGGGATCATCATAAAATGGGGAGGGGGGTGTTCAAGGAGCCCTGAACTCCTTGGAGGAAGGGCAGAATATAAATGTTATAGATAGTAAAATACCCACATATATGTTTATTTAGAACTGTCTTTAGGTTTTGTGGGTCTGAATGCTGCATCTGTTCACTAACAGCATTTGGCAACTGTGGTAGGGGGTCGTCAAGGATTGACTTCCTTGACTGCCCCTGACCATGGAGGCTCTGAATATGTTAGGAGCAACAGTGGGGAGCAGACTCTTGCCTTCCTGCCCCAATCTGCAAACTTCTAGATGTATCTGACTGGCTGGTGGTTGTTGAAATGAGGATGCTAGAGTACATAAACATATGGAGTCTGACCCTTTGTCCATCTAGCTGTGCATTTTCTATACTGACTGCAGAAATGAGTTTGTAAAAATATAGTAATTAGAATGTTGATGGGTTTTCCCCTTTGTTTGCAAAAGAAATAACTGTCACAACATGTTCAGGAACATGTGTCTTCCTCACTTCAAAATACTTTTCTGATCGGCAAACTGTCCATATAATTCTCAGAAGAGCAATGAAACTTCTCCTTGCTTGAAGAAGTCTGTGCTTCAGCTAGCCTAACTGAGCAAAGAGGTGCCTTATAAAGTGGTGACTTTCCTATATTGAACTGGGGGAAAGCAACTGGCCATCAGAAAATCCAACACCTGAGAAGCCACATGTGCTGGATTTTTTGATGTCACATAGATTCTACAAAGGGATTCATTATGTAGAATATATGTGACATCAAAGAATCTAATCCTCATTGTTCCCTATGGAAGAAATAATAAAAAAATCTTCTTTAAAATTGTTACAAATCATCCCTTTGACCATTTGCTTTTGGGCTGGGTGGTTGTTGGCACACATGGGGGCCTCAGATTAATCAGATTGTTTACAGTTGTTCTAGTAAGAACTAGTCAGCCTACCTTCCTTTCACTGTTTCAACAACTGGACTAAATATGGTGCAAACTGAGGTCCACAAGCAGGAGCGTAGCTATAATTGGGCGAACGGGTTCAAAGAACCCGAGCCGTACCCAATCAGGAGCCGCCATTCGCGGCCCTGACACGCCCCCTGCTTCTGACGTCAGACGCGGGGGTGGTAGTTTAGCTCCCGAGCAGGGGCCAAGCGGCCCCTTCAGGAACGCCAGCCAGGACCGGCTCACTCCTGGCTGGTGCTGCGAATGCAGCGCCAGCCTAACTAGCTCCTGAGCGGGGGCCGCGCGGCCCCTTCAGGAGCTAAGACTGGTGCTGCGTTCGCAACGCAGACCAGAAGCGGCTCTTCCCGCTCCTGGGCTGCACTGTGAACGCAGCACCAGCCTTTGTTTAACTGCCGAAGGGGCCACATGGCCCCTTCAGCAGTTAAGCTGCTTCTCCCGAACGGAGCCTCGAGGCTCCATTCAGGAGCCAGACCACGCCCACCCCCCGTGTCTGACGTCAGACGCGGGGGCATGGCGATCCCCTGCGTCTGATGTCAGACACAGGTGGCGGGGCTATTCAGGCACCCGCCGTGGCCACACACGGGCCGCCAGCGGGCTAGCTATGCCCCTGTCCAGAAGTTAGATCTCTTGCACTTCAAATGTTCATTTGTCTGCCATCTTGGATTGAGGTGTATGTCATAATTACAAACAGCACCACTGAGGTGTCCCTGTGTGTCACTAACTACAGCTGTTCCAAATCTGGTTCTAATTATTATTATTATTATTTTTACATTTATATCCCGCTCTTCCTCCAAGGAGCCCAGAGCGGTGTACTACATACTTGAGTTTCTCTTTCACAACAACCCTGTGAAGTAGGTTAGGCTGAGAGAGACGTGACTGGCTCAGTCACCCAGCTAGTTTTCATGGCTGAATGGGGATTTGAACTTGGGTCTCCCCGGTCCTAGTCCAGCACTCTAACCACTACACCACGCTGGCTCAGTTAGACAGTCCTTGAGTGAGTACACTTGTGCCTCAAATGCTTATGCGTCTGCCATCTTGGATCGGGTTGGGTGACATCATCACAAACTACACCATTGGGCATCCCTATGTGTCCATTCAGTTGTAGCAAGTTTGGTTCAAATTGGTTAGACTGTCCACAAATTAGTGCACTTGCACCTCCAAAGTTTATGTGTCCACCATCTTGAATTGGAGTGTATGACATTGTCACAAACTTTGCCATTGAGGTGTCCCTATGTGTCCCTACAGCTGTTGCAAATTTGGTTCAAATTGGTTAAGCGGTTCACAAGTTAGCTCACTTGCACCTCAAAAGAGTATGGTTCCGCCATCTTGAATCAGGGTGGGTGATATCATCACAAACTACACCACTGAGGTGTCCTTCTGTGTCACTCACTACAACTGTACCTAATTTGGTTGAAATTGGTTAGGCAATTCACAAATATTCACCTCAAATGTTCATGCAATCAACCAAATTAAAGTGAAATGAATTAAAAATGAATGTAATCAATATTTAACTTTTGATGTTCTGGCAGGCCAAGATTGATTTAAATTAATATGAAAAAATATGAGAAGCTCTTCTCATAATTTTGGAAAAGAAGGGAGAAGGGGAAAGAAAGATGGAAAGGATGCAGCAGGAGGCTTGGCTTGAGAGAAAGAGAGAGGGAGGGAATGAATGGAGCAATCCTGGTGAGAGAGAGTCCGTTACCCTTGTTCCGGAGGTCCCCGTTCTCCTCCTGCCCTTAACAGCTTTCCCTCCCCATCCCTCAGCAACGCTTTCTCTCCCCGCTGGGCTCCATCCATCCCTGCCATTTTTGCCCACCCCCACCACTGGACTCCCTCATGGGGCCACTGTCCACCGCCTCCTCCTACCTCATCGCCGCTGCCACAAGAGTGAAGAAAATGATAAACAATAATGACACTTAATTTTTTGGCACAGTTATTTGAGAATTCTGCAGCGGGTGTGAGCCTGTCCCTGTGGCACTAGCACAGCAGCACAACCCATTTGTGGATTCAAGCAATCTTTCAATAAAATCCCTCCCTCCCCATGGAACAGTGATCACAGGTCACTTGAGATAGCAAGATAGACCAATGAACTGCCTTGGTACTATGGAACAGCTTCAAATGTTCATTTGACTGAAGTAGAGTGAGCCGTAGCCCAAACAAATCCGCCTACTGTTCAGAATGGTTGAGATTTATCATCACTGCGTTTAAGAAAGTGCAAAACCATGGATCACGGTTACAAGAAAGAGAGAAGCAACTAAGATTCCTGGGGATGTCAATAGATCGACAGGGGTATCCCTCACCCCCTCCTTTTGTCTCATGTAGTCCCATGTGGATGACCTGTCCCTGCAATGGCAAAAGTTGTGAACCACTGGCTTAGACATCATGTCCCACCCAATTACATTGTGGCCTAAATTACATTAGACTGCTCAACTTGGGCAACAAAACTTAGACACCACTATAACTCATAAAAATCAGAAGAAAAACAAAATAGCTCTTCAAAAGACCCCTGAACAAGTCAAGAGATTCTTTCTAAACCTTTGGAAAGAAAAACCTGTGTAACCTGTGTAATTTCAGAACTTTCTTAACCAGCTTCTCGAAAAGCGTCTCTGCACAATTTATACCATGGCTTTTAGCAAGATAGATAGATAGATAAATTTTACTACGATCATAGATCAGACAGTACAACAGGGGGAAAACTTACATAAGACTAGAGCGTATAATACAAACAATGTAGCAAAACCTAGCCACATTGAAAGTGATCTCTTGCTTTTAGCAAGAGCTGTGGAATTGCATTGAGCTCCCAAAGATATTTGAATATTTCTGTCTCAAAATGCCGTCTTCCAAATCCCTTTGCAAGGTCAGTTTGCATTTCAATCACACTGAATACAACACATACTGAACTAAACCATTCATGCTCAACGCTTTTTGCGTATCATCTTCTGCTAATCACTCAGTGCCTCAGCGGGAGTGGAGAGAATCAGAGAAGTCAATTTCAATTGCAATGCTTTTCCGAAGAACAAAGCATTCTGTCCGAAACACAGTCATTTCGATTTGGAAACAAACATCTCTGTTTTTTAATTCTTGATTTTGTTTTGGTTACAAAAACCCCGAAATTGCCATTTTCGGGCATAAAACATTTTGTACCTGAATCGAAATGCACAAGCCTGTTAAAAACAATCAAAACAGTATCAGTTAAAAACCTGGGTGAACAGATGTGTCTTTAAAGACTTTTTAAAAATTGTCAGAGATGGGGAGGCTCTTATTTCACCAGGGAGCGCATTCCAAAGCCACGGGGCAGCAACGGAGAAGGCCAGTCCCTGAGTAGCCACCAGACAAGCCATTGGCAAATGCAGACAGACCTCTCCTGATGATCTCAATGGGCCGTGGGGTTCATAACAAAGAAGATGTTCTCTTAAATACCCAGGGCCCAAGCTGTTTAGGGCTTTATAGGTTATAACCAAGACCTTGACTTTTGCCCGGAAACATATCGGCAGCCAGTGTAACTCCTTCAATACAGGAGTAACATGGTCTCTCCTAGATGACCCAGAGACCAGCCTGGCTGCCACATTCTGAATTCTGCCACATTCTGCCGCATTCTGCATTCTAAATGCAACAAGGTTTTGTATCCTACTAAACTTTGAACGCATATCACCCTGTTTGTGTTCTCGTGTTGTTTGGATTAACACGTCCTTATCTCTTTTATTTCTTGTGCAGAATAGCAACTGCTAGAAATAAACTACTTGGTTTCAGCAAGCTCGGTGTGCCAGTGCTTCGCAAGTGGGTGGGTGTCCTTCTGGCTCCTCATCCATCTCATCAGTTCAGCCCACTGGGCCAAAAAAGGACCCTGTTTCCAGATCAGCCCAAAGGGGACATAGGAAGCTGCCATATACTGAGTCACACCCTTGGTCCATCCAGCTCAGGGCTGTCTACCCAGACTGCATCGGCTTTTCCAAGGTTATAGGCAAGAGTCTCTCTCAGCACTCTCTTGGAGATGTTGCCAGAGGGGGAATCTGGGACCTTCTTCATGCAAGCATGCAGGTGCTCTTCTTCCCAGAGCAGCTCCATCCCCTGAGGGGAATAGACTTCTAGTCTCCCTTTCTCATGCAACCAGGGCGGACCTTGCTTAACTAAAGGGACAATTCATGCTTGCTACCGTAAGACTGGCTCTCCTCTCAAATAAGCATTGGAACATAGGAAGCTGCCATATTCTGAGTCAGACCTATTGGTCTATCTAGCTCAGTATTGTCTGCACTGGCAGCGGCTTCTCCAAGGCTGCAGGCAGGAGTCTCTCTCAGCCCTCTCTTGGAGATGCTGCTGCCAGGGAAGGGACTCGGAACCTTCTGCTCTTCCCAGAGTGGCTCCATCCCCTGAGGGGAATATCTCCCAGTGCTCACACTTCTAGTCTCCCCTTCATATACAACCAGGGCAGACCCTTGCTAACACCAGACCAGCTCTCCTCCCCATTTGGTCCACATCTTGCTTCCCACAGTGGCCAGTCAGATGCTTTCATTTTATTTTGTAGATTTGTATAATGCCTCAAACTCACCTCTCTGGGCAGTTTGCAACAGAAGTAACATAAGAAGCTAAAACAACAATGAAAACATTACAAACAGTTTAAAGCAAAGTCACAATTTGCTGATCCAGAGTTAAAAGCTTAGCTGAATGTCTTGAGAGTCTTTTTTAAAAGAACTCCACAGGCCAGGCAGGAAGGGAAAATCTCTCCTCCACTTTGGATCCAGACTGACTGGCATTCTGTGGTCTTCTGCCTTGTCCTCATATCTGGACACCTCCCTGCCTCTGACCTTTGCTACTCCTCCAAATGACCCACCTTCCTCTGTCCCTCGTACCTGCAACCTCAACACCTGACTGATGCCGTGACCTCCAGCTCCCTCACCAAAGGCCACTACTGTCCCCATGGCACATTTGGTCCAACCCTTTCTCTTCCTACAACTACCCTCACCTGCATCCTTCTTCCCTCCCCTCTAATGTCTCTCCTGTGTCATTTTCAGACTGCAGGCTCCTTGGGGCAGAGTCTGTAATCCTCTTGCGCTGTAAAGTACAGCACCCACTGATGGTGCTAGCAAATCAATATCATTCTTTCTTGGGTTTTTATTACAGGCAGCAATGAAGGGAAAGAAATGTTAGCTACCTGCTGGTTATCTCAGGTGGAGGAAATCCGTATGTCTCCCGCCTCCTTCTTTCTGCGTGAGGCAGCCTCTGACTTGGTCCCTCTTAGCAGGCGGAATCGGGAACTCCTTTTATAGCTGAACTCTCCCCATCCAGGTCAAGTTTCGCTTTTACTGAGGAGCAGAAAGTGAAAGCCCCTTTTTCTGATTCCTTGTCGAGGACTTTTTGATGAAAGGTTAAGAACCTAAAAATAGCCCTGCTGGATCAGTCTAGTCTAGCCTCCTGTTTCCCACAGTGGCCCCCCAGATGCTGCTCGAAGCCACGGGCAGGAGTTGAAAGGGGCCGGCCCTCCCTCCTGCTGCTGTGACTCCCCTGCAAGTAAGTTGTAGCACAATAGTAGCAGAGCCGCTGCTGCTTTCCATGCAGAAGGTCCCAGGCTCAATCCCCGACACCCGCCCCCCAGTGCAAGATTGCAGAGATGGAAGAAGACCGTCCTTTGAAACCCTGGAGCCACTTCCAGGCAGAGGAG
This sequence comes from Hemicordylus capensis, assembly GCF_027244095.1. Lineage (NCBI taxonomy): Eukaryota > Metazoa > Chordata > Lepidosauria > Squamata > Cordylidae > Hemicordylus > Hemicordylus capensis. The sequence goes on from NC_069662.1 coordinate 170,578,826, forward strand.
ACTGTCCGGGGCTCGCCAGACTGTGGCCTGACCCTGTCTAAGGCACTTTCCTATCAACAGACTTGAATAGAAATATGTTTGCGATCGAGGCGGAACCTCCATGGCTTGCACGCAGAAAGTCCAAGGTTCAGTCCCTGGCAGCGTCTCCAGGAGCTTTGCCAGACAGCAGGCTTGGCCGTGGGTTTTCTGTGAGGCTTTACTGTGAATTTGAAGTTGCCCAAAATGACTGATTCAAAAAGTGGGGGGTTTTTTTGACCCTGGGTATAGATTGGGCTACTACACTCTAGTGTGCAATGAAAAACCTGTGTGTGACGTGCTCCCCAATAGCTCACAGGGATTTCAGGGCAAATGTGGGTATGAATGCACACCCTCCATTCCAGAGGAGATGCGAACTAAAAGCCAGGGGTGAGAAACTTGCAGGTAGGGCTGGGAGAGAGACTCCTGCCTGAAACCTTGGAGAGCTGCTGCCAGTCAGTGTGGACAGTACTGAGCTAGATGGACCGATGGTCTGACTCTGTCTAAGACAGCAGAATATACCCATTGCGGGGGAGGGGGACTTCATCTTAGTTTAGAAAAGAGGCAGTGAAGGGAAGGCCTGACTGAGGTTTCTAAAATTACTCACCTCCCTCTCTCACAACACTAGAACTGGCAAAACATTGAGCACTGACAAAAGGAAGTACTTTTTGAAACAGCACATTATTAAGACAATTAAACCCACGCAAACAACAACCTGCCCTTTTAAGACCAGAGTTAAGCCCTTCTTTTTTTGGCTCATAAGAACAGCTCTGCTGGATCAGGCCCAAGGCCTATCAAGTCCGGCATGTTGTTTCACACAGTGAAATAGGCCTTTGGTGAGAAACATGGTCGAAGCCTTTTTGGAAGTCCAAGGATACTATGAGGCGAGTCTCGCGATCGGTGAGACCCGCCTGAATGGGGCTTGCAGGTAGAGCAGGCTGAGTCCACTCTCCCTGCAGACGACCCCCTGGATCGGCCTCCCACACGACTGCCGGCTCCGTCATGGAGCCGCAGGGGGCTGTGGGGATCAGAGACCGCCTGGCCCCTGGAAGTTCCAGGATGCCCCGCGCGAGTGTGTGGGGCATCCTGGAGAGACCCCCGCTTGCAACCTCCCGGCGGGGGTCTACTCATGGGTCTACTCGGGTCTACTCAGCGAGCGTCTACTCCCGGTGGGGGTCTACTCGTTTGTTGCTGGGGCACACAGCCGCGCCGCAGCCAGAGGCGTGTCTAGGGAAAATAGCGCCCAGGGCAAGCACTGAAATGGCGCCCCCCTGTCCAAACATCCGACACCCATCTTTCAGATAACTTGACCATAATATCAGCTCAAAAATCAGCTCAGTAAGGAACTCTGGGGAGTTCCCAGAGACTACAGCAACAGGCAAGAGACTTGCCTAGGAACAAAGCATTAGTTAGCAGAGGGTGCATGTCAACTAACAAATGTGCCAGATTTCAAACTTCTTGATTACAAGGTTCACTAGGGATCCACCCTGGAGACTTCTGGTCAAAATTTTAATTTTTTTAAAAAAATTTCTAAAATTTAAATTTTATTGGTTTTACAATATCATAACAATCCAATTACATTTAATTAAGTAAATAGTGACTTCCCACTTACCAGTCTGCGCAGTTCATGTTATCTGTACATATAAACCATTGCTATAGTAATTCAAAACATATATACTCCACATTGCAACTCGATTTTACCCAACCCAACCTGCTGTTATTACTAAATTTCAAACCCTGCTGAAAGATCCATGTTAGAAAAATAGTTCTTTAAGTAAAGTAAGAGAGATTCCCAATCTTCTTTGAAACATTCCAAGTTTTCATCCCTTATAAGTGCTGTAAGTTTTGCCATCTCCGCATATTCCAAAATTTTTATCAACCAGTCTTTTTTTGAGGGCATTTTATTGTTTTTCCATTTCTGCGCATATACTATTCTAGCTGCCATGGTTGCATACATAAAAAATGTTAAATTTCTTCTGGAGAACTCTCCTTGAGTTATTCCCAGCAGGAAGGGTTCTGGCCTCTTAGGAAATGTCATTTTAAATATTTTCTTCAACTCATTATATATCATATCCCAAAAGGCCTTTGCCTTCCTGCAAGACCACCACATATGAAAAAAAAGTTCCTTCACAATGTCCACATTTCCAACATTTGTTTGAAACTTTTTTATACATTAATGCTAATTTTTTCCGGTGTCAAATACCACCTGTACATCATCTTATAATAATTTTCTTTTAAAGTATAACATACAGTGAACTTTAAATCAGTTTTCCATAATTTTTCCCAAGCTGCCATCTCTATATTGTGACCCACATCTTGAGCGCATTTTATCATAGTCGTTTTAACCACTTCGTCTCTTGTCTCCTCCAAAAGCAACAACTTATCCATCTTAGAGACTAATTTTTCATCAGTTCCACACAACTCCTTCTCAAATCTCGACATTTGATCCTCAAATCCAACTTTAAGATCCTTCTTGTAAATTTCGTTTAGCTGATGATACTGAAACCAGTTACTAACCAAATTTTGTACTTCGATTCGGTTTTTTAATTTACAGCCCTTCTCTTGAAAACATAACAAATCCCTATAGGTACCCCATTCAGATTGCATATTTGTCTCTTTACGTGCCAAAGCTTCAATCGGGGATACCCATAATGGAGTTTTAGATTCCAGCCATTTTTTGTATTTTACCCACACTCTCATTAGACTCCTTCTTACATAGTGATTAAGAAAATCTTTATGCACTTTACTTTTATCGTACCACAGATATGAATGCCAGCCAAACCTTCTATCGAATCCTTCCAAATCAAGTATAAGACTTATGGTCAGTTTCAGGACTCTGATCTGAGAGATGCAGCTAAATGAAGAGGTACCGAGTTAATTTCCATGCCTGCTAAGAAGCCACAGCTTCTCACACACAAACAGGTGGTGGGATTCATGATGAGCAGGGGTTTCAGGTGCTCAATGAGCAAAGAAGCACCTTTGAAAGTGGTGATTCTCTTTATATTTAGCAACGGGAGAGCAACTGACCCCCATGGAGCACCAACACAGACACCAGCAAGCCACAGGAGGGATGCTATCTTGTGTTTTTGAGAGCCCTCTTTTTGTTTGTTTTTCTGTGTAAAACACTTTGGACCGGGTCTCACGATCAGTGAGACCCAGATCCTAGCCGTGAGTGGGAAGAGTGGGCTAAGCCTGCTCTCCCCGCTCACGAGCGGGCAGGGAGCCCTGGCCGGCTCCAAGACAGACCCGGCGGGGGCTGGGGAACTCGGGGGCCACGCGGCCCCCGGGAGCCCCAGTATGCCCTGCGCGAGCACGCAGGACATACTGGGGAGACCCCCAAGCCGGGGGTCTACTCACAAGTAGCTGCGGCACGGAGCCGTGCTGCAGCTATTCACAAGCAGATAGCCTGGGTTTGCAGAGCGCTCACTCCACAAACCCGGGCTAAGGGGCGGGCTACCGGAGTGGGTTAGCCGCTCCAGAACCACCAGGCTTGGCTGCAAGCCCGGTGGTTCTTACGATAACAAAAATCGGGCTAGGATTTTCCCCAATGAGAACTTTGGTTGAAAAGTGGTATGTAAATATGCACAGTAGTTCCAGGCGGGAGTGTGGGACTTCCAGACTGATCTGCTCACTGGCACCTCAGACTTCTGTAAGCTACTGGCACTGTCCAAGGTTTATTCTAATGTGCACTGTTGTGAACTACACCAGATTTCACACTCTGTACATGCTCAGAGGGAAAGAGGCAAAGTCACATCATACACAAACTGAATTGGTTCTTGGAGATGGTAACCATGTAGGATCTGGGCGTGCAAACAGAGATAGAGAGAGACACACTCAGAAAGTTCAATGGGCTTTATTATAAAAAGTTGCTCATCAGGATAAAATAATCCACATTAAAAACATGTTTCCGATTCAAAGTGTAGTGTAATGTGCCTAACTAACATATGTGTGTGCAATCAGTAATTACAGATATCTAATAATCCAACAAATCCTAAATAAAACATTTAGAGAGAAGCAGAGAAAGAAGAAGGAGGAAGGGGGGCTTAGGAAGGTGGTAGCAGTGATTAGTAGGAAGGAGGGAAGAGGGATCCAAGGCTTGTGGGGAGGCATATTACCCAGATCAGAGGCTTGAGAACGGTGGAGCTTTCAGCTGAAGGAGAGGAGCTTTTGGCTGGGAACAGCAACTTGGGAGCGGTGGTCTGGCTTCTGGTGGTCAAGCAGACAGTTTGCTCAGAGCAAGGCAGAGAGTGAAGGTGCCATGGCTGGGGAAGTCTTGACTTCTTACTGCGCAGCAGAAGTCACAAACAGACAGTCCCTTCTCCCATGGAAAGAGTTCCTGCCTCTAGCCCCACAGCTTGGGCAGCAAACTCTTGGATTACTCATGAGCAGACCTTGCTTCTGGGCACAAGATTGCTTGTAGGCAAAAGACTGCCCGTAGGCACAAGACTTCCCTCTGCCATGTCCAGAGACTCCTTCTTATAGTGGTTCCATCCTTTGATGTTCATTTGAGTCTTCTGGATCACAAAAGGCGTCTATTGTCTTTTAATTATCAAAATTAGCTCAGGATATTTGGTCAGTCCAGGGTAAACAGGGTCTCTCCTGTTAGCAGAGTATTGTTCTATTGTCATTCTCCAAAACAAATCTACATCTTCTCCTGCCTTGTCCCAAGAATGTTAAAAGTCAGGAGTTAGTGAAAGAGTTAGTTCTATTTGTGTGAGGCAGCAATTAAATTACTTCTTGTGTACCTCTATCTAGTGTGTAATTATAACAAAAGAATATTTAAAGTAACATCAAAAGGGGGTACATGTGTGAGGCAAGTTAATCAACACATTTGACTAAGGCAGAAGCATCCTGTCAGTGAGGTAAGGGGATTACTGGAAGGCCAGTTAATTTCAGCAGTGTGAGACTGGTAATTGAGCCTGACCCATTGTATCTCTTGTGAGTTCCACAAACACTGATAACCAATGCTAGATTACCCCTGCCTTTACAAATCATTAACCAGGCAGTCATGAGATCTGGGCATCATGTTCACCTCAAGTTCAGGCATTTAATTGAACTCTTAATATAAAATGAAATCAGACACAGGCCTGAATTCCATATACTTCTGGGCCGGTACCTCTGGATCTAATGTTGGGGTGCCCAACAGCACCAAGACATCTTTCATGCAGTGCAAAAAATAGGTATTGTGCAGTGGAAACCATGTTCTTGTAACAGGGAAGTAGGTTAAAAAAGAAACAGAAAATAAAGATGAACACAGTTGCCTTTCAACCTTAATACCCTTTTACAAAAGCAGTATTAGTCCCTATCTTACCCTCTTTCTTTCTTTGCAAAGTATTTCTAGAGGCTATTCTGATGATCAGATGAGATCGGGCTAGTGGAGGCTAGCCCGATTTCGGCCCATCGTGTGAATCACCGGGCTCGGCTGTGAGCCTGTTGGTTCCTAAGTGGGTAACCCGCCAAAGAACCCTTGCCCTTAAACCAGGTTTGCGGAGCGAGCGCTCTGCAAACCCAGTTTTTAAAATCATGAGTAGCCGCGGCATGACTCTATGCCATGGCTACTCACGAGGAAACCCCTGACTGGGAGACTAAAAAGCATCCTCCCGGCTCAGGGGTCTCTCCAGTATGCCCTGCACACTCGCACAGGGCATACTGGAGCTTCCAGGGGCCGCTTCTCTTCAAGTCTGTCTCCTTTTCTATTGATTCTCCTTTTCCCTTCCGTGCATCTTTCCTGCTTTCTGTTAGGCAACTCTCTGGCAAAGGAGGCATCCCCCCTCCCCCTTCAGCTGCTATGTTCTCTCCAGCTCTGACTCCCCTACTGAGCCATCTGAATCTGACCCATGAATCACTATTGCAGTCTGGACAGAACTTTTCCAGTAAACTCACAAACCTCAACAGCTGCCCTTTTAAAAACTCAGCCAGCCACAATGCCCCCGATCCCAACCAATCCTGCTCCTCTCTGTCTCTCCCTGCCCCAGCTCCACTCTCATGTGACTTGCCTCTGGGGGGGCCTCGAGGCAGGGCCCCCCGAGACAACTGTCTCCCCTTGACCAATTATAGTTACGCCCGTCACTTCTTCTAAAATTCCAAACTATCAATTTCTCTCTCGCCAGCCTTGAGTGAGCCTAGTGAGCCTAATTTGGAAGCTCAAGCTAAATTGCCTCTTTGCAAGTTCTCTTGCAAAGTTTATTCATGATATTGCATTGCCCCTAATCTGTCTTTTTCCACTGTACCCCTAAACCCTTCAATAAACCAACTGTATTTGTGACTCTCAACTCATTCTTTGTCAATTCTTTTTCCCGGGGACCAAAACTTTGCACAAATGTATTCTGGATGTCTCCTCCATCCAAGTTCCCCACACAAGCCTGAATGCCATTAGGGGTGTTCGCCAGTCACCCCAGGAGCCGTTCCATTAACACAGCATTCTCATTTTTCAGATGCCTACCTCCCCACTCGGGGTGGGGGATACAATTGAACTCTTTTACTCATGATTTTTTAGTTATTGCTTTGCACAAACAAAACAGTAACCAGCTTATATCTTTTGTTGCAGAGTCCAAACCTGGAGCTGAAGGATTCTTCCTCAGGATTCTCCTGGACACCAGTTTCCAGCATACACAGAGGGGTCGCTGTGCCTTGGAAGCAACACATCTATGTCCAGACATGATTTTTTATAATAATTCAACTCTATCTTTCTGGCAATTTGAGAGAGAGAGAGAGAGAGAGAGAGAGAGAGAGAGAGAGAGAGAGAGAGAGAGAGAGAACTAAGCATCAGTGGCCTTTTATATTTGGATTCAGCTGAGCAGCCCATGTCATCAGGAAACAGGAGCTACTCCTTCAAAACCGAAATCTTCTCTGTAGCTGCTCCTGGGCTGTGAAATGCACTCCCCCCACCCCAGCAGAAATCCACAATTTGAATTCTTTACTGGCCTTCAGGAGAGCCTTTAAGAATCTGTTTGACCTGGCCTTCCAGGATTTTTAAATAGTTGTAATGGGTTTTAATGTTGTAACCTGGTTTTCAGGGTTTTTTAGTTGTTGTTACTGTTTAACTGCTGTTTTATGATGTTTTAATTGTTAATTGTTGTTTTCTACTGTTTTTATAATTTTTGTTTTAATTGTTAACTGATGTTAATGGTTTGTTTTAATTGTAAATCGCCCTGAGCCATTTTGGAAGGGTGGTATAAAAATCAAATAAAATCTACAAGAACTGGATTTCTTGCTCCCTTAATTTAGGCTGAAATTTGGACCAGGATCTGAATCCCGTCTTCCCGGTTTATTTCAAACAGCCTTTCCTTGTGGGAAAGTGGGAGCTCCTCCTCCTTCCTGAAACCAGCTGCAATTTGGCCACTGGCAGGAGTGCCCCTCAGCCTCCCCTGCTGTTTGGAAAGTCCTCTGTATCTAAATTGCCTAATGACAACTAAAGGATCTAAGGGGACACAAGAACAGCCCCGCTGGATCTGGCCCAAGGAGGCCCATCTCGTCCAGCATCCTGTTCCACACAGTGGCCCACCAGATGCCCCCGAGAAGCCCCCAGGCAAGAGGGGAGGGCATGCGCTCTCTCTCTCTCCTGATGCGGAGGAATGGATGCAAGAGACTGGAGGATGGGTGCCCAGGACCTTTTGCACTAGGTGTAGCACACACACCAGTGCGGTGGACCTTTCTCCCTCTCTTCACACGTATTTCATTCTCACTCAGCATTTGGAGGGGTGTGTGCTGTGACTGGGGTGCAGCACCACCTGCCCACCCTCACTTCCATAAGGCAGTTCCCTGAAATGATCTGAAGATGAAGCATAAAGTCCTGAAACCTGCATAGGGGTTTGCACACAGGAAGTTGCCTTCTACCAAGTCTCAGACCCTTGGTCCATCTAGCTCAGTATTGTCTACTCAGACTGGCAGCAACTTCTCCATCCAAGGATGCAGGCAGGAGTCTCTCCCAGCCCTATCTTGGAGAAGCTTGCTTCCAGGGAGGGAACTCAGAACCTTCTGCATGAAAGCAGGCAGGGGCTCTTCCCAGAGCAGCCCCATCCCCTGAGGGGAATATCTCCCAGTGATCACACATGAAGTCTCCCATTCAAACACAAACCTGCTTAGCAAGGATGACAAGTCATGCTGGCTGCCACAAGGCCAGCTCTCCTCCCCATATACACGGCCACACTCCTCCCTCGATATCAGCCGTGGTGCCATTTGGGTGCAGAGTAAGTGGTGGCTTCCCCTCTTCTTAGGCTTCCGCAGAGCAGAAGAACAAGCAGGGAGAGGCGGCTGCGTGGCTTAGACTCACCATAGGGTGATGCACACAGCCCATGGGGCTTGGGAGGCGGGAGGGAGGAGACAGGCTTGGTCCTGCCTTCCCCCACATGAGTGTCGCTTGCCCTGCTGCTAAGGTCGCCATGCTCCCACCCAACCACCACTGTGGAGAGGAAGGATGCCGGGAGACGCATCCAGTGGAAGGGTGTCCAGCCTCTAGGGAGCCCACACGGCACTGCGCTGCTCGTGCGGTGCATTGCTGCCATTCCAGAGGCTGGGGCGCTCCTTCCCTCGGCCTCTAGAGTTGCACGAGCTGTTGTCAGTCCGTGCTGCCACACTACTGCACACCCGCCCTCCTCCCTCACTTTTAGCTCAGGTAGAAAACCCAGGCTACCCAGTCCTGATCCCAGAACTCCACACGGCCAGCCCTGCCCAGGTAGCAGGGCTGTGCAAGTCCAAGTGGGACGGGCCGCGTGTTGCTAGGAACTGGCACCTCTTCCAGCCCGATCTCTCTAGAGTGCCACCTGTCTGCATGGTGCTTGATATCGAGCGAGTCCTGGCCCCACTCTAAAGCAGGTGCAAGGGAGACCAGAGAGGTGGGGAGGGGGGAAAGTGGAACGAGGAAGCAACTGGAAGAGAAGTAAGATGCAGCCCCTTCCTCCCTCTTCACTCACTTGGGCTCAGTTGCAGTGCCATGAGGGACGAAGGGTTGCAAAGGAAGTGTGGGAGGTGAGTGCATCACAGAGACCTTCTGGGAGGAGTTTCCAGGTAAAAGCGGCCGCAAAGGAGAAGGGCAGAGCCAGCCGAGGGCACGCGGGGCCTTCAGGAAGCTGAGGGCAGTGGAACCAACGAGTGAGTGAAGGGCACGGGCAGTGATGTGGCAGGACTCAGGCGTGGAGAGAGGAGGGGGTGAGACGACTGTGCATATTCCATAAGCAGACAGGAGGGCAGTGCAGGGAGTTAAGGAAGGCTGTCACAAGAGAGGCAGATTTTTCTTCTTGGCAGCTGAATCCTGGACAATGGTGAGGGACCAGAGAAGAGAAGGATACAAGAGGTGGCTGCGGCATAAACCTGAGCTTTGGTGGGTGGGGGCAGAGAGGAATATTTCCATAGTATTGTGCAGAAAGAAGTGACAGGATTATGAGCCAGATATAGAGGAAAAGGAAAGAAGGAAGTCCAAGAGAAAGTCAAAGGCTACATGCCTGATCCGCTATATGGCAGACGGGATGCTGCTGGTGGAGGAGAAGAGGGAATGAAGAGGGAAGTGGAAAAGTTGAGTCTTGGACGTGCTGAGCTTCAGATGCTTTTAATTAGATATGTTTTAATAGTTTTAACTTTTTAAACTTTTTAATTGTTGAAATATGTTAATCTTTTTAATTGGTTGTTCTTATTGTTTTGTAAACCGCCCAGAGAACTTATGTTTTGGGCGGTATAAAATATGCTAAATAAATAAATAAATAAATCAAATAAATGAAGAATCCAAGCAGAAACATCAGAGAAGCACTTGGAGACGTGGGATGAACAAAAGGAGAAAATTCTGGTGTGGAGAAGTTGAGTCAGGCATCATTAATACAGAAGTAGTACTGAGAGTCATAGGAGGATGTGATGATATCATTCAGGGAGATCACACGGAGTGAGAACAGCAGGGGATGACACAGCAAGGGAAAGCAAAGGCAGAGCTTCCTTTTCGGGAAACACTGAAGAAGAAGAAGGTTTTAGACAGATGAGAGGAGAACCCACTGAGGGCAGCATCACAGAGTCCCAGCAAAGGGGAGTCCAATAGGAGAGCAGGATTAACAATATTAAAGAAGCCGCAAAGCGCTCAAGGAGGATGAGGACTACGTAAACTGCTCACATTAAGCACAAAGCAGGGATAGGGATGAAATCACAGTAGCCTGCAAAATGATTCCAGGAACTATTTCTGCCAACCGCAGAGGACTGGCAAAAGAATCCTGACCAAGGACAAGGACAAGCACAGGATGAAGAGCTCGCCTGGCTCATTGCCCTCCATAGACTTCCCGGTCCTTTCTCTTGCCAATGTAACTGGATGGCTCTATGTAGAAAGAAGACCTATCAGGACACTGGATGCCTCAGTTACTGGACAGGACATTAGTTTGATGTCATGTCAAGTGTGTCATCACCTAGTTATGGGCTTGACTTTACAGCAGCCATCTATCCAGGTGCCTGGTGCAAATTAGAATAATCACGGCATAGAGACAGGGGCGGTTAGTTCCACACAATTTTCTAATAGAAACCCCCCACCCCAATAAAGCAGGGTTTTAACCCCAAAAGTGCCGCTTACTGGAGGTAAAGCATCTGAAAGTTGATAATTTATTACTTGTAGAACATATAACAATTATCAATTCAACAATCTAACAGCAGGAAAAAGTTAGAAACGTAAGAAATGGCCTTATCCTGAGTCAGACCTTTGGTTCAACTAGCCCAGTCTGATCTACACTGACTGGCAGCAGCTCCTCGGGATATCTGGCAGGGTCACTCCGCAGCCCTAGCTGGAGATCCTAGTTTAAGTTTATTCTTATGGATGGAAGTCGGTGGTCATAAAAACTGTGACAGGGAACCAAACGTCCTCTGAGTTTTCAGAAAGTTGTTCAAAATTGGCTAAAAGATTAGTTAAGATTCTATCAGCCTTTTTGTACTTTTCAAAAAATGTCTGCTGAATAAAATTGTACCAAATTAAAGTTTTTTCTGCCTCATAGATCCTACGGAAACTGATCATTTTCTTGTAGATGTTTACTTCCTGTAGGACATTATCTTTAGCTGCTCCTAACTCCCACAATATCCCATGCTGTCATTTTCAGGACAGTTTAGAATGCCTCTAAATACCAGTTGCAGGGGAGCAGCAGCAGGAGAGGGGGCATGCTCTCACCTCTTGCCGGTGGGCTTCTCAGAGGCATTTGGTGGGCCACTGTGTGAAACAAGATGCTGGACTAGATAGGCCTTGGGCCAGATCCAAGACCCCACATTCTTTCCTCTGTTGAAAGAACTACGCTGGCTGCCGATATGTTTCCAGGCAAAATACAAGGTGCTGGTCATTACCTATAAAACCCTAAACAGCTTAGGCCCTGGGTATTTAAGAAAACGTCTTCTTCACCATGAGCCCCATTGCCCATTGAGATCATCTGGAGAGGTTCGCCTGCAGCTGCCACCAACCACCTTGGAAGCTACTCGGGAACGGGCCTTCTCTGTTGCTGCCCCTAGACTGCGCTCCCTGTTGAAATAAGAGCCTCCCCATCTCTGGCAACTTTTTAAAAGGCACTGAAAACACATTTATTCACCCAGGCTTTTAATCAGATTTTTGGTTTAATTTTTAAAAATGTTTTTAAATGGTTTTAATGTTAATGATTTTAATTGTTTAATTGATTTAGTTTGATTTTAAGTGTTTTTATTTTGATGTAAACCACCCTGAGCCATTTTTGGAAGGGCGGTATTTAAATCAAATAAATAAATAAATAAATCTAGCAGGGTTTTATATTCTAAGATTATTGCACACAGCCTTGGCTTGCAGTCGGGCTAAGAAGCCAGGCTAGGCGGCACTGGCCTGCCAGGATCGGGCCAGTCTCACATGCAGCCTAACCTTGGCTGGGCGTCCCTGAAGGCATCCCTCACCTGGGTTAGGCTACGCATGAGAGCAGCCTCAGTAAGTTTTGGGAAGATGATGAACCCTGGAGAATAATACACATGTCCTCAAGGAAGGATGTTGGAATTCCAAGAGCAACAGCCAAATCCAGTTTGGAGAGTAAAGGGTTAACTTTACCTTTGGCATGTAATTGGCTGCTGCAGGGAGTGGGGGGGATTGATATGCGAATCAGTTCCTGCATTCCATCAGGCAGAGAGGCTTTCTCCCAGCCCTGACACAGAGAGACTTCCAAGGCTCCCCTCACCACAGCCCTCAGGTACGCATCACAGCTTTTTACTTTCTTGCATGTTTTGATTTAATAAGGCCCCTCGACCACCACATGGAGAAGCAGCTTGCCTAGGGAGCAAGAGGCTGTTAGTTCGACACCAACTTGACGGCACTTCATCCACCAATATTGGGCAGCAGCAATATAGGAAGGTGCTGGAGACGGATGCTCACTTCAGTCTCAATGGCAAAGGCATCATTTCATACTGTGCAGGAGGAAGGCCATGGCAAACCATTCCTGTATTCTACCACGAAAACCACATGACTCTGTGGTTGCCAGGAGTTGACACCAACTAGACGGCACAATCTTTACTTTACTTTCCCCCATGTAAGCTTAACAGTAAGGTCTTCGTTACAGTCATGCTGTGGTCTAGGTTCTTCAGAACCAGCTGTACTAACACAGGGACGCCGTCGCCCAGGAAGCTGTCAGGGCCTTGGACCACCTCGCTCTATACTGACCGGCAGCAGCTCTGCAAAGTTCCAGGCAGGACCGGGGCACAGCTAGGGGGGAGGGGGCCTGTGTTTGCCCCACTCCCTGGCGGCCCCTCGGAGTGAGGGAGAGAAGGAAGAAAAGAGGGAGGGGTGGAGCTGGGGGGGCCCGGGTTCTTTGAACCCACCTGCTCCATTATAGCGACACCCCCCTGGGCAGGAGCCTTTCCCTGCCCTTGCTGGAGATGCTGCCAGGGACGGCAGCTGGGGCTCTCTGCCTGCCAAGCGGGAGTTCCCCCCCTGAGGCTGCACAGGTGGAGCCTTGGCCCATCGAGCTCAGTCTGGTCTACACTGGCAGATATTTCTTGGCCCTGCCTGGAGATGCTGCCAGGGACTGAACCTGGGATCTTCTGCATGGATGGAAAGCAACTCCAGAGGGACGTTGCAAGAGGCTGGCTGCCGGGATCCCCATTGCAGGATGAGGAGGTGCCTCTTTTCCAGGACGGACCTCCAGCCTCCTTCGGTGCTGCCTCCAAAGAGCCCACTCAGTGTACATTGCTGCCACTCGCCTCCAGCTCTGCCAGACTTCATCAGAGTGCTCTGAAATCTGCCCCAGTCCGCCTCTAATGAAAGTTCAGACGGGACGGGATTCGGCTGAGGTTTCCCTTCTTTTCTTTTTACAGACTAGGCAATGATGTTGCTGCCTCTCCAAATGGCCCTGGTGTCATCATGCCTCATGGGGATATTCAGAGGAGACCACCTGGTAGGGAAGCTACGCAAAGGGTGGGGAGGGGAGGGCTTGAGCCCCACCCAGCTCCTAGTTACAAGGCTGGGGAAAGAAGCAGTTGTGGGCAGAAGAAGCAGGCGGCCTTGGCGCTAGGAGCGAAAGCCCTGGGGAGGCCCAGCCCTTTCTGAGGGGCATGAGAGGAGTGCTGGCTGGCACAGGGCCCTGGCTCCCTGGGGTGGGTTCTGCCACCACCGCTTGTGTTAGCTCAGCAAAGCCTCCATGGTCAGGGCCAGTCTATATCCAAATACCCATTCCTGGAGGCCAAGAATGGGAGAGGCTGTTGCCTTCCTCCCTGCCTGCTTTTGGGGGGGGGGGGGTTGACGGAGGCCTCTGGCTGGACACTGGTTGAAAACAGGGTGCTGGGTAACATTGGCCCACCTTGGTGTGAAAAAGCTGGGGAGGAAAAGGAGATGGTGGCCAGGCACCAGGAAAATGGCCAGCACTTCAGGCTCTCCTGCAGCCCCCACCGCTGCAGCATAAAGTTCTTGTTGTTTGAAAATAAAGTCCCACCCACACCACCACAGCAGAAAGGTTGGGGTAAAGCCACTCAGCCCACAAATTCTTTGAAGTTTCTTCCATCACTATCTCTTAATTTCCCTTCGTTTGTCCCTCCCTCTGCAGACTGGCGGAAACCGTCCCCAACCCTGAAATTGACTGATGCGGGGGGGACGGGGACCCACCATTCAGATCAGCATTCAGAGGTTTTGTGGCTGCAGACGAGACGCCCCTTCTTGTCGCTGCCTCTGTGTCTTGCAGGAGACTGGTAGAGCTTCCAAGGATCCTCCCAAATCTCTCTTGAAGGGCAAAGCAATGTTGTTGTTGTGGTTCCCCAGGAAGAACCCCTTCCTGGAAGCCAGCCCTGGCCCTGCTCCTAGGCAGAATGTTTGGGCAGGCGTGGAGCAGGGTTAGGGTGGAGGCTCTTTGCAGACACACCCGAGGAGGATGCTTCCCTTTCCCCCGGTCAGAGCGCCAGGCAGGGATTCCCTGCTGCACCCCGGACCCTCCCCGGCCAGCCTTCACCCCCTCCGCCTCCCTGCCGCTTTCTCACGCGCCCCTTTCCTTCCACTGCAGGTCTTCGGTGCCCCCAGCCCCCCAACCGACAATTCATCTAGCAGTAAGTTCACCCTGGACTTGGCCCTTGGCTCTTTCGATGACCAGTACAAGGGCTGCGAGAGCCAGATGGAGGAGAAGGTGGGGCAGCTCCAGCAGGCGGAGTTTGCCAGCAACAACCTTTATGCCCAGGCCTGGAAAGCGGCGGCAGCAGCCTGGCGTGAGAAGGCGGCTTCTGCCTCAGTGCCCAAAGGCCTGAAGCCCGAGTATGCCACCGCCATTGTGGCGTATACGGGGGAGCGCCTCTACAGGGATTTCAACGTGGCCATCCGGACAGCCGGGCGCAGCAAAGAGGAGTACCTCAGCCAGTTCCGCTTCAAGGCCTTCCACTTCCTCCTCACCAGAGCCCTTCAGGTCCTGCTTCCCACCAACCCCAACAAATCCAGATGCTACCAGGTGTACCGTGGGGTCAACAACAAGTTCACCTTCAGGGCTGTGCTAGCTCAAGCCATCCGCTTCGGCCAATTCACCTCCTCAACCCTGAAGAAGGAGGTGGCCCAGTCTTTTGGGCAGGCTGGGAGGAAGACCATCTTCCGCATCACGACCTGCCTCGGGGTCTACGTCAAGCAGTTCTCCTACTTCCCGGAAGAGGAGGAGGTCCTGATCCCGCCCTACGAGAGGTTCGCCTTTGTGAGCTCCAAGGAGGAGGGAGACACAACCTGGATCCAGCTCCGCTCAGAGGGGGAGTTCAGCCATTACAACTGTGAATATGTGAAAGGTAAAACTCGGGACACCTGAGACCCCCTTTTGCCAGGGAAGAGCGGCCGACATCCTCCACAGTCCTCTGGTGATGGAAGGAGGACTGCCGGTCTGCAAGGAGCCTTCAGCATCCCTGCGTGGAAGGCTTCTTGTGCAGCAGACGGGGCATGGAGGGGAAGGGGGGCATCTCCCCCTCCCTCCCTCCCTCCCTCCCCAAGCCCTTCCCACTTGTATCGTATGCTCCTGAGAGGGTTGGGCGAAACAGGATGCTGGACTAGATGGGCCTCCTTGGGCCTGATCCAGCAGGGCTGTTCTTATGTTCACCTTCTGTACCCCAGCCTCAGTCTGTTAAAATGTCCAATAACTCCAGTCATTTCTTCATGAATGTCAAAGAAAAGTGTGTGTGTGTGTGTGTGTGTGCACGCGCGTGCAATGTGCATGTGTGTGAAATATATCTAGTTCCTCTGCCACCCCCAGCCATGCAGAGTAGTCTCTTCCATGCGGTCTGCTTTTTGAGATCCTAAGAATTTGGTCCATGAAAATCTCCACTTTTCCTCTTCTTATTTCACTTATTAAATGTGTGATCGTCCCACCCACACCATTTCCCCCGAACGATACAATAATGGACCTGTTTATTTTCTTGCAGGCTCTAAACCATGACAAATTGGAGGACTTTCCCCCAGGATTGTCCTGGCCGCTTTCCAGATTAGCTGCCTAACAGCAGGAAAATGCCTCCGTTCAGGCAAATTGCATTTGGAATGTAAACAGCAGGGGGAGCAGTCTCGCGGAAACTAACAACCCGAAAAACCAGCAACTTCCTTATGCCGGATATGCAATGCCATAGCACTACATTGCAGTGATTAAATTCGAAACAAGCTCCCTGCTGTCAGCGTAGGGACTGCGGTAACACAACGCAGGAAGTGTGGAAGCACCCTTCCAAGATCCGGCATGACCCCATTGCAGGGTCCAATCTGGAAAGTGCCCTGGTCCTTTTCCTGCCTAGGAAGCCACATATGTGTCCAAACATCTTTAAAACAAAACAAAAACCAGCCTATTGTACGTCTCTGACATTTTACAAAATAAAGACAGAACAAATCAACAACGGCCTCTGATACTTGGGTTTGGCAGAGTCCACCTTGTTGAGAAATGGGAGTCGTTTCTCCAGACGCAGGTCTGCAAAACCTGGATTTGCTGCTCCATTCATTTGGGCTGAAACTTTGTCCATGACCTCAAACCCCCATATTATTTTCATGCCACCCTCTAAAGTTTTGGTTAGCAGGAGCCGCTGCTGAGATGCTGCCCGAAGGAGCGCTAAGAGTTCTCACCTTATCTGGGGGGGATATTCTCTGTATTCCAATTGCCGCATAACACCACAAAGGGATCGTGTTATTCAATACCCAGAAATGAATGTCATGTATCAGAGGATGGCTACCCAGTATCTTTTTTCCTTGCCTTTTTTAACTAGAGGGCACACAGCTCAGAGGTATCAGCACGTCCCTCTGGCGCCAACATTTCTCCTTCCATGCATCAGGGCATTCTGTGTTTATGTGCTACATTTTAAGTGGGATTCAAAACTAGTCGTGCCTTTGTAAGACTGTTCCTTGCTGGGGGAGGGTTTTTAAGCCCCCGTCTGGTGTGACATCTCCCACAGCATCTACACGATGCCCCTGAAGCTGCTGTGAATTCAGCAGGCATGATGACACAACTCTCTGCCTTCCCCCTCACCCACTTTACAGAAGTAACAGCAGTTCTGGGAAAGGGGATTTAACTTGGGATAACAGGGGGAGGGTCACACCCCCTCCCCTCCAGCCATGCAGCTGTGATCTAAATCAAAGCCTCCAGTTGCTACAGCTACTTCACATTTTTATTTTATTTTATTGGCCAGGGAGGTGTGATTGCAACCCTGCTCCCCACAGCAGCACCTCAGGCTGCATTCCTGTGCACAGATGCCTGGGAGCAGCAGCAGCAGCAGAGTCCCACTCAGCTCAGTGGGGCTGCTGGATAAAGAGGCACTGACCAGGCTGTAGGGCCCCAGTCCTCTGCTCACTTGCTCCTGTGAGAGCATCTCCTACGGAACTCCATGAGACTTACTTCCAAGAAGTAGGCATCAGATCAAGCTTCAGAGTTAGGCCTCCTTTGTCCAGAGTGAACGTTTTCTTGTTGAAGGGGACTCTTGTGGCAGACTCAGATGTCCTGCCCTAGACCCACGCAATCCCCAGACTCCTTAACTGACATGCCATGCCATGGCCCACTGATCCAAGAGTGGGGGGCCTGCACTGCTTCTGCCCATTTCTCAGCTGCATCTCTGCTGTTTCTGAGCTCACAGAGCCTCTGTGGCAACTTAGAATCTCTGTAGCCACACTGGCATTATTCCCCATGGCAGCAGCGTCACTACAGCAGCGATGCAATTCTCAATTGCCACAGAGGCTCCGTGAACTCAGAAACAGCGAAGATGCAGCTGGGAAACGGGCAGAACAGTGGGGCGCTGTGCAGCATGTCTGTCTGTATTTCCACACTACTTAAAAATGGCGAGATTTCCTCTCTTCAGTAAGAAATTATTATAGACGGCACTAATCTTGTGTTAACAGGACTGCTCCCCTGTTTGGGGTGGCACCTACCTGGAACCGGAGTGAGGTGTTGACTCCTCTCCTTTTAGGTTGCCCAGCGGGGGAGAACTGGCCCCCCTGAGGTTGGGAAGAGGCCTGGAGGCTCAGCCTGATGGGCCCAGATTCTGTGGCAGTGGGGCAAAGCCGTCTCTGTGCATGTTTCAAATGACAAAAATGGCAGAGACTGTGGCAGGTGGTCCCAAGGGACATTTCTGTTCCTGCAGATCTCTAGAGGGGACCAGCCCCAGGAATTCTTGCTTGCTTGTACGCCCTCTGCAAGGGAACCCAAAAGCCCCACCGGTTTTCTGTTGAATTTCGGCTTGCCTGGTCAAAATGAAAGGAGGATGAATGGGAAATAACTGTTTTATTCTATTGTTTTTATTGTGTCATGTATTTTAATCTGGGATATTTTAAAATTTGTACACCGCCCAGGGATGTACATATCAGGTGGTATAAAAATATGATAGATAGATAGATAGATAGATAGATAGATAGATAGATAGATAGATAGATAGATAGATAGATAGATAGATGTGAAGGGAACCTGGCAGGGGGGATGTGCAGTAGAAATTTCAAAAGCACTGAAAGTTCATATCAGAATACTGTTACCTGGGGAGCCCAGTTCCCATAAACCAGACGACAAGGATGATTGAAAGAAGCAAAATCACCTTTTATTGTTTTACCCCAAAAACCAGCACTGGTGGCTTCCCTCTGTGCCTCGTGGCTATTCAGAGAGTCGCGCGCAGCTGCCTTTGTTTTAGGTAATTATACTTTGGCATAATTACATAGCTGGGCGTCAACATTCAGCCCCGAGGGACCAATCGTTTCATTGGTTAGCATCATTGTCCATCATATTACAAATATTATAATCATTGCTAATTAGACAAACATTCCTCTAGTACAATGAAGCATTTCTACTCTGTGTTGATAAGCAAGCTGTCCTCCCTTATCCTTGAAGGTGTAACTTTTGCAGGCTTTTGCTTTCAGGAGATACAAGGAAAGGGGGGCCTCTTCTCACACTCTAGCCTGTCAGCAAATTTATGGTTTTACAGCTTGCAATTTGGCAAGGCAACTTACAAACCCTATTAACCATTTCTTGACCAGTGCAAACCTTAGTTCTGTCTCACACTCTTTGCGGCTGAACCATCGCCCTAAAACTTCGAGCAGTTTCTATCTCAGAAAATGGAGAATGGAACAATTACAAAGCCACTGGATTGCAAAGACACTTTCCCATTCCATGAGAACAAAGTAATTACAAAGCAGCTTTCAGAAAAGGCATTTTCCCCTTATTCCACAATACCATAGCTATGTTATTTAAAATATGACACTTTAGACTAACAAATGAAACCATGGTTAAAAGATAGGAACATAGGAAACTGCCGTACACTGAGTCAGACCATTGGTCCATCTCGCTCAGTATTGTCTACCCAGACCATCAGCGGCTTCTCCAAGGCTGTAGGCAGGAATCTCTCTCAGTTCTATCTTGGAGATGCTGCCAGGGAGGGGACTGGGAACCTTCTGCATGCAAGCAGGCAGGCAGGTGCTCTTTCCAGAGTGGCCCCAGCCCCTAAGGGGAATATCTTATATTACTGACATGTAGTATCCAATTCAGAAGCAAACCAGGGTGGTCCCTGCTTAGCAAAGAGGACGATTCATGCTTGCTACCACAAGACCAGCTCTCCTCCCACGTGTTGACTGAGCTGGATGTGGCCAGCTGGCTCAGTCCTCCTCCCTCCATCCCTTTTCAGATGAGGCAGTTCTTTCAAAATAGGGCCCTTTCAAGATTCTTCTCCTCACCTGCCCACTTTGCAGGATGAGTTGGGATCCACTTCTCCGTTCTGTGTTGTGTTCCTGCTTCCCACATGCCCAATGAGTCAGGGGGTCACAAACCAGCCCCAGTCTACTGGGGGTCTTCCAAAGACCAACCAGCTCTTGCTTTGCTACACTTAGGGTTGTGGGGAGTTCAGACGAGGAGGGAATTTACAATTTAATATATATATTTTAAACATTTTATATCCTGCTCTTCCTCCAAGGAGCCCAGAGCGGTGTACTACATACTTAGATTTCTCCTCAGAACAACCCTGTGAAGTAGGTTTAGGGTGAGAGAGAAGTGACTGGCCCAGAGTCACCCAGCTAGTCTCCTGGCAGAATGGGGATTTGAACTCGGGTCTTCCCAGTCCTAGTCCGGCTCTCTAACCACTACACCACGTTGGCTGGTGACTGTTCCTACAGCCATCGTGCTGTTCATACAGCCAGTGGCATTATTTGGTTTCGCCCCAACTACTGACCTTTAACATGTAATATAAACATCCTAATAAAGTTGCACTTGGAGGGGGGGAAGTTGGAACAAGGGATACTCTGGGGTGGGGGGTTGTGGAGCCATATGGAGAGACTGCCGAGATAAAGTGTGAGACGGAGGCTTCTGGGAGAGACTTGGGGGAGTATCGGCTGGGTGTGCCGCCCCCCCCCCGAGTCCCACCCCGTGCACACTGACTCCCTGCCTCCTGCAGTCCACCCCAAAGCCCTGTCAAACACCCCGAGAACCCCATGTTCTGGCACTCTTGCAACAGGGCACAAGAACAAGGCCAAGGCCCAGCTCTGCAAAATCCACCACCGCTTTTGCTCTGTAGCGGGGGCATGTGGGGGAGGGGAAATTAGATGCCCATTTCCAGTGTGGCAGCAACCTGTATGGACCCCCCCCCTCTTTTTTTAGAATATGCGTTTCAGGTTGTTCTTGCACACAAGGACACCAGCACACTGCTACACCACTACTCCGGCCGTGAGAGCAACGCCCAGTTCCTTTCATAAGGAAGTAAGAATCATGTCGGGCATCTGTGGAGGGTGGGGGAGGAGAGCAGGAAGCCCCTTTCCTTTTCCTTTGTGGAGTTTGGATTCTTTGTTTTCTATGTTGATTTGCACAGCATCATTACACCAGAGCACTAGTACGCCTGTACACCAGAGCACCTTGCAGCTGTCCTTGTGCAAGAGCACCAGGAAAATAAATATTTGTGGGGAGGAGACCGAAAATGCCCAACTTGGCTGCTTTTATCTAGCAGGGAGATTGTTGGGGGTGGCTTAGTTAATATCATTAACTAATTCACTGAGGGTGGGTAGGATGCCTCCTTGTTTGAAGGAGGCAATGATTAGACCACTTCTTAAGAAGCCTTCCCTAGATCCCTCAGTGATGGACAGTTATAGGTCAGTCTCCAATCTCCCATGGTTGGGCAAAGTGATTGAGAGAGTGGTGGCTGACCAGCTCCAGGAGGTTTTGGAGGAAACCGATTATCTAGATCCATTTCAAACTGGTTTTAGAGCGGGATATGGGGTTGAGTCTGCCTTGGTCAGCCTGATTGATGGATGACCTTTACCCGGCGGGTAATCGACAAAGGGGGTGTAACTCTGTTGGTTCTGTTGGATCTCTCAGCAGCATTCAATACCATCGACCATGGTATCCTTCTGGATTGGCTGGGGGAGTTGGGGATAGGAGGCACTGCTTTGCAGTGGTTTTGCTCCTATATCTCGGATAGATACCAGATGGTGGAGGTTGGTGACAGTTTCTCCTCAAAATGGGAGCTGTTATATGGAGTCCCTCAGGGGTCCATTCTGTCACCAATGCTTTATAATATTTACATGAAACCACTGGGTGAGGTCATCAGGAGATTTGGTGCAGGGTGTTATCAGTATGCAAATCTATTTCTCCTTATCATCATCATCATCATCATCATCATCATCATCATCATCATCATCATGAAATGGCATTCACTCACTAAATGCCTGCCTACAGGCAGTAATGGGCTGGATGACGGATAACAAATTGAAGCTGAATCCAAGCAAGACAGAAGTGCTCATTGTGGGGGATTGGAATTTAAGGGATGAGTTAGATCTTCCTGTGCTGGGTGGGGTTACACTCCCCCAGAAGGAACAGGTACGCAGCTTGGGAGTGCTCTTGGATCCAGGCCTTACCCTAGTATCTCAGGTGGAGGCTATGGCCAGGAGCGCTTTCTATCAGCTTTGGCTGATTCGACAGCTGCGTCCATTCCTTGAAGAGAACAATCTCAAAACAGTGGTGCATCAGCTGGTAACCTCCAGGCTTGACTACTGTAATGCACTCTATGTGGGGCTGCCTTTGTATGCAGTTCAGAAACTTCAGTTAGTTCAAAATGAGGCAGCCAGATTGGTCTCTGGGGTAACCCAGAGAGACCATATTATGCCTGTCTTAAAACAGCTGCGCTGGCTGCCGATATGTTTCCAGGCAAAAAATACAAAGTGCTGGTTATTACTTTTAAAGCTCTGAACTGCTTGGGTCCGGGTTACCTTAGAGAGCTCCTTCTTCATTGTGATCCCCATTGCTCGTTGAGGTCATCTGGAGAGGTCCATCTCCAGTTACCACCAGTATGTCTGGTGGCAACTCGGAACCGGGCCTTTTCTGTAGCTGCTCCTGGTCTATGGAATGCACTCCCAGCAGATATCCGCAGTTTAGGCTCGAGGTCAGCCTTTAAGAGAGCCCTAAAAACTTATTTGTTTGAACTGGCCTTCCAAGGCTTGTAAAGTGTTGTTGTTTTTTAAAAGTTTTTTAATTGGTTTTAAGTGGTTTTAATCGTTCTTGAATTGTTTTTATTTGTTTTTAGCATTGTGTTTGAATTGTGGGTTTTATGTCTTTTAAAAATGTTGTACACCACCCAGAGTCTCTGGATGGGGCAGTTTATAAATGTAATAAATAAATAATAAATAAATAAATAACAAACAAATAAATAATAAAATGACATGGGGGAATCCAGGAACACCTCATATGCATGCATGAACATACACCTGCCTTCTCTTCACCACCTGGGTAGAGATGAATGAGCCAATCAGAAGCAGAAGATGGAGTGCCCCCCACCTCCTCTATAACCCTGTTGGCCAGACATGGGAGAATGGATAAGAGGAATCCTGCCCAGTGAACGAACCAAAGTAGGAAAAAACATACCAATACGTAGTAAAAGGCAGCAGTGTGAATGCCCCCAATTTACTCCAATAGATGCTTATTTATGCTTAGATGCACTTATACAGACTTTATTCTTTTCATCAACTATGTTAGTCATTCTTCCTATGTGAGATTCTAAGCTTCATGCTTCTCGTATCCAGGAGGTTTGCCAGACTAGGGCGTTACTGTGGGAGAAAGTGGTGTAAGTTTTGACGTCCTCCTAACATATCAGATCTGGTGTTGGCTTTTCCAGAGTGATCCTCAGCCTTATTTATTTTATTTTATTTATTGTTAAGTTTGTATACTGCCTTTCATTAAAACAATCCCAAAACAATTTACATAAAAATTAAAAACAAGACTATAAAAATGACCCAAAATATTAAGCTAAAATATAAAACAAATCTGACTAAAAAGATTTAAAACACAAGCATAAGAACTGTTCAAAATACAAAGAACCAGCAGTAGAGACAACCTTAAAAGCCTGGGCAAAAAGCCAAGATTTAACAAAAACTCTTGGCTTAAGGGCCCTTAATGGCTTTTGCATTATCTGGTTCATCTCTCATTCCAACATGAGTTCTCGCCCTGAGGGTACAGTCACACCACTGATTCAGCATGAATAGCTGATAAGGTGGTGCAACTCCCTTGCAAGCATTTGGGGGAGGGGGGGCTTCTCAAACTTGGGTCCCCGGATGCTGTTGGGCTAGAGCTCCCGCGCCCCCAGCCACAAAGGCCAAGGATGGGGGTTTAGTCCAACATCTGGGGAACCAAGTTTGCACCCCCCCCCCGAGATGCCATTCCATTCCATCATGTGATCACATGTCAGGGGCCATTGGAACAGCTCACTGAAGAACAAACTGATAAATTGGAAAAGTAATTGACTGAATGTGATAAAGAATGAACTAGAGGGAGAACCAAACACTGAGTAACTCTAGTGATATTTCAGGGGGGTGGCTTTAGCAAAAGGTACAAAGTCAAGGAATTGTGATTGCAAGACTTAAAAGAAAATACCAACTCTTCTGTGGAGTTCCCATTAGGTCAGAATGAAAGTATGGGAAACCTTTTAAGGGGGAGAAATTAATTTTTCAAGGAATACTGGAGAAAGTTGCAAATGGAAAATTTATTAGCTTTTAAGAAGGGACTATCAGTGAAGTCACTGGAACTTGAAGTAGAAGAACTAAAGTATTTAGCGTTTGTTATTTGAATCTGTTCTAAAGCAGCTTTGAAAAGACATGGAGATTTGTTGGTCAAATTATTAAGACAGAAGGAGAAATCTTGTCTGAAACACAGCAGGGCAAACATTCAGAGCTGATCATTAAAAGGGAACAAAAGAGCTGTTTTATCAACGACATAGTGTGATCTGTGGCAATATTGTATTCTTTAACTTTACTAAGTAGAAAGATTCTTTAAGGATAATTGGGATGGCACAAATACTGTCTGGATGCATGATACGTAATACTGATTGTAAAGTAATAAAAAATAACTGGAAGTTGCTGCTGTTGGCAAAAAAGAGGGGAGCAAAGTTACGGGGTGCACAGGGGCTGCTGACGGCGCCCCTCATTTGAACCAGCTGCAAATGTCCACCATCGGTTTCATGAACTTCTTGGACAGAGGGAAGCGCTTCCGGCCCTCCAGCTGGGCATACAGAGCCTCCTCCTCCGGCCGCAGGGCCTCCTTGGTGGTGACCTTCTCAATGAGCTCAGCCACTTGCCGCGCTTCCCTCAGGGTCTGGAGCCTCTCCTCGTGGCCGGGCTTCAGGTCCGCTTCTGCTGCCTTGAGGAATGGGTCGATGTATTCTGGGGCGGACAGTGGGCTGGGCTTTAAAGCGGCGGCCCGGATGCACTGGCGGCTCTGCGATACCTTTCGGAGGAGGCGGATGGCGGCATCCTTCACCCCTTCAAACTCCTGGCTGAGGACCTCAAGCGCCTTCTCCGTGGCCACCAGCGCATCAGAGGCACTCTGGTACTGTTCTTGCTGCTCCTCCTGGGTCCTCTTTGCTTTGACAGCTGGCTGTTCCAGCTTGTGCTGCTGGGTGAGGTGAACGCTCCACGGACACTGGCCAGGACAGACTGTGCAGCTCCCGGTGGCTGGGTCCAGGGCATCGCAGGCAGGCTTGTCCTGGCCACCAGCAGCCGGGCAGGGATAGCAACAGGTGTAGGCGCACTGGCTGCAGATAACGGCGCAGGCCTCGGCCCCATCGATGTCCACCTCCTCGGGTGTCGTTTCCTCTCCTTCACGGGGCTCAGCCTTCGTGCTGGCCGCCATGTTGTCCATCTGCTGATAAAGAGCTTCCTGGGTCTTCCTCAGCTCCTCCAGCTTCACCAGGCCAGTGTCCAGTTGGGTCTGCAGCCCCACCACGGCATCCTCCAGTTCTTCCCACTCCTGAAGGACTTCCTTGGTTGAAGTTAAGCTTTTGGTCTCTGCGGTGTTTAAGGACTCTAGAAAGGCCTTCATGCTCATCCTGCCCATTTTCCAGAAGGTTTCCTCATAGCTGAAACTGTCTTCGCTTCCCATAAAATTAGTGGCAAAGAGGGCTGAATTGTTGAATGTGAAGTGAATGGGCCTGCCCTTGGCATCCTTAGCGCAAGGCAAATCAGCTTCTGCAATTCCCTCTAGTATAGGGGGTGTCTGCAGGTATGAAAATGTGATCAGGAAATGGATGCTGTCCTTTACATCTTTTCCCAAAACGGAGAGGAGCGAGTCAAGCAGGTATTTGGGGGCGTACGGTAAACGAGCAGAGGAAGCCTGGACCACAATACAGATGGCATCTAGATGGTCGATGCCACCTGGGATGGAGAAAAACTCCCGGATTTGCCTTGTTAGCCACTGATCATGCTTTACGCCTCTCGGGTCAACAAATCCGGGAGTGTCGATGATCGTGAGGGAATAGGGGACCTGGAAACCCTTTCGATGGTTCACCATGTAGGCCGTCACTTTTGATGTTGGGCTTTCTGCTGGGCTTCCCTCTGCCGTTTCGGGAACCAGTTTGAATCGGAAGCTGTCTCCCCACTTGACACCCAAGACGTAGTTGACCATGGCGTTGACGAGAGTGGTTTTCCCCGACCCTTTCGGTCCCAGCACCACGATCACTTTGTTGGGGACTTCCCAGCTCTCCCTTCCTAGGAAGTAGGTAAGGCCAGCTTTGGAGGCAGCGGATGTTGCATTCTTAAATGGGAGAGCATAGAGAGAAGGTTGCCCATTTTCTATCAGTTTGCTTTCTTGGAGATATTTCTGGGCGATTCTTTGGGACCCTTCTTCTTCTGCCCGTTGTGTTGAAATTTCCACCTCCTCACTGGCGGCACTCGTGGCTCCATCCGCACACACGGCAGACACCCGGAACCGGTAGGCCGTCTGGGGCTTCAGCCTCTCAATGTGAAAGAACTCCGTTTTCCCGCCTGTCCTCTGCTCGGCCCAGGGGTCTTTGCCCCGCTCAGGACTCTCCTCTCCCTCTACTTCTCTGCACTCCACTTTGTACTCCTGTACAAGGACCCCCTCTCCAGTGACCTTTGGACCATCCCAGACAAGAAAAACCCTGCAAGGCTCAACAGCCACTATTCTGGGCTTTCCAGGAGGGCTGGTGGGAAGCGTCTTCACAGATTTGCTCATGCTGGTCTCACTGAGGCCTGGTTTGCTCTTTGCTGTGTACTGGAACTGGTACTCGGTGTTGAGGTGCAGACCTGCTACTGGGAATCTCTCCTGGCTATCCACTGTCTCCACAGTGGTCCAGTTTTCTTCTCCTGCAATCCGGTACTCCACCCGATAGCTGGAGATGTTGGCCCTCCCATAGTCATCTGGTTGAAATCTCAGCTGCACACTGTCATGCCCAACCCCAATCAGGGGAGGGAGAGGTTTGGGGGGCAGCTCAAAGCGCCTGCTGATCAGCTCCGCTTCTTCATAGAGGTAAATGGAAGCTCCAGGGTTGCCCTGATCGGGGACAGAGGCCACAACATACCGGATCTTCTGATTTGATTGATTGATGTGGGCAAAGTTGGAAATGGCTTTGGCAGATCTCCGAGCGCTTTGATTCCTCTCATTGTCTTCAAACCAGGCCTTGTATTTCTCTGGCACAGAACTGCCTGTTGAGGGACCGGCCCTTTTCTCGACATGTTGCTTCAGAAGGTAGTCTTGCATGCTGGCTATGAAAGGTTCCTCGTCATGTAAAGACGTGAATATAAATGAAACCACAAACGTATGTTTTGGACCAAACACGATTTCTTCTAGTTTGTTCTGGGAGGAGAGTATATCCATCCCCTGTAAGATTGAAAGGTAGGATTTCACAAAATTCATCTCTCGTTCCTTGGTGTCCAGGAATTCCGTGAGTCTCTGGCTGTTGAAGGGTGACTGGTTTATCGCTGTTAGGATGTCCACCAGGGCTCTTTCCTCTTTCCCTCCTCCACGGATAGAAGGCAAGATTCCCGCCAGCTCCTTCTGGAAAATCTGCTTCTGCTGCTTGCACAGATCCTTGAACTGCTGGATTTTCTTCTTGATTTCGGGAAAGGTGTTAGCCATAGGGTCGTTTGCCAAGTCATTGCATCTCATGTTGATTTCAGTCAGCTGCTCCATGACTGCTTGGGCATCAAAGACCAGTGTTAAGCTGATCTCACGGACCAATTGAGCAGCTTTGGAATCCAGTTTGGTGAGTGGGTACAGCCAGACCCTGACAGGCACAGCCTTCTCCCCATCTTGTCCAAGCATTTTGGGCAAAGTGGCAAAGACATTCATTGCATCTTGGAATGTCACTGGATTGCTATCCAGAGAGAAGTCTCCATGGAACTTGCAACTGAAGTTCTCAGTTTTTGATTTATCCTTCTCAGTAAACTGAAGTTCTGCTTTCCCTGTGATGGAGATGATCTTCCCAATCACAACCTCAAGGCCTCCTTGTATGTCTTGTACACTTTCAGAAGAAGATACTTTCCGGTCGAACACAAAGAAAGCCTGAGCTCCATGCAAGATAGCGGTGACGACGTGGGTGGCCGTGCCTTGATCAAAGATAGCTGGGTAGGAGACATTTTTAGTTCCCAGATGGCTCATTGTCAGTTGTTCAAACTTGGTGGTCACTTTGTACTGCAGAGTGACTCTGGCCTGCCGCTGGGATTTCTTGGTGTCATTAAAGTATTTGGCAGATCCTCCCACTTCAATAAGCCCCCCCAAAAAACTGGCCTTGAGTGATGCCGAGATGTTGAGGGCATTGGCCTTGTCATCAATGGAATCGGATGCAATGATTTCGGATTCTGTCTTGGGCTGCGGTTTGACACACAAGTCCTTCTGAAGCGATCCCAGATCCCAGAGGGTGATCCCTGAAACAGAGCAGAACAACACCCACACAATGCCTTAGACCTTGCAGGTAACTGAAGAAGAACACAACCCTCCCAAATGCATCCAGCTGGATGGGGAAATCATAAGGCTGAAAAGGCTGTGGGCAAGCCATCAACCCTTCTTGCTGTTGTGATTCCTGCCTGGATTCTGCTGGGCATCAAGTCCCAACTCACACTTGTGGGGGAATGTGGGCCGTTCAGGCATGAGTGTCCACTGGCCCTCCCCATCACGGAATGACCAATGCAGGCTTGCATGTCCCTCCCCTTGCACCCCTCAGGTGCCCCTCCATGCCTCGTACTCCCAGGGGTGGGGCTGGGATGCCCAGACTGCCCAGCATGCTATGGTCCAGGTGCTCCTTTCCAGGCACATTTCAGCAATGCAATTAGGGTCTCCACAGAGAAAGAGCACCGTGGAGAACCCCTAGCTGCACACCATTTCTGTAACTCTCCCACTCTGAGCCTCCATGGGCTCAAAGTGGCCAGATGACATACACCACCTACCCAGTCCCCTCAGAACCTGACACTCCCTCATCCTTTAAAACTGTCTCACACTAAGAGACTGGCAATGTAATTGGATTCCCAGGATCTTGGTGCCCCCTTTAATTCCCCACCAGGGAGCTGGTCTTGCTCCGCTCTCCTGTGACTCCTCCTCCTGCCCACTGGGAGGTGGTTCCTTTGTTTCCCGTCTCCGCCCTGCACAAGGGATCCCTCCTCACAGCCCCTACGGCCATCACCTGGGATGAGGGAGTCACTCCGGCAGTCGTACAGCATCCCCAGCTGGAAGGGGCGGCCCAGAGCTGGGATCTCAATCGAGGCCTCTGCTTGGCTCATGGCTCAGCTCGGGGTCACTCTGCCTCCCTGCAAGACAGAATGAGAGTGAAGGAGGCCTGGACAGTACCGCTGGATCTGGAAGAAGCCATCTGGATTTGCTCAGCTTTTGTTGCCAGTAACCCAGAGGTTCTCATCACTGGATCTTCAGATGTTATTAGACTACAAATACCATCACCCACAGCCACAATGGCTGCTGCCAGTTCCACACCCCCTGTGGCTGCTGTGGAGGGAGTCTGGGTGGGAAGAGCAGAGGTGCCCTTGCCATGGACCTCCAGGCAGAAGTCTGGTCCTCCACACCCCCAGGCCCCCCAATTCCCTGAAAAAAGTGTCCCATGGTCTGGGAGTGGCTACCCTGTGCCATGCTGCCCATGCTGCGTGGCGGAGGGGGCAGAGGTGCGGCTGGGACACATTCTCCTCCTCAATCCCTTAGGCTGCATCCAAGTAAGTTCTCTCGCGTTCCAGGTGGGGGCGTCATCCTCCCTCTGCCCTGTGAAAGCAGCCACCTACATCACCACTCGTCTCTCCCACGCACACATGCAGAGCCTCCGCCTCTCTCTCTCTCTCTCTCACACACACACACACACACACACACACCATGGCGCTGTTTGCATGCAGTGCTTCTTCTGCATTGGTGCTTCCCACCGGCGGGGGTCCAGCCACCGCTCCCCATGTGTGCCCAGCAGCAGCCTGCACGCCTCCTCCTCCTCCTCCTCCTCCTCCTCTTTCGAGTCTCTGAGGCACCCAGGGGAGTCGGCCTCATTCCCGCTCCCGCCACCCCAGGCTGACCCCCAGTCCCCCAGGGCTCTCCACGGCAAAACTGGAAGCCGTCCAGTGTGGCACCGGTGCTTGTGAAGGACATGCCTAGAGACGCCGGGCTTCAGCAGAGAGGCGGCGAACGGCTCCACCCAGACAGAGCAGGTCTCCTTCACACAGGGCAGCTTGCCAGTGTGGTCAGTGCAGGTGGCACCAGAAAGAGCCTGAGGCCGGTTTTATGCCAGAGGGGTAAATTCCAAAAATCACACCGTTTCCTGAACTAAAGCTCTGCAAAAGCAGGGTGGGGAGGGGTGTGTGTGTGTGTGTGTGTGTGTGTGTGTGTACACAGAAACCTTAGTTGTGAAGCAGAAACAACTGCCCCTTCCAGAATCTGCTGCCTCCTTGGCATTGCTCCGGAGTTGACACAAGTCTTGGCAGGAGAAATGGCTCCACGTATCACTACCAGCCAAGGTCTGGCTTGTCTACACGGGCCACGGCTACAAACCCCAACGTCTGCATCGGCCTTATCCAAGTTACCCCTGCTAACTGGGCAAAGAGGCACCTTTTACCATGGTGGTTCTCTCTATTGAGCAGGGGGAGAGTAACTGGCCCTCTCCACCCTCAGCACAGGACCTCCAGTGACTGTTGCTGGTGTCTATCTTGTGTTTCCTTTTAGATTGTGAGTCCTTTGGGGACAGGGAGCCATCTTATTTATTTGTTAATTCTCTATGTAAACCGCCCTGAGCCATTTTTGAGCCATTTACATTGAATGAATGAATGAATGAATGAATAATCTTGGAAGAAATGCTGAGATGCATTCTTTGCATAAATATACTTGTTTTACATCCTTACATTCTTGTGAGTTCAGTTGCTGTTGGGGCCCTCAAGAGACCACGTGTTAAAAATACTGCATGTGTTATGGGGTTTGTGGGGGGTGGGGGGTGTGTGCGTGATTATTATCGGGGGGGGGGGCAAAAGGCCTATAGGTCCAGGCTCCAAAATTACCTAGGAGCACCTCTGGGGAAGGGGAAAAGGTGTTCATCATCCGAGGGGGCCAAGAGGCACTTTGCAGACCCCCCCAGCAGCGGCAGCAGCAGCAGCAGCAATCATGCCCCCTGGAGCCAGCAGAGACTCTGTCAAGGCAGGGAAGTCTGAGGGGAACCCGCTCCTGGAAGGATCGCTCAGGACAGCAGTGGCAGAAACACCTGGCTCCCCCCCCCCAGAGAGAAGCGGATGCAGGGCCAGGGGTGTGGGGAGGAGGCCTGGGCATCCCAGAGCCACGCCACGGGGAGCCAGAGGCCTCTGCCAAGACATCACCCCAGAGCGCCATTGCTGGAGCTCCTTCCCTCTGAGGACAGGCTACCCCAGAGGGAAAGACGAGGCTGCCTTTTACCGAGTCGGACCCATGGTCCACCTAGATCAGTATTGTCTACCCAGGCTGGCAGCGGCCTCTCCCAGGTTGCAGGTAGCAGGAGTCTCTCTCAGCCCTGTGTCTTGGAGATGCTGCCAGGGAGGGAACTTGGGACCTTCTGCATGCCAGCAGGCAGGGGCTCTTCTTCCCAGAGCAGCAAAAGGGTTACAAGAAAGGTCCAGAGGCTCAAGCGGGATGAGAGCAGGACGGCTCCAGCCTCAGGATCAGGGTTGCCGTACGTTGCCAGTGAGCTGACACACTGCCCGGGCCAAGCAGTCCTGGTTGCAGTTTGCTGCAAGGATTGGTGGAATCAGGGAGGCTTTAAGCGGCAGAGCAGCCCCCTGTTGTCAGGGAAAGAACTCCAGGGGAGCGGGTTCGAGGGAGCGCTGGCTCACCTTGCCAGGCAAGATTTCTTGCATGTAGCACACACGTGGCTCCCCAGCCTTGTACACAAGCAACTGGGTCCTGCTAAGGGGCAGCAGTGGGGTCTCCATACCAGGCCCCATAAACTTCTTGGGCTGTGGGGGGGGGCTTGTGGCCTTCCTGGAAGCTTTGGCCAGGATGCTGGACCAGAGACCTCTTGGCCTCCTCTGGCAGGCTTCTGCCCCTCTCTTAAGGGTGTAACTGGATGGAGATCACATGCTGGGGTTCCTGGTCAGCACCCCGGACAAGGTCCTCTTGCCCCCCCCCCTCAAAGCCACTTCCAGGGTTTGGGGTTTGCTTTGGGCTGCTTTGGGCCACCTCCTTTGAGGGTGAACTGATATAGCAGGCTGGGGCTCCTAGAACACAGACAGGTTAATTCGGTGTGTGTGTTGGGGGGGTGCTGACTAGGAACCCCCACTAGAGATGCCAGCTTCCCTGGGAAAAGAGGCAGCCCAGCACTCAGGGCTTGTGGCTGGCACAAAACTCTGGGAGCTGTTTTGAGGGGATGCAGCCATGTTCCTTTGTCAGGTCTCGAGGGGTCAGCTGCACCCTTAAAAGAGAGGACACACAGCTCAGGGCTTGTGGCCCACAATGGCATCCCAGAGCTCCGGAAGAGGGTTTGTGGGGGGCAGCTCAGGATAAGGGCCTGCATAGATCAGCACACCGAGCCAGATGTGGGATGCAAGGTGGGGCCCCATTGCCTGCCCCGTTCTGGATTTGGAGGGAGCAGCCGGATGCAAGGTGCTATGACTGCAGAATGCAAGTTTCAGTTCCTAGAAATGAAAACAAAAACAGGGGCCATCCCTCAGAGCCTGTCACTTCTTTAAGAACAACCCTGGAG
The DNA here is from genome assembly GCF_027244095.1 of Hemicordylus capensis. Taxonomy (NCBI): domain Eukaryota; kingdom Metazoa; phylum Chordata; class Lepidosauria; order Squamata; family Cordylidae; genus Hemicordylus; species Hemicordylus capensis. The sequence goes on from NC_069662.1 coordinate 170,611,166, forward strand.
GAACTCTGCAACACAGAGAGGTGGGCGGGGGGGGGGGGAGGGAGGGAAAGACGGAGAGGGAGGGAGAGGGAGGTGGGGGGATACACACTGTAGCATTTGTAAGGAGCGAACAGACTGTAAGCAAGACCTTCTTTGGACTCCCTCCCCCCCCACCCCGATCCCCCACCCCACCCCCACCCCCGACAAAGCACCTTCCTTCAACCCTGTTCTATGCAAATTCCATACATGGAATTGTGGCTTGTTACCAGAAAGGACCCGGGCGGTGAGCAGGTAGCCAGGGCCTGGCTGTTCCTCCCCTCTGCAGCCTCAGGCAGCTTCTGACTTCAGTCTGTCTCTCCGGACTCACTCAGTCCAGAGCACTTTCTCTTCCACTTTTGCAGCTGAGCTCTTGGCAGCCAAGAGAGGTTTCACTTTTATGGAGCTGCTGGAAGTGTTCTGCCCATTTCTCAGCTGATTGCTTGGATCAGCATGATTGCAGAGCCAGATGACGAGCTGACTTGTGTGTCATCTCGGACACAGCCTCAGACAAGCTGAGCTCTCCCGTTGCAGTAACACTTAATCTGCAGACTGCAAGTGCTTCTCCATCGAAACTGAATGTCTCTGCAGAAAGGGAGCTTGCCGAGACCATTTTAGGCCCGGTTCATACATAACGCAAAACCAGAGGTTGGAGAACCCGCAGTTTCAATTTCAAACTGTCCATCACCCTGCAGCCCTTCGCCGGACCCCAGTCTGGAGCCCCTCCCTGCAGTGCTCGGCCACCAAGGCTGACCCCAGCAAGCTGCGTGGCCAGACCGTGGGCAAAGCATCAGCACGTCCGCGGAGCAGCCACGGTTGGCCACAATTTTGAAGAGGGTATGCCGAGTGCGGCTGTGCATTTTCGGAGCACACCCCCTACCCTGGGCCGGGAAAGTTTAAACGTTCTCTTTAAACGTTCTTCCATGCCATGCCATGGTGGCACTTCCTCCGGCAGCGACGGCACCATTGCCCCCCACCAAGAGCCCTGCCCCTTTTACCATGGAGAGTAGGGGGCCCCACACAAGCGGGGCCACCTTGGGTTAGGGTTGGCTCAGCTCTTGAGCTCACAGTCCTTGGGCTGGCCAGCGCCCTCCCAGCCGCATCGGTCTCATGAGAGGGCGAGTCGGCTGGCAGCAAGCTGCTGGTGGAGCAGGCGTGTGGCTTGGTCTGCACGGACTCCCTGGTCAGGGTGATCGCTGGCAACAGCATCCCAGGGCACAGCTGGACAGACCCCCCCCCCAGCATCTTTTGCCCTCCCTCACTTACATATCCCCCCCCCAGGGAGGCTTCACGTTCCTTCCCTTCCCTAACAGGGAAATATCACCACCACCCCAGATTACACCCCCCCCCCGCGCCCAAAACAGTGCGTGTGCTCACTTCCTAACTGAAGGTTCAAATGGGAATTGGGAGAGGCAGCCTGGAGGTCGGACCCAGCTTGGGAAGCCCTGCCTCAGAAGGACAGCAGGGCTGGCTTCATTTTCAACTCCAGGATCTGCTCTGCAGGCACGGCGGGGGGGGGGGGGGAGCCCTGTCTGTAAAACCTCCTGGTGAGCAAAGGGACAAATACTGCAACCCACCCAGGGGTCTTTTGTATAGGGTGGTATATAAATGACTAGATAAATGATACATAATAAATCCTGGAGGCAAAGGGACTCATAATAAGGAAATACCCCCTCTTGTTTGGCTGCAAGGGGCCGGGGTGACACATGGCCACTAGGGACACACAACTCAGAGGCCACTGTGTGGATCCACAGAAAAATCCAAAAGTCACGGTGTGGGAATACCTTCCGTAGAGCCAACCACAATGGCACCAAGTCAAGATTTCGCGTTCCCAACTGTGCCGCAGAGAAGAGGGCTGCCCAGCCCACCATCATAAACCCAAAACATATCAGTGTGTCATGCTGCCACTTTTTCTCAAGCTTTGCTTCAGAATGAAACGATATCTCTCCGTCTAAATGTTCCTGTTTTTCAGACTTTAACCTCACCGCAACCTTCTGAATGAGGCGCTCTCTCCTTTCAGTTCTACAGAAGGGAAACTGAGGACAAGAGGGAAAGTAGCCCACCCATGTCTGCTTTGACTTGACTGGGCCCTTCCTTTTGCTTGCTGGTTCCAGAGGACTCCATCTTGAGGGCAAGGAGGGCCCTAGAAACTGCTCGTTGTATGGAGAGATGTTGTCAGCCTGCAAAATCCTGCTTTCTTGGAAGGGGAGGAGGACTAGATGACCCTTTAGGGGCCCTACTCAGCTCTGAACCTCTTACTTCACCAGACTCAATTTTTCACAATTTATGAGAAAATCACCATCAACGGAAAATTCAGCAAGAGCTGCAGAAAACGTAACTGCTGACCGGGGGTGGGGGAAAAGCAGCTGCATGCATGCTGAAAGTAAGACTTGGCCTTTCTGAGGAACGTTGCTACGGTGTAGAAAGTGAAAGTCCTCTTCCACTGTAGGGGGCGGGTGGCCATGATGCCCATAGATATTGGTTAATCTTTCACAAGAGGCAAGGTCACCATCCTGTTTCTGAACTTCCTGTGGGTTCTGCTGTTCCTCTTTCGGTCTGCATGGTGGCTGAGCCTGTGTTTGTGTGTGTGTGTGTACACACACACACACACAAAATACTATATACTGTGTGTATATTTACTCTGCCACAAGATGTGCTGACAGCCAACAACCTGGATGGCTTTAAGAAGGGTTTGGACAACTTCATGGAGGAGAGGTTTATCAAGGGCTACTAGTCGGAAGGCTATAGGCCACCTCCAGCCTCAAAGACAGGATGCCTCTGAGTCCCAGTAGCAGGGGAGTAACAGCAGGAGGGAGGGCATGCCCTTAACTCCTGCTGTAGGCTTCCAGGGGCATCTGGTGGGCCACTGTGTGAAACAGGATGCTGGACTAGATGGGCCTCCTTGGACCTGATCCAACAGGGCTGTTCTTAGGTACTTAGTGCCCATAAAACCATTGCAAGAAGTCTCTTCAAAAGGAGATGGAATGTTTGCTCCTACCCTCCATCTGGGGAAGTGGGTGATCATCACCCACAAAGGGGTATGTGTTAAAACACCAGTTAGTCTAAAAGGTGCTGCCTTGGTCTTTTGTTGTTGTTGTTGTTGTTGTTCTATATAATTGACTAATACAACATATCACAACTATTTTCACACCGTTCAGTGTATATAATGTAATGTATAGAAGGAATCAATTCAGCAGGTACTGTGCACTGGTGGCGGGGAGTAGCAGGAAGCAAGCTCCACCTAGAAATGGGACTGGCTTACTTCTCCTAAGGAGACGGGGGAGGCGCAGCTGCCTCCGCTTCTGGGTTTCTTGCTCCTCTCTGCCCCACCCCACTCGAGAGCCGTGCTGTCTGCCGGCTGGCCATTGGTCAGGGAGATCTGTGCAGCTAACCGTGCAGCTCCATCTGACCAATGGCCGGCCTGCAGACAGCACGGCTCTCGAGTGGGGTGGGGCAGAGAGGAGCAAGAAACCTGAGCTGCTGCCCGGAAGCAGAGGCAGCTGTGCCTCCTGGGGCGCCCACCCAACAGGGGATGCTGCTTCAGGGCAGCTTGGAAGCCCGTCCAGCCCAGTGGTGGTGTGAAGTGTGGCATGGGAGTTGGGCCACCTCCTGGCTGAGAGGTCTCATCTCTTCTCAGCGGGACAGCAGAGGTAGGAACTGCCCCCCCCCTCTCCTTGCCTCCCTCTCCTCCCTGCCTCCCTCTCTCCAGCTCTGCTTCCGCTCTCACAGGGCCTGGGCTTCAGTCGGAACATGCTTCCCCTCCGCTCACTGAAACAACCTTCATATGTACTTTAAGATCTTCTTCGGAGGCCCTCCTCCGGGTGCCCCTGCCAAACGAGGTGAGGCGGGTGGCTACCAGGGAGAGGGCCTTCTCTGTGGTTGCACCCCATTTGTGGAATAGCCTCCCCAGTGAGGTTTGCCTGGCTCCATCACTTTGTTCTCTTAGACGCCAGGTAAAGACCTTTTTGTTCATCCAGGCCTTTTAAATTGGGGTTTTTAAATTGGGTTTGTTTAGATTTGATCTGATTTTTAACTAATTTTCAAATGTGTTTTTAAGCTGCTTTGTATTATATTTTGTATTGTTTTTCTTTTCATCGTTTTTGTCTGTTATGATTTAATTTTATTGTATGTTTTAATCCTCTGTCGTGAGCCACCCAGAGAACAATTTGTTATGGGGTGGCTAACAAATAAAGTTTATTATTATTACAAAATCATCATCATCATCATCATCATCATCATCATCATCATCATCATCATATCTAGCAGCCAATATTTAATACCTGATTAGTGGTGAAAATCAGGTCCTTCTATCTGCCCCAGTGGGCTAAACCGACGGGAGGATGGGTGGCCAAACACATACCAACTCACAGAGCAACGGCACATTGGTTTTATTGAAATAGATCCAATTTGTTTATTTTAGCATCAGGCATTTTGCATAAGAAATAAAGGAAATGTGGAACTAGAGGAACGTGAAGAAAAGAAGCATGGAAATAAATCATAGTTTTCAATACATAATGATAAGCTTTGTTCTTCCATCGCCTTCCCCTCTTGTTTTAATCTTTTAAAAACTTGACAATATCAATTTTTTAAAGACATTAAAACTTCCATTAACATCTCTGAAGGGGGACAATTGGAAGGTTACCAGCAATACAGTCGCCTGGTCCACACAGTTCTATGAATCTTGGATTAATGTGGGTTACCAGCATTGGCATGGATGTGTGTGAACCCAGGCCAAGGTGGGAACCTTAGATCCATCGCAGGCCATAAACCACCTTGGTGTGGGTTCACCCAATGATGCTCATGTCATTAACCCACCTTAAACCTTGGTTTGAACGACTGTGTGAGCGAGGCACTGGATGACACTCCACGCAGCCGTTTGAGCAACCAAACTAACTGTGCTGAGGCTCGTCTCACAATGCAAGTTGGGTGGAGCAATCTTATCCCCTCCCTACAAAAGCCCCTGACACATCACCAAAATGTCCACGAGGGCTGCGCAGCCCTGACGGACATATTCCTGGATGCAAAAAGGGGGTTTGCAGGGAGGGGCTAAAAGCAAAGATGGCCTCCCCCTCCATCTCCCCTTGTGCCACATTGTGAGGCAAGCCTTGCATGGAGTTAGTTCCCTGGCTGCTTGCAAGGATGCAGCTCTTGCTCTGCCTGCCTCAGTCCATGCAGAAAGTCAGGCAGTATTCAAGGATTCACAGTTACTTGTTGCATAGAAGATACAGAGGAATTATTAAAAGTACAAGGAAGTAAAATCCAAGATCTGCCACCATTCTTCCAGAAATTGCCAGAAGTTAGAGGTCCTTGATTCACCCATTCAGGCGCGTAGCAAGGTTGGAGTGGGCCCAGAGACAAGATTTTAAAATGGGCCCCCCCTCACTGAAGCTCAGCTCATGAAGTAAAGAAATCTTAAATGAGGCTGAATAGTAGTAATTAAAAGCATAGTAAAATTTATATATAACCTATGTGTCACAATAGAACATCATCCTAAATTCTTTTTAAATTGGTTTTGTAAATTGTGGACGATGCAAGTCATTTAATGGTACTAGAGAAAGAGATGCTCTTCTGGTAGCTCCAGGTCTTAACATTCACATCAATTTGGAATACAACTGAAGGAAGCCCCGGCGGGTGCGTGGCTGGGGGAGTCAGTCATGTGTCTTGCCTCTGGGGCCCCCCCAAGGCAGTGGAGCCCCAGACAACTGTCTCCCCTGGCCCGATTATAGTTACGCCCCTGCACCCATTAGTGGAAATGCTTTACTCAAAAAGAAATAAGGCAGAGGCCAAAGGCAAGAACCTTGACCTCATCAGGCCTGGGCTGCTGAAGCACCCTCAGGAAAGTAGGGAGGGTTTCAAAAACAAATGAATCAAGCTATAGCTATACACACACACACACACACACACACACACACACACATATAACCAAAAATTCCAGCAGAAATTAAGTTTGGTCAAAAAGCTACAAGGGCCAGGGCGCAAGCCTCTCGATAGAGCTTCTCTTCTCCCCACAAAGCCACTAGTCCAAAAAGGGGGGGGGGCTGTAATGACTAGCGCCCCAAAGCAGGCAGTGCACCCAGTGAGGGTGGGGGTGCAGCCAGAGGGCCCTCCCCCTGTTGGGTGAGCCATTGATGCAAGAGCCGAGGCCTTAACCAGACACTTTGCTCTCAGGTGGAGAGAGGGGGACGGACGAGGGAATGAAAGGAGTTGGAAGTGGCAATTTGTCATTAAGACGAAGCGTTTACAACTAGTTAATATGGAATAGGATAAGGTGGAAGAGCAAAGAGATTTCTTGGACCATTTCCCAAAGATGGATACAAGGGGAGGGGGAAAGGGGAGCTGAGCCCGCTTTCCAGCAATCGCGGGAACCACCAGGCTCACGGGCGAGCCCAGAGCTCCCGAGGCCGCTAGCCTGCCTAAAACACCCTCCGCTTAAATGAGGTTAATGGAGCGAATGCTCCGTTAACCTCATAGTCTTGCTCGTGTGCTGCTGCGGTGCACAGAGGCACACGCTTAGACCCCCGACTGGGGGTCCCCACAGAATGCCCAGGCACTTGCTCGGGTCATCCTGGGACTTACGGGGGCTGCACAGCCCCCGATCCCCGCACACCCACCGGCTCTGTGACTGAGCCAGTTGTTGTGGGGGTGGCCGATGCAGCTGCCCATGCGGGCTACAGGCTTGATCGTCTGCAGGGAGAGTGGGCTAAGCCGGCTCTCTCCCCAAAGCACCGCTTGTGTGAAGCGCCTCATTGAGTAACTCCAGTGATGTGGAGAAAAGCTTCAGCAAAAGGTACACAGTCAGGGAGCTGTGATTACAGGACATAAAGAAAAGGCTGGCTCTTCTGTGAAGTTCCTGTTAGGTCAGAATGGAAGTTGAGAAAACCCTTTGAGGGAGAGAAAATTAATTTTTCAAGGAATACTAGAGCCAGTTGCAACTGGAAATAGATTAGCTATATGGAGGATCAACTGGTGAAGTAAATGGAAATGGAAACAAAAATATTTATTCAGAATCTGTTATTTGAATCAATTCTAAAACAACTTTGAAAAATATTGGCAATGGATAAATTCTTAACACAAACGGTAAAGTATATTTGACTATATGGATGTATTTTAAGTAACACTATTTGCAAAGCAGTGAAATATTTATATTTGAAAAACCCTGAAGTCACTGCTATAAGCAAAAAGAGGGTGTGAGCAAAGTTGATCATTGCGGTTTGATCATTAAAAGGGAACAAAAGAGCTGTTTTATCAACGACATATTGTGATCTGTGGCAATATTGTATTGTTTAACTTTACTAAGTAGAAAGATTCTTTAAGGATAATTGGGATGGCACAAATACTGTCTAGATGCATGATACGTAATACGGATTGTAAAGTAATAAAAAACAACTGGAAGTTGCTGCTGTTGGCAAAAAAGAGGGGAGCAAAGTTACGGGGTGCACAGGGGCTGCTGACGGCGCCCCTCATTTGAACCAGCTGCAAATGTCCACCATCGGTTTCATGAACTTCTTGGACAGAGGGAAGCGCTTCCGGCCCTCCAGCTGGGCATACAGAGCCTCCTCCTCCGGCCGCAGGGCCTCCTTGGTGGTGACCTTCTCAATGAGCTCAGCCACTTGCCGCGCTTCCCTCAGGGTCTGGAGCCTCTCCTCGTGGCCGGGCTTCAGGTCCGCTTCTGCTGCCTTGAGGAATGGGTCGATGTATTCTGGGGCGGACAGTGGGCTGGGCTTTAAAGCGGCGGCCCGGATGCACTGGCGGCTCTGCGATACCTTTCGGAGGAGGCGGATGGCGGCATCCTTCACCCCTTCAAACTCCTGGCTGAGGACCTCAAGCGCCTTCTCCGTGGCCACCAGCGCATCAGAGGCACTCTGGTACTGTTCTTGCTGCTCCTCCTGGGTCCTCTTCGCTTTGACAGCTGGCTGTTCCAGCTTCTGCTGCTGGGTGAGGTGAACGCTCCACGGACACTGGCCAGGACAGACTGTACAGCTCCCGGTGGTTGGGTCCAGGGCATCGCAGGCAGGCTTGTCCTGGCCACCAGCAGCCGGGCAGGGATAGCAACAGGTGTAGGCGCACTGGCTGCAGGTAACGGCGCAGGCCTCGGTCCCATCGATGTCCACCTCCTCGGGTGTCGTTTCCTCTCCTTCACGGGGCTCAGCCTTCGTGCTGGCCGCCATGTTGTCCATCTGCTGATAAAGAGCTTCCTGGGTCTTCCTCAGCTCCTCCAGCTTCACCAGGCCAGTGTCCAGTTGGGTCTGCAGCCCCACCACGGCATCCTCCAGCTCTTCCCACTCCTGAAGGACTTCCTTGGTTGAAGTTAAGCTTTTGGTCTCTGCGGTGTTTAAGGAGTCCAGAAAGGCCTTCATGCTCATCCTGCCCATTTTCCAGAAGGTTTCCTCAAAGTTGCAGCTGTCTTCGCTCCCCATAAAATTAGTGGCAAAGAGGGCTGAATTGTTGAATGTGAAGTGAATGGGCCTGCCCTTGGCATCCTTAGCGCAAGGCAAATCAGCTTCTGCAATTCCCTCTAGTATAGGGGGTGTCTGCCAGTCCGAAAATGTGATCAGGAAATGGATGCTGTCCTTTACATCTTTTCCCAAAACGGAGAGGAGCGAGTCAAGCAGGTATTTGGGGGTGTACGGTAAACGAGCAGAGGAAGCCTGGACCACAATACAGATGGCATCTAGATGGTCGATGCCGCCTGGGATGGAGAAAAACTCCCGGATTTGCCTTGTTAGCCACTGATCGTGCTCCATGCCTCTTGGGTCGACAAATCCGGGGGTGTCGATGATCGTGAGGGAATAGGGGACCTGGAAACCCTTTCGATGGTTCACCATGTAGGCCGTCACTTTTGATGCTGGGCTTTCTGCTGGGCTTCCCTCTGCCGTTTCGGGAACCAGTTTGAATCGGAAGCTGTCTCCCCACTTGACACCCAAGACGTAGTTGACCATGGCGTTGACGAGAGTGGTTTTCCCCGACCCCTTCGGTCCCAGCACCACGATCACTTTGTTGGGGACTTCCCAGCTCTCCCTTCCTAGGAAGTAGGTAAGGCCAGCTTTGGAGGCAGCGGATGTTGCATTCTTAAATGGGAGAGCATAGAGAGAAGGTTGCCCATTTTCTATCAGTTTGCTCTCTTGGAGATATTTCTGGGCGATTCTTTGGGACTCTTCTTCTTCTGCCCGTTGTGTTGAAATTTCCACCTCCTCACTGGCGGCACTCGTGGCTCCATCCGCACACACGGCAGATACCCGGAAACAGTAGGTCGTCTGGGGCTTCAGCCTCTCAGTGTGAAAGAACTCCGTTTTCCCGCCTGTCCTCTGCTCGGCCCAGGGGTCTTTGCCCCGCTCAGGACTCTCCTCTCCCTCCACTTCTCTGTACTCCACTTTGTACTCCTGTACAAGGACCCCCTCTCCAGTGACCTTTGGACCATCCCAGACAAGAAAAACCCTGCAAGGCTCAACAGCCACTATTCTGGGCTTTCCAGGAGGGCTGGTGGGAAGCGTCTTCACAGATTTGCTCATGCTGGTCTCACTGAGGCCTGGTTTGCTCTTTGCTGTGTACTGGAACTGGTACTCGGTGTTGAGGTGCAGACCTGCTACTGGGAATCTCTCCTGGCTATCCACTGTCTCCACAGTGGTCCAGTTTTCTTCTCCTGCAATCCGGTACTCCACCCGATAGCTGGAGATGTTGGCCCTCCCATAGTCATCTGGTTGAAATCTCAGCTGCACACTGTCATGCCCAACCCCAATCAGGGGAGGGAGAGGTTTGGGGGGCAGCTCAAAGCGCCTGCTGATCAGCTCCGCTTCTTCATAGAGGTAAATGGAAGCTCCAGGGTTGCCCTGATCGGGGACAGAGGCCACAACATACCGGATCTTCTGATTTGATTGATTGATGTGGGCAAAGTTGGAAATGGCTTTGGCAGATCTCCGAGCGCTTTGATTCCTCTCATTGTCTTCAAACCAGGCCTTGCATTTCTCTGGCACAGAACTGCCTGTTGAGGGACCGGCCCTTTTCTCGACATGTTGCTTCAGAAGGTAGTCTTGCATGCTGGCTATGAAAGGTTCCTCATCATGTAAAGACGTGAATATAAATGAAACCACAAACGTATGTTTTGGACCAAACACAATTTCTTCTAGTTTGTTCTGGGAGGAGAGTATATCCATCCCCTGTAAGATTGAAAGGTAGGATTTCACAAAATTCATCTCTCGTTCCTTGGTGTCCAGGAATTCCGTGAGTCTCTGGCTGTTGAAGGGTGACTGGTTTATCGCTGTTAGGATATCCACCAGGGCTCTTTCCTCTTTCCCTCCTCCACGGATAGAAGGCAAGATTCCCGCCAGCTCCTTCTGGAAAATCTGCTTCTGCTGCTTGCACAGATCCTTGAACTGCTGGATTTTCTTCTTGATTTCGGGAAAGGTGTTAGCCATAGGGTCGTTTGCCAAGTCATTGCATCTCATGTTGATTTCAGTCAGCTGCTCCATGACTGCTTGGGCATCAAAGACCAGTGTTAAGCTGATCTCACGGACCAATTGAGCTGCCTTGGAATCCAGTTTGGTCAGCGGGTACAGCCAGACCCTGACAGGCACAGATTTCTCCCCATCTTGCCCCAGCATTTTGGGCAGAGTGGCATAGACTTTCATGGCATCTTGGAAATTCAAAGGATTGCTATCCAGAGAGAAATCTCCATGGAATTTGCAGCTAAAGTTCTCAGCATGGGATTTCTCTTCCTCATTCAGCTGAACTTCTGCCTGCCCTGTGATGGAGATGGCCTTCTGCATTGTAAACTTGAGCTTTCCTTGTATATCTTGTACCTCCTCATTAGAAGAAACCTCTCGGTCGAACACAAAGAAAGCCTGAGCTCCATAAAGGACTGCAGTGACAACGTGGGTGGCCGTGCCTTGATCAAAGACGGCTGGGTAGGAGACATTTTTAGTTCCCAGGTGGCTCATTGTCAGTTGTTCAAACTTGGTGGTCGCTTTGTACTGCAGAGTGACTCTGGCCTGCCGCTGGGATTTCTTGGTGTCATTAAGATATTTGGCAGATCCTTCCACTTCAATCATCCCCGACATCAAACTGACTTTGAGCGATGCCGAGACATTGAGGGCATTGGCCTTGTCATCAATGGAATCGGACGCAATGATCTCGGATTCTGTCTTGGGCTGCGGTTTGACACACAAGTCCTTCTGAAGCAATCCCAGATCCCAGAGGGTGATCCCTGAAACAGAACAACACCCACAATGCCTTAGACCTTGAAGGTAACTGAAGAAGAACACAACCCTCCCAAATGCATCCAGCTGGATGGGGAAATCATAAGGTTGAAAATGCTGTGGGAGAGCCCTCGTAGGACACTCATTACTTTTTCTCACTGTCATTCCTGGTTAAACAGCTTTTGCAGCTTTGGGAAGCCCTGAAAAAGCCTGAGGCAGTGTGTGACAGGAGGCAACCATGGTATGAGTGTGTGCAATGGCCTTGGGCAAGGCCCCGTCTCTCATCCCACCCGCAACTCTCTGAAATTGGAGAGTCTCTCTCCAGCCTAGGAGGCTCCTCTCCTGGTTAAATCCCATCTTGATTATAGGTACCATCCATGGGCCAAGCTCAGAGGCATTGTGGCTACTGAACTGGGGTTCACTAAGCCCTGAACGGAAGCATTTCCTGCCTGAATTCTTCTTAGGGGTTCTCCTTGGGGCTGGCCGTTGGGGGTGGCTTTTGAGGAGCACACAGGGTCTTGGGGTATAAGAGGGCTCCATCACCCAACATGGCAAACTCCTCAATCTCCCTGTTTTGTATGGGAGTTCAGGATTGCAGAATGGAGCTAGAGAGTGGTCATCGCGTGGTGGGTGGGGCATCCCAGTGGATGGTGCTGGCTGAACTGGCCCCGTGTGAGTTTTTCAGAGCAATTCCTTGCTGAGAAGCATGTGAAGACAGAGAGATGTCAGATACTTGCCAAGATTTTAAGGATGTAAAATCCTCTGCCTTTTCAAGGAAAGGAATGTCCTAATTATATTGTGTCATCAGCTTGGATAGACATGCTGTCTTCCAATGCAGACCTCAACACAGTTACTTTGTAAAAATGGTTTGGGATAAAATGGCTGTGACCTCATGTTTTGCTGGGGGGCGGGGGGAAGCAAAGAAGACATCCCCCCTCCTCTAAGGCGGAGAAGGCACTAGAATAAGGGAAAGGTTACACTTTTCTTGGACCAGCCAGGAGGAGAACATGGGGGGCAGGCAAAAGGGAGGACAGGTCTGAGTAGCAGCAGCTCCCAAACATGGCGTGAAGCTATGCAGAGAGGCCACAGCGAGCTTTGTGGCGGATGCTGGAATAAAACCACCCCGTTTCACCTGGGTTGATTTGATTCTGCTAAGCCTAAGATGATGGCCTGCCTCTAACGGTTGAGACCTACAACTCCTCCTTGGGCTCCCCTGCCCAGGGAGCTGGTCTTGCTCCGCTCTCCTGTGACTCCTCCTCCTGCCCACTGGGAGGTGGTTCCTTGTTTCCCGTCTCCGCCCTACACAAGGGATCCCTCCCCAAAGCCCCTCCGGCCATCACCTGGGATGAGGGAGTCGCTCCGGCAGTCGTACAGCATCCCCAGCTGGAAGGGGCGGCCCAGAGCTGGGATCTCAATCGAGGCCTCTGAGGCATCTGATCGGCTCATGGCTCCACTCCGGGTGACGCTGCCTCCCTGCAAGACAGAACGAGAGTGGAGGAGGGCTGGACAGCACCGCTGGATCTGGAAGAAGCGGTCCGGAGGCCCAGACGTCTTTGCTCTGCTTTTGTAGCCAGTAGCCCAGCTGTTCTCAGCACTGGATGTCGTTAGACTGCAAATCCCACTATCCCCAACTACAACGGCTGCTTCCCACCATCTGGTCTCCACAACCCCTGTGGCTGCTGAAGAGAGAGTCAGGGTGGGAAGGAGAAAAGGGGTTCATCATCCGAGGGGGCCAAGAGGCACTTTGCAGACCCCCCCAGCAGCAGCAGCAGCAATCATGCCCCCTGGAGCAAGCAGAGACTCCGTCAAGGGAAGTCTGAGGGGAACCCGCTCCTGGAAGGATCGCTCAGGACAGCAGTGGCAGAAACACCTGGCTCCACCCCAGAGAGCAGCGGATGCAGGGCCAGGGGTGTGGGGAGGAGGCCTGGGCATCCCAGAGCCACGCCAGGGGGAGCCAGAGGCCTCTGCCAAGACACCACCCCAGAGCGCCATTGCTGGAGCTCCTTCCCTCCGAGGACAGGCTAACCCAGAGGCCGAGCCAGACCCTTGGTCCATCTCGCTCAGTATGGTCTTCACAGACTGGCAGCGGCTTCTCCAAGCTTACAGGCAGGAGTCTCTCACAGCCCTATGTATCTGGTGATGCTGCCACGGGGGGGGGGGGACCAGGAACCATCTGCATGTACATTTGGGGCTTTTCATTTTGAAAAAGGTGAGGGAGAGGGGACATGCCTGAGGTTTGTCAAATGAGGCACAGTGTGGAGAGAGTGGATGAAGAACAGGTTTTCTTGATTTTCTGTAACACCAAAACCAGGATAATCCAGCAATACTGATAGGTGGAAGGTTCAGGGACAGGCAGAAGGAAGTCCTTCTTCACAGAATGTGCAGTTAACCTATGGAACTCACTGCTACAAGATGTGGTGATGGCAACTAGCCTAGATGGCTTGAAAGGGGGGATCTGACACATTCACAGGGCTGGTGTGAGTGAAACCGCCTGCCTGCCAGGCCAGCCATACAGGGAGACTAGTGTACGTACCCATCCCTTCCCTGTGCATTGGCTGTGGAGACATATGCACCTGTGTGCCCTGTTGGACAGTTGGGTGGGCAGGTGATATTCCCGTCTGAACCAGACCCTGGACAACAACCATGGCTGCTGGCAGTGTTCTCTCTAACAGGGATTCCCAGAAGTGGTTCACTATGACCCCCAGCATCCCCAGGTGCAATGGCTTTTGGCAGGGGATTATGGGAGTTGTAGTCTGCAGCATCTGGGAATTCCTATTAGAGGGAACACTGGCTGCTGGTCTTGGTAGTAACATGCTGCCTCCAGATTCAAAGGTGGGGGACCAGTGTTGGGAGAGGGTTAGGGGCCTACATATGTTAGGGGGTTAGGGGCCTACATCTCCCCCCGGAATCTTATGTGGAGAGTGGAGTCTCTCACGCCAAAATAAAGTGGATGGTGGCAGCCTACTGCAAATCCCTTCCAGACCAGGATTCACCCCCCCAGTGAACTCCCCCCTCTTCCTTTGGGTCGGGTAAGAGAGGAGAGCTGGTCTTGTGGGAGCCAGCATGATATGTCCCCTTAGCTAAGCAGGGTCTGCCCTGGTTGCGTATGAAGGGGAGACTACATGTGTGTGCACTATAAGATATTCCCATTAAGGGATAGAGTTACTCTGGGAAGAGCAGAAGGTTTCAATTTCCCTCCCTGGCAGCATCTCCAAGAGAGGGCTGAGAGAGACTCCTGCCTGCAACCTTGGAGAAGCCACTGCCAGTCTGTGAAGACAATACAGAGCTAGATGGACCAGTGGTCTGACTCGGTCCATGGCAGCTTCCTATGTTCCTATGACAGCCCCAGACAAGATCAACATCACATCCCCTCAAAGCCCCTTCCAGAGTTAAGTGCCGGTTTGTGCGCCACACACCGCAAGCTTCCTTTGTGCCCCCCCCTCCAAGGGTGTACCCTGCACAGCAGGTGGGGGGGTCCTCGTTAAGAACACCAAATGGTTAATGTGGGGGGGGCAGTTTGATAACTCGCCACCCCAGCTTGAGATGCCGACTCCCCTGAGGAAGGAAAGAGGCGGCTCTCGGCGATTGGCAGCAGCGGCAACCTGCCACTCCAGACAACCAGCCGCGCCTTCCAGGCTGAATGGCTGTATTTGCACCCCCAAGACATGCAGTGGCAAGTCACTCTGGCGGGCTGACTTGCAGAGGGTCCCGGTTCAGACAGAGAGCAGAGTCCTGGAGAGGCATCCTTGAACTGTGGGGAGGTGATTGCCTGGCGAAGGCATCGGTGGCTTTGCTAAGCAAGGAGCGGCTCAGAAGGAGCACCCCTCTTGCTCTCCCCAATTGCTGCTGCTGCCGCCCAAGAGCCCAGGGCAGAGCTGCCCACGCTGGGTGGGCTGAGAGGGAGGGGCTTCTCCAGGGAGCTCCTCTTCCGGGGTCACTCGAGGGCAGAGAGGCCACAGACAGCCACAGAGGCTTGTGGCCAAACCACCCAGCAACTGTGCACCGCATTCCTGGAAGGCGAATGCCTAAGCACGCCACTCTCGACTCGGCATGCAGTCTCAACTCATGCTGCCCTCCGGCAGAAGAGAGGCACACGCCTCAGGGTTTGTGGCTGGGAGCCACAATTCTGGGCGCAGCTGCCAGGGGGTGTGGCCGTGTTCATTAACTGAGACCCCGACCTGAGAAGCCGGTTCGCCCTTAAACGAGGAGGCACAAAACGAGGCACAAAAATCTGGAAGGGGCGGGGGTGGGGCTGAGCAGGGGCGTAGCTAGGGGAGAGGGGGCCCGTGTTCACCCCTCTCTGGCGGCCCCCCAGAGTGAGGGAGATAGTGAAGAAAATAGGGAGGGGATGGAGCTGGAGGGCCCTCCGGAGCAGGGGGCCCGTGTTCTTTGAACCCTCTTGCTCAATTATAGCTACGCCCCTGGGGCTGAGGGCTCACGATCAGGAGCGGCATGATGCCTGCACAGACCGGCACACCCAGCCAGGAGGCGTGCTGGGCCGTGGGGGGGGGGTGTTTGGGGGGTTCCCCATGGCCTGCTCAGTCCTGGGTTTGGAGGGAGCCCCCCCCCGAAGCAAAGAGCTGCGTCTGCAGAATGCGAGTTGCCGTTCCTTGTAATGAGAACAGAGACAGCAGCCTCCCAAGGAAGAAGAGCGTCTGCTGCCACCCTGGAGGAGCAAAGCAAGTCTGCACTAGAAAGGCAACACCACATGCTGAAGATCACCCCCGCCTCTCTCTCTCGCGCACACACAGAGAATTCACACTGGGAGCTTTGTAAGGCGGGGATGGAGTGTGGATGGAAGCAAGGCCTTCTTTGGACCCCCCGTCCTGCCCCCGCCCCCGCGACACTCAAAGCATTTATGCAAATAGGACGGACCACTCGTTACCAGTCGTAAGGAGAAGGTGCTCAGCCCCTGCTTCTTCAGCCCTGGGCCTTGGAAGTGCCTGGCCTGGCCGTCCTCCTCTCCCGCGGCGGCAGCCTCAAGCACAAGCAGCCTCCGACTCCAGCCTGCCTCTCGGAGTCAACTCAGCCGAGAGCCCTTTCGCTTGCACTTTCGGAGTGGAGTCCTCGCAAGCAGCAGCCAAGAGGAGTTTCACTTTCTGGACCAGCACAGCTGGTGGACGTTCTCCAGAGGAGGCCCTACAATGGGGTCACTACGGAGCAGCGGAGTGCGCCTCCAGGCTTCCTGTCTTGTGACACGGCAGTCAGCAGGGTGCCGTTCACGTTCCCGATGCCTCCTCAGAAGAGCCCTGCGCTGGATCAGGCCCTGCAAGGAAGCCCATCTAGTCCAGCCTCCTGTCTCACACAGTGGCCCACCAGATGCAGGGCCTGCCCTCTCTCCTGCTGGGACTCCCCTGCAACTGGGATTTGGGGATTTCATCGCTGCGATTTAGTACTATAACATTGTATGTCCATTGCAAAAAGGTCGCTGTATTTCCCCCTTTTAGGGTGGTTACAACGCTGTCTTGGCACTGTAAGTGGTGTGGTGTGGACAGAGTAGTCTGTGTGGATGTCACCGTCCCCCCTGCACGGCCCCAACCTTGCTGCTGCCCATGCAGCTGCTTTTGCCCTCCCCCACTGGCTGCACGGGGAGACTGCTCTTCTTCTGACCCCCTTCTCTGCCGGCCAGTTGGCCAGAGAAGCCCAGCAGGAGCTCGGGGGGGGCACGAGGTGGGGGAGCCGGGCTCCCAGGAGCTGACCCAGCCTGGCTCGACTGAACTTCTCTGGAGCCGACGGGCCAAGGCCTGGCCGGGCCCCTCCACAAGCCCCCTCCTCCTTTCAGGCCACAGGGGCGCTTGGCTCTCCCAAACTGGGACAAGGACTGGCCCGCAGGAGGAAGAGGAGGAGGCCATTCCCCTCTAGTTTGATGGGGTGTGCAAAAGAGGACGAGGGGCCAGCCGTGTCCAGGTGGCTGAGAGAGGGGCAGGAGGAGGACACTGGCAGCTCCGGAAGAAATGCGAGTTAAAGGGCTTCCAAAGGCCCACGTGAAATACCTCCTGGTGGCCTTTAGGAAACAGCTGAAGACACTTCTCTTCAGCCAAGCTTCTTAGTTGAATTTTCCTGATCTGTTGTTTTCATTTGAATTGTATATGTGTTTTAATGCTGTTTTAAATTTTCTGCTTGTTTTTAACCTACTTTCCAGCAGGCTTATGAGATCACCCAGCATTCTGTATGTGTGTCTCCCACTACCAGCTTCGCAACAACTGGAGCAATATGAAGCAAATCGGGTACAGTTGTAGGGACACCTCAATGGGAAAGTTTGTGATGATGTCATCCACCCCCATCCAAGATGCAGACATGAAAACTTTTGAAGCACAAGTGGGCTAACTTGTGTACCACCTACCTGATTTGAACTAAATTGGCTACAGCTGTAGGGACACATCCGGATGCCCAAAGGGTGTGGTGTGTGATGATGTCATACACTCCAATTCAAGATGGTGGCCACATGAACATGTGAGGAACAAGCAAGCTAATTTGTGGGCTGTCTAACCAATTTAAATCAAATTAGGTACAGCTGCAGTGAGTGACACATAAGGACACCTCAACGGTGTAGTTTGTGATGTTGTCATCCATCCTGATTCAAGATGGCAGAACCATAAACTTTTGAGGCGCAAGTGGGCTAACTTGTGAACCACTTAATGATTTGAGCCAAATTTGCTGCAGCTGTAGGGACACATAGGGACACCTCAACGGTGAAGGATGTGACGATGTCATCCACCCCAGTTCAAGATGGTGGACACATAAACTTTGGAGACACAAGTGCACTAACTTATGGACAGTCTAACTGATTTGAACCAAATTTGCTACAGCTAAATGGACGCATGGGGATGCCCCAATGGTGTAGTTTGTGATGATGTCACCCACCCCGATCTAAGATGGCAGATGCATAAACCTTTGATGCACGTACACTAACTTGAGGGCTGTCTAACAGGTTTGAACCAAATTTGGAACAGTTGTAGTGAGTGACACACAGGGACACCTCAGTGATGCAGTTTGTAATGATGACATCCACCCTGATCCAAGATGGAGGACACATGAACATTTTAGGCACAAGAGATCTAACTTGTGGACCTCGATTTGCAACAAATTTAGTCCAGATGTAGAATGAAAGGAAAGCAAGCTGGTTAGTTCTTACTAGAACTTGTATATTCTTACATTCTTGTGAGCTCAGTTGCTGTATGTGCCCTCAAGAACCCACATGTTAAA
Source organism: Hemicordylus capensis (assembly GCF_027244095.1). NCBI lineage: Eukaryota > Metazoa > Chordata > Lepidosauria > Squamata > Cordylidae > Hemicordylus > Hemicordylus capensis. The sequence goes on from NC_069662.1 coordinate 170,629,579, forward strand.
AATGTGTGTGTGTGTGTGTGTGTGTGTAGCGGGATGATGCTTAACTTGTGGTGGGGTGGGGGGCAAAGGCCTTTAGGGTCCAGGCTCCAAAATCACCTGGCTGCACCCGGTCACAAGCCAGACCTCCAAACCTGACAAGAGCACAGCAGCAGCAGCAGCTCAGACCTGGAAGGACTGAGCTATGGACAGAGCTGCCACCTGCCACGGGAAATGGGAGTGCAGAGGTTTGGGAGAGGCATCACCTGGATTCTCAGGAATGACCTGGTGAGCAAAGGGACAAATACTGGAGGCAACAGGGCTCATCATAAGGAAGGAGTCCTGCTTGTTTTGCTCCCAGGGGTGGGGGTGGCTGGGCTTCTCGGAGGTGAGACATGGTCACTAGGGACACGCAACTCAGAGGCAGCCGTGTGGATCCTCAGAAAAATCCAAAAGCCACAGTGTGGGGACACCTTTTGTTAGGCCAGCCAAAATGGCACAAAGTCAAGGTTTCAGGTTCACACCATCACAACTGTGCTGCAGAGAGGGCTGCCCAGTCCACAGTCAGGCATCAAAACCAGGAGGGTACCTAATTCATCTATAACACCAATATTCATAGCTGTCCATTTTAGTGCAGCTTCTTCCCAAGCTTTGCTTCAGAATGAAACTCTCTTTCTCTCTAGCTATAGCTCAGGGTGTCTTATAGTCTTTACCCTCATAGCAACCTTGTGAATGAGATCACTGCACTCTGCTTTCCATTTTACAGAAGGGAAACTGAGGTCAGGAGGGAGAGTGGCCCACCAAGCGACGTCACTGAGTCTACCTCATCACATGAGGTCTGCTTTGATTTGGCCGGGCCCTTCCTTTTGCCTGCTGGTTCCAGAGGACCCCACTTTGAGGACCCCACCTAGTAAGGAGAGATGCTGTCAGCCTGCAGAATCCGGCTTTCTTGGAGGGGGTGGAGGACTAGATGACTCTTTAGGGACCCCACTCAGCTCTGTGATCAGCTTAATTCACCAGACTCCATTTTTCACAATTTATGAGAAAATTGCTACCAACATAAAAAGCAGAAAGAGCTGCAGAAATTACAACAGGTGACCAGAAAAAGCAAAACCAGCTGCAAGCCTGCTGAAAGGAATTCTCTGCCTTTCTGAGAAACCTTGCTGTGTAGGAAGTGAAAGTCCCCTTCCACTGCGGGGGGATGGCCATGATGCCCATAGATACTGGTTAATCTTTCACAAGAGGCAAGGTCGCCATCGTGTCTCTGAGCTTCCTGCGGGTTCTGCTGTTCCTCTTTCAGTCTACATGGCGGCTGAGCCTGTAGTAACCCCAGCGCCTCAGATTCAGGACCCAAACAGGCTCAGGACCAAACTCAGACTGATCCCAGAGAGGTGAGAACCCCTGGAGAGATGCCAATGGATCTCCCAATTAATTTCTTTTCCAAAGTATCTGTGAGGTGGGTGTAGTGTAGACTGGATTGGGACCATGGCACGGAGGAAGAAGGGCTCTATCCTCCCTTTCCCGCTGCGCTGTTTTCACAATATAGAGCATGCAGCCGGCCTCCCCAGAAGCTGCTATCTGGTATTTGCCCTGATAGAAAAGGGCAACACTCTTGCCTCTGGTGGGGAATCCTGAATGCTTTCTTTGCAGAAAACCCCCAAGGGAAGAGGCCTTTTGTGGAGTCAGACGACCCTTGGCCCATTTCACTCAGCACTGTGTCTGGCACCAACATTCCCCACCTGGCATTTCTGGGGTTGCACAACACAAAAAGGGGCGGAAGTCCCATTGAACACCTGGAACCCCCAGTCTCCTCCGCTCGTCTGAACCTGCCCCTGGCCAGCAAGAGCCCTGCCCCTTTCAGGATCTTCAGGCCAGCCCTGCACTAGAGGGGCAGGCAGTGTTCCCTCTCACAGGGGTTCCCAGGTGTTGTTGACTACAACTCCCAGAATCCCCAAGGGAATCCCGGTGAGAGGGAACACCTGAGCTCCCTCTCCTCCCAAGTAGAGGAGGGAAGCCCTGAGCAGCCAGGAGAGCACTCGGTCAACTCCAGAGCTGACACGTCTTCTGGGGAGCTGGGAGTGATGGAGGGGTTGTTGAGAGTGGGGCAGCAGGAGCCTCCTTGAGGGGCCCCGGGGCCCCTCCAGGTGACTGACTCCAGCTGCTCCAGGGGTTGCAGGGGCACTGTCCATGGGCTCAAGGACCCAGGCTGCCCAGAGTTGGCTTAAACCATTGCCCTTTGCGCCTACCAAGGCCCTGAGTGGGGCCCCCACCGTTTCTCTCCTGTTTCACTGCGCTAAGGAAGACACGTGAGACGCCTTCCTGGGCCTGTGTCAGGAATGGGCATCTGGCTGCCAAGGAGACATCCTGTTGTTACGGACTTGGGGTGACTGGACGCTTGGGGGTTCCCAGAGGCTGGCAAATACCTCCGTGTTGGTAGTGTCAATTCCACTTTAATCCAAGGAGCTGTGGCTGCAATTTCCTCGAGTGTCACTAGATGGCAGCAATGTGCTCTTTGACGGGCTGGCTTTCAGTTCACACAGTGCCTTTCCAATTGCCAGGCATGGCAGCTTACTCAGAAAGGCTGCTCCATGGGGTTGCTCTGCACTGGGATAGCCAAAGTCTTTCCCCACCAGGTTTGGAGGTGCGCCACCAGCAGAGCAACAAACCTAGCCGCTCTCTCCTTATTGTCTGGGAAGCCCACTCTAGCGAATCCCGCTACTTTATGCTGAAGGCTCCAGGCCAGACCTGGCCCAAGAGGTTCAGTTCAACCTTGGACTGAGCTGGGTCCAGTTCAGTTCAAGGTCAAACATCCGAACCAGCCTGTTCAGAGGTGTGTCTAGGGAAAATAGCGCCTAGGGCAAGCACTGAAATTGCACCCCCTGCCCAAACATCTGACATCTAATTACCTGTAGCCCCTTCAGGGGGCTTCCTAAAGGCCGTGCGGGGGGGCGGGCTGCAAAGGTTCCTCCCCCCCCCGGCCTCTGGGGCCTCGCAGGGACCATTTGAGCATGTGCAGTGGCCATTTTTAAAAATCTTTTTTTTAAAAAATGGCCGCTGAAAACAATGGCAGCTGTGGATGCTCAAATGACCTCTGCAAGGCCTGGCATGGCCTAGGACCTCACAGAGGCCATATGAGCATGCACGATGGCCATTTTGTTTCTGGCAGCCTTTTTTTAATTTCACAAAATGGCGGCCCCCCTTCAAGTGGTGCCCGGGGCATGTGCCCTGCCTGCCCCACCCTAGATATGACCCTGAGCCTGGTTGAGTGCAAAGCAGTTCAATACGGAACCAGTTTGCACATCCCAGACTGGGGGGGGGGGGGCACAAAAGGCCTTGAGGTGCAGGCTCCCAAATTTCCTAGGCGCAGCTCTGCCTGGGCTATCTTCTAGTCCAGGCCTTGCTAAGGGCAGGAAACGGCGGCAGCTTCTCTGACAGATGCCTGTCCGCCACTGCATGAGGCAGACTGTTCCACCATCCCACAGCTCTTAGTGTCATGCATTTCCTGCAAATGCTTTGGCCTGAAGCTGCTTCCTCCTGCTCACTCCAAGCCCCTGGTCCTGGTCCTGCCCTCAGGAGAAACAGAGAATGAGCTCGCTCCTTCTTCCAGGTGACAGCAGACCTCCAGATCTTTGGAGACTGCCATGTCTCCCTTCAGTCTCCTGTGTTGTACTTTACTTGGTTCTACTTGATCATTTTTGCCTTTTTAAATGAAGACTGAGCTATGGACGCAGAAAACAAGCAAGCAAGGTGCCCAGCCCACTCGTGCCCCGGAACAGCTCCTGCTCATTGGACAAAAGGCCCTCATGGGGCGCCCCCCTTGCCCAAGCGGACCAGATTTCCCTCCCCCCTCAGAGCAGGACCAGAGGCCATCTCTGCCGGTGCCACCTGTGGCCATTTGCCTTCATTCAGGCGGCTTCTCTCCCGATAGGCAACCAGGCAAGAGAGGCAGGGCTGGGGAATTTGTGCTGAGAATCAGCAAATCAGCAGGAGGGGTCTGCAGAGGAGTAGCCACATGACAAGCGAGAGGATCACAGGCCTGCACCGCACTGGGAAGGCCATTCCTTGTTCGCTGCCCGAGGAGGCATCCATGGGGGTTGATCTGGAGGCATTTGGTTGAGTTCAGAAAGCACACAAAGACTGATTCAGAAATGGAAACCTCACATCCTGAGAGAGAGAGAGAGAGAGAGAGTCATGGAGCAACATACCCAAACAGGCATTAGCCATCAGCAACAACTGGACCGTTCTAACTCATTGCCCCCCCCCACACACACACCCTCCCTCCCTCCCTCCAGAGGGGGCCTGGGCCATATTCCGCCCTTTCAAAGAGGCAGAAGAGCGATTCCCTCCCCCGCGCCTTGTGCTCCCCACAGGCTCCAAGGAAGCGGACTTTGCACTCCTGGGGCTGCTGCTCATCAGAGGCAAATCTGGGAGTGGGGGTGTGTGTGTGTGAGAATTTCCTGCTCCGGGGAGAAGCGCCTGCTGAGCACCCTGGCTGGCGAGGGGAGCAAAGTCGAGCCACAGCCAGCCTCACGGCGGGGAGGAAATGGAGCGGAAGGAAGTGGGGGGCCGCTCTCAGGGTGGTTCTCGTTTTGGGCTCCTCGCCTTTCAGAAGAGTTCCAGGAACTGAGGAAGCTTCTGGCTGTGCGCCCACCCAGGCCCCGGTCTCCAGCAGGTGAGCCTTCCGCCTTTGAGGCCCCTCTCCCTGGGGCGGCTGCTCCTTGCCTGGCCCCCTGGCTAGGGGCAGCTGCTGCTGGCTGCCACGATGGCCTTGCAGCAGCAGCTGGGCTGGGGCAGCACACACACCCCTGCCCCCCCCCTCTCCTCCCCCCCCCAATCCCTGCCATCCGTGGCTGTGCTGAAAGACTTCATTCCGTTTGCAGTTTACCTCTGAGGGCCCCCAAATCCTCAGGTCTTGCTCAGATCTCTAAAGGGGGGGAGGGGAAGATCCCCCCCGCCCGCAGCCTGTTGTGGTGAGAGTGGTTTTTAGAATGGATCCTCCACTTCCCAGCCACAAGCAGCCGGGTCAGGCCATGCCCTTTGTTTCTGCCCGCAGGGGAATCCCAAGGGCTCTCCCACCTCCCAACCAAGCAGAACGGGGGGGGGGCGGGGCGCCCCTTGGAGCTTTCGGTAGAGCAGTGGCATTTGTGGCCACGCGGTGCCCTGTGAGGACTGCCACGAATTGATGGTGCCCACCTCTCAATAGGGTGGGCTTCCACATTTTCTGCAGGGTTGCTGTGCCTTGAAGAGCTGCATGGCAGGCTGCAGTTCAACAGGGAAGCTCTTCCCATCATGACATCCCCATGCAGGGAAAGGCTCTACCTGTGATGTAGCAGCTAGCTGGGAGATTCAAGTTCTTCCTTCAGGGAAGTGCCAGAAGTGGTTACAGTCGCTCACTCCCAACCAGGGAGCAATGAATGTTACAGGAGGCGGAATGAATTCTACCCTGGTGAGAAATCCAATAATGGTGATCATCAACCTGATGAGAAACTGGTCTCTGTGCATTTAAACGGCACATACAGTACTTAAATCATAAGAATTTATTACCCGAGAAGCTTATAAGAATGTATGATCAGGCCCAGGTCTCCCCCTGCAAAGCCTCTCCATGCAGGCACCCCCAACAGAGCCACCCCCTCAGCAGCAGGAGGGCTACACGGAGGGGCATGGCTTAGGAACAGAGGAAGCTGCCATGTACTGAGTCAGACCATAGGTGCATCTAGCTCAGTATTGTCTACCCAGACCGGCAGCGGCTTCTCCCAGGTTGCAGGCAGCAGGCGTCTCTCTCAGCCCTGTCTTGGAGACGCTGCCCGGGAGGGCCCTGGGACCCTTCTGCATGCCAGCAGGCAGGCAGGCAGGCGCTCTTCTTCCCGGAGCTTGGCAGTTCCGTTGGATGCTTCAGGGGGTCTGCCCTCCCCCTTCCCACTCCCTGCCTCAAGGTACTTCCTGGACTGGGCAAGAGGCAGGCTGGCAGACCCCCAGCAGCAATGGCCCCAGTCCTGGGCTGGGGCCCACTGCGATTCCCAGCAGCACCCACTCCGTCCCCACGGCTCCCCGGGGGCTTAAGAGGGGGATGCCAAGAAGAGAGACCCTTCTTAAAGGTGAAGCTGGACTCAAATCACCGCTGGGGGTCTGCCAGCCTGGCTCCTGCCCCCGCCTGGTCCCATGCAGGACTGGGGGAGGGGCAGGTGGGGACAGGCCAGCCTGAAGCCCCCTTCATTTAGGCCCAGTTCGGGCCAAGCCAGATGGCGGTTCCTTCTGAGTTGGCCATCAAGGCTTTCCATGGCAAGCCCTGCAGATGTGGACCGCTGCTGTTTAGACCTCCCCATCCCCTTGAGGGGTGCCAGAGGGGGCTCCCAGGGAGTAGTGGCAGCCAAGCAACCATCAGTCGCCTGAACAAATCCTGCAAGGAGCTCTCCTGGGGGCTCCCCGTAGGCCTGCAAAGGGGGCCAGGGTTTCAAGCTGCTGTCTCCCCTGCCGCAGGGTGTCTTTCCTTTCCCTGGAACATTCTGCTAATGCAAGAGAAGCCGCACCACCATGGCCTTCCCGGTCACAAAGGACAACGAACTGCCGGCGCTTGGCCGCCCTCTGCACCTGGGGATGCTGTATGACCGGCGCAGCGACACCCTCATCCCAGGTAAGCCACCCCGTTCAACCGGGTCTGCTGCGGCTTCTCCCAGCTTGCTCTGCTCTGGCCACCAAGGAGTTGTTGGAAGTTAAGGACTTTGCGCTGTCTCTTGTCTCAGTGACAGTGGAGGACAGACTAGTGAGTCAGAGGGCTAGAGGGTCAAGACATTGGTCATCCCTGCTCTACTGCTCTGACACGATCCCTTTGGAATGTAGATTGCTAATCTTGGGGTGACTTCCTTCTTCCCCTCTCTCTTCTCTTCCTGTCCATACTACCTTCACCTTGCAACATGGCAAGCTCCTCTCCCTGCACCATGTGTGCAGAGAAGATGCAGAATCCATCTGCATCCAGCTAGATAGATAGATTAGAGATCCTAACTCCTCACTTTCCTATCTAGAATGGAGTTCTCTAATAAATACTCCATATTTTGATTTGAAACTATGAACTGGCTCCAAGTTACTTTACTCTCAGCAAACACGCATGCCTAACTAAATGTCCGCTGTGTTGTTCCTCTGCGCACTCTGCTATAATGAGAAAGGGATTCTCTCACCACAGAGAATGCCCAACAGGAGTGAGTGCAAAAGGTTCCAGCGGACAGAGCAGCACGGAGACGTGCTCCCAGCCCCGAATGGTCGCAGCAGGAACATCTCAAGACTGGGAAGCTGGCCAGCTGGCCATGTCCTCTCAAGGGTTGGGACGGAGAAGCCCCGTCAGTGTATGTGAGAAAGATTTGGCTCAGGTTTGGGAGTGACCACCCGCATTGTAGGTGTGCATTTTGGGTTGAGGGTGCAAAGGGGGGGGTGGTTGGGGCCAGCCAGATTTATGTGGGCATTCCTGCCAGTCAATGTGGGGCCTGGAATGTGAGAAGGGCCATGCCCACCTCCCGGGGAGGGGCAACCTTTCCAGGGGCTGGAGAGAGGGAATGAGAAGTCCTCCTCTGAGGCAGTTGAGGGAGAGACAGGGAAAGAGAGAGAGGCAGGCTACACAGTCTTGGAATTGATGACTTTCCTTGGCTTGTGAAACCAGCAAGGGATGGTGGGAGTTGTAGTCAGCAACGTCTGGGGATCCCTGTGGCAGGGAACACAGATTATTAGGACGCCCACTGCCTTTATGTTCCGACTGGCAGCCAAGCCCTCCGGCTTCCTCATAGTTGCATTCAAGCACCTCCGCATGTCATATCACGTCCCTTCTCCCCTATTGCTGGCGTCTCTCTAAGGGGGACCTCTTACAGTGCAGCTCACACGTGTGCTCTCAAATGCAAACCAGGGCAGACCCTGCTTAGCAAAGGGGACAACTCATGCTTGCAAGGACAAGACCAGCTCTCCTCTCCTGGACTTATGTAAGGGAGTTACAGAGTAAGCCCACCCTAGAGAGGGGGACTGGGTGGAGTTTGGGGAAATGAGTCCTTGGTCCTCTGGGCAGAGCTGTAGTTCAGGGCCCTGTGCCCCGTCTACCTCCTTGTCCATGGAGAGTTGGTCTGGTGGTGGCAAGCATGACTTGTCCACTTAGCTAAGCAGGGTCCACCATGGTTGCATTTGAATGGGAGACTACAAGTGTGAGCCCTGGAAGATCTTCCCCTCAGGGGATGGAGCTGCTCTGGGAAGAGCAGAAGGTCCCAACTTCCCTCCCTGGCAACATCTCCAAGAGAGATTCCTGGCTGCAACCTTGGAGAAGCCGCTGCCAGTCTGTGAGGACAATACTGAGCTAGCTAGACCAAGGGTCTGACTCAGTCTATGGCAGTTTCCTATGTTCCTTTGTCTCCTCTGGAGTGGGTGGGGAGGCCTGACTGCAGGTCCTGATGGCACTGTGAATCTCTCATTGTGAACTTCTGGGACATTTTGCAGGGATTACGCTCTGGGACCCGGAGGCGCTGCAGAAGCACGTACGCACAAAGCTACAACCCAAAACCGAGTGCCACATGCTTGCATCTGACAACTACGACAACTTGGCCTCAGCTCTCAATCTCACGTTGCCGCTGAAGGCGAGTTTATTGGGGGGTAATGTTGATTTGCACGGATCCGCCAAATATTTGAAGGACACCAGAAAGTCCAGAAACCAGGTTCGCCTTGTCCTCCACTACTCCATCACCACCCGCTTTGAGGAGCTGACCATGAGCCATTTAGGACCCCAGAACATCGCCTATCCAGGTGTGTTTGACCAGGGGGAAGCCACCCACGTGGTGACGGCTGTGCTGTACGGCGCTCAAGCGTTCTGCATCTTCGACCGGGAAGTGGCTTCATCCGAGAATAAAGAAGACACAGAGAGAGAGATGAGGGCCAGCATACAGATGATGCTCAAAGAGGCGAACCAAGGCGATGAAACTACCAGTATTCAAAAGCGAGGGAAAACCAACATGGAGAACTTCAGGTGCACATTTTACGGTGATGTTGCTCTTGAGAGCAACCCCATTACGGACCCAGATGCAATGAGGATATATTCCAATCTCCCAAAACTCCTGGGAGAAAAGGGAGAGAAGGCTGTTCCCGTGAAGGTCTGGCTGTATCCACTGGCAAAGCTGGACCCCAGGGCAGCCCAGCTGGTCCGAGAGATCAGCGCTGACCTGATCACAAGAGCGCAAGCCGTGATAGAGCACCTGAGTGACTGTGAAACGCAGTGCCAAGACCTGGTGAGCGGCAGCCACGTCTGTTTCCCTGTGATGCGCGAGAAGATCCAGCATTTCCAAAAGCTGTGTAAACGCTACCAAGTGGCTTTCCAAGAGCAACTGGCAAGAGTCCTGCCATCCATCCGGGGAGGCGGCCAAGAGGAAGAGGCCCTGAGGGAGATTTTAACCAGAAACCAGCAATCCCCGTTCCACCCCAAAGGCCTCACTGAATTTCTGAGCAAGAAGAGTGCAGAGATGGAGTACGTGAATTTGTGCTGCACTTTGCTCCCGGGGGTGCGTGTCATTCCTTCAGCGTGCAAACTCAAGCAGGTGCTGTTTGACCACCAGTGCCAGCGTCTCCTGGCCTTCATGTTCACCTCCTTGCAAAGGGTGGAGCCCTATCTCCTCGCCTTGGAGGGATGGATTCAGGAAGGCGCCTCGGCCCCAGCAGCACCCGCCAGTTCTGCTGACGAGAAACCCCAGCCCAAGCAGTGGTTTGAAGAGGAAGCCATCGTTAGCAGAGCGCGGGAGTCTCTGAAGTCCTTCTCAGACTTTGTGGGCCTCAAGCAGCCGAACGAGAGGATGCAGTTCATTGTGGCCTCTGTGCCCGATGGGGACAATCCGGGAGTCTCCATTTATGCCTATGAGGAAGGGAAGCTGGTGAGCCGCCACTTCCAGCCCCCGCTGCATCCCTTTCCGCCTGGGATCGATTGGCTCAGACACGACAGCCTGCAGCTTCTCTTGAACCCCCGAGTGGACGGCGGCTCTTGTGTGGAGTACAGGGTCTCGGGTCAGGAGAACTGGGCCTCCCTCCCTACCAAGCAGGGAGAGGAGAAACTTCTCGTGAGGAATCTCCTGCCCAACACCAGCTACCAGTTCCGCTATGCCGTCCCGGGCCTTGGAGGGAGCAGCAGTGAGAGCACCACTGTGAAGACGCTTCCGACCGGCCCTCCTGGGAAACCCCAAAGGATGACTGTGGAGGCTTCTGCCATCTCGGTCACTTGGAAGAGCCCCCAGAGCACTGGAGAGGGGGTGGCTGTCCAGGAGTACAAGCTCCAGTACCAGGAGGGGGCCGCAGGAGGAGGACGCCGCCGCCAGGGGGAGAAAGCAGAGTGGGGAGAGGTGGTGGTCCCGAGGAGCAGCGGGCGCTGCAAGGTGGCTGGACTGAGGCCCGAGACACCCTACCGGTTCCGAGTCTGCGCCGTGTCTTCAGATGGGACCCAGAGCGCCCCCAGCGAGGAGGCTGTCATTGCAACCCTCAGTCCAGATCCGCCTTTCCAGGTAACGGGGACTGGAGGCTTTGTGGGGTGGGAGATCTGCGGTTAAGAATGAGCTGGGCAAGGCTGCCGCCGACGGGGGCCAAGAGTCATTCTCTGTGCCAGGATAGAGTCCAACCGTGCTGGGAAGAACATCTCAAAGCTCTGGAGCAGCGCAGAACTCCTTTTTGCCACGACGGCTGGGTAAGCACCGTCTGTGGCCGCACACCTGGGAGGAGAGCCCAGGATCCCAGGTCAGAGTTTGGCCCGCAGCTCGGCCAGATCTTTGCCTCTCTTCTTAGAAATGGAAGTGGCCCAGGGCCAGCAAAGACAGGGCAGGTCCCAAGGAGAAGTCAGGGCAGGCCCAAGGATCCCGGAAGGCAAGGGCTCCCCAGGGCCACACCCAAGCATCCCGCACAGCTGATCTCCACCAAAGTAGCCATGACAAAAGAATGTGACACAAAGAGCAATGGAACCTCCATCTTCAGAGGTAGTATACCTCTGCATACCAATGGCTGGGGGGAAAGCAAATGAGGAAGCCTACTTAAAGCATAATCAAAGCAGTACATAAAAATCGAAGAAATGTCATCAACGGAAGGGGTGTGCATGGAACTGTCTGGCCCCCATCCCCCCCCCCCAGTCCGGACCCAGACCACGGACTTAAAAAAAAAAAAAAATTTAAAAAGTAACTACCTGTAACCCCTTCAGGGAGGCTTGCTGTAGCTGTAGTGGGGAGGTGTCTGCATGGGTTCCCTCTCCCCCTGCCAGCCTCCCTCATCACTGCCGCGGCCAGGTAAACTTAGTCTTTTTGGCCCTTTTGGGCCTCTGTAAAAGTGAGCGGCCACCATTTTGGCCGATGACGCGCATGCGCAAATGCCCTCTGTGAGGACTTAGGTGCATGCACATGCGCGGCGGTGGCCCAAATGGCAGCCACTTGCTTTTACAGAGGCCCAAAAGGGCCAAAAAGACTAAGTTTACCTGGTTGCAGTGGTGATGAGGAAGACCAGCAGGGGGAGAGGGAACCCGCGTCCCCCCCGCCCCGGCGGCTACAGCAAGCCCCCCGAAGGGGCTACCTGTAGTTACTTTTTACATTTAAAAAATAATTTTTTAAAAAGTTTGCGGTCTGGTTCCAGTGCGGACGGAACCGGGGGGCGGGGGGTTCAGTTCGATCATGAACCCACGAACCCCCGGACCGAACCATCGGACTGGTTCTGCACATCCCTAATCAACGTAACACCACTAAAAATCATTCATGTAAAACTGACAAAGAGATTCAAAGCTGAAGGCTGAGCTGAAAGGGCTTAAGTGAAAACATTCTGATCAACATCGGGTGGGGGGAGAGAAAGGGGTGCCGCCCCCAAACCCTCCCCCCACCCTATTTTGCAAAGCCACTTGTGCGGCTTCTCCTGGAAGCCACGCCCACCCCCACCACCAGGTCTGCACGCACACGCACACACACACACCCCAGTTCCTTGCCCTTGTCCTGAGGGGGGGATGGTGGCTGGTCCGAGCAGGCCAAGCGCTGCTACTTCTGCTGCCTCCTGTGAGTGATGCAGCCTCTTAATGTTGTGTCTCCAGCCCTCAGAAAGCTACTAAAGTCCTGCCCGCCCCCCACCCCCCGCCAAATTCACTGCCTGCAAACGAGGCAGTGAAAACAGGGGGCCATTGGGGGGCAGCACTATTAAGGAACAGTCCAGAAAACTAGTTCTTAAAATAAAACAAATAATCAAATCTAGAAACTTCCATCCAGCACTGGAGGCCTTACATAGGGACATAGGAAGCAGCAATAAACGGAGTCAGACCCTTGGTCTACCTAGCTCAGTACTGTCTACCCAGACTGGCAGCGGCTCCTCCAAGGTTGCAGGCAGGATCCCTCTCAGCCTTATCTTGGAGATGCTGCCAGAGAGAGAACCTTCCACCTTCTGTATGCAAACATGCAGGTGCTCTTCCCAGAGCAGCCCCACCCCAGTTTCTGGTGGCTCCTTCCTGGAGGTATCCACCTGGTTTTTCTCGGAAACAGGAGGCTGGGCTGGGCTTTTGAATCTCCCCGCTAGCAGCTGGGCTCTTCTTCTTACGTTCTTAGCCAAAGCAAAGGCTGTTTGGGATGGAACTAAAGCATTTAGCTGTAAATCAGGACAGGTCATTTTCTTGCACCCCTGAAGATGGCAATATTGAGATAGCCCTCCTTGGGTTATTATTTATTATATTATTATTATTATTACATTTATCTCCCGCTCTTCCTCCAAGGAGCCCAGAGAGGTGCACTACATCCTTGAGTTTCTCTTGCACAACAACCCTGTGAAGTAGGTTTAGGGTGAGAGAGAAGTGACTGGCCCAGAGTCACCCAGCTAGTCTCATGGCTGAATGGAGATTTGAACTCGGGTCTCCCCGGTCCTAGTCCAGCACTCTAACCACTACACCACGCTGGCTCTGTAATGGGTTGCCATTACAGCCTCTCCAACTGGGACAATGTTGCAAGCCACTTTATGCCTTCTGCAGAAAGACTTCCCCCCTGTTGTCGCTCTCATTTAGGCAGAAGAAGCCTCTTCTATCCGGCACAGGGCCCTCCCCGTCAAAAAAGAGAAGGGATCGCCCACCCTTGGCCGCCCTCTGCTGCCCAACCCCTGCAATGACAGCCTCATGCCAGGTATGTGACGGAAGATGTGCGAAAGCTGTGCAGCTCCTCCTTGCAGGCTCCACTATGCCGGGCACGGAAGGGTGGCGGGGGGGTGGGGGAAGGAGTGACAGAGGAGCATCGGGAGCTGCTCGCAAGGCCTGGGGGTGGCTCTGCCTCCAAAAGGCTCCCCCCTCTCTTCCCTTCGCTGCCAGCATTGGAAATCTGCCCCACGTGTGCCTCCTGGGGTTCAGTTCCATGCTTGAAGTAAGTCAGGCTGAGTGGGAGGGAAAGAGCCTTGAATCGGGTTCAGCGCTGTGGAAGTCATTTTGCTTACGCTCTTCCATGGCATCCCTGGCTTCAGTGACGCAGCTTCTTCTTGTTGTTCCGAATAGATAGATCTTCCTTCTCAATTAAGAAAAAAGTTCTCAAAGCAGTTTACATAGCAGAAGGAAGGGGGAGAGGATGCTTGCCATGGCCTCGCCACCCACAGAGCTCTGGAGAGACAGGGCCTTTTTTGTTGTGGCCCCTCAGAGGCCCCCGGCTCCCCTTTGGGACGGCCTCCTGGAAGAGCTTCGCCATGCTCTCTCCCTCAGTGTTTTTGAAAAACAATTAAAGACACATCTTTCTAGAGAGGCTTTTTAATGTTTTATTTTCTGCTTATATCTGGTAGGTTTCTTAGTTCCTCATTTTTAGCTTTTTACTTACACACTTTAATTTAAAACTTTTAAAACCTGTAACATTTAAATGCAGTTTCAGCTTGGTCTTTTAACTTTTTGAATTGTGTTGTGTTGTATTGTTTCATATTGAATCTGTTTTATTAATGCCGTGAGCCGCCCCGAGCAGTAGTGTGCTGGAGGGGCAGGGTATAAATATCTGAAATAAATAAAGAGGAGCTGTGCTGGGTTGAATAAGGAGACAGTCCTCACTTGGCAAAGGCCCCCACTAAAAAAGAGGCCCCCTTGTCCATGCAGCAGGCATCCTCTCTAGCTAGGCTGCTGCAATGCGGTCTACATGGAGATGCCCTTGAAGATGGGTTTAGATGTTGCCATTGAAGCAGAACTGCCAGTGATGTGCTGCTGGGTTATACCAGCCACTGGCTGCCTGTTGTTGAAGCCAACCACTGTTCCCTCCAGGGTGTGCATGGGTGCACGCACTCTCAGGTTTTTTGATGTCTGCTCAGTTAATTTTCGATCCCGCTCAGGTTGAAGCAGGAAGGCCCCACTCTGAATGCACCTGGTGCACACACACTGCCTAGATCCTGCTGCCTAGAACAAAATTCATTCCGCACACAGAGGAATAAAATTAGAGAGAACACTGAAGCCAACCTGGTCTGGGCATCAGTGGTCTTAAGGACCAGCTGCTCCCACAGGAGGCCGCCTTTAACAAGGATCTGTCTGGCAGGTATCCGAGAGAAAAGGCCTCTTTAGTGGGGGCACACATCTGTGGAACTACAGGTGAAACTCGGAAAATTAGAATATCGTGCAAAAGTCCATTAATTTCAGTAATGCAAATTAAAAGGTGAAACTGATATATGAGACAGACGCATTACATGCAAAGCGAGATAAGTCAAGCCTTAATTTGTTATAATTGTGATGATCATGGCGTACAGCTCATGAAAACCCCAAATCCACAATCCCAGAAAATTAGAATATTACATGGAACCAAGAAGACAAGGATTGTAGAATAGAACAATATCGGACCTCTGAAAAGTATACAGTGTACTGTGCTTGATTGGCCAGCAAACTCGCCTGACCTGACCCCATAGAGAATCTATGGGGCATTGCCGAGAGAAGGATGAGAGACATGAGACCAAACAATGCAGAAGAGCTGAAGGCCGCTATTGAAGCATCCTGGTCTTCCATAACACGTCATCAGTGCCACAGGCTGATAGCATCCATGCCACGCCGCATGGAGGCAGTCATTGCTGCAAAAGGGGCCCAAACCAAGTACTGAATACATATGCATGCTTCTACTTTTCAGAGGTCCCATATTGTTCTATTCGACAATCCTTGTCTTCTTGGTTCCATGTAATATTCTGATTTTCTGGGATTGTGGATTTGGGGTTTTCATGAGCTGTACGCCATGATCATCACAATTATAACAAATTAAGGCTTGACTTATATCGCTTTGCATGTAATGCGTCTGTCTCATATATCAGTTTCACCTTTTAATTTGCATTACTGAAATTAATGGACTTTTGCACGATATTCTAATTTTCCGAGTTTCACCTGTATCTGCTGCGGGAGATCCACCAGGTCCCCTCAGTCACCAGCTGACATCCAGATCATTGCTGCACAGGGGGACCCAACACGCTCCGTTCCAGACCAACAGAGGGAGGGTGGGCGGGTGGAGGAGCAACATTGGCCGAGCTCCCCTCCCCTTCTGCCAGAAGCTCTCTAGGCCCCATGGAGACATGTCCCCGAGGGCTGCATGATGAGTGAGCAGGATCCAGACCAAGTTAATCATGGCTCAGCACCACTGAACTAAATGGATCCCTGACCAACCACTCAATTCAGTGGGACTGACTCCCCCTATCCTGCCCTCTTTGTGTGCAAGTTGACTGAGATATCACTTTGGCTGGGCATATAACTCCATGTGCTACTGTAAAAGGCCTCCCTTTAAGCTGAATTGCACCTTTCAGGCAAGACCCCGAAGGAAGCGACTTGTGGCCCCCTCAGAACAATGGCTGGGCCAGACGACGTGGTGGAGTTGCCGGCCCTGGGCCGCTCCTTCCAGCTGGGGATGCTGTACGACTGCCGCAGGGACGCTCTCCTCTCAGGTAACCCTCTCCTGGCTGCCACACCTGACCTCGAGAGGCCGAGGCAGGGAAGTCTTGTTGGCCACAAAACGTAGTCATCAAGGACGAGCTCCCCACTCATCCCGGGGGAAACGCCAACGCCGTGTGGTCCTCAGGTGGCAGAGTCAGTCTCCTGGGCAGACTGGCAAACTCCCCCACTGAAGGAGAACACCCCACCCCAAGGCTGCCCCTCTCTTCTCTCTCGCCTCTCCCACCATGGCGTTAGCCCCAGTTGCGTGGGCTGGGGTTCCCATGACTGATCGGCCTGCGTGGGCCTGGGGCTAAGGCCACAACAAGCCAGGCAAGGGGGTGGGGGGACGACAGCCCAGGGGGAGGAGAGGGGGGAGGAGCTGCTCACCCCCACCCCTGCTGGCTGCCACGGGAAGCACCAGGCCTCTTCCTGGCTGCCCTGGTCGTTCCCAGGTTGCCCCTCGGATGATGTCACACCACGCTGCACCTCATGGGGAGGGGACCTCTGGGGTGGGAGAATGGCCGGTGGATGCAGCTGGTTGCCAGGGAACCATTTGGTGCTCTCAAGTGAAGGAGTTTTACTTGAATTGCTTGAAAGAATCTCAGGTAAATTGCCCTGAGCCAGTTTTGGAAGGGCAGTACAGAAATCAAATAAATAAATAAATAAGCGCATGCACGCGCAGCACAGAAAAGCAAAAATTGGCTCCCTGTTTTACCCTATGTGGTCGCTAAGAGTCGACACCGACTTGACGGCACTTAATCAATCAATTTTATCCATTGCATCATATTACCCGTTTTATTTTCAATGCCCTTCCTAATGATCCCTAGCATGGAAAGGCTAAGTTCCTCCGTAGCACAACTTGGGAGTTGCCCTAACAGATGACTAAATTTGAGTAAGAATTGCTGCAGCACATGCGGCCAGGATCCAGCCACCCTCTTGAACCAACGTGCCTAGCACACTGGAGGCAAGGGATCGAGGCCAGCCCCCTCTATACCCAAGTGAACAATCCCTTCCTTCATGAGTGGAAGGATTTGCTCCTCCTCTCCAGTAACCTCATGTTTTATTCTGAATGTTACAGAGCACCTATTACTTGACCCAGAGACACTTCAAAGGCACACAGAGCAAAGGGCTCACACCAGCCACACAATGGAGCCAGTTTCTGCTGGGACCATCGGAGAGAAGGCAGCTGCTCTGGACATCCAGCCCTCCCTGCTGACCAGCCTCCTCTGTGGCCTCTTTGAAGTGAGTGGAGCTGCAAAATACCTGCTCGGCCCCAGGAAATCCCGGCCTCAGGACAGCAGCATCACCTATAAGTACTTGGCAATAGAAAGGGTTGAGCAGCTGAGAGCCGACTGCTTTCGAGCTGGACGTTTCCTTCATCCCTCTGCCCTTAACAACTGCGTGGCCTCTCATGTGGTCACTGCCGTGTGGTATGGGGCCCAGGCCTTCCTGGACTGTCATAAAGATGCTTCTTCCTCTGAAAATGTGGATGAGAACATGGGAAGTTCCATAGCTACAAAGACGAAGCTTCCATCACAAAGCAAAACTGATCTCAAAACTGACAATGAAGAAGGACCACAACATCAAAACGTTGGCGATGGGTTTGGTGGTGACTTTCCCCTAAAGAATAAGCCAGTCACTTTCCAAGATGCCATGAAAAGGCACATCGTCCCCATCAGATTTCTGGGTGAGAGCAGCGAGACGGCTGTGCCCGTGAAGGTCCGTCTGTACCCACTAAAGGAACTGGGGCTTAGGGACTGTGAAGGCTCCTTCCATGAGATTCGAGATGTGCTGAATTGTGACATTAAAGATGAGTTTGAGGCCCTGGCAGAAATCAGGGCGCAGTGCAAGGACTTCTTGGATTCCCTTGCTGCCAAAACCTTCCCAGAAACCAGGAAGAAGATTCAGCACTTCCAAGATCTGTGTGGGCATCACAAAAAGGCTTTCCAGAGAGAGCTAGCAGAAACCGTAGCCTCTGTTCGTGGAGGAGTGAAAGCAGAAAAGGACCTGGAGGAGGTCTTGACATGCAAGCAACAGTCCCCCTTCAACACCCAAAGACTCCATGAATTTCTGGGTAAACAGGAGCAAGAGATCGCTGTTGTGAATTCCCTCCTTTTGATCCTAAAAGATATAGAAGCCATATGCCTTAAGAAGGAACTCCACAAAAAGCTCCTTGACCCAAAGACTGACTGCGTTGTTGCATTCATGTTCACATCATTACATAAAGAGGAGTCCTACTTCTCTGAGCTGAAAGCCTCTCTCTCTTCCTCAAAGCAGCCAAAGGACATGAACCCGGAGACCCAGAGGGAAACTCAGAGCTCCACAGAGTGGTTTGAGGATGAAAATGAAGTCAAAAGGGCAAAAGAAGCAGCCAGGTCCTTCTCAGCGTTTGCCCGTGCCAACCTTTCCAGGAAGGAGACCCAGTTCTTAGTGGCCTCCATCCCAGATGAGAACAACCCTGGAGTTTCCATTTACCTGTATGAAAGCGGACACTTGAAAGGGACCACATTTGAGCCTCCATCCAAACCTCTTCCCATAGTGATCGAGGGAGGATCACAAGACAGTGTGCAGCTGAGACTCACTCCAGCACAGTTGGGGAAAGACGCCGTCTCCAGCTGCCAGGTGGAATACAGGGTCACAGGGCAAGAGAAGTGGGCAGCTGGTATTACAGAAGGGAATGGGGAAATGCTCACAGTCAAAGGCTTACGCCCAGACACCGAGTACCAGTTCCGCTATTCTGCCATAAGCAAGCCAGGGCTCAGTGAGAGCAGTGATGTCAGTGACTCTGTGAGGACCCTTCCTGCCGGCCCCTCTGGGATGCCCAAAGAAGCTCATGTGGGATCACACGGTCTGGCTGAGGGGGGTAAGAACACTTGTAAGGAGGAAGAGAACACGCACTATACAGACGACACAGGAGTTGTGAGGGATAACGGAGAAAAGCAATTGTGTGAACCAAGCACAAATAGAGAAAGAGAGAATGTTGGAAGTGCCCACAGCTTCCCAGCACCTACCACCTTGACAGCTGATGTGGCTGCCTCAGGGTCAAAACCCAGTGGGGAGTCGGAAAATGTTGCCAGCTCTTTCCTCAGCACCAGCCGCATGATACGAAAAGGGTCTCCTTCCGTGTATGCCCTCCCACTGGAGAAGCTGGCTTGTAATTCAGAATCGACTTGTCTGAAGTACAGATTTGGGAAGAAGGACCTTCAGCTTCCTCACAAAGTGATTGTGTTGCTGGGAGAAACAGGAGCAGGGAAAAGTACACTAATCAACGGGATGGTCAACTACATCCTAGGTGTGCGATGGGAGGATCATTTCCGGTTCAGTTTAGTCCAAGAAGACCCAACGGGAAGCTGGACTTCCAGCCAGGCAGACAAGCTGACTGCCTACGAAATCAACTCTGCTCCAGAATTCCAGGTCCCCTATTCCCTGACCATTATCGACACTCCAGGATTTGGGGGCACAAGAGGGCTGGAGCGTGACAGGATGCTGCTGGAGCAGATCTGGGAGTTTTTCTTGCCCCAAGCTGGCGTAGACCACTTGGATGCCCTCTGCTTTGTCGCCCAAGCCTCCCAACTGCACTTGACACAGCCCCAGAAGTACATGTTTGACTCGGCACTCTCCGTGTTTGGCAGGGACATCCAAGACAACATCCAAGTCCTGGTCACCTTTGCAGATGGCCGGACGCCTCCTGTGCTTGGGGCCATCAAAGAAGGGGGAGTGCCTTGTGCTCAAGATGCTCACGGAGTCCCAGTTCACTCCCTGTTCAATAATTCGGCTCTCCTTGCCAGCAACGTTCAAACCGGCGAGGACAGTTATCATTTCTATCGCATGTTCTGGGAGATCGGAGTAAGGAGCATGGCCAAGTTTTTCCAGTCCTTAAATTATTTAGAACCTCAGAGTTTCACATGGAGGTCAAATGTTTCAGAGGAGCAGAAGGAGCTGGAGGCTGCCATGCAAGGAATGGAGCCGCCCATCAAAAGGGCGCTGGTGAGACTGCAGGAGCTCAAGAAGACATGCAGAGCCCTGGAAAGGCACGGGGAGGCCCTGCAGTCCAGCAGGGATGTTGAGTACGAGGCAGAAAAAATTGTGCCCGTGATGCTGGACATCTCCGGAACTGGCTACTTCTCAACCAACTGCCCGCAGTGCCAGTCCACTTGCCATTATCCCTGCCAGTTTCAAGGTGAAAAATGGAAATGCATCGTCATAGATGACTCTGGACACTGCAGAGTTTGCCCCGGGAAATGCCTCTGGGAAACCCACTGCAGTCAAGGCCACAGGTGGGACTACTGGGTAAAAAAGGAAAGGCAGAGCTACAGGCAACTGAAACAGCAGTACCAAGAAGCTCACGGTGAGCCTTTGAGCCAAGAGAAGGCCCTGGAATGGGCTCACCAGGAATCCAGAAGCGCAGAAAAGGCCTTGGAAGGGCTGGTTTTGAAGTCTTCCCATTATCTCCAGCGCCTGCAAAGGACTGCTTCGAATCCCAGCTGCCCACCGACTATTTCGGAATACAGTGACCTGCTGATCAGAACGCAGAAAGAGGACCAACAGCCTGGCTATGAGGAACGGATAAGCATGCTGCAAGCTATGAAAGCCAAGTTCTTGTCCAATTCCTCAGCTGGAAGGTCCTGAGGAATTGGGTCTGGAGGGACTCGCCTTTCAGGCACTGTTGGAAAACGCTCTGATGAGAACCCTTGTGGGGCCCAGGGAGAAGCAGGTTGGAGTCCTGTATCCCCCTCCCCCCTGCCCCCAACAGCCACGAAGCTCGCTGGTGGCCTTGAACCCATCACTCCCTCTCATTCTGCCTGACCTACCTCATGTGGGGCTTCTGTCTTCCCCGGAAGGGAGCAGGGGTGAGATGGTTCCAGGCAGTCAGGTCCCAGTGGGGTTGAGCAGGCGAGACAGGGAGAGCTGCAGGGATCACAGCTCCAGTGAGGCCGCCATGTTGGGAGTAGCAAGAAGAGGAGGCGAGACCAGGGAGGCGTGGGGCTTGGGGGAGGCGCTAAGTCCTGTCAGCTCTTTACTGGGGCATTTAATGCCAAGGCAGCCTATGACGAGGGCTGCTCTTCGGTGTGGGAGCCACAGTTCCCCTGGAGAGAGAACTGGCTGGACGCAGTGAGCCCAGAGGAGGATTAGGGTGATGAAGTAAACTCCTCCCTTGGCTTACCCTGCGGCTGTCCTTGGCTGTTCTCATCCTGCGATTCTGGAGTTTTAAGAAGGGCCAGGAGCACACCTCCCCCCCCCCACCCTGGAGTGTGACAATAAGTTATGATTAATAATTACTGGGATTGTCTCTTCGGTGTTTGGGGAGTTAATGGGGCCATCTGAGTTGGTACCAGTTTGTCCTGAAACAAACATGCTTACAAATCAGCTCCATTTCCCCCTTCAGCTCAGCTGGAATTACTGGCAATCAACTAATATTGCAAGTGGCAGCCAATTTTCATATTATGCCAACTGGGCTGCCCAGACGTGAAACACTGGATCCTGGCAACCCTCCCTCTGGGTCCAGAGAGTGGGTCCTCCCAGCCCCCCTTGGGAAAGGCTCAGTTGGGCCTCCCTCTCGCCTCCCGTCTTCTGCCGAAGGACGGAGTAGCATGTCTGAGGCATTTTCCAGATGTGAGTTTAGTGCGCGATTTCACATCCCCTTGTGGAAGTCATGAGTGTGTGTGTCAATATGCCTGGGCCGTGCCTCTCTGCTTTCCAGGGTGCTTTCCATAGTGCAGAGGTTCTCAAACCTGGGTCCCCAGATGTTCTTGGACTACAACTCCCACCATCCTCAGCCACAATGGTCATCATTATTCTGTAGTAATGAAAAGGGATGGATTCACAAGCCCTGGCTAGCAGTTGGTGCTGTAAGGGCCATGCTCAGCCTGTGGCCAAAGCATGGAGACAGGCCATGAGGGAGGGAGGGAATCCTCAGGAGACCCTGCAACCATCTGGATGGCATTTGAGAGTCCATGGAAGGGCACAAACAACTCACATCCAGAAAAGCCCAGAGCATCTATTTGCTGAACTGCAAGTGACAGAAACTACATGCCCTTGTGTCTGCCACGTGTGTATGGTGCCCCTCTCTTCATCAACATCATTGGTTTGGGGGGAAATCCTTATATAAGGCTTCCCTTCAGTATCTGTTGTTTAAGAACTAAGTTATTTGTTACTTGTACCTCTTTATATACAAATTCATTTTAGAATCTATTGTTTAAGGATACGTCAAGCTTATTTATTTTTAATGGATGACACAATGAGGAAAATTACTAAAAGCGGTCCCCTTTTAAAAGGGAATAAAATAAAAGGGAAATTTAGGCATTGTCTCGCTTGCAATGCCTACTTTGCAATGGGGCTACTTTGAGTAATTTTCCTTATCGTGTCAGCCAATGTATTTTGTTTTTTAGAATCATTTACTCATGCATCTATTTATGTTTGCTGTTTATAGATTTCCAGTTATATATTCTTCACACAGAGTTCTGTTTTTATCATGTTGTAATAAGGTGTGTAAACTAGATGGCGGGTTATACGTTTTGTGACTGTTCCGTTAGTTCCCTGAAGGAAGGCTGTGTCTCAAAATATGTTGGGACTGTTTGAGAAAAGTCTCAAAAATAATGATTGTGTAGGTTTTTATATCTATTAACACTCTTCAAAGAAGAAAAGAGGAGGGGAGAGGCTCTCTCTGCAGCTTTTATCCACAGCCCATCCCATTCCCAGTGGACTAAAAGGTTCCCTGTTTGCCAGGATCGCTCCTTTCCCTCGTTGGCTTTACCTGCAGAGTGCAGTAAATGCTGCCTCTCTTGGCCTTCTATACTCAGCTTGACAAACAGCTTGAAAACAGCCCGCAGTCCCCATGAGTAATAAACAGAGTCTTTTCTCCGACAGCTCAGGCTGGATCCAATCTTCTTGCCTTGGTATAAATCAAACATGAACTTGATATTAATTATAACAGACGGGGAGCTGAGAAAGAAAGCACGTTTCAGATGATTCTGTGGCTATGAAATACTTACTGACATTTCCAGTTGATCCATTAATTAAGGACAGATGGATCCCCCTTGCTCGAATGGTTGGGGTTTCCTCCCTGTATGGGGGCAGCTCCACAGAAAATTAATTTTGGCCATAGATGGAAGGTGGAGAGCCGCCCAGAGACGCAAGTTTGGGCGGGGTATAAATTTAATAAATAAATAAATAAATAAGTGAGTGGGACGCCACCTTCAGTAACCAGCCTCCAGGCACAAGATGGCATTCGGAACACATCGGGGGACATCAAAGGTGGATCTAAGAAATTTTGATTGCACCACTTCCAAAGAATGAAAGTCTTGATGAGCTCCTATCCAAGAGCCATATAGCAACTGGGAAATCACTTTGGCTTCAAAAAATTTGATAGCTGATGGAATGTCATTGGCGCCATTGAGTCCAAGAATGGCCACAGAAGTTATCTGTGCATCCCCAGCAGCATTTTTAATTTGTGCATTCCAACTGCCTGTAGCCTGAAAGGGAACTCCATTATATTAATAATGCTTTTCCTGGTCCGTCTGGACACCATTTATTTGCCATTTGTGGAGAGTAGGCCTCCGAGCAAAGACCACTCCCTTCGTCTTCTGACCATTTATAGTTACAAGTTCTTCCTTGCAATACGCTGCTAAGGTGTGCAGCAGCATCTTTCTCACCCCCTACCGTCACTGACAGAAATTTCTGTCAGTGACAGAAGTGCAGCACTGCATTCAGCCTGTAGTAAAGTGGCTAGATGTATATCACCTAATTTTGGAGCATGGAATCTTATATTCATTAGCAGCAACAGCAACAAATATTTATATACCGCTTTTCAACAAAAATTTCCAAAGCGGTTTACACAGAGAAATGACAAATAAATAAGATGGCTCCCTGTCCCCAAAGGGCTCACAATCCAAAAAGGAACATAAGAGAGACACCAGCAACAGTCACTGGAAGTACTGTGCTGGGGGTGGATAGGGCCAGTTACTCTCCCACTGCTAAATAAAGAGAATCACCATGTTAAAAGGTGCCTCTTTGCCCAGTTAGCAGGGGTTCGTTAGAAGTTAAATAATGTGGGTGCTAGTATACATCCCTGCCACACCCCTTTCTCAAAAGCTATTGGTTTAGTCAAATGTCCTTGTGGGTTACACTGTACTCGAAGATAAGTATTCTCATGAACTCAGGCTCCCACTCTTTGGTTCAGACCCAAATTTGAGTTCAAATTTGAGTTCTCTGCCTCCGAACCATTGCATGGAAGACGCTGGAGTTGCAGCTTCCCAAGAGCTGACCATTTGGTTAAGCTTCTTAAAGACAAACTTAACTGAAGAGGTGAACTAACTCAGGCTCCCACTCTTTGGTTCAGACCCAAATTTGAGTTCTCTCTGGAGTCAGAGAGTGGTGGTAGCAACGACTAGGCACTGGAACAGGGGTGTGTGAGTCAGACCGCTTAGCCCCAGTGGGTTCATTCACACTGATGTAACGGCACAACTGGGTAGACTCTCATGTCCTGCTCAGGAATCTTTGGACCAAGAGCTAACCTGGATGTAGGCACAGGGGTGATACAAATGGGGGAGACAGGCTTTTAATGTGAAACATTGCAGATTTCTTAGAAGAGAATCAAAATATATATTCCGGTTAGGGAATTAGAAAAATAAATTATTTACATGGGGAATTTGGTAGGGCAGACTTGCTCTCAAGAACTGTTAGCTCAGAAAAATAAGACATTCAAGCAATGCAATTGAAATGAATGGGGTAAAAGCATCGAGTTCCAGGAGGCCCAGCTCCTAGGGAGTCTATGGCTGGAATGGCTGGGGAATTTGTAAAGCCTCTTGGGAAGTGACCCTGGGACAGGCGGTCATAAAAGGAAAGGGAGGAGAGGGACTCAGGGGAGAGGGTGGTGAGGAAGGAGTCCTGGGGGCTAGACTGGGCACAGCTGGGGAGGGTAGACCTGATCTGTCTGCGTAGCTCTTCCTGGGCTGGAATGATGAGGTTGGAGAGCCACTTGGCGAGGGAAACGCCAGGCAGCTGCTGGGCTGAAGTTTGCGATGGGTCAGGGACCCAAATAGTGAAGTCAGCACTGGATGAGCCAGAGATTCCTGAGGTCAAGAAACTCTGAAGACTATCCACAGAATCTCTCTCTCTCTGGGTTTTGCAATGGGGTGCATGGTCTTCGGGGCAGAGACCAGTGTGGCTTTGGTCTCTGGGTCAGCCCACAAGCACCCACCCACTCTGGTGGTTCAGGCTGGACTGCTCAAAGTGCTGCCTTAGAGCTGGGCTTCTTATACCCTCAAATGAAGTAGATACAGGACAAAAGAACTGCAGACCTCCCACCTGACTCCTATTCAGAGAGAAGGTGCCCTGCTCTAAAGCATTTGTCTTGAGTGGAACTGAAACTACCCAGACACATTTATAAAGGGTTTCACACGAAGAGCAGCATATGCGAAGAATATATGCAGTATATGCAGCATATACAAAGAGCCAGCGTGGTGTAGTGGTTAGAGTGCTGGACTAGGACCGGGACGACAGGAGTTCCAATCCCCATTCAGCCATAAAACTAGCTGGGTGACTCTGGGCCAGTCACTTCTCTCTCAGCCTAACCTACTTCACAGGGTAAGTATGTAGTACACCGCTCTGGGCTCCTTGGAGGAAGAGCGGGATATAAATGTAATAATAATTTTGCGGCTGTTTTGTACTTAGGGCTAAAATGGGTTAAAGCTAAGCACAACGGCTATCATAAGGATAAAGAAGTTGTTGTTTTCCCTAACATTAACATTTAGCAGAAAGCTTTCTGAGCAATACCAGACTCTTGTTAATTATTAGGACTCTAATTTTGTCTGGAGTTGGTTACATTTCTTCTGCTGCTGTAGTCTGGGTTTTAGTACTTTTTAAAAAATGCTTGCACTGATTCAAAGTCAGTACAAGGGAGGAGTCAATCAGGGAGGAGAGCTAGTCATGACTTGTCACCTTAGCTAAGCAGAGTTGCATGCACAAGACTGCAAGATATTCCCTCAGGGGATGGAGGCACTCTGGGAAGAGCAGAAGGTCCCAAGTTCCCTCCCTGGCAGCATCTCCCAGATAGGCTGAGAGAGACTCCTGCCTGCTGAGGGAGGCTGAGGGAGACTCCTTGGAGAAGTCGCTGCTAGTCTGTGCAGACAATACTGAGCTAGATTGACCAAGGGTCAGACTCAGTATATGGCAGCTTCCTATGTTCCTAAGGTTGGGCAAAGAGCGATAATTCCTATCTGAGTGTCCCAATGAGATATTGTACCCAAGTCCATTGGTCTGGGATTTTTGGACTGATTGAATCGCCTTGGGGTAGGGTCCGATCACTGTAGGGGAGAGACTCAGTCCTTGGATGTGATCTGATTGAAACCCTCATATTCCCACTCCAGAACCCCCTGGTTGTGGGTGAGACTGTGGGAGCCCGAGTTCAGTCACTCTGGAAGATGTGAAAGGGGAAATCCAGGGGCCACCTTATTAAATAGTCCAAGAACTAACATGTATTCCATGGGGGAAGAAACTGTAGCTGGGTGTCCTCCTTGCAGACCACTGGGGGGCTACTCAAGTGAACATCCAGGGCCCCCTCCAAAAAGGAGCCCCTTGCCAGCTCCTCCAGCCCCACACTCCTAAGTGGGGCTTTACAGAGAGCCCCGAAAACGCCTCCTCCCCCGCAGCCCCTGCTGCTGCCTCCAAGGGAAGGACACTCTGCATGAGGGCAGGAGGCTCCTTCTCTTCCGCGCAGCCCTACTGGGAGCCGAGGGGGAGGCGGGCCGGGCCGCGCAGCCCAGACCCCTCCTCCTCCTCCCGCTCCCCGGAAGGGCAGGCTCCGCTTCGGAAACGGCTCTCCCTGCACCCCAGGAGGGACGGGCAGAGTCCGGGCTCCAGAGATGCGCGCTCCGGCTTGGAGGGGCCGCCTGGCCGGCAAGCGCTCCCTACCTGAGCCGCCGCCGCCGCCCTGAGACCGAGGGAGCCCCCGGAGGCAGGAGGTCCGGCGGGGCGGGGGGCGCGTTGTCGCTCCCTCCGTACTTAACGACGCCCCCTCCCTTCCCTTGCGCCCAACAGCGCCGCGGAGAGGCGGAACTTGGGGCCGGGCGGCTGGCGGCACGGCCTGCCCAGTCGAAAGTGAAAGTGGCCGCGCCTGGAGGCTGCTGCTGCTGCTGCTGCTGCTGCTGGCCTGAGCCTCCTCCTCCGGGTGTGGCAGCGAGCAGGCAGGCAGGCCGGCAGGCAGCGTCCTCGTTTTTTCCATGCTCCATCTCTGTGCGGGATGAGTTCTGTGCTGGAGCGCAGGGTCCAGGCAGTGGGCGCGCGCCAGGTGCATTCGGAGTGGGGCCTTCCTGAGTCAACCTGGAACGAACTGAGTGCACACATCCCAAAACCTGTGAGCGCGCGCACGTGCACACGCCCGGCCCGCGAGGGAACAGTCAGTGGTGTTGCCGCTTTGCAGCCCGCTGGAGGAGGACGGAGCCCCAGAAGGCAGCAGGCAGCCCTCTGGGGGGGAGATTGTGCCCCAGACCCCGGCTGGGCTCAGCCCGGCCGGCCCCCTCTGGAAGGGAAGCCCGGCTGCTCACTTGCTCAGAAGTGTTGCTTGGGGATTCCAGAAGCGAGCAGGGTGCTGACTGTGGTTGAGAGGGAAAGGCACTCTGCACGCCCTCAGAGGCAGCCCTGGATTGTTTACCACCTCACCTTTCCCAGAAACAAAAGGCTTGAGGACTTAATGGTTGTTCACAGGAATGATTATTTCAGATTGCGACTCCTGCTTTGGGTCAGGGAAACATCTGTTTTGTTTCTTGTCCTATGGAAACTGCTTTGGGAACACTTGTGGGAAAGGTGATATATAAATTTCTAAACAATATTAATTAAGTAATAATCTTGCATTTTAGTTTTTGTAGAGTTGTCACTGTGGGAGGATGGCTCCACTCCTGTATTTTCACAGCTCCCTCAATTCCAGGGCCTGTCTGGAATGCCAAGGCACAGCTCTGCAACACGGGACATGGAGTGAGCAAGTGCCTCTGAGCATGCACAGAGCCTCCTCTCCCCCATGCTCAGAGGCATTCGCTCACTCCATGTCCCATATTCCAGGGCTGTGCCTTGGCATTCCAGTCAGGTTCTGGAACTGAGAGGAAGCTGGAGCCATTCTCTCATGGTGATGCTTAGAAAGAAATGGATGGATGATGATGGTGTAGAATACGTATGTATTACCTTTCTCAAAAGTCTCTGCAGAAGGCCAACCGGTCTGTGACTCAGTTAACACCTTCTGTTCTCGTTTTCTTTAGGAGCACAGCCGTCAGCCGGGCACTGAGAAAACTTTGTTCCATTCCTCTCTGCCTGGCCCTATTCCAGTTACAGTATAGAATTAATTATAGACTTTCAGACATTTTAAGCACCTGGTGCAATATAAGAAATCACTCCAACCTGCTCTCATTTTATGAGATCACCACGGCAAGAAACCCCTGATGTCTCTTTCTGATGCAATACTCCGCCAGCTGTACGACTCCGTTATTCACATGGTAGCCCACTAACTTTGTCATTGTCTCTTTTTCCAGTTAAGAAAATTTTTGAAAGAGTGAGCAATGGCTTTATGGAAAGAGATGTGGCAATCCTTTCTCAATATCTCAGGTAAGCGACTTCTCCCCAGACCCCTGCCCCATTCCTTCAGAGGACCTGAGGCCAGTGGTGGAAGTTGTGTCATTCCTGACTCTGTGGCCCAGGAAGCTGGTGTGTCTTGTGGCCATGAAAATGCCGGCTTAAAGCAGCAGTCTTGCTTGATCCTGAGTGGCTGCAGGAACAAGGCGTGGGATCCAGGGACCCTGGCAGTGGGAGGCAGCCCTAAAGTGGGGGGAATGCCCTCCTCCTTCCCTGATATAGGACCAACTCTGAAGCAGGCTTATGCCGTCAGGATACTTGGCTCCGTCCCCATGCCTTGACCTTTCCAGCTGGGCTCTAGATTTCCTTTTGTCTCTCCGCAGCACTGACCCTCCTGTTCCGGGCCCATTTTGCTGTTAGGGATGTATACGGCACCGCGGCAGGGGTGTGTGTGTGTGTGTCTGGCTTTAAGAGCAGGGGAGGGTGCACTTACCCCTTCCGCTGCTCACACACACACCCCCGCCAGCATCCGTTTTTGTAAAAGCCCACTGGGGCGACAGCATACCTCCCTGCCACCCTGTTGCCCCCATTGTCCGGATATGACCGGAAGTCTCCGACATGCCTGCACTCCTAGTGGTAACTAGTTTCAACCTGAGCCTTAGCCTTGGGGCAGTCCGTCTTGAGCTAACCCTCTTCCCCACACCTAAGGCACCTGGGATCTGGGGCCGGCCTGCTTCGTCCGTCTGCCCCCTTGTGGTGCAGGTGTGGAGTTTTGACTTGGGGCCCCTGGCACAAGCATCAGTTGTGCGAGGCATTTCCACTGGTGGGCGGAGACCCAAACGCAGAGTGGGCAAGCTGTGTCCCACAAATGGGGAGGGGCAAATTATTTGTCTGAGGGCAGGGCCCTTTGTTCTCCTCACCACCTCCACCCTTGAGCTGGAAAGAAAATTCACTCTCCTCAGCCTTGTCTCCGTCTTCCTTCTCCCCTCTCCCATTGCTTCTTCACATAGTAGCAATGCCTGCTGCAATAAAATGCTCAGTTACTCCTGGTGAGACTAAAATAGGTGTCGGGTTTAAGCTGCAATAAAACCGGACACCCCCAACCCCGTGCTTGGCTCTGCGTTTTTAGATCCTCTCCAGACTAGCGGAGGAGGCGTCTTCCTTCACCTTTCCAGCCAAGCCCTCCAGAGGACTAGAACACATTGCAGGCAGCACACAAAGCAACACCTTCTGCTCCGGGTTAGGCTGGGTGTACCTTGCCGTGCTGCGGAGCCAGGGCTGCTGGTGCCCAGGATGGCCAGAGCCAGCAGCACAAGACCATTTGCAGCAAGTATCACAGTCCCAGTCTGTAGCAGGCAGTGGTGGCTTCCAACCCTTTCCTCGTGCCATGGCTGCTTTGGAAGCGAGAGCTCAGGAGTCACCGTCTGTAGAAAAAGAAAGTGGGCACGCAGGCACACACCTCGGCAGCCAGCTCGTTCGCCCCCTCCCACACTCCTGTCCTTCCCCCTCTGAGGCATCTCCCCTTCCCCCTCTGCTGCGGCTGCCTGGAACTAGCAGCAGCCAGGATGGGGAAGGAGCCTAGAGAGAGAGGGTGTGGAGGGAAGGCGCAGCTCCTCAGGTCTTGCCGTGGCAATCGGGCCACAGGCAGGTGCATACACTGGGGAGTCAGGAATCAGGTCGAGATCATGTGATTTGCCTTTTGGGGACGCCCGCTGGCCAATTGGGGGTGGAAAAATCAAAAAATAAATAAATAATATATTTTTTAAAAATTGTGCATGTGGTTGGCAGGCACTTTTCCACTGGTGCCCAGGGCACGTGCCCTGCCTGCATCACCCTGCATATGCCTGTGGGTGGCCGTTCATCCCACCGCTATGCCACCATGT
The DNA here is from genome assembly GCF_027244095.1 of Hemicordylus capensis. Taxonomy (NCBI): domain Eukaryota; kingdom Metazoa; phylum Chordata; class Lepidosauria; order Squamata; family Cordylidae; genus Hemicordylus; species Hemicordylus capensis. Next base: position 170,659,861 of record NC_069662.1, read on the forward strand.
AGTGAATTAGCGACTAGCAAATGGTGGGTTTAAGCCTAGCCTTTGTCTCAGAGCAAGTCCACTTAGGGGAAAGAAAAATGCTGATTCATTCCTGCCATGTTTGCTCAACAAAAGCTGTTCCTTTAAACTTAACCTGGTAGAAAATAAGCTGCCACCACACCCTAATTTACAGGGTTTCCCTCCTCCCTGGATTTGGGCGGGTGTCCAGGGAGACCCTCTTCCCCAAATGGAAAAATAGAAAAACCTCCCACGTGTAGCCTACAAGTGAGGAGATAAAATTTAGTAGAGTGCTGCTGAGCAATAAGACTTGAGGCATGTTTGCACCATAGTAAAACCTCTTTCCATCTTCCCCTTTCCTGAGTTGAAAATCCACTCAAAGAGGCTGGTTAAAATTGTAAAGGACCAAAAAAGAAAAATAACCATCATTCAAAATACTACAGACTGCTCAGTCTGAGGCTCTCTCTCAGCTTCAGTTACAGGTAACAGCAAACACTCAGTACTGTACAAGATTACTTCCAAAGAACTCTCCACTGGTATTTGGAGTAGCATACTTTAAAGATCTTGGTTATTCAGTTGCATAGTATATAAATGCAAGAAAATACAAAAGAAAACATCCCCAGTTGTAAAGAACCTTTAAAAGCACCTTTAAAGGTTACAGAGACTTTTGCATTACCCTGGATGGATAAAAAGGGCACAGGTTCAGCATTCTTACATTACAGATAAAACACACTAGACCAGTTATAAGGATCTGCAAAGCACTAAAATAAAGAAATCTGACACCAGCTACCTAACACACGGTTTCCTGGCTAAACCTTTCTCTGAAGCCAAGCCCTGGCTTCTTCCCTGAACTCACCAAAACCACGGTAGAGACTTCAGCTTCCTGCAATCCTGTCTCTCAAGGATCTGCAGATTTGCTTCCCTGAGAGGATTCTTCAGGCTAGCTTTGACCATGAGGCAGCAAAAGCTCCATTGCTTCCCACTAAGCCTTTCACCTGTTCTCTCTCATCCCCTGCCTGGCTCCAACTGAGACAACAAAAGAAACCCCTTCACTTCCTGCTAGGGATGTGCACAGAACCCGGCGGAGATCGCTTGAGGGGGTGGGGGTGTCATTTTAAGGGGGTGGGAGGGTGCACTTACCCCTCCCCCTGCTTTTCCCCTGCTGGCTCTGGGTATCCGTAAAAGCCTCTGGGGCGGCAGTGTACCTCCCTGCTGCCCCTTCCCCCTCGTCGGCCAGAAGTGGCCGGAAGTACCAGGTGCGTGTGCTAACCCTAAACGCCCCAGAGGCTTTTACAGACACCGAGTGCCAGTGGGGGGAATGGGAGGGAGGGGTTATTGCACCCTCCCCCGCCCTTAGTGACACTCCCCCCAGCTTTGAACTTCCACCCCCCACCCCCCGTGTTCGAACCTGTTCGGAGGCCCATAAAAGGGCCTTCTAACAGGTTCATGCACATCCCTACTTCCTGCCTCAAGACCTCCTATGTCCCAGTCACCACGTGATGAGTGGCTGATCTCTAGAGGTCACTGCCTGATGGACAGGACAGGGTTCACGTCCGGTTCACTCTTTAGGGGAAATGGAAAAGCTGTTCCTGACTGATCACAACAATGTTCCATATTAGGCTTCTTTCCATGCCCCAGTTCAAATGGTGATGCATTTATAACTTTAAACTCTCAACAAAAATACCTTTTATTGTGCAAACAAAGAAAAACTAAAAGTTGGTAAACAAAACCATAAGATGTTTTGGTGTGACTCACCATCCTCAGTTAAGTAAAAACAAATGAGCACAGATGAAGACCTTGGTTCCCCAGCTGTTAAATTCCTTAGACGTGATAACACACAGTTCCCCGACAGGCGGAGAGATAATGAGCGAAGGGTGAGGGGTTATATCAACTTCATACCTTTAGTTGAGGTGGTCTGTTTTGTAGATCTGTAGCAGTCATAATTGCCTCTCCCCAAAATGTATTGTGTAGTCCTCCATCCAGCAGCATGCATCTATTAAAGACTGATACTTTCTTCCTGAAGCACATTTTGATTCTGGAGCATAAGGCATTGTCATTTGATGTTCAATGCCTTCATTTTTCAGATATTCAGTTGTCTCATTTCCTGTATATTCTCCTCCATTGTCCAATATCAGAATTTGAGGCTTCCCTCCAAACTTATTTCAAACTCTTGCAACATACTACTCCATCAATTTTTCACATGTTTGGTTATTTTCACTAATCTGATAAATAAATGTGTATATTGCATAATCATCTATGAACATTAGCAAACCCTAGTTCCCCGCTAATGAACTAATCTGCATGGGCCCACAAATATCGCTGTGTATGAGATCAAGAGACTGGTGTATCTCTCTTTCTCTGCGCTGAGGAAAGGTGGGTTTAGTTCCCTTCACCCTTTCATAGCGGTTGCCTATACATTACAGTCACTCTGGCTAGATCCTCCAGTTGAAGTATTGCATTGGGTATCTGTGTCCCATTCTTCTATGCCATAAATGCAAGCATTTTTATGTGAAGATAGCTTTCCAATTTTGGCCTCTTCATTTATACAATCCACTTCAAATAGGCCACTCTCTTTATCTCACCTTTATCTGTGATAAAACAGTGTTTTCCTTTGCATTTCACCTCATAACCTTTCTATGCATATTTAACTGACATCAGACTGGACTCAAGTGTGGGCACGAACAATGCATCCTCCATAGTTTGTTTAATTGTTTCTCCTTTTTAGGTTTGCAGTGTAACCTTGTAGAACCTCTGCCTTCAGCAAACATCCTCATCCCATCCACTAGAAAAATGGGAACATTATTTGTGTCCTATTTAGTAAATCTTTCTCTGATTTTTAATCAAATTGCAGCTTGTGCCTGAATCAATACAGATCCCAGTATTACATTTTGTAGAATTAGCTCTTAAGTTCTCTTCTCTATTAGCAAAATATGTCAGATTCATCAGATCCCCCTTTAAAAGTATATCCCCAAACCAGCCCACGAACTGGTTTGGCCCAGTTCAGTGTCCAGACTGGACCCAGTTTGGCTGGACTTGGTTGAATTTGAACCAAACTGGCCAAACCAGTTCCGTGCACACCCCATATGAATCCTACCTGGAATCTTCCCAGAAGATGATCTAGTCCATCTTTTCTACTGATTCCTAGGGATGGTTCAGACAAGGAGGTCAGACAATGTGCAGATATTTTGGCCATTATTAGAGAATCAGCCACCCAGTTCATAAAAAAGAGTATTTTTTCAATACTACTTTTCTCTTAACGTGAACACACAGTGCAATATGTGCTAGAAGGAAAAGGTGTGGGTGGCACAGCACAACCTATAGAGAAGTGGTTACCTGCATAGAAACACTGAAGTCCCCACCACCACCACCACAAGCCAGGGGCATGCCAATGCTAAGCCTGAGACCAAGTCAGTCAGCTCAGTTGGACTCCATTGGGTAATGGAGTGATCAGTGCACCAACAGAAGTCCGAGTCTATCCCTGGTCCCCAAACCTATGTACACACAGTCAATATGGTCAGACACTTCAACAGGGAAACTGGTAATGAAGATGATGTTCATATAGACCACAGCCACTCCATCTCCCCGCTCACATTCCCTCACCAGCTCCTCAACAGAGAACCTTGGAGGGTGAATCTGGGCCAGACTGGGCCACCAGCCTCCTCCAACCTGTGATACATAGCCATGCTTCCTTGCCAGGCTGGGGATGACCAGCTCTTTCTCCTGCAGGTTCTGGAGCAAGAGAAATGTGGAGTTCCACATGGTCGGAAGATCCTGAGGGCTCAGGTGTTCAGGAAGGCCCAGCTCAAGCTGCCTGTCCTTGAGCATATGCCTACCGTTTTCACTCTGGTGGAAGAAAGTTGCTATTTACAGCATCAACCCACACGTACTTCCATTTGCTGGTCCTGGATTTCGTTGAAAGTGTCGACTCAATGTGCGGCAGCTGTGAAAAAGGCAAATTCCATGCTAGGGATCATTAGGAAGGGGGTTGAAAATAAAATGGCCAATATTATAATGCCCTTATACAAAACTGTGGTGCAGTCACACTTGGGAGTACTGCGTACAGTTCTGGTCACCATATTTAAAAAAGGACATTTTAGAACTGGAAAAGGTGCAGAAGAGGGCAACCAAGATGATCAGGGGCCTAGAGCACCTTCCTTATGAGGCAAGGCTACAACACCTGAGGCTTTTTAGTTTAGAAAAAAGACGACTGCGAGGAGACATGATAGAGGTCTATAAAATCATGCATGGTGTGGAGAAAGTGGAGAGAGAGACACAACACTAGAACCAGGGGTCATCCCATGAAATTGATTGCTAGGAAATCCAGGACCAGCAAATGGAAGTACTTTTTCATTCAACGCATAGTCAGCTTGTGGAATTCTCTGCCATAAGATGTGGTGACAGCCAACAGCCTGGATGGCTTTAAAAGGAGTTTGGATGACTTCATGGGGGAGAGATCTATCATCAGCTACTAGTTGGAGGGCTGTAGGCCACCTCCAGCCTCAAAGGCAGGATGCCTCTAGTACCAGTTGCAGGGGCGTAACAGCAGGAGGGAGGGCATGCCCTCAACTCCTGCCTGTAGGCTTCCAGCAGCATCTGGTGGGCCACTGTGAGAAACAGGTTGCTGGACTAGATGGGCCTCCTTGGGCCTGATCCAGCAGGGCTGTTCTTATGGGGGGGGAGAAGTGCCTTTAAGGCGGGTATTTAAAAATGTGGTATGGGGTTGGGGTGGTCTGTTTATCGTGCTGTGTGTGCCACACACAGTGCCATCTACAAATATGACAAGTATTTATATACCGCTTTTCAGCAAAAATTCTCCAAATGGATTACACAGATAGACAGGGCCAATGAGGGGGCAGGGGCCCAGCATTCTGGAAGGAGGCCAGGGGCCTGACTATGTTGCATATGGTTTTTTTCTTACCTTCCGCCGCTGCCCTGAGCCTGCCACTGCCGCCGCCATGAGGCCAAACCGCCGATCTTTAAGATAATTCTAGCTTCCGTGTGCATGGCCGGGGGGTGATCCGAGCCGAGCAACGCCCCCCGTGTGGGCAGCAGCAGGTGGAGCAGGAGTGGTCGCTGAGCCTGACCATCCAGCCCAGCGGCACTTCAGGTGCTCCAGTGCACCTGCACAGTTTGACTCCAGTGTCAGTGCTCTCTTCAGACTGCACAGGCACGCTGGAGCACCTCACGGTTCTCAAGGGCCACCGGGCCAGATGGTCAGCCTCAGCAGCTGCTCATGCTGCCACCACAGGGGGGTGCTTGGCTCGCCCCCCACCCAAGGCTGGAATTATTTTAAAGATAGGTGGCTTGGCCTTGTGGCAGTGGCAGCAGCGGGGGGGGGACCTTCCGGAGGCAGAGGCCTCATGGCAGACTTGCTGGGGGTGTTGCAGGCAACCTCTGGTCATCTGTGCTTCCCCCATTTGGAGTCCATTTGGTTTCAGAACAACTCAGTGGCCTTTTGATTACCTTGTGCAATAAGAAAAGTGAAACCCCCAGGCAAAAGCCGCTTTCAGAAAGAAGATTGTTGAGAGCAAGAGGAACCCTTCCTGCCAGTCAGCATTTCACAGAGGTCAGTTTTTTTGCCCCAGCCCACCCACTGCTCTCCCCACAATCCAGGTGGATGCAGAAACAGTAGCTCACCTTCTACACAGCCAGCTGTGCATCCAGGAAGGGTGCAAACTCACTGGCTGTGTGGGGCCCACTGCTGTGCCAGTGCTACTACCAAGCATGGCTGCGTGTGAATAATGTTATGTGGTATCAGAGCTCTGTGGCACTCCCATTGGAAATGCTGGGTGGGGGGGGGGTCACAAAGAGCTGTGATGTGGCACAGCATCCTTTTCATGCAGCCACTTTTGTGTGCAGCAATGGCACTACAGCAGCAGTGATTGCAAGCCAGCCAGAAAGTTTGCATTGTGGTGAGATTAACCGCTGGTTGCCCAGAATGTGAACCCAAGACTTCCATCTCCCCACAACCAGAATTCCCAAGTCCACCCTCTAGGTTTTTGTGGGCTCTCCCTAGACCCATCTTGCCCGCAGAAACAAATATCATTTTCCTGGGCCAAGCTTGCCAAAGGGCCCCTCTCCCCTCAAAGGGCCTTGTGTGTTTTGAAAAACTAAAGGCTTGGTTAGTGTCCTTTATTTTATTTATTTAACATATTTCTATACTGCCCAAAATTTACATCTCTGGGCAGTTTACAATTAAAATCATTTAAAGATTAAAATCATTAAAAACCTAACATTAAAAGCATTAAAACTATAAATCTAATTAAAAGCCTGGGTGAATAAATATGTCTTCAATGCCTTTTTAAAGTTGTAAGAGGTGTAAGAGGCTCTTATTTCAACAGGGAGCATATTCCAAAGACCAGGGGCAGCATTGGAGAAGGCCTGCTCCCGAGTAGCCGCCAAAGGGGTTGGCAGCAACCGCAGATGAACAGCTGCAGGCGATCTTAACAGGCAGTGGGGCTCATGGTGAAGAAGACATTCTCTTAAAAACCCAGGGGCTAAGCTATTTAGGGCTTTATAGCTAATAACCAGCACCTTGTATTTTGCCCAGAAACATATTGACAGCCAGTGCAGTTCTTTCAACCCAGGAGTAATATGGTCTCTCCTAGATGACCTAGAGACCAACCTGGCTGCCGCATTCTGGACCAACTGCAGTTTCCGGACTATGTACAAAGGCAGCCCCACATAGAGAAGATTGCAGTAATCCAGCCTTGAGGTTACCAGCAAATGTACCACCATTTTGAGGCTGTTCGTCTCAAGAAACAGACACAGCTGGCGTATCAGCTGAAGCTGATAAAAGGCACCTCTGGCCACCACCTCAGCCTGCGACACCGATGAGAGGTTTGTGTCCAGACAGAAGCACCCCCAGACTGCGTACCTTTTCCTTCCAGGGGACTGTTACCCCATTCAAAACTGGCAGATCAAAATCGTCTCCCAAGTTCCAAACCCGCACAATAGGTACCTCTGTCTTATCTGGATTCAGCCCCAGTTAGTTATCCCTCATCCAGCTCATTACTTCCTCCAGGCAGGCATTTAGGGAGGTTATGTCTTCTCCTGATGATCTTGATATGAAGAAATAGATATGGGTGTCATCAGCATGTTGATAACATCCTGCACCAAATCTCCTGATCATCTTTCCCAGCAGTTTCATGTAGATGTTGAACAACGTTGGAGACAATATGGAGCCCTAAGGGACAGCATACTGAAGTTCAGATTGTGAAGAACAACAGTCTCCAAGAGACACCATCTGGAATCTGCCTGTGAGGTAGGTGCAGAACCACTGCTAAGTAGTGGCTCCCACCCCCAACACACTCAGACATTCCAGAAGGAAACTATGGTCAATAGTATCAGAGGCTGCCAAGAGATCCAAAAGAACCAACAGAGTCACAGTCCCTCTGTTAATTCCCAGTTGGAGACCGTCCATCAGGCCAACCAAGGCAGACTCCACCCCATAGCCTGCCCGAAAGCCATTTTGAAATGGGTCTAGATGATCAGTTTCCTCCAAGACCACCTGGAGCTGGGAGGCCACCACCTTCTCAATCACCTTGCCCAGTCATGGAAGGTTGAAGACAGACCTGTAGTTGCTTAACTCTGAGGGATCCAAGGCAGGCTTCTTCAGAAGCGGTCTAATGATTGCCTCCTTAAGACAAAGAGGCATCCTGCCCTCCCTCAGAGAAGCATTTATAATTTATACCAGGCCCTCTACAACAGCCTCCCTGCTAGATAGTATAAGCCATATCAGGCAAGGATCAAGAGGGCAGATGGTAGGCCACACCATTCCAAGCAACTTGTCCACATCCTCAGAAGTCACGAACTGAAACTGATCCAGGATAATCACATAAGAGTGGCTGCTGGACACCTTGGCATCAGACATTGTAACAATTGTAGAGTTTGAATCTAAGTTGTCCTGGATATGAGAGATTTTGTCCACCAAAAACTCAAGAATGTCACAGTGAGTAATTGCTGGTTCCAAATACTGGTTCAAGGGAGAAGTGGGAGTCCCTTCACAACTCTGAACAACTCTACTGGATGTGAACTTGCAGGCACGATATGGGCAGAAAGGAATTGCTTCTTTGCCGCACGTATCGCCTGAGCATAGAACTTCAGATGTGCTCTAGGTAATAATTTGTTGGAATATATATCTCCACCATGGATTCTGGCTGCTTGACGTTTATTTAGAGCCAGGTGTGGCATTAGGACTTGTATGCACATTAGTTATATACCAATGGCAAATGCCCTTTAGGCCCTGCTGCTAGAGTCACTCTTCTTCTAGGCACTCTGGAAAGTCCCCTGCCTGAGACGTCAAATAGCTAAAGCCAGTCAGTGGAGACAATATTGAGCTAAATGGACCCCATGACCCCAGTCACCAATTAAGGGACCCCATGACCCCAGTCACCAATCACTCTGATTCGGCATAAATACACTCCAAGAACTGGAGCCGGGGGGGGGGGCCTCTAGGGGGCCACCGAGGAGCAGAGCCCAGCAGGCTGCACAGGGATGGCGTTTGCACACCTGCAGGTGAAGCCCAGTGGTAAACCTCCTGCGTAGCTGCTCTGCGTGCTTCCTAGTCCCTGCCACACAGCCAGGCATGACTCCAGACCTGTGTCGCTCCCCCGAGCACAATCCAGCTATGGATCCCACTAAGCACAAAGCAAGAACTAAGAGTATGACTCAAGCAGGAATGCTGAATCTACATATATGTAAACCAACTTTTGTTGAAAAGTGGTATATAAATACTCTAGGATATAAAACTGCTTTGGACTATCTCACTGACATGAAACTCCCAGACCAAACCACAAAAGATAGAAACATCCTATAATCGCAGGTAGGTGCCAGACCCTACCCAGATTTTCCAAGAAATCCAGAACCCCAGAAAAATGCATTACTTTCCTGGAAAATCGGGGGGGGGGGCTCTTGACCTCATTGGAAAGCATGGGGAATGAGACCTCATAGAGCTAGGAAAAGACTAGAGCCACAGCAAGATAAGGTGTTTTTTTGTCGTGTTTTTATACCGCTCTATATAAAATTTCAGGTTGGTTTACAGTTTGACCAAACAACATCTAAAACCTAAAAATCATGTAAAAGCAAATTATCATACATAAACTTTAAAACATCATAAACTAGAAGCCTGATAAAACGAGTATGTTTTCAGAAGTTGGACAGCCGGAGATGGGGAGATTCTGATGTCACTTGGGAGTGTGTTCTGGAGCTCTGGGGCAACCCTAGAGAAGGCCCGGTTTTTGGATTGCCACCAAACAAGCCAGTGGCAACTGCAGCCAGATCACCCCTGGTCTTAATAGGCAACAGGGTTCATGAAGGAGGTGCCCTCTTGAATACCCGAAGTCCAAACCATCAAGGGCTTTATAGGTAATCATCAGCTCTTTGTATTTTGCCCAGAAACTAATTGGCAGCCACTGCAGTAGAAAAGGAGTCTCTTTGGATAGCCCCAGAGACCAGCCTGGCTGCCTCATTCTGCACCAGTTGCAGTTTCCGGACTATGTACAAAGGCAGCCCCACATAGAGCACATGGCTGTAATCCAGCCTAGAGGTGACCAGCAGATGTACCACCGTTTTGAGGTTGTTCATCTCAAGAAACGGACGCAGCTGGCATATCTGCCAAAGCTGACAAAAAGCACTCTGGGATACTGCCTCAACCTGAAATATTGGGGAGAGGTTTGGGTCCAGAAGTACTCCCAAGCTACATACTTGATCTTTCAGGGGGAGTGTAACCCCATCCAGATCTAATTCACTTCCTAAATTCCAGCCTCCCACAGCAAGTACCTCCATCTTGTTTGGAACCAACTTCAGTTTACTCTCCCTTATCCAGCCCATTAACAATTCCAGGCAAGCATTTAGAGAAGTTAAGCCATTTCCTGATTAAACTGACATGGAGAAATAGATTTGGGTGTCGTCAGCATATTGATAACACCCTGTACCAAATCTCCTGATCTCTCCTAGCGGTTTCATGTAGATAGAATGGAGCCCTGCAAGACTCCATATAGAAGCTCTCTCTCTGAAGAGCAACCATCTCCAAATGACACCATCTGGAATCTATCCACGAGATAGGAGTGGAGCCACTGCAAAGCAGTGCCTTCCACCTCCAACTACCTCAGGCAGTCCAGAAGGATGCCATGGTTGATGGTATCAAAAGCTGCTGAGAGATCCAAGAGGACCAACAAAATCACACTCCCCCTGCCAATTCCTAATTGGAGATCATCCATCAGGCCAACCAAGGCAGTCTCCACACCACAGCCTGCCCAAAAACCAGTTTGAAGTGGGTCCAGATTATCTGCTTCTTCCAAGACCGTCTGGAATTGAGAAGCCCCCACCCCCTCAATCACCTTGCCCAAGCCTTGGAGATTGGAAACAGGCCTATAATTGCCTAGCTTTGAGGGATCCAATGCAGATTTCTTCAAGAGTGGTCTAACAATTGCCCCCTTGAGACAAGGAGCCAGCCTGACCTCCTTCATAAGCATTAATGATAGTAACAAGACAAACCAATAACTTGGTGAACCTCTCCAAGCAGTGTGGAGACACTCCTGTCCACATTCTCAAGTGTATCAAACCGAAACTGGTCCAGTCTAACTGCACAAGAGAAGTTGCTACACACCTCCACAATAGACTCTGCAAAACCGTGGAATCCAGTTTGGCTCAAATCAGAGAGATTTTATCTGCAAAAATCTCATTAAAGATGATAGTGAGTAATCGATGACTAAGTTCTGATTTGAGGGAGGAGGGGTATGTCCTAGTCCCACTCCCCTCACAACCCTGGAAAACTCTGCTGGACGTGAGCTTGCAGATGCAATACACTCGGAAAAGAACTGCTTCTTTGCTGCATGCATTGCTTGAGCATTATGTGCTCTATGTTGTTATCTGTTGGATTCGAGCAGAGTCTTTCTCCACCTGAGCTCTAGCCATCTACCTTGCCATTTCAGCCCCTGTAGTTCTTCCATATACCAAGGGGCTAATTGAGAAGTGGATCGGAAGGGAGGCTTAGGAGCAAACATGTCTACCACCATCGTTTCGTTTGTTAGTCCAAGTCTGGACCTGGGCATTGACAGGATCACTAGTAGAACCAACCTGAAAACCTATTGGATCCAGTAACCTCCTTGGGCAAACTATTCTAATAGGTCCTTCTCTTCTGTACAGGTAAGTTGTGGTTGTCTGTCCAACCTTAACAAGATGATGGTCCATGCTTGACAATGGGGAAATCACAGGTGTCCCCACCCACACGAAACCAAGCATGAGCCCCTGGTGGCGCAGTGGTAAAACTGCCGCCCTGTAACCAGAAGGTTACAAGTTCGATCCTGACCAGGGGCTCAAGGTTGACTCAGCCTTCCATCCTTCCGAGGTCGGTAAAATGAGTACCCAGAATGTTGGGGGCAATATGCTAAAATCATTGTAAACCGCTTAGAGAGCTTCGGCTATAAAGCGGTATATAAATGTAAGTGCTATTGCTATTGCTAACCTGATCAGAGCAGAAATTAGACGAATGCACTACTTTTTGCATTGGAATATGCTTGGTGACAGTTCAAATATATTTTTAGTGGGTTTTTTTAGAATAAGTTCTGAATATCATATTTCCAGATTACTTACAGATATTAGATTTTGTATGAACAGTCCTGCCACTGAAATTAGCTGAATGCACTGCTTTTTACACAAGAATATGCTGGGAAAGGTTTAAATATGGTCTTTTGAATTTTTAGAAGAAACTGAAGATAATCAGCAGTCTTCTTTTTTTTTAAATCAATAATCCGATCAGAGGCACAGAAACCTACTGAGGGATCCACACCTATTCCCCACCTCTCCTCCATCTTCCCAAACTACATCTGGAGACTGTGGTTTGTATGCACATTAACAGGAATCTTTAGTACAGTCTGGAAGAGCCAGTGCTACCTGGAAGCAAGCAAGAGCCTTTGCCTTGGAAACCACTTTTCCTAATCTCAGATGCTGATTGCCAGCTAAGCAGTGGCACAACAGGGAAATGCTTGACTGACAAGCAGAAGGTTGCTGGTTCGAATCCCCACTGGTATGTTTCCCAGACTATGGGAAACACCTATATTGGGCAGCAGTGATATAGGAAGATGCTGAAAAGCATGATCTCAGACTGCGCGGGAGGAGGCCATGGTCAACCTCTCCTGCCAGGCTCTGTGGTCGCCAGGAATCGAAATCGACTTGACGGCACACTTGACTTTACTGGTACATAAACAAGGGTTTCCATATCTAAGGGCAAGTTAGAGCCAAGGAGGCTACTAGTAGCCAATTCTCCAAGGACCCACAAAAAGCAGGATAAGACTTGAGCCTCAAGATTTCCAGAGCATTGGAAACAAATCAGACCTCAACTGTACAAGGTCAGCCTGCTCCCCTAAATCCCTCCCATTTGGGGGGTGGATATGGGGGAGATGTGGCAAGGTCTTAGAACGGAAACCTGCCTCACCATCTATCTGAGTTGTGGGGAAACCACGGGGTCAGCTAAAGTTAAAAAGAGGCTGTTTTCTGTGAAATGCTGACTTGCAGGCACAGTTCCCAGAATCTCTCTGCTTTCTTCCCTCTAGCGTGGGTTTTGCCTCGCTGTGAACTTTCATTACTGCACAGATAAAGGGGCCTGTGGTTAGAAGCAGATTTCTACCAAGAGAGGCATTCCCCACACTCCGTGCAACAAGTCCTCGAGAGTGCAAGCAACTGAGTGACTTGCAGACGAAAGGAGGTTCAGCAGACACCTCCCTGCCTTTCTTCAATTAGGTGAGTGGCTCAGATGAAAAGGAATTGCATTATTGTAATTTATCACTCCAGTCTCTCCTCTTGGTGAATATAGTTAGAACAAAAGAAAATCAGAAGCACCCTGCTGGATCAGGGGCCAAGACCCCTCCAGCCAGCATCCTGCCTCATGCAGCTGCCGTCCAGGTTACTTGGGAAGCCTGCAAGAGGCAGGGAGTCAGATGCTACCTGTGTTCTGTGTTGAAAATGCAGGTTATTTGTGCCCCTGTATCAATCCTGGATGTTATGCAAGTTTACCCAGAAGCTCCTTGAGGACAAAAACCTGTAATCCTAGGGCTTGGCCTTCTGCCGAGTCAGGCCTTTGGATCATTCAGCTTAATATTGACAACTCTGACTGGCAGTGGCTCTCCCATATTTCAGTCAGAGAAGCGTCTTTCCCAGCCCTACCTGGAGATGCTGCCAGGGAGTGAACCTGGGACCTTCTGCGTGCACAGCGGATGCTGTGCCACTGAGTTATGCCCCCGCCCCCCATCCTGTCATCTTTTGTCTATGAAACCTGTATGCCATATATGCTGAGGGTACTGCATCCATTTTCATTATCGGCAGCCCTGCTTATTGTGTTAGATGGGCACCTTTTGTTTCTGCCACTCAACCCCCACCCCCCGTTTCTACTCCAGGAGCCCAGTTCTCAATAGCAGCTGCTGAGGTGTCTCAACATCTCCATTTATATCCACCCTGGCTTTCTTTTCTTGGGTCTACACATGCTCGCTTTAGCCAATGCTTCCACTGAATCCCGGGGCACAGTTTCTCTGGTCTCCACTCAGTCCTTTCATCAGCAACTAGCTTCTCCCTTCCACATGGCTGGTTGTTTAGAAATCTGCCCCATCTTTTTCACCACTGTCATTTCTTGCTGGACAGGATAGGCTCTGGGCATGATTCAGAGGCACTCCTACCCCTGGACTTTGGGGCTGAAGTCCAGGGCCTCCACAGCCCCTGGGACCCCCCAAATCCTCCTTGGTCTGTCCCAGGTGGTGTGGTCACCCAATGGAGCGCAATGATGCTTAACTTGCAGGGGAGTGGGGTCCTCCAAAGGCCTTTAGATCCAGTCTCCAAAATTACCTAGGTGCACCGCTGGCATGATCCAACAGGGCTGTTCTTTCTTATGTTCTTATCTTCTGTTCTTGCAGAGGGAGAGTGACTTAGAAGGGAGCCATGGGCCAGTTGGACGACTCAATTGAGATGTCAGCTCTGGGCCGCCCCTTCCAGCTGGGGATGCTGTATGACTGCCGGAGCGACTCCCTCATCCCAGGTAATGGCCAGAGGGGCTGATGGGGGGATCTCTCTTGCAGGCATGTCTGGGCTGAAAGAGAGAGAAAATAAATGAGTTGCAGAGGCGGAGTTCATTGAGGTGTCCCTACAACTTACTAAACTTGGTCCAGATCAGATCCCACTTGCACCTCAAACAGTCACACATCTGTCATCTTGAATTGGGGTGGATGATATAATTTTTTTAAATTGTTACATTTATATACTGCCTTTCATTAAAAACAATCCCAAGGCGGTAATCACAAACTATGTTGTTGTGGTGTCCCTATGAGTCCAAATTTGAACTCAAATTTGGTTCAAATTGGTCAAGGCATTGCGAAGTTGATGGACACACAGACACACACACACACACACACTGACAGCAGGGTGATCTCATAAGCTTACTTTCCTTAAGGAAAGCAGGCTTTAAAAAGGGAAATCTTATGTGCTAAATTGTACATAGTTCATTTTGCGGCTTTAAAATAGTACAGTACATTTAAATAGTATACAAAATAAGTATTGTATGTTTCAATTTTCCTTTAAAGGGTGGGGGGGATTGGGCATTTTGCGTGGCTTCAGAATTTACACTTACAATGTATAGTACAAAACGTACAGTGACGCCATCAGGCACTTGTTTCTTTTTGAAATGCATTCCCTCTGACGTTCATACGCCACTCCATGGCAACCATGGCAGTACTACTCGGAGGAGGACGTGCCCTTTCCCCATGCGCTTTCCCTGTGTGACTTCTCAGCCAGCCCCATCATGGGCTTTGCCTCCTGCAGAAGAACCCCCCTCCCCCACCATCGGAAAAGGTAATCAACTGCACGAGAGTTGGCCATGGAGGAAGCAGCATTTGATGCTACAGATTCATTGGGATTGCAGTGCCCAATGACCAGGTGGGGGAGACCAGGGGGCTTAGCTAAAGTGAGTTGTGGTGGGAGGGAAGTGAGTTTTTACCCTAAAGGTGGCTGTGGCAGTCTCGGGTGTATGCAGGGGTGGCTCCCACCCACTCTCTGTCGGAGCAGGCAGGGCTGGTTTGGGTCTCTGAGTGTGTGTGGAGGCCCGAACCAGCCCTGCCTGCTCTGGCAGGGGTCAGGGGAGCCCCCGGCCACCCCCGAGGCTGCTACTACTGGCTCCTTTAAGGTGGTTATCCACTCCCCTCCTGCTGCAACTCTCTTTAAGTGAGTTTCACCTCCTGCCGCAACTCCCTCCCTCCACCTAAGCTAAGCCCCCTGGACCCTGCTTCCCCTTTAATGGTAAAGGGGAATCCTTATCGGCTTCCCTTTTACCGCTAGAGCTTTGATCCTACCTGAACTGGGCTCAGTTCAAACCAAACTGGGCCCAGTTTGAGTGTGCACAAAACCAGACTGGGCCTGGTTCAGCTTGAGTCCGTTTTGATTTGAGTTTTCTGGTTTTGTGCATATTCCTAGCTTAAGGGTCAATTTTTAAACTGCTGCATCTTAGCCCCTTTCTGCACCAGATCTGAAGGGGTGGTGTCCCCTAGCTGATGCCTGCACACTTTCAGGCAGATTGGGCAGACAATTTAGATTTTATTGTTAAGCAATGCGGAAACAACTCCCCCATCTCCCCCAACCCTAACCAGAGCTATTCCAATTGGAAAGGGGGTCCGTCAAGGATGTGTGTTGGCGCCCTTGCTGTTTAACTTTTTTGTTAATGATATGGTGACCCTTCTAGATAGCTGCGATTTCCATCCTCCCAAGCTAGCTGGAAGAAGTATCTCGGTGTTGCTGTATGCAGACGATGCAGCCATTCTGGCCAGAACCCCAGTCGGTCTAAGGAGGGCCTTGGGGGCATTGGCTGTTCTTTGTAAGAGAGAATGGCTGAGTATTAACTACCAGAAAACAAAGGTGCTCTCTTTTGCTAGGAGACCCAAGAGACGGGTAAGGAAAATCGATGGACAAAGGATAGAGCAGGTCCAAAATTTTGTATACTTGGGGGTAGCTGTTCACTCATCGGGATCAAGATGGGCCCATGCCTCTCATGTGGCCCAGGTTGCCCAAAACAGCGCTCGAGCTATTTTGCGGTTCTATAGAACCAGGGGAGGGTTTTTTATCCCCGCAGCCTTAAAATTTTTTCAAGCAAAATCATTGGCACAGTTATTGTATGGTGCCCAATTGGGTCCTTACCCAGATCTGTTCCCCTTAGAAGTGGTGCAGTCTAAGTTCTTGAAAGCAATTTTTCAGACACCCAAGTGTACCTCTAGTGCGAGGCTCAGATTGGAGGCGGACCTCATTAAAGTTGAGGCCAGATGTTGGCAAATGGCGCTGTTTTACTGGCTGAGAGTTTTTTCCTCAGACACAGGGCTGAGCCGCTTAGTATTAGAGGATTCTTATCAGTTGCCCTGGAAGTGCGCTCTGAACCAAAAGATGACCACTTTGGGCCTCGATCAGTCTGCCCTGCTTATGCAAAGTTTGGAGACAGCTAGGAAGCTCATCAAACAGAGAATTGAGGATATCGAGAGACAAACAGATATAGCAAGGGTACCTGACTTTCAGAGCCAGGAATCAGTCAGATATAGTTTGGCCCCAGCATCCTACCTCACTGTCTTGGAGTTGCCCCCTCTTAGAAGAGTTTTTACCCTGGCAAGATGCAATGTCCTGCCTTCAGCCCTCTTAGAGGGCCGATATAGAGGGATTCCCTATGGGGAGAGGCTCTGCCCATGTGGTGAGGGTCAAGTGGAAACAGTCACCCATGTGCTATTGGAATGTTTGTTCTATAGAGACCTGTGCCGGGATCTCATTTACCCTTTGCTAGCTAAATGCCCAGGTCTTGATTCTCCTCAGATGACTGACATGCTGTTGGAAGGAAGCAATTCCTGCGCTACCAGACAGGTAGCTAAATTTTGCAGTGCAGCCCTCCATTTGCGGAAGAACTTAATAATGGGAAAATAGGCGATGGATCTAAGGCCAGAGCAACTTATAGCTATAATGTGGCTAGCTGCAGGTGGGCATGCAGGTACTGGTATCACCTGTATATCAGCTGTAAATTTAATGACAATATCTTCCAGAGCTCCAGAACTGTTTAACCCCCCTCAGATTTAGGAGTCGAGAAGGCAACCGGTTGAGTTTTGATTTGTGTGCAATAGCCTCATAAGTAGGAAATACTGCTGCCTCTTTTATCTACAATTATTTTAGTAGTATTTTCAGTATCCTGATCTATGCTGAGGAGGACTTTTTAAAATTTATTTGGTGTTATTGTTTGCAATACAAGTTTGACTGTCCTCTCTTTTACATTTGTTTTAATCTCATGCTGGTCGCTGACCGAAATAAAGAGATTGTGTTAGAAGAACTGTGACATAAGGAAAGGTTCTTTGGTAGGAGTTTTCTTCACCATAAAAGCTCCCTCTGCAATTGGAGGGTAAATTTGCCTTGAAGAACTGCTGGTTTTGATCAATATTCTTTGGAGGGTCCTTGTGAAGGAACCCTGTGCATGCTGGGAGTTACCCTCCATAAGCCAACATGGTGTAGTGGTTAGAGTGCTGGACTAGGACCGGGGAGACCCGAGTTCAAATCCCCATTCAGCCATGATACTAGCTGGGTGACTCTGGGCCAGTCACACCTAACCTACTTTACAGGGTTGTTGTGAGGAGAAACCTAAGTATGTAGTACACCACTCTGGGCTCCTTGGAGGAAGAGTGGGATATAAATAAATAAATAAATTTTCCTGAAAGCAAGAGCACTATGTCTACAGCATCCACTGTTCCTGCCCATCACCAATTCCCTAATCCCCTTTAGCACAGGAGAAATGGACACTTTTATAGCAAATAGTGGATTTAAGCCTTGCCTTTTGTCTTAGAGCAAGCCCACATGAGAGAAAGAAAAATGCTACATCATTCCCTCCATGTTTGCTCAACAAAGGCTGTTCCTCTAAAACTTAAGACTGTTCCTTTGGTAATCACTGCCACCACGCCCACTTTTTAACAGAGTTTAATCCCTCCCTGGTGTGGGCAAAATTCCAGGGAAACTCTCCTCCTTCTACCAGTGGAAAAATACAAATAACCCTCCATGTGCAGCTTCCACATGATGAAAAAGCCTGGCAGTGATTTGCTGAGCAATCAAGTTTGCACCAGAGTAAAACCCCTTTTCCTGAGTTAACAATCAACTCAGAGGCAGGTCAACTCCAAAGAACAAAAAGAGAAAAACTTTATTCAAAACACTACAGACTGCTTCAGTGTGAGGCTTTCTCAGCTTTTAGTTACATGTAACAGAAACACTCAGTACTTTACAAGATTACTTCCAAAGAACACCCCAGCTGTTATATGGAGTGGTACACTTTAAAAATCATGGTTACCCAGTTGCAAAGATAATTCAAAAAGCACCCCCAGTTGCAAGGACCCTTTAAAAGCCCCTTTACAGGGTACAGAGACTTCTTCAATGCCCTAGTTGAAAGGAAAGGGCAGAGGCTCAGTTTCTCTTAGTTTGTTACATTACGAATTTAAAAACAACAATAAAACAGTTGTAAGGATTTGCATAGCACGAAAACAAAGTAATCTAATGCAGGCTAACTAACACATGGTTCTCCGGCTAATCCTTTCCCTGAAGCCAAAGCCCTGGCTTCCTTTCTGATCTCACCAAATCCATGGAAGAGACTTCAGGCCCCTTGTAGCCATCCTGGTTGCTGCCTTTGCCTGGGCAGACAACCTTTTATTCACCCTGCATGGCTCCAACTGAGGACAAAGAACCCCCTTCACTTCCTTCTGCCAGGCACTCTAGGTCCCGTCCACCGTGTGCTGAATGGCTGATCCCTAGAGGTCACTGCCTGACAGACAGGACAGGGTTCACTTTCGGTTCACTCTTGAGGGGAGAGGAGAACTGATCACCACAGCTTTGCACCCCAGCTCCCTTGTGGGGATGGTAACTCAAAATCTCTTTGAACTTCAGACAGGTGAAAGCTTCAGTCACCTCTGCCCACCAGGGCATCTCTCATTGGCTGAGGAGCTGTCAACCTGAGCCCTCGTGGCCTACTTCTGATTGGTGGAATGCACAAAGTACCTCTCCAGGGGCTTTACCTGAGACTCTTTTAAAAGTGTGGTTTTGCCTGTGTTAAGTTGCCCACTTTTTACCATTGATTTGCTGGACCACCCATCACCAACAGGTGTAAGTGCTTTGCTTAGAATGTAGAATGTGTTAGGAGCTAGAAATAACTTTGGCTTTATTTTACTAATGCCTAACTACTTTCCTACCCACCTTGGTTCCTGTAGATAAATAAAGTAATATTTTAAAGAAAACCATCTCACCTCTTGTATGTGCTTGTGGTAACAAGCATGACTTGTCCCCTTAGCTAAGCAGGGTCTGCCCTGGTTGCATATGAATGGGAGACTTGATGTGTGAGCACTGTAAGATATTCCCCTTAGAGATGGAGCCGCTCTCAGAAGAGCAGAGGGTTCCAAGTTCCCTCCCTGGCAGCATCTCCAAGGTAGGGCTGAGAGAGATTCCTGCCTGCAACCTTGGAGAAGCTGCTGCCAGTCAGTGTAGACAATACTGAGCTAGATGGACCAAGGGCCTGACTCAGTATATGGCAGCTTCCTATGTTCTATGCTCAGAGACTCTGGAGTTGGCTCCCCATGAGCTGGCCACTCAGTTGAACTACTTTAAAAGGGAAACGTAACAATAGGGGTGAACCAAGCCAGACTCCCGCTCTGCGGCTCTGGGGCTGAACCAACCTCTCCAGAGGTTGGTTCAGCCCCAGACTTTAGTTCTCTCTAAAAGCAGAGAGTGGTGGCACTGACTACCACACTCACACTGGAGCAGGGGTGAGTGAGTCAAACTGCCTCAACTCCAGTGGGGGCTTCCTTCACCGTCCTGTAGTATCTCAAGCCTTGTTTGACCAAAGCTACTACTCATGCCTCTCCAGATTAAAATCATTAAAGGCCTCAATTGGGCGGGGCCCAGAATTAGTCTTCCAACTCACAGAATACCACCCCCAGTTTAATAGCACAGCTCTCTTTGGCTTGTTTTGACAACACATCATTATTAAGGGATATTTTAAGTCTGCACATGTGGCAACACTTCACTCAACCCAACAGAGCGATCAGGATCCAAACTGCAAATTTTTCAAAGTTCAGTTTTGATCATCATGTGAGCTCAAACAAGGCAGAACTTCCTCATGAACACCAAAAACTTTGTAACACCTTCAGTTAAGATAAGATCACACACCTCCACCCACCCACCCCAAAAAAGCCCACAATTAACTGCAATTCAAGTGCACCTGGAGATTTGGTGCAGGTGTTATCAGTGTGCTGATGACACCCAATCTGTTTCTCCATGTCAGCATCATTGGGAGAAGGCATAACCTTGTTAAATACACCTTGCCAGCCTAAAGCAACTTTAGATGGGGGTGGGGGTGGCATTTAAAAAAAACCAAAACCCTGCAAGGGAAGGGATCAGAGAAAACAGTCCCCTTCTCCCTTGGAAGAATCAAATTTCTATTGTTGTTGGGTTTTGGAAGCAAATAGCAATATTTCCATTCTATTTTTAGAGGGTGTCTTGGTGGTGGCAGGAGGAGGACGGCTGCCTCCGAGTCCCCAGTGGCTGCATTCTTATTAATAATGTGC
Organism: Hemicordylus capensis; assembly: GCF_027244095.1. Classification (NCBI taxonomy): domain Eukaryota; kingdom Metazoa; phylum Chordata; class Lepidosauria; order Squamata; family Cordylidae; genus Hemicordylus; species Hemicordylus capensis. The sequence goes on from NC_069662.1 coordinate 170,680,455, forward strand.
AACTGGCCCACTAAAGGAGCCAAAGGAGCCCATTAAATGAAAGCAGCATTTTTAAAGAAAAGACAGCCAAGTACATAAGTGAAATTGATTACTTTTATTCACCTAAAGAAATGTCTTGATGCCGTTTGAGAAGAATATGGGGTGGTGTGAGGCTGCAGAATGCATCTCCATCCAATAGAGTACAGCAGCAGCAAAATCCTTTCCTAGACAGATATTTATTTATGACATTTATATCCCAGCCACTCTCCAGTGAGCTCAAGGCAGCATCCATGTTTCTTCTCACCTCTCATTTTATCCTCACATGAGCCCTATGAGGCATATTATTTTATTTATTTATTCATTCATTCATTCGATTTTAGGCTGAGAGATGGTGGTGGTGGTGATGATGATGATAGTTAAAAAAAGTTAACAGGGTGCCTTTAAAAGTGCATTTTGTAGTGAATACTCTGCAAAGTGGATATACATAAATTTGGAAACAGTTGTTTGACAGCTGGGCAGGAGGGAGGGTTTGAGGGTTTTGTTGTGTACAAAGTTATCAGAGATGTGCATCTCCTTACTACTTCAAATATGAGTAAGATAAGATGATAAAGTAGTTCACCAAAAATACTATGATACTATACTTGGTGTTATATACATTTTATACTTGGTGTTATATTTTATATGCTGATCTCAGGACGTAAAGGGTGATAAGGCTCAAGCATACTGGCAGCCTTAATCCCTAGCAACAGTTTTGCAGGGTCAGTTGTAGAAGTGAGTGGTGATGAAAGGACTCCACACTGCTCCTCGGCATAAGCTGGGCTAACTTCTCCGATCAATAGCAGCTGCAGGTGGCAACCTGCAGTTGGTGAGGGAATCTATGACAGTGCTGCACACAGCTAATTAAAACTACTACTAACTACTGCTACAGGTATTTATACATCACTCTTCAACCAAAGTTCACAAAGCAGTTCACACAGAACAATAAATAATGCATCAAGAAGATGGTCCCCTGTCCCCAAAGGGCTCACAATCTTAAAAAACCAAAAGACAGACACCAGCAACAGCCACTGGAGGGATGCTGTGCTGGGGTTGGATAGGGCCAGTTGCTCTCCCCCTGCAAAGAATAAGAGAATCACCACTTGAAAAGGTGCCTCTTTGCTCACTTAGCAGGTGTTAGTCAAGGTTAAAAACTAACATGATCTATTAGAAAGTGTTGGGATATTTAAGGTATCTAGATATTAAGTTTTGTCTGAAATGGTCAAGTAAAAGATAATTCCCCAACTGTTGGTAGTTGATGTCCAGAGGGGAGACATTTCACAGTGCATCAGTCAGCGTGCATACTTTGCATAATATGTAAATTAGTTGCAGCACAATCTGCATAATATGCAAATTGGGCTGCCTGGATTTGTGAGGCTTGAATATGGCAACCCTATTCACTATCACTTTCTTGCTGTATTCTTTCAGTAGGAGAGGAGGGATTATTGGCATTCTTGTTTTAAATAGACTAACAGATCTTATGCCCTGTGGGATGCTTTGGCTAATGTCAGATTCTGTGAGAACAATCGGTGTGCTGGGTGGGGTGCTGGTGGTTTTACCTCACCGGGGTTTTCCACTGTTTTCCACTCACATTTTCAAAAGGACCCTTCCATTATTCTCCCCCAACACGATTTTCAGGAATTGTTTAACTGTCCCTTCATTATTTAGAAGCAAGTCCCACTGAGTTTCATGGAGTTTACTTCCTTCCTGGTGTGCATGTAGAGCTGCAGGTTCACTAATCAAAATGCTGCTGGAGAAGGCATGTGCAGCCAGCATCCTCTTTCTCTCCATGCTCAGCTACATGCTTCCAGAAAGCTCCAAAAAAGTGCAGCCAGTGATTCCCACCCAGTGCCAACAAACTACTATTGTGGTATAGACTGTCCTTGGACATGGAGGTTCTCCACGGGAGCCAAATTGCCTGTGCATACGGAGGCTTCACTTCTTAAGCATGCTCAAGTGAAGCTTTCAAAGCTTTCAGTTTTGCACACAAACACACACCCCACTGTCAAGTGTTGCACACACTCTCATCCACCTACCTCACTTTGAACACAGGTTTAGAAGCAGGGTTACCTGTGGGAGGAGCGGCGGGATCGAGAGTGATCCTAGCACTTCACACAAGTGGCCTGACCTGCAGTAGCCCTGTCCTACCCCTATAGGGCTGGTTGTGTGAATCGCCTCATTAGCTGTGCCCAAAAAGGTCGCCAGCACTTTGACCCCTCTTTTTAGGAGTTAAAATGTGGAAATTGATGTACCTCAGCCATCTCACAATGGATTTGCACCAAATCTAGAGGGGTGCTGTCTCTTGTCACCTAGTTGATGTGTGCAAAAATAGGGGTTGGATGGATAGCTTTGATTTTATGGTCAATAGAATGTTCAGGGCTTGTAATGATAGAATATTGAAACAATTCCTCATCTTAACTATATTGGCACAACTGTGCCAATATAATCTAAGGCAGGCCTGCTCAACTCCCCTCCCCCAGCTGTTTTTGGACTATTACTCCCATAATCCCTAGCCACAGGGGCCAATAACCAGGAATTATGGGAGTTGTAGGCCAACATCTGCAGGAGGGCCTAAGTTGAGCAGCCCTGATCTAAGGTAACATGAGTTAAGGCAAATTTATCTTGTCGCACTGCAACCTCCATTTGCTCAGATGTTGTAGACCTAGAGAAATCAACTAATTTACTCTCAGCTTTATATTGTCCATCATTAACAAGGGGGCAGAAGAGGGCAACCAGAATGATCAGAGGCCTAGAGCAACTCCCTTAGGAGGCAAGGCTACAACACCTGGGGCTTTTTAGTTTCGAAAAAAGACGACTGCGGGGAGACATGATAGAGGTCTATAAAATCCTGCATGGTGTGGAGAGAGAGAGAGATTCTTTTCCCTCTCACACAACACTAGGATCAGGGGTCACTCCATGAAATTGATTGCCAGGAGGTCTAGGACCAACCAACAGAAGTACTTTTTCACACAACGCATCATCCACTTGTGGAAATCTCTGCCACAGGACGTAGTGACAGCCAACAACCTGGATGGCTTTAAGAGGGGTTTGGATGACTTCATGGAGGAGAGGTCTATCAATGGCTACTAGTCAGAGGGCTGTGGGCCACCTCCAGCCTCAAAGGCAGGATGCCTCTGAGTACAAGTTGCAGGGGAGTAACAGCAGGAGAGAGGGCATGCCCTCAACTCCTGTCTGTGGCTTCCAGCGGCATCTGGTGGGCCACTGTAACTATATTCAGAACTGGTTTAAGACTAATCAAATCTTTATATATGTTTCTCTAAGGCAGGGATTCTCAACCTTGGGTCCCCAGATGTTCTTGGACTTCATCTCCCATAATCCCCAGCCCCAGTGACCTTTGTTTGGGGATTATGGGAGCTGAAGTCCTACAACATCTGGGGACCCAAGGTTGAGAACCCCTGCTCTAAGGCATACCCATCGCTCATCCCATGTATGGCAGCCCTCGCGAGAGTTCGTGAGCAACTGCCAGATAGCGATGGGGATGAGCGGGGGGTGGGGGGGGACGACTTCTCAGAGGCATCTAGTGGGCCACTGTGTGAAACAGGATGCTGGACTAGATAGGCCTGATCCAGCAGGGCACGTTCTTATGGGTGTGTTCGGGTAGACTGAGGGGGGAAATTCTGCAACTTGCAAGTGACTCCTGCTACACAGAACCTGATGCCTGGAAGTTACTAAAAGACATTTTAATATTTTATTAAAATGTTCTGAATGAAGTAAACAATAACACATCAAAATGTATGGTTTTCAACTATATAAAAACTGGGTGGGGAAAAGGTTTTAAACTATATAAAAATGGGGGGGGCGACCAGAGCAAAACTGGCCAAGGGCGCCACAGCCCCTTGAGCCGGCACTGCCTCTCTCCACAGACAGGGCCTTCCAAGGCGGTGGAGGGAAGGGAAGGCAGGAAGGGAAGAGGCTCCCGTGCCAGAGAAGGATGTGGATATTTTATATGCCCTTTTAATATTAATAACACTGAATTTTGTTTGTATGTTTTTAATGTGATGCATTGTTCATCTTACTTTGTTTGAAATGAACAAATGAAAAATATTGGTTGTTTTTGTGTTTTTTTTAAAATCCCACCATGCTATAGCCCTGCCAAAAATTGTTCCGCTTGGAACAGAAGCTTCCTTTGGAACCCACAGAAGGGGAGGAGAGCTGGTCTTGTGGTAGCGAGCAGGAATTGCCCCCTTGTCTTTCACAAAGTTGATACTGTTGTACTATTTGGTTCTGCTGTTGTTCACTCCTTGTAATTGTAGTCTCCTGTCCTTTGTTCATCTGCTACACTATATTACACATGTCCTTAATGTTCTTCTGCAGCAGAGACATAGGGCCAGGAGAAGGAGAGGAAGGCAGCGAGGGGCCCATCCAAAAATCTCATGTCCGGGCCCACTCCAACCTTGATACCCCCCTGGAAGGTTAACAAAAGTTTTTTTCTGCTTTAAAGAAGATGGCATCCATTCAATAGCGAAAATATCAACACACTGAGTGTGCCATAGAAGAACTTGGCTTAATGAGTGTCTTATCACTTTCCATGTAGACCCATACCCAACAATGTATCTATTAGTAATTATCTGTAAATGCAATCTGCATAGTCTGTAAAATCTTTGTATCATCCATCTTATCAATGTTGTTCACTTTATTTATAGGGTGTCTTTCCAACAGGGGTCTTTATAGCATGTTGTTTAGCACTGGCATCTATTATCTCACCACTCTGAGTGTGTGTTATGTTCCTTTCCTTCGATATAATTATATTAGTTGTAAAAATTATATATTAATTATATTAGCCTTCTTCAGTGTGATCCCCATTGCTCGTTGAGGTCATCTGGAGAGGTCCATCTCCAGTTACCACCGGTATGTCTGGTGGCAACTCGGAACTGGGCCTTTTCTGTAGCTCCTCCTGGTCTATGGAATGCACTCCCGGCAGATATCTGCAGTTTAGGCTCACTGTTGGCCTTTAAGAGAGCCCTAAAAACTTACAGTATTTGTTTGGCCTGGCCTTCCAAGGTTTGTAAAGTGTTTTTTAAAGTATTTTAATTGGTTTTAAATGGTTTTAATTGTTTTTGAATTATTTTTATATTGGTTTTAGCACTGTGTTTTGAATTGTGTGTTTTTATGTCTTTTTAAAGTTGTTGTACACCACCCAGAGCCTTTGGATGGGGCGGTTCATAAATGTAAATTATTTATTATTGTGGTTGTTGTTATTGTTATTGTTGTTATTATTAATGCATTTGTACAAAAGTGTCAAGAGGTCTTAATATAGTCAACCTTCTAATTAAATTTAGTTTTTCATATAGAGATAAAATTGTTTGTGCCATGAGCAAACATTGTGCTTTCATAAAGTCAGCAGATAATTCAGAGCAACGTTCCGACCCCAGTCATAAGAACATAAGAACAGCCCTGCTGGATCAGGCCCAAGGCCCATCTAGTCCAGCATCCTGTTTCACACAGTGGCCCACCAGATGCCACTGGAAGCCACAGGCAGGAGTTGAGGGCATGCCTCTCTCCTGCTGTTACTCCCCTGCAACTGGTACCCAGAGGCACCCCACCCCCGAGGCTGGAAGTGGCCTTCAGCCCTCCGACTAGTAGCCGATGATAGACCTCTCCTCCATGAAGTTATCCAAACCCCTCTTAAAGCCATCCAGGTTGTTGGCTGTCACCACATCTTGTGCCAGAGAATTCCACAAGTTGATTATGCGTTGCGTGAAAAAGTACTTCCGTTTGTTGGTCCTAGATTTCCTGGCAATCAATTTCATGGGATGACACCTGGTTCTAGTGTTATGGGAGAGGGAAAAGAAGTTCTCTCTATCCACTTTCTCCACACCATGCATGATTTTATAGACCTCTATCATGTCTCCCCGCAGTCATCTTTTTTCTAAACTAAATAGCCCCAGGTTTTGTAGCCTAGCCTCATAAGAAAGGTGCTCTAGGCCCTTGATCATCTTGGGTGCCCTCTTCTGCACCTTTTCCAGCTCTACAATGTCCTTTTTTAGATGTGGTGACCAGAATTGTATGCAGTACTCCAGGTGTGGCTGCACCATAGTTTTGTATAAGGGCATTATAATATGAGCAGTTTTATTTTCAATCCCCTTCCTAATGATCCCTAGCATGGAATTGGCCTTTTTTGCAGCTGCCGCACATTGAGTCGGCACTTTCAATGAGCTGTCCACCATGACCCCAAGATCCCTCTCCTGGTCATTCACCGACAGCTCAGATCCCATCAGCATATACTTGAAGTTGGGGTTCTTTGTCGTAATGTGCATCACTTTACACTTGCCAACATTGAATTGCATTAGCCATTTTGTTGCCCACTCCCCCAGTTTGGAGGGATCCTTTTGGAGCTCTTCACAATCAGTTATGGATTTCACTACCCGGAAGAGTTTGGTATCATCTGCAAATTTGGCCACCTCACTGCTTACCCCTACTTCTAGATCAAACCGCCCTGAGCCTTTTGGAAGGGCGGTATAAAAGTTCTAATAACAAATAAATAATAAATAAATAAATAAATAAATTTATGAATAAATTAAAAAGCACCAGTCCCAGTAAAGATCCCTGAGGGACCCCACTTATTACTTCCCTCCATTGCGAAAACTCTCCATTTATACCTACCCTCTGTTTCCTGTCTTTCAACCAGTTAGCAATCCACACGTGTACTTGTCCCCTTATCCCATGACCGCTAAGTTTCCTTAGGAGTTGTTGAAGAGGAACTTTGTCAAAAGCTTTTTGGAAGTCCAGGTAGACTATGTCAACTGGATCACCTTGATCCACACACTTGTTGACACTCTCAAAGAACTTCAAAAGGTTGGTGAGGCAAGATTTACCTTTGCGGAAGCCATGCTCGTTCACTCCCAGCAGGGCCTGTTCTTCTAGGTGCTTTACAATTTTATCCTTGAGGATGCTTTCCATCACTCTGCCTGGAACAGATGTTAAGCTAACTGGCCTGTAATTTCCTGGATCCCTTCTTGAAAATTGGTGTTTCATTTGCTACTCTCCAGTCCTCTGGTACAGAACCTGATTGCAGGGATACATTATATATTTTAGCAAGGAGGTTGGCAATTTCCCATTTGAGTTCTTTGAGGATTCTTGGATGGATGCCATCCGCCCTGGTGATTTGTTAGCTTTCAATTTTTCCAGACAGTTTAGAACATCATCCCTTGTCACTTCTATCTGACTCAGTTCTTTAGCCTCCATCCCTAAAAAGCCTGTTTCAGGAACAGGTATATGCTCAGTATCCTCTGCCGTGAAGACGGACGCAAAGAACTCATTTAGCTTCTCTGCAACCTCCATATCCGCTTTAATAATCCCTTTCACTCCCTCATTGTCTAATGGTCCAACTGCCTCCCTGGCAGGTTTCCTGCTTCTGATGTACTTAATGAAGTTTTTGTTATTCCCCTTGATACTTTTAGCTAAATGTTCCTCAAACTCTCTTTTTGCCTCATTGTCACCTTGCATTTCTTTTACCAGAGTTTATGTTCCTTTCTGTTCTCTTCATTTGGACAGGCCTTCCAATTTAGGAAGGAAGTCTTCTTCCCTTTCATGGCTTCCTTGACAGTACCTGTTAGCCATGCTGGCATCCTCCTGGACTTAGTGGTACCTTTCCTCTTTTTGGGTATACAATCTAACTGGGCTTCTAGTATTGTGGTTTTGAGTAAACTCCATGCACTCTGGAGTGAAGTGACTCTCCTGATTTTCCCTTTCAGCTTCCTTTTCACCATACTCCTCATCTTAGAGAAGTTTCCTCTTCTGAAATTCAAAATGTCTGTCTTAGACTTCCTTGGTGATTCTCTCCCCGCATGTATGCCGAATTTGATGGCACTATGTTGACTGTTCCCTAAAGGGTCGATGACATCACGCACCAGGTCGTGGGTGCCACTCAGTCCTTCAGCTTGTGTTGAAGATTTACTCATTAAAAGTTCTGTAATGAGACATTGCCATCCTGTAACTGTCTCTCTTTAATAACTGTGGCAGCTTCAATTAAATCAAGCTCCTCTTGTAAATTTATTCAATGTAGGGATAGAGTTGCCCATACTTAGTCTATTACAGTCATAAAATCATCCATATGTATTTGCTTCAATGTTTTCTCCTGATTTTGCACTTCTGGGCTGGAACACTGCTTTTTAAAATTTCCATCATTTAAGACTAATTTAAATACTTTCTGTCAGAAAGGTAATCTGTTGCTCCTTAGAAGAAAACAAAATGTAGCCAAATTATCCTACTATCCAGATGTACAAAGTCTAACCAACCAGCCAACTATCCAAGCCGTACTCTATCTTATTAAGATTCAGTCACTCCTTCAGAAAGCAGACTGCAAAAAAAGAAAGGGAAAAGGGAAAGTCAGAACAAATATCTTCTCTTCCAGAGATGTCCAAACATAAAACAAACAGTGTGTCTGTCTTTATGTCCGTGTGTGTGTGTGTGTGTCCCACTTGCAATGCCTGGACCAATATGAACCAAATCAGATACAGTAGTGGGGGGACACAGGGACACCACAATGACGTAGTTTGTGATGATGTCATCCACCGCCTAATTGATTTGAACCAAATTTGGTACTGTTGTAGTGATGACACATAGGGACATCTCAGTGGTTTAGTTTTTGTTGATGTCATCGACCCCAATTCAAGATGGCAGATGTGTAAACATTTGAGGCACAAGTGGGCTAACTTGTGGACCACTTAACTAATTTGAACCAAATTTGGTACAGTTGTAGTGAGTGACACACAGGGACACCTCAACAGCATAGTTTGTGATGATGTCATTCACCCCCATTCAAGATGATGAACATGTGAATATTTGAGGCACAGTTGGGCTAATTTGTGTGAACTGCCTAACTGATTGGAACCAAATTTGCTACAGGTGTAGGGTCACATAGAGACACCTCAGGGGCATAGTTTGTAATGGTGTTATCCACCAGCTCTCCACCAGGAGAGCTGGCCTTGTGGCTGCAAGCATGATTTGTCCCTTTAGCTAAGTAGGGTCTATCCTGGTTGCATATGAATATGAATGACTAGAAGTGTGAGCACTGCAAGAGATTCCCCTCAGGGGATGGAGCCACTCTGGGAAGAGCAGAAGGTTTTAAGTTCCCTCCCTGGCAGCATCTCCAAGATAGAGCTGAGAGAGATGCCTGCCTGCAACCTTAGAGAAGCTACTGCCAGTCTGTGAAGACAATACTGGCGGTTACCTCTTCCCCCCTCAACCTTCTGCCCCGGTCTCCGGCCGGCCAGGCTCGCCACCTCCTCGCCTCCACAGCCGGGCCCGCCACCGACCAATCCTCCTGGGTGCGCCTCAGCCTATCAGGCACCTCCACCACCCAGCCAGTCAGTTGGGCACCAGGACGCACATTCTGAAAGCGCATCCAGGAGAATTATATATATAGATGGGAATTGCTTCATTTCATTTCATTTCTATACCACCCTTCCAAAAATGGCTCAGGGCGGTTTACATAGAGAAATAATAAATAAATAAGATGGATCTCTGTCCCCAAAGGGCTCACAACCTAAAAAGAAAGAAAAGACAGACACCAGCAACAGTCCCTGGAGGTCCTGTGCTGGGGGTGGAGAGGGCCAGTTATTCTCCCCCTGCTCAATAAAGGGAATCACCACGTGAAAAGGTGCCTCTTTGCCAAGTTAGCTGAGGGTCTGAGTCTCAGTTCTGAAGTTCTGGAAGAGAGATTCAGAATGCCTGTGGAGCTTGGTTCAAAGATGGAGCTGTCAAAAGGGCAAGTGATACAAGCAGCTCTCACTCAGATGGGAATTGAACATAAAAAGAGATGCTTCACCGGGAGACTGGGAGGAGGGAGTTTTTCAGGAGTTCCAGATGGCATGACACCATTGCCCAGTGCCCACATGATATACCCTCTTTCACTGCTCACATTTTTTGATTTGATTTGATTTGATTTATATACCGCCCTTCCAAAGCGGCTCAGGGTACTTTTGCAGGCTTCCGTAGTGTTTCAAAACCTGCAGATTTGTTTGATGGAGAAAACAGTGGAGCAAAAGAAAGCAGGCACCATGGTCACTATGGTCCAACTTTCAAATCTCTAGCATCTGCCTTCTTGCTTTTCTTGTGGGGGAAAGTTGCACTCGAATTACTGGTTACCCTTGTGTGTGTTCCTCTGCTCTGTTTCAGGGATCACCCTCTGGGATCTGGGATCACTTCAGAAGGACTTGTGTGTCAAACCACAGCCCAAAACAGAATCCGAGATCATCGCGTCTGACACCATTGATGACAAGGCCTCTGCCCTCAACGTCTCAGCATCGCTCAAGGCCAGTTTCCTGGGGGGGCTGATTGAAGTGGGAGGATCAGCCAAATACTTTCGTGACACCAAGAAGTCCAAACAACAAGCCAGAGTCACTCTGCAGTACAAAACCACCACTAAGTATGAGCAACTGACTATGAGCCATCTGGGAACCCAAAATGTCTCCTACCCAGCCGTCTTTGATCAAGGCACAGCCACCCATGTTGTCACAGCAATCCTATATGGAGCTCAGGCTTTCTTTGTATTTGACCAAGAAGTTTCTTCTACTGAGAGTGTACAAGACATACAAGGAAGCCTCAAAGTTACAATTGGGAAGATCATCTCTATCACAGGGCAAGCAGAACTTGAGATGAATGAGAAGGAAAAATCTCATACTGAGAACTTTAGCTGCAAATTCCATGGAGATTTCTGTCTGGAGAGCAACCCAGTGACTTTCAAAGATGCCATGACGGTCTACGCCACTCTGCCCAAAATGCTGGGTCAGGATGGGGAGAAGGCAGTGCCTGTCACGGTCTGGCTGTACCCACTGACCAAGCTGGATTCCAGAGCAGCTAAGCTGGTACGTGAGATCAGCTTAGCACTGATCTTTGATGCCCAAGCAGCCATGGAGCAGCTGGCCGAAATCAACATGCGATGCAATGACCTGGCAAAGAATCCTATTGCTGACACTTTCCCAGAAATCAGGAGGAAAATCAAGCAGTTCAAGGATCTGTGCAAGCAGCAGAAGCAGATTTTCCAGAAGGAGCTGGCGGGAATCTTGCCTTCAATCCGTGGAGGAGGGAAAGAGGAAAGAGCCCTGGTGGACATCCTAACAGCGATAAACCAGTCACCCTTCAACAGCCAGAGACTCACGGAATTCCTGGACACCAAGGAACGAGAGATGAATTTTGTGAAATCCTACCTTTCTATCCTAAAGGGGATAGATATAATCTCCTCCCAGAACAAACTAGAAGAAGTAGTGTTTGACCCTGAAAATCAATTTGTGGTTTCATTTACCTTCACTTCTTTACATGATGAGGAACCCTTCTTAGCCAGCTTGCAAGACTGCCTTCAGAAGCAATGTGTCCAGAAAATGGCTGGTCCCTCTACCGTCGGATCAGTGCCAGAGAAATGCAAGGCCTGGTTTCAAGACAAAGGGAGGAACCGAAATGCTCGGACGGCTGCCAAAGCCGTTTATGACTTTGCCAGTATCAATAAATCCAATGGGAAAGTCAAGTATGTTGTGGCCTCTGTCCCGGATGAGGATAACCCTGGAGCTTCCATTTACCTCTATGAAGAAGCAGAGCTCGTCAGCAGGAACGTTGAGCTGCCCCCCAAACCTCTCCCTCCCCTGATTGGTGAGATTGGACATGACAGTGTGCAGCTGACATTTCAACCAGCTGACTATGGGAGGGCCAATATCTCCAGCTATTGGGTGGAGTACAGGATTGCAGGAGAAGAAAACTGGATGACTGTGGAGACAGAAGATAGCCAGGAGACATTCCTAGCAACAGGTCTGCACCTAAACACTGAGTACCAGTTCAGATATGCTGCAAAGAGCAAACCTGGCCTCAGCGAGAGCAGCAGCATGAGCAAATCGGTGAAGACACTTCCCACAAGTCCTCCTGGAAAACCCAAAATGGTATTGGTTGACTCTTCCAGAATTTCTCTTGCTTGGGATGGTCCAAAGGTCACTGGCGTGGGAGTCCTTATACAGGATTACAAACTGGAGTATAGAGAGGTGTTGGGAGAGGAAGATCCCAAGGGCAAATACCCCTGGGCTGAACAAAGGACAGGGCGGAAATCAGAGTCCTCTCACGTTGAGAAGCTGAAGCCACAGACGGCCTATTGGTTCCGAGTGTCAGCAGTGTGTGCGGATGAAGCCACAAGTGCCCCCAGCGAGGAGGTGGAGATTTGGACACAACGGGAGGAAGAGGAAGGGTCCCAAAGAATTGCCCTGAAATATCTCCAAAAAAGCACCAAAGTGAAGGATGAGGACCCATCTGTCTATGCTCTACCACTGGAAGAGGCCACTTCAGACATGTCAGGATCTTGTCTGACATACCAGCTTGGAGAAGAGAACTTGAAAGTCCCCAACAAAGTGATCATGGTGATGGGAGCAACAGGGTCAGGAAAAACCACCCTCATTAATGGGATGATCAACTATATCCTGGATGTCCAGTGGAGAGACCACTTCCGATTCAAACTGATTCATGAAATGACCAACAGAAGCCAAGCTGAAAGTCAAACATCAGAAGTGACAGCCTACGTGGTGAATCATCAGAAGGGTTTCAAAGTCCCCTATTCCCTCACTATCATCGACACCCCAGGATTTGGGGACACAAGAGGAATAGAGCATGACAAATTGATTACCCAGCAAATCCGGGAGTTTTTCTCCACTCCGGGGGGCACTGACCACATTGATGCCATCTGTATCGTAGTCCAGGCTTCCTTTGCTCGTTTAACTCATGCCCAGAAATACGTGTTCGACTCGGTGCTCTCCATTTTCGGGAAGGATATCAAGGACAATATCCAAGTCCTGATCACATTTGCAGATGGGCAGAAACCCCCCGTTCTAGAGGCCATTATGCAAGCTGACGTGCCATGTGCGAAAGATGCCAAGGGCACCCCTGTTCACTTCAAATTCAATAATTCAGCTCTCTTTGCCCACAATCCCGTAGGGAGTGAAGGAGATAGCTTTAATTTTGATGAAATGTTCTGGAAAATGGGCACCATGAGCATGAAGACCTTTTTTGATTCCTCAAGTACACTAGAAACAAAAAGTTTAACATTGACAAAGGAAGTTCTCCGGGAAAGGCAAGAGCTGGAGGCTGCCGTGGAGGGGCTGCAGCCCCAAATCAATGCCGGTCTGGTCAAGCTGGAAGAGCTGAGGAAGACGCAGCACGCTCTGGATCAGCACAAGGATGACATGGCAGCCAACCGAAACTTTGAGTACGAGGTCGAGAAAACTGTGCCACTGCATATAGACATCTCTGGGACCGGTAATTTCATCACAAATTGTGCAACTTGTCACTACACCTGTCACTATCCCTGCGGAATTCCCAATGACGATGGCAAGCGTGGTTGTGCTGCTATAGATCAAACGACAGGAAGATGCCAGAATTGCCCAGGCCGGTGTGTGTGGAACCTTCACTTCAACCAGAAATACAGGTTTGAATATACAACAGTGAAAGAGAAAAAAACCTATGCGGAGCTGAAGCAGAAGTATGAACACGCTTCTGGTGAGCTGATGACCACAGAGAAAGTGCTTGAAAAACTCAATGAGGAATATGAAGAGGTGAAAGAGATCTTGGAAGACCTGATCCAGAAATCGTCCGAAAGCCTCCAGCGCCTGCAGGAAATTGCTCTGAAGCCCAACCCGCTCTCCACCCCGGAATACATCGACCTTCTCATTGAGTCGGAAAAGCAGGAGCTGAAGCCCGGGTATCAGGAAAGAATCCGGTCACTGCAGGAAGTGAGGAAAGTGGCTGAGCTCATCAAGAAGATTGCCAACAAGGAGCCTCTGCTGCCAGGAGAGGAGAATCTGTACAAGCAGCTTGAACAAAGAAAGCGGTCCCCTGCAAAGAACTTACTTATGAGAGGGGTCGCTGCCATTTCTAGCTGGTTTAAATAAGGAGCAGTCCCTTTGCAGACATCTTTTTGCTTTTGGCTAAAACTTGAAACTTCAGGTTAGATAACTGCAAATAAGACCAGAGTCAGGGAGGAGTGTGTGTGTGTGTGTGTGTGTGTGTGTATGGGATGGGATGGGATGGGATGGGATGGGATGGGATGGGGGGAATGTTTTTGTTTTTATTTTTCACATGGAGCAAAGTTTCCATTTGTTTGTTGCTGAAAGGAAAGTGCTTACATATCATTGTTTTTATAGGATATGACTAGGATAAGTTATACATTGCTGCATTAAGATAATGCTTTAAAAATTGCAGCATTTATGTGTTGGGATTTTTTCACCCTGATTATTGTCCATGATATGCTTTGTTGAGCAGACATTATTATTTGCAGTTATTCATCTTATCTCTTTTATTGTAGTAGTATTGACATTATATATTTCTTTCTGAGAACACATGATTTTTCTCTTGAACTATTTCCATAGCGGGCATTGTCATTTTATTTTTGTTTCCAAGGGATCTGTCTTCCTGGTTTTCTAAATGGTGGAGTTTATTGTTTAGTGCTTTGAAATCTTTTATTATGATTATAGGAGAATTAATGGCTTAGAATTGTGATTTGTGACTCTGCTGGGGGGGGCGCTCAGGACCCCGCCTCTCTGTGTTTCCTGCCCACCTCTCTACCATCGCCCAATCTGCAGGTGCTTCCCTCCACTTGCCCTGCCACCAGGAGCATCGCTCTGTACTAAAAGGATTCAGGCCCCAGACCCACACACACCCTTTTTACAATTAAACTCAGTCATCCCCCCATCCCCAAGAATAATTACAAGGCTATCTTTAAAATCTCTAATAATGCGCCTGTGAATGCAGAAGCAGGAGAGAGCTAGGTGTGGCCAGGGGCTCCCTCCCTTGCTCTCTGCAGGTGCCTCTGCTGCTGCCCTTCCTTCCTGGAAGAGGTCACGGAGGAGGGAGGGGGCTGAGCAGATTCGGGGCTCTGACCAATTCATTTGGGGCCCTTACCCCATGGGCTACTCTCTAGTAATGCTCCTGTCTGCCATTTAATCATGGCTTTTTAAAGTTACTTGCTTCGTATGCACCAGTACTGATGTACATCAAAAACAAATGTGCACTTTTAAAAAATTGGTTTGATTGTGTGGAATATAGTGCACATAATTGTAATCACTGTTGTGTATAACTTGCCAGGTTTTCAAAAGGACAGGGAAGAGCTCTGACCCCCAGTAATGCCCTACCCAGCTACACTTTCCCTAATGGGAATTTCTAGAACATTAAAGAAGAAATAAGTGGACCAAAGATGAGAGAATATCACCTGAGAAAAGTTAAAGGGCTCCAGTGTGGAGACATCCTTAGCTACCTCAGTGCTGTGCTCAAAACCATCCAATCACTGCTGTGTGTGTATATATTTGGGGGGACTATATTTTATCATTTGCTTTCTTAAACGATGGTACAACAACCTGGAGACCTCATACGTCAGTGAACACCAGGCAGCTCACCTGTGAAGGAACTTGTGGACCTGGAGCAGAATTCCTCTTGTGAAGGGTCCATACCCGGAAACGGCCGTCATCAGTAAGAGACTGGTCCGTCGTCAGATCTTTGTTCCAGCCACCAGCAAGAGAAGACCAGATCCCATCCTGGTCTCTCATCTTAGAAATTACTTGCATACTCTGCATTTCCTGTGATATACTCTGTAAGTGTTGATATACTCAAACATTTTCCCCATATGTAACTGCATTTTTGAAGTCATATTTTGCTGCTGTTTGAATTCTTGAATTGTATCATGCAACCTTCTCTAAATAAAAGATAATCTGTGTTTTAAGAATGGTTCCAAAACTTGTCTTCTCCGGGGTGGGGTCCGTCAGGGAGACTGTTTGACGTGGCCAAATTTAACGGAACCATCGATTTTTGTTAAGTTGGTTACATATTCTGGAAACTCCTGTGCTGCGAAATGTGGCTTTTCCCCACGGGGGACTTGAGAGAGGGCTGCCTCCCCCTTACAGGGCACTCTTAGCTCTGAGAAGATGCCGGGCTGTGCCGAGACACCTCAGTCTCCGCCCTAAGACTGATGGGCTGCATGCGTGCCTGATGTACCCTTGGGGTACATGTTGTACCTCCTCTCAAGATCACCTTAATTTTAGTTAGGGCTGCAACCTAGTAGTAAAGTAAAGTAAAGTAGTGCGTCAAGTCGGTGTCGACTCCTGGCTCCCACAGAGCCCTGTGGTTGCCTTTGGTAGAAGACAGGAGGGGTTGGCCGTGGCCTCCTCCTGCACAGTATGAGATGATGCCTTTCAGCACCTTCCCGTGTCACTGCCGCACAATATTGGTGCTTCTCATAGTTTGGGAAACATACCAGCAGGGATTCGAACCAGCAACCTCTTGCTCCCTAGGCAAGTTACTTCCCTGCTGCACCATTAGGTGGCTTAACCTAGTACTAGGTAGTGTTTTTTCACCCTACAAGGCTTGGCAGCCTCATGACATCATCACCAGGCCCACCCTGTGAATCCCGGGTTTTCAGGTGCCTCCAGGCAGACAACTGTACCGTAGGCTGCTTTTGGTCTTCTGGCGATCAGTCACCTGGGGTGATGTGTTCCATCCTGGCTTGTTCTCCATGCTGGGAGAATTGTGCAAGCAGAGGGTGGGGGCTCTCTCTGTAGATGCTGGGAGGGCCCCCTCCTCTCCTCTCCTCTCCTCTCCTCTCCTCCCTCCCTCCTGTTGGAATCCCAACTGCCATTGCCGCTTCAGCTGAGGAAGCATCGGACTTGATCAGCCCCAACTCCATCAGTAGCAGTTAGTGTCGGAGGGAAGGACCCCAAGAGAAGAGGTGGGCGGGAACATGACTGTGAGTGGGCCACTGCTTGCCAGGCCACGGACCCAGGTTTAGCAACTGCCTGTTCTGCCTTGTGAGCAGGAGGACAAGAAGCAGCAGCAGCCGCTGGCCAAAGACCCCAACCCAGCCTGGTTCTAACTATTTGCTGTTGGGTTTGTTGATTTCTATGCAGGCCCCTCTGGGAGCCTTGGCAAGTGACGAGTGGGGTAGCAAGGCCTATTCCATTAAAACACTTAATGGCAGATACTGATCTCAAAACTTTGGTGCACTCACTGGTAACTTTGAGGCTTGACTACTGCAGTGCACTCTATGTGGGGCTGCCTTGTGTGGAAATTTCAGTTAGTTCAACATGTAGAGTGGTCTCCGGGGTTTCTCAGAGAGACCATATTGTTTGTTTGTTTGTTTGTTTTAAATATTTCTATACCGCCCCAAACCTGCAACTCTGGGCAGTTTACAATTAAAATCATTTAAAACATCAAATCAATTAACAATTAAAATCATTTAAAACATTAAAAACATTTAAAACCCAGTATTAAAAAATTTTAATTTAAAATTTTAAAACTATGAAACTAATTAAAAGCCTGGGAGGTAGCTTAGTGCTGATTAGCACTTCGACGATCCAGCTGAAGCACCCTGCCTCCTGGGCTGCCGCTTTGCGCAGAGCATGAGGCTTCTTTGCAAACGAGGCTTTGCAATGACAACAAGAAATGCAGAGAGAGAGAGAGAGAGAGAGGAAAACCTGTTTCCTGCAGTGGCTCCAGCATGCCTCAGCTCCTGAATGACGCCAGAAGGGAAGTCCTGAGCCTTGGTTGCAAGCGACAGGCAGCCCTTTGCCTCTTCATTGGACCGGCGTCTCGAATGGGGCTAAACGGTCTGGAAACAAGCTGCGCCCTCCCCCAAGTCTGACCGCTTCTCTCTTTGCCTCTCTGCCTGAGGACAAGCCGTCGCTCTCCGACTTCTCCAGTGGCCTTCCAGGCCCCTGAGATTACTTGCCCCACCCCGTTCTTTATTTAGGGTTTGTCACGTGAAGTTGAGTTAAAGCGGTTTCCCCAAAAGCTGGAAGGCAATCCCCACAGCAGCCCAAAACACAAAGCAGGGGAGATGTTGGTTGCCCCGCCCCTTGTGTCTGACATCAGGCACAGGGGGCGTGGCTTAGGGCACTGGAGCACCCGCGATAAGGGGACTGGTTGCCAGTATGTTTCCAGGCAAAACACAAAGCGCTCGTAATTGCCTTTAAAGCCCGAAATGGTTTAGAACCGGGTTACGGGGGGGGGGCACCTTCTACAGTATGATCCCCACCACACATCAAGGTCATCCAGAGAGGTCCCTCTCCGGCTGCCCCCAGCTCGCTTGGTTTTATCTGCTTTTATGTTTGTGGGCTGCCTGGAGCCATCTAGGTGAGGTGGTATAGAAATTAAATAATTTGATTCCATGTATCTCCAGGCTTGGACAGTCCCTGCCCAACTGCAGCAGCACATGGTCACGTGGGGGGTGGAATGGGGGATTCCCATGCAATTCTGACTTCCTACCCCACCCCTGTTACTTTGAGTGGTGTGGGGGGAACATAGACAGACCCACGCCTCGCCCCATGATGAGTCAGCAGACAAGCGGCTTTCATCCAGTCTGGCCCCAGCGGTTCAAGGGTCTCAGTTCTAAATGATGGATTCCAAACTGACATTGCCACATAATGATTATTATGTGTGCCAAGCGAAAAGGCAGGTTTCAGAGCGGGCTAGTTGGTAGGATCCACTGCACCCACCCCAGCCCTTTGGTCCAGCTGCTGGGAGGGCCCGGCACTGTCTCCCCCACCCCAAAAGGGGATGGGCTGAGACCCTTCATTCAGGAAGTAGGCCTGTGCAGAGATGATGCTCCTCCTGAGACTGGGGGCTGCCCCACTCGTCGAAATTGGTCTCTTCTCCCCCATACAGAGCAGTGGGTCTGCCTACTTGTAGACGGACTCCCCGCACCCCACCCATGCACTGCTCCTTCCTCTACTGGACAATATTAACCAGTAGTTCTGATGGGCAGTTCAGGGAATCCTCTGTGCAGCCACTGAAATCCATTCCTCTGCAGGACTTTCTCATCAGTCGGAAGACGGCCACAGGTGGGATGGAGGAGTGCATTTACAATTTTTTGCCAGTGCCAGTGGAAGTGCCCGTCAAGCCACCCAGGTATTGGGGGGGGGGTCAGAAAATGCCACGCAGGCATCAGCCTGGCAAACGTTGGCACGTGTCAATCAGGAACACAACTCCCACCCAAGGAGAACGTGTTGCAAATCCCAGTAGAAGAAGAAAATAGGGCTGTTCTCACAACAATCACGAGGGTAGAAGAAGCCTCTCACCCTAGTCCGGGTGCTGTGCGTGCCTGTCGTAAATCTGTTGGCACGGCTGACCAGACAGGATGTACTATCCCTCCAGCTCCACTTCTGTGAGTCATGATGGAAATTCTGTAGAGAAGAGTAGCAGCTTAGCTACTCAAACCAAAGCGCCCCCCCCCAAAAAAGACTCTCAAAGATAAAGTAGTATAAGCCCCTTAAAACTAAACTAGGTACCCCCCTCTACAATAACTGAAATGAAGGAGCAAGGAAGGAACAGAACAAGGGCAGGCTGAAACAAGACAGGTTGAACAATTAAAATATGAGGAACACTGTCTGTGGAAGGCAACGTTGCTGACAGTACTGTCCCATGAACAATGTCTGCTTAACATAAGGCTCGAGATAACTGGCAACCAATCAGGCTTTCCTGACTCAGCATTTCTCTTGCCTCTCCTGTGAGAACATGCGCCTGCGTGTCTCCCACAGAGCCTTTCTCTTGAGACGTCTTCTTAACACAGGTGAAATTCCAGCTGCCTCCTGGTCAGTCTCCTCAGCCCTCCTCTCTGCCAGCTGCCCAGATTCCCCTGCCTGCTGCTGTGCCAGCTCAGCTTCAGAGTCTGTTCTCACAGCCAAGTCCTCCTGCTGCGCTTCTGAGCCTGCTCTCCCGACCAGGTCCTCCCGCTCCTCCTCTGACTCTTCTGACTCAGAGGTCTGGGCCATGACACCGTCCCCAGTTGGGGAGTGGGCACTCCTCCCCTCTGAAAACCCGACAAGCCCTGCAATTCTGCCAGCAGCCTGGCCCGGCCAAGAAGCTGCCCCACAGCATGGCAGGCAGCACCATCCCCCTGGAGCAAGGGGTGAGTGGCCAGATTCCCCCCCCCAGGCAAACATGGACCCCCTCCTTTCCCTGGTTGGCCAAATTCACAGAAAGGAGCAGCAGCTGGTGCTGTGAATCGCAGAGGGGGCTCTTCAGGAGGGTGGAGAGAGCAGCAGCGGAGGGTGGCCTCTGTGGCTGCTGCTGCTGCTTCGGCTCAGCTCCGTGAGATGCACCGTGTGTGTGCACAGAGCCTGCCTGGGTCCTCCTCTCTGCTCCACCGGGTCATATTTTGCACTCATCATGGCATGTCAGACTTGCCATTCTGCTAAGAAATGTCGAAGCAACCCTTTGTCAAATGGCCCCTTCAACAGAAATTCTGGCATTTGGCAAAGGGGATGTGGTTAGGTGCCATGGTCTGTGAGGGAAGAACGCAGCTTCCTTGCAAGTCTTAATTGTTGTTGTTTCCATCTCTGCTTCGCATCAAAGGTATATCTCCACCTTCAGACCCCGGGTGAAATTTGAACTTGCAGAGAAGCGGACGGCGCCATGCAAGTCCATGGGGCTACCCAAGCTCCAAGTCCCCAGTCCCAAAGATTTCCTCCGGAAACATTCAAAGGAACCGAAGCTCCCCAAAAGTAAGCCGCCCACAGAACAATCCACCGTCACAGCTGGTGCTCACCAGCCAGGGGGCTGCCCAAGAAGGCGCTGTTGCCTCTGCTTCCCGGCACCTCCCAACCTGGCCTGGCATTAGCGAGAGCTGTGCTGCCTGCCGGCTGGCCTGCTGTCTCTACCGGATGGATGGCCAGCCTGCAGGCAGTGCAGGAGACAGAGCAGCCACCTGAGCTGCTGCTGCCGGGAACCAGAGGCAGCCTGGCCTCCTGTGGAACCCCCATCCTGGCTCGTTAGGACACGTTGATACTGGTTTTGTGCCCTGCTCTGTCCCAACCTGCTTGTGAAGTCTTGACCTGGGTTAAGAGTCAAGATCCTCTGTGTTGAGGCCCTTTCAGAAGAGTGCCACAACCACCCAAGGGCCACCAGGTTGGTATGTTCCACTTTCACCTTTGATCTTGAGAAAGATCAAGAGCCAGCATGGTGCAGTGGTTAGAGTCTTGGCCTAGGACTCTAGGCCAGCCACTTATCTCTCAGCCTAACCTACCTCACAGGGTTGCTGTGAGGATAAACAGAACCATGTACACTGCTCTGGGCTCCTTGCAGAAAGAGCGGGATATAAATGTAGAGATACAAGAGAAGTCGATGCTAGGCATGGGACAGATGCTGGACATGGGCCGCCTCGTGGATCTGCTCCATTCTTCCTGGGCATCTCTGCATTCTCCCGTGTGAGGCCAACAGGAGGCCATTCTCAGCTTGCTTTCGAAATAAAGCTAATGTGTGCCATCCAGTCGATTTCGACTCCAGGCGCCCACAGAGCCCTGTGGTTGTCTTTGGCAGACCACAGGAGGGGTTGACCATGGCCATCTCCTACGCAGTCTGAGATGATGCCTTTCAGCATCTTCCTAGATCGCTGTTGCCCAATAGAGGTGTTTCCCATAGGCTGGGGAACATACCAGCAGGGATTCAAACCGGCAACCTTCTGCTTGCTAGTCAAGCATAACTCTCTGGTTAATTGAGATCATCTCAGGCTTTGGCCCTTTAAGGTCCAGCAACAGAAGAGAAATGTGTCCTTCCCAAAGTTCGCACTGGCCCAAAAGAGACACCGTGTGGCGTTTCATCTTGAAGAAGCAGCCACTACTCATTCCAGGCAATGGGGCCAGCCCCATTGAAGAAGCTCCGTGATCCAGCAGCTGAGGCAGGCCCAGTGATGTAGACCTCAAGACTGAGGTCGGTCCGTTTAGAGCAGTGATTCTCAAACTTGGGTCCTCAGGTGTTATTGGACTTCAACTCCCATAATCCTCAAGCAAAGGCCACTGAGGCTGGGGATTATGGGAGTTGAAGTCCAATAACACCTGAGGACCCAAGTTTGAGAGAATCCCTGGTTTAGAGTTTGGGGAGGCCGGGCTGCCATCACCTTTGCTTTTGTCACCACCTTGTGGGCATCAAGGTGGAAGAAGCAGCAGAGCGGCTAGTAAAAGCCGCCTCAGGGCCTGCTTGGACAAGCCGACTCAGTCCTGCAGTCCTGACTGGCTGCGGACCCCCAGGGTTTCAGGCAGGTTTCCCCCAGCCTGCTTTTCTAATTAAACAAACCCAAAATAACCCACATCAAAGCAGCAGATAAAACCAGGAAAAGCACAAGTGACTCTGTTGAAAGCCTTGGAGGAAAAAACATTGTAGCCTGAAGACTTTTGTACTAGTACAACCACCTCACAAGCCCAGCTGGGGGGGGGGTGTCCCATAAAGGAGACAGCCCCACTGCAGGGGACTTTCACTTCTCTTACAGAAACGCTTTTGGCTTCTTCCCTTGAAATTCTCAGGCGCTTCTCCCTGGAAGGGGCCCTGAAGTTCGCTTTGAATTTTGCTGTTTTGAGATTCCAGGGCCAATCCCGTATCCAAAGAAAGCAAGGAGGGCAAGGGGGACAGGAAGGGGGCTGAGAGGGAGGCAGCAGGGGGCCCGCCTGGGACGGAAAGGCCCCTCTTCTTCACAAGCCGTGCAGGGGTCTCTGGGCCTTCTTCCTTCCAAGATACGAGCGAATTACCACGGCTGTGGTTTCTTTTCGAAAATGAACAGGGACAAGACACCAAGGCACGATGAAGCCCCGAGAGCCGAGCGTGCCGCGAAGGACCGAGCACCCGCTCATGGGCATTCAAGGGGAGAAGGATTTCATCTCCACCAACGCAGCCCAGGCCGTCATGGCTGTGGCCAAGAAGCCGCTTCGGGCCTGTGTCGACATGCGACGTGGAGACCGATTTCTCATTGACGATTCGGGGCTTGTTAAAAAGTACCTCAAAAAGAAGGTCGGTGTCATTGCGCAGGATTAAATGGGGTGGGGCAGCCACTGAAATGCACTGCTGTCTTTTCCTGCTTGTCTATTTGTCTTCGTTTTTGATTTTAGCTGGGTTTGGATTTCTTGGCGTGTGCTTTTGATTTTGATTAAAGCTGCATGGGCTGATTTTGGGAAGAAAGGTAGGATAAAAAGTGTTTCTTTAGAATATATCTGTATCATATATTTGAAATAAATTGATACGGATATTATGCTGCATATATAATCTTTAAGGTTCCGAAGCAACAAAAGAATTTTATTTGATGAACCATCTGCCTATTAATGGTAGCCATTGTGGCTATGGATGATGGGAGTTGTAGTCCAGCAACATCTGGAGACTCAATTTGAGAACCCCCAATGTTAATTTAGTAAATATACATATATGCATTTGTATGGTACAAAAACCTCAATATAGGAGCCTTTTCAGATACAGATGGAAGTTTGAAATAACTCACCATGAAAGAAAAACCCAGGAACACAGGAAGCTGCCATATACGGAGTCAGAACCTTGGTCTATCTAGCTCAGTATGGTCTTCCCAGACTGGCAGCAGCTTCTCCAAGGTTGCAGACAGGAATCTGTCTCAGCCCTATCTTGGAGATGCTGCCAGGGAGGGAACTGGGAACCTTCTGCTCTTCCCAGAGCGGCTCCATCCCCCGAGGGGAATATCTTACAGTGTTCACACTTCTAGTCTCCCCTTCATATGCAAGCAGGGCAGACCCTGCTTAGCTAAGGGGGGCAGTCATGCTGCTTGCTACCACAAGACCACCTCTCCTCTCTTTGTTACGTTTGCTAACAACTCAAGTTGTTGTTGTTGTTGTTGTTGTTGTTATTTTACATTTATATCCCCCTCTTCTTGCAAGGAGTCCAGAGCAGTGTACCTAGTTAAGTTTCTCCTCACAACAACCCTGTGAAGTAGGTTAGGCTGAGAGAGAAGTGACTGGCCCAGAGTCACCCAGCAAGTATCATGGCTGAATAGGGATTTGAACTCAGGTCTCCCTGGTCCTAGTCCAGCACTCTAACCACTACACCACTGTGGTCATTAGTAACTTCCTGATACAGGTACCTCTTCTTGACCCTCCTGCAGTGAGGTTCTGGATT
This sequence comes from Hemicordylus capensis, assembly GCF_027244095.1. NCBI lineage: Eukaryota > Metazoa > Chordata > Lepidosauria > Squamata > Cordylidae > Hemicordylus > Hemicordylus capensis. The sequence continues at coordinate 170,704,350 of NC_069662.1, forward strand.
AATGTCTATTGTGCAAACATGGGCCTCAAACCCCACCTCCAACACATTAAAAAATCAGCTGGGGGCATTGCTTGAGGGGGAAAGAGGCAGGCAGAGGGTCCCTCCCTCCCTCCTTCTCCACGGGGAACTGGGCCCTCCAGAAGACTCTTGGCAGAAAAGTGGCCTCAGGGTAATTTGTGCAGGTGGCTGGGCTGGAACATCCTCTGTCCCTAAATGCCGTTTCACCTCATGGCTGACCACAAAGCAACAGGCCTCCGTGCAGGCTTGTCAGGCGACTGGAACCGTGTGTTTTGCCCTTGGAAATCATCAGGGAATGATCTCCTCTGAGATTCATACCACCCCGGCCTGCCAAGAAGGCCTGGCTCCCAATTCCCTCCAGGCTAGACAGGCACAAACCCATCTCGCTCGGCTGTAGAACATGGTGAGAAGTCGCAATGGCCACTCAGTCCAGAGTAGGATGTTCATTTTTGTAGTTGTGACATCCAAATCCGTCTTTCTCAGCGAACAATTACCTGACAACTCTTATTGACCCTTGTCGCATGATGATTTCTTCGCACGTCTGCTTGCGGGGCATGTTATGGGGCAGAGGGGGGGGGGCTGCCGCTTCTGGTGTACCTGCCCTGCCTGGTCACCAGCTGTGCTTCCCTTGTAGGATTTTGGCATCACACCCAAATACATAACAAATCGGACCAAGGCAGCCGAGAGAGCCCAGGAGGAGTCTGTCGTCTATGCCAGGGAGGCCCTCCGCCGAAAAGCCCCCAGACGGATCTCCAAAGAGGAAAGGGAGACTCTTCTGGAGGTGCGTCCTCCTCCTCCTCCTCTTGGAGGGGACTGAGAGTGTTGATGCAGCAGCCAAGCAGCCGGGGTGGGCACGTTGGGGCTCGATGGAATTCAAGGCCAGCCACACGCCGAATGGCGCATGGCACATGGCATAAAGGCTGGCCTCACCGTTCAGTGCACTTGGTCCATCGTGGATGTTTGTGCCGCGATCGTGTGGCTACTCAGAGCAGGGTCCGCCGATCCCGCCCATGTCTCCTCTGCAGCAGCTCTCCAAGGCCTCAGGCGGACCAAGCTCTTGCCCAGCCCTGCTGCCACTGAGATCACACCACATCTGGAGATGCCAGTGCCTGCAGACCCTCCAACCCGATGCTTCCGACAGGGGCAGACTGAGGGCTGTTCCAGGGTGCACATGGAGCGCACGGGCCTCTTTGGGTGCTGGGGCCACCAGGGGCTCTGTTGCACTTCCCCCCCCCGCTCTGCCCCACTCCTGCCAGCTTCGCCCCCTCCCTGGCAGCGCATGATGCACAACCACACTGCTCATTCCCAGCAGCGCACCATGCTCCTGCAGCCCGTCACCACTTCCCAACTGCTCGCCCCTTGGGGGGAGGGATTGGCGCACCGGCTGCCTGGCCGTCCCCTGGCTGCTATGCCATGGACCTACCAAGCAGATGCCCCATCCCCCCGTCTGACCTCCACTCCCTCGTCACAGGACTCTTGTTGCTTTTTGCCCCCATTTGAGGTTCCCCTCCTTCTGTTGATCTTGTCCACTCTCTCAAGTCTTCCCTACATCAGTGCAGGTGAAAGATGAATTGTATATCACAGCTGCATCCCTGAGAGGAACCCTGCTGAGGTTTTGTTTTCCATGCAATTTGTGCAGGGCCTGAAGACGAACTGGGAACAGATCAACAAAGAGTTCCAAAGCCTTTCCGTCGTGACAGACACGATTCCAAAGAAGCTTAACAAAGAGAAACTGGAGCTACAAATGAAAGAACTAGAGCATTATATCAGTACCATTGAGAAGCACAAGTTTATCTATGTTACCAACGACTAAGGATGCCGGCAACGCGAAGCACTTTTGAGTCCTCTCCACTCCAGTGGGAGAGCCTGGCACAGACTCCAGTCTCTCTCGCTGGAATTAGTGGGGCTCACAATTGCTTGGCTTTGGGCAGTTCATCCCCCCCTCAGTTCACACACACACTCTTTCAAACTTGAGGTGGAGGGAGCTGAAAAACACTAACTTGTTTGACAAAAGAAACATAGTTAATTTTATTTTTTTTCTGCATGTTATGAGTTTTGAATTTAAAAGTATTTAAACATGTGCATAGTTTTACTCTGAAATAAATTTCCATATTGGTTACACTTACTATCTATCTATTTTTATAAATTGTGTCCTGCTTTTGGACACATGTAGCCCCAAAGGGTGCACCATTGAGCTCACAAACTATAAAAACGAATGGCCAAAAAACGAAGTTAGAAATCCAAAGCCCAGTCATCAAAGTCTCACAACCATTAATAAAGGACCACCAAGGGGACAGATCTAGGACATACTACATGCACACGTGGATAGATTAAACTCTGTTTTATAACCCCCACCTCCTTTTAGGACATCTGAGACGGGCATTTAATAAAACAATTCAAACAGGAACAGAGGAAGCTGCCATCTACTGAGTCAGACCCTCGGTCCATCTAGCTCAGGACTGTCTACTCTGACTGGCAGCTGCTCCCCAAGGTTCTATTCTTCTTTCCCAGCCCTCCCTGGAGATGCTGCCGCCAGGGATTGAACCTGGGGCCTTCTGCCTACAAAGCAGGGGCTCTGCCCCACTCCCCCACCCCCAAGCTTTGCCATTTTAGATCTAATGAGGTGGAGATTTCCAGATTTTACAGAGTTGTGTCTATTAGCTAGTCTTGTGACAGATGGTGATGACTAAAGAAAATGCCGAAAGGGACGACTTTGACTCTCCCCACAAAGAAGCTCACGAATCAGCCTTTCCAGCCCATATGGGAGCACCCACAACATTATTTATTTGTATGTTTACGATTATTTTTAGGCTGTCTAAATATATATATATTTTTTTAAAATATTTTAGGCAGCTTAAATATTTAAAAAATATGCTAAGCACCATTCAGTAACAATAACCACCACAGTGGGAGTAAAAAGTGCAGCCAGCTCAGGCCCGTCCAAAGGCTCCTCTGTGGCCCGAGAGGGCTGGGTTGCTTTGGGCAGGACAGGACCCCTCCGTGGCGGGGGGGGCTGGGAAGGGGCCCCGGGCTGGAGTTCTGAAGGCTCCCCGGACTGGCCGGCCTGAGGGGGAAAGGAGGCTTCGCAGCCAGCCCACCATGCTTGAGGCGCACCCAGGCTGGAGTGGGCCCGGAGAGGAGAGTTCAAGATCCCTGTCCTGGCCCAGACCACGTGGGGAGGAGGGGGGTGCGTTTCCCCCTCCCTCTCTCGTGGCGCTGGGCTGGAGCTTGGAGACCCCGTTCCGACAGAATCCCGGACTTCTGCACACCAGGCAGCGTGAAGGGGCAGAAGCGACTGCCCTGTGAGGCTGGGGAAGGAAGCGTCAGCCATGAGGTCTGATGTGAGTCAAAGAGGAGAAGTTCACGGGCAGGCAGCAGTGGCCGGTCAGTGGCTCTTTGCCCCTTTCTAGGGGCTTCTTGCTCACCACAAGAACCCCTCCCCGGCCCCCGCACCCTGTGGCCAGTCCTTCCATCCCTGCCGGTGTCTGCTAGGGATGGAGGCTAGAGAGGGGTCCGGAAGGGCTTCTGTGAGTCTGGGGAGCGGGGGGGGGGGGTGGATCATGCCTAGCAGCAGCAGCCGATCTTCAGTCAAAAGGATCTTGGGCAGCAGAGCTCAGGAAGGCCCTGGAGAGCCGCTGCCAGTCAGAGCAGACAAGTCTGGGGTAGATGGGCCAAGGGTCTGGCTCAGCAAACAGAATCATTTCTTCACATAATCAGCTTATGGAATCCACTGCCACAAGATGTGGGGATGGCCACTGCCTCAGATGGCTTAGAAAGGGATTGATTCATTTCATCATGCTTAGCAGCAGCTTCTCTACAAGACAAAGAAGGGAAGCAATGGGTGAGATGATGACAGGCAGCCCTGAGGAGGGTGTCGTGATGTTGCTGCAGTGGGATGCCAGCTTCAAATCCACCCCCAGCACAGGACCTCCAGGGACTGTTGCTGGTGTCTCTCTTACGTTTCTTTTAGATGGTGAGCCCTTTGGGGACAGGGGGCCATCTTATTTATTTGTTATTTCTCTCTGTAAACTGCCCTGAGCCCTTTTTGGAAGGGCAGTATAGAAATTAAATTAAATTAAATTAAATTAAATCAAAATCACACACACATTCTGGAACAGAATTGCCGTCACTTGCTGGTGGAAAACCGTGCGCTTCTTGGGTGGGGGATCCCAGGAGGGGGGCGCCACTGCCACAAAAGCCCCGTGCCACAGCTGCTCCAGAGTAGGCCTTGTCCTTGTCCCGCGATTGGGCTTTTGGAGGGATCTGGCCAGCTGCGCTAGCTGGCCCTTGCAAGAAGTCTGCCTGAGCAACAAGGACCTGATTGAGGAGGGTTCCTCTTTCAGAGCCTGATCGCACAGCTGAGACGGCTTGTTGATGCCAGATTAAAACGGCACCTGTGCAGACGGCCCAGAAGACCGTGGGTCGAAGCGGGAAGAGGAGGCTGCCACCTAACCAGTCAGCTCTTGGGCCCGCCTGGCCCGTGAGGTGCCTGCTGTGGCTGCAGCAGTTCTTCGGGGTTTCCAATGGGTCCGGAGGTGCTGCTGCCAGAGACTGAGCCTGGGACGTTACGGTCCTTCCCCCAAACTGGCTTGAAGAACCTAAGAGCAGCCCTGCTGGATCAGGCCCACCAAGCCCAGCATCCTGTTCCACTCAGTGGCCCACCAGATGCCTCCGAGAAGCCCACAGGCAAGAGGGGAGGAGGGCACCCCCCAGCCCAGCCCAGCCCAGCCCAGCTTCCCTCGAGTCTCGTCAGTGGCGTCTACCATGTGCGTGTGTTTTGTGGTGGTGGTGGTGGTGGTTTTGTTTTAGATTGTGAGCCCTTTGGGGACAGGGTACCATCTTTATTTCTTATTCATTTTCCTACGTAAACCACTTTGAGAACATTGTGTTGAAAAGCAGTATATCAATACTCACAGCAGTTGTAGTAGCAGATGCTGATTTGAGACTTAGGGGATTACTCTAGTTCCAGTGCTGCTCAATTTTGGACCTCCTGCAGATGTTGGACTACAACTCCCATCATCCCTGACTGTTGGCCACTGTGGCTGAGTATGCTCAGAGCTGTAGTCCAAAAACAGCTGGAGGGCCAAAGTTGAGCATCCCTGCTCTAGTCTGATGCACATAAATGCAGTTGGGCTCAGGGCACAGATGTGAAAATCATCCCTACAAGGATACTATTGCCCTGGATGGGAAGTGACTAAAGAGTTAACCCCCTTCTCCCCTTTCCCCTCCCAATCTGGACCAGGCGTCAGCATCTGCAGTTTAACAAGGCAGGAGGAGCCACATGTGGAAAGACGATGGTGTGCTTTTTGAACATCAAATCTAGTTTATAGGAATTAACTGTTTGTACAAAGAGAAGGATGGATTCTGGTTTATTCACCCCTCTGCAGAACATAATCCTCTTGAATATTCTGCACCATTTTTTCCCATCAGCCTGTGTGAACCAAACTCTGCACCTGGGTCTTAGAGAAGCCCCTGTGACACTGTCACATCCACACTGTGACAAATACAACAAATCTCACCAACTTCAGATTTTTATTGGGAAGAAAACATGTTTCAGCTTTAAGCACTTTTTGACAAGGAACAAACCAATCAACTTAATTTCTGGAGCCGCGGACAGGAATAAATATGAGCAAGACAATACCTTAACAAGAACAGTGGTCATTTGGAATATCACCCTGAAAACAGAGATCAGATCTATGTGCAATTGTTGAGGCATTAAAACCTCCACACATAAAACAGAGAGAGAGAGAGATCAGAGGACAGTTGGTTACAGAAAGGCCCAGACCATGCGGGGCTGTGAGCCAGGGGACCTGTTGGGTCAGGCTGGCAGCTGGAACTTCACGTCCACTTGCACTTGCTTGGCCAGCGTCATGATCTCAGAGATTTTCACAGCCATTCTTGCAGCCGTGTCCAGATCGTCACAGGGAAGAATCTTCAGCTCACTCTCCCTGATGGCAGCTTTGGCATCCTCCACTCGGGTACCCTGTAACCGTATAACGATGGGGATTTTCAGCTCCAGGTCTTTGGCCGCCATGATTATACCATGTGCAATTACATCACATCGCATCAGACCTCCAAAAATATTCACCAGGATCGCCTGGACCTTTTCGTCTGAAGTGATCAGCTTGAAGGCCTCCGTGACTTGCTCCACGGTCGCTCCTCCCCCCACGTTCAGGTAGTTGGCTGGGGTGCCGCCGTGGAATTTAATGATGTCCATCGTGGCCATCGCCAGGCCGGCTCCGTTGACCAGGCAGCCGATGTTCCCTTCCAAGCCAATGTAATTGAGCTCAGCATTCACAGCCTCTCGGTCTCTGTCATCTTCCTGGGTCCAGTCCTGAAGTTCAAAGAGTTTCTTCTGACGGAAACCCGAATTGCTATCAAAAATTATCTTCGCATCAATACACATGACTCTCCCCGTTGTGTCTTCCGCCATGGGGTTAATTTCTAACATAAGGGCATCGTATTTAATAAAGAGGTTGTATAACTTAATTATATTTTCAGCAGCTTCATGTACCAGCTTAGGAGGAAATCCCATTTTCTGGGCAAAACTTCGGGCCTTCTCCTTTCTGATGCCTTCCACAATGTCAACAGGCTCCTTAAGGATCCCCTCCGGATTCTCTGCAGCGTCCTCTTCAATATTCATGCCACCCTGAGAACTGCCAATCAGGACGGGACCCTGAAAGGATATTTCCATCGTTATTGCAAAATAATACTCTCTCCTAAGAAATTTACGCTCACAGATCATGACTTGGTTGCATATCCGTCCCCTTTCTCCTGTCTGATCGGTGAAGAGCTTCTTCCCAATCATTTGGGAGGAGATCTCTCTGGCCTCCTCTGGGGAACAGACTAGCCTCACTCCTCCCTTGAGGCCCCCTTCGAAAGTGCCTTTCCCCCGTCCACCTGCTAACACCTGGGCCTTCACCACGAGGTCCTCCGTGCCGATTTCCTTGGCCGCCTTGTACGCTTCCTCCGGTGTCCTGGCAACCAAGCCCTTTGGGACAGCCACGCCGGCTTCCTTCAGGAGTTTCATGCTCAGGTATTCATGCAGCCATAAGTTCCTTTGCTGCTGCCACTGCTGCCCTTGAAGCCCAGGGCTGCTCCAGAGGCCTGGACGTCTGCCCAGCCCCTTGGCAGTGGCCCTCAGGGCAGCCGGGCAGCCGCTTCTCCCCACCAGCCTCACTGCTCTCACGGCCTGGCTGGAGATCATGGAGGTGGCCCTCCCTTCCGGGCTCCCGGTTCCTCTCTGGGCTCTCTTCTCCAACTGATCTTCCAACTGCCTGTTTTAGAAATAATCCCCCCAAGTTCCCGCTGCAACTGGCCTCCCCATTGGCCAGCGCCAAGATTCCGTGATGGCATCAGCACCCGGACCACCCTGCAGCCTTCCCCCATTTCAATCATCCATCTATTCATTTTCATCTATTTGTTTGTTTAATGGATTTTTATACCTCCCCATAAACAAATATCTGGGTGCTTTACAATGTAAAAGCACAAACCACCACCAAAACATCAAATCAATTAAAACATTTCAAAATATAAGAACTTCAAAACTTAGAACTATGGATTTAAAGCTTGATTAAACAGGTTTGTTTTCAGGCTTTTCTTTAAAGCCTCCAGAGATGGGGAGGTCCTAATTTTGATTGGGAGCGAGCATGTGCCAAAATTCTGGGGAAACCCTGGAAAAGGTCACCAAACGAGCTGGTGAAAACCACAACTGGACCTCCTCCTGGCTCAATATGTTCATAGGTAAATAAAGGAACCCAAAGATTAATGGAATCCAGTGTATACAGATTTATTAGAACCATCCATTCAATTAATTGCACACCCACAGGCAGGGGCAGCTGGGCCCAATGAGCTGGGGGGGCTCCATTTGCGTCTCCCTCTCTCGCCCCACTCTATCCCAGCATTAAAGAGAGCCCCATTGCCCACAGACTGGCCATCTGTCAGGTAGAGCGGCACAATTAACCGTGCAGCTCTACCTCTGATGAACAGACAGCCTGCAGGCAGCGCACAGGCGGGGGGGGGGGCGGAATGTGGGGCAGGAAGGAGAGGCTGCTGCACCTCTTTTGGTGCCCCCCACCTGACCCCGGTTCATTAGGACGAGCCGCTCTTGTCCTCAGGTGAATTCATTCAGGTGGGATTCATTGAATCTGCGGTACTAATCACAGTGTGTCCATTTGATTTCACTCATGTCTTGGCTATGTGCCTGTATGAATGTAGATGTAGATGACTTTAGAGAGGAAGACGGGTATGTTATTTGCTTTTAATATAAAGTTTTGTAACTCTATATTATGCCTTCCAAATTCTAAGAAACGGCAGTTTCTTATAAAAACAAAACCAGACAATTAAGACACCATGCCAATATGTGGCAACCCAAATGGAAGCAACCAGGAGAGTAAGAACCGGCTCAGCAGCAGACAGAGAGCCCCTGTGAAAACCAGCTCAGCGATGCCACGCCTGCACAGCAACCTCTCTACCCAGGATGGGAAACAGAGACCTACGAGGCCAGCCATGCCTCCCTGAATGGGGAGGGCCATATCAGGGCACCATTGCTGGGAAGGCCTCAACCCTCGCCTCAGTTTAGCTAGTGAGGAGACCCCCAGAGTGGGTTGCAAGGACGAGCAGCACTATCTGGATGGGCACAGCCCTGTTTTGTTGCATTAGTTGGGGAGCCCTTTGGGGCAGGGACCTGTGGAGAGAGCAATATAAACAGTGGTCATAAAACGGTGGCCGGGGTGATGATGTCACCATGGAGTCTTGGTACTGGCCAATAGGAAGGCCAGTTACAGAAGGGACTTGGGGAAATTCTTTTTTAAACAGGCAGTTGGAAGATCAGTTGGAGAGGAGAGAGTGGAAAGCAAGCGGGGCAAGGAGGGCCACCTCCATGATCTCCAGCCAGGCCATGAGAGTGGTGAGGCTGGTGGGGAGGAGTGGAGGAGGCCAGGCTGCCCTGAGGGCCACTGCCAAGGGGCTGGGCAGACGTCCAGGCCTCTGGAGCAGCCCTGGGCTTCAAGGGCAGCAACGAAGGAACTTGTCACTGCATGAGTACCTGAGCATGGAACTCCTGAAGGAAGCCGGCGTGGCTGTCCCAAAGGGCTTGGTTGCCAGGACACCGGAGGAAGCGTACAAGGCGGCCAAGGAAATCGGCACGGAGGACCTCGTGGTGAAGGCCCAGGTGTTAGCAGGTGGACGGGGGAAAGGCACTTTCGAAGGGGGCCTCAAGGGAGGAGTGAGGCTAGTCTGTTCCCCAGAGGAGGCCAGAGAGATCTCCTCCCAAATGATTGGGAAGAAGCTCTTCACCAAGCAGACAGGAGAAAGGGGACGGATATGCAACGAGGTCTTGATCTGTGAGCGCAGAGATCCAAAGAAAGAATACTACTTTGCAATAACGATGGAAACATCCTCTCAGGGTCCCGTCCTGATTGGCAGTTCTCAGGGCGGTGTTAACATTGAAGATGTTGCCGCAGAGAATCCTGAAGCCCTCGTTAAGGAGCCTGTCGACATTGTGGAAGGCATCAGAAAGGAGCAGGCCCTTCGAGTCGCCCAGAAGATGGGATTCCCACCACCGCTGGTAGACGAAGCTGCTGATAATATAGTTAAGTTATACAACCTCTTTATTAAATACGATGCCACCATGGTAGAAATTAACCCCATGGCGGAAGATTCCACAGGGAGAGTCATGTGTATTGACGCCAAGATCAATTTCGATAGCAATTCAGCTTTCCGTCAGAAGAAAATCTTCGCACTGCAGGACTGGACCCAGGAGGACGCTAGAGAGAAGGAGGCCGCCAGTGCAAACCTCAATTACATTGGCCTGGAAGGGAACATCGGCTGCCTGGTAAACGGAGCCGGCCTGGCGATGGCCACGATGGACATCATCAAACTCCACGGCGGCACCCCAGCCAACTTCCTTGACGTGGGAGGAGGAGCGACAGCCGGGCAAGTCATGGAGGCCTTTAAGCTGATTACTGCAGACAAAAAGGTCCAGGCCATCTTGGTGAACATTTTCGGGGGCATTATGCGGTGCGATATCATTGCCCAAGGTGTCATTATGGCAACCCAAGATTTGGAGCTAAAAATACCTGTCGTCGTCCGGTTAAAGGGTACCCGAGTGGAGGATGCCAAAGCTTTGATTGCCAAGAGCGGGCTAAAGATCCTGTCCTGTGAAGATCTGGATGCAGCAGCCAAAATGGTTGTGACCCTCTCCGAAATCATAACCCTGGCTAAACAAGTGCAGGTGGACGTGACATTCCAGCTGCCCAGCTGAGAGAGCAGACACGGCCGGCACCCGCCTGCAACGCAGCCCCCAAGCTCTCCTGCGAGGGGAGGAGGTTTCCGTTAGCTTTATTTCCATGTTGATGTTCTCGTGAAAGGACTCTCTCGCTCACATTTATTCCTGCCTGCAGCTTCTCTCCCTCCACTTTGCAGCTGCAGAATGAAGAGCTGAAAGGAACCGGTGTCATCAGGTGATGACACATGGAAGGACCTGACTTTGGAGCTGTCAGTCAGCAGGGTCAATGCTCAGCAGGGTGGGGCTCGCACAGGCACTGGCGAAAGGGCTCCAGGGACCACAGCCAACAATCCTTGTGATGAGCAGCACAGAAGAAGATGCCCCAAAGGGCTTTCCTGTGGGGATCTTTATTCTGCAGCAGGGTGAATAGCACCTGAGGATAGCCGCTACCATGCACGGCCTGCGTCCTTCTAGACTGAATGCTTTCTGGACCAAGAATTATTGGAATGGGGTCCAAGTGAAACACTTGAGCGGCATCTTTTCTGGTCCCTGTTGCAGAATGCCATCATGAGGTTTTGCATTTGAACAAATGAAGCATATTCTTCCATTGCTGTGCAGGTGTTAGGGCGTGAGGCAGGGGTGGGGGGGAGAGTAGAGCTGAGGAAGGCAGGGCAGACCGAGACGGGGAAGGGATGGTCCTCAGCTGACCCATGGACCTGCTGGAAACTTCACTTGGGGCCTGCAGCAAAGAGCTGAACTGAGGACCGTGAGTTGCAGGAGGGAGAAATGGTTCTTTTATTGCCAGTGTCGGATTTGTGGACCAGCTAGAGACGATCTGTCTTGCACAGTGGAGAGACATTTGCAAGGATTATTAGTTGGGGTGTTTTGGTTATAGTTTGACCAGGCTTCAATTGTATTAGAGCTGCAGATAAGAATTTGCAATAACCTCACTGCTTGTGTTTTGGTTCTAATAAAAATACCTCTGCATTGGTGACACCAACGACTCTTCCCTGTCCATAGCAAACCTGACCCCACAACGCATCACCCTGGAGTCGTCCCCTGCAGTCCTGGGCAATCTGTGGGCAATCTTGTGGGCTCTCTGGCCACCCAGGCCTGCTGAATGCCCAGTACCTGCCCTCAGGCGCCTGGGCCAAAGCAGAAGGCACAGATTTATTAAATTTTACTTATTTCACATATCTCTATACCACCCAAAACGTGCGCCTCTGGGCGGTTTACGATTAAACTCATTTAAACATTAAACTCATTAACATTAAAATCATTTAAAACCCAACATTAAACACTAATACAATTATAAGTCTAATTAAAAGCCTGGCTGAACAAATGTGTCTTCAGAGCCTTTTTTGAAGTTGCCAGCGATGGGGAGGCTCTTATTTCCCAGCAGGAAGCGCATTCCAAAGTCCAGGGGCAGCAACAGAGAAAGCCCGTCCCCAAGAAGACGCCCAACGAGCCAGTGGCAAACGTAGACATATTTCTCCAGATGAGCTTGTTGGGCGATGGGGCTCATGGTGAAGAAGACGTTCTCCTAAATACCCAGGACTAAGCTGTTTGGGGTTTTATCGGTTCTAACCAGCACTTTGTATTTTGCCCTGAAATGTTATCTGCAGCCCGTGTACCTCTTTCAATATAGGAGTCATATGGTCTCTCTCCCAATTGCACAGGCCTCCAAAATGGCCACCGCGCCGGAGGGGGAAGGCTGAACGGCCGGTGGCAACATAAAGGGAACTCAGCCGGGGAAGGGGGAACCTCCACAGACACACACACCCCGCCACCTCCAACAACTCCCCCAAAGGAGGCAAGTAAAAAAAAACAACCTCAAACCTGTTTGCACAACCCTAGAGATAACCCAGAGACCAGCCTGGCTGCTGCCTTCTGGACCAACTGCAGTTTCCAGACTACACACAAGCACAGCCCCACACAGAGCGCAATGCCGAAGTTCAGTCTGGAGATCTCAGTCTGGAGATCACCAGCAAATGTAGCACTGTTCTGAGGTCGGTTATCTCAAGAAACGGACGCAGCTGGCATATCAGCCGAGGCTGATGGGAGGCACTTCTGGCCGTGGCCTCAGCATGAGACACCAGGGAGAAGCTCTGATCCAGAAGCACCCCCAGACTGCGTACTTTCCAGGGCCGTGGGACCCCATCCAGAACTGGCAGACCAAAATCATCTCCTGAATTCAAACGCCACACAATAAGGTAAAGGTAAAGTGTGCTGTCAAATTTGACCCCTGGCGCCCACAGAGCCCTGTGGTTTTCTTTGGCAGAATACAGGAGGGGTTGACCATTGCTGTCTCCCATGCAGTCTGAGATGATGCCTTTCAGCATCTTCCTAGATCGCTGCTGCCCAGTATAGTACTAGCAGCGGGGATTTGAACCGGTAACCTTCTGCTTCTTAGTCAAGCATTTCCCCGCTGTGCCTCTTATCTGGATTGCTTGTTATCCCTCATCCATCCCATCACCGCCTCCAGGCAGGCATTTAGGGAGGTCATGCCTTCTCCCGATGAGGATGACATGGAGAAATAGATCTGGGCGCACCAAATCTCCTGGTGATCTCTCCCAGTGGCTTCATGTAGATGTTAAACAGCATCGGAGACAATATGGAGCCCTGAGGCTCCATGATGACCTGCAAATGCAGCAGGACCATTCACAGAAAAGTCTGGCTGCTGGAGCAGACCAAGGTGGGTCCATCTGGGCCAATGTCCTGCTTCCCGCAGTGGCCCGATAGAGTGTCCTGGAAAGCCCACCAGCAAGGCTTGAAGACAACAGCCCTGTGTCTTGTCCAAGAGCAACTGGCCATTCAGAGGCAGGCTGCTCCTGAACATGGAGGTTCTGCCAATAGCTACTCAGAGATTTGGTTCTATCCCTCTGGGACTCCCTATTTTGAAGAGGGGCTAAAAGAGCCCCTGCCTGGCAACCCCTGAGGAAAGCTTGGGGGGGGACCCTCACCTGAGGCCCTGGGGAGCTGCTGCTGCTGCCAGTCAGAGCAGGCCATAGTGAGCTGGATGGCCGAAGGGCCTGGCTCAGCACAAGGCAAAGCCTGATGTTCTAGGCATGTGGAGAAGGAGGCCCATCTGTTAGCCAGCAGCGTAAAACGTGTATGCAGGAAAGCTTTGCAAACTGTGTTGCTGGGCAGCCGGCTTTAAACGGGCGTTTGACTGCTGCCAAGGATCAGCCCAGGAGCTGGAGACGGGCTTGGGCAGGGCAGGTCTCTGAAGAGGAGGGGCTGCTGGGGAGCAGGCGGGCCACCCCTCCCACCCGTCCGGCTCCCTCGGCACAGACCTTGCCCACCCACCCACACACCCCGCTAGCTGCAGGAGCCCCTCCGGCCCTCTCCTCCCTGGCCTCGGAGGGGGCCCCCTGCCTCACCTGGGATCCCCCCTGCGAGGCGAGGCAAGGAAGGGGAGCAGCCTTGTTGGGGTCCAGCGGGGCCAGCTGCCTCCAGGGGGCTCTCAGGGCAGGCAGGCTGCAGCCCCCCCACCCCCGAGAAGCCTTTCACCATTTCAAAGCCAGCCAGGGTCACAGCACCCTTGGACACCTGCCCCCCCACTCACCCACCCGGTCATGGGAGCCCAGAGCGGTGTACTACATCCTTGAGTTTCTCCTCACAACAACCCTGTGAAGTAGGTTTGGCTGAGAGAGAAGTGACTGGCCCAGAGTTACCCAGCAAGTCCCACAAGGCTGAATGGGGATTTGAACTCGGGTCTCCCCGGTCCTAGTCCAGCACTCTAGCCGCTACACCACGCTGGCTCTCTACCACAGGCCTTCTGCCTGTGCTCTGCCCCTGAGCAGAAGCCGTTCCTGGGTGGGGGCCTTACATAGGAACCTAGGAAGCTGCCTTATACCGAGCCAGAGCAGCCCATCTCACTCAGGATTGTCTTCACAGACTGGCAGCGGCTTCTCCAGGTCTCTCCCAACCCAATCTTGGAGATGCCCCCAGGGAGGGGACTGGGAACCTTCCGCAGGCAAGCAGGCAGGGGCAATTCCCCCTTATCCCCTGCGGGGACCCTCTTCCAGGGCTCACACACGCAGTCTCCCATTCAAGGGCAAACCAAGGCAGACCCTGCTTGGCAAAGGGGACAATCTCCTGCTCACTGCCACAAGGCCAGGTGTACTCCCCGGCAGCTCCTCGGGGAGCAAGACTACATACACCCCAATCTGTGACGGGCAAACACATCCGCTCCGTTTATTCAGGTCTGCTAAGACACAGAGCGAGGCCATGGCGGCTGGCTGCTCCCGCCTGGGAATCCTGCTGGCCTCCGGCTTTTGCTCCCGCTTCAAGCCTGCGTGGCTAGAAATGCACCTGTTGAGCAGGTTTCACAGGTGCATAACCGCTGAGTACTCAGAGACCTTTTTCGTGTGCCTTGCATTGCCTCGCCCTCCTCAAGATAACCCTGCAAGGTAGGATTCTCTCCCTAGGATGGATGCGGAGGTGGGAGGGACCGAGGGCACCCAGGGAGTCCGTGGCAGAGGCAAGACCCCAACCAGGGATTAACCACTCTGCTACGCTACCTCCAAATCTTTCTTAAAAGTGAAAGCAGAGGCTGTTGCTGAATCCAATGCTTGGCCCATCACCGCCACACGCACAGAGGCCGCGATGGGGCTTCTCCAGGCGCATGCAGCCGAGGTGGCTGGTGGCACCCGCCTCTTCCGGCTCTCAGTGGGAGGGCGGGGAGGCGCTTTGGAGCTCGCTGCCACATGGGTGGAGGGAGAGGGGCTCGCGAGCAGATTCACCCACCTGGCAGAAAAAGAAGGCGGGCCTTCTGCTTCATAAAGAAGCCACAAA
Source organism: Hemicordylus capensis (assembly GCF_027244095.1). Classification (NCBI taxonomy): domain Eukaryota; kingdom Metazoa; phylum Chordata; class Lepidosauria; order Squamata; family Cordylidae; genus Hemicordylus; species Hemicordylus capensis. The sequence continues at coordinate 170,719,396 of NC_069662.1, forward strand.
GCTTGGGACAAGCCGGTCAGCTTTGCTCGGGGCCCACCCAGAGAGCTCCATCGCTGACATGGGGAAGAAACAAGCGCTTGCCTTTCACCAGAGAGCTCGCTCCCCCCCCCCCCACCTTTTAAGGTCCGTGCGGACAGCGAGGGAAGCCTCAACTGAACAGCCACGGAGGAGACACTGCAAAACCAGAACAGCCCTGGGCCAGAGAGAGAGATTCTCTGCTGGCCCTTCCAGTCCGATTCTGAAAGCGGATTCGGCTCTGGGCCACCCCGGCTCCCTGCGCCCTGAACTCCCCTGGACGCTCAGTTCTGGTCTTTGTTGACACCCAGCTCTCAGGGGGCGACACCTGGAGCCTCCCCAGAACCAACCCAAGTCCAGTGGCCAGGGATCCCCCTCTGCCCGACGCGGCACCCCCTGGGCCAGCAGCAGGTCCCCTCTGCCTCTTGCCCGAACTCAGAGACCACATCCTTTGCTGCGGAGTCACTGTAGGTTTATTGGCGGCCAGTTCACCTTCCATGTTGTGCTAGGAGGGAAGTTGGTTTCGGATCGATATCTGCACTACATTTCCGGTCACTGGGCCGCTTGGCTGGACACCCTCCTTTTCGTTTTCTGCTGCACCTACAGATCGACGTTTCAGCCACTCAGTCCCTACACTGGTCTTTTCTCTCCTCTCCTCTGATGCACTAACATCTCATTTTCAGCTTTAAAGCTTTGCCCAGCTGAATCATCCCGCCTTGGCTGCTGCCTGAGTTCGTTCGAACGTCCTCTGGCCTCGAAGTGGGGTCACCCTTTCTCCCTCCCCCCCCACCCCCTTGAAAACCAGTGGCCTTCGCAAGGACCCCTCCAGCTCTGGCTCCCCCACTGGGTAAGTGCTAAACTACCCCACAAGGAGACACAGCAGCTCCGGCTTGTTAGAGTAGCGAGACCACCAGGGGAAACGCGGCAGTCCACTGGGGCCAGGCCAACGGCAGCAGCGGCTTCCTCCAAGCACAGGGCCACAGTCCACACATTTGCGCTTCAGAGCCAAGATCTGGGTCGCGGAGATGTCTCTCCTGCTGCGAGACCAGCCAGAGTCCTTGGTGTGCGCAAGCGCCGCTGTGTCTGTCTTCCCCCAGCCGGCCTGCTCCCCATCCCCAGGAGGTCCGTCTGGCCCAGCGGGCCAGGGAGAAGAGGAGCCTCCCTGAGGCTCCCCACGCTAAGGACCAGCCCCGCCGAGGTCCAGCTCCTGGTAGCCGGCCTCCTGCTTCAGCTTGCTCAGGGTTTCCAGGGGCACCTGCAGGGGGGAGCAGGGCAGCAGGAGGGGGTGCATCTGGAGGAAGGGGTTCACGTTCTCGCCGTCGTCATCGTCCCGGTAGCAGGGCAGCAGGCGGTCGTCGGCATGGGCCGCCTGGTGGGCCTTCAGCTCCTTCCTCTGGTTGAAGATGGCCCCGCACTCGGTGCAGGGGTAGACCCGCTCCACGGTGTGGGTCAGGTGGTGCGTCCGCAGGTTCCCTTTGTACTTGAAGCTCTTGCCGCACTCCAGGCAGGAGAAGGGGCGCTCGCCCGTGTGGATGCGCTGGTGCTTCATCAGGGTGGTCTTCAGGTTGAAGGTCTTGCCGCACTCGCCACAGACAAAGGGCCGCTCCCCGGTGTGGATGCGCTGGTGGGTGATGAGGGTGCCCTTGCGGTTGAAGCTCTTGCCGCACTCCAGGCAGGTGAAGGGCTTCTCCCCGGTGTGGATACGCTGGTGCTTGATCAGCTCCCCATTGTGGCTGAAGCACTTCCCGCAGTCGGAGCAGGCGAAGGGGCGCTCCCCGGTGTGGATGCGCTGGTGCCGGGTGAGGTCCCCGTTCCGGCTGAAGCTCTTGCCGCACTCCGAGCAGCCAAAGGGCCGGTCGCCCACGTGGATCTTCTGGTGGAGGATGAAGGTCTTCTTGGCGCAGAAGCCCTTCCCGCACTCGCCACAGACAAAGGGCCGCTCGCCCCGGTGGATCTTCTGGTGGGTGATGAAGTTGGCCTTGCGGTTGAAGGCTTCGCCGCACTCCTCGCACGAGTAGGGCTTCTCCCCCGTGTGGATGCGCTGGTGGAGGATGAAGGTCTGCTTGGAGCAGAAGCTCTTCCCGCAGACCGTGCACTCGAAGGGCTTCTCCCCCGTGTGGATGCGCAGGTGGCGCATCAGGTCCCCCTTCTGGCTGAAGCTCTTGCCGCACTCCGTGCAGGGGAAGGGCTTCTCCCCCGTGTGCACCCGCAGGTGGGTGATCAGGTTGCCCCGGTGCTGGAACCGCTTCCCACACACGCTGCAGGCAAAAGGCCGCTCGGCCGGCTGGCTCTTGGGGCGCTTGGTGGGCTCGCCGGCTGCTGGGGGCGCCTTCTCCCCAGAGGCCCCAGCCGGCCCCAGAGGAGGCAGCTTCCTTCCCAGCATCGGTGCTGGAGCTTTCTGGGTGCCTGGGCTGCTCTCCTGGCTGGCCTGTGGCCACTGGTCTGCACTGCTCCTGGGGGGACTCGGAGCGGGGGCAGCCCCCACCCGCTTCTGCAACCCTGCCGGGCCTGTTTTGCCACCGTCAGTCTCTGTGGTGCTCCTCCGCACATCTGGCTCAGCGGGGCCACCTCCTGGGGAAAGAGAGGAGAACAAACTAGATTTCTGAGTCCAGACAAGAGAAGGGCACAGGATTCAGCGGGAACCAAAAAGGGGGCCTTTTCAGCGCCACGAAGAACATCCAGGATGTGACCTTTTAAAACAGGGGATGATGAGAAGGAGAGTTCTCGGAGAAGGAGAATCGCCTTTTGCCAATCCGACTTCCCTAGACATGAACCTATTTGGTTCGAGTGGCAGAAAGAGAGCACACACTCCCCGGCAACTTTTGACCGAGGCACACACGCGTGACAGACAGAGAGTCACTTCTGGTTTAGCTGCTGCTCAGGAGGAAACATCTCGCGGGGCCTGCTGCCCCCGCGGCCCCCGCCCCCCCCCACACACACACACCTGAGGTACACAGAAAGCATCCTGAGCAGGTGCAATCTTGCCATGAGGCACAAGGCGCCACTGGGGTGGCAGATCTGGGATACTGTGAAGGGAGCCAGAGAGGGAGGGGGAGAACCCCCCCCTCCTCCAGGATTTGCTCCTGCAGATAAGCAGCTCCGGTTCACTGCAACGAGGTTTATGCAGGACGACGACAAGGCTTTCTGGGTTACATCAAGCTTCATATTAAGATCAGTATTAATATTAAGTTTGTGGGAATGTTGGTATTCTCACCTCAGGCACCAAGATCCCTTGGGTTTGTCTAGGACCCAGGGGTGTCAGACTCAATCGGAGGGTGGGCCAGATTCAATTCCGATGCACCCCTGCGGGGCCACACATAGCCTCACACTACCTTCTGTCTTCCTCCCCCTGCCACTTTCTTCCTCTCTCCACTCTTCCCCCCACCCCTGCCACCTAAATTAACTGAATGTACTACTTTTACACTAGATTATGCTCAGGGAAAGGAAGATATTTATTTATCTATCTATCTATCTATCTATCTATCTATCTATCTATCTATCTATCTATTTATTTATTTATTTATTTATAGGAAAAAAAATCTGAAAATAACCATCACATTTTAACTCTGTTCGCAACAGGTTTTTAACACTCAATAATTAGATCAATAATTCCAAAACAAGAAAAGCAGAACCCAAGAGAAAAGGTGCCCCACGCGGTCTTCTGACTTTGGCTTGCTCCTCCCCTCCTCCTCTGTCCCCCCCCCTCCTGGGCTAGTGCTTTGCGCCCACCACAAGGGAGGAGGCTGGCAGCAGGGGTGGGAGCAAGCAGCTCATGGCTTCTGCTTTGGCACATGGCGGGAGGCAGGGGGAGAGAAACCAGCCGGCCTATAGGGAGACATGCCTCTTCTTTGGCATGCGGTGTGGCAGGGGGGACGCAAGAGCTTATTTGAGGGCTGCTTCATGTGGGCCAGTCAGCCCTTGGGCTGGCACTCTGACACCATGGGTCTAGGCAGTGGGGAGGGAAGTGGAAGAGCAGGGTGTGGGGGAGTGTGTGAATCAGAATACAAAGCTGGGGAAGGATTCACAAAACACAAGAAATAATCGCAACTGGTGCTGGGTGTGTGTGTGTGTGTGCGCGCGCAACGTAGAGAGACACACACACATGGAGAAAGAAACCAGGAGATGCCTGACTTCAACCATCTATCCAGAGAGAAGGGGAGCCAAAGGAAGAGGGGACCAGTGGTCGCTCCAATTCTTTTCATCTGGGTGCGGAATGAGTTCTGTTCTGGGCGGCAGGATCAAGGCAGTGTGTGCGCACACCTGCAGTCAGAGTGGGGCCTTCCTGATTCAACCCGAGTGGGATCTAAAGTTAAATGAGCGGACAGCAAAACAACCTTCGGCACGTGCACACATGCCTTAGAGGGAACGCTGGAAGGGACCTGTCTTGGGAAGTCTACACCAGTGGCAAGAAGGGCTCCCAACCCCTTTCCACAGCCTTTCAGGAACTGCTGGGGGGGGGCACTGCTGGCCCAGGGGGTCCTGCCCTCCCTCTCAGCTGGAGTGTCACGGAACCAAAGCGGATGGCGTTGTGACATCGGCATATTCACTCCACGCCGCCCAGCTGGCCAAGATCAGCAGCCAACCTCCTCGCCAGCAGGAAGGTGTGCCGGTGCTACTGTCAGATCTCTTCGCTGCGCAGGGCGGAGGCTGGCGTGCAATTCCCTGCGATCCATCCTTCAACTGCAAAGGCCCCGCGACATCAGAAAACGTGTCCCGGGGGACAGACTTCTGTATTGCACACGGCCCTTCCAGGGGATGGAGGACTGGAGAAAAGGCCCAGCCCACCCTCTGTGCTGCATGCAGCACGGGACCCTCTTCCGGGCCCGAGCGCATCTGGCTAGCACTGAGCCACTATTCCCCGGAGGGGAGAGTGGTCCCGCTGAAAAAATAAAAACCCGGGCCTCCCTTGAAGCGTAGGGTTCGCTCCCGGGAGCTTCTGCTTGTCTTCCAGGCACCAGCACAGCCACACGGCGGCCAAGGCTCCCTCTCACGGCACGCAGCCCCCGCCTCTTGGAAAGCCAGGCTGCAAAAGCCCCCGCAGGGCTCTGCGGCAAGAGAGGAGCGCGACGCACCTGCCCAGAGGCTGCCGGGAGCTGCCACTCGGTCTGGGGGGCAGCCAAAGCCTTCGTCATCTTCCGGCTCCATCTTCACAATAACGTCGGGTCTGATGTCAGCTGTGGGGGGGTTAAGAGCGCAGGGTGAGCGGCGCACACAGGGAGGGGCCGAGATGCGGCTGCCCCGTCTCCAGCACTGCAGCCACACCGGAGGAGGACGGCAGGGGAGAAGAGCCTCCAGTGCCCCCAACTCCCAGCCATTTCTTGACAAAACTGCTTCGGGGTTGCGGGTGGGGGTGGTGGGAGAGGCGCCTTCAGCTGCCCCCTCCTCTGGGGATGTGCACAGAGCCGGCGGGGAGTGGCTCACACACCTTGAAGGGCGGGAGAGAGCCCCCTTCCCCTTCCCGCCACGCTCCCCCCGCTGGAGCTCCATTTTAAAAGTGTCTGTCGGGGCGACAGCGGACCTCTCTGCCGCCCCGCGTCCTCTTTGGCCAGAAATAACAGCAAGTCCCCCGTGCACGTGCCCAACATGCGCGCATGTGCCGTGTGCAAGCGCACCAGGTACTCCCAGTTACTCTAGCCAAAGAGGACGCAGGGCCGCAGGGAGGTACGCTGCCGCCCCCCCAGACATTTCTAAAACGGAGCGCCAGCGGGGGGAACGTGGCAGGAGGGGTAAGGGCACCCTCCCCCGCCTATGAACCGGTACAGATACCCTCAAAAGGGCCTCCAAACAGGTCCGTGCACATCCCTCCCCTCTGCCCCTGCGATCCTCCCGAAAGGGGCCAGGAGACAGAGTGTGCTCATCAAAAATGGCTGCCTGCCCAGCACAAGCAACTGCCTGGGCGCATCTTGCAGTCCATCCAGTGTGGGGTACACCAGACAGCCCCTCCCCTCCCCACCCCCCCACCCCAAGTGCCTCGCAGAGCCCCGGCGGCTCAACTCACAGGAGTCCGTGTCACGGCTGGATTCTCCATCGCTGAAATCCCAGGGCCCTTCCTCGTACGAATCATCCTCCGGCTCCGTCTTAATCACCACCTCCCGCTTCACGCCTGAAGCAGAATGAGAAGGGCTCTCGTGACCCACGGCTCGGCTCTGGGGCTGCAGGCACAGACGGCCACTCCTGCCTTCAGCAGCTCTCTCCGAACATGTTCTCTACTCCAGGGGTTCTCAAACTTGGGTCCGCAGAGGCTGCTGGGTTTCAGCTCCCACAATCCTTTAGCCATTGTGGCTGGAAGTTGTGGGAGCTGAAGTCCAACTACAATTGGGGACCCAAGAGTGAGAAGGCCTGCTCTGGGGAGGGCTGCATTCCTTCAGGCCATGCATGTGGGAGGCTGCAGTGTTTCCTTCCTGCTTTTTCATAGCCAGCCTGAGTTTAAAGAAGCTCCCCACCGCACTCAGATGAGCATATGAAGCAGGCCCACCACAGCCCATCTAGTCCAGCATCCTGTTTCGCACAGTGGCCCACCAGATGCTGCTAGAAGCCTAAAGGCAGGAGCTGAAAGGAGCGTGCCCGCTCTCCTGCTGTTACTGCCCTGCAACTGGTACTCAGAGGCACCCTGCCTTTCAGGCTGGAGGTGGCCCACAGCCCTCCAACTAGTAGCCGTTGATAGACCTCTCCTCCATGAAGTCATCCAAACCCCTCTTAAAGCCATCCAGGTTGTTGGCCGTCACCACATCCTGTGGCAAAGAGTTCCACAAGTGGATCATGCGTTGTGTGAAAAAGTACTTCCGTTGGTTGGTCCTAGACCTCCTGGCAATCAATTTCATGGAGTGACCCCTGATCCTAGTGTTGTGTGGGAGGGAAAAGAATCTCTCTCTCTCCACTTTCTCCACACCATGCAGGATTTTACAGACCTCTATCATTTCTCCCCGCAGTCGTCTTTTTTCTAAATTAAAAAGCCTCAGGTGTTGTAGTCGTGCCTCATAAGAAAGGTGCTGTAGGCCCTTGATCACCTGGGTTGCCCTCTTCTGCACCTTCTCCAGTTCTATAATGCCCTTTTTAAGATGTGGTGACCAGAACTGTATGCAGTACTCCAGGTGTGGCTGCACCATAGATTTGTATAAGGGCATTATAATATTAGCAGTTTTATTTTCAATCCCCCTCTGATTGATTCCTAGCATAGAATTAGCTTTTCTCACAGCTTTGGCACACTGAGATGACACTTTCAATGAGCTGTCCCAGCAGTGTATATGTGAAACTGGGGTTTTATGCCCTGATATGCATCACTCTACCCTTGCTTGCATTGAACCGCATTTGCCATTTTGTCGCCCACTCCCCCAGTTTGGAGAGATTCTTTTGGAGCTCCTCACAATCTGTTCTGGGTTTCACTACCCTAAATAGTCCACTGCTACGCTATGGATGGAGAGGCCTGTCACATTCCCAGAGTTAATGGCTCCAAGGTGTCTGAATCCCAAAGACGACCTCTTCTTGCATCTTCTCTGTATGTTGAGGGGTAAATATACCCCATTTCTTATTAGCCATTTAGAACAAATGCTAAGAACATAGGAAGTTGCCATATACTGAGTCAGACCCTTGGTCCATCTAGCTCAGGATTGTCTACCCAGACTGGCAGCGGATGCTCCAAGGCTGCAGGCAGGAGTCTCTCTCAGCCTTGTCTTGGAGATGCTGCCAGGGAGGGAACTTGGAACTTAGATGCTCTTCCCAGAGCGGTTCCATCCCCTAAGAAGAGGAATCTCTTGCAGTGCTCACACTTCTAGTTTCCCATTCAAGTGCAAGGCAGGGCATGCCCTGCTTAGCAAAGGGGACCATTCCTTCTTGCTCCCACAAGACCAGCTCTCCAAGTTTTTGTACTATTGTTTTTGCTTTTTGTACTATTATTGCTATTTTTTGTCATCATGGCTATAATTACTATTTGGTACTATACTGTACTAGTATGCTTTTTGTACTAGTATTCCTGGGTCTGTTTTTTTATTCAGTTGCATTATAGCTTCCCACAGCAGGGAAAAGCCCGTCACCTGCACAGCCCGTCTCTGAACTGTGCACAAGGAGCCACCCCACTGTTGGGAAACCCCCAAGTACTGGGGAGGGCGATCATGCTGCCCAGGAAGGCCAACGTCCCTGTCTGGCCCCACAGTCCTAACTGCTGCTGGAAGAAGGGAGGGCCCCGCCCCTGTGGGAGAGGAAATGTGGGGGGCCACAGCCTGGCCATGACTCTCCCCCTCCCCACTCCCTTCTCCACCCCACTCACCCAGAAAGAGAGGTATTGGTCCGGCTCACCTGCTGGGGGGCGAGGGGGCGTCTCCCTCTCCCCCTCTGGGCCCTCTGGACAGCCAATGGAGAGCTCCTCCTCGGGCTCCACTTTCACCACAACCTGGTGGTCGGGGGCAGCCCAGCCTGGGGAGGAAAGAAGCGCAGGCAATGCGGTCACCAGGCTCGCCTCCTGGGCCCACTTCTAGCCTGCAGGCAGGACACAAAGTGCAGACCCAGCCAGCGATTGAGCAGGCGTTAAAACCAGCAGCAGCCACCGGCTGACTGCGCCCCGTCTCAGCGACCTCCTGCCTGGCTTCCCAACGCCCAGGGTGGCAAACCTAGGGAACTGCCTGCTACCCAGTCAGAGCCTTGGTCCATCCAGCTCAGTATTGTCCGCACAGACTGGCAGCGGCTTCTCCAAGGCTTCTCCGGCAGGATTCTCTCATAAGAACGCAAAAACAACCTTGCTGCTGGATCAGGCCCTGCAAGGAGGCCCATCGAGTCCAGCATCCTGTTTCACACAGTGGCCCACCAGACGCCACTGGGAGCCTACAGGCAGGAGTGGCGGGCAGGCCCTCTCTCCTGCTGCAACTCCCATTACTCCCCACTCTCTCAGCCCTGTCTTGGAGATGCTGCTGCCAGGGAGGGAACTGGGCACCTTCTGCTCTTCCCAGAGTGGCTCCATCCCCTGAGGGGAATCTCTTGCAGTGCTGCTCACACTTCTAGTCTCCCTTTCACATGCAAACCAGGGCAGACCCTGCTTAACAAAGGGGATAATTCCATGGGTGGAAAGCGTCAGGCATGGAAGCAGCCACCAGCCTATCCCGGCTGGCCACAAGACCGGCCCTCCGCCCCTCCCACAGATGACCACAGAGTGTCCTGCTGCTGAGCCCCCTGCCGGCCACACGAAGGGCCAGCCTCTGCTCCTCCTCTGCTGGCTCCAAAGCCAAGAGGGCGGCGGCTCCATCGCCAGCTCAAGGTGAGGCCCAAACGGGTCACGGCTGTCGTCACCGGACCAGATGCAGCTGCAGGGGCCAGCGGCAAAGGGCAGGCGAGCCCCCCTCCTCCACGGCGGAGCATCCAGCCACTCCAGAAGCTGACAGTGAAGCTCTCTCCAAAGGCAGGGGGAGTAACGTGCAGGGGCAGAGACCGGAGGCACGGCCCCCCCCCCGACACACACACACAGATGCCCCGAAGACCGTCTTGCTGGTGGCCCCCACCTGGGCTGGAGGGCTCCGAGATCCCGTCTGCCATCTCTTCGGGGAGCCCCGCCCGCCTGCCTGCCTGCCTGCCCGCCCCACGGCCCTCTCTGGCTCCTCCGGGAAGGACGCCGGGAGCTCTACATCAGCACAGCCTTCCTGGGACAGGAAAGAGAGCAAGACTCACCGGACGGAAAGCGGCCGCCTGCAGCCAAGGCCAGGTCCCCGGAGCCAGGCCCCACGGACAGGGCGTCTGCAGCGAGGCCCAGCGCAGAAGCAGACCCCTCGCTGCCTCTGGGGCGCTTGCTCCCTCGTAAGCATCCAGAGGGCTGCCGCTTGCCCAGCGAGGCAGAACCCCGCTCACCTGACAAGGTGCTTTCCTCTCTGGCGGGGCTCAGAATATCCTCTCTCCCAGCTGGGGGGGAACCTGCAAAAGCACTTGGGTTGGGATCCGTCCTCTTATGTGTGATCCTGGGCCATGCGAAGGCAGAGCCGGCCGCTCAGCCCAAGGCAGCCTTCGAAGGCAGCCCCAGCCCAGACCCCTCGGCGCCTCCCGCCCCCAGCGCCCCCACTCACCAGGCAGGGCCAGCTGGCGAGAGCTCGGGGGCCTCTCTGGCGCCCCGGCAGCCCTACGCATGGCAAGCCGAGGTGGCCCTGGCCACTGGGGGGGCGGCAGCGGCGGCAGCAGGCTCTCTCGTGTGCCAGGACATCACAGGCGCCCTGGAGGCTGGCGGGGGCAGGGAGGCCCTCTCACGCGGCGGCTTCTTCAGCACGGCCCCACGGCATCCCTGCAAGCAAGGGGGAGACACAGGAGGTCCAGGCGCAGCCGTCCGGCTTCCTGCTCCCCCTTTGCCACCCTCATCCCCAGAGTGACTTCAGCACCGGGGGGGGGGGCAGGGGAGAGTGTGTGGGGCGCCGGAAGGCAGAGGCGGCAAGAGAAGCAGCCCGGCTCCCTCCCAGCAGAGTGGGGTCCGAGGGGGCTCGGCTGTGGCGGGGCAGAGGGGGGAGCCGCTCTCTCCCGCTCCCCACACAAGAATCCCCTCACATGGGGGGACTCGGACTTCGAGGCTGCCTCTCTCGCTTGCAACACTTCAGAAGCCCCGTTAAAAATACAATGCAGGCGGAAGCACGGCAGGAGGACGGCCCAAGGAGGCGAAGGACGAGGGCAGCTTCTCTGCAGCAGCAGCACCCAAACGCCAGGCCTTGGAATGGGCCAGGAGCGGCTGCGTTGCCCGCTTCACTGAGACCGGCAGACCCAGGCCCTCAAGGGCAGCTGGCTGTTGGTGGCGGGGTGGGGTGGGGGGGCTTTCTCTGCAGTGCAAAGCCGGCAGACGAAGGCCAGCAAGCGCTGGGTTCGAATCCAGCTCCACCTCCAGGAAGCTCACTGGGGGTTCCTTGGCCATCCACACACTCTCCAGCCTAGCCCAGCTTGCCGGGCTGCCGAGAAGTGGGGGAGGCCATTCCACCCCCACCCCCTTTGCCCTCGTCAACAAGCTGAAGACGCAGCCCAAAGGGTTTATAAACAACTTGCTTTAAGCACTTCGCTAGCATAAGCTTTACTGCTCTGCCCGCTTTGCAGGAGAGCAAGAGGAGCAAGATCCACGGGGGGGGGGGCTTTTCCGGGTCGGCTCTTTTGTCCCATGCTGGATGCTACAGCCTGAGGCAGAGACATCAGCCATCAACTGGGCCCCATCTGACACCGCAACGTGCAATTCGGTCACAGCATCACGTGACTTGACACTGTAGAGGTCAACGCGGCCCGTGGGGGTAGAGGACTCCAGGGGCCCCTTTGCCCAGGGGACCTCCATAACTCACACGGGCACCTAGGAACCCGGCATGGTCACCCTCCCCAAACGGAGCCCGCCGTGCTTCCAAAACCTGGATGCAAAGGCAGGTCAGAACAGGAGGGAGCCCCAGGGCATTTCCCACACGTGGCTTTCAGCGTGTTCACGTATCGGCCAGATTTGCCATGGAGTGCCTGCGAGCGAGCGGGGAGCACTTCACACACGATTTGGGTTTTTCGATCATGTTAAGGGTGTAGCCCGATTCATATCCAGGGTAAAAAAAAATCCACTTTTTGCATTGGTTGGGGAGGGGACAACTTTGAACTTGCAGTAAAGTCTGCTGTATGAACAACGCCCAGGGTGCATTCTTTCTATCACGCCACTTCACAGCAGGGGTTCTCAAACTTGGCCACTGTGGCTGGGGATGAAGGGGGTGGGAATCCAGCAACAACTGGGGACCCATGTTTGAGCCCCTCTGTGTGAGAGAACAGAAGGCAGGTCTGTGCCCCAGAGGAGCCTACAATCTAAACTGCACCAGCAGATCTATCAGGGATGAGTGCAGGCAGCACCCGGGACTATAGGACACGCCCGAGCTCCGTTTCAGGCAGGGAAAGAGGCAACAAAACAGGACGCGACAGAGACAAAAGCCCTCCCCCCCTCCAAAAAAATGGGGGGGGTCAACTGTCCAGACATAGGAATTGGGGGGAGGGCTGGCTTGGCAATAACAGACGTGAGAAGGAGCTTGGGGCTGCAACTGAACGCAAGTCAGCAAAGGACATGCAAAGAGCGATGCCTGTTATGTCAGCAGGTGTGCAATCTGCACACCGTGTACACACGGAGATCTGAACACATGTGCAACCACTCACACACCATGTCTAGCACATGCCTAACAGCACACTTCCTCTCTGCGCCCTGCACTGCAGGGGCTGGACCCAGGTTCCCTTTGAAACAAGCGCAGGCTGCATGGGCAAGCCCAAAAGAGCAAGAGCCCCAGGCCACATCTGCAGGAGCATGCCCAGTTCTGGGCAATCTGGAAGGAGGCCAGAGGCAGGCAAGGAAGCTGCCTTACACGGAGTCAGGCCCTTGGTCCATCCAGCTGAGTATTGTCTGCACTGACTGGCAGCAACTCTTCTGGGCTGCCTTACACGGAGAGGCCATCCGTGGGTGTGGGCTGCGGTGCCATCAACATGCTGATGACACCCAGCTCTGTCTTTTAAGCCAGCAGACACCAGAGAGGCAGCGGATGCTCTGAACCGGGACTTGGAGGCTGTTCTGGATGGGATGGGGGCAAACAGGCTGAAACTCAATCCAGGTAAAACGGAAGGTTGAACTGAACATCCGAGTAATGAGGCAATTCTGCTCTTGGACGGAGTCACACTCCCTCTGAAAGACAAAGTCCACAGCTTGGGGGTGCTTCTGGACCCAACACTGTCCTTGGAGGTGCAGGGGGCGGCAGTGTGCAGAAGCGCCTTTTACCAACTATGGCTGGCACGCCAGTTGCAACCCTACTTGGAGAAGTCAGACCTGACCTCACTCACTCACGTGCCAGTAACATCCAGATTGGACTACTGCAATGCGCTCTACATGGGGCTGCCCTTGAAGACTGTTCAGAAGCTTCAGCTGGTCCACAATGCTGCTGCAAGGATGCTCGTGGGCGCAAGTCACTTCAGGAGTGTCACAGCCATCCTTGGTTACCGGTCCACTTCTGGGCGAGACTCAAGGTGCTGGTCTTGACCTTTAAAGCTCTACACGGCTTGAGGCCGGGGTACCTGTCGGACCGCATTTGCCCATCGGAACCTGCCAGGGCCCTCCTTTCAGCCCCTGCTCATGGCCCCGCCACTAACAGGGTGGTGGGGACTAGCCTTTCTGGTTGTGGCCCCTCACCTTCTGAACACCCACCCTCAATGCTTTTAAAAAACAACTAAAAACATATCTTTTTAAAGAGGCTTTTAATGCTCCATCTTTGGTTATATCTGGTAGGTGCTTTAGTTCTTATGGTTCTCAATTTTTAGCTTTTAAAATAACTTTTAATCTGAAACTTAATTCTGATTGTGGTTTTTAACCTGACTTTTTTGTTTACTTAATTTGGTTAATTTTATTACTTTTATTGTATTTCCTATCTATTTTATGGTTGTGAGCCAGCCCAAGCCGTAGTTTTAAATAGATACAGACAGAGATACAGAGATGGCTGCAGGCCAGAGTCTTTCCGAGCCCACCTGGAGATGCTGCCGGGGCCTGACCCTGTCCGGGGCCTTCTGCGGGGGGGGGGGGGGGGGGCGGCCGCTGGAAAACAAGCCCTGCGAGGGGTGGCGAAAGGAGCCGAGTATGTTCAGTCTCGGGGGTGGGGGGGGGCATGAAGGGCGATGCTGCAGCCTGCAGGGGGGTCGCGCCAAGCCTTGAGATTGTTTTTAATGAAAGGCGGTATAGAAACCTAACAATAAAAGCCGGAGGGCCGAGCAGGCCGAGGGAGGAGACAGCGGCGGGCCGCAGAGCTCTGCCCCGGGGAGCTTGCAGCTCGCCTGGGCCTGGGGGCGGGGAGGAGGCGTTTTCCCGGCTGCCCCCAGGCGGTGACCCCCGCCAGCTCCACCCAGGGAGGGGGGACACTGCTGCTGTTGCTGCTGCCGGCATCCCTCCCGCCCCGGCCCCCCCGCCAGGACTCGCAGGGCAGCACGCGGCGCGCGGGGGGGGGGGCGGCTGCTGCTGCTGGCGGGGGAGACTGGCTGCAGCCCCTCCCCGAGGCCGCGGTGGGGCAGTCTGCGAGGTCGAGGGGGGGGAGCTGGGGGAGCCTCTCCGTCCGCCCTCCCCGAGGGGCCTGGGGGGCGCAGTCTCGGGCGGAGCAGCACCTACCTGGCCGGGCTCTCCAGGGCGGCGGGCTGGAGGCGGGGGGGGGGGCACACCAAGCCCTGGCCCCGGTGCTGCTGCTGCTGCTGCTGCGCCCGCCGCTACCCGGAGGAGGACGGGGGGGGGAGCCAGGCCGCCCCCGCCTGCCGCTCGCTGCCCGCCTTTGTTGTATGTGGGAGGCGGAGAGGAGACTACAGCTCCCGGCAGCCCCTGCGCTCTCCGCTCCCCCGCCCGGCGCCCGCAGTCCCCCCCCCCCCCCGTCGAGGAGAGGCGGGGCCTGGTCTGCGCCCCCCCCCGCGCGCCACAGAGAAGGAGAGGGGAGGGGCGCCAGAGGACCCCCTCGCCGGGGGGGGGCGTTCCTCGCCGCCGCCCCGCGCAGGATCAAGAAGTCGTCCCCCCCACCCAGCTTCACGCCCCGCAGACGGAGAGCCCCCGAGGGGGCGGAGCAGGCCACGATCCGGGCACGCACGGGGGGCCGCGGCGGGCGGGCAGGCGGGGCGCCCCTCCCCCTCCCGGCCTCCGCCTCCTCCTCGCTCAGCCCCGCGGCGGCCCCTCCGGGCTCCCCCTCCCGGCAGGGGCGGGCAAAGAACACACAGCCCCCCCCCCCGCTCCGACGGGGCGCTCTCCCCGCCAGGCGCCAGCCCTACTGCGGGCGGGGGGCCTGGGGGGGAGGGAGGGAGGCCCCCGCGAACTCCAGGTGCTGCTGCCTCGGCGGGGCGGGGGACTCGGCAAGCCCGTGATCCGCAGTCCCCGGCAGACGGAAGGCCAAGACCCAGCCTCGCCCCCCCCCCCCGCAAAAAAAGAAGAAGCCAGAAGAAGCCCCTCTTTCTGCGCGGGCGTCGTCTTCGGGGGGCGGCTTGGAAAGGAAGGACTCGCACAACACTAGAACCAGGGCTCACGCCAGGAAATGGCTTGCCAGCAGGTCTAGGACCAACCAACGGAAGTACTTTTTCACACAACGCATGATCCACTGGTGGAACTCTCTGCCACCGGATGTGGTGACAGCCAACAACCTGGAAGGCTTTAAGAGGGGTTTGGATGACTTCGTGGAGGAGAGGTCTATCAATGGCTACTAGTCGGAGGGCTGTGGGCCACCTCCTGCCTCAAGGGCAGGGTGCCTCTGAGTACCAGTTGCAGGGGAGTAACAGCAGGAGGGAGGGCATGCCCTCAACTCCTGCCTGTGGCTTCCAGCGGCATCTGGTGGGCCACTGTGCGAAACAGGATGCTGGACTAGATGGGCCTCCTTGCAGGGCCTGATCCAGCAGGGCTGTTCTTATGACTCCTGCTGCGGCATGGAGAGGAGGAGGATGCCCTGCTCGCCGCTGAGGTTTGCGCCCGCGGGGCTGCAGCAGCCCCAGCGCCGTCGTCTGGGGCGAGGAGAAGAAGAACTGCGCGCTGCGGATGGCCGGGGGCGCTGCTGCCTTCCGAGTCCAGCAGCCCGTCTCGCGAGGCCCCCCATCGCTCCGCGGAGAAGGGAAAGAAAGGTGTTTGCCTGCTGCAGACACCCTGAAGCCCCATTGTCACCTCCCCCTGAGCTCCAATATTTGGAGCTCCAATATTTATATACCTCCTTCCCACCATGAAAGCCCCCGAAGTGGTTTACACAGATAAAAATCAGTCTCATTTGCCCAGATGTGCCCTCAGGTCACCGGCTGGCTGGCTGGCAGGATCGGAGCCTGGGCTTCCAGAGGAGGAGGAGGGCTTCCACACGTGGTCCTTCCTGTACATCCACTAACATAAGAGGGGTTCTCTTACCCAAGAGAGCTGCCCCTGCCATATGAGGGGAGGGGGTGGCTGCTAGGGAGTGGGCCCTTTTGGTGGTGACACCCCCTCCATGGAACAGCCCCTCCGAGAGGCTCGCCTGGCGCAGAGTCACTTTGTTCTTTTAGACGCCAGGTGAAGACCTTTTTGTCCACTCAGCCTTTTAAAACCTGGTTATATACAGTGAGGGAAATAAGTATTGGATCCCCTGCTGATTTTGTCCGTTTGCCCTCTGACACAGAAACGACCAGGCTATAATTGGAATGGTAGGTTTATTGTAGCTGTGAGAGACAGAATAACAACAAACAAACCCTCAAAAGCCCAGTGCCCAAAAGTCAGCGATGGATTTGCATGGTAGTGAGGGAAATAAGTATTCGATCCCTTCACAAAAGATGTCTTAGTCCTTGGTGGCAAAACCCTTGTTGGCAATCACAGAGGTCAGACGTTTCTTGTAGTTGGCCACCAGGTTTGCACACAACCCAGGAGGGATGTTGTCCCACTCCTCTTTGCAGATCCTCTCCAAGTCAGAAAGGTTTCGAGGCTGATGTTTGGCAACCCGAACCTTCAGGTCCCTCCACAGATTTCCTATGGGATTCAGGTCTGGAGACTGGCTGGGCCACTCCAGGACCTTCATGTGCTTCTTCTGGAGCCACACCTTTGTTGCCTTGGCTGTGTGTTTTGGGTCGTTGTCATGCTGGAATACCCATCCACGACCCATTCTCAATGCCCTGGCTGAGGGAAGGAGGTGCTCACCCAAGATCTGACGGTACATGGTCCCGTCCATCGTCCCTTCGATGCGGTGAAGGTGTCCTGTCCCCTTAGCAGAAAAACACCCCAAAGCATAATGTGTCCACCTCCATGTTTGACGGTGGGGATGGTGTTCTTGGGCTCGTAGGCAGCATTCCTCCTCCTCCACACACGGCGAGTTGAGTTGATGCCAAAGAGCTCGATTTTGGTCTCATTTGACCACAACACTTTCGCCCAGTTCTCCTCTGGATCATTCAGATGTGCATTGGCAAACTGCAGACGGGCCTGTACATGTGCTGCCTTGAGCAGGGGGACCTTGCGGGCACTGCAAGATTTCAGTCCTTCACGGCGTAGTGTGTTACCAATTGTTTTCTTGGTGACTATGGTTCCAGCTGCCCTGAGATCATTGACAAGTTCCCCCCGTGTAGTTCTGGGCTGCTTTGTCACTGTTCTCATGATCATGATCACCTCCACGAGGTGAGATCTTGCATGGAGCCCCAGACCGAGGGAGATTGACAGTTATTTTGTGTTTCTTCCATTTGCGAGTGATCGTGCCAACTGTAGTCACCTTCTCACCAAGCTGCTTGGCGATAGTCCTGTAGCCCAGTCCAGCCTTGTGCAGGTCTACAACCTTGTCCCTGACATCCTTCGACAGCTCTTTGGTCTTGGGCATGGTGGTGAGTTTGGAAGCTGAGTGATTGCTTGCTTCTATGGACGGGTGTCTTTTATACAGGTACTGTAACAAGCTGGGATTAGGAGCACTCCCTTACAGAGGGTGTTCCTCATCTCAGCTCGTGACCTGCATATAGTGAAAAGACACCTGGGAGCCTGAAATCTTGCTGGTTGATAGGGGATCGAATACTTATTTCCCTCACTACAATGCACATCCATCGCTGACTTTTGGGCACTGGGCTTCTGGGGGTTTGTTTGTTGTTATTCTGTCTCTCACAGCTACGATAAACCTACCATTCCAATTATAGCCTGGTCATTTCTGTGTCAGAGGGCAAACGGACAAAATCAGCAGGGGATCAAATACTTATTTCCCTGTATATAACTGTATATAAACAGTTAAAAACACTTATACATATTAAGAGTTTAAAAACAAATTTTTAAAGTGTATTGTATTTGTTGTGTGTGTCTTGTGATTTGTTTGTCTTGTCTTAGGTATTTTTATTGGATGTTTTTTAACATTGAGCCACCCAGAGAACAATTTGTTTTGGGGTAGCTAACAAATAAAAATTTCCTTATTTTATTTATTATTATACTGCTTTTCCATAACTTAAATTGTAATGTGTGGTTGTACATTTCCAAAGAAACCTGGCCTTGTCACCTGAATTAAAACATAAGATCACAGCTAAGCCAAGAGGGCACCCAGGGTCCACTTTATTTATTTATTTATTTATTTATTTATCTATCTATCTATCTATCTATCTATCTATCATCATCATCATCAATTTATTAATTTGATTTCTATACTGCCCCACATGGCCTGGGGTCCTCCGTGCTGTGAAATGCCGTTCCTTCAGCGGGTGCTGCTGTCTCCCCAAGCCCAACAGAAGCCGGGCTCCTCCTGGCAGCAGGCACATGGGTGGGGTGGGTGGCCCCTCCAGGGCAGCAATGCCTTGGCCAGTCCCAGCACTGCACCACCCCCGCCCTCTCTCTTGCAACCAGAAGAGCCCCCTCCCCACCTTTAAAAAAGGCCACCCACAAGACAAGGGGAGGAGGCGGCCCAGTGGGAGGGGCCTGCTGAGACCAGGCAAGGACTGGCTGGTGGTGGCCTCTCAAGTTTGCGACCTGGAAGCCCAGGGCGGGGGCAGCCATGCCTCCTCCCCCCCAAAAAAATGCCAGAGGGGGCTTGAGCCAGTTCGGGTTAAAGCGTACCCCTCGGGAAGCAGCCGTGGGCCACTGCCCCTCTCCTGTCTCTCCAGGCATGGCCTTTGCCATCACCCTGCATGGGGAGCCAGGAAGGAAAGCGTCCCCCTCCCAAACAGGGGAGGGAGGGGGTTCCCCGTGGGCTCCCCTGGGGTGCTGCTTTTCTCCTCCAGGTCCTGTAGTTCCACCCGTGGGAGGGGAGCCGCTAAATCGGTGAGCACAAGGGAGCAGAGTCAGGGCTGGTTTCAGCCTGTGGGCGGGGGGGGGGGGTCGTGCTGGGCTGGGTCTGTTCAGAACAGCAACAGGAGGGGAGAGGCAGAGCGCGGTCTCAGAGGCCATCCTCCTGTGAGACAGGCTTTCAGATACTGAGGACGCCAGAGCTGCCGGACCGGGCCCTTTCGGTGTGGAAAGCAGGGGGTCTATCCCATACGTTGTCCCTGGACATAGGAAGCTTCCCTGCCCTGAGTCAGGACTTTGGACCACCTAGCCCGGTATTGTCTACTACCCTGACTGGCAGCAGCCCTTGCAGCTCTTCCCCAGCTCTGCTACCCAAGAACCTCGCAGCTGGAAACTGAACCTCGCACCTTCTGGATGCAAAGTGCACAGTGAATCCCTGGGGTTAATGCTACACAGTGAGAAGTTCCCCCTTTTCTCCATCCTAAATCTCCTGCCACTCAGCTTCATTGGGTGACGCTGCATCACCCCTGCAATGAAAATGAGGCAAGGAGAAGGGGCTTGGAGGCTTCCTTGTGGTCTAGATGGTTGCCAGCCCAGCTGAGGTCGAGGGGCAGCCAAGGGACCTCCCCACTCCTTAGCCCAAAGGCAATTAGCTGTACAAAAGGGCCCCCAAGCCTGATTTTGCAGGAGGCCCCAAGATTTTCTAGGGCCAGCCCTGAGCAGAGTAGTTTGCTTTTTGTGCAGGTTCACCCGGCACGTAATGCCTAGAAAAAGAACTGTTTTGAAAAGAGTTTGATTAGAAGGGGATAAAGCTTTATTAAACAAAGTGCACAATACTGCAAATTGTGCCTGCAGAACTCACAAGATGCGACTGCGGCAACATATCGGCAATACTGGAATTGGTATCATTGGAGGAGTGAGCTGAGAGGCTCACGTGTGGAGCTTTTTGCATTGGAAAAATTAAATGTCCCCCCCCCCGCAAAAAAAAAAAAAAAAAAGGAAAACACCTCAGCCACATATGCTACTATATATGTTCTATGTGTGGGAAAGGATCGATGTTTTTGCTCCAGGCATTTGTAAGATATTCCTTGCATCCAATTTGGTATTCCAAGCAATTCTGGGTTCAGGTTTCGCCAAAACCAGAGCAAGGCTTTCTGGAGAAACTGCATGACAGAGATTGTCGCCCTCCTCAGCCGTGCAGAGTGGTGGGGAGCAGCCCACCAGATTCACGTGGGGACACGTGGGCGGGGGGGGCACAGTAGCTCTGCAGAGACGCAGCGGCCGGGGCTGCAGGTTCCATCCCCGGCACCTCCAGGGCAAAGAGGCTCCATGGGGAGCTGCCGCCGCTGCCGCCACCGCCGCCGCCAGTCAAGGAAGCCAGAGAGCAGGGAGGCGCAGCAGTCCCCGGCCGCTGCTTACAGCCCTTCAGACACACACAGGGCACCGGGGCGCCGCTGGCGAGCAGAGCAGGGCTTTTGCAGGCCGGAGGTCCCCAGCGCAATCCCTGGCGGCAGAGCAGGGGACAGAAGGCCCCGCCCAAGGCAGCCGGCAGCGGGCACCAGACAGACCAGGCGGGCACCGCCAGGGGACCCATGCCCCCCTCCGCCTAAGGCGGCTCCAGAAGCTGGCGTGGACCACCTCAGAGGCGCCTCCGCAGACGGCCCAGGAAACGCTGCACCAGGGCCTCCACCAAGCAGGGGGGCGGCTGGCTGTCGACAAGGGGGGCGAAAGCCAGGAGGGGGGCCCTGGCCGGCTGTTGCCTTGAAAGGGGGGTGGGGCACGAGAAGAGAGAGTGAGTGCTTGCTTAGCGGGGCACAGACTCACCTGCCAAGAACCCAGAGGTGGGGCACTGAAGGGTCAGCTGAGCGGGAGGGGTGCAGACAGCCCACCCCCCCAACCCCTGCCCTTGGAAGGGGGAAGTTCTTCCAGAGCTCCCTGGCCCAGAATGCCCCTGCCCCTTCCCCCAGCCTCTTTCCATCAGCCTCCCAAAAGCTGGGGATTGCCAAGAGCGGCTGCGTTTTACCCCGGGGGGGGGGGTCTCAGGAGGGCTAGGAAGTCCATTCTGCACCACAGGAATGGTCTGGGAGGCCGGCCCAGAAGGGTTGGTCACTTCGAGTGGGCGCGGGGGGAAGCCCGCATCAGTCCTTTGCAGCCGCACAGAGGCCAAGAAGCGCACCCCAGCCCCACCGCCGGGGCCCCCCCGAATGGCACCGTGCCTGCCCACTGGCTGGCCAAGGAGGCCTGCCCCACGGCCCATGCTTGACGGCTGCGCTCGCCTCAGGAAGGCTGAGCGGAAACCGTGAGCAGGCGCAGGGAGGAGCCCCCCCCCGCCCCAGAGGAGCTCTGGGGCCGATGCCCTCCTCTCCGCAGGACTCCTCTTCTCCCAGGGCCCCTCGGACTGAGCCTCGCTGCCTTCCTAGGAGGCCGAGAGAGCGACTAGCCCAGGGAGGCGGGTGGCTGAGCAGGGACTTGGCCCCAGCTCTGGGGGGCCCTCGCCCGCCCCTCGGGGTGTCCCCGGGCCAGCCCAGAGCAGGTGCGGCAGGCGCGCTCCCTAGGGCTCCCCGGCTTCCTGCTTGACCTCCTGCTTGAGCTGCTGCTCTCCGCTGCCGCCGTGGGAGGCCTGGTGCTGGCGAAGCTTCTCCTGGGAGCGGAAGCCGCGGCCGCAGTGCTGGCAGGCCGAGGGCCGGGCGCGGAGGTGCAGCCGGCGGTGAGCCATGAGGCTGGCCTTGGTGGGGAAGCTGCGCTCGCACTCGGGGCAGGCGAAGGACAGCTCGCCCGTGTGCAGCCGCTGGTGGGCCAGGAGGTTGCCCCGGCGGCTGAAGCTCCTCTGGCAGGTGGGGCAGGAGTAGCCCCGCTCCTGGGCGTGCCGCAGCCCCTGGTGGACCTGGAGGCTCTCCTTCCAGCTGAAGCGCTCCCCGCACTGGCGGCAGGCAAAGGGCCGCTCCTCCTGGTGGGCCGCCCGGTGCTCCCGCAGCTCCGCCGGGCTGCCCAAGGCCGCGCTGCAGATGGGGCACTGGTGGGCCGGACCCCCGCCGTGCTCGCCCTTGTGGGCCAGCAGCTGCCCCCTGTGCTGGAAGACCAGCCCACAGAGCCCGCAAGGGTGGCCCCCCTTGGCCGTGTGGGCCGCCCGGTGGCGGAGCAGGTCCCCCCTGAGGCAGCAGACGGCGGGGCACCGGCTGCAGCTGTGCCGGCTCTTGCCGCGGTGCTTCTTGTGGGCCAGGAGGTTGAGGCGGGAGCGGAAGCACTTCCCGCAGGCCGGGCAGACCAAGGGGCCTTTCCCCGGCTCCCCGGCATGGAGACGGGCCTGGTGGCCGCTCAGGGCCTCGATCTCCTCGAAGGTCTCCCCGCACTCGGTGCAGATCAGCAGCTCCTCGCAGCTCACGGTCCCGGGCTCCAAGGAGCCCCCGCCCGCCCACGAGGGGCCCTGCAGGACGCTCCTCAGGTCCGTCAGCTTCACCTCACACCAGCTGGGGCACCTTTCAAGGGAGCGGAAGTCTGGCCCCGGGACGCGCCCCTCGGGGAAGGCGGTGGGGCTCCAGGACCCAGGGGCCACCGCCTCCTCCTTGATCACCTGCGGCTGGACGCTCCCGCCCCAGTCTGCTGTGGGGAGAAGGGACAGGAAGGCCACAGGTGAGGAGGGCGCGGCCAAGGCAGGAGCGCTAAAGCCCTCTGGTTGGGTTGCAAGGGTGGCAGCCCGTCACAGGAGCCGAAGGGCAGCCACCTCCCCAGGGCCTCTGGGGAGAGGCGGGGTCTGACCCTGGCGCTCGCTCCCAGAGGGGAAGCCAACTCCTCCTCCCTTGGGCCACAGGCCGGCGGTTGGCTTTCCTCTGCAGAAGCGACCCAGGCTCTCTCTGCACACTGTGCACAGCAGAGGAAACCCGGCAAGCACCCAATTCAATGCTGCCCCTCCCTTGTGCTGCCCCTAGACATTTTGCCAAGTCGTTTAATTGTACTTGGAGGACTGGGCAGCCAACTTTTCCGCTCCAAAGGGGCATCTGCACGTCAGCACCCAGGACTGCACAGGGGAGCAAGAAGCAGCCTTCTCTGCTTCTCGCCCCTTTGTTGCGGGGGGGGGCTCTGCCAGGGCTCCCCCCCCCGCAGGGAGAGATCCCCAGATGTTGTTGACTACAACTGCCATAGGAGGGAGTTGCAGCCAGCAGCATCGGGGAGCCCTGCAAGGGGAACACTCTCCAGGCTTCCCCATCCGATGGATCAGCTCATGACTAATGACTCCTGTTCCAACCGGCCTCCCGTGGCTCTTCTCCCACGTGGGAGACTCTGGGACCCCACTTGAAGCCAGCCGCATCTCAGAGCCGCCACTTCAAGGCAGCCACGGGTGAGAAGGGCCGCTGGGGAGGTCTCCGGACCGGGGGAGCAGCGCTGCTGGGGATCCAGCCGCAGGCCAGAGCAGAAGACGCGGCGTCTGCCCAGCACCGCCCAGAGTGAGACACCTGCCAGTTCTGCATCAGAAGGGAAGAGGCCGCCGGAGGCCAGTCCGAGAAAGCGAGGCAGGGGGGCAGCCGGCACCACTGGTCAAGGGCGGCCTGTGCAGAGGCTGGAGGCACCTGGGGAGGGGGCTCGGAGGGGCGGCATATGGGGCAGGAGCCCCACACCCAGCCGCGGAGGAATCTACCGCCGGCGGCCACCTGCTCCTCCTAGAGCAGCCAGGATTGGCCAGCTGGCCTCCCTCCCTGCCAGCTCCCACCTTCTTGCCTCCCACTTGCGTCAAAAGGCCCCCCCCCCCCGGCTCAAGCTCCTGCCCTTTCGGGGGGGGTGTTTAAGGTCAGCGCCACTCACCAGGACTGGGGCCCCCACAGGCTTCTCTCTCCTCCGCTCTGCTGCTGCTGCTGCTGGGGGGGGGATCCACCACGCACGGCTCCTCCCCTTGCTCCATCTTGCATAGGAGTGCCGGTTTGGGGGGAGGCACAGACCCTGCATGTGGGAGGGAGGGAGGGAGACGCCCGGCTGAGTCTGTGGCCGCTGCAGCAGCCCCGGGAGAAACCGGCCAGCAGTGGGCCTTGAGGGGGCCTTCCTCAGAGTTTCCAACTCAATTGGAGCCCCCAGCCTCCCCCCCCCCGCCCCCCCCCCCCGCGCACACACACACACACACACTCTTTGGCCTGAAGTGCCTGGGCAACACCTGAAAAACTGCCCTTGGGAGCCACAGCTGAGCATACCGGCACTTCTGGTTGCGCCAAAGCTCCCACCAGGAAGATTCCTCTGATCCCCACCCCCCACCCCACCCCCCATCCCGCGCAGCCCTGAGGATTGAGATCCTGGCCTTGCTCAGCGTCCCCAAAGTGCTTTCCAATGTGAGTCCCTCCAGAGTAGCTCACGGCCACTCCCATTTTACAGGGGGACAACTGAGGCCCACAGAGTGTGGCCTGCCTGCAGCTGCCCAGTAAGGGGTGCCCCCCCCCACATTTCTCGCCTCTATTGGGGATACATCTGAGGGTACCAATTCTGATAAGGGCTGAGGCCTTATCATCAAGTCACCATGGCCAGGAAAACCCTTGGGAAGCAGCCTGCAACGAGGCTACAGCAAGCTGCCCGCTGGGCTTGCATCAGACCCTTCAGATCGCTTTCCTGATTAAACCCGACCACAGGGTCACTACGGATCTCCCAAGGGTGCTTCCGTCCTTCCTGTGTTGTGACACGGCAGTCCCTGCGCTGACAGCAAAGGGCCGTCCACATTTCCGAAGCCTTCTTTCGGCTTTTCTCTTTGCGTTCTATCTAGTGCTACAACTTTGCCATGAACCTTCCCGCCTTTTACGATCTCCTGGAGAGGTCCCGCTACAGTTGCCACCGGCTCACTTGGTGGCGACTTGGGACTGGGCCTTCTCTGTGGCTGCCCCAGGGCTTTGGAATATGCTCCCTGCTGAAATCAGAGCATCTCCTTCTCTGTTTGTTTTCAGGAAGGCCCTCAAGACTTTCCTGTTCTCACAAGCTTTTAGTTAGAATTTTAATAATTTGTTTTATATTGTTTTTATCGTGTCTTATGTATTTTAACCTGTGGCTTTAATGCTGGGATTCGTACATCGCCTAGAGATTTATATTATCAGGCGGTATTAAAATATGATACATAAATACATAAATAAAATAAGTCCATTGCAGAAAAATAGCTGTAATTTCCTGTTGTAGGAGTTTGAGATTCTAGGGATGGTTTCCAATACGACCCTGCCCAGCCGAAGCATTTTGCCCCTGCTGAGGTGTTTTGTCTGGAAAGCGCCCAGGAGACCAATTTCTGCACCAATCTCCATGACTCGTTTGAGGACATTGTACACTGCTTTGGGGGCAGAGCGTGTGGTGTACAGAATTCAAAATAAATAACGACGGCAGTGGATTATACACAAACATCGTTATTTATTTTGAAATCTACCTCTTTGCTGTCTTAAAAGCTCTGTGCCCTGTGGCTGAAACAGAACTGGGCACCAGCCCCCAGCGGCCTCCAACATGTTGAGCCCCACCCAGCTCTCAGCTCTGGTCCCTCGAAACTGTTCTGCAGAGCAGGGCAGCCAGAGGACTCCTGGGCAAGGTCTGCTCGAACGGCAGGGCCGGGCAGATGCGCAGCCCCAGATCCTCACCCAGGGAGGCCACCAGCTCAAAGGTGTCCTCCATGACATCCTGGTAAAGCTCCTTCTGCCACTCGGCCAGCTGGGCCCACTCCTCTGGGGAGAAGTAGACGGCCACGTCCTCAAACACCACTGGGATCTGGAAGAGAGAGGATCGGGGCCCCTTCAGTCACCCGCCACCTGCAGGGGGGCAGCAGGCGCTGGCGGCGCTCACAGGCACCCCGGACCAGGACCCGCCTGTCGGGGGCTGCCTGCCATGCCCAGGTGCCGGCCCACTGCGCCTCTGAATCCCAGTTTCAGGGAGCAATGGGGGGGGCAGGCCCATCTGCGGCCGGTGGGCTTCCTGCTGGGGCATCTGAGGGGCCACAGTGGGAGACAGGAGGCTGGACCAGAGGGATCTGGCGAGATCGTCCAGGAGGCCCTTCTGAGGCTCTTCCATCCCTTCCAGTGTTTCAGGCAAGGTGGCCCCTCCCTCGGGGCTTGTGGGGAGCCAGAGCACCGCCCTGCTTTCCATGCCTGGGAACAAGGGAAGCAACCACCAAAAAGAGGACGCCTCTGAGCATGCGCAGAGCAGCTCCCCCCCCCATGGTGTCACCACAACCCACCCTATGTCCCTGGGATGGCTGAAGGCGGCAGAGCACCCCACCAGGGCAGCCACTGCCCTCTCTCGGCAGCCCCAGAGGGCGGATCAAGGGGCCGCTTCCGAGGAGACCTTGCTCACCAGTCTGACCCCACGGGGGGGGGGGGTGCCTATAAGCCCCAGAGCACCTTCCTTCCTCCAGCTGCAGCGGCAGGGGCTGAGATGAACTGCCCCCACCCCGCGCAGTTAGGGAAAGGCACCCCAGGGCGGGCCCCGGCAGCAGGAGGGCAGCAGCCGTCCTTTCAGCCCGGAGCAGCTTATGGGCTTGAATTACAGGAAGGCAGATTTGGGGGGGGGGCTCGGGGGGGCGCTCTGCGAGCAGAGGCTGGGCAGCCATCTTTGGGGTGCTCGTCCTCCAGCGCTGGATTTCCTTTCGGGAGCAGCAGCAGCAGCAGCAGGTGGGACTACTAGATGACCTCTCTGGACACCCCCGCCCGGTTCTGCGACCTCTCGGCTTCGTTCCCGGGAACCTGCTGCTGGGCGGCGGCGGCGGCTGCTCCACAAGAGCGCGGCTGGCAGGAGAAAGCAAAGGGGGCGGCGGCGGCGGCGGGGGGGGCTGTTATTCCGGCCCCATCCTCCCGGGTCGCCGGAGAGAGCCACGTGGCGCTCGCCTCCCCCACCAGGCAGGGCTGCCGATCTCCGGGGGGCCTGCGGCGCGACCCCCTCCCGCTCCCACCCGAGACAGCCCGCTGGACCGGGAAGCATGCAGACGTGGAGAAATGCACCCGTGTCGTCCCTCCGCCCGCCCGCCCGCCGACCGGCCAGGCGCCCCGCAGCAGACCTGGGAGGCGCTCTCCGCGGCCATCTCCCCGCAAGCCGGAGGACGCGGGGAGCCGCCGGCAGCCTCGCCGGCCCATCTGCCGCCGCGCGCCCGCCTCCTCCAGCGGCTGCTTCCGCTGCTCGACGTCGCGGGGTTGAAAGGGCGACGGGGCGGGCTCAGGGACCCCCCCCCGCCCTCCCCAACCAGCAGCCTGCGGCGGGCGGCTCTCGGCCAGAGGCGGCGGGGATGGGCGGCGGGGCGGCCACCGGAATGGGCGGCTTGGGCGCGGGTAGGCCCCCCTCTCGCCAGCAGCGACTCACGGCTCAGGCAGTCTCCTCTCTCCGACGCCAACCGGAGAGCCTTCCGGGTGGGCTCCCCAGAGTGCTCCAGTCGGCCCTCCTCTGGATAAGAGCCCGCCAGACCTGGCAGTTCGGCCGCCACGGGACTGGCAGCTGCAGACGGGCGGCGAGGGGGGGGGGGCCAAGACCGGTGGCCGGGGGGGGGTCCTTCTGGCATCTCCCGTTTCAAGGATGATTCCGGGAATTCAGGAGCCCCCTTTTGATCATGCTTGGAGCCCCCGCCCGGCGGCTACCAAGGTTGGAGTGAGCCGGGAAGCGAGGTGGTGAAATGCCCCCCCCCCACTGCCTTCCTCTCCTTCACCTTCTACTAGCTGCAGAACAGATGGGGGGGGCGCACTGGGACAAAAGAAAAAGCGGCTGCCCGTTAGTGACTCACTCACTCCGTTTGCTTATCGGGGTCTCCGAGAGTTGAACAACACAAGGGGGGGCGGGGGCGGGGGGGGGTTCCTCACCAGAACTGAAGCCGCCGGCGCGCAGCTATAGAAACAGGATCATGTCGGCCACAGACGCTGTTCTCCTGGGCGGGCTGTTTCTAACCCAAGTGCAACAAGGGCAACGGGTATGCGCGCCCAGAGACCAAGCAGGCGTGCACACGGGAAGGCAGGCAGGAAGCGGG
The DNA here is from genome assembly GCF_027244095.1 of Hemicordylus capensis. NCBI lineage: Eukaryota > Metazoa > Chordata > Lepidosauria > Squamata > Cordylidae > Hemicordylus > Hemicordylus capensis. The sequence continues at coordinate 170,747,004 of NC_069662.1, forward strand.
TTGGGTTTCTGGTGCTGCTGCTAACTCCTCATGGCGCATCACGGAGGAGCCCCAGCAGCGCCGCGTCCGCCAATCACCGGGCTCGCTCTTCCTTCCCCCGCATCAAACTTCGACCGTCTCCTCGCCCCTGCCCGCCTGCGCTGCGAGCAGGGGCGGAGGGGGGGGGGAGCCACTCCTCGGCATGGCCAGGAATCGGGGTGAGGGAGGGAAACGTCCGCCCCTTGGGGCTTCGGTCGGAGGAGGAGACTCCGGGCTCCCGCTTCCCCCAGGGTAGCTGGGGAAGGAAGGGAGAGTTGGAGGACCCCTTTTCCAAGCGGAGCCCGCCTCACTCGCTTTGCGCCCCTCAAGTCCCTGCACCAACTTTAAAGGAAGGAGACCGGCGAAGAAGCCGCGCGGAGCAGGGCCGGATTAAGCTAGTGTGGGGCCTGTAGCATATGTTATGAAGGGGCCCCAAATTTTAAAAATGCACATAAATATTGAAACATAAATTATTTACTTGCATAGTAAAGTAATTCAATTATTTCATTTGCCTAGTGCACCCCCACCAACCGCCCCATGCCTCCACTCAGCTGAGCCAGCCAGTCAACAAACTTTGCAAAACACCCCCACACACACACACACACACTTTTGTGACTCCTGACCGTGGGTTCTCCTTTGGAGTTATTTTCACAAAGAGAAAGAGGGTGGGGAACAAAACCCTGAATGTTTAAATTAAAAGGTTCTCAGGAATTCTGTACTTTGAGAAATCTGAACCTATTAGCAATTTTGGCACACAACAGTGGATGTTTGATTCCAATGTGTGCAGAACATATTGGATCCCAGCAAGCATCACATTAAAAGGGCCATTTGACAAAAGAATATATGTTTAACCTCTTGTACAAGCCTGACAGGAAAGCGGATGTATATTTAAAATAGTTGATGCATTGCAAATGAATGTGATTATGATGAGGTGCATTAGCAACTTCCATGAAAACAGAAGTATCCAAAAGACAATCTTTTGGCAGGAGGCACAGCCTCTTTCAATCTAAATTACACTAACATGCTTAATATGAAAAGGAGGAAATGCACAAATCAAACTAGCTGATTGGAGGCGGGCTGTTCTGGGCCTCTTCGCTTCACAGGGCAATGACTTCCTGCTCCTCCCCTGGTTCAGCTTGCAGCAGAAACGTCTGTAACCACCAGAAGGCGGGAGCAGCAGCCTCAATAAACTGGGTAGGGTGGGCCCGGCAAACACATGCAGGAGAGAGGACATGCAGGCGCAGCAAGGGAAAGGGGCCCCGCCTATTTATTTATTTATTATAAATTTTATATCCTGCTGTTCCTCCAAGGAACTCAGAGCAGTGTACTACATACTTACACAACAACCCTGTGAAGCAGGTTAGGCTGGGAGAGAAGTGACTGGCCCAGAGTCACCCAGCAAGTCTCATGGCTGAATGGGGAATTGAACTCGGGTCTCCCGCAGTCCTAGTCCAGCACTCCACACCACTACACCACGCTAGCTCTATTCATCGTATGTACCGGCCGCCGGCCATTGCGTGGCCTGCCCAGGCAGTGGGCTGCAATCGGGTGGGCACTGCGGAGTCAGGATGGATAATGTCATGTGACTTGCCTCTGTGGGGGCCCTTTGAGGTGGCGGGTTGGGAGACAACAGTCTCCCCTTGCCCAATAGACGGTACGCCTGCTGCTCCTCCACACCCGTTCTTTGACTCCCAACTACTGCCCTTTGTGATGTCAGTGTCAGCAATCTGGCCACCAAGAAGGGAAGTCCAGGAAGATAGTCCACAATACAAACTGGGCTGCGGAAACAAAACATGGCTCAGAATAGTTCTTTATATCAGGCTTGGGCTGAAAGCTGTCGATACAAGGGTTAAACATAAGAACAGCCCTGCTGGATCAGGCCCAAGACCCATCTAGTCCAGCATCCTGTTTCACACAGTGGCCCACCAGATGCCGTTGGAAGCCACAGACAGGAGTTGAGGACGTGCCGTCTCACCTGCCATTACTCCCCTGCAACTGGTACTCAGAGGCATCCTGCCTTTGAGGCTGGAGGTGGCCCACAGCCCTCTGACTAGTAGCCATTGATAGACCTCTCCTCCATGAAGTCATCCAAACCCCACTTAAAGCCATCCAGGTTGTTGGCTGTCACCACATCCTGTGGCAGAGAGTTCCACAAGTGGATCACGCGTTGTGTGAAAAAATACTTGTTTGTTGGTCCTAGACCTCCTGGCAATCAATTTCATGGAGTGACCCCTGGTTCTAGTGTTGTGTGAGAGGGAAAAGAATCTCTCTCCACTTTCTCCACACCATGCATGATTTTATAGACCTCTATCATGTCTCCCCACAGTCATCTTTTTTCTAAACTAAAAAGCCCCAGGTGATGTAGTCTTGCCTCATAAGAAAGGTGCTCTAGGCCCTTGATCATTTTGGTTGCCCTCTTCTGTACCTTTTCCAGTTCAACAATGTCCTTTTTAAGATGTGGTGACCAGAATTGTACACAGTACGCCAAGTGTGGTCGCACCAAAGTTTTGTATAAGGGCATTATAATGTTAGCCGTTTTATTTTCAGTCCCCTTTCTAATGATCCCTAGCATGGAATTTGCCTTTTTCACAGCTGCCGCACATTGAGTCGAGACTTTCAACGAGCTGTCCACCACGATCCCAAGATCCCTCTCCTGGTCCGTCACCGACAGCTCAGATCCCTTCAGCATAGACTTGAAGTTGGGGTGTTTTGTCCCAATGTGCATCACTTTACACTTGCTAACATTGAACCGCATTTGCCATTTTGTCGCCCACTCCCCCAGATTGGAGAGATCCTTTTGGAGCTCTTCACAATCCGTTTTGGATTTCACTACCCGGAAGATTTTGGTATCATCTGCAAATTTGGCCACCTCGCTGCTTACCCCTACTTCTAGATCATTTATGAATAAATTAAAAAGCACTGGTCCCAGTACAGATCCCTGGGGGACCCCACTTCTTACTTCCCTCCACTGTGAAAACTCTCCATTTATACCTACCCTTTGTTTCCTGTCCTTCAACCAGTTAGCAATCCACACATGTACTTGTCCCCTCATCCCATGACCGCTAAGTTTCCTCAGGAGTCTTTGATGAGGAACTTTGTCGAAAGCTTTTTGGAAGTCCAGGTAGACTATGTCAACTGGATCCCCTTGATCCACACACTTGTTGACACTCTCAAAGAACTCCAAAAGGTTGGTGAGGCAAGATTTACCTTGGCGGAAGCCATGCTGGCTCACTCCCAGCAGGGCCTGTTCTTCTAGGTGCTTTACAATTTTATCCTTGAGGATGCTTTCCATCAATTTGCCCGGAACGGACGTTAGGCTAACCGGCCTGTAATTTCCCGGATCGCCCCTGGATCCCTTCTTGAAAATCGGTGTTACATTTGCAACTCTCCAGTCCTCTGCTACAGAGCCCGATTTCAGGTATAAGTTAAATATTTTAGCAAGGAGGTTGGCAATTTCACATTTGAGTTCTTTGAGGACTCTTGGATGGATGCCATCCGGCCCTGGTGATTTGTTAGCTTTCAGTTTTTCCAGACAGTTTAGAACATCATCCCTTGTCACTTCTATCTGACTCAGCTCTCTAGCCTCCATCTCTAAAAAGCCTGGTTCAGGAACAGGTATATGCTCAATATCCTCTGCTGTGAAGACAGATGCAAAGAACTCATTCAGCTTCTCTGCAACTTCAATATCCTCCTTAATAATCCCTTTCACTCCCTCATTGTCTAATTGTCCAACTGCCTCCCTGGCAGGTTTCCTGCTTCTGATGTACTTAAAGAAGTTTTTGTTATTCCCCTTGATACTTTTGGCTAAATGTTCCTCAAACTCTCTTTTTGCCTCCCTTATTGTCACCTTGCATTTCTTTTGCCAGAGTTTGTTTTCCTTTCTGTTCTGTTTGTTTGGACAGGCCTTCCAATTTTGGAAGGAAGTCTTCTTCCCTTTTATGGCTTCCTTGAAAGTACCCATTAGCCATGCTGGCATCCTCCTGGACTTAGTGGTACCTTTCCTCCTTTGGGGTATACATTCTAACTGGGCTTCCAGTATTGTCGTTTTGAGTAAACTCCATGCACTCTGGAGCAAAGTGACTCTCCTGATTTTCCCTTTCAGCTTTCTTTTCACCATACTCCTCATTTTGGAGAAGTTTCCTCTTCTGAAATTCAAAATGTCTGTGTTAGACTTCCATGGTGATTCTCTCCCCACATGTATGCTGAATTTGATGGCACTGTTGTCACTGTTCCCTAAAGGGTCGATGACACTGACGTCACGCACCAGGTCCTGGGTGTCACTCAGAATTAGATCCAAGGTCGCCTTCTCTCTGGCTTCCTCAGACCGATGTCCTCCTTGCCCAAGACCTTCATTCTCCCTGACAGCAAAGGAGCTACCAGCCCTGGAGTGGGATGCCTCTATCACGTCCCTGAAGGTCTCATCCACATGTCTCTCTGAGCTTCTCCAGATCCACCACCTTGGTCTCAAGGGAACGGATTTGTTCCTTGAGAGCCAGGAGCTCCTTGCACCGAGCAAACACCCATGACTTCTGCCCATGGGGCAAACAGTCATACATGTGGCACTCTGTGCAATACTCTGGGAAGTGCCCCCTCCCCTGCTGACTTTCTGTCTTCATACTGTCTTGTTGGCTGTTTACAGTATTTAGAGACAGTTTATTAGAAGTAGTTTATCTGTTTATTAGATAGTTTATTAGAAGGATAGGCCTCAGCTGTAATGGTCAGCTATTTAACTGTCCAAACAGCCTTTCCCAAGAATATGAGGGATATGAGGGAGGGATTTGTACTTACGTTCTCTTTGCTATCAGGCTCCTTGTGATCACAGGAGCTTGTTCCAGGCTCCCCCGAACACTTCCCGTTAAACTCCCGCAAAACTCCTATGTCCTGTTGGCTATCCCTGTGTGCTATGCTCTGTTCACTATGCTCTCGGGCCTGTACCTCTTATGTAGAGAGTATTCTTCCAACTGAAGGTGCTTGTTCATTAAGACAGACAGTCAAGAGATTATTTTGGTTATTGTTAGATTTTTTTAAAAAAATCCTGATTTCCCCCCAATAGCCAGATTTAGCGATGGGTTTATTGGGTCCTCCTGACCAGCTGTTTGCCCAGAGAACGAAGCACACACTCCAGAAATCAAATTAACCTTTTATTTGAGTTACAAAAGAAAACAAACTAGAGGAGCTATTCTTAATCATCTCAACATTTTAAAGAGTCTGCTCGATATCTTACCACTCCAGGTAAACCAGCAAATCAGTCTTGGCACCACAAAAGAGAAAATGCAAAATAGGAGATTCAATGAAAATCAAAAGAAAAATCTCAAACTTATAGAGTTTAAAGCTTAAAGGAAGGGAAAAATTAATAGAAGAAATTAAAGACTATAGCGAACGGCCAACACTCAGCCGAAAAAGCCCCTTCTGTGTTCTTGCGGTATGTTCTTTAGAACACAAGCCATCTTATAGTAATGAATTGGCCGGCATGTCCCAATGCCCGACGTACCCAACCCTGGATCTGACCTAAAGCCAGCTCCAGCTTTCTCTCTTCTGCTGAGAATCCTCTCAACACAAAACGGGCACAGTCATTTCCAAAAGAACAGCTACAGGCCTGTATGAAGTTCAAACAGTCCTGAACCGAAGTGAAATACACAAATCCATGATTTAAAAGCATAGAAGCCCTTTATGTGGTATAAATGTGACTGCATATGGGGTGTGTGTGTGTGTGTGTGTGTGTGTGTGTGTATACACACACACAGAAAAATGCAAGCCTCCAGTATGACCTTAGACCCGGGCCTTTGCAGAAATCACCCACAGCCATTTTCTCCCTGTACGGACCAGTTCAGCAGCAGCCTGGAGTGGGGTGGGGGCAAAAAAATGGCCAGGGTCCATCTGGACAGAATCCATACGGGCCTGTGAAGATGTGAAGTTGCCTCCTACCATGTCAGGCCCCTGACCTGCCTAATCCCACCTTGCATCTATGTATATACTTATTTTAGTGTTATACCTGTATACTGCGCTTTGTCCTAAAACCTCAGAGTGGTTACCAACAAGTTAAAAACAACAACAATAAAATTTCAGTTTAAAAACCTGACAAAAACAAAGGATGGCTGCATTCAAGAGAGAGCTGCAGGACACTCATTGGCCAAAAGCCCAATTCCTCCTAAAGGCCAGGAGAGAGGGAGCCAAGCAGATCTCAACTGTGAGCAAGTTCCACAGCCTGGGGGCAACCACCAAGAAGGCCCTGTCATGTGTGCTCCACAAATGGGCCTCAGCAGGTGTCAGCACACGGAGCAGCCTTCCCTCCCCAGTCAATCTGGTGAGGTGGGGGTGGGACCATGGCTGGGACCAAGAGGTCCCTCTGGTGCCTGGGGTGGGGGGCAAGCAGTTTGGGGCCTTAAAAGGCAATAACCAGCACCTTGAACTGCAGCCAGTGAAGTGCCTCCAGAATCGGTGTAGCGCGTGCACTGTGTGTGGCCCCAGACATCTGCCTGCTGGGCCTGGCAGCAGCTCAGAGGTCCCAAGCAGAGGAGCCTCCCTCATCATCGTCTCCCAGCAGAGCTTTTTCAATGGGAGGGGTTCAGCCTGCGTGGCCTAAGGGGGGGCCCCTCTGCCACTGAGCTCTGGCTCCACACCTGGACCCCCTCTCTCTGCGCATGCTCAAGGGCAACGCCTGCAGCTCGTCAGCCTCCCACCCCCGTCCCTGCCACAGAAATGCCTCCCCCCCCCCGCACCCTCTGCTGCAGACGTCTGCTCTGAACTCGAAGGAGCTGAGCTGCCTGGACTGGCTGACAAGAGGCTGGGAGGCTGGAGGGTGGTGGTCACAGATTCATGACAGAGACGGGGGAAAGCCCCTCCAGGCTGCTGTGGATGCGCACAGTGAGGTGCAACAGAGCAGTGCCACAAAACCCAACATCCACCGTTTAAGCCAGGGGCTGTCAAACGGAGGCTACTGCTGTTGGACTACAACTCCCATCACCCCCTGTCGCAATTGCCAGCACCAGGGCCTGATAGGAGCTGAGTTCCACAACAGCTGGGCTGTCTCAGGCTGGCCACTCCTGGGCAAAGTGATCAGACCACGTGGAGAGTTCTCTCTGCAATTCCACTCCCCAGCGCTGTGGGCAACTGAGAAAAGCGTGCCCCCCCATCGATTCCTCCCCCCTCCGCCCTTGCAGCTGCTGCCTGTGCCTATGTGTGTGTGGTGACTCTGCATTTCTGCGGCGCTGCTCTGGGCTCCCAGCCGGTTTGCAAGGACCACGCAAGGCACCCGCACCCAGTTCCAGAAGAGACACTTTAATGAATGGATGTGCACCACGGCACCCTGAGGAGGGGGCCAGCCCGCCCAGCCAGCCTCTTCTATTGGCGGGAGGCTCCAGGCAGACCAGCCAGGGCGCGGAGGAGGCAAGCACAGGCCGGTGGGCATTGGCTCACACGCGCGGGGTGGCCCAGTCAGCAAAGAAGCAAAGGCACTTAGCAAGCAGGACGCAGGATGTGGCCCCGGGGAGCGGGGCCATGCTCAGGCGATGTTCTCAGTTCTGGCCGCATCCTCATAGGGCGGAGGCACCTCCGGATCCCCCACGATGGCGTAGTTCTTATTCTTTGCCTGCAGGTGGAGCGGGGGGGGGTCAGTTTAATTCGGGAAGGAGAGAAGAGCTGGCGGGGCCACGGGGAGGCCAAATGCTCAGCTACAGCCGCTGTGGGGCTGCTGCTTCTCCCTTCCACGGTGGGACTCCCAGCCTGGACCACCTTGAAGAGTGGGCTGAAGGCAGACCACCAAGAGCACACACCCCGCGCCAGCGAGACTGTCTCCAGCCGAAGCGGAGGGCCAGGCCCGCTGCCTGCTCAAAGTTCTACCTTTTGGGGGGGGGAGGAGTGTGCAAGCCCATATGGCTTCCCAGAGCTTGGGGCAGGGGTCTCCCATCCAGGCACTGACCCCCCAAGACCTGCTTAGCTTCAGCAAGGAGGCTGTGTGGCATGCCCTTGGACCAGGCTCTGGGATGGTGCGGCTGGGCTTCGTACCCGCAGAAGACTCTCCGTACGGGATGTGCATGACATGGAGGAGAGGAGGGCGAAGACCATGGCCAGGGCCGTATCTGGATCCTGCCCATCTGCCCCCACACTGCCATTCTTTGCCCTTGGGTGCCAACGCTTGTTCTGAGCCCTCATGGCCACCTGGATACACTTGGGGGCCCTGCGGGCAGTGGCAACCTCAGGAGCCAACTGGGAGCTCGGAGAGCGAAGCCATACGCAGGACTCACTCGGAGGGTGGGGTGGGGGGAGCGGCAGCACTTCTCCTAGCCCCCCCCCCCAAAGGCAGCAGGAGCAAGAGGAAAACCAGCAGCCCCAGAGGCAACTGTGACCCACTCGAGTTGGAAAAGCCACTTTCCCCACTGGAGAATATGGCTGCTTCTAACTGACGGGTACAGCACTTAGAAGTCAACTGAGCCAGGCAGTTTCATAGGAGCAAGTGCAGATGATGCCGCCTCCCAGCCCACCTCCACGTGAACTGCCCAGACCTGCAATGAAGTTCGTGCGTGCGCGCACACATGCACACACACACACAGGCTTGACGCTTCAACATTCAAACCCATATTCTCAATTGGAAATATTGATTTGGGGAGAAAACTGCAGGAGACCCCTCCCTCCACACACACACACAGAGTACCTTGCTGTTTCTGGGAGGAATGGTGAGTGCTTGGTGCTCCCTGGGAATGTCAGGGATTGGGCCCAGCTGCTTGGTGAGGTCTCAGGGTCTGCACAAGCCGCTCCCTCCCCCAGCCCCAAGTACCCTCAGTCTGCAGCACAGCACGAGGAGGCAGGAGAAGGCGATCCCGAGAGCGGCCACCGAGAAGATGAGCAGCAAAATCCGAGTGGCGAAGGCGATTGTCTGGGGGGGAGGAATGGAGACAAGGAGTCTTGGCTGGGATCAGCATGAGGGAGGCCGGGCCAGGCCAGGCCCCACCCACGATCCCTGCCCCTCTATCTCCTTGTTCCGGGGCCCCTATCTAAGCGCAGCCACCAAGCGGTGGGTGCCACCTCGTGGAGAATCAGGGCCCCAGCCTGGACCAAGCAGCGGCGAGCCTTGGTCTTTGTCCAGCAGTCCTCTCCTCACGCGCTCCCTCCAGCCCCGCCCCCCACCCTAGTTCGGGGGTGGGGAGCCCACGGCTGCCATCAAGACGGCCTTCAGGCCAGAGACCCGGCTCCCGTTTCAGCAATTCTTTCTCTCTCTCTCTCTCCTGATCTTGCACCTCTGCTCGCCTCTTGCAGCTCCACTCTGAGCTGGTCCCACAGGAGCCTGAAGGGGACATGCATGGTGCCTCCTGCCGCCCGCCCCCCCCGACTCGGCAGCGCCCCCACCCGCTCCCACCCTGAGACCCGGCTCCCCAGAGGGTCTGGCACAGTCCGCCCCAGAGTGCGAGCTCACCAGGAGGCTCCATAAGGTGCTCTGGCACTGAGCCGCCCTCCAGTCGTAGCTGGGGGTGGAGGCCCAGGGCTGCTGGCTCTCACAGAGGTCTTTCCTCAGGCTGTAGGAGCTGCTCAGGTTCGGGATGCGAGCGATGCCTTGCGTCAGGGCCACGCAGCAGGCCACGACGCTGGCCAGGTGGAAGACCATGGCCGGATAGACCTGCAGGCGGAGGCGGCGGCGGAGAAGAAGGGGGAGCACATCACCAAGGAAACCTCGCGGGGGCGGGGGGGCATGGGGTTCAGCCAAGTCCAGGCGGGGGCGGGGGGGCATGGGCTGCGGGCCGGGCTGGTCCTCGTGGCTCACGGGTGCCGGAAGAGGGGAGGAGCCGCCCCAGGTGGCGGCAGCTGCTGTCAAAGCCGGGGGGGCGGCTGCAGGCCTGAGAAAGGCGGAGAGACGCTGCCCAAGCAGCCCGCGTTCGTTCGCAGCAGCAGCAGCACTGACTGCTGCCCTTGCCGGCTGGCGAAGAAGGCAAGCTGGGCCCGGGGAAGGCCGGAGGGCTTCAGGCACAGGCTGCAGCAGAAGACGGCGCCAAAGAGGAGCACTCGAGATGACTCGGGCAGGATGCTGCCTGCTGTGCTGCACACCTCCTCAGGGCTTGGAGCACAGGACTCATGGTTGCAGGGGCTGCATCATCGGGACGGCAGCCTTGCCCCTCGACCTCTTGGGTGGTACCCACCAACCCACACTCCTCGCTTGCCAGTCCCCGCCCGAGCCAGCCCAAGGACCAGGGACCCTTCCGCGCAAAAGCCGGTGCCCCAGGAGGAGAGGCCTCACTCACCCAACGGCTGCCGCGTCTGCCGCTCACCACGGCCGAGGTGCCGGAGGCGATGAACTGCGGAAGCAACCCCGGAGTCAGCACTGCGGCCCGCCTGGCCTCCTCCTGGAAGCAGCGTGCAGGCGCCCCTGCGGCTCTTTCAGTGACCGCTGCTGCGTCCAAGCAAGAGGCGGCAGCTCTCTGCCCGGGGCCCCTGGCAGGGGCCCCGCCTAGCTGAGTCCCCAGCCCCAAGTGGTGGCCCTGGCTGGCCGAGACCTTCCCAGCGCTGCTGCTGCCGGGCAGTCTTCAGGGTCCCATTTCTGCACAACGCCCACCGATTCCCTCCCCCCACCCCCGCTTCAGACTCTTGAGTAGCCAGTGCCCTTCTGCGCCAAGGCCAGGCTGCTCCCCCCTCCCCTCCCCTCCCCCTGTGGTTTCCCCCATGCCTGGGGGGGGGGTCAGGGATGTTCACTGTGGGCTAGGGAATTCTGTGAGCATTTCAGCCCCCAAGCCGAATGCCTCCTCATGCTCTCCTCCGCCCCCAGGAATACTGACCGACCCCACAGGCTGCTGCAGGCTGGCTATGCGGGCCAAGTGCTGGGAATGCTCCGGAATGAGCCCCTCCACGAGCCCCTCCCCCAGACCCAGCCGCTTCCCGAGAGACTTACCAGACCCCCCATCCAGAAGGGAGCTCCTGACCAAAGGCGTTCATGGAAAAACCTCTCCTGCTGGACGAGCACCCCAAGGCTGATGCACACAACTCCCAGCAGGATCTGGGCCCCCTGCGAGGCAAAGGCACCGGGGTTTTGCTTCCCAAGCAGGCACAGGACCCAACCGGGGCCAAATGCTGCTTGGACATCTGCTGCTGTAGGGCGCCCCCCCCCGCCCTCGAGCTTCAGGCTGTTTCTCTGCCTCCCCACCTGGCCAGCGGGGGGCAGGAGAGGGGCGGCGAAGGAGGAGGGGGAAATGGTGGGTCAGCAGGAGCAGCTCCAGGTCTGCAGAGCCCCCGCCCCTGCGGGGGGGCCTCTTTGGCAGGGGGGGCTGGTGGCCACTCCCTTGCTTGCCCTGGATGCCGTGCAGGGGACAGGAAGGTGGCCAAGGAAGACGGGGCAGCTGGGCTGGGGGTGGCCCCTGAAGAGCACTCTGAGCCCCCACAGGCGATTGGGGGAGGCGCTGTGGGGGCAGCGGAGGCAGCAGGGAGGCTTCTGGCAGGCTGCCATTTTTCCTTCCTCTCCCCGGCCTCGAGGCTGGCCGTGGCTCCTTGTTTGGGGAAGCGGCAACCTTTTCCTGGGAAGAGAGTCGCCACAGATGCCTCGCGCCCCCACCCCCACCCCCACTGCCCAGAACAGCACCGAGGAATGTCAGCATTTCTGGCCGCAGAAGGGAGGAACCGCAGCAGCAGCGGCCCCAGCTGGGCTCTGTCCGCCTGGATTGGGGCCCCTGCCTCTCCTCTCCTCCGTCCACCAACTGCAACCTTTCAGCGGGGGGGGGGGAGGAGAGTGGGGCGGGCCGGGACAGAGCGCCAGGACTTGCCTGATTGGGGCTGTTGGGGTGGGCATGGGGCGGGGGGGGGGCTGCCCGCTGTCATGGGAGCACCTGCTGCTTCGGCACTCCTGCCTGGGCAATGGCACCACTGCCTTTCACCTCCCGAGGGAAACGCACATCTGGACTCTGCCGCCGTGAAGAAGGCGCCTCCTCGGCATGCTTCCCCGGCAGTAAATGCGGAGGGCTCACCGAGGCCGTGCTCCCCAGTGGCTGTGCACCCCACTGCTGCCCCAGCCAGCCAGCCAGCCAGCCAGCCAACCCCCAGCCCACCCCACCGCGGCTCCTACCCCGAGGGCTTTCTCCTCCCCGCTGCCGCAGCCTTTGCCGACGACGGAGACGGTGGCGGCGGAGGCTGGAGCCCGGGGGGCTGGCTTGGGAGCCGCCGCCGCTGCTGCCTGCCGCCCTGCCCAGCACTGCCCCACGGCCTTGGCCAGGTAGGCGAGCGAGGACTCCTGGAGGATGGTGATGTCGATGCTGGTGTGTCCACCTGGCCTCTCCATGGGCCCCTCAGCCCCCTTCTCTTCCAGTGCGCTGGTGGACATCTTGGCCTCTCTGGAGAGTCTGAAAACAGCGAGAGAGACGCCTAGAGGGAGAGACAAAGCGCGCGGCGGCGGCGGGGGGGGGTGCACTTTGGAATAAAACGTGGGTCCGAGGGATGGTGGGACTTAAGCCTGCCACAGGGTTCCTGCGTTCCTAGGGCTGCCATTTTTAAAAAAGGCTCTGTGCCTTGAAAAACTTGGGGCTGGAATTCAGCAAGCAGTACATAGTGATGCGGAGTTGGAAACAATTACACCGGTTGAATTTCTGCCTACTTTACAGCTGTGGGAACACGGAACTGACCTTGCTTCGGAACTTACCAGCCTCCCTGTGTGCTTGCTTCTGCTCCCCTGTGATCCCTGCTCGGGATCGAAATATACAGATATAGGTACCCCACAAACCCCAAGGAAAGGCAGCTTTTAAAGGGAGGGATGCAGACCCTTTCCTGCTTCTGGAACGGAAAGAGGGTTTCCGCAGAAGACGCCCAGAGCCCAGTCGCCCTCCCTTGGCAGCCTGGGCATCTTGGCAGCTTCTGACTCCAGCAGGAAACAGGGCAGAGGTTTTCCCCGATCAGCAGCCAGGCTATGGGGCTAACAGGGGGCGCGGGGAAAGAGGGGCAACTGGGCGCACCTGCGCGGCGTTTGCCGGCCCCCGCCGCGGCTTCCCTCCCACGAACCGGGGCCAGCAGCAGCAGCAGCTAGCCGCGCTCTGCCTGCCCCGGAGCCTCCCGACGCGCTCCGGCTCGGGCGGGGACTGGCCTCGAAGGCCACGCTCGGCTCCGGGGGAGAGCCGGCCGGGAGCGCTGCAGAGGCCTCCGGGCGGCGTCTCTCTCTGCTTACCCCGCGGCGCGCGCTGCCTTCTCCTCCTCGGTCGCTCTGGACCCTCCTGCGCAGCAGCCCGCCCGGCGGAGGAGACGCTGAAGCTGCTGCTGCTGCTGCGGCGAGTCTGGGACCCGAAGCTGCTTCCTCCGAGTGGAATTTCCTCGGCTGCGGCGGGCGGGGCGGGGAGGGGAGGCGAGGCTGGAATCCCCCCCGGCGGAGCAGCCGTTCCCGGAAGAAGCCGCTTGGCCTTTGGCTGACCCCGCGCGCGCCGCCTCTGCCCAGCCGCTCGGGAGAGGCCCCCCGGCCTGCTGCCCAAGGCGGGTGGGGAGGGAGGCGGGGGCCGGCTGGCGCTCAGTCCTCCTCCTCCTCCTCCGGGTTCCAGCCCAAGCGCCTGGCTGGCCCTTGCCTGAGCCCCCGCTCCCCCCCCCCCACGCATGCCGGAGCAGGGTTGAACGGAGGCTCCCCCAGCCCGCCGCCCCCTGCCCAAGAGGCAGCCGGCGCAGCCCACCCCAAGACTCTCTGCGCGTCAGTCCGGGATGTTTTCTAACGGAAAAAGGCAAACTTCGCAGGAGGGAGAAGGAGGGGAGAGGAGGATCCAGCACGCGAAGGAGCCTGCCGGACTTCTTGGTTGGGGGAGGCTGGTGGTCCGGTGTGTGGGCCCCAGAGAACCCTGTGGGAAGTGAGGGTGGGCGGTGGAGTGGCTGGGAGTGGCCATAAGAGGAAGAACATCTCCCTGCTAGTGATGGGCTTCTATGGAGCCTGTGCCTGTACCCTAGGCTGGGCGGGGGTGGGCTTGGGATCGATTGTGGGGGCCTGTGGGTGTGCCCACAGAACGCTCTGTCTGAACTGACTGAGCTGGTTGCCGAGCTGGTGTCGGAGTTGCCCAGGCTTTTGGTGCTGCTGGGTGATTTCATCACCCACTTTGGGATTGGATTGTCTGGTGCTGCTGAGTTCATAGCAGCCATGACAACTCTGGACCTATTTCTTCTTCTTCTAACATTTCTATTCCTGTCTTCCTAGGGGCAGAGCCACCATTGGATGAACGGGTTCAAAGAACCCTGGCCATGCCCAATCAGGGCTCCAGTTTTGTCATTAAAAAGCCAGTCTGGAATTTGCTAAAATGCATATTGACAAGCCACAGTGCTTCTGGGAGAATGTCCTTTGGACAGATGAGACAAAGCTGGAGCTTTTGGGCAAGTCACATCAGCTCTATGTCCACAGACAAAAAACGAAGCTTTCAAAGAAAAGAACACCATGCCTACTGTGAAACATGGAAGAGGCTTGGTTATGCTTTGGGGCTGCTTTGCTGCGTCTGGCATGGGGTGCCTTGAGTCTGTGCAGGGAACAATGAAATCTCAAGACTATCAAGACATTCTGGAGCAAAACGTACTGCCCAGTGTCAGAAAGCTCTGTCTCCGTCGCAGGTCATGGATCCTCCAACAGGATCATGACCCAAAACACACAGCTAAAAGCATTCAAGAATGGCTAAGAACAAAACATTGGACTATTCTGAAGGGGCCTCCTATGAGCCCTGATTTGAATCCTATCGAACATCTATGGAAAGAACTGAAACTTGCAGTCTGGAGAAGGCACCCTTCAAACCTGACACAGCTGGAGCAGTTTGCTCAGGAAGAGTGGGCCAAACTGCCTGTTGACAGATGCAGAAGTCTCATAGAGAGCGACAGGAATCGCTTGTTTGCAGTGATTGCCTCTAAAGGTTGTGCAACAAAATATGAGGTGAAGGGTCCCATCATTTTTGTCCATGCCATTTTCATTTGTGTTATTATTTGAAATATTCTGTTGCATCAAAACTCTAAAGCAAAGTCTGATTTTTTGTTAAATGTGGAATAAACAATGGTGGGTGCCAATTACGTTTGTCAGTTTCAAGTTATTTCAGAGACAATTGTAGGTTCTTCTTTTTTCGTGGAGGGGTACCCACACATTTGTCCACGTGTGTACCTCTTGCCTGTGGGCTCCCCAGAGGCAACTGGTGGGCCACTGTGTGAAACACGATGCTGGACTGGATGGGCTTCCTTGGGCAGGGCTCTTTTCATGCTCATTTGGCCAAACAGCAGGCAATATTTAAAGTATTATTAATTTTGATGGGCTTCATTTTTCATTTGCAGCCAGATGTGAACCTATTGCAGCTGTGTGTGTCTATGGTGGGGGAACCCTACCTTCCCATGGTCCCCATCCACAGGGGCTCTGGTCTGATCCATGCCCCCTCCTGACCTGGCTGCTATTTACCCTGGAGAAAAGCTCCCACGGACACCAGAGCTCTCCTGCTCTTGATGGGGTCCCCATCTATGCAAGTCCTGAGCTGGCTGCTCCTGGCTAAAGAACAGGAGCAAAGGCAATCAGGGTTAATAACTGTTTCAGTGCTGCATGTGATGCAGCAGAGAAGGGCCTTTCCTATCACCTGCTACTTGAGGTACTTTCAGTGGGAAAGGCTGCAGGCTGAACCTGGGCCCACCTGTGTTTGCAGCACATGCCCTGTCCTTGAGTGGTGGCCTCCTCCCACCTTGAAAGCAGGAGAGGAGCATAGGAACCTAGGAAGCTGCCATATACCGAGTCAGACCATTGGTCTATCTAGCTCAGTATTGTCTACACAGACTGGCAGTGGCATCTCCAAGGTTGCAGGCAGGAATCTCTCTTGGAGAAGCTGCCAGGGAGGGAACTTGGGACCTTCTGCTCTTCCCAGAGCAGCTCCATCCCCTGAGGGGAATTTATTACAACGCTCGCACTCCTAGTCTCCCATTCATATGCAACCAGGGTGGACCCTGCTTAGGTAAGGGGACAGGTCATGCTTGCTACCACAAGACCAGCTCTCCTCTCTTTCAGTAGCCTAACCTACCTCACAAAGAGGTTGTTGCTAGTATAAAATGGGCAAATGGGACCTTCTGCTCTTCCCAGAGCGGCTCCATCCGCTGTGGGGAAGATCTTGCAGTGCACACACTTTTGTCTGCCTTTCATATGCAAGATCCTGCTAAGGGGACAAGTCATGCTTGCTGCTAAAAGACCAGCTCTCCCCCCCCCCCCGCTTCTGGAGGAGATGAGCAGCCTACCCCACAGAGCTGTTGTGAAAGCAACGGCAGGAGGGAGAGTAAAATGGTGACCCCAGTGTTTAGTGGTGGGCATAGAAGTGTCAGGTGAGTGCCTCCTGGTCCCCAGAGTCACAGGCAGCTGCAGCCAAAGCGGGGACTCTGAATGCCAGATCCAGAGAGAACCAGCTGCAAGCCGGCAGGAAGTCACAGCCGCTGCTTGTTGACATTGTGAAGTCAGCAGCTTGACGGGGGGGGGGGGCTATCTAGTTGCTCAGAGTGGAGCCTGGCCCAGTTCAAAGGCCCTCCTGAGCATGGCCGCCTTCCCTGGGGAAAGGCAGCGTCTCCATGCAACGCCTGCTGCTTCCGGCCTCACGGGGATAAAGACCCAAAGCATGCCCCAAGACAACAACATGCCTTCCATCCCCTTCGAATGTAGCACTGCCTGATTCCTGCGGCAAGGGATGGCGGGGGGGGGGGAGGACCTGGGCCCAGAGTTTGTGGAGACATTGAGGTGGGGGGCAGCTGGAGGGGACTGGGGGGGTGGGTGAGGCTCTGCTGGGTGAGGGTGGCTTCTTGCTGTGCTGCTGCACCCCCCCACCCCCACCCCAATACCTGCCTGAACATGATTCAATAGGAGAGTTTTCCCAAGGACCCCCTGAGAAGCCCCCTGTGGTGGCTCAATTCTCCTTCAGTTAGAACCTTCCCATCTCTGCTTGCTTTTTAGAAATGCCGGAGGACATACCTATTTAATCGGGCTTTGGGTTTATACGTATGATAACTTTTAAAGTTTACCAGCATGTATTTTTAAACTGGTTGAATTGGTTTAATGTTTTTAATTTCTGTGTTTTAAAATTGTAAACCATCCAAAGATCTGTGGGCCCTGCTCTTTTGACCCCCATTAGAATTAACTGGAAGGTGCCTCTGCACTGGCTGATTTGCCCCGGGCCCCGGGCCCCGCACCCCACCAAGGCCCTCTAAGGACAGCCCTGTATGGGGCGATATTGAAACTGAGAAACGAAACGAAACAAATAGAGAGAGAAACTCACCTATCATGTCATGACCCCCGCCCCCGAAGTAGTAGAGACAGCCCTGACTAGTGGGGGCCGATTGATGGATGGATGGATTGTTAAATTTGTATACCGCCTTTCATTAAAACAATCCCAAGGCGGTTCGCATAGAAAAATTAAAACAACACTGTAAAACTGACACAGTTAAAAATATATTAAGCTAAAAAATAAAAACAGAGATCTAACTAAAAAGATGTAAAAATGCATGCACAAAATAGCATACAAAATACACAGAAGCCAGAAGAGCCCAGGCCCACACCTAGCCCCAAGCTCTGCTATCCAGAAGCAGGAGTCTGCCAGCTGGGAGACCCTGGAAGAAACCAAACCAAACCAAATGTTCCACCATCTGGAGAACCAAGCAATACCTTTGGGGTGCGACTGACGTGCTGAAGTCATCATGAGTGGCACATGCTGCTTGTGAGTCTCTCTCTCATTCATGGCGCCCATTTCAGCCACTGGCTTTCACTTGGAGTATGATAGTCGTGCAGATAACACTGCAAAGGTAGAAAACCACAGGGCTCTGTGGGCACCAGGAGACGGAATTGGCACCCTTTCCCTTTCCCATCCTCTGGCTTTGATCTGGAGAGCAGGCTGCAAGCCCGCTGCAGTGGGTCAGGATCTGGCCCTGCAGCAGCAGCCACCCAAGAGCTGGCTGGTGGCACCCCTCAGGAAAGAGCAGCCAGCAGCATTATGGGGCTTGGGCTGTGCCTCCCTCCCCCAGCAAGATGGTCAATACAGCCCCGGACTCCCCAGCTCTGAAACGTCTGACCTTCTTCTCAGCAAGGTTCCCTCTAGCAGGAATCCCCAGATGCTGACTACAACTCCCATAAACCCCACTCAAAAGCCATTGCAGTTGGGGATTCTGAGAGTTGTAGTCAACAACATCTGGGAATCCCTGTTAGAGGGGCCACTGCTTCTCAGCACTGATGGGAGAAAGTGCCTTGCATCCCCTCAACGGCGTCTGTAGCAGTCATAAACCCGACAGAGGGGCCAGTGTCTGAGATGACGCTTGTCATGGGGGAGCAGCCATTCCCAAGGAGAACCTCCCACCCCTGGTGACCAGCTGAGTCACTGAGAACAGCAGCAGCCTTTAACACTCGAGAGGGTTTAACCCTGGCCTGCAACAGGGCTGGATATTGGACTGTGCCTGAACTGCTCCTCCTCTCTCTGGATATCCGAGGCTGCCTTGTTCTGACTCAGACCCTTGGTCCATTCATCGATGGGTCCACTATCCTCTGCTCAGGCAGAAGAGGCCTCAGAGGCAGGAGGCCTCCAAATACCAGCGGCAGGAAAGAGGGTGTGCCCTCACCTCTTGCCTGCGGGCTTCCTGGAGGCATCTGGTGCAGGACCACTGGGTGAAACAGGATGCTGGGTGCTTTCCAGATTAGACCCTACCACAGTGTCACCACGTCTCTGCTAAGTGTGCTTCCCTACTTCCTGTGTTGCGACACCGCAGTAGTCCCTACGCTGTCAGCAGGGTGCTGTTCACATTTTGGATGCCTTGTTTCGGATTTAGTCGCTGCAGTTTAGTGCCATAACGTTGTATGTGCGTTGCAAAAAGGTTGCTGTATTTTCCCATTGCAGGATTTTTTTTATTCTGGGGACTGTTGTGAATACAATCCTGCCAAGATGAAGCATTTTACCACGGTTCTAGCCAGTAATCTGGAAAGTGCCCTGGACTAGATAGGCCTTGGGCCTGATCCAGCAGGGCTGTTCTTAGGTTCTCTCCCAGCACCTGCAACCTGACCCTTCCTTCCCCTTCTGGGTGTCAATACTGGGCTTTGCCACTGGGCCACTGCTGCCTCCCCCCTGAACAAGTGCCTGCTGTGCACTCAGGCCCTCGGGGACCCATCCAGCCCAGCGCGGTCTGCTCGCAGCAGCAGCCCTCCAGAGCCCCAGGCCGAGAAGGGGCAGCAGCAGCAGCAGCAAGAAGCCAATTGGGACAAAGAGGAAACCAAGTGTGCAGTCCAACCCACACAGCGTTTGCATGCAATGTTTGTCTCTTGGCTGGAGCGGCCCAGCTGTCGCTAACACAAGTTCCAGGAAAAATGCTTCCCCTCTGCCTCCTGTCAAGGGTGGGTCAAATTTTGTACGAGTACTCGTTGTTATGGGCCATTTTGCAAGACTGGTGACGTGACCTTCTCCCATGAACCACCACCCAACACCTTCCTCACCCCCAGATCTCATTTATTCTGACTTGAAAACCCGGGAGGAATAACATGGCATGAAAGGTGTCGATGGACCGTGGGGGTGGGGGGGCTGAGGAGGAGCAGCTGGAGGAGTGGGCTTCTTCTGCATAGGAGGTGAGGCATGGAAGGGTTGGCTCGCAAGGGCAGCCCCCCCTCGCCCCCTGAGGGAGTCCCCCCACCCCCTGCCTTCCACACCTAAAAGCACCTGGCCATTGCCTCTTGCAGTGCTTCTGTCTTTTTGTCTGGTGGGGCCCCACCGGCCTGGCCTCACCGGCTTTGAGGCCTGCGGGTGGCCAGCCCCACAAGAGGGATTGTCAGGAGGGGTTGGGAGCAGGCTCAGCCAGTGATGAGGGGCAGTTGGAGGGCCTGTGGAGGAGGCCCCCAAGAGAGACTGCCACAGTGACCCCAGGAGCCTGGAGGAGGAGGAGGAGGAGGAGGGTGAACCAAACCCCCTCCCCTCAAAAACTCAGAGGCCCTGCCGGGGGGGGGGGCAAGAAGGAGCAGTCAGCAAGAGAACGGCCACCCACAGAGGGACTAGTGTCAGGACCCTTTTAAAAAGCAGTTTGGGATATTCACCCCACTCCAGAGGCCCCATTACTATTATTATTTAAATAAAAGCCTGCTACCATGAATGTTTACTCAGATGTAAGCCTCACTGCTCTTAATGGGTCTCCCCTCTAAGAAGGTAGGCATGAGAGAGAGAGGAGAAAGAAGCACCAGTTCAGCTGTAGGCTTCTTCAATATAAAAAACAGAGGTGCCTCCTGACCTAAAAAACAGAGGTGCCTCATGCTTCAGCCATGACAATTTCAGTGGAAAAAAGTCAAACCCCAAAACTTCAAAGGAGGAGTTCCATCTTCCAAATCCGGGTGCCTAATTGGCATATTATGCAAATTGGCTGGAAAATAATTTCTGAGCAGAAGAGTGACTGCATGTTTTGCTCCATAACTCTGCTTGAGCTTAGCCTTTTTTTTTTTTTTTTTTTAAATGAAAGCTGAAATCTGGGAGAATCTGGGTGGGCTAAGCAAGTTGGGAGGAGATGCCTAAAATCTGGGTGAAACTCAGAATTTTGGGGGGCATGGCAACTCTATTTCCATCCCAATCCTGGGTCTCCAGTTCTTGTTGGATTCCCATCAGGGGCGTACCATCCGTTAGGCAAGGGGAGACAGTTGTCTCCTGGCCCGCTGCCTCCAAGGGGCCCCCAGATGCCAGTCACGCACACCTGTTCCCCATGGCCATGGCAGCCCCCTGTCTGCAGCCTGCCACCCAGGGGGGAACGCAATGGCCAGCGACCTCGGTGTGGCGAGGGTGGCGATGGGGGAGGCTTTCCCTGGCCTTCAAGGCAAGACCCTAACCCTGAGCAGCTGCACCTGTGCACCCCCTTTCTCTCCCCTTCTGGATGGGGTCAGGGTGGTGGGGCAGGTCAGCAGCCCCCTGCCTGCGTGTGAGAGGTTGCTGAGAAAAGAGATTGGTTTGAGGGAGCTGCTTGACTAAATGACAAGAAGAGGAAAAGGACAGGCCGAGCGGAGCAAGGGTGGTTGAGCCTGGAGAACAGAAGGGTGGTAGGGAGGGAACCAGGGCGAGGGAGCTCCTTAAGGCTAGCAACAGCAGGGATACATCTTCCAACTTCAAGCAGTTAGAGCTGCAATGGGCCTACAGTCTCTGGTGGGTGTTGGACCCGTTTACAGATAGGAAGCAAAGGCTGAGCATTAATTAATTTCCCCGCATGATCCAAGGAGACTTGGCTGGATGAGAATTTCCTGACCACATTAGCTCTATCCCAGGTTTCCTCTCTTTGCTATTTTCGCCAGGACCTCTTTATTCTCCAGAAACAATGAAGAGTCTTGTGACACACCTTAAAGACTAACACATGGACTATAGCACAGGTTTTCACGGAGTACAGTCCACATCATTGGGTACGTGAAGTGTAATCTCAGACAGGTGCATATATAGGGCGGGAGGGGAGTGAAAATAGTGGAATGGCCTTATTCATTGATTGCTTAATTACCTGACAATGCTTTAGGGGCATGTGTGCCATGCAAACAATAACTCCCCACCCCCCCACCTCCGCTTATAGCATAACTATAATACAGTTGGTGCCTTGGGATAGTTAGCAGAGACATGGGGCCAGGAGAAGGAGAGGGAGGCAGTGAGGGGCCCATTTTAAAAAATCTAAAATCTCCTCTCTGGGCCCACTCCAACCTTGGTACGCCCCTGCCCCTCTCCTCCTCCTCGCCCCACTTGGGCGCTGGCTGGCTCCTCTTCTTGCCCCACCCTCTCCCCAGCTTGGGGCGTGGTGGGGCATCCTGAGAGGGCTCCCCTGCCTCAGACTGCTGAGCGCCTGTCCATGTGTGGGGCAGTGTGTCCCCCCTGCTAACTACACAAAGAGGTGCCTTTTCAAGCGGAGGCTCTCTTCTATTCAGCAGGGGGAGAGCAACTGGCCCTATCCAGCCCCAGCACAGCATCCCTCCCGTGGCTGTTGCCTCCCTTATATTTCTGTTTAGATTGTGAGCCCTTTGGGGACAAGGAGCCATCTTTATTTTATTTCCTATTTCACCCACTTTGGAAACTCTTCTTGAAAAGCGGTATATAAATATCCATAATAGTAGTACATAGGAAGCTGCCATATACTGAGTCAGAGCCCTGGTGGTCCATCTGGCTCAGTATTGCACAGACTGGCAGCGGCTTCTCTGAGGCTGCAGGCAGGAGTCTCTCTCGGCCCTGTCTTGGAGATGCTGCTGCCAGGGAGGGAACTCGGAGCCTTCTTCTGCTCTTCCCAGAGCGGCTCCATCCCCGGAGGGAAATAGGTACAGTGCTCACACTTCTAGTCTCTCCTTCAAATGCAAGGCAGGGCAGACCCTGCTTAGCAAAGGGGAGAAGTCATGCTGGCTACCGCAAGACCAGCTCTCCTGCTTCAGTACTCAAGTGGCCCTTCGCCTCAGGCAGCCAAGGTCTTGGACCCTTCCGGGGGAAGGATGCCATTCTGGTGACTTGGAGCGGGGGAATAAGTTTGGCGCCCGGGCAACGAGGTGTGCAGACCCGCGCAGGGCTGCGTTGCTGCTGCAGGCCCTGGAGGATGCCGGTGGTGGAGCGACGGATGGTGCCCGCGAGGAGCCGGCAGCAGGGGCTTGGAGGAGGAGGGCCAGGCAGCAGCTCACCCCCAACTCAATACAGGGCAGCCAGCCAGCCACCACTTGGCCCAGTTGGTGCTTGCGGGGAGGGGGGGAGCGACTTGGCTGGAGTCCTTGTCCTGCTGCTCGTCCTCACAAGAACCCTGCAGGGTCGACCCCAGGCGTCGCTCAACCTTAAAAGGGGGAACCGACGGAGGTTGGGACCGCTGCTACTCGGGGCTGCGTCCTGGGTCGGCAGGCCGGGGGGCCTCTCCCGAGCGGCTGGGCAGAGGCGGCGCGCGCGGGGTCAGCCAAAGGCGAAGCGGCTTCTTCCGGGAACGGCTGCTCCGCCGGGGGGGATTCCAGCCTCGCCTCCCCTCCCCGCCCCGCCCGCAGCAGCCGAGCCCGCCGGGAAATTCCACTCGGAGGAAGCAGCTTCGGGTCCCAGACTCGCCGCAGCAGCAGCAGCAGCTTCAGCGTCTCCTCCGCCGGGCGGGCTGCTGCGCAGGAGGGTCCAGAGCGACCGAGGAGGAGAAGGCAGCGCGCGCCGCGGGGTAAGCAGAGAGAGACGCCGCCCGGAGGCCTCTGCAGCGCTCCCGGCCGGCTCTCCCCCGGAGCCGAGCGTGGCCTTCGAGGCCAGTCCCCGCCCGAGCCGGAGCGCGTCGGGAGGCTCCGGGGCAGGCAGAGCGCGGCTAGCTGCTGCTGCTGCTGCTGGCCCCGGTTCGTGGGAGGGAAGCCGCGGCGGGGGCCGGCAAACGCCGCGCAGGTGCGCCCAGTTGCCCTCCTTCCCCGCGCCCCCTGTTAGCCCCATCATGCCCGCGGGCTGGTGACCTCCACTCCGCCCCATTTCCCACCCCCGGGCCGAGGGAAGCCGAAGGCTGCCTGGCTTGCTGCTGCTCCTCCTCCTCGAAGGGCAGTTCCAGCCACGGGTGGGCTCCGGGGAAGCGTGTGCGCGCGGGGGGGGGGGTGTTGCGGGCTCAGGAGGAGCTCTTGAGCCGGGGCGAGTCCGCCGGGGAACAGGAGCGAAGAGCCCAGTTGGGGCACCTCCTCGCCAGGCAGCGCCTTCCATCCTGGGCCGCCGCCGCCGCAGTGCTGGCAGGAGCTCCGCCCACCCCGGGATGTGGGCAGTGGGCTCCAGCCAGCCGCGGCTGAGCAAGCTGCTAGTCCTCAAGGGGCCCATCCTGACTCCTCGCCGTTGGCTGCCGGCCAGGGCAGGCCCCGCGCGAAGCATGTTAAGCTTGGCAACTACAGACCTGCCGTCCCAGACATGAGCAGAGAGGCTTCTGGGAGCCTGCAGAATGGCAGCGCTGGCAGCAATGTTGCGATTCCAGCCTTCTTCCAAGAAGCTCATGAGAAGAGCCCTGCTGGGTCAGGCTCATCTCGCCCAGCTTCCTGTTTCGCACAGTGGCCCACCAGGTGCCCCAGTGAAGCCCACAGGCAAGAGGGGAGGGCAGGCCCTCTCTCCTGCTGTGGCTGCCCTGCAACTGGGACTCAGAGGCATCCTGCCTTGGAGGCTGGAGCTGGCCCACAGCCATCATCCTAGCAGCCACTGATAGACCTCTATCCAAACCCCTCTTAAAGCCATCCAGGTTGTTGGCTGTCACCACATCCTGTGGCCGAGAATTCCACAAGTGGGTTATGCATTTTGTGAAAAAGTACTTCCATTTTTTGGTGCTAGATTCTAGAGGTCCTAGCCCTCCGACTAGTAGCCGTTGATAGACCTCTCCTCCATAAAGCTATCCCAATCCCTCTGAAACCCATACAGATTGATGGCTGTTACATCTTGTGGCAGAGAATTCCACAAGTTGATGATGTGTTGTGTGGAAAAAGTACTTCCGTTTGCTGGTCCTAGATTTCCTGGCAATCAATTTCATGGGATGACCTCTGGTTCTAGTGTGATGTGAGAGGAAGAAGAATTTCTCTCTATCCACTTTGTGCACACCATGCATGATTTTATAGACCTCTATCATGTCACCCCGCAGTCGTCTTTTTTCTAAACTAAATAGCCCCAGGTGTTGTGTTGTTGTGGCCTAGCTTCATAAGAAAGGTGCTCCAGGCCCCTGATCAACTTGGCTGCCCTCTTCTGCACCTTCTCCAGTTCTACCATGGCCTTCTTTAGATGTGACCAGAACTGTATGCAGTACTCCAAGTGTGGCCGCACCATAGTTTTGTATAAGGGCATTAGAATATTAGCTGTTTTATTTTCAATCTCCTTCCTAATGATCCAAATATCCCTAGCATCATAAAACGGAAGCTTCCGTTTTACCTGGCAAAGATGCAGCTGGAAAATTACGGAACAAAACCAGTTATCCTGCAGGAAGCCTGTTTGCCCCAGAAATGCCTCCAAATGAAAAGACTTTATGTAAAGCCTGACCTTTCACTCTGCCCCCCCACCCCACCCGCCCCTTCTTGTATTCAGAGGCCCCAAGCTGTGGCTTACTGGGCTGTGCCTGAATCCGGCCCTGGAGTGGGGGTTGCCTCCACTCTCTGGCAGGCTGGCTGGGGGTCCGGCTAGGGTCTGCAGCAGCCCTGTGCCGGGGGGCTCTGGATTTCTGGGCAGTCTCCTTGGCCCCCTCCCTCCCTCCCTCCCTTCTTCCCTTAGCTAGGGGGGAGGGGCCGTGTCCCCCCTCTCCCCTTGGAGTGAGGGAGAGAAGGAAGGAAATGGGGTGGGCTGGAGGAGCCCGGGGCCTTTGAGCCCGTCTGCTGAATGTGGGCTGCCCCCCCCCCGGCCTCCAGCTCTTGGGAGGAGCAGCCTGTGTCTCTCCTTCCTTGTGTGGATCTGTCCCACACCAGTTTGCTGCTCCTGCAAAGGCTGCCTTCAGGATCCTGCCCTTTGGGGAGGAGCAGGCTGGCACCCTGTTGCCGCGTTTCAGCCCCAGGCCTCTTCCGGCCTCCTCCATCACCCCGCCATCAGCCCGTCTGTCTCCCCAGGAGAGGCGCCATGTCCACCAGCCTGGTGAAGGTGAACGGGGCCGAGGCAGCTCCCGTGGGCTCCGACAAGACCGTCATCCATGTCACCATCACCCAGGAGTCTGCACTCGCCTCCCTGGTCAAGGCCGTGGCAGCCGCCAGGGGCCCGAAATCTGCCCCCACGGCTGCTGCTGGTGCTTCCCCTGGCAGGCTGCGATGCAACGGAGAGCAGAAAGTGCTGGGGGTAAGGGGCGTGGGGTGCGGGTGGGGTCCTGGGCTGAGCGGGAGGGAGGGGAGGCGGGGGCATCGCCAGGTCCCCAGTGGCGGGGGGACAAAGTTAGGCAGGGGGCACCCACTGCCCATGTTTTGTGCACGCCCCCCCCAGTCCCAAGCCATGCCCCCCGCGTCTGATGTCAGAGGCAAGGGGGTGGGGCACCCAAACCCTCCCCTCCCCGTCTCTTGAACTCACCGTTCAGCGAACCTTTTGGGTGGGTGGCCGCAGTAGTGCTGGCTCAATGGCATGGATCGGGGCTGGGAGCAGGGATGCCGTCCTCTGTCCCGGGACAGCGGTGGATTGGGGCCGGGCAGCCCTCCCTCTGGCAGTTCCCGCATGGCGGCCAGGCCAGGGGGCAGGGCAGTGGTGAGAGAGGAGGAAGTGCAGGGGAAGCGCCACATGGCCCAGCAGCGCCTGGAGGCAGCCCTGTGGGCCCCCTGACCCTCCAGGCGGGGGACATTGGTCCCCCCTTGTCCACTGGCTGCTACGCCCCTGGCGGGGGGAGGCGCTGTACAGCTGGGGGTGGTGAAGAGGGGCTTGACTTCCTCGCAGGCAGGCGTGTGGCTCCATCCGCGGGCATTGGCCTCGGTCTCTTTTGCCTTGCAGGGGGCCCAGATCCTGCTCGGGCTCGTGTGCATCAGCCTTGGGGTGGTCGTGAGCCTGCAAAACCGCTACATTAGGGCAGTCCAGACAGGTGCCCCTTTCTGGATGGGGAGTCTGGTGAGTCATGGGCATCTGAAGGGGGCACCCGTGGCCCAGAAGGGGTGGCGTGTGTGGGGGGGGTCGCCTTGGAGCACCCTGGGGAGCAGCCAGACCTCCTCCTCCAGCCCTCCCTCGCTCAGAGAGGGAGCGCTTCCTGAGCCTTTTGCCCAGTCTGCAGCGTGTGGAAGGCTGGGGGCTCTGGGGAGGGGAGGCTGAGGCGGGATCACGGTGCAGGCGTGTGGGGTGCGGATCACCAACCCACTGCGAAAAGTAGTTGCTTGTAAGCATCGGAGCCCGTCTCCTGCTGCTGCTTCCTTGGATGCTGGCGAGAACCTTCCTTGGAGGGGAATTGGGGCCCTCCTCCCCCGAGAGTCTGCCCAGTGGACCCCAGTGTGTGAGCAGTGCAGTCCCAGGAGGGGCCCAAGGCCCTGGGCTGGGGACTGAAAGCCATATGAGGGCCTGGGGGGGGGAGGTTGGAGCCCTCCACTCGGCCTGCCTTCATTCACGCTGCCGCTGCCGTTTCTTTCCAGTTCATCATATCCGGCACCTTCTCCGTGGTGGGCGAGAGACGCAGAGGCTTCTGGGTAAGTGAGGGGCGCCATGGGGAGCGGGGAGCACTTGCTTTGAGCAAGGAGGGAGGGGCGTTTCCGTTGCACCAGCCCTGCCTTCCCACCTGGAAACCTGCTTGACCTGATCGCTCACTCCCCCACCCCACAAAAAAGGCAGGAGGCTGGTGGGTCCATGACTGCCCTCCTCGGGATGCTCCCCCCCCGCCCTCCGCCTGCTGTTCCCTGTGTTATGCATGCCCCTCCTTCCCCTTCGCAGGTCTTTGTGGCCACCGTCTTCAACCTGGCCAGCCTCGTGGCTAGTTCTGTGGCCCTGGCAGAAGGTGTGGCGGAGGTCCCAAGTCCGTATTCCCAGCCCTTTAATGTTGACTACCTGTGCAAGAAGCAAAGGCCGGCCCGGCCCTGGTGGGCTACTCCCGCCCCCCCCAGCCCCAGCCCCGTCTATGACTGGAGAGCGGCCGAGTGCAAGCAAACGCTGGCGAACCTCATGGTGAGTGAGGTCATCCTCTCCTGAGCCCCTCCCAGCCAGGCCTGGGGGGCCACTGTGGGGAACAGGCTGCTGGACTAGAGAGGCCTCCTTGGCCCCGATCCAGCAGGGCTGCTCTGAGGGATTCCTGGAGCTCCGAAGGGAGAGGATTGGGGAGAGTTAGAGGAGGGGGCTGGGGGTTCCAGGTTGTGCTGTGCAGCCTCCTGGGAAGTGGGGAGTCGGGCTGCCCCTTGGATTTCCCTAGCGTCTGGTGCAGGAGGGGCTTCGAGGCTCACGGGAGGATGGATGGCCTGAAGGGGCTGGGTTGCCATGGTAATGACGCCTCTGGCCGCAGTGGGTGGCACTGCCCTGATGTCGTAGAGGGGTCAGGGCTGAGCCGTGGGCAGCTTCCTCAAGGTGGTACAGTGTCAGAGAGTCTGGCAGGCCATCAGGACTTGGGGGGAAAGAGGCAAGAGCGCAAGGAATCGGGAGCTGAGTGACCTACCCATGATTACACCGCAAGGCACAGGCCAGGGACGGAGTCCAGGATCAAGCCTGGCCAGGGGCCAGATGGCAAAGCCAGAGGTCAGGGACGGAGCCAGAGAAGTCCACTAGTCAAGCCAGAGAGAACGGCTGCAGTGCTCCAAGAAGACCTGGCACTCTTCCCGTCAGGTTCAGCACAGGTGTCCAGCTTTAATTAATTAATTAATTAATTAGTTAATTAATTAATTCTATACCACCCTTCCAAAAATGGCTCAGAGCAGTTTACACAGAGAAATAACAAACACATAAGATGGATTTCTTTCCCCAAAGGGCTCACAATCTCAAAAGAAACATAAGATAGACACCAGCAACAGTCACTGGAGGGTACTGTGTTGGGTGGGTGGATAGGGCCAGATGACGATCAGGGGTGTCTTCGCACCATCTGCTGACCAGCTGGGGAAACGCCACCTTTTCAATCCTACTTTTATTCTTGCTTGGAAAAGCCCTGGCTTGCTCATGGACTGACAGCAGGTGGCGCTAAGAATTTATCCACAATAACGTCATATGGACAGCGCCATGCACCTCCTGTCAGAATTTGTGCTGAAGCTGCAGTGAACCCCTATGTGGAAGAACCCCTTGAAATCCTGGCCAGACTTGCTTCAGGCAGGTGACGACTTCCACCCTCCCTGTTCTGCAGGAGGCGATGGCTGGTCCTCCTGAGTGGGGCCTGGCAGAACATGAGAGAGGAGGGAGAGGTGAGCAAGACAATATGCCCTTTGGGCCAGGAGCAGAGGGAGGAATGGGGAGGGCAAATTGCCCCGCTCTCCTCTGCTCCATCTTCTGCCCAGCTGCAGTCCACCTTGGCTTGATGGGACCACCGCTCAGAGAGAGAGCTTCTGCTTTGCATGCAGGAGGACTCAGGTTCACTCCCTGGCAGCATCTCCAAGTAGGGCTGGGGAAACAGGGGTGTGCCAAACCGGTCTGCTGTGAACCAGGCCAGTCCAAATGGTTTGATTGTGGACCAGCCCAGCCCTTGCTTAAGGGGGTCTGGTCTACGATGGAACCAGACTGATCCCAGTTTGCTTGCGGACCGGTTTCCCAGTTTCAGCAGCTGTGAAGGGGAATGTGGTGAGGATTCTCTTTGCTTCTGAAATTTAAAAAAAGTTTGGATAAAGGGTGGTGGCGGAGTGGCAAGTGAGAAGCGCCTTTAAAAGTCAAATAGAAGGCGTTCAGATATTGCCGCTACCCCCACTACAAGGATGGGGTGGTAAGTGCCTTCAGTTTGACTTTAAGGTGCCTCTCACTGTCTGCTACCCCACCACCCTTTACAAAAAGTTCAGAGGCAAGGAGAATTCTCACCGGATTTCCCTTTACAGCTGCTCAAATCAGTTCAAGCAGGTTTGGATGGGTGGACCAGACCAGCTGGTCAGTAAACCAAACCCGTTCGCAAACTGTAGTCCGGTCCATATTTGATTCAAATTTGGACCAAACTTCAAAAATTGGTTCACACCCCTATGGGAAAGACTCCTGCCTGAAACCAGGGTAAAGAAATATCAAGGATATTTAAAAATGTTTTAAGATTTTTCTTATTTAAAATCAAAATTTATTTTAAAAATATGTAAATAAAATACTTTCAAATTCTCATATAAAAGGTAACATGGTTAAAATCAAATTGCATCACAAACATGCTACCATAACACTCACAGTTTCTTAAAGTTACAGTAATGACTCTGTCACACACACTGAGAGTTACCTACTGTTCACACAGGGGCATTCAGTTCAGTTGCATCTCATGCAAAGGGCTCTAGTCTGCCCGGCCATGTGCAAGCCTACATGTGGCGAGAAAACTAATTGCTGCTGAATTTTTGAGGATGTGTTTGCACCAGAGAACCACCACCCCCACCCCCATTGGGGGTCCCTTTTCCTGAGTTAAAAAGCAACTTGGAGAGGCTTTTATAAAGAAATGAACTTTTAAAACCCCATTTTATTCAATTATTACAGACTGCTTCTGTCTGAGGCGTTCTCAGCTTTTAAATACAGTTTTTAAAAGTAGGTTACAAAAATAGGTTGTCTTAATGCACGCTTAAATGTTTATAGAGTCTTTTGCAGGTAGGATGGGAGTAGGCTAGTGTTTCTTATTTTAATTTACATTATAGGTAAACAATAATAGAACAGTATCAGGAATATGCAAAAGCACACACACCCCAAAGAAATATCATTTCCCTAACGCCAAGTCTGACTAAACAAACTTCTCCCTAGACTAAATTTGCCTTTTTCTTGAACTCTCAAAACTCCTGATGATAATTCAAGCTTCCTGCCCTCCTGTCTTTCAAGGATCTACAGAGTTATCCTCTTGCAGCCAACCTCCATGGCTGCATGTCCTCCTGAGCACCTCCAGCCTAATGTCTTTCTAACAAGAACTTCCTTCCTCCTGGCAACAACTCCCTAAGTCCCACCCACTTGGTGTGCTGATTGGCTGAGCCCTGGAGTTCACCAGCCTGCCAGTCAAGACAGGGTTCTCTTCTGGTTAACTCTTTAGGGGGAGAGGAGTCTGATAACTACAGTAGGCAACACAGAGCTACATGGACCGAGGGTCTGACTCAGACCAAGGAAGCTTCCCATCACTGGGCCGTTGGCTTCCCGGATGGTGCTTGCAGTCCCTGCGGAGCAGTGGGGCCTGGCTCCCCCCCTGGCTCCCCCCTTGTGGCCTCCTTTTAACACATTTGTGTACTGCCTACAATGCAAGTCTCTGGGCAGTTTACAACAAAACAATAAAAACAGATAAAGAGATTGAAACATTACAACAATTAACATTTAAATCTTTCCCTTTTAAGAGGAACTCTGGTGGCCCACCGTGGTGGCCTAACGTTTGCTAAAGCAAGATCACACAGAGACATTGCGAATGATTTGTGTGCAGGGATCCAGAGTTGGCGCTTTCTGGCTTAAGCATGTAACTTGAAGTGCCCTGCAGGATCAGGCCCAAGTCCTTCTAGCCCAGCATCCTTTGCAAGAGGTCTAGTGGTCATTGGGTGGCTACCAGAGACTGGCCTGTGGTCCACCTTCTGCCCATCCAGGATAATGCAGCATGTGTGTAAAAGCAGAACTGTTGCAATAAACGACTGGAAGGCATGCAGAGGGAAGAAGAGCAGCCTTCCTCCTCCTCCTCCTCCTCCTCTTCGCCTTGAAGAACTGAGGCTGTAAAAGGAGGGACTTGTCCCAGGGCAGCTGAGCCGAGGAAGGAGAGGGCTTGAACTTCGTTCCCCAGAGTGCAATGCCACTCGCTAGGCCAGGGGTGGGGAACCTTGGCACTCCAGCTGTTGTTGAACTACAACTCCCATCATCCCCAGCCACAATGGCTGGGAATGGTGGGAGTTGTAGTTCAAAAACAGCTGGAGTGCCAAGGTTCCCCAGCCCTGCGCTAGGCCATGCAGCCCAAATCTGGGACCGTCCATCGACGGGTGGGGAGTGGGGGCCAGTGGTTAGAGCAGAGGTTGGGGTAGGAATTGGGAGGGGAGGAGGGTTCCAGCAGCCTCTGGTGGGAGACTGACTGGGCTCCTGGATCTGCCCCTGGTTGCCTCGGAGGGTGGGGGAGGGTTCGACCTCAAAGGGTCTCTGTCTCCGGAGTCCAGACCTGCCCCACAAAGGAGCATTTGCTGGTGAGGGAGGCATTCTCCTGGGTCTCCCTCATGCAGATCTGAGGACAATCTCCTTTGTCTCTTTCCGCAGATGATCGCCAATACGGTCCAGATCCTGCTGCTCATTTTCTCCATCGCTGGCCTGGCCATCGCGCTCTTCTGCTTCGGATGCGGCCTCCGTGATCTGTGCTGCTCCCTGCGGGTACATGAGATGGATGCCGAGGAGGGAGAGGGGAGAGTGAGGGGCCTCAGAGGAGCAAGCACCCGGGCCCTGATCCGTGGCGCTCTCGGGTGCTGGGATTGTCTTTGTGACTGACTGTGGAGAGAGGCCCCAAACTGGGGCTGGGGAGGGGAGTCCGAGAGCTCAAGCAGGAAGCCGCTTGCCTCGAGGGCAAGAGGCTGTGAGTTCAAATCCCCACCGGTATGCTTCCCGGACTCTGCCTAGTACATACATTTGTAGTCCCCTATATTGGGCAGCAGTGATATCGGGAGGTGCTGAAAGGCATCATCTCATACTGCGTGGGAGGAGGCACTGGTCAACCATTCCTGTATTCTACCAAGCAAACCACATGGAATGTGATCGCTAGGAGTCGACACCGAGTTGACGGCACCATCTTTACTTCCAGACCGGCCCCTCCTGATTAGAGTTTGCAGGTGTTGGGTTGAGGCCGAAGCAGCCGTGGGGCTGAGTGGGGCCGCACTCTAGGCTGCGATCCTCCCCACACACCTTTGTGCTGGGTGGAGAGGTTTTCACACCTTTGTGCTGGGTGGAGAGGTTTTCACCCCGCACGCTCTTTGTTGTCTTGGGGAGGTGAAGAAGTCCTACAGAACTTTGCTGGGCTTACTTCCCGGTGAACATGCACAGGATGGGTCTGGAGAAGCGTGGATAGGAATTCGATCCCTGAGTGGCTCCCACGCAGGCCTCGTTCGAGGGGGCCAGAATGGCTCCTGCCCCCTCTCCTCCTTCACCACAGCCCCCGATTTGGGACACTTCAAGGTTTCCCTTTCCATGTGGATTATTCTCCAAAAGCCGGAGGACTGAGCCCCGGGCCCTCCCTCCCTCCCTCCCTCCCTCCCGGGGCCTCTACAGACACAAGTGGGAGCCAGTGTGGTCCCCAGGGACTTGGGAGAGCAGCCAGGGCTCCGCTCTGCTCCAGCTGCCTTGGGAGGAAGTCAGCGGGCTGTCCGAGAAGGAGGGAGAGCAGCTGGGTGGGCAGGCAGGTTGAGAGGCTGGTCCCGCCACATCCCAAGGCCTGGGGGTGGAGGGGCTTCCTTGGCAGCAGGCACCCTCCGTCATGAACTGGACTTCTAACCCTTGCACGCATTTTGTTTGTGACGTACTCCACAAAAATGCATTCAGGTGAAATAGTCGTTTGTACAGAACATGGTACAAGAGTTCTACGTTACTCGGCATTGTAGGCACCGTCTTTGGCGCCAAGGCCAAGTGTTCAGACTGGCTCTCGAGCTGCTCTTTAGGGTTAGTGTCTGGATTAGGACTGTGAAGAACCCCCTGAGGAGCTGGAGCCAGAGCCAGCCCTGAGCCCCGCCTGTGAGGGTCCGGCTGCTGGTCACTCCGTGGCCAGAGAACTGGGCAGCAGTGGGCCCTTGCCGGGCCTCCGGCCAGCGCCCCACGCCCGGCCCAAGACGCCAGGGTGCGCCTGTGCCGCTGCGAGGTGTGGGGGGGCTCCTCCCTGCTGCCGGGGCATCTGCCTCATGGTCCAGCAGGTCAGCCGAGAGGCCCCCTTCTGACTCTGGGGCGCCTCCGGAGAAACAGCAGCGGGGAGTTCCCTGGGCCAGTGGGCCCCTCCTGAGCCCGGCTGCGCCCTGTGGGGAGGGGGGCCGCGGCCTGCCTCCTTCCCGCCCGCTGGCCCAGCTCCGCTCTTCCTTCCCCCTTGCAGACGGTCAGCGAGGACTACGTGGCGGTTGGGGACGTGGAAGTGCCGCCTCCCTACGAGGATCATCGGGCCAAGGAGGCGGCGAATGGCGCCGGGACCGGGTGAAGGACTCTGCGCCTGGGCCTCATCCTGTTCCTTGCGCTCTCACGTGCCTCTGCTTTGCTCTCTTTGCCTGGGAGGGCCTGCCGCACCCTTGTGAGTAGAGGGGGCTCTGCGCATGCCCTCCGCCGCACCCCATAGAGCCCGGATGGGCCAGACAGCGCCCCTTGTGCTCGCTGCTTCCTCTGCAGGAATTTGTGCTCTTGTAAACAAATCCATTAAAGCAGCTCTGCCGGACGTTGGTCTCCCCGTGGCTGATGCTGAGTCATCCTGGGACAGACACCCAAAGCAGAGAACCCCACGCTCAGTGGGGGGGGGGAGAAAGGAAGCGGGGTTCCCTCCTGCACCACTGAGAGAGGGGCTGGTGGGATGAGCCCCTTTCCCCCAGGGGGCCGGGCATGAGTCCAAAGGTTCCCGGCTGGCTCCCTCCCCTTGCCCGGACCCAACCAGTCACCCTCTGGGCAGAGCACCAGAAGAACCTGTCGCTGGATCAGACCAAAAAGGCCCATCTTGTGCAGCATCGGGATCTGAAAGCACAAGGGAGCCTCTGCAACAAAGCTAGGTGAGTTGAGCACCTGTGTGACAACTCGGCAAGGAGGCCCTTCACAGCTGCCCCCCCCTCCATGCATAAGAACCTGTGGCCAGATGGATGACCAGCAGGGAATCGACACAGACCCCCTGAAATAGAGACTTAATAGAGACGAATGAGTAGTGGTTTATTGAGAGTCTATTGAATCAAGACACCATGAATAATTAATAGGATATATTATTATTATTATTTATTTGATTTATATGCCACACCTCCAAAATGGCTCAGGGTGGTTTACAACAAATAAAACAATTAAAATCAATTAACAGTTAAAATCAAAACCAAATCAAACAATTAAAAACATTTAAACATTTAAAACATTAACATTAAAAGCATTTAAAACCAGCATTAAAAATTAAGACTATACATCTAATTAAAAGCCTGGGTGAATAAATGTGTCCCCAGTGCCTTTGCACAAGTTGCCAGAGTTGGGGAGGCTCTTATTTCAACAGGGAGCACATTCCAAGGTCCAGGGGCTGCAACGGAGAAGGAGGCCCGTTCCCGAGTAGTCACCAGACAAGCTGGCGGCAACTGCAGACGGACCTCTCCAGATGACCTTAGCAGGCAGTAGGGCTCATGGTGAAAAAGACGTTCTCTTAAGTATACATATTTAAATATAAAGAGTACCATAAATGAGAGCCCCAGAAGCAAACGGCCTTCCCGACAGCAACAGAGGGAGTCGCCCAGAGCTAGCCCTTCTTGACGACAGCCCACCCTGAGCAGCCAGGCCGTAGGAAGGTCTTGGATGAGGTACGCTGGACACGAAGCAGCAGTCGTCTTATGAAATAAAGAGGGGGCTTAGTTTAAGGGGAGGTTTGAAAAGAACTTGCCACACCGTGAGCAAACCATCACAAAGCAGCCAGCCAGCCAGAACGAGCAGCTCCTTGTGGCCGCCTCCAGGAGCACAGGAGGATTTCGGGCAGAGTGTTCAGGTTCCACCAGGGAAGCCCTCCTGGAGGCTCAGCCGTGCATTGCAAAGCTGTCCCTCCTCCGCAAGACAGAAGTACATCAGAACAGCCTGGCTGCTGGATCAGGCTCCCCCAAGGAAGCCCATCTAGTCCAGCATCCTGTTTCACACAGTAACCCACCAGATGCCACTGGAAGCAGCAGGCAGGAGTTGAGGGCAGGCCCTCTCTCCTGCTGTTACTCCCCTGCAACTGGTACTCAGAGGCATCCTGCCTTGGAGGCTGGAGGTGGCCTGTAGCCCTCTGACTAGTAGCCGTTGATAGACCTCTCCTCCATGAACTCATCCAAACCCCTCTTCAAGCCATCCAGGTGGTTGGCTGTCACCACATCTTGTGGCAGAGAATTCCACAAGTGGGTTATTTCATGGGATGACCCCTGGTTCCAGTGTTATGGGAGAGGGAGAAGAATGTCTCTCTATCCACTTTCTCCACCCCATGCATGATTTTATAGACCTCTATCATGTCTCCCCGCAGTCGTCTTTTTTCTAAACTAAATAGCCCCAGGTGTTGTAGTCTTGCCTCATAAGAAATGTGCTCTAGGCCCCTGATCCCCTTTTCCTGTTCTACAATGTCCTTTTTTAGATGTGGTGACCAGAATCGTATGCAATGCTCCAAATGTGACAGCACCATAGTTTTGTGCAAGGGCTTTATAATATTAGCCATTTTATTTTCAATCCCCTTCCTAATGATCCCTAGCATGGAACTGGCCTTTTTCACAGCGGCTGCACATTGAGTCGATGCTTTCAACAAGCTGTCCACCACGACCCCAAGATCCCTCTCCTGGTCAGTCACCGACAGCTCCAGCATCCAAGGTTTTGCTTGCAGCTTTTGATAAACACCACCTGAAGGGCTTGTCAAGAAATAAGTAGCCCTTGGAGACTGCGTGAATATTGCAGGAGCTTTTGTGACTGACAACCCACTGCATTAGATGCTGAGTTACTGGAGAAACACACAAAAAACAGGCAGTTGAAATCAGACCATGGAAACATTCTAAGGAAACTGTAATCTCTGTTTAAACCTTGTCCAACACAATCCAACTTCTGGATAAACACCTGCTCTGCTCTTTCCCAGTCCATACGTCTACCCATATGGATCTCTTTCCGTGCAGACACTCAGATCCACAACACTGTGACTGTGCATGTTCAAATGCTCACTGACAGGTTTTTGGTCATTTGATGTCAGATGTGTGTCCATTCATTATTTGTCTAAGGGACAAGCCTGTTTCCCCAACATAAATGGCTGATGGGCATTTGATAGAAGGCATTCCACAGACCATCTTCATCAGAGCATGTGTGTGTGATCTATTGGTGCCTATCACATGGTGCCATTCGGTCCACATGCAGAACTATATCCTGCCGAAAGAGCAGAGTTGGCATCTGGGTGTGTTGCGTTTCGTGGGGGTTTGCACTCATTAAAAGATGGAGCAGGAGTATATAACAAAAGGCTTTTCTTAGAGAAGCCAGCTTCAACATCCATCCATTTAAAATTAATGTTTTTTTAAAAAGTTTCAAATTAAACATTATTAATAAAAAGCTAAAAACAGAACTATAAAAACTAAAGAACCTACCAGATATAAGCAGCAGATAAAACATTTAAAAGTCTCTTTTAAAAGGTGTGTTTTTAATTGGGTTTTTTTGTTTAAGCACTGAGGGAGGGAGCATGGCAAAGCTTTTTGGGGAGGGCGTTCCAAAGCTGGGGGGGCTATAACCGAAAAGCCCATCTCTAGTCCCTGCCAGCCGGATCTCTGTCAATGGGGGGGGGGCATGAGCAAGACCTGGGATGCTGAGCGGAGGGCCTTGGCAGGTTCCGCTGGGCAAATGCGGTCCGACAGGTACCCCGGCCCCAAGCCATGTAGAGCTTTGAAGGCCAAGAACACCACCTTAACTTTAGCCTAGAAATGGACCT
Source organism: Hemicordylus capensis (assembly GCF_027244095.1). Lineage (NCBI taxonomy): Eukaryota > Metazoa > Chordata > Lepidosauria > Squamata > Cordylidae > Hemicordylus > Hemicordylus capensis. The sequence continues at coordinate 170,784,027 of NC_069662.1, forward strand.
GTAGCCAATGAAGCTGCTGCAGGATGAGTGTGACATTCAAGAAGTGAAGCCCGAGGGTGAGGGCGGTGGTGGAGTGGCACCCGGCAGAGACGGGGATGCTGTGTTGGCGGGCCCCACGGCTCCAGTCGGACTGAGGGCCACTGGCAGGGAAGCCCGGGCCAGTGAGAGCGGCCTTCGCAAGTCACGCCTAGGAGCACCCCCCTTTAAGCATTGTCGCCAGCATCGCTTGCACCTGTAACCAATAGACTGCAGTCATCTGTGCCCACCTTGCTAATGGCAGGGGTGCCAGTGTGTTGGTGCCAAATGAAGTGAAAGCAACCTTTATTAAACCATTGTGTTTCTTTCCACATGCAAGTACATAGCCTCCCCCCCACCACAAAACCTGACAAGTGGTGGGAAGTGCAACAAGTGGTTGGGTTTTTTTGATGGGGCAGGGAAGGACATGGGATACCCCACCCCAAGATTTGCTGTGTATAGCACCGATTGCGCTGGGGACACGAAGTGCATGGAGGGCTTGCTTTTGCTCAAGCTGGAGGTGTGTCTCCCTGTGGTCCCCAGGTTCTGAGAGCAGAGGATGTGTAGGGAGAGAAAAGAGTGTTATTTGGCAACCATGGGGAAATGGCAAGCAGTCCTCCCACAGGCCCCCCACCCCAACGCTCCCCACATCCAACAAGATGCCTAGAGCTTCAAGTAATACAGCGCTCCTGGTCATGCCTACCCCTACACACCCCCATGAGGATGTCCCCAGTGCTGTCAAGGATTTAGCCCATGATCCAATGTTCTGCTGCAGTTTTATGAAGGTAGCATAGCTGGGAGTACAGTGAGGAAGGGGTTAAACTGTTAGTGGCCCAAGGAAGCCGAAGCCAGCCGAATGCAATCAACATACCCCTTTGGAATCATGGCCAATGGTGGCCACCTGGACTGCATGCTGACGCCCTGCCCTCAGTCTGGTAATGTGAGCAGCATGCCGCTGCCTGGGATATAGCCTCGACGGCCAAGAGCAGGGAGGGGCCACCCTTCCCTGAAACTGGAGGTTACTGAACCACGGCTGGACAAACGTCTGAGAAGCGATTCACAGTTTCAAACTGAAGCCGTGGGTTCGTCTACGAAGCCGCGGGTTCGTTCCACGTTATGTGCAAATTCATGTGAAGAGACTTGCAAATGTCTCTCCCCTCTTCTCCTAGAAGTTGGTCTAGCCGCTTTACTGTATGTGTTTAGCCGCTTTTTAGCCTGTATGTGTCTAGCCGCTTTACTGTATGTGTTTCTTCATCTCCCTCCAAGGCTAGGTCCAGATACAGTTCAAACTCTTCTCTCCAGCGCTTCCATGCCTGGGCGAGGTTAGGTGCAGTAAAGTCCAGTGGACATGGAAGCTTCAGGCCTCGCTCCTTGCTGCAAAAGCCCTTCTTGCTGTTCTGTTTGTTTCTGCTGCATTGCCTCTGCTGGGTTACTTTCCTAAACTGCTGCCACCATGCTTCAAGTGGGTTTTGCACTCATTAAAGGATCAAGCAGGAGCATATAACAAAAGTCTGTTATCCGAGAAGTTGGCTTCGACAGCCTCTATGCCATGCTTTAATAGTGAAGAAGACGCTCTCTTAAATGCCCAGGGCCTAAGCCAGTTAGGGCTTTGTAAGTTATAACTAGCACTTTGTATTTTGTCCAGAAACCTATTGGCAGCCAGTGTAACTCCGTCAGTAAAGTAGTAACATGGTCTCTCCGGGATGACCCAGAGACCAACCTGGCTGCCGCATTCTGAACCAACTGAAATGTCTGGACTACATACAAAGGCAGCCCCACGTAGAGCTCATTACAAAAGTCAAGTCTGGAGGTTACCAACAGATGTACCACTGTTTTGAGGTCATTGATCTCAAGAAACGGGCATAGCTGGCATATCAGCCGGAGCTGATAGAAAGCACCCCTGGCCACCACCTCAACCTGAGAAACCAGGGAGAGGTGTGGATCCAGAAGTACTTCCAGATTGTGAACCTGTTCCTTTTGGGGACGTGTGACCCGCATCTAGAACAGGTAGATCAAGATCGTCTCTGGAGTTCTGACCCTGCACAATAAGTACCTCCGTCTTATCTGGATTCAGCTTCAGTGCATTCTCCCTCTTCCAGCCCATTACTGCTTCCAGGCAGGCATTTAGGGAGGATATGCCATCTCCTGAAGAAGTAGACATGGAGAAGTAGATCTGGGTGTCATCAGCGTACTGGTAACACCCAGCTCCAAATCCCCTGATGATCTCTCCCAGAGGTTTCATGTAGATGTTAAAAAGCATTGGAGAAAGTATGGAGCCTTGAGGGACGCCATACGTAAGCTCAGATCTCGAAGAGCAACAGTCTCCAATCGACCCCGTCTGGAATCTGTCCGAGAGGTAGGAGCTGTAAAACAGTGCCTCCCACCCCCAACACCGACAGACATTACAGAAGGATACTCTTGTCGATAGTATCGAAAGCCGCCGAGAGATCCAAAAGGACCAACAGAGTCACACTTCCTCTGTCAGTTCCCAACTGGAGATCATCCATCAGGCTGACCAAGGCAGTCTCCACCCCATAGTTTCCTCCAAGACTGCCTGGAGCTGAGAGGCCACCACCCTCTCAATTACCTTGCCCAGCCACGGGAGGTTGGAGACAGGTCTATAATTGCTCAACTCTGAGCGATCTAATGCAGGCTTCTTTAGAAAAGGTCTAATAATTGCCTTTTTAAGACAAGGAGGCATCCTGCCCTCCCTCAGAGAAGCATTTATGATTTCTACCAGGCCTCCTAAAGAGCCCCACTGCTAGACAGAACAAGCCATGTAGGACAAGGGTCAAGAGAACAAGTGGTAGGCCTCACCGCTCCAAGCAGCTTGTCCACACCCTCAGGAGTCACAAACTGAAACTGATCCAGCCAAATCGTATAAGAGGGGTTGTCGGACACCTCCAGTTCAGACATCAGATTAATTGTGGAGTCTCCATCTAGGTTGGCCCGAATCCAAGAGATTTTATCTGCGAAAAACTCTTTAAACACGTCACAGCGGGTAACTGATGACTCCAAATTCTGGTTCAAGGGAGGGGGAACTGATACTAGTCCCCTCACAACCCTGAACAACTCCGCTGGACATGAACTCGCAGAGGCAATTCGGGCAGAAAAGAGCCACTTCTTTGCCACACGTACTGCCTGAACGTATTGCCGCATCTTTAAATGTGCTCTATGTTGTAATCTGTCGGATTCGAGTCTTTCTCCACTTGCGCTCCAGTCGCCAACCTTGCTTCTTCAGCCCCCGTAGATCTTCCGTATACTAGGGGGCCAATTTTGAAGCGGGTCGGAGAGGACACTTAGGAGCGATTGTGTCTACTGCCCTGGTGAACAAGTTGTTCCAATTCTCAACCAGGGCATCAGTGGGATCACTAGCAGAGCCAACATTAAATCCCTCCAAGGCTTCTTGGAATTCTACCAGATCCAATAAACTCCTTGGGTGGCCCATTCTAATAGGCCCCTCGCCCCTGCGGAAGTGGTAAGTGGCTGTAAGTCCAACCTTAACCAGATGGTGGTCCGTCCATGACAACGGGGAGATCGTAGGAGTCCCCACCCACGGAACGCCACCCTGATCAGCGTAGAAGACCAGATCAAGCGTGTGACCTGCAATGTGCATCGGTCCAGAGTCTGCTTGGGACAGGCCCATAGTTGTCATGGCCGCTATGAACTCCCTCCCTCTGGGAGCTGGCTCTGGGACAAAGGCTTTAATCCGCTACAGTCTCCCGTATGGTCTCCTTGCATCTCTTTTGCCAGAGTTTGTGTTCCTTTTTGTTCTCCTCATCTGGGCAGGCCTTCCAATTCCGGAAGGAAGCCTTCTTCCCCTTTATGGCTTCCTTGACTTTACTTGTTAGCCATGCTGGCATCCTCCCAGTCTTGGTGGCACCTTGCAGCCTCCTCCTTTGGGGTCTACATTCTAACTGGGCATCTCGTATTGGGGCTTCCAATCCACTCCATGCATCCCGGAGCGGAGTGACTCTCCTGCTTTCCCCTTTCCGTCTCCTTGCCTCTGAACTCCTCCTCCTCCTCCTCTTGGAGAAGATTCCTCTGCTGGAGTCCAAAGGCTCTGTGTGGGCCTCCCTTGGCCCTTCTCTCCCTGCATGCAGGTGGGCCTCTGGGTACCCTCCTCCCTCACCCTCTGCAGGTCAGGAGGGGTGGCCCAGCCCTGCCCTGGGATGGCCCACCTGCCCCGCTCACCTGAGTGTAGGTGTCCTGGGTGCTGTAGTCCACCAGCACCATGATGAGGATGGCAATGGGGACCCCGAAGTCGCCAATCACCCGCCGGACCTACCCAGAGAGAGAGAGAGAGAGAGCGCAGCTGCCTCAGCGGCCCCAGAGTGCCTCCACCTGCACCTTCCCTACCTGTCCCTCAAGAAGCCGCCCGCTGGGGGTGTGGTCTCTGAGCACGTGCAGAAGGCCCTGCCAGCAGCAGCAGGAGCTCCCGCGCAGACCGTGCGGCTTCTTCCTCGGCCCCCGCAGCAGGGCTGCGGTTCCTCAGGCCTCCGCCTCCCCGCCTCCCCCCACCGGTCTCTCAGGGCCTGCTTGCTGCTTGTCCCGACCCCACCTGCGGCGCCTCACTCAGACCAGCTCTCCACCTGTATGCCTCTAGTCTTTCTTATGTCTACGAAAAAGAGGGTGGCAGGATGAACGTCGCCCTGGCAACAGGAAGGCAGAGACCTTGAGGAGAGCTGGTCCAGAGGGAGCAAGCATGACTGGCCCCCCTTAGCTAAGCAGGGTCTGCCCTGGTTGCATACGAAGGGGAGACTGGAAGTGTCAGCACTGCAAGATCTTCCCCTCAGGGGATGGAGCCGCTCTGGGAAGAGCAGAAGAAGGTTCCAAGTTCCCTCCCTGGCAGCATCTCCAAGACAGGGCCGAGAGAGACTCCTGCCTGCACCTTTGGAGAAGCTGCTGCCAGTCTGTGAAGACAAATACTGAGCTAGATAGACCAACGGCCAGACTCGGTATATGGCAGCTCCCTATGTTCCTACGTACCATGTGGTCTGAGCACGAGGGGACGGACTTTCCTGACCCTTCTAGGCTTCGTCTCTATGCTCACTCACGCCCCGCCCCCTGCCTCACCTCGCCCAATCGTAGTTCAAAGGAAAGAGGCTTTCCCCGCCTCCCCGGCCGGCGCTCCAATCGGAAGAGGAGACGCTTGAGGGGCGGCTCTGCTGGCCAACCGGGGCAGGCCCTCGGGTCCTCCATTCCTCCCTCCCTGCTGCGGAGGGGACGGACCGCGCTCCCGCCAGGTGAGTGCCCGGGGCAGACAGGCAGGCAGGAGAAGCCTCCAGCCCGCTTTCCGGTGTCGGGAGGCGCTTCTTCGTTGATCCAGGCCGGGGCGGGCTCAGCCTGCCTTCCCGCGCTGCCCTTTGCAGCAGGTAGACTGCTCCCGGGCGTGGAGGCTCCATTGCAGGCAGGAGCTCGGGGCGGCTGGGGGGTCCCTCTGGGCGCCGGGCAAGCAGGGGGTCCCTTCCTGCCATGCCGCTCGTCGTCCTCCCCCAGAGACGAGCTGGGGACACCCCCCCCCCACGCGGGGCAGCTGAGCTCGGGGGCCCGGGAGGTGGGAAGCAGTCTCCTCCCCGGGGCGGCTGGCTGGCTGGCTGGGATGCTCTGACTGGCAGCAGCCCTCCCGGCAGGCGTCTTCCCCTCCGGGCTTGAAGTGGGAGGCGCTGCATGCAGAGCTGAGCAAGGCTGGGCCCCGCACTGGGGGTCCTGCACCGGAGGAAGAGAGACCTCTTGCCCCCCCCCCCGCCTGGGACGGTGCTCGGCTGCTCTCCAGGTCCGCTTCTCCTCCTCCCCGCAGGCTTCGGGTGCCGGTGAGCTGTGACCAACCTCCCCCCCCCCCGGCCAGGATGGCCTGCGCGGGGCTGCTGAGGGCGCTGGCTTCTCCTCTGCGCTGGGGTAAGGCTCTGCCTGAGGCCGCCGCCGCCCGCTGGCCCGCTCTCCCGCCGCAGGGCGTGTGGCCTGGGCTGGGGGGCGGGCACCCGGCCTGGGCTGGGGGGGGGGCTGGCCCTCTGACGTGGCCCTCTCCCCGCAGGAGCCGGCCCCCTCCTCCGCGCCCGCCTCCCTGCCGAGCATCCTCCTCCGGGCTCCGGCATGGCCACCCTCAACCAGCTGCACCGCCTGGGCCGGCCCCAGCGGCCTCCGCCCAAGCCGGGCCCCACCGCCGGCCGGCCCCAGCTCAAGGGGGTGGTGCTCAAGACCCTGATCCGCAAGCCCAAGAAGCCCAACTCGGCCAACCGCAAGTGTGCCCGCGTGCGGCTCAGCACCGGCAAGGAGGCGACCTGCTTCATCCCGGGCGAAGGGCACAACCTGCAAGAGCACAACATCGTCCTGGTGGAGGGCGGGAGGACCCAGGACCTGCCGGGGGTCAAGCTCAAGGTGGTGCGCGGCAAGTACGACTGCGCCCACGTCCAGAAGAAGAAATGAGGCCTCGCGGCTGGGACGCTGGAGCCCCCCTCCCGGCGCCCTCCTGCTGCTTATAGAGGGGGCTGATGGGGGGAGGAGGAGGAGATTCTGGCTTGGAATAAAAACGGCGGCTTCTTGGACCCCTGATTCCTCACTGAGCTCACCCCCTTCGGGGCCTGCCCTGGGCACAGCTTGGCACTCCCCCCACCCAACTGTGACGGGAGCGGAGGCCGCTGCGGGACGCGCCCTGAGCCCCGGAGGCTGCAAAGGCCTCTTTTCTTTCTTGGGAGGAACGGGGGGGGGGAGGAAGCTGGGCGTAGGGATGTGGCCGGAACCATTCAAGGGGCGGCGGGGGGGGGGGTTAATTCCCTTAAGGGCAGGGGGGTGCACGTTTCCCCCGCTGGCACTCTGTTGTAGCAAAGCCCCTCGGGGTGGCAGCGTACCTCCCTGCCGCCCCGTCGTCCCCATCAGCCAGAAGTACCGGATGTGCGTGCATGGCAGACGGGCACATGTGCGGCAGACGGGCAGGTGCGCTCATGCAATGGGCTCTTCTGGCTGGTGAGGGCAACGGGGCGGCAGAGAGGAACGCTGCCACCCCGAGGGGCTTTGCTACAGTGGAGCGCCGGCGGGAAGGGGAAGTGCACCCCCCCACCCTTGAGAGCACCCCCCGCTCCCTCCGGGACACCGAAACGTTGGGGGCTGCAGCCTAGCTGGACGAGCTTGGCTCCGCAGGGCTCCTGCACGCAGGCCTTGCTGCTGGGGGAGTGGGGAGGGGGCCTTGATGCTGCTGTGGCAGCCAGGCGCGGGGGGCCTTCCTACAGGGTGGCTTCTTTCCGAAGGGCGGGCATTTCCCCCAAACCAGTGGCCAAAGTGCCCCTTCCCTGGAGCACCCCCTGCTTCAACGCAGGGTGCCGGCCTCTCCTGCTGCCTGCCGGGAGTCCTCTGGGCCGCGGCAGGAGCGGCACCGGGGGAGTGGGGAGCCCCGTGGCCCACAAGTGCCAGCCCCGCACCTGCACTCCCGCCTGCCAGCCGCCTCCCCCCAGCGGAGCAGCGCTTCCCCTGCCGCGGAAACCAGCAGCTCTCTTCCAGGAGCAAATGCTGCAGGGATTTCCCCTGTCGGTCCAAGAGCCAGCAGGGCCTTCTAACCCTAGGGAGTCTTGACTCCCGCCAATATGGGCCCGCTGCCAGTTGGGGGCCAGTCCTAAGAGCAGTCTCTGTCGCGAGGGGAATGCAAAGGGGGGGGGCATCCCCAAAGCGCACCCAAGCCAGGAGCCAGCAACCGCCAGGGGCCTCGCACGGAGAGGAGCGTTTGCTGGGTGCAGAGGCGGCGGCTTTTCCAGGCGTGCTCAAGGCAAGAAGCGGCTTCTGCCACCTTTGGCCCAGGCACAGGCGGTGGTCCAGCGAGGGACCTTGGAGGCAGGAAAGAGGCCTCCTTTCTTCTTCTTCTTCTTCGTCAGAGCTGCCTCTCGGCCTCCTGTCGGTTCGCTGCCCAGCCAAAGGGAAGCGGCATCGCACCACCACGGCAGGCCAGCCACAGCCCGGCCCCCTCCTCCCCGGGACTCCTGCCTACGCGCACTCAGTGGCTGCAGTGAACGTGGGAGGCTCACCAAGCGTTAGGGCTGCCGGGAGAGCAGGAGGCTGGAGGCCCGGGCGGTCTGCTCACGGCAGCTCCAGCCTTCCTTGGGGTGGCTAAGCTGGGTGCCTGTGGCCCTTGGGTGGCTCTGGCTTGGCCCTGAGCCCAAGCCCGGTTCCTGGGCTGAGCGCGGTGCCAGAAGGAGTCTCGGTAGCCCACTCCTGTGGCCCAAGTCCCATGGCAGAGGCTCACTGTCTTTCCGTGCACCCAGGCCTGCAGCAGCCTCAGAGATGCTGGATGCGTCACTCCTGGTTCTGCACAGGGCTCTGGAGGTGGACCCCGCTTGCTCAGACGGCCGGGGGCAACAGGCCAGCCAGGAACACAGGAACGTCACATAGGAAGCTACTACATGCCGAGTCAAGCCATGGGTCCCTCTGGCTCAGGATTGTCTACCCAGACTGGCGGCGGCTTCTCCAAGGTTGCAGGCAGGACTCTCTCTCAGCCCTATCTTGGAGATGCTGCTGCCAGGGAGGGGACTTGGGGCCTTCGGCATGCAAGCAGGCAGGGGCTCTACCCAGAGTGGCCCCATTATCCCCAAAGGGGACTATCTTACAGTGCTCACATACGTCGTCTCCCATTCAACTGCAAACCAGGGCAGAGCCTGCTTAGCAAAGGGGACGGTCCACACTTTCTACCACCAGACCAGCTCTCCTGGACCTCTAGGTACTTTGGCAGGTGCCGCTTTCTTACCTCTGCGGGACAAGCTGGGCCCCCTGGGCAGACTGGCCACAGCAGGAGGAGGAGTCTCTTGGCCAACTGGCACCCCTGGAAGCTGGGTCTTGGGGCTGGTGCCTGGCCTGCTTTAGGAGGACCTTTGCAGGCCACACCTTCCGATCCCATAAAACTGAAGGCCGAGAAATCTGGGGCCAACAAAAGGAAGCACTTGTTCATGCAGTGCTTAAAAGGGGGCTTGGGCCAGTTTATCAGTGGCTGCTAGTCTGGTGGCTGTGGGCCACCTCAGGCACAAAGCCTCCGGATACCAGTGGTAGGGGAGCAAGAGCGAGCCCTCACCTCTCCCGCTGTGGCTTCCCAGAGGCATGGGCTGGGCCACTGGGGGAAAGAGGGTGCTGGACGAGAGAGGCCTCCTTGGGCCTGACCCAGCAGGCCTGTGCAGATGCCCTGCCAGAGAGGCTGGCCTGCAGACCCGCCCCTGCGCCTGCTGGCTGGAGCGGTTGCGTGGAGCACATGCAGGAACACAGGGCAGCCGGCTGCAGGGGAGTCTGAGTGGGAAGCACGGAGGACAGGAGAAAGTGGACCCGGTTTCTCATGGTGCGGGGGGCGGGATAGCTGGCCTGGCCAGGCCAGGCCTCTCACCCCACCAGGCACCCACTGCCCCAGCCCGTCCTGAGCCCCCCGCCTCGGCCTGCCTCCCCCCACGGGCTGGTGGCTTCGGCTCCCGCACTGACTCGGCTGAAGGTCTGCTCCGGGCACTGGGCTTCGCGGCTTCCCAATCTCCAAGGGCCCTGCCGAGAAACGTGTTGTGAGGCAGACGACTGCAGGGTCCACGGAGGCCGTTCAAGAAGAGGACAGTTTATTGAAGAGGATCAGGCTGAAAACGCACTAACTCCAACTAAGCAGAAGTTATCAAAACTTTATAAAAGGTCAAACAGTGCAACCGGCGTCCTTCACTGAGGTGTGGACATTGTGGGTTTCCCCAGGAAGTAGCAACACAGAAGGGAATAGTAACCTGAGATAGCCCCTGAGCCCAGCCCCCCCCGTCCCGTCCCCCTCCCCTCCATTGGGGAAGGGAGAGTCTTCCCCTCTCTCTCTCTCTCTCGCCCCCCCGCCCCCTCCCTGCCTCTCACAGCTCTTCCTCCTGCTGCCTCTTCTCAAAGAAAGCGCAGTAGGCCTCCCGGATGCTGGACGCCTCGCCCCCCTCTTCCATCTCCTCGCAGAGGCCCTCCGTGTGACCCTCGGAGGAGGAGGCGGCCACTGCCGAGGAGGGCAGGTCGGCGTAGTCCATGCCCTCCTCCCAGCCCTCCTGCATGGCCTCGTTTCTGCTCTCGCAGATGTTGTGCAGTATGCAGCAGGCAATGATGACCAGGGGCACGTTCTTCTCCGCCACGTCCAGGCGCTTGAGGAGGCAGCGCCAGCGTCCTTTCAGCCTCTCAAAGGCGTACGTGACGGCCATGCGGCACTTGCTCAAGAGGGCGTTGAAGTGTTCCCGGGGCCCGCTGGAGGGGTCCAGGTAGGGCTTCATCAGCCAGGGCCGCAGGGGACAAGCAGGGCCCCCCAACAGGACAGGGCCCATGGCGACCCCTTCAATCTCCGTGGTGGTCTGCGGCCCGAAGGTGCCCTTCTCCATCCGCTCGAAGAGAGGGGACCCCCACGGCAGCCCAGAGTCCTGCATCCCCCCAGACCACCCGGCGTAGACGTCCATGAAGCGGCCCGTGCTGTCCACCAGGGCCTGCAGCACCATGGAGACCAGCCCTTTCCCGCTGATGTAGGCGGAGGCACCGTGGGGCGAGCAGAGGATGGGGATGTGGGTTTCGTCCACCACCCCGATGCAGTTGGGGAAGCCCACCCGCTCAAAGCCCTCCATGACGGCCTGCGCGTCTCCCAGCTGGACGACGTGCTTCAGCAGCACGTCATGGATGGCTTCACACACCTCCATGACGATGACCGATGCCGTCGACACGCCCACCCCAAACTGGTTGGCCACAGACCTGTAGCTGTCGGAGGTGGCCAGCTTCCAGAGCGTGAGCGCCACCCGCTTGTCCACAGGGATGGCGGCCCGCATGTTGGTGTCCTCCCGCTGCAGCACCGGGCGCAGCTGCTCCACCAGCTCCAGCACGGCGTCCCGGGACATGCGGAAGTAGCGGATCCACTCCCCGTCATCCAGCTGGCCGGCAACCAGGTTGTCCCACCAATCCGTCTTCTGCGTCTTGCTCCACACGGTCCGGTCGTTGGGGCGGTAATTGGCCCCCAGCAACACGCGGGCCATGGCAGCGCGCTGCCGTCTGCGGCGTAAGCGGAGGTCGCGCATCCGTTTGGCAGACGAACTGGGGGCCTTTCCTGGATGCCATGCTGGTGGGCAGAGAGACAAGGCGGGGGGGGGGGAGAGCGCTTTCAGCTCCAGGGTGCTCAAGCACCAGCCGCTTTCACGGAGGGGGGCTGCGGGGGGGGGGGAGGCAAGGAGGGCCCTGGGCCTGGGCTCCCGCCCATTCCGCACGCCACCAGACACAGGCCTAGCAGAGCCTAGCGCTGCCTCCCCAGCCACCCCCACAGGTGCCAGGGGCTCCGAGGAGGAGGAGGGGGGGGCCTTGTGGCTGGGGCCTCGGGAGCCGGCTCTCCGGGCCAAAGCCGCCACCAGCCCCAATCCTGGGGGGAGGGGCCTGAGGGTCTCCCCGCAACCAGGCCTGAGCGGCTTCTGCCTCCACATCGCCACCCGCCTGTTAACAGCTACCCTCCCTCCACCAACCCCGGCCAAAGCCATACTCACTCTGTGCGTTTCCCTGGGCTGTGGTGCCGGAGGGGCTTTCGGCAGGGGCCGCGGGAGAGAGCTCTGGCCAGAGGCTGCTGGCAGCCGAGAGCCCGTTGATGGGGGCCCGCCGCACCACGTCCTGGCGCTGGCCACGACCGGCCACCTGGCAGGCTTCCATGACCATGGAGACCTCGGGGTCGGGCAGCCGCAGCGAGAAGTCCGGCAGTGCCGCCACGTGGCAGGCTGGGTTTCCGTCCCGCAGCTGGGAGCCGGCAGCCCCCGCCGCGTGGGCAGCGGGCTCTTGCTCAGGCAGCTGCAGCGGGAAGTCCGAGAGGCCCAGCACCTGGATGTAGGGGTCCTGGTCAGGGAGGTGCAGCTGGGGCGAGTCGGGGCCCTCGGCGGGCAGCACCAGCAGGAAGGGCTGCTGGCCCGCGGGGGGCTCCTCCCGCCGGCCCCGGCTCTTCCGGCCCTTCTGCTTGGCGCGGTTGACACACACCTTGGGGATGACCAGCCCCCGGCTCATCAGCAGGAAGCGGTCCAGCAGGGAGAAGAAGGGCAGGGTCTGGCGGGCCCGGTTGGAGTGCAGGTTGCCGTCCTTGATCTCCTTGAAGCCCCGCCGCAGGTCCTTGGCCCGCTGCCGGCACTGCTCCAGGTTGCGCTGGAAGCCCATCTTGCGCATCTTGTCCGACAGGCGCTTGTACTGCACCTCGTTCCGGTAGTTGTCGTACAGGGCCGTCTGGACGCGGTCGTCCCCCCAGAGCTCCACAAAAGCTTTGGTCTCCGAGGTCGTCCAGTGAGCCGCCCGCTGGCGGACCTGCTCCATGGCTCTCTGGCGGCTGGGGGGGGAGGAGGCGGCTGGGGTGAGCAAGAGGCCACTTCTCAGGGCCCACCAACATCCCCGCCAAAAGCGGGCGGCCGCTCTGCCCCAGCGGGGGCCTTGGGGAATGCCTTGGCCACAAACCAGGGATGCAGCCTGGCCCAGGCGGGTGGGAAGGCAGGAGGCTCAGCGCCCGGGCAGTCCTGCCCATGCCTGCAACGGACCCAGCAGCACTTCTTCCCAAGGGCCTGGGAAGTGCCCCCACCCCCCCGCCCCGCATTTTCCTGGAGATTCCAGGAGAGCCTCCCGGGCAGGCTCTGGACCGACTGGCAGCAGGACACCCTCCGCCCTGCTGGACTCCACCCATCTCCCCTTGGCCACCTTCTCGGGGCGGGGGGGGGGGCAGCTGTCCTTTCTGCGGCAACTCCTACGTGTCTGAACGGAATCCCTGCCCCCGCCCACCAGGAGGCTGGATCCACCCCATTGCCCCAGCCCTGCAGGATTGGGCCCACGCTTCAAGGTTCTGCTTCCAGCACAAGCCAGCCAGGCGCCTCGCGGAAGCTCGCCAGCAGGGGAGCGCAGGCATGTGCCTGGCGGGTTGCCTCAAGCTAGTGCGCAAGAGTGGCACGCTGCCCCTGAACATGGAGGCTCCCTTCAGTGACCATGGGGCAGCCCTGCCCCCTTGGCTTTCCAAGCCAGGCAAGGACACTCCAGGAAGAGGAGGCAGCCCACCCGCCCGGGCAGGGCGGGAACCTCTCCCTGCCATTCAGGCCAGGGGCTTGAAGAAAGCAGGAGCCACAAGCGCCCGGACACGGACCTCCCCCCTCCCCCCCTGGTGAGAGCGGCGCTTGTGCGCCCGCAGAGGAGCCTGCGCGCCTCACCTGTAGTACCCGCTCTCCGGCTGCCCGAAGGCAGGGGGGCCGTGCAGCACGTCCGGCTTCTGGTCCACGGCCAGGCTGCTGCAGCTGCAGTGGAAGCACTTGAAGAGCTTGCCCCGGGCCAGCTGGGCGTGGATGCGGCTGGCCTCCTGCTCCTCGTAGACAAAGTGGCTCTGGCAGTCGAGGCACGTGAAGACCCGCTCCTGCCGGTGGACGCTCTGCCGGTGGACTGCCAGGCTGCTGGGGCTGCCGAAGAACTTCCCACACTGGGGGCAGGGCAGGGCCCGCTCGCTGAAGTGGACGCGCAGCACGTGGGAGATCAGGGCCTCCCGCTCGGGGAAGCTCTGGCCACAGTCCTTGCAGTCGTGCTCGGGGGCCCCTCTCGGATCCCCCTGGGCTGCCCCTGCCTTCTCCTCTTGCTTGATGGGGGGCTTGGCATCTGCCGGGGGGAGGAGGGGGAGGAGGAGGGGAGTCAGCGGAAAAGGCCGAGGGGAGCGCTCCACAGCCAGGAAGCCCCGCCAAAAAATGGGCAACAGCAGCGGGGGGGGGGGGGGGCGGCACCAATTCTGCCTCTTCCAAGCGCCACATCCCAGGGAAGGCCAACCAGCTCTTCCCTGGGTGGGCTGGCTTGTGTCCAGTGACTGATGGCCTCTGCAGCCAATGGGGCCAGCTGGGCCACTGCAGAGCCCCTGTTTGCGCACACAGAACCTTGCCCAGAAGAGCAGGCCGAGCAAACGGCTCCCAATGGCTCTCCTGCCAAACCAAGTTGGGCCCAGGCTAACCCTTGCGGGGGGGGGGCGGGATCCTGGGAGCGGAAGCAGCAGCAGCCCCCCACCTTGCTCCCTGGCGCTCTGGAGAAAGAGAAGAACAACTCCTCCCTTCCCTCCCCGACCTTGAAGGGCCACCACTGAAGGAGGAAGCAGCCCTTCCGTGGAGATGCAGGGGCCGGGCCGGGCCCCAGGCCCCTACCCCTCTGCCAAGGGGCCTCTTCCAGAAGCAGACATGGCCAATCTCCCCACCTCATCAGTAGCCCTTCGTGCTTGTAGCTGCCGTCAACCAAAAGTGCACCCCCCCCGCCCCTGTTGTGTGTGCAGAGAGCTGCCCGGAAGCCCCTTGGCTGGACTCCAGCTGTGACCCCAGGGCCCTCCAGAGCCAGGGGCACGCAGTGGGTCGCGCCAGGGGGACAGGCAGAGGCCCCCATGGCAACGGGGCTGCAGGGCAAGGGCTTCCACTTGCCGCTGGCACAGAGGCCCACTGCTGCCCCCTCTGGAACAGGGGTGGGAGGCAGGGCCCGCCTGGGACCCACTCCAGGCTCTGCACTGCTGCTGCCAGCCCCTTGGAAAGCTCTGCACAGCACTCACCAGGGCTGGCGGGGCCCAGAGCTTCTCCCCTGCGGCCCTCTGGCTGTGTCTTCTCGGCTGCTGCTGCTTCTCCCAAAAGTTCCAGCCGCAAGCCCGCCTCAGAAACTGGCCCAGAAAGAAGGGGAGGGGCATCAGCACCACCTATTGTGGGGGGGGAGGAGAAGAGGGGTGGCTGTCGCCCACGCATGGGGAAGGGCGGGGGGGGGGAGAAACCTGGCAGCCCTCTGAACGGCAAGCCACGGGATGGGCGGCTCGGGGTGAGCAGGACCTCGGAAGCAACCCTGAACGGTGGGCTTGTGACTCCGGAGGGTGGTTCCTGCTGTCGCCCCCACTCCTGCCCCCCAGAGGCAGCCAGCTCAGGGGCGGGCGGAAAGCCCCCCGACGGACCTTGTCCGGCCTTCCACGGGCCTCAGGGCAGGCCCCAACGGACCTTCCCGGCAGCTCAACCTGGGGCTTAGGAGCCGACGTGAAGGCCTCCAGGCGGACACCACTCACCTGGCGGTTGGGGGGCTCGGTGAGGTTCCTCCCGCTTTGCCTCGGGGGGCACCTGGGAGGGAGGAGGCTCTCCTCGTTCTAGCCTGCGCAGCACGTCCGACTGGTGTCTGTGCACAGATCCTGTTGGAGGGAGGGAGGGGGAGAGAGAGAGAGGAGGGGGGAGTGTGAGTGTGGAGGAGGGGGAGCTGCCGCCGGCACTGACCCCCGGCCAACCCTCACCCACCCTAACCCCACCGCACACCCCATGCAGCCCAGCTGCAGCCTCAGGGCAAAGGGGGGCCCCCCAGCCCAGCGCTCTGCCTCCAAGAGTGCCCAGCCCGATCCCTCCAGAAGGCAAGAGCTTGCCTTCCCTCCACCCAGCAACTGCTATCCAGAGGAAGACTGCCTCTGGGCATGGAGGCTCCATGGAACTACGGAGGCTCGGGTGTCTTGGAAATTTAGATAAATGCAGAGAGGAGGAAGCAGGAGGACCACCGACTGGGGACAGACCTGTGAATCTGGCTAGACTTCTTTGAAGAAGGTCAAAAGATTGGGAGGCGAGACAAGATGAAAAGGGGACTGAGAGTGAGGCTGAGAGCAAAGCTTTTGGCGGGGGAGCCCAAAGGAGGGAGCAGCGGGGAAGGGTCTGCTTGGCCCCCCCAAGGCCCCCGGAGGTCCCAGCCCCGCTAGCTCTCTCCAGCCAAGGCAGGGAAAGGGCCGGGCAGCCTTGGCTGGTCAGCGCAGGCCAGATGGACCCAACGGACTGACTCCGGAGCAGGCAGCTGCCTCTGGGGAGGGGGCCTCATCCAGGCTGTGGCTGGACTACAACTCCCATCACTCCCAGTCTCCAGACAAGGTGGCTGGGGATGATGGGCCTGGTGTTCCCACCACCGCTGGGGAGCCCTGGCCTCTGCAACCTCCCTCTTTGGGAAGGGTGGGGTCTGGGGTGCCTGGAGTCCCCCAGCCTCTCTCGGTCCCCTTGGGGGACTCCTGAGCCGCCTCCCTCCCGAGGCTGCTGCCCCACTGAGTCTGGAGACTGGGGGACCAGAGCCTGCACCTGCGGAGGGTGCCGGCAGGGAGAGCCCGGCGGTATCTCTCAGGGCATCCCGACTGAACCACCGGCGTGTGCTCCCGTCTCTGGGGGTGGACGCTGCACACGGGCTGCCAGTGTGCTGCTGGTCCTCACGGCTGAACAGGGCTAGAGAGGTCTTCTGACCCGCCCCACATGCAGGCCATGGGCCAAGGACCCTCACCTAGCGAGGCCACCAGGCCGTGGTTCTCCTTCATCACCTCCCAGTACAAGGCCTTCTGCCAGGCCGTCAGCTCGGCCCACTCCTCGGGTGAAAAATAGACGGCCACATCCTCAAAGGTCACCTGGAAGACAAGCCGCCCCTCCCTCAGGACCAGCAGGGAGGGGGCCTTGAGGCCCTTCGGCCCACGGGCAGGGGCCAGCCCCCCACCCCCCCGCCGGCCACGGCAACCTCCAGGCCCAGGTCAGAGCGAGGGGAATGGGGGAAGTGCCAAGGGGAGGGGAGCTGGGAGGGGGAAGACCCGCCTTCCCTGCCGCCAGGCCCTGCTCACCTGCGTGGCCCGTTGGGAGCCGCTCTCCGCCCCCTCCTGCTCCAGATGCTCCAAGACCCGCCGGCGCCAGCACAGCCAGCTGCAGAGGCCCTGCCCGGCTGCCGGGGGCTCCCCAGGGCCCTGCGGAGGAGCGGCCCTCCGGTCAGCGCCTGCGCAGCCTGGAGAGCAAGCAGGACCGTCACAAGGGCTGCCCTGCGCAGGGACCCGCCCGGCCCGGGAGCAGCCTGCCGACACTCACAGCAGGCTGCCCCCGCCCGTCCCCTCGGCCCCACAATGGGGAGGGGGTACAGTGTTCGCAGGCAGGCGGCAGGGGTTTCGTCACATGACCCCCCCCCAGTGCTGCACCAGCGGCTGCTGCGCATCTAGCAGGACACAACAAGGACTCTGCTGCTGGGGGAGCCTGCGGAGGGCGCTCTCCAGACCCCCTCCCCACAGTCAGCCCCCAGCCACCCCGGAAGGAGGCTGGTTTGTCCTGAGCAGAGCAGCTCCTTGCTGGAGCAAAGGAAAGAGCTGCCTGCCGGCTGGGCTTCCTCCCTCCCTGGCGGAGGACGATCCCCACCCACCCCCGTCACCAGGCGTGGGCAGGGGGCCTTGGGCGTTCCCTGCGAGCAACGCCCGGAGAGGAGAAGCTGGCAGCCGCGCACCGGCGCCACATCCCAGCCACCGCCCTGGGAACGCGGGACCTCCACAGCGGCCAGCCTCTCAGTACCCTGGGAGTCGCTGATGACGGCATCCTTGCCCTGCGCGGCCAGCCCCGAGACGGCCGCCGCTCTCCCCCCAGCCGGTTCCCAGATGTACACGTCTTCCTCCAGGTCACTCCCAGGGGCTGCTGCTTCCTCCTCCGCCTCCTCCTCCTCCTGGTCGCAGGTGGCCTCTACTTGGGCAGATGCAAAGTCTGCTGAAGAGAAAGGTTGCCATTTCTAGCCGCCTCTGCTTCCTTCCAAGGGCAGCCCCAGCCCCCAGCCCCTTGGGCCTGACCCCAACTCGCCCCGCCACAGAGCTGAAGGCAAGAGGCAAGAGAGAGGGGCTGGGCCTCGGGCTCACCTCGCCTGCCCGGCCCCAGAAGCCCCCAGCACAGAGGGCGACGCGGGCGCTCAGCCACACAGACTGGCCCAGCTGCCGCCTTCATGGATGGGGCACACACTGCCCAAGCAGAACGGTTGCCCCTGGCAAGGAAGGCAGGCTCTCTGATCTCCACTGCACTGCCCAGCCAGCTCATGAAGGCTCTCCTCTCCCCCCATGGCGCAAAGTGAAGAGCCCTCTTCCCGAAGACCCTCCCCTCCCCTCCCCTCTCTCTGGGTGGCTGCCCAACTGCTGAAGGAGGGACAGAGCTAATGCAGCTGTCTGAGCAAGAGCAGCAACCCGAACCGCCCTCACCTTGGGGACCTCTCAGCCCTGCCGCCGCTGCCGCCACCCCAACCAGGGAGAGTGAGGGACCTCTCCTAAGCCACAGCTTGCAGCTCTCACTCACTGGCGTGCTTTTAGGGCAGGTGAATCACCTGGCAGCGGCAGGAACAGAAGGGCCCGGTTCGGTCCCTGAAAGGCGCTTTCTTTGGTGGGAGCACAGGGGGAGAAGAAGCCCTTCTCTGCCCAGCCCACGGAGCCCCACAAGAGCAGAAGGAACGAGGCTGGCTGGGCTGGCAGGCGGATGCCCCCTATGGCAGCATCATGTGCAGGGTTGATAAAAATCAATGGTTAAAAAATTGGATTTTAACATTTTAAATCAGATTTTTTTAAAAAAAATTAAATTGGATTTTAAAAAAATTCTTAAACAATTTATAAAAAAGAAGTTAGGTCAAAGATATCATCTTGAATGTTATCATAACTTCTAATTATATTCTGTGAACATGTTAATAACAGTATATGGGGAAGAGAGATAACAGAGCTGATCAGTCCTATTCTGCAGGTGGTATACATGCAGCACACACACACACACAGTGTCAAGCTCTGCCCCCCCTCCCCCCCCGCTCCGCCACAAAATGCAAAGACATTAAGCCCATTCACACATTATGTTCAACCCCTGTACAGTGTACACAGGTACAGATCTGCACACAGGTACGGTTATTCACATGTTATGTTGAACGCAGGTACAGAAGTACACTTCCTCTCTGTATGCTGCATTTGAAGGGCCTGTATCCAGGTTCACTCTTAACATGAACATAGGTACAGTCACTCACTCAAACACGTGTACAAGTGTACCAACCTCTGTCACTCATATAGCATAATGTCTGAATCTGGCTAAAGAAGGCTAATGGAGTAGATCTGAGCAAGGAGGAGAAGTCCGGACATAAATGCACGGGACAGGTGAGGGGAATAGAAAGCGGAACCAAAAGTGAACCAAAGGTATGCGTGCAGCCCTGAGGACACCTTTTCCAAGGGAAACCCCCTCATGGCAGCAGGCTGTAAGAGAGACCCCACTGAGGAATATTTTAATGACGTTCCTGTACCTGTGGGTAAGACAGGCATGCATACAAAATGCAAACACTGCAACAACAAGGCCTGGTTGCCCAAATGAAAGAGCATCATGAGAAGTCTGTACCTTTTATAGTGTATGCCTATTTTCTAAAAATAAAACCTAAAATCTATCTGCATATGTAACAAAGTTATATTAGACAACAAGAATGTGCTTTTACTAGGAAATGAGGATTAAATAGCATCTTCTTGACCAGTGATTTAAATCATTAAAATTGAGTCCTCCTATGAAGCGGTTTAAATCATGATTTAAATTAAATTAAATCAAATCAGTTCTGTTCACATGTTATATTTATTACACACACACCCAAACCACAAATTCCCCAGCAAATTTTTTTTGTCCCTCCAAGAGGGCACAGGGGAGGCATTTCGGAGGAGGGGGTTCCATAAAGGGAGCCGAGGCAGGAAAGTTGACTCGATCCAAAGCCACTGAAGCCATGGAAATCTGTGTCGGGGCTTCGGTCTAAAGGCCAACGGCCCAGGCCGGAGATGTTCTACTAGGGTCTGCATCCTCCTCGCCTCCAAGAGGCAAACCCAGTTCCATGGGCTTCTCGCTCCCCAACAAAAAGCAGCTTATTCCCCCCCCCCGTGCTGCCTGCCCCCCCCCTCATTTCTGGGCTCTGCTGCTCCAAGGGCTACGTGCCTATCACCAGAAGGAAGCCACAAGCACACCCTCCCAAAGTGTTGCCCTCACTGGGTGGGGAGTGCTGCTGTTGAGAGCACATGGTCTGTGGGATGTCAGGAGCCATGCAATGCACAAGTCACCACGTGATGCTGCAGTCATCCCAGGACAGGCCTTTCTGTGTGAACTGGCCTTAAGATCACAGGAGAACCGGCTCGATCAGCCCAAGGCCCATTACAATTAAGTGATTATCATTGAAAACCGCCCAGAAATGCAAGTCTTTGGCAGTCTAGAAATACATTAAATAAAGACATCTAGCCCAGCATTCCAGTCAGTAAACGGATCAGCCTACTTTGGATTTTTGTCTAATGCACCAAAGCGGTCCATAGTGCAAACAGAAGCTGAAAGAGGCCTCGCCTGGGGTGGGACGCTGAGGAGCACAGAGGAACTAGGACTGTGGCGCTCTCCCCCTCCCCCAGCTGTGACACTTTGGTCTCACTTGCAGTGTTTTTTGTGGTGGTGGTGGGGGTCACCGTAATGAGTGGATGGTCCTCCTGTGGGATGGGGTTGAACAGATGCTCACTGGGTGCCCCTTCCAACTCCAGAGCGCTGCTGAACATCTGAAGGTGCCTAAACCTAAGCCAGACCCTGGGTTCATCCAGCCAAAGGTTTAGGAACATAACAACATAGGAATCTGCCATGTACCGAGTCAGACCATCAGTCCGTCCAGCTCAGTATTCTGTACACAGACTGGCAGCGGCTTCTCCCAGGTTGCAGGCAGGAGTCTCTCTTTCAGCCCTATCTTGGAGATGCTGCCAGGGAGGGAAATGGGAACCTCAGATGCTCTTCCCAGGGCGGCTCCATCCCTTCAGCGGAATCTCTTATAGTGCTCACACAGCAAGACTCCCCTTCATCTGTAAGCAGGGCAGACCCTGCTTAGCTAAGGGGGCCAGTCATGCTTGCTCCCACCAGACCAGCTCTCCTCCCCGTTTTCCCTTCTTCTCCAAGACGGTGGGAGGCACCCTGCAGAAATCCCCCCCCCCACCAAGCCCCAGCACACACACCCCTCCACCCCACACAGCCCCACCTGCCCTGCTTGCCTTCATTCTTGCCCAGAAGGGTGGTACCTCTGAGGCCAGCAGACCAAAGCACCCTCCCTCGGCCTGCCCGGTTCCTTGAGGGCGTCTCCACCCACCTCAGGGTGAGGTCACAGACAACATTCTTCACTCAGCAGGGCAGCGGTGGCTACCGCTTGACAAGTGCTGGGATGGGTGAAGGGGCCGGCGTCTGTCGCCGGAGGTGGAGTCACCAGCAGATCTTTGCCTCCGGCCACTTCAGACAGAGGATCCAAAACGGGAGCCCCACAGAAGAGACGAGAGTGTGGGGAGACTCTGCCAAGCAGTGGGCACCCCAAACGTCTGCCTTTCTCCCGAGTGTCTTCTGGTGCTGGCCTCCATGGGCCATTTATTTCCATTTCTAACCCATCCTTATCAATGGAATTCAGTCACTTTACAATTGTATATCTCTCTCTATATATATTCTCCTAGGTGTGCCTGGGGAAAATGCGTCCAGGCAGCCCAGCTGATTGGCTGGGCTGCGGAGGCGCCTGATTGGCTGGCACACCCAGGAGGAGGAGAATTGGCTGGCCCACGCTGGCGGGCCAGGTGGTGGCCGCAGACTCTAGCGAGCGAGAGAGACAGGTGGCGGGGGAGACAGCGCGAGCGAGAGAGGCGCGGGGGGGAAGACAGAGCGAGCGAGAGAGGCGTGGGGGGAAAGACAGAGCAAGCGAGAGAGGCGTGGGGGGAAAGAGCGCGAGCAAGAGAGGTGCGGGGGGAAAGACAGAGCGAGCGAGAGAGGCGCGAGGGGAGAGAGCGCGAGCGAGAGAGGCACGGGGGAGACAGCGCGAGCGAGAGAGGCGTAGAGGGAGAGACAGCGCGAGCAAGAGAGGCGCGTGGTGGAGAGACAGTGCGAGCGAGAGAGACGCAGGGGGAAAGACAGAGCGAGCGAGAGAGGCGTGTGGGGGAGAGACAGCGCGAGCAAGAGAGGCGCGCGGGGGAGAGACAGTGCGAGCGAGAGAGGCGCAGGGGGAAAGACAGAGCGAGAGAGAGAGGAGTGGGGGGGCAGAGCGAGCGAGAGAAGAGTGTGGGGGGGCAGAGCGAGAGAGGAGTGCGGGGAGAGACAGCGCGAGCGAGAGAGGCACGCGGGGGGAGAGACAGCGCGAGCGAGAGAGGCGCGCGGGGGAGAGACAGCGCGAGCGAGAGAGG
Organism: Hemicordylus capensis; assembly: GCF_027244095.1. Classification (NCBI taxonomy): domain Eukaryota; kingdom Metazoa; phylum Chordata; class Lepidosauria; order Squamata; family Cordylidae; genus Hemicordylus; species Hemicordylus capensis. The sequence goes on from NC_069662.1 coordinate 170,805,973, forward strand.
AGTGTGGGAGGGCAGAGTGAGTGAGAGAGGAGTGTGGGGGAGAGACAGCGCGAGCGAGAGAGGAGTGTGGGAGGGCAGAGTGAGTGAGAGAGGAGTGTGGGGGAGAGACAGCGCGAGCGAGAGAGGCGTGTGGGAGGGCAGAGTAAGTGAGAGAGGTGCGCGGGGGAGAGACAGTGCGAGCGAGAGAGGCGTGTGGGGGAGAGACAGTGCGAGCGAGAGAGGCGCGCGGGGGGAGAGACAGAGACAGAGCGAGCGAGAGAGGCGCGCGGGGGGGCAGAGCGAGTGAGAGAGCGGTGGGAGGACCAGCCAAACAAATCCTCCCAACTAACCCCCAAATGGAAGTGAACTACGGCACAGATGCTCTGTGTGGGTTCAGCTAGTAGTGAATTAATGCACAACCAGAGAAAAATGTTAATCTACAAAGAAGATACACTAGAATCTCAGTTCCTGAAAAGCTTCATCCAAGGTGGAGTTTGCGGCCGGCCTGAATCTGTGCCCCGGAACCATGAGGTGCGGGCATCCCCTGGCTCAGGGGCCAAGAGAGGACTCTGCACCCTCCTCGGAAAAACAAGGGGGCACTGGCTACCCCGTATGCCTCTGCTGGCATGAGAGACACTAAGACAGACTAAGGGTGCACCAGGCCCAGGCAAAAAAGGCCAATTAGCTCTTCCCCCAACTACACAATAAGGCTCTGGGAAGAGCATCCAGGCTCCAAGTCCCCTCCCTGGCGGCATCTCCAAGGTAGGGCTGAGAGAGATTCCTGCCTGCAGCCTTGGAGCATCCGCTGCCAGTCCGTGAAGACGATACTGAGCTAGATGGACCAAGGGTCTGACTCAGTATGTGGCAGCTTCCTCTGTTCCTATGTAATGCACCATCAGGAATCATGAGCCCTGAGTCTTGTCCTCAGTGCCAAGGCCCAGCCCTGGAACACGCCAAGTAAAACTAGACAAAGTGCCTTTCAGCTTGTGCCATCCACAGCCACCTCCACCTGACATCAGGGAGAAAAAAGGACTGCCAAGCAGACACCCACAAAACCACTTGCCAGCGCTCTGGGAGCAAGCGTGCCCAGCACCACACAGATCTCCTCCACTGTTCCCTCTGAGAGGGATTGACTACAACTCCCAGCATCCCCAGCTGCAATGCCTTTTGCTTGGGGATTCTGGGAGTTGTAGTCAACAACATCTGGTTGTTGACTACAACACTGATCACAGCAGGGGAGGCTTCCACCATTTCCTGCCGTTTCCATATCCCAACAGAAAGGAAAGAAGACCACCCCTCCCCCTCTCCTATGTGTGCCAAATAATTTAGAGGATGAAAGGACACTGCTGGCAACCACCAAGAATGGCTGGTGAGCCAAGGCAACATTTGCGGACCCCTGCTTGCCGGTCAGAAGACACACCTCCTGGCAGCCCAGGCGCCTCCCAGCAACTGGAGGGACCGCTTTCTCGGAGCTGACAGTGATCTGGGTGCTTGCTGGATATGCCCACGGGCACTTCCAGCTTTGAGGCCAATGCCCAGGGAAACTTTCTTCCCAGCCTCCTACAGTACTGGGATGTGTGTGTGCATGCATGCACACACATGTAAAATGACCCCCCCCCCAAAAAAAAGGATTTATTGAAACGTTGGCATAAGCAAAGATGCCTAATTCTTCACAACAAAGTACAAAGCCAAAGTGGATTCCCACCTGAACGTACATCATTCAGCAGCTCACAGGTGAACATCCGAGAGAGATGTCCTGCTCCACTGACAAGTATTGAGTCTGGGATGGTCAGAGATGGGACCACCCCAGGTCTGCTTGGTTGGTGGTGGCTGCTTCACTCACAAGTTGTGCTTTCACACTGCAGCCACGGAATGAATGATGAACACACACGTGGAAATTTGCCTCTTATTACTGTTGGGCTTGGATGCAGAAAAGATTCTGGTTACTATCCTGATTCAGCCTTAACGTGGGTGGCTTTTGGCCAGATACACCCAATTTATGAGTAGGGAATGTACCTCGTAGGTCTTCCGAAATGACTGTGACAAAGAGCCCTCCATAAGGACCCCCTAGGGCCCCCTCCTAGCTCCTATCTGCCATGAACTTGGGTTGTATTGGAGTGTAAACACAGGATTTCTAAAGGGGTGCTGCTTACACTCTGGTGGGCTCCTATCATGATTCAAGTTGGTGGATGAGGGGGACAAAACACGCCCCCCCCGAGCCCCCAGGACTCTCTCACAACACAAGAGTTAGTAGAAGGATGCCCATGTGCTTGTGTGAGCTCACGCTGATCTCAGAAGACTACCTCCCTTCCCAAAATAGGTCAAAAGAAAGGAGGCCCCCAGGAGGGCAGCTGGGACCTCACAGCACAGGCTGGATGGAGCCAGGCAGAGACTACTACCCTGGGGCAACTGCCTTGAAGGCCTGACCCCCAAGGAAGACACCCCCCCACACACACACACAGAGAAGCTCAGACCCAGGCAAATGGAATGAGGGTGCCGTCTCCATGGTCGGCCTTGCCTCTCCTGTCCATTCCTACAGAGCTGGGCACTCCGGTGACACCGCAGGGACCCCATGAGGTCGTGGGGCACCTCCACATGCCGTCGAGCCCACATTCCTCCGGTTGGGGTTTCCACCACCTCCCGGTTCGAGTTTTGGCTTCCTCCGCAACATGGAGCTGGATCTCGACAGCCCCCCAAAGCACACCTTGAAAGGAGACGGCCACTCTGACTGCGCACCTCCAAGGCTGGGCGCTTGCTTCAGCCCCAACTTCCAGCCTGTCAGCTGCTTGTGCTGCGGCAGCAAGCCAGCCCCCCACCCGCACAAGGCACCGAGCAGCGGTCCTCTGTGAAACGCACCCCTTCCAGGACCCAGAATGCAGACCCTGACACCTGGGGGTCACAGACATCACCGCTGCAATCACGGCAGTTCCCAAACATCAACCTGGCTAGTCTTCCAATGATGAGCAGCCAAGTTGTAAGATTTAGTCAACCAGCTTTCAAATAAGGAAGCCTGCAAAGGGGCAGCCACAGAGGAAGCCCCCCCCCAACCAGCCCCGGTGCAATCTGTGCCGGCAAAGGGCTCCCATCCTCAGAGGACAGGCCTGCTTGTCTTTGAGAAGAAAACACAGACGGGGGGGGGGGGCCTACAGTAGGGCATGATCATAGGGCGGGGGAGGAGAGTAACTGCACATCCCTGGAAAAACCTGAGGAGTCCTATAGGAAGGTGTCAGGTGCCCCTTGAACATTCCCGATCCCCCCCTCCCCTCCCCTCCCCTCGCTCTAGCCCCAGAGCTGCAGGTAGCACATCCATTTCCACAAGGGGGGGGCAACCAGTGGCGTACTTCGGTGCCCCCCGCCGCCCCACTCTGTCCCATTACAGTTCAGTTTCAAGGAGAGAGGAGAAGGGGGGGGTCCTCACCCAGGGGGGCATCGGGCTCCCCATCCCCCAGCGTCTTCGCCTCCGACTGCACGGGCAGCCCTTCTTCGGCCATTCTGTGGCGCCGCCAAGCGGGAGCGTCCCGGAGACTCCTGTAAGGGCAAGGGGGCCCAGCAGTCAGCACCCCCCCCGGCGCACCCCGGCCCAGCGGCCCAGCGGCCCAGCCCCAGAGGGCAAGCCTGAGCCGGCTGCGGGGGGGGGGAGTCTGCCAGGACCAGGCCCCCCTTCTGTTCCAGGGGAGCGGGACCAAGGCAGGCCCCCCCTCTGCTCACAGGCGGGCCCCCCAGGCCATCTAGGAAGGAGCCTGCAGGGTCCGCGCCCCCCCGCCCCGCTCGCTGCTCACCGGCAGGGGGGCCTCTCCACAGACTCGGCTCTTCCCTAAGTGGTGAAGGGGCGGCGGCGGCTGCCTCCCGGGGCCAAAGCCCTGAGGCCCGCCCGCCCCCCTTCCTCCTCCAGCCGGCCAGGCCGACCTGCTCGCTGCCCCCCCCCCCCGCGACGCCCAGCCCAGCCGGCAGGCGCTCCCGCTCTGCTGCTCCTCTCGCCCCCCCCCCCCCCCCCGCCACTGTCCGCCAGCGGGCACCGGCCCAAGCGGGCGGGGGACGAGCCATGCCCCCCGCCCAGCCCCCAGGAGGAAGAGGGGGCGGCGCTGCCAAGACCGGAGCCTGGCCTCTGCCGGCCGGCCAGCCGGGGGGGGGGGGTGGGCGCCCAGCCCGGGGGGGGGGCGCGGTCTGCGGGCGCCCGCCCAGCCAGCCTCCCTCGCGGCCATGCGGGGCCTCCAGCCAGGCGAGTCCGCGCTCCCCCCCCCGGGGGTGTCTTATGACAGGGCCTCGATCCCGGGCACGGCGCCCCACCCACGGGCCGCCCGGCCCCCTCCCCGGTGGCCCTCCGGGGCGGCCCTTTGTTCTGCGCCAGCACGCGGAGGGGGGGGCGCTGCTGGGCCCGGGGGTCCCTCGGCGCGGGGGGGGCGAAGGGGGGCCCGGACCTCCCCCCGGCCAGAGTCCGGCGAGGGAGGCCCCCACAGCGCCCCCCCCCCCGCCTCTTGGAGGGAAAGAGGCGTGTGCTCCGACACCCGCCCCCCCGCCTGAGGACGGCGCCCCTCCCCCGGTCTCCCACTGCCCCAGCCAGGGCGAGAGCAGGGGCGGGCGATCCCCCAGGCGCCCCCCCCCCCCACACACACACAAGCAGCTGGGAGGGAGGAAGGGGGGAGGACCCAGGCGCAGCCTCCCTCCCCGACCCATAGAGACCTACCGCGGGGGGGGAGGGCTGCAGGGTCCCCCCTCCCACGAAGCGCCGGCCGGCCAAGCCCCCCTCCGTCCGTCGGCCCGTCGGTCGGCGCGCGGCGGGGGCTGCCTGGAGCGCCCCAAGCGGGCGAGGCTGCGCGGTCGCTTTAAGACCCGCCGGCGCGAAGCACGCTGGGAGATGTAGTAGTTCTACGGGGCTGCTTGGGGAAGACCGCTTTGGAAACGGGTCTGCGTCGGGCTCTTCTGAATTCAGCTGGGCTGCAGGACACGTGTCTTCTCTTGCCTCCTTCTTCCAGTGGGGGTTTCATGTTGCTCTTTGTACGCGGGGCCCCCCCTCTGGGCTCCCCTTTAGTTTGAAAAAGGGCCAAGGCATTGGCCCTGGGGGAGAAGAGTGCCCCCCTTCCCTGGCAGAAGCCCCCTAACCAGCTACACCCAGCAGCAGAGGGTGGGGGGGAGTTCCCCTCCCTCCCCTGGTAGTGGCACCTCCCGCCACTGCCACCCAGCGAACATCAGAAAAACCAAGACAAGAGGCCGTCTGAATATGAAATACTGTATTAACATCACACATGAACATGAGCAGGACACCACGCTGGGGGAGCAGCCGCCTCCGGGAAGATGCCCTGGTCCTGAGTAGGGCTGCCTGTGAACTCAGGCAGAGAAGCAGCCAGGAGTTGGGCTTCCTCCTCGCTGGCACTCTGGCAGGCTCTCCTGCCTCAAACACCATCTTTGGTTTGCCGTCGAATCAGCTCTGCATAGATGCCTCCCTTATGCAGTAGTTGCGAGTGGGTCCCAGACTGGAAGGACAAAAAAGGGGGAGATTAGGCATTAGAGAGATTAGTCACTGCCCAGCCCGCCAAACCGTGGCCCAAGCTGCCTGGGTCCAGCGTTGCACCAGGTACACTGGCAGCAGTTTACAAGACCGTCCCAGGGAGACTTGCACCCAAACTAGAATGCTGTGCAGCAATTGGATTGTATTCACTGAGGTGGTCTTCTACCACCATAAGAGTTGAATTAATAGCAGTAGAAAGTTTGGGTTATCACCTGCACCAGCTGATGTGAATAGCTCTCTCTGTACTCATCTTGTGTAGACATTTGAATGAACTCTGCTAAACCTTTTGCATTTCATGGCCTTTAGGCCTCATTGTTTACTTTTGAAATTATCGTTCTCGTAGTGGCTCAGGCCAGCAGAGAGCCACAATCAGTGTTATCCCACTATTATCACATCCTGCAGTAGTGAGTTCCAGAGATGGATTTTATAAAGTTCTTGGCCACAACCCAATACACAAGACGACAAGCTTCAGATTCCTGAAGGCATCTAGGCATGTCTCTGTGTTGGACTGCAGCCCTTGCGTCCAAATTTCAGGGCCTTTCTGTTAAAAGTCTTAGTTCAGTCTTCCCAGACTGAAGAGTCTCGAAGCATCCACACCACTCCTCAAACTGAAGGTTCTGTAGACATATGCGCACGCGCGCACACACCCCAGTTCCAGCCTATGAAACACTTGATCAGATCTCCTGAGAACCGATACAACCAAGGCCCAAACTCTTGGAAGAAATGACTATTCACCCTGGGCTAGCTGCAAAAATGGGTCTGTGTATCCAAACTCCTGTGTTACATTCAACACAAATCCACACAAACAAATCCACACACTCTTCTCTCCACCAGGGCAAGGGCCAGTGAAAACCAATACTGCCAGTTTTCAGTCAAAGCCTGCCATGCACAGCACTGATAGGCTGACCCTCACCCCCAATCTCCAGAGCAGTTTTGCAAATTTCAGAAAACAGACCAGTGCTTGAAGAAGTAAGAGGGCAGCAAACTGCCCACCTGCAGTCCAGGGCAAGGCCAACCCCTGAATCAGCACTGAATTGCTCGCTTGTCTGTTCTTTACAGCACAAAAGCAGGAGGGGAAAAGACAAGGCGGCAAGAACGAACCTTCTGGTCCGTTACATTTGTACACCAGAAGCCAGTACCCTGGAGTTATTTCCTTCAAATGGGCCAAGTGCATCTATTTTGTTCTTCCCCTCATCAGGAGGAACAACGTCATTGTCCCTCCTGAGGTACAGAATGCCTTGCTTCTTCAGTTTAAACTTTACTAATGGGGAAAGTGGAGCCTCCCGCCCTGCCAGTAAGCTTTGGTCACTTGAGAGTTTCCAAGTCAAAACATCCTGCAGAAAGTGGACTGGGGGAGGAGGGGAGGGACACCCCCCTGGCCTCACCTATTTAGAGCTTTGGTTCTCACAGATGGGCTACTCACATCTTCCCTGTTCAGAACTTCTCCAGTGCTGCAAAACACCCCTGCCGACTGAGCCTCTATTGCAACTCCCTCTCCCGGGGTCTTCCCTAAGCAGCGCCCAGCCACCCCAAGGGAAAAGTTGGTTTTTGTTTGTTTTAAATTATTATTGTTGTTGTTGTTTACAATGTATTATTGTTTACATAGTCAGACAGGTTTTATTGAATGGTTTGTTTTATCCAGACATCAGGTCCTTCCCAAGGACCTGGGATTGCTGAACTTTATAATCAATATTGTTGCTGTTATTATTATAGATATCGTCACAGAATATAGGCTGTTCCCAGTAAAGTTGCTTTTTGTAATTGGCTGATGGTGATTTCTGTGGCCCCGATGGTGTTGAGGTGCTCTTCAAGGCATTTTGGAATTGCACCTAGGGCACCAATGACTACTGGGATTATTTTGGTGGTCTTCTACCACAGCCTTTCAATTTCTATTTGTAGAGCTTTGTATTTTGTGATTTTTTTCTATTTCTATTCTGCTGTCACCTGGTATTGCTATGTCAATTATTTTAACTTGTTTTTCTTTCTTCTCGACTACTTTCTTCTCAACTAGTTATATCTGGTGTATTGTGTGGCAGATGTTTGCCTTTTTGTAGTCAGATATCCCATAATATTTTTGCATCTTCATTTTCCACAACTTATTCAATTTGATGGTCCCACCAATTTTTGGCTACAGGTAGCTTGTATTTTTAGCCAAAAATTGGTGGGACCATAAAATTGAAAAACTTGTAGAAAATAAAGATGCAAAAATTATTATTATTATTATTATTAGTAGTAGTAGTAGTAGTAGTATACAGGCTTTGGCAATTAGCCATGTATTTATTTGGATCTTATTTTTTCGAGGGTGGGAATACAGAAGCTGTTGCAATCAGTCTGTGTATTTCTCCTGGGGGGTGGGAGGTGATGCTTAGGGGAGCCCCCAAACAATGAGAGGATAGGATAGCTTGACTGGCACATTTTCTGGCCAATCAAGGGAGAGAGGAGGCTCCAGCAGCAGGGAGGAGGGGTTAAGGCAAGCTCCCTTCAAAGAAAATGGTGTGCTCTCTTTCCCCTAATTAGGCTTTAAGTTTCCCTTTTTAATAAGTGCATTTGTTTGAAGGAGGGGGACACAGCCCCCCCTGCCCTTAATGACCAGCCCCCAATGGTCAGGGATGATGGGAGTTGTAGAACATTTGTAGGAGGGCCGGTGCAGCCTGCCCAAGACTGTGCCTTCCCCCAGAGTCTCACCTCAGCCACACGCCCCTTGGACAGCACCACAATGAAGTCGGCTCCCTGCACTGTGCTGAGACGGTGTGCAATGATCATCACGGTGCGACCAGCCACTGCTCGATCCAATGCTTCTTGAACCACATGCTCCGATTCGGCATCCAGGGCACTGGTGGCCTCATCCAAGATCAGAATGGTGGGGTTCTTGATGAGTGCCCGGGCAATGGCCACCCGTTGTTTCTGCCCCCCAGACAAGGTCACCCCCCGCTCACCTGGAAGGGGAGAACAGAGGGGGTCTACTTGGCAAGAAACTCATTACACAGGAGGAGGACAGAAAGGCCAGCCACTGAGTATTGGTCTGGCCCACCCGTCTCTCTCCCCACCCCATTCTCTTTGAGCTAGTGCGAGGTGCCTGTCAAAAAGGGTTGAAAACCCCAGAGCGACTGTATCATAGAGATGTGTGTGCATGTTGCTTTCCATCTCACAGCCAGGTAAGACCAGGAAACAAACACGGACAGCCAAATATCCACATGCAGACTACCAATCACAGCCATCAAGCAGCGCCAGAGGGCTGGCTGTTTGGAAGGCATCTCGTAATGACCTCTGCATCACTGGTCTTGGTGGAGTTTGTGAACACCTTTCAACTGGGACTGGTCTGCATGTGCTCCAGTCCCAGGCCTTAGAGAAGGGAAGTGCCCCCATGGAGAACCTCAGTCGGGAGGGTCAGACTTGGGACACTCCCAATTCTATCAGGGCCCTTTCAATGTCACAGTGGCCCCCCTGAAAGCCTCCAAACTCACCCACAACAGTGTTGTAGCCATCAGGAAAACTGCGGATAAACCCGTCAGCATTGGCAAGGCGAGCAGCAGCGTAGACTTCGGCGTCTGAGGCACATGGTTTGCCAAAGCGGATGTTCTCCATGATGGTTGTGCTGAACAGCACAGGCTCCTGAGGTGGGAGGAGCAGAACCGAAGCCTCAGGACCAGGGAAGAGCCAGACCCCCAGGGGCATGGCCTTTCCTGCCCCGCAGTGCTGCTGAGGCAGCATTTCTTTCCCCTCCCCGTGGTCTCTTGCCTGTGCCCAAAACATCTCCCAGAAGAACCACAGCATCTCCACCCCCACCCCTCCCGGATCAGACTTGAGGCACCCAAAGCTCCCAGCTCAGTCTTGGATAACAGCAGACAAGTTGGTGCCAGGGAGCTCATCAGCAGCACCATGCTGCAGCCATCCCAGGACCTAGCAGCCAGAGAGACTCGGCTGCTGGACGTGGAGGTTGTGTTTCCAGCTACTGCCACCAACAGTTACAGAAAGCCGAGGCTGACATGAACAAACCCAGCCCTTTCAACAGCAACGCAGCCACCTGCCCAAATTACGAGCAACTGTCAGTGAACTGTCCAGGGACTTTTTTGTATAAGGCGGCATATACATGTACTAACAAACATAAATAAAGAAATAGAGCCCTGGAGCAGGGAGTTCTACAAGCTAGCTGCACATTCCCTCGAGAACAGCTCCCTTTGGTCTGTTTGTGGCTCTCTCTGTGTGCATCGTTTGCAATTTCACATCCTTCTTCCGATGACTGCTGCACTGAAGAGCCCCAGTTCTTCAGGTCTGCAGGTGGCTTCTCTGTCCCACATCACACACCTCAGTCCGCTGCATCCTCCATTCCTCACCTGGTTAATGAAGCCAATGACATCCCCACGGAGCCAGGTTGGGTCAAGTGTGCTAATATCGCACCCATCCAGAAAGATGGCACCCCCTGTAGGCTCATAAAACCGCTCCAAGAGGGCAGCCACAGTCGACTTCCCTGTGAAGGGAAGAGAAAGCAGGAGGGGGTCAGAGAGAGGACTGGCCACACGGCAGAATGAAGGCATTCGAGGACGGGAACAGGAGGATGGTCCTGAATGGAACCCAATGAGGCTCCATCCAGGTCTGGCACTTTCATCAGAGGGACCAGTTCCCTTGTCGACTCCACAGCCAGCTGCACGGTTCCAAAGCTCAAGAGGCAGAGACCTCCTCACACTCCCACAGGTGCACAGACAGGTGCTCCAGCATGCGAGCAGGAATGTGGAGAAGCCCTTTGCTGACTTACCCCCACCAAGGCACTGCCTCCAGGCAAGGGGGGAGCCTTACCTCCTCCGGATTCTCCCACCAGAGCCACAGTCTTGTTGGCAGGGATGGAGAGGCTGAAGTCGCGCAGCACCTGGTAGCCTGGCCGTGTAGGGTAGCTGGCAGAGGAGAAGGAAGAGGTCAGGTGCAGGCAGGCCTCAGCTCCCCCACCCATGCCCAAGCTCACAGTCACTCCAGTGCAGGGGAGAGGATGAAGTGCTGGTGAGCAGACCCATAGGGACCAAAGGGGTGGGTGGGGACTGGGGAGGGAGCAGAGAAGAGGAGCTGTACTGTGTTCTAGGCTAGGGTAGCCACAATGCCTGGCAAAGAATTCCGTATCCCCAGAATCTCTTTTGTTGCTTGAAAAATATAGCAAGAGACGAGTCCTGCGGACTGCAGAGATCTTGGCGGGGCGGGGGGCTTTCAGTGCTTTCTATCTCAGCACCAGCACTGTACCACTGATGCAAAAGAGGAAGATCTGGGGTGGCCTTCATGCAGGATTGGGATTTCCTTCAGCCCTGTGGGCACACCCGACTCCGGGTGTGTGTGTGTCTGGCTGCCTCTCCTTTGGCTCTCACCTGAAGGCGACATCTTGGAAGTCAAGATTCCCCCGCAAGATGCTGCATGCAAGCCGCTCCCCCCCACAGATGGGGGCCTCGGGCACTGGAGCCATGAACTCAAACACGCGGGCACCAGCACTCATTCCTCGCACCACCTGGAGGGGACCAACAGCCCCCAGTTGGACCCAGAAGGCTCTTCCAGAGCACCCTGGCCGACACCACCCCCTGTCCCCCCCACTTGCAGATGGGCACTTGCCCCTCCATGGCCAACTGCCAGGAGACCAGGTACCCCACACACCCCTTGGCCACATCCACACAAAGAGCTGAACAAGCCCTTTGCAGGTTCTCTTCACGTGGAGGCAAGAGGAGCCCCTGCACACCCTTCTCTGCCCCCGCCCCCGGCCCCACATACCTGCCCAAGCAGTACAGACATGCTGGCCATGGACCTAGAGAGACAGAAGCAGAGAGTCCATTGGTGGTGGTGGGGGGTGGAGGCTGGCAGTGGGGGTGGGGTGTGTGTGTGCGTGTGTCTCCCCTTACCGCTGCACTGTCTGTGAGGAAACCAAGAAGGACATGAGGTCGCCAGGTGTCAGCTCTTCCCTAGCCATGAGGGAGCCCCCCAAGAAGATGGTGCCCAGCACAATACCTGGGGGAGAAAAGGAGGTGGCAGAAGGCGGGCCCTCCCCTCTGCTCCACGCTCAAGCCCTCCCAGCAGCCGCCTGCCTTGCAGCCAGGCCGCTGGAGCCCCCCAGGCAGAGCGGGCGCCAGCAACTCACAGTTCAGCGCCAGGTTGGAGAGGCCCTGGAAGAAGGCAATGCCTAGCCCCAGCTTCATGTTCAGCTGGCTGGAGCGGTCCACTTCCGCAGAATACTGCCTGCAAGGGAGAGAAGAGGGCAGCCTGACCAGTGGCCCCCCGGGCTCCAGAGGCCACCCCTTGCCACCTCTGCAGTGCTCGCCACACAGGGAGCTGCCTCTTCCCGAGTCAGACCGCCAGGCTCTGACTGGCAGCAGCTCTCCAGGGTCTCCGGCCCAGTAGGAGTCGCTCCCAGCCTTCCTGGGGATGCTGCTGCTGCTGCTGCTGCTGCCGCCTCCAGGGAGTGAACCTGGCACCTCCTGCTCACAAGCAGGCAGGTGCCCTTCCACTGAGCTACGGCCCCACCCCCTCCGGGGAATGCCTTAGCGTGCCCACCCAGAGGGGTTTGACTGGAATGGTTACGTTTTTGTAAAGCACCCTGAGCCACGTTTGGAAGGGCGGGTATATCAATCGAATACATACATAAAACAAATGCAACCCAGGCAGACCCTGCTTGGCCAAGGGGACAATGCGTGCCCGGCCATGCCACAAGAAGAGCGCTCCGCCCTGCATCCTGGCTGCCATGCAAAGGCAGCTGCCAGGCAGGGGCCAAGCACTACGGTGAGAGCACAAGTAAGAGGCAGCCAGGGAGGCCCAGGGACAGCTTCATCAGGGGAGGGTGGAGAGGGATGAAGGTTTGGCATCCAGTGCAGACTCTGTACCAGGGCAGGCTCTGGAAACGGTGCCAGCGTGGCTGGATGTGGAGGCGGCTTCCACCAGGAGAGAATCACACAGGCGCCCAAAAGTTCCTAGCCAGGGAGGCGGAGGAGAAGCCAACACCTCCTCCCACAGCAATGAAGCACAAGCGAAGGGTGGACAAGGACGTGGGAAGAGACGAAGAATTCACCATGCTGAGCCCAAGATTCTGGTGGGACAAAGCTGGATGTTTGAGGGAGGGTGGAAAGAGCACTACTGAGCACATCATTGGGGCTGCCTTGGGGCACACTCTGAGCACCTTTGCTTATACAGTGGCCATGCCAAAGGAGGGAGAGAGAGGGCCAAGGAGGAATGGAGCATTATGGGAACAAGCACGTCACCACCACCCTGCCAAATGACCCACAGCCCAACCGAGCAGCAAGCCGGGCGACCAGGCGCTCTGCGTCCCCCTAGTGGAGGTGATGGGGAGCGAGGAGACGACTCCCACCCTACCCCGCAACATACTGGGACCCTTTTGGGGATTTGGAAGAAGTGGTCATCCTGAAGATGGAAACATCCCGTCTCTAGCAGGGGAGCTGAGCTAAGCTGAGCTGAGCTGCACGATCCTTGGTGACACTCACTGAATCTCTCGGTTTTCCATGGCAAAAGCCCGCACTGTCCGGACATTCCCCAGGGCCTCGTCTGCCACCGCTGTGGCCTTGGCCACCTGTACCCAACAGAGAAGCAGTAATCACAGGGCGGCTGGCTGAGTGCCTGAGAGCAGCCCCCGCCCCCCGCACCACCACTATGGAATCAGCTCCAGCCAAAGACAACACAGTGCAAAGCCCCCTTAAGAAACAGTCCTTCAAGGAGGAGCAGTGGAGGGGAGAAGCAAGAGCACGAGGCAGCTGGCTGTAGGCAGAGGAGGAGGATTCTGAGCCGAGCTCTCTCCTTGTGGGACACCCCACCCGCCCAGAACTTGTTGCCCCGTGGGGCAGGATACAGATGGGATGACCAATCTGTAACTTGCACACTGCCCAGAGCCTTTGGGCAGGCTGGCATACAAATGCAGTAAATAAGTAAGCAAACAGGCAGTATGCTCCCCCAGAGCAAGGGGCTGGCTTTAAACAACCTCAGTTACTATCGAGCAGGATTCTAGGAAGCTGATGCATAGAATAAGCCAGAAAGCCCAAGGAGCAGGAGCCGCCCAACTGCACGAGAGCCAAGCACCCAGTGAAAGAGTCTTCCCTTGGGGAAACAAGAAAACTCCCAGGAGGTTCTGAACCCCAGCCTGGTCCACACACAGTTAAGCGGGGGGCGGGCTTCAGCCTCCTGGTTCCCTTGGCAGGAGCTGCTTCAAAGCCGCCTGCTACGGATCGGCGATGGGGGCCACCCAATGGCCTGCATGGGCCTCTCTTACCTGTTCCTGGGCGTTGCGTGAAAGCTTGCGCAAGAAGGAGCCAATGAGGGCCCCAGTGCCCACCAGGAGCGGCATCACCAGGAGCAGCAGCCCCGTCAGCTTGGGCGAGATCAAGTAGAGGGACACAAAGCATCCAGTGGTCTGGGTGAGGCTGCGCAGACCCTGCCCCAAGGGAGGAGAGAACCACAACGTAAGGCAAAGGGGGAGGCCTGACACATACCTCAGGGCAACCCCACAACAGCCTCATCTTCCCACTACATAAACTCTCACACATTATACAACCGCTCTCCCCAACCCACACACCCGGCCTCTGCCCTTGCCCATTTCTCCCACTCGCCCTATACTCCTCACCCCACCCCCCATTCCCAGGTGAAGTCCCCCCACCTGAGAGATGACAAGCTTGAAGGAGGACTTGAACTCCTGGATGTCGGAGGTCAGGCGATTGACCAGCTGCCCTGTCCGGTTGGCATCAAAGAAGGCCACCTCTCGCCTGGGGGAAGAAGGTGGCAGGATGGAGACCCAGTCATGGCCCTCGGGCTGCCTCTGCAGCTGCAGAGAGTCAGCCTTACGGGGGTGGTGGTGGTGCAGCCACACAAGTCCCTGGCTGGCAGCTGCTTGGTTGGTTGAAAGAGTCGGCAACACCACCAAGAACTCTTTACATTATCGAGAAATGCCAGTTGTGGAACTGAGCAGTGACCCGGGGCAGGGGAAGCATCCCTTTGCCATCATTGCATTTGCCCCAGAAATGCCTTCCAAGTCCACTTCTCAGTGGAGCAGCCCACGGGCCATGCCAGGCCTGCCTCTTCCACAGCCCTCACGCAGCTTGACAGCTAGAACCAGCTCCCATGTGCACGATGCAGGCAGCAAGGGGCACTGGCCCAACCCACACTGATTGGGGGCAACACAACCCTAACCATTCATTCACATCCAACCTTTACAGCCCTGAACTGTTTAGGACTACCAGGCAGCTGAGATCCTCTTCAAGGGCCCTTCTCTGGGTGCCTTCAGAAGCTGGTGGGGGTTAGCAGTGAGGGGGCCTTTCCTGTGGTTGCATCTAGGCTGTGGAATTCCCTCCAAAGGGAGACCCACCTGCTGCCTTTATAACTATCCTTTAGGCACCAAGCAAAGTCTGTCCTGTTTGTCTGGGCTCTTGGTCATTCATGTTGGTAAAGCGTCTGGTTTGCTTCCCTTCGCTGGTCTATAGATGGCTTGACAGCTGCTGAATCACTTAACTGCTATCATTTCCCTGTTTTTTGGTTTCGTCTGCTGGTTCTCATTATTATTATTATTATTATTATTATTATTATTATTTACTATTTATTCAATTTCTATAGCGCCCTCCCAAAAATGACTCAGGGCGGTTTACACAGAGAAACAACAAATAAATAAGATGGATCCCTGTCCCCTGAAGGGCTCACAATCTAAACAGAAACATCAGATAGACACCAGCAACAGTCACTGGAAATACTGTGCTGGGGGTGGAGAGGACCAGTTACTCTCCCCCTGCTAATCTCTTCTGTGGTGACCTTATGTGCTCACGCCACCTTGAATGCCCCTCGGCTGTCACGGCTCTGCATCAGCTCCTCCGCCTGCTCCGAACCACTCAGGCTCCCCCAAATGTCCCTCAGGGTCTGCCTGTGAGGTCTTTCCGCAGTTGCCGGGCACAGAGCACTTCCCTCTCCCATCAGCATAGTAGGCCCCAACCCAGACTTGCCATGCGTGCAGCTCCCCTCCTTTCCCTGCCCCGCAATGGTCAGATACCTGATCAAAGAAGCGAAGAGCTGCTTGCGCATCCGATTTGCCACCTTCTCCCCCACCCGTGAGAGGAGCAGGATATAGCCAAAGGTCAGCAACCCCTAGAGAGGCAGAGATGAAGAGAGGCAGGCATCCACACACGTGCCCATGGGTCACCCACGCCCTGCTAGCCCTCCCCCACCCAGCAGACCCAGAGCTCCTGGGGTCCTGGTGCATCACAAGCAGCAAGGGTCCAGAAAGAGCCCAGCTCACGGCTGCAGACACCCACCTGGAGAGCGTAGACGCCCAAGAGGTGCAGGGCTGGGAGGCGCACTTCACGCAGGTAATCAGCCACACGCACGTGCTGCGCCACCACGTTCACCACCTGGCCCAGCATCAGTGGGATTTGGACATTGAGGAGTGCAGCTCCAAATGCAAACTGGAGTAAGACAGAGACAGGCCAGGGGGAGCTCAGCCAAGCTCAGAAATGCCACGCTCTGCCTGCAATTGTGGGACCCTTTCCGGTGGTGGTTTCTGACCCTTCTGGCATCATTATCCTTCCTATGAGCTCTCATTCTTGGAGGAAAGTGGACCCTCAGATGCCTTCCTGTTATCTTTAACAGGCCCAGTGTATTTCAAATAAAACCCTTTGCCGAGAGCACTTTCAAAACTTCATACAACATTTTACAGAGGCCAAAGCCAACCAACCGCACAACAGTTCTGCTACCATGATTTTATCGAAAATGTGTTGGGCCTGCCCAAGGTAACAGCGAGTCCCCTCTCTTTCGTGTTTCCTGGGTGGTGCCTCCGCCCTCTTCTTTTTCTTCGATTGCTTTGAGGCCTCAAAGGAGACTTTGCCAGGCCTGAGTCGGCCTTGGTGGATAGCTGCCTGTGCAGGTGTGCTTGCCTGCCTCAGCCAATGCCCACCTCTTTGAATAATTGACCGCCTCCCTCCAGGCACTTGCATGGGGCAAGACTGACCTGATCCGCAAGAGAAAGGAGACTCTCACCACAACTGCCGTCGTCAGTGCTAGCAGCTGAGGCTTCAGGAACTTCCAGAACATGGCCCAGTTAAACTCCGGCTCCTTCTCCACGGGTGGGGGGACACAGATGGGCTCCTTGCTCTTGCCCTCCTGGCAGAAGGCAGCCCGCACCCCCACCACGGCTGGCCCTGCCAAGAGAGCAGCCACCTGGCCCAGCCGGAGGAGGCTCCGGGGCAAGAGCAGCAGCACCGCTGGGGACAGCTTGGCCAGGCTGCCGGGAGCCTGCAGGAAGCAGGAGGGCCTGGCATGGCTGCCCGAGGACCTGTAAGGAGAGCAGGGAGAACAAAGCGGTGAGGGCCTGCCCAGCTTAGCTCAGCCCCATGGCTGAAGACAGCCAGGGCTCTGGTTAGCAGAATCATTTACAGGGACAGTGACAAAGGCCACTGTAAATGATGCTGGCATAAAAACCTCTCGTCACTGATATTCCCAGGTGGGGAGACAAGGCCAAAAGGCAGTCAGCAGCACAGGTTGCCCAAGGTCAGGGCAAGGAAGAGCCTCGATATCCCCAGGATCCACTGGCCCTCAGAGGAGCTACCCCACACCATGAGCACAGAGATGGCAACTGCAAAGCAGAGAGCAGCCCGGCCGACTGTGTGCTGGACCCAGGAGACGGGGGCCCAAATCCCTCATTAGCCCCAGTGAGATTCCTCTCCCCCCTCACCACCCAAGAGTCAAACAGGAAGAACAATATACAGGATCACTCTGAAGAAGTGTTGCGGTCAAGTTGGTCTCAGAAGAAGTGAGGCAAAGCCTTCTCCTACACCAAGTAGTCTTTAAAATACTCCGCAAACAAACGTCTGAGTTATGCAAATCCTTTCTTTAGCTCTTACCTGTTTCTGCTTTGACCCTATAATTGGACAGAGCTGCCTGGACAGTACCTGGGTGGCAGGCCAAACAGGAATCCCACCCACATTTGTAAATGTAGCCAAGATACACAAGAGGGTGCTTTTCTTGTGGGCTGTTTGGCCAAGACAAAGCAGCTCACCTCAACAAGATCTATCATCATGATATAATAAACATTCTCTTTCTCACGAAAAGCAGCAGGCCTGGGTAGAAAAACATCAGGCGAGCTGGAAAACAACCAGATTTGGGGGGCGGGGCTGGAGTGCACATGCATTCTGGACATACAGCTTGATGAAGAGTTCTGTATAACTCAAAATCTTGCCATCTATGCTGGAACAAAAAAACCTTTCCACACTGAGAAGTAATGTCTACCATGCATGGACCGTACACACTCCCACACTCACTCCTCTCTACAAGAGCTTCCCAAAGCAGGCAATGCCCATTTCCACTTCACAGGTAGGAAAATGGAGACGGAGAGGGCTTGCCTGAGGCTAGTCAGTGATCCATGGTCAAGCTCCCCACTTGCCAGGTCCACATGTGATCTGCAGTGTCCATGCTAGCTCTCAGAGAAGGACTGACAGGCAAGTTGCTCTCTGGCACAAGCAGGCAAGCCACTCAAACTCTGTGGTCAGGACATTGAAGAGAGAGGGGCACTTGTGTGGCAAGGGAGCCAAGCTATGGCAGGGGGTCCCCCCCAACTTGGGTCCCCAAAGATTGTTGGACTACAGCTCCCATCATCCCATTACAATGCTGCCAACAATGACTGGGGACTCAGTGCTGGGAACCCATGTTAGGGCACGTCCAGTCTTCCAGCTGTTGCATGCGTTCTCCAGCTAGAGTGCCTGGGGAGAGTATCGGACGCCCTGCGGCTGCAGTCTTAAGGAGCAGAGCTGGGCTCCAGCGTTCCCAGCGACTATTCCCGTCATGTCCTTCTTGCCTCATCCTGCCTTTGTCTCATCCAACAGGTGGGTCTTTTGAGCCAATCCTGGAGGCTTGGCCCCAAAGAAAAGTGTTACCCAACCAGTGTCCGGATTCAGTGTCCAGTGTCACTGAATAGCAACAGTTATCTCAGTCCAGGACCTGTAGCACCTGGGAGAACACGCTGCTCAAAAAATTCCTCTATCACAAGCATAACCCATAGGCCAGCACAATCCCAGCAAGCTTCCCAAGAGGGGCTGAGTTGCGGATGGCAACAGTATGGCCAACAATCCAGGCAACAACCAAGAGTGTGTGTGTGTAATAATGAGCTCTCCATGGGCAGCAACCCTCTCCTCCCCAAAACAGAAGGGGGTCTCTGGGTGGGCTTCTTCATGAATAACTCTTGTTACTGCCACAGACTTATAAGAGCCATTTTTCACATTTTAATTTGCCCAGTGGAATCAGGCAGGCCAGAAATACTGTTGTTTGCTGAGCCTGTGTGTCACCAGTGAAGAGTAAATCTGATATGCTTAACATGCCTCCAGAAGAGGCTACTGGATTGGAAGCACCTGACACATACTCCCTTTCTTCTTATTTGGACAGCAACTAGCACAATTTCTGAAGCTTTACTTAAGAAGGCAGTTAAAGGCTTCTGTTGTAAGCTGCCTCTCCCCTTTCAGATGTCCATCTGCACAATGCTGGTGTTGGGCTTTATGGGCCTGCTCAAGTGGCTCCTCAGAGCATGGGTGCAAAGGACCATGGAACATGGACTACATTTCTCAGTTAGATCTCCATAGGGGACTTCCTAAGAAGCTGGGGAGGGGGACGGGACAGCAAGTCAATGTCCACTCTCCACCAGGAGGCCAAGGTTAGAAGAGATAGCAGTTTGCACAGTCTCCCAGCGCTGTTGAAGATGCCAGAGATCACTGCAAGCTCCCCAGGGTTTAGATTTCTTGTCACCCCAAGACGCAGGACAGTTCAGCTCCTAAAGAGCGTCACATCACAAGACCTTGGGCAACTTTTAAGCCACAAGGGGAAAAAGCAAGGGCCACTCCATCAGCAGAGGCAGAAATTAGGATGTGAACAAGAGGTCATAAGATGGACAGTGAAGGCCGTGAGAAGAATCCTGCAGTTGATCACAAGCTGAACATGAGTTAACTGTGTGATGCACCTGCACAAAAGGCAAATGTGATTGTAAGCTGCATTAATAGAACTGTAGTTTCCAACTCATGAGAGGTAATAGTTCCACTTTATTCTGTGCTAGTCAGACCTCATCTATGTCCAGTTTGGAGCACCACACTTTTAACACTATGCAAACAGACTGGAAATCCAGAGGAGGGCAACAAAGATGGTGAGGAGATGAGAAAACAAGCCTTACAAGGAAAAGTGCAAGGAACTGGGTAGGTTGAGGCTCAAGAAGAGAAGACTGTGGGAGGCCCATTAGCACTTCTTCAGCAGCTGATCAGGACTGTCACTGGAGGAGTGCAAAGACTTCTTTCTTCTCCACTGCCCCAAAGAGCAAAAGGACTAGAGGCCGCCAAAAAGCGAAATCGACTCAACAGCGCACTTTACCTTTAGGTGTCAACGGGAGAGGAGAGCTAGTCTTGTGGTAGCAAGCATGACTTGTCCCCTTAGCTAAGCAGGGTCCACTCTGGTTGCATTTGAATGGGAGACTGGGACTGTAAGAGATTCCCCTCAGGGGATGGAGGCACTCTGGGAAGAACAGAAGCTTCCAAGTTCCCTCCCTGGCAGCATCTCCAAGATGGGCTGAGAGAGATTCCTGCCTGCAACCTTGGAGAAGCCGCTGCCAGTCTGTGAAGACAATCCTGAGCTAAACAGACCAAGGGTCTGACTCAGTATAGGGCAGCTTCCTATGTTGACTTAAGAGAAGCCCGACAACCATGGGAGCCAGTGACTCCAGTGGGTAGCTCAGCCTAAGAATCTGGCCCAAGCGGGCCAATCCAGCCCAGCTCCCTCGCAGCGAGAAGCTGCTGGCTGCGCGTTCGTCCTCTCCAATGAGCAGCGGGTGGGACAGGCCCTCCTGGCCGCCTCCAACCCTAGGGTTCGAGGACTACACTTCCCAGTGTGCTTCGCGTTGAGACAATCTCACGCTGCAGCCGCCCAAAAACCCAAAATGTCCCACGTTGAAGGCTAAGCGCAGGGCGCGCCGTGTGGACTACGAAGACCGAGATGCTCTGCGGAATGGGAAAGGAACGCACAACCAGGAACGCACACACAAAAGGGGGGTTGTTCCCGGCCTGCCCCGCGCGGGCAACGGTTACCTGGCAACGAGCACGGCCCGCAAAGGCCCGGTCTTGGCTGTCCGGGTGAGGCGGCTGCGGCAGCAGCAGAAGCCGCTTCCCCCGGCGAGCCCCGGCCTTGTGGCCAGCAGCCGCGACAGCATGGCGGCGGGATGAGGGCGGGTGGCGAGGAGGGAGAGGAGGATGGACCAGGGGGAGGGCGACGGGCTGCGGCCGCGGGAATCTGAGCGCTCTCCTCGAGCCCGCCGCTCAGGCGTCTAGCGCCGCCGCCATCTTGGAAACTCCGCCGGCCCACAATGCTTGGCGCGGGGGGCGTGGCCAATGGCCGGCTGAGCCCGCTGCGAGTGGCGCGCGCCCTCCGGGGCTCCTCCCCGGCCCCGCCCCCCAGCGCGGCTGCTTCGCGGGCAGGCTAGGAGGGATCGGGCCCCCGCTGCGGTGCAAGGGGAGCCGGACCCCGCCCCCAGCAGGCCCGCGCCGCAGCCCGCCCCGGACCCCGACAACCCCCGGCAGCAGCGGGAGACAGAGGAGCTCTCCCCCGCCTCCCCGCGGGGCCGCCGCAGGGGCTCTGCCCGGTGGCCCACACTGCGCGGCCCTGAAGGCAGCCGAGCCATCTGCGGCGCCCGCCCCGGACGAGGCGCGTCGCGTCCCGCCGCTGCTCGGGATCGGCAGCCCCCCAGCTGCCGCCGCCGCCGCCGCCTCCGCCTCCCGGCTGGGATCCCCCCATCGCGCTCCATTGAGGCGGCGGAGGAGGAGGCCCCCCGCGCCGCCGCTGCCCCGCGCTTGGGGGCGGCCGCATCCTGATGCCCTGAGCCTGCGGGTTGCAGGCTCCCCGGAAGAAGAGCAGCACCGCTCTGGATCGCGCGGGGCCCGGCATGCTGCTGCCCGCCCCTCCTCCGAGGCCGGCGGCGGCCCCTTAGCCCGCGCCTGGCTCCTCGCCCCGCAGCAGAGGGAGATGGCATCCCGTGGCGCTTGGCGGCCCCCGACCACGCCGCCCCGCCGCTGCTGCTGCTGCCGCCGCCGCCGCCGCCTGGGACCGCTGCCCCTCCCGTGACTGCCTCCTCCGTGTGTGCACCGCGTCGCGGGGGGGCTTTGGCACGAGAGCCCGCAAAGAGACACACCGGCCCGGAGAGCCTCGGCGGGGCCTGGAGTCCGCCTGCGCCACGGAGGAGGGCGCCTTGCCCCAGAAGGCGCCCGAGTGCACACCCAGCGGCGGACGGAGGCGCCCGGGCTCCGGGAGGGAGGCGCGCTCCAGCAGTCTTGCCGAAGCCTTGGCAGGGAGCCTGCGCCAGCCCCCTGGACAAGCTGCTCGGGAAGCGACTCCCCGGCTCCAGACCCTGCTGGGCTGCCAGCCGCCCTCCTGAGATGACGAGGTAGCCGGCGGCGCCAGAGCCCGCCTGGCTGGGGAGACCTCGGCCGCCTCCGGACCTGCTTCCAGCGCCCGGCGAGGGACTGGCGGGCGCGCACTCTTCCCAGCAGCCGCCCCTTGGTCACCCTGCAGGTAATTGGCGGCAAGGCCTCGGCCAGGGCGGAGGAGCTCCGGCGCAAGGCTTCCGCAGCAGGCCAGGCCCGATGCAGCACAGCCCGGCCGGCCTCTCTGGGCGGGCTCCTCCAGGCGAGGGGGCGCCTCTGGCTGGGCGCCTTGGCTGCTGCCTCCCTGGCCTGCCGCGGTGCCTCGGCAGGCTGCTCCGTGGTCCTGCCCTCCAGCTGGCTTGCCCTGGCCCTCCCTGGGGCGGAGGGGCCTCTGCTGGCCTCGCCCTCGCTCGGGCTGCAGCAGGGGTGCCCCGGCTGCTGCTCCCCGCCTGCGGGCTCCATGGGAGCGCAAGGCGGCTGGCGGGGAGTGTCGGTCAGTCGGGGCTCCGGGCAAGCGCTGGCAGGGCCTGCCCCAGCGCAAGCGGCGCCGCACCTCTGCCTCTGCCCGGGGGCCTCCAGGGAGCTGGTGCCTGAGTGCGCGGTCTTGGGCCGCAGCCGGGCCGCTGAGAGGAGGGGGAGGAGGCGGCGGGGAGGGCGACTGGGGGCGCGGGGTCTTCCAGGAGCAGGGTGGCGGCGGCGGCGGCGGCGAGGGCGCTCCTGGCGGCAGCGTTTCGGGTGGCCCGCAGACCTGGGCGCTCAGTGCTGCTCTCCATGGCAGAGGCTGGCGCTGTGAGCGCGAGCGGGGTCCCTGCGCTGGGTCTGCTGCCGCTGTGCCAGGCTGGGATCCGGCTCCTTGCTTAGCAGGTTGCCTGTCAAGGGGAGGTTTGCTTTGGGTGGCAGGCAGTGGTGCTCATGGTGATTGCGGGAGGCCTGAAGGCCCATTCGGGTGGCCCTCGGCTGCTGCCTCTCGTGTTTACCGTCCGTCCCAGGCTGTTTACACGCTTGCTGCTGCTGCTGCCGCCCCGGATATTTTTAGCTTCTGGCCTGGTGGCTCCCTGCCTCCCTCTCCCATAGGAGGGGCCGTGTGTGCAGCAGGCCAGGGCCGTGGCGAGGAGGCGGGCCCAAGCGCGTCCCCCGTGCAGAGAGGCACCCCGGCTGGCCCTGGGGGCCACGTTGGGGCCAGGCAGGCTGGGTGTCCTCCCTGCTGCCGCCTGCCCCAAGGTGAACCCTCTCCGGCTGCTGCTGCTGCTTGAGCCACCTCCAGTGACTCAGGGCTCTTGCAATGCAGGGCAGGTGGGGCCAGCCTGCTTGCCAGCTTCCTCCGCCCACCCCCGGGAGGACAACAGGAGCAGCAGCTCCCGGAGATCCTGGCCAGGATCCCTTGCGCAGCTGATCCCCTCCCGGCAGTGGTAAAGGGGGGGGGCAGGGTCCGGGGGCAGGGGGCCTGGGCTGGGCGGTGTGAGCTGCCAGGCTCCAGGGCTGGGGAGAGAAGCCGGAATGCAGTCGCTCAGCAGGGCCTCCAGGGAAAGGAAGGGCCCCCCCCCCCCAGCCTGCCCAGTGGGAAGTCCCCTGGAGCGATATTCTGGCTCCAGGCTTGTGGCCACAGTCCGTCGGGCCTGGCGGGGCCCTGGGCTGGTTCAAGGGAAGCCTCTGTGGAGCGGGCCACCCCCCTGTGATAGGGGGCCCTGCCTCTTGTCCTCTTCTGGCTGGTCTGCCGTTGGCCTCCAGCCTCTGTTTTCCTGTCTTGGGCCAGCAGGGTGGGAGTCTGGCCTCCTGGGAAGGGGCAGGCGGAGGCTGGTGGGGCCCTGGGTTTCTGCCCTCCGCAGCCCCCTTCTCCGCTGGAGGGCCTGGGGCGGCCCGGCTCTCAGGAGAGAGTTCTCCTTCCCGGAGCGCCCCAGTGCCTGGCGAGAGGCCGTTGGGGCAGACGCCTGGCCTGCCTGGCTGCTGCTGGGTTCTCCCGGCTTGCCTCAGCGAGCGTGCCCAGTGCTCAGCTTCCCCCGCCTGGCTCAGGGCCACCCAGCAGGTCCCTCCACCTGCAGCGGGCTGGAAGGTAGCCCAGGCGCCCATTCCGGCCTCTCCCGGGGAGGTGGCGACTCAGTGGCCCGTGGGAGGCAGGACATGCCCCACTGCAGCCCCCCAGGCAGGCGTCTGTCTGGAGCCTTCCTTCCCTGGGAGACCTGGAACCTCCTCCAGCCCTGAGGCGGGTGGGGGGGCATGATATAGGGAGTGGGAATGCTCCAGGTGGGGGTGCTGAGCCAGTGAGGAGGGCGGGCTGTCGGAAGGCCCGGTGGGGGGCAGCCCGGGCCCAGGAGCAGGCTTCCCTCTGAGGCATGTGCTCACAGGTGTGTGGATGTCCGCTCAGTTCATTTTAGGTCCCGCTCAGGCTTGTTTGTTGGCTTAGCATATTTTTATGCCACCTCAAATGCAAGTTCTCTGGGCGGTTTGCAAGGTTGAAGCAGGAAGGCACTGACTGCACTGGATGCCGCCTTGGTCCTGCGGCCCAGAACAAAACTCCTTCTGCACGCAGATGAGGAAAATGGGAGAGAGCCCTGCTCAGGAGCTGCCCCTGTGGCCAGACTTTGGGACAGGGGGTGGCCCCGGGGGGGGGGGGTGCTGCCCACCTGGGAGTGGCCCAAGGCCTGCTTGTCATTCTGGTTTCTAGTCCAATGAGAGTAGACAAGCGGCTGCCCCGCAGTCTCCCTGAGCCTCTGCAGAGTGCCTTTCCCTCGCTGGGAAGCAGGGGCTTGTGTCCCAGTGGGTCCTGTGACCCCTGCCCTCTCTCCCCCCCCCCAGGGCCCATGTGGACAGGGGGCGGCCCAGTGTCCCCCATGGCTGCTCGCCAAGAGCCCGGTGGCGACTACCATCGCCTGGCAGACTACGAAGATGACTCTCCGCAGGAGGAGGAGGAGGAGGAGGAGGAGCTGCTGGTGCACGTCACGGAGGGGCTGAAAGGTGCCCGGGCGCTGGAGGGTGGGGCCCTCTGGGTGGGGAGCGGGCAGGGCCCAGCAGCAGCAGCAGCAGCCCTCTCCCTTCCCGTTTCTCCTTCACAGATTCCTGGCACCACATCAAGAACCTGGACCACTTCTTCACCAAAATATCCTTTGGGGCAAGAGCCGGGATGCGGCTCCCTCGGACGGGGCTTGTGGCCCCACCTCGAGAGCTCCTCACCGGGGCGGGGGGTGCTTGAGAGGGGCTTCTGGAGTGAGAGGCTGGGAATCTCTCTGGGCACCCACAGACTGCCCCCCACCCACCCCGGCCCGGAAGCGTTTGCCCGGCTGAAGCTGCCCTCCTTGTGGTGGGGCTGCAGCCTGGAGGTCAGGCAGCACAGAGGTGCTGGGAGAGGATCCCCTCCTCTCCTGGCAGCAGCGGAGCCTCGGGGGGGGGGGATCTGGGCGGGGCCCGCAGACCGCGCGGTTTCCCTTGACGGCCTCTGCACATCTACCACTTCCACCAGAAGAACGGCTTTGCCTGCATGATGCTCTCGGACATCTTCGAGCTGGTGTGAGTGCCCAGCAGTAGCCTTCCCCCCCCGCCCCCCGCTCTGGCTCACCTGCAAGCCCCTTCCTGAGCTTGTCTGCTCTTGGCCGTAGGGCGGCTGGTGGTGGCCCCCCAAGCCCGCTCTCCCCTGGAGGGCGGTGGGAAGGTGTGCTCGCGCGCTCCCCTGCCTGTGGAGTCCCCGCCAGAAGGGGGCGGGGCGGGGCCCTCTGACCCCAGGGAGCTCCTTTTCCAGGCAGTTCCTGTTTGTGGTCACCTTCACCACCTTCCTGCTCTGCTGCGTGGAGTACGACGTGCTTTTTGCCAACCGGCCTGCCAACCACACCCACCCAGGGGGCGGCCTGGCGCCCGACAGGAGCAAGGTGACGCTGCCCGACGCCATCCTGCCCACGCCACAGTGCACGCAGAGGTGAGCGGCTGGGGCTGTGCTGGGGGGGGGCAGGTTCAGTGGGGCACAGTGCACTCCCCAGTGCCTTGCAGGCAGGCTGGGGGGTTCCCCCTTGAGTGCAGCCCTCGGAGCTCAGCAGAGGTCCTGGTTAGGGAGGTGCCCGAAGAGGCTTCGGCACCGGCGGGGGTACTACTTTTAAGGGCGGGGGAGGGTGTACTCACCCCCGCCCCGCCGCGTTTCCCCCGCCGGCGCTCTCCAAATGTCAAACCCCTCGGGGCGGCAGCGTTCCTCCCTGCCGCCCCGTTCCCCCCGTCGGCCGGAAGTGGCCGGAAGTGGCGAGCGTGCCCACTTCCCGGTGCTAAGCGGGGCCTGCCTTGGTTGGCATTGGCTGCTTCCTGATATTCTTCTTAGGGGATGGCTCAGTGGAAGAGCTTTGCCTGCAGGAGGCCCCAGGGCCAGGCTCTGGCCGCATCTCCAGGGAGCGCTGGGCAAGGCTCCTGCCTGGAACCTGGGAGAGCTGCTGCCAGTTGGTGCAGATGCTACTGAGCTAGATGGAGCAAAGGTCTGACTCCGTATAAGGCAACTTCCTGTGACTGCCCCTGAACATGGAGGTTCCATTAGCTAGCAGGCCTGTGGCCACTGATGGAGAGTGTTTTCTCTGTGAGGGGGTGTGATCCAGGAAGCCATGCAGAGAACCCCCCAGCTGTGTGAGGCTGCTTAGCCATCTGCCTTCGTGCCAGCCTGGCACCTATTTTTCTGCCCCACATTCTGCCGGGGGCTTTCCCCCGTGGTTGGACGGATGCCTGTCGGGGGTGGCCCTCCCCGGAGCGAGGGAGTTCTCTTCCACAGAGCGGCTTCTCTCCCCTGCTGTGTCTCCCTGGCCGAGGCAGGAGCTGCTCACGGCCGGCTGGCCCGCCCCCGTGGTCTGCTCTGCTGCTCCTGGTGGAGAATCGGGCAGTTGTTGCCCGGGGGGGCAGCTGTGGGTCTGGGTCTGCCCTGAGCTGCTGGCCTGTGCCTGCCTGTCTTGGTGTGTCAGTGCAGCTGCCCGGCCTGGGGGAGCCTCCCTCCTGCAGCTGTCCCCCCAAGGGTGACCCCAGAGGCAAGTGGCCTGACGTGGTCTCCCCCCCCCATCTTTCTTTCTCTCTCTCTCTCTCTCTCTCTCTCTGCTGCCAGGATCCGGGCCAGCGGCTGGATCATCTTCCTGCTGGTGATGGCTGCCACCTTCTGGCTCTACCGCTTGGTGAAGGTGCTGTGCAGCCTGCTGGGCTACTGGGAGATCCGTGCCTTTTACACCAAGGCCCTCAAGATTCCCTCGGTGAGTGGGCAGGGCGGGGGCGGGGGGGGCCCTTGCAAGACTCCCCCTGTGGCTGGGTGGAGGTGGGGCTGCCGACCTGGCGGAACGGCCCTCGTCCTGAGTGGCACACATCTCCCCTCTCGGAAGCCCACCGTCACCTGCAAGTTCCCTGAGTGGGGTCCGTGACCTGGCTCTGCTGGGCAGCGACCCCCCTCGGACTGAGGCTGGCACGAAATCCGCCCGAGGCCTGGCTGGGGGCGGGGGCC
The DNA here is from genome assembly GCF_027244095.1 of Hemicordylus capensis. Lineage (NCBI taxonomy): Eukaryota > Metazoa > Chordata > Lepidosauria > Squamata > Cordylidae > Hemicordylus > Hemicordylus capensis. The sequence continues at coordinate 170,833,289 of NC_069662.1, forward strand.
ATGCTTGTGGGGTGGAACTGCGGCAGGGTCTTGCCTGGGAGTTGGGGCTGGACCGGGTGGCCTTAGACTCCAGCAGGCAAGGTCCCCCCAGGGCTGTGTGTGTGTGTGTGTGTGTGAAGAATGCCTGGCTTAACAGCTCTTGTGCAGGGAGGCGGCAGCTTCGGCAACCCTAGAGCAGCTGGGAACGGAAGCAGGAGGGGCTGCCGTGACTTGGGCGCCAGGGGGCAGGGGGGCCCTGTGGGAGTGGGCTCTGGGCAACGCTCTCTGCTGCCCCGGCAGGACAAGCTGTGCAGCTGCAGCTGGCAGGAGGTGCAGGCGCGGCTGATCTCGCTGCAGCGGGAGCAGCAGATGTGCGTGCACCGGCGGGAGCTGACGGAGCTGGACATCCACCACCGCATCCTGCGCTTCAAGAACTACCTGGTGGCCATGGTGAACAAGGCGCTGCTGCCCGTCGGCTTCCGGCTGCCGCTGCTGGGCGAGGGGGTCTTCCTGACGCAGGGCCTCAAGTACAACCTGGAGCTCCTCTTCTTCTGGGGGCCGGGCTCCCTCTTCCAGGGCAAGTGGAACCTCCAGCCCCAGTACAAGCGGGCAGGGGCGCGCCTGGAGCTGGCCCGCCGCCTGGGCCGCAGCATGCTGCTGCTGGGGCTGGCCAACCTGCTGCTCTGCCCCTTCATCCTGGTCTGGCAGGTGCTCTACGCCTTCTTCAGCTACACGGAGGTGCTCAAGCGGGAGCCCGGCAGCCTGGGGGCCCGCCGCTGGTCGCTCTACGGCCGCCTCTACCTGCGCCACTTCAACGAGCTGGACCACGAGCTGCAGGCCCGCCTGAGCCGCGGCTACAAGCCTGCCTCCAAGTACATGAACTCCTTCACCAGCCCGCTGCTCACCCTGCTGGCCAAGAACGTGGGCTTCTTTGCCGGCTCCATCCTGGCCGTGCTGATCGCCCTGACCGTCTACGACGAGGATGTCCTCACTGTGCAGCACATCCTCACCGCCATCACCCTCCTGGGGCTCGTGGTGACCGTGGCCAGGTAGGGCCCTTGGCAGCCCGGCCTCTTCCTGGGGCTCCCGGACCCCAGGGTCCCCCTTCCCCTTCAGAGGGAGGCAGGCCCCGGCTGGGGGGTGGGATTGTGCCATGCCTTGGCTGGGCAGGGGTTGCCCAACGGACCCGGCTCTGCTCCCAGGGCAGCACGCCTGGCTCCCTCGCTGCGGGTGGCGAGCCTTCTAGCCGAGAGGGCCGGACTAGACGGGTGGGGGTTGTGGTCTGCCCCAGCTGTGAGGGATCGCCCTCTTCTTGCCCTGGGCACACCTTGGGGGTTGCGTGGGATGTCACAGAGCTGCTGGGCCTTTGGCATTTTGTAGCCTGCTGCCCACGAAAGCGCCTGCCACGATCAGGCTGCTGGTCTTGATGGTGCCACAGGGCTGCAGTTTTTCAGCTCAGGAAGGCCTGCCTGTGGGTGCCGCCAGTCCCGAGAGCAAGGATGCTAGTGGAGCCGGGCCCAGTGGGATCTGGAGCCTCTGAAGGTTTGGGGAGGACACTTCTCTGTCACGAGGCTGCTGGCCAACCTCTCTGCTTTAGCCCTCGCGGTGGCGGCATTCCAGCCAGTCTCGGTTCTCCTCTGCCAAGGGGCTCCGTGTGAAGCTGGTGGTTGAACGTCCAGGACACTGCTCCTGCCAGACCCCAGACCCCCGGCAAGGCAGCTGCTGCAGCCGGACACGGCTCCCGGCTCCGAGGGCCCGGCTCCCCCCCCCCCCGCGCCCCCCTGGCCTTGCGGCTGGGTCCTCGGTCCACGGTGCGTCCCCGCCTGGGCTTTGACGGGGCCTCCCGCCCGGCAGGTCCTTCATCCCCGATGAGCACCTGGTGTGGTGCCCAGAGCAGCTGCTGCAGTGCGTCCTGGCGCACATCCACTACATCCCCGACCACTGGCAGGGCAACGCCCACAAGTCGGAGACCCGCGAGGAGATGGCCCAGCTCTTCCAGTACAAGGCCGTGAGTGTGGGGAGTGGGAGGGGGCGGGCCGCCTGCGGGGAAGGAGGGCGGGCCTCCGAGGCCGACGGTCTCCTCCTCGCCTGCCCAGGTCTTCATCCTGGAGGAGCTGCTCAGCCCCATCGTGACGCCCTTCCTCCTCATCTTCGCCCTGCGCGCCAAGGCCCTGGACATCATCGACTTCTTCCGCAACTTCTCTGTCGAGGTGGTGGGCGTCGGGGACATCTGCTCCTTTGCCCAGCTGGACATCCGCAACCATGGCAATCCGCAGGTAGGCACGGCGGGCGGCAGCCGCCCCTCGGGAGGTGTGGGGTGCTGGCTCTCAGCAAGCCCTCGGGTCGGCCTGCCTACTCCGGCCTGGCTGTGGCCTTGTCCGTGAGGCCGTCGTCTGACCCCGTCTCAGCCGCCGCCGCCGCCGCCGCCGCCGCAGCAGCTGCCTCATCCCAGGCAGACGGTTGGTCCGTGGAGCCGGGAGACTTCACCCCCCCCCCCCCGGCCTCAGTGTCCTTGGCACGGCAGCCCTTTTCCTGTTGCCGGTGGGGGGCGGAGGCAGAGAGGCCAGGCCTTGCGCAGGACCCCCCCCCCCGCCCTCCCCCTCCCCGCGCACGCCCTGGCTGTGAGGGAGTGTGGGTCTCTGCCTTCTGTCCTCCTGCTGAGGCGGGGGCAGTGCCTGGGCCCCAGCTCCATCCCGAAGGGCAGCCCTCCTTCTCCCCCCAGTGGCTGTCGCAAGGCCGGACGGAGGCCTCTGTCTACCAGCAGGCGGAGAACGGCAAGACGGAGCTTTCGCTCGTCCACTTTGCCATCACCAACCCGCGCTGGCAGCCGCCGCCCGAAAGCTCCCTCTTCATCGGGCACCTCAAGGAGAAGGTGCAGCAGGATGCGGCCCACGCCCCGCCTGCCCAGCGCCTCCTGGCTGAGGCCCCCTTGGGCACCTCCTTGCTCTCGGACGAGGGGCCCAGCACCGTGGTGAGTCCTTGGGCTGCTGGCGGGCCCTTCCTTCCTTCCTGGGTGGGGGGGGTCATTGCTGGAGCCGCGGGGGCTCACCCTCCTCTCCTGCCCCGCTCTCTGCAGCCGGACGCCCTGCTGGCCAGTGTCCTGGCTCACCCCGTCCTGGCAGCGGAGCGGCGCCTCCTCAGCCCCCCGCCGGGCAGCACAGCCAGCGCCGCCGCCAGCATCCTGGCCTCGCTCTCCAGTTCCCGGCCGCCTCGGCGCAGCTGCCCCCCGGGCGAGACCTCGGTCTACCGCAGCGACAGCACCCTCCTGGGGGACAGGTACCCTCCCAAATGCAGAGGTCTCCCGGGGGGGCTGGCTGGGGGTTGCGGGGGGGGCTAAGCTCTGGGGTTGGGGGGCCAGGCATTTCTCCCCTCAGCGGGAGGGCGGCCAGTGTCCGGGGCTGGTCTCTGGCGCGTGGGGATGGGCACTCCCCAGACAGGGAGATTCCAGGCCTCGCAGGGCTGGTCATTTCTCTGCCGCCAACCTGTAAAACCGTGGGGGCTCGTGGCCGTCTCAGCCCCTGGGGGCAGTGAGTTCTGCAGGTTGGCTTTGGATTGCCATCGCCTGCTCGTGGGCTGGGAGGGGGGTGTCTCTGATCCCGCTCTCCGCCCGGCTCCTCCTTCACTGTCCTCCCCCCCCACCTTAGCCTGCCCAGCGTGGGGCGAGCCTGGCCTTGGGGGAGAAGAGGGCTCTGTGGCCGGCTGGGGGTGTGCGGGCAGGGAGCCCGCCCCCCCCCCCCCGGAGCAGGGAGTGCCTGTCCCTGCATCCGGCGGCGTCCTGACTCCTCTCACCCTGCAGCGTCGCTCCGCCTGAGTCGCACCAGACGCCCCTGACCCGCTCCGTGGTGCTGTCGGAGTTGGCTTCAGCCGAGATGAGTCTGCACGCCATTTACATGCACGAGGTGAGGGGGGCAGGGGGGGCTCAGCCTGCTCTCTTTCCATCTCTCTGGGCCCCCAAGGGGGGGGCTTCCTGGGCCCCAGCCAGAAGACTTCTGTCTGCTCTGAGCACGGGGCCCCTCCCAGGCCAGAGTCCCCCCACCGCAGCCGCCTGCGGTCGCTCTGGGTCCGGGGCCGGGGGGGCACTCCAGCTCTGACGCGCCTCCCCCCTTCTCCGTTTCAGCTCCACCAGCAGCAGCAACAGGCACCGCGCCCTGCTCCCTTGCAGCGCTCAGCACAAGCAGGTCAGAGGGTGGGGGGGTGGGGGGTGGGTTAGGGGCCCCTTTTCCGAAGGGCAGTGACTGGCACCCCCAGGGACCTCGGAGGGGCCCCTCTTCTTTTCCTTCCGCACATTCCCCCCCCCCACACACACGCACAATAGGGGAGCAGAGATCCTTGCAGGGCCCCCACCTCACTCGCCTGGCCCGGCTTCCTTAGCCCTGGCCTAAGCAGAGGAGGAGCCTGGCCCTCTGCCCTGATGGGGGGCGCAATTCCTCCGGCTCCCCTCGCGGAGGGGGGGGGGCTTTGCTTGCGGCCGGCAGCCCAGCGTGTTCTTCACGGAGTCAAGGGAGCCCTGGAGGAGGCCGCTGCCTTGGAAGGGCCCCCATCCCCGCCGTCAAGTGGTGGCCTTTGCGCAGCCGGCAGGAAGCCGACTGCCCGAGCTGCCCAGCCGGCTCCCCCAAGTGGGACTTGCCTGAGGTGGGGGGGGAGCAGTGGGGGGGGGGAGCAGCCGGGTCGGCCCTGGCAGGTCCTTGCCAGGGGAGGGCCCGCTGCGCGGCCTGCCAGGACGGGGACTGCTACCCCCACATCCGCTCTGCTTTGACTGGTCTTCTGCCCCTCCAAACAGCTTCTGCAAGGCAACCCTGCGGCCAGGATCTGCCCCTCGGGGGCTGGGAGGAGGAGGAGGAGGAGGAGACTCGGGCACAGCAGCCGGAGAGGGAGAAGAGCTAGCGCTCGGCCGCATCCTTCCCTCTGGGCGTAAGTCTCTGCTCCTGCCCGGCCCCTTCTCTGTCCTCCCCCCGCTTCTGGGCTCCGCTTGGGGCGGGGGCTGGTTTCCAAGGCAGGCTGGGGCTTCGGCTTCCCTTGGCCCAGAGGGGCCTGGGCCGCACCAGCCGAGCAGAGCGCCCGGATGCTGCTCCTCTTCCCCTGCCCACTGAGGCCAGGATGAGGCCCGCCCCTGCTTGGAAGTGCTGTGTCTTGGCTCTTGCCTTGGGAGGGGAGGGGCTGGGCCAGGATGTGGAATCCACGGGGAGGCTGCTCCTCGGCTGGAGGGGGGCTGCCTCTCTGACCTGGCCTTGCCTTGCATCCCTTTCCAGGTTTCCTCTAGGCAGTCAAAGGCTGCCGCCGCCATGCTGGGACCGTCCCTCCCGCTGCCGGAGCGTGGCCAGAAGAGGGCGGCTGTGGCTGCTGGCCCAGGCGGTGCAGGAGTGGGGTGCAGCTGCCCCTCCCTCGGCTGTGGACTGGGTGAGAGGGGGCTCCATCCGTGCTGGCGCTGGCTCCCTCCTCGCTTTGGGTGTGTGCCCTTCTTTGGGGTGAATAAGCTATGGGCTGGATCAGGCCCTGCACGGTGCTACTCGTATTTATAGGGTTTCTGTGGTCAGTCCTGAATGACTTGGGGTAGGGGCAAGGCGGCTGAGCAGCAGGAGGTGCCTCTGTTGCTGCCCCCCCCCCGGCTTACCCTGCCTTCTCCCCCCCCCCGTGTCACCAGGGTGGTGCCCAGCCGTCTCCCTGGCGCAGAGTTGTGGCACTGCTAGCACTTGGGGGGGGGTGTTGGGGGGGGCGCCGTGGTGCTCCCCCCTCAGGACAATAAATGTTTACAGATGGGGCTGAAAAAGGTGTCCTTGTCATCCCCATATGTGTTGGAACAGTGGGGGGAGGGAGGGATGTGGGGTGAAAGGTCTTGGGGGGGGGGCTTCTCTGCCAGGCAGGCAGAACCGTTGCTTCCCGCCTCGTGCCTGTTTCAGCCGCGGGCAACGTGCTGACTGACACCGTGTCACTGCATGGTGTGGGGTCACTTGGGGGTAGAAACAAGCGCCTCCCCCCGCCGCCGCCAGTGAGGTGGGCACAGGCAGCGGGAGGGAGGAAGCGAGGGCTGCCTCCCCACGTGGAGGGGCCCAGCCAAAGGCCGGGGGGGGGTGCCCCGCCCAAGCCCCTCCTTCCCCTCAGACATGCCCAGGAGCCACACGTGGCCCTGCTCAGGGTCAGGGTGGTTTCCCCGCGGGGAGAAGGGCGGCCCCTTCAGTCCGCTGCCCCCTCCCAAGCTCCCTCTGCCCAGCGTCTCCCGTGCGCTCCTCAAGGCCCGCCTCGCAGGAGGAAGCCGCCTGGCCCCCCCTCGCCCCCCCTCGCCCCCGTGCAGCTCATGTCAGGGGGAGGGTTGCTGCCTGAACCCGCTGGGCAGCAGCCCAGGCCTCCTGAGCCCGGCCCCTCCCCACCACAGGGCCCCCTCCCCCTCGGCAGGGCCCCCTGGCATCCTCCCCAACCCCACCCTAAACGGCGGCTGGAGCTTGCTACCCCCGCGCCGAGACAGGCGAAAAGAGGCAGGAGAGCGTGTTGTATCCAAGAGGCAGGGAGGCTTTACTGAGGCTGCCCTCCTTGCAGCCCCAGAGTGGCAGTGAGGGGGCCGGGGGGGGGGGCTGCTCAGGGCGCTGCTCCCCGCAGGCTCTGCTGGGAGGAGAAGGACTGGCAGCGGATGCGCGAGGCCACCTCCTGGGTGCGGAACGTCAGGCCAAAGATGTCCTCGTGGAAGCGGTTCTGGTCCTGGGGGAGAGACGGGGGGAGGCTCAGCGCTGGCGCCTGGGGACTGGCCACCTCCGGGCCCCATCCCCAGCAGAAGGGGAGAGGAGCCTCCCTCCACGTGGGCGGGCAGGCAGGTGGGGGGAGGAGGAGGTCAACACCAGCTCCAGGCTGCCCCCCCCCAGACGCCCTCTCTGAGCTTTGTTCCATTCATATGGGGTGGAAGAACTGGGGGCTTCATCTCCCCACCTCCCACCACCACCTGGAATCCCCCCCCCCGCCCCGCGGCCTGCACAACTCCCCTTCATTCCTAGCCCCATCAGTGGGTGCATGTGGGACCCACAGTGCGCCCAATTGGATGCCAATGCCTGTGGTTTTTTGCTGGAGCTTTGGCTAAGGGGGCACCCCGAAGAATATGCCGCACATGTTGAGCTGGGTCCTTCGGGGTTTCTTTGTTTTTTTAAAACTGTGTTTCACCATTGGGCAGCTGGTAGCTGAGTTTCTGCTCGACTTGTATTTTATTTTATTTTTATGGGGGTGGGTGGGTAAGAGTCTTTGTGCACTTTCACCCTTTTCCGTGCCTAAGAAAGCATAACCAACAGTAACATAGGAACATAAGAAGCTGTCACATACTGAGTCAGACCCTCCGTCCCTCTCACTCAGTATTGTCTACTCAGACTGGCAGCGGCTTCTCCAGGGTTGCAGGCAGGAGTCTCTCTCAGCCCTCTCTTGGAGGTGCTGCTGCCAGGGAGGGAACTTGGGACCTGCTGCTCTCCCCAGAGTGGCGGCCCCACCCCCTGACTGAGGGGAATCTCTTCCAGAGCTGCTCACACTTCTAGTCTCCCTTTCATATGCATCCACGGTGGACCCTGCTGAGCTAAGGGGACCAGTCAGGCTTGCTCCCACCAGACCAGCTCTCCTCTGTTGGGGGGATTTTGCTTCTGTATCCCCCCCCCTTTTTCTCCCCCCCCCCCTTTTCTCACAGACCATTAATGGCCGGCAGAGGGGCTCTCAAAATGGCTGCGCCATTTTGAGGCCACCTGCGCCGCCCCCTGGATTTGGCCGTTCCGCCTGCCAGCCATATTGCGGGCAGTCAAAGTGAAAGTGAGGAAGGGGCTCCTGGCGACGGAGCTTAGACTGCCTCAGTCTTCTTTCCCAGGCAGGCAGGCAGGCAGAAGGGTGGATGTGCACAAATACTCGCACAAAAACAACAACGAGCCCCCCGTTTGTTATTGGGGTTGGCATCCAATTGGCCTGGGAGGGCTGCTGGTTGTGCCAGAAGCCAGCCAGGGCAAGCCCAGCCTCCTCGCGGCTGTGCGGATTCCCCGCTTGTGGGGAAGAGGCGGCTTTCCGCCAGGCTGCTCTGGCTCCTCATGCGGCTGCAGAGGAGGGCCCCAATTCACCGCTTGCAGTCTCCGCTGCCCCCAGTGCCGGCATCCGCCCCCTTCCAACCGCACAGCAGCAGATGCTGGGAGGCAGCTCCATCCGCCCCCTGGCTTCACGCCCGGCCCTGAAGCGATGGGCAGGCGCCGGGCGTGGAGTATCGCAGTGCCAGCCGGCTTGCCTGCCCGGGGTCCCCTCCACCCTTGGAGCCAGCTGCCCCGTGGAGGCACTCCCTCCCGCGCCGCCCTCACCTGGAGCTGGCTGATCAGGTCTCCGGCCTCCTGGAGCGTCCAGCTCCCTTCCTTGGCCAGGATCTGCTGGACAGCCTGCTTGACTTCGGTCGCCATGGTGACGTCCCCGCAGATGTACATGTGGCCCTCCTGCTGGCACAGCGCCTCCCAGACGTAGGCAGCCAGCTGCATCCTCAGCAAGTCCTGGACGTAGGTCTGGGGCGGGAAGGGGGGGGGCATGACACAGTTGGCTGGGGCCGGGTGGGAAAGCCAGGGCTGAGCCCCGGAGGCTGGAGGCGGGCTCAGCCCAGGGGTCGCGGCGGGTGGGAAAGGCCTGCTGGTCTCCACCTGGCAGCTGGGACCGGCCCGGGAGGGAGCCCCACCCCTCTGGCCTGGCCGTGGCGCAGCCCCCTCCCTGGGCCCAGTGGGGCAAGGACCCGAGCCACGCTCCCCCCTCCTCACCTTGGGGTAGGCTGGGTCGCGGGAGAAGCCCGTGAGGACCTGGCTGAGGGCTCCTCTCTGCTGGGCCTCCTGGACCTCCTCCTTGAAGATGTGGTCGTGGCAAGAACTGCGGCAGCCAAAGACCAGCGTCATCTCACTGGGCGGCAGGCCTGGACAGGGGGCACAAGGGCAGAGGGCAGCCAGGGCTTGCAGCCCCCCTGGCCCCAACCCCCAGCACCCGTGGCTCGAGCCCGGGCCAGGGCAACCCACCTTTGGTCTCCATGTCGTGCAGCCGTTGCTGCCAGAAGCTCCGGAAGGGGGCTATGCCAGTGCCAGGTCCCACCAGGATGCAGGGGGCAGTGGGGTTCTGCGGCAGGTGGAAGTTGGGGGCCCTGTGTGGGGCAGAGGCACACTTGTCTTTCGGGCAGCGGCAGCAGCAGAGCCCTCCCATGACCGGGTCGGGCTGCCAGCCAGTGCAGGAGCAGCTTCTGGGAGCCGGCCAGCCACTGCCTTGGTGGCCCGTCTTCTGGGTGTCATTGCTCAGGGGAAAGCAGCTGCTGCTCCAGCCCCAAGCACAGAGGCATTCCTCCTCCCTCTCCCTCCCCCTCTCCCAAGTCCACGCCTGGAGCCAACCAGACCGAGGACGCTCTCGGCCCCAGGCCCAAGGAAGCTCCCTTCTGGGCAGCCCTTCTGGACCAGGCGGCAGCAGCAGCAGACCCAGCCGCCTCCGGCCCTCTTCCCGGCATCTGGCAAGCCCTGCAGTCGACAGGGCCGGGGATGCCGGCTGGCGGGCAGGGAGGGACAGCCCCGGCTTCCCTCCTAGCCTCATACCTGTGGAGCACCTGCCAGCGCCTGGGACTTGGGCCTCTGGAAGCAGCAGGGGAGAGAGAACACACGCGCCAAGGGGCGCCCAGAGTCCTTTGGGTGCTCTCCAGGGGCAGCGAAGGAGGCACAGCTGCCTCTGCTTCCTAGCGGCAGCTCAGGTGGCTCCTCTCTCCCCCGCCCCGCCCAAGGTGAACTGCACAGCTCTACCTGACAAATGGGCAGCCTGCGGGCAGCACGGGAAAGGAGAGCAAGCCAAGCTGCTGCTGGGAAGCAGAGGCATCCGCGTCCTCGTGGGTGCCACTCCCCCACCCCACCTGGCTAGGAAGAGCCGCTACCGGAGAGCACCCAAAGACCTATTGGCCCCGGGGTCCCCCTCCATGCTCGGACGGGCACGTGCCACAGAGAAGCCAGCCTGCTCACGTCCCTCTTGGGGGGGTGGCTCACTGCACTGTATGTAAGCAGCGAGGTTGGATGCGCACACAGTCTGGGCGCCTCCAACCCCCCTTGAAATGGTGAAAGCAGCCCCACAGCGTCCCAGGCTCGTGCCTGTCTGCAAGCCCCGCGCCGGTGCCAAAGCACTCAGAAGCCTCCCGCTCCTTGCACTGAGCACGCTCACAGCAGTTGTCTGCAGAGACAGAGATTCTGCCTGCAATGGGATGCATTCAGGCCACAGAGACATGGGCCCCTTCCAGAGGCGACAGACCCCATCATGCACTGCCCCAGCCCTCGCTACGGGATATGGTCCCATGACAGAGCAGCCGCCTTGAGGAGGAAAGCCAACCTCGGCCCCTTGAACAAGGTGGGGCTGCTACACCCCGGAATGAACACCCGTCTCCACGCCTGGGATTCACGCCTCCCTGCCTGGCTACATGACAAGCTGCAAGTCGGCGGCTGGGCCAGCCTGGAGCAGAAAGCTGCCTCTGGCCCCCCACGGCAAAGGCGGCCTCCCTAGGCACTGGCCCTGCCCCGTTCGGGTCAGCTCCACAAGTGCCATCAAGGAGTGCAGTGAGACGGAGGCCCCCTTGCTGGGACCACTGCGGGGCCTGCTGGTCGTGGCACCTTCCAGCCCAGGAAGAGAGCATGCTGGCAGTGGGGTCCTCTTCCCCAAGAGCAATGCACCCAAACCGAAGGCTGCATTGGGTGCCCCTCAGCCATCCCAAGGGGCCACTTCAGGAGTGCCACTTTGCTTTCTGCTCCAGTCCAACTGCCCCCCCACCCAGCCCCCATTCCTGGGCTCCTTACCCTCGGACAAAGGCTGGCACCATCTCTCCCGGTGCCAGCTGAGAAAGCCACGTTGAACAGACACCATAGTGTAGGGGTCCCTTTCCGTCTGTAGGCACAATGGGAGACATAAGAACAGCACTGCTGGATCAGGCCCAAGGAAGCCCATCTAGTCCAGCACCCTTTTTCCCCACAGTGGACCACCAGATGCCTCCGAGAAGCCTACAGGCAAGAGGTATGTGCATGCCCCCTCTCCTGCTGTTGCTTCCCTGCAACTGGGACTGGGAGGCATCGTGCCTCTGAGGCTGGAGGTGGCCCACAGCCTCCAGATTAGTAGCCATTGAGAAACCTGCCTTCTATTCATCTGTCTAAACCCCTTTTAAAGCCGTCACCACATCCCATGGCAGATAATTACATAAATTAAAAAGTACTTCCACTTGTTGGTCCTACATTTCCTGACCTTCAGTTTCATGGGGTGACTCCTGGTTCTAGTGTTGTGTGAGAGGGAGGAAAATCTCTCTCTGTCGACCCTCTCCACTCCATGCATAATTGTATACACTTCAATCATGTCTCCCCTTAGTCGCCTCTTTTCCAAGTTAAAGAGCCCCAGATGCTGTAGCCTAGCCTCAAAATGAAGGTGATCTGGGCCCCTGATCATCTCGGTTGCCCTCTTCTGCACCTTCTCCAGTTCTACAATGTCCTTCTTAAGATATGGTGACCAAAGCTGTACGCAGTACTCCAGATGTGGCCGCACAATAGATTTGTATAAGGGCATTATAATATTAGCATTTTTATTTTCAATCCCCCTCCTAATGATTTCTTGCATGGGATTAGCTTTTTTCACAGATGCCGTGCACTGTGATGACATTTTTAATGATCTGTCCACCACAACCCCAAGATCCTTCTCCTGGTCAGTCACCGACAGCTCAGAACCCATCAGCGTATATGTGAAGTTGGTGTTTTTCTCCCCAATGTGCATCACTTGACACTTGCTTACATTGAAGCGCATTTGCCATTTTGTTGCCCACTCCCTCAATTTGGAGAGATCCTTTTGGAGTTCCTCACAATCCATTGTGGATTTCACTATCCTAAATAGTTTAGTGTCATCTGCAAATTTGGCTACTTTGCTGCTTACCCCAACTTCTAGATCATTTATGAATGAATTAAAGAGCACTGGTCCCAATACTGATCCCTGGGGGGACCCCACTAGCTACCTCCTTCCACTGTGAAAACTGTCCATTTATTCCTGCTCTCCATTTCTTGTCCTTCAACCAGTTACCAATACACACATGAACCTGTCCCCTTATTCCATGACTGCTAAATTTACTCAAGAGCCTTTGGTGGGGAACTTTATCAAAAGTTTTGGGGAGGTCCAAGTATCACCTGTATCCACATGCCTGTTGAAACACCCCAAAACTCCAAAAGGTTAGTGTGGCAAGACTTGCCCTTGCAGAAGCCATGCTGGTTCTCCTTCAACAAGGCCTGCTCTTCTATACGCTTAACAATTTTGTCCTTAAGTATGCTTTCCATCCATTTACCCGGCACGGAAGTTAAGCTGACCAGTCTGTAATTTCCCAGATCCCCCCTAGATCCCTCTTTGAAAACCAGAGTCACATTGGCTACTTTCCAGTCCTCTGGTACAGAGCCTGATTGTAGGGACCAGTTATATATTTTTGCTAGGAGATTGGCAATTTCACATTGGAGTTCCTTCAGAACTCTTGGGTAGATGCCATCTGGCCCTGGCAATTTGTTAATTTTTAGCTTTTCAAGACAGTTTAGAACATCTTCTCTTCTCAAATTGGCCCAGTTCCTCAGCCGCTAAACCAGAAAAGCTCAATTCTGGAGAGGGTATATGGTCAGTATCCTCTGCCATGAAGAGAGATGCAAAGAACTCATTCAGCTTCTCTGCAATCTCCTTCTCATCCTTAATAATCCCTTTCACTCCCTTATCATCTAACAGACCAACCGCCTGTCTGGCAGGTTTCCTTCTTCTGATATATAAATAATTTTTTGTTATTTCCCTTGACACTACATGCTCCTCAAACTCTCTTTGCATCCGTTATTGTCTCCTTCCATTTCTTTTGCCAGAGTTCATGTTCCTTCCTATTCTCTTCATTTGAGCAGGATTTCCATTTTCTGAAGGAAGTCTTCTCCCCTTTTATAGCTTACACACACACCCCTTTGCAGGCTGCTGGGCATGCCCTGCTCTCACCCCGCTGCTGTGGGGCCCTGTCCTGCCCCTTCCCATCAGGCTGCACTTCAACACCCCCCCCCACTCACTCACTCTCGCTGTGGTAGTGCAGCACGGCCACGGTGAGGTGCATCTGCTGGGGGTGGGCGTCGGGCGCCGAGCTGACCGAGTAGTAGCGTGGCTGCAGCAGGGGCAGCTGGCTGAGGAGCAGCGAGGCGGGCAGCGGGACAGAGGGGAACTCCTCCAGCACCTCCAGCATCGTCGGGCACCGGAACCATTTCCACTCCTCGTAGTTGTGAGAATCCTTGCATGGGGCAGAGAGAGCGTGGTGGGGACCAGCCCAGAGAGAAGCCCCCTCCCCTGGCAGGAGACGAAGACCTGGCCCCTCTGCCACCCTTGCTCTCTCGGAGCCTGGAGGCAGCCCCCGCTTGGGCGCTGGCCTGATCCTCCTTCCAGCCACCCAGACCAGCGGCCACCACCACATCTTGGGGCAGCACATTCCACAGATTAATGATGTGCTGTGTGAAGAGGGGCTTCCTTTGCCCATCCACATCTCCTGCCAATCAGTTTGAGTCTGGGTGAGCCCCGCTGTGAAGAAGGGAGGCAGGCAGGCATATTTGCCTCCACTTCCTCATAGCATTTATAGCTGGAAAGCATCTGGAAGGTCCTCTAGTGACTAGTCCACTCAGTGGAGGGAACCAGCCCAGGGCAGGAAACTTTGCCTGCCCCCCCTGCCCCCACCCCCGGCCTTCTATCATTTGTGAACTCTCTTCTAGGGGCTGCAGCTGGCTTTGTGCGAGATGGAGCAAGGCCCAAGCAGGATGTGACCCCGCCACACCCCAAAGCCCAGCCCAGCCCAGCCCAGCCCAGCCAGCATGCCTGTGCCCCCCCCACACACACACCGCCTGCCCGCCTGCTGCCCGCATTGCAGCTGAAGGAAGCCCTCCGGGTCCTACCTGGCTGAGACGCTGGAGCTGCTCCTTCTCGGCCGGGTCTTCCGCCAGAGTGGCCAGGAGCTGGAGCAGCTGGGGGCTAGGGGGCGTTGTGATGTCCAAGAAGAAAGTGAGCGCTTGGCGCAGCGTGCAGGGGGGCAGGCGGGGGTCGGGCACCCACACGCTCCTCGGGCCTGCAAAGAAGTGCGAGAGACCAAAGAGCCATGGGGCAGAGTCTCCCTCCCTCTGGCCAGCCTTGATCCAGAGAGTGGGGCATGCATGCATGTGTGTAGGGACAGCACATCAGAGAGGTGGGTAGGCGGGTGGGGGGGCACTTTCTTCCCCCCCAGTCAAGGAATCTGTGGTGAAATAGGCCTTTGTTCAGCCCAAAGGCTCCTTGAAGCATCCTGTCAGAACCTCTCTCCATTCTGAAAGCCATTTTGGACTGGATTGGCTCTGGTGTAATTCCATTCTAAGTTGTATAGTAAATACATATCAGTAGCTGAGGAAACTTTTTTTTCACAGCAGGTGCAGATCTATCACAGCCAACACAAGATCTTGCTACACCTTCATTTCCTATGGGAAACGAGTCAGAAAAAAAAATCAGGGAAAAATCTGCTTTATGCTCTAGTTATAGACTGGCTTCCCTGTTAAACATGGATGCTAAGATACTGACAGCCATGTTGGTGTGGAGATCACACTGTGCTTCCTCCTGTTATTGATCCTACTCCATCAGGATTTATACGTGGTCACCAAGGATCGGATCATATAAGGTTATTGATAGCTATATCTGTCTCTGTCTTTGGATAAACATGATTCAGTGTTCTTAGTTCTTTAGATGCAGGGAAAGAGTTTGATGTGGTTCATTTTGGGTTCTTGCAGCAGGTCTTAGTTAGGATTGAATTTCCTCAGAGTTTCTTTGGTTGGAGATATATATAAATATGTATCTATATCTATATTAGATAAGATCAAACAGAGATCTGGTCCTGTGGTGGCAAGCATGACTTGTCCCCTTAGCAAAGCAAGGTCCGCCCTGGTTGTATAAGAATGGGAGACTAGAAGTGTGAGCACCGTAAGATATTCCTCTTAGGGGATGGAGCTGATCTGGGAAAAGTAGAACGTTTCAAGTTCCCTCCCTGGCAGCATCTCCAAGACAGGGCTGAGCGAGACTCCTGCCTGCAATCTTGAAGAAGCCACTGTCAGTTTGTGCAGACAATACTGAGCTAGATAGACCAATGGTCTGACTTAGTATATGGCAGCTTCCTATGTTCCTATGAGATGGAAGAAGTATACTAAAAATCTGTACAGCAGGGACATCAACCTCCAAGATCCTGTAGAAGATATTCCCTACTTGCAATAACCTCTAGTATGGAAAGATGAAGTTAGATCAGCACTCCAGTCATTACCAAGTTGGACGGCTACAGGAATTGATGGAATAGCTACAGAAATATGGCAGGCAACAGAAGAAGAATCAGTCAAGGCTCTAACCATACTATGCCAGCAAATTTGGAGAATGATACAGTGGCCAACAGATTGGAAGAGGTCAGTCTACCTACCCATACCAAAGAAAGGAGACTTAACAGATTGCGCAAACCATCACACAATATCCTTAATTTCACATGCTAGCAAAATAATGCTCAGGATCATCCAACGCAGATTAGAGCACTATGTGGAAAAGGAACTGCTGGATGTTCAAGCTGGTTTCAGAAAAGGTCGAGGAACAAGAGGCATCACTGCCAATGCACCCTGGATAATTGAGAAAGCCAAAGAATACCAGAAAGAAGGCAACATGTGCTTTATTGAAAAGCCTTTGATTGCGTAGACCATGTCAAGTTGTGTAATACCCTTGCAACAACTAAGTTAGGACATACACACACTGAATAAGAGAACATCAAATATTGAGGAGACAGTGAAAAAATTAGCTGATGACAATGAAGAATTTAAAAGAAGGGTAGAAACTTTGGAGCAAGACCTGGGATCATTAAGAGATTAGGGAAGAATTACTAGACCAGATAGCTTTGCTAGAATTGAGACAAAAAGAGTGCTTTCTGAGGTTTAGAGGAATCCCAGAAAAAGCTGGGCAAGATATCAGAAAAGTGCTTAGGGAGGAACTTGCACTTCTTTTGAGAACCTCAAGCGAAGAGATGGATAACCAGATTGATTCAGCTTTTCGTGTAAATTCTGTATATGCCACAACGAACAAGCTACCAAGAGATTCTATGGTTCAATTTAAATCCAAATCAATCACAGAGCAGATACTACAAGCACATTTTGCTAAAGCCCTTACTATTGAAGGCCAACAGGTTAAAGTTTTGAAAGAAATACCATCCAGGATCTTAAGGAAACGTGAGGATTATAAATTTTTAACAGATGCCTTAAACACCAATGGAATAAGTTTCAGATGGGAAGTGGCTGAAGGGGTCTCCTTTTTTTATAAAGGGAAAAGGAACAGGTTTACAGAGCTCCTCAAAGCGCAAGATTTTTGACGTAAATACGAAAGACTTTAACTCCAGAACACCCGGTGCCTTCAACACATAATTCCAATTAGTCAAAACGGATCACAAAATAGTCTCATGGAATGTCAATGGCTTAAATAATAGAACCAAAAGGGCAACAAATTTTCATTTTCTTAAAAAGCAAAATTTGGACATTATATGCTTACAGGAGACACATATTAGAAAAGAAGATAGAAAATATTTGGTTAATAAGGCCTTGGGGCAAGAATTTGTTTCCTCTGACCAAAAAAAAAAAAGGAAAGAAAAGACGGGTAGTGCTTTATGTGAAGCAACAATTTGAACCCAAGTTGATTTTTAAAGATGTAGAAGGTAGGGTGCTAGCTTTGGAAATTATAGTTTCTGGACTAAAAGAAGACTGGTTGATAAAAATTCTGGAATATGTGGAGATGGCAAAACTTACAACACTTATAAGGGACGAAAACTTGGAATGTTTTAAAGAAGATTGGGAACCTTTCTTACTTCACTTAAAGAACTATTTTTCTAACATGGACCTTTCAGCAGGGTTTGAAATTTAGTATCACAGCAGGTTGGGGTAGGGTAAAATTGAATTGTAAGGTGGAGTATATGTGTTTTGTAATATTATAGCAATGGCTTATATGTATAGTTAACAAGAACCGCGCAGACTAGTAAGCAGGAAGTCTTAATTTACTTAATTAAGTGTAACTTGATTGCTAAGATATTGTAAAAATCAATAAAACTTTAAGATGGCAAAAGTTGTGTAATACCCTTAGGAAAATGGGCGTCCCAGAACATCTCATTGTTCTCCTGAGAAACCTATGCACAGGACAGGAAGCCACAGTCCAGACGGAACATGGTGAAACCGTCCGCTTCCAGATTGGCAAAGGAGTAAGACAAGGCTGCAGGGGCCGAGCCACCATTGGGCCAACGGGTTCAAAGAAGCCAGGCTGTGCCCAATCCGGGGCCGCGCCTCGCGGTCCCGACACACACACACCGTGTCTGATGTCGGGTGGGGTGGTGGTGTCCTGGTTTCGCTCCTGAGCAGGGAGTTAAATGGCCGCTGCGTTTGTGGCGCGGCCAGGAGCGGCTCTTCCCTGCCACTCCTGGCCGTGCTGTGAATGCAGCGCCAGCCCAAATCTAACTCCCGAAGGGGCCGTGTGGCCCCTTCAAGAGTTAAATGGCTGGCGCTGCATTCATGGCTGGCACTCACATTCATTCTGTGCTTCAAACGCAGCCCCAGCCCCAGACTAGCTCCCGAAGGGGCCGCGTGGCCCCTTCGGGAGTTAAATGGCTGACGCTGCGAACCCAGCGCCAGCCTGACACACCCTCCCAAACAGAGCCACGGGGCTCCGCTCGTGAGCCAGACCATGCCCTCTCATCTGATGTCAGACGCAGGCCGCTGGCAGTCAGGCTCTGCGCCTGCAAGGCTGTCTACTTTCTCCTTATTTATTCAATTTATATGCTGAACATATACGGAGAGAAGCTGGATCTGATGATCTGCAAGCTCTAGTAATGAAAGTCAAGGCAACTAATGACAACGGGTACAGCAACCAGCCTCAGAACTGATCATGAGGACACTGAAGTGGCGGATAGTTTCTGCCTTTCAGGATCGACCGGCAACAGTCAAGGATCCAGCAGTCAAGCAATACACCGCAGACTAGCACTTGGTAGGGTTGCAATGAAGGCCTTGGAAACAATATTTAGATGCCGTGACGTGTCTATACCTACAAAGGTATAGCTACAAAGATTAGACTCATTCAGACAATGGTTTTTCCCGTGACTCTCTATGGGTGTGAAAGCTGGACTTTGAAGAAGCAAGACAGAAAAAGTATTGGCACTTTTGAACTTGGGTGCTGGAGAAGACTTTTGAGGATACCATGGACAGCCAGGAGAACAGACCAATGGATCATAGAACAAAGCAACCCAGAACGTTCTCTCGAGGCACAAATAAAGCAGGCTCAAACGATCATACAGACACATTATGTGAAAACTCAGCTCCCTTGAAAAGTCCATAATGCTGGGAAAGCGGAAGGAAAGAGAAGAAGAATATGACCAGCAGCAAGGTTGATCGTGACAGCAATGAATGCACCACTGAGAGACCTTAAAGGCCGAGTTAAAGACAGATCATTCTGGAGAGAATCTATCTATGTGGTTGCTAAGAGTCAACACTGACTAGACGGCACTTAATCAGATAGATAGATAGATAGATAGATAGATAGATAGATAGATAGATAGATAGATAATACATGGCTCCATACTCACATGTATCACTCATGAAGTATTGTCCCCTTTAATTAAGTTTGATTAGGACCTGTCAGGGATGCCCTTTATCCCCTTCTCTTGAACCTTTGGCTTGTGTTATCAGAAAAGCCAAAATTATTAAGGATCTTACATTAGGTGGGGTTGCATATAAATTGGTTTGGTGCACAGATGTTTGTTTTATTGATAAGCCAGAGGTTTTGCACCCTCATCTTATTTCCTTGTTCCAAAGGTTTGATAATCTTATAAACTGCGATTAATCTGACTTGATGTCTTTAAGTTCTAATGATAAAGTTGGCAATTATAGGGGTTGGAACTTCAGATGGTGCCCAGATTCTTTTATTTCTCTTGGTATTGTAATCTCTAGAAAGCTTTCCCATTTAGTTAATCTACCTTTTGTGACATTTTTGGCACAAATGAAAATTGATTTGGATCTGTCGTTGAGGATTCCTTGGAGTATTTGGGGTAAAATAAATGCAGTTAAGATTAACTTAATGCTGAGGCTGATATATATATTTTAAGGGGTCTGCCAACTCTTATGTCTTCACCATGTATTAGGCAGGTATGTAAATGAATGCGTGGATTTTGGGGGCAAGGCGGTCCAGCTTCTACCTGGTGGCTGAAGCCTAGGAAGAGGAAATCCCAGCACGGGCCCCTGGAGGCGACCCTGCTGCCCCCTCCCCCAGCGCCCCTGGCAACCCCCCACCCGGCACGGCAGCCGCACACTCACCATCAGTCCCTGCCTCCAAGGTCTCCACAGCCACCATCTCATGGGCAGCAGGTGGGTCCTCAACGCGCTCCAGCAGCCCCTGCACCAGCTGCGTGCGGTTGGCGGGGAAGAGGCCCACGTGGTCTCCTGGCTGGTAGCCCAGCTCGGGCTGACCTCCTGTCTGCAGCTTCACGAGGATGGTGGACCGGCTGCACAGGGAGAAGAGCGGTCAGGACCCAGCAGCAGCAGCAGCAGCAAGGCAGAGCGGCCTCCTGCCCAGGGCAAGGAGAGGCGGGAGGGAACGTGCGCACAACACGTGCTTAGTCCTGTGGATCTGAAGCAGCCCCGCACACCAGCAACCAGGCTCGGCTGCCCAACTGGGGCTGCAAAAGCAAGATGTGGACCTTGTGGAACGGGGGAGGGGAGCTGCAGAGGACTACTCTGAAGTCAGCATCCACCTCCTGGGTGACACTGCCAACAGTGCCCAGCGGGGCTCACGAGGAGGAGGAACCCACGTGTGGCGCCTTTTGTGGAGAGACAGGAATTAGGAGTTCTCCTGCCTGCTGTGAGCACCAGGGCAGCAACCATATCGGAAGGTGCTGAAAGGCATCGTCTCATACTGAGTGGGAGGAGGCGCTGGTCAACCCCTCCTGTATTCTACCCAAGACAACCACCGGCCTCTGTGGGCGCCAGGAGTCGACACCGATTCCATGTCACACTTTGCCTTTACGCTGGCTACCAATAGGTTTCCGGGCAAAATACAAAGTTATGTTTATTACCTATAAAGCCCTAAACGGCTTGGTCTGAGATATTTAAGAGAGCACCTCCTTCCTCATCAACCCCACTGCCTGTTAAGATCATCTGAGGAGGTCTGGTTGGGGTTGCCACCAGCTCAGTTGGTGGCAACTCCAAACCGGGCCTTTTCTAGAGTTGCCCCGGGACTCTGGAATGCACCTCCGATCAGAATTAGAGTTTCCCCTTCTCTGAATGTTTTTAAGAAAGCCCTAAAATCCCCTCTGGTACTATATCGGGCAGTGCAGCAACAATATAGAAAGATGCTGAAAGGCATCATCTCCTACTGCACGGGAGGAGGCCATGAGAAACTCCTTCCTGTGTTCTGCCAAAGAAAACCACAGGCCTCTGTGGGCACCAGGAGTCGAAATCGACGGCACACTTTACCTTTAAAAACATACCTGTTTAGTCAGGCTTTTAGTCTGTAGTTTTAATGCTTCGGTTTTAGAGGTCTTGTTGTATTTTAAATTGTTTTCATTATGTTAAGGTTTTAATGGTTTTATATTGTGAACTGCCCAGGGACTTTTTTGTATGGGGTGGTATATAAATCTACCAGATAAATAAATAATCAGGTCAATGCAGGTCTCATAAAACAGAGATGTTACCCTGGACGCCGCAGCACCATGTGCCTCCCCCGTGAAAGGGAGGGGCTGGGGGGCAGGCCAGGAGGGCAGGTTGGTGGGCCTGGCCTCTCCCCTTCAGAGTCTCTTCCCCGCCCTTCAGGTTCTCAGGGAGGCAGCAGTCCTGGCCCCTTTGGCAGGAGTTCTAGAGACCGATCGTGCCTCAGCAATATTGGCTTAGTGGTTTGAAACTGGGACTCAATCAACATATAGGCACTGGGGGCAGCCAAGAAAGGGGTGCTCCACAGGCTCCCAAACCAGGCCCCCCCCCGTGCAGCCGCCTCTGCCTTGACGCCACTGTCTCTCTGCCCCTCCGCCTTGGTCCGAGCGGGGTCACAGTCCAAAGGCAGGGGGGAGAGAGTTCCAGGCCATGGCGGAAGATGCTTCTCCCTTGCCCTGCCTGCCATTCACGGTTAGTGCCGTCAGCTGGGCTCCAGAGAGCAAGCTGCTGCGTACCGAGGAGGATGGAACCCATCCCAGCTGTGCCCTTCAGGGACCTGCGGTCTATGTCGGCGACAGCGAGAGGAGGAGATGGGCCCCAGTTGCCAGATTGCTATTTGTGGCCACTGCCTTTTGCAGGCGAGTTGTGTTGAACTCTTCAGCGTCCTTCCCCCCCCCCCAAAAAAAGCCCTCCCATCTGGGAGCAAGAAGGAGAGAGAGAGAAGCCAAAGCCTGCCAGTCCTGCCTGCTAGCCAGGTGATGGGGTCAGCCCAAAGGATGCCGCTGGGCCAAGCACCCCCCCCCCACCCAGCATCCCTGCCCTCTTTACCTCTGGAGGCAGGAGAGGGGCCAGCATTCTCGTGGAGACACTCACCTGGATTCCGGGCTCTGCAGGTTCTGCACAGAGAGGGCGTGGCAGGGAAACACCTTGCGGTTGTGCACGTGGGTCAGACCTGGTGTGGGGAGAGAGATCCACAGGGCAAGCTCAGAGGCCCTCTTGAAATAGCCATTTCCCAGTGGGGAGGGTCTCCAGGGGCAAGGGGGGGGGCTGCAGCCACGACTCAACCACACAATTGGCGTTCAAGGCCAGGTCTGATTCTTGGGACAAGTGAAGGAGGGGGAGTCCTAACGTGATTGCCTCTGAGTACATACAGAGTGCCTTTTCCTCAGCATGGAGCAATCCCCCTTCGGCAGGGTTCCTGCCCCATACACCTGGAGTTGGGCACCTGGGCTTTCAGACCACAAGGCCAGCCTGGCATCTGGACAGGGGTGACCCCCCATCCTCTGTTTAGACATTAACTCCCCATGGGAAGACACCCCCCCCGCACCTGCGCCTCTGGGGACATGGGGATCCTGGAGTGGCTGGGTGGCCAAGCCCACAGCGGTGGGGGGGGGAGTGGCTTGCAAGATCAGGACCCCTGCAGGGGCGCTGGGGCAGGAAACGGACCTCACCGGCCCCGCAGGAGGCCGCCTGGGGCCAGCTACCTGACAGCAGGTCCAGCGTGCCGGGGTGGCTCTGCAGGCGGTGCCGGTGGCGCTTCCAGCTGCAGCGGGTGCTGAAGACCTCCGTGGCCGCGGCAGCAGCCTCCGCCTCCAGACAGAAGGAGTTGCAGGCGGCCTACGGAGGAGAGACGGTGCTTCAGAGGAGGGGGAGGGAGCCCCTGCCACGGGGCCAGCCGCTGGGCGCAGCTTCGGGCTCAGTGCCGTCACCCTAACCCTCCAAGGGGCTCTCCCCACCCTGCCTGGAGAGATGCTGCCAGGGGGCGAGCCGGGCCTCCTGCACCCAGCAGGTGGGGAGGAAAGGCAGGCAGAGCAGGGGGCCCACATGGGGGCGGGGCGGGGGGGGCAGGCTCCCCCTCACAGGGCTTCCCAGATGTTGTTGACTGCAACTCCCATAATCTCCAAGCAAAAGCCATTACAGCTGGGGATTCTGGGCATTGTAGTCAACAACATCTGGGAAGCCCTGAGAGAGGGAACACTGATGGGGTGGAAGGCCGCCGCCGCATCCTTTCCTCCTTTCCTCCTCTACTCCTCCTCCTCTTTTCTTCCTCCTCCTCCTCCTCCTCTTTTCTTCCTCCTCCTCCCCCCCCCAGGCTGCCAGACAAGAGTTGAGAGGACCAAGAGAGCCGAAGGGAAGCCCCCTCCCTCACCCTCTCAGCAGTGAGAGCTTTTGCTCATCTGGCCACCAGGTGGCTCCAGCGCCCTGCAGCCAAACCTGGACCGGGCAAGAGTTCTGGGCACAGGCAGCATGTTCATGCTCCCCCCGACAGAAGTCTTGGCTGTTCAACTTCAGTTCATCGTAAGAACAGCCCTGCTGGGTCAGGCCCCCAAGGAGGCCCATCCAGTCCCGCATCCTGTTTCCCACAGTGGTGGCCCACCAGAGGCCTCCGAGAAGCCCACAGGCAGGGGGTGAGGGCAGGCCCTCTCTCCTGCTGCTGCTGCTGCTCCCCTGCCACTGGGATTGAGAGGCATCCTGCCTCTGAGGCTGGAGGTGGCCCACAGCCACCAGACTAGTAGCCGCTGATAGACCTGTCCTCCATGGATTTGTCTAAGCCCCCCTTAAAGCCATCCAGGCTGGTGGCTGTCACCACATCCTGCGGCAGCGAACTCCAAAGATTAATTATGCGCTGTGTGAAAACCCAGAGATCTCCCTCCTCCTCCTCCTCCTCTGCCTGCAAAAGCTCGGGCAGGCAGCCTGCCTCCTGGGCGCAAACTCTCCCCCTTGCTTGCGGCCCAACAGAGGCCGAGCCAAGTGAGCCACTGCCGTGACCCAGCAGAGGGAGCGTGCCCCACAGCACCATGCCTCTGGCTCTGCAATAAGCCCCTGCCGCCCCCGCCGCCCCCCCCGGAAAACCACCCCCCCACCCCCACCCGGCATACAACCTGGAAGACGTTCCTGGCCCAGATGCGGAAGGCCTCTTCTTGGCCGCAGAGCTCGTCCCCCTCCCCCATGGGGAGGATCCGCTCGCCCCCCAGCTCCTCCAGGCGCGTGTCCACCGCATGGGCGAAGGCGCAGAAGTGCGGATAAGCACGGGAGCCCAGCCCAAAGACAGAGAACCTGGGGAGAAGGGGAGGGTGAGCAGCGTGGGGGGAAGGCGGCCTCTCAGGAGGGCTGGGGCAGGGCAGGCCGTCTTTGTCCGGTCTTGTCAATGAAACGGATGCAGACATGTGTTCATCCCAGTGGTTATTAAGGCCAGGCCAGCCTGTTCACGGGATTTTCAAACCTGCCCCATCCCAAGAGTTGGGGGCAGAGGTCACCCTTTGACCACAGAGAACCCCTTGGACAAGATCACTCAGCCTGCCAGGAATCACCCCCAGCGGCCCCTTCGGGACTCTGGCCAGCCCTCCTCCGCCTGGGGCTAGGCAGACCTGCCGTCATCCGAGCACAGCTCACTGGGGACGAGAACGCCGGAGCTTCACCGCCTCTGCTCGGGCAGGCCTCTCCCATCCTGGGCAGGAGGAGGGTGTGAAAGAGAGGAGGAAGCGGAGGGGGGGGTGGAGCTGGATCCTCTGTGAGCCTGGAAGGGATGGCCGAGAGGAGCAGCAAAGACATGATGTGGGGCAGGGCCGGAATATCACTGGGGCACAGGGAGGGCCGGCCAGGAGGTAGCCAGGCTCCGGCTGCAGGGAGGCCGGCTCTCTCTCGGAGGAGCGCCGGGGAGCCCCTCTCCAGCTGAACCCTGAAAGCCAGAGGCAGGAGGCGGCTGACATCCCCTTGTAGGGGGAGAGGGGGCAGCCGAGTGGGGCCTCCCTAAGGAGTCGGCTAGGAGCAGCAGCAAGAGAGACCCTTGGTCAAAAGGCCCCCCAGGCCTGCCTCCCTGGAAGGAGGAACTAGCTGGGCAGCTCTTCTCCCAGCCCTCCAGCACAACAGAGTCTTGGCCAGCTCAGCTGGGGGGCTGGCCCCTCTGCTTGGTCTATGGGGGCAACAGAGCGGTCCAGGGGGTAAAGGCAGTAGCAGGGCAGCCTAATGAGCCGGGGTGCGTGCGTGCACAGAAGGAGGTGCAACAGTCTCTGCTTCCCAGCAGCAGTGCGGGCAACTCCTCTCTCTCCTGCTCTGCCACTTAACCACAAAGCTTGACCAGACAAATGGCCAGCCTGCAGGCAGCCCAGCTCTCAGGCACAGCGGGAGTGGGGGAGAGGAGCAACCTGAGCTGCCTCCTTTGGTGCCCCCACCCCACCCCGGTTTGTTAGGAACATAGGAAGCTGCCATATACTGAGGCAGACCTTTGGTCCATCTAACTCAGCATTGTCTACCCAAACTGGCAGCAGCTTCTCCAAGGTTGCAGGCAGGAGTCTCTCTCAGCCCAGTCTTGGACATGCCAGGGAAGGAACTTCTGCTCTTCCCAGAACGGCTCCATCCCCTGAGGGGAATCTCTTCCAGTGCTGCTCACACTTCTAGTCTCCCATTCATATGCAACCAGGGTGGACCCTGCTTAGCTAAGGGGCCAAGTCACGTTTGCTACCACAAGACCAGCTCTCCTAATTAGGACCAGCCACGAGTGAGTAAAGAGCCGACTTTGCATTTGGAGCCCCGAGCTCAAGTCTCCCCACTAAGAGGATCAAGGGGCAGGGGAGGGCTAAAGCACTCGGGCCCTGTGAGTTCAGGAAACAGAAATACAGAGGCCTCCTGAGGGAGCGCGCAAGGGAGGTGTCTGAACTGCTGCCTGGCAGGGAGAGGCCAGAGGTGGAGAAGCTCCTCTTGCTCTCTCACGACACGCCATTAAGTCAACCCTGGACTTAATCGTAACTCCCTGCTAACTGGACAAAGAGGCACCTTTTACCATGGTGATTTTCTTTATTTAGCAGGGGGAGAGTAACTGGCCCTCTCCACCCGCAGCACAGCATCCCTCCAGTGACTGTTGCTGGTGTCTATCTGATGTTTCTTTTTAGAATGTGAGCCCTTTGGGGACATGGAGCCATCTTATTTGTTTGTTATCTCTCTTTGTAAACTGCCCTGAGCCATTTTTGGAAGAGCGGTATAGCAATAAAAATTAATAATAATAATAATAACAACAACAACAACAACAACCACCACCTCCCCTTTGCCTTCACCTCAAAAACCCGAATGCCGTTTAACAGAAAAGCAACAAGAACTAAAGCAAAAAATAACTGAGCACATGAACCAAACAACTACCAGGGTTCAACTTCCAGCTCTGTAAACAGTTGCCAAAAAACAACTTGCTCAGGCATTAAAAGATATAAATGCTGCACTTGCAGAAATAACAACCAATAATTTGCAAGAAACAAACCAACTAATGTACAGTGCAGCAACAATAACAACAAAAGAGCTTGGATATAAGATCAATGGACCTGTCAAAAAAGAAAGCAGTACATCACCTAAATGGAAGATTAGATTAGAAAGTAAAATCTCCAGGCTTAGATCAGATGCTAGTAAATTGAAAGATATGAAAGACAAAAAGCTGAAGAATGAAAACACCAAACACTATCTGATCCAAAAATACCACCTAAATTCAAGGAAAATTAGAGAAGTCCTGGAAATAATAAAGCAGCAAATAACAGCAGTGTCAAAGAAGATTAGCAGATATGAAGCCAGAATTACACAACACAGGCAGAATCTCCAATTCCAGTCGAATCAGAGACGTTTCTACCAAAGCACAGAAGAAGAAACTGCAAGAAACCTAGAAACACCAAATAAAGAAGAAACAGTGCAATTCTGGGGGAAATTATGGGACAATCCAATAGATTATAATTAAAAAGCAGGCTGGATGAAAGAGGTCAAAAAATGTAAGCAACAAATGCAAGATCTAATAAAAACACCTGAATTAATAAGTGAAAGAGCAAAGAAAATTAAAAATTGGACTGTGCCAGGTGACGATCAACTGCTTGGCTTTTGGCTTAAACACCTAACAAGCCTTCATAAACAACTATCAAAACAGTTCAATCACATTTTGCAAGGAGGTGATATTGAACAATGGCTAACAACTGGGAAAACTCATCTCATCATGAAAGACCCAGCAAAAGGTGCAGTTCCAAGTAATTATAGACCGATAATCTGCCTGCCAACCATGTTCAAATTATTAACTGGAATAATAGCAGATGAAGTGATGCAACACTTATTAACTAACAAACAGCTTCCAGTTGAACAGAAAGGAAATTGCCTGAACACCAGAGGCACAAAAGACCAGGTGCTGATTGACAAAATGATTTTAGAAAATTGCAAGAGAAGAAAAACAAATCTAAGTGTTGCATGGATTGACTACAAGAAAGCCTTCGATTCATTGCCTCACACATGGATACTAAAATGTTTAGAAACAACTGGTGTCAGCAAAAACGTTCAGATATTTATTTAAAAAGCAATGAGCAGGTGGAGTACACAGTTAACAATCAATGGCGAGGCACTTGGACAGGTTAGCATTAGAAGAGGCATTTTCCAAGGGGACTCACTATCCCCTCTATTGTTTGTAATCGCCATGACCCCACTTTCACAAATACTAAAGAAAACAGGCCTCGGATACCAAACATCTAAAACATCCAGTAAAATAAACCATCTGCTGTACATGGACGATCTGAAGTTGTATGGAAAGTCCCAGTCAGAAATCAAATCACTGCTAAACACTGTCTGCATATTCAGTAGCGATATAGCAATGGAGTTTGGACTAGACAAGTGTGCTGCATTAATAATGAACAGAGGAAAAATAAGAAAAACAGAAGGAATAGAACTGCCCAATGGGAGCAAGATCAAGGACCTGGAAGAGAAAGAACATTACAAATACTTGGGCATTCTCCAGGCTGATAACATCGCACACACTGAAGTTAAAAGAAAAATTGGAAGTGAATACATCAGGAGAGTCAGAAAAATCCTCAAGTCCAAACTCAATGGCGGGAACATCATACAAGCCATAAACACCTGGGCTATACCTGTTATCAGATACACTGCAGGAATAATAGACTGGACCCAGGCAGAGCTAGAGACGCTGGATCATAAGACCAGGAAAATCATGACCATCAGTCATGCTCTGCATCCCTGCAGTGATGTAGATAGGCTCTACCTCCCTCGCAGCTCAGGTGGAAGAGGAATGCTGCAAGTCCATCAAACAGCAGAGGAGGAGAAAAGAGGCCTTGAAGAATATATAAGGGACAGTGAAGAAGATGCACTTAGAATGGTCAAGAACGCAAAACTATTCAACACCAATGAAAGAAAGCAGGCCTACAAGAAAGAACAAGTCAAGAACCGAGCAGAAAAATGGAAAAATAAGCCCCTGCATGGTCAATATTTGCACAATATAAGTGGAAAATCAGACATCACCAAGACCTGGCAATGGCTTAAGAATGGCAACTTGAAGAAAGAAACAGAGGGTTTAATACTGGCTGCACAAGAACAGGCACTAAGAACAAATGCAATAAGAGCAAAAGCAGAAAAGTCAACAACAAACAGCAAGTGCCGCCTTTGTAAAGAAGCAGATGGAACCGTGGACCACCTAATCAGCTGTTGTAAAAAGATTGCACAGACTGACTACAAAGAAAGGCATGACAAGGTAGCAGGGATGATACACTGGGACATCTGCAAAAAATACAAGCTACCTGTAGCCAAACATTGGTGGGACCATAAAATTGAAAAAGTTGTTGAAAATGAAGATGTAAAAATATTATGGGACTTCCAACTACAAACAGACAAACATCTGCCGCACAATACACCAGATATAACTGTAGTAGAGAAGAAAGAAAAGCAAGTCAAAATAATCACCATAGCAATACCAGGGGATAGCAGAATAGAAGAAAAATAAATAGAAAAAAATCACCAAATACAAAGACCTACAAATTGAAATTGAAAGGCTGTGGCAGAAAAAGACCCAAATAATCCCAGTGGTAATTGGCGCCCTGGGTGCAGTCCCAAAAGACCTTGAAGAGCACCTCAACACCAGAGGGGCCACAGAAATCACCATCAGCCAATTACAAAAAGCAGCTTTAATGGGAACAGCCTATATTTTGCGACAATATCTATAACCATTGACAATAAAATTCAGCCATCCCAGGTCCTTGGGAAGGACTTGATGTCTGGATAAAACAAACCAGTCAATAACACCTGTCTGACTGTGTAAACAAGAAATAATAATAATAATAATGCAAATAATAAAGAATTTGCACTAACACATTTTTTAGCCTTCTGTTAAAATGTGTTTTAGTGCAAATTCAGGGAGAGGGGAGTGAAACATGTTGCTAAGACAACTCTGACCAGAAAGTCCACGTTTTTAAAATCAGTTTTTAAACTTGTGCTAAAATGCCTCTCCCCCTCGCCTCCCGCCCACTCCATTTAAGAACTTTTCCAGAAATATTTTAGTATCTCTAAAATGTTGGTGAAATAGCATTTCAGCACAAATTAAAACACGGGAGAAACACAGGAGAGCAAGAGAGCTGTGGATCTCCAGGTCGATGCCCAATAAAGAGGAGAGAAACCAGGGTGGCCATTTCGGAGGAAACCCCGAGGGTCCGCCGGACTGTCTGGAGGGCCACGGCAGGTCCCAGCGCTCCGTGCCCCACTCAGCCCCTTTCCCCAGCTGGCCGAACCCAGGTGTCCGGGCAGGCAGTGCTCAGCCCCCCCCCCCCCGCCAGCCCCTGCCCGGCCTACCGGAGGGTCCCCAGGGCTCCGGCGCTGTCTGTGTTGCTGGACTCTCTGCGCTTCTTCTTCTTCCAGGAGGTCACAAGCGGGTCCGACTGAGAGATGCTGTTGAAGCGCATCTTGTAGCTTCTGTGGGGGGGGGGGGAGAGGAAGGGAGTGTGGCGTGAGGATGGGGCCAGCCCGATAGGAGCAGCGGCTGCCAGGGCCGGATTAAACGAGTGCAGGGCCCGTAGCATATATTTTGAAGGGGCCCCAGATTAAAAAAATACACATAAGTATTAACACATAAATGCCAGCTACCTCCCCGGGTCACAAAACATCCCCCTCCATCTTTGCTTCCTTTTGGAAATATGAATGAATGATTGGGAAATGATGCCTCCTCTTTGAACTAAGAGGGTGTGCTCAGCAGAGCAGCAGCAGAGCGAGAGCAGGCAGGACGCGGGAAGGGAGCCCTTGGCCGGCATGCGCCACTGATGGCTTCTGCAAAGCAGCCCTTTCAATGCCTGGGGAGCCGCTTATTATCAGCTTGCCGAGCCAGCAGCAGTGCCTGGCTGCAGAGATTGCCGGCTGCTCTGCAAGACAGGGAGGCAGGCGCCTCAGCCGTGCGGGGCCCGTAGCATTGGCCACCTGGGCTAATCGGCTACTCCGGCATCGGCGGCTGCCCCCAGGGTGGTCTGAGCCCGGGCGAGGGCAGCACCCAAGAGCCCCCCCCTCCTCCTCAAGGCACGAGCCAGGCTGGAGTGGCCCCCCTGTGACTGCCGCCCAGCAGCTGTCAGCCCCGGCCCCCGTGGCTGGCCACCCTGCTGCCGGTCTCCAGGTGGCTCCAGGGCACCCCGGAAGGAGCCGACGAGGAGGGGCTCGGGGACCCCCCTGGCCCCTCGCCCAGACGCAGCCCAGCCAGGCCTTCTGCGTCCCGCCACACGCAGCAACTCCAGGCCTCAGGAGGAGCCTTTGTGGGTCCTGAACGGGGAAGACGGACACCCGGGGGGGGGGCACAGATGCCAGGGGAGAAGCAGAGAAAGGGCGCTGGCTTCCAGGGATGGGAGGAACCAAAGGACTGTTTTCTTAGAGGCAGATGTGCTGGGGGGGGGGCGCGTGCTCTGGGTCCTGCTGCTGCTGCTGCTGCTGCTGTGGCCCTTCCGAGGCCCAGCCAGCCCCTGACCAGAGGAGCAGCAGCCAGCCCCGGGCTCAAGTGAAGCAGCAAGAAGCTCCTGGCCTGCCTTTGGCGGCAGATGCTCCCTGGAGGGCAGCTGGCCCACGGGCTGCCCTCCACCAGTCCACGGGACCCAGCGCCACTCAGGACCACTGGCCCCTGGGCACAACGCGGCACACCAGCTAATTAGCTGTGTGCAGGTCAGGAGAAGAATGAGAAGAGGCGGGGGGGGGCCGGGGGGGCATCCTGCCCGGCAGACGGTCCCTAGCAAAGAGCAGCGGTGGGCCGGGCCGGGGGTGAGGTCACCCCCTGCCAAGTGAGCAAAGGGGCCCCTTTCAAAGCAGCAACTCTCTTCCGCTGAGCAGTGGGAGAGCAACTGACTCTCTCCAGCCCCATCAGCGGCTGTGGCTGGCCTCTCCCTTGGAAGTAGACACTGCACGCTTGAGACTGAGGACCCTTTCAGACCAGAGGAGGCCGTCTGATTCACGGAGGAGGTGCTTTTTCTGGGTCAGCTGCTACGGCGATGCTTTGTTGCAGGCAGCAGCTGGGCCAGAGTCCCAAGGAAGAAGACTCCGGGCAGGAACCAAGGCCAGCCCCCTGGGAGGGGGTGGGCGGGCAGAGCGTGGGCTCCTCAGAGGCCTCTGTGGGCCACTGGGCGGATCCGGATGCTGGGCCTCGGGCCACATCCAGCAGGGCTGCTCTTCTGAGGTGCACCCTGGCTGGGACCCTGAAGAACCCCCTCCTCCTTGCGGGCTCAGTCACCCACGTCTCCTGGGGAGGAGCAGGAGGGTCACCCTCGGCCGCCACAGAGCAGGCCGCCCAGGAGGCTGTTCTCAAGGAAGAGAAGCCCCCCAGAGGCACAGCACAGCCATGAATACAGCCCCACCCACCTGAATTCATGGCGGAAAGCGGGGGGGGGCAACGTCCTGAAGGACCCTTTCACAGGAGCTGGGAAACGAGGGGAGAGTCTAGAAGAGACCAGAAAGGGGGGCAACCAAACAGGGTAGCCGAGTGGACCAGAGATATTCCCAGAAGAGACACGGTCCACTTGTTGTTCTTAAAAATACTGATATGCTGCTTTGCAACAAAAAGTAGTTCTCAAAGCAGTGCTTGATATTAACTGGAGTTGTTCAACAGAGAGTTTGGATCATTGTGTTTAGTTGTGAGCAAATCTGAAGGCCTGTTGACAGTATAAATATATAGGGAAGACATCTAATTGTACCCGCGGCACAAGCAGGTTTATGTCCTGAAAGGGTTAGTATTGGTTTCGGAAACGGCTAAAGTCAAAATGTATGTGCTGACAGAAATCCGGCCGTTTCAGAAACCCATGTCTTCGTTCTTTGTTAAATCGCAGCTCTTCGCCTACTCCACAGGTTCCAGTGGTCCAAATTTAAGATTTCCTGTGCCAACAGCAGAATGTGCAAGACAAATCCTGAGCCCAGGCAAGCCGGACAGTCGAGGCCACTCACATTTGTTTCACTTCCACTTTTGGTTTGACTACCAGGGCGCGCTCCAGACTAGCTGCCGGAATAGCAGCAAAATGCCCCCGTTCGGGCAGGTCACATAACAACCCAAAAAACCAGCAACTTTTTCATGCCAAATGTACGACATCCTTGCTCTATATTACAGCGATTACATTCGCAACAAGGCATTGGCAACGTGAAGAGATGGCTCCTTGTCCCCAAAGGGCTCACAATCTAAAAAGAAACACAAGACAGACACGAGCAACAGTCACTGGAGGGATGCTGTGCTGGGGGTGGAGAGGGCCAGTCCCCCCCCCATGTTCAAAAGGTGCCTCTTTGCCCAGTGAGCAGGGGACTTCCGAGAGATGTCCTGACCCCGTTGTCGGGTCTAGCCTGGAAAGGGCTCAGAGGCATCTGGTGGGCCACTGTGGGGAACAGGGAGAAACGGTGGGCTAGAGAGGCTCCCTTGGGCCTGATCCAGCCGGGCTGCTGCTCTTCCTGGCTTCTGAAGGTCCTTTTGCTCTTCCTGGCTGGGAGAGTCTGCCGATCAAGCTCTCCCTGCCAGGTCTGCCCCCAGGAAGTGCCCTGCCGACCTGTCTTTCTACGTTCCTTGTAGGGGCAAGGCCAGGCCAGGCCAGCGACCCCTCGGAATCAGACCGGCGGCTGGACTTGGCTGGCTGGCAGATCGCTTGCTACTCTGTGTGTGTGGGGTGGGGTGGGGTGGGGTGGGGTGGGGAAGGGAGGAGTGTGCAACCCCTGCTTCCTCTCCCTTCTGTCCCTGTGTCTGTTTTTCTGCCTCCCACCCTTGCTTTTTGCCCCAGGCTTTCCGTTTTCTGCTCTCCCCCCGCCCTTCTGCTTTCTGCCTTTTGCCTCTGCTTTTCTGCTGCCTCCCCACTGTCCTCTGTGCCACCCAAGCCCACTGGCACTGCAGAAAGCAGGGGGAGGCTCCTGCCTCAGCAGCTGGGCTCTCCCCTGCCCCCCCCCTCCCCAGTACCCACCAGCCACTACCCGCCATTCGCCAGGTAGAGCTGCACGGTTAACTGTGTGGCTCTACCTGTTGAATGGCCAGCCTGCAGGCAGCGCAGCTCTTGGGAGGGCTAGAGGAAGAGGAGCAAGCAAGCTGAGCTGCTGCCGGGAAGCAGAGGCAGCTGCGCCTCCTTTGCTGCCCCGCCCCCCCCCCCCACCACCACTAGGACAAGACAGAGCTGCTGGGCAAATAAACCCATTTTAATAAAGGCAGCAGAAGATTCCGGCCTCTTCTGCCCTCCACAGGAAACTGCTCTTTTACCCCATGGTATCCTGCCTTTCTTACAAGAGGTTCCAAGCAGATAACAGTAAGAAAAGAAAAGAAAAAAACCCACCAAAACCCCCATGGATGATAAAAAAAATAGAGGGGGGGGTGGGACTAGCTAGCATTGAAATTGTTTTATGAAGCAAGGACACATTTCAGTGGATTGTGGAATGGACTGATATAAATCAGAAACCAGGAATACATACTGAGCAAAGTCATGCTGTGATTAAGATTCAGGCATTACGATGGATGAGATATAAAGAAAGGAAAAAATCTTATCGAACAGCGATTTCTAACAGTCAGTTTGTTGATTTGGGATAGATATAGAAATAGAACTGTCCCCACTAAAGTACCAGTAGCACCAGTGGTATATGATTTAGGATTTAGTAAACATTCAATTAGGAAAATTTGAGACAGAAAAACAGAGAAATATATACTAGATATATGGATTTCTTTAAGAAGTTGTTTTTTTAATTTATGATGAAATGAAGCAAATATTATCAGTACAGTTCCTTTCAATGTATGAACACATGTAACTGATGAGACAGAAAGGTTATCAGTTAAGAAAGGGTACATCAAATATGTTCAAAGAAATTTTATAAAATATTACATTTGTACCATTGTGAGGAAGAACAGATTAAGAATTATATGCTGAAGTGGGGTCAAGATCTAGGTAAATCGATTATGTTTAAAGAGTGGGACTATATCTGGAAAATAGCAAATAATTTACCATTGTGGAACAATAAGTCCCAATTACTACCTACCTACCTACCTATCTAATTCTCTTAGCTGTACCCATCACTAATCCCATGTGTGGCAGCTCTCACGAGAGTTCACAAGCGAGCTGCCCGGAGCAGGAGAGGAAAGCGGCGGCAGCAGCGGCAGAGAAAAAGTGGTGCCAGGGGGGAGAAAGCAAGCGGCTGGGGGCAGGGGCGTAGCTAGGGGAGAGGGGGCCGTGTTCCTCCCTTTCCCTGGCCCCCCAGAGTGAGGGAGATAATGAAGAAAATAGGGAGGGGTGGACCTGAAGGGCCCTCAGGAGCTGGGGGGCCTGTGTTCTTTGAACCCTTTCACTCAATTATAGCTACGCCCCTGGCTGGGGGGGGTGGAGAAAAAGTGGCAGCAGGAGAAAGTGGCACCAGGGGGTGGGGGAGAGAATGAGGGAGAACTAGAGGAGCAGATACTCTGTGCCCAGGCCAGCTAGTACAACATAAAAAATATAAAAAGAGCCATCAGTTAAAAACTGCCCGCACAAGGAAGGCTCCCAGGGCTAAGACCGCATCCTCCATAAGAACTGCTGGACTGGCTGCTGAGAAAGAACATCTCCACACTCTTAGCAAATGGCTGCTGGCAGGGTGGGTGGGGGGGGGGTGGCAGCAGCAGCAGCAGCACTGCCCGGGGAAGGGAGTCCCCCTGGGCTGGAGCCACGCCAAGAAGGCCCTGCCTCGCAGGGTTACCAAGCGGGTCTCTGAGGGAGACGGCCCCTTCAAGAGGGTCTCTCTCTGCGTGTGCTCTTATGAGGCAGGTAGATCAGTGTGGGAGAAGATGGTCCTTCGGGGATCCTGGCCGAAGCCGCTGAGTGGCTTTAGAAGTCAGAAGCAGCCACTCAAATCACACCCCGAGACCAACCGGGAAGCGGCACATCTAAACAGAAACGGATGCAACCAGACAGGCCAGGATCCTGGCAGCCGCATTCGGGCGGGGGGGGGGGGGCGCATGTTGCACTGAGCGAGAAGCAGCGGGGGATGCACGGACCACCCTTGCCAGGTGCGGCAGCTGCTGCAGCTCAGCAGCAAATCCCCACACTGGGCCCAAACCAGTGGAGACGGGCAGAAGGACTCCCAGCCGGGAAGGGCCCTTGCCGGCCATCCCGAGCAACGCGCTGCTGCCCACTGGAGGAAAGCCAGAGCCTGCGGGAGGCAGAACTCGAGACAGAGCCCCCCCCCCCCGCCGAGGGTGGGGAGGGCCGGACTTACTTCTGCTGCTCGGGCTCAGCGCTTCCCAGGTAGGGGCAGGACATCTCCATCAGGGCCTTGGCAAAGCTCTGGGGAGGCAGACAGAGCGAGCAGTGAGGACCCCCTTCCAGCCACTCACTTCTGGGTGCTGGGCCCAGGCCTGTGGGAGTTGCGAGGCAGAGGGGAAAGAGGGGCACTCTGCCCATGCTCAGAGATGCCACCCTGGCTTGATAGAGTCCAGGCTGCGCACATTAAGAGAGCTGGCCTGATCACACACACACACACACACACACCCATGCCCCCCCCTGGAAGCCCCTCTTACTCCTGGCCCGCATCCAGGCCCCTCCCTCGCCTCTTCCCCTGTG
This sequence comes from Hemicordylus capensis, assembly GCF_027244095.1. NCBI lineage: Eukaryota > Metazoa > Chordata > Lepidosauria > Squamata > Cordylidae > Hemicordylus > Hemicordylus capensis. Next base: position 170,868,753 of record NC_069662.1, read on the forward strand.
GTGAGGGATAGGCAGTAAACCCACCCACCCACCGTGGGGCGGAGGGCCTGCCTTCCTGGACACCCTGAAGTGCCAGAGAGGGTGCAGTCCTCAAGAGGACTGGCAGGAGGAGGGCAATTACTCCAAGTAGTCCCATTGGAATGCAAGGCAAGTTAGGCAGTGTCGAATCCCTGGGGAGAAACCCCCTTGGAAGCAACGGCTTGCACGGCCAGCTGCACCCTCACCCTGGCTTGCAAAAGCCAGCCTGGTCCTCTCTGCCGCCCGGGCAAGCCCCCTCCCCCCGGAGAAAGCGCCTGGTGATGGGGAAACCTGGCTGGGTCACGGCCGATCTGCCAAGGGGGCGTCCGGGGTCCTGCTGGGGTTGTGACACCGCGCAGCCCCAGCACCGACAGACCGCAAGGGGCCCGGCCACATTTCCGGGGCCTTCCTGTGGGTTTCCTCTTTGCGTTCGAGTGCGACAACGTTGCGGAAAAACAGCTGCATTTCCCCTTTGTAGGAGTTTGAGGTTCTAGGGCTGGTTTTCAACACGACCCTGCCCAGCCCAGCCCAGCCCAGGCGAAGGATTTCCGCCTTGTGGCCGCGCAAAATCGGGGAAGTGCGCTGGATGGGAATGCCTGTTCGGAGTCTAGAGGATCGTGGCCCCGGGGAAGGCGCTTGACACCACCACAGGCCCTGCCCTCTGCGGCCATCCTGCTCCAGCTGGGCCTCCGCAGCAGCGCTCGGGGGGGGGGGGGCTGGCGGGGCAGCAGCCGTGGAGACCCCCTGGGGCCTCTGAGGGCCCCTCTTCAAGCGCGGTGGCAAGCTCCCCCCTGCCTGTGTGCTCAAAGCAGCCCTCACAGAGTGGTCTCCAGCCCCCCAGTTCCAGTGGCCCAGACGCTGCTTGCAAGGGGCCCCAGAGGCAGCCCGGACTCTCCGAAGGGCCGCTGGCGTCCAGGCGTTGCCTCCCAACCCCCCGCCCCAATGTCTCAAAAGGGGGGGAGGGGAAGCCCCCACCCCCCCACCCCACCCCATGACCATCACCTCTCCATTCTCAGGGGGGTCCCCGTTGCCAAATGTGCTGGTCACCACCAGGACCAGGGTCTCGTGCTCCAGGGAAACCACGTCGTATTCATCCATGCACTGCACCTGTGGAGAAGGAGCAGGTGGGGTGGGGGGCAGATGCTGGACACGTTCCCTCCAGCCGAAGGGCAGCCCTGGGCCCACTGGGGGCTGCCCTTTCAGAGATGTATTCAGACATGTTTATCCCACCGTTCTCCAAAGGGGCAAGGTGTCAGGATTTCACCCTTGATGCTCCACCCCCCAGGGAACTGTTGCCTCAAAGGGGAAGGTACAGGGGAATCGCATGCATATTCCCCCACAGCCACCAGCCACACCGCAAGGAAACCTTAAGTCAGTCTGGGGAACTCCTTGCCACCAGAGCGCCTTGCCTCCACCCCCTCCTCTGCTCTACAGTCCAATGTGTGTGGGGGAGGCCAGCAGCCTGAGGCTCCCCTCACTTCCTGCCCCACCTTGGGAGCAAAGGCGCACTTGAAGAGCTGCTTCAGGTTCAGGGCGTAGGCCTGGGATTTGCCGGTCTCGGTGGCATACAGGATGGTGGCCTTGACCCGCCGTGCCATCACGTCGCCCATCAGCTTGGCCGAGATCTTGACTGCGCTGCAGAAGCGGGAGGAGAGACGGGGCTGAGCCCAGGGCCTGCCCTCCAGGCCCACCCCCCACCGCACCTTCTCCTTCCCTGGGGAGGCTTCTCAAGTGGCGGGGGGGGGCTGGGAGCATCCAGCCATCTGGGAAGGCCTGACAGCCCTGCCCGCCTTTCTCCATGGGGTCTCCCAGGAGCCAGCTGGCCAAGAGCCCCCCCCCCCCCCCGTGAGCTAGCCCAAGTCCATGCCACCCAGACCTGCTGGACAGACCGTTGGAGACTGAAGCCAGGAACAAGATGGGCAAGAGTCCCCCGCCTGCCCCCGGCCTGCCCTCCGTCTCCAGCAGTGGCTAGCCACCGGGCCCCTCTGGCTGACCCCCAGCATCTGGGCATTAGAGGCAGGGACACTGCCTCCGAGCATGGAGGCTCCACCATTCATGGCGGCTCACGGCCCTCACAGGACATCTTCTCCCTGCATTCACCTGATTGTTGCGTAGAGGGGCCTTTTTGTATGGGGCGGTATAGAAAATATTCTAAATAGATACATAAATAAATCAAGCCACTGAGGTCAGTGGTCGGAGGGGAAACTACTCGCAGGCACTCAGGGGCCTCCTCCTCCTCAGGGTCACGTGTACTCTGAGCATGTGCTGAGTATTCTGGTGGAAGAAGCAGCAGCGGCAGCTTCTACAGCTAATGTACAGCTGCCTTATACTGAGTCAGACCCTTGCTCCATCTAGTTCAGCATTGTCTACACGGACTGGCAGCGGCTTCCCCGAGGTTCCCCAGGGGACTCTCTCAGCCCGACCTGGAGATGCCAGGGTGGGGGGACTTGGAAGAGCCTTCTGCAAGCAGGCAGGCAGGTGCTCTTCCCAGAGTGGCCCCCTCCCCTCAGGGGACTCTCTTACAGTGCTCCACGTGGAGTCTCCCATTCAAATGCAAACCAGGGTGGACCCTGCTTAGCAAAGGGGACAAGTCCTGCTTGCGACCACAAGACCAGCTCTCCTCCCCTGGACCTTCCTTCACTTTGTTTGTCGCAGGCAGTAGCCGTTTATCCTAACAAGCTGGGGGGTGCCCAAAGAGGCAACTTGGGTTGGGAAGGGCTCCTCTCTCCCCCGCCCCACCCGAGAGCTGCACTGCCCGCAGGCTGGTCATTCATCAGGTAGAGTTGCGTGGTTAACTGCACATTAACTGCACAGCTCTACCTGACAAGCAGCCGGCCTGCAGGCAGAGCACGCGGGGGGGGGGAGAGGAGCAAGCAACCTGAGCCAGGAAGCAGAGGCAGCTGTGCCTCCTTTCACACCCCACCACCCCACCCCCCGGGCTGATTAGGATGAGCTGCTACTGGTTGCTGAGAAGGGCACAAAAGTGAGAAGGCCACAGAACCCCAGATGCTGCCTGGGATTTGGTTTTTCTGCTCCATGGCAAAAAGCCAGCTTTGCCTTGCTGCCTCAGAGCTCCAGAGAAACAGGCACCGTCTCCCTGTCAGGCGGAGGTCCTTTCCAGACAGCCACAAACCGCAGGAGGTGGTTCCATCCTTTTTGCACGTTCCAAGTGTGCTCTTGCTCCCCATACACATACTGCTGCAGGCGTCCCTGCCACTCTCTTGGCACACATGCCCAGCAGGGACTTTGCACGATTCCCACAGTGCCACCTGCTGGCCAGCTCTTGCATTCCAAGAAGAACCTGCCCTTTCCCCCATTGGCCACAAAAGTGGTCCTGGAAAAGGGGTGGGTTCTTCTCAGAAGGCAAGAGCTGGCCAGCAGGGGGCGCTGTGAAAATGGCACAAGGAGGCACTGCTTGGTGTGTGTGCAGAGAATAGGGTGGCAGCCATAAGTAGCGCAGACGCCTGCAGCAGCAGCAGCCTCTGCACGGGGGCACCCCACAGTTTGTTGCTGTCTGGAAGGACCCTGGAAGCCTGCAAGCAGAATCTGATCCTTTCCAGTCCCTGCACAGCGCCTGGCTTCTGAGGTGCTGACTAAGCCATTCTGAGGAGAAAGCGCTGCTGGCTTCCTCCAAGCCCTGCCTGTGCGCAGCCTCCTCCGTCCCCATCCTCTTGGACACCTACCTGGCAACCTCCTTGAAGGTCTTCTTCCGGGTGACTGTAGTGTCTTTGGAGACGTAGTCCTTCCAGGCATGAGGCTGTGGGAAGAGCAGGCGTGTTGGGAAGGGGCAGCAATTGTGGGGTCAAGCCAGTCTGGGCATCTGCACTGCACAGAGTGGAGGGACCCGGAGCTTAGTGAGTCGGGGTGTGCACAGACGGGTTGAGGTGAACCAGGTGAACAGCCACGGACCAGGCAGGCTCAGGCGGTGCCGTCGCGAACGGGACCACCCTTCAGGAAGGGGGCCCGGTCCAAGATCGGACCCAAGCAAGCCTGGTGCAAAGTGAAGCGGTTTGGCAGTGAGAGAGGTGAGGGCGGCTGGCCCAGGACGGGAAGGACCTGGAGCAGATGCCCCACCCCCCGACCCCAGCAGCCTGGGCAGCGACAGGGCGGCTCCGCTCTGGCACTCACCTGACCTCCGCATGGGCCGCTGCGGGGAGCACCGCTGGCCCAGGACGGGAAGGGCCTCCTCATGTGTAAGCCGCCCAGAGAACAATTTGCTATGGGGTGGCCAACAATTATTTATTTATTATTATATTTATTTATTTATTTATTTATTTATTTATTTATTTATTTACACCGTCAGACAGGTGTTGTTGACTGGTTTGTTTTATCTAGACATCGAGTCCTTCCCAAGGACCTGGGATGGCTGAATTTTACTGTCAATTGTTATAGATATCGTCGCAGAATATAGGCTGTTCCCAGTAAAGCTGCTTTTTGTAATTGGCTGATGGTGATTTCTGTGGCCCCGATGGTGTTGAGGTGCTCTTCAGGGTTATTTTTGGGACTGCACCCAGGGCGCCAATTACCACTGGGATTATTTGGGTCTTTTTCTGCCACAGCCTTTCAATTTCAGTTGGTAGATCTTTGTATTTGGTGATTATTTTCTATTTCTTTTTCTTCTATTCTGCTATCCCCTGGTATTGCTATGTGGATTATTTTCACTTGTTTTTCTTTCTTTTCAACTACAGTTATATCTGGTGTATTGTGCGGCAGATGTTTGTCTGTTTGTAGTTCGAAGTCCCATAATATTTTTGCATTTGCATTTTCTACAACTTCTTCAATTTTATGGTCCCACCAATTCTTGGCTACAGGTAGCTTGTATTTTTTGCAGATGTTCCAGTGTATCATCCCTGCTACTTTGTCATGCCTTTCTTTGTAGTCAGTCTGTGCGATCTTTTTACAAGAGCTGATTAGGTGATCCACCGTTTCATCTGCTTCTTTACAAAGCCGGCACTTGCTGTTTGTGGTTGATTTTTCTACTTTTGCTCTTATTGCATTTGTTCTTAGTGCCTGTATTAAACCCTCTGTTTCGTTCTTCAAGTTGCCATTCTTAAGCCATTGCCAGGTCTTGGTGATGTCTGATTTTCCACTTATATTGTGTAAATATTGACCATGCAGGGGCTTATTTCTCCATTTTCCTGCTCGGTTCTTGACTTGTTCTTTCTTGTAGGCCTGCTTTGTTTCATTGGTGTTGAATAGTTTCGCATTCTTGACCATTTGAAGTGCATCTTCTTCACTGTCCTTGATATATTCTTCAAGGCCTCTTTTCTCCTCCTCTACTGTTTGATGGACTTGCAGCATTCCTCTTCCACCTGAGCTGCGAGGGAGGTAGAGCCTATCTACATCACTGTGGGGATGCAGAGCATGATTGATGGTCATGATTTTCCTGGTCTTATGATCCAGCGTCTCTAGCTCTGCCTGGGTCCAGTCTATTATTCCTGCAGTGTATCTGATAACAGGTATAGCCCAGGTGTTTATGGCTTCTATGGTGTTCCCGCCATTGAGTTTGGACTTGAGGATTTTTCTAACTCTCCTGATGTATTCACTTCCAATTTTTCTTTTAACTTCAGTGTGTGCAATGTTATCAGCCTAGAGAATGCCCAAGTGTTTGTAATGTTCTTTCTCTTCCAGGTTCTTGATGTTGCTTCCATTGGGTAGTTCTATTCCTTCTGTTTTTGTTATTATATAATTATTATTTCTTGTTTACACAGTCAGACAGGTGTTATTGACTGGTTTGTTTTATCCAGACATCGAGTCCTTCCCAAGGACCTAGGATGGCCAATTACCACTGGGATTATTATTATTATGCCAATTATTATTATTTACTCCCCCTGCCAAGCGGTGCCCTCACTCCCTTGCCACCGAACTAGTTTGAGCTTTTTCAATCAAACCAGCCAGCCCAGTTAGTCAGTTTGACCGAATCGGTTTGTGGACCTACGATTCGGTCCAAATTCGGACCGAGCCGCAAAAAAACAACAACCAGTCCATGCACACCTTTTATACAGATCATTAAAAGTTAATAATTCCTTCCTGGAGGAATTATTAGAGTAGCCAAGAAATCCTATGTAAATACTGCTAACCCTGTCCCTAATTCCTCCCCCCCCCCCCAAGTCTAGTTGAAAGAGCGCCTGGCCACAACCCACTTCTCACCCACCCACCCTGCCGCCTGCCTAGTAAGGTACAGTGTGCCGTTGAGTCGGTGTCAACTCCTGGCACCCACAGACTAGCCCTGTGGTTTTCTTTTGGTAGAATCCAGGAGGGGGTGACCATGGCCTCCTCCCACACAGTCTGAGAGGAGGATGCCTTTCAGCACCTTCCTAGATCGCTGCTGCTGCTGCTGCTGCCGCCCGATAGAGAGGTTTCCCGTAGTCTGGGGAACATACAGCAGCGGGATTCGAACCGGCAACCTTCTGCTTGTTGGTCCAGCATTTCCCTGCAGCTGCGTCACTTAAGGTGGCGCCTGCTGAGTACCTTGCTCTCAGCCGGATGGGGGGCCTTGACCAGGCCGGGGGGGGGCCTGCCGGGCTCTCCTCAAGGAAGGGGGGCACGGGCACGCACCTGGTACCGGAAGCAAGGGGTGAGCTGGTAGTTGACCAGCTCCTGGTGGAAGACAGGCGTGAGGCTGCCCGAGATGGGGGGCACCAGCCAGACCCAGTCGCCCGGGCAGCCGCCCCGCATGCGCTGCTCGTTCTCCAGGTGCTTCATGAAGGACTCGGCGGCTGCGTGGTGGTCCACAATGGTCACTTGGGCCAGCTGCGGGAGGAGGCAGGCGTCAGGGAAGGGGGAGCTGACCCCAAGGCGCCCCCCAAGGAGCCTCCTCCTTTCCCCACGTTGGCAGCGGCCCCGACCACGTGCACACAGCCAGAGGGCACCGAAGGGGCAACCACGGCCCCTCCGCCTGGAGCGAGTGAGCAGCCAGCCCAGGTCCTCCATGGGGCTGGCTGGGACTCCCCCCACCGGCTCCCCCCACGGCCCCCGCAGAAGTCTTGCCCTGCTCCTCCCCAGCACTGTGCTCACCTGGTAGCTGTGCAACACGGCCACGTTGATCTCCACGGCGGCCCTGTCCTTCCAGAGAGACGTGGTCGTCTGCGTGTCCAGCCCCATGCGCTGCGCCACCTCCTGGCAGACACGGAGTGTGGGGGGGAGGGAATCAGAGCACCCCTGTTCCCCTGCCTGCTCTGTCAGGTGTGGGGGGGCTGGAGAGGGGTGTCTGGGTCAAGGGGGGGCTCCCCCTTCCCAAACATAAGCCCCTCTGCTGAGTCAGAGTGTGCCCACAGCAGTGGGGAGGGGCCGGGAGAGCCCCGGGAGGTGGGGCCGCCCTCCGCATCAGTGCCTCTGAGCCCCCCCCGGTACCTGCAGGATGTTGTAGCGGTGGGGGTCACAGAAGTTGCGCATGCCGATCTCGCTGCTCATATACCAGCCGTTGAAGGGCACTGCCGAGAACTCCAGCCCCCCAATCTCCAGCAGCATGTTGGAGACGGCAGGCAGCGCGTACCAGCGGAGGCCCAGCTCCTGGAACCACTCCAGCCTGTGGGGCAGCAAGGGGGCCCCAGCTCAGGGATCCCGAAGGGCCCCTTCCCTGGCAGGCAGCAGAGGGGGGGTCTCTTCCGGCCCAAGACCCTGGCCAGCTTCCTGCCTCTGGCCCCCCACCCCCACCCCGCTTCAAGGTCCACTTGCCACATTCGTCCCTCGGTTGCCCGTAAGCCACCCCTCCTGTCCTGCAGGCTCGGCCCTCTCCCCACCCACCACCCACCCCCACAAGCAGCAGGGAGTGACTGTCCGCAGGGCCCCAGGAGAGGAGACGGGGGGGCTGGGTGGAGCCCCACCACTGCAGCAGCCGCAGCCGCCCTGCCTCTGGGACTGGGCCCCGCAGCCCCGCCCCAGCCGCTGGCCCCGTCGCTGGCACTCACGTGGGGTGGCTGATGGGCACCTCCAGGACCAGCTCGGGGGGCACGACAAAGAGTTCGGGCTCGTCGTCCTCGGGGGACTGCAGCAGCAGGGGGAGGACGTCGAAGCGCCCCCGCGGGGGGGTCCAGCCGTGCTGAATGCAGAGCTGCAGGGAGGAGGCCAGAGAGAGCCCCCGCGGGGGCTGAGCAGTGGGCTGGAGAGCCCCGCCGCCAGGGACCCCCGCTCCCCGCACTGGCAGCCTGCAGAGACCCCGCCACTGGGGGGCAGCAGAGTCCAGGGCAAAGGCAGTCACCACCTCAAATCAAGAGTCCCTTGGGATGAGGCTGCAGCCTTCCAGGGCTGCGGGGGCCGTCCAGCCCCCAGCCCCTCCCAAGGGAGTGGGGCTGCTGAGCAGTGGGAGCTGCTTGCCTGGAGCCAGAGCCCCGGTCCATCGAGCGGAGCGGCAACGACCTCCCGGGCCTCAGGCAGAAAAGGTGGGCACCCCCCAGAGAGGCCAGGGAGGGAGGCTGGGACCCTCTGCAGGCAAGGGAGGGGCTCTGCCAGGAGGGGGCCTGCAGACACACCAAGTGGGCCCCAGGGGCTAAGCAGGGTCCGCCCTGGTTGCAGATGGATGGGAGGCTAGAAGTGTGGGCCCTGCAAGAGATTCCCCTCAGTCAGGAGATGGAGTCACCACTCTGGGAAGAGCAGAAGGTGCCCAGTTCCCTCCCTGGCGGCATCTCCAACGAGACAGGGCTGGGAGAGAGACTCCTGCCTGCAGCCTTGGAGAAGCCGCTGCCAGCCTGTGAAGACAATACTGAGCTAGATGGACCAAGGGCCTGACTCAGTCTATGGCAGCTTCCCATGTTCCTATGTACAAGTGTGGTCTGACGATCTGGCCAGGCCAGGCAGTGCTGCTGGGAGTGTCCCAAGGAGGGGCTTGAAGCCCCACTCTGTGCGTCCCTGCGGCCTCTCCTTCCCGGACCCCCCCCCCACTCACTTGTGGCAAGAGAGGGGACAGCTGGCCTTTCGAAGCTGGGCTTGGGTGGGAGGGAGGCTGAGTCTGGGGTCTCCAGCAGACAGAAAAGAGTAGCAAAAAGACCAGGAAGATTGCAAGAGGCCACGGGGGGGGGGGGCAGACATCACCTGGGGGTGGGGGGTGGGGAGGGTTGCACTAATCACAGACCCTGCTTGTGTCAAGACTCGGCGTGGCCATGGGTGGGAAGGGGGGCTTGTCTCAGTGGGGCTGCTGCTTCTCACCTCGGTGATCTCCACATTGGCCGGGTCCCCCAGAATCGTCCCGTCTGGCTGCCGATACCCAGCGTAGCGGATCAGCTGGGCGTTCCAGATGCGGAAATCTCCCCGCCCTGCGGCTCTCTGTGGGAAGATGGTGATGACCGACCTAATGGAAGAGGAGGAGGAGGAGGAGCAAGAGGGTCTGCTGTGCTGGCCTCTTGAGGTCCGAGGTGTCTGATAAGTGCCACCGGAGGGGGGCCCCCCCCACCCACTCCAGCCATTGCACGGAGTGCCCTGCGGAAGCCCCCCTGCTGATCCCAGCTGTGAGTAGCAGCAGAGCGGAAGGGCTGGCAAGAGGCAGGCCAGGGCGCTACTCACCGAAGGTTGCCACGGTTGGTGGCGTAATTGATGTGGGTGCACAGAGAGGTGAACATCTCCTGGGCACTCGTGCAGTCTCGGGCATCAAACACCTGCCGGGGGGGGGGGGAAGAGGGCAGTCAGCAGCCCACAGCCAGGCCAAAAGCCTCCTGCTGCTGCTGCTGGGAGGGGCCCCACGCCAGCCTCCTGGCCCCACCACTGCCCCTCCCACTAAGCTGCTCCAGAGGCGAGGAGGCTGGCCGGAGGGAAGAGGGAAGGGGAGGCTGGCTGGAGACGGGGACAGACCCCTGCCCACGGCCAAGAGCCCCGAGAGGGTGCGGCGGTGCAGAGAAGACAGAAAGGCCAGATGGGTCACAATAACGTGCAAACACTGGGGGCTCTGCTGCCGGATGATGGCGAGGTGCTCAACTGCAGCACATACTCCACCCATGAATGAGACATCCACCCAACGTTCAAAGACGTCACACAATATTCTTAGCGCCGTCTGCTGGCAATCTGCGAATAAACCGGTTGCTGGGGAAATATATTCCATTTGAAAACAGAAGCTGTTTGTCTCCATCTTGTTTGTTTGTTATTTCTCCATGTAAACTGCTTTGGAAAGGTCTGCTGAAAAGCAGTATATAAATATTTGTTAGCGTTGTCGTTTGCCTACTTTTGGTCTAGATGACGTTGTGCGCTTTCTCACAACGCATTAGCATTTATCAAGGGACGGGTCGCCCAGCTTCCTTCCTCCACAGGCCATTTATGAGAATCCTTGATGAAAACTGCATCTTTTCTTTTGAGGCTTTAAAAATCATGTAGTGTTCGTCATGGATTTCCTGCAAATGGCCAGCAGGTGGCACTACCTACTGGCGCATGAAGGAAGCCAGATGACCAGCCCATCGATACTTGAAGGAAAGGGCACTCTGTCATCTGGACAGAAAGTGAAGGTCAAGTGTGCTGTTGAGTCAGTGTTGCCTCCTGGCGCCCACAGAGCCCGGTGGTTGTCTTTGGTAGAATACAGGAGGGGTTGACCATGGCCTCCTCCCACGCAGTATGTGATGATGCCCTTCAGAATCTTCCGATGTCGCTGCTGCCCAATAGAGGTGTTTCCCATAATCTGTACAGCCGATAGTCTGGGAAACATACCTGTGGGGATTCGAACCAGCAGCCTCTGGCTGGGTAGGCAAGTCATTTCCCGCTGCACCATTCGGTGGCTCAGACAGTGAGTACATAAACACAAACTTCTTCTGTTTTCAAATGAAATGACCCTGTTCCAAATTGCGGGGGGGGGGGGACACAACGACCCAGTCCATTCACTGATTGCCAGAGATTGGTAGCCGATGTTGCCAGAACTATTACGCGGCACCCTTGCACACTGTGTGGATTTCTTGTCTGCTCTGCTAGGATCCTTTGTGCTGACGCCGGGAGGGGTCACTGCGTGGAGATGGCCCTTTGCAGCTCTCCCCAGAAGGACGTTTGAACTGGCTGCTGGGCATCAGTGTGGAATTGCTGCCCTGCCCCGATAGGGAGAAGACCAAGCAGCTGCATCGCCACCTCCCTCCATCCTAGGCCTGCCCTGCAATGGCCCACAGTGTCGGCTTTGGCCTGATTTGAGTGGAATCTTGGTAGTTCCAAGCCAGCAACTCTGCTGCTGTGGCCTGCCAGAGCCCCAGGAGAGGGCGAAGAGCTCGGCGGGGGGAGCCTCGGCCACTCCACTACGCACCTGCAGCTTGTTCCACTGAATCCGGCCCAGGCAGCGAGCTGCGTTGCGCCAGGCGTGCTTCGCTCCGAAGACCAGCTCTGTCTCCAGCAGCTGGTAGGTGCCGGTGGCCGCAATCTCCTGCTCCACCTCCTGGAGGCGCTGCAGGTGGGCCGGAGAGTCAGAGCTGGGGGAGAGATCACTTGGTCAGGCCCAACAGCCAGCCCAGCCCAGCCCAGCCCTGCTGCAGGTACCCCGTCCACCCCCAGCAGGATGGCCCTCCGTCCTGGCCTGGGCGGCATCCCCCCTCCCACGCCGCAGGCTTCAGCCCTGCCCGGCCCACTGGCTTCTCTGCTTGCCTCCCCCCCCACCATGCCCTGCTTTCCATGTGCAGCACACAGCTCAGGACCCCTGCGGAGTCTGTGGCAGCGCTGCTGGCCTGTGTCAAGGGAGCCTGGCTGGATCAGGCCAAGCCAAGCCAGCCAGCACCCCTGCAGGAATCCCAGGGGCCAGCAGTCACGACCCGCAGCCAGCCCCCTGGACCCACTCCCCAGGGGGCCTCCAGTGAGGAGAAGGAGGGGGGGCCGGACTCCAGACCAGAGTGCAGCTCAGAGCACCCAGGTGTGCGCACAGAGCCCTCCAAGACCCCCCCCAGCCCCCCGCCCCCCGTGCAAGGCCAGAAGTCGCGGATGCCGAAGGGCCACGAAGTGAGACAGAGCTGCTGCCACTGACCAAGACGCCAGCCTGAGCAGGCAGACTCCTCCCAGCCCCCTGCCTGGAGTCTCGCCCCGGGGCTGGAGGCACCTTCCTCCGCCCCAGAGTCTGCTCCAGGTCCTGGTTGGAGCCACAGCTCACCAGGAGCGCTTCCTGGCTCTGCCTCCTCTGGCGCCCAGCCCCCACAGCTGCAGCCTCAGCCTGGCCCTCAGCCCTCAGCTGGTGGTCTCCGGTGGCCTGCCTGGCTTCTGCCCGGCCACCGAGTCGGTGTGGCTGCAGCTTGGCTGGCTCTGCTCCCCAGCATTCTCTTGGCTGGCTCTTTGCTCTCCTGTGCTGCCCGCAAGCTGGCCATCCGTCCGGTAGAGCTGCACGGTTAATGGCCAGCCGGCAGCCAGCACAGGAGAAAAGGAAGCTGGCCAAGCTCTGGAGGCTGGGAAGCAGAGGGAGCCGGGCCTCCTCCGACGGGCACAGGACACACCCCGCTCAGCAGGAGGAGCTGCTGCCACCCGCCCGTGTGAACACACACACCCCGATCATGGTATGGACCACACAGGGACCAGAATAGGCCAGCGGCTGGCTGTCCAGTAGTGCTGCTTGCGGGTCCAAAGCTCACCGGGGCAGGGGGGGAGGCAGGGGCCATGTCTCTGGAGAAGGGCCACGCCTCAGCGGGTGCTCTGCATGCAGGAGGAGGTGCTACGTTCCGGCCCCAGCAGGCCAGGGAAAGGCCGCTGCTGCGGAGCCCCTGCCACAGGGCGGGCCCCGGGGTCTGCCCCCCGTGGATGCTCCCCTGCCCCTCCTTTCAAAGCCAGGGCTGGGGGGGGGCTGGGGGAGGGCCGAGAGGCAGAGGCGGGTGCTGCGAGCCAGAGCCCTGCGCTGGCCTCAAGGTGGGCGCCTGGCTACAGGGCTCTGCTTGCCTCCCCCCCCCGCCCTTTGCAGGATCACGACTCTGGGAGTTGCCGGAAGCCCGTTTTCGCAAGAGGGGAGGGGGCGGAGAGGGCCGTGCATGACCTCAGAGGGACAGGAAGAAACAGCTCCGAGAGGAAAAGGCCCTCTGATAAGATGATGCGCGGGGCGCCTGGAGGGAACCGAGGCGCTGCTGCTGCTCCCGGCCAGGGAGAGGTGGCCCTGCTGGGAGGGGGACAGGATGGCTGCCCCAGGTGGGACACCCCCATGGGAGAGAGACCCTGGTGCAGGCCGAACCCCCCCCCTTTGCCTGTTGCACACACACAGTGGGGCTTCCTCAGGCAGGGCAGGGCAGGGCAGAGCACTGGGGCCAGGGGGGCCTGTGGGTGTTGCCTGGCCAAAAAGGTGCCCAGCTGGGACAGGCAGGGCTGGGAGGGCGGGCTGCATTCCGGCTCCCCCTGCCCCACTGCCCTCCGCGTCTCTGCCTGGTCTGGTGCCAAGCCGGCGCTGCCTTCCCTTGCCAGCCAGGCTGCCATCTGATCTGCCCCCCTTGGAGAGTGAGGCGCTTCCAGCTGGGCTGCTGAGCCCGCCGGGCGTTCACGGGAGAAGGGCCACAGCTGCACTTGCTGGCCCAGGCCCCAATCCACCTTGGGCCAGCCCTGCTCCCTGCTAGTTCAGCAGAGCCCCGCGGCTCCAAGCAGGAGACTGACTACCTGTGAGTAAAAGGACCGAGATGTGCAGCTTTGCGCCTTGCCTGCAGGGCGGGCCCGGGGAGGGAATCCAAGCCTGTGGGCGGCCATAGATAGCATCAAGAAGCACGTTTGTAATTCTAACGGAGGAGCCGGAGCTCCGGAGCAGGGCCCGTGGTGCAGCGAGGCCTCGGGCTGAGGGGTGGAAGCATCCCCGCCTCGCTCTAGCCGGGGCCAGGAATCCCTGACTCACTTCTGCTCCAGGCGGGGACAGGCCTCCTGCAGAAATGGCAAGCCGGCTATCTCGGCCGCACAGAGGTGGGTGGGGTGCCCCGTGACAAACCAGTGCCCCCGCTGTGAGAGCAGGAGGTGGATGAAAGACCAGGGAGGAACGCCTTGGTCCTGCGGCAGGTGGGGGCTGTGCACGCTCAGAGCCCCCCACCCCCCACTCAGAGGGAACAGGCTCTCTGGGGTCCGGATTGCCCAGCGGGGCCTGGATGCCTCTCTAAAAAAGGCCACGATGATCGACGGGCCATCTGCTTCCCCCAAAGGGCCACACATTCCAACGCTTTCACCAAATACTCTGGGCGGGAGTGGGGGGTGCTGTGGCACACATGAAGTGGGAGTTCCATCCTCTGGAAGGGGAGTCTGGGTTACATAGGGACATAGGAAGCTGCCATAGACGGAGCAGAGGCGTATCTAGGGAAAAGAGCGCCTAGGGCAAGCACTGAAATGGCGCCCCCTCTCCAAACATCTCAAAGGATATGCAGAGTAAACTGTGTCACTGCTTGGAATATATTCTAGTCTTTCAGAAAGACAGTTAAAATGAGAGAAAGAGAGCAAGAAACTCCCAGTGGGCCTTAATACTAAGGATTTCACACCGATTCAAAGACAAACTCACCATTAATAGCCACATTATTAAGACATCACATTTAACTCACTTATCACAAGAAGCAAAGTAAGAGCAAATGAATATAATCCTAGCTCTTAAGCTTCAGCTCAGTATTCACAAGCCCTGATTCTCTGTACATAGTGCCAAACTAAATATGTGTACAGTGACTTATATTATATTAAATTTTATTTTAAAAAATTTAACGTAGCCCCTTTGGGGCACTTCCAATGGGCCATGGGGGGGGGGGCTGCAAAAGTTACCCCTCCCTCTGCTGGCCTCTAGGGCCTCACAGGGACCATTTGAGCACGTGCAGTGGCCATTTTAAAAAATAATTGTTTTTTTTTTTAAAAATGGCTGCTGAAAATAAAATGGCCACTGCACATGCTCAAATGGCCACTGCACATGCTCAAATGGCCTCTGCAAGGCCTGGCATGGCCTAGGACCTCACAGAGGCCATTTGAGCATGCACGGTGGCCATATTGTTTATGGTGACCATTTTTAGAAAAATTAAGAAATTGCACCCCCTTCAAGTGGCGCCCGGGACACGTGCCCTGCCTGCCCCACCCTAGATATGCCCTGATACCGAGTCAGACGCTTGGTCCATTTAGCTCAGTACTGTCTACACAGACTGGCAGCGGCTTCTCCAAGGTTGCAGGCAGAAATCTCTCTCAGCCTTATCTTGGAGATGCTGCCAGGGAGGGAACTTGGAACCTTCTGCTCTTCCCAGAGTGGTGACTCCATCATCTGACTGAGGGGAATCTCTTACAGGGCTCACACATCAAGTCTCCCATTCATATGCATCCAGGGTGGACCCTGCTTAGCTTAGGGGACAAGTCATACTTGCTACCACAAGACCAGCTCCCCTCTCCCTGTGTGGCTGCTTCCTCACAGTGGCTCTTGAGTGCTATGGAGGCCGGGTTCATTTCCCCCGTGGAAGTAGAAAGGGGGTCCCCCATGGCTCTTAGTACGGCACTTCATGATGCAGCTCCACCGTAACCAGCAGTGCCCAGGGTGGCCATGGCCAAGATCCTTCCGCACCGTCTCCTCACAAGTGTCGCTCCCACTCAGCAACGTGACATCACCCTTTCCCCTCACGCTCCCTGCTTGCAACTTCCTTGCAGAAGGGAGGGCTCTAGTTACTAATTTCCTCCGATTTCTCTCACTGCGGGGGACAGGAACTGAGTAATTAAAGCTCTTTGTCAGCGGACTCCTCCCTGCCGCACCAACGGAGAGGGGAAGAAGCTGCAGGCGGGCAGCTCCCAACTAAAGGCACAGGAGCCCCGAGCAGGCTTTGCTGGCCCACGCTGGACAGGCTGCTGCTGCTGCTGCTGCCACCACTATCACAGCAGCAGCAGCAGCATTTCCAGGGTGTGTGCGGGGGGGGGGGCTGGGGCGGCAGGGAGAGCGACAAGTCAGGACTGAGATGGAAGACTCGGGGACAAGACCAAACTCCCTGGAAGGCCCCCCCATCACCTGGAGTCCACGGGGGGGGGAGTGGGGAGGCCCTGTGGGGAAGGGGGCCTCGGAGGCACCTTGGGCTGGAGTGGTGATGGAGCCAGGGGAGGGGAGGGGGGCAAGGGCCTGCCCAACACTCACCGTCTGATGGAGCTGTAGTACTGGCAGATGAAGGCCCTGGCCTGGGGCAGCAGCGGCAGCAGCTTGTCCGAGGCGGGCAGGGCGTCCCCTGCAGCCCCACGGACCATCTGCTTGGGGAACATGACGGAGCCCAGGCAGCGCCTCTCACGGCACGGGACGTCCTGCAGGCAGGCAGGGAGAGGGAGGGAGGGAGGGAGGGAGGGAGGCTCAGTGCGGGCAGGGCAGCTGCAGGGCACCCCACCAAGGCCCTCCCCGCCTGCCCCGCGGGCACACTGCGCCTTCCTGAGAGTGGCCAGGCCACAGCCCAGCAGGGCTCTCTTGCAGGGGGGCCTGGAGGCCAGGGCGGAGGGCTTGCTCCTGCTGCAGCTGCCCATGTGAGCAGCTTCCTTGCGCTGCTCAGCCCGGAGGACTCCTGGCCACTGCAAAGCCCCCGGGAGTGGCGACCCAGCCAAGGGCACCACCTTGGGCGGTGGCGGCAGCAGCAGCAGCAGCAGCAGGGCTGAGCCTGGCACTGCTTTGCTCGCCAGCCACCGGGACTGAAGCGGCCCCTCCTGCACGCTGGGTAGGGGTGCAGCCTGCCCTCCCCACTTGCCAGGAGGGTCCCGCTGTCTGCCAGCTCAGCGGAGAGGAATCAGGCAGAAGCCCCCCAAGGCCCCCCCCAACTCCCTCCCCCCCCCTCACCTGCATGGCTTGGGCGCTGAGTGTGTCGTACAGGATGGTGCCCGTCTGCCAGTTCTTGATGCGGGAGTATTTGGGGGGGTCAATGGGGCAGGCAGCTGCAGGGCTAGAGAGGAAGCAACAGACAGGTCAGCCCCGGAGGCTGGGAAGGCTCCCCAAGGCTGCCCCTGCCCTAAAGCCCCACCCCAGGAGGGAGAAGCCCGGGGGCTCAGGAAAGCAAGCATGGCAGCCAGCAGGGATGGTTCCCTTTGCTTTGTCAGCTCTGCGCGGGTTTGCATTTCAATGGGAGACAACGTGTGTGTGTGTGTGTGTGTGTGTACAAGCGCGCCCAGATACTCCCCTGAGGTGGGGGATGGGGCTGCTCTGGGAAGAGCAGAAGGCTCCAAGTCCCCTCCCTGGCAACATCTCCAGATAGGGCTGAGAGATTCCTGCCTGCAACCTTGGAGAAGCTGCTGCCAGTCTGGGAAGACAGTACTGAACTAGATGGACCAAGGGTCTGACTCAGTATGTGGCAGCTTCCTCAGTTCCTGTGAAGAAGAGCTCCACAGGCGAGTGGCCAGAGAGGGAGCCCAGAGTCGGCTCAGGGGCCGAGAGAGAGCGAAGGGAGGTGGCAGGCAGGCAGAGAGCCAGAGAGGAGGCCGAGAGAGATCGGGGTGGACTGGAAAGGGGTCAGCAGTCTAGAGTTGGGACCCCACAGAAGCCACGAGGAGGGAGGAAGCAGCCACTCAGAGGACAAAGCCAGGGAGGAAGGGGCCCTTGCCGCCAAATGGGGCAGCAAAAGCCGTGAAAGGCGGGAACAAGCTGCCTTGCAAAGCGTCCCTTCTGCCTGCTCTGGGTCCAGGGGGACCCCTTCTCCCCCCAGCCCCTGGAGGGCCACACAGGACCCTGAGCCAGGCAGGCGGCAGGCGCTGGAGAAGAATCCCAGTGCAGCGGGAAGGAAGGGGGAGCCTCCGGCCGGTCAGCAGGGCAAGTGGCCAAGGAAGAGCAATGCGGAGACCCATCCAGGCATCTTGGGCTCAGTCGCCAGCTCCAAGGGGAGAAACGTAGGTTCCCAGCAGCACAGGAGGAGGGCGGGCCTGGAGCTGAGCAGGGAGCCAGAAGTCCGGGCCCCGGGCCCCAAAGCAGTGGCTCAAAGGTGGGGATGGGCAGCGGGGGGAGGATTTGTTATGCGGTCACAGGGGAAGCAGCTCTGCAAGTGCCTGGTCCAAGGAGCCGAGGGCTCTGTGCCCCCCCCATTGCCTCCCTGGCAGGGCAAGGGTCCTGGGCAAAAGCCGGGGGGGGGCACAGGGAGGTCTGGGCGGGGCACTAAGCTCCAGCCAGGCTTTCGGGGGGGGGCTTGGGCATCATCCCATGGCAATCCAGCAGCACAGGAGGCTCCCAAAGGGCATCTAGTCTAGTCCCTTTCTGAAGGCAAGGCTGCAACGCCTGCTATCCAGGGAGGTGGTCGGCAGGAGCGAGGAAACTTGCTGAGTGGGGGGGGGAGGAAGCCCCTCTCACTGATTCTCCCAGCAACCTTGTGAGGTAGGTTGGGCTAACATGGGCTAACTGCTCCCAAATGGAAGAAATAAACAACATCAGACGCAAGCAGGCGGGTGTGTGTGTGTGTGTGTGTGTGTGTGTGTGTGTGTGTGTGTGTGTGTGTGTGTGTGCACGCGCACATTCACAGAGCAAACTGGCTCAGCCTGCCCGCCCGCTGGTTGCCTCTGGCCACCGCATGCAGGAGAGGTTCCTCCTCACTCAGATCCAGAGAGATCAGGCCAGGCTGGAAGCTGCACAACCCCCCAGCCAGCAAAAGGTAGCCCCTTTGCAGCTGAAAGGCCAGCAGAGAACCCTCAGGGTGCCCCCCCTGCCCCGTGGCATTTTGGAGAGTCGGGACGGACACCTTCTGGTCTAGAGACTCCAGACTCAACATGTGCTTCTTGTGAGGCGGGGGGGGGGTCCCTCTGCCTGTCCGGCTTGTGCTTCTGGGAGAGCAGCCTCCAGGTGCCTTGTGTGGGGTGGCCAACTACTTGGGGGTGTGGGGAGGGGTTCACCAGCAGCTATGGACAGAAGCCCAAACTTAGTTCTGTCGCGCGCCCCCCCCCCCAAGAAAAGAAATCCCCTCTCTGGACTTGGTCCTCCAGCTGTCTCAGCCGGTCAGTCCACCGGGCTGCTGACCCCCCCCCCCCCAACACACACAGAGACCCCTGTATTGCTCCTACCTGCTCTTGCTGCTGGGGGCACCTTCGTCTGGGCTCGAAGCCCGATGCCAGGAGCAGAGATTGCGGCCACGAGGATGGGGAAGGGCCCCCTGGAGGTTGCCCATGGCTGGCCGCTGGCTCCTGTGTCTGCCTCAGAGCTAGTCTGCCGTGCCAGGAATCCTTTTCCTTCCTGCCTGCCTGGAAGGAGAAAAGAGACGCGCATCCCCCAGCGCACAATTGGGACTGGCCACCGGATGAGCTGGGGGGCGTAGCAGCAGCAGCAGCAGCAGCAGCAGGGCCTGCTCGGGGTGGCCTGCTCGCATCCCCAGCCCAGCCCAGCCCAGCCCAGCCCCCCTCCGGATCGGAGCCCTGCCAAGGGGACCCACTTGGCCGCGCGGGGCTCTTGCGCACTCGCTTGCCATGGGGCAGAGGGCAGGCAGATCGCATCCTGCCAGGCAGCCTGGGGCGCTCGTGGAGATGCAGTTTTCAGAATCAAAGGGAAGTGGCGGGGGGGGCACCTTTTGGAGGGAGCGGAAGAGGCAGAGAGGGGGACGTGGTGGTGGAAACCTTGGCGGCAGGAATTGCCTTGAGGCTCAGCCCCCGGCAGGGCAGGGCTGTGCTGGGCTCCGGCTCCACAGTCCAGCTCAGGGGACCCCTGAGGAGATGACTGGGCTACAAGGTCCAAGCAGTGTGGAGACCCAACGGGGGTACGGCCAGGGGGCCTCCTTCTTCTGGACTCTGGCCCAGGCCCGTAGCCAGCCTAAAGGTCGGGGGGGGGTGACCAGAAAAGCGGGGGTGGTCCAGATTATGTGCCTTCTAGAAACCATTTGCTGCCTGGGGCACTTGTGCTGAAGGAAGCGAAGGAGTGAAAAAAAGACAACAGAAGTGGCAATTTTCTAAATCAGTCTTTAATAGATTCAATAAAAAAATATGCATAGTTAAAACAGGAAGCGCTTCCTTAGAAGAGTAAGTGGGTTTCCACTTGCAACTGGCGTACACTTCTTGTTTATAACACAGACAAATCCACATCGTTTACTGTGGATCCTGATTGTTCTGTCGTGAGCAGCACCCAGACCCAGGAACTAGCACCAGGGATGCCCAGGAGAGGGCTGTGGACCCCCCTTTCCTGCTGCCTTGGTGCCCTGCAACTTGACTGCAGTGAGTGGCATATTGCCTCTGAATGAAGCATGAAAACATTCTTGAGCAAATGTGCCCATTTCACATATTGGAAATACAGAGGCCAAGGTAACGGACAGTCAGAGCACAAGGAAACCATGGCTCTGAATCTCACGCACATCAAGGCAGTCAGAAAGAATTCATGGCAGAGAGAACAGTAACTAACTATTTCTTCTTCTTTTTTGTACCAGGCTTTTCAACACCACATTCCCAAAGCAGTTTAAAGAGGAGAGACATGAAAATCAAAGGGACAAAAACAGAAAGGGAGGCATACTGAGGTTCACATCTCTCGTCTGAATTGGCGCCACCATGGTGCCCTCACGGGGTTGCAGAGTCCGGAGGGGGCCCCTTTGCCTGCCTCCCACCTCCATCTCTGTGGGCCAATAACACGAACGAGCTCCAAGCCACAGCAGGATGCAAAGGAGGGTGGCAGGTGGACTTCTTTCTTGCTGGCCAGTCGAACCCAGTGAGTGCAGAGAGGCCCTTTGGACTTGCTGCAAAGAGGAAGCAGGCTCCCTCCAACACGCTCCGACTGCCCTTTGATCCAGTTCTCGTGATCAGACTTGTGAACCTCCCCACCCTTCTGCCACAGGCCCAGGGGGGGGGAGGTGTTCCCAGGGGCCAGAGCCAAACCTGGGAAAGGCCTTTATCGCTTTGCAATCTCAGCCCCACCTGGCAGGTAGAAGCAGGCCAAGATCCCGGGCGCCAGCCCCACGTCAGAAAAAGGAACCCTCTCCGGCAGAGCTTTTCAGAAGCAACGTTCGGGACTGCCTAGCAGTCCCGGCTGCCCCACACGCGCAGGGCACCCCTGTGCATTCCAGGGGTCTGCTGACCTCGAGGGGCCCCGTCCTCCAGCACAGCTCCTCAGGGCTGGACACCCACAGATACAGGGAGGAGGGCGATAAGCACCCAGGCCCCCCCCCAACTCAGCTCCAGATGTGCTCTCAGGGCCACAAGCTGGCTTGCAGTGGGGCTGATGGAGCTGCCTGCCTGTGAGCCTCCGGGGGCGACCGGGAAGCCCATCCCAGGGGGCTTGAGACAGACCCCCCCCACTCCTGAAGTTGAACCCCCGGCCTTCTACTGCAGCAGGCATCCCCAAACTGTGGCCCTCCAGATGTTGCTCAACTACAATTCCCATCACCCCCAGCTATTGTGGCTGGGATGATGGGAATGGTCGTTCAGCAACATCTGGAGGGCCACAGTTTGGGGATGGCTGTCCTACAGGCTTTGGGGAGAAGTGGGGCTGATAAAGGGGGAGCCAGGGCGGGTGGGCAGGAGTCCGGCTTCAGCAACGCAGGACTCTGGCGTGTGGCGTTTCCAGCCTCCTCGCCACCCCCCTCCTCCGCCCCCTTCACCTTGGCGGGGCCTGTTGTTCCCAGAGAGTGTTGGAGACGGGAAACCCCACCTTGCCTTGCTGCGCCCATTTCCTTCCTCAGCCTTGGGAGGAACCACATGAAGCGCGGCGGCCGCCGAGCGAGCGAGCGAGCGAGGGAGCCCTGTGCAGCCACGGAAGTGATGGGGAGGCACTGAGGGGGAGGCCAGGGGGCTTGGCGGCCCCAGGGGGTGGGGTGGCCAGGCCAGGGAAAGGGGCGCCACACACCCCTCCCCCTGGCCTGGCCCCCGCAGCCGGCAGCTGGCCTGAGGGCACATCTCGAGCCCACCCCAGGCAGGCAGGGCCCAGACCAGCTTGCCGCCTGCCTGGGCTCCTGAGCCACTGGGCA
The DNA here is from genome assembly GCF_027244095.1 of Hemicordylus capensis. Taxonomy (NCBI): domain Eukaryota; kingdom Metazoa; phylum Chordata; class Lepidosauria; order Squamata; family Cordylidae; genus Hemicordylus; species Hemicordylus capensis. Next base: position 170,890,499 of record NC_069662.1, read on the forward strand.
GAGGGAGGGCGGCCCATTTCCCCACGCCGCTGGCACACACTGGGTTGTGCCCGTTCCGGGTTGGTAGAAAACCCACTTCCCTGCAGGGGGAAAGACCGTCTCGTTGCTGCCCCATTGCTGCCCGGCTACTCCCGAACCCCAGGCCCTGCCGGGATATCGGCCAGAGCTACGGCCTCTACTCAGCCTGCTCCAGGCATGGCAGAAGACTGAGATAACCCGGGCTGGCTCTCAGCAAAGGGCGGGGGCGGTGTGTCCAGAGGCGCTTTTAAAAATTTTTTATTTTTATTTTTAAAAAATTATGTCCTGCTGCACTCTTCCTCCAAGGAGCCCAGAGCGGTGTACTACATACTTAAGTTTCTCCTCACAACAACCCTGTGAAGCAGGTTAGGCTGAGAGAGAAGTGACTGGCCCAGAGTCACCCAGCAAGGATCAAAAGGCTGAATGGGGATTTGAACTCGGGTCTCCCCAGTCCTAGCCCACCACTCTAACCACTACACCACACAGGGCCTCCACAGCCCCTGGGGCCCCCCCAATCCTCTTTAGCCTGTCCTGGGTGGTGTAGTTGCCCGGCAGAGCATAAGGATGCTTTGTTTGCGGGGGGGGGCTCCAGAGGCCTTGAGGTCCCGGGCCCCCAATCACCTCCAGGTGTGTCAGTGCAGAGATGTGGGGTTAGGAGCTAGACGGGCCACGGCCGAGCTGCAGGCAGCTTCCTAGGAGCTGATGCCCACCATCGATCCCTTCGTTAAAACTGGGCATCTGAGGAGGAGGTTTTGCCTCTGGACTGACAGGGGACCAAACCTGCTGCTAATAACTTTCCTGATGTATTGCAAATTTGGAAGAAAAGAAAAAACCCCAGTTGAAATGATTGCATTGGGGAGCCATGGCATGTTGAGAAAGAGACAGGCCTGTGGTCTCCCCCGGGGCAAACGTCTGCATTTCCTAGGTCCCTATATTGCTCCGCGGCCTCTGCTTTTCCAAAGGGTGGGAAGATCCAGGGATTTGCAGCACACTTTGGGTTCTGGTTTCCCTTGGAAGGAGGGATCGTGGGAGGCACAGGATGTCTGGGTGCTCTTTGGTTGATTAACAAAAGCGTACAGTTTCAGAACTGGACGGAGGCAGCAAAGCAGTCCCAGAGAAGTCAGCAACAGGTGACACCAGAGCGCGAAACTCTGCCTCCCAAGAGGCATCCCAACTCCTGCTGCCAGCCCCCCAGTCTCTCTCTGGCCCCAATCCGCCCATCTTGCTGTCTGGAAGCGGCCTGCAGCTTCTTTCTCTGGCCTCCAGGAGAGGGGGGCTTAGAGGAAGGAGGGAGGGGCCAGTCATCTCACCCCTCGCCCGCCCGGTCCCAGCTCCTGCCCGGGCACTGCCTTTGGGCACATGACTCAGACCAGAAGGGAAACTCCCAACAGTCCTTTACATCCCAGACAAGTATCTAGAGGGACGGTGATCCTTCTGTTCAGATGTGTCGGCCTCTCCATCCATCCCAAAGGTATGGGGGGGGCACACAACATCTGCCACCTCTGGTTAGACTATGCCCTGTTTCTGAGATCCACTTGCCCTTTTCTGACTACTGCTAGCCACCAAGGCTGCAGGGGCGCCCCGGAATGCCCATTGGTCCTAAAGTCAGATGCTTTAGAGCCCCTGGTGGTGCAGTGGTAAAACTGCCGCCCTGTAACCCGAAGGTTACAAGTTCGATCCTGACCAGGGGCTCAAGGTTGACTCAGCCTTCCATCCTTCTGAGGTTGGTAAAATGAGTACCCAGAATGTTGGGGGCAATATGCTAAATCATTGTAAACCGCTTAGAGAGCTCTGGCTATAGAGCGGTAGATAAATGTAAGTGCTATTGCTATTGCTATTTAGGGCTCAGACCAGAAGCGGGCAGGACGAGCCCCCACCCCATGTGCTCCTGAGAAACGGTTGTCTATTATACTATACTATACTATACTATATGTTATATTATGACATCGGTATATAATATTCCTTGGGCTGCTGGCCCCAACTGAAGTGGGGGGGGGGTTGATCTTCAAAGCAGCATCAAGTGCCCAGCAGAGGCAGCACATGGAGGCCATTTTCAAGTTCCGACTGGTGAAAGAGGCAGTTGCTGGGAAAAGGAACACTCAGGAGCGGTTGAGGAACTGAACACTAAACAGACGCGCTTCTATTCAGCTCATCAGCAAAGGAGAGCTGGTCCGGTGGAAGCCAGCAGGACTGGTCCCCTTCGCTCAGCAGGGTCTGCCCTGGTTGCATTTGGATGGGAGACCACATGTGTGAGCCCTGCAAGAGATTCCCCTGAGGGGATAATGGGGCCGCTCTGGGAAGAGCATCTAGGCTCCAAGTTCCCTCCCTGGCGGCATCTCCAAGACAGCACTGAGAGGAGAGACTCCTGCCTGCAACCTTGGAGAAGCCGCTGCCAGTCTGTGCAGACAATCCTGAGCTAGATGGACCAAGGGTCTGACTCAGTATAGGGCAGCTTCCTATGTTCCTAAAGGCAGGAGTGGCCACGCACACGCACACACAGCAAACCAACCAACCAACCAACCAACCACAAACTAACAGAGAAACTCAAACTTACCGGCAGGCTGCAAATCCTCCAAGCCAGGGAGCTTCTTCCAGCCCCTCCTCCCTACCTGTAACTGCCGTTGTGGTCTTATTGGCTGGAACAGCTGCTACTCCAGCAGTTCCAGCCAGTCTGATTCCTAGGGAGGGGCTGGAAGAAGCTCCTTGGTGTGGATGGAGGATTTGCCGGCTGCTGGGAAGCTTGAGTTGCCCGGTGAGCTTGTTGGTTTGGTGTGCGTGTGTGTGTGTGGGGGTGCAAGTTCTGGCTTCCTCTCCCTCGAGTTCCCCTTCCTGCCCCTCTTTCTCCCCGCCCCTCTTTTCCTGCTTTCTCCCTTTTGCCCTTGCATTCTCCTTTCTCCCCCCTTTCTGTCTCGTGCTGCCCCCCCTGCTTTTCTGCCTGTCCCTACTTTCCTCTTGGTTGGGGGGCTTCGATAAATACCTGAGCCCACCAGCATGGAGGGGGGGCTCCTTCCTCTGGGCTCTCCTCCCCCCCCCCCCCGCCGCCCAAGTGCACACTAGTTGCTGCTGATTCCTACTAGAAAACAATCCCCCTCATGTGCTTGTTCTTGGGTCAAAAAGCCTTGCGTGGAGAATGAAGGCACTGCTGACACATTTGTGCATCCACCACCACCAAACATTCAAGGTCTCCTGAGGCCGGGTGAGGCGGCTGCTTCAAGCAGCTGATGGGTGCAGGTGGCCAACTGGCCTCCGGCCACCTCCCCTGGCCTGTGCGCACCAGGCCCACTGTGCCCTCTCAGGCATGTGCGCACATGCGCGCCCGCTCACAAGTTTTTGGGTGTCTGCTCAGTTCATTGTAGATCCCGCTCAGGCTGAATCAGGAAGGCCCCGCTCTGAACGCACAGGATGAGCGTGCACCCTGCCTTGATGCTGCCACCCAGAACAGAACTCATCCCGCACAGAGACGGAAAAAATGAGAGGGCCCTCTGACCAGGCCCCTTCGCCCTGCCCTGGCTGTGCCTCACCCAAAGGGGCAGAGAGCAAGGCAACGGGGCACCTGGAAGAGCCCCTCGGCTCCTTCCTCCTGGCGCTGGGCACTGCGGTCTGCCTTTCCAAGAGGCAGGGGGTGGGGGCTGAGGAGCAACAGGGTGGGGGCTCATTGGCACAGGGCTGGGGTGCAAGGAGATGGGGTGATTCCTGGGGGTGCCCTTGGTAGAGGGGAGGGGAGCTGGTCTGATGGCCATGAGCATGAACTGTCCCCTTTGCTAAGCTGGGTCTGTCCTGGTTGCATACAAAGGGGAGATTAGAAGTGTGAGCACTGGAAGAGATCCCCCCCCCCCTTAGGGGATGGAGCCGCTCTGGGAAGAGCATCTAGGTTCCAAGTTCCCTCCCTGGCAGCATCTCCAAGATAGGGCTGAGAGAGACTCCTGCCTGCAACCTTGGAGAAGCCGCTGCCAGTCTGTGAAGGCAATACAGAGCTAGATAGACCAAGGGTCTGACTCAGTATGTGGCAGCTTCCTATGTTCCTATGCCCTCAGGAGCACTGTTCCCTCTCAGGAGGAGTGTGCACGGGCACATGCCCACAAGCTTTTGGAAGTCCGCTCAGTTCACTGTAGATCCCGCTCAGGTTGAATCAGGAAGGCCCCACCCTGAAGACACATGGTGAGCACACACTGCCTTGATCCTGCCGCCCAGAACAGAACTCATTCCACACAGAGATGGGAAAACTGAGAGGGCCCACTGCTTAGGAGATGGGGCTGGAGTGGCTCCCTGGAAGAGCATCGGCCTGCTGGCCTGCAGAAGGTCCCCAGGTCAATTCCTGGTGGCATTTCCAAGTAGGGCTGGGAGTCAGAGACTCCTGCTTGCAACCTTGGAGGGCTTCTGCCAGCCAGTGTAGCCAATCCTGAAGTAGGTGGGCCAAGGGTCTGACTCAGTAGAAGGCAGCTTCCTAGGTTCCTATGGGCACTTCACAGTGCCCAAGACTGCTGAGCAGAACTGCCCTTCTGCCTTTGGCTGGAAGACCCCAAGAACGTAGGGCCATCGGAAGCTGCCATGGACCAAGTCAGACCTTTGGTCCATCTCGCTCAGTATTGTCTACCCAGACTGGCAGCAGCCTCTCTCTCAGCCTTGTCTTGGAGATGCTGCCAGGGAGGGAACTGGGAACCTTCTGCTCTCCCCAGAGTGGCTCCATCCCCTGATGAGGGGAATCTCTTGCAGCGCTCACACAAATCAAGTCTCCCATTCATCTGCAACCAGGGCAGACCCTGCTTAGCTAAGGGGACAAGTCCTGCTTGCTGCCCCAAGGCAGGGGGAGAGGCTTCTCAAGGCTTCGACAACCCATGGAGGCATGCACCCGCTCTCACACTTGGCCCCAAAGGCCTCTCCGCTGGCAGCAGTGCGACCCAGCGGCCGCAAGGAGCGCGCAGCTGCCAGAGCCCCCTGCCTGCTGTGCGGCGCTCCTCCGCCTCCAAGCAAGAAGCCCCGCTGCTGTGCTGGCGTCCAGGGTCCAAGGCCCCCCCCGCCCCGCCCCCTTCCCCTCTGGCGGCTGCTCGCTTGTGGAGCCCCAGCTCAGCCTGGAGCGCGCTCGCCTCCTCAGTGGCCGGCCTGCCTCCCCCGCCCCGCCCCGGGGTCATTCTCGCTGCCCTTCTCGCTCCCTCCTCCCAGCTCTCGGGGGGCTTCCTTGGCCGACCAGCAGCCCCGCTCCGCGTCCGCTCGGCTCTCCAGCCGCCGCTGGCCCCGCTGCTTCTCCCCCTGCTGCTCACCTTGGCCCCGGGCTGTGCTGCTGCTGCTGCTGCTGCTGCTGCGGGCGGCCTGCTCGGCGCTCCTCATGGCACCTGCTTTATCTGGGCCACCCGATCGCGATTAGGCGGCCAGCAGCGGCGGCGGGCGGGCGGGCGGGCGAGCCAGCAAGGGGAGGAGGAAAGGCGGGAGGCGCTCGCTCGCTCGCGGAAGAGAAGCCTCATCAGCCGGCTAGCTTTGCTTATGAGTCCATTTACTCGGCCTGTTTATATCCCGCCGCCGCCGCCGCCAACCTCCTCGAAGCGGCCAGAGACGGGGAACCTCTCGCTTCAGCAGAAGGGGGGGGGCTTCCAAGGCAGGGCCGCCGCCCCCGCCCCCAGGGCCGGGCCCTTCTTCGGCCCCCGCCCGTCCGCTCCACCAGCCCCCTGCTCGGCACAGCCTGCCCGAGTCCCGCGCTCCCCCCTCCCCCAGGCCAGGCTCCGGATCCAGCCCAGGAGCCCAGCGAAGGCAGCCCTTCTCGCCGCCAGCCCCTCCGGCATGGCCTGCTGCTGCGCAGCGCCTCGTCCCTCCCCGCCACCCGGTCTGCTGTCCCCGGCGCGCTCCTGCCCACGAGCGACCTTCGCTCCTCAGCCAGCGGCACCACCACCCCCCGCCTCTGGGCCAACGAGGCTCCTCCTCCCCGCTCCGGCTCCTTCCGAGGGCCCCGCCCCCTCTGGCCCTTGCTGCCCCCGAGGCTGGAGCGGCCACGCCGCGCCTCCGCTCCGGCTTCCTTCCACTCCAGCCCCTCCCCAAACCCGCCTTGCCCACGAAGCCTCGGCTTTGGGCACGAGGGGCGCGCCACCCCGCCGCGGGCTGAGCGCCCCGCCCCGCCCCGCCCCGCCCACACCTTCGCCGCTTGCCGGGCTGCGAGAGGCCCGTCCTCCTCTCCTTCTGGCGGCAGCTCCGGCCAGCCAGCCAGCCACGTGGCGGGTGCTGGATAAATAAGCGCTCGAGGGAGGAGAGGAGGAGGAGGAGGGTGCTTGTGCTTCGCCGACTTGTCCCTTGTTTCGATCCAGCCGTGTCCATGGCGGCTTGGGTTGGTTCGTTCGTGGATTCCTCCTCCTCCTGTTCTCGGCAGGTGGTGGCGGCCAGACGAATGGAGACTCGAGAGGCCATCAGACGATCCTGAAGCCCAGGCGACCAGGGGCCCGTCCAGTCCCGCCGGCCCGCGGCTCGGCTCCCGCCAGGGCCCTCCTGCGCAGCAGCAGCAGCAGCAGCAAGGAAGAGAGCATGTCCCCTCACGATGTGGGGTGGGTGCTGCCGGTGACGAGGAGGTCACGAGGTGGTTCCCCGCTGGAAGGAGGGGAGGGCGGGAGGCGAGGCTCCCGTCCGCTCCCGCAGTCCAGCGTCAGCAAGCGGAGGTGGGGCGCCAGGGGTGCCCGCCCCCTTTTCTCGGGCTGACAGCCGCAAGAGCCACAGGGGGGCAGGCGAGGCCGCCTTTCTCTGCCGACCTCCAAGCCCTCCCTGAAGGGCAGCAGCAAAACTCCAGGTTGACCCGCCCCGTCTTGCAGCAGCAGCAGCAGCAGCCCCTCTGGGACGCCACAAATCCTTCTGGGTCAGCCCTTCAGCGGAGACAGGGCACTTGTCCTCTGTACACGGAGTAAAAGCCGTGCCGTGAAGCTCCAGGGCCGGGCCAGGGCTGCCCTGCGGCCGGAGCAGGGAGACCCCGCCCTCGCCTTGGCCTGTGCCTACCAATAGTGAAGAGCGCCTGGCTGCCCCACATGATGGACCACCGGAGGAGCAGCTGCCTGGAGGGTCGGCCTTCCTGGGTGCGAGGATGCTGCTGAGTGTGGGGAAAGAGCTTCCTTCCTCTGGCGCTGAGCACAGGCTCTTCTTCCAGCACATAAGAGCGCAAGAGGAGCAACCTGCTGGATCGGGCCCAAGAAGGCCCAGCCTGCCCAGCACTCTGTCTCACACCCCGGCCCCCCACCAGATGCCCCTGAGAAGCCACAGGCAAGAGGGGAAGGCAGGACCCCTCTCCTCCGGCCCTTGCTCCCCTGCCAAGGGTGCAGCTGTAGTGGGACGGATGGGTTCAAAGGACCCACCCCGGCCCCACCCCTCCCTGTTTCCTTCATTATCTCCCTCCCTCCAAGGGGGTGAGCACAGCCCCCACTCCCCCAGCTCTGCCCCGTCCCTGCAACTGGGATTCAGAGGCATCTTGCCTCAGAGCGTGGAAGCCGCCTACAGCCATCAAGCCAGACCTGCCCTCCAAGAATTTGTCCACGCCCCTTTTCCAGCCATCCGGACTGGAGGCCATCCTCCTGTGGGGCACAGAAGGCAGGCAGCCCTCAAAGGGCCTCGCCCAGTGGTTGCTCTGGCCTGCTGGCTCAGTGCATCAGCAGGAAGTGATCCGTGGGGTGCAGACAGAGGCCTCGGGTTCAATTCCCTGCCTCAGGAGCCGAGTTCCAGTTCTGGCAAATCAGCCAGTGCAGGCCCCTTCCAGTTAATTCTAATGGGGGTTAAAAGAGTGGGCCCGGGATGGTTGCCCTGCTTGCCCTGCCCTGCTAGCCTGAGTTGGTCTGCTGAGCACTGGAGGTGGGGCCCACCCAGCAGGGAGCAGGACATCCAGAGAAGTCGCCTCTTGCCCCTCTGCCAGGGAAGGCAAGGACAAAGCCCCCCCCCCATTCCATGCACCCACAAGAATTGGGGAAAGGCTGCTTCATTCTGCAGAGTTTGGGGAAGCAGGTACGCACTTGGAGGTCCCAGAGCAAACACAACCAGTGGGGGGGGGGGAAGGCCTCCCAGTGTGGGCTGCCCAAGGAAAAGAGCTAAAACCAGCAGGGGAGGGAGGGGAGAGAGGAGAGAGCAGGGGCTTGGAGGGAGAGACCAGCCCCTTCCCCCTCCCTCCTGCCTGCTTCTCCTGCACCAAGGACAACTCTGCCTGCTTTGTGCAAGAGTTGAGGCTCCTCAGCCAGGCAGCATAAAAGCAGCAGCCGCCCCAAACTGATGGAAACCTCTGGTGGTGATAACCAAAAGCTCCGCTGGGTGGATTGAAGCGGGCGCCTCCATGGCCGACAGGAGCAACGCGGGGTGTGTGTGTGTGTGTGAAGCTGGCTGCTGGGCCAGAAGGAGCCCAGAGGCAGGCCAGAAGGCCAGGTGGTGCCCAGGACCAGAGCAGCAGAATCCTGCCCCTGGAAAGAGGCGCTGGGGCTCGGCTCAGCGGAGGGGAGCTCTGGCTCCAGTTCCACCTTGGGCAGCTTTCTGGGGGTTACAGCCACTTGGGCAGTTCGTTTGCCAGATGCAGCCACCATCATCCTCCCTGTCCCTCCCGGGACTCTCTCCAGGAGGGCGGGGGCGGTGCTGAGGGAAACAGGGACGTGGCCACGATGGTGGATGGCGTGAAAGGAGAATGGCTGCCTGCCAGCCCCCGGCCCCTCCCTCCCTCTCCCTCCCTCCCGCCAGGTCTGAGGCCAGCATTTCTGGAAATTGGCTTGGCATCCTCCCCTCCTTGCCCTGACCTTCCCAGACTCCCGCTGCAGCATCTTCCTATCAGCTGGAGACAAGCCAGGCGGGGGAGTAGGAGGGAGGGGCCTCAGCGCCGAGGTGGCAGCAGAGCCCCTGCTCGGCCCACAGAAGCCCCACCCCCTGAAAGAGATAGGGGGCTCCCTCCCTCCCTCCTCTTTAGCAGGGAAAGAAGCAACTGGCCCCAGTTCAGCCTCAGCCCTGCAGAACCCTCCAGCCGCTCTCCTTGGTGTTTTCAAATGATGTCGACTGTGAGCCCTTTGCCACAGGGAATCCTTTCCTTTCATCTACAGGTAGGACTGGAAAAGACCCAGGTCCAAATCCCTGGTGAGCTGCTGCCAGCCAGAGTAGAGAATTCTGGGCTAGAATTGGAAGGCCCGTCCAAATGAGGAGAACAGAAAGGAACACAAACTCTGGCAAAAGAAATGCAAGGTGACAATAAGGGAGGCAAAAAGAGAGTTTGAGGAACATTTAGCTAGAAGCATCAAGGGGAATAACAAACACTTCTTTAAATACATCAGAAGCAGGAAACCTGCCAGGGAGGTGGTTGGACCATTGGACAACGAGGAAGTGAAAGGGATTATTAAGGAGGACATGGAGGTTGCAGAGAAGCTAAATGAGTTCTTTGTGTCCGTCTTCACGGCAGAGGATACTGAGCATATACCTGTTCCTGAACCAGGCTTTTTAGGGATGGAAGCTAAAGAACTAAGTCAGATAGAAGTGACAAGAGATGATGTTCTAAAACTGCTTAGAAAAACTGAAAACTAGCAGATCTCTAGGGCCAGATGGCATTCATCCAAGAGGCCTCAAAGAACTCAAATGTCAAATTGCCGACCTCCTTGCTAAAATATATAACTTATCCCTGCAATCAGGCTCTGTACCAGAGGACTGGAAAATAGCCAATGTAACACCAATTTTCAAAAAGGGATCCAGGGGCAATCTGGAAAATTACAGGCCGGTTAGCCTAGCGTCTGTTCCAGGCAAATTGATGGAAAGCATCCTCAAGGATAAAATTGTAAAGCACAGGGAAGAACAGGCCCTGCTGGGGGGAAACCAGCATGGCTTCAGCAAAGATAAATCTTGCCTCACAAACCTTTTGCAGTTCTTTGAGAGTGTCAACAAGTGTGTAAATCAAGGTGATCCAGTTGACATAGTATACCTGGACTTCCAAAAAGCTTTCGACAAAGTTCCGCATCAAAGACTCAGTCATGGGATAAGGGGACAAGTACATGTGTGGATTGCTAACTGGTTGGAGGACAGGAAACAGAGGGTAGGTATAAATGGAGATTGTATTTATTTATTTATTTACATTTTATCTCCCGCTCTTCCTCCAAGGAGCCCAGAGCGGTGCACTACATACTTAGGTTTCTCCTCACAACAACCCTGTGAAGTAGGTTAGGCTGAGAGAGAAGTGACTGGCCCAGAGTCACCCAGCAAGTCTCATGGCTGAATGGGGATTTGAACTCGGGTCTCCCCAGTCCTAGTCCAGCACTCTAGCCACTACACCACTCTGGTTCTTTTGAGTTTTCACAATGGAGGAAAGTAAGTGGGGTCCCTCAGGGATCTGTACAGGGACTGGTGCTTTTTAATTTATACATAAATGATCTAGAAGTTGGGGTAAGCAGCGAGGTGGCCAAATTTGCAGATGATACGAAACTCTTTCAGGTAGTGAAACAGATTGTGTTTCACAGATTGTGAGGAGCTCCAAAAGGATCTCTCCAAAATGGAGGAGCGGGCGACAAAAGGAAAATGCGGTTCAGTGTTGGCAAGTGTAAAGTGATGCACATTGGGATGAAAAACCCCAACTTCAAGTTTACGCTGGTGGGATCTGAACTGTTGATGACTGACCAGGAGAGGGATCTTGGGGTCATGGTGGACAGCTCATTGAAAGTGCCGATTCAATGCGAAAAAGGCCAATGCCATGCTGGGGATCATTAGGAAGGGGATTGAAAATAAAACGGGTAATATTATAATGCCCTTATACAAAACTATGGTGCGGCCACACCGGGAGTACTGTGTACAGTTCTGGTCACCACATCTAAAAAAGGACATTGTTGAACCAGAAAAAGGTGCAGAAGAGGGCAACCTCTTCAAATGATCAAGGGCCTAGAGCACCTTCCTTATGAGGCAGGGCTACAACACCTGGGGCTTTTTAGTTTAGAAAAAAGACAACTGCAGGGAGACACGATAGAGGTCTATGAAATCTTGCATGGTGTGGAGAAAGTGGACAGAGAAATTCTTCTCCCTTTCTCACACTAGAACCAGGAGTCATCCCATGAAATTGATTGCCAGGAAATTTAGGACCAGCAAACGGAGGTACTTTTTTACACAAAGCATAATCAACTTGTGGAATTCTAATCCCTGCCATGAGATGTGGTGGCAGCCAAAAACCTGGATGGCTTTAAGAGGGGTTTGGATAACTTCATGGAGGAGAGGTCTATCAAGGGCTACTAGTAGGAGGGCTATAGGCCACCTCCAGCCTCAGAGGCTGGAGGTGAGCAGCAGCAGGAGAGGGGGCATGCCCTCGCCTGCTGTTGGAGGAGAGCAACAGGGAGCAACAGCAGGAGGGAGGGCATGCCCTCAATTCCTGCCTGTAGGCTTCCAGCGGCATCTGGCGGGCCACTGTGCAAAACAGGATGCTGGACCAGATGGGCTTCCTTGCAGGGCCTGGTCCAGCAGGGCTGTTCTTAGGGTTTTATGTAATAGTGGTGTTGGAGGAGGGGATTGGACTGGGCAGCTTGTTGGTCAGCAACAAACTGCGGCCCTCCAGATGTTGCTGAACTACAACTCCCAGCATACCCAGCCACATAAAATTGTGTCTAGGGATGCTGGGAGTTGTAGTTCAGCAACATCTGGAGGGCTGCAGTTTGGGGAAGCCTGCTAGCCATTTTCAGCACAGAAAATGTTTTCTATCCGGAACACCCTCCTAGGAGGCAGAGGCTGGCTCAGGGGCCCACAGAGCGTTACGGCGGAGGGAAGGAGTGAACCCAAGTCTGTGTCCCATGTGCAGACCCACCACACCAACCCATGGACAACGCTGACCCTCCCTGTGCAGTCCAAAATCTCATCCCACCAGAGGTGGACATTTTATAGGTTTGATGTGTTAAGTTCCTGCCTGGAGAGTTGCTTGTCAGATCCACAAGACAGGGCGGGCAGATGAGGGGAGAGACAAATGAATGGAGGTTAATCCTCCCAGTGTTCCCTCTGACCGGGATTCCCAGAGAGTCTTGACTACGACTCCCATTATCCCCAGCCAAACGCCATTGCAGCTGGGGATGCTGGGGGTTGTAGTCAACAATATCTGGGAATCCCTGCTGGAGGGTAGACGGAAGCCTACCGTCGGAGAGGAGTCTTGACGGCTCATCATGGGACCTCCGGCGGGTGGGAAGGGGCTGTCTTAAGCCCTCTGACTGCCAGGGGCGGCAGGGAGACATGGCCCTCTCTCGCCTACGGGCTTCCCAGAGGGGTCTGGTGGTCCACGCTGGGAAAGAGGCTGCTGGACTAGAGAGAGGCCTTGGGCCCGATGCAGCAGCCAGGCTCTTCTTAGGGCGACAGGGAGGAGGAGGAGGAGGTGGGCAGGCGGCGCCGAAGGGGACTCAAAGGCCCCGCTGTCTCGGTGCTGCAGGGCGGGGCGGAGGTCGCTTTGCTTGCTGGAGGCTGCAGGGCAGAGGCGGGATCGGAGGGAGGGGGCGGCTGCAGGCCCGGAAGGCGGCGGGCTCGGCGTCTCCCGCTCGGACGCTGCTGGTGGCATCTCTGGGGGCGCCCAGGAGGAGGCCAGGCCTGGCGGGGTGAGGGGTGGGGGTGGGGCAGCCTGATGCTGGAGGGAGCGGCCGGTGGGCGGTTCACACCGAGCAGCGGGCTCCGGCCAGGCCCAGCATTAGCTGCTGCTGCTGCCGCCGCCGCCAGAGACCGGGGTGCTGGTGGTGGAGGATGTGCGGCTGCTGCTGCTGCTGCTGCTGCCGCCGCGAGGGGGCCGGAGAAGACGCAGCTGCTGCCAGCCGGCGGGGCTCATCCTGCTCCAGGGCCCCGCCATCTGCCCCCCGCCCGCCAGCCAGCCACAGCCTCCCACTCCCCGCCCCCGCCCGCTCCAGCTGTCCCGAGGCCCGTTGTGGTAACGAAGACCCGCTAATCCCCCGCCCCGTCTGCGCGAAAGCTGCTGCCGCCGCCTGGAGGCCAATTACCAGGGAAGGAGATGGCGGCGGATTCTGGCCGGGTGGCCAGCAGGGATCGGCGGCGGCGGCGGCAGCTGCTCGGCTGGGGAATTACCCTTCCCGCAGTACTGCCCCATGAGGGGGCGGGGGGGGGGGGCTAGCTCGACAAAGGCAGCCGGGCCGCCTCACCCGCCGGCACCTGCGCACAGGCAGGCACATGGTGCGCATGTACGCGCCCCTCACACACACACACACACACACACACACACACACCCCACCCGCATTAGCCACATAGATGACAGCCCCCCCCCCCCCGCCCCGCGCGCTGCTTGCAGGAGCTCCGCCATCCATGCCTCCTCTCGAGAGGCCTCGTCGGCTTGGCTTAAAATCCACGAACACCCGCCGCTTCTCTCCCATGAAACCAAAGGGGCTCGCAGTCGCCAACCCAAGGAGGCCCCGCAGCTCGGCTGTGAAGACCAGATGATGAGGGGCGAGAAGGAGGAGGAGACCCTCCATCCAGAGGAGGCAGAGGCGATGCTCCTCCCTGGGGCCCCAGCCAGGAGATGGGGTGCCTGCCACTCCCTGCCCTTGGAGGATCAGGGCCACAGGCTGTGGGTGCTTCTCGACAGTGCTGGGCTTCTGTTGCAGGCCAGGCCAGGTGGGCCACAGCCTGGCACAAAAGGGGCCTGCTGCAGCATGAAGAGAGCTGGCTGGCCCTGGGCCATCCAGCCTAGAGGTGATGAGTGGAGCATGCTCCATGTGGGGCTAGCCTTGAAAAGCATCCCAGCGGAGATGGCCCATCCACGAGGCAGACTGAAGCCGTCGCCAAGGGCACCAGTTCTGGGGGGGAGGGCAGGGGGCGCACAAAGAGCGGCAGGAGAGCTCAGGGCCAGTCATATATCCTCTTCCTCTTGGATCGCAGCCCTGAAGTACTGCCCAGCAGTGTGTGCAGGTGTGCTACAGAGCCCCATCCCCAAAAGGCCAAAAGACTCTTCTTTGTTCGTTGCACCTCAGCTGGCCCCCAGTCAAGAGCTGGTCTCTGCAGCTGCTGTCACTCCCTTGGAGATGAAGGGCCAGCATTCATTGCCCCAAGAGAAGGCCTCAGGCTGGATGTCCAAAGCAGAGCAGCAGCATCTCTTCCTCTCAGAAGGGTTGGGGGTTTGCCCCCATGAGGGGCTGGGCGTCCTCTCCCACGGAGTCCTCCTCAGACCAGTGCAGCAGCCTGGTCGTTCACTGGCCGTCCAACCTCGCTCACAAATGAGCAGCCTCCTCGTGGCTCTTATCAAAGCTGGCCCCCACCCTTCTTGGCTGGGGCGGGAGGGGCCAAAACCCAACTTTGCCTCGGAGGCCAAAAGCCTGGGGCCAGCCCTGCATCCAGGAGCACCAGCAAAACCCAGCCCCCACCCCCCGCCCAGCTGCCTTCCCTGGAGCAGCGTGCTGGCCGCTGTGCTTTGTATGACTCCAGTTTGGTCCTGGGCGCCCAGGCTGACGGGGGTGGGGCTCCACTGGGAGCAAGGCCGCCATGGTGGTGGTGGTGGTGGCGGCAGCAGCAGCTGCAATGTCCCCCTGGCCAGTGGGGAGACCAGGCAGCCACCCCTTCGGTTCCAGGGCCAGCCAAGGGGGCTTTTAACTGCAGGTGCTCTTCTGGGGCTGCTAATAGTTTTATTGGGGGGTTGATTTGTTCACTGGGGGTTTTTAATTCTGCAAGCAACTTTGGTTCTTTGTAGAGAAAAGGAGGGTAAAGGATTTTCAAACGGAATAAAGCAAGCCGCACCATTTCAGAATTAACCACATGCTCAATCAAACCGGAGATGGCACCGGGTGGGGGTGGGGGGTGCAGCTCAAGCCAGCTTAAGCGCTTCAGCAGCCCAGCAGTTCCAGGAAAAGCCTTTCCAGGCAGCAGCACTTAAAGCTTTTGGGGAAAGACTGGCTTGTGCCGGTGGCGGTGGGTGGAAGTGCCCAGGGCCGGGGCTCGCCTGACCGCGGCGGGGGGGGGGGGAGGGAAGCCTGCCAGAGGCCCTGATGCACTCAGCCAAGGCCCCAGCAGGTCAGCCACCGGACGGATGCCTCTTCTCACCCGTGGGGAAGAGCAGCAGCGGGCGGGGGGCGGAGCAAGAAGGGGCCCGGGGCCAGAGGCAGGCAGAGCGGGAGTCGCACCCGCCAGCCCCGCCTTCTGGACCCTGCTCTCCACACAGTGGTGGTGCTGGTGGCACCTCTTAGGCCCCCATTTCCCTCAGGCAGGCCATGCCCTCAAAGGCACTGCCCTCCATTGCCCAGCTCCGAGTGCAGGTCAAAGGCCAACTGGGAGGGCTCCCGATCACCAGTCCAGTCCAGAAAAGGCCAGCGGCCAGCTGCCACCACACATAGGAGCCCCCGCCCAAGCCTGGGATCCCTGACTCTGGACAGTGATTCCTGCCTCAAGGGGGACCCCAGATGCCTCCTCCCAGAAGGGCTGTCCAGCCGCCCCGCGCTCTCTCAGCAAGGCGCTCTTCGCTCTGCCATCCAGACTGAAGGTCCTTGCCTGCCTACCCGCTTTAATGAGCCACGGGGTGTGTGTGTGTGCGCGCAGGATGGTCAATTGCACAGCTGAGCTGTATCCCTCCATGCCATCATGTTGTGTGCACAAACGGACATTTCTCTGGATAATTGCACCCACATGCAGGCAGGTGCTGGCAGGCACACTCAGAGAGGCAGATTTAACAGCACAGATGAAGGACCTGCTGGGGCCAAGCAGAGGTCCGGAGAAGTGATGTTGCCAACGTATACAGGCATGTTCTTTCTTGGCAACCTCTCTTCCACCCCTTCTCTCCCCCACACCCCAATAGAGCAACCCGGAGTGGCACTTGCAGCTTCCAACAGCAAACCACAAACATCACACCATAAAGGAACAACCACAGCAGAGAGAGATGGAAAAAGCCGCCGCACCCAATAAATGGTCAGTGAAAGCACCATTAAAATCCTGCCCAGTCCTCCCTTGCCTTCAGGGCTGCTGAGGGGCAGAAGCGCTCTCACCCCTGGACTTTGTGACTGGATTCCAGGGCCTCCACAGCCCCTGGTCACCACATCTAAGAAAGGACATTGTGGAACTGGACAAGGTGCAGAAGAAGGCAACCAAGATGACCAGGGGCCTAGAACACCTTCCTTATGAGGCAGGACTACAACACCTGGAGCTATTTAGTTTAGAAAAAAGATGACTGCGGGGAGACATGGTAGAGGTCTATAAAATCATGCATGGTGTGGAGAAAGTGTAGAGAGAGAGATTCTTTTCCCTCTCACACAACACTAGAACCAGGGGTCATTCCATGAAATTGATTGCCAGGAGGTCTAGGACCAACCAACGGAAGTACTTTTTCACACAACGCATGATCCACTTGTGGAACTCTCTGCCACAGGATGTGGTAACAGCCAACAACCTGGATGGCTTTAAGAGGGGTTTGGATCACTTCATGGAGGAGAGGTCTATCAATGGCTACTAGTCTGAGGGCTCTAGTCTACCTCCAGCCTTGGGGGGCGGGGGGCCTCTGGGTACCAGTTGTGGGAGAGTAACAGCAGGAGAGAGGGAATGCCTCTTTCAACTCTTGCCTGTGGCTTCCAGCGACATCTGATGGGCCACTGTGCGAAAGAGGATGCTGGACTAGATGGGCCTCCTTGGGCCTGATCCAGCAGGGCTGTTCTTAGGTTCTTAGGTTCAAATCCTCTTCAGTCTGTCCCGGGTAGTGTAGTTGCCCAGTGGAGCAGGAGGATGCTTGATTTGCAGGGGAGGGGGCACCTCTGGAGGCCTTGAGGTCCAGGCTCCACAATTGCCTAGGTGCTCCTCTGGCTGGGAGGAGAATCCCCTGCAGCCCCCTCGTTCCTTCTCTGCAGGCTGGGGAGGCCCAGTGCCTGGGGGCAGGAGTCCCCAAGGGTCCAGCCCCACTCTCTCTACCTTCCAGCCCCTCCTGGGCGTCAGCATGAGCGAACCCAGCACCAGTGCCTTTGACTGGCCACTCTCCATGTGGGGGGAGGGCCTGCAGGGGCACCCTGAAGAGGTAGGGAGGCCCTGATTGGGGGGGGGCAGAGGGGGAGCTGAGGCTGGGGTTGATTGACTGCAGGGCCGGATCCCAGCAGCACCACCGTGGGACCTGGCCTGGGCCCCAGAGCATTAGCCTAGCATTAGCCTGGCGAATGGTCTTCAGGGAAGACCAGCGTTCTAGCCCTTGTGGCTGGAGAAAGGCAAAGACAGGAAGGGAGTTCAGGAGGCTGTCCAGCAGCTGAGGGGGCGGGCAGGGGTCCAGTGCCCCGCAGAGCTCCTTGGCCCCCTCCCCATGGCACTCAGAAGCAGGACCGGTGAGGAAAAGGAAGGATGGGGGGGCAGCAAATGGGCATCACGTATGCAGAGTGGGCAGGATTCTGCTGTACTGTCGGCACCCTTTCCTTCTGGGAGGGAGTGCTGAATGCACACAGTCTCTTGTCGCAGGCCCCTGCCCCTCCCATTATTCCACTGCCTTGTGGGGCCTGGAGCCTGCCAGGAGAGCCGGCTGCTGGTCCTCCCCGTCACAGGCTGCAGTGCCATCTTGCAGGGTCCCCCCTCCCTTTTTTAGAGAAGAGAGAGAGAGAGAGAGAGAGAGAGAGAGAGAGAGAGAGAGAGAGAGAGAGAGATTGCCTGGGCACCAAAGAGACCAGCAGAGCCTCCTGGGCTGGAGCTGCCTCCTTCCTGGCCCATTAAAGAAGAGGAAACCAGGCCAGTCCTTGGGGCCGAGCAAATGTGCGGAGACAGGAGCTCCTGGCCCTCAGAATGGGAGTCCAGGGAAGCAGCGCCTCCTCCAATCCCGAGGAGAGCCGCTATCAGGGCTGGGGCTGGGGAGGCAGAACTCCCGGGCGCTTGTTTCCATGCAAGTTCCCGCCGTGGTGCCTGTAATGAAACCGTTTGTTCAATCCTCTCAGCTTCTTTCGGAGGCTTTTATTGCTTCTGCCTAATGCATTTAATTTTTCTCTTCCAAATGCACCCAACGTCAAGCTGCTCCCTGCTGTCCCCTGAAAGGCACTGCCTGGCTGCCCCTTTATGCTGTATTGATTCATTCATTCGATTTCTATACTGCCCTTCCAAAAAGGGCTCAGGGCGGTTTACACAGAGAAATAACAAATAAATAAGATGGCTCCCTGTCCCCAAAGGGCTCACCATCTAAAAAGGCAGCAGCAATAGCCACTGGGAGTGCGGGGGGGTGGGGTGGGGTGGATAGAGCCAGTTACTCTCCCCTGCTCAAGAAAGAGAATCAGCACGTGAAAAGAAGGTGCCTCTTTGCCCAGCGAGCAGCAGGGGTTTCCAAGAAGGTTCCCCCAAGAAGGGGAAGCATTTAGGCACCACCAGAAGCAGCCCTGGCGACCTGCCACCTCGGCACCTGCCGGGTCTGGCAAAGAACACTCACCGCCACACGCCCCATTCAGTTGTGGGGTGAGGCAGCTCCCCTGCTGCTTTGCAAGGGGCCTCACATTTCTTCATGGGTAGTGGCTGCCTGCTGTGCCCTGGAGCCCACGTTCCTGAGTACTCATCTACACAACATGTCTCCAGGTCCAGATCTTGAAGGAAATGTGGCCGCCAAGGACTCGCCCCAAACAGGCACCTCAAGAAGCAGAGGAGGAAATGCGGGGCCCAAGGGAAGGAGTGTGTGTGTGTGGGGGGGGGTCTCTTGGAGCACTGGGGAGATGATCTGGGGAGATTGATTGTGGCAGCCGAGAGGAGGGCAGAAGCCTCTGAGGAGGTGAGATGGGGGGGGGGCTGTGAGGGTCCCAGAGGCGCCTGGCTGGCTTTTGCTGGAAATGGGTGCGAGTCAGACGGCCTTTGACCTGGCCAAGCAGCACAGCTCTGGCGTTCTTGTGGATGCATCTGGAACAGCAGGGTTTGGGAGAGCCAAGCGTGTCTTCAAAAGCCGCCCCCTCTTGTGTTCTAGGGAGCGCAGTCGGGAGACCTCCAGGGAAGCAGGCTGGTCCCCAGGAGCTCATACTCAGGCGCTGGGGCACGCACCACCCCCAGGAAGGCAAGGGAGGCACCCAGCATGGGACTCCGTCCCCACAGCGGGTTCTTCTTTGACCACTGAGCCTTGGCACACAGTCAAGTCTGGTGACCTGCAAGGGAGGGGCTGAGTCCCCGTTCCCACCCCCACTGCCGCAGGACTCTGAACCCCCCCCCCGGCCCGGTGAGGCCAGGAGCTGTCCAGCAGGCCAGGGCGCAAAGTGCCCCCAAGAAGAGCCAGGGAGGAGCTGAGTGGCCAGGAGGCACCAGCAGCAGCTCCGAGGAGGCACCCGCTGGGCAGCTCTGCAGCGGCCCCTTCCCGGAGGCCCCTGATCTGGCCCCCTCCTCCTGAGAGGCGAGGCCTTGCCTCCTGCGCTGGGCCCCCACTTGGGCCTGCTGCTGCCTCTGCTCCTGGGAATGAGCAGCGGGGAGAGGCTGGAGCCACCAGAGCACCCACCGCTCCCCCGACCTGAGCGTCTTTGAGTTGGGCCCTCTCCTGGCTGGTGGGCTTGGGGTGGGGGGAGGGGTTCTTCATGGCTGCCCTTGAGCCCCAGAGCGGCTAGGAATGGCCACAGCCCTCCTTTCCCACAGAGGCCACATCCAGCTCTGGTCTGGTCCTGACAGGATAGAGGTGGGGCGTGGCAGGAAAGCAGCCCCCCCACCGCACCCCCCACGAGGACCCCTTTGGCACGAAGAGGCCAGGTGACACTTCCTGGCCCCACAAAGGGTTCCAGGTCTGGCCTCCTTCCTGCTCTGAAAGGGTTCTGCTCTTCCTGCCTGCAGACTTGCCTGAGCCTTGCCCAGTCTTCAGGTGCTCAGGATCTCACCCCACCAGCCCCACCCCATGGGAATGGGGGGGGAGCAGGGCTTGTTTCAGACCCTGGCACCTCTCAGCTCCTCCAAGCAGGTCCTTCTTCCTGCAGCCCCGCCTGGTAGCCTGTGCCAATTAGCACTTTAAGGCTTAGAAGACACAGGGGGGTCCAACCTCAGAAGCTGCCCAAGGCAAGCATTAGCTCAACTTTTGATGGAGGAAAAAGAAAGGCGTCTTCTGCACCCAGCAGAGAAAACCAGCACAAGCAAATGTTGCTAGATAAAGGGGACCTTGGCTCAGGTGTTTCCGGGTAGCCAAGGGCCAGGCTGATACTACTGGGCTACAAGAGCTGATACGTCCACCGTGAAGCGAGGTTTGTGCTAGCAGCCAAGCCCCGTTTCAGGTGCCAGAGAGCAGCTTGGGTCTGGCAGGGGAGCCAAGAAGCCCAGCAACACTTATCCCCAAAGACCAAAGCAGAAGTCAAACCAAGGGGGTGGGGGGCGGGGGGTGTTTGGCTGACCCCATGGCTAGCCAGCCCCAGAACTTCTTCTCCAGGTGCTCAGCATGTGTGAAGTAAGAGTCTGATTTCAAAGGTCTGGGAGAGTTAGTATTGATTTCCTACAGAAACTCACCTGCAGCAGGTTTTACATCTAATCCAGCAGGGACCTTAGCAGCGGCTTGACTGAAGAGGCCTCCTTAACGCGTAGCCAAGAAGGCTCCTGAAATCCCCGGAGCCGGAGCGGATTTGCTGCGGAGGCAAAGGGTCCCAGAGAGGGACACTCATCGTTCCCTCTTCCACGCAGAGCCATTCTTGAGCACTTGACCAGTGCAGGTTAGCCGGGAGGCACTTTCAAGGGAGAGACACCACAGACAGAGGCAGGTGATTAATTAGCAGGCCAGTTGTCCCACCCCCACCCCCACCTGCTCTGTTACTGACATGTTTGTCATTTGGCTCACAGCAAGGAGGACAAATCACAGCTTCTATAATTAATCTGGGTAGCCAGCCAGGCAGGTTTCCTTCACAGTAACTGAGGTGGGAAATGTCGTGTTCTCTGAAATGAGATGCAAGCATATAAAATTGTGTTTGGGCCCAGGAAAGTAAGTTGACCGTGAATGTGTTACTGTGCAGGGATTTTCTTGTGGCTGGAGCTGTGCCTTCATCTCTCTCTCCACAGCACAATCCATTCTGCCTCTTCACCAGTGGAGCCTTTTTGTCTTTGTATGGCCTCTGTGTGAAGAGCCTCTGGCACAGCCTTCATCCCTCCCCTCCCCAGCTGCAAATACACACCAGCAAGCCTGAGCCAAGTTGTTGGCATGGAAGCTGCAAGGCAGAGGTCCCCTCCCGGCCCCAGAGAGAGCCAGACTACTGGCTCCCCTGGGATGATGGGAGGTTGTTTCTGGAAACAGTGCCACCAATGGCAAACACTCTCCCCTGCTAACTGGGCAACGAGGCACCTTTTCACGTGGTGATTCCCTTTATTGAGCAGGGGGAGAGTAACTGGCCCTCTCCACCCCCAGCACAGGACCTCCAGGGACTGTTGCTGGTGCCTATCTTGTGTTTCTTTTTAGATTGTGAGCCCTTTGGGGACAGGGAGCCATCTTATTTATTTGTTGTTTCTCTGTATAAACCACCCTGAGCCATTTTTGGAAGGGCAGTATAGAACTAGAATAAATAAATAATAAAAATAATAATGAAAGGAGCCAGCAGCAGCTGTGCCCACTCCTGTCCAGCCGCAAGGCACAGTGCCCCTGGCCTGAATGCCCACATTGGCTGCTCCCCTTCAGGGCATTTCAGGCCAGGGCAACTGTGCCTGCGGCAGGGGGTGGGCCCAGGATGCTGCTGGTCTTTATTATTATGTCTTCTACTACTATTCTAGTTTATACTCCGCCTTCAACCAAAGTGGCTCAAAGGCGAGGTTTATACAGAGAAACAACAACATAAATAGATGGCTCCCCTGTCCCCAAAGGGCTCACAATCTAAAAAGAAACACAAGGCAGATACCAGCCACAGCCACTGGAGGGATGCTGTGCTGGGGCTGGATAGGGCCAGTTGCTCTCCGCCTGCTAAATAGACGAGAATCACCACTCCAAAGGGAGTCTGTTTGCTCACTTAGCAGGGGTGACTTATGTTTATGTCGTCTCCAGTTGGGCCAGACAACGAATCCACGGTCTGCAAAAGGGCACAAGGACCCCTGGGCCTGTGGCCTCCCAGGAGAATTCCCATCTTCCGGACTGGTGCCTGATACCTCCAGCCGCCCTCCCGCTCTGGGGTTGCCAGCTGACTGCAGGGCTAAGAAGCAAAGGCTTGCCTCTGCCTGACACATGCAGCTCTGTCCTCCAGCAAGAAGCTGGGGGCAGCAGAAGGGTCCTGGGGTCGTGTGAGAGGCATTTGTGGGGCTGGGGCCCGGCTTCCGACAGGCGTCCAGAGGGAGTTTATCCACAGGTCAGGTCAGGAGGAGGTCCCTCCCTCCTAAGAACATCAGCACTGCCCAGCTGGATCAGGCCCAAGGAGGCCGACTGCGTCCCGCATCATCCCGTTTTCCACAGTGGCCCACCAGATGCCGCTGAGAAGCCCACGGGCAAGACAGAGAGAGGAGGTCTGGGGAGGGAGGGAGGGGGGGAGGGAACCGCCCCCCCTTCTCTCTAGGCACAACTGAAGCTGAAGCTGCCCTGTCCAAGACGGTCCCAGGAGGACCTTCAGCACGCAAAGTGGCGGGGGGGGGGCGCGCTCTGCCCCGCCCCTCTCCCGAAGCAGACACTCCCGGGAGGGAGGAACGAAGCCTGGCCCTCGCGGAAGGAAGCAGGAGCTCCGGTCCAGGGGGGCCCGCTTTGGGGGAGGGCTCAGCTGCCACCTGGCGGCGGGCGGCGTCCGCCTCTAGCCTTTTCACTCTGCCAGTCACGCTGCCAGTCAGAGTCGGGCTACCCCTCCTGCGCAGACCGGGGCAAGCTTCCGCAGGCGGGCGCCCTCCGCACCCCGCCAGTACCGCAGCCCGCCAGGGCACCCAACGCTGGGACTCGGGTTCCCAGGAGGCGCCGCGGCCGGTCTCTGCGTCTGACTCGGACCAGAGAGGTTCGGGCCTGCCGGGAGTTGTAGTCCATGCTCCGCCGCCGGGCCGCGGCCGGGCCTTTCAGCACCTTGGAGAGAGGGAGCACGCGCTCCGGCCGGCCTGAGCCGCCGCTCTCGGCTGCCGGCCGCCGCTGCCGCCTCCTCCATGGTACTACGAGCCTTGCGCTCTGCACGTGCTCAGAGGCGCCCTGCCCGCGGACCCCGGCGGGACTGGCCGACTGCTCCGCTAGCCACTGGGCTCCCCAGCGCGACTCCCGCCTCCGCCTGTTTGCTGTCCGCGGCGGAAGGCAGGGGCTGCCGCTGGGCATCGCTGGGAGGCAGGGCCCTCCTCCAGGGCTCCAGGACCCTCAGACCTAGAGGGGAACTGTGGGGGTGTGAGTGGGGGTGGGGGTGGGGAACAGTTCCTTCGCTGGGCCAGGAAGATCAGGATGCTGCTGAGGCCCATGCATCAGGATCGTGCCCCCCAGAAAATGGAGGGCTGCCGCCGTGGGTCATCATGAGGTGAGGGATGTCCTGGTAAGCATCCGGGCATCACGGCAGGAGAAATGTGAGGTGTAGGGGAGGAGGGACAGGCATCTCTGAAACACCCCCAGTTTCACCCAGGGACCCCAAAGTGTGGTAGGGATTAGAATGCAAAAGTGACCAGGAAGAAGAGACCCGTGGATCCTGCTGTCATGCCATACGTCCGCAAGCAAAGGACCCATTGTGCTCATCACTTTCACAACAGCCCTGTGTGGCAGGCCACCTTGACTCCCTCTTGCAGGGGCTGGGCACAATGTGCCCAGGCCCACACTTGGAGCCCCTGGCTCCCGGGGGACTTGGCCTCCAGTTCTCCCAAGTGGGGCCATTGGGCAGCACGCGCTAGTCAGTCTGGAGGCCGCCTCGGTGCCCAGGAAGGCCAGAAGTTGCTTCCACAAGCCTCGAGCTCTGCCTGCCGGGGCGGGGGAGGGGGCAGTGAGGCCAGGCAGAGGCAGCCCAGACCAGACAGAGAGGCACGGAGTCAGACGTGGGTCAGGGGCCAAGGCTCAGTGGGGCGGGGGGGGCAGAACCCTGAGGGCACCACATGAAGAAGGCCCTAGCAGCACCTGGGCTTCAGAAAGAGGACCCTGCAGCGGGGGGGGGGGGGCGAGGAGGAGTCCTGCTCAGCCGGAGGGCTTCAGTCGCCAGTCTTGGTTCCCTCGTGGACTCGGGGTCTGGCTTGGCAGAGGGTCCTCCTTGGGCTGCCTCCCAGCTGAGGAGGGGAAGCGGAGGCAGAGCAGCCAGCCTGCTCTCCTGGGCAGGGCATTCTTCCAGAAGCCTGTGGGGAAGCGCGCCCATTTCATGCCTCACGCAGAGGCCAGAGGAACGAACGGCACCTGTTCAAAAGCTCAGTGCAAGCTCTGGTGACCTGGGGGGGGACGGGGGACGGGGTGCGTGCAGAGAGGTGTCTGCAGTCAAGGCGCAAGGCCTGCTGAGGGGACACACTTTTGCGGGGGGGGGGCAGAGAGAGAGGGAGGGAGGGAGGGGCGTGTTTCCTTCCCACCCCAACAAGCTGGCCCCCTCGGCTCATCCATTCTCTCTCTGGCCAAGCGTGTGGTCTTTTGAAGCAAGAGTCAGCAGACGGAATCCATTAGGGGTCACTGATCCATCCTGGGAGGTCAGGACACTTTCAGAAAGGAAAAGGTCAGGTGACTCAGCAGCTTTTCGCTCAGATGCTCTTAAAACACAACAGCAGGTGCCTGGGGAGCTGGGGGGGGCTTATTCAGGGCGGGGTGGGGAGGGGTCTGCAGAGCTGATCTGCCTCTGACAAGCCAAGTCACATGCGGTGGGGGGGACCCTTTTGCACCCCTCCTGCCAGAGGGTGGCTGATCACTCACTCACCCGTCCACTCGGCTGGGCTCCATCGTCTGCACTCAGAGGTCACCTGCAGCCCCAGCAGCCCCCCAGGAGGCAGCAGCTCCTCATGCGAGAGCAGGAAGTGCTTCCCAGGATGGATGAAGCAAGATGCTGCCAGTGGGGGGGGGGAGGTCCACTCGGAGACGCCTGGGGCTTTCTGGGGCCCAGCACAGGCAGGCAGGTGAGATTGGGAGGCGGGGGGGGGGAGCACGTCCTCTGCCTGCCTCAAGACCCAGGCCCCACTCCCGCCATCTCCCGTGTAAACTCGGATCTGGGGTGAAAGGGTCGGGAAAGGCAGAGACCCGGGAGGCTGTGCTGGGAGGGCTGGATGGAAAGGGCTGGCCCTGCAGGGCCCTCTGGCCTTCCCCTCCTGGGGGGCTGGCATTGACTGCCACCCAGCTAGCAGCCCCCACTGGCCAATCTGCCTTCGGGACGTGCCAGGTTCCCAAGGGCAGTGCAAGGCCCAAGAGGGGTGGGGCCCGGGGAGGGGGGCCTTGTGCAGGGGGGCCCCTCTTGGCTCATGTGTGGTCGCCGTGCTTGATCCCCCCTGTGGCATTGCGGTGCCTGGCCCAAGGCTGCTCCTTCAGGAACCTCTAAGCTGTCCGCCCCACCCCACCCCACCCCAGTGGCCACCTGGCTTCCTTGTGCACGGAATGCCTTGCAGCCAAGAATGGAGCCAGGGGCACATTCGGGGCGACGGGGAGGTCCTTCTCCAAGGGCACCTGCCCATGCGAAGCGGGGGTCTGTACCTCACCACTCTCTCCTGCCTGTGCGTGGCGTTCCCTGGGGCAAACAAGGGGAGGGGGCAACCCCTGCTTTCTCCTGGAGGGGCTTTCTCCACACCAGACCCGTTTCCAGGGGCATCGCTGAGGGAGGGGGGCCTGTGTCCACCCCTCTTCCCGGCAGCCCCTAGGAGTGAGGGAGACCATGAAGAAGAGAGGGAGTGGGGAAGCTGAACCCACCCACTCAATTAGCGACACCCTGGCCAGTTTTCCACATGCACCTCACGGTCCCTCCGCCCCACATGTGTCCTTTTGGGCTTCCCGTGATGATGGGTCTGCCCTGCATTTGAACGGTTCCCGATCTCGGAACTCTGCAACTCTGTTTTGATGTGGGGGGGGGGGCTCTGCATGTGCTGCTGGGCAGGGTGGTGGCGGCGGCTGCTCCTTCCATGGCGCTGCTGCCCTTCGCTTGGGATGCTTTGTGGCTGTCCGGAGCCCCACTGGAGCGCAAAGCCAAAGCCGCTGGTGCAGAGCAGGAATGCAGCTGCCAATGCAGAGGGGCAGGCACTCTCCACGACAGCCCCCATAGCCACACCCCTCAGGTAGCTGCAATGCTTGCGGGGTGGTGGTGTTCTAAGTCAAGGATCATGGAGCCACCAGGGGACATACTAGAAAGGATGACGGGGACTGCCCCAGAAAGGCCCAGGTCCCTTCCGAATGGCCCCTGGAGGGCGGTGTTTTAGGATGTCCTGACACGGGTCCACCAGAGGTCTTCCATGCTGGGTCCCAGGTTCCCTGGCAGCATCTCTAGAGAGGGTGGTGGGGAGAAATTCCTGTCTGAAGCCCTGGAGAGCTGCTGCCAGTCAGTGTGGAGAATACTAGGTCTGACTCAGTAGCTGGCAGCTTCCTCTGTCCCTAAGGCAGGAAGAATGGCAAGAGCAGCAGGCGGTTTCCATTGCAGCAACTAGCCAAGGGCTTTGCATCCCTGCAGAGACCCTGGAGGGGACACCACTGGCAGAGAGGGCTGTCTGCAGGGGTGGAGGGAGACCAGCGGCGGCCCGGGTTCAGCCTGCCCCCACAGCCCCCTAGCCCCCCCCACCCCCTGCATCAGCCATAGGGCGCACAGTTAAGCCATGCCCCCTGCATCTCAAACACAGGAAGCATTGCTTAGCTCACAAATGAGGCCGCGCAGCCCTGTTTGAGCTAAGTCCGCCCAGCGCCACGTTTTGAGTGCGGCCGGTGTGGCCACCCCCACCTTTTAAAGGCAGGGCGAGTCACTCCTGGCCATGCTGCGAACATGGCACTGGTTTTGCTCACAACCAGGGCTGCACGGGGCATTTGTGAGCGAAATGACACCCCTGCGCCTGATGTCAGATGCAGGGGTGTGGCTGCAGCATGAGGTGCGGCCCCTGAAGCTTGGCGGCCCAGTTCTTCGAACCCATCTGCACACTGGTGGCTCTGGAGGCCTCAGATGTCGTGACATGCACCTGCTGTCGTGAAGCCTCAAGAGGAGGTAGGGGCCAAAACTCTCTCTGGCATGTATTCAGAGCTGGAGGCAGCAGTGTGCAGAGCGTGAGCTGTGTGCATTGCATCAGATGAGGCTTGAGACCCAGGCTGGGGGGTGGAGGGGCTGGGGGTGGTCCTGGGGACACCAGCCATGGCGTTCTCTTGCTCTGTGATCGACTGCAGTCCATCATTCACTAATCAGGTTGGATCCTGCCAGTGCTGAAGAGGCCCAGGGGAGACCCAATGGATGGAGAGGAGCCAGCAGCACTGCAAAGCAGGGCATGAAGCTTGACAGCTTGAACTAAGGGCAGCCAGGCCTGGGCGGCGGCAGCAGCAGCAGCAGCAGCACACCCTGCCAAGGGAGAGGCTGCAGGCGCAGGATCAAGCCCCCTCTGCAGAGCAGCAGAAGCCTTCTTTTTGGCCTGGACGGGACCTGCTTCCCAACTCAGGGAAGACCATGGCACTTGGGAAGAAGAGGTTGGACCCCAGGAGGAGCCCCACCTGATCTAGGCTGACCCAGCGGCCAAGTATTTGTTTTGTTCTGTTTTGTTTTATTGTTGACATTCTGTACCACCTTTCTTTAAAACAATCTCAAGGCGGTTCACACAAAAGTTAAAACAAGACTATAAAAATTATACCATTAAAAGACTAAACTAAAATATAGAAATACAATTCTGATTAAAAGGTTAAAAACAAGCACAATATAACAGGGCACAATATAGCACTGCCCCACCCCCAGACAACTGCAGCCTGAAATCGGGACAGAGTCCTGATTGCTCCATGGCAGGTCTGTGGGGAGCTCCTCCTGGCTGCTAGATCCAGCACGGGACAAAAAACAAGGCCTGCTTAAGGCAGGATGGTGTGATCCTCTAACCCAGGGGTGGTGGGCCACCGGAAGCTCTGTTGTTGTTGTTGTTGTACTACAACTCCCATCATCCCCAGCTGCAATTGTGGCTGAGGATGATGGGAATGAAAGTCCAGCCACAGCCAGAGAGCCTCGGGTGGCCCACCCCTGCCTTAGAGTCTAACAGACTGAGGGTCGCGTGAGCTGCCCAAGGCAAGCATCAGGGTCCGGCTTACACACCAGCCAGCCTTCGAGGTGCCACAAGGCAGTTCTCTTTTGCTGCAACAGCCCAGCACAACGATTCCTCCAGAAACTCTTCACGGGACATCCCGTCGTCGTGGTTGTTCCAGGTTTGGGAGCTGAGGCCTGGCTCAAACCAAGAGTCCCACCCAACTCATGGGGGCTGTTTTTGCAGATATAGCCCAGCTGGTCTGCCCAATGCTTCAGTCCCTCCTGCCTGTCCTCACATGACCTCTGAACTAGACCTGTGAATATTTATATATCACTTTTCAACAAAAGTTCTCAATTCTCCTAGCAGAGAGAGATCCCCACATATCTGCAATAGAGTGACCAGGATCTCCCCGATGGCCCCCTCTAACTCCTTTCCCACTTGTCAGCACTTGTCAGTGGGAGAAGAGCTGGTCTTGTGATAGCAAGCATGCATTGCCCCCTTAGCTAAGCAGGGTCCACCCTGGTTTGCATTTGGATGGGAGGCTAATGTGAGCACTGTAAGATATTCCCTTCAGGGAGTGGAGGTCCCGAGTCCCCTCCCTGGCAGCAGCATCTCCAGGCAGGGCTGGGTGGGAGAGACTCCTGCCTGCAGCCTCGGAGAAGCCGCTGCTGGTCTGTGTGGCAGACAACCCTGAGCTCGAGGGACCGAGGCTCGGCTTCCGGTCTTGCTCCGTCGTCCATCCCAGGGCACCAGTCCTTTGCAGTGCTGGTGAGTCCCACCGGACACTCCAGCTGCCCCTCCGGCCTTGCAGTTCTGCTTGCGCTCAACTTGTATCCAAGCCCATCATCCCTCCAGAATGGCCCCCACAGACCAAGAAGCAGCAAGCGGCCAAGAAGAAGAA
Organism: Hemicordylus capensis; assembly: GCF_027244095.1. Taxonomy (NCBI): domain Eukaryota; kingdom Metazoa; phylum Chordata; class Lepidosauria; order Squamata; family Cordylidae; genus Hemicordylus; species Hemicordylus capensis. The sequence goes on from NC_069662.1 coordinate 170,919,291, forward strand.
GAAGAAGAAGAAGCAGCAGCTGCCTTGTGCCGAGTCAGCCCACCGGTCCAACTGCCCTAGAGCTGCCTGCACTGACTGGCAGCAGTGGCGCTCTCTCCCCCCCCCCCATCCTCCTTCCATCCTACAATTCAAGGTGGCAGCAGCAGGAAGGGGAGAAGGGGCTCCCAGGGGGTCTCCCATCCAGACACTGACCATGCCCAGCCCTGCTTAGTTTCAGCAAGGTGGCTGCCCCACCTGCCCTCAGGACTCCCCGCTCCAACCACCAGCCCATTTCCTTTTTCATCTACTGCCTTTGCTGTTTCCTGATTTGAGCATCTCACGATATAGGAAGATGCTGAAAGGCATCCTCAGCTCAGACTGCGCGGGAGGAGGAGGAGGCGGCCATGGCCAACCCCTCCTGGATTCTTCCCAAGACAACCACGGGAAGGCTCTGTGGGCGCCAGGAGTCGAAATCGACTTGACGGCAAACCTGACCTTTAATGGAGGTGTCGTCCATTCAGAAGAGGCTCAGGTGGAGTTCTTCATACTGGAAGCAGGAAAAAAGGCTCCTGGCTTCAGACGGCGGGAAGAAAAACCTCTGCTGGGCATTTCCTCCAGGCCCTCTCACAACAGCAAGGCAGCTTTTGACCAGGGGGGTGGTGGCTGAGGGAGGGGGGGCCTGCCTGCGTGAATGGCATGTTGCCTCTGTCCTTGGCATGAGGGAGAGGATGAAGAAAATAGGGAGGGGCGGGGGGGGGCTGGGCCCTTTGAATGCATCCGCTCCACTAGAGCGACCCCTCTGATTTTGACTATGGCCGTTCTCTGTGGAGCCCAACCTCTGCTAGGGTGAGCAGAGACGCCGCCCTCCCCACCCCCAGCCCGCCCTGAATCCCAAAGGCTCCTTCGGAAAGACGGGGAAGCTTCTCCAGCAGCCCTCCTCCTTCAGGGCCGTCAGAGCCGCTCTCCCGAACCCTCGGTCTCTGGCTGGAGGCAAGCGCACAGCCCCCGGTGAAGGGCCACCGGCAGAATATGCCACGCTGGTCGGGCACTCCGGAGCCTGGCTGGCTTTTGGCCAGGAACCCTCCAGGCCCAGCTCCTGCCCCGTTGGGGGATCAGCTGTCGAGGGGTCCAGCGGCGTCCCTCCTGGCCCGTAGGGGAGGGAGGGAGAGGGCCGCCCGCGTAGCCAAGGGGGTGGGAACAGCCGCCTCTCTCCCCTGGAGCTTGAGGCCGCCGGGCGCTATGAAGCCCCGGTTGGTTCCTCGCCATGGCTCTGCCCGGTGGTTGGCACTGCAGATCCCAGTGCTGCAGATTTCTAAGGGGCTGTGCAATGCTGCCGCAATGGCCAGCTGAGGAAGGCTTTGAAGAAGCAGACAGAGGAGAAGGCCGGAGCTCCCTCCCTCCCCCTGGGCCGTTGCTGCGCCGGGCCTTGGCTCTCCTGTGGCGGCGGCGGCAGCCAAGAGCCTCTTGTTTGCGGTGCTGGTGGGGGCTCTGCTTCCGAACAAGACCTCGCAGGCAGGGTAGGACTAGGCCAGCTGAGCACGCCAGAAGCAGCAGGCAGCTGTGGCTGGACTACAGCTCCCATCATTCCCAGCCACAATATCGAGGCGAGGATGATGGGAGTTGTAGTTCTACTCCAGCTGCTGCTGCTGCTGGAGTGCCCAGGCAGCCTACCCTGCCGGAGAGGCCAGGCCCTTCCCAGCAAATGTGCGCCTCTGGAGACCGTCGGAACCAAGGGAGGCCCCCACCGGGTCGGTAGTGTCCTGGAGGGCCCCTCGCAAGGAGGGCCGCCCAGCCGACCGGGGCAAAAGGCTGGAGGCGGCGGCGGCGGCGGCGGCGGCCCTCCCAGCATCTCTTCTCCGGCGGGACTGCCCAGCGCCTGCCCTCCTCCCGGCCAATCCCGTTGTGTTCTCCCGGGTCGCCTTTGGGGACCATTTTGCTTTTAGTGCCTCTTGAAGGCGGGCAGAGGATGTTTCCCGGGGGCCCGGTGGGCGGTGGAAGGGCGCTCTGCACAGGCTCAGAGGCACGCTCGCCTGCTGGGGCTGCGGGCGTGCTGCTGAGTCGGTTCCGGGGCTCAGGCGAAGCTCTCGCCTGCCCCCTTCCAGCCTCACCGCCCGCCCGGCGCCTCCATTGGCTGCTCGGCGCGCGCTCTGGCTCCGCCCCAGCCCGGCTCCCCTCTCCCTAGGCGGGCGGCCAGCCAGCTCTCCCGCCCCGGGCCCTCGCTTCGCTGTCGCCGCCGCGATCGGGGTCAGAGCTGGGGACGCGGCGGCGGCGGCGGCAGCGGCAGCCTCATCTCCGAGCGGCCGTCCCTGCCTGGTGCCTCCTGCCCCGCCTGCGCCTCCATCTCGCTGGCTCCCTTCCTCCCGCCTTCTCTCGTCAGCCTGCCGAGAAGCCGCCGCCGCCGCCGCCGCCTTTGCCTATGCCTAAATAAGGGCGATGGTGCCGCGCTGCTGAGCCGGCCCGCCCGGCCCGCCCCGTCGAGGCAGAGGGAGCCGAGCGGTCGGCCGACGCAGCAGCAGCAGCAGCAGCTGGCCCTGGCCGCCGGGCGCCCGCATGAGACTGCGGCCCGCGGAGGAGCCTGAGCGGAAGACACTCCCCTCCGAAGGCCAGGGCTGACCCGGCGGCGGCGGCACCTGCGGGACCCGCTAGCGCCCAGCCCGGCCGCAGCTGCTGCCCGCACCGGAGCCTCAAGCGAGGGCGCCTCCTCCCCGCTGCGCCTCTCCCTCTCGCTGCGGAGCCTGGGCTCGAGCTCCGTCGGAGGGCGCTGGCGGGCCCTGGCGCTGGCCCCCACTGGCCCCCCCGCAGCAGCAGCAGCGGCAGCAGCAGCCCCTGAGCGCCAAGGCCGAGGGCCGCCGCCGCCGCCGCCGCCGCCGCCTCCTGGAGAGGACCGGGGAGAGCGGCAGGGCCTGTCCACCCGCAGCTGCCTGCTGCCGATCCAGAGCTGGGCCGCTCCTTGGACGGGGTCGGGCCCCCCGGGCGCGACTTGGCAGCGCAAGCACCGCTGGGCGCCCCCCCATGGGCTGACAGCATGCCGGTCCGGCGCGGGCATGTCGCCCCCCAGAACACGTTCCTGGACACCATCATCCGCAAGTTCGAGGGACAGAGTAAGTGGGAGAGGCCGGGGCGCTGGGCCAGTGGCCGGGCCGCGCAGCGAGGAGTTCCACCGGTGTGCGCAGGGGGGAGGTGTGCCATGGCTCCTGCCTGGGATGGCTGCAGGGGGCCCTGCGCAGTGGTGGGTAGGGAGGCTTGGCTGCCCGGAGTATGTAGGACACCTGTACAGTTGTTGGGGCGGGCAGGGTGGGGGCTGGATATCTGCCCCACCCTGTGAAGTGGCAGCCTGCTGGGTCTGCTGCACAGAGCTCCCTCCATGCCTGGGGGCGCTTGTGGCACCAGGAAGCGTGGGGGGGGTGTCAGTGCATGCACCCCAGGGAGCCCCTCTGGTTGTGTGCCTGAGCTGGGGGTGGCGGGCGCTGGATGGGGCGCTCACTGGCTGTTTGTGGGCCCTGGCAGGGCTGCCAGGTGGGTGTCCCAACGGGATCACAAAGACAAAGGTGCATGGAAGAGAGAGAGAGCAGGCTTGTGAGGAGGCTGGGCAAGTTCCAGGAGCTGCCCCGTGGGATGTCAAGGGGTTGCACACTTGTCGGACTCTGCCTCCTCCACACGTGCCCATGACCCAGGCTCCAGGCCCCTCCGGGGATTGTTGGCAGGCCTCTGGAAGGCAGGGCAGAGGGCAGACCCCTCCGTGAAGTGGGGCCCTGCCTCCTCCCATCGGTGCCTTGGGGATAGGAGGAGCATATGGCTGTGTGTGGGAGCCTGTGTGGTGGCCAGGTGGCTGGATGTGTACATGCCTCGTGGTGTTTGTGTGTCTGGAGCGTAGCTGTGTACGGGCTTTGTTGCGCAGGGGGTGGGGGGGGCTGGTGCCCAAGGGCCTGGATTTGTCCTTGCTGGCAGACGAGGGTGAGGAGCTGCAGGCCAGTGCCAAGGGCTAGTAAGGGACGCTGGGCACGGATTTCTCCCACCGGCTAGCCAGCCCTTCAGGCAAGGCTGGGAAAGAATCCCCGTGGAGTCAGGTGGCCGGCAGATGCCTTTCAGTGCCGGAAGGGTGGGTGTTGCCCACCTACGGTCTCTGCTGTAGTAGGGGCCCCTCGGCTTCGGGCCCCCACCCTGGGCCTTCCGCCAACCCTGACATCTGCTGGGCTGCCCTTTCCTTGGAAACCTCCCCCGGGGGAGAGTTCCCGGTTTCTCTGGGCAACCTCTCTCTCTCCCAGGGCTCGGCTCCCTCTCCGCCACACACACACACACACACACACACACAGGCCCTCTGCTGCCACCCTTTCGCCTGGTGGCCTGGCGTGGCGGCTGGCTGGGCTTCCTCGGTGGCCAGGCCCCTCGCAGGCAGCTGCTGGGCTGTGGCCAGGCCTCTGCGTGTTCCAGGCCAAGACGGGAGAGGATTCCGATTCCGGCAGGAGAGCGATAAGGCAGCAGCTGGCCAGAGAGCAGCTCCTGCTCCTCCTCCTCCTCGCGTGAGGAAAGGTTAAACGGCTTGAACTGGGGCTGTTTTGCTTTGAGAAGAGCAAGGAGGAGGAGGCGCTCCATCGCCCTCTCCACAGACTTGGGCAGCTGGCTTTTGCGGAGAAGAGGCTGGATAAACATCCCCTCGGGGAGGGGAGGGGAGGGGAGGGCTGGGCCTTCTTGATGAGGTGGGGGGGAGGCCAAGCAAAGGACAGCTGGAGCCCCCACCAGGTAGCAACTTGCTAGCAAATCCAACAGGCTTTCTTGGGCCTGGTGCCAGGATCTTGGCGCTGCCTTCTGGGGCTCTGCTGAGCCGGGCCCCGGACCGCGTTCCGGCCTTGAGCACTGTGGAAGCCAAGCTCCTGGGCACGTGACGAGTGTTGTTCTCCCAGCCCGGGAGGCTCACCTCTCTCTCTCTCTCTCTGGCAGATCCCAGGGCCAGCCAGGAATGTCTTGTCTGGCAGGCAGACGTGTGCTGATAAGGCGGCTGGGGCTGGCAGTGGCCCAGCCTGCGCCCCCCTGGGCCTGCGTGCTTGGGGCGGCCCCCGGGGTCCAGGTCTGAGCCGGCTGGAGGAGCCGGTCGTGGCCCCGGGGTGGTCCTTGGCTTCCTGCGCCACCAGGATGGTAGCCCTTGCCGCCGAGGCCTCCTTCCCTCGGTCTGCGCAGGAGCCTTCCTGGGTGGGGAATGCGCTCGTAAATCCCGGCTCTGGTTTCCGCTGGGAGGCCGGGAGGAGTTGGCCGCCTCCAGAGTGGCTCCTCTCGGGACAGTCGTTCCAGCCTGACTTGCCTGGCTGGCTGGGCGTCTTCAGGGCAGCCCCCTGCCCGTTGCGGGACCCTTGCCCAGCCAGGCCGCCCCCGTTGCTGGATGGGGCCATGGCAGCCTCATTTCGGGAGGGCAAGGGGCCAGATGGCCTCCAGTCCCGGCTTGTTTGGCCTCCGGTGGTCAAAGGCTCGAAGCCGGGGCCGAGGGAGCCCGCTGGCCCGGGCTGCTCTCCATCTGAGCCGGAGATGGTGCTGCTGCTGCTGCTGCTGCTGCCTGGGGCCCCCTTCTCTGGGCACTGCTCTGGACGGCCTGGCAGGCCGCTGGGCTGGGTTGGCCCCTTCCTGGCAGGCAGGTGCAGACATCCTCGCTCCTGCTGGAGGCCCCGATTGAGATGCTGAGCGGGGAGGAGGTGCCAGGCCTGGAGCTGGGGCGGCACCCATCGGCATCCCGGGTGGCTCACTCGGGGCCTGAGCTCCAGGGCAGCACCCTTGGAGCCAAGCCCACTGCAGAGCCGGGCTCTCCCCACCTACCCCCCCCCCCCCCCCGGAGCTGGCCACAAGCTTGGCTGGGGCAGACAGAGTGGAGGAGGAGGAGTGCCAGACTCCCCGAAGAAGCTGCCCCTTCAAGGCTTCCGCCCTCCAGGCAGGGAGGCAGCGCCCCAGAGGAGGCCTCTGGGCTCCAAGGTCCTGGAGGGCTCAGCCCGCCTCTAGACGCCAGCCAGGTGGAGGAGCCTTGCTTGGTGTCTCCCCACGACGTTCCTCTGGGGTCCCCTGCTGCTCTCTTCTGTCTCCCTGTGGGGCCCTTGGGCCCAGGAGTCATTTTGGCCCCTCTGTGTCCTCTTGTACGGTGGGGTATGTGTGTGAGGCATAGGGCAAGGCAGAGAGGGGGCCAAGGACAGAGATCCCGGAGGCCAGAGCCCAGGCCCACTGAGATTCAGGACCAGCTTGCGGCTTCCCTCTCGCCTTCAGCTGGAGGCTCTTGCTGTGAGGTCAGCCCTCCTGGAGCAGAGAGGCTGCCTCGGAGGAGGGCTCTGCCCGGCCTTGCGCCTTGCCTTGGGCTCTCTCCCTTGGGCTGGCCTCGCACAGGGCAGGGGGGCAGCGTCCTGTCCTGGGGGTGGGGGGCTGGCTGGGCTCCAGGCTTGAGGACTGGAAGGGCTGGCTGAATTCCGCCCCCCCCCCCAGCTCTCACGCAGATGATGATGATGATGATCTCTTTGTTTGCTTCCACAGCCAGGCCTCTCCTTGAGGCAGGAGAAGCGCTGCATGGAGGTGGGCACCCCGAAGGCCCTCTGGACCTCCTCACCACTGCTTCTGTGTGCAGCTTACGCTGCCAGCCAGCCTGCCTGCCGGCCTGTGGCCAGCAAGCGGGACCTGTCTCATTAGCTAAGCAGGGTCTGCCCTGGTTGCATTTGAATGGGAGACTGGATGTGTGAGCACCGTCAGAGATTCCCTCGCTTAAGGGAAGGAGCCGCTCTGGGAAGAGCATCTAGGTTCCCAGTTCCCTCCCTGCCAGCAGCATCTCCAAGAGAGGGCTGAGAGAGACTCCTGCCTGCAGCCTGGGAGAAGCCGCTGCCAGTCTGGGTAGACAATACTGAGCGAGAGGGACCCAGGGTCTGACTCGGTATATGGCACTGTCTGATGTTCTTATGTGCAAGCGGAAGAGCCCTGCACCGAGCGAGGGGGGAAAGGCTGTGGGTGGCCTCAGGTGGTGGAAGTGGTTTCGCTTTCCATTTCATCAAGGAGAAATTGACTTCTCTGTGTGTGTGTTTGTGTGTGTGTACATGTACCTACGTGTGTGTATGCATATGTGAATACAGTACTGACTGGAGGTCACTTTGCACAGATTTGATCTCCATGAATCCACTTCTGTTGCACTTTTGTAGACTGAGTGGATTTCTGTCCATCCTTTTGATCTTTCTGTGTCAACATGGCTGTGATCTGGGCAGGTCCGCAGCCAGCCTAGAAGTCTGGTGGGGGGTGGGGGTGGTCCAGGTCATGTGCCTTTTAAAAAACAATTTGCAGCCCAGGATACTTGTGCTGAAGAAGTGCAAAAGTCAACTGAAATGGCAATTTTCTAAATCAATGTCTTTAATAAATTCAATAAAAATTCACATGGTTAAAACAGTGTTTCCTTAAAAGAGTAGGTGGGTTTCCTTAAGCAATTGCAACAGGAGTGTGCTTATCGTTTATAACAAATACAAGTCCACATCGTTTTTAAAAATCCACATAGACTGTAGACTGTATTCATTAAGCAACCACAGTAGGAGTACTCCGAGTTGATAACGAAGGTTTCCCTGACTTCCTTGCTCCCCTGCAACTTGCATGCAGTGAATGGCATGTTGCCTCTGAATTAAGCAAGAAAACCTTTTAAACAAATGTGCCCAGAAATACAGTGGCCAAGGTAAAGGATAGTCAGAGCAAAAGTAAACCATAGATTTGAACCTATGCCTTGACTGCCTTGCACAGCAAGGCAGTCAAAGGGAATTCATGGCAGAGAGAACAGTAACCAATCATTTCTTATTTATATGCTTTTCAGCAGCACATTCCCATAGCAGTTTAAACAGCAGAGATGAGACGTTAAAATCAAATTTACAAAAACATAAAAATTGCACATTCCAATGCAGAGCAGAACAAATCAAAAACCTTAGTTGCAGAAAAGATGGCTCTTAAAACTTGTTAGAAGCTTTTATCACCGTCTAAAAGCATGACTGCTTGCTGTGAGGTCAGGGCAGGCGGAGGCTGTGTGTCCCACCACCACCACCACCACCAGGGACCCGTCAGATAACCTGGGGAGTCAGGGAAGCACTCTGGATGCCTTCCAGTAATCTGAACACAAAGTTCTCTGAAGGCAGTTTTCAGACAGAGAGATGCTGGTTGTGCTTTGCCTCACAGAGAGGAAAGAAAGGCAAAATCTTTAGAGACCGACCATTAATACTCGGCCACTGTCAACAATAGGGGACAGACAGGGAGATATTTGTAAACTACTCTGCAAAACAACCTGCCTTGGGCAAGTTGCAAATTTACCCAGTGACTGGAGCAGAAGAGCTTCAGGTCTGGTCTCTAGTTGCAGCAAGAGGGTCTGAGAAACTTGGTGTTGGGGGGGGGCTGCAGCTGGGGAGGGGAGAAGCGGGAGGAGGGATGGACACCCCCTGCCTCCGGGCCTGGTTCCTCTGTGCGGCTTCCCTCCAGGATGGATTTGCTTTGCTCCTTCCTTCTCTGGAGCAGCAAGGGGAGAGGAGGAGGAGGAGGAGGAGGAGGAGGAGGAGGAGGAGCAGGGTGCCCATTTCTGGTGGGGGAAGTGGCCTCAGCCAGGGTTCCTGCCTCAAAAGAGTCAGAAACAATCGGCACTAAGGCTGCAATGTTGGTTTAATTTTAGAAAACCTAATCTGCTAAAAGGGGTCTCCGGTTATTTGGGCAGTGGTTGAAAAAAGACCAGACATTATTTTTGATGGGAATACTTCTGAAACCTGTAGGTGGCACCTTCCCTTTTCTCTCCTTTTGGAGGTGATACTTCTGCTGAGGCAATGCGGGTCTGGCACAGGGGTCCTGCTTCATCTCGAAATAGAAAGGTGGCTTATAGACCTAGGCATGGAGGAGAGCTGGCTTTGTGGTCAAGGTAAAGTTGTGCCGTCAAGTCAGTGTCGACTCCTGGTGCCCACAGGGTCCTGTGGTTTTCTTTTGGCAGAATACAGGAGGGGCTGACCATTGCCTCCTCCCGCACAGTCTGAGATGATGATGCCTTTCAGCATCTTCCTGTATTGCTGCTGCCCGATAGAGGTGTTTCCCATAGTCTGGGAAACATACCAGCAGTGATTCGAACCAACAACCTCTTGCTCCCTAGGCAAGTTGCTGGCAAACCTGAATTGTCTCCTTGGCTGAGCAGGGTCTGTCCTGGTTTGCATTTGAATGGAAGACTACATGTGTGAGCACTGCAAGATATTCCCCTTAGGGGATAATGGGGCTGCTCTGGGAGGAGCACATCTGCCTGCTTGCATGCAGGAGGCTCCAAGTTCCCTCCCTGGTGGCATCTCCAAGATAGGGCTGAGAGAGACTCCTGTCTGCAGCCTTGGAAAAAGCGCTGCCAGTCTGTGTAGACAGTACTGAATGAGATGGATCAAGGGTCTGACTCAGTATATAGCAACTCCCTAGTTCCCCATGCCTTCTATCGTGTCAGACCCCCAGACACACACACCCCAAAGAGCCCCAAACCACCTCATAGGCACATAGGAAGCCGCTGTATACTGAGTCTGAGCCTTGGTCCATCTAGCTCAGTATTGTCTTCACAGACTGGCAGCAGCTCCTCCAAGGTTGCAGGCAGGAGTCTCTCTCTCTCAGCCTTGTCTTGGAGATGCTGCCAGGGAGGGAACTTGGGACCTCCTAGATGTTCTTCCCAGAGTGGCCCCATTACCCCCTAAGGGGGGCGGGGAGAGGAATATCTTCCAGGGCTCACACTTCTAGTCCCCCATTCAAATGCCAACCAGGGTGGGCCCTGCTTAGCTAAGGGGACAAGTCCTGCTGGCTCCCACCAGACCAGCTCTCCTCTCCTTTGGGGGGATCTTCTAAAGTAGGACTTGGGGCAGAGCCGGCCATGAGAGCCTGGCCAGGAGCTCTTTCTGCACGGCTGGCTGACATCACCGTTTCCCGTCTCTCCTCCCCCTCCCCCCCACCGACCCCTGCAGGCCGCAAGTTCGTCATTGCCAACGCCCGGGTGGAGAACTGCGCCATCATCTACTGCAACGATGGCTTCTGCGAGCTCTGTGGCTACACGCGGGCAGAAGTCATGCAGAAGCCCTGCACCTGCGACTTCCTGTACGGGCCGCGCACCCAGAAGAACTCGGTGGCGCAGATTGCACAGGCCCTGCTGGGCTCCGAGGAGCGCAAGGTGGAGATCTGCTTCTACCGGAAGGATGGTAAGGCCTCTCCTTGGGCAGGGGCGGAGGGGAGCCCTTCCTCAGGCCCCTTGGCTGCCTGGCAGCGACGTGCCCTGGGGTCGGGGCCAGATGCCCCAAAGGGTCTGCCCAACTCACCTCTGCAGATGTGGCTGCGTCTGTTGCATCCTGTGGCATTCTGTTCTGGAGGCTTCGGTGGGGCACAAGAGGCCCCCTCTCCCGGCTTGGTCGCTCTGGGCTCTGAGATTTCCCAGGGGTGGAACTGAGTGCTGGTGCTTCCCGGCTCTGTACATGAATGAAACATTGTGTTTTGCTGTTGGCTGCCCTGAAGGGGCTGGCGAAGGAAAAAGACCACCCCCCGTCCCCGGGAAGTGGGTCCTCCGCTTGTGCCATGACCCGAGTCTTCAAAGCCTGGACCTCTTTGCAGGCGCTGGAGTGCGTGGCGGTGTTGGTGCTGCTCCAGGAGGTGAAGGGCGCTTGGACGAGGCAGCCCCAGAGGGCACCTCTCGCTGGACTTGGGGGGGGGGTTGAGCAGGCTTGCTGGTGCCCCGCCCCACGGGAGAACAGCAGGGCCATTGGGGTCCTTGGAGGGTCTGGGTGGGGGCAGCAGCAAAGCCCTGACCGCGCCGCCACCCACAACCCGTCCTCTGGCCTAGGAGAGCAAAAGCGTTCAGATCCGTGGCGCCAGAAGTGGGCAAACGTGCTTGCTGGGCATGGAGATGAGAGGTCTGTGGTCCGTGGGTTTTTGAGAAGGATTCCTGGGACTTGGCATGCCACCAGAACTCATCAAGGAGGCCCGTTCGCTCAGCTCCAGGACCCTGTTTTCCCCAGCTGGAGTAAAATATTTCACATTCTTGCACACCAAGATTAGGGGAGTGGAGGAGGAGGAGGAGCGATTGCTCTGTGACCCAAGTGCCAGCTTGGCATCCTTGTGGTCCCAGGTTCATCCCTGGCCGCCTCTCCAGACAGGATTTCAGGTAGCAGCTGATGCGGGCCGGGGTGTGTCTGTGGCTGGTCAGAGGGCACCACAGCAGGGGGAGGAGGCTGACTCGCCCCACCAGTCCTCAGTCGATATGCCTCTTAGGATGCCACCCCCCACCCCTTTAAGCGGTCTTTTAAGAAAGCAAACTAGCTTCAGCCTCTGCCACACAGAACCGGGGTCCTCCTCTCGAGGTGCCACTCTTTGGAGTCATAGCAGGGAGCGGTCAACTGTCCTCTGTGCTAAGCTGGGTCTGCCCTGGTTTGCATTTGAAGGGGCGGCCCCATGTGAGGGCTGCAAGATCTTCCTCTTAGCGGATGGGGCCACAGCTCTGGGAAGAAGAGCCCCTGCCTGCCAGCATGCAGAAGGTTCCGGGTTCCCTCCCCGGCAGCATCTCCGGACAGGGCTGGGAGAGACTCCTGCTTGCAGTCTTGGAGAAGCCGCTGCCAGCCTGTGCAGACCATACTGTCGTCGGGCCAATGGCCTGACACGGTCTCAGGCCGCTTCCTCAGCTCCTATGCCAGGAGTGGGCATCCCGCCGGAGGGGACTCTGGGCGGCGGAAATGCCAGGGGAGGGCCCTCTGGAGCGGAGGTCTTCCTTCCAGGCAGCCGCCCCCTTCTCCTCACACTCAGCGCCTCTTGACTTCCCTTCTTCCCGACTTTTATTCTTTGCGGAGGATCGGCATGGGGGTCCCTGGGTTCTCCGAGGGTCCTGAGCTCCGGGGGCCTTTTCTGCCCCAGGGGAAGCTGAGGCCAGGCTGCAGGGTGCAAGGTGTTGCTTCGAGGGAGGGAGGGAGGGAGAGCAGCATTCTAGGGGCTCCGGGGCTGGTTCCGGGGTGTGTGTGTGTGGGGGGGGCCTCTCTGCCGTCACCGCAAGTGGCTACAAGGCTTCTGGACCTGTCCCGGCTGCAGTGGGGGGTGTCTGACTGGGCCCTGGCAGGGTCTGCTCTGTCATGCGGCCAGCTCCGCATTGGCTGCTTCTCAGTCGGCAAGAGGCACAGGAGAGGCTTCTGCAGCACCTCCGCCTGCCAGACCCAGAGGCCGGCCCACCAGTAGGGAAGGGTGGGGGGGGCCAAGAGGCCGCTCGGGTGGCTCCTCTCTCTTGTAGGCCAGCCATTCGTCAGGCGCAGCTGCACTGTTAACTGCACAGCTCTGCCTGAAGGATGGCCAGCCTGCAAGTGCTGCCAGGAAGCAGAGGCAGCTGTGCCTCCTTGGGCACCCCCCCCAGTCCCCCCCCGGCTCCTTTGGATGAGGCGCTACTGCTAGGGAGGAATTGGCAAAGGGAGCCGGCCCAGATGGCACCAGCCAGCCCAGCCACCCACTGCAGGGGAAGGCAGAGGCGAGTGGAGCCCCCTCGAGGCCACGGGCTAGTTGGGCGTGGGTGGTGTTGGTGTTGTTATCATGATGATTTGACTTACAGACCACCTGACTCCCAAGGCTCCAGGTGGTTCACAAAAATAAATGCCCCAGAGACACAACGAAACAAACAAAACCTTCAAAAATTACTAGAAGCCAGGCTGGAAAAAAGTGCCTTGAAGGCTCTTTTAGAAGCTGCGAAAGGTGTTAGATGGCAAACCTCTCTAGGGAGCACATTCCACAGCCCAGCAGGGACTGCAGAGAAGGCCCGCTCTAGAGCGGCTGCCAGACCAGCCGGCAGCAACCGGAGACGGGCCTTGCTCGATGACCCTCCTGTGCGGTGGGGATCATGCAGAAGGAGGCGCTCTCCCAAGTAACTTGATCTGAAGCCATTGAGGGCAGTTTCAAGGTAATTACCAGCACTTTGTCTTTTGCCCGGAAACCTATTGGCAGCCAATGCAGTTGTTTTAAAACAGGCTTCATATGACCTCTCCGAGAAACGGTGGAGACCACTCTAGCTGCTGCCTTTTGGACCAACTGCAGTTTCCAACCCACATACAAAGGCAGCCCCACGTAGAGCGCATTGCAGTAGTCAAGCCTAGAGGTTACCGGAGAGTGCACCACAGTTCTGAGATCAGTATCTTCAAGGGACAGACGCAGCTGTCACTGAAGTTGATAGAAAGCACTCCTGGATCGGTAGCTTCAACCTGAGAAACCAGAGTGAAGCACCAATGAGCTACGTAGCTTTTCCTTTGCGGGAAGGGCAACCCCATCCAGAACAGAAGATCTCTCACATCCCTCGAAGTATGACCCCCTTACCCAGAGTACCTCTGCTCTGCTGGGATTCAGCTCCCATTTATTATCTCCCCTCTCATCCATTACTGCCTGTAGGCAGGCATTTAGTGGGGCGATGCCGTTTCCTGATGATGATGTCATGGAGAAGTAGGTTTGGGTGTCATCATCAGTATAATGACAACGCCCTGCTCCAAATCTCCTGATGACCCCACCCAGCGGTTTCATGTAGACGTTAAAAAGACAGGAGGGGGCCCTGAGGGACACCATACAATAGCGCTTGTTTTGGAGAGCGGGGATCTCCGAGCGACCCCATCGGGAATCGACCGGAGAGATGGGAACGGACCCACGCAAAGCAGGGCCACCTTTCCCCCAATCCCCCAAGCGCTCCTGAAGGATACCACGGTCGGTCGATAGTATCAAAAGCTGCAGGGAGGACATGGGGAGCGGCGGGGGGGGGGAGGAATCCCGGCCCCTGAACGGAGTGGCTCGTCAGCGCTCGATGCCAAGCCCAGCGCCTCATTTGGTTCCCTGCCCAGAAGCAGAGGAGGGACTCCTTGGTTCCATCGCAGGCCAGCCCTGGGTGGGGAAGCAAGGAGAGATCCCTTTTGCAGGAGCTGCACCCCCCCCCTGCTGGTGGCGCTTGACAGAGTTGCTTGTCTAATATTGTGGCAGTCCCCCTGGAGACGCCGGTGGGGGGCTGCTGCCCCGCCTGGGCCTGTGTGGCGCTGGCAGGAGCCACACGGCAGGGAGATTTACAGTTATTTGTCTGCGTGTGTAAGCCGACATCCATCACGGGCAGACAGGCCCTCGAGCTAAGAGGCCCGTGGGTGGGCGGGCAGGTCTCTTGCTCCAGCAGGGCAGCGGCGGCAACAGCTAAGCACATCGGAGCAGCCCTGCTGCAAGGTCAGCCCCCCCAGGAGGCCCCCCCAGCCCAGCCTCCTGTTTCCCACTGTGGGCCCCCCCCGATGCCTCTGGGGAGCAGCCCACAGGCAAGAGGGGAGGGCAGGCCCCCTCTCCTGCTGCTGTGGCTGCCTTGCATCGTGCCTCTGAGGCGGGAGGTGGCCCACAGCCACCTGACTAGTTGGTTGTGCCGTCGAGTCGGTGTCGACTCCTGGCGCCCACAGAGCCCTCCTGTGGTTTTCTGGGTAGAATCCAGGAGGGGTTGACCATGGCCTCCTCCCACGCAGTGTGAGATGATGCCTTTCAGCACCTTCTTATACCGCTGCTGCCCGATATAGTGGGGATTCGAACCTACAGCCTCCTGCTCTCTAGGCAGGTTACTTCCCTTCTGCGCCATTGGATGGCCTACCAGACTAGTAGCCATTGGTAAACCGGTCTTCCATGAATTTAGGAACATAGGAACATAGGAAACTGCCATATACTGAGTCAGACCATTGGTCTGTCTAGCTCAGTATTGTCTTCACAGACTGGCAGCGGCTTCTCCCAGGTTGCAGGCAGGAATCTCTCTCAGCCCTCTCTTGGCGATGCTGCCAGGGAGGGAACATGGAACCTTCTACTCTTCCCAGAGCGGCTCCACCCCATGAGGGGAATATCTTGCAGTGCTCACACATCAAGTCTCCCATTCAAATGCAAACCAGGACAGACCCTGCTTAGCTAAGGGGACAAGTCATGCTTGCTTCCACAAGACCAGCTCTCCTCTCCTATCTAAGTCCTTCTTAAAGCCACCTAGGCCGTTGGCTGTTACCACATCTTGTGGCAGAGAATACCATAGATCAATTATGTGCTGCTTGAAAAAGCACTTCCTTTTGGCGGTCCTCAATTTCCTGGCCTTCAGTTTCATGGGATGACCTCTGGCTCTAGTGTTGTAAGAGAGGGAGAAAAATGTCTCTCTGTCCAGGCTGTCTACCCCATAGCTGCTTTTGTACGCCTCGCTCATGTCTCCCCGAGCTGGGCTATGCCACTGGCCGTGGGCCCTGGCTTGCCTGAGTCGGCGTTTGCCCACCCTGCCGAGGGTCCTTCTGCTCCGAGGATGTCCCTCCCTGGTTAGTGATGATGGATGTGATGCTTCCTCATCGGATGCTTGATGCTCCCTCCCTCCCTCCCTCTGCAAGTGGCAAAGTTGTTTGGGGAGTTTCGCTGGACTGTGGCACCCGTGTCGAGCAGTGGGAGACTTAGATGTTGTTGACTACAACTCCCACAATTCCCAGCCAAAGGCCATTGCAGCTGGGGATGCTGGGAGTTGTAGTCAACAACATCTGGGATTCCCTGTTAGAGGGCAGGATGATGTGGAGTGGCTGCCCCTGGTTCAGAGCAGTGTCTGGCAGTGGGGCAGGGTTGCCTCTCTCCCTGGAGGCCTGGAGTCGGTCTCTCCACAGTGGTGCGCAGAGAGCCAGCTGATGTGGGGGGCGGAAGAGGGGCTTGTGGGAGTCCCCCCTCAGGTTGGCCGTGGCCTCCAGGGACCCCCAAATGGCCCACACAGTGTGTGTGCATGTGGGACCTCCTTCCCTTTGGAGTGGGGAGGAGGGCCTTCTCGTGAGCGTCAGCAGCACGTCTGCGTGAGTTTGCTTGGGCCTCACCGTCTCTGGGCTGGAGGACCAGGAGGGCGTCTTCCCAGTCGGAGGGAGCAGCCCTGCTTGCTAGCCGAGTCGGAGAAGGGGCCGTGCTGATGTCGGTCAGCCGGTCTCCTCCCGAGCAGAGGGCTGGGGGCAGGGGCTCTTCCCACACTTGCTCCGGCCTCTTGCCAAAGGCGGGTGGCTCTTGCTTCCTGGGCCTCCGTATGTTCCGTGGGGCAAGTGGCTCCTCATTGTGAGCCAGCAGTGGGCCCATTTTACAGCTGGGGAGGCGGAGGCTGCGGCAGGCCATACAGGGGAGCTGGCCTCCCACCCCGGGCTCGCAGGTCCAGCGGCCCCCGCTCGCTCCTGGACTCCCCAGCCAAGAGGGAGGGGCCGGTCTGCTGAGCCGCTTGGGGAAGGGCCGCCCCCTATCAGCAAAGGGCCTGGGGAGTGGGACCTTGGTGGGCCGGGGGGAGTCGAGCTCTGGAGCTGGCGGGACCCCTTGGGGCCATCTGGCTGTGCCCTGCAAGACTCCGGCTTCTGCTTCTGCAGGGCCCCTGCCTGGCTTAGGGCTGGGAGGTGCGTGGAGTGGACCGAGCCGGTGGCGGCTGCCTGAAGACAAGGCTGTGGCAGGAAGGCTGCTGCGAAGGGTGACGGCAGGCCGGCCAGAGGCGCAGCCCTCCTGGTGACGAACCCCCCGCGCTTCCCCTGGGAGAGGCGGTGGCCCCAAAGAGACGCAGCAGGCGAGCTGGCCTCTCCCAGCCTTGTTCTTGGTTTCACAGTAGCTGGGGGGGGGGCTGTTGTCCATGGCGGGGGGGGATGTGGCACTGGGGGGGAGGGACTGCCCCCCCCCCAAGCTGCTTTGAGGCCTGCTGCCGAGTCGGTTCCGGCCCCTCCGTAGGGACAGAGGAGAGTGTGACCCGGTGACCTTCAGCAGAGGCCGCCTGTGTGCCTGCAGTCTCCGCGAGCCCCCTGCGGCAGGCAGCAGCAGCAGCAGCAGCGCTGCCACCCCTCCCCGCCCCACCCCGCCCCACTGCTGCTGCTTCCATCTCTTGCAAGGCGGGGCAGGGGGGCGCCACACTTCATCCGGAAGGCAGGCGGGCGGCAGAGTGGAAGCTCCAGCCCAGAGGGATGCCGCGTGGTGGTGGTGGTGGTGGTGGCAGCCTGGCATCCATTGTCCAGGACTGGATGTCCACCTCTCCCCTTCAGCCCCGCTTTCTGGTCTCCATCTTCATGGGCAGCCCCACCGTCGCCCCGCCGAAGAGACACCAAGTCTCCCCTTTAGGGTTGGGTTGACTATTAGCCACCTGCTCTCGCTCTCGCTCTCTCACTCACACACACACACTCGATCTTGAATTCCGCCTAGTAGCCTCTTGTCCTAATGAGCGGGCCGGGGGGGGGGGAGGTTGCCACAGGAGGCTGCTCGGGTTGCTCCTCTTTCTCCCACGCCGCCCACGGGGTCTCGAAGGGGGTGGGGTGGGGCTCCTTGGTGCCCCCTGGCACGTTAGGATGAGCTGCTACTGAATCTGGCTTTCCAAAAGCTCACAAAGATCACTTTTCTATGGGTCCCAGAAGTGAGGAGCAGCACAGAAGGAGCCCCCCAATACTGGCTGGGGGGCACTGAGCCTGCCCCCCGCCACGGATGATCTGCTGCTGTAGTCAAGGCTGCTTGAGAGAGGCGGGTGCGAGGTCCAGCCCCTTCTCTAGAACCCCCTGCCTGGCTGCCAAGGCTTGCTTTCTCTGCCTTGGGAACAGACTGGCTCTGGGGGGTGACGGGGGGTGGGGGGTGCGTGTGCGCGCACACATGCGCACACACACACGCACGCAGTCACTGAGGTTACTAGGCCAAGTCCTGAGCAACTGAGTCTCTCGCTCGTCTTCTGCCAGTCCGCCATATTCATAAGCAGACTTTTCAGCAGAGTTGGGATCCCGCTTGCATGTAATATATTTCCCTCACTTGGGGACTGACTGACAGCCTGCCCTCCCCTTTGGAGACTAAGCAAGCGTATAATCCCACTGCCACTCCTATGTGTGTTTACTTAGAAGTCAGTCCCACCAGGTTCAGTGGGGCTTACTCCCAGGTAAGTGCACAGAGACCGTCGGGTACATAAATAGCTGTGCTGGCCTTGGGCATGCTGGGTGGACACCAGAGGGTAGCAGGCCATGCTTGCGGCTTCCCTCGGCCGCCCATCCCGCATGAGAGGGTTAGGGGGCCATGGACGAAGCGGGCCCTGCGTCTCCCCTCCTCCGCCACAAGCCCACAGCTCCCGCCCCTTCCAGGAGCCAGCTGAGAATGGGGGCCAAGCGTAAGAAGGGCATTGCCCCCCCCCCCCCGCCGGCCTTCTCCAGGCTCCATCTGTGGAAAGAGCAGGCTGCTGGGCTGCGTGGAGTCCGCAGGCTGCGCTTCCCCCTCCCTGGCCCTCAGACAGGTGGGGAGGGGCTCCGAGGAGGCTGCTGAGACCTCCTCCCGCTTGCCCCCCCCCCCCCCCCCCGCCGCTGGCTTTCCCAAGAGGTCTCCCTCCGTCCTGTCCCTTGCTCTCCCCTCAGCCGCCAAACGGACCTGCTGACCTCTCCGCTTCTGCTGTGATTGCTTTTGTGTCGAAGGAGGGAGCGGCCAGTTGGGTCGTGGAGGGCTGCGGGTTTCCCTCTTAGGGGCTGGCCGTGTGTCCTCCTGGGCAGGGGCCGCTGTGCTTTCAGAAACCCAGCCACGCCTTTGGGGGCAGAATCCTGTCAGGAGTTTCTAGAAGCGGATGTGCAGCATGGTGGGCCAAAGCCTGCAGATCCCAGAGCAGGCTCTTGAACTTGCAGGCAGGGCGACACCAAAAGGGGGGCAAGGGACGTCTTGAGTTCTCCTGGTGGCTCTGCACATGCTCAGAGGCATCCTCGTCATCTTTGCTGCTGGTGCTGCGCCATAACCGCCCTTTGCCAGTCCCCGGATTGAGCAGGAAGCTCCAGGCAAGGCCTTGGGGGGCCCAGGAGGGCAGAGCTCCCCACATCCCTCTGGAGAACTCCGTCCCTGGGGGAGGGGGAGGCACCAGGCCACCCTGTGTCGCACACGCCAGGTGGTGTCTCTCCTCGCACGAGGCATCTGCCGCCTCCGGCTCACGTCAGCTGGCCCAGCAAGCCGTGTAAACAGGCTCCTGGCCACAGCCAGCCGAGCAAGCAAGGGGGCCTGCACGGAGCAGAGGCCGTGGGGCCTGTCTCCTGCAGCCTGCAGGGCCGGGTCTGGGTGGCCGCCTGGGCAAGGGCAGGAGAGAGGCTGGCACTGCCCGGGGGGGCCCAGGTGGCATTTGGGCAGGTTCAGGGTGAACATTTTGTTTTCTTGTGATGGAGGGTTTGCGGTCTAGAGAGCTGTCAGTCAAAATGTCCCCTAGAGGGAGGTCTGGCAGTGGGAAGGGAGCCACGTGGGAGGGGGAGATCTGCTTTGGGGCCCAGGGAAATTGAGGCTGGCGGGGGAGACTCTCTCTCTGTTGGACGGACGCAGAGAAAAGGCGGCTCTGTGTTTCAGCTGGGTCAGTCCGGAAGGCCTTCCGTGGCGCCTTCCGTGGCGGTGGGAAGAGCTCGTGGGGGTCTGTGTCTTGGCTGGGAGAGCGGTCCTTGCGCTCTGCAAGCACCGACCCCGCGACAGTCTGGCAGCGTCGAGCCAGACAGCCCTCCGTGGAAACAACCACCTGCCTCCTACGCTCTACTCTGCTCCGCCTGCCTCTCGGATTCCCCCTGCAGCCTGCCTGAGTTGCTGTCAGTCACCCTCCCGACACGCACCGAGGAGGCTGCACAGACCACGCCCGCCCGGTGCGCTCCAGAGCGGAGGCTGGCAGGGAGCTCGAAGGGGGCAGCCAGTCGGGAGCCGAACTGAAGCCCTCTTCAAGAACATTTGCCAGTCACAAGGGGTTAGGGTTAGGGGCAAGAGAAGCTCCGAATGGCACCAACGGCCCCCAGCGGAGTCCGTGGCTCCAGCCAAATGTGCCTCTTGCAAGAGGTCCTAGTAGGGATGTTGAGAGGGCAAGGAAGGAGATTGGGGTGGCTCTGAACGGGAAAGGAATGGGCCTGTGAGGCGCTCCTGCTGCCCTTGGCCATCTTGGGAGCCCGCGTGGTGTAGTGGCGAGAGTGCTGGACTAGGACCGGGGAGACCCGAGTTCAAATCCCCACCAGGTTCTCCCAAGGGGGGGAGCCAGATGATTATCTCTGGGGTGTATCTGCAGTTTTAAAGAGACTGTCAAGCAGAAGTGGACGGTTCTCAAAGCACCACCACATTCTGGCCCGTTTGGAAGCAGTTTAGTTGGGGGATCTTGAACGGCCCTCCCGGCCCCCGGCCCTGCTGCTCGGCCCTTGATGCAGGTCACGGCCGGGGCCCTTCTGGCGCATCCACGCTGGGCTCTCGAGGGCTCCTCCAGGCTCACCGCTCCCCCAAAGTCCCCTGCAGCAGCCAAGCCTCACTTCAGACTCCCTAAAAACCTCCCCTTGCAAATGCAACCAGAGAAGCTCCCCGGAAGGGGTGGGGGGGATGCTTCCGAAAGAGCCTCCTTGGCCTCTTCCTGGCGCGTGGGGGGGGGGGGCTCATGCCTCGTCCAGGGAGGACCTGGCTGCCAGCAGCTGCTCTGGCTGGCCGGCCGGCTGAAGGGGCCCTGCGGCATCTCTTGGGGTCTGGACCCCACGCAGGGGAGGGGTGGCCTGGCCTGGCCCCGGCCCCCTTCCTGCACTTGGCTGACCAGTGCTGAGCCATGGGGGGGGGGGCCTGTTGATCTTTGCCTTTCTTCTGCCACCTTTTTGCTCCGGCCCCCAAGGCAATGTGTCCTCCCTCCTGGAGGCTTGCCCTCTGTGATGCCAAAGGGGGGGCGAGCTCTGGTCCCAGGGGGCTCGGTGTGGGGCTGCCCCTTGCTCACCCACCCCCCGCAGTGGTGGCCTTGTGTTCACTTCTTCCTGGACAGCGCTCTGCCCTTCAAAGTGTGGGGGGGGGCTCGAAGGTTGCCTGGCCAGCCCTGCGCTGTGTGGGGAGTGGGGGGGGCAGCAGTCCCTGCCTTGCTCTGAAGCAGGGCCCAGAGCAAAGAGAGGGGCCGGGGCCCCACGGCTGAGTCGGAGGCAGCAGGAGGCAGGCCTGGGGACTCCGCCCGGCTCTGTGGGCTTCCCCGGAAGGCGGCCTGCCTCGGCCCCCGTGCTCGGCCGGCACTGCAGCCCGGTGGGCCGGCTCCCCCTGCCTGGGGAGGGCTGCCTGAGCCGTCTGCCGCCGCCGCCTCCTCCTCCTCCTCCTGCAGGCCCTTGGCAGGCGGGCTGCTGCCCTGCTGACAGCTGTGTACGCTTCATGTCTCCAGGCTGCCGTGCTGGGTCTGGGCTGCGTCAGCCGCGAGGCCTGCGGAGTGATAGACTCCATCCAGCAGCCGGCGGGGGGGGGGGGGGGGCGCTTGTTGGGACAGGGCCCAGCCAGGCAGCGTGTGGGAGGGGGGAGAGAGTTGCCATGGAAACCAGAGCTCCTGGCTGGGTTGGGGGGGCAGCAGACCCTCCTGAGCTCTGGCATCCAGAGCCGCATCCGGACTTGCCCAGAGCAGGGGATCTGAGAGCACGTGGGGCAGGGCGGGGAGAGGGCGCCCCTCCGGCCGCCACCAGGGCTCCCTCTGCAGGCCATCTGTGCCTCTCCCCTGCGCTGGGGCGTCCAGGCGCGTGGGGGGGGGGCGCTCCGTGCAGATCCGGCCACCGGTCTGATGTGTTGCCAGCCGGCCCCCCTCTGGCCCAGCAGCTGCCTCCAGTGTTGGGCATGGATAGCCCCATTCAAAGGGGCTCCATCGCCACGCCTGGGGCAGCTCCAGACCAGCCCTCCTCTCTCGCCAGTGGGGGGGGCAAGGAAGGAGGTGGCGTGGCGAAGGCGGCTCCTCCACGGCGACCCTGGCAGAGCTGGGCCCAGAGCGCCAGGCCCAGGGATGCCCGCGGGGCCCCCTCTGGCAGACTCATTGCAGGCCATCCCAGGAGAGAGGAGCGCCCGGTTGGGGATCCAGTCCCTGGCAGGCAGGCAGGCAGGCAGGCCAGCCACCCAGCCCTGCATCAGCCATAGGAGGAACCTAGGAAGCTGCCATAGACTGAGTCCGACCCTTGGCCTAGCTAGCTCAGGATTGTCTTCCCAGACTGGCAGCGGATGCTCCCAGGTTGCAGGCAGGAGTCTCTCTCAGCCCAATCTCGTTGGAGATGCTGCTGCCAGGGAGGGGACTTGAGAGCTGCTGCTCTTCCCAGAGCAGCTCCATTATCCCCTACGAGGGGAATCTCTTCCAGGGCTCACACTTCTTGTCTCCCTTTCCTATGCAACCAGGGCGGACCCTGCTTAGCTAAGGGGACCAGTCCTGCTTGTCCCCACCAGACCAGCTCTCCTCTCCATCTGGTGGGCCACTGTGCGGAGCGGGATGCTGGCCTCGCTGGGCTTCCTTGCAGGGCCTGATCCAGCAGCAGGGCTGTTCTCAGGTTCTTCTGTTCCCACCGCGGCCTGCATTTCGTGGGGTGGCTCCACACAGCCCAGGCCTCATAATGTACCCAGGGTGTGTGGTTGGGGGGGGCATTTTTCGGCATGCTGCCTTGCTGTGGGAAGGGAAGGGTTCGGCTCTGCGGGAGCCTGCCGGAGGAGGGGCAGTGTTGGCTCTGGGGGTGGGGGGGTGGGGGGGGCGCCCCTGCCTGTGTCCGGCTCTGCCTTGCTGGCAGGTCTCCCTTGGGGTGGGCCCGCTCCCCCTCCCGGGCCGGAGTGCTGCGCAGCGCCAAACAAGGCGGGCAGCCTGGCCTTGCAGGCTGGGCCGCCGTGTGCTGCCACCTGGCTCCCGGGCGGGGGGCGGGGCCAGAAGTGCCCTCGGTCCACCCCGGGACGAGGCTTTGGGCCTGAGCCCGGACCTGGAAGACCCGGGTTCCGTCTCCTCGCCTGGCCTCGGGCCAGTCCCCCGCTCTCAAGGAAGAGCCCCGGCTTTGCCAGCAGCAGGCCCCCGAGGCAGCCCCGTTCCTGGGCGGGGCGGGGAGAGGCTCCTGCCTGAAACCTTGGAGAGCCGCTGCCAGTCTGTGCAGCCGATGCGGAGGCAGGGGGACCAAGGGCCTGCCTCGGTCAGAGGCGGCTACCAGTCTCCCCTCTGTGGGCTGCAGAACAGAAGTCCTCAGGACAGGAGTGCTCAAGCTTGGGTCCTTGGATGTTAAGTTGTGCCCTGGGGTCAGTGCCGGCTCCTGGCCCCCCCGAGCCCTGTGGTTGTCTTTGGCGGAATACAGGAGGGGTTGGCCATTGCCTCCTCCCGCACAGTATGAGAGGATGCCTTTCAGCACCTTGCTCTATCGCTGCTGCCCAACAGAGGGGTTTCCCATAGACTGGGGAACATACACTAGCGGGGATTTGAACCTTTGGGCCCTTTCTGAGCAGCCCGAGGCGGCCTCTCCCTCGCGCAGTGCCACGGCGGGCAGAGGGCCCACTTCTCTCCCGCCCATGTGCCAGAGAGGGAACAGCTGGCCACCACAGGTCATGGCTGGCTAGTGAGCCAAGGCAGAATTGGTGGGTGCCTTTGCTGGGGGCAGGGAGTGTGGTCCTGGAGCGTGTGTGTGTCGTGGGGGGGGGGCAGCTACAGCTTGATGTTCCAAGCAAGTGGTACAGGATGGAAGGTTCTTGATTGGGGGCGTAGGGAGACCGCTTGCAGCTCCTTAGTGGGGTGGGGTGGGAAAGCACTCTGTATGTGCTCAGAGGCACTCTTCTCTAATTCCTTCTAGTGTTTGGGGATTGACTGTGGTTCTCCCAACGGGCACTCTGTGCATGCTAAAGGCTCTCCCTCCCTTGTTCTTGCATGGCTGTGTCCCAGGGCTGGAGGCATGCCCTTGCGGAGGGGAAAGGCAGACCCGCACACACACACACACACACCCTGCCCCCTTGGCCCTCTTGTCCGTCCTGCCGGCCTCTGGGAGCTGGGCTGAAGAGTGTCTGTGTGGCGGGTCGGGGGGGTTGGCATCTCCCTGCCTCTTTGGGCCAGCGGTTGGGGGGGGCGTGGAGTCGGGGCAGAGCAGGAAGGCCAGGGCAGTGGGGGGGGGGGACCTGGCTCTGCAAGTGTGCCTCTGGTGCTCCCTGTCAGCCCCGCACAGCCGCCCCCCCCCCCGCAGCCGGCTTGAGAGCGGCAAGAGCGCCTGTGCTCAGCGGAGGGGGGGGGCAGTGGGGAGGCCGCAGAGGAGCTGCTGCGCGGGCTCTGTCCCCCCCCCCACGTGGAGCAGCCATCGGAAAAGGGCTCCTTGGAGCAGGCGCTTGGAGGTGACCCTGGCAGAGCCTGGGAGCATCGAATGTCTTACAAGGCCTGTGACCCCGAACACTCCCGAGAGGTGTGGTGGCTCAGTGGCGAGGGAGGAGAACTCTGTGCATGCTCAAAGGCACGGTCTTTCTCGCCTGAGCCGGGGCGGGGTTAGAGCCGGGCCAGGGGACAGCCCGCCTTGCAAGGGGGGAGTCCAGCCCTTTCCAAAGCCGGAGGGCCCCCCTCGCACCCTCCACTCCCGGAGGAAGACCTCTGCTCCCCATGCCCAGCTCGGCCCATCCAAAGCAGCCCTGGAGCCTCTGGGAGGCCAGGCCCTCTGCCCCGCGGGCCCCTCCGGAGACGAGCAGGGCAGAGCCATACGTGGGGGCCTGTGGGGGGAGGAGGAGCCACAGCACCCCACTTCAGGGTCTGGCTCAGTCTGCGCCTCCCCAGGGCTGCTGCCCACAGCCTTCCTGGCGTGAGCCCCTCCAGCGGCCCAAGGAGGGGGGCACCCAGGCGGCAGCTGATCGTCCCGGGGTGGGGGTGGGAGGCACCCTTGGAGTGGGGCCGCCTTGCCCGTGATGAAAACTTTCTAGAATGAGAGACACGGAGGCTGAACCTCAGGACAGCCCTGCTGGATCAGGCCCTGCAAGGAGGCCTCTCTAGTCCAGCACCCTGTTTCACACAGTGGCCCACCAGATGCTGCCTCTGGGGAGCCCACAGGCCAGAGGTCTTCTCTTGCCCCCTCCCTCCTGCTGTGGCTCCCCTGCAACTGGGATTGAGAGGCATCGTGCCTCTGAGGCTGGAGGTGGCCCACAGCCCTCCGACTAGTAGCCATTGATGGATCTGTCTGCCATGAATCTGTCTAAACCCCTTTAAAACCATCCCAGCTGGTGGCCATCACCACATCCCGTGGCAAAGAGTTCCAAAGATTAATTATGCACTGTGTGAAAAAGTACTTCCTCTTGTCGGTCCTAAATTTCCTGACTTTCAGTTTCATGGGATGGCCCCTGGTTCTAGTGTTGTGAGAGAGGGAGAAGAATTTCTCTCTCTTCACTTTCTCCACAGCATGCCTGATCTGATAGACCTCTATAATGTCTCCCCACAGTCGTCTCTCTTCTAAACTAAAAAGCCCCAGGTGTTGTAGCCTTGCCTCATGAGGAAGAGAGAGCATGAGGAGGAGAGCTGGTCTTGTGTTAGCAAGTATGACTTGTCCCCTTAAGCTAAGCAGGGTCCACCCTGGTTGCATCTGAATGGGAGACTTGATGTGTGAGCACAGTCAGATATTCCCATAGGGGATGGAGCCGCCCTGGGAAGAGCAGAAAGTTCCAAGTTCCCTCCCTGGCAGCATCTCCAAGGTAGGGCTGAGAGAGATTCCTGCCTGCAACCTTGGAGAAGCTGCTGCCAGTCTGTGAAGATAATACTGAGCTAGATAGACCAAGGGTCTGACTCCGTATGTGGCAGCTTCCTAAGGTGCTCCGGGCCCCTGATCCTCTGAGTTGCCCTCTTCTGCACCTTCTCCAGTTCTACAATGTCCTCCTTATTATATGGTGACCAAAGCTGTATGCAGTACTCCAGATGTGGCTGCACCATAGATTGGTATCAGGGCAGTATAAATCTGACCCAGAAGCCTTTATTGTTGGTCTAAAGATGTGATGAGTTGATGGTGGCTGTTCATGGGGAGGAGTGAGAATTCTGCATGTGCTCAGAGGCTCTCCTCCTCCAAATCCACCATCCAGGCCTGCAGCTCAGCAGCCTTGCTGGAGTGTCCTCTGTGTAGGGTTGAGAGTGTTGCTGCCCCACATCCCCCACTCCAGGCCTCTCCCAGAGGCGTATCTAGGGAAAATAGCGCCCAGGGCAAGCACTGAAATTGTGCCCCCTGTCCAAATGTCTGACACCCATCTTTCAGATAACTTTACCATAATATCAGCTCAAAAATACAAGTCAAGCTCATTAATCTTTTAATATTTCAAAAACTATTTAGCAGTGGACGTAGCCAGACCAAAAAATGCTGGGAAATGGCAAATTTCAGTATGCGGGGGCTCATGAAAT
Organism: Hemicordylus capensis; assembly: GCF_027244095.1. Classification (NCBI taxonomy): domain Eukaryota; kingdom Metazoa; phylum Chordata; class Lepidosauria; order Squamata; family Cordylidae; genus Hemicordylus; species Hemicordylus capensis. Next base: position 170,945,344 of record NC_069662.1, read on the forward strand.
ACCCAATTACTATGTGGAGGTGTACTTGGAAAACTAAACAGAAGTGCCTGTCTAATTCTCTACTATGCATTGTAGCATCACTATTACATAAATTTTAAGAATAAATGGAGAATTTGACCTTTCCCAGATACTACGGCCTTGCAGAGGCCATTTGAGCATGCGTGGTGGCCATTTTGTTTTCAGTAGCCATTAATACTTTTTTTTTCATTTTAAAAAATGGCACCCCCCTTCAAGTGGCGCCCAGGGCACGTGCCCTGCCTGCCCTACCCTAGATACGCCCCTGGCCTCTCCTGCTGTGGTGGACTGGCAACCCCATCCAGGAAGACTTGTGCTCTTAGCTGATGCTCCTGGGTACAGTCCCCAGGGTGCCCCCTGGTGGAACCTAGGAAGCTGTTATATACTGAGTCAGGCCCTTGGTCCATAGCTCAGTATTGTCTTCACAGACTGGCAGCGGCTTCTCCAAGGTTGCAGGCAGGAATCTCTCTCAGCCCTACCTTCGAGATGCCAGGGAAGGAACTTGGAACCTTCTGCTCTTCCCAGAGCGGCTCCATCATCCCCTGAGGGGAATATTTTAACAGTGCTCATACATGTAGTCTCCCATTCATCTGCAACCAGGGCAGACGGACCCTGCTTAGCTAGGGGGACCAGTCATGCTGGTTACCACAAGGCCAGCTCTCCTCTCTGGCAGAGAGCCACATGCATGCCTCTGCACCAACGGCCAGAACCCCACGGGTGTGTGTTGGAGCAGCAGCTGAACCGTCCAGGGTGCTTTCCAGATGCTTACCCACTCCCTGTGTTGTGTGACCGCAATCCCTGCGCTGTCAGAAGGGTGCCGTTTGCATTTCAGATGCCTTGTTTCTCATTTAATTGCTTATTGGCAAAACATGGAAAGTGTGCGCTTCTGTATATTCTGGTTGTAAGTTTTTGTGAGAGTGCTCCCCCTGCTGGTAGCTTTGCTATTTACATATTGAATATGATTTGCCCAAACCGAAGCATTTTGCTGCTGCTGAGTGGGCAGTCTGGAAAGCATCCCAGGAGGGGCGCCCGCTCTGGCAAGGGGTGCCCCGAGCCAAAACTCATCGCCAGTGCCTGCAGGGCCAGAAACCGCTTAGCAGGGATCTGGAAGAGGCCGTTCTCCAGGCTCCCCCCGCAGAGACATGCCACCGCCAGGGGGGCACCCGCCTTGCTTGTCTCTGCTCTCCAGGATCCTGGCCAAGCGTGCGTGGCCCTATAGGGAGGCTAGCCGTCTTGCCCACGCCTGGAGGGGTGGCCTGAGAGACTCGTGCCACCGCGAGCTTGGGGCCAAGGCCTTCCCGGGGGAGTCTCGGCTCTTCCCCCCTTTGCTGGTTTGCAACCCGGCTCTAGGACAGCACCCCCCAAGAAGGGTTTGGGTGGGCACTGAGCTGGCAGGGAAAAGGGCTGCTCAGGACTGCTCCCTCTGCCCAGAGGGTGAGAATTGCCCCCGGCTGGAGGAGACCAGATGCCAGCCAGGCTCAGGCAGGGCAGCCAGGAGGCGAAGGCAGAGGGACCCAGACTGTCCCTTCGAGGCTTCTCGGCCCTGGAGGTGTTGGGACAGCGAGAGGCTTTGGGTTTCCAGGGGGGCCGTCGGCATCCCTGGGCACTTCCCAGCCTCGCTGATGCACCCAGGGAGATGCTCTGGCCTGCTCTGGGGCCCTGCGCCCCCACCTGCTTAATAGGGAAGCTCTTCTGCATGGAGGTCATGGGACGGGGGAAACCTCACCCGTTGAATTTCTGAGCCGAGCATCAGGCTGCTGTTCCAAGCAGGAAGAGGAGAAGGGCTAGAAAGAGCAGACCTTGGCCCTCCTCTCCCCCCTCCCCTCCAGGCCCCCCTCAAAACCAAGGAGAGAACAGGAGAGGAAGGAGCGGCCAGGCAAAAGAGCCTGGTGGACCGGGTGTGAGTAGCCACTGGAAACAGTAGGCAAGGCCGCCACCTGCTGGCCAAATGCAGAATGGCTCCCCTGCCGTCAAAGTCCACGTTTTCAGGGGATCCAGAGAGAACCTCCATCTTTCTCCCCGCCAAAGAAACTGGTCTCTGCAGCAATACAGAAGCCCATGGAGCAGGCTGGCTGGCTGGCCGGCCAACACCCTACAGAGCACTGATCAAGACGAAGATTTCTTAATGTAGATGAATTCTCTTTTTTGCCGGGTTGAATTGCTGCCCAGAGCTCAGCCCTGGATCATGGAAAGCAATAGTGCACCTGAGCACGTGCAGACTGCCTGTCATGCATCCCTGACTATCTGGGACAAGAGGGGAGGCTTCCGGAGCAGAGATTGTGACTTCTCACCCCCTCCTTTTTAGAAGTTGGTCCCCCCCCCTTAGCAAACTTCCTTAGGGAGTCAAAGAGAAGTAGCCGGTGGCGGAGACCCCCACTCACCCCATTCTTTTCAGTCTGCTTGGGGGAGAAGTATGAATGGCCACCGCTTAGGAGGGGTTTATACAACCAACCCCGTCTCTTCCTCCCTCCCGTTCTTGGGGGCCTGGAATTAAGGAGGAGGTGCCTGTCCTGGCCCCCGCCCCACAGAGCGCTGGAGTCCCTCACCAGAAGGAGCTGGCTGTGACCCAGTGGGGGGGGGATATAGCATGAGGAGCAGGCCCCCCTGAGAAGGAAGGTGCTTTCCCCAGCGGCTGCATCGGGATGCTGCCCACAGAGGGGCAGAGGAGAAGGCGAGCGGGCTGGGGGGGGTTCGGAGGCTGGCAGGCCTTTCCTCCTGCTGGGGTCTGCCGTATCCTCTCTCTCCCTCACAGACCCCTTTGGCCCTCCCTGGTGAGCATCTTGGCCCCTGCTGTGGCCACCTTCCTGCCTTCCTGCTGTGGGCCCTCCGAGGGGCTCTTGGGGTGGGGAATTCCTGCAAGCCAGAGCAGAGGGGCTCCATGGTCCTCTCAAGCCCTGCTGGGCAAGGGAGGCGGAGGGGGGGGTGCTGAGGCTCCCTGCCTTGTGGCTGGCCAGAACTGGGCGCCTGGCTCCAGCCTGGGGTGAGGTGGGGTGGGGGGCTCGCTGGTGGGGAAGGGCCAGCCCCCCTTGGAGGGCAGCTCTGAGCTACTAGGCCTCCTGGGCGGGCGGAGGGGGGCAGAAGCAGCGGCTTGGAGCGATGTCTGCATGGAGACGTGCCTTGGGAGGCAGGGGGGGTGCTCCCCTGGGCCAGGTGGGGGGGGCTCAGCACAGCCCCTGCCCAACCCCAGGGAGGCCGATGTCCTAGGAAGCCCTCCCCCTGCCGGCTCCCTGCTTATCTCCCCCTCTCTGCTGGGGTCAGCTTGCCCCCTTGGTGCTCCCTGTTGTCATGGCGCTGCTGCTGGCCAGGACCATATTTAGGCATGCAAGCCCTCCTCCTCCTCCTCCTCCTCCAGCTGTGGCTCCCAGTGCGGAGTCCGCGGCCTCTTCCAGGCTGCCGGCCTGAGCAAAGCGGGGAGCGGCTCCCCGTCCCGACCCTCCTGGCCACCTGCAGCAGGCCCCTTCCGGGTGCTGGGGGGCCCCTCTGGCCCTGCTTGAGAGCGCAGCAGCCCCCCCAAGTGCCAGCGGTGCCTGCCCAGCCCTGGCCCACGTCTGGTGAGTCCCCCTGGAGAGGCCGGCTGCAGCTGGGCCAGGGAGGTTGGGCGGGGCTGGCGAGAGAGAGGCTGGCATCGGAGGCCAACCCCCCCTCCCCGAGAGGTGGGTCCCTTCCGCACACCCCGCTGTCCCCTCCTCCTCCGTGGCTGCTGGCTGTGGTGCGGATGGGCACTCTGGGCATGCTCAGGGGCTCCCTTCTTGCTGTGCATGTTCCTGGGCCGCTTGCAGGGCGGGCCTCCTTTCCGCCCCCTTCCAGGGAATGGGGGCCTGGAGGTTGTGGAGAGGGGGGCCCAAGAGGGGGGCTGTGGCTAGGAGCGGGTGGAGGGGCAGAGTGCTGGGCGTGGGGAGCCCTGCCCCCTTTGGCCCGGCTTCAGTGCAGAGAGGCTGCCAGGCAAAGCCCATCTTCTTCTCCGGGCATCTCTTCAGTGCCTCGAGGGCTCAGGATGGAATTGGCTCTCAGGATATGCCTTCCATGCCTCTCTGTGTGTGTGTGAGCAGCAGGTGCCACTTTGGGTAAAGTTGCAGCGCCTGGACTAAGGAGGGAAGAGCTCGTGAGCATGTGCAGAGTGCCTGTCTCATATCTGAGCAACCCTCCACACAAGGACACCTGGGCCAAGGGCCTGGCACTTGCAGTGTGGGGGTTCTGGCTGCTGCCCCCCCCCCTTCAGGGCCGGAGTGTCTTTAAGGAGAGTCTCGCAAGAGCCTGGCTCCAAATCCCTTTGGCTTCCCTGAAATGAGGTCAGTGCAGCTGTGCCCCTCCCCCCGGCCGCCCGGCCGCCTTGTGGCTGGAAGCCTTTGCCCGCTGCCCTGGGCAGCCACCTTTGGGCCCCACCACCTCTGGCAGGCCTGCTCCAGGCAGGAGTGCCTTTGCCCGCTTCTGTCCAGGTTTGCGGCAGGGGAGCTGGCTGTGTGGAGGGGTTTTGCCCTCCAATATGCCACTTATGGGGCAGCAGAGCCAATTCCCACTGTGTGCCCCCCCCCGCCCCCAGGATGACAGCCAGGCAGAGGCGTTGGCCCTGTGAGATAATCCCTCCGGGGGGGGGCATTCACAGCTGTGGGAGCCGGAGGCTGCAGGATTAGTGCCCTGCAGCAGCTGTTAAAAGGGCTTGTGGGTGGGATTAGGGCTTGCCGTGCCCCCCCCGCCTTGCAGCTGGCTCCTTCCCTTCTCTCCCACGCCCTGACAAACCGTGAGGGGGGGCGGGGGGGCCATGGCGCTTGGCACACGGATGCTGCCCTTGAGCCTTCATCCCCCCCTCCCCAAACGCTCACCAGCCTTGCAAGCTAGGCCAGGACTCGGATCGCCATCATGCCAATGGGGTGGGGGGCCTGAGGCTGGGGGAAGGGGCCTGCCTGAGGCTGCCCAGTGCATGCAGGGCCAAGGGGCTTGGGAGCCCAACCTGGCTGCTTCCCAGCTGGGCTAGGCTGGCGCCTTGCGGGGGGGGGGTGGAGAGGAGAGCTGGTCTTGGGGTAGCCAGCATGACTTGTCCCCTTAAGCTAAGCAGGGTCCGCCCTGGTTGCCTACAAAAGGGAGACTAGCAGTGTGAGCAGCCCTGGAAGAGATTCCCCCCCTGAGGGGATAAAGGGGCTGCTCTGGGAAGAGCAGAAGGTTCCCAGTTCCCTCCCTGGCAGCATCTCCAGGATAGGACAAGGTTTTTTTATTGAACCAACAAACTACCAAAGCATACAGTACCTTGCCAAAGCACAATTATATACAAAGTGGTTGTTTGTGCATCATATATCTACAAAGATTTACACACAAGGATTTGGAAACCCACAAGGTTATGAAGTATATGCAGGCAGTACTGTTACTCGGGGGGTGGGGGATTTCAAGGCACATCAGGTAATCGGGGGGGGGGTTTACGTCCGACGTCCATTTCCACAATTTGTCCCATTGCTGTTTAGAAGAGATACTCTTGTCTTTTTGCACATCACCATACAAACTTTTCCAGAAGAGATTTACTGTCTCATCTGCGTGAACCTCTTGGTCGCGTCTTCCCTCCCTATTCCTATGCAGGAGCCTTGCATAAATGACATATAGGTTTACTAACCTGATTACGAGAAGGGGAACGTTCCAATTCCCTAGTATGGGGGCACCCGTTCCGCCCCGTTTCCTTGAAGGTTTCTTTCTGGGACCTCGAAAAGAGGTTCTATCGCTCAAAGCCGAGGTTAGTTCCTCCCAAGTCTGTTTTTCCAGATCAGGCCACTCTAACAGCCTGCTTACTCCCTGCCACACTCGTTTGGCTACCACACACTCTTTTAAGAAATGTGAGTGGGTTTCCCTGAATGTCTTGCCTAGCTCACTCGCTTTCTGTTTGCAGGCGATTTTAGGGCACTCTTGCTGGTCCTCTGGGAGCCATGGCTTAGCCGCGTTAAGCAGTAGTACTTGGTGGTATAAGCGCCACCTTTTTTCCCATAAATGGAAAGGGACCTTTTTCTCCTTAAAGAGAGCGATAGGGTGATCAGGTTGCAACAAGTACTGTGAAGTGCGGTGTTTGTAGCGTTTACGTTCTAAATCAGGTTTTAAGAAACCCACTTCTAGAATCTCTCCATAAATTGTTTTCCTTAGCTGCTTATCTGAGGAGGATCCTTTAAATAGATCCGGTTCAACCTTCCATTTCTTAAGCGTGAATAACAAATCTCTCAAGTAGTCCGGGTGTTCTCTTTTTAATACTTGTGTGGGCTGAGAGAGATTCCTGCCTGCGACCTTGGAGAAGCCGCTGCCAGTCTGGGAAGACAATACTGAGCTAGACGGACTGATGGCCTGACTCAGTCTGTGGCAGCTTCCTCTGTTCCTAGGTGGTTCTCCGGCTGGGGCATTTAACGGCTCCCCAGCCGTGGAGGCAAAGGGCTCTTGGGCCCAGCCCCCTCCAGGCGGCTTTCCCTGCCAGTCTGATCTCCCGGCTTTGTCCCAGTCCTTCCCATCCTCCCTCCCTTGCCCTGGCCTGAGCCTCTGCAGCCGGCTGGCTTTGCAAGACCCCGGCGAAGGCACCCAGCGGAGCTCTTGGCAGGAGCTGCTCTCCTTGGCTGCACTCCAGCGGCTGACAGCAGAAGCCTGGGAAACAGGCCGTTTGGTGGGGCAGGCAGTTTCCCAGAGGGCTGGCAGAAGCGAGATGCAAGGGCCAGGTGACCACAGAGTTGGCCCTGGAGTGTATTCCCACCCCCCTGAAATAGCACCCTCGAGGTGATCGGGCCTGCAGCACATGGGGAGGAAGGGGGTGTTCACCACACACACACCCCGAAGCTGCTCTTTGCCCCAGGAGGGGTGCTCCAATTGCCCCCCTCCAGCCTTGGAGCACGGCAGCCTGAGAAGAAGATGTTGGGGTGGGGGCTTCCTTCCGCTTGGAGCTCCACTGGGGGGCTCCTCTCCCTCCTTCATCTCCCCTCCGGCCTTTCCTCTGTCCCTCCTCCTCCCTGCCTTTCTGCCCCCCTCCCTCTGCTCTCAGCTGGACACGGTACTGTGGGGGGAGTGTGTGACCCCCCTTCTCTTTCTGCACCCCCCCCACCGCAGGCAGCTGCTTCCTGTGTCTGGTGGACGTGGTGCCCGTGAAGAACGAGGATGGAGCCGTCATCATGTTCATCCTCAACTTCGAGGTGGTGGTGATGGAGCAGGACCTCCTCAGCAGCCCCGTCAAGAACACCAACCACTGGGTCTCACCGGCTGCTTGGCTGCCCACAGGTAGCGGGAGGGGAGGGCCTGCCGGCCTGGGCCCAGCACGGGGGGGTTGCACTGCATGCGGGTGAAGTGGAGCCCCGAACACTCCATGGAAGCGCCCGCCTTCAAGCAGGGACCGCCCCGCCCCGACCGCTGCTCACGCTACAATTCAGAGAGTTGGTTGCTGTGTCACCTGCTGCGTCCATCTTTTTTATTTTTTAAAAACCAAACATTTTTAAAAAGCTAAAATTATAGTTGCTTCGGCGATGGTGGAGGGGATATGGGTTTGTGACCTCACAGGCACCAGCCAATCAGCACTCACAAAGCCACTTCCCCTGAGCTCCATCACATGGGGTGGGGTGGGGTGGGGTGGGGTGGGGGGAGGAACAAGCCCCACTAGAGCCCCTGGAACATCCAGAGCGGGGCAGGGCTGCCAAGGAGACTGACGGGCCCCAGAGCGGGGGGGGGGGCAAGGAGTGAGAGCTCCAGGCAGGGGGCAGGAAGGGGGGCCTGTGGCAAAGCAGCATCCCTGGAGCCCCCGGGCAGGTCCGCCCGCCCGCCCGCCCGCTTGCTCTCCGTGGCAAAGAGGGCCGCGCCTGCTGGCTCTCTTCTGAGGGCCTCACGGGATCTGGCCCGCTGACGTGGCCGGGGAGGGCAGCGCTCTGGGCAGCCGGGGCTCCGTGGGAGAGTTGCAGCGGGGTGGGGGGGGGTGCCGCTGCTTGCTCCTTCCTCTCCTGTGGGGCCCGCCGCAGTCCGGCAGCCCCACTGGCGCCCGGCTCTCCCAAGCTCCACGGATGCTTTGCAGCTCCTCTCCCGAGCAGACGCCAGAGCTGGGCCAGAGCTGTCGGGAGCGGGGCAGCCGGGCAGCTAAGCCCAGCACCGTCCGGCTCTGTGGCTGCAGCTCCCTGTGCTGAGTTGAGGAGGGGGTCCCAGAGACGGTGGGCGGGGAGGGCGGGGACTGCAGCCCCCCCCTCCCCGCCCCGTGAGGGATGGCAAAGTTCAGCTTGATGACCAGACGGATTGTGGCCTGCAGGCAGGCACAAGTCTGCTTGCATGGGATGGGGGGGGAGGAGCTAGAACTGGGCGGGCAGGTTCCCCAGCCCCCCAGCTCCCGGCTCAGCCCTCTCCCCTCCCCTCCAGCTGCAGCCAGTCTCCAGCTCTGGCCTGGTTGGCTCAGAGGGAGGGGAAGGAGGAAGCAGCCCAGCCGGCCGGCTAGCGAGGGCCACCCTTCTGGGTGCTGCTGCCCACCCCACCCGCTGAGTGTGGCCAGCAGGCACAAGGGGCCGCTGGGCAGGGGGGCAGACACAACCCCGCCACACACCCCTGCCCAGGAAGTGGATTCCGACAGGGAGCCATTGGAGCCGCAGGCAGCAGGGGACGGAGCCGCTGGCACACCAGCGAGGGGTCCCTGTCCTGCCGGGCCTGCTTGGGCCGTGCAAGCCTTTATTTCATTGCTCAAAAATTAGTTGTCGCGTATTTGAAATGTTTCTCTCCCCCACCCCCAGCACACGGTTGCTTGGGGCAGCTTACAATAAAAGCACGACATCTCCACTGCATTCAGGGGACCCAGAGCGGTGTATGTGGGGCGGTCTCCATGTTGTCCTCACAATGACCCTGCGAGGTAGGCGAGGCTGCAAGGGCTACAGGGGCTCCTCCTTCCTTGCAGGCTGCATTTGCGTGAACCAAGGCCAGCCGCTCCGGTGGGCTTCCCCTGAGTTCTCCACTCCCCAGGAACATGCGTTCCCTGCTTCCCAACACACGAGTAGGCTGCTACTTTGGGAATGCTGCAAGAGGAGGAAGCCGGGGGCAGGGGGAGGTCCCAGGAGGGCTGAGTGGCAGCTTGCTCTTTGCTCCCCCCCCCATGCCTCTCTGAAGAGGCCCGTCTCCACGCTTTGCCCCAGCAGGGCCCGCTCCGGCCCGGCTACAACCCTGGAGGAAGCATCCCTTCCTCTTCTCGGGAGCATGTAATGCCATCCCGCAAGGGTGGCCAGGGCTCTGTGTGGCTGCGGTGCACGTGTTTCGGGGCCGGGTGGGCTGCTTCTCCCCCCGGGGGCATCCGTGGCCAGCTAGCACCTAACCCCCGCCTCCCCCCCCCTTCATCCTCTGCAGGTCGGGGCAAGTCCTTCCGCCTGAAGCTGCCGGCTCTGCTGGCCCTGGCAGGGAGCAAGCAGTCCCTGCCACAGGATGACCCAGACGAGGCGGTGGTGGTGGACTTTTCCAAGCAGAGCAGCGAGTCGGTGGCCCCGGATGAGGTCACGTCCTCCCTGGACAACCACTGCCAGGAGCCGGAGGACCGGCAGGCCCTGATGGAGCGGGAGGGCGGCCCCGAGCCCCCGGCCACCCACTCCTCGCCTCGGATCCACAAGACCCGCCTCAACCTGGACGCCTCCTTCTCCAACTGCAGCCTGACCCGCAGCCGCTCGCGGGAGAGCTGCTACAGCGTGCGCCGCGCCTCCTCCGTGGACGACATCGAGGCCATGAAGCAGCAGGGCGAGGGCGAGAAGGGGCGGGGCCACAGCCGCCACGCCAGCACAGGTAGCGCCGCCTGCTTGGGTTGGCCCCACCCTGGTCCCTGGGGAGGGGAGGGGAGTGGGGGGGAGGGCCCCTGCCTGCCTTCCTGCCTGGGCCACGTGGGGCTGCATTCTGCATTCGCCCCCCAGGAGCAGCGGCTTCTGGAGGGGCTCAGAATATGCAGTGCCAGCTGGAGTCAGAGGCGGGCGGGAACTGCTGGCACTGGGCACACCGAGCGGCTTGGTCGCCGTGCCCAGAACCAGGACGGTCACGGATCGCCCTGCGCTGGTCCCACTTGTCACGGCCGGTCTCAACCAGCCCCGTGACTCTCAAGTTTATCCGCTGACACCCAGGAGACACGTAGGCTTTCTCTGGCTGAGTCTACTACAGCAGCCTTCCAAAAATCTGTTGTATCCAATAATAATAATAATAAGAAGAAGAAGAAGAAGAAGAAGGAGGAGGAGGAGGAGGAGGCATACATCAGGAGAGTTAGAAAAATCCTCAAGTCCAAACTCAATGGCGGGAACACCATACAAGCCATAAACACCTGGGCTATACCTGTTATCAGATACACTGCAGGAATAATAGACTGGACCCAGGCAGAGCTAGAGAGGCTGGATCATAAGACCAGGAAAATCATGACCATCAATCATGCTCTGCACCCCCGCAGTGATGTCGATAGGCTCTACCTCCCTCGCAGCTCAGGTGGAAGAGGAATGCTGCAAGTCCATTAAACAGTAGAGGAGGAGAAAAGAGACCTTGAAGAATATATCAAGGACAGTGAAGAAGATGCACTTCAAATGGTCAATAACGCAAAACTATTCAACACCAATGAAACAAAGCAGGCCTACAAGAAAGAACAAGTCAAGAACCGAGCAGAAAAAAGGAGAAATAAGCCCCTGCATGGTCAATATTTGCACAATATAAGTGGAAAATCAGACATCACCAAGACCTGGCAATGGCTTAAGAATAGCAACTTGAAGAAAGAAACAGAGGGTTTAATACTGGCTGCACAAGAACAGGCACTAAGAACAAATGCAATAAGAGCAAAAGCAGAAAAGTCAACAACAAACAGCAAGTGCTGCCTTTGTAAAGAAGCAGATGAAACCGTGGACCACCTAATCAGCTGTTGTCAAAAGATCACACAGACTGACTACAAACAAAGGCATGGCAAGGTAGCAGGAATGATACACTGGAACATCTGCAAAAAATACAAGCTACCTGTAGCCAAAAATGGGTGGGACCATAAAATTGAAAAAGTTGTTGAAAATGAAGATGCAAAAATATTATGGGACTTCTGACTACAAACAGACAAACATCTGCCACACAATACACCAGATATAACTGTAGTCGAGAAGAAAGAAAAACAAGATAAAATAATCGACATAGCAATACCAGGGGATAGCAGAATAGAAGAAAAAGAAATAGAAAACAATCACAAAATACAAAGATCTACAAATTGAAATTGAAAGGCTGTGGCAGAAGAAGACCCAAATAATCCCAGTGGTAATTGGCGCCCTGGGTGCAGTCCCAAAAGACCTTGAAGAGCACCTCAACACCATCGGGGCCACAGAAATCACCATCAGCCAATTACAAAAAGCAGCTTTACTGGGAACAGCCTACATTTTGCAATGATATCTATAACAACAACAACATTGACAATAAAATTCAGCCATCCCGGGTCCTTGGGAAGGACTCGATGTCTGGATAAAACAAACCAGTCAATAACACCTGTCTGACTGTGTAAACAAGAAATAATAATAATAATAATAATTATTATTATTTATTAATCAAAACTCCACAGCTTCAAGGCTTTAGGCATGGGGTGAAGAAAACAGACAGAAGCCATGACCTTTTAAAAATACATGAACAAGAGATTTTAATTTTGAAATAGTTCAGTTTTAAACCTATAGTTCCCTTGAAAAGTTTAGTACAAAATCAGCATGCCAGTGAGCATGAGGAAGAAATGGATGGTGAGCAAAACACATCCAGACTGGGCCCTAACTGAGAGTCCTGACCCCGCGTCCTCGGCAGTCGTCTCCGTGTTCCCAGCAACCCGGCTTGTTGAGCCTTCGCAGTCCTGGGGGTTCAGCCCCAGGCCGGCTGCTCCTTCTTGCTGGCGAGTGAGCGAGCTCTCCAGGGCATTTCCACTCTCTGTCTGTGATTGCTCAGCTCTTTCCAGCCCCAGCTGCGACTCTCTCTCCGACTGAGCCAGTCCCGAACCCTGACCTTTGGCCTCTTCCCTTCTGCACGCTCCTTCCAGTTTGGACTGCGTTCTCTTGGACTCTTCTGCCAGCACCAGGCTTGTACTCCCCACAAACTCTGCTGAAAGCAGCCTCCTTAGACACACACGCACGTTTTCCAGACCACCCAGTCCATATAACTGGAGTTCCCTCCGTTGCCCCAAACATAACCCGTACATTTCATAACCCTCAACGATGAAACTGCTGAGCAGGAACCACGTACCGTTGACTCCTTTCTTAACACAGGGAAGAGGAAGGCAGTGGCCCCCTGAGAAGAGATGGAGGCCTCGTCCCTTCACAGGGACAAGCGGAGAAAGAGGAGGGGGTGCTGGCTGCCCTCAGCAAGGTTGGGGGGTCCAAGGGGGAGAGAAGGCGACCCTCCCCACCAGGACGCCCCCTCACAGCTTTGCAAAGACAAGGCTAGAGATGCATTTTGCCGCTCTCCGGAGGGTGGTGCTCTTGATGTTCTGTCAGGAAGCCTTGCTCTTCCCCCTCTCAGGGCTGCTCCTGTGTGTGTGTGGGGGGGGGGACACACGTGTGGGGGTCAAGCAGTGAGGTGGCTGGGAGACCTCTGCCGGGAGGGATCCGGAGGGTGCCGCGCTTGGGCTGTGTGGTGCAGTTGTTTCATGCTGCTAAATCTCTCTTGGGTGACGACAACCACATTCTGCTTCCTTCATAGTTCATGAGGCAGTGATGTGGCTTTTTTTAAAAAAATTGAATCGGGGGGGGGGGGATGCCAGAGGTTTTTCTAATGCCCTATTTGGTTGGCATCCAATTTGATGTTTTTGTTTGACTTGCATTTAGTAAACGAAACTGAAATACCAGATCCTGATATTCCCCTCAGGGGATGAAGCTTCCAAGTCCCCTCCCTGGCAGCTTCTCCAAGATGGGGCTGAGAGAGATTCCTGCCTGCAACCTTGGAGAAGCCGCTGCCAGTCTGGGAAGACAATCCTGAGCTAGATAGACCAAGGGTCTGACTCAGTATACGGCAGCTTCCTAGGTTCCTTTCCTATGTGATCCTGACCGGATTCTCACGACCATGTCAGTCCTGGCCTCACACACAAAGCTGCAATCCTGGCTAATTTCCACAGAGTTAGCTGGGATATATCGGCTAGGATAATCAGATCTGCGTTGCTCAGCCCCCTGGACTCCCTCGCCAGGACCTCCTGTGCGTGAGAACCCACACCTCTCGTCTGTCACAGTTACCTGCATGGCACACACCCTCACCTGTGTGGCTGCCATAGACGCCCATGCAGAGGTGAACTAACCCCCCCCCCGACCTTGGGGACCTGGTCCGGCCCTCCAAGGTCCCGGGGGGGGCCCTCCAAATGGCCAGAGTGCCTCAGCAACCCCCCCTCGCCCACCCCGCCAAACCTCCGGGTATGTTTGTTTGTTTGTCCCCCCCCCTTTCCATGGCTGAGGGGTGCCTGTGGGGGGGGAGCAGTCCTCCCCCCTCCCTCGGTGGTGAAGAGACTGGAGGGACGCTGGCCGTATCCATTCGGGGCAGTGTTTTTAACAAAGTGCAACGATCTCACCGGCCCGAACGGATGCGGCCAGCGTCGCTCTGATCTCTCTGCTGCGGGACGGGGGGGGAGGGAGAAGTACTGTTCCGCTCCCCCCCCCCGCAGGTACCCCTCAGCCATGGCAAGGGGGGGAGTTTTTAAAAACCCCAGAGGTTGGCAGGGCGGGCCTCCCAAAGGATGTTTTTTTGGGGGGGCCTCGCAGCTGGGGGATCCAGGCAGTGCGGGTGGCTGAGTCGTCTTGGTGCTCCCCCGCCCAGAGGGGGCCGGGCCTGCTGATGCTCTCGCTCCTGGCCACACCGCCAGAAAACAGCTCTGGCTCCCCTCTGCCTGGCCATGCCCCACACCACCCCCACTTGATGCCCCAACAGTGCCCCAGCAACGCAGGGCCAGCAGCCCCGCCCCCCACGGACGGATGCCGGCAGGGGGACAACGGGGGGGGCGTGGGAGGCTGCCTGCCCCTGGGGGGTGGGGGGCACGTCCCTGTGCTTGCTTGTGTGGATGGGGCTGGGGAGGGTTGCACTGGAGGCCCTGCCCAAGGGGGCCCCTGGTCTGAAGGGGCTTTCCTTCCCGGTTTCTCTCTTGGCCTCGTGGAAGTGGGGGCAGAAGGGCTGGGCTGGAAGGTGCTTCCCTGGTGAGCTGCTTTGACTCTGGGTGTGGTTGTCTCTGAGCAGGGGGTTACTGTCGAGCAGAGGGCTGGCCTGGTCTGTGCGATCCTGCCTGGGGTGGGTGAGGAGCGGGACCCAGCAGCAGGGAGTTCCTCTGCTCTGCTTTCCCGCCAGGTGCCATGAACAATGCCCGGAGCCACCTGCTGAACTCCACTTCGGACTCAGACCTCATGCGCTATCGGGCCATCAGCAAGATCCCCCAGATCACCCTCAACTTTGTGGACTTCAAGGCCGAGGCCTTCCTCACTTCCCCGTCCAACGAGAAGGAGATCATTGCCTCCAGCAAGCTCAAGGACCGCACACACAACGTCACGGAGAAGGTCACCCAGGTGAGAGCCGCGGGGGGGGGGGGGGGCGGGCTGGCCAGGCTTGGCTTGCTCATCCAGTCTGGACCCGCTGGGGGGTTGGGGTGGGGTGGGGAGCTGCCTGCCCCAGGTCTGTGGATGTGCTGCGTTGGTTGCTTGTTTCCTTGGACGTCTAGCACCCTTCCAAGCCTGGGAGGACAGGCCCCTGCCCCGAAGGGCTTACAGACTTAATGGAGCCAGGAGAGGAAAGAAAGAGGCAAGGCGGCAGGGCTGGGCAGCAGGGAAAGGGGCAAAGATGCCAGTTCTGTGGACTTGAGCTTGGTTTCAGGAGGGAAACGGGGCTGCAGTGGGGGCTGCAGGCTTCATGGAAAAGGTGAGCTTGGGGGAAGGAGGGGGAGGAAGTCGGAGAGGAGGCCACTCGGAGCAGCGAGGGCGAGAGGGCGGAGGGGCTGGACAGAGCAGGAGGCCTCGGACAGTTGGTGGGACCAGAGGAGAGAGAGAGAGAGACTCCTGCCCGCAGCCTGGGAGAAGCCGCTGCCAGTCTGTGCAGACAATGCTGAGCTAGATGGACCTACGGTCTGACTCAGTATGTGGCAGCTTCCTATGTCCCTATGAGTAGAGAGAATGGACAGAGGATTTTTTTCTCCCTCTCTCAGAACACTAGCACCAGGGTTCATCCCATGAAACTGAAGGCCGGGGAATTTAGGACCAACGAAAGGAAGTACCTTTTCACACAGCACATAATTAATGTACGGAATTCTCTGCCACGGGATGTGGTGATGGCCACCAGCTTGGATGGTGTTAAAAGTGGCTTAGACAAATGCATGGGGGACCGGTCCATCCATGGCTACTAGTCTGGTGGCTATAGGCCACCTCCAGCATCAGGGGCAAGATGGCTCTAAATACCAGTTGCAAGGGAGCCACAGTAGGAGAGAGGGCAGGTCTTCGGACCTTGCTTGAGGGCTTCCCAGAGGCATCTGGTGGGAAACACTGTGGGAAACAGGATGCCGGGCTAGGCAGGTCGGGGGCCTGATCCAGCAGGGCTGTTCTGATGTTCCTCGCCTGTGCCTGTATTGTGGGCAGATGGGACATTAGATCTGTGCCTGCCCCTCCAGACGAGCAAACTCCAGGAAACAAGGTCCCCCCGTGACAATGGGACCCACCCCCACGGGCCAGAGGGGGCTCCTCTCCTCCGGGTAGCATCTCTGGTTGCTGCCCCTGCTGCCGCCTGTCCTGCCAAGATGGATTCTGGGGCTTTCGGCTCTTCCAGAGGCAGCACCTTCATGACCCACCACAGCTTCCTGGCGATCAAGAAATGGGCTCCTGTCTTGGTGGAAACTGCTGGTGGCATCCCATGGATGCCTGGCCCCGTGACGCTAGCAACTGTGCCGCCCTGTGGAGCAGCCATGGTGTGTCTTTCCACTCCAACAATGGCCATCAATCCTGCCTCCCAAGTCGGGGGGCTGCCCCCCCTGCGTGCCCCTGCCAGACACCTGGGCACAATGCTGCCCGATACACACAGGGATGACCACACCCTCTTTGGCCCAATGGAGGCCACCCTCTTCCACCTCATCAGGGGCCCCAGGACTGTGCCACAGACCTGGTACCGGATCGGGTCACATTGAGCCCTCTGGCAACCTGAACCACTATAGATCAGCACCTGCGCTGGGGGCTCATCCACTCTGCCACCTCTGAGTCCCAGTTGCAGGGGAGCCACAGCAGGAGGGAGGGCCGGCCCCTTTCAACTCCTGCCTGTGGCTTCTAGCGGCATCTGGTGGGCCACTGTGCGAAACAGGAGGCTGGACTAGATGGGCCTTCTTGGGCCTGATCCAGCAGCAACGCCGTTCTTATGTTCACCTCCTCAGCTGGAGCCCTGCTCGCATTTGTTAAGGAAAGGTATGGAGAGTAAGGATTATGTAGCAACCAGCAGGCCCTGGACCAGATCACTGTTGGTGACCAGCCCTGCTGGATCAGGCCCAATGAGGCCCATCTCGTCCAGCATCCTGTTTCACACAGTGGCCCACCAGGTGCTTCTGGGGAGCAGCCCATAGGCAGGGGGCGAGGGCATGCCCTCCCTCCTGCTGTGACTCCCCTGCAACTGGGACTCAGAGGCATCCTGCCTCGGAGGCTGGAGGTGGCCTATAGCTCTCAGACTAGTAGCCACTGATAGACCTATTCTCCATGAATTTATCTAAGGCCTCCTTAAAGTCATCCAGTCTGGTGGCTGTCATCACACCTTGTGGCAGAAGATTCCACAGGTTAACTATTCATTGTGTGGAAAAAGTGCTTCCTTTTGTCAGTCCTAAAATTTCTTGGCACTCAATTACATGGGATGACCCCTACTTCTAGTGTTCTGAGAGAGGGAGAAAAATTTATATCCACTCTCTCACACTATGCATGATTTTATAGACCTCTATCATGCCTCCACTCAGTCATCTTTTTTTCTAAACTAAAAAGCCCCAGGTGTTGTAGCCCTGCCTCATAAGGAAGGTGCTCCAGGCCCTTGATGATCATCTTGGTTGCCCTCTTCTACAATGTCCTTCTTTAGATGTGGTGAGCAGAATTGTATGCAGTACTCCAGGTGTGGCCGCACCATAGTTTTGTATAAGGGCATTATAATATTAGCCGTTTTATTTTCAATCCCCTTTCTAATGATCCCTAGCATGGAATTGGCCTTTTTCACAGCTGCCGCACATTGAGTTGACACTTTCAACGAGCTGCCCACCACGACCCCAAGATCCAAGACCACATGTGAGCACTGTAAGATATTTCCATCAGGGATGGAGCCTCTCTGGAAAGAGCAGAAGGTTGCAAGTTCCCTCCCTGGCAGCATCTCAAAGAAAGGGCTGAGAGAGATTCCTGCCTGCAACATTGGAGAAGCCGCTGCCAGTCTGGGAAGACAACACTGAGCTAGAATGACCAAGGGTCTGACTCAGTATATGGCAGCTTCCTATGTTCCTATCCCTCTCCTGGTCCGTCACCGACAGCTCAGATCCCATCAGCATATATGTGAAGTTGTGGTTTTTTGTCCCAATGTACATCACTTTACACTTGCCACCATTGAAGCACATTTGCCATTTTGTCGCCCACTCCCCCAGATTGGAGAGATCTTTTTGGAGCTCCTCACAATCCATTTTGGATTTCACTACCCGGAAGAGTTTGGTATCATCTGCAAATGTGGCCACCTTGCTGCTTACCCCTGCTTCTAGATCATTTATGAATAAATTAAAAAGCACTGGTCCCAGTACAGATCCCTGGGGGACCCCACTTCTTACTTCCCTCCATTGTGAAAACTCTCCATTGATACCTACCCTTTGTTTCCTGTCCTTCAACCAGTTAGCAATCCACACATGTACTTGTCCTCTTTTCCCATGACTGCGAAGTTTCCTCAGGAGTCTTTGATGAGGAACTTTGTCAAAAGCTTTTTGGAAGTCCAGGTAGACTATGTCAACTGGATCACCTTTATCCGCACACACCTGTTGACAATCTCAAAGAACTCCAAAAGGTTCATGAGGCAAGATTTCCCTTTGCAGAAGCCGTGCTGGTTCTCCCCCAGCAGAGCTTGCTCTTCTATATGCTTGACAATTTTATCCTTGACAAGGTTTTTCATCAATTTGCCCAGAACAGACGCTAGGCTAACCGGCCTGTAATTTCCCGGATTGCCTCTGGATTCCTTTTTGAAAATTGGTGTTACATTGGCTATTTTCCAGTCCTCTGGTACAGAGCCCGATTGCAGGGATAAGTTATATATTTTAGCAAGGAGGTTGGCAATTTCACATTTGAGTTCTTTGAGGACTCTTGGATGGATGCCATCCGGCCCTGGTGATTTGTTAGTTTTCGGTTTTTCCAGACAGTTTAGGACATCATCTCTTGTCACTTCTATCTGACTCAGTTCTTTAGCCTCCATCCCTAAAAAGCCTGGTTCAGGAACAGGTATATGCTCAGTATCCTCTGCTGTGAAGACAGATGCAAAACTCATTCAGCTTCTCTGCAACCTCCATATCCTCCTTAATAATCCCTTTCACTCCCTCATTGTCTAATGGGCCAACTGCCTCCCTGGCAGTTTTCCTGCTTCTGATGTATTTGTAGAAGTTTTTGTTATTCCCCTTGATGCTTTTGGCTAAATGTTCCTCAAACTAAGCCTGTCTAAAAAGCCAGTCTTAAAAAACTAAGACTGTCTAAACCCAGCTCTCACACAGAAGGAAGGGAAGGGATGGTACTATGGGATGGTACCCACAAAAAGAGGGTGAAGATCCGTCTTAAAACTAAGCCTGTCTCCTCCAGACATTACCTGTTGGGTGACTTAGTGGTACCTTTCCTCCTTTGGGGTACACAATCTAACTGGGCTTCTAGTATTGTCATTTTGAGTAAACTCCATGCACTCTGGAGCGAAGTTACTCTCCTGATTTTCCCCCTCAGCTTTCTTTTCACCATAGTCCTCATTTTGGAGAAGTTTCCTCTTCTGAAATGCAAAGTGTCTGTGTTAGACTTCCTTGGTGATTCTCTCCTCGCATGTATGCTGAATTTGATGGCACTATGGTCACTGTTCCCTATAGGGTCGATGACACTGACATCACACACCAGGTCCTGGGTGCCACTCAGAATTAAGTCCAAGGTCGCCGTCTCTCTTGTTGGTTCCAAGACCAACTGTTCTAGGGCACAGTCATTCAGCATATCTATAAATCTGACCTCTTTGTCAGGACCTGACTGTGAATTTACCTAGTCTACGTGTGGGTAATTGAAGTCACCTATGATTACAGCCCTGCCTCTCCTTGACCCCTCCCTGATTTCCTCCTGCAACTCCCAATCACTGTCAGCGTTTTGATCTGGAGGGCGATAGCACATCCCCAGTAGCTATCAGGCCTTGTATTGTCACCCACAGGGTTTCTGTGGAGGACTCCAGTCCACCTAGGTTTTCTAGCTTGTTAGATTCTATGCCTTCTATACAGTGCTACTGCACCTCCAAGGCACCCCTCCCTGTCCTTTCTATAGCGTTTCTATCCAGGGAGAAGAGTGTCCCACTGGTTCTCGCTGTTGCACCATGTTTCTGTTATGCCCACTATATCTATTTCTGCGTTAGCAACTCCAGCTCACCCATCCTGGCTCAGAGGCTTCTGGCACTGGCATATAAGCACCTATACACGGAATCTCTTACCTGATGTGTGCTAACTTTCTTTTGACTCTTTGACCAGTGGGCACAGCCTTCTGTCTGCTCTTTATGTGGTTCTGCTCTGTCCCCTTCTGTTTTCTCTGAATCCTTTGCACCCTCGCACTTTAAAGGATGGCCTTTGCCAAACCGGATACGGTCCAGCTCCTCACGGCTATTCCCCAGGCATCATTTAAAAGCTGCTCTGCAACCTTTTTGATTTTAAGCTCCAGCAGTCTGGTTCCATCTTGGTTCAAATGCAGCCCGTCCCTTTTGTACAGGCCTTGCTTGCCCCAAAATGTATCCCAGTGCCTAACAAAAATGTGCATTTGATCTCTCTGCGGTGGAATTCCCAGATCACATCACCACTCCTGGAGCCTTCAGGTGCATTAAGTGGACTTGTGCTCACCTAAGATCATCCAAGAACCCACCTCATGGCCAAGCCTTGATAGAAATCATTCAGGGTCCTGGATGCCGGCGTCCACCTTTCCTCAGCCCCCCCCCCCCAGATGGGACCTGGAGAGGTGTCTGTGGTGCTGCACCACATGCCGGCATGACAACTGGGCATCCCTGCTGCCCTCCGCAGCCTGTGGTTGCAGCAAGGCAGTCCACACCACCACCCAGTGATTTCTGTTGTTTTGCCCACTGGGAGTTTCACCCCTGATCTCCCCCTGACCTTCAGCCACCTGCAAACCTGCCAGCCGTGAACCAGTGTGTGGAAGAACTGCCGGCCTTGTAAGCAGACGATCGGGAACCTCCGAACCGGGCGAGGGATGCCTACAGAGCAGAGGCGGACCAGAAGCGATGGCCTGGGAACTCCTCCAGGCAGAAGCCCAGAAGACCTCCTGCCCTTCCAGGAAGCCGGGCGTCCAGTGCTTGGGGCCTTTCCCAGCAACTCGGGTGGTCAGCCCAGCAGCTTCCTTCTCCAGAGACTGTCCCCCCGCTTGATAAATGCCCAACCCATCTTCCACCAGCTGCTGCTTGTCCCACGCACACCACATACCAGCCTGTCTTGCTCCCTTGAACCCTTCCTCTGGTGCAAGGGGAGAGCAAGGAAGAATTCGAGGCCGGGACATCTTCGATTCCTGGGCCTGTCGGGGCTGCTTGCAATACCTGGCCAACTGAAAGAATGCTTGTGGGGGCCAGCAGCATATGTCCACCCCCCAGCCCTGCCCCATACCTCCTCTTCCAGTTCCACCAGCAGGACTCCTGGCTGCACCACTCCCCCTGAGTAGGGGATGGGGCAGGGACGGACTGAGAAGCATCACTGATTTGGGCACGGGGTGACTCTCTGCCATCGGGACTGAGCTGGGGGACTGCACCAAGACCTCGGGACACATCCTTGCCAGCATCCTCTGATTCGGAGGAACCTTCCAGCACCGCCAGAGCCAGCACCTGCACAATCGGGCGAGGCCCCTTTAAACAGCCGGAGCTTGCTCCTGCAGGGGCCCAGGGGCCAAGGCACCCTGCCTGAGCATCAGAGGCTACAAAGCCCAGCAGCCCTCTAGGAGACACCCCCCACACACACACACACACACACTGGAGCAGCCATCTCCCCCAGCATCTGCATTCTCCTGACTGTCTCTGGCTGTGGTCAAAAGAGCATAGGACGCAGTCAGGCCCTTGGGCCATCTAGCTCAGGATTGTCTGCACAGGCTGGCAGCGGCTTCTCTAAGGTTGCAGGCAGGAGTCTCTCTCGGCCCTGTCTGGAGATGCTGCCGGGGAGGGGACTCAGAACCTTCTGCATGCCGGCAGGCAGGGGCTCTTCTTCCCAGAGCTGTGGCCCCATCCGCTAAGAGGAAGATCTTGCAGGCTTCACATGGAGCCTCCCCTTCAAATGCAAACCAGGGTAGACCCTCCTTAGACAATGCATGCCTGTGACCACAAGGCCAGCTGTCCTCCCTAGACCTGCCCTGGGAGCTAAAGAGGGTCCGGGACATCCCTGGAGCAGGAGGGAGCGTGACGGGACTGGAGCAAGCCGAGGGGGGAGTGATTCTGGCAGCCAAGGGCCGGGCGAAGGTGTGGGGTGTAGTGGGAGACCCGAGGGCAGAAGTTTGCAGGAGTTCCGGCGGGAGATGCCCAGGGGCAGACTCGGATATTTGTGTGGGAGCAGAGAGGCAGGGATCCTGCCACATATGGGGGGAACCTGAGGCCAACACCAAGGCACAGGCTTCGTGCAGGTTCAGCAGGGTGGATGGGGGCCTTGTTGCCAAAGGACCAGTGGAGCCCGTTTTTGTCCTTGAGCATCTTCAGCCTGAGGCTGAAATCTCAGAGAGGATGGGAGAGAACATTCGGGGCAGAGGGGTGGGGCTGGCTGGCAGGAGTGTGCAGGTGGCCCCGAGAGCTGCAGGATGGGGGGAGGTCCCTCAGGGAGAGCAGAAAGAGAATAGCTGAGGGCCACGTATGGGACCCCGAGGGTCACCCCCGCAAGGAAAGAGGAGGGAGACCTCCCCCCCGCCACCGTGGAAACCCTGGGAGGAGCGGGGGTGGGTGGGGCCGAGGTCCTCCTTCAGCAGGGGAGGGTGTGCGGAGGGGGCTTTCCAGCTCCCAGGCCCCCTCGCCGGATCAGTGGGTCACACTTGACTATATGCTTGGAAGAGCTGTTGAGCAGCAGCAAACCCCCGACTGCAGAGGAGTGATTTGGGGCATGTCTCTGCTCAGGCCTTCCTTTGTTGCCGCCCGTGAAAGGGTTGTTTTCAGGGCAACCTTTCCTTTGGTTTGCCTTGCTGGCTTCTGCTTCTGCTTGCTGTGACGGGGTGTGCGTGCAGGGAAGTGGGCTGGGTGAGCTCGCATGGATCTTCTCCCCGGGCTCTTCCCTCTCTGTGATCTGAGCTCATGCTCTGCGCATGTGCGCCATGCCCACGCCCAGCATCTCTTCTGCCATCTAGGTGTTTGTAATGAGCAGTCGGGGGGGGGCTGCCCCTGCCCCTGCCTTGGCTCGCGCCAGATGTCCTTGGGGCATCAGGACTGCTGCGGGGCCCCTCCCTTCCCCGTGCATGTGGCATGTGCCCCCGTGGCCTGGATTGCAGGGGCTGTCTGGGGCGGGGGCTGTGTGTGAGGGGCTCCACTGCTGGCACGTTCCAGATGGCGAGCCTCACCCCCCACCAAGCCGTGGAAAGGGCAACCTTTTGTGGCCCCGAGTTCGAAGCGCGCTCCCGATCGGTTGTCAGGGGGGCAGCCTCCCAGAACGGGCCAATGCAGCTATTTCTTTGCAACGCAGATGCGCCGTTATAGGGCTGTGACGCAGCAATAAAACCCAAAGGAAGGCATGGGGAATGTGAGCGGCACCTTCCTCCCAAGGCAGGGGCTGCGATGTCAGCACACAGGCCGTGCGGAAGCACACTCCAGGGACCCGTTGCCACCCTGTGGTGCTAGCCGGCCATCAGGAAGCACCCTGGAGGGGCTGGAGCAGAAGGCCTTGGGTCCCCTCTCCTGGCCCACTCCCGGGGATGCCCACCCCACCCCACTCCGGTCTTGAGCCTTCCGCTGGCAGGACAGCAGAGGGGTGGGGTTCTTGCCTGGGTTGCTGCCGCCTCCTTCTGCATCAGAGTCGAGGACAGGGATCTACAGCCACAGAGTGGGGCATCATTTTTAAATGTTCAGCAGAAGAAAGGTGTGCTTGTCCCTTGCGCCACCCCCCCCCACACACCTTGCAAGAACAAATGAGACTTTGCTGTGAGAAATTATGCTGCCTGCCTGGGATTAGCATCGCCAAGCCTCTCAATCAGGGAATCAGTGGGAAGGCAGAGCAGGCTGGGGCTGTGAGGAAGGCGGAAGGGATGCTGCCAAGTTCTCAGCCATCCTGGTGGTGAATAGAATGCGAGGAGGAAGCAGAGGAGAGAGAGATGGGGGCAGGCGGGCGGGGGGGCTACGTGGTGAAGCTCTTCCGCTGCCTTCTCAGGTGGGGTGGCCAGCGCAGCTGCCTGAGCTCTTGGCGGTGTCAGGCAGAGTTGGGCCCAGTCAGGCTTGCTCTCTGCTGCCGCCTGGGGCAGGGATCCTGACCCCCTTGGAGGGGCGTGGCAGCAAGGAGGAGGGCCAGGCAGTGGTTGAGGGGGCTGGGCTCAGTCCATTCCCAGGTTCGGCAGTAGGACCCAGAACCCTGACTTGGTGTGTGGGAGGGGGACACTGCTTCTGGCACGAAGAAGGGAGACCCGTCCGAGAGTCTAGTTGGGCCAAGAGGGGGGCAGACGAGAGGAGCGGAAGGTGTGCCAGCCAGCCCTAGAGACGTGTGAGTGGGGCAGCATCCGCCCCTGCCCTGCCTAGCGCAGGGCCCAGACTGGCTTCCACTGCCCACACTGAGGCCTGGGAGGAGCCTCCCAGCTGCCCCATCGTGGGGAAAGGTCCGTTGGGCCACTGGGAGAGGGGGGAAGATGGACTCAAGGAATGGAGACTCTCTCCTCTGCCCCGCCCTGCCTAGAACTGCCAGGCCCCCTGGAATTCCGAGTTCCACCCGGATTTCAAGCCTCTCACCCGGACTGCTTCGCCCACCCGGACTCACCCAGACTTCAGATTTCATTTTTTAAAAGAAGCTGAGCTCTAGCCCTTGTAGAAGTGGAGTTATGGAGCAAAACGCGCAGTCACTCTTCTGCTCCACTGCTAGACTTGGATTAAGCGAGGAAGGGGCTTCACTTCCACGAGTACAGCAGTCTCCTGAGGAATGTTGCCTTGTTTGTTACCGGCAGGGGATCTTTTCTAGGCAGTTGAGAGGACAGCTTGCTTTTGATGTGAATCACTACCTGCCTACCAGGCTGTGCATTATAACGTTTCACGACTTTCTTGGCTTTACATTCTTTGCATGCCTACTTAGAAGTAAGCACCATTGGTTTCAATCAGATCTTCTCTCAGATAAGTGTGTATAGAATTGCAGTCTTAATTAAAAAGCTGTGCTTTTTTGTTGTTGGATTGCTGCTGTTAATATGTCAAGGAAAATGGTCAGGCAAAGATATCTTCCCCAATGATTGTTGGTAGGTACCCACAGCAAATACAAATCAACTGCTAATTTGCATATGCAAAATTATTTTCAAGCCAGTTTACAACATATGCAAATTAGGCACCTGGATTTGGAAAGGCTGGAAATGGCAACCCTAGGGGCCCCTGCCCCACTGCTGCTGCCATTTTGGTGGGGCCAGGGAGGCAAAGCTGCCACCTTGTTAATTGCCCTCGAACTGGGTCCCTTCTTGAAAAGGAGAAGCCTCCCCTTGCCAGCCCCCCCCCACTTCCGTGCTAGTCAGGTGGGGCGCTCTGGAGGGGGGAAGCCAGAGGCAGAGTCCAAACCGCAGCTTCCGTTCAAATGCCGGCAGGCATCCGCCCCCCCCAGCCCACCTCTGCTCCCAGCGCGAGGCTACGGCAGGGCTCCTGGGTGCTCCCCCCCCCCCCCCGCCAGCAGCTAGCCTCAGCCAGACAGAATGAGGCCACCTCAGGTGCTGGCACGAAGAGGCAGGTAGGGTGTGTGTGTGTGTGTGTGCATGGGCACAGAAGTGTGGGCCACACTCCTCTGCCTGCAGCAGCCGCTCTAGTAAGGGCCCAGTAAGGAACTTGAAACCTAGATGGTCTTCCCAGAGCGGCTCCTTCCCCTGCCTGCAACCTTGGGGAAGCCTCTGCCAGTCTGTGAAGACAATACTGAGTGAGATAGACCAATGGTCTGACTCAGTATTTGGCAGCTTCCTATATTCCTGTGGGGGGGGGAGTGCGGGGGGGAGTGCGGGGCTTGCTTGAGACCTGTTCAGGGCTCTGAGTAGGACAAAGGCTGCCCTATCTCCCTGGTAGGCCTTCTTGCTGCCTGCCCTGCCTGGGGCTGCTGGGCCCCACTGAGCCAGGCCCTTGCTCCATTCCGTGTTGTCTTATACACTGGCCGGCAGCAGCTCTCCAAGGTTTCTGGCAGCAGGTTCCCCTGCCCTACCTGGGGATGCTGCTGCCAGGGATTGGAGGGGGGGGCACCTGCAGGCCAAGCAGCGGCTCTGCGCACCCCCCCGTGCCTAAAATTGAGAGGAGCAGTTGTGGGGGCCAGTGGGGAGCTGGCTGGTCCGAGAGAGCACTGCCCCCCCCCGCGAAGAGCACCTGCGCAAAGGGCCTGCTGGGGCGCCTTCCTCGGCCGGGGCTGCTGTGCTGCTGCCAGAGCCGACGGCGGGCCGGGCGCGCTGCTGCGGTCCCTGGGAGGAGGAAGCGGCAGGAGGCCTTATGGCCCATAACTCACGGCGGGGGCGGGGGAGGCTGCCTGCCGGGGCTCGGGCTCAGCCGCAGGGAGAGTCTCCAGGCCCCGCTCCCTGCGCACGCCAAGGTGACCGCGGGCGCCGCCGCCGTCGCAGCAGCAGACGGACACGGGCCTGGAAGGAGACCCCTCCCCCGAGTGTCGGGGCGAGCCAGCCCCCCCGCCCCCGTGACCTTGGAAGAGACAGGGCAGGAGCGTGGGGTCCAGAAGCCCCTTCCGCAGGGTCGGGACTCCGGAGTGGCCTCTGGCTGCCCCCCTCCTTGTGTGCCTCAGTTCCCCCAGGAAGAAAGACGGTGCTGCAAGCGAGGCCGTCGCTGCAGCCGCTTCCGAAAAGCGGGTCAAGGGGCCCGCCTACCGCGCACCCCCCCCCCCCCGCGACTCTGGGGCGCGCGTGGCTCCCCCGCGGGTGCTCCTTGGAGCCCGGCAGAGCTGCCCGGGGTGAGGAGCGGCAGCCTGGGCGGGCGGAGGCCGGGAGGGGCTCCGAGAGAAGGAGACGGGGGTCCGTCGGGGAGGGGCTCCCAGAGAAGGAGCGGGTTGGGGGCAGCCCCTGGCGGCGGCGGCGGCTCCTCCATCTGTCGAGCCGCCAGCTGCTGGAGCCGCGCCAGGTGCAGCTGCCGCCGCACGTCTCTCTATCCCGTCGCTGAGAACCTCGCCGCCGCCGCCCCCAGCTCCAGGCATGGCAGCGGCGGCGGCGGGCAGGATCTCCTAAGAGAGCAGCAGACGCCGCCGCCGCCGTCGGGGCCCGGACCGTCATGTCTCGGGGCAGGACGGAGGGCGGCGGGGGCGGGCAAGCGGAGGAGGGCAAGAATGCCCGGGTGCGCCGGGCGGTCCGCATCTCCAGCCTGGTGGCTCAGGAGGTAGGGGTCGCGCAGCTGGGGCGGGGGGGGGGGCACTGGGGGGAGCAGAGGAGATTGCGGCGGGAACGGCGGCGGGCGGAGACTGCCCTGGGCTCTGGCGCTCGGGCTCCGGACGCGGGTGTGCGTGGGACAGGGAGGGCACTCTGCACGTGCTCAGAGACGCTGGCACGCTGCCCTTTTGTGGGGTGGCTGCTGGCCCCGCACCCTGGCGAGGAGGCGTCTCCGAGGCTGGGGCTGTCCTTGCGGGGGCTGCCGCTGGGCCAGGGACCCGTTCGGGAGGACTCCAGAGCCGGGCGAAGGGCGGGCGCCCCCTGCGAGCTGCGCCGGAGGCGGCAGAGAGGGGCCCCGGGGTGCTCCCCCCCTCGCCTGGCGGCGGCAGCAGAAAGGACGGCCGGCCACTCCCGCCGTCTTCAGCCAGGGGTGCCGGGGAGGGAGGACGCGCAGGCACTTCTCGGCGGGGGGGGGGCATGGCGGGGGGTGGCTGCTCCTGCGATCGTGCAGGGGCAAGGCCAGCACTGCCTTCGGCACATGGGCAGAGAACCCCGCTCTGGTCTTGGCAAGCGCGGCTGGCGACTGGGGGAGCCTGAGGGCGACCTTGCTGCTGCCCCCCGCCCAGGCGGCTCCCTCCCCCCACACACCCGCCCTGTGTCTCCAGCAGCTGGTGGCCAGAGGCGGGCGGCGGGCGGCGGGCGGGGCAACCGAGGGGCAGAGCTTCAGCCCGGAGAGCCGCTTGCAGGCTGCGACCCAGAGCTGTGTGTGGGGTGGGGTGGTTTAGTGTTAGTGGCCAACACACCTTGGGGGAGGTCGCGGCCACTGAGCCAGAGAAAGAGGGTCTGCTTGACCCCCAGGAGAAAGGGGGGGCGGGGGCGGGGCGATCTACGCCGTGCTCTACCTTGACTCATCCAGAGTAACTATCCCCTTCTTGTTCCCCCCAGGGGGCTGCTGCAGCCCCGCTCTTATTCCCAAGTGTGCCCTGGGAAGTCGTGGGCAGGGGGAGTGCTGAGGGGAAATTCGCCTTCCCCCCCCCCCCCGCAGTGTGTGTGAATTGGGCCAGCCTAGCTCAGGGCGGCCTACTCCCAGTGGCCTGGGTCTTTCCCAGTCAGAAAGTGCAGCAGCCCTTGGTTGGGGGGGGTGGCTGCTGCGCGGTCTGCCCCCCCCCAGCAGGAGCCCCTTCCTCTCAGCCACCTTGCTCCTGGCACCATGCCACCGGCTGGCCTAGCCCCTCACCCCCTTCCTCTGTGACATGGGAGTGGCAGTGGGGGGGGGAGAGCCCGGGTCCGGTGGAGAGCTGGTCTTGCAGCTGTGAGCACGAATGGTCCCCTTTGCTAAGCAGGGTCCACCTTGCTTTATATCTGGATGGGTGACCAGATGTGGGTGCTGTGAGGTTTTCTCCTTGGGGAGGGGGCCGCCGCATCTGCTTGGCCTGCTGCCGAGGGCCCCAGGGTCAGTCTCTGGCTGCATCTCCGGGGCCCTTTCCAGATTCCACGCTGTTCTGCAAACGCCAATAGCTTGCGCAACCCTAACCCTTGTGCAAATGCCGCTATTTGTTTGCGATGTAGGACAAAAACGCCAGGAGCAGCTCCAAAAGGAGGGTTGGAAGTGCTTGCTGACAGACACAGGCAGTGACCCTTTTGCCGCCGGTAATCTGGAAAGCGCCCAGGTGAGGCTGGGAGAGACCCTTCCCGGGACCCTCAGAGGGGCCCTGGCGGCGTGGAGCGGGACCCTCAGCCGAGGGTCTGACTCTGTCTCTCTCTGAAAGAGGGGGCTTGTTTCTGCAGCGGCCTCTGTCCGGCTGCCAGGGCTCAGCCGGGCTCCTCCCCAGTTCCCCTTTAAATCTGGCCTGGACACACCTGGGGAGACTGACTGGGGGTCCAGAGCTGCCTTGACCCTGGTGCTTCCCTGCAAAAAGGCAAATGCCCTCTTTCCAGATGGGCAGGAGGAGGAAAGATGGACGCTGGGGGGGGGGTGCAGGAGGGGGGCTCCTGCTAGCAGAGCATGTGGGGATTCCCCATGTAAGAGGCCTTCCGGCGGCCCTTCTCCAAGGCCCTCAGATCAGCATCAGCAGCGAGGCTTGGCTTTCTCGGCATGTGCTCAGTTGATGGGTGGGTTGCACAGCTCCTGGTCCAACCCCTCTGGACCAGTTGGCAGCCCTGGCAGAGGTGCCCCCTTTGCCTGGCCCTGTCAAGGCATTTCTGTCCGGACTGACTAAGCTCTGGGGCTGCTGGCAAAAGAGATGGGGGGCGGGCAGCGGCGGGGGGGGGGCATATCCCCGTGTGAACTCCCCTCTCCTGCCAGGCTCTGCTGCCCCCTGCTGTCGCCTTGCCTGCATTGCAAGCCCAGGAGTGTGCTCGTCACCCTTTATGCAGCCACCCTGCCTCCAGCCCTTGAGGTGGGGGGCAGGCAAGCCTGTTGGCACTCAGTGGGCATCTGCGCCAGCCAGGGGCACGGACTTCTCAGTTTCCCAGTGGGGGCATGGGGCACATGGGGGAGGGGAGAGGTCTTGGGGTAGCAAGCATGCAGGGTCCTCTCTGGTTTGCATTTGAATGGGAGGCACAGGAAGAGATTCCTTGCGGGGTTGGGGTTGCTCTGGGCAACCTGCAGGCATCGAGCCCCACTCGCTTTTCTCCTGGTAGAGTGAAAGGGCCCGGAGAGGCAGCAGCCCTGCCTCCTAAGCACTCCTCGAACGGCTGCAAAGACAACGGACGGACTGTGTTGTTCAACTGACGGATGAAGTGGGGCAGGAGAGCTTGCTGATGCTACCTGGGGGTGGGGGTGGGAGTTGCCTCCCCCAGGAGATCTGGAGCCCCACTGCCCCCATGACGTGTATGCCCCTGGCGCCAGCCTCAGCACCTCAGAGCTTGCCTGCCCCATGCTGGCAGCCATTCTTTGCACACACACACACACACCCCTCCCCGCAATGGCCTTGCAATGAAGCCCACCCACCCTGGAGAGGCTGGACCGGGCAGGATCCTGCGAGCGTGAGCTGGCCCTTCCCCGCTTCCCTGGCTTCTCTCTGGAGCCGGAGCGGTCCTCCTGCCAGGCCCCCTCCCCACCCCAGAGGCCCGTGCCTCCCTGCAGGCTCCGGAGCCGAGGCCTGGGGCCCCCCCCAAGACTGCCAGCGGCATCTGGCCGGAGCAAGGCTGCCCCCCCCGGGCCGTGTGGCACCACCTCACCCCAGGGGCCAGGAGATGGGGGGCTGCCCATGGCAGATGCACACACCCTTCCAGCGCTGGGGCTTGGGGGCTAACCCCTCCTGCCAGGCAGTCAGTCAGCCTGGCCTTGTTTGGGTGGCTGGGTGAGGGGCCCTGGCAGTTCTGGTTCAGGGCTGCGGGCTGGGCAGCCTGGCTTTGGACGGTGGGAAGCAGAGGGGAGAAGCCGGGCGTTGCCAGCTGGGGTCGGGAGCAGGGGGCCCCTGTGCGCAGAAAGAGAGCGAGGGGGGCTCTGTGGGGGCTGCAGCCCCAGCTGCTGGTGCACAGCGGCCTGAGAGGAGCTCTGCTTCCCCGGGTGAATGCTCAGGCGGGCTCCTTGGGACCCCGTGGCGTGGGCTGCCTTCCTTCCCCCGTCCTGCCCCACTCCAGTGGGGAGCAGGACTGAACAGGGCAGGCCCTGCTGGTTTGTCCTTGGCCCTCGGGATACTTTGGGAGCTCCATGTAGGATGGACTCCCTTTTTATTCCACCTCCTGAGGAGCTGAGGTTAGTATGCAGCTTCCCTTATTCTTACAACCCTGTGAGGCAGGTCAGGGAAGGGAAGAGGAGAGAGAGAGAGACTGAGCCAAGGTGAGCTTCATGCCTGAGCAAGATCTGAACCCGGGTCTTCCCAGTCCTAGTTCCTCACTAAGCCCTGCACCACGCTGAACCACCTGAGCTCCCCTGTGACAGAGAGTAGCCTCAAGCCCCGAGTCTGGAGGAAGGTGGACAGGAGCAGGGTGTACCACGAGGCACACCCTTGGCAGCCATTCTGACCTGGAAAGGACTCCTGCGGACGGACGGACGGGGGCAGTGGTGGTTCTCCTCCCACTTCATTCGTGCAATTGGGGGACTGAGGGGCGGTGATGTGCCCAAGGCCGTGCAAGGAATTAGTGTCGGAGGAGGCTGGACTTGAAACCCCCAGTCACAGGTCCAATGCATGGAGAAGACCCGCAAGGGCTTCAGAGGGCTCTGCGGGGTCCTTCAGGGCCAGGCGAGGGCCAGGTAAAGGGAGCCCACAGCGAGAGGGGAGTGGGGGCGGGGGAGGTGCCCCAGATGATGCTGGTCCTCTTGGCCACATCAGAGGTTGCCCTTGGCCAGGTTGGGCTGCAGTGAGTGGGATTCCTGCAACTTGGCTCGCTTGCAGGGAGCTGTTGGGTTCCAGCCAGGCAGTGCTTTCCACTTCGCCGGCACGGTGGGCCACCTGGAGTCCAGAGTGTGCGGCTCGCCTTGCTCTGCAGCAGGATATTGGGGTGTGTGTGTGTGTGTGCTGGGTGGCCCTGCTTTTAGGCGGGGGCTGGACTAGATGGCCTTAGCTGGAACCCTTTCAAGCCCGGCTCAGCTCTCTTCCCCTCCCCCGCACGCGCACACTTGGCCTCTTTGGCACGCGCGCCAGCTGCCTGGTACCAAAATAACTGCGCCGCGAACCCAGAGCGAGCCGTCGGCCACGCGGGGCCCCCTCTCAGGCTCAGGCTGGCAGCGCCCAGGCAGGGCCCCCCCGAAGCAGGAAGCAGGCGCCCGAAGCGGGGCTGCTGCCTGCCTGCCTGCCTGCCTCGTGAGCCCCCTGCGGGCGCAGGGCGAGCAGTGTGGGGGAGCCTGACCCAGCTGGCGCCTTTTGTCGCTGGCAGAGCAGGGCAGGCTGGGTAAAATTTCCGCCCCAATAATTTCCCGGCCTCGCCTCGCTCGCCCCGCGCCTCCTCGCCCCGCTCTGCGCGCTCTGCCTCTGCGCGTCCGGGCCGGCTGGCTGGCTGCTGCGCGCTCAGCCCTCCGCCTGCCCGTCCAGCAGCGGCGAGGGCGGGCTATGGGGCGGGGGGCGCCGGGCCGGGGTCCCCGCGGTGCCCGCTGGGCGCGCCGCCCCCGGGGCTGACTTCCTGCGCCCTGCGCGCAGAGCCCGCTCTCGGCGCCGGCGCTTAGAGGATGCTGGCCTCCCTCCTGCAGCTGCTCCGGGACTTCTCCGCCCGGCCCGCCGCCCGGCCCCCCATGCCCGCCATCTCCCTGTGTGGCACCTGCCTGTGCCTGGGCAACGATGCCCACGCCAGAGCCCAGCAGCAGGAGCAGCCGGAGCAGGAGCGGGGCGGCCGGGCCGAGGACGCCGACCGGGACCAGAAGGTAGCTGCTAGGCTGGAGGAGCCGGCGGGGGGCCAGGAGGGGCCATTGCGCCGGCGGGGGGGGCGCCCCTTCCTCCCTCCTGACGCCTCCCAGCTCCCCTTCGCTGTTGGGGCATCCCCGGGTTGAGGACTGTTGGGGCATCCCCGGGGCGGGGCGGGGCTGGGACACAAGCAAGGGGGGCGGCGCTGCGGGAAGGCCTGCACTCCTGACGTGCCCAGAGGCACTCTCGCAAGACTTCCTGTGACGTCAGCTGAGCCCAGGCCCCTAAGGCTGGCTGGGGGCTGCGTTGGAGTGTGGTCAGGAGCAACGCTTGCCTGTGGCACCAGCACACACACAAACACACACGAGGGTGGGGCAGGCTCCTTCCCTCCGCAGTCCTTAGACTTGGTGTTCTGAGCTGAGGGTCCGGGTTGGTCTTTCTCCCGGGGGGGGGGGATGGGACCGGGCAGTCCCTGCACAGAGAAGCTGGCGGGGCTTAAGCCAAGCAGGCAGGCTCGGGCTGTGGTCACTTAGCAATGTGAGAAAGGTGCTCTGCATATGTTCAGAGGCACTCACCTGCACTGTTTTCTTTTGTTTTGGCATAATCCGTAATCCGCCGTAATCAGCCCAATGAACCAGGGATGCAAAATTTCCCCCTCAATCTACCCCCCCCCGCCGCCTGAGGGCCATGCTGCTTGCAGGCTGGCCATTCATCAGGTAGAGCAGTGTGTTAAACCATGCAGCCTGCAGGCAGTGTGGCTCTTGGGCAGGGCAGGAGGGGGAGAGGGGGCTGCTGTGGGGACCCAGAGGCAGCAGCAGGCTGCACCTCCTTTGGTGCCCCCCCCCCGTTCCAAGAGTGAGCTTTGGTCCCGCTTCTGCTGAAGCCTCCTTGCTCTGGGTGTCTCCTGCCCGGTGGGGTGGCCACAGCTGGCATCTCCTGCAGAGACGGAGAGCCTCTCCCCTGGTGGTGGTGGTGGCGGCGGCGGCGGCTGCGAAGTGTTGTCAGCCAATGTGGCCGCGTCATCCTTTCCGGCACCCCTGCCTGATCGATAGAACAGCAGCAGCCTCACTCCGTGGCGCGGAAATGGGCCTGCTAGCCGGTCTGGTGAAGTGGGTGCTGCCACGGGGGGGGGGGAGGGGGCTGCCTAATTCCTGACCTGAGAGGGGCCGATCATGAAGTCCACCCTGGAAGTGCTTCTCTCTAACCCTAGCCGTGGGGGGGGGGGATGAGGGGTTCCAGATTGGTGAGCGTGGAGCGCACTGCACATGCTCAGAGACCTTCCAGCCTTCCCTGTGTCTTCAGGTGTTCTCGTATGAAGCACTGACATTGCAGGCAGGCCCCAGACTAAGCGCTGGGTTTCTCCCCAGCACGGGGAGGAGGGGCTGGGGGAGCCCTGGGGGGTCAGCCTGAGGTCCCTCCCCATCTGGTCTAGGGGGGAAGGTGTGCAGCGGGGACCGTGTGACGACCTGCCTGAGTAAACCGTTCTGTGGTTGGGGGGGTGGCGTGGCAGGGAGAGGCTCCCCCCTCCAAGGCTGGCAGAGTCTAAAGGAATTGGCAGCCATCTCCAGAAGACAGTTGCCAGCAGTCCTGGAGATCTCTGTGGCTGGATATGGGGGGAGAGACGGGGCGAGGGAGTGGCCAGGGGGGTCTCCAGAAGGGCTTCCGCTGGCCCTGGGGCAGCCCCAGCCCCCCCCCCCTGGCAGAGGACTTGGGGCCTCTTGTCCCTGCACTCGCTGCACGCCTGGCTTGCGGGTGGCGTCAGGGCCGGAAGCGGGGCCTGGGCCGCGAGGGGCGTGAGAGGCCTTGGAGGGGGAAGGAGGGTCCCCGCTCTGGCCTCCGAGGCCCCCTGGCCCCGGGCTGAGCAGCCTCGTCCTTGGAACTGGCCCACCTGTGCCTACACGCCCAAGCGCCCAGAGGCGGGGCCAGGCGGGCTCACAGGCCTCTGGGCAAGCGGGCAAGCAGTGGCTGGAGGGGGGCTCCTCCCGCTCACTGCAGGCAGCCCAACAGGAGCCCCCCGTCCCCCTGAACTGGAGCCGGGGGCCGCTTGTCGGGGGACGGCTCTGGCCTGGGGCCTGGGCTCAGCCACGCGGCACACGCATCCGGCCTGCCCGGGGGGGCCAGTGCTCTGTGCGTGTGGCGGGTGCGGCCCCCCCTCCCCAGCAGTGACTCCGCCTCCTTCCTGCAGCAGCCACCATGCTGGCCGCCTGCCTGCCTGCCAGCCCTCCTCCTCCTCCTCCTCGGGGTCTCTGGGGGCAGCTTGGCCAGAGCTGGGCCCTCTCCAGGGTGGGCTCCCACAGCCGCCTCCTCCTCCTCCTCCGGGAGAAGAAGCCGGGCGCCGCGCGCGCTCGTTCTCTCCTGCTCCCTCCCTGGGAGGCACATGCCCTGAGGCCGCCCTCTCTTGGGGCCCCAAAGGAAGAGGGGCCTCCTTTCTCAGCAGGCAGCCGCCTGTCCGGTGAGGCCCATGTTGCTCTGTGGTGGGGCAGCCGCTCTTTGGGGACTCCCGGCTCCAGCTGCCGTGTGGAAGACAAGCCACTGGGGGGCTGAGGGGGAGAACTGCCAGGCCCTCGGAAGAGGAGGGGTGGGCCGCCGCCAGGCACGGGCCTGAAGCAGCCCAGACAAGCCGCCCCCCCGGAGCTGGCCCTTCTCCCTCTGCGAGGACGGGCTGGTCACTCAGCGTCCGCCTTGCCTGTCAAAGGCTCCTGGCAGCAGCCTCTTCAGGCCGGGCTGGGCTGGGAGTCGAGACACTCCTGCCGGCCACCTGATGGGGAAAGCAGCGGCTGGGCTGCCCCTTGCTCCCCCCCGCCCCCCCCCCCGCAGGCTCAGTCAGGCCTCATCAGTGCTGGCCCAGCCGGCAGCCCCCACCTGGCCCTGGGCCCTGGCAGGGCCGAAGAGTCTGTCCTGGCATCTGAGGCGATTTCCACGGAGGCTGGGACTGCCAGGCGAGGGGCTGGGCCTTGGGGGCCCAATGGGTGTTGCACCCCCCCCAAGCAGCTATTAGCTCCACGGTGGCGGGGGAAGACCAGGACAGGGACGGGAGCAGCTTCTGTGCCAGTTCTCCCCCCCCATTAATAGTAGCTTGTGGGGGGGGCAGGGGGAGTGACTCACAGGTTGCGTGGGGGGAGGGCTCCGCAGCCTGCTCCCCCAGAGCCCCCCCCTCTCTGGACGGGCCCAGCAACCCGAGCTGGCCAGCTTGGCTGCCCCCCCCCCCCCAGAGTCTTGGGCTGCAGGCAGAGAGAGGCCACAGTGCCACCAGCTCCCGGGGGCCTTTCCGGAGCCCTCGAGTGTGCTATTTTGGGAAGGAAGCCCCTCACTGCTCCCTCCAGGTGTTGAAGCCGTGCAGAAACTGCTCCAGGGACGGGGGTGGGGGGGTGGGAGTGCTCTGGGCTGCCGGCACATCCAGCCGCCCCTCAGAGCTGTGCTCAGCCGGCTGGGCCCACTTCTCCTTCCCCGCCCCCCCCCGCCGAGCGCCGCCTGGGGGGCAGGGTGGCCCTGCCTTGGGCCAGAGCGTGGTGGGCCGCAGCCGGGGGTCTCGGGAGCCCTGAGTGGGCCGCCTGGCTCGGCTCCTCCTGACAGGGCTGGGATGGAGGAGGCTGCCGCTGCTCTGCTTGAGACCCCAGGTGGGCCTCTGCCCGCCGTGGGGGGGGGGGGGCAGGGGCTCTGCCAGGCAGTGAGGTCTGCCCTGCCCTGCCCTAGGTCCTGTCGCTGGGGGCCGACGTCCTGCCGGAGTACAAGCTGCAGGCCCCCCGCATCCACCGATGGACCATCCTGCACTACAGCCCCTTCAAGGCGGTCTGGGACTGGCTGATCCTGCTGCTGGTCATCTACACGGCCATCTTCACGCCCTACTCGGCGGCCTTCCTGCTCAACGACGAGCAGGAGAAGGCGCGGCGCCAGTGCGGCTACGCCTGCAACCCCCTCAACGTGGTGGACCTCATCGTGGACATCATGTTCATCATCGACATCCTGATCAACTTCCGCACCACCTACGTCAACTCCAACGAGGAGGTGGTCAGCCACCCGGCCAAGATCGCCATCCACTACTTCAAGGGCTGGTTCCTGATCGACATGGTGGCCGCCATCCCCTTTGACCTGCTGATCTTTGGCTCCGGATCGGAGGAGGTAGGCTGGCCCAGGCCCCGGGCGCCCTCTGGCTGGCCTTCTGGCGTCAAGGGTGGGAGGGGCAGCCTTCTTGGCCAGGGCCTTCCACGGCTGCAGAAGCAGCAGGCGGAGTTTCAACAGGAGCAGACTTTCTGAAAGTGTCGCATGTTTGAATTTCCATCTGTCAGGGGAAGAGTTGCAACTCTGCTGCTCAGGGAAGGGGGAGCTGATTTTGGACGGAAGCTGCGGAGAGGAGGGAGCAGAGGTGGAGACGGGCTCCCTGGCCAGGAAAGGGGGCACATGAAGGCCAAAGGGCAGCGGGGGGAGGAAAGGGCGCTTCTTACCCCTCCTCCAGCGCCCTCTCCTCTGCCCTCTTTCCCTGGCGCAGAGCTGCAGGTTCCTGCCGTTACTGGGGAGGAGGGGCGGTTCATAAGAACCAAAGAAGAGCCCTGCTGGATCAGGCCCCGCAAGGAGGCCCAGCTAGGCCAGCATCCTCTTTCACACAGTGGCCCACCAGACGCTGCCTCTGGGGAGCCCACAGGCTGGAGCTGAGAGGGGCCGGCCCCCTCTCCGGCTGTGGCTGCCCTACACACACCCTGCCCTTGATGCTGGAGGTGGCCCACAGCCCTCCAACGAGCAGCCGTTGATGGACCTCTCCTCCAGGAAGTGACCCCACATCTTGGCCCCTCCTGGGCAGGACAAGAAGCAGGATTGACCGAAATGCGGCCACTGAGCCGCCTGCCTGCCTGCCTGCCTGCCTGCCTGGCTAGCACGTGTCTTGCCAGGAGGGGAGTGAGGCCAGCTGGCAGGCGGGGGAAGAAATGAGGTCTGGTCCGGAGGGAGGCCCCGAGCAGATCAGGTGCTTCTTCGGGGCAGGGGGGAGCCAGCAGGCCTCAGGTGTGTGGGCCGGGCTGAGAAGGCTCCAGTGGAGCCCGTGGGGGGAACGGCGGTCTCTCTCGGGGAGGCCAGCCCCGAATCTGGCAAGAGCTGGGCTAGCCGGCTGCCTCTCGTCCCAGAGGGGGGTGTCCCAGCAGCCCTGGATGGTGATGAGGGCGCCAAGGAAAGGTCTCCTGCTCTGCCCCGGCAAGCCTGGGGTGTCTCTTGAATGGGCATTGTGCAGAACTCCAACCTGAGCAGGGAGAATTTGGGCAGGCGCAGCTTCTCCCATGACTTCTCCAGCACTCGGAGGGGAGAGGCCACACTGGCTGCAGATGGTCCTCCATACAGGCCAGGTGGGGGGTCCGTCCCTGTTCCCACCCCACCCCCTTTTAAGTGAGTGGGAGTTCGTGTCTGCCAAGAAGGACGCTGGAGTCCAAACCTGCCTAGAAGCTGCATCCTGATCTATAATCTCAGGTGCATGAATGATCTCTGGCTGTATGTATATGCATGCAGAGGAGGATGTACTCTGTGCGTGCACAGAGAAACTCTTCTCTTTGTGGCTGCTCCCCCTGTTTCAGGGCTGTGCTGCTGCAGAGGGAGGTGGTGCAAACTCAGCCCTGCAGAGTGCCTCCCCCCCCCGCCAGGAGGGACCCTTGGACATGACAGCAGGGGTGGGGTGGGGAAGAAGAGTTGGCAGCTGGGGGGGGGCGTGAGGGATGGAGCCCCCTGCCTGGGAGGGTTTCCAAGCGTGCTCTGGGCAGGCGCCGGTCACGTCAGTCGCTTCTTGTTGGGAAGCAGCACCCATTTCTCCCGCAAGCGTTTGTGCCTCCCGGCCCCCAGGGGGCTGGACTAGATGGCCTCTGGGTGTCGGGGGCTGCGGACTCCTTCTGGCCTCTCCCTCCCCAGACCACCACGCTGATCGGCCTGCTGAAGACCGCCCGGCTGCTGAGGCTGGTGCGCGTGGCCCGCAAGCTGGACCGCTACTCGGAGTACGGGGCGGCGGTCCTCTTCCTGCTGATGTGCACCTTTGCCCTGATCGCCCACTGGCTGGCCTGCATCTGGTACGCCATCGGGCACGTGGAGGGCGAGACCATTGGCTGGCTCTACTCGCTGGGCAGCCAGATCGGGAAGCCCTTCAACGAGAGCAGCCTGCACCGGGGCCCCTCCATCAAGGACAAGTACGTCACCGCCCTCTACTTCACCTTCAGCAGCCTGACCAGCGTCGGCTTTGGCAACGTCTCCCCCAACACCAACCCGGAGAAGATCTTCTCCATCTGCGTCATGCTCATTGGCTGTGAGTGCTCGCTGGCGGCAGCGGCGGGGGGGGGGCGCCCACTGGCCCGGCAGCCACGGTCCGTGGGCGGCTCCGAGGAGTGCCGAGTCCCGGGAGTCCTGCCTCGGCCCGGGAGCCAGGAGGAGGCCCGGGGCCCTTGCTCAGCGCTCTCCAGCAGGGACGGGGAGCGTGGGAGGGCCAGCTGGGCGGCCCCTCTGGGAGGGAGGGAGGCGGCAGCGGCACGCGCGGAGCTTCGACCCGGCGTCTGCTGCTGCGGGCCCGGGAGCAAACGTGAAGGGGAAGGGGTGGGGGCTGCCAGGGGTCCCCAGGGGCAGCCTTTGGCTGGGAAGGTCAGGAGCTGAGCCCAGCCGTGTCCTCTGCCTCCCCCAGAGGAGGCGCCCCGGTCCCTGCTGGCCTCTCTCCAGGGCCAAAGGTGTGGGGCAGCCCCCCTCCCTCCTGCTCACACCTTGAGAGAGCTGATGGCCAGGGGTGGGGGGGGGCGGGGAGTTGTGGGGGGGGCTCTTGCTCAGCTGCCGCCACCCTAGAGGCGCCCACAGGAGGGCAAGGACAGCAGGGAGCTGGGCCCGGGTCGGCAGCAGAGGCTTCCCCTGTGAGCACGGGTGGGGGGCGGGGGGGGTGGGGGTCCCCAGAGAGCAGGGCAGGGAGGGAGGTGCCGTCTCACCCTGCCCCTGCCCCCCAGCGCTGATGTACGCCAGCATCTTTGGCAACGTTTCGGCCATCATCCAGAGGCTGTATTCCGGGACGGCCCGCTACCACACCCAGATGCTGCGGGTCCGGGAGTTCATCCGCTTCCACCAGATCCCCAACCCGCTGAGGCAGCGCCTGGAGGAGTACTTCCAGCACGCCTGGTCCTACACCAACGGCATCGACATGAACGCGGTGAGTGGGGGGGGGCCTCTGGCTCTGCCCCTCCCCTCCTGCCCAAGGCCAGACCGGGGGGCGGAGAGCAGGGAGGTGTTGGCAGCCTAGTCCCCCGCCCCCGGGCATTGCCTGGCCTTGCTGGGGCAGGAGCCTCCCCCCTTGTCCTCCCCCGCAGCCCGGATGCTGCCCTCCGGAGCCTTCCCTGGGGCAGGTCTCAGTCTGGTCCAGCACCCCCACCGGATGCCCCGGGCGAGCCCCCAGGCAAGATGTGCAGGCCCCCTCTCCTGCTGCTGTGGCTGCCCTGCCACGGGGATTGAGAGGCCTCTCGCCTCTGAGGCTGGAGGTGGCCCACAGCCACCGGACTAGTAGCCAGTGACAGACTTGTCCTCCATGGATTTCTCTAAGCCCTTCCGAAAGCTGCCCAGGCTGGTGGCAGTCACCACATCTTGTGGCAGAGAATTCCCTAGATGAATGATGCTCTGCGCGACAACGTCCTTCCTTTTGCCGGTCCTCAACTTCCCAGCGTTCCGTTCCATGGGATGGCCCCCGGTCCGAGTGCTGTGAGAGAGGGAGAGGAATCTCTCTCTGCCCCGCTCTCCACCCCCCCCCCCCGCGTGTGCCACTTCACAGATCTCCGTCCGGGCTCCCCTTAGTTTCCTTCTTCCGAAGCTAAAAGAGGGGAGTGTCAGCTGCGGGTCTGTCGCCTCCCCCTCTGCCGCCTGCAGGTGCTGAAGGGCTTCCCGGAGTGCCTGCAGGCCGATATCTGCCTGCACCTGAACCGCAGCCTGCTGCAGAACTGCCGGCCCTTCAAGGGAGCCACCAAGGGGTGCCTGCGGGCCCTGGCCATGAAGTTCAAGACCACCCACGCGCCCCCCGGGGACACGCTGGTGCACGCAGGCGACGTCCTGACCGCCCTCTACTTCATCTCCCGCGGCTCCATCGAGATCCTGCGTGGCGACGTGGTGGTGGCCATCCTAGGTGAGCACGCCCTGGGGGGGGGTGTCCCCAGGGGATGCTCAGGGCTCGGTCCCCCTTCTGGCAGAATCTGAGCGGGCTCAAAGGCGCCCTGTTCAGGAGCAGCAGGAGGCCTTTTCCTCTCTGCCAGGGCCCCGGCTTTTCAGAATGTCGGGGGTGGGGGTGGGGGCCCACTGCCTGCTCCCAGGCCTGCTAGCTTGGCAGGTGACACCACCTGGTTGGGGAAAATCCCCACCCCAAAGCTGAAGGCGCCTCTGGAGGTGGATTCAGCCGCAGGGCAGGGCTTGCCCAAGACAGGCTGGAAGCAGCCTGCTCCTGCCCCTTGGCTAGCCTTAGGCTCCTGCCACTGAGAAGGCCTCCCTGTCAGAAGCAGCAGGACCAGGGCGGCCAAGGGAGGCGCAGCTGCCTCTGCCTCCCGCCAGCAGCTCGGGTGGCTTGCTTCTCTCTTTTCCGCCCTGCCTGCAGGCTGGCCATTCACCAGGGAGAGGCGCATGGTTGACCGCACAGCTGAGCTCTACCTGATCCATGGCAGCCTGCAAGCAACACAGCTCTTGGGCGGGGCGGGTGAGAGAGGAGCCACCGAAGCTGCCCCCTTGGGCTCCCCCCGGCTCATGGGGACAAGCCTTTACTGGCCAACAGCCGAGGGAGACAAGGGGGAGTCCGATCTGACGTGCAGCACCGAGCGCCCGGGAGCAGGAGGCGGGGGGGGCAGGGCGGCCTGCCTGCCTGCCCGGGAGAGCCCCACCGGCTGCGGCCTGCAAGCCCTGCCCTCTGAGGGCTCCCTGGGAGCCTCTGGCAGGCCCCTGCAGGGACCACGATGCTGGGCCAGCTGGGCCCCCGCGGTCTGACTCCGCAGCTGGGCCAGGCCGGAGTGGAGGGCAGCGGCTGAAGGGAGAGCAGCACCAGCTGCTGGGCCAGCGCCGGGAGGACCCCGTTAGCCCGGCACCCGGTTCCCAGCAGGGGGCCAGCAGCTCTCCCCAGGAAGCTCCCTTCCAGGGCATGTGGCCAGCAGCGGCCCAGTCGGAAAAAGGGGCACGTGAACATTTACTGGGGTGTTGTTTTTGTTGTTGTTAAACAGACAAATGTCCTGCTCTTAAAAAAGGAAAAAACCCAAGGTGGCTGGAAAATCGGAAGTAAATTAGAACCAGAATTGGCAGCCGTTAAAAGCATCAAGCCACCCTGGGCACAGAGGCAGAACTGCCCTCTTGTCCGCAGCAAGCCCATCAGTGAGGGAAGGCCCCTTGGAAGGAACTGGTCTCCAGCTT
The DNA here is from genome assembly GCF_027244095.1 of Hemicordylus capensis. Lineage (NCBI taxonomy): Eukaryota > Metazoa > Chordata > Lepidosauria > Squamata > Cordylidae > Hemicordylus > Hemicordylus capensis. The sequence goes on from NC_069662.1 coordinate 170,986,667, forward strand.
CCTCTGAAAAACAGCCAGCAAAGGGGCCAGTCGGGTCTCTGTGGGAAGGGTTGTGGGGCCACCACGGAGAAGGCGCTGTCCCTGGTACCTGCTAGTGCAATTGTTCAGTCAGCTGTGAATCCGTCTGGCAGTGGCACCCTCTAGCCCGCGTTCTACCAACTTGCCAGCAAGGATATTGTGGGAGACCGTCAGACATTGCGTGATGTTGATTTCAGCACGCCCACAATCTACTAAACTGGTAACTCTGTCGAAAAAGGAGATGAGCTTGGTCTGGCGTAGCTACTTCTGTGCAGACCCCTGCTGGTTGCGATGACATTCTTAACTGTCTGTCTCTGTGTGAGGATCCTGCCCCATGTTGCCATCCAGGGGACTGGGCTGCTTTCCCCCTCTTTTGGAAAAGAGGGGCCCCATTTGCTTGCCTCCAGAAATGTTAGTCGGTGGTTCTGAGGTCCCCACCACAGCAAGCTGCAGACCCTTCAGGGTTGCCCCGGAGGCTTAAGCGGATGGAGGGCAGCCGGGTGTCCGCTTGCCGTCTCTCGGCCCGCTTGGGGGGGCCATTTCCCTCGTGGCAGGGCCACATGGGCCTGGTGGGAGGAGGCGGGGAAGACCGGCCCCCGGCCCCTTGGGCTGGCTCTGGGCATCCCTCGCCAGCCTCCCTTTGCCTCTCCTGACACACCAGCCCCACAGACAGGGCCCCCCCGCCTTGGTTCTCTCCCCCTCTTCCTCCTCTTGTGATGATGCCTTCGTTATCCCACTCGCCAGAATCCGCCCCCCTTCCCCCCCCCGGAGGGTTCCCTTCCGTCGCTCTGGGATCTGATCTGGGTGCCCTCTGAGCGCCTTCAGGTCCGCTCTCCTGACGTCTGACGTCCTGATGGTTTGCCTCCCCTGCTGTCATGAGTTCCAAGACGGCATGGTCACTCCCCCCAGGGCCCCCCACACACTCAGCCAGTTCTTCCCTCTTGCTGACCCCCCCCCCGGCCACATCCCTCCTCCCGCCTTCTGAAAGGGCCAGCGCTGAGTGGGCCTGCCCCTCCTAGCAGAGGGAGCCTCCCAGCAGCCGTCAGGGTAGCGGGACCCCCCCCCCCCGGCTGGGCTCCTGTTTTGCTCTCCCCACTGTGGAGACCACCCCCTCTTGATTCCCTCTAGGCAGCGTCCAGCCCGTGCTCGGGGTGCAGCTGCTGCCACCCGCCCCCCGCCCCCCCCAACTGTCTTGCTTGCTTCCAAGCCCAACCGGAAGCCCCCGCCTGCTCCTGCCTTTCCTCGTGCGAGAGAGGCCCATGAGCCACCGGTCACTGCAGCCGCCGCCGCCTTCTGTGCTCCGGCCCCCTTCTGGAGGGGAAGCCCTTGTCGGTGCCCGCAGATGGTGGGCTCTGGCTGCGTGTGACAGGCTCAGGGTCTCCGGGCCGGCTGAGAGGAGGTCTCTGGCCGAGGGCCCCCCCCCTTCTCTGGTGCAGGGAGGGGCAGGCACCAGACGGAAGAGAGCGGGCTTGGTGGGAGCCAGCAGGACCTGTCCCCTGGCTAAGCAGGGCCCGCTCTGGTTTGCATGTGAATGGGAGACTTGATGTGAGAGCCCTGCAAGAGATTCCTCTCAGTCAGGGGATGGAGCCACCACTCTGGGAAGAGCAGCAGGTCCCAAGTTCCATCCCTGGCAGCATCTCCAAGCCAGGGCTGAGAGAGATTCCTGCCTGCATGCTGGGAGAAGCTGCTGCCGGCCTGGGTAGGCAATCCTGAGCTAGACAGACCAAGGGTCTGACTCAGTGGAAGGCCGCTTCCTGTATTCCTCTGTTCCAAGCAGCATGCGAGCAGGTCCCCTTCCCACGTGCCTCTTGCTCCTCTGTCGCCTCGTCGGGGGCCCTGCGGCAATTCGACAGACCGGCCCACCTGCTGGTGATGCCGAGAGGAACAGGCGCCCCACGGACAGCAGGGATCCCCTGGCAGGAGAAAAGCTCCCCAGCCCCAGAGGGGCCTCTGCCGGCGGTGCCTGGCCCTGTCTGCCTCTCTGTCCTGCTCCTCCATCGGATGCCGCCGTGAGCGGAGCGGACACTGGCAGGAGGCTCTGCAGGATGGGGGCCATCTCTCTGCCAGGGACCATCTCTCTCCTGCCGCAGCCTCCTGGCCTTTCTCTGGAGGAAAGAGCGGCTCGAGCAGCAGCCCCGCCTGCCTCTTGGAGCGGCCAAGGGCCAGCCTGCTGCCAGCTGCCAACTCAGGGCCCCGAGAGGCCCTTCTGCGTCATGGAACTCTGCGTTCCCTCCTGAGGCCTGGCTCTTGCGCCTCGTCTGCCGGAATTGGGGCACCCCTGGATATTTATAGGCATCTCCGGGTTGCTTTCCTGGGGCTTTGGCTCTCTGCATGGATCGGAGCTGCCCAGGAGGCCGCCACCCCCACCCCCCTCCTGTGCCCTGCAGCCGCCTGTGAGAAGTTCCCCTTCCCTGGACTGAACGGAGACCCACGGACATTGCCGACTCGCTCAGCTGTGGGGCTGGCAAGCCAAAGCCCGGCCTGCTGTTGCCTTTCCTGAGTCGGAGCCTTCCCTGGGCACCAGCCTGGCCTCAGGCTTTCTTCTGGGCCCAGGACTAGAGCTGGGAGGAGGCCAGTGCCAGTAGCAAGTGGCCCGGGGGGGGGGCATGATGGGAGGGGCGCAGCAGAAACTCCGCTGGGGAGGGGGCGCCTTGCAGGGGCTGTGAGCTGCCGTTTGGGGAACTCCCTCCGCCGGGAGTGGGCTGGGTGGGCTGCAAGCCGTGGCCACAGACCAGGCTCTTCATTGCTCCCTCAAGCATGGACTGGATGCCCCCTCCCTCCCTCCCTCCCACCCCCAGCCAGCAGTCCCTCTGCTTCATGGGGGCAGAGAGCGAAGCACAGGCAGGGCCTCAGAAGCAGCCGTGCTCTCTGAGGGCGTGGCAAGAGCCCCACACGTGGGGGCCAGTTGGCTGCTGTCTCCTGGCTCACCACGGTGGGGGGGGCTTTTCTTGCACGTCCCTCATTGCACGGGTCCTGCTGGACCATGGTGGCCTCATAATGGGCCTGGCTTCCAGCAGAGCATCCCTCCTATTCCAGAGAGGTCCTGGGTCGGTCTGCTGGTGCACTGCTTATGTGTGGTCCCCCCACCTCCGCCAGGGACCGTGGGAGCTGAGGCTGGCATCTCCCAAAGGTCTGGAGGAACTGGGCTCAGGAAGCCCGTGGAGATGCCGCCTGCCTCAGAGACAAGTGTGCAGAGGGGCTTGGCTAAGCGTCCTCCGCGAACAGGGAGGCAGCACCTGAGCTTGGCTCCTTCTCTTCCACTCAGGGAAGAACGACATCTTTGGGGAGCCCCTCAACCTGTATGCACGGCCTGGCAAGTCCAACGCAGACGTGCGTGCCCTGACTTACTGCGACCTGCACAAGATCCATCGTGAAGACCTGCTGGAGGTGTTGGACATGTACCCCGAGTTCTCTGACCACTTCTGGTCCAACCTGGAGATCACCTTCAACCTGCGAGATGTGAGTGCAGCCCCAGGGTGGGTGGGTCTCAAGAGGAGCCCCTTGGCGCTCCCCCAGCCTGGCTGGCCTGAGCCAGAGAGGTAAGGCCCTTCTCTTGCTTTTGCTGCAGACCAACATGATCCCTGGCTCCCCCAGCAGTGATGAGATGAATGGGGGCTTCAGCCGTCTGCGCAGACGCAAGCTCTCCTTCCGCCGGCGCACCGAGAAAGGTGAAGGGGGCCCCATGCCCAGCCGGGCTTTGACGTCTCTCCCCGCCCGCTGCCTCCAACCCACTTCCCTTCCTGACTGTAATTCGCCAAACCCCTCCGGGAGACGCTGCTTGGGGAGGGGGAATGAAGGCGTCCTGGTGGCAAGTGGCGGCTTCTCCTAACAAGCCGGGGGGCGGGGGGGCGCCACAGGAGGTGCAGCCACCTCTGCTTCCCAGCAGCAGCTTGGCCTGCTAGCTCCTCCCTCCCTCCGTCTCTCTGGCCATTCATCAGGTAGAGCTGTGCGGGCCACGCGTGGGTGGCTCCTCTCTCCCCCGCCCCCACCTGAGAGCCACTCTGCCCACAGCCGTGCTGGCTGGTTAACCCTACACACAGCTCTACCTGATGAATGGCCAGCCTGCAGGCCATCCAGGAGAGAAAGGGGAGCAAGCGACCTGATAGTCTGCTGCCGAGCAGCAGAGGCAGCTGTGCCTCCTTTGGCATCGCCTCTCCCTGTGGGGCGTCCCATTGGCTCCTGGTCAGCAAGGCTGGATCTCACCCCCATGCTCAGCTCTTCCCTGAAAGGTAAAACGTGAGGCAGGCTGTGGGAAGACGGCCCCTCCCAGTCGTGGCTCTTTGGGGTCTGCTGCAGGGCCCCACCCACCCACTCACTGTTCCTCCTCCGGGAGGGGGGCACCACACAGGAACCCCACCCCATCACGCTCCCGCACCCCTGCGTCTCTGGGGCCATGGCGCAGCCCTGGGGTCGTGTTGTGGTGTGCGTGCTGAGAAGGGCGCTGGGCTTGGCTGCCCATCCCTGCCCACACACACGCAGCAGCAGCCCCCCATGGCCTCCTCTGCCTCTGGGGATGGGGAGGCTGCCCCAGAGATGGCAAAGGGCTTTGCGCCCCACATGGATGTTTCCTGACTCTCTCCACAGACCAGGAGAACAGAGGAGAGCTGGAAGGCCAGCAGAAGGCCCTGCGTGTGGGCCAGAACTGCCAGGCTCCGGGGCCCCCGCCCGCCCCGCCCCAATGGGACCTGTGCCCCAGCAGCTCGGTGGCGTCCAGCCCGCCCTCCAGTGATGAGGAAGAGGCCCCCGTCCACATTCCGAATCCCACGGAACCGCCGCCTTTCCACCCCACTGGGCCCCCTGGCGAGCCCCCGGCCCCGGTGCCTCCCGAGCAGAAAGACCGCGACCCATGCAACCCCCTCTCAGGTAGGCCTGCGGGGAGGGCAGGGCTGGAAATGATTCGAGGACTGCAGGTCCATATCTTCTGTATCTGGCATCGTTACAGGCATCGCTATTCTGGGCTCAGCCATATAATGCGAGTGTTCACGGAACGTTTTCTCAAGCAGGACTCAGGAATGGAACACAGTGCATTGGGCGGGTCTTGCTGCATTTCTTCTTACAAGCTAGATGGTCTGGACCAGGGATTCTCAGCGTTGGGTCCCCAGATGGTATTGGACTTCAACTCCCCTAATCCCCAGCCCCAATGGCCTTTGGTTGGGGATTATGGGAGTTGAAGTCCAACAACATCTGGGGACCCAATGTTGAGAATCTCTGAGCTCGGTGGTCTGAACAGACCTCAGCCATAAGTGCCGTATCAAAAACCTCCTCATTCTCAGCCCCAGCCCTCCAACCTGTTGATCCTTTGGGTTTCAACACGGGGCGGGCGGGGGGCAGGGTCAGTTGCCAAATCAAATACTTTATTACAGCCACAGACCAGTACAATAATAATACGTGCATACACACAGAAGCCCAACAGAGCAAATCATAAAGTTGTAATACAATATGAACCTCAAAACAGAACAGCTACATTGAATTCATAATGAGCTCCTGGTGAATCTTGCTGGCTACCCAACAAAACCTAGCCACATTTTAAGATATTACATCATTCTGGTCAGCTAGAAGATAATCAAGAGGAGAAGAGTCCATATGACCTGGATGAGAACTTATAAAAGGAATTATATTCTTGTGCTGTAGAGCTCGATAAAATTGACTGTGGAGGAGCACATGAGCTGTCATTTCAATATCTCCCAAATTACAGTGGCAAAAACATTCTTTATAGGGGATTTTTAATATCTCTCTTCCAGAACTGCTGCTCGTAAAACATTGCAATGTGCCAGCATCAAAGCTCGGCAGTATTTTGCCACTGGGATTGACTTAAGATATCTAGCAGGGCTGAAACTCGAAATTTGGTTTCCCAAATAGACCCCAGCAGGAATGGAGCCCTGGTCAGTTTCTCACTCCATTGTCTGAGGCTCGTCCTGGCATTTTCATAGCCCATAGATCTCCGTGCAGGGGCAGAGAAGGCACAGTAGTGCAGCCTCTCCTCTAACTCTTTTCCATCCCAAGGGGAAAGTGTCCAATAGCACAGAAGGAACGAGGTCTCGGGGAGGGGAAACCAGCTTTAGCCAGAATTCAGAGATGTTAATCCATACTCTGGCCTCCACTTTAAGCAGTCCTGCTTGCAGACAAAGGACAGCACTAGGCCCACACCAGGCTACTTGGAAAATACTCCTCAGAAACGTAGACTGCATGGATTCCACCTTGGAGAAGTTGGAATACCTGCCAAGTTGAGCTCCATAGGAACTGTGCTCGAACTTTGGCGGGGAAAAGTTCTCGTGCAGAGGGGACAAACTAAGCACCCCTAGAGCGGTGGAAAGGCGGACTAGCTGGTGCAATCTGCGTTACCTGTTCTCTCTGTGCGCACCTTCTACCTGAGGCCTGTAGAATTGCACCAGCGAACTTAGCAGTACTTAACTTGTTCTAAACTGTGCCCATACAGTGACCAATTCTGGATCTTTGGTCTCTTCACAAACACCAGTATCTTCGTTTTGGTATCATTTATTTCTAAAGATTGTTCATCATAATAGCTGACAAGAGAGTGTAAAGCTCTTCTTAAGCCTATTGGCATTTGCGAGAGAATGACAGTGTCATCTGCATAGAGAAGTCTATAAAATCATGCCTGGTAAATTCTTCTCCCTCTCCCATCACACTAGAACCAGGGGTCATCCCATGAAATTGATTGCCAGGAAATCTAGGACCAGCAAACGGAAATATTTTTTCACACAACTCATAATCAACTTGAGGAATTCTCTGCCACAGGATGTGGTGACAGCCAACACCTGGATGGCTTTAAGAGGGGTTTGGGTGACTTCATGGAGGAGAGGTCTATCATCGGCTACTAGTCGGAGGGCTACAGGCCACCTCCAGCCTCAGAGGCAGGATGCCTCTGAGTCCCAGTTGCAGGGGAGTCACAGCAGGAGGGAGGGCAGGCCCCTTTCAACTCCTGCCTGTAAGCTTCCAGCAGCATCTGGTGGGCCACTGTGGTAAACAGGGTCTGTTGCCATGGCCCCCAAGCTGGCGGCCCAGAGAGCCACCTGGCCGGAATGCCGCTTGGTCTCCAGTTGGGAGGGGAAGCATGCCGCCCAAGCCTCTTGGACTCTTGTGGGGCCCCAGGCTTGGCCCGGCTGCTGCTGCTGCTGCTGCTTGCATGGGGAGGATCTCCCCCCTTGTAACAGAGCAAGCCCCTCAGGGTCACGGCTGCAGACGTGGGGGGGGGCTGGAAAATGGCCCCACCCAAGGGGGCTGTGTGGGACTCCTGCTGGCCAGCGCAGAGCTCAGGAAAGTGCCTCAATATCTCTCTTGCAGAGGAGCAGGTCTGCTGAGCAAGCCTCGTTTCTTCAGAAGTGGGATTTGGCCTGCCAGCAGCTGCCCCGGATTCCCAGCAACTAGATTGCGCCTTTCTTTCCCACCCCGCCCCGCCCCCAGGTTAGCGAGAGCTGTGCTGCCTGCAGGCTGGCATTCATCAGATAGAGCTGTGGGGGCTGTGCTGCTACTGCTTCAGCCACATTGGCACAGGGTGGGTATTCAGTTTCAGTATTTATTCAAGTCATTTACGTACTGCCTTTTGTTAAAAAATCTCAGTTGAGTTCCGACGTTGCATGTCTGGCCATTGGTGGGGAAAGGTCTGGTCCCTGGCTTCAAGGTCAGGCAGCACACAGGGCCTGCTCTGCCTCCAAGTCCGGGGAATCTGCTTCTGCTTCCATCCCTTCCTCCCTTCCCAGATTTGGCTGCCACTTTTCTGCTATGGCTGCTTCCATGCTAGTCCTTTCCCTCCGATGGAACTGGGCAAAATAAAAATAAAAAGTGTAAAGGTTTTTTAATTTAAATTTTAAATCTCTTTACTAAAACAAATTTACAGTGCTCAACAACACTGATCCAAACACACACAGTAAAACCTAATACAAGAAACCCCAATTAGTCAATCCATCCAAACACTAATATTATTAAGGTAGGAAAACAACCGTAATTTTCCCCATTAGTGTCAAGAATAAAATCTGACCCAGTTACATAACAAGCATTATTTGTAGTCTGGTTTGAACAGGACCGAATAATATGAGTTAACTTTTCTGAGACCGCGACGTGCCCGAGGTTCTTGTACCAGATATCCATCGGCATGGCTTGGTTTTTCCAATGTCTGCCTACAGCTCGGCTGGCAGCAGTTTCCAGAAACCCATTTTTTTTAAAGTCGCATCTATATTGACCCCAGAAAATACATTTACTAATGCCAGCTGGGGGCACAATCCTATTTTCTGGTTTGTAATCCTGCACATCTCTGTGAATACCTCTGTCCAAAAGGATGAGACTCTAGGACAAGTCCACCAAAGATGAAGGAAGCAAACACTTCATCCCGCAAGCACTCCAGCAAAGCAGGTACCATCTATGGAAAACTTTGAGAAAGTTCTCTTTAATTTGGGCAAAAGAGGAAGTAACTGGCTTCTATTTCTGTTTGTTCTTCTACTCCTGATCTTTGATTTCCTGTTGGGAGTCATTTTCCCAAGACATTTTAAGGCTAGGCAGTAGGTAAATGTGTGGTTTATAATCAGATCATATAATTTTGAAACCGCACCCTTGAGGGTGTCTGGGGCTTCCGAAATCAGTACTTCAAATTTTGTTAGTTGTCTATTAGCTTGTGCTGTTATATCTGGCGTGGAAATAAAGGATCTGCACCATAAAAGATGTATCCATGTACAGTGCAGGGACCCAAACTTTCCCCTATAGCCTCTAGGTTGGTAGGATTTCCCCACTGATAAAAGTTACTTAATCTGGCAACTTCCAGATCAGTTGCTTCTATCAGTCGAGGAGATGTAAACAATCCATCAAATTTAGGGTGGCAAAAAAATGGAATGAGAGGGGAATATGGGGGCGCTAGACTCTTATACCATTTTGCCCAACTCCATTTGGGCAAATTTTGAAAGTGGCAGAAAAGGATTGTCTGCTGCTTTAAACTTAATAATCCAATCTGGTATTAGAGACAAACTTTTAACTCTATAAGAGTATTGATCATAAACTTCCATCTTAACCCAATAATTAATTTCAACACTGGTCAGCATCCTTAAGACGTTTCATAAGAACATAAGAACAGCCCTGCTGGATCTGCTGGATGACCCAAGGAAGCCCATCTAGTCCAGCATCCTGTTTCCCACAGTGGCACACCAGATGCTGCTGGAAGCTTACAGGCAGGAGCTGAAAGGAGCGTGCCCTCTCTCCTGCTGTTACTGCCCTGCAACTGGTACTTAGAGGCATCCTGTCTCTGAGGCTGGAGGTGGCCTATAACCCTCCAACTAGTAGCCCTTGATAGACCTCTCCTCCATGAAGTGATCGAAACCCCTCTTAAAGCCATCCAGGTTGTTGGCTGTCACCAAATCTTGTGGCAGAGAATTCCACAAGTGGATTATGTGTTGTGTGAAAAACTACTTCCGTTTGTTGGTCCTAGATTTCCTGGCAATCAATTTCATGGGATGACCTCTGCTTCTAGTGTGATGTCAGAGGGAGAAAAGTTTCTCTCTATCCACTTTCTCCACACCATGCATGATTTTACAGACCTCTATCATGTCTCCCTGCAGTCGTCTTTTTCTAAATTAAAAAGCCCCAGGTGTTGTAGTCTTGCCTCATAAGAAAGGTGCTCTAGGCCCCTGATCATCTTGGTTGCCCTCTTCTGCACCTTTTCCAGTTCTACAATGTCCTTTTTTAGATGTGGTGACCAGAACTGTACGCAGTACTCCAAGTGTGGCTGTCCCATTGTTTTGTATAAGGGCATGATAATATTAGCCGTTTTATTTTCAATCCCCTTCCTAATGATCCCTAGCATGGAATTGGCCTTTTTCACAGCCACAGACCAGACCACAGACTTTTTTCACAGCTGCTGCACATTGAGTCGACACTTTCAACGAGCTATCCACTATGACTCCAAGATCCCTCTCCTGGTCCGTCACCAAAGCTCGAATAGCATCAGCGTATACTTGAAGTTGGGGTTTTTCGTCCCAATGTGCATCACTTTACACTTGCCAACATTGAACTGCATTTGCCATTTTGTCGCCCGCTCCTCCATTTTGGAGAGATCCTTTTGGAGCTCCTCACAATCCATTGTGAATTTCACTACCCGAAAGAGTTACATTTTAAGGCCTGCTGCTTTCTCCAAACAAGAGAAGTTAATCCCTTCCCATTTCTGAATCTTTCTTTTAATAGATTTTAATACTGGAGTGAAATTCAAATGTTTAAGATTTGAGAGATTCCTGGAAATGTACACTCCCAAGTAACAATTATTTATAGAGACTTTGATAAAACCGAAGCCCTTTTGAGACCTGGTGCTGATCCCAGTACACAAAATTTCTGATTTAAAAAGATTTATTTTTTTATCCTGCTACTTTTTCAAAATCAAACAACTCATCCTGTAGAGGTGAAATAGCCCATAAGGGGAAATTATAACGTTTTTAATTGTTAGTTCTTAATTTTTTGAATGTTATGTAAGCCACCTGGAGACATTTCTATGTCAGGCAGTTTATAAATCTAATAAATCCATAAGTATCCGAAGTTAGTCCTGACTAAGTCCCATTGAAAATAACGGCGCTTAAATGAGTCATGACTAACTTGTCTTATTGAGTCCAGTGGTGCTTCCTCGTGACTAGCTAGTTTGGACATTAAGAGGAGGAGGAGGAGGAGGAGGAATTTTTCTGTGCTGTTTTCCTACCAAAACAAAGAAGTCCTCCGAGTGGTTGAGGGCTCCCCTGCTGCCCCAGAGAGGGGCTCTCCGTCTAAAAAGAAGCATCTGGGAGGGTCCCAGCCAGGGATATGCACGGAACTGGGCAGGGGTGGTTCGAAGGGGGGGGATCACACGCGAAGGGGGGGAGGGTGCGCTTCCTCTGCCCCCCCCCACCGGCGCTCCGTTTTCCAAGGCTCCTTGGGGGCGGCAGCATAACTCCCTGCCGGCCCGCCCTCTCTTTCCCCGGTGCGCATGCACACGCCAGGTGTATCCGTGTGCAAGGCTGGGTGCGCGAGGGCTCTCTGGGGCGGGTGCTGTCTTCCCTTGGCAGGCACCCCCTCACAGGGCTTGGCAGGGACGACCAGGCAGCTGAGCAAGAGCCTGTGAGGGGGAGACGCGCCCCTCCGCCCCCCGCCAGCTGCCTGGGTGCCAGCCTGAGCCTCACCCCCAAGGGAGGGGCCATGGCGGCTTCTCCCAGCTGAGCCGCCAGCTCCAAGGCTGCGCTGGCCACCTCCGGGCTCCCAGGCTCTAGCAGACCAGGGGTCCCAGCTGGGGGGACCCGCCCCCCCCGCCCCCCCAGGCTGCTATTGTGCTGCTTCAGATGGGAGTCCCCCCCGCCCCCGGTGGAAGTACTCCGGAGTAACTTAGTGTGCTGGGTGTGAGCCGGTGCCTGGAGCAGCCTGGCTCGTGACTGTGCCATTTAAGTCTGTGTGCATGCCCCCCCCCGACACACACACACACAGAGGCTCTCTCTGTGGGCTCCCTGAGCTGAAGGCTTGTGACCGAAGGGGTGCACTTGTTTAAAAACGTTGGGAGCCCGTGTCTCCCTGGTGGCCCAACAAAGCAAGGAAGAGGGGTGGGCGGGGGGAGAGAGAAGCACCGCTGGTCCTCCGCCTCACGGAGTCCAAGACAAGTTGCCTCCGAGGGTGGAGGACTCTGTTTCAGTGGCTAATGGCCACGGAGAGACCTTTCTTCCTCCTGCCATGCGTGTATCTGATCTTTAAGCTAGTGACCATTGGGGCATCCAGTGGCAGGCAGTCCCGCAGGCTGCTTGACTGGGGCTGACCCCTTCTCCTCCTGCAGGGGCCTTCTCAGGCATGTCCAACATCTTCAGCTTCTGGGGCGATAGCCATGAGCCCCGCTACACCCTCCCTGCCCACCCCACCCTCAACACCCCCCTGGCCAGCAGCCCCATGAGCCGGCGGCACCGCTGCGAGCTGGAATGTCGCCTGGACCTGCTTCAGAAACAACTCAACAGGTACTGCGTGCACGGCAGAGGGGGAGGGGGCTGCCCCAGCCTCTCCTGGGTCCTGTTGTCCGGATACTCCGCAGCCTGGAGAGGCGGCTCTTTGCCCCCAGAAAGGCTCTGGGGCTTCAGCTTGCAGGAGGCCCCCCCCCCTTGGGGTCCTGGAGGCCCGCTTGCTGCTCTGTAGCTCCAGGGTTGGCCAGTGTGCATGACATCCCCCTCCCCACGCATGCTCAGAGGCACTGCCTGCTTGCTTCTGTGTTCCTTGCGGGATGGGGCCGCAGCTCAGTGGCAGAGTCCCGCTGTGCAGGCAGAAGGCCCCAGGCTCCGTCCCTGGCGGCAGCATCGCCAGGCAGGGCTGGGCAAGAAGACTCCTGCCTGGAGCCGGGGAGAGCCGCTGCCAGTCAGGGTAGAGGAGTCTGAGCGAGAGGGACCGCGGTCTGGCTCCGCGCAAGGCCACTCCCCATGTCCCTGGAGCCCCGTGGCCGGAGGCCCCTAGCAGAAGCTTCTCTGGTGATGGGGTGGGGAGGGGAGCCGGGGGTGGCCAGGAAGGGGCTCTCTGCCCTTGGAGTTCCCGTGGAGGGGCCGGACTCCGCAAGGCTCAGGCACGGAACACCAGATGGAGCAGTCTTCCCAAGGAAGAGGGGGCCTCTGAGGGGGTGCAGAGTGCCTTTCCCAGGGAGCCTCCCTGCCGCTGAGCTGAGCACTGCCATTCCAGAGCAGAGGGCAGGCTGGAGCCCTTCGGTGGGTCCTATCCTGCCAGGGCGGCCCAGTGGCCGGGGAGCACCAGGGAAGCCGCTAGGCGGGGATGAGCTGCTCCCTGGGCAGGTCAGAGGCAGGGGTGTGGGGCTAGCTGCCCCCCCGTCCCAACTCCGGCCGTCTTCTCCCACCCGCACAGGCTGGAAAGCCGCCTGACCGCAGACGTGGCCGCCATCCTGCAGCTCCTGCAGCGGCAAGCGGTGCTGGTGCCACCCGCCTACAGCACAGTCTCGTCTCCGCTGCCGCCACCGCCACCGCCAGGCCCTGATCCAGCCCCAGGAGAGCGCCCCCTGCCTGCCGTCCCCACCCAGGCCCAGGGGCTCCACACCCCCACTCAGGTGAGCTTCCCCCCCCCGGGACGGATTGTGGGCCCAGGACTGCCACACGCACTCGGAGCTCCCTCGCTCCCCGAGGCTGCTGGGTCCTTGCGGGGGTGGGGGGCGAGGAGGCCCCCCCCAGACCGCCCCGCCTGCTTGAGAGGAAAGCAGCCCCTGTGCCCATCCCAGCCACACGGCCTTGGGGCCGGGGCTTCCTCGAAAGGTCCGCTTTCTGAACACCTGGGCACTTTCCGGGGGGGGGGATATTTCGGCTTGGCAGGATTGTATGGAAAACGGCCCCCAGAATCTCAGACTCCTGCAGCAGGAGAATGCAGCTCCTTTTTTGCGACGCACTTGCAGCCTAGTAGCACTGTGACGCAAAGCTAAAACCCGAAAGAAGGCGGCGTCGGAAATGTGGGCGGCCCCTTGCAGCCGGCACAGGGACGGCCGTGTCACAACGCAGGAAGTGCCATGGAACATCTGGCCGGGTGGAATCTGGAAAGCGCCCGAGAGGCCAGATCTCCACTGCTGGCCAGGAGCAGTCTTCCCTCTAACAGGGATTCCCAGAGGCTGTGGACTACAACTCCCAGAATCCCCAGCCAAAGGCCGTTGCCGCTAGGGATGCTGGGAGTTGTGGTCAACAACAGCCGGGATCTCTGTTCGAGGGAACATTGGCCAGGAGTGCTCGTGCCCGGCTGCAGCTCTTTCTGGAGAAGGCAGGCTGGGCCGCCACACCGGAGTGGCACTGCCCCTTGACTACTGCAAGGCGCTCTTTGTGGGGCGGCCTTGGATGGTCCCGAGGAGAGGGCAGCTCCTGCAAAAGGCTGCCGCCCAAGCCCTGACAAAGCCAGCTCCCTTGCGGGGCACCGGGGCACTTTCCAGGAGCGGTGCGGCCTGCTGGTCCTCCCTCCTCCTGGGGCCAGGCTGCCTAGAGGCCTGCCTCTCTACCCCCAGCCCCACCCCACCCCACCCCATACGAAGCCCCCCCCGTGTGGAAAAAAATGAGCACGTTTGGCCGGGCGGAGCCCCTCAGTGGCCCCAGGCTGCTGGGTCCCAGAGCAGAGGGATGCCAGGAGGGTGGAGCAGCCGCGGGTTCCCCTGGGCTTTTCGGGCTTCCCCGCCTGGCCGGCCTGTCTGGGAAGGCCCTGCTTGCCAAGGAGACATCTGGAGGACCGCTGAGCGACCCTTCCTGCCCCTTCCCGGCCTCCTGAGCCCCTCCCAGCCTAGAGACCTGGCTGGCTGCCTGCCGGTTGTGGCGGGGATCAGACGCCCCTCCAGACCTTCCGTGGCCTGCAAACCCTGTTCCTGCTCTGTAAGAAGCTGGACTTCGAAAAGGCCGTTCACGGCATCCGGACAGTGATTTCGACTTGAGGGTCACGATCCAGGCTCCCCCTGCCCAGGCCGGCTTGCTTTCCCATAATGCAAAGGGTTCTTGTTTTGAGACATGCCTGGTCAAGCGACTGGGCCCTTCACACCTGCGGGGGGCAGGGGGGGGCGTTCAGAAGGTGTCGAGTTCTGTCTTGAAGGGCGGGGGGTGGCCGCAAAAAGGATCCCGGAGGAGGTTTTAGCCCCCCCCCCCCCGGGCAAGGTCGGAGGTCCGTGTGGGCCCCTCGGGCAGCACCGTCCTTGGCCGCAGAGCCATCTCCACAGCTCCGGTCCTCGGGAGGGGGCCTCCTGCACGCCCCCGCTCACCCGCTTTCCAGACTGTGCTGGAGGAAGTGGGGCAGAATCCGACCCCTAGCCCTGACGGGTTGAAGCCAGTTAGAGGGAGCGGCTTCGATGTGGCCCCACTTCCTCCCTGGCGGAGGCTTTGAGAGGGAGGAGGAGCAAGCCCTGCCACCGCGGGATCCGCACACAGAGCACTTCCCTGAGGGAGGGGGGGCTGGCGGTTTCCCCTTGCCTCCTCCCCCCCCAGCCTGGCAGCAGATTCCGCTTTTCCTGGTGCGGTGGGGGTGCACTTGGCAGTATCCCCTGCAGCTCGCTGGGCCAAGAGGCCCCTTTCGAAAGGGGCGGTCCTCTTGACGGAGCCGGGGAGAGCAACTGGCCCTCTCCAGCCCCAGCACAGCACCCCTCTGGTGGCTGCTGCTGGGCTCTGTCTTGTGTTCCTCTGAGGACAGGGAGCCATCTCATTCATTCGTTCATTCATTCATTCATTTCTCCCTGTAAGCCGCTTTGGGAACTTGTGCTGAAAAGCAGCGGATGGATCTGCACACAGAGGTGGTGGCCGGGGCTTTGCCTGAAGGGCCCAGACTCCCGGATCTCCCCCTTCTCTCCACTCTGGCCTCTGTCTGTCAGGCACCGAGCTATATCCCAGGCAGGCCCCTTCAACGGGCGGGACACATGCCCTACATCTGGCTCTGTGGGGGGGGGGCACTGCAGGAGAGGGGCCTCCTTGGGCCTGATCCAGCCGGGCTCTTGGGATGTGCTTCTGTTTCCGGAGCGTCTTTTCAGCAGAGCCAGGCTGGGCTGGGCTCGGGCTCCCTCCCAGCGTGCGCAGCAGCCTCTGGCTCTGTGGGGCTGGCCTCTCCTGGCCCTCTTGCGCTGACGCCAGGCCTCCTTTCCCTCCACAGCTTCCGGAGCTCCCGGCGCCATGCACGGACCCTGCCCGGCGGCCCCCTGACGTGGTGCTGCTGGTGGAGCCCTCGCTCCCGGCCCCTCGGCGCCTCTCCTTGCCCGGACAGCTGCCTCCGGCGTCCCCCCACTTGGCCACGGACTTGCACAGACACTGCTCGGACCCAGGCAGTTAATGGACCGCCGGTCGAGGCCCAAGCCGAGGGGCCTTCTGGGAGCTGGAGCGGGCCCCCTCTTGTGGGCGGGGCCAGCGTGAGCCCTGGGGACGCTGGAGGGCGATGGCAGCGGCCCCGGGCCCCGAGGATGTTAGCTGGCCTAACAGGGGCGGGCCGATCGCCGTGGTGACCCCCAGCTGATTGGCTGGCAGGGACTCTTCATGGACAGACTTGCTGCTTGCAGGAACCGTGATAATACTGAATCATCATTCATTCATCATGTGCTGATAAGGGTTAGGATCCCTCCCTTGTGACCCCAGACATATCATCTGAGACCAGCGGATCGTGCAGCGGCATCCATGGTGGGGAGGGGTGGGGGGTCATGCAGAGGCTCTTCCCACCCCAAGTCTCTGAGCTTGGAGGGGCAGGGCTCAAGGCGGGGGGGGCCTGAAGGAGCGTGGAGCTCTGTGGGGGCGACCCACTTGCAGATAGTGTCCCTTTGTGTGTCTTTGTGCCTGTGTGCCTAGAGCCAGCTGGTGGAAGGGAGGGGGTCCACACACAGCCCCCCCCCTCCAGCTTGCTCTGGGTTCATGCCTTGCCCACTCCCCCCACCCCCCGTCTGCTTTGGTCTGTCTTTCACCAGCCATCCCTAGAGAACTGCTGTCTAAGTGTGGGGTGTGTGTGTGGAGGGGGGGCGGCGTTGGGCCTGCAGTTGGCTCTCCCTGAGTGGACGAGGCCTGGTGCTCCCTGCCCTGGCCCTCCTGGAGACGTGGTGAGGCTGCAGGGATGCAGGCTGAGTCTGGGGCGCTTGCGAAGGGGGCACTGCACAGCAGGCCCTGAGCAGAGGGCAGCCCACAGGATGGAGGGAGGCCTCTGGCGTCAGCACCGGGCCAGGACTCCTCTGCCCCTTCCAGGCCCATGACAGGGGCCTGCTCCTCCCCCCCCCTGCACAGAGGAGGCCCCCGTGGGGAGGACAGGCTGTGGCCAACCCCCTTTCCTGGTAGGTAGGTAAGCCTGGGGGTGCTGAGCGCCATGGTGCCGCCTTCCTGCACCGCCATTCTTGCCTCACTGTTTCCTGCGGGTGAGGGAGCATTCCCCCCCCCCCGCTATCCCAATGCATGTACAGTCGAGAGGGTTCCTGGCTTTCCTCTCCTCACCCTCCTGGCTACTAGCTGGGCAAGAATCCAGGCAAGCGGGGGGGGGGGGGACTGTGCTGGAAGCCACCTCCGCCCCCGCCACAAGTCCCTCCTCTTAAGCAGAATGAAAGGGTCTCTGGCTCCCCCCTTCCCTGGCCCCACCCTGGAAGGGGGGAGAGGCCCTTCCCACTGCCTCCCCTTTGCTCTGCAGGGGGCTCCAGGGGGCACCCCGCCCTCCTGCTCCGCTGGTCTCCAAGGTCTGAATGCATGTGGCACCCCCCTCCCCTCCCCCCCCCAGCATGCTGTACTCAGCATTAGTGACCGATGCCCAATAAACTCCCGGTTGGGTCTCTGCCTTGCCCTGCTTCTTTCACCCACCCACATGGGAAGGACGGGGGGGACCACCCCCACCACCCCCCAACTGTGCAGGCAGAGTGTGGGGCTGCTGGCTTGAGGGGCCAGCTGCTTCCTGCAAGCCTGTGGAGCGGGGGGGGGGGAGGCCATGCCCAAGGAGGAGCCGGCCCCGCTAGCAGTTGGGCCCCTGGCTCCGTGGAGAGTTCTGTGGGCAGGGTTAGAGGAGATGGCAGTGCTGGGAATGTGGCAGGCTGAAGGAAAGGCTACAGTTAGGCCTTGTTCATTTCACTAGTGAAGGCGACAAGTGGGGGGAACCGCAAGAGGGGTTCGTCGGATCAGGTCTAGCATGCAGACAGTGGGCAGAAGTCCCCCACCCACCGAGCACGGGTGATCCCACCCCATTCCATGAGACGGAAGGGCCGGAGCTTCACTTCTTCTTTGAAGAATTACCCTGTGGGATTCACCGCCAGGGGTGCACTTCAGTAATTTTGGAGCCTGGGCCCAAAGGCCTTTGGAGCCCCCCGCCCCCCCCCACACACACAAGTTAAGCATCATCCCCCCTATAGGCACACACCCCAAATATTTTTAATGATTTCTTGAGGGCACAAACAGTAACTGAACTCACAAGAATGTAAGACTATAAACCAGCTAGATTTATGCAAATACAGTCCCATTCTGGGGAAACCTCAAGGCAAAATTCGCAAATCAATGGCAAACGGGGTGGGGGGGGATCGTGGTCACGAGAGGCCAGAAAATACAGTTTAAAAATAGGAAAAAATCCCCCCAAATCATCAGGAGTCAGTAAGAGGAGTTAAGGGGACCCCCCAAAATGATCCCCCCAAATTGCAAAAGTAATCTCGCCAAGCCACAGAGAGAGATGGGCCGCAGTTGGTGAGACCTGCCACAATTTCCCAGGCGCGGAGACTCAAAGCCGCCATTGGGAGACCCGGGTTGACTGACGGTGTGGGTGAGCAGAGACATTTCAAGAGGCCACTGGAGATCTCCCCCTCCCACCTCTCTCTTTCCTCACTCCCCACTCTGCCTCGAAAGCAGCGGTCACAGTCACACTTGGCCACCTGGCACGGCATGGCGACCACACCGCCCAGGACAGACAGCAGGGGGTTGGGGGGGCAGGGGGGTGGAGGCGGCCCCGGACTTCGGCCCCAAAGTCCAGGGAGAAGAGCGCCTCCCTTCACGGCCACTAGATGTGGTGATGGCCTTGAGACACAGGGAGGGACAGAGCGGGGAGGGGGGTTCTTGGGCAGCCAAACAGACCCTCCAGGCTGAGGAGGCAGCAGGAGCTCCCCAGAAGCCTCCAGCTGGCCGTGGTTGACCAGGGGAAGCTGGCCCTTTGAAATGGTCCACGGTCTGGTCCAGCGGGACTCTCTAGCAGTCAACCACCCAAAAAGTAATTCACCCAAGTGGAGGCAGGCAAAGACGGATGGATGCTGTTTTAGTGGTGGTATCATTCCCGCATGCACACACACACACCCCTCTCTCTCACACACACACTCTTCCTACCACATCCCATTTGTCCATGATTCTTGGTCATTTACTCCTCCTCTTCATCTATCCGTCCAAGGAATTGGTTACTGGGCCCTGCAGTTGCTCTGCTTCCATCCTCACATCTCCCCACAGCCCTAGATGCTCCCCCAACTGGGCCCACCCATGGGGGGCAGCTAAATGCCATCCATCCAGGCCAATGCACTTCAGCCAATAGCTGGGGAGGTCTCATTCCCCTCAGACTTTGTCCACTTCCCCAATTCCTGCGGCTCTCTTTGCCAAACATGCTTTAATCCATGCCTCTCCAACGGAGGCAATTGGTGCCCCCCAATGGGCTCAGCAGAGGCTGGCTTTGGTTTTGCTGTGAGGACTGTCGATGGGAGAGGCGTGAGGATGGGTCCCTTGCAGGTACCCCTAGGATTCTGTGCCCTCTAGGGAGAGGCACAGCATGCAGCAGTGCTAAGGGTCTTGTTAACTGGTGAGAAAGTCATGTTTGTTGATCGTGGCTTCTGGAAACTGTGTGGCACACCACTCTTCCTCCACGGAGCCCAGAG
Source organism: Hemicordylus capensis (assembly GCF_027244095.1). NCBI lineage: Eukaryota > Metazoa > Chordata > Lepidosauria > Squamata > Cordylidae > Hemicordylus > Hemicordylus capensis. The sequence goes on from NC_069662.1 coordinate 171,005,976, forward strand.
CAGTGTACTACATACTTACATTTCTTCTCACAACAACCCTATGAAGTAGGTTAGGCTGAGAGAGAAGTGACTGGCCCCAGTGTCACCCAGCAAGTCTCATGCCTGGATGGGGATTTGAACTCGGGTGTCCCCGGTCCTCGTCCAGCACTCTAACCACTACACCACACTGGCTCTCTTGTTCTCCTAAGTAGGCTTAGGAGATCACCCAGCATTCCATCCGTGTGCCCGTCTGTCTCTGTGTGTGTGTGTGTCCCACTATCAACTTTGCAATGGACCAATATGAACCAAATCGGGTACAGTTGTAGGGACACCTCAATGGTGTCGTTTGTGATGATGTCATCCACCCCAATCCAAGATGGTGGACACATGAACTTTTGAGGTGCAAGTAAGCTAACCTGTGAACCGCCTAACCAATCTGAACCAAATTTGGTTCAGTCGCAGTGAGTGACACATAGAGACACCTCAGTGGTGTTGTTTGTGGTGATGTCATCCACCCCAATCCAAGATGGATGTGTGAATGTTTGAGGTGCAAGAGGCTTAACTTGTGAACCACCTAACCGATTTGAACCAAATTAGGTCCAGTTGTAGCGATAGTGAAAGGAAAGAAGGCAGATTAGTTCTTACCAGAACAACTTGTTAAAAATTGAGTTGAGCAGTTTGAGTTCAGTCAGCAAAACCAAATAATTTGCCCAAAGCCAGAGTGCCTCTAAGCATATGCAGAATCCAGCCCCACATATGCACTTCTGCTTCCCCACAGTGGCCACTCTCCAGATGACACGCTGTTGAGCAGGAAAAGGCTTTAGCTTGCTAGGACCATTTTGAAAACGTAAATAGCTGGCGCTATTTTTCTACAACAGGAAAATACAGTTAGTTATTTGTGATGCACATGCAACATTGCAGGATTAAAACGCAAGGATAAAATGTGCCCACAGATAAAACGTGGCACAAACCACACCACCCAGGACAGACTAAAGAGGATTGGGGGTGGGGGGCAGGGGGTGTGGAGGCCCTGGACTCCAGTCCCAAAGTCGAGGGGTAGGAGCGCCTCTGAAGACACCACAATGTGTGTGTAGGCATCCGGTTCATATCTCCGTGTGATCTCCAGGCACCACACCTGTGCACAGTGGAGGTGGGTGAGAATGAAGGGGTGAGATGCAGGCAGTGGGGTAGAAAGGCAGCCCCACCTGCGTTTGGTTAGCATTTCGTCACACAGCAAACCTCCCTGTTTGGAAACCTCTTCCTTGGCTTGAAAAACCTCTTCTGTCCCAGGCAGATGCTTTGAAGATCAGAGAAGTGGCACTTAGAGAGAGGGTCTGGGACAGCCTCCTGCGCACCCTTTCCTCCAGGTAACCTCCCACCCACCCACTCCTGCCAAATCTGCTGTGACTTCTGCAAGGGTGGGGAGGGATCCGGGCCTCCTGTGATCAGAATATGGAAGCAGCACCGTCTGTGCCTTGAGTCCCTGGGGATGTTGCCTGGGCAGAAGCAGCCGGCATTCTCCATGCCAGCAGCCCCCCGGCCAGGCCCACCCCAAGAGCCAGAGGAGCCCTCCCCGCTCCCCTGCCTGGAGTGCGATGGGCCGTGGGTGGTTAGCCCAGCTGAAGAACAGGGAGCCCTTCAGCATCAGCTGTGGACGGCAGCTCAGTGGCCCTATAGAACAGGGAGCACCAGATCGGACCCCTGGTTTCCCACGCGCCTCGTGCTGCAGGCAGAGCGGACATCCAGGGAGCGGCCAGGCCAAACGGCCTCAAAGGAAGGGGCCCCCGGATTTCTCTCTCTCTCTCTCCACCTTCTCAAGGAAGCATGAAGCTGCCTTGTGCGGAGTCTGGCCCTCAGGCCGCCTGGTTCAGTACGCTCTGCTCGGACAGGCAACATCTCTCCAGGGTTCCAGGCTAACTGGAGGTGCTGCTGGGGTTGAAGCCGGGACCTTCTGTCTGCCAGGCAGGTGCTCTGGACAACGGGCCTCAAACCTCCCTTTCCCCGACTTCCTTTTCTTGTATTTGAATTGGGTTTTAGAACGGAGATATAGTACCGGTGGGGTGGGGGGGTGGGGGGAGGCCGCTCAGGTTGTGAGCCCTGACTCCAGTCGTAGGGGGGAGCCGTCGTTCGCTGTGACATGCCAGCAAGTTCCAGCCCATTTCCACGTCCTCTCGAAGAGGTTGGCAAAACATGTTTGATTGGCTGCTCCTCTGCAGGAGCCGCTGAGCTCCCTAAGGACGGAAAGGGCTTCCCTTGCTGGCACAGAGCCGACCGAGGTGCCTTTGCAGGCGGATGCTTCAGCGCTGCCTAGAGTTCTGTGCGGGCTCTGCGGAGAACGGTAGCGCACCCAGTAGAGGACTACAAGGCGGCTCTTACGTCTTTAGACGCAGGTCAAACCCTGTGCTAGCCAGCCGCCAGTTCCAGATCCAGCCAGGGCTTTCTCCTGGTTGCCTGTGTGCCTCTCTTACCTGGCGCTCTCAGTCCTGGCTTCTGGACTGACACCCCCCAGGTCCTGCTGCCCACGGCCCAGCGACTCCGGCAATAGGCCAATTCCAGCCTCAGAGGCAGGAGGCCTCCAAACACCAATTGCAGGGCAGTCGCAGTAGGAGAGAGAGAGCGCGCATGCGTTAGCCTCTCGCCCGTGGGCAGAGGCGTATCTAGGGGAAATGGCGCCCGGGGCAAGCACTGAAATGGCGCCCTCCTGTCCAAGCATCTGACACCCATCTTTCAGATAACTTTACTACCATAATATCAGCTCAAAAATACAAGTCAGGCTCGTTAATCTTTTAATATTTCAAAAACTATTTAGCAGTCGATGTAGCCAGACCAAAAAAAAATGCTGGGAAACGACAAATTTCAGTATGCTGGGGCTCATGAAATACCCAATTACTATGTGGAGGTGTACTTGGAAAACTCAACAGAAGTGCCTGTCTAATTCTCTACTATGCATTGTAGCATAGCTATTACATCAGTTTTAAAAATAAATGGGGAATTTGACTTTTCCCAGATACTCTGAAAATAATTAAAGGCTATGCAGAGTAAACTGTATCACTGCTTGGAATATATTCTAGTCTTTCAGAAAGACAGTTAAAATGAGAGAAAGAGAGCAAGAAACTCCCAATGGCCTTAATACTAAGGATTTCACACTGATTCAAAGACAAACTCACCATTTATAGCCATATTATTAAGACATCACATTTAACTCACTTATCACAAGAAGCAAAGTAAAAGCAAATGAATACAATCCTAGCTCATAAGCTTCACTCAGTATTCACAAGCCCTGATTCTCTGTACATAGTGCCAAACTGATTATGTGTACAGTGACTTACATTATATTCAATTTAAAAAATGGTTTTTTTTTACCTGTAGCCCCTTCAGGGGGGGCTTCCTAAAGGCCATGGGGGGTCTGCAAAGGTTCCCCTCCCGCCGCAGGCCTCTTAGTTCACCACTTCAGCCCATCCCGGGCTGAGGGCCTCACAGGAACCATTTGAGCATGTGCAGTGGCCATTTTTAAAAATATATATATATATTTTAAAAATGGCCACTGAAAACAAAATGGCCACTGCTCATGCTCATTTGGCCTCTGCGAGGCCTGGCATGGCCTAGGGCCTCACAGAGGCCATTTGAGCATGCAGGGTGGCCATTTTATTTGCGGCGGCCATTTTTTATTTTTTATTTTTATTTTAAAAATGGCGCCCCCCTTCAAGTGGTGCCCAGGGCACATGCCCTGCCTGCCTAGATACACCCCTGCCCGTGTATCTAGACACACCCCTAGATACACCCGTTCCCATGGGCCTCTGGTGGGCCACTTTGGGAAACAGGATGCTGGACTAGATGGGCTAGATAGGGCCTGATCCAGCAGGGCTGCTCTTATGGCTGTGGAGGCTCCTCTTAGCCAGCATAACTCACGACCATTGATAGGCCTTGGGAACATAGGAAGCTGCCTCCTACTGAGTCAGACCCTTGGTCCATCTAGCTCAGTCTTGTCTACCCAGACTGGCAGCAGCTTCTCCAAGGTTGCAGGCAGGAGTCTTTCTCGGCCATATCTTGGAGATGCTGCTGCCAGGGAGGGCGCTTGGGACCTTCTGCATGCATGCAAGCAGATGCTCCTCTTCCACTGAGCTGTGGCCCCATCCCTAAGAGGAAGACCTTACAGTGCTCACATGTAGTGTCCCATTCAAATGCAAACCAGGGCAGACCCTGCTTAATAAAGGGGAGGGTTCATGCTTCCTGCCCCAAGGTGAGGGCCTTGCCCCTTTTCCATGACTGTATTTGATCCTCTTTTAAACAGCCGTGATGGCCATCACCCCCACCAGTTGGCAGTGAACATATACATGCTGAACTGTGTAAAAAAACCATTTAGTTCTTCTCTCCTGAACTGCCTGCAACCAGCTTCCTTTGTCGGGACCCTAACCCTTTCCTGAAGTTCTGGGAGAGATTCTGCTCTGTTGCCATATAGAATGTCAGGAAAGTCCTACGAAACCTTCCCGAACGCATTAATGGGGGGGTCCAGCAGTGGGCCCTCTCATTTCCCCCAGCTGGGTGAGGAATGAGTTTTGTTCTGGGCAGCAGCGTCAAGGCAGTGTGTGCCCACCTGCATTCCGAGGGGGGCCTTCCGGATTCAGCCTGAGCGGGATCTGAAATTAACTGAGTGGACATCAGAATCCTTGTGAGGGAACGGGGTGCCCAGGAGCCAGGCCTGCTGCTCCCACGGAAAGGTCTCGCTGTGGGGTCCAAGGCTGTGGGCACGGTCTGCCTGCAGGGGTGGCTCAGCGGGGCCCCTTCCCCCCGGGGGACCCATTGCTGCTGTGGCCACTGGGCAGAGAGCCAGCGCCCTCCAAGGAGCAGGGCCCGAGGGGGAGAGGCGGCACTGCAGGCCCCACGTGGCCTCTGGGGGGGTGGGGGGGGAGTCCGTCCCAGAGGCAGCTACTCCTGGCCGTAGGTGCCCTTGTAGCTGAACGGCTCCTCAGAGACGCAGGCGCCAGGGCTGTTGGGGGTCCAGCGCTGGATCCGCACCCCCTCCTTGCTGCCAGGCCTGGCCGGCCGCACAATCACAGTCCTGCGGGACGCCACGGAGGGATCCTCCGCGAAGTAGTTGAAAGGCCGCAGGGAGAAGCCCACCACGTTGCCCGGCGTGGCTGTGTTGGGAATGTCCTCTGCGTGGGGGATGTGGAGGAAGCCCACCGTCACCCAGGCCACCAGATCCTGCAGGCCGGAGGGAGTCTCTGGTTATGGGGCCGCCATCCCACTTGCTGCCCCACCTGGACCCCCGTCCCTGGAGCCCCCCTCCTCCTCTACCATCATCTTTCCATCTCCCCCCCCCCGCCTTCCCTGGGCCCCACCTGCTTCTCCAGGCTCTCGTCATTCTGGAGGAAGTCCTCAAAGTTCACGGGGGGCTGCCAGGGGTTGTTCTGGGTGTAGAGGCTGCTGCTGGTCTCTTCCTTCTCATGGTGCTGCGTCACTGCCAAGTGGTATCTGCGGGGGAGGGGGGCATCTCAGCAGCAGAGAAGGGCCGGGGGGGCCCTTGAGCCCTTGACACCCCCAGCCTGTCAGGGAGCTGAGTGGGCCCCCTTTCCTAGCACCCCGCTCTTGCCTGGGCCCCAGGAAGTCCAGGCACAGAGCAGCCCCCCCTCCAACCTCTCCCCCCCACCACCGCAGTAGGGCGCATGGTGAACCATTGAGGCCATGAATGCAGGGGAGCCAAGCCAGGAGGGTGGGCGAGCATTCACATATCGGAAGGGTTAGATTTACTCTCCAGTCTGTGCCGTATTTCAGAGAACACTTCACACTCGATTGGGGTTTCCCCTTCCATCTTGGGACCTGGCCTGGCTTATGTCCGGAGTAAATTTAAAACACCCCTCCTCGATTTTTGCCTCGGAGTCTCCATTACGCCCCGACCTCGCAGCAAGCCCCACGGCAAAGCCTGCTGTCTGGACAGCCGCCGGGCGGAAGGGGGGCTCTGCGTGCAGCCCCCGCTCTCGTCTCCGAGCTGCTTCCCTCGCAGCAGGCACAAAGCCCCCTTCGGCAGATGGCGCCAAGAGCGTGTTCGCAGCCAGGCGCGGCCGCCTTTCCCTTGCTGGCTCCCCGCGCCCCTCTCGTCTCCACAGGCTCCCTCGGACAAGCTGCTAGCAGCCAGACATGGAAAAGACTAGGCGGCATACAGCAGCCCCCGCCCCGCCCGCACCACTGCCCGGCACCCAAGACTGGATCCACCCGCTGGGTGTGGCGCGGTGCATCCTGCTGTGCCCCCCCCCCCCAGTGGCCTGCAGGGGCGCTAGAGACCCCGTGCAGCCAGCCAGCCAGCCACTTGGAGGCGGAATGCTGAGGGAGGCCAGCTGCCGCGCACCTTGGCAAAACGGAGGCCTCCCAAGACCAAACGTGGGGCAAAACAGGGATGCACCTGGGGTCGGCCCACTGGGGCTTCTGGGGATCAAGGCCAGACCCTGGCCACGGAAGGGCTCCCCAGCCAGAACGTGGCACTCGCGGAGGCCGGAGTGCGCATTGGGCCAGAGGTGGCTCCTGCCTCCCAGAGAAGCCGGGATGCCGCGTCCGCGGGCCCTGCGCAGATGCAGCACGTGGAGGGGGCGTGGCACAGCTCTGCGCGCCGTCTCCCCCCTTGCTGTGGGAAACGGCCCTCCTCGAGTCTCGCACCCAAAGGCCGCTGAGCCGCTCGGCAGAGTCCGGCTCGCGACCCACGCGACCGCCGGGCATCGGCGCACCTGCGCCAGGGGCTGCACAGGACGGGCACCCTGGCAGGGGCCCTCTCCGGGGGGGAAGGGAGGGAGGCGCCCTGCCGCCCCTGGGCCTCGCTAGTCTGGGCATCCCGCGCCCGGGCCAGCCCCGCCCAGCCTCACCTGCTCCAGGCGACGCCCCTCTCCTCCCTCGAGTGGCGGGGCAGGACCCGGTCGGCCTGCGAGTGGAGCTGGATGCGGTAGCTGCGCAGGTGGCCCCAGGCGTTGCTCTGGCGGGGGTTGGAGACCAGCAGGTAGCGCGGCAGCAGCCGGCCGAAGGGGAAGGCGGCCTGGCGCTCGCGGAGGCGGGGCTGGCGCAGCAGGCGGGGCTGCAGCAGCCGCGCGCTCGGCTCCCAGGGGTAGGAGATGTTCTCCAAGGCCACGTCCACCGTCTCGAAGCTGTTGGCTGCCCCTGCGGAGGAGAGCCAGGGGGTCAGGGGAGCCCCCGGGGAGAGGGGAGCCCGGGAAGAAACTGGTCCCCCCTAGCATTCCGGTTTTCTACCGGTCTGTCTAACCTCACTCTCCTCTTTTGCGCTTCCTCAGAGGGAGCCGATTCATCAGAATCGGAATACTCCGAGGAACTGATAGGGGGTTTCCATGTAACAAACCTTTTCGGTGGTCTACTATTGGGCTGCCATTTATATCCTTGATCTTTGTCATAATCCTTCTCATCACGCACACATTTCTTGTTTTTGAAATTAATGAGTTGGTCTCTAAAGTCTCCAAGGGACTCTTCCAATTCCTTAATGTTGATATCTGGTGGATGTTGTTTGTAATTCTGATGTAATCTTATCAGCATCCACCTGGATGTTAAGGGATTCCTTAGAGGATCGCTGGATAATGAGGACCATAAGGTCAAAACTACATTTATTCAGGGGTCGACCCTGACCCCACCCCCGGCTTAATGATGTACCATACACCAACAAGCCAGAGGTGAGGATCCAGTAAGGGATGGAGGCGGAGATGTGGGGACTTGGGAAGGGAGGGCCAGAAGGGCTCAGCTGCAGAAGTGGGGCAGGATCTAGAGGAAGCAGCGAGGGGGAGTGAGCTGCTTCAGGCACAAGGGGAGCCGGGGGCAGGGGTGAGGGGCTGGCCAGGGAGAGGCCTCCCACTGCCAGGCTGTCTGCAGGCCTCCGGGGCCAGGCCAGGCCCAGCTCCAAGGGGGTTCTCTGCTTGGTGCTAGTCCAACAAGGTGGCCGGAAGAAGAGCAGCAGCTGCGGAGCTTGAATGCTGCCCCACAGGCAGAGGCACTGCCCAGGCCCTGAGGAGGCTGGCTTGGCTGCTTGCTGAGGAGAGCCGAGGGCAAAAGGGGCTGGCACAGGACAGGCGCCCACTTCTTGGCTCGTGGATTCTTATCCCTCCTTTCCTGCAAATGTGGTACAAGATAGATGGACCCCATGCAGGGAGTGAACCTGGAGGGATTTGGGGCTGCTGGACCCTTCACAATGAAAGGGGATGGGGAAGGGGACCAGGCCCTTTCTCCACCTAAGGGGGACATGGGGAGAAACACGGGGGTTCACTGGGTAGCTTGTTCCAGGTTGCCGGGATGCTGAAGACACAGCGATGAGCATCAACACAAAGTCTGTGCAGTGTGCCTGGGGTGTGGACGGCATATGTGCTGATGCTCATCTCTGTGTCTTTGGCATCCTGGCAACCTGGAACAAGCTACCTGGTGAAGGAGGCTGGGCAATCTCTTCACTTGGGGTCCTCCAAGAGCTGGCTGGGTGGGCCACATGGGTTGTTGGCGGGGCTTGCACAGGGCGCTTTTGGAGGAAAGGAGTGTGGCTGACCCAAGCCCTTTGTCTGCCCCTTCACATTTTCCAGGCCACAGACAAGTGGGGTGGGTGGGGGTAGGGTAAGGGTTAGGGGATCCTTCAGTCATATTCCTGCACATGTCCCCATCTGGTGAAAAAGGAGAGCCAGAGAACCAGGACCAGAATTCTGCAGAAGAAATGCCATGCCACAACCCCCAGAGCAGCAGCGGGAAGAGACGGAGCAGTTCTGAAGCCCGCCTGCCCCTTTTTGTTCCGGGACTCACCTGCAACGTCCAAGTCAACCTTATAATGGACCAGATGCGTATGGATGTTGCCGAGCACGTGAGTCTGGATTCGGTTGCCATACTGGATCCCTTCCGGCGTGTAGAAGGAGGCGTGGACGTAGCCGGTGGCGTGGACCTTGGCCTCCAGCATCCCGTTGGGGTAGAACAAGAAGTCCCAGATGTAGTCGTAGTTGTACACCGTGGAGGTGGTGCGCAGCACAAGCGCATGGCCCTCCAGGCCACCGTAGAAGTTGGAGCCACCCTGGAAGTTGTTGTCAAAGTGACGCCTGATGGGCACGCCTGTGGGCAGCTCAAAGATGCAGATGGCACGAGGGTAGCGGACGGGGCCGTCAGCGTCATACTGGTGATGGGCATCCAGGAAGGTGGCCACCTCTGGGCAATCAATGCCGGGGGCCAGTTCGTGCGTGACGGAGCCCATGCCCCACCCCACATCGATGTACTTGGTCTGCATGGTGGCAGGCGTGGCCCCCCCATAGAACGCAACGGCCTCCTGCACGCTCAGCTCATACGCGATGCGCTCGCCATTAAAGCGCACGTCAAAGAGCTGCAGGCCCGTGGAGGTGCGCAGCCGGAAAGCCAGGCTCCAGCCACTGTACTCCAGCAGGTTGCCCCGCACCGAGTAGCGATGGCCATGGGGCTCGCAGACTTTGGCCCCGTGCACGTCCGTAGGGGGGCCGGCGGTGAAGTTCCCCCGTGGCACAAAGGTGGAGAAGAGGCTCTCCTCTGGGTGCGGAGGCAGGGGGACTGTCTCCACGGCTCCCTGGGCATACCTCTCGGCCAGCTCCTCCGGGCTGGCAAAGTACTGCCCGTTGTACCACACCTTCTGCACCGCCCAGAGCCTCGGGTCCAGCTCCCTGTGCTCCAGCAGGACTTCCAGGCCCACCGGGTGCAGGAAATAGCCCTCCACAAAGCGCTGCAGGATCAGCCAGGTCCGCCGCTCGCCGGGGGCCAGCCCGCGGGGCGCCACGTCCGTGGCGGTCAGGCACCGGGCCTTGCACTCCTCCTCCAGCCCAAAGCCGGAGACGTCGTGCAGGAAGCGCTTCAGAGGGGCCAGCAACGTCGCCAGGCTCCTGTAGAGCAACTTGTACTCCAGCTGGGACATGGGTCTGGCTGTGTAGGCCACCGGCTGGCCACGAGGCCGGTAGAAGGTGGGCACAGGCAGTGGCCCCACCACGTACTCCGTGACGTTGGGCCTGGGGCCGGCCCCGAAGAACACCACCGCCCGGGCCCGGCGCCGAGGGGTGTGGCCCTCTCCATCCAGGTAGCGCAAGGCCTGGCTTTTCCTGGGGGACAGAAGCTCGATCAGGAAGAGGCTGTTCTTGGCCAGGGTCTCCTCTGGGTTCGGCTGGAGCCCCAGTTCCGGGCGGCTCATCAGGAAGTCCTGGACCGCCTGCAGTTCTGTGGGGGTCAAGTCCGAGAAGATGGCTGCCTGGTGCTGCGACTGTGGGAGAGGGCCGGCATCTGCCCAGGCCAGAAGGCGGAGTGTGGCCAGCAGGGTGACCATGGAGGGCTGCATCTTGGCTGCAGGACCACCTGCTGGGACATAGGAACAGAGGAAGCTGCCTTATTATACCGAGTCAGACCCTTGGTCCAGCCAGCTCAGGATTGCCTGCCCAGACTGGCAGCGGCTTCTCCAAGGTTGCAGGCAGGAGTCTCTCTCAGCCCGGTCTCATTGGAGATGCTGCCGCCAGGGAGGGGACTTGAGAGCTGCTGCAGGCAAACATGCAAATGCTCTTCCCAGAGCAGCCCCATCGTTATGCATGGAGGGTGGGGGCGGTTTAGAAAATCTGTACCCCAGTAATAGTCATGGAAAGGATTTGCTTTAGGCCTCAAAAATCAGAGGTATAAGTTTTACTGAAATCCAGATGCCACATCACCCGTGTGCTCAAGCATGACACAGTTCCACTGAGATGTGATGGTAGCCTAACGTTTACTTTTGTTCTTGATCAGTCGTGTGTGTGTGTGTGGAAAGAGAAAGCATGACATGATCAGAGGAACAGCAGGTTCCTGGCGGAACAATATAGATCTGCATCCCAAAGAAGCGAAGGATCCCATCCTCTCCGGGAAAGACACGTGTCCCAAGAGACTCCTGGGAGGGCAGCCAGCCAAAGCCTGGCCTCGTGGGACCAACCCGACACAGACGGGCCCTTCGGGGTCTTCCCAGCATGCTGAGTAAACGCGCCTTCTTTTTGCCCCAACCTCCGGAAGTGGGCGATCAGGAGAAGGTTATGCCGGGAAGACCCGGACACCGATAAAGGAGACCCTTTGGGAGAGCTGAAGCAGAGAAGCCTCCAGCTCGAACCAGGATGGGCTTCTCAGTCCTGACCAAGCCGGAGCACCAACTAACTCTTGGAGTCTGGCCAACTCCAAAGTTAGAGCAAGTATCAATGGGTGAGTGAATGAGATGCATCATTCAGCCTTGCTATGGAAATGCGGTTTTTGTCTTAGTTGCTGCTACTGTGATTTTTGCCCTCTGCAGAATATATCTTTCTTTGTGCAATCCTTGCCTTAATAAAAGTTATATACATTAATGTCAAACATGTACCAGGCCTCCAGTGTCTGCCTCCCTCTGATGCTCTGGTAGAGGTGGGCAGGGACCCCTACCCTGCATAACACCACCCCCTGAGGGGAATATGACAGTGGCGCTCGTTGAACTGGACTTCTGGGCAGAGGTCCAGCCCCCCGCAGGCCTGGGGGGCCTCCACATGTGGAGTGGCCCACCCACTCCATGCCAGGTGGCTGAGCCTGCCAGCGTGACTTGTGTGAGCGATGGCCAGGCAGGCAGTGAGGGCTGGCTGCAGCCTGACTGCCCAATACAGCCAGAAGATTGGGAAGAAGAGTTGCTGCCTGCTCAGCTGGTTCCTGCCACCTCCAGCGCATCTCTCCCCACTTCCCCTGCTGCCCCTGCCTTCTGGAGAGGTTCTTAACTGTTTTTCTCCCTCATGCAAAAATGTGGTATGTGCAGCGCAGGTCAGTGGGAAGTATCTTGTTCAGAATTCCGTCTACAAATATAACAAAATTAAAAAATAAACAAATCCCACCTTTCCCTGTGCATTTTCTGGTGTAAAAAACAGTGCATTCAGCTAATTTAAGTGGCAGGATTGTCCATGCAAAATGTGGTATTTCTCTGCAAGTCAATGGAAAGTATCTTATTCAGAATCAGAATCTCTTCTAAAAATGCACACATACATAAAAAGTTTTACGTTTTCCCTGAGCATATTCCGGTGTAAAAAATAGTGCATTCCAGCTTATCTGGAGGGGGTGGCAGCAGCAGGGGGGGGGCTTTAGGTCCAGGCTCCAAAATCACCTTGGTGCACCTCTAGGTTTACCTTACAGTGCTCACATGTAGTCTCCCATTCAAATGCAAATCAGGGCAGACCCTGCTTAGGTGACAATTCATGCTTCCTTCTACAAGACCAGTTCTCCTCCCTGGAAGAAGTGGGTAGCCATCAAAAAGAGAGCCCTCCCCTGCTCCCCACCCCTAAGCAGAAGAAAGAGGAGGGGGCTGGTCTGCCTCCAGCTTTCCATCTGGGCTGTGGGCTTTCATCTTCTTCTGACCAGTTTCAACTTCACTGGAACAATAGAGGCAATTAAGCATGCCAAACCTCAGCTGCCTGGATTCACACCAAAGGCAGAGGTGGGGGGTGGGAAGGAGCTGTCACAGACATGGACCCAAGAGGCGGACCCTTCCTCCCGGCCACCAGGCGGCCTCTGCTCTTCTGCCTTGAGCTTTGATCAGAGCCACGGTCAAAGAACACGGGGTGGGGCGGGTGGGGGCATTCTCCAGAAACGGCTGCTCCCTCCCTCCCGCCCATCTCTCCAGTTGATCACAGCCCCAGCAGCAAGGCCACTGGCCAGGTGGCGCTGGTATGCCAAGGAGCCGAGCTGCTTGGCAAAGTGCTTCGCTTTGGGCAAGCCAGATGGGCAGCTGGACACACCGCAAAAGGCTTTCCTGTCGGGGGACTTGGACACCCAGCAGGCTTTACTGTGAGTTTACGGGGAGGCTTTACTGCAAACTCCAAGTTGTCCCCCCCCAATGATGTAAAAAGTGGGATTTTTTTACCCCGGATATAAATCGGGCTACACTCTTAATGCGCAGTGAAAACCCCGAATTGTGTGTGAACTGCTCCCCAGTAACTCGCAGGGACTCCGGGGTCAATCTGGCTGATTTGTGGATGCAGCCTCTCCATTCCGGAGGAGAGGCGAGTTCAAGGGCTTCCACAGCAACGTGTGAGAGGCTTCCTGGTGAATAAGCAACCTGTGCAGCTGCTCAAGTCAGAGCTGGGGCTTTGCACGTCCCAGCTAGGGTGGGGGACCAACCCCGCTCCCCGAGTCGGCCCTGACTGCTGGAGAAAGGAGCCTGTTGAGATGGGCCCTCCGGCTTGGACCCAGCAAGAGAGAGTGCCTGTCCTTCCTGGTGCTCAGCCTGGCCTTTTGCTATACGGGAGCTGCAACCTCTCCAAGGACGGATCTGGCAGGGACTCCCCATGAGGAGGAGGGAGCGGGCTACAGAGACTGCCTGGATTCCACCGGGATCTGTGCCGGACCTTTGCCAGAGAGCTCTGCAGAGTGGAAGCCTGCAAGCGGCTGGGCTTTGCTCTTGCTCGGCTTCACCCTCTGTGGCCAGCTCTCTGCCACCCGGAGCCCCATAGAAACCCCTGGCATGGAGGGTCCAGGCCCTGCTCGCTGGGCCAAAGGGGCTCCGGGTCAGGTGGGGGCCCTCTTGCATGCAGTGGTGGTGGGGAGAGCCACAGGCCCAGCTCAGCCTAGCAGAACTGCCTCCCCCCCACCCCGGGGCCCAGGGGCTGCTGCTGCTGCTGGGTCTCCTCTCTGTTTCTGTTTCAATGGAGCCCCTTTGGGACCGGACTCCTTTCCCTCTGGATACCACTTTGAGAACTCTGGGGGGTGAAAAGCAGCATGGAAAGCTGTTAATGGGACTATTTTGCATGACGGTGGTCATTTTGTGAGCCAGCTCTGGGCAGGGGATCCAGGGCCTTGCCATTCCCTGGTTCCACTCCTGCGGGGCGCTCCAGCCCACCCCGCACCTGTGTGCATGCACGCACACACACACACACCCCTCACCCCCCACCCCGTCCCCACCAAGCCCCTCCACCGGCCCAGCCTAGGCAGTGCTCCTGCTGCTGCCCTTTGCTCCCCAGGCATTGGGCTCCTCGGCCAGCAGCCTCCCAGGGTGGGGGTCTCTGGATGCTGCTGCCCCCTCCCCAGGAGCTGAGCAGCAGCAGCCCTGGAGCCCCCCCTCCCCTCCCCCTCCCTCCAGCAGACCCCCTGCCCCCCCAGCAGGTGCCACTCACTCGGCGGGGGGGGGGCTGCTGAGCACCTGCTCCTCCTGGGCGCTCTCCTCCTCCTCCTGCTACTCCTGCTCCTCCCTTGTTGCTTCTCCTGCTGCAGCAAGCAGCTCTTATCCTACCTGGAGGGGGGAGGGAGCTGCTGGCTGCCCGGAGGAGGAGGAGGAGGAGGAGGAGGAGGAGGAGGAGGAGGAGGAGGAGGAGGAGCCAGCTGCCCCCCCCGGGGGCCCTTTGAAACAAATAGCCCTGTGTCCAAATGGACCCTCCGCCCTCGCTAGTGGACACCCAGTAAACATGGGTTGGAGGACACAGAAGACTCCCGTCACAAAGTGGGGAAATGAATTGCAATAGAGAGCAGACCCATTGGGGTGGGGTGGGGGTAGCCTTTCAACTGAAGGCACAGCTCTTATTCCGAGCAATATTCGTAGCCGTAGGCTAACCACGGAGGAGATCAGCAGTTATAACTAAACAAGTACAAAAAAGAGTGAATACTGTTTCTGGTATCACTAGGGCAACAGAACAACAAGCCATTGGCTTTTCTGAAAACTTCCAAGCCACCAGGAAGGGTGGATGGGCCACTGGGCAGAAGCCAGAGTGCCGTGAGCACAGGCTGCTGGGTGGGACCAGGGCTGAGTGGGGTCGCCTGCCAGGGCTGGCCCCAGAGCCTCTGAGGGGATGGAGGGCAGACCCACACACCCACCCCCCTGCCAGCCAGCCGCTTGCACAACGGCACCTTTCTGAACAGACGTTTGGGCGGAAAAGTCTGTCCCCCGCCCCAGACTTTTCCTTCAGGTGCGGTGGCAGCCATGCCCCTGCAGTGCCCTCGGGCATCCCCACCTCGCCCCGACAGCGGGCAGGAACTGGCCCTTGAAGCAAGCTCTAGAGCAGCAGAGCCCACCCATCTGTCTCCGGCTCTTTCCACCTGAGTTTGTCAGGCAGAGAGGAGGAGCAGCCCGGAGAGAAGGCTCCTCGCTTCAGGCGGAGGCAGCCAGAGACAGCCAAGCCCTCTTCCTTCGAGCAGTTCCTGAAAGGGCAGCACCCAGCTTCAGGGGCGTATCTAGAGTGGGGCAGGCAGGGCACATGCCCCAGGCGCCACTTGAAGGGGGCGCCGTTTTCTAAAATTAAAAAAAAAATTAAAATGGCCACTGAAAACAAAATGGCCACTGCACATGCTCAAATGGCCTCTGTGAGGCCCTAGGCCAGGCCAGGCCTCACAGAAGCCATTTGAGCATGCGCGGCAGCCATTTTGTTTTTAGCAGCCTTTTTAAAAAAAACCCACATTATTTTAAAAAATGTCCAGGACGCATGCTCAAATGGTCCCTGTGAGGCCCTAGAAGCCAGCGCGGAGAGGGGGAACCTTTGCAGACCCCCCCGCCAGCCTTTAGGAAGCACTCCAAAGAGGCTACAAGTAAAATATAAAAAATTAATATAATAGAAGTCACTGTACACATATTTAGTTTGGAACTATGTACAGAGAATCAGGGCTTGTGAATACTGAGCTGAAGCTTATGAGCTAGGATTGTATTCATTTGCTTCTTGTGATAAGTGAGTTAAATGTGATGCCTTAATAAGATGGTTATTTAATGGAGAGTTTGTCTTTGAATCTGTGTGAAGTCCTTAGTATTAAGGCCATTGGGAGTTTCTTGCTCTCTTTCTCTCATTTTAACTGTCTTTCTGAAAGACTAGAATATATTCCAAGCAGTGACACAGTTTACTCTGCATATCCTTTAATTATTTTCAGAGTATCTGGGAAAAGCCAAATTCCCCATTTATTTTTAAAACTTATGTAATAGTGATGCTACAATGCATAGTAGAGAATTAGACAGGCACTTCTATTTAGTTGTCCAAGAACAACTCCACATAGTATTTGGGTATTTCATGAGCCCCAGCATACTGAAATTTGTCGTTTCCCAGCATTTTTTTTTGGTCTGGCTACGTCCACTGCTAAATAGTTTTTGAAATATTAAAAGATTAACGAGCCTGACTTGTATTTTTGAGCTGATATTATGGTAGTAAAGTTATCTGAAAGATGGGTGTCAGAGGCTTGGACAGGGGGGCGCCATTTCAGTGCTTGCCCCGGGCGCTATTTCCCCTAGACACGCCTCTGCCCAGCTTTCTCTCTCTCTCTGTGTGTGTGTGTCTGAAAGAGAGGAGCTCTCACCTACCTTTTTCAAGGGTCCCTCAGATGTGTACATTCTTTCTTTCTTCCTGTCTCTCCCTCCTTTCACTTGTCTGTATCCCTCCCTCCCTCCCTCCCTCCCTCCCTCCCTTCCTTCCTTCCTTCCTTCCTTCCACTTGTCTGTGTGTCCGTCTGTCTCCATGTATGGACACTTGGCAGGGAAGTTGGGCTAGAATAATATGTTCCAATACCAGGGGATAGCAGAATAGAAGAAAAAGAAATAGAAAAAATCACAAAATACAAAGATCTACAAACTGAAATTGAAAGGCTGTGGCAGAAGAAGACCGAAATAATCCTAGTGGTAAGTGGTGCCCTGGGTGCAATTCCAAAACAACTTGAAGAGCACCTCTACACCATGGGGGCCACATAAATCATTTATCAGCCAATTACAAAAAGCAACCTTACTGGGAACAGCCTATATTCTGCCTTGTGGGAGCAAGCATGACTTGTCCCCTGAGCTAAGCAGGGTCCCTCCTGGTTGCAGATGAATGGGAGACTTGATGTGGGAGCACTGCAAGAGATTCCCCTCTGGAGATGGAGCCGCCACTCTGGGAAGAGCAGAAGGTTCCCAGTTCTCTCCCTGGCAGCATCTCCAAGATCTGGGAAGAGCAGAAGGTTGGAACTCTTGGTTTTCAAAGTCATGTCTCCATTCTCTTTATTCCCATTCCAGGATGTCAACACCTTGGCCACAGTCCTTTGCGCATTTCCTTGCTGTTCATGGGCCGGCACCCATTTGACGCTAATTTCCCCCACGTTAAGCCCAGCACAGTCACAGACTGTCCTCACAGAGATGTGCCCAGCAGACCCTGGTAGCAAAGGGCGGAAGAGCCAGTCCCAAAGGCTGGCTGGAAAGAGTGGCACGTGGCCAGCTGGCAAGTTCATGACCGAGGCAAGATCCGGATCTGGACCGTCTTGCCTGGCTTGCAGCTCCCTCTTGGGCTGCCCCGGCCCCAGGCGGAGGGCATCGTGTGGGCAGACTGACCAGCATGGCGTGCGTGGCCAAACCATTTGCGCTCCAGCAGTGAGTTCAGCTGCAGTGAGCAGTCACCTGAAAGTGGCACCCCACGGGCCCACATGTAGACGGGCCTCGGCAGCATCTGTCCCTGCTCTCCCAGCTGCCTGGCTCTAACGGTCACTCTCAGAGGCTTAGGCCCTGACCCCGGAGGACTCCGACATGAGCAAGGGACTCTGGCCCTCTTCTGTCCAGCAGTGCGTACTAAGGACTGGACGTGGCAAACATGAATCTCGTGCCCCACTTGGAGCTGCATGGCCGAGCAATCCAGTCACAAAGCCGGCCTTGGATCCATCGGGTGTCCCCAGCGCCAGCCCCTGATCCAGCACTGCTGCCCACGGAGACAAAGAGCCAACCCTGGGGAGAGTCAGGAGTGTGGAAGGAGCCTGTTTGCCAGTACCAACACAAACTCTGTGGGCAGTCCATGGCCACCGCCTGAGACCCAGCATGCTGAAGGCCAGGCCATCAACGGGGGCCATGGTGGTCAGTTCCACCCCCAGGAACTAAAGCCATAAAAACATCAGAACAGCCCAGCCGGATCAGGGCCAAGAAGGCCCAGTTAGTCCAGCCTCCTGTTGCACACAGTGGCCCACCAGATGCCGCCTCTGGGGAGCCCACAGGCCAGAGGTGAAGGGCCTGCCCTCTCTCCTGCTGTTGCTCCCTTGCAACTGGGATTCAGAGGCATTTTGCCTCTGTGGCTGGAGACGGCCTGTAGCCACCAGAGTAGTAGCCACTGATAGACCTGTCCACCAATTATTTGTCTAAGCCCCACTTAAAGGGGTTGTGGGGTCAGGGGCGGAGCCACCATTGGGCCAACGGGTTCAAATAACCCGGGCTGTGCCCAATCAGGGACTGTGCTTCGTGGCCCCGACACGCCCCCTGCGTCTGACCCTAAGCCCCTGCGTCTGCGTGCTGGTTTTGCTTCCGAGCGGGGGCCGCGCAGCCTTGTTCCGGAGTTAAAGGGCCGCGGTGAGGCCAGGAGTGGCTCTTCCCTGCAGGTAAGAGCCGCTCCTGATTGTGCTGCGAATGCAGCGTCAGCAGAAGTCTAACTCCTGAAGGGGCTGCGCGGCCCCCTGGGGAGTTAAAATGGCCGGCACTGCATTCGCAGCTCTTTCCTTGCAGGGAAGAGCCGCTCCAGGCCACACTGTGAAGGCAGCGCCAGCCCAAGTCTAGCTCCCGAAGAGGCCACGCGGCCCCTTCCGGAGTTAAAGGGCCAGCCCTGTGCTGACCTGACTCGCTCCCTTCCCACTCCCGAAGGGAGCTGCGGGGCTCCGTTCGGGAGCAGGACCACGCTCCCCGCGTCTGACGTCAGCGCACCGGCCACTGGTGGTCAGGCTCCGCCACTGGTGGTGGGGGAGAACAATTTCTCTCTGTCCACTCTCTTTCCTCCATGCATAATGTTATACACCTCTCGTATGGCTCCCCACTGTTGCCTCTTTTCCAAACCTTTAGCCCCAGCTGATGTAGCCTTGCCTCCTCAGTCAGCTGCTCCAGGCCCCGATCCTATGGGTTGCCTGCTCTCCTCTGCACTTTCCCCAGTCCTGCAATGTCCTTCCTGAGATATGGTGGCCAGAACTGCATGCTAAGGGAGGGGCGGGGGGCTTCCCAAGCCGTCTCAGAGGCTGGGCCGTTGTGTCCCGCCGGGCATGACGAGGCACACCCTGAGCCCAGGCACGGGCTGCCCCTCCCAGCCTGCTGCCTGCCCTCCCGTAATGGCCCGGCACAGATCAAATTCCAGGGCCATGAACAGTTTTGCTGAGAGCAGAGAATGCTGTGGAGTTGGGAAAGGGCCGGCCTCTGTCTCTCCTGGAGGCTGGGACTTCTCTAGAGAGACCGTGTTCCTGTTTTACCACGCACAGGGTCAGCGAGACAGGCAGAGCTGAGGGGTCTCAATGCATGGATGAGAGACGTTGGTGCCAGGAAGAAGGGTTGAGATTTGTTAGGCACTGGGGTACATTTGGGGGGGAGTGAAGCCTGCGCAAAAGGGACGGGCTCCACATGAACCAAGATAGAACCAGACTGCCGGCACTTAAAACCAAAAGGGTCGCAGAGCAGCTTTTACAATGATGCCTGGCGGGTTGCCGGCAGGAACTAGGCGGCATCTTGTTTGGCAAGCAAAATCCCCTAAGGTGCAAAGGAGCAAACATTTCAGATAAGCCAGAGGGGGGTAGAGTAGAACCAGGAGTAGAGCAGACAGAAACATATGACAGCTGGCCAAAAAGGTCATATTATTATTATTATTATTTTTACATTTATATCCCGCTTTTCCTCCAAGGAGCCCAGAGCGGTGCACTACATACTTGAGTTTCTCTTTCACAACAACCCTGTGAAGTAGGTTAGGCTGAGAGAGAAGTGACTGGCTCAGAGTCACCCAGCTAGTTTCATGGCTGATTGGGGATTTGAGCTTGGATCTCCCCGGTCCTAGTCCAGCACTCTAACCACTACACCACGCTGGCTCTCATTTGTGTGCTACACAGATGGTGTTTGTGTAGCACACACAAGCTCCAGATAAGTGTCTCGGTGTATAGATGTTTATAAACCAATCCCAGAAGCCTCTGAGCCAAGATGGGTGAGCTGGGGTGCTTGTTTGCTAATGGAAACCTAGGTATAGTGGGTGTGACGGAAACCTGGGCGCTTTCCAGAGTAGACCCTGCAACGGGGTCACGGCGGATCTCGGAAGTGTGTTTCCATACTTCCTGTGTGACACCGCAGTCCTTCCACTGACAGCAGGGTGCCGTTCACATTTCCAATGCCTTGTTTCGAATGTAATTGCTGTGATGTAGTGCTATGACATTGTCTATCTGGAGTTTAAAAATTGCTGCTTTTTCAGGTGGTTAGTTTCTGTGAGACGGCTCCCCCTGCTGTTTACGTTCCGGATGTGATTTGCCTGAATGGAAACATTTTGCTGCTGTTGAGCAGCTGGTCTGGAAAGCACCCTGGTGGAACGGTGAGAACCAGTGGGACACTGTTATTCCTGGATACAAACTCTACAGAAAGGACAGGCAGTGGGGCGGTGGATTGGGGTGGAATAGCAGTGCATGTGAAAGGAGGGATAGATTCCAATAAGCTAGAAAACCTAGGTGGACCGGAGTCCTCCACAGACCCATTATGGGTGACAATTCAAGGACTGGAAGGAAATACGTTACTAGGGACATGCTACTGCCCTCCGGATCAAAAAGCAGGAGAAGCAGATCAGAGAGGAGCCAAGGAGAGGCAGGGCTGTAAGAATGGGTGACTTCAATTACCCTCACACAGACTGGGCAAATTCCTGTGTGGATCCTGACTGAGCAGCCAGATTTCTAGTCATGTTAAATGACTGCGCTTTAGAATAGTTGGTCGCGGAATCAACCAGAGAGAAGATGACGGACTTAATCCTGAGTGGTGCCCAAGACCTGGTGCAAGATGTCAGAGTTGCAGAACCATTGGGGAACAGTGACCATAGTGTGAGCCAATTCAGCTTATATGTGAGTGGAGCATTGACAAGGAAGTCCAACAGAGATGCGTTGGACTTCAGAAGAGGAAACTTCTCAAAAATGAGGGGACTGGTAAACAGGAAGCTCAAAAGGAAAGTCAGGAGGGTCAAATCACTCCAAAAAGCATGGAACATTTAAAACCACAATACTAGAAGCTCAGTTGGAATGTATACCAAGAAGGAGCAAAGGTACCACCAAGTTCAGGAGGAAGCCAGCACGGCTAACAAGGAGAGTCAGGGAAGCTATAAAAGGGAAGAAGACTTCCTTCCGAAAATGGAAATCCTGCTCAAATGAAGAGAATAGGAAGGAACATAAACTCTGGCAAAGGAAATGGAAGGAGACAATAAGGGATGCAAAGAGAGGGTTTGAGGCGCATATAGCATATAGTGTCAAGGGGAATAGCAAAAACTTCTTTAAATATATCAGAAGCAGGAAACCTGCCAGGGAGGCAGTTGGACCCTTAGACGATGAGGGTGTGAAAGGGATCATTAAGGAGGAGAAGGAGATTGCAGAGAAACTGAATGCGTTCTTTGCATCTGTCTTCACAGCGGAGGACACTGACCATATCCCACTCCGGAACTGAGCTTCTCAAGCTTGGAGGCTGAAGAATGGGGCCAATTTGAAGTGACGATGTTGAGGATGTTCTGAACTGTCTTGAAAAACTAAAATTAACAAATTTCCAGGGCCAGATGGCATCCAGCCAAGGTGGGAGAGAGAGGAGCAGCCCGCACTTCTGAGGAGCAGAGGCAGCTGCACCTCCTTTGGTGCCCCCCCCTTTCGGAGGAGCCGCTACTGGAGGCTACCAGCAGAGTTCCCTGTAACAGAGATGCCCAGATGTTATTGACTACAGGTCCCATAATCCTCAACTGCAACGGCCTTTATCTGGGAATTATGGCAGTCATATTTAACAACATTTGTTGCATCCTGCCTCTGAGGCTGGAGGTGGCCTATAGCCCTCCAACTAGTAGCCGTTGATAGACCTCTACTCCATGAAGTTATCCAAACCTCTCTTAAGCACCAAGCATCTGTCCCTGCTGCTTCTTCCTGGGAGATCTGGGCAGCAGCACTGACGGAAGCACATTCCCAGCACTCTTGGGTGGCTCACCAGACAGACAAGATCATGCGAGGCCACTCTAAACCATTTCAAATCAGAGTAAATCCACCCATCCTTCCTAATTAGGATTTGGTCTGTTTAATCCCCCGCCCCCAGCAGCCAGGAGAGTTGAGTCTTGTGGTAGCATGGCACAAATTGCTTGATGAGGAGGTTTACGTGGAAGGAGAGACCAACTTCACATATACACTGATGGGATCTGAGCTGTCGGTGACTGACCCGGAGAGAGAGAGAGATCTTGGGGTCGTGGTGGGCAGCTCACTGAAAGTGTCGTCCCAGTGCGCGGCAGCTGTGAAAACAGCTAATTCCATGCTAGGAATCCTTAAGAGAGTGATGGAAAATAAAAATGCTAATATTATCATGCCCTTATACAAATCTGTGGTGCGGCCACATCTGGAGTCCTGTGTACAGCTTTGGTCACCGTATCTTAAGAAGGATTTTGTAGAATTGGGAAAGGTGCAGAAGAGGGCCACCAAGATAATCAGGGTCCCGGATCACCTTCCTCATGAGGCTAGGCTACAGCATCTGGGGCTCTTTACCTTGGAAAAGAGGCGACTAAGGGGAGACATGATCAAAGAGTATAAAATTATGCATGGAGTGGAGAGGGTCGACAGAGAGAGATTTTCCTCCCTCTCTCACAAGCCTAGAACCAGGGGTAATCCCATGAAACTGAAAGTCAGGAAATTTAGGACCGACAAGAGGAAGAACTTTTTCACACAGTCCATAATTAATCTATGGAATTCCTTGCCACGGGATGTGGTGATGGCCTCTAGCTTGGATGGCTTTAAAAGGGGCTTAGACAGGTTCCTGGAAAACGGGTCTATCAATGGCTACTAGTCTGGTGGCTGTGGGCCACCTCCAGCCTCAGAGGCACGATGCCTCTCAGTACCAATTGCAGGGGAGCAACAGCAGGAGAGGAGGCATGCACATACTTCTTGCCTCTGGGCTCCCCAGAGGCAGCATCTGGTGGGCCACTGTGCGAAAGAGGATGCTGGACTAGAGGGGCCTCCTTGGGGGGCCTGATCCAGCAGGGCTGTTCTGATGTTCTTATGAAAGGGACACTCTAGAGTCTGTCTGGCAATCTACGCCTCTCTAGGTTCAGAGACTTTGGGTCCACTGACTCAAAAAGCCACCACGGGAATTGGTGGTCCAAGAGGGATCGTTCCTGGATGGCAGGACAGTGTGAGGAATGTAAAGAGGCTGCCCACATCATGGCTTTCTCCCCACTTGGCTTTGCCTTTGACAGCGTCCCCAGGAAAGCAGCTCAAGGCTCTTCTGCAGGGGCGTAGCTATAAGGGTTCAAGAGTGAAAGGGTTCAAAGAACCTGGGCCCCCAACTCCTGAGGGCCCTCCAGCTCCACCCCTCCCTATTTTCTTCATTATTTCCCTCACTCTGGGGGGCCGCCAGAGAGAGGGATGAACACGGGCTCCCTCTCCTCTAGCTACGCCCCTGCTCTTCTGCCTGGCATTCACCCAAGGATTCGGAAGCTTGGGCCCCCAGATGTTGCTGAACTCCAACTGCCACCCACCCACCCACCCCCAGTCGCAATGGCCAAGGCGAATCTCTGCATCTCCAAACCAATCCGCATTGCACACCAAGAGTGCTTCAACCAAGCACTAACACACACGGCTGGCTGTGCCAGCTTCTTACCAGGGCTCGTCATGTTCTTTCTTGAACTGCACTGGCAGTGGTTGGTAAAGTTTAATGAGAAGACATCAACTGGAACACAAAATAACAGCTACGATTTTGTCAGCAAATGAGATTTGTTGAGAGAGGGGTTTTGCTTGTCATTCACTGAAACGCCGGCTTCCCAAATATTTGTCCATGGGTGCCATTTCCTTTTCCTCTTGTAAGATGAATTGGCCAGCTCAGACGAAGCTTTGCCCGATGGCCTGGCCGCCCACAATAAGGATGTTGTCAGCCTGCCTGCACCTCCTTCCTCCTCTCCCCCTGGCATGCTGATGTCGTGGATAAACACAATGCTGGGCTGGTCCAGCCTCCCAGCCTGACACGCGAGGAGCCATTTTTGTGCCGGAGCGACTTGGAAGCTGGAAAGAATCATCTTTGTGCGTGTGAACTTTTCAGCAGTTTCTCTGGACACACATCGGGGCCTTACAAGCTGCTGCTAAGAGACCAGCCTGGCCTTCCCGAGGAGCAAGAACGCAGCTAACCAAAACGATATTCCCACTCGGAGCAACATTCCCAGGACTAAGTGACATCAATTAAATGGATGGTTTTGAATGAGGAGGGGCAGTTGGAGCGAAAGTTCTCCATTTCGGTGAAGCGCTCCAGAGCACACACAGAAGGAACTTTTGATCCTCAGCTGACCAGGTAGTCGGGCAGCCAGAAAATGCACTTCTAAAGAAGCAGAGTGGACTGGTCAGCTGTTTTAAGAGGGAGCCGGTCTCTTCTGAGACTAGAAACAACAGCATTAAATTGTACTTTTCCTTTTCAAGAATGCTTTTTGAGATGCCAAGAAGAGCTAATCAACCTCCTCTTGTATGCAAGCTAGAGGTAGCCTTTATGGCTGAAATATTGTTCCCAATGTTTGTTTCAGACTACCAGTGTTTGTTTAGACAGGGGAGCCACAGCGGCAGGAGAGAGGGCAGGCCCATCCCTCTGGCCCGTGGGCTCTCCAGGGGCATCCGGGGTGGGGGGGCCACTGGGTGGAACAGGAGGCTGGAGTAGAGAGGCCTCCGTGGGCCTGATCCAGCAGAGAGAGGGGTTTTCCAGTCTTGGTGGTTACTGTTGTAATTTATGCATTAATTTTGATGCAAGCCTGTCGTGATGGCAAGTTATTCTTTTGATGCTTTTTTACTTCTTTTCAAAGTAAACCTGTTCTTTTGCAAGAAGAGCCTTTTATACCAAATCGCTGTATTATAAAATTTATTTTAAATTTCGTTAGACAATAAAAGCTATGTAGAAAATAAAACGTCCAAACAATACCCTGGCAATGTAACAAGATGAATGCCCTTGTTTTGTGACAAGGGGGCTTTTGATTGAGAGAAAACAAGTTAGGACCGCCCCCCCTCCCCAGCACACGGAAGGGTCTCATCTCGCAACACTCAGGCACCTTCCTTTAACCACATAGCGGAGGCGGTTCTCCCAAATGCTCCTTTGCACATGCTACGAATTCCGATTTAAAGGGCAGCCCATACGTAGTTCACAGGGGGCACCCGTTTTCCACTGAAAAGGTGCAGTGAAGGGTGTCACATGGCCGGGGGGGGGTGCAGGCCCCCTCCTGGTTCTCTCGAGTCTAACTTCTTCCCAGGGACAAAAGAGCACCCTTCCCAACCCATTTCCCCCTGCAGAGAATGCCCTGCCCTGGTGGTGTATTTCATGGCTGCACTCTCATTGGCAAGGAGAGCCAGCGTGGCGTAGTGGTTAGCGTGTCGGACTAGGACCGGGAAGACCCGAGTTCAAACCCCCCCTTAAGCCATGAAGCTCCCTGGGTGACTCTGGGCCAGTCAGGTATCTCTGAGCTTAGCCTACCCCAGAGGGTTGTTGTGAGAATAAACATATACACTGCTCTGGGCTCCTTGGAGGAAGAGCGGGATAAAAATGTAAAAAATAAAATAAAATAAAATCAAGGGACCAGCAGTCCTGGGCAGCAGCACCTCACACAGTAGCGAGGGGGTCAAGGGGGGCGCCCAAGGAGGGGCAGCTGCCTCTGCTTCCCGGCAGCTTTTGTTGTTCCTCTCTCCCCCGCGCTGCCTGCAGGCTGGCCACTCATCAGGTAGAGCTGCATGGTTAACCACAGGGCTCGCTCTGAGGAGTGGCCAGCCGGCAGGCAGCACAGCTCTTGGAGGGGGCAGAAGAGAGAGGAGCCCCCCAGCTCCTTCGGATGACCTGCCACTGGCCGAGCAGCACCTCACCTGGAACCGCCCTGTTTGCTGCCCCAGATGGCCATTCATCAGGGAGAGCTGTGGGGGTTACTGCGCAGCTGCAC
Organism: Hemicordylus capensis; assembly: GCF_027244095.1. Taxonomy (NCBI): domain Eukaryota; kingdom Metazoa; phylum Chordata; class Lepidosauria; order Squamata; family Cordylidae; genus Hemicordylus; species Hemicordylus capensis. The sequence continues at coordinate 171,031,775 of NC_069662.1, forward strand.
CTGACGAATGGGGAGGAAGGAAGGAAGGAAAACAGAATCAAAGGAAAGGCAGCCCTGCAGTGGAGAGTGGGATAGCTGCAAGGGGGGGGGCAGGGATGGGGGGGCTGCCTAGACCCTTCCCTTCCAGGCTCTGGTCTGCTCAGGGCCCTGCGCCCCCACGGCTGCCTCCTCCCCCTCCTCTCCTAGTCCCCCCCCCCCCCGAGCGGGAAGCAGCCTGAGGGCAGTTCTGGAGGAAGGGAAAGGCTCAGCGGCCCCAGGGCCAGAAGGGTCCGCCTCGCTGCGGCAGGGCTGGCCTCAGGAGCTGGCAGGGCGGCTGGCCCAGGGGCCCCAGGAGGGCCCGCTGCTGCCAGCCCCCAGCCCCCCTCCGCTCCTCGCAGCCAAGAGAGTCCCTCTCCACCCCCTCCTTCCCTGTGGGCCCCGTCAGGCCTGGGGGGGGCGGGGGGGCTGAACCCTGCAGCTGCCCCCGCTGGGCTGCAGAAGCCTCGTTTCCCCCCAGTGAGAAGAACCCAGGCGCACATGCACAGGCTGTACTGGGGTGTGTGTGTCTGGATTCAGGCCCAGCTCAGGCCACAGAGGTTGGGGGCCCATTTGTACCACGGAGGGAGGGGCCCGGGGGACAAGGCCACCAGTGCCACCTCTTGGGCCCCCTCCGCAGTCGTGGGGGGGCGGATGTGCACCCCCCACCTCTGGCCCCAGTTTCTAGCAGGCAGGGATGGAAACCGCCTCCCACAGGCCTGCAAGGGGCAGGGGGCAGGGGGCAGCAAGCCGTGGCGCCCCCCATGAAGCTCAGGGAGAAGTGCTGGGCCTTTACTGGTGCAGAAGCCAGGCCCACGGGCCGGGCCGATGTGGGTCGGTGGGTGAACAGTCTTCTTCCACGGTGCAAAGGAGGGGCCGGATTCAGGCGCAGGCGGCGGCGGGGGGGGGTCCTGCAGCTGGCATCTTCAGAAATAGCTCCTCTTGCTGCCCTCCTCCTCCTCTGCATCACTGAGGAACACGAGGTTGCTGCACCCCCCCAGGGGCTGTGGGGCAGAGGGCAGGGAGCTGGCGGGCCCCCGGAATGTCTTCATGTGGGGGGCATCAGCTGGGCGTGGCCCCAAGTCCTGCAGCAGGGACGGAAGCCGCGGGGGCCTGAGGCGGGGAGGCAACACACTGCACCACCCCCAGGCGCAACTCAGGAGCAGCAGCAGCAGCAGCAGCGGGGGCGGGGGGGGGGCAGCCGGCAGGCTCTGCTCGGAAGGGCTTGAGATGCCAGCCTGGAGTCCGCGGGCTCCTCTCTCGCCCACCCCACCCTGCCCAAGAGCTGTGCTGCCGTCAGGCTGGCCATTCACGGCACAGCTCTACCTGATGAATGGGCAGCCTGGTGGCACAGCACAGTGCTCATCAATGCTGGGGCGGGGCGGGGCGGGGGAGAGAGAGGGGCAAGGTGCATGCGGGCGCACACACACACACACACACACACCCCTGCCTCATTAGGAGGAGGAGGAGGAGGAGCTGCTGCTGCTGCCGGGAGCAGGAGAGGAGGAGGGACTGCGGAGGGTGCTGAGGCTGTTGTCCTGCCTCCCTCCGGCTCCTGCTGCTGCTGGGTTCCCGGAGGAGGAGAGCGAACCCCACCCAGACGCGGCCCCCTCCCCTCCTCCAGGCCCGAGAGTCCGCCTGCTGATGAGACCCAGGAGGAGGCCCTTGGCCTAGGCAGCCCCCCCCCCGCGCCCCCCCAACCCAGACACGTCCAAAATGCAGGGAGGGGCTTCCAAGACCAGCTCCTGGTCTCCAAGGCAGCCCCTCCCTTCGGCCATGTGGGTCCGTGGGGGGAGGGCGGTCCCGCTCCTGCGAGGAGGGCATGGGAGGGCAAGGGCGGCCCCGCCTCAGTCCCCCCCAGGCGTGCCCTGGCTGGCCTGTCCTGAGGCCCCCCCCACTCACCAGGTCCCAGGGGGAGGAAGGCGGCCCCCCCCCCACTCTCCACCTCCGGCAGGGTCCAAGGAGGCCGCACGCGAGGCAGGCTCAAGGTTGGGGAGTGCAGAGGCAAGCGGGGCGGGCCGGGGGGCTCCTCGGGGGCCTGGGCTCTTCGGGGGGGGGAGACGGAAGTTACCAGCGGCGAGGGGGGGGCAGTCCTGCTGCCAACCACTCAGGGCAGCCTCATGCCCCCCCCCGAGACTCGCGGGGGGGGCTAAACCCCGGGCTGCGCTGCCGAGCCAAAGGGTCCTCCCGCTGCCCCTTCCCAGAGAGCAGCGGCCTTCCAGGCGGAGGTCTGAGCGGCGGGGGCTGCTGCTGCGGGGGGCTTCTTCCTCGGCGCATTCGGGAGCCACAGCTGGGGGGGGGGCCTGGGCCCAGAAGCCAAGGGGCAAGCGGCCCCCGGCCCCTCTCTTTCCGGCCACCACCATCCCAGCCCTGAGCTGCTCTCCTCCCAGAGGGCGGCCCCAGCAGAGCGGGCAAGAGCAAGCCTGGGCCCACCTCGCCACCTCAGCACGTGGCTTCCATCATGCCTAATCTCCCTGGGGAGGCCCGGGCCATGGTGGGGAGGGGATCCCGCCTGGAGCCTTTGGGGAGAAGGCAGGCCGGGGACGCCACCCCGCCGTTTCCATGCAGCAGCTGCCCCATGGGCAGGAAGCCCCCAGCAGCCGCCGCCTTGCAGGGGCCAGGCAGGGCCGGCCGGCACCCCCAGTCAGGCCCCACAGCGGAGCCGGAGCCAGAGCGGAGGGGGCAGCCCCCCTGCAGCCCAGGCACGGTCCTCTCCTCAGCCTGCAAGCCAGCCGAGCCAAAGAGCCGGAGGCCGCCTGCCCGGAGGGGAAGGGAGCAAAGCCTCAGCCACACGAAGCCCCCTCCAGCTGGGGCAGCCCCCCATCCCAGAGGGCCATGGGTCGCTCCATGTGGAGTCCCCCGCCCTCCCTGCCCCTGCAGACAGGGCTCCGCCGGGTGGCCCTCCCCGCCCCACCTCCATGGGCACCAAGATGGCTTCTGCTGAGCAGAAGTCGCTGTGCCTGGCACTGGCGGGTGGGGGGGCACCCTCTGCCCAGCCCTGCAGCATCTCCCAGGCGGGGGGCCGTGACTGGGCGTCCTGCCAGCGGACAGAAGACACCCAGGGAGGCGGCGGGTGGGGCTGCAAACCTCAAGGTCGCCAGCTCCAAATCCAGGTAGCGCCTGACTCAGCAAAGGCTGGGGGGGGGGCAAAGTCCCCTGATAAAGAGACTTTATCAGAGACTGGCGGCAGTGGCGGGGGGGGGTGCGTGCTCCAAAGGAGCAGAGGCATCCTTGACTCCCCACAAGACACTGGGAAGAGCAGCTGCAGCAGCGGAGGGCACCGGAGGGCCCCTCCATGGGTCCAGAGGTGCCCCCCCCAAGTGCAAGGACAGCTTCGGCCTGCTCCTCGTGGCTCTGCCCTCCACGGCTGGGGGGTTCAGAGCGGAGGGTCCCCCAAAGCCTGGCCACAAGGAGGCAGACTGGCCTCTCCGAGAGGAGAGGAGGGGGGAGGGAGCCCAGGTCCTACTGGTCAGGTTGTGTGGGGCAGGGACACACACACACACACACACACACACACACACACACACACACAGAGGGGCAGGGTGGGAGGGGCAGTCCCCCCCTTACCTGGCGAGAGAGGCAGTGCTGCTCAGCAGCAGCAGCAGCAGCAGCAGCAGCAGCAGCAAGAGGAGGCCGGCGGCCAGGCAGGAGACCACCACCAAGGCCAGCAGGAAGGCTGTGAGGGAGAGGCAGCGAAGAGAGCTCCGGGGGCGGCTGGGGGGCCCAGCTCAGCCCTCCCCCCAGAGCCCACCCAAGGAGCAGCGGCGGGGCTGGCTTGCCCTCCAAGCCCTGCGGGTCCTCCCAGTTTGGTGCCCTCATCATCGGGGGATGAGCCCGGCCCAGATCCTGCGCGACCTCACCCCAGAGCCCGCGGGCCGCCAGCCGGGCAGAAGGGAGGCCCCTTGCAGCCGGAGCAGGTGCCTGGGGGTCCCTGCAGGCCAGTCGCTGGCCGGCCAGCTGCCAAGGGGAGTGGCCCCCCTCCAGCCACTGGCTTCGTTGCCCATCAGCCGGTGGCCTCAGTTTCCCTCGTGAGGGTCTCTGTGCCAGCCACAGGGCAGCTAACGTGGCAAGCTCTGGCTTGGCCCTTCGGGGCTGCCCACAGGGGTGGGCGTGGGGGGCTTCCCAGGGTCAGAGCAGCCCATCAACCCCCAGGAGGCGGATCTCTTCCCTGCCGCCACCTTTGCTAGGTGGGGCCCTGCAGTGTGGTTTGGGGAGGGGGGCACTTACGCTCCTGGCAGCCAGCACCACTGAACCCAAAGGAGCACCTGCAAGAGAAAAGGGACTGCTGCCAGGCCCCCCCCCCAACCAGCCAAGCACCCCCTTCCTGCCCCCCCCCACAAACGCTCCTCCTGCTCCCATCAGAGCAGGTTGGGGGAAGGGTGGCTCAGGAGCGGAACAGCGGGGGGGGGGAGAAGGGAGTGACCCGGCAGCAGCAGCCCCCCAGGCTGGGCCGAGGAGCCAAGAGGAAGGGCCCAGAGAGCCCAGCCCAGGCAGGCAGCTGCGCGAGAGACCCTGGAGTTTATCTGGGGGGGGGAGGAGCAGTGCAGGGCCGAAGGGCGCAGATAAGAGAGGGAGGAGAGGGGAGCCCAGGTGCCCAGGAGGAGGGCCGAGATCAAGGTGCGCAGCCAGGCGACCTTGGACCGCCCAGGGCTGGGCCATCCTTCCAGGGGGTGCCTCAAGGGGGACTCCATGGCTGCCCTCCCCGCAGGCAGCTGCCACAAGGGCTGCTGCAACACCAGCCCCCGGCCCCTCAGACATCCCAGGAGACCCGTCCCGTAAGGACAACTCCCCTGATCACCGCACACACACACACACACACACACACACACCCTGCGGCAAATGATCCCCAGCTGTTGTTCAGGGGGAGGGGAGCATGTCTCTGCCCAGGGGCCAGATCGGGACACTTTAAGAAGTGCCCTGAAGGAGAGGACGGGGGAAGTGCCAGGTGGGGGGGAGAAGGGGCGGGCGGGCGGGGTGGAGAGGGGACCCCAAGGACACTCACCTGGCACAGGTACCGTTCCGCAGCCAGAATCCACTGCCACAGGCTGGCGGGGGGGGGAGGAAGAACGGAGGAGAGGCGGTGAGGCCAGAGGGCTGCCCGACCCGCTGGGCGATGCTCTGCCCCAGAGCGCATCCAGGCCCAGACAGCCCCAGGGCCGGGCCAGCGACACTGCCCCCTAAGCCCCTCCCAGCCTGCCCCCCACCCCCAGTGGCCCCCTCCAGAGCAGCAAGGGGACCGGGACCGCGCAGGCTTGGCAGAGCTTGGAGCCCCGCGCAGGCTGCCGCTGGCTCAACCTGTGCAAGTGCGATCCGTGGCCTGCGCTTGGAGGTAGCCGGGCTGGCAGGCACACTGCACCAGGCCGTCTTGGAAGGCACAGGAGGTGGAGACGGAGTCACAGATGTTGAACTGGCAGAGGCTCAGGCCTGGGGGGGGCAAGACAGGGGGGTCAGGCCGGGGCTTGTCGCCCGATGTGGCTGGACTCCCATGCCCAGCATCCCCGGCCATAACAGCCTTTGGCCTTAATGGCGGGGGGTGATGGGAATGGTGGTCCGACGTGGGGGGGGCCAGTCTGAAACCCCCCAGGCCAGACACCCCAAGGGCAGTGCAGAGCGAGACAGGCCCGAGTGAAGCGGTCCAAGCCACGCCGCCCCCCGGTCCTTCCTGCTCCTGAGGAGGCGCCCGGTGCGTCTCCCCAGAGGGCCGCTGCTCCCCTGCCCAGGCGGAAGGGGCTCCTGCAGACGCGGCTGGGCCCCTCCCTCCCTCCCTCCCCAGCGGGCGCTGCCAGGCCCTGGGTGGGGCCCTCCTCCAGAGCCGCCCCCGCCGGCTTCCACTCACCCTGGTAGGTGCCCAGGGCCCGCTGCAGGGCACACGGGGCAGGGCTGCCGGCCCGCCTGCTCTCCGGGCAGGGCCTCCGGGACGCCGCCGCCACCGCCTCCTCCACCTGCCGGGCCGTGACTCGGGCCCGGGCAGAGAAATGGTGCAGCACCGTCACTTCCACGCGGGGCCACCTGAGGAGGAGGAGGGGGAGGAGGAGGAGGAGGGGGAGCAGCCGCCGCCGCTGCGACTGGTCTCCACAGCAGGCTGGGCCCCCAGGTCCCCCCAGCCCCACCAGCCCCCTCCCTTCAGCCCAGCCTCCCAGCAACTCCACAGCTTGGCTTTCCCAGTGAGATGCGGAGAGCGTGCCCCCCCTGGCCCCCCCCACCCCCACTCCCTTACTTCAGGTCTTGGGGGGATGAGCCCAGATAGCCGTGGAGGTGACCCAAGGTGTGCAGGAACTGCAGGGACAGAAAGGAAGAGCAGGGGGTGGGGGGGGGCGGAGGCTGAGGGGGTCCCCAGGTCAGGCGCTCACTGACCAAAGAAGCCGCGCCTGACAGCCCACCCGAGGAAGAGCCAGGATCCCCCTCCCCACTGCGCGGGCGGCTGTCGCGGGTCGGCCTGGGCTCCTGGTGAAAGGACACCCCGAAGGGCAGCCAAGCATGCAGCCGGGCGCGGAGCCAGGGGCGCTGGGGACGGGCAAGCCCCGAGCCCCAGCCCACGGAGGAGGCCCCTTACCAACTGCTGGATGATCATCCGGGCAGCGACCCACAGCAGCGGTGGCTCCGGCGGGGGGCTCTGCAAGGACCAGCCCAGGGCTTCCAAGCTGTGCAGCGTCAGCCGTCCGGGGAAGGCGCGGACTTGGCAAGGGCGAGAGGAGGAGCAGCCGTGTCGGAGCGAGGCAGCGCACCAGGCAGCAGCACCGGTGCCAGGCCCATGTGGGCCTCAGCCAAGCGCCGGCGGGCGGCGGGGGGGCTTCGAGCACCAGCCCCCGTGGGACCGGGAACCTTGCTTGGAAACCGCGACAGAAATATTCTGAATGCTGCTTGCGGGATGTTTGCTCGACTGAGACAGAGACCGGCGACGTATCGGAGGGCAGAGTTGAAAAGCAACTTGACAACAGGCCTGTCGGGGGGGCGGCTCTGGGTCGCAGACGGATGCGCTCAGCAGTGCCCCCCTAACAGGGATTCCCAGATGCTGTTGACTACAACTCCCAGCATCCCCAGCTGCAATCGCTTTTGCTTGGGGATTAGCCGTCCTCAACCCCACCCTGGAAGCCTCCCTCAGAGGGCTCAAGGAGCGCCCCCCCCCTGGTCAGGGACCGTGGGGAAGACAAGCCCTCCATCCCTCCCCCCCCCACATCTGGACCCTTTACCTGGCACACAGCCCAGGGTGGGGCTGAGATGGTAGCCCAGCCCACAGTGGCAGGTCCTGAGCCCAGCCTGGTCCTCACAGGTGCTCCAGGGCGGACAATCCTCCTCTCCCCTGCAGAGGGGGGGCCCTGCGAGGGAGGGGTCGCATGGAGTCCGACCGGGCGCAAGAGACTGCCCACCAGGGAGCAGCATCTGGGCTGGGGGGCAAAGGCCCCTCCTGCGAAGACTGCACACCCATTGCCAGCTCGGACCACTTTCTGAAAGTCTTTCAAGATGCACCTGTTCACCCAGGCCTTGAATTAAATATTGTTTTAACAGTTTTGACATCGTTTTGAAATGTAGTTTTGAAATTCAAATTGCTGTAATGTGTTAACTTTTACTATGTCATTTATTTTGTTTCAACTACCATTTTAAGTTTTCTGTTGACTTTTATTTTAAGTAATGTTTTAACTTTTTGTTTGTTTGCTTGTTGTGGACCACCCAGAGATGTGAGTTTTGGGCAATATAGAAATATGTTAAATCAACAAATAAATTGTGAAGCTGCAGGAGACAGCAAACCCCTGAAGGGGCAGGGTGTGTGTGTTCCATCAGGGCCAGCATTCTGTGTCCCAAGAGTGGACAACCAGATGATGCCCCAAGGGAAGGCCACAAGGAAGAGAAGAAGGCAAGCACGAGTCCTTCCCTGCTGTTTATCCCCTAGCAGCTGGCTACAGAGATAGATTCTGCCTATATATGGAGGTTCCTCTGGGACCATGGGAAGGTTTGACCAACCATTCCCCCACACCCAGCTGGCTTCCCCTTTGGTTGGGCCATTCTTCCTCTGGCTGACCTGCACCCACCACCCCCCGCTCCCACAGACTTTCGGGGACCCTTCTCTGAGCTGGTCATTCCTGAGGAAGAGCCTTTTTGCCAGGGGAATCGGGCTTAGCCTACCTGGCTCTGTGGTGGCCCCAGCTGCATGGGGTGTTGCCACGGAGATGTTGAGGGGTGGGCCCCAGGCCAGGGGCTTTGGAGTGTAGGGGTCCCGATCCAAACCTGCTGGCCGGCTGGCTGTGCTGGATGCTGCAAGAGATGGGCAGGGCAGGTGCTCCCACAGGGGGAACACAGCCAGAAACCCCATTGCTCTGCTGCACCAAGTTGCAGGAGGGCACAGCAGCCCCACCCTGCGCACCCTGGCCCATCAGAAGAAGAAGAAGAAGTGGGGTCACGCACGCCCCCCCCGGACTTCAGTGTAACGGGGGGGGCATCACAGCCCCACATCTGGAAGTGCATGGATGGCCCTGGAGGAAGAGTTCTTTCCCGGAGCAAAGCAAGAGCCGGAGGGAGGGGCCCCCGCCAGGGCAGCAGCAGCAGCAGCAGCAGGGCCACCGAACCTCCGCCCGGCCCTTCGGCTCCCTGGCTCACCCCAGCCTGGCCCAGAGATGGAAGGCCTGGCAGCCACTCTTGACATGCTCAGAGGCAACTGCCTGGATGATGCGCCACATGTCTCACGAGGAGAGCAGACTCCGTCTCTGGGGAGGCTCCGATTCCCTCCAGTGGCCTCTGTGGGGGGGGGGGCAGCGACTCTGGACTGGCCCATGCAGGGTGAACTGGGGCGACCTTGCACCCCCCTCCCCCCAGAACAGAGGAGGCCTTGCTGCCCTTAGGGGGGACGGCCAGGCAGGCCCTCCACTCGGTCCACCCCAGCCCCACTTCCAAGCTTCGAAGCGACCCATCAGAGAGGACCCCTGTGGACACACACACACACACACCGCGAGGCTGGCAGCAAGACAGAGGCCGGTTTGCCACGGCTCCCGGGGGGGGCACCCCCTGGGCAGACCCCGGCGGCCCCCCACCAGTGAGACTCACCTTCCCAGCGAGCCCAGCTGGCCACCAGACCCACCTGCAGGAAGGCAAAACCAAAGCAGAGCCGGCCACACATCCTTCCAGGCGAGGGGCCTGCAACCACCCAGGACAAAGGGCTCGGGAGCAGGCGGGGGGGGCACTGGCCACCACACCGGGCACTCATTAACGCAGGCAGGCCAAGGGCACGCCACTCTCCCAGCGGCCCCTGCGCCGGCCAGCCCAGCCGAGGCTGGGGGGGGCTGCATCCACCCTCCCCGCCCCAAGCACTCCCTGCAGAGGAGGAGCTCCCGCCCCACATGGCTCCCCCCCCATCAAAGATAATCCCAGAGTGAAGCGGGCCCCAGGAGGGGGGAGTGAGGGTGATTCTGCCTTGACTCCAGGATCCCTGTAGGAACAGCAGCAGCAGCGGGCAGGGAAGGGGGTTGCAGGGACCCAGGCAGGAGCACTTCCCTTCCCTGCACCCCCCCCCCCCGCTGCTGCTGCTGCTGTTCCTACAGGGATCCTGGAGTCAAGGCAGAACCACCCTCACTCCCCCCTCCTGGGGCTGGCTTCACTCTGGGATTTGTCCCAGCTTGTTTCCCCCCTCCAGGGTCTCAGCGGGGGGGAGCCGCTGGGCTTTCTGCACGGAAACAACCGTGGCCTGCTTTTGCTATTCTAACCATTTATGACCACACTCCCTGCATGAGGGGCACAGGGAGCAGCCATGCCCCTGGTCCAGCTAGCTCAGCATTGTCTACACTGATTGGCAGCACCACTCCAGGGTCCCAGGCAGGGGTCTTCCCCAGCCCCCGCTGGAGATGCTGCCGCCAGGGATGGAACCCGGGAGGCCAGGACCATCAGCATAGAAGTCCTATGGTGGACTCGTGTCTGCCAGGCTAGCCTAACGTGAATGACAGGGAACGACCAAGGAAAGGGTTCGGGTTCCTTCCAAATGCACTGGATTCCCAAATGGCCAATGGCCAGTCCATGGCCCTTTGGAAGGATCCCATGCCTTTCCGTGGGCATTCCCTGTCCTTGCCTGACATAGTATACCTGGACTTCCAAAAAGTTTTCAACAAAGTTCCTCTTTGTTGGAACTTTGAAGAGAGCTGGTCTTGTGGTAGCAAGCATGACTTGTCCCCTTAAGCTAAGCAGGATCCACCCTGGTTGCATACGAAAGGGGGACTAGACGAGTGAGCACTGCAAGATATTCCCTTCAGGGGATGGAGCCGCTCTGGGAAGAGCAGAAGGTTCCCAGTTCCTTCCCTGGCAGCATCTCCAAGACAGGGCTGAGAGAGATTCCTGCCTGCAACCTTGGAGGAGCCGCTGCCAGTCTGTGTAGACAATACTGAGCTAGATGGACCAAGGGTCTGACTCAGTAAATGGCAGCAGATCCTATATTCCTCATCAAAGACTCCTGAGGAAACTTCGCAGTCATGGGATAAGGGGACAAGTACATGTGTGGATTGCTAACTGGTGGAAAGACAGGAAACAAAGGGTAGGTATCAATGGAGTGTTTTCCCAATGGAGGGAAGTAAGAAGTGGGGTCCCCCAGGGATCTGTACTGGGACCAGTGCTTTTTAATTTATTCATAAATGACCCAAAAGTAGGGGTAAGCAGTGAGGTGGCCAAATTTGCAGATGATACCAAACTCTTTTGGATAGTGAAATCCCAAACAGATTATGAGGCGCTCCAAAAGGATCTCTCCAAACTGGGGGAGTGGGCAACAAAATGGTAAATGCGGTTCAGTGTTGGCAAGTGTCAAGTGATGCACATTGGGACGAAGAACCCCAACTTCAAGTATACGCTGGTGGGATCCGAGCTGTCGTTGACTGACCAGGAGAGGGATCTTGGGGTCGTGGTGGGCAGCTCGTTGAGGCCAATTCCATGCTAAGGAAGGGGATTGAAAATAAAACGGCTAATATTATAATGCCCTTTTACAAAACTATGATGCGGCCACACTTGGAGTACTGCATACAATTCTGGTCACCACATCTAGGAAAGGACATTGTAGAACTGGAGACAGTGCAGAAGAGGGCAACCCAGATGATCAGGGGCCTAGAGCACCTTTCTTATGAGGCAAGACTACAACACCTGGGGCTTTTTAGTTTAGAAAAAAGACGACTGCGGGAAGACATGATAGAGGTCTGTAAAATCATGCATGGTGTGGAGAAAGTGGATAGAGAGAAACTTTTCTCCCTCTAACATCACACTAGAAGCAGAGGTCATCCCATGAAATTGATTGCCAGGAAATCTAGGACCAACAAACGGAAGTACTTTTTCACACAACACATAACCCACTTGTGGAATTCTCTGCCACAAGATTTGGTGACAGCCATCAACCAGGATGGCTTTAAGAACGGTTTGGATAACTTCATGGAGGAGAGGTCTATCAATGGCTACTAGTCAGAGGGCTACAGGCCACCTCCAGCCTCAAAGGCAAGATGCCTCTGAGTACCAGCTGCAGGGCAGTAACAGCAGGAGAGGGGGCACGCTCCTTTCAACGCCTGCTGTAGGCTTCCAGCGGCATCTGGTAGGCTGCTGTGTGAAACAGGATGCTGGACTAGATGGGCTTCCTTGGGCCTGATCCACCAGGGCTGTTCTTATGTTCTTATTCTAATACATTCCCTTGAGACTACATGATCCTTGACTTCTTATAACAGAAGAACCCAAATTATTGTCTCTAAGTGAGGGGTGTGCCCACTGGGCGGGCGTGTAGCTATGGCGGCTGGCAGGATAGCGCCTGCTGCACTTCTGAATTTGTGACTACTTAGCTGTGTTGGGGGGCAGCCTCCCCCCCCCCATCGCTCATGCCCTCCTGGGTCCGGGTCCAGGTTTCAGGAGGGGGGTTCAGGGGCAAGGGGCAAGGGGCTGCTGGCAGCGTCCCCTCTCAGCTTGGGGTTAAAAACTTCTGGATAATGTTCCTAATGTTTCCGTTGCTCTAAGGAGCCTTCTCACACTTCCAGTATCAGTGGCAGAACGTAGTGGTGAATGTAGTTTCTCAAAGCTCAGACTTATAAGCACTTACAGACGCTCAACAATGTTGCAAAACAGACTAGTTGGCTGGGCAACTATATCAGTTGAACATGAACAGGCACCAGCACTTGATCTGACTGAACTGGTGACAAAATCTGCAAAGTAAAAGGCACACAAAGTGAGATTTTGGTGTTGAGGGTTGTGTTGCCCTTGGCGGAGGTATGTGCTCTCCTGAGTGCCCTTCTAGTTCAAAATGATTTGTGTGCCAAAATATTTTCTTTTGTATTTGAGAAAGATAATCAAAAATCGATGTATTACCTATTCTTGCAATTTAAATAAATTTAGCAGTTTCAAGTTTTGTGCTTTTCATTTTTTCTACAAAATATGTTTTTGAAAATCAAAGTTGAATTTTTTTTGGGGAGGTGGGGGGAGGAGAAAGTCCTTAGCCTTGCCTAGGGTGCAAAGTAAGAGAACAAAAACATATACAGGATAGTATATATACCGTGTATTAGAGTCTATTTACACACACCACTTACATAAATGAAACACACAAATTGCTAACAAAATATATGTGTTCTAAACCCCAAAGAAATATAACTGAAGGTCAATATTGTCCATAGTCCTTTTACAAATAGACATATAGTCCTTCCAGATCTTTTCTTTTTTCTCTTGTTGGTTCTGTGTAGAAGTTGTTGCTCCAAATATTGCTCGGCATATATACTATCCTGTATATGTTTTTGTTCTCTGGCCCGTGTATCCTCCATTCTTTCATTCATAGGGTGCAAAGTAGTCTGGTACCAGCCCTGCATGGAGGTGGCCCCCCATGGCCGACCGGGCACAAGGCAGCTGCTTCTTCTCCTTCTTCTTCTTGGCCGCTTGCTGCTTCTTGGTCTGCGGGGGCCATTCTGGAGGGATGATGGGCTTGGATACAAGTTGAGCGCAAGCAGAACTGCAAGGCCGGAGGGGCAGCTGGAGTGTCCGGTGGGACTCACCAGCACTGCAAAGGACTGGTGCCCTGGGATGGACGACGGAGCAAGGCCGGAAGCCGAGCCTCGGTCCCTCGAGCTCAGGGTTGTCTGCCACACAGACCGGCAGCGGCTTCTCCGAGGCTGCAGGCAGGAGTCTCTCCCACCCAGCCCTGCCTGGAGATGCTGCTGCCAGGGAAGGGACTCGGGACCTTCTGCCTGCAAGCAAGCCGGCAGGTGCTCTTCCCCGGAGCTAAGCCCCCATCCCCTAAGGGGAATCTCTCCCATTCAAATGCAAACCAGGGTGGACGCTGCTTAGCAAAGGGGACAATGCTTGTGCTAGCAAGCCTGAATTGCCCCCTTTGATAAGCAGCGTCCATTGGGTTTGCAGGGTCATGGGTCCCAAGTGCCCCCGGCCGGTGGTCTGAGCCTCCGTGGCCAGGAGGAGCGCCCCGCACGCCACAGCAGCACCCCTCCGGTCTTGCTGAGGCCAGAGCTGCTACCCCGCACCGCACCCACGCCCTTGACTTTAATGCGAAATAACTAATCCGGGGCAGGAGGAGGAGAAGGAGCAGCCATGCCCCCGGCCCCGGACACGCTGACCCGCCTGGGTGGGCGGGAGGAGGCTGGGCGCTTGGCTGGCTGGCTGGCGGGAGGGCCCAGGCTCCTGCAGTCCGGCCCAGAGCGGGAGAAGGAGAAGCGACCCGCCCCCGGCCAGGAAGGAGCGCTTCGCCCGCCCGCCCGCCCGGCTTCCTTCGAAGGAGAACCGGAAGAAACGAGCAGCGCGACCAGCCGCTTCCTAAGGCCCCTCGGCCGGGGGTGGGCGGGGCCCGAATGGCCGCCAATCGGGCGCCGGGGGCTGAGCCGCGGCTGCTTCCGGGTGGGTGCAGGGGGCGGGGCCTCCTGACGCAGCAGCGCAGCAGCAGCCGCAGGGCCCCCCGAGGGACGGCGGCGCCAGGATGGAGGCCGAGCAGCAGGGGCCGGGCCCCCCCGCGGTGGGTGCGCGGGAGGGAGCGAGGGAGGGAGGGGGATGATGACGAGGACCACCGCCCCCCCGGGGGCACGAGGGAGACTGCCCCCCCCGGGCTGACCCCCTCCCCCTCCCTCCCCCCCCGCAGACCCTGGGGCAGCTGCTGCAGACCCTCCACGAACTGGGCTTCAGCGAGCGGCAGGTGCTGGACGCCCTCCAGGCCGGCTGCCTCAGCGCCCCCGAAGCCGCCGACTGGTAAGCCCCTGCTGGGGGGAGGGAGGGAGGGAGGGCTTGCCTGCAGCCGGCCGGCCCTTCGTCAGGTGGACCCCCAGCTCTACCTGACGGAGGGCCGGCAGGCAGGGCGGGGGAGGAGCCAGCGCCCCCAGCGCCTCCCCCTGCTGCTGCTGCTGCTGCTGCTGCTGCTGCTGGTGGTGGTCTCCCGCGGCTGAGGAAGCAGGCTCTCTAGCTGTTGCTGGACTACAACTCCCATCGTCCCCGCTGCAGCAGCCTGCTGTGGTCCGGCCGCCCCCTCCCCCCCCCAGTTGGGGCAGAGATCAGCCCCCTGCCTGCCCTCTCTCTTCCAGGTTGCTGCAGGGCCACAGCCTCCCCCGAGCAGACCCGCGGGCGGCGATGGATGCCTTCAACCCCCCCAGGCCGACCCAGGAGGTGCTGGGCCTGAGCCGCCCACCCGCAGGTGAACAAGCCCGTTGCCCACACCTGGGCGGGCCCCGCGGGTGCTGCTTGAGCTGCGCGGCTGCCCCGGGCGTCCGTCTGTGCCGCCTCCTCCTCCCCCCCCTTTCCAGTTTGCAGCCTAGAAGCCGGAGGGCCCCCCCCCCGGATAGGCAGCCGGCTTTTCTAAGGGCAGCGACATCTTTCTTTTCTTCGACAGACCGACAGGAGGAGGGGTTAGATGGTGAGGGGCTGGTGTCGGTTTAGGGGAGAAGTCCCTGTCCCTGACCCTGTCCCTGTGTGTGTGTCTTTGCCAGGGCTGCCTCTGGGGGGGGGGGCTGTGTAGCCTTCCTTGTCACTTCCTCTCTTGCCTGGAGAAGGGCAGCGGGAGGCGCCAGGTGGGGCTGAGGTGAGTCACACCTGCTGGGAGGGGCCACATTTCTGTGGAGCCCCCTTGCTGCGGTCCCCAGCTGACTCTCCACAGAAGAGGCCAGGGCCAGGGAGTTTAACGGACAGGAATTAGCCCTCAGGATCGTAGGAGTCTTGCATGGAGTTCAGCGGGGAAGTGTGCTGAACAGTTTGAACTGTTGGGTAGCTGACAACTTCAGCCAAGACCTGACTTCCAAATATCCAGTCTCGAATACTCTAAGCAGCCAACAAAACCTCCCGGGCAGCCTCTCCAAGAGAGGGCTGAGAGAGAGACTCCTGCCTGCAGCCTTGGAGAAGCCGCTGCCAGTCTGGGTAGACAATCCTGAGCGAGAGGGATGGAGGGTCTGACTCAGTCGGTGGCAGCTGCCTATGTCCCTAAACCAGGAGGCGGGCCTGGGTGGGCCTGGTGCAGCAGGGCTGCCTCGTCAGGGGACGGTCTGCCCGCTCCGTCCCCAGCCCTGCTCCCGCGTTGCTCCTCCCTCCAGGCTCGCAGCCGGATTTGGCAGCAGTGGCCATGCGGGACTCCCCTGAGAGAGGAGGCCGCCTCGCCTTTGCAGAGGGACAGCGGGAGCAGCTCGCCCAGCAGCTCAGAGCAGAGAGGAGGGCCAAGCAGAAGGTGAGGGGGCCTGCGGCCAAGCCAAGAGCTCCCTGGGGCTCCCTGGCGCCGTCGGGGTGGTTGCTGGCTGCGGCTGGGGAGGGGGGAGGAATCTGCCCCCCCCCCGGCCAAGCTTGGCTCTGCTTCTCAGGAACGTGAGGTGGCCCTGCAGAGGATCGCGGACGACCGGCGGCGCCTCCAGGCGAAGACCCAGCTGGTGCAGGCCTTGCCTGCCAGGGCCCCCCCGCCGGGGGACAGAGCAGCCTCCAGCACTGGGCAGTGCCTGCTCGTGGTGAGTGGCGGCAGCAGCAGCATCTGTTGGCCTGACCCCCTTTGCCAAGGGAGGCTGCCCAAGACACCCCCCCACACGCCCTGCAGCAGAAGCACCCTCCTCCCCCCTCTGGAGCTGAGGCCGGCCAAGAGGGCAGGAATGGAGTGCTGTGAGGGGCGGCTGCTGGGCCCTTGCTTTGGCCTCACGCAGGGCATGTGCTTTGGGTGGGAGAGGGCAGAGTTTCAGGGCCAGTTTCAAAGCTGCCCGGGGGGGGGGTCCGTAATAAGGCCGGCTGGTTTGTGGTGTGGTGCTTTAGCTGTGCTTTGTGATCCTTGGCCTGTTCTTCCTGGAAACAACCCTGTGAGGTAGGCCAGAAAAGGAGGGAGTGGTGTGGCTTGTGATCCTTGTTAGGGTTAGGGTGGGGAGGCCCAATGACAGGGAGAGGAGCAGCCGCCCCCCCCCCTGCCCGCCTTGCTCTGGGCCAGCTGGGTCCTTCTGCTGGTGTTGCAGAGTGGCTTACTCGCAGGAGATGCTCCCAGAACCCAAAGGACCTTGTGGAGCGGGAGAAGGGGTGGGAGAGGGCAGGGCCCCAGGGCACCCTCCTCACGAACCGGCCAGGCTGCAGCACCACCTGGGGCGACTACAGGGAGACACAGTCGAGGTCTATGAAATCGTGCATGGAACAGAGGGAGAGGACAGAGCGAAGTTCTTCTC
Source organism: Hemicordylus capensis (assembly GCF_027244095.1). Classification (NCBI taxonomy): domain Eukaryota; kingdom Metazoa; phylum Chordata; class Lepidosauria; order Squamata; family Cordylidae; genus Hemicordylus; species Hemicordylus capensis. Next base: position 171,048,391 of record NC_069662.1, read on the forward strand.
CCTCTCCCAGGACCCTGAGGACCAACTAAAGGAAGCATTTCCCCCTTAATCTCTGGAATTCTCTGCCACGGGATGTGGTGACAGCCACCAGCCTGGAGGGCTTTAAGAAGGGCTTGCATCAGTGCATGGAGGACGGGGCTATGGGTGGCTCCTAGTCTGGGGGGGGGGGGGCGGGCGTGCTCTCCGCTCTGGCCTGTGGGCTTCCCAGGGGCAGGACCTGGTGGGCCACTGCGGGAAACAGGATGCTGGACTAGATGGGCCTCCTTGCAGGGCCTGAGCCAGCGGCCTCTGCCTCCCGCCCCCCCAGGTCCGCCTCCCCACAGGGGACTCTGTGCGCGAGCGTTTCCCAGCCGCCGCTTCCCTGGAGAGCGTCCGCCAGCGCCTCTTCTCCCTGCGCCCGGAGCTGTCGCCGGCCGCCTCCTTCCTGCAGAGCTTCCCGAAGCGGCACTTCAGTCCGGCCGACTTGCTGCTCCCCTTGCAGGCTCTGGGCCTGGCCCCCAGTGCCACCCTCTGCGTGGTGGAGCCTGGGCCCGAGCCCTCTGCCCCAGAGGGGCCTGCCCCGTCTCCTCCAGCTCCGGCCCCTTCTGGGGAGGGGGGGGCGCCAGGCCGGCCGCAAGTGGCGGCAGCGGAGGAGGAGGAGGAGGACAGAGCGCAGAGCGGGGGCCCGCTGCCACCGCCGCCGCCGCTGCCGCCACTCTCGCTCCAGGCCTCAGGGCAGCCGGCGGTGCCTGGGAGCGTGCTGAGAACCTACGAGGAGCTGGCCCCCACCAGGCCGCATCACTGGGGTACGTTGGGAGCCTCCGCCCCACCCACCTCTGCTGGCAGGACACCTCCCGCTGCTGCCGCTGCCGCCAAGCTCCACTGGGCTGGAGTCTGGAGCCCCCCCCCCGCCCCCCGGGCTTGCTGCAGGGTGGGCTGGGGCGCTGCTGCTGCTGGCGGCTTCCCTGGGGTCAGGCGGAGGCTCTCCGTGGTCTGCCCCAGGCCTGCCTTCGGCCTCGTCCGTGTCGAGAGGGTCCTTCCTGGGGAGGAGCGGTGGTCTCCATCGAGCCCTGCACCCCTCTGAGCCTGGCTGCCCTGCGGGTGGGAGGGCCTGCTTACTGAGCCCCCCTCAGCTCCTTCCCCCTCCTGTGGCGGCCACGGAGCCTCGGGGCTGTGTCCCGCCCCCCCCGCAGGGGCCGCCCTGGGCGGAGCGAGGAGGGGCTGGCTGAGGGCGCCACAGTCCGCTGGTGGTGCTGGTGGTGGAGGGACCTGCTTCCTGCCTCTCCCACCCAGGCCGGGGCCAGAGGCTGAACTCGGAGGAGCCCATGGAGCAGGACGCGCCGGACCCCGCCAGGCAGGAGCCCCCTCCCGGGGAGCAGCCTCTGCCAGGTCAGCGCACGGGGAGACCCGGGCGGGGAGCAGCCTGCCGCCCAAGGCCAGCCGCCAGGCCGGGGGAATCCCCGCTGCAGCCCGCCTGAGCCCCGTGGCCGAGCGGGGAGGAGTTCCGGCTGGGCCTCAGGACAGTGAGCGGCAGGGCTGGAGGGCAGAGCAGAGGGTCGCCCCACGGCGGGCTTCTCGTGCATGAGGGGAATGGCTCTCCTCTCGAGGCGGGCGGGGCGGCGCTGGAAGGCCGAGAGCGGGAAGCGGCTCCCCTATTCTGAGGGGATTCTCCTCCTCCTCCTCCTCTGGACAGGGTTGGGGTTCCTGCCCCCTCTGGGCCGGGTCCACGGGATCCCCAGGCCTTGGCACCAGTGGCCAGCAGAGGGCAAGCGGCTCAGGTAGGAAGGCCTCATCCCATCGCTGGGGCGGGAGGGCAGCGGGCCGGGCGTCGGGTGGGAGCCTGGGCTGCTTGGTGCTCCTCCCGTGACCTGGCCCCTCTTCCCTGCCAGGGCAGCAGCCGAGAGCAGGAGCGACTCCCTGGACCTGCCGCTTGCCGTCGCCCAGGCGGCCGAAGAGCGGCTCCAGCGGGCGGGCAGCCGGAGGGCCCCAGAGGCTGAGGAGAGGGTCCCTGCCCCCCTGCCCCCAGTGCCGCCGCTCTTCCAGCTCTCTCTGCGGGGGGCTGCAGCCCTCCTCACAGGTAGCCCCTCCCTCCCCACCCCCGCACCCCCCCTCCCTGCTGGGGCCATGTGGGGCTCCTTGACCGCCTGCCCGGCCGCTCTCCCCCCAGCCCCCAGCAAGCAGTACTGCAGCAGCCTGGCTTCCGTGACCCCCGCGCTGGCCGAGCACCTCCTGGCGCACCTGATCCGGCAGGGCCTCCTGCGCCCGCGCAGCCTCCGCCTCTTCTTCGGCTGCGCCCTGCAGCAGCTCTCTCTCGACTGCTACCCCTACGCCACCAACGGGCTCCTGCGCCAGCTGCGGGCTTTCCCCAGCCTCCGCCACCTCAGCCTTCTTGCCTGCTCCATCATCACGGGTGAGCGGCCGGGATGGGCCGGGGCCGGCGGGGGCCGGTCAGGGGAGGCTTCCCGGAGAGCACTGCAGCCCCCCCCCCCCCCGCACGACAGGGAAGCCGGCACGAGGTCCAGCTTGCACTCCGCCCCCCCCGCCCCTCCCCGGTCTTAATAAAAGCTGCCGTTTCGAGGCTTCTTGTGGTTGTCAATAGGGATGTGCATGAACTGTGTCCCACTGATGGTTCGGCAGCTGGGGGGGGCCTTTAAGGGCCCGGGAGGGTGCTCTTAAACCCGCCCCCCGCTGTGTGTCCCCCACCTGTGCTGCTGCTGGGCGGTTGGGCATTTCCGGCTTGACACTGGCCGGGGCTGCCAAGAGAGAGACAGCAGCCCCACGCCAGCGGTTTGGGCAGCAGTGCCGGTGAGGGGAACGCGGTGGGTGGGGCGGGGCGGGTAAAGGCACCCTCTCGGTCCCTTAAAGGTAACCCGCCATGGAACCGGCTCAGACCTCCAGATGCTAAGCAGACCACCAGACCAATTCGGGCACATCCCTAATTGCCGGGAGGGGGGCGGGGAGCACTCTGAATGTAACTTCTCATGCTTCGGAAAGGGGTCTTCGCTCTGCAACACCCGGGTGCCTCCCGCCCCTGTGCCGAGCAGAACCAGAGGATCCCTATACAAGCTGTAATGGTGCACTAGGCGCTGTCTGTCCCAGAAGGTTGCGGGGGGGGGGAGGCTTCAGAAAAGAAGGGAAGGCGGGGGGCAGCGCTCCCTGTAACCGGGATTCCCAGGCACTCTTGACTGCAGCTCTCAGCATCCACAGCCAGGGATGTGCAAACAGGTTTGACGTTGCATGTGTTGGACCGTTCCGGGTTGAACTGAACCGTCCCGTTTGGTCTGACGCTGGACCGAACAGTTTGAGGGGGTCTTGGACCTTTTTTCTTTTTTAACTTACCCTCTTCGTGACCCAGAGGCCAGTTGCGCAGATGCGGTGGCCTCCCAAATGGCCACTGCACCAGAGGGGGAAGGCCCGAAGAGCCGGTCAAATGGCCGGTGGTGGCATAAAGGGAGGCCAGCAGGGGGTGAGGGAACCTCTGCAGCCCCCCCCCCGCCACCAACTCCCCCAAAGAGGGTAAGTTGGTCCGGTTCAGGTCCAGTCAGGCCTCGAACCGAAGCCGACCAGCCGGTCCTGTGCACACCCCTGTCCACAGCTGCTGTGGCCTTTGGCTGGGGATGGTGGGAGTTGCGGCCCACACCTTCTGGGGATCTCTGTGACCGGCCCCACAGGTGAGGGGAAAGCTGGGGGCCTGCCAGCGGCCCCCCTGTGCCCCTCCCAGGCCCCCTTCCTGGCCATGGGGCTGGCATCACACTCCGTCCCTCTTCCTCCTCCTCCGGCCAGACCAGGGCCTTTCTGTCCTGCAGCACCTCAGCCGCCTCCAGCACCTCAACCTCTCTGCCTGCGTGAAGCTCACTGACCACTGCCTGCAGTTCTTGACAGGTATGTCTGCTCCTCACCCCCCCCCGCCCTCCTCAAGCCCTTCCTGGCCCAGCCCCCCATGCTTGCACGCAGCTGCCCCGGTGTGTGTGTGTGGGGGGGGGGAGTGCTTTCCCTCCCAGCAGGCTGCCCGCCTGCCTCCTTCCGCTGCTCTAGGAAAGGGGTGGCCTTCTGCCCTGCCACCGCCCCCCCCACCCCCCGGGTGGAAGATGGAGTGGAGCTTCTCCTCCTCCACAGGAGTGCCTGTCCGAGCAGAAGCCGCCCCGGGCCCACTTCCGGAGGAGGGGGCATCTGCGCAGCGCCATCCCCAGAGGGCCGTTTGCGGAGCAGCAGGCCAGGGGCTGAGTGTGGCTGGCCCCACTCGGAGAGCCCCACTTGGGTGTTCCTTCCCTCGGGGTGGGGGGGTGTAGTTCCTGATCCTGGAAGCAGGACTGCCGGCTGGGCTGGAAAGAGGCCGTGAGCCCCAGGAAGGGCCTTGGCTGGCGGGACTGGAGTGCTGCTGCCTAGGCGTCCGAGGAGGTGCCGACTCCTGGCAGGAGAGCCGGGCCCCCCAGCACTTGTGGGGCCCCACAGCTGCCAGTGGCGGTCTTGTGGCTCCGGTGCCTGCTGCCCCAGAGATGCCAGCGGGGTCACAGGGCGCCACCTGCCCACCCCACCCGGAACACGCTGCGGCTGCTCGAAGCGGCTTCGGGAAGGGGGAGCTTGTGAGTCCTTCTAGGCTCCCTTGAGCTCCCTCAGAGGGAAACAGGAGCCCCCCCCCCACGCCGGCAGCAAAGGGACCCTGGTTCTTTCCCTGCGGTCTGGCAAAGCGAGCCCCCTCCTGGGGTCTGCTGATGAGCAGGGCTGTGGGGTTTGTGCTCCCCAGTGTAGACGTGTGGGGCGGGGGGATTGGCTCCCGTAGCAGGCAAGGGGTGTGGCCTAGCTTCCGGACGCGACCCCCCCACCCCGCCTCCAGCTCCGCTCTCCCTGCCCCCCCCAGCGTGTCCGGCTCTGTCCCCCCCGCCCACCTCCCTGTGCCGCTCTCCCCACAGGGCTCCCCCAGCTCTCCCACCTGGCGCTGGATCAGACACGCGTCTCGGACCGGGGCCTGGCGGAGTTCCTGCTCTCGGCGCCCCCCACCCTCTCCCACTTGAGCCTCAACCAGACTGGCGTTACGGAGAGCACCCTTCGCCTCCTGCCCCAGTTCGCCCCCCACCTCGGGGCGCTCAGTGTGAAGCAGACGGGCGTAAGTGGGGGGCCCTGCCTCTGGGCCCACGGGGCTCCCTCTCCCCGGCCCGCTGGCTTCCGGGGTCGGCGTGGGAGCGCCGGGGGCCTCCGCTCAGCACGTGGGGTTGATGCCTGCAGGTCACCGATGTTTCCGCCCTGCGGCAGTTGGAGGCCCTGCAGAGGCTGCACCTGGACGAGACCCCCGTCAGCGAAGCCTCCCTCCTGGCCCTCTCCTCCCACCCAGCCCTCTCCGTCTTGACGCTGTCGGGAGTCCGGTCGGTGGACGGCAACAGGGCTCTGGAGCTGGTCTCAGGTAGGGCAGGGCTGGCGGCCCAGTGGCTAGCTGGCTGCTCAGCCAAGAGAGCCCCCCCCCCCCCCCCGTTGGCCCCATCGTTCTGCCCGGTGGGATTCCAGAGCCAGACCCCGACACCCCCCCCCCCCCGTGGCCGGCAGCCAGTCCAGAGAGCTCCACGGAGCCTTCCCCTCGGGGAGCTCCGTGCTGCGGGGTGGGGCTCGAGACGCCCTCCTTGGTGTCCCCCCCCTTGTAGAAACCCTGTGGTAAGCAGCCGGCACCAAGGGGGGGAACTTCCGGGGGCTGGTGCTTGCAGGCCGCCTTCCCTGCAGCCGCGGGGGCTCCAAGTGGGGAGCAAGCCAGCCCACAGCACTGCCACCTCCAGGCAGAGGCCCCCCCCCACAGCCCTGGGTTGGGGGGCCAGAAGCATCAGCCGGCTGCTGTCTGCCGGTCAGGAAGGCGACCCCTTCCCCAGCCCCCGGAGGCTGTGAGGGCTGCTCCTCAGTGGAGCAGCAAGCGAGGCATCCAAGCCCTGCTGCTGGACTCCCTGCTCCGGCCCCAGCCTTGCTCAGGAGCTCTCCCGGGCCTGGGTGCGAAAGGCGGCTGGGCGCGGAGGCCCCTCCTGGGCAGAGGGAGCCAGGGAGGGCCAGGCCTCGGCCTCCTTCCTTCCTTCGGGGCCAGCAGCAGGCCCAAGGTGGGGGGGGCGAAGGAACTGGGCCCGGGGAGGGCTGCTGGCCCCTCAGCCTGGCTCCTGGGTTGGTCCTGCAGGCCTGCCCCTGCTGCAGCAGCTCTCCCTGCCCAGCCGACACACCGTCACCGACACCGGCCTGGCTTCCCTGGGCCGCCTGGCCGGCCTGGCCCAGCTGGACCTCACCGACTACAGCCACGTCACCGACGCGGGGCTGCAGCACCTGGCTCGGCTCTGCAGGTGAGGCCTGGGGCACCCCCAACGGAGGGGCCGCCGGGAGGCTTCGGGCCCGGCCCTGGCGACATCCCTTCCTGGCCGGGGGGGGGGAGAAGGGGCTGGATCCTGGAGTGGGGCCAGAGGGCAGGCGGCGGGAGGGGGGCCAGAACCTCTAGAAAGGGCTGCCCGGCCTGTGATGACGCCCAGCTCCTCTCTCCCGCCCGCCAGGCTGCGCCGCCTGTCCCTTGGCAACACGCTGGCCACAGACGGGGGCTTGTGCCACATCCGGGGCCTGCAGCTTCTGGAGGAGCTCTGCTTGGACCGCCTCTGCGTCTCCAGCCGGGGAGTGGCCCGCTGCATTGTCTGCCTTCCCCACCTGCAGGTACAGGCAGCCCCGGGGCGGGGGGGGCAGCCATTGAGACTCTCCGGGGGGGGTGGACATGCAGCTTCTTCCCAGCCGCTGGTGTCCCTGCCTTGTCTTGTGGGCACAAGCAAAGCCGCGGGCGCTCCTCTGCCGCTTCTGGCCGCTGCCAGCTGGTTAGCCTGCTGCCTCCCACTCTGGTGCTCCCGGGGCGGCTGGCTGGCTGGCTGGCTCTCCTCCAGGGGGAGGCGTGGCTTCTGCCCCCTGCGGAAGAGGGGCACCCCCACCCCCACCCCCACCCCCACCCCCTTCCCCACCCCCACCCCCACCCCCTTCCCCACCCCCACCCCCTTGGTGGCTGGCAGCATCTCCTGCTGGAAAGGCCCTGCCCTTGGAACCCCTGCAGAGCCGCTGCCAGGCGGGGCTGGGAGTCCCAAGCGCCAGTCCACCAGAGGCTTGCCGTTTCATGCATGGCGGGGCGGGGCAGACAGGGGGTCTCCGGAGGGCAATGCGGTCAGTCCAGGATGGGCTTGCCCCGTCCATGCAGCCCGGCAGGGCCTGGAGCAGCAGCAGCAGGAGCCACCGCCAGGTAGCAGTCCGGGGGGGCCGAGTGCCTCCCTCCCCCTGCTCCAGCCGTGTCCCTCGGGGGGGGGGCACCAGGCCTGCAGGACCCCCAGCCCTGGGTCTGCTTGGAGCAGATGCCTCTCCAGGCTGGAAGGGGGGCTCAGGCACGCAGAAGGACGGACCGTGGCTCTGCCCTCTCTCTAGGTCCTGAGTCTCGCCAGCACGCCCGTCGGGGACACGGTGGCCAGGCTGGGCATTGCCCGCTGCAGGCAGCTCCTGAAAGTGAACCTGAGCCGCACACGCCTCACGGACCGAGGCAAGCAGCGGGGTGGGGGGGTGGCCTTGGGGAGGGAGGAGGAGCGGAGACACTCTGCGGGGCACTGCCGGATTTCTCCCGGCCACCGCCCTCCCTCCTGCCTGCCTCTGCATCCCCCCCCATGGGGCGCCCCATTGGCTGGGCTGCTCCTGACCGCGGCCTCCTGCCTCCCCTGCAGGGCTGCGCTTCCTCGGCCAGGTGCCCCTCGTGCAGCTCAACCTGGAAGGCTCCGGGGTGACGGCTCTGGGCGTGGCCGCCCTCCTGGCCAGCTGCCCCACCATCCGCAGCATCCGCAGCCGCCCCCTGCGGCTCCTGGCCCCGGAGGACGTCTCGGACGGAGAAGAAGAAGGAGAAGGAGAAGAGCCCTGCTAGGGGGGCGGCCACCTCCCCCCAGCCCTTCCCTGGGCCACTGGGCCCCCCTTCTCTGCTGGCTGCTCTGAAGGGCCTGGCTGGGGGCATCGGGTTTTCTGCACTGCTGGACTTGGTTGCGGGCATGTGCCACACGAGGCGGTTGTGTGTCTGTGTGTCCCCCCAAGGCCGAGCGCCTGCCTGCTGCAAAACGGGCTCGCTGCCTGCCCCCCCCTCGCCTGGAAGGGCTGCGGGAGGATTTCCCGACTGGCCCCTGGCGCTTCCCAGAGCTCTGGGGCGGGGGAGAGACCTCTCTGGGGTCCGTCCCTCACGGCCAGTGCCTCCCTGCCTTGGCTCCCGGAGGCCTGGCCGCCCAAGCCCCCTGGCCGGCCCTTCCTGGGGCAGCCACTGCTGCGGAGGCAGAAAGCTTCCAGGTCCGGCTGCAGCTTGTGCCTTACTGCCAATAAAGCGAGAGAGACGTGGCCTCCGCGTGGGAACTGCCGTTTGTCCAGCCACCACGTGCTCCGTGGGCCGTATGGCGCTGAGGCCACCAGAGCCGCCCCCTCCCCGCAAAGGACAGCAGCCTGGCTACCAGGCTGGGAGGGGCAGCAGAGGCCCCCCCTTGCTGAGGGAGGGGGGCTTCTGGGCCACGGTGGGGTCACACTGGGGCAGCGCGGCCTCTGGGCCCCTTGGCCACGCCTGCTCGCTTGGCCCTCAGCGGCTGAGCCACCCCCCCTCCCCTCCCCCCCAGCTCCACCCCCCCCCCATCCATATGCCCCAGTGAGCAGAGGGAGGCTGATGGGCTGGAAGCCGTCCCCCCTCTGGCCAAAGCCGCCGGGCTACTGGTCCTGCCCCCCCCCCCACTACAGAGAGTGGGGTTAGCAGCCTGCTCAAGCCCTGCTTGCCCGCCAGCCCACAGCACAAGCCATCAACTGGCTGGACTAGGACTACAGATCTGTATCCACTGCTCTTCAGTAGAAGTCTAAGCAGTGGAGATCGAGAGAAGATAAATCACTAGTCGGTCTCCTCGTCTGCCCCCAGGCGGCTCTTAGCCTAGAAGGAAACAAAATAGGCAGCGGCGGCAGCAGCAACCACAGATACCGGGCTGGGGCTGGGCAGGGACAGTTGCTCTCCCCCCTTGGAAGACAAGGTGCCTGTTTGCTCAGTTAGCAGAGGAGATTCTTCTTCACAGGGATTAACCCCTTGGAGGGGGGGATCTGGGCCAAGACCCCACCAGCCCCAGCCTGCCTGGCTTCCCAGCAGTGGCCCCAGAGCCCCAACCCAGTGGCCCCCAGGCTCCTCTGCTGGCCCTTCCTCCTTGCCCAGGTCACAGGTCTGGCCCTGAAATGATGGTTTAGGGGCAGGACGGTGCTGGATGACGTGCAGCGCCTGGAAGTGAAGGTGAGCCCCCAGCCTCAGTCCACCACCACTGCTGGAGTTGGGGCCAGGGTCTCCCCCCCCCCAGCATTTAAATGGCTGTGGAGGGTCCAGCAAGGGGTTAGGTGGCCGGTGGAGAGGCCAGCAGCCCAGGCAGCCTCTTGGCTCAGGAGTCACAGATGCATCCTCTGTACTATTGAAAGTGTTTGGGAAGGGTGGGGGGTTGCAGCCCCTGGCCTGGACACAAGGCTTTAAAATGCCCCCCCTCCCTGAGGCTCATCCTAAATTATTTTTTTAAAGGTTTTGTAAACTGGGGACAGTGCAAGGCATTGAATGGTACAAGAGAGAGATGTGGTTCTGGTCGCTCCAGGTCTTCACACTCACATCAGTTTCGGAGGAGGAATACAACTGAAGGAAGCCCGGGCGGGTGCGCGGCTGGGGGAGTCAGTCATGTGACCTGCCTCTGGGGGCCCCCAAGGCAGTGGGCCCCCAGACAACTGTCTCCCCTGGCCCGATTATAGTTCTGCCTACCTTTGCTAATTGCACAGCAGGGAAATGACTTGACTAGTGAGCCAGAGGTTGCTGGCTCAAATCCCTGCTGGTAGGTATGTTTCCCAGACTAGGTGGGAAATACCTTTATTGGGCAGGAGTGATACAGGGAGATGCTGCAAGGCATCATCCCATACTGTGCAGGAGGAGGCCATGGTCAACCTGTCCTGTATTCCACCAAAGACCACCACCAGGCTCTGTGAGCGCCAGAAATTGACACAACCTTTTGCCAAGACAGGAGTGAACGTACTAAGGCGAGCACTGCAGCAGGGGGTCAGAAATGGCCCAGCATTACCTGAGGCCTTGGAAGCCTCCAAGCAGCATCCCTTCCCTTCCCACTTCTGCAGCATCAGGCTGGGTTCTTGGCCCAGGGAGGAGGACCAGCAGCTCTCCCCTGCATCTCTGGCAGGCCCTTTGGAGGCCCCATAGGCAGTCAAAGAAGGGTCCCTGCTAGCAGGAATGAAGTGCAGAGGGAAGGAGAACAGGAGAATGCACGCGAGAAGGGCTGGTGCCTCACAGCAGGAGCTGAGCACCTGCACGGAGGGAGCTGCTCTTTAGCGCCGCCACCAGGGGTGGCGGGGAGGAATATTGCAACGGCCAGCTCTGCAGGAGTCGGTGGACCAACTCCTGGTGGACCAAGGAGCCGAGGCACAGCTGCCCCTGCTTCCCAGCAGCAGCTCAAGTTGCTCCTCTCTCTGCTGGCTGGTTCGTCAGGTGGAGCTGTGCAGCTCTACCTGACGAATGGCAGCCTGCAGGCAGCCCAGCAGAAGAGCCACCCCAGCTGCTGCTGGGAAGTAGAGGCAGCAGCAGCAGCCCCCCCCCGGGCACCCCCCCCCCCCCGCTCCTGCCAGCTGTAGTCCTCTTGGGCCTCAGGCTGAACAGCACGGAGCTCGAGCTGAGGTTGCCGAGGCCAGGTGAGCAGCGTCCTTGCTCTGCAAAGTGGCCGCCTGCCTGTGGCGCTCCGAGCCCAGAAGGCGCACAGAGAGCCGCTGGGCCAGCGGTTCGGGGCTGGGGGCACAGGAGACTGCGGCATGGAGGCGAGGAGGCGGCCCTGAGACCGGTGCCCGGCCCGCCCCCCGCGGAAGGAAGGCGTTGGAGGAGCCTACTTTCTATGTAGCAGGAGGTGACCCCGGGGAGCGGGGCGTGCCTGGCCGAGGCAGGCCCAGCGGGCAGAATGGTGCTGGGCCGTCCGGCGCCCTCGCGGGGGGGAGAGCAGCAGCAGCAGCAGCACGACCCGTCGGGAGAGACGGGCGGCGGGGGCGCTTCCCGGCGAAGAAGTCGGGCCGCTGGTTGGCTGCATCGGCGAGTGCCGGGGAAGAGAGGCGCAAAGGTCCAGCTGCCGAGCGAGCGCGTCCCGCGGAGGGCCCGGGGAAGGTATATCCCGCCTTCCCACTAAAGAGCCCCGCAGGTGGTGTGCGGGGAAAGCGGCCTCCTCCGTCCGCTCGGGGAGACGGCGGCTCCTCCTGGTCGCGCAGGGCGGCGGTCTAAACAGAAGCACGTGCAGGGCTCCAGCCGCTGGAGGCCGGTCCCTGCTCCCCGCCCCAAGGGGGCTCCCGCTGGAGACGGGACGGAGGCAGCAGTCGCCGCCGCCGCCGCCGCCGCCGCCGCTCTGACGACCGACCCCTCCGTCAGGAGGGCACCCCGGCTGGCCAGCCGAGGTCAGGCTCTGCCGCGGGGCGGGGGCTGAGCAAGAGCTGCTCGGGGCTGGCTAGGCTGCCCCCTGCCCCGACGACACCACCCTGCGTGGACAGTCGGCTTGCCCACGTGCGGGGAAGGGGCGGCCGTCTCCCTGCCTTGCCCACGGCTGCTGCCCGGGGTCCTTGCGGCCTGCAGAAGCCGAGCTGGCACCTCCCTGCTCCCCCGGGCGCCTGCTGCTGCCCTGCCCGCCCCCGCCCCCCCGCCAGGTGTCTTTGGGACAGGCTGGGCATGGCTGCAGCCAGGGGTCACCGCTGCCCTGGGTCTGGCCCAGCAGCGACTCCTGAGACAGGTCGGGGGCTGGTGCCCCGGGGTGGCCAGTAGGCCAGAGCCCCAGTCTGGCTCGGGGGGCAGCCACCCATTGCTCCCAGCCTTGGCTGGCCCGGCGGGAGGCGGGGGGGGCGGTCCTCCGCAGCTGCCTCGCCCGGCTCCCTTGTTCTCTCTCTCCTCCCGCTTTGCGGAGGCTCTTCTGAGCCGGAGGAGACAGACCCCCGACGGGCCCGGGTGCTGCTCGGCTCTTCCCCGCCAGCGCAGCCGCCGCTGGGGTGCTGAGAGGAGGCGGCGGCGGCAGCGGCGGCGGCGGCAGCAGCGAAGGAGCAGGCGGCCGTGGATGTGGGCGGGGGAGCGCGCGCGAGAACCTCCCCTGAGCATGTTCCGAGTCGGGAGAGCAGCAGACTGCTAAGCAGGCAGCCGGAGGAGCGAGCCGAGCCGGGGCCGGAGCCGGAGCCAGGCAGCAGAGACCGCCGCGGCGGCGGCAGCAGTAGTAGCAGCAGCACTGACGGCCCCCTGCGCCGCCGCCGCCGCCGCCGCCACGCTCCTCCTCGGTCTCCTGGCGCCTCGCCGGGCTCCTTCCAGGGAGCGGGGAGCCGGGCCGCTTGTCTGCAGCGTTAGCCGCTGGGGCGCCTCTGCCAGGGCCGCCTCCCACCCGCCGCCTGGTGAGCTGGGGGGCAGCCGTGGCCAACGTCCGCCGCCAGTGAAGGGACCACGGCGGGCGCCGGCGAGGGGCCCGGCCGCCGAGGCATGGGGGGCTGCCGGCAGCAGAGCTCCCCCAGGCAGAGCCAGGCCCGGGGCTCGCGCTGCTGCTGCTGCTGCTGCGTGGGCTGAGACCCCCAGCCAGCCATGAAGGCGATGTCCGAGGGCGCCGGCGGCGGCAGCAGCAGCAGCAGCGGGGCGGAGGGGCGGCTGTCCAGCCTGCAGGTGTTCGCCAGCGCCTCCTCCCTGCACGGCCTGAGGCACGTCTTCGCCTACGGGGCGCTGTCCTTGCGGCGCCTGCTCTGGGCCCTCTTCTTCCTGGGCTCGCTGGCGCTGCTGGCGCTGGTGTGCGTCGAGCGCCTGGCCTACTTCTTCACCTACCCGCACGTCACCAAGCTGGACGAGGTGGCCGCCCCCAACCTCACCTTCCCGGCGGTCACCATCTGCAACCTGAACGAGTTCCGCTTCTCCAAGATCACCCGCAACGACCTCTACCACGTGGGCGACCTGCTGGCCCTGCTGGACTCCCGCTACGAGGTCAGCAACGCCCACCTGGCCGACCCCGAGACGCTGGCAGCCCTGCGGGAGAAGGCCAACTTCCGCGGCTTCAAGGCCCGGCCCTTCGACATGGCCGAGTTCTACAACCGCACCGGCCACGACCTGGCCGAGATGCTCCTGCAGTGCAGCTTCCGGGGGGCCAACTGCAGCGCCCGCAACTTCAGCATGGTGAGTGCCAGTGGCGCGCGCGGGGGCGGGGGGGGGCTCCCATGCTTCCCCACCCCACCCCACCCCAGCGCAGGCAGGCAGGCAGCAGAGGGCACCACCTGCCCGCCAGGTGGGTCCAGGGGGCAGGGGCATGGAGTTCTGGCCCCCCTTCCCTTGCAGGCAGCAGGAGGCTGTCCTGGGAGGACGGAGCCGGGAAGGGAGCCCTGCGGCCCAGCCCTGACTTGGGCAAGGGGAGAGAAAGAGGGCCTGGCAGGACTCCCACCCCTGGTCTGGACTGAGAGCAGAGGCGGAGAGTGCAAAGCCCCGAGTGAAGGAGGGCTTCTTCCTCACCAGCTGGGATGAGCCGGTGGAACTCATGGGCAGCAGCAGTAGAACTCCTTTGCTGACTAAGGTGTGTGGCTTGGGGGGGCTCGAGCAGGTAGTGGGTGTGTACGTGTGGGTGGAGAGCAGACCAAGAGGTGCCACGGCAGCCTGCTTGACTACTGAGCCTCCACACACACACACCCCTTGCTAGTTCCCCAGGCCTGTGCCTTGCGCTGGCCGCTCGTGGGCCAGTTGTGGCCACTTCAGGGGGGCTGGTGCTTCTGTGGTGCTCTGGAAGCAGCAGGACACATGTGAGGCCAGCAAGGAGAGCCTTCTTGGAAGCGGGGCCCCCCTCCCCGCCCCCCTGCTCCCAGCAGCCCGAATCACTGGTCAGCTTCGTGTGGCAACCTGCGTGGCCCCCTCCTCTTTGGAACGGGCCGTCCCTGAGGCAGAACCACAGAAGCTCTTGGGCGCTTTCTCCTGGGACTGCCATTGCTTCCCTGAGCTGCTAGCTGGCTCCCTGCTCCTTCCCTTGTGGGTGCGGGGGAGAACTTCTCCTCCCACTCCTGCCACAAAATCCTGGGGAATGGATAAACGCTTCCCCCCCCCTCCCAGCCATGCTGCCCCCTAGGGAGAGAGGTTTCCGCCCTCTGGCTCCCGCGTCTGCTGCGCCCCAGCTCCTACCCACCCTTGGCAGCTGCCTGCTCCCCTCGCAATGCAGAGGTGGGCCCAGAGTTGGCAGGCAGTGGCAGGAGACGGGCAGCAGCTCCTCACCTTGTCCCTGCTGGAGTTGGTCCCGTTTGCTGCCCGGCGGACAAGGGAGCGGGACGACCCTGCAGTGCGGGCCAAAGGTCTGTCAGCAGCAGCAGTCTTGGGCGCCTTTAGAATGGCCAGCCTGCAGGAAGCCCGGGAGAGAGGGGAGCCCCCTTGGGGCTGCCAGGAAGCCGAGGCAGCCGGGCCTCCTTGCTGGCCAGCCGCTCCTGCTTTGGGGTCAGTTTGTGGGGACTGTGGGATCTCCAAGGGGAATGGAGCTGGCTGGCTTTCCTTCTGCCCGTCCACAGTGGCAGCTGGGGGGCATCCTGCAGCTGGGTCCGAGGAGGTGCAGAGGAAGCAGGCAGGGCTGGGGGAGAGCCCCAGAGGTGTGTCTGGGAGGGGGAGCAAGCAGTGTGCCCGTGCACACCTGGGAGCCGGAGAGGCCTCCCTGGGTCAGCGATGGCACCCTCTGCCCTGCTCCCGAGGGTTCCTCTGGTATCGGATCTGATGTGCTGAAAATGGCACTAAACTCCCTTTCTTTGAAGGGCTGGGTGTGGCCCAGAGCCCAAGAGGCATGCAAAGGAGAGAGGCCGTGAGTCCCCTGCAAAGCTCTGCTTTCAAGCCCAGAGCTGGCCTTGCCGCTGCTGCCCCCTCCTTCCCTTGTGCCTGATGCTGCCTGGAAAGTGCCTGGCCAGACTCCACCCCAGCCGCCCCAGCCCACCTGCCTGGCAAGCCCCACAGGGACTCCGTCACCCAGTCTAGGCAGCAGCAGCAGCGGGGGGGGGCGGTCGATGGGGCCCCCTTCAGTCCTGCCTTTCAGATCATGACTTCTGGGCTGCCAGCAGAGAGTCTCTGTGGGGTGGGCCCAGTCGCTCCCAGTCCTGACAGTTCCTTGATTTATGGATGGATCCTCCCTGTTCAGCACCAGTCTACCTCTGATTAGAAGATTAGCTGGGGGGCAAGCAGCAGGCGCTGGGAATTGCCATCATGGGCTGCTCGTGAACTTCTGGAGGCATCAAAGTAAGCAGAGCCCTTTGGTCCAACCTGAAAGACCTTCTGCCGTCTGGGTGAAGGGAGCTGCTTTTGTGACTTGTGTCTCCTTGTCTAAGCAGGGTCTGCCCTGGTTGCATATGAAAGGAACCCTAGAGATTCCCCTCAGGGGATGGAGCCAGCGCTCTGGGAAGAGCCTCTAGGTTCCCAGTCCCCTCCCTGGCGGCAGCACCTCCAAAGGAGGGCTGAGAGAGAGACTCCTGCCTGCAACCTGGGAGAAGCCGCTGCCAGTCTGTGTAGACAACACCGAGCTAGATAAGCCAAGGGTCTGACTCCGTATGTGGCCGCTTCCTGTGTACCAAGCGGAGCAGGCCCTGCACAGCTCTCTGCAAGCTGCCTGGAGCTTAGGAGAGCGTTCAGACCTCCTCGGTCATCCACCTGACTATCGGCCGCCTGGAGCTTTGTGGGCCCTGTGCCTGCATTCAGGCCTCCTGCCCGCATCCTGCCCCACGGCCCGCCCAGCACCCCACCCTTGATCAGTGGCCTCTCTCCCCCTTCAGCTGCTGCTGCTGCTGCTGCATCCCGGGATGTCATTTGGCCGCCTGTCTCCTTGGCACCCGTTGCCTTGACAGCATCCACTCCTTCCTTCTGTTGCCATAGCGATTCTTCCCAGTCTGGAGGCAGCTGCGCTGGTTGCCATGGCAGCATCTGCTCCCTGCCTTTGGCCAGAGTCACTGCGGAGGGAGGGTCTTCTCTGTGGGGAGGGGGGCGGAAGAGCACCCCAGGCACGGGGCCCCCTTGCTCCCCCTGGCAGCTCCCCAAACGTTCCAGGAGCCCTCTGTGGGGCTGGGGCCCAGACGCCCTCCTGAGCGGAGGAAGAAGCGAAGCACACACCCCCCCCAACTCAGCTCTCCTGCCCCCAGAAGCTTTCTCTGGGCGGCCTCCGGCCTTCCCTTCCCGATGGCAGGCGCTGGGCTGGGGGGCTGCCGGGATCCCACTTGCTCTCAGCAAGGCAGGGCCCTCCCCGGGGCTCTGAGCGGGGCGTCGGTGCCGGCACACTGGCCCTGGGTCGCCTGGAGGCGGCGGTAAACGGGTCTCCTCCCGCACAAGGGAGCCCTTCCTGCCACACTGCCTGGCCCCGCCGGCTGGCCCTCCTGGGGCTTGAGCTGCCTGAATGCCCGGCACAGCCCACCCCTTCTGGAGCGGAAAGGCTCGGTCCGGGAGGTGGGCGTGGGAGGCCTCTGCGGGCGCGCGCATGCGTGTGGTTCATCAGCGGAGGAGGCGGTCCTGTCGAGACCTGAGCCGGCTGGAGTGTGTGAGGCCCAGAGGCCCACCCTCCGGGTGCCAGTCTGGGTGCCTTTGCCAGGCACCATCTTGCGGGCTGGCAGTGAGGAGCAGCAGGCATGCCCCCCACCCGAGCTCCTGGGGGAAGGCTGGGACTGAAGTGCAGGGGGCAGGAAGGGGCAGGACGGCTTCGGTGATGAACCTGGCATGGGGGGGGGCGGGGTGAATGGGAGTCCCCGCTGGCACATCAGGCTGCAGGCTGGCTTAATGTTGGCTGCTTGGCCCATGGGGCAAACAGGTCTGCTGCTTGGGCCAGAAACCGAAACCGCCCCTCCTGCCCTCCTGGCATACCTCTGGGAGTGCCCACGCAGCCCATGCCGGCTGCTCCCTTTGCCTGCTGCTTGCCCCTGGGCCCAGAGTCCCTCTGCCACCGCCGCTGCCACCGCCAGGACAGGATGCTCGTAGGAGGCCCCTCCCCTGCTTCTCCGCCTCCCTCGGTCACCTGCCTGGCCTCTCCCTCCTCCTCCTCCCCCCCCCCGGGATCAGCTGCCCTGGACAGCCGTCCCTCTGCCTCCGGCTCCTGCAGGCTCCTGCAACACAATCCGCCCGGCGGCTGGTGGCACAGCAGAGAGCTGCTCTGCCTTCTTCTGGGTCCCGCAAAGCAGGGAGAGGCCATGAAGGAGCCCGGGGAGGAGGAGGCGGCGGCAGCGGCTCCCAAGGCCACTGACCTGGTGGCCTTTGCCGGCAGCTGCACCCTCCACGGCCTCAGCCACGTCTTCCTGCCCGGGCCGCTCACGCCGCGCCGCGTGACCTGGGCGGGGGCCGTCCTGACGGCCCTGGGGATCTTCCTGTACCAGGTGGCGGAGCGGGTCCAGTACTACAGGGAGTATCACCATGTCACCATGCTGGACGAGGAGGAGGGCGCCCTGCTCGTCTTCCCGGCCGTCACCCTCTGCAACTTCAACCGCATCCGCCAGTCCCAGCTGACCCGCAACGACCTCCACTGGCTCGGGCGGGAGCTGCTGGGGGTGGAGCTGCCCGACCACCCCCGGTACTGGCGGGCCCTGGGCCAGCCCGAGGCCCCCGGCTTCCTCCCCGGCACCAGCTTTGACATGGGGGACTTTGTGGAGCGGACGGGGCACCGCCTGGAGGAGATGCTCCTGGACTGCCGCTTCCGGGCCCGGGAGTGCGGCCCCCGGAACTTCACCACCGTGAGTCCTCCCCAGACAGGCCTGGCCGCTGCTGCCCAGCCCAGCCCTGCCGAGCACCCAGGCGGGCAGCTGCCTCGGCGCCCCCCCCCCTTCAGTCCTCCTGCCTGCAGCTCTCAGAGCATGCGCTTGGGGCTTCTGCGCCCTCCGGCCTGGGCCAGGAGCCCAGGGCTACTGCCGCACCTCTGCTCTCCCCCAGCAGCACAGCCAGGGCCACGCCTGCTCCTAGGAAAGGCCCCTCGGCTGCCCCTGCCTGGACACTCTTCAGAGCTGGGGGTGCTGCTTAGAAAGGGCTGGGGCCTGTTGAGCTGGCTGCGCTCCATTCTAAGCGGCCTCAGGCACCATTCAGACTCAGTCTTAGGGACAGAGGAAGCTGCCTTATACTGAGTCAGACCACTAGTCCACCTCGCTCAGTATTGTTTACACAGGCTGGCAGCGGCTGCAGGCAGGAGTCTCCCTCAGCCCTCTCTGCAGATGCCAAGGAGGGAACTTGGAACCTTCTGCATGCAAGCCGGCAGGTGAGCTTCTTCCCAGAGTGGCCCCTTTGCCGAAGAGGAATCTCTTGCAGTGCTCACACTTGGAGTCTCCCATCCAAATACAAACCAGGGCAGACCTTGTTTAGCAAAGGGGACAATTCCTGCTTGTGACCACAAGGCCAGCTAGCTGTCCTCTTCTCTTTTGTCTCCTGCTTGCTCACAGGGCCTGGGGAGGGGGCCGGGCAGTTAGGAAAGAAGGCCCCCTCCTCCCGCATTTCTCCCCCCTTAATTTTCCACATTAACTTCTTAAGAAAAGGAGAGCAAAGCCGGGAGCGTTGCGGTTCTAGTGCGCCCACTGGTGGCCGAGGACGGAATCAGACCCTAGTGGTGTTTCTGCTTCGCCTGGAGTTGGGGCCGTGAGGTCTGAGCGGAGGGGAGCGAGGATGGGATTCCTCCTCCCCCCCCACCTCTCCTGGATGATGATGCCTCTCTTGAGCGGGGGTGGGGGGCACAGGGGAGGCGGCCCCTTAGAAGGTGCCAGGGTGCTGCTGCCCTTCCCCCTCCCAGCCCCCTCCCCCCCTCGCGGAGTGTCCCTCCCACTCGTCCCCGTCCCCCCAAGGCTGCTCTGGTTTCACCTCGCAGAGCTCTCGGCTGCCTGCCCTGCAGCTGGGCCAGCATGTCCAGCGGGAGCCGATGCCAAGTCGGCGTAATCTGACCCTGCCACTAATGGCGGGGGGGGGGGCTGAGGTGTGTTGAGCTGGTGGCATAATAAAAGCTGCCACCAGGGAGTATTGAGGGAGGACCCCCCCCTCAGAATCTGGCAGAGGTGTGAGGGGAGGCCCAGTTTCCAGACACAGAATTGGCCACCCTGAGGCCATCTAGTCCAGCCCTGAAGGAAATGCCCATTTCCTTTCTCTCTCCCCCCCCAACCCTGCCCTTCTCCTGAGCGATCCAGTTCCCTGCAGGGCCAACCGAGAGCTGGTCCTCAGCAGGGGGAGGACACCTGCAAGTCAGATGGCTTCAGGGGCCTCCCACAAGCCAGCCGGCCAGTTGGCTGCATCAGGGAGAGGAGGGGCAGGCAGCCGACCAGCCTGCTGAGCTATGCATGAGGCAGGACTGAGCCCCCGCATCACCCCCGCCACCACCACCCCTTTCCAGTGCTGAAGCTCTGTTCCTGTACTTGGGAAGCAATGAGCCCATAATGCTGGGCATGCCGGCCAAGTGGCTAGGCAGCGGAGCTGGCGGGCCCTGGCCTGGCTCTCCCCCCCCCCGCCACAGGCTCACGGGGGGGGGGGGGCTCTTGGTCTTCTCTCCGAGCTGCCATCCCAGAGCCAGGGCCGGGGAGAGGCTGGCCGGCCAGCCAGCCAGCCTGCATCCTGGAAACTGGTGTGGTGGCCTGATTTGGAAGAGCTCTGCCCTGCGCCTCCTCCAGGCCAAGAGGGCAAGCACTGCCCCCCTTCCCCAGGCGGGTGGATCTGGCTGGCCTGCCGGGCTCCTTGGAACAACGGCCAAGAGAAGGTCCCTGCAGGCGCTGGCGCCTCGGAGCTGCTGTCCGGCGGGCCGGTTCTGCTCGGGGAAGGGCCCAGCCTGGAGCCGGCCTCCTCGGCAGCCCCCAGCTGTTTTCCCCTCTGCAGGCTCCGGTCAGGAAAGCAACGAGGGGCACCATCCCTGGAATCTCTCCCCCCCCCCCCACGTGCCCCTCTTGCCGCTGGAAGCAGCAGGTTGGCTCAGGCAGGCAAAGCGGGATGCAGAGGAGATCCACACCCAGCGCCAGGCAGGTCAGCGAGGACTGGAGGCCTCCGGGGCCTGGAAGCCCCCCCCCGGAGCAGCAGGGAGGTGGGGGCAGTCTTGATGCCCCCTTCTCTGTTCGCAGCAGGTGGTGCTTGTGGCTGAAGCGGGTGCGCCTCTCTGCACCTCTCCCATCGGCCTTGGATTGGGCCCTGCGGCTGCTGTGAAAAAGGCCCCACTCGGTCCCAATCCTCCGGGCTCTGCTTCCTCAGCTGGCCTCTGCCCCGTGGTTGCGTCAGGCTTGCCTGCTGCCAATGGGGCAGAAATGACTTGGGGTGGAAAGGTTGTGCAGACGGTTTGACTGTGCCGGATAGGTGCAAAGCAGATAACTTGAAAGAGGTGATTCGGCCGAGATGATCCGCTGGGTTTCTGAGAAGGTTTGCAGCAGCAGCCGTCCCGTCCCCCCCCCCCACCGCTCCAGGACGGGACGCCCGGCTGCCCTTAAAAGCTGCTGCTCCCCCCCAACCCCCTCCTTTTTGAATGTTCCTGGGAAGGAGCCCAGGAGCTGAGAGAGGCCGAGGAGCAAGTCCCCAGTGGCATGTGGGGGGGGAGGTCGTCAGGCGGGGCTGGCCCTGGCGGAGCTCCCCACCTGCCTCTCTGCCCGCTCCGTCTGGCCTGGGGAGCTGGCAACCCTGGGCCTGCCTGACAGGGCTGTTGTGGGGCCAGCTGAGATGGCAGGGGTGGGCCCGGAAGCCCTGAGGACAGCCTGAGTGGCGCCCTTCTCTGCCCTCCCCCCTCGCAGACCTTCACCCGCTTGGGCAAGTGCTACACCTTCAACTCGGGCGCCCCCGGCTACGAACTGCTCACGACGGTCAAGGGCGGCACCGGCAACGGGCTGGAGCTGATGCTGAACATCCAGCAGGATGAGTACCTGCCTGTTTGGGGAGACACAGGTGAGGAGCCAGCTGGGCACCCCTGGGGCCGGGGCTGCTGCAGGGACCTCTGGTGAGGCCTGGCCAGCACCCTCCGCAACCCGCCCTCAGATCCCCCAGGGTGGAGCGGGGCTGCTCTTTCTTCTGCCTGGCCCCCTGTTGCTGTCGATGACACCAGTTCCCGTGCCTGCCCTGCTGTGGATGGAGAAGTGGGGGGTGGGGGGGGTGGAGCAGGGCCTGGGACTTCTCTGCTGCTGCTGCTGCTCCCCCCCCGCCTGCATGCGGCACCAAAGGGGGAGTCAGACAGCGGGAAATCAAGGGGGTGGGGGGTGGGTCTGTGCAGCCTGCCCTTGCTGTGGGGCAGCCTGCACCCCAGCGTTGGCTGCGGCTTCTCTCTGCCGCCTTGCCTGGCATCCCTGCAGGTAGGCAGGGGAGCCATCAGAAGAAGGACTGGCCCTGCCCCCTGTGATTGCTCGATCAGAACTTCACTTGTATGGCTGCTCCAGAACGTTGTTCTGGATGGCTTGCAAAATAAGCCATGGGAGGAAACATACAGGTCAAAACACATTAAAGCCAGCAAAAACGACGGTGACATACAAAAACAAATTTTACAAGCCTGGGTGAGTGGGATGGACTGCAGGTTACTCTATGCTGGGATCTACCAGCGGGGAAATGACTTGACTAGCCAGCCAGAGGTTGCTGGTTCAAATCCCCACTGGTGTGTTTCCCGGACTGTGGGAAACCCCTATAGTGGGCAGCAGCGATAGAGGAAGATGCTGAAAGGCATCATCTCACACTGAGCGGGAGATGGCCATGGTCAACCCCTCCTGTATTTTACCAAAGACAGCCACAGGCATCGACACCGACTCGACAGCAGACTTTACCTTTTACCCTCAGTAGAGAGATTGCTCTGATCCCAATCTAGGAGCACACCACTCCTTCGAGGTAGGCTGCCACAAGTTGAAGACTGATCTCTAGCCACTGGCCTGGCTTCAATGTCCAAGAACTGTGTGGCTGGGGGCTTGCAGGCACTGTGCAGCCGGAGCCCACCCAGACTCTGTCTCTCCAGGACTCTGTGCCTGATTTTCCCCAGCCTCCTCCCACCCACCCCTCTCTCTCTACACACACACACACACACACACACACACACACACACACACACACACACACACACACACACACAGAATGTCCCAAGAGTTCTTTTTAAACAATCCAATCAGTACAACACAAAGTTGCCTCCATTTTTCAAAGTTTCGCTTCCCTCCAAAATTAGAGTTCTTTCTCAATGTGAAACTTTTTTTAAAAAAGGAACCTTTGACCCTGCCAGTTTTTCCATGCATAGGGATTTGCAAGCATATTAACACAGAAATCCTAGTTTTGCACGGAACCCTCCAGGACCTTTTAAACCAGACTGAAGCCTCAGGATACGGAATGTATTAAGTAGGCAAGAGTTGCACACAGAATAAGGAATTGGGGAAAACGGAGTAAAGAGAGGCACAAAGGAATTTAAAAAAATATTCCATAGATTAATTACGCACTGTAATTAAGCACTTCCTAATTTTCCTGGCCGTCAGTTTCATGGGATGACCCCTGGTTCTAGTGTTGTGTGGGAGGGAAAAGAATTTCTCTCCACTTTCTCCACACCATGCATGATTTTACAGACCTCTATCATGTCTCCCTGCAGTCGGCTTTTTCCTAAACTAAATAGCCCCAGGTGGTGTAGCCTTGCCTCATAAGGAAGGTGCTCCAGGCCCCTGATCATTCTGGTTGCCCTCTTCTGCACCTTCTCCAGTTCTACAATGTCCTTTAGATACATTGACCAGAACTGTACACAGTGCTCCAGATGTGGCCACACCATAGATTTGGATAAGGGCATTATAATATGAGCAGTTATATTTTCAGTTCCCTTCCTAATGATCCCCAGCACAGAGTTTTTCACAGCTGCTGCTCACTGCTGACACTTTCAGTGGGCTGTCCACCAGGTGCCCAAGCAGTAACCCCTCAAGATTATGGATGAGAGAGTCACAATCTCTCTAGCATCTTGCTTGCTGGGCACTAGTAGCAACTGGTGCCGTGGTGCCTGGATGCTGGCAACTTATGACAAAATGGGGGGGGGACACTGGGCCCCTATTTTATAGTGATTAAAGAGGGTGGAGGCTCCTCATGCTTCCAGCGCTGGTATCCGGTGGAAAGAGCCAGTGCAGATCTGACGCCATGTTGGTCTTAGGCTAAGGCAGGGTTGAGGTTTCCCCTCCACACTGGAGGTTCCTCCTCCTTCATGGGTCTGGACTTCTGTGTCAGGGGTGTGCACAGAACCATTTATTGCAGTTTGGTTCAATTCAAACCAGTTCGACTCAGTTATGGCTATGCTTGCAAAGAGGAATCCAGTGGGGAAACAACAAGAGCAAATATTTATATATACTGCTTTTCAACAAAAGTTTCCAAAGCTGTTTACAGAGAGAGAGAGAGAGAGACATACATACATACATACATACATACGTACATACATACGATGGCTCCCTGTCCCCAGAGGGCTCACGATCTAAAAGGAAATATAAGAGAGACGCCAGCAACAGTCACTGGAGGTCCTGTGCTGGGGGTGGAGAGGGGGGGCCAGTTACTCTCCCCCTGCTCAATAAAGAGCATCACCACTTTAAAAAGGTGCCTCTTGGCCCAGTGAGCAGCAGGGGCTTCTGAAGAGCCTTCCCAGTCTGGCAGCAGCCATAGCGCCGCTCTTTGGAGGCCACCGGTGCTCCCCAGCAGCCTGCCTGCCTGGCTCCAAGATTGACTGGCCTCCACTCATCACCTTGAACTGGTTCGTGCAGACCCCTGTTACCCGTCTAAAGGCACTTCTGGTTTGAGCTGGTCCCCTATCATCACAAGTTCTAGTAAGGACTAATCTGCCTACTTGCCTTTGACGTCTCTACAACTGTACTCAATTTGGTTCAAATCACAAGTTAGCCCATTTGCACCTCAAAAGTGTATGTGTCCGCCATCTTGAATTGGGGTGGATTACAACATCACAAACTATGCCATTGAGGTGCCCCTGTGTGTCATTCACTACAACTGTCACTAATTTGGTCCAAATTGGTTAGACAGTCCTCAAGTCAGTGCCCTTGTGCCTCAAACATTCATGCGTCTGCCATTTTGAATTGGGGTGGATGTCCTCATCACAAGCTACGCTGCTGAGGTGTCCCTACAACTCTACCCGATTTGGTTCATGTTGGTCCAGGCATTGTGAATTTGATGGGAGAGACACGTGTGCGCACACACACACGCACACACACAGAATGGTGGAAAACAGGCTACATGGGAGTGAAGACTAGAGCGTGATGGCCCTCTGCCTTCAGTGGCAAAAAGCAAGGATTGTCCTCACTCCAGAGCGCCCAGGGTGGAGTGGAAGACATTCTCCAACTAAGATGGAGGGCTGTGTTGCCTCCCAGTGAGGAAGAAGCTTCTCTCTCTCTCTCTCTCTCTCACTGGCATGGCACATGCAGAGCTGTGGTGGGCAGAAGGGTGGGGCTTGTGGGCGCCCACCCCCTGGGCCCAGCCCCAGGCAGGGCGAGCAGCAGGATGCCCGGGGCCAGGGGCCAAAAGCCCTCACGGGAGTCCTTGTGCATTGCAGACGAGACCTCCTATGAAGCGGGTGTGAAGGTGCAGATCCACAGCCAGGACGAGCCCCCCTCCATTGACCAGCTGGGCTTCGGCGTGGCCCCCGGCTTCCAGACCTTCGTCTCCTGCCAGCAGCAGCGGGTACCAGAGCCCCTCTCCTCTGCAGTGGCAATGCTGCCCCCCACGCCTTGGAATCCCAACACCCCAGGGGCCAGCTCAGCACTGCCTTGGGGGGCCGAGAGGAGGGCTGGGGAGGGGGGCTGCCTGGCTCCCTGGGGTGGGCGGAGGCTGACCTCTGACTCCCCCGCTTTGCCGCCGCAGCTCCTCTACCTCCCCCCGCCGTGGGGCGACTGCCGGTCTGGTCGCATTGAGTCTGCCTTCTTCACCAACTACAGCATGGCCGCCTGCCGCATCGACTGCGAGACGCGCTACCTGGCGGAGAACTGCAACTGCCGCATGGTGCACATGCCAGGTCAGGCACAGCCGGGGAGCGGGAGGGGCGGGGGGGGGGCTTCCTTCTGCCATGGCTTGCCTTTGCCACCAGAGGCCCCTGTGGCGCCCCCTCTTGACGGTAACAGGAGCTGCAGCCGGAGGGGGCAGAGCAGAGCAGAGCAGAGCAGCCCTGCTGGACCAGGCCCAAGGAAGCCCCTCTGGGAAGCAGCCCACCGGCAAGAGGGGAGGTCAGGCTCCCCTGCAACTGGTATTCATGGGCATCCTGCCTCTGAGTCTGGAGGTGGCCCACAGCCATCAAGGAGAGACCTGCCCTCCATGAATTGGTCTAAGCCCTTCCTAAAGCCTCCCAAGCTGGTGGCCATCACCACATCCCCTGGCAGAGCAGTCCATGGATCAATCAGGCCCTGTGGGTCTTGCCTTTCCTGCAACATAGGAACATAGGAACCTGCCATAGACTGAGTCAGACCCTTGGTCCTTCTAGCTCAGGATTGTCTTCACAGAGTGGCAGCGACTTCTCCAAGGTTGCAGGCAGGAGTCTCTCTCAGCCCTATCTTGGAGATGGAGCCAGGGAGGGAACTTGCAACCTTCTGCTCTTCCCAGAGCGGCTTCATCCCCCTAAGGGGAATCTCTTCCAGTGCTCACACTTCTAGTCTCCCTTTCATATGCAACCAGGGTGGACCCTGCTTAGCTATGGGGACAAGTCATGCTTGCTACCACAAGACCAGCTCTTCTCTCCTTCCTGGCATTCCAGTTGTTGTATTGTGAGAGAGGAGAAAGAACAGAGCTGCAGGAACCCCCCTCGCCTTGGGGCCCGCCCTGCCTCCACACCCCTCTTCCCGTGATGGCCTGCTCCCCTTTGAGGCTCATGGGGCAAGGAGGAGCCTGTCCCCAGTGCCAGGTCCCTCCATGTGCCAGGAGCAGGCGGCCTCCTCCCAAATAAAGCTTGCAGAACAGCTTACAGCGGGTGAGAGGAGAGGCCCCTGCCCCGCGGAGTTTACAATCTGAGACGAGACTCTGGAAACATGGCATTGTACATGTGGACAAAGGTCTCAGATAGATCCATGTAGTTATTCCCACAAACCAGGGCCCTACCCGTGATGTGTCCAGTGTCCCCCCCATGCACAGTTATGCCCCCACCCACCCAAAAGCCGTCTAATGTATGAACCTCTCTAAAGAGGAAGGAAGTGGAGACAAAAGGGGGGGGTTCAGGCCAGCCTCCTTGTGGCAGTTGGAGGATCTGGGGCCTTCGGGGAGATGGGCAAGGCTTCGCCGGGGTGGTGGGTCTGGCGGGCGGAGGCAGGGGGAGCTTTGCAAGGCCTGGGTGCTGATCCCGAAGGTGGCTCCTGCAGGGCAGCGCTGGGGGCTGGGGGGGTCGGCCTTGGGGTGCGTGCCCCCCTTGGGCTCCCCACCGCCTGACCCTGTGTGTTCCTCACGGCCAGGGAATGCCAACATCTGCAGCCCGGAGCAGTACAAGGACTGCGCTGACCCCGCCCTGGGTAAGTGTGGCCTCCCGGCCTGCCCCCTGGGGGGGCGGGGGGGCTCTTTGCCCCGCCGTGGTGTCCCGGCTGAAGAGAGAGACGGTGCAGGGCGCGGCAAGGGGGCTTCTTCTGACCCCCGGCAGGCAGGCAGGCAGCCAACCTGGCCCTCTCCCGCTTCTCTCGCCCAGACTTCCTGGTGGAGAAGGACAACGAGTTCTGCACCTGCCAGACGCCCTGCGAGACGGTGCGTTACGGCAAGGAGCTCTCCGTGGTCAAGATCCCCAGCAAGGCCTCGGCCAAGTACTTGGCCAAGAAGTACAACCACAGCGAGCAATACATTGCGTGAGTGCCCCCCCCCACCGGCTGGCCCCTTCTGCTGCTGCTGCTGCTGCAGTACCGCCCCCCATGGAGAGCCGTGGCCGGATCCCCTCCCACAATGCTGAGCTCCTATTTCCAGAGGCTGGGGGGGGGGCCCAGAGGGGTGATCCTCCCTCCATGCCCCCCTTGGGAGCGTCGGGGGGGGGCTTCCCGTGAGCCCCCTCCCACAGGGCCCGCTGGCCCTCTCCTGCTTGGCTCTGTCGGACTGGCGTGTTCTCCCCCCCTTGTGCCCAGGGAGAACCTCCTGGTCCTGGACATCTTCTTTGAAGCGCTGAACTACGAGACCATTGAGCAGAAGAAGGCCTACGAGGTGGCCGGGCTGCTGGGTGAGTGGGGCGCAGCTGGGAGGAGCAGGCAGCACCCCCTCCCCGCAAGGGAGTCCTTGGGGGGGGGACGCACAGCGGGCTTGGCGGTGCCAACCGGCCCCCAGGCTTGAAGCCGCCACCTAGGTCCAGACCTCTGCCGCCCTGGAGACCGGAGGGTGGCCCAAGATCCACCTGGGGCCTCATGAGGCCTGAAAGGGGCAGGAGCTTCATTGGGTGCATGAAGTACGGAGGGGAAAGCAGCGAGGGGCCTGAGGCCGCGGAAGGCAGGAGGGGCTGGAGGAGGTCTGGGGCCTGTCCTTGCACGGCTCAAGTGGCTCCCAGGCAGCCAGCCAGCCAGCCAGCCAGCCAGCCAGTTTCCTCGCCTGGCAGGGCTCCTGGGAGTCCTCTTGTGGGTGACCTGAGCCTAATGCCCGGGTCCTGCACAGCTGCGGGGCACAGTCCAGCCCCAGCCCAGCGCCTTCCAGCCCCATGGCAGAGCCTGGGGTGTGGCTGCAATCCGTGGGCCCGGCCAGTGCTAAGGCGTGCCGGATCTTGCCCCTCGTGCTTTCAGGGCCCCAGCCCAGAGGCGGCTCTGTGGGCGGCTGGAGTGTCTTCTCGCCTCCCTTGGAATCAAAAGCCCGGCGCCGTTTCCAAGCCCAAGGCCCAGCAGCATTTGCAAGCAGAAGCGCAGCGCTGAGGGCGTCAGTCCGTCGCTCCTGTTGACTTCGCCTCTGCGCTGCTGAAGAAGGCCTGCTCTTGGCCCTGCCATTGCTGGGGGGGGCACGCGGGGAGGGGGCTTCCCCAGGTCAGGGCCTGTGCTGGCTCCCCCCCCCCCCGACGGGCATGAGCAACCCCCGGTTGTGCAGACTTCACAGACAAGGGGGGAAGTTTTCCTTAACCGAGAGAAGCCGTTGCTCTGGGTGGAGGGGAGGGGGGGGCCCTTCCCAAGGGGGCAGAGCGCCCCCACCCCCACCATCCAGGCACCTCCCCAAGCGCAGACGGGGCTCAGATTCATTGCACTGGGCAACTCCTCCCGCACCGGCCCCCAGCCAGACCCTCCGGGGCAAGCACTGGGCCAGCTGGGAGCGCGGATGGAGAAGCCGGACAGAGGGCCTGGGAGGGAAGCTGGGCCGATGAGCAGGAGTGGGGAGGGGCCACGAAGGGGAGGCAGCACCCGCAGGGGCTCAGGAGCACCCCTGGGACGAAGGGCGGGGTGGGGGGCAGGCACTCGTGCTCTTCTCGGCTCCCCCACTGAGCATGGGCTCCCTCTCTCCAGGGGACATTGGGGGCCAGATGGGCCTCTTCATCGGGGCCAGCCTGCTCACCATCCTGGAGATCTTCGACTACCTGTACGAGGTGAGTGGACGGTGGGACGGGGGGGGGGGGTCAGGGCTGCTCTCAGAGGGAAGACCTGGGTTCAAATCTCCCTGGAGCAGGGCAGGGGAGTGGCACTCCAGGAGGCCGTGGGGCCGGGCAGGAGGCCTCAGCCCTACTAGCTGGTGTGGCCCTCCGGCTAGGACCAGAACCACAACAGGGCTCTGCCTCCAGCTCCCACCGGCTGATGGTGGTGAAGCGCCTGGGGAGGTCCCGGTCCGGCCACAGGACTCCCTCCGTCTCTTTCCTGGCCAAGGAGGGGGCAGCCAGGGCTGCTGCTTCCCCTCGAGAGCAGCTGGGGAGCCGGGCTGGCAGAGGTCGGACTTGCCCCCCCCCCTGCCCTTCCATGAGAGAGGAGCCCCCCTCCCTCCCTCCCTGCCAGCACCCAGGCCCTTGGGGGAGCACTGCGGTCCGGGACGGGACGGCCTCCGTGCAGCTTGTCCCATCCTCCGGCAACACATGCCCTAGCGAGTCACACCTCGTGTCGAAGGCATGCACGGTCCGCTGCACACTCGCTGTCTGGTGCTCCCCTCCTGGGCTTGTGGCAGCCAGCATGAACGGCCCCCTTGGCTAAGCAGGGTCTGCCAGAGATGCCCCTGCGGGAGGGGGCTGCAGCTCAGTGGCGGAGGCCCTGCTTTGCGGGCAGCAGGGCCCAGGCCCCGTCCCTGGAAGCAGCAGCAGCAGCATCTCCGGGGAGCCTGAAAACATGGGAGAAGCCACTGCCAGTCCGTGCAGGGGGCTGACTCGCTATAGGGCAGGTTCCTGTGGGTACCCTGCATTTGAGGAGGCCTGTCCCCAGCTCCCCTTTGAAAAGCAATGAGCCACAGTCCTGCACACACAGAAACACGTCCAGACCCTGTACCCACATTGTGTTACAGAATGTCTGGCTATCGCGTTGCCAGCCCCCCCGGAATTCTGGGTATCACCTGGATTTCAAGCATCTCACCCGGATTGCTTCGCCCACTCCGATTCTCCCAGATTCCAGCTTTCATTTTAAAAAGAAGCAGCAGCAGCAGCTAAGCTCTAGCCCTTGTAGAAGCAGAGTTATGGAGCAAAACGCGCAGTCACTCTTCTGCTCCACTGCTAGACTTGGATTAAGAGAGGAAGGGGCTTCACTTCCACGAGTACAGCAGCCTCCTGAGGAATGTTGCCTTGTTTGTTATCGGCAGGGGATCTTTTCCAGGCAGTTGAGAGGACAGCTTGCTTTTGATCACTGCCTGCCTACCAGGCTGTGCATTATAACGTTTCAGGACTTGCTTGGCTTTACATTCTTTGCATGCCTACTTAGAAGTAAGCACCATTGGTTTCAATCAGATCTTCTCTCATGCTAGTCTATGACCATAATACAGATTGATTGATCTTCTCTCAAATAAATGTGTACAGAATTGCAGCCTTAATTAAAAAGCTGTGTGTTTTGTTGTTGTTGTTGGATTGCTGCTGTTAATATGTCAAGGAAAATGGTGAGGCAAAGATATCTTCCCCAACTATTGTTGGTAGATATCCAGAGCAAATACAAGTCAACTGGAAAGGGCAGCTGCTGATTTACATATGCAAACTGTTTGCAAGCCAATTTACATAATATGCAAATTAGGCACTCAGATTTGGAGACCCCAGAATATGGCAACCCTTTTTGGATAGGGCTCCAATCTGGAAAGGACCCATTGCAGTGGGCCAGCCAGAGCTCTGTCGGCAACACGTGTTTCGCAAACTGGCTAGTGGGTGGGGGCGGGAGGCACGTGTGCTAGGACTGCCTCGTGCTTAACAGCAGCAGACGCCCCCACTCTGTTCTCCCCTCCCTGGCAGGTGCTGCGGGATAAACTTCTCAGTTACTACCAGAGCAGGAAGCAGGTGGCCAGGAGCAACAGCGACAACCTGGTAATGTGGGACTCCCTCCCTCCCTCCCTCCTCCACCTGAGCACCTCCCCCCCTTCTGAGCAAGCAAGGGGAGGGGTGGGCAGGTCCGGGAAAGCCCCCTCCCTTGGGCTGTAACTGGGGGTAGCTGGGTAGAGTTTGCCCCGTTCCCAAAGAGGAGGGCCGGCTGGACCAGGGAGGCCTAGTGCCAGGGGGCTAACCTGAACGGAGGCCAAAGCTGCTGCTGCAGGCCCCTAAGCCTAGAGGACTGGGGGAAGTCTTCTGCACGCGCTCAGAGGCATGGTCTTCTTTCCTTGAGAGCGGGCCCCGGCTGTGGAACCAGGGCAAGGGCTCCACGCCAGAGTGAGAGGCCGCCTCCCTTGCACTCCCGTGGGGGGCCCCTTGCCTCGGCCTCATTGTCATTTCTGCACCCCCTTTTCTCCCCCTCCCCCCGGCTGCCCCACTTCCCTCCCTCTCTGTCTCCATGCTGCATCTCATCCGACCCAGGAGTACGCGGACCTCCCACGTGGCCCAGGCGGGCCCCTGCCCCGCCCACCCAGGTAGTGGCTCCCTTGCAGGCAGGTGGCTGGGGCGGCGGCGGCGGCGGCAGCAGCAGCAGCGGTTCCCTCGGCCTGGGCTGGGCAGCGGCAGCAGCAGCAGGGCTTGTGGGCCCGCTTGGGCAGCAGGCGGCGGGTCTGGCTGGGGCAAGGGCCACGCGGGGCCCCCCCTCCTCCCAAGGCTGAGCAGAGACTGACTGCAGGAGCCTGGCGGGGCCCAGCTCAGAAGAATGGGGCAGCCGGGAAGAGGGGCCTCCAGGAGGAGGAGGAGGGGGGGGCAGGAGCCAAGCCGGGGCCCTCTTGCTCCCAGGCGAGGCAACCTGCAGCAGGGCCGGCGGTCAGGTGTGGCCAGGCAGCTGAACTGCAGCTGGCCGGGAAGAGGCGGGGGGAGGGCAGAACCCAGAGGAGCCGAGGGGAGACCCCCACCCAGGCAGTCTGGCATGCAGGGGAGAGCCCAGCCCGTCGCCCGGGGAGACCCCGCAGGGGCTCGGAAGGGGGCTCCTCCTTGGCCAGGCAACAGCCCGCCCCACTGCTGCTGTGCTGCCAGCAGGGCGGGTGCCGAGTGGGTGCTCGGATGGGAAGGCCCCCGCCGCCCCCCCCCGATGCCCCTTCAGGCCCCTCGCCTCCCCCCCCATCCCAGCATTGCTGACGCGGGGGCTCCCTGCCCGGGGCCCTGCTGAGGAGGGACACCCTAACCCTAACCCTAACCCTCCCCAGCTGCCCCACCACTCACCCGCCCTCTCCCCCCCCTCTCTCCCCCCAGAGTGCCTGTCACACACTGCGGAGTCACTCGGAGAGTGTCGGATACACCCCGAACCTGCTACCTCGTCACGCGACTCTAGGCAACTTGGAGGAATTTGCTTGCTGAGGGGGGCGCCCCCCACACCGCCTCGCCAGGCTGGAAGGAGAGGCTTCTGTGCTGGGGGGATCTGGGAGGCAGGGCCCGGTGCCTCCGGAAGGGCTCGATCCAGGGCTCCTCTCACACGGCGGGGGGGGGGGAGGGAGGTGCCCTCATGTCAGCCCAAGGACAGGACAGGGGCTCCCCCCCCCCAAGCAGCACAGCATTAAAGTTAGCCCTGGCAGGATGCTTTGTTGTAGCATGTGGCCGTTATTTGGGGGGGGGGTCGCTCCTCCCTACTGCCTGACTGGCTCTCAGCCCCCAACTCAGGAAGGAGGAGGACACAGACTCTCCGCGGAGCCCCGGCAGGACAGACTCTCCTCTGTGGCCCCCGCATCAGGGCGGGCTCTTCTCCAGGAGCATCTCTGCCCATCGAGGCCCCCGCAGGACCCTGCTCTGGCTCCCTCCGTGTTCCTGCCAGGAGCCCCCTTCGCCCCCCTCCCGCCGCCCGTATGATTAAAGAGCTTCCTGGGCATAGCCGGCTTCTGTGTCTCCCACTAGCTGCTGGGGGGGGGGTTGCTTGGCACTGCACGGGGGGGAGGGGCCACACTGCCTCTTCTCTCTCTGGACCAATACCCCGGCCGCCCCCCCCGCAAGGATGACTGAACCGCGAGGCTGGTCTCCCTGGAAGCAGGAACGAGGGGTGTGTGGGTGGGGAAGACACCCAAGAAGCCCCCCAGCAAGAAAAAGGACTGGCACAGGGAAGAGGAGAGAAGCAGCACTTTACAGAATTCACCAATATTCACATCCAGTACAAGTCATGTTTCTTCACCTCCATCTGCTGCCAACCCAGCCCCCCCCCCCAAGTGAGGCCCAGCTAGCTCTCAGCATGGGAGGGGGAGGGGGAGGGGGCGAGAGGTGGTCAGTTGAAGGGCTGCAGGGGGGGGTCCCCTGATCCCCCAACATGCACACGCACGCACACGCACTGCAGCTGGTCCCACGAGGATTTCCACCTGGCTGGTCCCCTCAGACTCCTGTGCAAGCGAGTCAGAAGCTGCGAAGGTGCCTCGGGGGTGGGGGGGCACACGCACGCATGCACCCTCGGCCTGCCCCACACCAGGCGGAGGCCTAGGGCGGGCAGAAGTCTGTGAAGTAGGGGTGCTGCAGTGCGTCTTCTGCCGAGATCCGGTGGACCGGGTTGCACTTCAGCAAGTTCTGGGGAGCCAAGCGGGAGGGGGGTGAGCCGGGACTCCGACCAAGGGGGCCGCCCTGGGTGGGGGGGGGCACTCACCTGGAGCAGGTCTCTGCCCGTGGTGTTGAGCTTGGGCACGACGTTGACCAGCGAGGTGGTGGCTGGGTACATGGGGTAGGGCTGCGAGAGAGGAGAGGGCGTGAGGGGGGGTCCCTCTCCGGGGCCAGGGCTCACCCTTTGGCCCCCTCCAGAAAGGAGGGCAGCTCAAGCCCCAAAGGAGAGCGGTCGGTCGCCCTCTTGCGGGGGCTGGGGGTCCCACCTTGTAATCCGGGAGTTTGGTCATCCCTGGCCACTGCTCCTCCGTCGGAGTCCCCAGCAGCGTGGAAGCGTTAAGGACCCTCCTGCCACACCCCACAATGGTCCAGTGCCCCCTGGGATCCCCCCACCCTTCTTCCGCCCTCCGCCTGTGGGTGCACGTAGGCTGCAGGCCCCGCTGACTGCCCGGCTTGGGTAAGTTCCCCCCTCCCCAGGTGGGGGAGAGACTGCTCAGGTTCCAGCAGGGAGTTCCCAGGACTCCTCTCCTGCAGACCTCTGCCATGCAGCGCCTCAGACTGGAGAAGAGATGTCTATGGGGCCTACATGGGCGGAGCCATGCTCTGTGCTTTCCTGGGATCTACTCTGAAGAGAGATGGCCCGGATCCCAAGCTAGGCGCAGCACACCACTCCTCCGAGGTAGGCTGCCACCTCCAGCCACTGACCAGGCTCAGACCCGGCGTCAACACCCGAGAACCGTCTGGCCCTGGCCCGTGTCCACACACCCGAGCTCCAGCAGGCGTGGGCTGCCCTGGCCCCCACGGCCCCCACTCCTCAGCCCGGCTGCCCGGCCTCATGCCCCCCCCCCACTGCCCCCCCCCACCAACAGGCAAGGATATCGGAAGATCCTCTTCAGCTGGTCGTCCACGTCGTTGCCTGGGAAGAGGGGCCTCCCAGCATTGGCCAGTTCTGGGGGGGGAGGGGGGGACACTGGTCAGCAGCACTCAGAGACCCTGTGCGTCACCTCCCTCCCACTTGGGGGCAGCCCCCAGCGCCCCCCTACCTGCAAAGATGCAGCCGGCTGACCACATGTCGATGGAGGTGGAGTAGAGCTTGGCCCCAAACAGCACGTCCGGAGGGCGGTACCAAAGCGTCACCACCTGTGCGGGGGGGGGGGCAGGCACTGAACCTGGACCAAGAGTCCTCCCAGGGAGCCCCCCCCCCGCCTGCTGGAGGGCCGGTCTGTGTCCCCCCCCCCCCGGAGAGCCCAGCAGGCTCTGCCTCCTGTCAGCCCCCGGCACCCCCACAGTGGCGGCTTTCCTTTTCCAAAGGGGGGGGCGGTCCTAGCCCTCATGATGCCAGGAGGCGGGAAATCCAGAGCACCCACTCTGTGCTGGAGGTTGGCAGACTGGGAGCTGGGGGGTGGGGGGGCTCATGGCAGCCAGGGAGTGACGGGCGTGGCACAGCCTTGCCTCTTCTGCCGCATCAAGGGTGGTAAGGGGGGGGGAGTCGACTCTACTGCCTGGTTGAGTCCCTCAGCCTGCCACATGGTAGCCACCTTGAGGACCCCAAAGCCAAGTGCAGAAAGGGGGGGGGGGGGGTTCCAGCAGCAGCGTGTGCCTGCTGCTTCCCGGGGGCTGCCCGACTCTTGGCCATGAGGGGGGCATCTCTTCCTGCTTCCTCCTCCTCCTCCTCCTCCTCCTCGTCTCCCCCCACCCCCAGCAGCAGCATTCGAGGCAGGAAGGGCCGAGGCCGGCCCGGCCGCCACTGAGCAAGCTGCCCGCCTAAGCGTCAGTTCCCCTGGACTCCGAGGTGCCGAATTGGGAACAAGGGCGCCTTCTCTGCCCCCAAAGGTGAGGGCAACCCCCACAGACTGCCAGGGGGCCCAGTCAGATGAGAAGGCAGAGGGGAGGTCAGCCCACTGCACTGAGGAGACGGAGGAGGAGGAGGAGGAGGAGGAGGAGGCGCAGCGTGCCAGGATTCCTGGGGACCCCCCACCGGGCTCCTGCCCCCACAGCGAGCTCAGCTCTGCCCCCCGCTCTGCAGGGCTCTGCCGGCAGGGGCCGCCTCCTTGGGGGAGCAGGCGGCACAACCGGCCGTCGGCAGCTGGCCAGCCTGGGCTCGTGAGGGCTGTGGGGACTCAGCCCCCTCCAAGGCCACCCAAAGCTACTGCCCCAAACCGGCTGCACTCCCTGAAGCCCCCGGCCAGAGACCAGAGGCTGGAAACAGAGAAGACATTCCAGGGTCACAGGAAGCCCCCTGGGCCCCCCCTGCCACCGCCCAATTCTTGCAGCCTGAACCACACCTGCTAATTCAGGCACAAGCAGGAGGGGCGGCCAGGGTGCTGGGGCCCTTCCCCAGGGACTCGCCCGCAGGCCCAGAGCTGCCCCCCCCGTGCTCCTGGCCCCAGCAGCTCTGCCAGCCTCTGCCCCCCCCCCCGCCTGCCACATTGCCCCTCACCTCTGCAGAATAGCAGCGCACGGGGATCCCAAAGGCCCGGGCCAGCCCAAAGTCGGCCAACTTCAGCTCCCCGTTCTGTAGGCAAAAGCAGCAGCAGCAGCAGGTAGCCAAGAGGCGGGGGAGCAGCGGGCAGAGACCCCCCCCCACTGCTCACTCCAGACCCCTTAAACGGCCCCGGGGGCCATGCAGCTCTTGGGGTGCCCGTCCTCGGACTCCCCTCCATTGCCAGGACGGCCTGCGGGGTCCGGCTCTCCGCTTCCGTTCTGCAACCCGCGACCCACCGCAAGAGAGCCCGGCCTCTTGCCTGAGGGCCGCCAAGCCTGCCCAGGGACCTCCAGCCAGGGCCCCTGTGGGAAGGACCCCCCCACCCCCCCGTCCACGGGAGGAGCCAGGGACCTGCAGCCGGCTGGCGAGGGAGACCGCCTCTCCCCAGGACCCCCGCCAGGGCGCCTTCCCTGCAAAGCTCCCGTGGCCGTTCTGTGCTGGACCGAGGGCCCTCAAGCCGGGGGGGGGGGGCGGGGGGCAGCCAGGCCCGGCCTTAGGGCAGCGTGACCGGGATGGTAGCCCCGGGCCCCACGTTTGGAGGGGCCCCACTGTGCCAGCGGGTGGCGGGCAGCCTCACAGACTGCCCGCGCTCTCGGCTCCTGCTGGTGGCCGCTGCGCCTGCCCGCCGCCACCCTGTGTGCTTGCCTGGGGGGAGGGGGGAAGCAAGCCCCGCCCCCCGCCCCTGAGATGCTGGCCCTGAAAGGGGGCCGCACGCTCAGCCTCGGAGCCAATACCGGCAATACCGGCAGCAGCGCTGAGTTCACAGCAAGGTGGCCGCCGGGCGCAGCTCTCCCTCCTTCCCTTCAGAGCGAGCCCACCCCCCCCCCGGCTGCGTCCAGGGGAGGGTGCTGGGGGCACCCCAGGGGGCAGCTGGGGTTGCTCCTCTCTTCCCCATGCTGCTGCCTGCAGGCCGACCATTCGACCTGCACAGCTCTACCTGAGGAATGCCAGCCTGTAGGGAGCACAGCCCTCGGGCAGGAGAGGAGTGAGCTGAGCAGCCTCCCCCCCCCCCGGGAGAGCCTCTCCTGCTCCTGAGGCGCCCCCCCCGCACTCACCCGGTTGATCAGCAGGTTCTGGGGCTTGAGATCCCGGTGCAGGACGTTCCGGCTGTGGCAGAAGCCCAGGCCCTTCAGCAGCTGATACATGAAGGACTGGGGGGGGGGGGGGAGAGGAGGCGTCAGGCTGCATCAAAGGGGGGGGAGCAGCAGCCAGGCCCAGCCGTGCCCCCCCCGTGCCTGCGCCCAGGTGCCCCCGGCCGGGAGCCTCCTCCCCCGTCACACCTTCACGATCTCGGGGTCCAGATCCCCATTGCAGCTGTCAAAGTATTTCTTCAGGTCCTGGCAGGGAGCAGGGCAGAGAGTCAGCGGCTGGGCCTGAGCAGCAGCCCCCAGCCCCTCTGGGGAGGCTGGGCCCGGAGCCTGCTCTGGCGGGGGGGGCGATGCCCCTCCTCTCGCTCCCCAGCCGCCATGGGATGCCCTTCGCCTCCCAGCTAGGCGGCTTCCCTCTGAGGTGCCACTGCAGCCCCCCACCCCCACCCATCCTCTCCCCCCACCCCCTCCAGCCACCTTACCTGGTCACAAAACTCAAAGACCAGAGTGAGCTTCTTGTCACTGTGCAGGACGTCGTGCAACCTGGTGGGCAGAGCAGGCATCCCAGTGGCAGCCTCCGGTCCGCTGGCCCCTGCCAGCCGCGCCCCCCCCCCCCCGCCAGCCAAGAGGGGATCACACACACTCCGTGGGGCCAGCCTCCTGGGAACATGCCGCAGGGAGGGGGCAGGCAGAGCTGGAGAGGAAAGAGTGGGCCCCTCCCGCTGCTCCCAAAGGGGCCACCCTCCCGCAGTGAGTGCCAGGCAGGCAGCCTCTCTCAAGGGCGCTCGGAGCAGCTCCCAAAGCAGCTGCACACACCCACCACGCCCCAGACAGCAGCACAGCCAGAAGAGCAACCCGAGCAAGTGCAGACAGAAAGCTCTGCTCAACCCTGGCCAGACGGTGGCCTCCTCACCGCAAGGGGCAGAGCCTCCAGGAGCCAGTGCAGTCACCGCGCCTGCCTCTCCTGCGCTAGGCAAGGCAAATGGAGCAGAGCCATTTCCCGACGGGAGCTGGCCTAGCGAGAGTGGGCTGTGGGTCCCTCCCAGATCTTGAGGGTTAGAACTAGCACCCCGAGTTGGGACCAGATGCACCCACACTGCGCCTTCGGGAACCTGCCAAAGGGTTGTGTAACAGCCACAATTTGTACCGGCAGGAACTTCCAAGTCGCCCCCAAGGGCAGCCCTACCTAAAGCACCTTGCAGTAGTCAAACCTGGGAGGAAGAAGCAGGCAGAGGCAAGGCCAGCTCGGTCAGGATGGGGAGAAGATTCGCAAGCCCTTCCCGCTGCCTCTCCCACAGGATCTGGCTCGGAAGCCTCCGCCAGCGCCTCCCCGGAGGACCAACCCTGGCTCCCCACCGGCCACCCGGAAGCCCCTCCCTCTCCTCCAGGCCCTGAGCGGCTCCACCGGGGCCCAGCTGAGCTCTGGGCTCTTCCTCCTCATCCAGCTGAGCAGCAGCCACCCCGCCAGGCCAGAGCCGAAGGCCTTGCCTCCTCCCGGCAGCCACAGCCAGATCAGGAGCCGGGGGGGGGGCCCTCTGGGTACCCTCTTGCCCTCTGGTTCCAAAGGGGGGCCACTCCCAGGCCAACAAGGGGCAGCAGTGCCCGCCCAGAGGACGGCTCTTGCAAAATGCTCCAGCAGAGCACGCAAGGCAGCCGGGAAGAAGGGGCTCTCCTCTCTCCGATATTTCGGGTCCCTGACCTGGATGCCCCCCTGCAGGCTGGTGAGAGCTCCCCTCCCCAAAGCAGGCCGTGAGCACCCAGAGCAGCCTTGAGGGGAGGGGAGGGGGCCTGGGGCTCAGCCCTGGAAGGCAGCCTGTGCCCACTTCTCAGACCAGGGGGGGCAGCCTGGGGGCATCTCCCCGATGAATAACCGGCACACTGTGGCAGGGGCCCCCATCCACAGAAGCTTCTGCCAATTGGTCCGGAAGGTGCCAGGAGACCACCTGGGCTTTGCTGCCACCCCCAAGTAATGCAGCTGTGCCCACACTGGGCAGACGGACTGCCAGAGAGATCCACTCCCTCGCCACGCCCGGGTCCCAGAGCGGCCCAGACGCCCCCACCCCCCCCCCACCCCCCTGCAGCTCACCTCACAATGTTCTTGTGCTTCAGCTCCTTCAGGAGGCAGATTTCCCGCAGGGCTGAGCTGGGAACGCCCTGGGAGGGAGGGAGAGAGCAAGTGTGCCTGTGTGGACACCCCCTTCCCCACCCCTCCCCTCCCCACAAGGCCTCAGGGCAGGCCTCCCTGGCCAGTTTCTAAGAGGAGCTCACACACTGAAGCCAGGCGAGCTCAGGGGCGGCGGGGGGGCAGGGGGGGGCCAGGAAGGCCTTCTCAAGACCTGCACACAGCAGGAGCAGCAGAGAGGAGGTTTGGGGTCCTCCTGGGGGCCCTCCCTGGGGTCCCTCCTGCTCCTGGCAAGCAGCAGCCAGCCGGGCTTCCGAACCCCAGGGGCACCAGGGCACGGGCAAAAATCCACTCTGCACATGCTCAGCACCACTCTCCTCCAGGATTCCTCCGCCAGCCCTAGGACCGAGCCTTGGTTGTGAAGGAGGGGGGCTCCTCCAGCCAGGGGCTCGGTCGGGTGCTCTGCTGCGAGTTAGGGGTGTCTTTTCTCCGCTCGCAGCCGCGCCCCCCCCCCCGAGAGGGCGCCTGTCCGAGGGAGGCAGAGGGGGCGGGAGCTCCAGGCGAGGCGCCCCCTGGCCCCGCACGCCACTTCCCAGGCAGGGGCAGCTAGGGGAGGGGGCCCCTGTTCACCCCTCTCTCGGGTGGCCGCCCATCCGAGTGAAGGGGGGAGGGAGGGGCGGCAGGGGCTGGGCTGGGGGGCCGAGCTCTTCGAACCCATCCGCTCCATTGTAGCGACACTCCTCTTCCCGGGGAGGGGGGGGCGCCGCACCTCGTCATCGTCGTCCAGCCGCACCCGCTTCAGCGCCACAATCTCGTGCGTCTCCCGGTTCTTGGCCTTGAAGACCGTCCCGTAGGTCCCTGGGGGGGGGGGCGGAGGAGAGGGTGAGCGCGGCGGGAAGGGGCGGGGTCGCTCCAGCCAGCCCACCCCCTTCTCCTGCCCAGGCTGCCTCCCCGGGGCGCGCCCCATAAGCCGAGGCTGCGCACCCCCGGGGGGCACCCCAGCCCCTCCCTGCACATGCATGCATGCAGGCCCGCCCTCCCGCCCTCCCTGTCGCTCCCCTCCTGCCCACCTTCGCCGATCTTCTCCAGCTTCTCGTATTTCTGCATCGCTGCTCCGGCCGCCGCCGCCGCCGCCGCCCCGCAAACACCTCCGGGACTCCAGCCGCAGCCGGCGGTCCCTCCTTCCCGGCTGGGACTACAACTCCCAGCGTCCCTCGGGCTGGTCCGGCTCCGTCCCAAGTCCCTTCCTTCGCGCCAGACTACAGTTCCCGACAGGCACCGCACGGATTGCAGCTCTGGCGGGAGTCGGGACTCCGTCCGGGGTGGGGAGCCGAGCCTCCCTCTGGGCCTAGACAAAGGAGTCGGGCGACTAGTCGGACCTCTCCCCGGCGGCGGCGGCGGCTGCGGCCGAGTCGGGGCTCTTCGATTGCATTCCTGCTCCCCGGGCAGACTCAGCCCAGGACTGGAGCAGGCCGACGAGCAGCAGAATGTGCCCTAGAGCATGTGCAGACGGCCAGAGGGGAACGCACCCATTAGCGCTCTGGAGTGATCCGGAAGCTACGGGGGCCTCCCCTTGTGGCCGCTTCTTACCACAGCCCTACTAGGTAGGCCTGCTGGACTGGTCCCCCTTGCCAAGGAGAGGCCGCGGGAGCAGCTTGTTGCCGGGAGCGCCCCCTTCGACCCTGCCAGCCAGCGGGAGGTGGCGGCGGGTAATGATCTTGTCCGGCCAGCCGCCGCCCTTTCCGTGGGGCTGGCTGAGTCTCATGCCAAGAAGGAAGGAAGCAGCCTGGCGGGCAGCCGGGGTCGGCCCGGGAAGAGACGGGGCTCCCTCGACACGCCGCCGGCCGCTGCCCAGCCAGCACCGGCGGCTCCAGTGGGCTCCTCTGCCGCCGCCGCCGCCGCCTCCCGCGTGCCCCGCGCTCAGCCCTGCAAGTCGGGGCTTCGGTTTCGCCCAGATCCTGCTCGACCTCTGCGGCCTTACGCGCTCCGCACAGAGCCGGGTCTCCTAACCCTCCTGCACTTCCAGATCCTCCTCCAGGGTGACCCAGGGACGCCCTTAGATAGGCTGATAGACGACACGGGGAGACCATTCGAGCAGGGAGAGGAGGACCCGGGAGGAGAGTGACTATCCGGAGCTCCAACTGGGGGAGTGGGCGGCAAAGTGGCAAATGCGCTTCAATGTTGGCAAGTGTCAAGTGATGCACACTGGGACGAAAAACCCCAACTTCAAGTCTACGCTGATGGGATCCGAGCTGTCGGTGACTGACCAGGAGAGGGACCTTGTGGTCGTGGTGGACAGCCCGTTGAAAGGGTCGACTCAGTGTGCGGCAGCTGTGGAAAAGGCCAATTCCATGCTGGGGATCATTAGGAAGGGGGTTGAAAATAAAACGGCTAATATTATCATGCCCTTATACAAAACAATGGGACAGCCACACTTGGAGTACTGCGTACAGTTCTGGTCACCACATCTAAAAAAGGACATTGTAGAACTGGAAAAGGTGCAGAAGAGGGCAACCCAGATGATCAGGGGCCTACAACACCTGGGGCTATTTTGTTTATTTGTTTATTTTACATTTTATATCCCGCTCTTCCTCCAAGGAGACCAGAGTGGTGTACTACATACTTCGATTTCTCCTCAGAACAACCCTGTGAAGTAGGTTTAGGGCGAGAGAGAAGTGACGGGCCCAGAGTCACCCAGCAACTCTCATGGCTGAATGGGGATTTGAACTCGGGTCTCCCAGGTCCTAGTCCAGCACTCTAACCCCTACACCACGCTGGCTCTCTGGTTGTAAAGGGGGAAAAAGACTGTGGGGAGACATGAGAGAGGTCTATAAAATCATGCATGGTGTGGAGAAAGTGGAGAGAGAGAAACTTTTCTCCCTCTGACATCACACCAGAAGCAGAGGTCATCCCATGAAATTGATTGCCAGGAAATCTAGGACCAACAAACGGAATTGTTTTTTCACACAACGCGTAATCCACTTGTGGAATTCTCTGCCACAAGATGTGGTGACAACCAACAACCTGGATGGCTTTAAGAGGGGTTTGGATAGAGGTCTATCAATGGCTACCAGTTCCAGATGCCTCCGAGTTCCAGTTGCAGGGGAGTTACAGCAGGAGGGAGGGCATGCCCTCAACTCCTGCCTGTGGCTTCCAGCGGCATTTGGTGGGCCACTGTGCGAAACAGGATGCTGGACTAGATGGGCTTCCTTGGGCCTGATCCAGCAGGCCTGTTCTTGTGTTCTTCAAATGTTTGTTAGCTAATATAGGTGGATGATGGTCTAAGTTCTTATCATCATCATCTTCTTTATTCTTGCCCCGCAGGAAGGAAGCCACCAACATCCAGGACAGATTTTTTTTTTTAATGCTCTGGCCCTTTTTCTCTGCATGGTTGGAACAGGAGGAGCAGGGGCGTAACTATAATAGGGCAAGGGGAGACAGTTGTCTGGGGGCCCACTGCCTTGGGGGGCCCCAGAGGCAAGTCACATGACTGACTCCCCCAGCCACGCACCCGCCCGGGCTTCCTTCAGTTGTATCCATCCTCCGAAACTGATGTGAGTGTTAAGACCTGGAGCTACCAGAACAGCAGGTCTTTCTAGTACCATTAAATGACTGGCATCGTCCAGAATTTACAAAACCTTAAAAAAAATAATTTAGGATGATGTTCTATTGTGGCACATAGGATATGGAGAGAGAGAGAGAGAGAAATTTACTATGCTTTTTGTTACCACTGTTCTGCCTCATTTAAGATTTCTTTACTTCAGTGTGGGGGGGGCATTTTAAAATCTTGTTTCTGGGCCCACTCCAACCGTGCTACGCCCCTGAGGAGCAGCAGTGGCTGCTGCTGCTCTCAGGCGCCCCTTTTCAGCAGTGAAGGTAGCCCTACAATTCCAGAAAAATAAAGGGCTGCCACATGGATCTAATTTCCCAGAGACCACCTGGGCCTTCCCATGCTCCTCAGCGCAGTGTCTTTACTCACAGGGGTTCACATAAGGGGCCAGTACAAGCGATCCTCCTTTATCAGCTGACTTGGCCACACACACCCTGAGCACTCACCCCCCCTCCTGGCACAGGGGGGCCTTTCCCTCATTGCATGGGGTGTGGGGGGGGTGTTTTCCAAACAGCTCCTCTATGTGTGCTACAAAATCCTGCTTTAAACTGGTATTTGTAGCACGGGTAGAGAGGCAGTTTGGATCTCTCCCCACAGGTGACTGAGGAAGGCTGCCCCGAAGGAAAGGGAAGGGCTGCACACCCCTGGCACACACACTTGGATGTGGTGTGATATGATAGGGCTCAGTGCACATACAGGCATCTGTGCGCATGTCCAGCACAAGGTCATGTCCAAACCAGGTTGATGGAGGAGAAGTCTGCCAGGGGCTACTAGTCGGAGGGCTGTGGGCCACCACCTCCAGCCTCCAAGGCAGGATGCCTCTGAGGACCAGTGGCAGGGGAGTCACAGCAGCAGAGGGGGCCGGCCCCTTTCAGCTCCAGCCTGTGGGCTCCCCAGAGGCGTCTGGTGGGCCACTGTGCGAAAGAGGATGCCGGGCCAGCTGGGCCTCCTTGCGGGCCTGATCCAGCAGGGCTCTTCTTACGAGGCTATCCCTGCGCCGGCACCCCTCTCCATCTGTCCACTGGCCTCCGAAGGTGCGGGCTGGCTCTTCTACGTGGGTGGCTGCTGCGGGCATGCCAGACCCAGGGCGTAAGCCGAGGCACGCTGCCCTGCCTCCCCCGCGAGGAAGATGAGCCACTGGCGAAGTGTGCCGGGAAGGAACCCCGGAGACCCGACCCACCAGGGCAGCAGCTTGTGCAACGCTGCGCCGCCTTCCCTGCGCCGAAGGATGGGGCGGGGGGGAGCCGGCCCCTGCTGCCGGCGGAAGCGAAGTCCCGCTGCTGCCTCCTGCGCGGCCGCCCGCCGGTGCCTGGAGTGGGGACCTGACGACGGGAGCGGGACTTCTTCCTTCGGCAGCCGCTGCTGCGAGGGAGGCGCGAGCATCCTTCGCGGGAGCAGCCCGTCGGCCCGCCCAGAGGGAGGAGCCCGCCCGTCGCCCAACCCCGGGCGCTTGCACGGGTGGGGGCAGTACTGCCGTGCACGTGGCGGGATCGGGAGCGCGCCGTCACGTACGCATGCGCTCCTGGAGCTGCAAGTTGTTTCCTCGGAGCCGGAGGGTCCCGGGCACGCCTCTGCTGGCGGGTGAGCGCGTGCACGAGGTGCGTTAGTAGCTGGGGAGGGGGCGCGCGCGAGCGAGCGAGCGCCGGCGAGTGCGTGACTCCGCGGGGAAGGGGCTCCATTCGGCCAGCCCGTCATCCCGCGTGGGGGTCGCCCTCTGTGC
This sequence comes from Hemicordylus capensis, assembly GCF_027244095.1. Classification (NCBI taxonomy): domain Eukaryota; kingdom Metazoa; phylum Chordata; class Lepidosauria; order Squamata; family Cordylidae; genus Hemicordylus; species Hemicordylus capensis. Next base: position 171,092,349 of record NC_069662.1, read on the forward strand.
CAGCCGCCCCGGTGGATTGCGAGATGCCGCCGCCGCCGCTGGGCCAAGCGGGGTGGGGGCAGCCCGGGCAGGGGGCGCGGCGCCGCCGCCTGGTGTGCAGCGCCGGCCAGCCGTGCGTACGGCTCTCGGCTGCCCGAAGCTCGAGCCTGGGTCGCCCGCCGGCCTCTGCCCGGGACGCCCTTCTTCGGGCGTCGCCGGAGCGTGGAGGCGCTCCTCTGGCGGGCCGAGGAGGATCGCTGGCCCCGCTGCGGCGCTGCTTCTGCCCGGAGGGGGCCCAGCCCGAGCCCTCTGCCCGTCAGCTGCCGAGTGCGACCTGATGCCGGCCGGGGCTGGGTGCCAGGACGGGAGGCCGGCTGAGCCCCGGGGGGGGGGGCGCCGGGTTGCCGGAAGGGAAGGGGCGCGTCGCGAGTGACTGTGCCTCCAGCACTTGACATGGAGGGGAACTGAGGCACGGCCCCGTTAGACGCTTCTGTGCCGCACACAAGCTGCTGCTTCAAGCTTAGAAGCCAGCTTCCAGGCGGCACAGCACCCTTCTTCAGTGCTCCAGGCCGGTCGTCGTCGTCACCCGCTTCCCAGAAGATGCCGTGCGGCTTGCTGGGGAGCCCACCTCTCTGTGCTTGCTGGAGACCCCGCACTCTTTCCTCTGCCCCAGACTGGCCCGTGTGTGGGGGACACAGCGGCCTCTTCTGCTTGCTCTTCTGAGCTGTAGCCCCCCGGCCGGGGAGAGGAGTGACCCATGGGCGAGTGGCTGCAACAGCAGCAGCAGGGTCTCTCCCTGAGGCGCAGTCCCTGCACCGCCAAGTCAGTTTCCTGCCCCACCGCCAGATGGGTTGGGGGGACCCGAGTGCCTCTGAGCATGTCCAGGGTGGCCATCCCTCGCTGCTGCTGGCGGGGCCTCCTACCTGGCCCCACGTCTGACTTCTGGGCAGGTGTTGACCCTGGCGGAGTGGGGGCACTTTTGGCGCTGGGCTTGCCCCTCTCGCCAGTCATCTATGCTGGGGCTGTGCACACACCCCCGCGCGCGCCCTCTCGGTTTGTCCTGCCTGAGAACGGGCGAGGAGGCGGCTCTGGCAAGAACTCCAGAGGGAAGGAGCGGCGCGGGGTGGGGTGGGGGCGAGCTCCTTCCAGCAGCGTCGCTTCCTGGGGCTCCTTTCCGAGCAGTTCGTGGTTTCCTTCCCTGCGCCGAGAGCTCCCTGCCCGGTCTGGTCTCGTCACCACGCGGGAAGTCCCCAGGGCCTTGATGAGCAGGTCCGCTCTGTGCGACTGCCGGCGTGGGCCCTGCCCCCCACCGCCTGCTTCCCTCCTCGCTTGCAGTCGTTTGGGGCTTCCTCGGGTAGATCCTCGTCGCTGCTTTCTCACGCTGGAGCTGCGCGGCCCTCGCGGAGCGCCGCTGCTCTGGAACCGAGAGGCGCTGTGGCTGCCGCGGCGTAGATGTCGCCTGCCCGCTTCCGAGGAGCCCCCAGCACGCAGCCTTGCGCCGCCGCCGCCGCCCCCCCCCCGCCCCAGCTCCAGCTCACTCGCCCAGCCAAAGAGGCAGGCGGGCAACGCGGGGCAAGGGCGGAGAGCCCCTCCTGCTCCCCCTTGCAAACCTGGGGGGCTGGCTGGGGGGCGGGAGGACTGCCTCCCCGCGTCCTCCTTGATGGAGCCACCAAGCGCAGCCTGGGAGGAGGAGGAGGAGGAGCAGGGATGCCGCGGGAGGGAGCTCTTCTTCGGGAAGGGCTCCCCCCAGGCCAGCGGCCCCAGCCGGTAGCGAAAAGGCCGCCACCAGAACGAGGCTCTCTGCCCGCCCCCTGCTCTTGCCCGAGGGGTAGAGAAGCCCGCGCCGTCCAGGCGGTGTCGCCTCTGAGCGACCACGTGGAGAGATTCGCTCCGGGCCGATCCGTCTTTCCCTTGGCCTTGCAGGGCTCTCCGGCCGCGGCGCCTTCGTGGCTCCACCTGGCTGCTGGCCGCCCTCTTCTGCTCTCTCCTCCCACTTTGCCCAGCAGGATGGACTTCTCCAGGGAGCTGGGTCTGCTGCTTGCTTGAGCCCGGAGGGGAACCCCCTGCTCTGGCCCCCTGCAATTCAACAACAACAACAACAAATATTTATATGCCGCTTTTTAACAAAGGTGTCCAAAGCGGTTTACCTAGATAAATAATTCAATACATCTAAGACGGATCCCTGTCCCCTTGAAAGGCTCGCGATCTAAAAAGAAACGCAGTTCAACACTGGCTTTGTTGCCTGGAGCAGGGAGAAGAACAGGGGCTTCCTGGGATACCTGGGGGGCACTCCTGCCTCCTCTCAGGATCTGCCCCCCCTGCCCTGGGGCTTTGAGGGTCAGCCGTGGCCCCTGGGGTCCAAGGCCCACTGCCCCCCCCCCAGCTGCCCAGCCTGTCTCTGGAAACCAGCCTCTGCTGTCCAGTGGGGTGGCCCTTGGTGGGGCCTCTTTTCCACACCCATTCCATTTGGTCCTCCTTTGGGGGTCTGGCTCATGGGGCCTGGTGGGGTGGGGCGGCTTTGTGGAAGTTGATGGAGCATATTTGTGCCCGAGTTCTCTCCCCCGCCCTTGTTGACCAGTGTCTGTAAGGAGCTAGCAAGAGGAGTTGGTTTCCACGGGGGGGGGGACTGTAGGTCGGTGGCAGAGAGACCTGGCGTGGCGTGCAGAGGCGTTGGGGTCCCATCCTGGTGGCATCTCTCGGGGGGCTGGGGAAGGACCCTCCTCTGCCTACGACCCTGTGGAGCTGCTTCCAGGTGCTGCAGGCAGCAGTCCTGGGCGACCCAGACCAAGGGCGGACTCAGCAGGAGGCAGCTTCAGGAGGAAGCCCGTGGCCAGTCCTTGGCCATCCTGTGTGTTCAGGTGCAGCAGGTACAAGTTGGAATCTACCCCAAAGAGCTTTTCTTCCTGGGGCCGCTTGCTTGCGCCCCTGAGGCTGACGGTGAGGCAGAGCCTGCTCTGTGGGGCTGCGCTCTGTTGCTGGAGCCCTTTCCTCTTGTGCCTCCGCCCACTGCATCATGGGGCTGCTGCCTGTGGACCAGAAGCCCCGAGTGGCCATTCCCAGTCCAGCGGCTCCTGCGTGCTCTTTGTCCAATCCCAGCCATGCCAGGACGAGCAGGGTTGCCCAGCCTGGCCCCGGGTGGGACCCACATTCCTGCTCGGTCCTTGGGGCCAGTTGTGTGGCAGGTGGGTCTTGTGGCCGGGAGGGTTGTCGCGGGTGCTCTGGCAAAGGCTCCTGGCCCATTCTTCTCCAGCCAGTAGCCACTGGGCTAGTGAGCGGCCCTGCTCCTCCTTGGGCGTCAGGAGCTGCGTCTGCTGCTTTCCTGGCCAGAGAAGGGAGTCGCCCTTTCCTGCTGCTGGGCCCTGACGGCTTGCTCCCTTCCGGACAGCATTGTCATGGTGCAGAGTTGCCGCCTCTCCTTCTTGATGCCCGCCTCGCAGGGCTGGAGAGACTCTGTGGACAGCCTGCCTGCTGCAGCCCCCTCCCTGGGAGAGGATTCCCCGCCCACACTGGATTCCCCTCACTTCCGGGTCCTGATCTGAGGAGTCTGATGGCTGCCCGGAACTCGCCCCCCCCCCCGAGCCCTGGTGCCTCCACTGGCTGCCTGTCCTGCAGCAGGTAGCATTCCCTTGGGAGCCGGCTTGGGAGGGGCCGGTCGGGCCGCCCTGACGCCTCCACGCAAGGTTGTCGCCTCTCCCTGCCCTCCTCCACCCAGGCTCCAGAAGCTGCAGCATGAAGCACCGCTGCACCGTTCCCTAGCAGAGTGGGGGGGGGGACGCCATTTGTGCATGCGGGGTAAATCTCCCCGCCCCCAAGCAGGCCACGGGTGTGGCTGGGAGAAAGGCGACCACAGGCCGTTCCCTGCTCTGCTAGCTTTCTGCCGGCAGGGAGGAGGCGGGCCTGTTTCCCTGGAGGAGCATTTGGCAGTCTGCTGCCTCGCTTGCACTCCAAAGTGGGGCTGCCCCTTCAGGCCTCCCCCCCGCACCTCCTGGCTGGTGCATGTGAGAGGCAGGACTTCCGCCTGCCTGAATCGTCCGGTGAGAAGGGGCTGCTTCTCTACCTGAAGCAGGGGCGCAACTACCACAGGGCCAGGGGAGACAGTTGCCTGGGGGCCCATTGCCTTGGGACCCCCTGCTCGAGGCAAGTCACACGACTGACTCCCCCAGCCGCGCACCTGCCCGGGCTTCCTTCAGTTGTAGTCCTCCTCCGAAATTGGTGTGAGCGGGAGCATTTTAAAATCTTGTCTCTGGGCCCCCTCCGACCTTGCTACGCCCCTGACCTGAAGGATGGCCGGCCTGCCGGCAGCGTGGCTCAGCAAGGAGCAAGCAGCCCAGTTGCTGCTGGGAAGCAGAGGCAGCTGTGCCTCCTTTGGGCGCCCCCCTCCACGGTGGGGGGGGGTTCAGTGGAGCTGCTGCTGCTGCTGCTGCTGCTCTCGACCTGAAGGCTCCACTGAGCCGTCCTGAGCAGTAGCCGGTGGCAGGGCTCGCCGTGTGTCCGCCGAATGGCCTTCCCAAGCGGTGCCCTCCAGCGGCCTCCATGGTGGCAGTGAGTTCCATTCCTGACCTGGTGAAGGAGGACAGTTTGGCCTGCCCTCCGTTTCCTGGAGGGACTCCCTGTGCTGGATTTGGGGGAGAGGGAGCAAGAGCCCCTCGGAACCCACCACCCTCTTCCCACCCTGGGTGGCCACCCTGTGTTTCTTTCTGGCGCTGCCGGCTTTCCAGGCCCGACCAGGTTCCATGCCAGAGTGCAGGAATTGGGGGCGGATGGTTTGTCTTGGAGGGTTTCCCACTCGCCCCAGTCGGCTGGGCCCCTCTCCGTGGCACTCAGCTTCCTGGAGGGACGGCCTTGGCGTCTCCACTGCTGCTTTGAATGGTTCAGCAAGTGCCTGCAAGCTCTGGGGCAGGACAGGGGCAGGGCGAGCTGCTGGGGCCGAGGAGGGGAACCTCCTCCCCCCCCACACACACACCAGCCCCAAGGTGAGGGGCAGGAGGGCAGAGGCTTCCCTTGGGGGGAGAGGAAGAGGGAGGTGGGCTTCCATGCAGGCAAAGCCCCTGCCCTGGCTGTGAGAGCAGCAGCCCCCGCCCCCGGGACCCAAGTGGCTGGGGTGGGGAGCGGGTGTTCCTAGGGGAAGGATCTCTCTGTGGCGCTGGGCCCCTGGGCCCCGTGGCGGGAGTGGGCTGGGGGCCTTCTGCAGAGCTGCCTTAGTTCTGGTTCCAGGTGGCATTCCCAGGAGGGGGGGGGCAGTCTTCAGTTCTCTGGCCTGGCCTCCGTGGGGCCCAGGTCCTTCCCTAACTACCTTGTTCCACAAGATGTGGCAGGCTGGAGGAACAGGGGAGGGGAGGGAGAGGCTCTGCCTGGGGGGGCTGCAGGGCTGTGATCTCCTCCTCCTCCTGCTCCGGAGCCCTTCCCAGGGTCCCGGTGGCGGGAGGCACTTTCTAGAGTGAGGCGGGGAACCGGCCTTCTCTGCCCCCGTGGGGCCCAAATGGGGCCACCCCCTTCTCAGTTGTGGCTGCCTGGGGCCCTCCTGACTCTCTCCGAGGCAAAGTCTGCCCTCTGCTAATGATACTTGATTATTATTTTTTACAATGTCCCTGGTTTCTCTCTCCCTGCAGTTTAAACTGGGATTCCGTTTTATTGCTGGGTGTTTCGTTTTTGTTTTTATCCTCTGTTTTTAGCAACACCATTTAAAACAATTACATATTGTTTATTTGGTGGTTTTATCAATATTATGTGTCTATTGTTCTAGCTGGCTACCTGGTGCCTTTGGTGGTAAGGCGGGGTGTACATTCTGACACCAACCAACAGAATGGAAAGTTGGTCAGTGGAGCTTCCTGTTCTGAGGCAGTCTATCTCTAGATGCTGGGTACAAAGGAGAGGAGGGCTGTTTCCTTCCAGCCCTGCTGGCCAGCTTCCTGGAGCCACCTGGCTGGCCCAACAGGAGAGAGGGTGCTGGGGCAGGTGGGCCCCCTGGGTCTGCTCTGGCCAGGCTCCACTTGTGCCATCGTGGCAATATCTGTAGCCAGCTGTAGCTGTATGGAGCTTCCATGGTCAGAGACTGTCTGCCTCGGAATGCCAGCTGCCAGGGAGCAACTGTGGCTGGAAACAGGGTGGAGGCTGGGCTGGCCTTTCCTCGGCCTGATGCAGCCGCTGAGCTCTGCTGAAGAGAGCTGGGGGGGGGGTCAGCCAATGATGATCCGTGCCTGGGGAGCGGAGCCGCTGTGGCCACCTGCAGCCCTCTGTGCAGACCCAGCTGCCTATCTAGGAAGGTGCCCTTGGAGCAGAGGAAGCCTCTGGCCCTATCCCTCAGCCCCTTCTTGCCGGCTGCTTGGGCCTGAGGACGTGCACAGGCCCTTCTGCGGGCTGACGAGAGGAATGGCCAGAGCCGGGCGGGCAGGATCTGTGCCTGTAGCCGTCACAGAGGGTTTGGGGAGGTCTTCTCCACAGGAAACTTCTCCAGAATGAGGAGTATGGTGAAAAGAACGCGGAAAGGGGAAATCACACCAATTTTCAAAAAGGGATCATGGTGCACAGCTCCTTGAACGTGTCGACTCAATGTGTGGCAGCCATAAGAAAGGCCAATGCCATGCTGGGGATCATTAGGAAGGGGATTGGAAATAACACGGCTAAGATTATCATGCCCTTATACAAAACTGTGGTGCGGCCACACCGGGAGTAATGCTTTCAATTCTGGTCACCACATCTAAAAAAGGACATTGTGGAACTGGAAAAGGTGCAGAAGAGGGCAACCCAGATGATCAGGGGCCTACAACACCTGGGGCTATTTAGTTTATTTGTTTATTTTACATTTTATATCCCGCTCTTCCTCCAAGGAGCCCAGAGTGGTGTAATACATATTTAGATTTCTCCTCAGAACAACCCTGTGAAGTAGGTTTAGGGTGAGAGAGAAGTGACAGGCCCAGAGTCACCCAGCAACTCTCATGGCTGAATGGGGATTTGAACTCGGGTCTCCCAGGTCCTAGTCCAGCACTCTAACCCCTACACCACGCTGGCTCTCTGGTTGTAAAGGGGGGGAAAAGACTGTGGGGAGACATGAGAGAGGTCTATAAAATCATGCATGGTGTGGAGAAAGTGGAGAGAGAGAAACTTTTCTCCCTGTGACATCACACTAGAAGCAGAGGTCATCCCATGAAATTGATTGCCAGGAAATCTAGGACCAACAAACGGAAGTAGTTTTTCACACAATGCATAATCCACTTGTGGAATTCTCTGCCACAAGATATGGTGACCGCCAGGAACCTGGATGGCTTTGAGAGGGGTTTGGATAACTTCATGGAGGAGAGGTCTATCAAGGGCTACTAGTTCCAGATGCCTCTGAGTTCCAGTTGCAGGGGAGTAACAGCAGGAGAGAGCTCGTGCCCTCAACTCCTGTCTGTGGCTTCCAAGCAGCATCTGGTGGGCCACTGTGTGAAACAGGATGTTGGACTAGATGGGCCTTCTTGGACCTGATCCAGGAGGGCTGTTCTTATGTTCTTATGTTCTTGTTTGGTACGGAAGTCTGCACACAATCAGGTGATGTCTGTACACACATGCATCTTTTCATGTGAAGGGCTTTGCATGGGAACCTGCCTGCCGGCTCCTTGGAAGGCAGATGGGTGCAGAAGGGAAGGAGTCCTACAGGACCCGGGTTCAGGGCTGTAGCTGGGCTGGACTTGAATGTCCGACCTGCCGTATCTGGGCTGGGGGCCCGAGCGTGGAGGCGGCCCAGACCCTGCGCTCCTGGGTGGACGGATTATCTTCACCCATTAGAAGCTGGTCCCCACCCAGGCTTCTGGGCAGCAACCCCTTCCGGCCGACCTGTGCAGAGGTGGTCGGCCTGCCTCCTGGGCCTCTCCTGGGCCTTGGGCACCCTCCACCGGGGCGGGGTATCCTAGAGGTCTCTGGGAGAGCATCAGCAGGCTGGAGGAATAGGAGCCTCCCCATCCCTGCCCGCTTCTGAAAGGGCTGTTAGGACACATGTATGCATCCAGGCTTTTGATTAGATGTGTAGGGTCTGCCATTGTTTTAATGTGTAATTTTTTTCCACGCTTTATTTTAATGTGTGTTGTTTGATCTTAAACTGCCCAGTGATGCGAGTTTGGGGCAGTGCATAAATATGCTAAATAGATAAATGTGGATAGAGGTGATCTGGTTGACCCCCAAGGCTTGTACTTCCCGCCCTTGTTGGAGAGAGTCCCGCACCAGAGGAGGAGCTTGACTCCTGGCCCCGGGTGTGTTTATGGATTGGGAACTGGTTAGGGAGCAGGCGGCAGCAGCGAGCAGGAGGAGGAGGAGGAGGAATCGGAGGGGAATTCTCCTGGCAGCAGCCTCTCTTGTTTGGGCCCTGCCTGTGGTACCCAGGGGATTGGTGGAGATCCGGAGATCCGTATGGGGCGAATGTGGGATGGTGGCCATCTTTCAAGACCTGGAAGGCTGTTGCACAGGAAGAGGAGGAGGAGGAGGAGGAGGAGCAAGCCTGTTCTCTGCTGCTAGCTAGAACTTGCCTTCTGGAGGAGCAACCTTGGCTGGAAGTGACGAGGCAGCGGGGCTGGCTTGCCCCCAGTTGGGCTGCCTTGGGCAGTGGGTGCCCCCCCCCTCGGCCTTCCCTGGGGCTTTTCAAACAGAGATGGGGCAGGCATCTGCCAGGGATGCTGGAGCCGTTTCCTTCAGTGAGCAGCAGGGGGTGGACTAGAAGGCCTCTCGGGCCCCTCTCAGCTCTCACATCCTGTGACTCTAGCCTGAAGAAGCTGAATCCAGCCAGCACAGAGGTCCTCCTGGCTGGGGGCTCCAATAACTGTGGGGGGGTGGCCTGCCCCCCGGCAGGCAGTCCTGGCTAGGCCCAGCAGTCTTCCCCAGCTCTGCCCTTTGCCCTTCAGACCCGGCCATGGATCTCAAGAGGCCTTGGGCTGGGCCCCGGGCATGCTGTCTGCATGGGGCTGCCCTTGAAGACAGGCCAGACTGCAGCCAGGCTGCCAGGATTGGGCCATAGGCTGGAGGGCAGAGGACCCCCGTCTGAGACCCCTTTGTTGGATAGGTTTGCGCAAACCAGTGACCGTCAAGAGAGGGAGTAGGCTTGGCCCTGAGGGCGGGCTGCCCCTTGGAGCCGCGGTGGGTGCCTGGGTCAAGGGCCGCTGGGGTGGCTGAGTGTGCACCTGGGCCCCTCCCCCCTGGTGTGGGGCGGGGGCTCGCCCTTGAGCATGCGGCATCTCCTGGCAAGCCCCGCCCACAGTGGCCCCTCTCTTCTTCTTCTGGCGGGGGGGGGCTTCCTCCTCGTGAGATCCTCTCTTGCCCCCACCCCCACCTCACCTCCCTCGGCTGATCCTGAGGGGGCACCTCAAGCTGGAAGAGACTCTGGGGAGGGGAGGAGGTGGGGGGCAGGCCCGCACACGCCCTGTGGAGGCTAACTCCTTCCTGGACGCCTGTTTTCTTAACTCTTCCAGCCCCCCGGCATGGCACGGAGCAGCCGAGCAGCCTCTTCTCCTGAGAACTAGGAGCTGTGCTGGAACGTGCTGAGGAGGTGAGTCCCTTGGGCCCCAGAGGGCGATGGGGGAGGAGCGACTCTGTGCTCAGGCTTTGGCTCCGTCCAGCCTGATGCCACCTTTGGGGCAAGGTGGAGTGGGCCCCACCGTCACTCAGCCCCTCTCTTCTGCTCCGAGGGGGCCTCGCAGCAGGGGGAAGAACACATCAAGCTGCTTTTTTCACACAGCACGTGATTTGGCTAATCTTTGGAACCTACTGCCACTGGATGTTTTGACCATATTCCCAAAGCTAGTTATGTTTATGAGGAATATCTTGTGACTTTTATTTGAGCAGCACAACTGTGGCCCACTGAGGTGCAATAACGTGCGTGGGCTGTTTCTTTCCTCCCCCCCCCACCCGCCGCCCCGGCTCCACTTATTGTTCTGAGGGAAGAGGGGTGGGGGGGCCCTGTCTGTCTCCTCCTGGGCTTTGGACTGTTCTCCACTCAGGGTCTCAGAGTCAGGGGAGGGAATTACCTCTGGGGTCAGATGGGTGGGTAGTGTGTGGGGGGGTCTGTTTTCTTGGCTTTGCCTCCCCTTCAGGCCCCCTTGTGATAAGCGAGGGGCTGGGTCCCTGTGTGATGATGGAACTCCTTGCGGGGGGGGTTGTGGGGGGGTTGGGAACCGAGGAGAGAGGCCAGGCCAACAGCCCCTTCTCCAGCCTGGGGGGCTCCTCCTGTTGCCAGCAGGGGGGTGGCTCATCCCCTGAAGTCCAGCCTGTGTGTGTGTGTGTGTGTGTGTGTGTGTGTGTGTGTGTGCTGACTGGGGGCAGCTTCCCACACCGCACAGGGTGTGCTGGGTTGTGCAACTTGCTCTGGGCCTGCTGCAGAGCAGGGTGTGTGTGTGTGTGTGTGTGTGTGTGTGTGCGTGTGTGTGCGCCTGCCTGGGTTTCGTAAGAGCCTCCACGGGTTGAGCCGCTGTGGGTCGGGGCTTTGGGCCAGCCCCAATTAATCTGCCTCCTCAAGGTGAAGAATGTGGCTTTGCTCACCCCGGCAGGCGGGCGCTGGCTGGGCCTAAGGTGGTGCCTGTTGCCCACAGCAGCTTGTCCTAAGGCAGCGGCGGCGGGAGGGGTGGGTGCAGCCGCCTCTCTTTCCCGGCTGCAGATCGGCTGGCTTGCTGCTCGCGCTCCCGCCCTGCCCAGGAGCCAGGAGCAGGCTGCGCAGCTCCACCTGATGAATGGCCAGCCTGCAGGCAACATGATGGGTCTCAGGCGGGAGGGGGGAGAGGAGCCACCCGAGCTGCCCCCTTTGGTGCTCCCCTGGCTTCTTAGGAGGAGCCGCTGCTGCTCCCGGCCACCAGGAGGAGGCCAGTTGGAGGGAGGCTGGCGTGCACTGCTCTTGCTCCATCACACACACACACACACACACACACACCCCAGAAATGCTGGCGGGGAGAGGGGGAGAGGGCAGCACAGGGAGGGCCGGGGGGGGGGAGAGCCAGCTCCCCACTCTGCCTTCTTGGCCGGGGGCTCGCTCACCGGGTTGCCTTGTGGGAGTCCACCTGCCTCTGTGTCTCCGCTCTCCACCCACAGCAAGGGGCTGGTGACCCCCACCCCGTGGCTGACTTGTCCTTTGCCCTGAGAGCAGCTACAGCTCAAAAGGACTTTGCAACATCAACCTAAAAGGTGCTCATAAGAACAGGAAGGCCTGGAAAGCAAAAGGGCCCAGAGAGTGAGGAGGCGGGAGGGGCGGGGGGCAGCCCCCTGGGATGATTCCTGTGTGCCGCTCCTGTTTGTGGAAATGCGCTTGTGCAGGAGAATGTCCCTGGTGAGTTGTGTCCCGAAGAGTTTGCCAGCAGGGTGTGGGCGGCCATGGAAGGGGTCCACAGGAAAGGGGCATTTGCTTCCCTCTCTGGAAGAAGAAGATTCCCGCCCAGGCGAGGGGAGCTGGGCAGGCATGGGCAGGCAAGCCTCTCCTTCTGGGAAGCGGGAATGCTTCGCAAGGAAGCAAGGAGGGCTCACGTGATCCCAGAGGGGTCTCTCTGTCCTCCCCCATAAGCCTCACTTGGGCCCATCCGTTTGGCCTGAGCTGTTGCTTGAAGCCGCAAGCTGGGGTGTGTGTGTGTGTGTGTGTGTGTGTGTGTGTGTGTGTGTGTGTGTGTGGGGCACCCCTGACCCCGCCAGGATGGCCCCCCAGGGGCAGCTGGTACAAAGATGACGTGCAGGGGCTGGCTGGCCCGTCCCCCAGGTGTGTGGCTGGCCCCAGCGCTGGCTGCCCGTCCCCTGGCCACCTCATTAGGCGGTGCTCCTGCAGGGTCGGGCCGCTTTGGTGCTGGCGGGGAGCTTGTGTGGTGGCGGCCAGGAACGGCAGGCTGCGGCCACGGAGGGGCCCTCAGCCCTCCCTCGCCGGCTAGTGCCTCCTCCTCTGGCGGCTGCTGCTGCCGGGCCGGCTCGGGGTGCCTCCGGCTGTTAGCGCAATTAGCCACCCCCTTTATGTTGCTGAGGGTCACCGGAGGGCTCCCAGCAGCCCGCGGGGCGGAGGAGGGCTTTCATCCGCCTCACAGTCTCTCAGCCCTCAAGAGTCCCATGTGAGCGGGGGGGGGGGCGGGGGGCGGCTAGGGGGAGCCGCTCCCTGGCTCTTAGGAAGGCAGCAGGGAGATGCCTTCTCCGGAGTCAGGCGCTTGGTCCAGCTCGCTCAGCATTGTCTACCCAGGCTGGCAGCAGCGGCTTCTCCCAGGCTGCAGGCAGGAGTCTCTCTCAGCCCTGCCAGGGAGGGAGCTTGGAGCCTTCTGCAGGCCAGCAGGCAGGGGCTCTCCCTAACCCCCCATGGGGGGCTGACCTCACTGGCAGCCAGGGTCCTCCGGGGGCTATTTCTTCGTTTGCTTGTCGTATTTATATACCGCCTGATATATACCTCTCTAGGTACACAATCCAAATTGCAGTGCAAAACTAAAAACAAACAAAACACTTTTGCAGGATGAAAGCATTTAAAAATTACTTTGAATTAAAAGCCTGAGAGTGTCCTGCCGCAGCCTGTGCCTGCTGCCCCCCCCCCGCTGGCCCAGAATGCTGTGTGCTTGTGCCTGCTGCGGTGCCCTGGCGTTGGCCTCGGGGGGGGGGCAGGGCACGGAGCCACCGGAGGTCAGGCTTGGCGCTCGGCCTCCCAGAGTAGCAGCTCAACCTAACGGGCCGGGGGCGCCCGAGGAGGAAGGTTGGGTTGCTCCTCACTCTCCCGCCCAAGAGATGAACTGTGCAGCTCTACCTGATGAATGGCCAGCCTGCAGCCAGTGTGTGGCTCTTGGGCGGGACAGGGAAGAGGGAAGCCAGGCAGCAGCACTTGGCAGGCTGTCCTCGGTGACCTCAGCGCCTGCCTCCGCCCAGCTCCCTTCCTCCTTGCTGCGTTGTGATCAGCTGAGCTCCGGGCGCTGGGCAGGGGAGAGCGGCAGGACTGAATCAGGCCCTCCTCAGGAAGCCTGTCCTGGAGTGAGTCAGCCTCGGGCCCCTGCTGGAGAACACCAGCCCAGCACACCGGCTGACTGGCCGCAGCGTGACTTTCCGTGGGTGCCGGGAGGGAGGGAGACCGGCCACTGCCGTGGGGCTGAGCGCCTCCTGCCTCGGCTCTGGGCCCAAGGGGGCAGAGACCCTGCAGGGCTGTCGGTCCCAGCGGGGAGGCTGGCAGGAGGCTCTGGGGGGCCACTCTGAGGGCTCTTGGAGGAAGCGCCCTGGAGCGCAGCCCCCCCCACCTCGAGGGCTGCAGGGCTGCTCTCTTGTGGCCCCTCCTGAGGGCGCCGTGGGTCCTAGCAGGGCAAGGGCCGGCAGGCGGGCTGGCTCACCCCCATCCGCTCCTGGGAACGCAGGCTGGGCTCAGTGACTCACCGGGGCCGGGCAGAGGAGCCTCTTCCCCACTCCAGGGCCTGCCTCCCTGCCTGCCTGCCTCCTGGCCTCCCTTCCTGGGCCGGCAGCTGTGCCCCTGCCCCAGCAAGCCCACTGGCGCCCCAGAGGAACCTCTCCCGAGACAGACTCTGGCTCCATCTCGCTCGGCCGTTGCCTGCACGGACTGGCAGCAGCTCTCCGCGGGGGCAGGGGGCAGGAGCCTGGGCCAGCCCTCCCTGCGGCTTTCCCACCGGGAGCTTTTGCAGCACTTTTGCACGCTGGGGCTTGGGGTGCCTTCAGAGGAGGGTGGGATTTAGCCTGCATTCTGCACTGAGGCAGTTGGGGACTGTTCATTTTGCAAGCGGAACTATTCCTCTTTTATCCTCACGAATGGAGTGTGACTCGGAATATCCGTGTCAGTTGCACTGTCTAAAACGTTTTCCGGGGACACTCGGTCATTCTGCGGAGTAGGGTTCTGTGTGTGGAGAGACCCCACGGATGAAGCAGATCAAGATGAGATGTCTTTGCTGGGTGTCTGCTGACATGATAGCACTCTAGGAAGACTTGTTTCCTGTGCCCTGGAGTCCACTTCTGTTCATTTGTTTCTGTTTCTTCCTTTATTTTTTAAAATTCTTCCTTCCTGAGAAGCCTGACTCATTTTTTAAAAATCAAAAAAATTGCCATGGGTCTTGTGCAATGCTGCCACGTGTCTCTATAGTCAGCTGCAAGGGTGGTGTTTTTTTAAGATAGAGGACAATGGAAAATTAGAAAAGAATTGGGAATGGCTGGCCATGGAGCTCTGAAACCAGGCACAGGGTAGTGGGACTCTGTGTATTAAATTTGAAACCGTTGGGTCAATTGATTGATTTTTAATAGATTCTTAAGACTGGGAGGGTAATTAATTTTCCTTTCTTTCCCCATCGATCTGTGCAAGCCTGCACCTGGTGGCCAATTGCAATCTTGTGCAGATCAACAGGGAAATGAAAAAACAAAAAAAGTGAAATACCCTCCCTGTCTAAAAAAATTGTTAAAAATCAATCAATTGACCAGTTTAGTACGCAAGGTCCCACTATCCTGTGCTACAACTGTGCCTTGTTTCAGAGCTCTATGACCAGCCCTGCCCAAATTGTGGGGTTTTCCCCTAATGTTCCATTGATCTCTACGTTTAAAAAAAACCCCTGTAGCTGGCTATACAGATATGTGGCAGCCTTGCGCATGACTCGTGGCAAATTGTTATTTTTTTTTTACTAGTCAAACTTTTATGATTTTTTAAAACCATAAAGGTTTCAAAGAGCGCAGGGCATCCACCCCACAAGTGTTGCAGGGCTCCGCTCCTTCTCTCCCTGCTGTGCCCTTGAAGGGGATGGAGGAGGTGGGGCCTCGCCCTCCTCTGCAGCCGCATTGGCCACAGTGGACCAGAAGGAGGGCAGGGAGAGCAGGCCGCAGGATCGGTCCCTGCTTGGTCAACACCTGAGGGGCCGCCGCCAAGCTTCCCAAGAGACTGGGAGATGAGCGGCCTCCGCTGGACTCCAAATGATGCCTGGAGACACTGGTTTCTTCCCTGAGTACGCTGGTCCTAAGTGGTCCGATGTGGGGCCAATTCCTCCCACACTCAAGCCGGCGGTCTGGAAAGGCCCCGGGGGCGCTGCCGGTGGGGGGGGCGCTGAGCCCGGGGCCTCCTGCTCGCCCAGCAGGGGCTCCACCACTGAGCACCAGCCTCTCCCCAAAAGTGGCATCGGGGCCAGCCCATCCAGGCTCTGACCACCTCCAGGCCTGCTTAGCTTCATCCAAGTGGCTGTCTGAGGTGAGGTGGGTCCTCACGCTCTGGGGCCAGCCCCCTCCTGCCCTGCCTCTTGGTGGCGGGGCCAGCGAGGCCGGCAAAGTGCCCACACTCAGGGGGCTCACGCTTTCCAGCACTGGGCAGTGAGATCCAGCACAGGCTCTGTTTCTTTCCTGGGGGGGAGGCTCAGCTCGGCTGTAATTAGGCAGGAGGGAGCATTCCCTGCCCCCCCCGCACCTGCTCAGGTTGCTATTCTCAGAGGCTGAGCGGTTTGAGGCAGCTCGGGGAGGGGGGTAATGACCCCCTTGGAGGGCAGTGGGGCCACTCTGGGTAGCAACCCTGGCATTAGGGGGATTTGGCTCACCACCCAAGCCAGACGGCTGCCGCCGGCTTCCCCAGCAGCAGGCGGGTGTCATCGGGGCAGGTCGGCAGGTGCCAAGGCACGCCTGGCCCGCCCGCCCCTGCCCCACCCCACGGCCAGGCCTCCTGCCTGCTGCAGTCGTGGCTTCGCCTTGCAGTGGGCCCCGGAGGGCCCTGGCTTGCATGCCCTTGGGCGGCTGCAGCGGCCTCCTCTCCCCCGCCCTGCCCCAGGGGGCCCATGCTGGCTGCAGGCTGGCCCCTCGCGCAGCAGAAGCCTGCAGCTGCACCTGTGGAATGGGCAGGCTGAGAGCCAAGCCGAGCAGCTGCCAGGAAGCCGAGGCGGAAGAAGGAGGGGGAGGAGGAGGAGGAGGAGGGGGAGAGCTTCTCTCTGCCAGCCGGAGAGGGGATGAGCAGCCGCCCGGCTGCCTCCCGGGGAGAGGTCTGAGGCAGGGCCCAGGGGCCCAGGGCCCCCCATGTGCCCCACGGCTCCTGCCCATCCTTCCTCCCAGGGAAGCCAGCCGCTTCTCGCAGTTCCCCCGCCCCGGATGTTCTCCGGACTCTGCTGGAGGGATGTGGTGCCTGGTGCAGCCGGCCGGCCGGCCACTCCCAACAGGCCTCTTGTTGCCACGAGGAATGCTCTCCAGCGAGGCCTCCCCCAGGCAGGGGCCCGATCCGGGGGAGGGGGCAGGCGCTCATCTCCTTGGGGGCCTCCGCTGTAGCGAGTGGTCTGCGCAAGAGCAGACGTCTTTCCAGGCCTTCCTGTTCCTTCCACGGTGTGGGGTTTCCACGCAGGAGGGGTGCCCCATCTTGGTGGAGGCTATGCTGGGGGAGCGGGCTCTACCCCCCCCCCGCATTGGTGTGGAGTCTCCAGAAATTGGCCCCCGTCTCCAGGCAACTCTTGAGACCCACCAAGAGATGCCGTCTCCAGTCATGGCTTCAGAGAGCTGGCAGCGCGGCCCCCACTTCCCGGGGATGGTGGTGGGCTTCGTCTCCTGGGGGTGCTGTGCACAGCCACGTCGCCAAGCCCGCTCTCGCAGGTGGTCCTGGGCTGTGCTGCTCCTGCTGTCTGTGTGTGTGTGGGGGGGGGTATCCGTGGCATAGGGAAGCCAGCAGCGGCCCCAGTGCAGCCTCCCTAGAGCCAGGCCCCCTGTGTCTGACGTCAGGCGCAGGGGGGTGAGGTTTCGCTTGCAAACGGGGCCGGCGTGCGCCTCATTGCTGAGCAAATTCCGGCCAGTGCCGCCTGCGAGCGAAACCTCACCCCCTGCGCCTGACGCCAGACACAGGGGGCCTGGCTGGGGTGCAAGCGCGGCCCCTGAGCACGGTGGCCCGGGTCCTTTGAACCTCTTCATGTTCCGTGGTATCCCGGGAAAGTGCCGTGGGGGGTGGCCTGCCCCCCAGGAGTGTCATGGGCTGGCCTCAGAGTCCCCTCTGCAGCTCATGGGCCATCTCCACCCCGCCTCCTCCCAGGGGTTTGGCCACCCTTCAACCAGCCCAGTGACGCCTTTTCCCCTCTGGGGCTAGGGTTCACCTATGGGGCCCTGAATGGCTTGGGGGCCAGGGACCTCCACGCCTCCCCATCTCCCGCCCAGGCATTCTTACCGGCCTTGGCAGCTCTTCTTTGGATGCACGCACGCACGCTGACCCCTTGGCTGCCTGCCTGGGTCGGGAAGGCTCCTCCGAGGGAGGTGTGCTGGCCCTGAGGTCAGCTTCCCGTCAGGGCCAGGGCAGCTCCTTGGGTCACACACACACACACACACACACACACACACACACACACACACACACACACACAGAGCCCGGTTTCCTCTCGGCCCTCTGCTGGGTCTGGGTTGGCTTTGGGGCCTCTGTGTGGTGTCCATTTTATTGCCAGCTACTCTTTGGGCAGGAATCTCTTGAAGCCAATGAGGCAGAGGGAGGGGCCTGCAGATTAGGGGGCCTAGTTTCCCCTGGGACTCCCCCCCCCGCCCCCCGCCTGCCCTGTAGTTCAAGGTAGCCAGGCCTAGAGGCAGGGGCAGCCCCCCTCCTCCTGGCGTGGAGGGGTGTGGCCCCCAGCACAGTAGCAGTTGCAGAGCTGTGGCCACTGTCTGGTCAGGTGGCCTGAGACCCAGTGGCTGGAACCCACTGCCAGCCCGCCAGCCAGCCCCCATGCCTGCTGCTCCCTCCTCCCCCCCCCCCCCGTCTCTCTGCATGCCTGTCTGCCTCTGACTCAGGTATAAAAGGCTGTCGGCTGCCGCTGGCCAGAGCGTGCGGGGCAAGCAAGCAGGCAGGGCTTTCCAGCGGGGGGGGGGGGGCAGTCCCAGCTGGGCGGGCTTCTTCCTGGGCCGGCATCATCGTGCTCCAGTCGAGGGGCAGCCTCCCGGCCCCTGTGGGAGCCCTCGGCTTCCCGCTGCCGCCGCCGCCGCCTCTCTGGCTCTGGGCGCTGCTAGGTTTCCTGCTGCCTCCGGAGTTCTGCTTCTTTGGGGCAGGGAGCTGCTGGTCCCTCTGCCCTGAGGGAGGAGTCGGCCACCTTGAAGCCATGGGGTGAGTAAGGACACGGCGGTCCCTGCGTGCTCCATGGAGTGCCAAAAGCCCCCGTGGGGGGCAGAAGCCACGGAAGTGGTGGGGCCTGCTGACCCCCTTCTGTGTGGCTTCCAGCCTCCCTGCCCCCCTCCAGCCCCATAGCATAGGAGGCATGTGCTCTTGGCCAGCCAGCGAGTCCGTGCGAGGGGGGCCTGAAGCCAGGCACAGGCTCTGGGCCCCAGAGGGGGAAGAGACCTGGGTGTGGTCCCAGCTATTCAGGGCCGAGGAGAAGGCTCTCTGCATATGCTCAGGAACACAGGTTTGTTTCTGTTTTCTCCTTGCACCCTTGGCATCCATAGCAAGTTGCAGAGCTGGGCCCAGGTGAGATTTATTTATTTACTTATTTATTTATTTATTTATTTATTTATTTATCTCCCGCTCTTCCTCCAAGGAGCCCAGAGTGTGTACTACATACTTAGGTTTCTCCTCACAACAACCCTGTGGAGTAGGTTAGGCTGAGAGAGAAGTGACTGGCCCAGAGTCACCCAGCAAGGATCACAAGGCTGAATGGGGATTTGAACTCGGGTCTCCCCGGTCTAACCACGAGGCCAGGCTGGCTTTCGGTGGGGGTGGCCCCCAGCTCCAGCTGGCTGCCCAGTGGGTGGTTCTGGGCATTGGCGGGTGGGGTGGGCGTGCTGCCAGTCTGTGCTTCTTCCTTGCCCCATTGCCAGGGCCAGGGCTGTGGCTGGGCGCCTGGGCAAGGGAGGCTCTTGTGACACCGGGCGGCCCCTGCGGCCACCCAGGCGCTGGCTCGATGGCCTCTGGCGACTGCAGCCCCTCCTCCTGGCTGCCAAACGGGGCGGCGGCTGGGTCCTCCTTGCAGGATGCGCAGCCCCTTTCCCGGCAGGCTCCGGCCGGGGGGTCCCGGCTCCTGGCTCCTCCAGGCAGCAAAGGGGCGCCGGCACAAGCCCCCCCCCCCGCGCCCCGGCTCCATGCTGCTGCTGCTGCTGCTGCGCCGCTGTGTGGGGCGAGCAGCTCCCGGGGGGCGGGGGGCCGGCGGCAGGCAGGCTCCTGCGCAAGGGCCTTCCCGGGAGGTGGGGCGGGCGGGCCCTGGCCCTGGAGCAGGGTCCTCCTGGCGGCGCTGCGGGCTGCCGGCAGCTCTCCGTGGGGCACGCGCTGAAGGACTCGCCGCTCGTGAATCACCCTCCGGATCCTGTTACTTGCTCTGGCAGAGGAGGAGGAGGAAGGCGCGGGGGGGGGAGCTATTTTTAACTGCTGCAGCAGGAGGGCCTGGCTGGCTGGACAAGGCGCCGGGTGCTGCGGGCGGGGGGCTGCCTCTGCGGATGCTGCCCCCTGGCTGTGCAGGAGGGGGGGGCTCAGGGAAGAGGCCCCGGGAAGTGGGGCGGCCCCTCTGCCGAGGTGGCAGCTCAGCGCCGCTCGCTCGTCCTCCCTGCCGAGAGCGCAGCTGGAGCTGCAGTGCAGCCGCCTCCTGCGAAAGGAGGGGAGAGCGAGCGAGGGGGCGACCCGGGAGCGCAGGCCGCATCTTCCCGCCCCGCCAGCCCAAGGAGGGGCACACGCCCCCCCCCGCTCCCCACTGCCCCGGTGTGTGAGGGGGGGCGAACCTGCTCCCGATGACCCTGGCGGGCAACCAGCCGGGCGGCCGCATGATTCCAGCCAGACTGCTGGCGTCTCCCTCGCCTGCTGGTGCTGCCCCCCCCCCGCCCCGCTTGCCGCAGGAAGGGCCAGCGACTTGCCCAGTCCCCCCCCGCGCCCCCGCCGTGGCTGCGTGGCAGGGAGCCCTGCTGGCCCCTCTCAGGCCTGCTGGAGCCAACAGGGCCTGGCTGGAGGGGGCAGCTCCTTCCCCGCCAGCGCCCGGCTGAGCTGCTCCTGCCCGGCAAAGGCCAGCCCTTCTCCGCGGCCCCCTGGTGTGAGCTGGGCGGGCGGTGGGGGGGCGGCGCTCGGCATCCCCGGAGTCCCTCTTGGTCAAGGACCAGTCGCTTGTCGTCCCTGTGGCTGCGGCGGCGGCTGCCGCTCCGGGCCTGGCGTGGCTCCGCTGCGCTCCGGGCAGCGATCAGTGGCCCGGCCCCTTGCTTGCTTCCTGGCTCGGCCTGGGCTTTGCACCCGCCGCGCCCGCGACCAGCAGGGATGTGGGTGGGTGGGCTGCATTCGGGGAGAGGTCCTGGCAGTGTCTCTCCCGCCACCCTGGGCCCCCTCCTCCACGGGCCCCTGAGGCGGCCTCAGAGGGGCCTGGCTGCTGGCCAGTGAGCTGCTGACCGAGGCCTAGGGCCATGGGGGTAGGCAGTGGCAGTGGCAGGGAGTGCTGTGAGCTCAGGCGCAGGTGCTCTGGGCCTTCTGCAGTGCTTGGAGAGGGATGCAGCCTTTGAGGGCCCTGGGCTGGGGGGCTGCCTGCCCTGGAGCTCTGGGTCAGCAGGCAGTAGCCCTCAGGAGCAGGGGAGCCCAGGAGGGCAGGCCTTGAGTGGGGGGGGAGGCAGAAGGAGCTGCCCCCTCCAGCCAGCCCCTGTTGGCTCCAGCAGCCCTGAGAGGGGCCAGCAGGGCTGCACTAGGCACTGCCCTCGCCCTGGCCCAGGCCGGGCAGGAGGATTCTCACCCTCCTGGATGTTGCAGCCAGCCCTGGCACCGGCAGACCCCTCCTGGATGCCTAGGTCCCTGCCCCCCATCCGCCCCAGGCAAGACCCCGCTGAAGGCCCCTCCATTGATTCTAGGGAGCTTTGTGGGTTTGTGGCTGAAGCAAGACGGGAGGGAGGGGGGCACCCGAGAGGAGGGGGGCTGCAGCTGGATGCCAGAGGCCCTGCTTGGCACACAGAAGGCCCAGTTCCAGCTCCAGATGCCCTGATGGCATCTCCAGGCAGGGCTGGGAAGTTCAGATCAGCTGCTGCCAGCCAGTGTCAGCATTCCTGAGCTAGATGGCCCAAAGGTCTGACTCTGTAGGAAGCAGCTTTCTGTTTCTGTGCATTCCTTGATCCTGACCACGTTTGTCTGGAAGGAAATTCTGTGTCAATCCCTGGGAAAGGTGCAAGGGCTGGCGGGGTGGGGGGGATAGGAGGGAAAGGGAACTTTGGCCCCAGCTGGAGGTGGGGGGCAGCCCAGGACACCTTGCCCCTCCTGGGGGCGGATCCAGCAGCACTCTCTGCAGCCTTGCAGGGCTGGGCTGGGGGTCTTGGGCAGCTTCTCCTGGGCCCCCGGCTTCAAGGTGGCTCCCTTTCTCTCGGGCTCCGGACTGAGCCTCTCCCGGCCCCCATGGGCAAAGCAGGTGGCACACATTCCTTGCCCAGGGTGCTGGCGGGCAGGCGGCCTTCTGGTTGGGCAGCTGGCCCAGGCCGCTCCGCGTGACTCCTTCCCTTTCGGCCCAAGCCCCAAAGGACTGCAAAGGATTTGGAGAGTGGCCGGGGGGGGGGGGGCGGGGGCTGCCGCCGAGAGGCCTTATCTTGAGCTGGGCCGGCCGGCCTGGGCGGAGGCGGCCTTGCCCTTGAGAGCGGGCCCTCCCGGGGTGGTAAGGCCGCTGCCCCTCTCCAGAGACCTCCTCCTCGGCTTCCCGCCTGGAGCCCTTTCCCTGGGGACTTGGAAGAGGTAGGCAGAGGCTGGGCCGGGGTGCCTGCTGGGTGGGTGGGGGCAGTGCCCCCTCCCTAGAGCCCCAGAGGGCTGTTGTTGGCCTTCAGCTCCCAGTTATTCCACCGGGGGGGCAGCCCCACGGTGGGGGGGCAGCCCCACGGCGGGGGGGCGCAGGGCTGGCGAGAGCCCCGTCCCGGCTGCTGGTCCGGCAGCTCTGTCCTGAACTGGGAAGCGGGACCCCCTCCCCCACCCCAGCGCCCAGCCAGGAGGCAGCAGTGGGGAGGGGGGTCCGGCCCCATGGCATCGGAGCCCCCTCCCCCCCAAGCAGCCGAGCCAGCCCCAGCTCCCCTCCCTCCAAGAGGCCTTCCTTCGCCTGCCTGCCCGTCCAGCAGAGTGGGCTCTGCTTTCATCGCTGGGGCTGAGAAGAAAGAAGAGCCCTCCTGCCCATGTGCAGAGTGCTTTCCCCTCACCTCTCAGTAAACGCATTCCGCCCACACACTCCTGGGGCTAGGGAGAAATGGGGCCTCCAGCTATGAAGTTGGGCTGGAAGCCGCCTCCTTTCACCTTTCCTGAGAAGTTGCCCCCCCACCCCTGCATCATGGGGAGGTGGTTGGATTGGCTGGGGGGCGGGGGGGGGCGAGACTTGTCAAGCCAGAGTCTGCCTGAGCAGGCCCCCCCCCACCAAGGCGAGCCCCCCCTCCTGCCTGGCTGCCTCTGCTTTGCTCCCGTGCTGTGAGCCCGGGGCGGGGGGGGGGGCCTGCCCAGGAGTCTGGAGTGGGTGGGGGCCAGGCGGGCACTGCGGAGTCTCTGCACCCCCTAATCGCCTTAGCTGGATCAAGCGGGCCAGTCGGGGCTCGTCCCTGGAATGTGACTTTGGGAGCTGCCAAGCTGCCCCCCCCGCCCGCCCCCCCCCGCCCGCTGCATAAGTCGGGCCGGCCTGTCATTATGGCTGAGCGCAGAAGGGGGGCTGCTGCGGGGGGGGTCTTTGGTCCGGCCCTCCTCTGACAAGGGCCCTTTTTGTCTGCTGCTTCTAAGCTCCATGGAGCTGCCAGCGGGGGGGGAGTGGCTCAGCCCCCCCACACACACACACACCCTGGGCCCACGTGGGCCATGGTGGGCACCATGCCAGAGGAAGGGGCCAGCAGCTCCTGGGGCCAGCCAGGGCGGTGGCACAGAGCAGGGGGGGTGCCAGGGGTCCAGGTAGGGGGGCTGGGGGCGGCTCCTGTCAAGTGGGGGGGGCCAAGGGGCACACAGTCAAGACTCAGCCCTCCCCTCCCCCCACACTCCGAGATTGTCCGAGCAGGACCAGGCAGAAGTGGAGCCCCAGAAGGCTTGGTCCGGGAGGGTGCCTCTGAGCATGTGGAGTGGCCAGAAGGGGAGGCCGCGTCTGCCCCTGCAGCTGGGGCTCTTTGCATCCCAGGTAGCTAGCCCCTGGCTGGAGACAGAGGTTCTCTATGGCCTGCAGAGAGAGAGGGCTGGGGGAGCCCTTCCTCCTGTGTGGGGGAGGCCAAGGGGGCTGCCCCCTCAGGGCATCATGCCCTCCACCATGGGGCAGGCCCAGCCAGTGGAAACAGGCATTTTTCAGAGTGGGCAGGGGAAGGCACTCTGCACGTGCTCAGAGGCTCCTCCCTGTGTTTGTTGCAGAGCTGAGCACTGGGGGGCCTGTTTGCTGGCTGCTTGGGGGGGGGGTCTTCTCTGCTCCTCCCCCCGCCACTGAACCCCTTGCACCCTGCGCTGGGGAAGGAGTGTGCGGCCCGCAGACGCGCCCTCCCGTGAGAACTTCTCAGTGTGGCTTTCCCTGGGACAATCTGCATTTTCTCCCTGAGCCTCTAATCCTCCCTGCATGGCTGCTGGACTTAAGCAGATTTCTGTATCATTCGGGAAGGAGGAGGGAAGGTGTGCTGGGCTCCTGAGCACCTGCCCCAGAGATCTCTGCCGGCCCTAGATCAGCAATGACTCCCAGGGATGTGCTGGGGGGCTTCAGAGCACCGGAAACCTCTTGGCACAACTTCTGGGTGGGCAGCAGCACTTTGGAGTGGTTGACTGGTGAGCGAGGAGGCCCTCGGCACTTGCTCAGATGCCCCCTTGCCTCCTTTTGTGCTGCAGGCCTGAGGCCTGGCCCTGAAAATAGGGTGGGGACGGGGGCTTTGCCTTGACTCGGACCAAGTGTCTCTCTCTCTCTCTCTCTTCTCCTAAGACAAACCCCAACATTGCAGGGCCTCTGGACCCACATGCTGAGGTTGGAGGGACTGCCGGGGGGGATTGGAGGAGCAAATAGTCCCCTCGCCCCCCCCCAACCCCTGCACAGGCATCTTCAGGTGGCTCGTGGGGTGTCTGGCTGACCTTGGCTCCGGGAGTCCTGGGTGCAAATCTTTCTTCGGCCCCAGCCACGTCTGCAGCCCAGGGAGGGAGGATGGTGAGTGGCTAGCTGTGAGCGAGAGCCCCACGGCGGGCTGCAAGGAGCCCCCCCCCGCACCTTAGTAACTGGAGGCAAGGCGGGCGCAGGGCTGGGTTCTGCAGTTGGGTACACCTCTCGGAGGGGGCGCCCTCCCCCTCCCAGGGGTGTGGCTGGAGGAGCCTGTGCATTGGGGTTGGGACGGCAGCCAGCGGGGACACGCTTGCCCGGGGGCAGGTTGGGGAGGGCCTTTGTTGGCTGGGGGGGGGTCTCTCCAGGCCTCAGCAGGGAGCAGGGATTGGCCCTGGGTGTGCCTTTGGGGCCGCAACTAGGAAGGTCCCACCTCGAGGGGCAGAGCAAGGAAGCAAGAGGACTTGGCCTGCCAGGTAGATCCATGCTGGGGGGTGGGGGGTGGGGGCACTGGCCTGAGCGGGAGGGCGTTTGACCCGGGGCCTCCCATGGCCTCCTCTGCCCCTGCTCATCTCCGGCGTCTCCCAGCCCTGCTTGCCCGCTGGGGCCAGTCTCTCCACTGGGCTGGGTGTGTGTCTGTGTGTGCGCACACGCTGCTGCCTGGGGGGCCATTGTGGGGAGGGGGCCAGTGTTCCCTCTCTTGCTTCTCTGTTCCCCATCCGTGTGCGGAATGAGTCTTGTCCTAGGAGACAGGATCGAGGCAGCTCCTGGGCATGTGCTCTTGCAGGAGCTTCCGGAGTGCCTGGCAGGGTTAGACGGAGGGCCCAGGTGCTCTGCAAAAAGCCCAGAAGAATCCCAGGCAGGGACAGACTTTCCTGAACTCCTGCAGAGCTGCTGCTGCCAGCCAGTGTGGCGAGGCCGGAGCTAGATGGACCCAGGCGGGAGGCAGCTTCCTGCGTCATCTTCCGGTGGGGCTGGCTGAAGGTCCCTGCAGTTCAGCCGCTTCTTGAAGGGGGGGGGCCTCCCGCAGCTCAGCAGTGGCGCCGCTGCTTGGCGTGCAGCTCAGTCCCAGGCCGAGGGCTGGGAAAGACCCTTCTCTGTCCGGACCCCTGGAGAACGGCTCTCTCGCCCGGCATCCAGTGGCCCCTCCCACTGTTTTCGCCTGTGTGCCGAAGGAGTTTTCTTCCGGGTGGCGTCCTGTGCATCGGGGGGGGGGCCTTCCTGCTTCAGCCTGAGCGGGATCTAAGATGAACTGCGTGGACATCAGCAAACTGTGCACGCCTTAGAGGGGACACTGGCAGGGCCATTGTGACTCCCATGATGGGCATGTCAGGGGATGGGTTAAAAGAAATGCCTGGGGGGGAGAGGGTGGGTTTTTCTCTCCCTCTCTTACAGCGCTAGAGCCAGGGGCCGTCCCATGAAACGAAGGGCCCGGGAACTGAGGGCCGACAAAAGGAAGTGCGTGTTCACCTGGCACATAATTAACCTATGGAATGCTCTGCCACAGGAAGTGGCGATGGCCACCTGCCTGGATGGCTTCAAAAGGGGCTTGGACAGGTCTATCAACGGCTGCTAGTCTGGTGGCTGTGGGCCACCTCCAGGCGCCTTCCAGATTAAAGCCTGCGGCAGGGTCACTACCGCTCTGCCAAGTGTGCTTCTGCACTCCCTGCATTGTGACCCCGCCGCCCCTGTGCAGCTGACAGCGAGGGGCTGTTTGCATTTCCGACGCCTTCCTTCCGGTTCTGTCTTTGCGGTTTAGTGCTACAACGTTGCAGGTCCGTTGCAGGGAAACGGCTGTATTTTCCGGCTGTCGGCGCTTGAGGGTCTGGGGATCGTTTCCAGTAGGGAAGCATTTTACCCCAGTTGTGGGGTTTCATCTGGAAGGCGCCCAGGAGAGAGGGCCTGCCCGCCCCTCTCACTCTCCCCTTGGAGGCATCTGGGGGCCACGGTCGGGAACAGGCTCCCGGAGAAGATGGGCTGCCTTGGGCCTGATCCCGCAGGGCTGCTCCCTTGTCATCCTGGAAGGGGGGCTGCCCGGCCTGCCCCCCCGCCCCCCGCCCCCGGAGCAGCCATTGGAGCACTTCCCTCCCCGGCTTTGGCCGCAACAGCCAAGGGCAAGGAGGCTGCCCCTTGTGGGCCCAGGGAAGGTGCTTAGGCTGGCGGGGAGCAGGGTGCTGAGCCCAGCCTGGGGGTGGGGCAGGAGGAGGGCACCCAGGAGACCGAGATCCTGACAGCCCAGCCCAGCCGTCACGGAGGAGGTGCCCCCAGCAGGGGGGCTGGGGGGCACCTCCCCCCTTGCCTGAGCCCGCCTGGCCTTCCTCTGCTTGGCTTCCCATCATGTCGTGACTGTAGGGGCAAAGGGAGCTGGCTTCCCGTGGAGCAGCCGGGGGGAGGGCCTCAGATTTGGGGGCAGCCGGGCAGGAGGCGCCTGCCTCGGAGTGTGATTGCTGGGGGCCCTGGAGATGTGTGTCCTGCTGAAGCCCGGGACGCAGGCGCTGAGCACCGGAGGGAGGACTCTGGAGGGGGGGAGGCGGGAGGCCGGCTTTGTGCTCCGCTGCTTGGAGTTGCCTGGTGGGCTTTGCTCTGCTGCCCTCTTTCTGTGGGGCTCCTGCTTTTTGCCACAAGGAAGGCGCTTTCCCTGCGGTGTGCCCTCCCCGCTAGGTGAGAACAGAGGCACCTTTCAAAGCAGCGATTCTCTTGGATTCAGCAGGGGGAGAGCAACTGGCCCTCTCCAGCCCCAGTCCAGCCCCCCTCCCGTGGCTGCTGCTGGGGGTCTGCCTGGTCTCCCTTTTTAGACTGTGAGTCCTTTGGGGACAGGGAGGCACCTCCGGGTTGCTCTATGGACTCCGCTTGGAGCACTTCTGCTGCCAAGCGGCCTGGCGTGCCTCTTCTGGTCCTGGTAGCAGCCGGGAAGACCACAGGAAGGGCCCTGCTGCTGCTGCTGCTGCTGCTGCTGGGTGAGGCCAGAGGCTCAACCCCCCCCCCCAGCGCCCTCCCTGCTTCGTGCAGTGGGGGGGGGCACCCTCTCTTGAGGAAGGGGGGGCAGGGCTGGCTTTCACGCAGGGCGTTGGGATCATGGCAGCGAAGACGGCCCAGCAGGGGCGGGGCGGGGCGGGTGTGGGCGAGGGGTGCCTTGGAGGCCGGAGAGCAGGAATCCTCCCCGGCTGGCTGGGGTGCTTCTTCGGCAGGAGGGAGAGCTGAGCCCTGGCCGGATCAAACCAGCTGCCTTGGTCCGCGGCGGGGGCGGGGGGGGGCAATCCCCCTCCGTGCCCCGCGTTGCTCTTGGCGCCTGCTGGCTGTTCTGGAGCCGCGCCCGGCCAAGAGAAACCCGGCCAGCCACAGCCTCGCCCGGCGCCCAGCGGGGCCGCGCTTGCTGCTCCTTCCACTCATTGGGATGCAGGAATCCTCTTCCTGGGGTCTCGGCTGCGGCTGCCTCTGTGGGGCGCGGGGGCGGGGGCGGGACTGGGGGGCAGAGGAGGTCCCCTTCCCTGGGGGCTGCTTCCTAGAAGGAGAGGTCTGTGCAGCAGCCCCCCTCGGGCGTGGGGGGAGGCTCCACAGGTGAGCAGTTGGGGCTGCCTCCTTCAGAGTGGGGTGCCAAGGCTGGGGGGTCTTTAGGCCAGAGGCGGAAACCTTTCTTCCCCAAGCGGCCCCATGGGTTTCGGGCGGTGGAGAGGGGGTGAGCCCCACTGCTCTTTCCCCGAGGTGGGCCCGTGCCCGGCGCCGCCCATCCCCACATACATTCTCTCTCTCTCCTGCGGTTCCTTTCCTTCTCGGATGTCCTTGTTGTTCCTTTCCTGAGACACGAGATCTCACCCCGGGAGGAGGAGGCGTGAGGAGGGGGCTCCGGGTCGCGGGCAGGAGCAGGGCCTCCCTCTGCCTGGCCCTTGGCTGTGGTTTTGGTCCAGAATCAGGGGCGGGGGGGGGTCTAGATGAGCCTAAGAGCCCCCCCCCTTTGCGGGACTCATCCCCAGCACTCCCCCTCCCTGTGCCTTGTCAGTGGGCAACTGATCCTTATTTGGAGGGGGGGCCCTGATTTGCATGAGGATCCTGTCCCTGAGAGTGGGCAGCAGCCAGTTGCCCCAGTGCCCTCTCATTGGCCTCGCCAGCTGGGAGGCCGGACGGAGGCCGGGCTCGCTCTCGCGCTCTCTCTCTCTCACACCCCCCCCCCCAATCCTTCCTGTAAAGCTGTTTGTTCCCGGCTCGTGACCATCGGAACATCCTGGAGTAATGAAATCCATAAGTTAAGGATTGGTTGTGTGGCAAAGGCTCTCTCTCTTCCTTGGGCGGCAGGGGCAGGGGTGGGCGGTCGCTGCCCCCCCCCCGCCACCGCAAGCCTCTCTGGAGAAGGGAGCTGTGGCTGAGCCAGCGCGGGGGCCTTGCAGCCTCCTCCTGAGTCCTGCAGCTGTGACTGGGGGGGGGGCGCGTTGGGTCAGGGAGACACGGATGGAGAGGATGCTCCTGCAGCGGGGCCGTGGGGAGGGCAGCGGGGGCCCTGCTCCCCATTGCGGTCCGGATGGGTGCTCTAAGAAGGGGCGCTGACCCTGCCCCTGCCGCCGTGGCCCTGAGCGCCTCACCTGGCGCTGCCATGGCCCCCCCCCTCAGGTGCCTTCCTCCCCCTCCAGGCTATGGTGCCCTCGCTTGGCCCTCTGAGCCCCCGGGAGAAGGAGAAAGGGTGAGCGGCGGAGCCCCCGCGCCTGCCTCTGCCCGCCATGAGCCACGTGCCGCCCGTCTCCTCCGAGCTGCACCACATCGTCTCCACGGCCTTCGAGGGGGTGAGTAGCCGAGCCACGGTGCCGAGGTGAGCAGCTCCGGATTGCACAGGTGCCTGCGGCAGGGCTGTGGGGGCGGGGGGCGGGGGGCGGGGGGGCAGCGTGCCTGGCTGGCAACCAGAAAGCCCCACTCGGGAGCATCTCTTGTGCAAGCTCTGGACGAAGGAGTCCGCCTGGATCGCTCTGAAAGACGCGCAGACACCTCCCTGGAATTCCTGCATCTGCTACCCCTGTGCGGGTGGGGGGCGGGGGTGAGGAGGGGCAGCCCTCCAGCACTGCAGCACTCTGGCTTGGTTTCAGGGGTGGGTGGGGGGCTTCTACTGCATCTGTGGCCAAGCCAAGCCTGAGGGCCCCCCCCCTCCTCCTGGCTGCTGTGCTCAGGAGAACAAGGCCTGCTGGGCGGGGGGGTCTCTCCTCCCCTCCCCTCCCCACCGGGCTGGGCTGGGCTGGGCTGGTGCTGAGTGGGGCTCCCCTCTTCCCTGCCCTTTCGCCCCATGCCAGTCTCTCCGGAGTGGCCCCAGCGGGCGAAGTCGGGCTGCCCTGCTCCCACGGAGCTTCCTTCCTGCCCTGGGGAGTTTGCCTGGCCTCCGGCATGGAGGGGGTGCAGTCACGGCCCGGTTCCCTCCCAAGTCCCTGTCTGGGAGCACTTCGCACACCGTCTGGGTTTGGCATTGCATGTTTGTCGCCCGAGTTATAGCCGGGGCTTAAGAATCCCCTTTGGGGGGCAACTTCAACCTCAACTTCAGCAGTCAAGCCTTGCAGAAAGTCGGCTGTCTGGGGAAGCCCCCCCCGCCTCTTGCCCCCGCGGGGGGAAGTGGGCTCCCAGTCCCTTCCTGGGCACAGGGCAGCGGGGCAGACGTAGGCACCCTCCTCATCACCCTTGACCCTCCTCCCAGAGATGGGCCTGTGTGTGCCCCCCCCTCCCCGCAACCCCAGCAGCCACCAGTCCCACGGCAGGGATTCCAGGGGAGGACCAGCCTCTGCCTGTCGGGAAGGAGTGGGGGGGGCTGTCTTGGAGCTGGAGCCCTGGGAGCGGGGTGCCCTTGTGGGTCTGGGGGTGCCATGGGGGGGAGGGGGAGGCGCACCCCGCTTGGAGCTTGGCCGGCAGACTTGCCCTCGCCACCCTTGGACCCGCTGCTGCTGCTGCTGCGTAGCTGGCTCCCTCGCTCCTGCTGGTCCCGGTGTTTGGGTCGTGGGGGGCATTCCTGTGCAGGGCTGGGCAGCCAGGCCCCCTCCTGCCCCAGTGGCCGCTGCAGCAGCTCCTGGTTTGTGCCTCCAGACGAGGCGGGAAGTTAATCATTCACCTGGGCCACTTGCCTCCATTGGATGGCCCCACCATTGCCCCGGCGACAGTGGCTGGCCGGCTGCCACGTGACCCAGGAAGGCGACGGGCCGTGCAGGGGGCGGCTGGGCTGCTGCTGCTGCTGCTGCTGCCGCCGTGGCCCCCTCCAGAGCCCAGGCGCCTGGGGGCTGCCTCTGCGGCCATGGACTTCCTGCTGGGCTCCCAGGTAAGGCCAGCCGCCCCGCTCCTGCTCCCAGGCGGCCCATCGGGAGGGCCACGTGCCCAGGCCTCCGGGGTGGGGGTGGGGGCGCAGGGCCTGGGGCCGGAATGGCTGGCAGGAGTGGGGTGCCGGCCACAGGCAGCCTCGGGGACCGAGAGGGGCTTCTTCCCGGGACCCCCGTGGCCAAGCCAGGGTGACTGGCAGCCCTTCCGGGGGTCCACAGAGGAGTGGCCACATAGGGCAGCAGACCCAGGGAGGGGGAAGAGTCTCAGGTTGGCCGGCCGGCCTTGGCTCCCCCCACCCCATCCGGCAGCTCCGCTCCCTGCTCCGTGGAATGGAGGGAGCCCTCCAGGCAGGCAGGGTTGGGCCCTGCTGGGGAGGGAGCTGGGGCCTGGTCTGCAGGTGGGGCCAAGAGCCCCTGCTGGGCCGCTGGGGGCAAGCGCGGGGCAAGCCGCGGGGGGGCTCCTCACTTGCCCGTGCTTCTGCGGGAGAGATGGGCTGGTTGGCCTGGGCCAGGCGTGCCACTTCTGCCCTTGGAGCCGTTGGTGTAAGGGCTTGGGGGGCGAGGGCCCGGCCCGGCTTGGGGGCCTCCGGGCGGGGTGGACAACCCTGACTCTCCAGCTGTTCCTGGACTACAACTCCCATCATTCCCAGCTGCAGGGACAAGGATGTTGGGAGCTGTGGTCCAAGATGAGCTGGAGAACTAGGGTTGCCTGCCCCTGCTCTGCAGCTTTGCACGGAGTGCTGAAGGAGGCAAAGTGCACTCTGCACCTGCTCAGGGGCCTGCCTTCTCAGCAGCAGCAGCAGCAGCACGTATTCCTGGGCAAGCTGGGCGGTGTGTGGGGGGGTCAGAGAATCCTAGAGCTACGGAGTTGGGAGGGGTCTCTGAGGCCCTCTCCTGCAGACCCCGACTCAGGCAGCAGCCTTGGGGCTTCCCTCTGATGCCTGGCAGAAACAAGGGTCCCTGCTGTGTGACCAGGGGGGGGCTTTTCTGGGGGGAGCGCCAGAAGCCCCCAGGAGTGCTGTGCTATAGTGGGGAGACGCCACCTAACCCCTACAGCACAGCCTCGGGATTGACACCCCCCCTCCGCCCGGCATCCTTTGGCACTCGGCTGCTTTGGGGCATCACCTTCTGCCCCCCCCACACCGCAAGGAAAGGGGACATGTCCCGCTTCCCATGTGCAGCTTCATCTGGGGTGGGAGCGGGGGGGTGCGGTTAGCCAGGGCTCCCCCCGCCACAGGCAGGCAGGGATGGGGGCGGCCTCTGTGTGCTGCTGTCACCTTGAGCTCCAGGCCCCCCCCGCCCCTCCCTCTCTGCTGGCTGCTAATCTGCCCTGGTGTCGGCCGGCACGAGGAGGCTCGAGGAGGGGAGCCTCATCCGTCAATATTTGGAGTGGCAGGCAGGGAACGGAGCCGCCCGCCCGCAGCCGCCCCGCCGCCTTGCATCCCTCCCGCTGCCGCCGCTGCCGTGACCTTCCTGGCTCCACATAAATTGCGTGGCCAGCAGAACTGCGGCTCCGTTGCAGGCAGAGCAGGCGGGCAGGCGGCTGTGCGGGCGGCCGGCTGCGGCCTTCGGCATGGCTCAGGTAGGGAGCTGGGGGCGGGGGGGGGGCTTCCACTCCTCCAGGCCCCCCCGTCAGCCATGGGGAGGGAAGGGTCTCTGCGAGAAGCCAGAGCCAAGCCTGCCGGGGACCCTGGTTGGGGAGATGCCAGCCTGGCGTGTGTGTGTCTGGGGGGGTCTCAGCACACCCCCACCCCCACTTGAGAGGGCCTCCCATCCCAGGCAGTGCACAGGCTTGGAATCCAGGGCCAGCCAGGCCTGGGTCCCCTGGGGTGGGGGGGATGCCTCCTGCCCCATTGCCGTAACCCCCCAATTGCCAGCCTGCAGCTGCGGACAGATGGCCACGAGCTGTTGTGGCAGCTGCTCAGGCCCAGCTTGTAGTGAGCCTCCGACGGGGGGGGGGGAGTTGAAGCAGCCCCCCCCCCCGCAGTGCCTGGGAGAGACGGAGTGAGGCAGCCGCGCTCAGTTACTGCTGGGGGGGGCAGGCGCTGTGTCAGGAGAGGCAGTATGTGTGCGGGGGGGAGGTGCGGCCCACTCATCCCTTCCTCCCCAGACCCAGACCCGAGGCCACGCTCTGCTGGGTGGGGCTGTCCAGTGGCTTCCCTGCGGGAGTGCCGAGCACTGGAGCCAAGGTGGGGGGGGGGCAAGCAACTCCCCCCTCATCTGCCTCCCCCCCTTCCCCTGCGTGTGCTTCTTTTGCAGCCTGAGCAGGATGGGTTGAGGCCCACGTCTCCCACATTTGGGGGGCAGGAGGAGGAGGAGGAGAAGGACCTGAGCAAGGCGCTGCGGGTGGAGCGCTTTGAGGAGATCCTTCAGGATTCGCACCCGCGCAACGTGGAAGAGACTGGGCGGAGCTACAGCGAGGAGGACTTTGAGTGTATGCGTGGTGGGGGGAGAAGGGGCCTTGAAGGGAGGCCAGGGCACCCCTGCCCCCCCTTGCCTGTGCGAGGAGGTGGGGGCCAGGCTGGAGCAGCGGAGGGTGGGTGGGGAGGGGCTGCGCTCCATCCATGCTGGGGGGCAGGTGCGGGGGCTCTTGCAGTGGAGGGATGGGGGCGTGGGGAGGGGGCTGCCAGGCAAGTTCGAGGAAGCGGGGGGCAGCTCAGTGGGGCCCCAGGGCAGGGGCAGTCGCTCTCTCGGGCCGGTGGGCTGAGGGGCCTGTCTGGGCCTGGCCGGAGCCCTCCTGATGGCCTGCTGCCCCCCACCCCCCCGCCCCCACTGCAGACCACCGGCAGTCCTCCCACCACATCCACCACCCACTCTCCAGCCACCTGCCTTTGGGCGCCCGGCGGAAAAAGGGGGTGAAGAAGAAGAAGAAGGAGGAGGAAGAGGAGGAGGCCAAGAGGAAGGGGCGCCGGGCCTCCCTTCCAGGGGAAACGCCCACCATCGAGGAGGCTGAGGAGGAGGAGGAGGAGGAGGAGGAGGAAGAGGAGGAGGAAGAGGAGGAGGATGGAGGCGAGGAGGCGGGCGAAGCAGAGACGGAGCAGGACCTGCTGCAGGGCAGCTCCCCTGAGGGGGTGCAGGTGGGGAGCCGGGGGTGGGGGGCGGGGAGGAGGAGGAGGGAGTGGGCTCTGTTGCCTGCTGCCCACAGGGGAGGGGCGCCCAGCTCACCGCCCCCCCCCCCGGCCTTGTCCCAGTTCTTCCTGCAGGAGGACGATGTCGCCGACCGGAGAGTGGAGGGTTTGGCGACCCCAACGCTGCCCCTGAGCTCCCCCACTGATTCCGGGGGCTCCCCAGCTGCCAGGGGCCCAAAGCGGGGCAGGTGAGTGAGGCAGGGGGCGCTGAGCCCTGGTGGTCCTTGGCAGCTGCTGTCGGTGGGCTGTGCCTTGGATTCGGAGAGCTTCAAAAGGGTCTCGGGAAGAGCAGCGGGGCACGGCCGGGGGGGGGGGCTCAGGGAAGCCGATTCAGGGTGAGGGGTCAGGAGAGCCTCCCAGCGCCCCGGGACAGGCAGGCTGCAGGGCTGGGGGTCTCCCCCCGCCCCATGGCTGGCTTCCAGGTCAGGTTGGCCGGGCATTGGGGGAGGGGTGCCGTGGGGCTTGTTGGGGCTCCTTTCTGCTCTGGTTCGCCAGCTGAAGCCTGGTCCCTGCAGGCTGGGTGGCGCCTCTCCCTGGAGGGCCCAGGGTAAGCGGGTCCCTTCCAGTGCTGAGGCCCCCTGGTCCTGCCTGGGCAAGTCAGGTGTGGGGGCAGGCCAGGCACCTGAGCCGGGGCTGCAGCGTGGCTGCTGGCGGGGGCCGGGATGTTCACCCTCCCACTTGGAGGACACAGGCAAGGGTGTGCTGGCGTTTCGGGCCCCTCGAAGCTGGCCTCGTGCCGCAAGGCCAGGGGTCAGGGCCACTTCCTCCTGGGCTGGGACTCCTTCTCCGGGTCAGGCCTGGGCACATGCCTGGGGGCCACGAGTGACCACGGGCGGTGTGTGCCTCTCTCTCTGTCTCCCTCAGCTCGGATGGAGAGGGGCCTGGCGGGGGCCCGGAGGGGCCTGGCGGGGCCGAGGGGGGCTCCCCGGGACGCTCGCTCTCCAAGTCGCAGCTGGGCCACCGGAGCTACAACCTCAACGAGCGCCGGCGCATTGGCAGCATGACGGGGGTGGAGCAGGCCCGCTACCAGAAGGTGCCCACGGACGAGTCGGAGGCGCAGACCTTGGCCTCGGCAGACCTGGACTACATGAAGAGTGAGCGCTGCTGGGGGGGGGGCGGGGGCGGCAGAGAGCCAGTGGCGGGCGGCTGCTAGCTCCGGGTCCCTCCGCCTGGCAGGGGGGTGTAAAGCTGGAGGAGCTGCCGGGCCTACCTCACAGGGGCAGTCGTGCTCACCCTGGGAACGCGCTTGGCGGAGCAGAACCCGCTGGGCCAGGAGGGCGGCCTGTGGCAGCCAGAACTCCAAGGGGTCCTTCCTTGCCGGGGGGTGGGGGGGCTGGAAGGGCTGCCTTGGGGGCGGGAGATGCTCGCTCAGCACAGGATGCACCCTGGCCGCCTCTGGCCATGCCATGAGCTTGACAAAGCCGATCCCTGGAGAGGTGTCCGTGGGCCCCTAGCAGGTGCAGAGTGCTCTGCCTTGGGGAGGGGGCCCGTCTCAGCAGCTGGGGACGCTCAGCCTGCCCTGGGGGGAAGGGGGTGGAGTTCTTGCCCTTTTGCCCAAGGCCCCGGGTGCTGGGGGCAGGTGCTGGGGGTCAGGGCAGTGGAGCCAGAAGGCTTCTGCCAGACACGTCCACTTTTCCCCAGAGAGGGCTCAGCCGGGGCCCTGGTCCACCTGCCGGCAGGAGAGAGGCAGTTCCCAAATCCTTGGTGTGCCCCTGCCCGGCTCGTGCCCCCTCGCCCCCGCCCAACAGCTTTTGCATCTCTGGAAAGAAGGAGGGGGGGCACCTGGGGGGGAGTCACTCGCCCGCCCCATCATGCTGGGGGCGGGTCACAGGAGGCCCCCCGCCAAAGGGCTCAGCACCGAGGGCCTCGGTGGCGCGGCCAGGCCCCCCCGGCGGCCCCTGCCCCCACCCAGCTCCTCCTTCTGCTCGGCCCCAGGCCACAGGTTTGAGGATGTCCCGGGGGTGCGCAGGCACCTGGTCCGGAAGAGCGCCAAAGGGCAGGTGGTGCACATCGGGAAGGACCGCCAGGAGCCCAGCGCCCGGCAACGCAAGCAGGACCGGCAGCCCCACGAGGTGAGCGAGCGAGCGGGGGGGGGGGCGGGCTGGAGCCTCCCTCCTCGGGGCCCTGGGACCGCCCAGCCACCGGCCTCTTCCCAGGCCCTTCGGGCACCACCTGCAAGGATGCCGTGGGGTTTTCCTGCTGCGGGGCCACAGGCTGCTGTCAGTCAGCTCTCCCCCCCCCCCCCGCCCCGAGGCTGGGGCTCTCCACTCCAGGCCCTCCTGGTCTCTTGGGGGACGAGCCCTTCTTCCTCGGAGCAGGGGAGGGCTGCCCGGGCCCAGGAGGGGCTGGCGAGGGGGCCTCCTGCCCCCCGCCCGGGGTGCGGTGCTCCTCATCGGGCTGCCTCTCTCGGGCGCAGGTCTTTGTGGAGCTGAACGAGCTGATTGTGGACAAGAACCAGGAGATGCAGTGGAAAGAGACGGCTCGCTGGATCAAGTTCGAGGAGGACGTGGAGGAGGAGACAGACCGCTGGGGCAAGCCCCACGTGGCCTCCCTCTCCTTCCGCAGCCTGCTGGAGCTCCGCCGGACCTTGTCCCACGGTGGGTGGGGAGGCCTCCCCAGACCCCCCTGGCCCAGGGCCCCAGGCCCCTGCCGTGCGAGCGCTTTGGGCCTCCGTGGGGCCTGCCTTCCGGGGGCCCCGTTGGCCCGCCTGGCCTGGGTGCTGGGGGGCTTCCACAGCCCAGCCAAGCAGTCAGAAGGGCCGTGCTGCTCCAGCCAGGGCTCGGGTCCTCCGGCAGCCACACCACTGCCTCTCGGCCCGGGGGCCGGCAGCAGGGCCGACCTCGCACCGTGAGGCTTCCCTGTGGGGGAGAAGCAGCATCCGTGGAAAGCCAGAGGCCCCCCCCCGCCCTCCAGGCGTGTGCCGTCCTCAGAGCCACCCTGGGGGGCACTCCGGGCTCGTCCGGGCAGCTCCCCACCCCTGGCTCTTCGCTCGCATGGGGCGGGCCAGATTGACCCCCGAGTTCCGGTGAGCTCAGGCAGCACATCCCACACAGTTACCCGATTCATAGCCAGGGTAAAAAAGACCCACTTTTTGCTTCGGGGTGTTTTTTTGGGACAACTTTGGACATGCAGTCAAGCCTTGCCGAAAGGCTGCGGTCTGGGAAGGCTCCCGACCCTTTGCTCTGGCTGCATCACTTTGTGGCCATGCCCAGGATGCCCCCAGCAATGCCCCGGGGGTGATGTGGGGTCCAGTGCTGGAAGTGGGGCCTGGTGCAGGGGGGCGTCTTTGCAGGGCAGCAGGAGCCAGGACCCCCCCACCCCCCATTGTCGTCTCCTCCTCCTCCTCCTCCTCCATCCTTTTCCTCTTCCAGGGGCTGTGCTGCTTGACCTGGACCAGAAGACACTCCCGGGGGTGGCACACCAGGTGGTGGAGCAGATGATCATTTCAGACCAGATCCGGGCCGAGGATCGTGCCAACGTGCTGAGGGCACTGCTGCTCAAGCACAGGTGGGACGAGCAGGGGTCTGCAGCCCGTCCGCCTGCCCCCACCCCCCAGCTTGAGAGCCACAGGTGGCCTGATGCCCCCGGGCCCAGAGGCCTGGCTGGACTGGGCACCAGCAGGACGAGGCGTCTTCCCTCCCATGGTGGGTTAGTTATCTGGGGCGGGAAACCAGGAGCAGGAGTGTGGGGCCACGGCATACCTCCCAGCCCAGAGGGGGCCCCGGGGCCTGCATGCTGAGGCTGCATTTCCCCTGCAGCCACCCCTCGGACGAGAAGGAGTTCTCCTTCCCCCGCAACATCTCGGCCGGCTCGCTGGGCTCCCTGCTGGGCCACCATCACAGTGCCAACCACGTCGGAGAGGGGGTGGAGCCGACAGTGACAGACCCACTCATTGGGGGCCATGCTGGGGAGCACGAGACCCGGGTGGACATTGAGAAGGAGGTGAGGCCCCCTTCCTGGCCAGCCCCCAGCCCGGACTCGGTGGATGGGACGGTCTTGGGCAGCCCCCCACTGCTTGCCCCCTCTGCAGCTGTGGGCTTGGAGCTCCCGGGAGGGCAACTGTTGAGGGCTTTCCAGCCTGCAGACCTGGAACGGAATGGGGAGAAGCTCCTGCAGCCCCATGGCAGAGAGAGGGTGGTCTGAGTCCAGCTATGGGGCGGGGCCCGTCGGAGGGGGGGACGGGGAGCCAGCAGCTGGCCTGTCCCTCTCCCCCCCGCCCCCCCCCCCGCAGAGAGAGGTCCTGTCCGCCATGCTCCCCGGCAGCATCACGCGGTCCAAGTCAAAGCACGAGCTGAAGCTGCTGGAGAAGATCCCAGACAACGCGGAGGCCACGGTGGTGCTTGTGGGTGAGGACGGGCAGCAGGGCGGCGGCTCCTCTGGGGGCGGGGGGGCGGCTGCGGGGGGAGGGCTCCCCAGGCCCCGGGTGCTGGCAGGCGGCAGGGCACGTGTGAAGCCTGGGCATCATCCCCCCCCCCCCCGCCGCAGGCTCCGTGGAGTTCCTGGACCAGCCCACCATGGCCTTTGTGCGGCTGCAAGAGGCAGCCCTGCTGGACGCTGTGCTGGAGGTGCCCGTCCCGGTGCGCTTCCTCTTTGTGCTCCTGGGCCCCAGCAGCACCAACATGGACTACCACGAGATTGGCCGCTCCATCTCCACCCTCATGTCCGACAAGGTAGGCCGCCTGCTTGCTCCACGCCCCCCCCGCCCCCCCGGCAGGATCTCCGGATGGGGCCGGGGCAGCCCTGCGCTGCTGCCCCCCCGCCCCCCAAGCATGCCTCCATCCGCCACCTCTCTTCCAGCAATTCCACGAGGCGGCTTACCTGGCCGACGACCGGCAGGACCTGCTGCAGGCCATCAACGAGTTCCTGGACTGCAGCGTGGTGCTGCCCCCCTCGGAGGTGCAAGGCGAGGAGCTGCTGCGGAGCGTGGCCCACTTCCAGCGGGAGATGCTGCGGCGCAGGGAAGAGCAGGAGCAGCGCCTGCTTCTGGGGGCGCTGGAGCCCAAGTCGCCCGAGGAGAAAGGTAGCCCCACAGGCAGGCAGGGAGAGCCCCGCTGCCCCCCGCCTGCCTGCCTGCCTGCCTGCCTGCCGCTGGGAGTCTGCCGGCTCCACGCCTGGGCGGCCCAGGAGGACTCCCGGCTCCCTCGGTGCAGCGGAGGGGTCACCCCTGCCCTGATTCTGCGCGGGCCGGTGGCCTCAGCACCTCCTTCTGCTCCGCCCCGGTGGTTCCCCCACCCTCTCTGGGGGGGGAAGGGTCAAATGCCCACTTGGAAAGATGGGGAGGGGGTGGGATTCCTCCCTCTGTGGGACCTGGAAGCCAGAAGGGGGCTGCACCGGCTCATGCTGTCGAATTCACTGCCACGCTGGCCGCGGTGAGTGTGGCCAGCGGACGGAGAGCCCCCGCTGCGCTCTGCTGATTCCCGAGTCCCGTCCCCCCCCCCCCGCTGCCCCCTAAGCCTCCAGAGGGTCCAGTGCTGGGAGGGGGCTCGGAGGCAGCTCCTTCCCGCCCCTCCCACCCCCCTCTGGGAGGGGCGCTTGCTAATTGCCGTCTGCCCAGCAGCTCTCCTGAAGCTGGAGGAGGCAGAGGAGGCAGAAGACGACCCCCTCCGGCGCACGGGCCGCCCCTTTGGGGGGCTGATCCGGGACATCCGCCGGCGCTACCCCAAGTATCTCAGTGACTTCCGGGATGCGGTGGACCCCCAGTGCGTGGCCGCCGTCATCTTCATCTACTTTGCTGCTCTGTCACCTGCGATCACCTTTGGAGGGCTGCTGGGTACGTGCGAGGGCCCCGTGAGGCCGGGCCCTTGAAGGCCCCGTGAGACGGGCAGGGAGTCGTGGGGCAGGGGGGTCTGCCTCCCGGGCCTGCCCCCCTCTGAGCCGGCACTCTTCCCCAACCCTAACCCTGCAGGCGAGAAGACCCGAGGGCTCATTGGGGTCTCGGAGCTGATCATCTCCACCTCGGTGCAGGGTGTCCTCTTCTGCCTGCTGGGAGCTCAGCCTCTCCTCATCATTGGCTTCTCGGGACCCCTGCTGGTTTTTGAGGAGGCCTTTTTCACCGTGAGTTGGGGGCTCTCAGCCCCTGGGGTTCTCCTCCAGGCTCCCTTGCCTGTCCTGCCTGGCGGCCGCAGGGAACACCATTGCTCGGGCAGAGAACACGCCCTGCCGCCCCCCCCCCCCGGTTCCGTCCCTGGCAGCATCTCCCGTGGCAAGCCCATCTCCGGAGGCAGGGCTGGCAGGGACTCTGCCCGAGACCCTGGAGAGGTGAATGGACCGCTGGCCCCAAGGAAGGAGGTGGTGGGCTCCGTGCAGGGCAGAGAATGGTGATCGGGGGGCGGGGGGGGGCAGTGGGAGGGGGCGGGGCCTGGTGCTGACCTTCCTCTGCATCTTCAGCCCGCGCTGGGAGGAGAGCGAGCGAAGACTGGAAGAGCCCGGCTGCCGGCTCGGGCCCAGGCCTCTCTGGCCCAGCACCCTGCTTCCCCCAGCAGCAGCCGCAGCCGCCCCCGCCCGCACGGGCTGGCAGCCCCACTTTCCCCGCAGTGCTTCCCTGCGCCTGGGATCCAGAGGCCCTCAGCCCTGGAGGGGCCCACAGTCAGCCCGCTGCCCCTCCTCTCCCCAGTTCTGCAGCTCCCAGGGGCTGGACTACCTGGTGGGCCGCGTCTGGATCGGCTTCTGGCTCGTCCTCATCGTGCTGGTCATGGTGGCCCTGGAGGGCAGCTTCCTGGTGCGCTTCGTCTCCCGCTTCACCCAGGAGATCTTTGCCTTCCTCATCTCCCTCATCTTCATTTACGAGACCTTCTTCAAGCTGATCAAGGTAACCAGGCGGGGGGGGCGGGGGGGGCACCTGCGGGGGGGGCAGGCTGCAGCCTGGGGCTGGCGAGTGACTCTCCCTGCTCCCCGGCAGATCTTCCAGGAGCACCCCCTCCACGGCTGCGGCAGAGGGAACGCCAGCGCCAGCCTGGAGGGGGGCGGCGGGCTGCTGAGGCCGGGCAACGGGTCCGCTGCCAGCCAGGCTCCTTCCAGAGTGACGGGGCAGCCCAACACGGCGCTGCTCTCGCTGGTGCTGATGGCCGGGACCTTTTTCATCGCCTTCTTCCTGCGCAAGTTCAAGAACAGTCGCTTCTTCCCTGGCCGGGTGTGTGCAGGGAGGGCAGGCGGGGGGCTGCGGGGGCCGAGAGAGAAGCCGCACGGTCTGCGCGGGAGCTCCTGCTGCTGCTGGCAGGGCCTTCTGCACGTGCTCAGAGACCACACCCCCAGCGGGCGGCTTCTTGAGGGACAGGTAGGGAAGGTGCAGG
The DNA here is from genome assembly GCF_027244095.1 of Hemicordylus capensis. Classification (NCBI taxonomy): domain Eukaryota; kingdom Metazoa; phylum Chordata; class Lepidosauria; order Squamata; family Cordylidae; genus Hemicordylus; species Hemicordylus capensis. Next base: position 171,132,857 of record NC_069662.1, read on the forward strand.
TGGAGGCACTCTGGGGCCGCTGAGGCAGCCGCGCGCTCTCTCTCTCTCTCTCTCTGGGTAGGTCCGGCGGGTGATTGGCGACTTCGGGGTCCCCATTGCCATCCTCATCATGGTGCTGGTGGACTACAGCACCCAGGACACCTACACTCAGGTGAGCGGGGCAGGTGGGCCGTCCCAGGGACGGGGCAGGGCCACCCCTCCTGACCTGCAGAGGGTGAGGGAGGAGGGTACCCAGAGGCCCACCTGCATGCAGGGAGAGAAGGGCCAAGGGAGGCCCACACAGAGCCTTTGGACTCCAGCAGAGGAATCTTCTCCAAGAGGAGGAGGAGGAGGAGGAGTTCAGAGGCAAGGAGACGGAAAGGGGAAAGCAGGAGAGTCACTCCGCTCCGGGATGCATGGAGTGGATTGGAAGCCCCAATACGAGATGCCCAGTTAGAATGTAGACCCCAAAGGAGCAGTCGGCAAGGTGCCACCAAGACTGGGAGGATGCCAGCATGGCTAACAAGTAAAGTCAAGGAAGCCATAAAGGGGAAGAAGGCTTCCTTCCGGAATTGGAAGGCCTGCCCAGATGAGGAGAACAAAAAGGAACACAAACTCTGGCAAAAGAGATGCAAGGAGACCATACGGGAGACTGTAGCGGATTAAAGCCTTTGCCCCAGAGCCAGCTCCCAGAGGGAGGGAGAGGAAATGCTGCATCCTCCTTGCTGAGCTAGGCTTCTCCTGCACCTTCCTGCATTATCGGTAGGTTGAAAGGGCTGCCACCAAGCACCCTAAAACTTGCAGGGAACCGGACCAGTGGATTGGGGGCTGCAGTGCCAAAGTCTGTAACTCTGTAACTGGGTCTTGGGCAAATAGAAAAACCTTCCACGCATAAGCTGACATGGGATGAGAAAAACTGTTAGCTGCAGAGCATCTGAGGGCGTGTTTGCACCAGTGGACTCCCCCTCCGCCGCCACCCCCCATTCCTGAGTTGGAGAGGCTTGCAAAAAGAAAAGACTTAAAAAGTTTTATTCAAGTACTGCATCCATCTGAGGCTTTCTTAGATACCATTAAGAATACTTAACAGATTACAAAAATAGGTTGTCCAAGGCACGTTTAAATGTTTATAGAGTCTTTTGCAACGCCCTAGATAGAATGGGCGTAGGTTAGTATTTCATTTATGTTGCAGATAACTACAATTAAATAGTATCAGGAATATGCAAAACACACATACCAAATAAATATAACTTATCTGATGCAGAGTCTGACCAAACTTCCCTTTTCCCTTGAACTCACCAAATTCCTGAGGAGAAACAACCTTCCTGTAATCCTTTCTTTCAAGGATCTACAGAGTTATTCCACGAGAGAAACTTCCACGCTGGCTTCAACCATGAGGGAGCAAAACTCCATTGCCCTTCACTAAGCCTTTCCACACCCGCTTCTGCCCTTCTTGTTCCCAGAATTCCCCACAACTTCTCTCTAGGTCCCACCCACCTGGTGTACTGATTGGCTGCCCTGGAGTTCACCAACATGTCAGTCAAGAGAAGGGTTCCCTCCATGTTAACTCTTTAGATGTAGGGGTGTCTGGTCACTACAGAGACGAAAAGTGTTTGAGGAACACTTAGCCAAAAGTATCAAGGGGAATAACAAAAACTTCTTTAAATACATCAGAAGCAGGAAAACTGCCAGGGAGGCAGTTGGTCCGTTAGATGATGAGGGAATGAGAGGATATAGAGACTGCAGAGGGTTCTTTGCATCTGTCTTCATGGCGGAGCATACTGAGTGTATACCTGTGCCTGATCCAAACATGATAGAGGTCTTTAAAATCATGCATGGTGTGGATAAAGTTGATCGAGATAAATTTCTCCCTCTCTCACAAACCATTCGAACCAGGGGTCATCCCATGAAACTGACTGCCATGAAATGTAGGACCCGCAAAAGAAGTACTTTTCCTTACCAACATATAATTAACCTATGGAATTCTCTGCCACAAGATGTGGTGACTACCACCAGCCTGATGGCTTTAAGGGCTTAGAAAAATTCATAGAGGCCATCACTGGCTACTAGTCTGAGGGCCACCTCCAGCCTCAGAGGCAAGTTGCCTCTCCGTACTAGTTGCAGGGGAGCAACAGCAGCAGCAGAGAGGGCCTGCCCTCCCCTCTTGCCTGTGCACTTCATAGAGGCATCGGGTGGGCCACTGTGTGAAAGAGGATGCTGGACTCGGTGGGCCTCATCCGGAAAGGCTGCTCTTCTTAAGGCAGAGCTCCAGCCATCTCAAAGGAAACTCCCTGGGCCAGGGGAAGCCGGTCTGCCAGGGACTGCAAGCCCGCCTGTGTCCATGTGTGTTTCCCCGGCCAACTGAAGTCTTTACGGAGCGGGGGGGGGGGGGAGCAACTGGCTGTATCCAGTGGTTGCTGGTGTCTACCTTATGTTTCTTTTTTTTAAAGAGTGTGAGCCCTTCATATCTACGCAAACCGCTTTGGGAACTTTTGTTGGAAAGCGGTATATACATATTTGTCGTGTTTGTATGTGGAGGGGGAGCCTTCCTGACCCTAATGCAGGGTGGGGGCTGTGGCTGGAGACCCCCCAGGCCGCTGTCCTTCCTTTGCCAGCCCACGCCGGGCAGGATGGGACCTGCCTGCCCTCCACTGCCAGCCTCCGGTCTCTCCTGCAGAAGCTGTCCGTGCCCCATGGCTTCTCCGTCACGAACCCAGAGAGCCGGGGCTGGGTGATCAACCCCCTGGGCGAGACCCAGCCCTTCCCCGTCTGGATGATGGTGGCCTGCGCCCTGCCAGCTGTCCTTGTCTTCATTCTCATCTTCATGGAAACACAAATCACTACGTGAGTGATGGGCTGTGGTGGTGGTGGTGGCGGCTTCTCTGGTGGGGCAGAGGAGTGGGGTGGGGGGCCTGGGCCGAAGCCAGGCTGCAGGCCTGCCAAGGCTTTCTCGCTGGGTGGGGAGGGGCAGTGACCCCCCCCTCCCCTCCCCTCCCCCCCACAGACTGATCATCAGCAAGAAGGAGCGGAAGCTGCAGAAGGGCTCCGGCTTCCACCTGGACCTCCTGCTCATCGTGGCCATGGGGGGCTTCTGCGCCCTCTTTGGGCTGCCCTGGCTGGCCGCCGCCACCGTCCGCTCCGTCACGCATGCCAACGCCCTCACCGTCATGAGCAAGGCTGTGGCCCCCGGAGACAAGCCCAAGATCCAGGAGGTGAAGGAGCAGCGGGTCACTGGGCTGCTGGTGGCCATCCTGGTGGGTGAGTGCCAGGCCGCCCTCCCTGCGCCACGCCCAGGGGACACTCGAGGGGCTCCCAGAAGTGGGCCCGGCTGTATCCCCTGCGCTCCGCCCTTCTGCCCCCGCCCCCCACCCCACCCCGAGGTGTGCCAGGGGGGCCGGCTCCTCGCGGCTGCTGAGCTGCCCTGCTGGCTGGTCCCTTCTGCTCCAGGCTTGTCCATCGTGATCGGGGACCTGCTGCGCAAGATCCCCCTGGCCGTGCTCTTCGGGATCTTCCTCTACATGGGGGTCACCTCGCTGAACGGGATCCAGTTCTACGAGCGCCTCCACCTGCTGCTCATGCCCCCCAAGCACCACCCTGACGTGCCCTATGTCAAGAAGGTCAGAACCGGCCTGGGGCTGGCCCTGCCCCCCAGCTCCCAGGGGCAAGCCGAGGGGGCAGGTCCTGGGAGATGATGCCCAATGGGAGCTGCAAGGGGAGCCCCCCCCACTTCTGAGGAAATGTGGGGCGCGTGGCAGAAGCCAGGAGCAGCAGGAAGCACGGGGGGCTTCCTGCTGGGGCAGCCACACACCCCAGAAGCTCCAGACTGCCTCAGCACCGGCGGGGTTGGGGCTTCTTGGGAGGCAGGAAGCCGCGGGGGGGCGGGGGGGGCGAGCAGATCAGGCCCTGCTCTCTTGCTTAAAGGCCCGCGGCCCGCTCCCGAAATGTGCTCGAATCGTGGCCTGGGTGCTTCGGGGAAAGGAGTGAGAGCCCAGCTCTGCTCCTGAAGCCCAGGGCTGGGGCTGCATGTGGGCGGTTGGCCTTGGGCTCCTGCTGGGGCCAGCCTGAAGCCCTGCGAGGCGGTGGGCATGGGGAGGCAGCCGCCCTCCTGGGGAGCCTGCTCACTCGGGCCCTGTGGCCGCCTCCCCCCCCCCGCAGCAGCTCCAGCTGGGGGGGGCAAAGGGCCCCCTCTCCCTCTGACTGCAGCCTGCTGGCCGACGCCTCCTGGCTGGGCTCCTCCTGAAGGGCTCCAGGCCCCACACCGCTGCCGCCTCCACCGCCGCCTGGAAAGCACCTCGGCCCCACACTGTGCGCCCAGGAACAGCCCCACGAGCCGTGCTGCTTGCTGGAGAGCAGGGCGGCTGTCGAGGGAGCCCTAGCTGCGGGTGGGGGGGGAGCCTGGCCCCCCAGCGGCTGACTCCTCCCCCCTCGGCCCCCCAGGTGCGGACGCTGCGGATGCACCTCTTCACCCTGCTGCAGCTGGCCTGCCTGGCCGTGCTCTGGGCCGTGATGTCGACCGTGGCCTCGCTGGCCTTCCCCTTCATCCTCATCCTCACGGTCCCGCTCCGCATGTGCCTGCTCAGCCGCATCTTCACTGAGCGCGAGATGAAGTGTGTAAGTCCCCCTGCCTGGCACGGAGGGGAGGGGAGGGGAGGGGAGGGGCCCTGGAGGCCAGGAGCAGCTCCCCCCCCCCGCCGCTGAACACCCCCTTCTCCCCCCCCACCCCAGCTTGATGCGGCGGAGGCGGAGCCAATCCTGGACGAGAGGGAAGGCGTCGACGAATACAACGAGATGCCCATGCCCGTGTGAGGCGGCGGAGGAGGAGGCCCCCCAGGGCAGGCCCCGCCTCGGCTCCAGCCAGGAAGGGCCCCCACGCCCTGCCCCGCCCACCCAGCAGGGACCAGCGGCCCCCACCCCAGTGCCTTCGTTGCCTCCGCCCAGGAGGAGGGCCTTGGGCCCCAGTGGCCTCGGCGGGACCCCCTTGCCCCGGGGGAGCCAGCCCGGGCCCCGGCATGACAGCCCTGCCCAGCGCCCCCCCCTGCACCAGCCTGCGGGGGGGGGGCACCCCTCCGCCAGGAAGACTGACAGGCGGCGGCAGCAGCAGCAGCGGCTCCTCCTCAGCTACACTCTGGTGGTATTTAAGAGGGTCTTAACTTAACATGTCAATAAACAGCTTTGCTACAAGCAGGTCTGGCTGTGCTCTCCTGCCCCAGCCGTGGGGCTCAGCGCCCGCCCCAGCCCCCCCCCCTTGGCCTGCCCTTCCCCAAATGGAGCCAAAGGGGGCAGCTTTTGGGCTGCCAGGTGGAGGCGGGATCCTGATGGGAGCAGCAGGGGCACTGGAGGCAGCGGAGCTGCTTATGGGGCAGGCGGGGAGCACCTGGGGCCCAGGGTCTTTTCCTCCCCCCCCCCGGGTGGTTCCAGTGGTGCTAAGAAAAACAGAAGTCGTGTGGGGACACATTTCAGCCCTCTTTATTGCACAGCTGATGCTGCCTGCTCCCCCAACCGTCTTCCTGCCCCGAGACCCGAGGCAGGGGGCAAGAGGCCCAGACCAGATGCAGGCCAGCCGTGGGGCAAGGGGGGGCCGACCCGGCCATGTCCTCTGGAGGAGACTCCCGCCCCCCCCGCCCCCCCGCGCAGGCAATGCATTAGTTCCAGCCGTGCGTTTCCTGTGGGGCTGCCGCCGCCGCCGCCGCCGCCTCTCCCAGCCCCCTCAGCTTCTGGCCCAGGTAGTGCTTGGCCTCCTGCAGGCCGCTCATGTTCTCCAGCTCCATGTAGGGCAGCTGCAGTGGGCGGATGCAAGAGAGGGAGGGGAGAGGGCAGCCCGGCCATGGAGCCCTCTCCGGCACAGGGGAGGGCGGCCGTTCTCCGGGGGTGGGGGAGGCAAGCAGCACCCCCTCCCCGCTGCGGGGGCAGCCCCCTCCCCTCCCCTCCTACCTGCACCAGGTGGTAGCCCAGCAGGCAGAGGTGGCGCTGGCACATGGCCCGAGCGCCCACCAGGACCGGCGAGTTCTGGCAGTAATGCCACTTGTCGTTGACGGCCAGCACCACCCTGGCGGAGGGAGAGGCGGGGCGGGGCTGAAGCCGGAGGGCTGCCCGCCCCACTGCCCCCCCCCGCAGCTCCAGGGTCCTGGGGGAGAGCAGCTCTGCCCGGCTGAGAAGAGACTTGCCCCAGAAGCTGCTCTTTCGAGCCAGGAGACCTTCCCCTTGGCGGGGCAAGGGAGCCTCTGCCCAGGGCCCTAAGGAGACCTTTTCACGGGGAGGGGGGAGCACCCCGCTGGGCCTGGGGCAGAGCTCCCACCCGGAGGCAAGCACTGCCACCCCCACCCCCGAGTGGCACAGGAAGCTGCCGGATACTGCAGAGAGTCAGGCCATCGCTCCCCCAGCTTAGCACTGCCTACACTGACCGGCAGCAGCTTGGAGCCCTGACTCGGAGATGCTGCCAGGGAGGGAGTGTGGGGGCTTCTCTGCCCAGAGGCTCCGGCCCCTGAGGGGGACCCTCTTCCAGGGCTCACACAGGCCGTCTCCCATGCAAATGCCGAGCGGGGCGGGCCAGGCTCGCTCCCACAAGGCCAGCTCTGCTCCCATCCGCTCACTCTTGTTTTTAGCCCAAGGAAGGGGGGGCTCTCTCACCCCCTCCCATAATGCTTCTAGGGAGCGCTGGGGCTGCCACACTCCCAGCACAGAGCAGTGGGGCGGGGAGAGGGACAAGGCAAGGCGGCTGAGCTGGGCACGGCCTAGCACTGTGGGGGCAGGATCGGGGCCGCTTGCCCGCAGCCTCCACGGGCAGCTCTTTGGCCAAGCATCTGTGCGGCAGGCAGGCAGGCAGGGCACGCGGGAAGCCCAGCTCAGCCCCACCCTGGGGGTGCTCTGGGGGGCCCTGCAGGGACCAGAGCCATGGAGCCAGCCCCCACCCCACTCCGGGGGGGGGGTTGAAGAGAGGCCTTCCCGGGTCCCCATGCAAGGAAATCTCAGCAGGTACCTGTAGGCGTCTTCTGGCCCCTGCGGCAGGGCTCCGCTGGAGGTGGACAGAGGGGGGCAGGCTGGGGGGCCAGGCTGGGCCACTGGAAGGCGCCGACCCTCCTCCTGCCGGGGAGCAGCGGAGGCGAAGAGGCTGGCTTGACGCTCACGGGCTGGAGAGGAGGAGCGGGCCGGGGAGGGCTGCTGGCGGGGGGCTGAGAGCGCGCTCCCTGCCGTGGGGCAGCCCAGCCCCTCCAGCCGGAAGGGTGAGAAGCACTCCATCTGGAGGGCAGAGGCGGCGGCTCCTGCTGGGGGCGAGGTCGGGCCCCGGCCGAGTGGCAGCACTGTGCCCAAAGGGGTGATCCGGAGCAGGAAGTCTGCGGGGGGGGGGGGGTGGACAAGCAGCCACTGAGCCGACCGGCACCAAGGGGCCAGCAGCCGGGCTGTTCGGAAACACAGACGGGCGTCAGCTCCGCTCCAGCGCCAGGCGGCCCTGCTGTCGCTCCCAAAGGAGACCCGGAAGGGTTCCGAGAAGCCAAAGGAGTCCCTGGCCCCCAGCTTCACTGCGGAAGACCCTGGAGAGCCAGCCCCCCCCGACACCCCCCCCGCCAGGGCGAGGGGCTTTACGAAACGGCCCCAGGAGAGCCCTGCTCGACCCACCCGAGGGGCCCGGGGAGTCCTGCTGGGAGGCGGGAGGCGGAGGCAGCCCCCCCCCCGGGATTCCGTGGCAGGCCACCCGAGGGCCCAACCCCGCAGCACATGGCGTTCTGGAGGAGGCTTCCAAGGGAGAGGCCAGGCCCAACCATGGCTCTTCGTTGCCACCACGGCAGAGTGGGTCCTCCGTGTTCGGGGCAGTCTACTTCGGAACAGTGAGGTGGGGTTTTTGGAAACATTTCCGACACCCCCAAATGACCAGCAGCTGCTTGAGCATGTGACTCCTACTGAGTAAACAAAACTCAAGGAGTGCTTGTTCATTTGCACCCCGTACAAACCCCTCCGTTTCCCCTGCAGCTGGGAGTCAACTCGCGGCTTTTCTGTTGGGAAAGGGGTCCACGACGCCCACTCGACTCGACTCAAGACGCACGCAAATACCCAATTCCCCTTGGAGAGTATTGCGAGTGGGATCCTGGCAGGCAGCGAGCTGGAGGCCGGCCACCTCCTTGCTGCCACTCGGCTAGTCCCCACTGGATCCCGTTCTCTGTGCACCGGTTATGCCGAGGCTGCTCTGGGCGCAGCCGGTGGCTGACAGGCATGGTGTGCTCAGGGGCGCCATCTCCCCGCCAGGCGCCAGCCACTCGGGCTACCCCCTCCCTTCTGGGCCCAGTGCAGGCGGTGGCTGCTGCCGCTGCTGCCGCCCTCCAGGGCCACGGGGACCCGCCCAGCCTCCACCCCCACCCTCTCCGGCCACGCCTCTGGCCCAAAGGTGGGCTTCTTGCATTCACCGTTTTTAAACTGTAAGCTGCTTTCGGGGGGGGGGGGAGGCCCTGACAACTATTCCCATCCTCCTGTGAGCCTGACCCTGGACGCACACTTCCCTCAGGGATACTCACCGGGAAAGTGCTATTGACAACTCGGAAACTAACTTGTTGGGACCTTAGGCCACCTAGCTAATTTCAGCCAAGGATGCGGGTTTTTTAGCCATGGAACGTGTGCCATGCAGACACACAGTGGTGGGAAATGTTCTGCCGGCCCCCAATCCCTGCCTCCAACCTCGCCCCCCCCCGCCCCAACCCCGGTGTTCAGATTCCACCTCTCCCCCCAAGCCTAACCCACCGGGTGCCTTGTGGTGAGCTCCACGGGGTATAGAGCTTGGGGACGGAAGGCTGGGGGGGTCCCGAGGGAGCCTTAGGCCAGGGAATGCCCACAGGCTCCCTCATAAGAGCAGCCCTGCTGTGGGATCAGGCCCCCCAAGGAGGCCCATCTAGCCCAGCCTCCTGTTTGGCACAGGGGGCCCCCCACCAGATGCCGCTGGAAGCCCACAGGCCGGAGTAGGGGGCGCGCCCTCCCCCCCACAGGGACTCAGAGGCACTCCCTCCCTCACCTGCGCAGTATCCTGGGGGCAGCACCGCGTCCTGCCAGAAGCACCCCTCGCCCACCAGCTGCCGGAGGGCTTCTGCCACCAGGCCTCTGTAACTGGAGGGAAGAGGGGCGGGGGTTACCCAGCAGGCCCTGCCCAGCCCAGCCCCGACCCCACTCCTTGGCGGCCGGAAGCCCCCCGCTGGCCACGCAGGGCCCCCCCCCGCCACCGCTGTGCAGGCGCCCGGCTGGCTGGCTCCCTCCCTCTGCACCCAGGCCGACTTCTGGCCCCGGCCTCAGCAGCCGGACCCCCCAGAGGCCCCGGAGCCCCTTGCGGCCTCCTCGGACCTGTACTTGCGGTTGGCTTCGTCGGCAGTGAGCCGGCCGCCCAACAGCCGCACGCGGTGCTGGGGAGGCAGGCGTGGCCCCTCGTAGCCAGGCACTTCCAGGGCAAGGGCCACGTCCAGGAGGGAGAGGTAGCGACGCACAATCAGCCTGCAGGGGCTGCCTGGGAGGGGCAGAGGGATGGGGGGTGAGCTGAAGAAGCGCCCCCCCCACCTGCCGCCCCCCAGCCCGGGGGCACATACCGAGGACGTTGGCGAGGAAGGCGGGAGAGAAGACCTGGCGCAGGACGGGGGGCGGGAAGCGGCCGAGCTGGCAGAGGGACATCAGGACGTTGAGCGTGGCCAGGGGCGAGGCGGCCGCCCTCTGCTCCAGCGCCAGCTCCAGCCGGGGGAAGAGCTCCGCGTGGCGGGACGGCCGGTAGTTCATGCGGCTGAAGGGGAAGACCAGCTTCTGGATCAGCTGCGGGAGGAGCGGCCACGAGGAGTGAGGCCCGCCACAGGCACCCCCCTCCCCCCCCGGCCCCGTTTCCCTGCTCCGTTGACAACGCAGCCTGCTCCATCCAGGGCTCGGCAGGGGAAGGGCCTCATCCCATGCACGCTGCCCTGGGACTTGCTTCCCAGTAAGCGTGCACAGGCTCCGGCTGCTGGGGGCCCCTCTCCACGGGCTCCTCGTGCAGGCCCCAGAGGCTCTGCGTGGACAAGGGCCCGGCCCAGCCCGGCCCCCACGAAGAGGCTGCCGCCGCCGCCGCTGCTGGAGGAACCTGGGAAGCAGCTCCTCTGGCCTTGCAGCCCTTTGCAAGGAGGAGGAGGAGGAGGATCATCCGAGGGCCACGGCACCTCCCCAGCCCCCAGCCCGGCTTCTCCCCTCAGCCCTCCTCCTGCGCAGAGGAGCCCGCTCACCTTGATGTCCAAATGCTCCATCCTCCGGAGCAGGAAGGTGGCGATGGTGTCCAGCAGCAGAGGCTCCCGCAGGCGGTGCCGGGCCAAATACTTGGCAATCAGGGCCATGGTGGGAGGCGTCAGACCGTCTGCCTTGCCAGGGAACCAGTCTGCAGGGCAGCAACCAGGACTCAGCCCCTGCAGAAAGAGGCTCTTCCCCCTGCCCCCAGCACGAGTGCTTCCAGTGGCCTTGAGTCCCAGGGGCACTCCAATTTCACGGTCCCGATGGCCAAGATGTACATACCACCTTTCAACCAAAAAGTTCCCAAAAGAGTCGATGATGTAGAAGAAGAAAGCTGGGCTCCCTGCCCCCGCCCCCCGCGCTCACAACCCCAGAAGACTCACAAGGAAGGGAGGCCCCAGCAACAGCCAGTGGCGGGAGGCGGCTACGACAATGACGACAACAAATGTGTATATCCTGCTTCCCCCCCCCCCAAGTTCTCAGAGCGCTTCACGTAGAGAAACAGACACCCCCACTAAGGCAGCCCTGGACTGTTGCTCTTCACCGCTTAGCCACTGGCTGCCGCTGGGGGTGGGGGTGGAGGGGCGCTCAGGCACCTCAGGGCTCCCACCGCCACTCGGACCGGGGCCGGAGTTCCCTGTGACGAGGAGGACTACAACCCTCAGCATCCCCAGCTGCATTGGGCTGGGGATGCTGGGAGCTGTAGTCCACAACATCTGGGCATCCCTCTTCCAGGGAGCGCGGCCTGCAAGCTCACTGGTCTGCTCACGGGGGCCCCAGCCCGCCACGCGTGGCCATGCAGAGGCCACAAGCCACCCCCACTCCGGAAGCAACTGCAGAGCCAGGCTGGGCCCACAGCCTCCGCTGGGTCTATGGGCTGCGTCCTGAGCCTGAGGGGCATCACAAGGGGGCTGCCAGGATGATGCCGTCTGGGGTGGGGTGGGGGGGCTTGATGTGACCGGAACGGAGGTGCCAGAAGGAAGACGGGCTCCGGCTGCTCTTCAGACATGGGGGGCAGCAAAATGGAGGGCTGGCATGGGCCACACCCACCATGCAAGAAACCCTTGGCTTGGTTCTTTTCAAGGCCTACCAGCCCGGCCCCACCCCCAACTCTCTGGGGCTGGGAGTTAGGCTGAAGTGGCCGCAGGGGGTGGCTGCTCAGCCCCTGGAGGCGCCTCCTCCTGGCCGGACCCCCTGGGCCGCTCCAGCTCAGACGGATACCCTGACTGGCAACTGCCCTCCAGGGAGGCAGGGAGGGTCTTTCCAGCCCCCATGGAGGGGGGGGGGGTGTCCTCATATCAGCCCGATTTGCCCTGAAGTGCCTCGGGAAGCACCTCACACACAATTCGGGGGTTTCCACGAGGCACTGGAACATAGCTTGACTTCCGTCTGGAGTTAAAAAAAAAATCCACTTTTTGCGGCGGGTTTTTTGGGCAAACTCGAACTCGCAGTAAAGCCTGCTGTCTGGCAAGGCTCCTGGAGACGCAGAGCGGAGGCTGGGGAGAGCAGCCCAGGCCCACGGGCTTGAGCGCAGCCCTTCCTGGGGGCAAGAGAGAGGCCGCCCTGGGCCCCGCACCCACCTGCCATGCTGCGGACAAAGCGCTCCTGGCGGTTCTCGTAGAAGAGCGGGGTGCTGAAGAGGGCCCCCAGGGCCTGGTCGCCGGCCCCCGGGGCACACTGGGCAAGCGTCTCGTCCAGCAGGGCCAGCTCCTGCTCCCCGGCGGCCTTCAGCTGGCCCAGCAGGCGGCACAACGTGGGGAGGACCTGGGCGCTCCTGGGCCGGGAGGGCGTCTGTGGGCGCTGCTCCCTCTCCAGGCTGAGCAGGCGGGCCTCCGACCGGTGCTTCTGGCTGAGCGGCCCCAGCCGCCGCCGCCGGGCCTCCCCCTCCAGGGCCTGTAGCAGGGGGCAGCCTCCAGGCAGGCCTGGGGCGGAGCAGGGGGTCAGAGCGCCGCGCCCTGCAGAGCGGCCCTTGGGGAGCCAGGAGGAAAGAGGTCCCGGCCAGAGGCGGCTCCCCCCGCACCCCGCACCCGCTCGCTTGCGGCCCCGGCGGAAGGCCCAGAGGAGAGCCCCGGAGCCCTCCAGCCCGCCGCCTCCCCCGCCCCAGGGCTCACCCAGCGCAGCCGAGGCACGGAGGCAGCGGACGAGGCTGGCGTGGTCAAAGTCGGCGCAGCTACTGGCGACGGCCCGGGTGAGAGCCTGGAAGTCGGGCTGCTCCAGGAGGAGCCTGGGGGGCCCCGGACGTCTGCTGCCCCTGGGGAACAGCCGCCTGAGCCGCTGCAGGGCCAGGGCGTAGTGGCCGGCCGACACCTTGTCCGGATTCTGCACGAGCCAGCGCAGCAGCTCCCCACAGCTGCGAGCGCGCTCCAGCAGCTGCCTCACGGCAAGGAAGGTGTCGTGGCTGCTGCGCCGCCGCAGCGCGCAGGGCTCGGAGGGCTGCCGCGAGCCGGGCAGAGGGGAGGCCGCCCTGGGCCCCGGCGGCAGCTGCATGGCTGGGGGTTTGGCCCCGCCTGCGCGGTAGTGGGCTGAGAGGGCCCCAGCCCTGCTCGGGCCTGGCCACGGAGCGCGGGGCCCAGCGGCACTCGCCTTGCTCAGGGCGTGGAGAGACGGCAGCAAGCGCAGCATGGCCCCGAGGAAGGGAGTCTGCCGAGCGACGAGCCTGCGGGAGAGAAGAGGCAGCATTTCAGCCAGGCAGGGCGCCGCAGCAGCCAGGCGGAGGGCCTCTCCCACGCTCAGGGCTGCCGGCATCACTGGACGATGAGGAAGAGCTCTGGGTCACCCCCCAGTCTCGGGGCGGGGGGCGGGCGACAGGCAGGCTCCTCCTCCACACCCAGCCGGAGAGTGCAAGCCCCTCGGGGCAGGGCCTCCAGAGCTGCCTGATCCAGCATTGGCCCGCCTAGCCCCGGCAGCGGGTCTCCCTGGGCACCGGGGGTGGGGTGGGGGGCGCAGGAGGAGGACCGCCCCTGCTCGCTGAAATCCTGCTGCGCTGCCGGGGCGCCTCCTCCCGCAAGCACACAGGCGAGGCTCTTCTGCAACCCCGCTCGGCGGCGGCTGCGTGCTGAGCCTGGCTGTGGGCCCAGCCAGCCCGTTGGGGTAGGAAGGAAGCGGCGCTGCTGCTGCTGCTGCTGCAGGGTAGGGCCGCAGGAAGGCCCCCCGCTGCCTGCAGGGCTGCAGCTGCTGCCAGTCCGAGCGGGGGATGGGATGGGAAGGGAGACAGGGGCGGGGCCTGCCCGCTCCTTTCGCGCACGCGCTCTACCGCCTGCTGCAGCCCGATCGTCGTCCTTCAGGCCAGAGCCCACCTCCCGCCAGCCGAGCAGGGAAGCCTGCAGGGGGGACTCTGCCAGGCAGCAGCGGGGCTCCCTTCGGCCAGTCCCTCCAATGCCTCGCCGGGGGGAGGAGGCGGCGGGGGCGGCCCCCTCTTCTCCACCTGCTCCTCCTCCTCCCCGCTCCGCTCCTTCCTTTCCCGGGAAGTCCCGCCTTCGGGAGAGGCCGGGCGCCTCATTGACATGTGCCCGTGAGCTCCTCATTTCCGCCCGGGAAGCGCCGGAAGTGCCTGGCCGGGCAACACCCCCACGGAGGCACCTAGCCATAGAGGCGAGGCTGGGCCTGGCGCGTCACCTCCGCGGGAAGCGGAAGCCAAGCCGCCTGCAGTTCCGGCTGCGCATGCCCCCCGCCGCCGCGCAGGCTGTCCCGACCTCGGTGCCCGGGAGACGGGATTCGTCACGGCCGCCGCCGCCAAAGGGCCTCTCCTCCCCCCCCCCGGGGCGACATTAGAGGCCCTGCAGCGCCGGGCAGGCGGCGGCCAAAAATTCTCCCTGCGGACGCTGCCTGGCCCGAATGGAGCGGATTCCAAGCGGCTTCGCTTTGCGGGAGGCCTCCCGGGGCCGGATGCCCGCCCTGGGCAGCAGGGGCTGGACTAGAAGACCTCCGAGGGCCCTTCCCTAAGAGGAGCCCTGTTGCCTCCCGAGGAGGCCCATCCAGGCCGGCCTCCCGTTCCGCAGTGGCCCGCCGAGAAGCCCCCTGGCAAGAGCCGAGGGGGGCGGGCTGCTCTCCTGCTGCCGCCTGCCCCAGGGATTCAGAGGCCTCCTTCCTGAGGCTGGAGGGAGGCTATAGCCAGCAACCAGTAGCCACTGACAGACTTGCCCTCCATGAATCTGCCTAAGCCCCTTTTAAAGCCATCCAAGCCAGTGGACATCACCACATCTGGTGGCAGAGAATTCCATTGATTAGTTACACACTCTGTGGAAAAGGCCAAGGCCGGGATGACCCCTGGTTCTAGTGTTGTGAGAGAGGGAGGAAATGTCTTGTCCACCCTTTCTGCTCCATGCCTAAATTTATACACCTCTGACATGTCTGCCCAGTCACCCCTTTTCCAAAGTAAGGAGCCCCCGACGCTGCAGCCTAGCCTCATAAAGAAGCTGCTCCAGCCCCCTGATCATCTTGGTGGCCCACTTCTGTACTGTCTCCAGTTCTATAATGGCCTTTTTGTGTTATGGTGACCAGAACTGTACACATGTGGCCATACCACAGATTTGTTTAAGGGCATTATCCAACACAGTCAGTCTGTGATCAGCTCAGAAAGGTGAAATGTACGCTTGGGCCGTTTGGGGAAAGGATGCAAAGTAAAGCTGCTGATATTTTTACTTTGTAGTAGACATCTGTGGCTCTGCCTGTGGGGGGGGGGGGGGCTCTGCTTCCCTTGCTCTGCAGCTGAAGCCTCTGGAGTCAGGGTGCAGTGCTTCGGTGTTCCACCAAACAAAGCCAGACAGGCCTCTTCACCACCCCCCACTCTGATCTTACGGTCTCCCTGCTTTCCAAAGTTCCCTCAAAGTAGTTTTACAAACAGAGCAAAGAGATACCTTTTAAAGGGGCAGACCCTTTACTATTTAGGAGGAGGAAAGCAACTTCTTGGAAAGTAAACATTCATGGAAAAGCTGCCTCTGCACCCAGCAAACGCTCCTCTCCGTGTGAGGCCCCTGGCGGTTGCTGGCTCCTGGCTTGGGTGTGCTTTGGGGATGGGCCCCCCCTCCTTTGCATTCCCCTTGCGACAGAGACTGCTCTTAGGACTGGCCCCCAACTGGCAGCGTGCCCATATTGGCGGGAGTCCGCCGAAGGCCCTGCTGGCTCTTGGACCGACGGGGGAAATCCCTGCAGCATTTGCTCCTGGAAGAGAGCTGCTGGTTTCCGCGGCAGGGGAAGCGCTGCTCCGCTGGGGGGAGGCGGCTGGCAGGCGGGAGTGCAGGTGCGGGGCTGGCACTTGTGGGCCACGGGGCTCCCCACTCCCCCAGTGCCGCTCCTGCCGCGGCCCAGAGGACTCCCGGCAGGCAGCAGGAGAGGCCGGCACCCTGCGTTGAAGCAGGGGGTGCTCCAGGGAAGGGGCACTTTGGCCACTGGTTTGGGGGAAATGCCCGCCCTTCGGAAAGAAGCCACCCTGTAGGAAGGCCCCCCGCGCCTGGCTGCCACAGCAGCATCAAGGCCCGTGGAAATGGTCGGCTCTCTCCAAAGCACCGCCAAGGAGAGACTCCGGCTCCCCCAGCAGCAAGGCCCGCGTGCAGCAGCCCTGCGGAGCCGAGCTCGTCCAGCTAGGCTGCAGCCCCCAACGTTTTGGTGTCCCGGAGGGGGCGGGGGGGTGCTCTCAAGGGTGGGGGGGTGCACTTCCCCTTCCCGCCGGCGCTCCACTAGCAAAGCCCCTCGGGGTGGCAGCGTTCCTCTCTGCCGCCCCGCTGCCCTCACCGGCCAGAAGTGCCAGGCACGCATGTGCCCGTTGCATGAGCGCACCTGCCCGTCTGCCGCACATGTGCCCGCCTGCCATGCACGCACATCCGGTACTTCTGGCTGATGGGGACGACGGGGCGGCAGGGAGGTACGCTGCCACCCCGAGGGGCTTTGCTACAACAGAGTGCCGGCGGGGGAAACGTGCACCCCCCTGCCCTTAAGGGAATTAACCCCCCCCGCCGCCCCTTGAATGGTTCCGGCCACATCCCTACGCCCAGCTTCCTCCCCCCCCGTTCCTCCCAAGAAAGAAAAGAGGCCTTTGCAGCCTCCGGGGCTCAGGGCGCGTCCCTCAGCGGCCTCCGCTCCCCTCACAGTTGGGGGGGGGGGAGTGCCGAGCTGCGCCCAGGGCAGGCCCCGAAGGGGGTGAGCTCAGTGAGGAATCGGGGGTCCAAGAAGCCGCCGTTTTTATTCCAAGCCAGAATCTCCTCCTCCTCCTCCTCCCCCCATCAGCCCCCTCTATAAGCGGGAGGGGGGCTCCAGCGTCCCAGCCGCGAGGCCTCATTTCTTCTTCTGGACGTGGGCGCAGTCGTACTTGCCGCGCACCACCTTGAGCTTGACCCCCGGCAGGTCCTGGGTCCTCCCGCCCTCCACCAGGACGATGTTGTGCTCTTGCAGGTTGTGCCCTTCGCCCGGGATGAAGCAGGTCGCCTCCTTGCCGGTGCTGAGCCGCACGCGGGCACACTTGCGGTTGGCCGAGTTGGGCTTCTTGGGCTTGCGGATCAGGGTCTTGAGCACCACCCCCTTGAGCTGGGGCCGGCCGGCGGTGGGGCCCGGCTTGGGCGGAGGCCGCTGGGGCCGGCCCAGGCGGTGCAGCTGGTTGAGGGTGGCCATGCCGGAGCCCGGAGGAGGATGCTCGGCAGGGAGGCGGGCGCGGAGGAGGGGGCCGGCTCCTGCGGGGAGAGGGCCACGTCAGAGGGCCAGCCCCCCCCCCCAGCGGGGTGCCCGCCCCCCAGCCCAGGCCACACGCCCTGCGGCGGGAGAGCGGGCCAGCGGGCGGCGGCGGCCTCAGGCAGAGCCTTACCCCAGCGCAGAGGAGAAGCCAGCGCCCTCAGCAGCCCCGCGCAGGCCATCCTGGCCGGGGGGGGGGAGGTTGGTCACAGCTCACCGGCACCCGAAGCCTGCGGGGAGGAGGAGAAGCGGACCTGGAGAGCAGCCGAGCACCGTCCCAGGAGGAGGGGGGGGCAAGAGGTCTCTCTTCCTCCGGTGCAGGACCCCCAGTGCGGGGCCCAGCCTTGCTCAGCTCTGCATGCAGCGCCTCCCACTTCAAGCCCGGAGGGGAAGACGCCTGCCGGGAGGGCTGCTGCCAGTCAGAGCATCCCAGCCAGAGGAGACTGCTTCCCACCTCCCGGGCCCCCGAGCTCAGCTGCCCCGCGTGGGGGGGGGTGTCCCCAGCTCGTCTCTGGGGGAGGACGACCAGCGGCATGGCAGGAAGGGACCCCGCTCGCGCACGGCCTCCCGCGTCTCCCCGCTGCTTGCCCGGCGCCCAGAAGGACCCCCCAGCCGCCTCGAGCTCCTGCCTGCAATGGAGCCTCCACGCCCGGGAGCAGTCTACCTGCTGCAAAGGGCAGCGCGGGAAGGCAGGCTGAGCCCGCCCCGGCCTGGATCAGCGAAGAAGCGCCTCCCGACACCGGAAAGCGGGCTGGAGGCTTCTCCTGCCTGCCTGCCTGCCCCGGGCACTCACCTGGCGGGAGCGCGGTCCGTCCCCTCCGCAGCAGGGAGGGAGGAATAGAGGACCCGAGGGCCTGCCCCGGTTGGCCAGCAGAGCCGCCCCTCAAGCGTCTCCTCTTCCGATTGGAGCGCCGGCCGGGGAGGCGGGGAAAGCCTCTTTCCTTTGAACTACGATTGGGCGAGGTGAGGCAGGAGGCGGGGCGTGAGTGAGCATAGAGACGAAGCCTAGAGGGGCCAGCAAGCAAAATTTGTCTCCTCCTAGTATACTCAGGCCACCTGGCCTCGTAGACCTAAGAAGCACGTCTGTCTAAGGCAGAATCTCACTACGTGGTCGCCAAGAGTCGGCACAGACTGGACGGCAATCAATCAGTCAGTCAACCCTACAAGACAGGTAGCGAACTAGTCTGAGTGAGGAGCAGCGGGAGCCCCGGTGTTAATGCCGGGCGCTCCTCTCCAAAACGAACTCGGCATTCAGCCGCGCCGGAAAGTGGGGCGATCTGTGCCTCTGCGCGTGCGCTGTCCTTTTTCTCTCAGAGATACGAAAAGGCGAGAGTGACGGGCCTCAGGCCCAAAGAGGTCATTTCCAAGCCATCATGATAATCAGCTCCTTTAAGTCTTGTGAGAGCCAGGAAAAAGCCGTCGTTGCCCAAAGGAATCCTCGGGAAAGGCCAGGGCAGGCCCTTGGGCCCTCTCCACACACCTTCAGTAGGAATGCCTCTCCCTCTCTCAACCTCTGGCTAGGGTTAAGAACAGAAGAACAGCCCTGCTGGATCAGGCCCAAGAAGGCCCATCAAGTCCAGCATCCTGTTTCGCACAGTGGCCCACCAGATGCCGCTAGAAGTTGGGGTTATTCATCCCAATGTGCATCACTTTACACTTGCCAGCACTGAACTGCATTTGCCACTTTGTCACCCACTCCCCCAGTTTGGAGAGATCCTTTTGGAGCTGCTCACAATCCATTTTGGATTTCACTACCCGAAAGAGTTTGGGATCATCTGCAAATGTGTCCACCTTGCTGCTTACTCCTGCTTCTAGATCATTTATGAATAAATTAAAAAGCACCAGTCCCAGTTCAGATCCCTGGGGGACCCCACTTCTTACTTCCCTCCATTGTGAAAACTCTCCATTTATACCTACCCTCTGTTTCCTGTCCTTCAACCAGTTAGCAATCCACACGTGTACTTGTCCCCTTTTCCCATGACTGCGAAGTTTCCTCAGGAGTCTTTGATGAGGAATTTTGTCGAAAGCTTTTTGGAAGTCCAAGTATACGATGTCAACTGGATCACCTTGATCCACACACTCGTTGACACTCTCAAAGAACTCCAAAAGGTTTGTGAGGCAAGATGTCTCTTTGCAGAAGCCATGCTGGTTCTCTCCCAGCAAGGCCTGTTCTTTTATGTGCTTTACAGTTTTATCCTTGAGGATGCTTTCCATCAATTTGCCTGGAAAGGATGTTAAGCTAACTGGCCTGTAATTTCCCATATCGCCCCTGGATCCCTTTTTGAAAATTGGTGTTAAATTGGCTACTCTCCCCTCCTCTGGTACAGAACCTGAT
Source organism: Hemicordylus capensis (assembly GCF_027244095.1). Classification (NCBI taxonomy): domain Eukaryota; kingdom Metazoa; phylum Chordata; class Lepidosauria; order Squamata; family Cordylidae; genus Hemicordylus; species Hemicordylus capensis. The sequence continues at coordinate 171,152,043 of NC_069662.1, forward strand.
TGAAGGGATAAGTTATATACTTTAGCAAGGAGGTTGGCAATTTCACATTTGGGTTCCTTGAGGATTCTTGGATGGATGCCATCTGGCTCTGGCAATCTGCTTGTTTTCAGTTTTTCCAGACAGTTTAGAACATTATCTCCTATCTGACTCAGTTCTTTAGCCTCCATCCCCGAAATTATCACTTTGCATTTCTTTCCCCAGAGTTTGTGCTCCTTTCTGTTCTCCTCATTTGGGCAGGCCTTCCAAATTCAGAAGGAAGTCTTCTTCCTTTTTATGGCTTCCTTGATGGTAGCCATGCTGGCATCTTCCTGGACTTAGTGGTACTTTTCCTCCTTTGGGGTATACATTCTAACTCGGCTTCCAGTATTGTGGTTTTGAGTAAACTCCATGCACTCTGGAGCGAAGTGACTGTCCTGATTTTCCCTTTCAGCTTTCTTTTCACCATACTCATTTGGGAGAAGTTTCCTCTTCTGAAATTCAAAGTGTCTGTGTTAGACTTCCTTGGTGATTCTCTCCCCACATGTATGCTGAATTTGATTGCACTATGGTCACTGTTCCCTAAAGGGGCGATGACACTGACATCACGCACCAGGTCCTGGGTGCCACTCAGAATTAAGTCCAAGGTCGCCATCTCTCTGGTTGGTTCCAAGACCAACTGTTCTAGGGCACAGTCATTCAGCGTATCTAGAAATCTGACCTCTTTGTCATTACGTGACTGTGAATTTACCTAGTCTATGTGTGGGTAATTGAAGTCACCCATGATTACAGCCCTGCCTCTCCTTGACCCCTCCCTGATTTCCTCCTGCAACTCCCAGTCACTGTCGGCATTTTGATCCGGAGGGCGATAGCACGTCCCCAGTAGCACGTTCCCTTTCCGGCCTTGTATTGTCACCCACAGGGTTTCTGTGGAGGACTCCAGTCCACCTAGGTTTTCTACCTTGCTAGCTTCTATCCCTTCTTTAACATGCAGTGCTACTCCACCTCCAAGGTGCCCCTCCCTGACCTTTCTTTAGTTTATATCCAGGGAAAAGAGTGTCCCACCGATTCTCACGGTTCCACCATGTTCCTGTTATGCCCACTATGTCTATTTCTGTGTTCGCAACCAAGCACTCCAGCTCACCCATCTCAGCACAGAGGCTTCTGGCATTGGCATATAAGCACCTATCCGCTGAATCTCTCACCTGATGTGTGCTACTGTATCTTTCAACTCTGACCAGCTGGCACAGGCTCCCGTCTGCTCTTTTGTTTTATCTGAATCCTTTGCACCCTCACAATTTAAAGGATGGCTTTTGCCGAACGGGATACTGCCCAGCTCCCATCGGCTGTTCCCCGGCGTTATTTAAAAAGCTGCTCTGCAACCTTTTTGATTTTAAGCGCCAGCAGTCTGGTTCCATCTTGGTTCAAGTGCAGCTCGTCCCTTTTGTACAGGCCTTGCTTGCCCCAAAATGTGTCCCAGTGCCTAACAAATCTAAACCCCTCCTCCCGGCACCACCCTCTCATCCATGCATTGAAACCCCTCAGCTCTGTCTGTCTCACTGTACCTGCGCATGGAACAGGTAGCATTTCTGAGAATGCTACCTTGGGTGTCCTGGACTTCAATACACTACCTATCAGCCTAAATTTGGCTTCCAGGACCTCCCAACTACATTTCCCTACATCGTTGGTGCCGACATGCACCACGACAGCTGTCTCCTCCCCAGCACTGCCTAAGAGCCTGTCTAGACGCCACATGATGTCCGCAACCTTCGCACCAGGCAGGCAAGTCACCGTGCGGTCAACACGCGGGTCACAAACCCATCTCTCTATCCCTCTAATGATCGAATCACCCACTATAAGGCGGCCCCCACCCCCCGGAGAAGTATCCCCTGTGCAAGAAGATATGGGCTCATCATCCACGGAAGGGGTCCCTTCTAAAGGAGCATTTCCCTCTTGCTCAGACCGATGTCCTCCTTGCCCAAGACTTTCATTCTCCCTGACAGCAGAGGAGCTACCAGCCCTGGAGTGGGAAGCCTCTATCACATCCCTGAAGGTCTCATCCACATGTCTCTCTGTCTCTCTGAGCTTCTCCAGAACTGCCACCTTGGTCTCGAGGGAACGAACTTGTTCCCTGAGAGCCAGGAGCTCCTTGCACCGAGCACATACCCATGACTTCTGCCCATGGGGCAAATAGTCATACATGTGGCACTCTGTGCAATACTCTGGGAAGTGCCCCCTCCCCTGCTGACTTTCTATCTTCATAACTGTCCAAACAGCCTTTCCCAAGAATATGAGGGAGGGTTGTGTACTTACCTTCTCTTCTCCACCAGCCTCCTTGTGATCGCAGGGGCTTGTTCCAGGCTCCCCCGCACACTTCCCGCTGAACTCCCACAAAACTCCAATCTCCTGTTTGCTATATCTGTTTGCTATGCTCTCAGGCCTTCACCTCTTAAGTAGAGAGTAGGCGTCAAACTGAGACACAGGATGTGGCTCAGAGGAATGTGGGGCCTCCCACAGCCCTAGCTGACTCCAGGAAGGGACAAACAAAAACTGGATGCCACAGGAGTTTGCTAGCCCTGGCAAACACACACACACACACACACACACACACACACACACACACACACACACACAGACTAGGACTTATCCCTTAAAGAGAAACCAGCCTCTCAAAATCTCCCCTCCTCTTGTTAGTTAGTTTGAAGGGGGGAAAGGCTTGATGTTGTTCTGTTTAGAAAAGCTTGCTCACCTCCTGAAGCTGCTTCTGCTCTTCCCAGAGTAGGCTTCAAACTCCCGGAAGTTAACGTTTCCAGCCTGGCTGTAATGGCCTTTGGGCTGCCTGGTGGGGAGAGGCGCCCTTTGCCCATTCTTTCTTTGAACACATCCCACTTCCCCCTGAAGCCCTCCATGAGGGAGGGGCCGGTCCTGGGCCTTCCTGCACCCACAGATCCAGGCCAGGTGGGGGAAGAGGCTGGGGAGTCTGCCTCCTCGGCACTGCCCACAAGGGGGTTCTCTCCTCGAGTCACCCGTAAAGGCAGATTTCAAGGCCACATGAGATGCTCTTGGGAACATGCAGGCAGACTGTGGCAATCTCCAAAGCCAGCTGGGGCGGGGGGCAGGGCCAGCGGGCTCCTAGTTGGGGGGGGCCTTCAGCACTCTGCTTCCAATCACCCCCCCCCCCCCCCGTGGGCAGCAAGGGCAGAGAACGGAGGACAGAAGAAGAAACCCACTTCCACCTGCTGGGCCGAATCATTCCAGCTGCAGAATCAGTTTCCCTTGCTAGAGAATTTTGGCTGGGCTTGGGGGGGGGGGGATTAGTGCATTTGTTTAGCCCTTCAAAAGCAAAGGCTGCTCCAAGGCAGTTAAGTCCCGGCAGAGGCGCTCCGTAGCCCAGCTTGCTGCCCCGCTGAAGACCAACTGGAGCGGGTCCCGCCTTTGCACCTCTCCCCATCCCAGCTCTGAAGGGGGGCTGCCCAGCTCAGCCTTTCCAGCCCCCTCCCGGAGATGCCCCACAAGCACAGCAGGGAGTGGGCTGCAAGGGAAGCCCACAGGCAGGGGGGCCACAGCCCAGGCACCCACTGCTGGCAGGGGGCTCCCCCAACCCCTGGGCGCCGGCTCCGCTTCCCCCTTCAGAAAGGCTCTCGGGGAGCACGACTGTTGCCAACCCACAAAGCGGCTCCCCACCCCCGCCAGTGGGTGCACACGCAGACCGAGCACCTCTGCCGCCCACTGGGCTGCTTTAAGAGGCAGCACTGGTGGGAGGGGCAAGAGCAGCCTCCCCCGTGCTTCAAGATACCCCCCCCCCTGCACCTCCAAACTGGTTCAGAGGTTGGCCTGTAAGAGGTCCTCTCCGGACGGGTCTGTGCACCTCCCTAGTAGGGACCGAGGAGGCTGCCTTGCTCCGTCTCGCTCAGAACTGCTCACGCAGACTGGCAGCGGCCCTCCGAGGTGTCCAGCAGAGAAGAGCCTTTCCCAGCCCTGCCTGCACCACCGGGCCTGGGGCCGTCTGCATGCAAGCAGCTGCTCTCCCGGGGGGGGCGTCCCCTGCAGGGAGTGCAGCCACCTCCCCGGCCTCTTTCCCAGCAGAGCCAGCCCCCCCACAGGGAGTCCACTCGCTTTCCTTCACAGTTTGGGTTTAATTGGAAAATAAGCACGTGTCAGCCGTGGACAGAGCCCCCGCCCAATGCCGGAGGGCCCCGGCCCAGCCACCCCAGGAGCTCAAGCCCTTTGCCACAGTGTGACCCCCCCGCCACACACACAAACACCCCCCCCCTCTCTTTCTCCATTTAGGCACCACAAGTAGGCAAGACCAGAGCTCTGTCCTGGCAGGGGGGCACCTCCAGTTCACTGGCAGAGGGAGCCCCATTCGAGGGGCGTGCAAGTCGCCCACCCACAGGAGGCTGTCTGTGCCAGGCACGACTCTCCCAGGCGAGCAGAAGCAGCAGGGACGCGGGCCCGGCAGCTCCGAGGCCTCCGCACCGCTGGGGCCCCCCGGGGGGGGGGTGTCAGCTGCTGGAGAGATGCCTGCGCCCCCCGGGAATGCTTGGCCCGCTCCTCGCCCCACAGCCCACGCCGGGGAAGCCGCAGGCTCCAGTCCGTGGCAGCGGCGGCACTATCTGCGGTAGACGGTGAAGGCCACAAAGCTGAAGACCAGGGTGAGGCCTGCCAGGCAGGTGGTGGCTGTGGCGGTGAAGACGTGGCGGTACTGCAGCTGGAAGTACCAGAGGGCCCCCAGCATCAGCACGAAGAGCGGCACCATCAGGCTGCCCACATTGAGGGCGGCGTGGGCAGCGTCCGTGTGGGCAGCAGTGCCATGTGGGCCGCCAGCCGGCACCGGGGGCGATCGGTGCTGCGAGACGTGGCAGTGGAGCACGCTGTTGTGGGTGAGATGCAGGGCGGCCAGCGTCTGCGAATCGTCCCGAAGCAGCTGCCCCTGGTAGATCAGGCGCACCAACTGCTCCTGGCCGGGGAAGTGAGCCCTGGATGGGAGGGGGGGGGAGAGGGAGGGGGGGGGCAACAGGATCACGTCTGGCCCCAGCTGCACCACTCCAGACGCCGCCGAGACTCAGAGAACCCCCACCGGGGCCAGGCCCTGGCGCCAACTCCCAGCAGCTGCCCCTCAAGTCACCTGGGCGGGCTCCTCAGACAGAAGTCAGGAGGCAAGGGCTGTATGCGCCATCTAGCCTCACCCAGAGAGAGAGAGAGAGAGAAAGGGGGGGAGGCTCTCCATGGCAAGCAGGTCCGGGTCTGTGGAACAGAGAGGTGCCAGGGAAAGTCACCCACCCCAGCACAAGAGCAGCCTAAGGAACTCTCGGCTACTGCATAGGACCCGCGAGTTACCCTCGGCAAGATTCACACCGCAGCGGAGACCGGCATGCTTGGCCTGGCCTGGCGCCTTTTGCCCAGGGCGGGGAGGGGGGAGGCAGCAAAGGAGAAAAGGCCCCCACTGGAGAGCAAGCCTGCAGCCTCTGCGAGAGCGGGAAGGGAGGCCTTGCGTGGGGCAGGCCGCCGCTGCCACCAAGCCCCTTCCCCACGCCTCACCTCTTCAGGGCTCCCACCGTGTCCTCGGGGCGCGTGCGGGCCAGGCGCTCCGTGTCGTTCAGGAACTTCAGCCTCAAGACGATGGTGTTGTCTGTCGGGGAGCTTTCAGCACTGGGGCCTTCGGGGGGCGGGAAGGGCTGCTGGGGGCTGCTGGGACTCGTCCTGTGCCGGAGGTCCCCAGACAGGCCGCCCGGCCCCCCAGCCCCCCCGGCCGGCTCTCCTTCCTCCTTGACCTGCCGCACGCCGGAGACCGGCGCAGCCGCCGCCCTGTCCTCCCGCAGAGCCTCTGCCCGCAACTGCCCTGCGGCCCGCGGCGGGGAGGCGGTGGCAAGGAGAGGGTCGGCTCCCCGCTCCCTGGTGTGTGTCGAGAACCAGGCGAGAACCAGCACCGCCAGCACCGCCAGCAGTCCAAAGAGGATGGTCACTTCGTCCCCCACGCCTTCAATCAGAGCCATGGCCGAGCTCGCCAGCCTGGGGAGGGCAGAGAAGGGGGCAGTGAGCGGGGAGGGGCCCCCAGCCCCAGAGGACACGGCAGGCCCCCACGTCCCAAGGCTGCAGCTGGCCACATGCGGCCCGGGACTGACCCGGAAGGGCAGAGAGTGCTGCCAGGTCACTGTGCCCGGAGGGCACCCGCCTCTGGCCCAGCACACTCTGCGCCAGCCGCAAGCCTGCCCCCCAGCTCCCTGGGAGCCCTCCCGAGAAGACGGGACCCCACAGAAGCAGCTGGCCCAGCCCTGTCCTGCGGCTGGACCGGCAGAATGGCTGGGAAGGCCGTCCCGAGGCCTCCAACTGCCCGGCCAGCTCCTGCCCTTTCCACGCCGCCTGGCCTGGCCTGGCCTGGCCTGAGCGGCAGAGAGGGAGCGACGCTTGCACGGCAGCGGCAGCAGTTCAGCAGCATCTGGAGAGCCCAGGTGGCCGGCCCCGGGGTGGGAGGGTCGCACCACCTGCCCCAGCACATTTGCCGGGTTAATCACCACGGTTTGGGGAGACGGCCTGATCCGGTTTCTAGAAAGCCCCAGTCCAAACAGCGCGGGGTGGAAGAATAGTAAGAGGGACTTACTATTCAGTGGGCGGCTGGGAAACCCGCTCCTGGTTCCGTCCTTGGATTGTGGTCCTGCAGGGGCAAAGGGGTTTGTGCTGGGCTCCTGGGTATGTGTACGAGGAGGTGCCACGTAGAGCCACGTGACAACTGAGGTGTGGCGAAGGGGAGGACGACTGAAACACCCAGGAGCTTACAGCGACTTTTGTGAGGAGGAGGGCAAAGGAACTGACTTGAAAACTTTGCCGTTTCCTAGAAATTTCCCCTGCAAACTGAGCAAATCGGCACCTTATTATAGTGGTGAGTCTCTTGTACGTAGCTAGGGGAGAGTAACTGGCCCTCTCCATCCCCAGCACGGCATCCCTCCAGTGGCTGTTGCTGGTGTCTATCTTACGTTTCTTTTTTAAAATTGTGAGCTCTTTGGGGACAGGGAGCCATTCTATTTATTTTTTGGAACTTTTGTTATAAAGTGGTATATAAATATCTGTCATATTCATATTTCTGTAGAAATACTGTGTTTTTTTAGTGTCTTCTGTAGACTAATGCTTTCAAAATACTAAAAAATATTGCCATGGGAAAACTTGTTTTTTCATTTTTAGCCATCAGTCTTTTACTTCAGATAGAAAATGTTGGATTAGTCAAGTTGTTTGGCCTCCATACAGTCACTGTTGCTTATTATGCATTTCTAAGCAATTTCTCAACATAATAAATGGGTTTGGGGGAGTGAAAGCTACTCATCACGAAAGGCCATCATGGTTAATAGTTCTACCAGAGTCCTAAGCAATCCAGAACACACTACCCCATGTATTCACTCAAAATGTGCTGTCTTTGGGCCCCATTTTCAGGCCCCCAGCCCCATAGCGGTGGACTCTGCCTTCCTCAGAGCTCCAGGGCTCCTCGCTGCTCTACCCCAGAGGCTGCCAGGGGTGGAACCCCTCAGAGATCTCCTCATTTGCTCTACTCGGGGGGGGGAGGTATTCCCTTCCTTTTAAACAGGGATCGTTCCACTATTCCCACCACCCTCATTTTGAAAAAGTTGTCCCCATCTCTGATAACTTCTAAAAAGGGAGGTTATGGCATTTCTTCACCCAGGCTTTTAATTGGACTTCTAGATTTTAACATTGTTTTAAATTTAAATAACATTGTTTAATGTTTTGTTTTAATGCGTCCTGTTTTACTGTAAACCACCCAGAAGCATGAGTTCTGGGCAGGATGTAAATATGTTTAGAAAAACCAACAAGAGTTTGAACCTTCTTCTCTCTGTTTCTAAATACAAGGTTGTGGTTTTTGATATCACCCACCCCCCACTCCTTCCACAGAGATTGTCCCACGATCCCCAACCCTGCTCATTACTCTGAGTTCCACATTCCCCTCCCCATTTTCACAGTAATCTTTCCACACACACCCGCCTTGACACTCTCCCTAAGGTCAATAGGCATGTGGATAAAGGTGATCCAGTTGACATCGCACACTTGGACTTCCAAAAAGCTGTGGAGACTCATCAACGCTCTTGAGTAAACGTAGCAATCCAAGGGCGCAGGTCCAATTGTGGCTTGGGAACTGGTTGAAGGACAGAAAGCAGAGGGACAGTTCTCTAATTGGAGGGAAGTGAGAAGTGGGGTCCGTCCGTCCGTCCCCCCCAGATCTGTACTGGGACCAGGGCTTTCTCATTCATTCATAAGTGACTTAGAAATTGGGGTAAGCAGCGAGGTAGCCAAATTTACAGATGGCACGGAACTCTTTAGGCTAGTGAAATCTAAAACAGGCTGTGCGGAGCTCCAAAAGGATCTCTCCAAACTGGGGGAGTGGGCAACAAGAGGCAGATGAGGTTCAGTGTTTGCAAGTGATGCCTATTGGGGGTGGGGAGACAACAACCCCGAAGTTAACACGGACATATAACACAGGAACATAGGGAGCTGCCATAGACTGAGTCAGACCCTCCGTCCCTCTCATTCAGTGTTGTCTTCCCAGACTGGCAGCGGCTTCTCCCAGGTTGCAGGCCGGAGTCTCTCTCAGCCCTACCTTGGAGATGCTGCCAGGGAGGGAACTTGGGACCTGCTGCTCTTCCCAGAGTGGCGGCTCCATCCCCTGACTGAGGGGAATCTCTTGCAGGGCTGCTCACACAAACACTGATGGGGTCCAAGATGTCAGTGACTGACCAGGATTGGGGCCTTGGAATGGTGGCAGATGGCAAATGGAAGGTGTTGATTCAGTCCCATGTTCGGGATCATTAGGAAGGGGATTGAGAACACAACTGCTAAGGTTAGAATGGCCTTATACAGCTCTACGGTGCAGCCCTGCTTGGAGTACTATGTGCTGTTCCAGACACCAGATCTCAAGAAGCACATTATAAAACTGGAGAAGATGCAGAAGAGGCTAGCCAAGAGGATCGGGGGCCTGGAGCATCTTCCTGATGAGGCAAGGCTACGACACCCGTGGCTTTTTAGTTTGGAAAAGAGGCAACTGCGGGGAAACAAGATAGAGGTCTATAAAATTATGCACGTTGTGTAAGAGAATGGATAGAGATTAATTCTTCTCCCTCTCTCTCAACACTAGAACCAGGGATTTCCCCCTAAAACCAATTGCCAGGAAATGTAGGACCAACAAAAGGAAGTACTTTTTCACACAATGCATTCTTAAACTGTGGAACTCTCTGCCACAGGATGTGGTGAGGGACACCAGTTTGGATGGCTTTAAAAGGGGCTTAGACAAGTTCCTGGAGGGCAGTTCTATAAAAGGCTGATGGCAACAGGGTACCTATTACCTCGGAATTACCAATTGCAGGAGATCAACAGCCAAGTGAGGGCACACCTTCATCTCCTGCCTGTGGGCTTCCCAAAGGCATCTGGTGGGCCACTGCAGGGAACAGGATGCTGGACTGGATGGGCTTCCTCGGGCCTGATCCAGCAAGGCGGTTCCTAGGTTCTTATCCCACTTTGCTAGCTGCAGGTCTCATTTGGGACAGATGCTGCTGGGAATGCAAATGAGGCCCAGCAAGCCACAGAGGGAGGGCCAAGTTAGACCCACAACTCTTTGGCGTCTCAATGGGTCTCTGCCAGGGGTTCCCAACCCGGGGTACTCCAGAAGTTGCTGCCGTTCCGGTTGGGAGTCCCTGCTCCACCCAGCTCAGAGGGAGGCAAGTGGCAGCAACCACCACAAATATTTATATACCACTTTTCAACAAAAGTTTCCAAAGCAGTGTACACAGAAATAAATAGAATGGCTCCCTGTCCCCAAAGGGCTCACACTGTAAAAAGAAACGCAAGTGGGGTGGATGGGGCCAACTGCTCTCCCCGTTAAAAAGGTGCCTCTTTGCCCAGTGAGCAGGAGCAGCCGCAGCCATCTTTACTGAGGGAAAACATCCAGTAGCGGCTTGTTCTAATGGGGGGGGGCGCCCCAAAGGGGCACAGCTGCCTCTGCTCCCAGGGAACAGCCCAGGCGGCCCCTCCCTCCCTCCCTCCCCAGAACTGCGCTGCCTGCAGGCTGGCCATTCGCCAGGTAGGCCCTAACCATGCAGCTCCACCTGACGAATGGCCGCTCTGGAACCCATCAGGCAGGCCCTCCAGGGCGGGTGATCAGGGCCGACAGGGAGTGAGGGAGGGCGGGACCCCCAGCCCCAGGACAGGCGGGGGGGGGCGGAAGCGGGGCCAGAGCAGGCGCTTCCAGCTGTGGCCCCACTACAACTCCCATCACCCCCCGCCGCCACGAGACAGCAGCAGCAGGAGGGCAAGGACAGTCAGCGGAGGGGAGCCCCGGCGGCCTGCGCGGGGGGGGGGGGGTCGTCTCACTGGCCGGGCGCCCCTCGCCCCACCTGGGGAGGCGGGGGGGGCAGGAGAGCGCGCCCATCTGCACAGCCCCGCCCCGGTGGGCGGCCCCTCGGGCTTCCCGGGGGTGGGTGGGTCCGGAGGTGACCTGCCCCCGACCCCGACCCCGATCTCGAGGGAGGGGGGGAGGGGGGAGGGAGGGCTGCCGCCCACGCCTGCCAGACTCACCCGCCACCGTTCCGGACGCCGCTGCTGCTGCCGCCGCCGCCGCCGCCACTCCCCCCTCCCCCGGCGGCGGCGGCGTCTTCCGGCCACGGCATTGTGGGAACTGTAGTCCGCGTCTCTCCCGGAAGGCCAAAGGGCTGCGGCTGGAGGGCTCTACCCGAGACTTCCGGCGCTCGGTCGGAGTGGGAAGGGCGCTTCCCGCGGAGGGCACAGCGTGGCTGCAGACCTTCCGGGAGAAGGCCGCCCCCGCCCCCGAGGACAGGCGGAGGGAGCTGCCTGCGAGGAGCCCGGCCTGGCCGCCCGGCTGCTCCTGCCCGGCCTTTCCCAGGCTGCCCCGGGGCTGGGGCTGGGGGTGGGACGTCTCTCCGCCTGCCGGGCCGGCTGGGGGCGGGGCTCAGAGCGCGGCCCGCAAGCTCACCACAGGGAGGAGGGGAAGGCGCCCCCGAGGAGAGGGTCCGGCGCGGCTCCTCTGCTTTCTCTAGCTCTTTGGTGCGGCTCTCGTTGCGCGGGGCGTTGTGGGGGCTGTAGTCTCCTTGCCGCTCAGCTCGCGAGGCACTCTGGGAGCCGGGCGTGGTTTCCGCTGCCGCCCGCCCCCGACCCGACCCGGCGCGACCCAGGCTGGGTTAGGCTGCCTGCTGGGACTCTGGCCGCTCCCGGCGGGCGCGGATCGGGGCCGGGAATGGGAGAGAGCGGGTGGAGATCAACGTTGCCCGGAGAGCTCCCCCGGCCTGGTGCCGGGAGGAGGCGGCGGCGTCGCGGCTATTGGCAGCTCCCCCCGCCCCGAAATTATTGTCTTCTTTAAAAGACAAGGCTGCTGTCCCCTGAACATGCGCAGAGTGCCTGCCGCCACCCCCACCCCCCGGAAGAGGTTCCAGGGCAATAGGCACGCAGGCACCAAGAGGTGTGGGTGGCGGGAGCGGGGCCTGATCCGGAGCAGGGCTGCAGCGGCCTGAGAGGCTCCCGGCCCCTGCCGGGCTGCAACTGCTGCTGCTACTGGTGCCAAGCAAGTGGCGGCGGCGGCTGTTGATGGGGCAGGAGGCGAGGCTGCAGAGCTGGCTGCAGCAGGGCACCAGGCGAGGGCCCCACCACCACATGGGCTCGATCCGGATGCCTGCCTGCGGCTAGGGGGGCTCGCCCCAATGGCCCCTTGTGGCACCAGCCGCGGTTTGGCCCTCCGGCTGAGCCGCCCAGCTCTGGGGTCCTCCGGAGGGCTTCCTGGCTGGCCTTGGCCTTTGGCCCCGTGGAGTCCACCTTGGATGAGCGCAGCCTCCGGGCCGGGGAGGCCTCCCCAGTGCCTGCCATCCTGACTGGAAGGCGGCGGCGGCAGCATCAGCTGCACTTGCCTTCCTGCAGTGCTTCGGTGTCACGTAGCTGGTGGGCTGGAGCGTGGCCCTCTGGGGCCTCCCACCCGGTCCCCTCTTCCTGGCCAGTTCCAGGACTCCGTCCCGCAGGCAGAGCTGCCCAGAGGCTGCTTCCTCAAGCTCCCAGCAATGATGCTCGCGGTGGTGCCGCTCCCGCTTCCGTGCCGCGAGCTTGCCTGGGGGCTCCTGTGGGCTGCCTGCCTGGGTGGTGTTCTGGGAGGACGCCCTGCCTGCCTCTTGGACAGCTCGTCCTGCTTTCTCTTTTTGCTGGACTCCTCCCTCTCTCCTCCCACTCAGCTTCTCCTGACTGAATTGGGCAGCTTGGGGCCTCTAGTTTCTGGGCCAGGCCACCTGAGGTTGCCAGAGATGGGACTCGGGGCTGTCTTAAGTGCAAAGCACATGCAGTGCTGCCAGATGCACTGGTCCCAGTCCAGCACGGTCCAGTACAGGAACTGGTGCTGCAGTGAATCATGGCCAGAGCACGGTCCATTATGAGGTGCCCCCCTCACCTTGGGCCTAGCCCAGCTGCTTCTTTGGTGCAAGGCACTGCCCAAGCTGATGGCCCTTGCCCGGTAGGGAAGAACAGAAGCCTAGGAGAAGGAGGGCATCTAGTCCCACTGCCTGTGTGGGGCAGGAAATCCAGAGCTGGAGCATCCCCGAAGGAGGGCTGCCCATCCAGCAGGGGAAAGCCCACCCTGCTCCACATTGTCCAACTGTCCTTAACAAAGCTTCCCCGGCCTTTCCAGGTTCAGTCCCCTCCCCACATTATACTGGGGGTGGGGTTGAACCTGGGACCTTCGGCATGCACAGGAGATCCTCTACCATCTCCCTATGGCTCCATCCCAGGAACCCAGCAGATAGAGCCGAGCCAGGGACCCAATGTAGCCAGCCAGTTCTGCCCCAGAGAACTCCCAGCCTCCTCTCTGTCCTGTGCAGGAGAATGCACTCAGGGGAATTCCAAGGGTACAGAATCAGGCATGCACATGCTACCCATTTTCCCATGACTGCAGCCATGAGCAAATTCCTGAGCTGGTATTAAATATACCCACTAGCAAGAGAACATCTACTATAAGGCCATTTATTTATTTTTGCAAAGCCCTTAAATATTGCATGTCTGCAACATGCAACATGGCAACAATCAGAAGTTTTGGACATCCCTTTCTGCACTTAGTGCAATTATATGTGAATTCAGTGCACAATCTTGGACAGATGACTAACCCTCCCCTCTGCCCCCTCCCCCTGTAAACTGCACTCACTCAGTGTTCAAAGTTTTGCACTCATTCGTTTTGTTCTGCATGTTTTAATTGAATCAGAAGGAAAGCAAGCACATTGGTAACAGGATCAGGAGGATACACAGGAAGTGACTCGGTCACTTCTGTCACTTTTCAGGTCATCACCTCCCGATCCCAAAGCATAGAAAGGACAGGGAAGTTCTGTGAGGACAGGAGGAGGCAAGCTGTCCCCAGCAGATATTTAAAAGCAGCATGGAGCCCTGGGGATGCCATATAAAAGTCCACATTTTGAAGAGCATCATTCTCCAAGTGATACCATCTGGAAGCTACCCAAGAGGTTCAAATGGAAACACTGCAAAGCAGTACCTCCCACCCCTAACCTCCTCAGACGCTCCAGAAGGATACTATGGTCGATAGTCTTGAAAGGCACCGAGAGATCCAGGAAGACCAACAGAGTCACACTCCCTCTATCAATACCCGACTGGAGATCATCCATCAGGCCAACCAAAGCAGTCTCCACCCCATAGCCCACCCAAAAGCCAGTCTCAAACAGGTCTCGGTCATCAGTTTCCTCCAAGGGTGCCTGGAGCTGGGAGGTCACCACCTCTCACAGGGATTCCCAGATGTTGTTAACTACAACTCCCTTAGTCCCCAAGCAGAGAGTATTGCAGCTGGGGATGCTGGGAGCTGTAGTCCACAACCACATCTGGGTATCCCTGTGAGAGGGGTCACTGCAGCCACCCCCCTCTCAATCACCTTGGGAGAGACCCCATGCAGCATTTTAGGCTGGTGGTGGTGGTGGGGGATTAGCAAGCTTAAATGAAGCAGCCCCACCTCCGAATAAATTTGTTCAAAGCTCAAGTCACGGAAAGAACTGAAAGGAGATGTTAAAGTTCAAAAATAGAATGAGGTTTATTTGAGGGGTTTTAGGGGCACGGAAAGAGAAAATAATGGTTAATGATAAACAATATTTAACTAGCAAGACCGAGTGATTAAAAGGTCTATGTTGCAGCTCACAGAGAGGCAATTTGGCTTGAGTTTTTGAATTGAGTTCACCCAAGGCTGGTGGGAGAGAGACAGGCTTTGGATTTTAGCAGGAATAGAAGGAAAGGGAGAGAGAGGTTTGAGAGCAGGGGTTAGCTCCTACCTTGATCCTTCCGAAGGGGTGAGGCAAGCGTGGTGTAGTGGTTAGAGTGCTGGACTAGGACCGGGAAGACCGGAGTTCAAATCCCCATTCAGCCATGGAACTCACTGCATGACTCTGGGCCAGTTACGTCTCTCTCAGCCTAGCCTACCTCACAGGGTTGTTGTGAGGATAAACATAACCATGTACACCACTCTGGGCTCCTTGGAGGAAGAGCAGGATATAAAATTAAATAATAATAATAAATAATAAAGCCCTTGTAGCTTGGTCGTTAAGTCGTTTCTGAGGGGCTTCTCTCCTCTGAGGTAAGCAGAAAGGCAGGAGCAGGAGTCCAGGGAACAACAGGGGTCTGGGAGCCAGGAAAAATCCGAAAAGGACCAGAATCTCACAGCCAGGAGTGCTGCACACACCGGGTGAGGCGACAAGTGAAGCAGGACCGAGAGTCAAGGCAGGGCACGATGGAGGCTCCAGTGCCAAGACGTAGTGGAAAGCAGCTGGTGGATCCAAGGCAGCAAACCCTGGCCCATCTGCGGTTGAGACCCAGAAGACACATGGGCTGATGGCGTCTTGACTACTCATAAGAAAATTCTTGCCCAAAGGCCTTATGTCGATGGCACCTTGAAAAGGTGGACCAAAGGGCAGGAGGAAGCATTGCCCTACTCAGTTGGAAGGAGAGGACTCCTTTTCGAACAAAGGCTGAGAAAGGTCTAAAAGACCCGTATAGGGAGAAACGAAATGGATGCATCCGAGTTTATCTGGGGTTCTTTTCCAGAATACTTTGGAGTGACTACAATGTAAGCAAGCCGGCTTCCTGCCCCTGCAGCCAACGGTTAACATTCCGTGAGCAGGAGAGATGACCTGCTACCTTATCACATCTTCCTGAGGAGGTGATATCATGACCTCTTCCCCTCTGCCAACCTAGGGAGAATACTTGGCTGATTTTTGAAAAGAATAGCCCTGATTCAACCACATCTGCTCTGGCATTCCTCACCTGAAAGCAGTCAGGGGAGGCAAGTGCAGGGAGACACACCTACAGTCCAGAAACTAAACTTGACCTATCGCCCCAGGCTGCACGCCAGAGTGACATGCCCAGTGAGTTGACTCATGTGAACCAAAATGGAGATCTCATGGCCCCATGGGATCTGAGCAGCAAAACGTGGGGTCTACAAGCCTGTAGGCCTGAATTAGGCAGAGGGATGCCCTGGGAAGCCCCGAAACAGGCTCTCATGGTAACAGTGGGAGATTGGAGACAGGCCTGTGGTTGCTCAACTCAGAGGGATTCAGTGCAGGCTTCTTTAGAAGAGGTCTAATAATTGCCTCCTTAAGACAAGGAGGCATTCTGCCCTCCCTCAGAGAAGCATGTATGATTTCTGCCAGGCCTCCTACAACAGCCTCCCTGCTAGCTAGAACAAATCACGTTGGACAAGGGTCAAGAGAATAGGTGGTAGGCCGCACTGCTCCAAGCAGGTTATCCATCGATCTATTTAATTCTCCTGGGTGTGCCAGGGAAAAATGCGTCCCGGCAGCCCAGCTGATTGGCTGGGCTGCGGGGGCGCCTGATTGGCTGGCGCACCCAGGAGTGCCCGCTGGCGGCGGCACCCGGCCTGCGGTGGCGGCGGGCCCCAGCCCGGCCGCAGATGTGAGGCGGCGGGGGCGGCCCGGCCTGGCAGCACGGAGTTGGTGGCAGCGGGACTCAGCCTGGCCACGCAGATGTTCTGTGCCCGGGCCCACTAGTATCTTCAGAAGTCACAAACTGAAACTGATCCAGCCTAAGCACATAAGGGGGGTTGCTAGACACCTCTGCATCAGACACTGCAGTAACTGTGGGGTCTGAGCCTGTCAGTCCAAATACAAGAGATTGTATACACAAAGAACTCATTGAAAGCATCACAATGGGTAATTGATGGTTCCAAATTCTGATTCAAGGGAGGAGGGGCATGTACTAACCCTCTTACAACCCCAAACGACTTTGCTGGGTGCGAGCTTGCAGATGCAATACGGGCAGAAAAGAATCACTTCTTTGCTCCTGTGTTGCCTGAGCATAGGTCTTCATCCATTGTAGCCTGTTGGATTCTAGTTAAGTCTTTCTCCACTTGCTCTCCAATTGTCTACCTTGCCACTTCAGCCCACCAAGGGCAGATTTTGAAGTGAGTTAGAGAGGACACTTATTTTTATTCATTTATTTATTTTATTGTTCAATTTATACCCTGCCTTTGATTTTAAAAAATCCCAAGGCGGCTCACAATAACATTTAAAAACAAGATTATAAAAAAGACACATTAAAACATCGAACTAAAAAATATAAAAACACATCTGATTTAAATAAATAAATAATCAAAACACAAGCATTAAAAAAGGAGCAATCATGTCTGCTGCCTTGGTAGTTTGCTGTTCCAGTTCTCCACCAGGGCATCAACAGATCACTAGCAGCACTAAATCCTTCCAAGGCTTCTTGGAATCCCACTGGATCCAATAACTTTCTCCGGCAGGCCATCCTGATAGGCCACTCAACCCTGCGGAGGTAGGGCGTGGTTGTGAGTCCAAACTTAACCAGATGATGGTCCATCCATGACAATGGGGAAATCACAGGGGTACCCACGTATGGAACAGCACCCTGATCAGAGTGGAAGACCAGATCAAGTGTGTGATCAGCAACTTGTGTCAGTCCTGAGACCGCTTGGGATAGGCCCATAGTTGTCATGGCCACTATGAACTCCTGAGCACCCCAGACAAATTGGTCCTGAAGTGAACATTGAAGTCCCCCAGCACCACAAGCCTGGGAGACTCCAACGCCAATCCCAAGAAATAAGAACATAAGAACAGCCCTCCTGGATCAGACCCAAGAAGGCCCATCTAGTCCAGCATCCTGTTTTGCACAGTGGCCCACCAGATGCCGCCGGAAGCCACAGGCAGGAGTTGAGGGCGTGCCCCCTCTCCTGCTGTTGCTGCCCTGCAACTGGTACTAAGACCTAGTCTGTGAGCTCAGTTAGGGACTCCGTTGGGCAGCAGGGCGATCGGTACACCAACAGAAGTCCCAGTCTATCCCTGGACCCCAAACTTGAGTACACACATTCGATAATGTCAGACACTTTGATGACAGGGATCCTGGTAAGAGAGATGTTGCCCTTATAGGCCAGAGCCACTCCACATTCCCACCCACGGTCCCTCATCCTCTCCTCAATAGAGTACCCTGGAGGGAGAAGCTGGGACCAGACTGGGCCACCAGCCTCTCACAACCAAGTCTCTGTGATGCATGCCAGGTTGGACCCTTCATCCAGAATCAGATCGTGGATGATTTCTGATTTGTTCTGGACTGACCTGGCATTATGAAGGAGCAAGGCGAGGCTCTGTGGGAAGTTGGCACTGGTCCCCAAGGTCATAGAGCTGGCAGGATAGCTAGAAGGGGAAACAGCTATTAGATTTCTGTTTTCCCTTCCCCTGTAACAGCCTGCTGACCTGCCAATGCTGCTACTTCTACTCTCCTCCACCACTGGAATAGCTGCCCCACAATCAATGGACCCCCCCCGCCACAGTGTCCCTGTCTCCTGACAAGCCTACACACATGGTAGACTAACTTCACCCAAGACTCAACAATAAAAGCTTCCTCAACAACAGCTTTGGCTTCTTATGCAACTATGAGATAACATCCAGCCCTCAGTCCCACACAGAAGGCCTGGCACCCAAGGCCAGACAGCTGCAGGCTGGCCATGCCACTGGCCGGGCCTCCAGCACACCCTCCTCCTTATAAACCCCAGAAACCCAGAGCCTTCATTGCAACCCTACCAAGTGCTAGTCCTCGGCGTATTTCTTGAATGCTAGATCCTTGATTGTTGATGGTCGATCCTAAAAGGTAGAAGCTATCCACCACTTCAATGTCCTCATGATCAATTCTGAGGGTGGTTGCTCGGAATTAGTTTAGTCTTCTTTACATTTAGTCAGAGTCCATTTTTTCACTGTGCTCCTTGACTTTCATTACTATTTGTTTGTTTGCTTGTTTATACACTTATATCTTGCACTTCCTCTGAGGAGCTCAGAGCAGAGTACATGGTTATTTTTAATCCTCACAACAACCCTGTGAAGTAGATTAGGCTGAGAGCTACATGACTGGCCCAGAGTCACCCAGTGAGTTTCATGGTTGAATGGAGATTTGAACTTGGGACTTCTTCCCAGTCCTAGTCCAACACTCTAACCACTACGCTGTGCTGGCGATCCAAGCAGATCATCTGCATTCTCAGCTATCAGTGTAGTGCCATCAGTGTAGCACAGGTTATCGATGTTTCTTCCTCCAGCTTTAAAATCATGCTCATCTTCTTCAATTCCAGCTTCTCTCAGTATATGTTCAGCATACTGTATATTAATTGAATAAAGAGGGAGAAAGTAGACAGCCTTGTCTTACTCCTTTGCCGATCTGGAACCAGTCTGTTTCACCATGTTCCGTCTGGACTGTGGCTTCCTGTCCTGTGCATAGGTTTTTCAGGAGAACAATGAGATGTTCTGGGACGCTCATTTTCCTAAGGACATTCCACAACTTGACACGGTCAATGCAATCGAAGGCTTTTCTGTAGTCAATAAAGCACATATTGACTTCTTTTTGGTATTCTTCGGCTTTCTCAGTTATCCAGCATGAATCAGCAATGATGTCTCTTATTCCTTGGCCTTTTCAGAAACCAGCTTATACATACGGCATTTTCCTTTCTACATAGGACTCTAATCTGTGTTGGATGATCCTGAGCATTATTTTGCTATCATGTGAAATTAAAGATATTGTGCAATGGTTTCCGCAATCTGTTCAGTCTCCTTTCTTTGGTATGGGTAGGTAGACTGACCTCTTCCAACCTGTTGGCCACTGTGTTGTTCTCCAAATTTGCTGGCATTGTTTGGTTAGAGCCTTGACTGATTCTTCTTCTGTTGCTTGCCATATTTCTGTAGCTATTCCATCAATTCCTGTAGCCTTCCAATTTGGTGATGACCAGAGTGCTGATCTAACTTCATCTTCCTGTACCAGAGGTTCTTGCAAGTAGGGAATATCTTCTAGAGTATCTTGGATGTTGATGTCCCTGCTGTACAGATTTTCAGTATATTCCTTCCATCTCTGTTTGATCTTCTCTGAATCAGTTACTGTCTGGCATCCCTTAACACCAATTTGAGGTTGGAACCTCCTTCTGAGTTCAGAGAGCTTTTGGAAAGGTTTCCTTGTTTTTCCATGTCTATTTACATCCTCAAGGTCTTTACAGATGTCATTGTAGTACTGCTCCTTGTCTCTTCTAACAGCTTTCTGAAATTCCCTGTTAAGTTCCTTCCTGAGGTCTTTATCTTTCTTGACTTTGGCTTCTCTCCTCTTCTTGGCAATTTCCACTGTCTGTTCTGACATCCATTTTGCTCTTTGAGTACTGCTCCTTGTCTCTTCTAACAGCTTTCTGAAATTCCCTGTTAAGTTCCTTCCTGAGGTCTTTATCTTTCTTGACTTTGGCTTCTCTCCTCTTCTTGGCAATTTCCACTGTCTGTTCTGACATCCATTTTGCTCTTTGGCAGTCTCTTTTCACATTCATCCTTAACAACTTATTTGATTTAATTCCACAGTTCCTCTGGTTCCTCATCAATGAGGTTCAGAACTTCAAATTGGTTCCTGGTGTTTTCCTTGAAAATGGTGGGTACATTCTCAAGATCATATCATGGAAGCTGGATAGCTTTATTTTTCCACTTTAGCTTGACTTGGAACTTGCACATGAGCAGTTCATGATCTGTTCCACAATCGGCCCCCGGCCATGTCTTTGCTGTTATAACTGAGCTCTTCCACCTCCTTGCACCAATAATGTAATCAATTTGATTTCTGTGTACTCCATCTGGTGATGTCCATGTTTATAGGTGCCACTTTGGTTATTTGAATAATGTGTTAGCAACTAAGAGATCATTGACTTGGCAGAAACTAAGAAGTCGTTCTCCTGCTTCATTTCTGTCCTAGGCCATACAGTCCAACTGTGTATTCCTCCTTATCATTTCCAACTTTGGCATTCCAGTCTCCAACCACCACCAGCACATCTTGCTTGCATGTGCTGTCAATTTCAGACTGAACTTGAGCATAAAATTCATCAACTTCCTTTTCTTCTGCATTAGTCGTTGGGGCATAGACTTGAAAAGCTGTCATGTTAAAAGGTTGTCCATGAAATTTAATTGATATTAGTTGGTCACTGACCGCATTGTACCCAAGTACTGCCATTGCTATATCCTTCCTGACTATGAAAGCAACACCGTTCCTTCTTTGTTTTTCATGTCCGGAGTATTATACGGTATGATTTTCTGACTGAAAGTGTCCAGTTCAGTCAGAATTTCAACTTGCTGATGCCCAAGATGCCAATTTGCGGTCGATTCATTTCATCTTTCACTGTGTTGAGCTTTCCCATATTTATGCTTCTTACGTTCCATGTTCCCATTGCAATTCTGTCTTTGCAGCTTCTGGTTTTCTTTTCCTACATGGCAACATCAGCAGCTAGACATCCAAAAGGCTTTAGTCTGTATCACAAACACCATCAGTACCCTGAGAGATCCTCAGCTCTTCCTCAGTAGCATGTTGAAGACCATCCAACCTGAGGAGTAGGGATATGTATGGATCTGGCTTGGCGGTCCTGTTTTGGAGTGCCGAGCCTGGTTCAAATGCCTGCGTTCGAGCTGGTTCGGAGGTGGGGTGGGGTTGCTTTAAGGTACAGGGAGGTTGTCACACGCACCAGCCAGGTATTACGCTGACTGGGGTGGCAAGAAGGTATTCAGCAGCCCCACATCAGCGGTTTTGGCAGCAGCACTGGCGGGGGAAATGCGGCAGGGGAGGTAAGGAGACCCTCCCCGTGCCTTAAAGCAACCACCCCCACCTCCCAGGAGTGCACAGAACCGGTTCCAGCACTACATCGGCAATCATTCTATCTGTCTATCCATGTGGTTTTCTTGGTAAAATACAGGAGTGGTTTACCATTGCCTTCTCCTGTGCAGTATGAAATGATGCCTTTGTCATTGCCGCTAAAGTGACTGTCCTTCCTAGATCACTGCTGCCCAATAGAGGTGCCTGCTTGCTTTAGCTGGGCAGCTGGGATGACCTTCACACCTTGGGTGACCCTACTGGGAGTAGACCTCCCAGTGTACTTTGCTCATCCCTCCCAGGAACACCCCCGCCCTGTCACGATGAGGCAGCATAGCAGGACTTGGCGGGGGGGAGGGGTCCAAATATTAGTCCCATGATAATTCTTATAAAAGCAAGTACAGGTGAAACTCAAAAAATTAGAATATCGTGCAAAAGTTCATTAATTTAAGTAATGCAAATTAAAAGATGAAACTGATATATGAGATAGATGCATTACATGAAAAGCGAGATAAGTCAAGCCTTAATTTGTTATAATTGTGATGATCATGGCGTACAGCTCATGAGAACCCCAAATCCACAATCTCAGAAAATTAGAATATTACATGAAACCAATAAAACAAGGATTGTAAATAGAACAATATCGGACCTCTGAAAAGTATGAGCATGCATATGTATTCAGTACTTGGTTTGGGCCCCTTTTGCAGCAATTACTGCCTCAATGCGGCGTGGCATGGATGCTATCAGCCTGTGGCACTGCTGAGGTGTTATGGAAGACCAGGATGCTTCAACAGCGGCCTTCAGCTCTTCTGCATTGTTTGGTCTCATGTCTCTCATCCTTCTCTTGGCAATGCCCCATAGATTCTCTATGGGGTTCAGGTCAGGCGAGTTTGCTGGCCAATCAAGCACAGTAATCCCATGGTCATTGAACCAGGTTTTGGTACTTTTGGCAGTGTGGGCAGGTGCCAAGTCCTGCTGGAAAATGAAGTCAGCATCCCCATACAGCTCGTCTGCGGAAGGAAGCATGAAGTGCTCCAAAATCTCCTGATAGACGGCTGCGTTGACCCTGGACTTAATGAAGCACAGTGGACCAACACCAGCAGATGACATGGCTCCCCAAATCAACACAGACTGTGGAAAATTCACACTGGACTTCAAGCATCTTGCATTGTGTGCCTCTCCATTCTTCCTCCAGACTCTGGGTCCTTAGTTTCCAAATGAGATGCAAAAGTTGCTCTCATCAGAAAAGAGGACTTTGGACCACTGAGCAACAGACCAGTTCTTTTTTTCTTGAGCCCAGGTAAGACGCTTCTGACGTTGTTTGTTGTTCAGGAGCGGCTTGACAAGAGGAATACGACATTTGAAGCCCATGTCCAGGATCCGTCTGTGTGTGATGGCTCTTGATGCACTAACTCCAGCCTCAGTCCACTCCTTGTGAAAGTCCCCAACACTTTTGAATGGCCTTTTCCTGACAATCCTCTCCAGGCTGCGGTCATCCCTGCTGCTTGTGCACCTTTTTCTTCCACACTTTTCCCTTCCACATAACTTTCTATTAATGTGCTTTGATACAGCACTTTGGGAACATCCAACTTCTTTTGCAATTACCTTTTGAGCTTTTCCTCCTTATGGAGGGTGTCAATGATGGTTTTCTGCACAACTGTCAAGTCAGCAGTCTTTCCCATGATTGTGATTCCTAATGAACCAGACTGAGAGACCATTTAAAGGCTCAGGAACCCTTTGCAGGTGTTATGGATTGATTAGCTGATTGGAGTGGGACACCTGGAGCCTAGACTGTTGAACCTTTTCACAATATTCTAATTTTCTGGGATTGTGGATTTGGGGTTCTCATGAGCTGTACGCCATGATCATCACAATTATAACAAATTAAGGCTTGACTTATCTTGCTTTGCATGTAATGCGTCTATCTCATATATCAGTTTCACCTTTTAATTTGCATTACTGAAATTAATGAACTTTTGCACGATATTCTAATTTTTCGAGTTTCACCTGTATTGTCTTCAATGCAAGTATTAAGACTTTGTGTTGAAAAATGCTGAATACATGTTGTTAAATCGTCATTGAGGAGAACTTTAAAACCTTTTTTCTTCTGCATCAATGCATCCTATGAAACATACATATTATCAGTCCTATACAGTAACTGGTACTAGAATGAATGGATAATGTAAAAAAAAAATTTTTTTAAAGAAGTTCCTCCATATTCACTCATTAGATGGATCAAAATAATACTCAAAATATTGTTAGGTAAGTGAATATTATGAATATTTAAATAAATAAGTAAATAAATATTTACATATAAACATTCATCAAAATATAAATATCCATATATAAATATTTGTCATATCCGTATCCAAAGAATACTCAAATATTCTTAGGTAAGTGAATAGCTTCTAACGCAAGGTCATATGAATAACATGTTGCCTAATATATACAGTATATATATCATAAATCAATACTCTGAAAGAATTGTTGAGATGTTTAGAACCATCTTGTCAGTTCCCTGCCCAGAGCTAAAGCAGGAGCTCAAAGCTGCTCTTTCCACAAAAATACCAGACTTAACCCTAAGCCTAAAACCTAACCCTACCTTAACCCTGGCCAGTCACCTGATTTCAGGACTTCTCTCCTGTTAAGGCCTCGTAATATTTCCGCTATTTCCCTGCAGAAATTTACTATTTATTTGCTCCTCCTATTCAGAAGAATGGTTTTTACATATACATAGCATTACATGAAGCACTTATTTGTACTCCCAGAAACTGTTTGGGAACAAAAAACTATAAAGTGTATTTGCCGGTAGGCCTGCTGGAGAATTTCAGTGCAGACTACCAGTCATGGTTTGTGGCTGGTGGCCAAAGGTAGCAGACTGACCACTTCCTGTTGGCCTGTGTTTGGAGCAAGCTCAAACCAAAGAAGAACCTGATTTGTATGGTCTTAATTGATTTTAATGTGATTTTATGGAATTTTATTGTATTTGAAAACTGCCTTGGGATGAGTTTTATGAAAGGCAGTATATAAATTGAACAATGTATAATAAATAAAATATAAATTCCATTACTGTGAAAACCTGATTCCATTAGCATATATTTTGGAGAGATATTAAAACATAGAATGAATGCTAGTACTGCAGCAAGAAGTGAGGTCATAAAAACTCTCTTTGCTGACAGTGGTTTGGATTTTTCTTTGCAGTGTTTATGCTTTTAAAAAGTCTTGTGGCACATTTATGGTAACAGAAGCAGGATTAATTATCTTTGGTTTATGCAGTGCTCTCTTTGGTTTATGCAGTGCTCTCTTTGGTTTATGCAGTGCTCATCCCTTTTTGTTCCATTTTTTAAAACTTGGGAGAAAAATAGAGGCAAAGTGAGCTGTCAGTGACTGACCAGAAGAGGGATCTTAGGGTCGTGGTGGACAGCTCATTGAAAGTGTCAACTCAATGTGCGGCAGCTGTGAAAAAGGCCAATTCCATGCTAGGGATCATTAGGAAGGGGATTTAAAATAAAACAACTAATATTATAATGCCCTTATACAAAACTATGGTGCGGCCACACTTGGAGTACTGCGTACAGTTCTGGTCACCACATCTAAAAAAGGACATTGTTGAACCGGAAAAGGTGCAGAAGAGGGCAACCAAGATGGTCAAGGGCCTAGAGCACCTTCCTTAGGAGGCTAGGCTACAAAACCTGGGGCTATTTAATTTAGAAAAAGACAACTGCAGGGAGACATGATAGAGGTCTATAAAATCATGCATGATATGGACAAGGTGGATAGAGAGAAATTCTTTTCCCTCTCCCATAACACTAGAACCAGGGGTCATCCCATGAAATTGATTGCCAGGAAATCTAGGACCAGCAAACGAAAGTACTTTTTCACACAACACATAATCCACTTGTGGAATTCTCTGCCACAAGATGTGGTGACAGCCAACAACCTGGATGGCTTTAAGAAGGATTTGGATAACTTCATGCAGGAGAGGTCTATCAACGGCTACTAGTCGGAGGCTGTGGGCCACCTCCTGCCTCAAGGGCAGGGTGCCTCTGAGTACCAGTTGCAGGGGAGTAATGGCAGGAGAGAGGGCACGCCCTCAACTCCTGCCTGTAGCTTCCAGTGGCATCTGGTGGGCCACTGTGCGAAACAGGATGCTGGACTAGATGGGCCTCCTTGGGCCTGATCCAGCAGGGCTGTGCTTATGTTCCCTTTAGGGTCCATCATGCACATGCCTACTTGTTTCTCTTGGCTGGTCTCTGTTTTAAGAAATGGGTTGTTGCCATCCATGGTGGCTGCATTTTTGTCCAACACTGCAGACTTCCTGGCCCATTCGAAGGCCAAGGCACAGGCTAAACAGGCATGAATGATGTATCTTTAGACTTCGGTCTGCAGAATGACACCAACTTTGGTGAGTTCACATGGGTTTCATTTTTCATCTCTAGGTCCCTGTGGGGGGCATGGCGTTGCTCCCCAGTCCTCAGAGCTGCACATGCCCATCAGTTGTCTCTGGAGCTCCTGGGAAGATCTTTCTGGGTGCCAGCCAGCCAACGAGGGGGTCCCAAGGTTAGCTTTCACACCACGGTTGTCCAGGGGGAATGCTTCTCCCCTGGGTAGTCCAGAGGAGGGGAGGGGGAAGCAAGGGGGAAGATCGAGCATGAGGGCAGCCCCTGCTCCTAGGAGGACACCCTTGCCATCCTGGTGAGTTGCTCAGGGCTCTGGTGCTCAGCCCTTCAGCTCTGGATTGGCCTGGAGGGTGTGATCAGCACCCAGCTGGTGTCGATGCTTGCTTGTTACGTTCCACTGACCAATACACAGACACTTCACCAAGTCTCCCACAGAACGTCTTTGGTGGCCTGCTTCACCCCTTCTTGATCCTTACTGAGACTTCAATTTTAATTTAATAGTTGCTGATTCATAAGCCATCCACCACGTGCACCAAGAAAGTCAGTCTGCTTCAGGTCTTTTCTTTTTAACCCAGCTTAAACATAAAGCTGTCTTGTCTTTGAGTCCTACTAAGAGAGACTCTAAGAGAGTTTCTCTCTCCCTTGACCCCAAACCCTCTCTAACTGCTTTTTAGCCTTCTTTCCATAGGCTTATGAGATCTTCCGGCATTCCGTCCGTGTGTGTTTGTGTCCCACTACTATCAAGTTCACAGGGCCTGGACCAATATGAATCAAACTGGGTACTACATTTGTAGGAACACAGAGGGACCCCTCAACGGCATAGTTTGTGATGATGTCATCTACCCCAATTCAAGATGGCAAATGTGAACATTGGAGGTGCAAGGGGGCTTAACTGTGGACTGTCTAACCGATTTGAACCAAATTTGGTTCAGTTGTAGTGAGTGACACATAGGGACACCTCAAGGGCATAGTTTGTGATGATGTCATCCACCCCAATTCAAGATGGTGGACAAGTGAACATTTGAGGCTTAATCGGGCTAACTTGTGAACTGCCTAACCAATTTGAACCAAATATGCTACAGGGGTATGGACACACAGGGACACCCCAAGGGCGTAGTTTGAATCATCCACCCTGATTCAAAATGGCACACATGTGAAGTTTTGAGGTGCAACTGGGAACTGATATGGATGAAATTTGGTACAGTTGTAGGGACAACTCTAATGCATAGTTTGTGATGCTGTCATCCACCCCAATTCAAGATGGCAGACACATGAATGTTTGAGGCACAAGTGGGCTAACTTGTGAACTGCCTAAATGATCTGGACCAAATTTAGTCCAATTGTAGGGACAGTGAAAAGAAAGGAGGCAGATTAGTTCTTACTAGGACAACTTGTCTATTATTCCCACTGTCAATACTCCCTTTAAGGGAACATTTTGATTGACAGCTTTGTAGATTTCAAACTCTCTAGCATAGCCAAAACAAAAATTCACCCTATACTTGCCAAAACATCACAGGCACCCCAAAGGCAAAGCAATAATAAGCTGAAACAGAACAGCAGAAATATAATGCCCACCTCTCCCCATATCAGCTTAAGGAGCCAGAGAGAAGAAATTGGTTTTCACTCTAGACCTGAAAGCTCAAGGAGGATCAAAGCCTTCTGGCCCTGCTGTAAGATGGCAAGTGGAACTCTTGTCTGGGAGGGAGGGAGGGAGGCCCTGCACCCCAAATGGGAGCCCAGCCGCTGCCACCACCGCTTTCCCATGGGTTTCCCGGAGAAGATTCTCTTTCCTCTCCAGACCTTGCAGGATTTGCCAGGGCCTATAACCAGAGCCCAGAGATTGGGGTGTGTGGGGGCTGCTCTGGGCTCATGTCTGAGGCATAAAATGCAGTCAAGCAGCATATGGGGGGCCCAGTAGGGGCCTGAAAACCTACTGGATTTGTCGTTCCTCAAAAGTTAGTACATCCATAAGCAGACGCTTCTGTGGACTTTTACCTCACCAGCCAATTCTTCCCTGCTGGTAAGGGTCAAGCCCAGAGTTTCTCACGCCCCCCCCCCATTTCTTCTTCCATCTTCTGAAAGATGAAGTTGCCAGCATGGCAGGCCAAGAACTGAGTGCTGCCCCCACCAGCAGAGCTAGACTTCCAGAGAGCTCACCAGGGTGTAGACTGTCTGAAAAAGTTAAAAACTAGTAAATCACCAGGGCCGGAGGGCATCCATCGAAGAGTCCTCAAAGAACTCAAATGTGAGATTGTCGAACCCCTCACTAAAGTATATAACTTATCCCTACAATCAGGCTCTGTACTGGAGGACTGGAAAGGAGCAAATGAAAAACCAATCTTCAAAAAGGGATCCAGGGGCGATCTGGGAAATTTCAGGCAGTTAGCTTAACATCCTTTCCAGGCAAATTGATGGAAAGCATCCTCAAGGATAAAATTGTAAAGCACCTAGAAGAACAGGCCCTGCTGGGAGTGAGCCAGCATGGCTTCCGCAAAGGTCAATCTTGCCTGACCAACCTTTTGGACTTCTTTGAGAGTGTCAACGAGTGTGTGGATCAAGGTGATCCAGTTGACATAGTCTACCTGGACTTCCAAAAAGCTTTTGACAAAGTTCCTCATCAACGACTCCTGAGGAAACTTCGCAGTCATGGGATAAGGGGACAAGTACATGTGTGGATTGCTGACTGGTTGAAGGACAGGAAACAGAGGGTAGGTACAAATGGAGAGTTTTCACAATGGAGGGAAGTAAGAAGTGGGGTCCCCCAGGGATCTGTACTGGGACCGGTGCTTTTTAATTTATTCATAAATGATCTAGAAGTAGGGGTAAGCAGTGAGGTGGCCAGATTTGCAGATGATACCAAACTTTCAGGTAGTGAAATCCAAAACAGATTGTGAGGTGCTCCGAAAGGATCTCTCCAAACTGGGGGAGTGGGTAACAAAATAGCAAATGCGTTTCAATGTTGGCAAGTGTATAGTGATGCACATTGGGACAAAAAAACCCAATTTCACATATATGCTGATGGGATCTGAGCTTTCAGTGACTGACAGATCTTGGGGTTGTGGTGGACAGCTTGTTGAAAATGTTGACTCAAAGTGCAGCAGCTGTGAAAAAGGCCAATTCCATGCTAGGGATCATTAGGAAGGGGATTTGAAAATAAAACTGCTAATATTATCATGCCCTTATACAAAATGATGGTGTGGCCACACTTGGAGTATTGCATACAATTCTGGTCACCACATCTAGAAAAGGACATTGTGGAACTGGAAAAGGTGCAGAAGAGGGCAACCAAGAGGATCAGGGGCCAGGAGCACCTTCCCTATGAGGCAGGGCTACAACACCTGGGGCTTTTTAGTTTAGAAAAAAGACAACTGCAGGGAGACATGATAGAGGTCTAAAAAATCATGTTACTAGTCAGAGGGCTGTGGACCACCTCCAGCCTCCAAGGCAGGATGCCTCTGAGTAGCAGTTGCAGGAGAGTAACAGCAGGAGGGAGGGCATGCCCTCAGCTCCTGCCTGTAGGCTTCCTGCGGCACCTGGTGGGCCACTGTGCAAAACAGGATGCAGGACTACAGGGGCACTGCTCTCCCTGGTGACTGGCCAGCCTTCAGGCCTTGTGGCTCTTGGGCAGGGTGGGAGAGAGAGGAGCCACCTGGGCGGCTGCTGGGAAGCAGAGGCAGCTGTGCCTCCTTTGGCCCCTCCTGGCTCCTTAGGACGAGCCAGCACCCCCAAAGGCGCTCTTACCCCTGGAATTCAGGGCCGAAGTTCAGGGCCTCCACAGCCCCCGGGGGGCCCCAAACCCTCCTTAGTCTGTCCCGGGTGGTGTTGTGGTCCCCCGGCTGAGCATGACGATGCTTAATTTGCAGGTGGGGGGGGTGGCCTCCAAAGGCCATTAGGTCCAAGCTCCAAAACTGCCTAGGTGCCCCTTGGGTGCCACCACTGGCAACAGCCATGATAGCTAGGAATGCTGCCTCCATGTTCAGCCATACTCCGAGGCAGAACACCGCCACGATGCTGGGGGAGACATCGGGGGGGGGGAGGCTCTCACCAGGGCTCTCCCACGCCTGGAGGCAGTGCCGGGCTGAACGGCTGCAAGTGCCAGGCAGCTCCTGAGCCTGCAGGAGTGCTGGAACCTCAGCACTGTGAGCCCTGGAGGGCCAGGGGCCAAGTCCCTTTTGCACCCGGGCCAGGATTCAAGCGAGGCTCTGGTTGCTTAGGGAGTCGGGATGCCTGGTCCTCGCAGAGCCCCGTGACCCAGGCTTCCTCTGCAGCTCAAGGGCCTCTAGCCAGCCCCCGCCTGAGTCCTCCCTTCCGAGGGCCATCTTCCTTCTGCCCAGCAGCCTCCCTTCACACCCAGTCATTCTGCTTGGGCTCCAGTGTCAGCCCCACTCACAGCATGGCCCAAGGGCGGCCTCACTCTCTGCCCTTCAGAAGGCCCCCTTTGCCCCACCTCCTGTCCTAGAGAAGACCACCCCAGGCAGGCAGACCAGGAGGGACTCGTTTCTCTGCTGCAGCTCTGAGATTTGGGTGCTGAGCAGCAGCCCGGCTGGGAAAAGCATCCCACCTGGACTTATCGAGGTGGGGCCCCCACCAGGGACAGCCTGCAAGGGTGGCCTGGATAGCCCTACTGTCCCGGGCCCCATCCGAAGCGACCCAGCTTCATGGAAACACTTTCCCACACCCCTGGTGGTGGTGGTGGTGGAGATATTTGCTCCCCTCCCTTTTTCCTGGTCCGGCCTGCCTCCTGGCTGAAGGCCGACACGACAAGCCTCTTGGTGCTCAGTCGCCGGCGCCTCCAAGGGCCAGTCTCGGCCTGGAGAGCAGCCGGGGCGCCTAGCGCTGCTGCTGCCGCCCTCTGTCCTGCGGGGAGTCCGGGCAGCTTGCCCTGGTGGCTCCAGGGCTCTGCCCGCTGGGTATCGGGAGCGGGTCGCCCCTGCTCAGCTGGCTTCCTGGCAACTGGGCGGTGGTGCTTCGGGGGGCGAGGTGGGGGACCAGCAGCAGCAGCAGCAGCCACAAGCTTCGCTGGCCCGCCCCGAAGGCCCTTTGGGAAGGCCAGGCTGGAGGCGGGCGGGCGGCGCGGCGCGGCGCGCTCCAGGGACCTGGCGGGAGGGAGCCGGAGGAGGCATTCAGCTGCGCTGGGGGGGAGAGTGGCGGCCGCCCTCCCCCGCGCGATCCTGAGGCGGGTTCCGGAAGCGGCGGCAGCTGGGCAGGGCAGGGCAGGGTCGGGCCCCCTCTGGAGACCGGCGGGGCGGGGGAAGCGAAGTATATCCGGGGATCCGCGCTCGGCGACCCTCGTGGGGAGTGGCGGGGGGGGGCGGGAGCGCTCCTCTCCTTGGTGCATCCGGCGGTGCCCTGGGGCTGCGGCTTACATAAGCAGCGGCGGGTGCCCGCCTGCGCTCGACGCTGGAGGGGGCGTCGGGAGGCAGCCCCTCCCCTCCTCCCTTGCCTGCCAGCCTCCCTCTCTCCCTCCGGGGGCGGCTCCAGCCCCGCGCTGACGCGAGAGGAGGAGCGGGGGCGGCTGCGTGACGCGGGACTCGGCGCTGCTGCTGTTGCTGCTGCTGCTGCTGCTGGCGGGGCGGCTGGCCTGGAGCGAGCGAGCCGAGCGAGGAGGAGGAGGAGGAGGGACCGCCGGGCGGCGGACTGCAAGCGGGCGCTCGGAAGTGGCGAGCCGGCCATGCAGCGCTCCGAGGCGGCCGTCCGGGCAGCCTCCCCCGCCCCCGCGCGCCTCTGAGAGCCAGCCAGCCAGCCCGCTCGCTCGCCAGCCTCGCCCTCGCCGCAGCAGGCACCGCAGCCGGGTCCTGTGGCCGAGCCGCCCCCGCTCGCTCGCTCGCTCGCTCGCTGCCTCTCTCGGGCTCGCTGGCCATGAACTTCCAGGCGGGGCCCGGGCAGAGCCCCGGGCAGCAGCAGCAGCAGAGCCTGGCGGCGCCGGTGCCATCAGGGACCCCTCAGGGCGGCGCACCGCAGCCGCAGTTCGGCCTCTCCAACTCGTCGGCCATCCGCGCCGAGATCGGGCGCTTCGAGTCGGTGCACCCCAACATCTACGCCATCTACGACCTGATCGAGCGCGTCGAGGACCTCGCGCTGCAGAACCAGATCCGCGAGCACGTCATCTCCATCGAGGGTAAGCAGCGCGCGGCAGGCAAGAGGGGGCGCCGGCCGGGACTGGGCCAGGGGGCGGCGCTCAGCCTTGACCTCGCGTGGTTGCGTGGCCTTCCTCCTCGGCTCCGTGCACGAGCTCCGGTCCTTCGGGGGTGGCCTCGGCGCCCCTTGCATTCGGCTCGGGGCGTTCTGGGGACTCCTTCTGCCTAGCAGATGCCCGGGGCGGGCGGGCAGCCTTCGCCACCTGGGGGGCTTCAGGGGGAGGCTTGTGCTGCGGTGGGTGCCTTTCCCTGCTGCTCTGGCCGCCCCCTCCCAGGCCATGCGCCCTGCTCCTGCCTTCCCTGAGAAGCGTCGTCCAAAAGGCCACCAAAGGGCCAGCTCCTGCCTCCCTCTCTCCCACCACCCTGCCAAGAGCTGCTGGCTCCTCCTCCTCCTCCTCGTCCCTTGGGCATGTGGGAAGAGAGTGCCCCCCCCCCGCGCGCGCTTCTGCAGCAGAAAATGGAGCCCCTGGTGCCTGGGAAGGTGGTTTATTGGCTCTGCAGAGAGCCGGTGATTAATCCACTGCCGAATGGCGCGCCTGCCTCCCCTCCCTCCTTCCCTCCGTCCTTCCGTCCCTTCCTGTCCCCCGCAATGTGCTTTGGCAGTTGTTGGCCCCCTTCAGTGGCCGTGCCGGGTAGCCGGGCGCTCTTGGTGGGCGGAGACCTCGTCGGAGAAGCGGGCGCCTGACTCTGGCATCCCTGTCTGAGCGGCGGCCAGGGTGGCCCGCTCACTGCAGCCCGGCCCTCCTTGTTTGCGCCCCCCTCCTGCAGCGCGTGCGCGCACACAGCCCCCTGCTTGCCCCCGCCAGGTGACCCCCCCAAGGGGATGATGTGGCCGCGCCTGAGCAGCAGCCGGTCTCGCGCGGGGGGGGGAGGGGCGGCAGAGCCTCTCTCTCTCTCTGGGCAGCGTTTCAGCAGGAGGGCTGCGGGTCCCGGTTCTGGAACGAGGGCAGAGAGGGCGGCAGGAACGCCGTTCCGAGGTTCAGGTTGCCAGCATGTGGCTTGGCCTCCTTCCTGACCCCAGACATGTAAAGGCTGGCTTTGGCTATGGAAATACCCTCTGCACAAGCTCAGAGGTAGTCTTCTCTTCCTCATCCAGTTGCCTGCACTCGGGCTAAGCCCCGAGGGACGCGGAGGCCTGCTTTGCCCAAGCGGCTGTTCTGTGGGAGAGCGTCCCTGGTGCAGAGTTGGGGTGCCAGGCCTGGGGGGTTTGTGTCTTCCTTTGGGCCCTCCTCCTTGTTGGGGGGTGGGGAGGGACTCGGGGCTGGGGAGGTGGGTCTGTCTCTTCCCTTCAGCAGGGCCTGGGGCCAGGGGCCTGTGCAGGGGCCAGTGGCTCATGGGGTGATTTGGGGGGCAGCAGGTGGGCGGCGGGGCAGGGGGAGAAAGCGGTAGTGAGGTGGCTGCATTCTGCTGCTCACTGGTCTGCTCATAACGCACCCTGGAGGGCTGGCGGGCAGGGAAGGAGGGGGTGGCATCTGGTGCCTGGGCGTGGGCCTCCTTGGAAACCGTGCCCCAAGGCCTGCAGGCGGAGCACACCTGTGTGGCAGCGGCAGCTGCAGGCTGGCAAAGCAGGCACGCCCCTTCCTCCTTGCCACCTGTGCTGTGTGGGTGTGTGCTCTGGATGGCAAGTGTGGTGGCTGGCACAACGCTCGTGGCATGGAAGGAGGCCGGAGGGTCTCCTGCTTCTGGCCAGCCAGTCCCGTGGCTCCCTGATCCTCTCTCCAGCTGCAGAAGAGCTTGGAGGAACGGCCTGGGAGGGGGCTTTGGGCGAGGGGTGGGTGGGGCCAGGTGTGCTTTGCTCACCAAGAAGGAGATGGAGGCCGAGAGCCCGGGGCGGCGGGGGGGGGGCACCCACACTGCAGGACTGGGCTCTTCTGCTGTTCAGTGGTGGTTTGGGGGTGACTGCCTCCCCCCCCCGTGCCATTGGAGGAGGGAGCAGCAGCAGCAGCAACAGAGAGACCCCCCCTGAGCTGCCCTTGTGGGTGGGCTGGGCCTCTTGAAGGGCAGAAAAGGATCTTGGCCTGGTGTGGCATTGCTGAGGGTGAAGAAGGCAGTGCTGGCATCGGCGGGGGGGGGAATGGCGGGGCACAGAAGGGGCAGGGTGCATTTAGGGGTGGGTGAGCTGTTGTGCCCCACATCTTCGATTTCGGCAGTGGGGCAAGCCACTTTTCAGGGGGCGCTTGCCCCCCACGACCCCTTGGAGCCACCCCTGGATGAAGGGCAGTCAGGCACTCCCTTTTTCTCATCAAGGGCGCCTTGAGTTCCTGCAAGACCAAGCAGGGAAGCACATGTCCTTTGCTAGACAAAAGGAGTCATAACCCCCCCACACCCTTTCATAATTAGAATAATCCCAAACAATACGGGGCCGGGGGGGGGGATTGGCATAGGAAGTGGCCTCCCACTTTGTCCCTCCAGCTCAGCCTTGCCTGCTCTGACTGGCAGCCGCTCTCCCAGGGCAGGAGAGTCTCCTTGCCCAGCCCTGCCTGGAGATGCTGCTGCCTGGGATGGAACCGGGGACCTCCTGCCCGCCCAGCGGATGCTCTACTGCTCAGCTACAGCCCTCTTCCTTACTTTAGCAACCTTCTAACTCGTGTGTAAGGAATGGGGTGGGAGGTGGGGGGGGCAGAAAGACCGGCCGTCTCATTTCTGTCACTTGCTCAGACTCCTGGCAGGGCGGGGGGGGGGGCGTGTTTTGGGCTCTTAGCAGGTGGAAGTGAAAAGGGCGGGGAATACTCCCAAAGGTGTGGGTAGATTTCAGGGAATGTACTTACTGTATTTGTTTCGTGTTGCGTTTCAGAAGGGCAAGTTGGGTATTGCCAAGCGCGCGTTTGGAGCGGAAATGCTCTTCTTCGGAGGCCGTGCTTAGGAGGTGGATGCTGTGGACCCCCCTCGGTGGTGTGTTTCGGGCTCCCCCTCTTGAAATGCTCCCACTACTGGATCGCGGGGGGGGGGGGCACACCGGTTGGCCGGGATGGGGATGCAGGCGCAGAGGTGGGCACGGTGGGCGCTGGGCCCTTCTGCTTCCTCACCCTGGCAAGTGGGTCGCCATCGCCCTCCACTCCTGGGGCGGCTCAGTGCCAGCAGGGGCAGCTTGGTCTGGGGCAGTTTGCACAGGGTTAGCCTGGCGTCTCTTGGGCGGGGGGGGGGCGTTCCCTAAGCCGAGGCAGGTGGCCGGGCTGCAAAGGGGCCCCTGCCTCGTGCTCGGGATGCTTCCAGCTGTGGCCTGGGAGGGCAGAGGAGGTTCGGCAGCCCGGGAGTCCCGCCTCGCCCCCTTGCCTTCCTTTCTCTCTCCTGACCCAAGCTGGCCCCTGCAGCTCTGGCCCTGCCTCCTCCTCCTCCTCCTCCTCCTCCTCCGGGTGGGGGGGGGGCACTGCTTCTGCACTGTGTGTGAGCAGCGGGCCAGCTCCCAGGGACCCGCCTTGCCCCGGCTCCTTGGGAGCCCTGCTGTGGCCAGGCCTCTGTGGGCCTGACTCCCTGGGGGCGGAGGAGGCCAGGGGAGTGGGCTGGCTGAGCAGGGCCACCTTCCGCCCCCCCCCCCCGCCCGGGCTGCCCGTGGGTGGCTGGGTTTGCCTTGAAGGGTGATGGGACGGAGCGGGCAGCCAACGCCGGTCCCTTTATCTGAAGGCTGCTTAGTTTTCAAGCACGGCAGAAATAAGCAAGGAGAGTAGCAGTGAGAGTGGCAGCCGGGGGTGGGGGGGCTCCTTGCCCTCCGGAACCCACAACCCTGCACTGCAACTTCTTGCCTGACGACAGGAGCTGGTGGAGGTCAGAGAAGGAGAGCCGCCAAGCGGGGAGGGGTCCGGAAGCCCAGTCCGGGGGGGGGGGGCGGCGGTGGCGGTGGCACGGCAGGAGGAGAGCTGTCCTCAAGGGCTGTCTCATGTCTGGCTTCCAGACAGAGGCTGTCAGGGATGCAGATTCCTGCCCTGCGCAGGGGGTGGACTAGAGGACCTCCCCGACCCCTTCCAGGGTTCTGTGGTGATGACTCCAGCGCAGCCTGGCTGCTGGAGTAGACCCAAGTGGGCCTCTCGGCTCCAGGATCCCAGGCCAAGCCGGAGCCCCTGGAAGCCGCTGAGCTTGAAGCCTGCCTTGTAGTGTGTGT
Source organism: Hemicordylus capensis (assembly GCF_027244095.1). Lineage (NCBI taxonomy): Eukaryota > Metazoa > Chordata > Lepidosauria > Squamata > Cordylidae > Hemicordylus > Hemicordylus capensis. The sequence continues at coordinate 171,187,805 of NC_069662.1, forward strand.
TGCCTCCAGCAGCTGGTTTGCAAAGGGACCCTCCTCCTGTGGAAGGAAGTGCGTAAAGTGTCCCCGATGGCGGGTGGGGTGTGTGGGGTGTGTGTCCCACCTCCGCTAGTGGCCGGGGGGGGGGGGGCTCCTCTGGCAGCGGCAGAGGCCTGTGTGGAGAAAGAGGCCTCTTTGCCTGGCCTGCACCTTCTGCCGGCCAGTGCCACGGTGAGGGGAGAGGGAGACCCTCTTCTCTCCACACCAGGCGTCATTTGATAAGCCTGGATCATCATTGTCCCTCCTTGGTGGTCTCTTCTGTGACCCCCCCCAACAAAAAGACCTCAGTCTTGAAGCCTTTCCTCCCAGGGAGGTGCTCCAGCCTCCTGGTCCTTGGAGCTGTGCTCTTCCTACCTGTATTGCCCAGAGGTTGACTCTTGAGTTCCATACGGGCATTCCAAGAGTGGCTGCTTTATTTTTGATCCCTGGCATGGGATTCACCTTTTCTACTCTGGGAAACCCCTCTGTTGGTCAGCAGCAATACAGGAAGATGCTGAAAGGCAGCATCTCATACTGCGCGGGAGGAGGCCATGGTAAACGCCTCCTGCATTCCACCAAAGACAACCACAGGGCTCTGTGGTTGCCAGGAGTCGACACCGATTTGATGGCACAACTTTACCTTTACAGCTTCCACACCGAGGCTGGTGTCTTAATTGAACCATTCTGCTGTTTGGAGAGATCCGTTTGGAGTTTTTTGCTGTCCCCAAGGGGTTTTTACCATCCTGAATGTTCTGGTATTCACTACAAACTTGACTGTTAATGCTGGTCATTTATGAACAGGTTAAATAGCTCCCTTCCCCTTATAGGAGCTGTACAAAATCCTAACTACATCACCAAATCAGTCACAATACCCTGCATACATTCCATTTGTCACATGGATTCTTACAGTTCCAATATCGAATACGTGGAAGCCAGAGTTCTCACTCAGAGGCCAAACCCGTGTGTGTGTGTGTGTGTCTCCCACTTCTTGTCCTTAGTCCTGGGATATTATTTGTCCTCCCACATTTTGCTTGCAATATGCTTGCCAAGGGGACCCCATCAGCTCCGTGCCTTTTTGCTTTGCAGGAGTCTCTCCGTGAAAGCAAAGAGGGAAGGTCTCTTTCTGGCTGAAGCCCTGTGGCCCCATTTATACCATCCTTAACCCCACTAGGAGGGGGATTGAACATAAAAGGGCTAATATTATTAAGCCCTTATACAAAACTATGGTGCGGCCACACCTGGAGTCCTGCCTACAGTTCTGGTCACCACATCTAAAGAAGGACATTGTAGAACTGGAAAAGGTGCAGAAGAGGGCAACCCAGATGATCAGGGGCCTGGAGCACCTTCCTTATGAGGCAACTTCATGGAGGAGAGGTCTATCAAGGGCTACTAGTCAGAGGGCTATAGGCCACCTCCAGATTCAGAGGCAGGATGCCTCTGAGTCCCAGTTGCAGGGGAGCAACAGCAGGAGAGGGGGCAAGCACATTCCTCTTGCCTGTGGGCTCCCCAGAGGCAGCATCTGGTGGGCCACTGTGCGAAACAGGATGCTGGACTAGATGGGCCTCCTTGGGGGGCCTGATCCAGCAGGGCTGTCCTTATGCTCACCTGGGCCTCTCCTCCAGGACAGAAGCCACCATCAACGAAAGAGCTCCTGCATTTGATCCCACTTTCCAACATACCAAGTTGAAGTTTCTGGTCATTTTATCTTGTCAGCTATGAATAGGAGGCCACCTGCTGATTAACTTAATACAATTTTGTGTTAAATTAGTGCACAGTTAGAAGTTAACGTTATTTCAACATACTTATCAGGAGAATTAGGTCTCCCAAATCTTCACCTCTGTAGATCATGTAGCCTCATAAATTAATCTTTTGAGAGGAGAGCTGGTCTTGTGGTAGCCAGCATGACTTGTCCCCTTAGCTAAGCAGGGTCTGCCCTGGTTGCATATGAAAGGGGGACTAGAAGTGTGAGCAGCACTGGAAGAGATTCCCCTCAGGGGATGAAACCGCTCTAGGAAGAGCAGAAGGTTCCAAGTTCCCTCCCTGGCAGCATCTCCAAGATAAGGCTGATAGAGATTCCTGCCTGCCACCTTGGAGAAGCTGCTGCCAGTCTATGAAGACAATGCTGAACTTGATAGACCAATATTCTGACTCAGTATGTGGCAGCTTCCTATGTTCCTAATCTTTTTCATTTTGATAATTTAACAAAACATAGGTGTTAGCTATCATATTCCCATTTTTTTTTGTTTCCAGTAGCAATTAATTTCTCAAAACTGAGAGCCAGCGTGGTGTAGTGGTTAGAGTGCTGGACTAGGACCGGGGAGATCCAAGCTCAAATCCCCAATCAGCCATGAAACTAGCTGGGTGACTCTGGGCCAGTCACTTCTTTCTCAGCCTAGCCTACTTCACAGGGTTGTTGTGCAAGAGAAACTCAAGTATGTAGTACACCGCTCTGGGCACCTTGGAGGAAGAGCGGGAGATAAATGTTTAAAAAAACCCAACAAAACAGATTAAATCACACAGTTGAATGCTTTGGCTCTGTAACTTTATCTAATCAAGACCTCACCTATAAAAATTCAAACCAAGGTGGGGTTTGATCCTCACCCTGCCTGACCAATTGGGACAGTTACCCTAAGACAAGACTGAATCCCACCCTGACTAGAATTTCTCTGTATCTGCATTAAAGGCGTTTCCTGTGAGTTCCTGGGAAAGGTCATCTTTTCCCACAGCCCAAGGAGGTCATCCTCAAAGTATTCTGGGTTGTGGACTGAGCATGCTCCAAGTCCGGACCAATAAGAGAACGGACGGCGTGGGAGGCGACCCAGCCCCAGTTCCGGGCCGGTCTTCGCTCCAACGACCGGTCGGTTCCGTTGCTCCTGCAGCTTTTGCTCCTTGAGCTTGTTGGGTAGCCCTTTTTCACTCTCTTTTCCTCTTCACCTTTTTAGCGTTGTGCGAGGGTGGACGAGAAGTCGTATTGTATTCCAAATTCTTGGTCCAAACTAATCTCCCCCCTCCTTGATATTCAGCTCTTTGGGCGTTCTTTTACTCTCGTTTTTGCCTAGCCCTTCTTGCTATGGAGAGCACCCAGGGTTCCCTGTCGGAAGGGCCCCTCTCGGCCCATCGGGGCAGGTACAGCCCCGCAGTCGCTTGGAGCCGCCTGCTCTCCCCTCTGCGGACGCTGTGCCCAGCCACAGGCAACTCTTCCAGCCTCGGGCTCCAAACCGCCCAAGAAAGCCGACAAGAAGGCTAAGAGGGAGGAGAAGCGCTCCACGGAGGCAGGGAGCAGAGTCGCTTCGTCGTCTGAAAGACTCTTGCCGCCCGCCTCTGCGGCCCGCCTGAGCCAGCGCTGCTCATTCAAGTGGCCCACGAGGCACGCGGACCTGGCCATCTCCCAAACGCCCGCACCGAGGACGCCGCACTGCTTCTGGAGCAGGGCACTTGGCTCCGCCCGCCGCCTTGGATCCCTCCGCTTGGCTTGCCGGAGGAGGTGACCGTGCTGCAAGGCACTCCAGCGTTCAGCCCCCCTCCTCCCCAGCCTCGGTGCGGAGACGGAGCTGGATACTGCAGAGCCCCTGCCCGCGTTCCCGGCCGGGGTGCTACTGCTGACGTGGCCGCCCATTCCAACTGCGGGATGGGCCATCCCTCCACTGGAGCGCCCCACCTCTCCGCAACCGGCCATGGCTGCTCCAGTGCAGCCCAGGCAACCCAGCTCCCCACCAGGACCCTCAAGGGACGTGAGCAGCATGCCGGTCCCAGGTGCTCCCCCCCCGCCCTTCCACCCAATTCTTCTCCTTGGCTGGGGGATTTCCCCCTCTAGGCAGCTGGCAGAGTGATTCTCAGGCCCCAGGAGGACCCAAGGCTGATCACCACCGTTCTAGTTCCTCATCGCCAGACTCCAGTCCCAGCCGGCACCTTACTCCTGCTAGCGAAAGGGGCTGAGTCCAGCCTCGCCCCAGGTTGCCCAGGAGGAGGAAGAGACCCAGGTCCCCTTCCCCCTCCCCTTGGTCGCAAGAAGCGCCCTCTCCTCAGCGCTTGCCCTCTGTTCCATCTGCCCCTCTCCCAATCCACAGGGCACGGCCACTGGCCAGGCCTTGCCTCCCGTGCCATCCAGGGCCCCCCTCCCTCCGTCCCGGGTGGTTCCCACTGATGCTCGCCCATGACCTGAAGGGCACCTCAACCTGGCCTCAGGCCACGAGGAAGGATTGAGTGCATCCCTCGCGGACGAGGAGGAAGGAGAGCTCTCGGATGAGAATGCTGCCATCTTCATCCTGCCTCTTTTCCTCCTCCGATTTTTAGGGGATGTTGTGTAAAGCCAGATGTGCAGTCAGTGATGTGTCTCCTACTGATACTGCACAGACCGCATCTTCACTTGATCATAGGAAGCCGGAAGTTGTCAGCTTGCCAGCCTGTGTGCCCCCTAATGTGTGGGGCTGTGACTGTTGCCCTGCAGGTGAGTCTGTGTGGGATCGGGGCCAGAGGGGGTGAGTCAGCAGTTCTTGAAGGTCAGCTGCCCAGATTAGCCATCTTTCTAGGCTTATAAAAGGACTGCTGGTCTGTGGCGGCGGGCCCACCACCGGTGAGGTCGCCACCGAAGGGGCAACACCAAAGGGAGTCGCCCCTTGGGTGTGTGGGGGGCTACGAGGGCAAGGGCCTGATGATATTTTTTGGCTTCTGTTGCTTTTAGGTCCTGGGTGTTTCATTGGTGTCTTGGTTTGTCTGGGGATGGGGAGACAGAGAGTGGGTCCACTGATTGTGGGGTGGCCATTCCGGTGGTGGTGGGGAATAGAGGAAGTAAAGTTGGCAGGTCAGCGCGTCGTTGCATGGGAAAGGATGTCAGAAATCTATTAGCTGTTTGCCTTTCCAGCTGCCCTGCCAGCTCTTTGACCCTGGGGAGCAGTGCCAAGCTCCCCAGACTCTCACCTTGCTCCTCTGTAATGCCAGGTCTGTCCAGAATAAGTCGGAAACCATCCATGATCTGATTCTGGATGAGGGGGCAGGCCTGGTATGTATTACAGAGACTTGATTGGGGGAGGCCGGTGACCCAGTCTGGTCCCAGCTTCTCCCTCCAAGGTACTCTGTTGAGGAGCAGGTGCGGGGACTTGGGCAGGGAGGTGGAGTGGCTGTGGTCTATAAGAATAACCTCTCCCTGACCAGGATCCCCGTGGAAGTGTCTGACCATATTGAATGTGTGTGCCTAAGTTTGCAGACCAGAGATAGACTGGGATTTCTCTTGGTGTACCAATTGCCCCGCTGCCCGATGGAGTCCCTAACGGAACTGACGGACTTGGTCTTGGGTTTGGCATTGGAGTCTCCCAGGCTTGTGACTTCATGGAGGAGAGGTCTATCCATGGCTACTAGTCGGAGGGCTGTGGGCCACCTCCAGCCTCAAGGGCAGGGTGCCTCTGAGTACCAGTTGCAGGGGAGTAACGGCAGGAGAGAGGGCACGCCCTCAACTCCTGCCTGTGGCTTCCAGCGGCATCTGGTGGGCCACTGTGCGAAACAGGATGCTGGACTAGATGGGCCTCCTTGGGCCTGATCCAGCAGGGCTGTTCTTATGCTGTGGTGCTGGGGGACTTCAGTGTCCACTTTGGGGCCAATTTGTCTGGGGCGGCTCAGGAGTTCATAGCAGCCATGACAACTATGGGTCTATCCCAAGTGGTCTTGGGACTGACGCACGTTTCAAGTCACACACTTGATCTGGTCTTTTATTCTGATCAGGGTGTTGTTCCATGGGTGGCGAATCCTGTGATTTCCCAGTTGTCATGGACGGACCACCATCTGGTTAAGGTTGGACTCACAGTCACACCCCACCTTCGCCAGGGGCAAGGGGCCCATTAGAATGGTCCGCCTGAGAAGGTTATTGGATCCAACAGGGTTCCAAGAAGCCTTGGAAGGATTGAGTGTTGGCTCTGCCGGTGATCCTGTTGATGCCCTGGTGGAAAACTGGAACAGCAAACTCACCAGGGCAGTGGACATGATTGCTCCTAAGCGTCCTCTCTGACCTGCTTCAAAATTGGCCCTTTGGTATACGGAAGTACTATGGGGGATGAAGCGACAAGATAGACGACTGGAGCGCAAGTGGAGGAAGACTCGACTCGAATCCAACAGATTACAACATAGAGCACATTTGAAGATCTATGCTCTGGCTATATGGGTGGCAAAGAAGCGATTCTTTTCGGCCCGTATTGCATCCGCAAGTTCACGTCTGGCGGAGTTGTGGGAGGACTAGTGAGTGCCCCTCCTCTTTTGAATTACAATTTGGAACCATCTGTTACCCACTGTGACGTGTTTAATGATTTTGTGTGTGGATAAAATCTCTCGTATTCGGGCCGACTTGGATTTAGACCCCACAATTACTGCAGTGTCTGAATTGGAGGTGTCCAGTGACTCATGTAGTTAGGCTGGATCGGTTTCAGTTTGTGACTCGTGAGGATGTGGACAAGGTGCTTGGAGTGATGCGGCCTACCACCTGCCCTCCTGACCCTTGCCCGGCGTGGCTAATACTATCTGGCAGGGAGGTGGTTGTGGAAGGCCTGGTAGAGATCATAAATGCTTCTCTGAGGGAGGGCAGGATGCCTCTAAGTCTTAAGGATGCAATTATTAGACCACTTCTGAAGAAGCCTGCCCTGGATTCCTCAGAGTTGGGCAACTATAGGCCTGTCTCCAACCTTCTGTGGCTGGGCAAGGTAATTCCGTGGCTGGGCAAGAGGGTGGTGGCCTCCCAACTCCAAGCAGTCTTGGAGGAAACTGATTATCTAGACTGGTTTCAGATCGGCTTTCGGGTTGGCTATGGGGTGGAGACTGCCTTGGTCGGCTTGATGGATGATCTCCAATTGGGAATTGACAGGGGAAGTGTGACTCTGTTGGTCATTTTGGACCTCTTGGTGGGCTTTTGATACTATCGACCATAGTATCCTTCTGGAGCGTCTGAGGGGCTTGGGAGTGAGGGGGGTTGAGGGGGTTGGGAGTGGTTCCACTCCTACCTAAGAACAGCCCTGCTGGATCAGGCCCAAGGAGGCCCATCTAGTCCAGCATCCTGTTTCGCACAGTGGCCCACCAGATGCCACTGGAAGCCACAGACAGGAGTTGAGGGCATGCCCTCTCTCCTGCCATTACTCCCCTGCAACTGGTACTCAGAGGCATCCTGCTTTTGAGGCTGGAGGTGGCCCACAGCCCTCTGGGCAGATTCCAGATGGTGTCGCTTGGGGACTGTTGTTCTTCAAAAACTGAATTTCGGGATAGTGTCCCTCAGGGCTCCGTATTGTCTCCGATGTTTTATTTATTTATTTTTATTTTTAATTGTTAGATTTATATACCGCCTTTCATTAAAAACAATCTCAAGATGGTTTACAGAAGTTAAAACACATAATAAAAATGAATTAAAAGTATTTAGCTAAAAATATAAAAACAATCGATTAAAATATATAATATACAAATACAGAAAACTATACATGGATAAAAACACGCAGAAACAGCAATAAATCATGTAAAGGCCTGGATAAAAAGCCAAGATTTAACCAGCTTTCTAAAAACTGTGATGGAGTCTGAGGAGCGAATGGCCACTGGGGGAGCATTCCAAAGCCTGGGGGCAGCAACAGAGAAGGCCCTGTCACGCGTGCACGACAGCTGGGCCTTCCTCATTGTCGGCACCCGGAGCAGAGCCCCCTCAGATGATCTCGTCAAGCGGGCAGAAACCCTTGGGAGCAGGCGGTCCCTCAGGTATCCCGGGCCCAAACCATTAAGGGCTTTAAAGGTCAAAACCAGCACCTTGAATTGGACCTGGAAACACACTGGAAACCAGTGCAGCTCTTTCAAAATAGGTGTGATGTGATCACACTGGGCAGCTCCAGATAGAACCCTAGCTGCCGTATTTTGTACAAGCTGCAGTTTCCAGATATTCTTCAAGAGCAGCCCCACGTAGAGTGCATTGCAGTAATCCAGCCACGACCTGACTAAGGCATGGGTAACCGTGGCCAGATCTGTCTTCTCGAGAAAGGGACGCAGCTGGAGCACTAGCCAAAGCCGTGCAAAGGCACCCCTGGCCACCGCCTCCACCTGAGCTTCCAAAAGCAGAGCCAGGTCCAGTAATACCCCCAAGCTGCGTACTTGCTCCTTCAAGGGGAGTGCAACCCCATCCAGAACCAGTAAAATCTCCTCATCCCGATTGGCTCTCCTACTGACCAACATTACCTCTGTCTTGTCTGGATTCAACCTCAGTTTATTAGCCCACATCCAGCCTATCACTGCCTCCAATCCCCGATTTAGGACATCCACCGCCTCCCTAGGATCAGATGACAAGGAGAGATAGAGCTGAGTGTCATCTGCATATTGCTGACAACTCAGTCCAAGTCTCCGGATGACCTCTCCCAGCGGCTTAATGTAGATGTTAAACAGCATGGGGGACAAGACCGATCCCTGCGGGACCCCACAGGCCAACGGCCACGGGGCCGAGCAGTAGTCCCCTAGCACCACCTTCTGGACTCTCCCCACAAGAAAGGACCGGAGCCACTCCAACACAGTACCCCCAATTCCCATACTTGAGAGGTGGCCCAGAAGGATACCATGGTCGATGGTATCGAATGCCGCCGAGAGGTCCAGCAGAACCAACAGGGACGCACTCCCCCTGTCTAGCTCCTGGCATAGGTCATCCGCTAGAGTGACCAAGGCAGTTTCAGTCCCATACCCGGGGCAGAAGCCAGATTGGAAAGGGTCCAGATAATCCGTATCATCCATGCCTGCCTCGAGGCAGTGATGGGCTGGATGAGAGGTAACAAGCTGAGGCTGATGTTGTTTAACATCTACATGAAACCGCTGGGAGAGATCATCAGGAGATTTGGTGCAGGGTGTTATCAGTATGCTGATGGCACCCAAATCTATTTCTCCATGACAGCACCATCAGGAGAAGGCATAACTTCCCTAAATGCCTGCCTGGAGGCAGTGATGGGCTGGATGAGAGGTAGCAAGCTGGGGCTGAATCCAGATAAGACGGAGGTACTTATTGTGCGGGGTCGGAACTCGGGAGATGGTTTTGATCTGCCAGTTCTGGATGGGGTCACACTTCCCCAGAAGGAACAGGTACGCAGTCTGTGGGTGCTTCTGGACACAAAACTCTTCCTGGTGTCCCAGGTTGAGGCAGTGGCCAGAAGTGCCTTTTATCAGCTTCGGCTGATACACCAGCTGCGTCCATTTCTTGAGATAAATGACCTCAGAACAGTAGTACATCTGCTGGTCACCTCCAGACTTGACTACTGCAATGCGCTCTATGTGGGGCTGCCTTTGTATGTAGTCCGTAAACTGCAGTTAGTCCAGATTGCAGCAGCCAGATTGGTCTCTGGGTCATCTTCGAGAGACCATATCACTCCTATCTTAAAACATCTACACTGGCTGTCAATAATCTACCGGGCAAAGTACAAGGTTTTGGTTATAACCTATAAAGCCCTAAACAGCTTGGGCCCTGGGTATTTAAGAGAACGCTGCCTTTGCTATGAACCACACTGCCTACTGAGATCATCTGGAGAGGTTCATCTGCAGTTGCCACCGGCTCGTCTGGTGGCTGCTCAGGGATGGGCCTTCTCCATTGCTGCCCCGAGGCTTTGGAACACACTTCCTGCTGAAATAAGAGCCTCCCCATCTCTGGCAACTTTTAAAAAAGGCAGTCGAGACACATATGTTCACCCAGGCTTTTAATTAGACATTGTTTTAATTGTGTTTTAATTGTGTTTTAATAGTTTTAACATTTTAAATTTTGATATGTTAATCTTTTTATTGGTTTTCATTGTTTTGTAAACTGCCCAGAGAACTCGCGTTTTGGGCGGTACAAAAATGTGATAAATAAATACATAAATAAATGTTTTCCCTTCCTCCTCTGTTTCAGTGGCTACTGTTCCTTTTCCTCCCTTGTTCAAGGATGTTATGCTAGCAAAATGGGCATCTCCTGCCTCATCCAAGGCCCCTGGGCCAATTCCTAAAAAGCACTACAACCATGACCCCCCAGTGGTGCAATTGGTCTCTGCCTTGGTGGTGGTTAAAGAAGGGGACGAACAACTCAAATCTCCAGAGGATCACAAGGCCGACATGCTTCTCCATAAGAACCACGCGGCTTCTGCCACAGTCATTAAAGCAGCAACCACTAATTCCATTTTTGCCAGGGCATCCATGCTTTGGGTTAAGCAATTAGCTGCCATGATCCCTCCCAAACTCACTCGGGTGCGCCAGGGGTTCAACAAATGGGCCAAAGCTGCAGCTTTGATGGTGGACTCGAGCTGGGATCGTGTCCAGCAGGCAGCCCGTGCTATGGGCTTAGGGGTTGCGGTCTGTTGCTCGCTTTGGTTGAAGCATTGGGATGTGGATTCCCAGTCTAGACTTAACCTTTCGGCTGCCCCCCTTATAGGTGCCAGACCCTTTGGTGAAGTTTTGGACCCAATCCTGGTTGAGACCAAGAACAAGAAAAAAGCTGTGCCTTTCACCTGTAAAGATTCCCGGCAGCCCTTTTGAGCCGGTTCTCAGTCCTTTTGACTGTTCAGAGGTTCCCAGAGACACACCTTTGCCTTGCCCAGAGACACTCTAGGTTTCTCATATCACTCCACCTGGTGCAACCAGTGGCAACAGCGTGGTGGTGGACCAGCTAGAGGAGGGTCTTCCCGATCCTTCCCTCCAGCATCCTCTCTCTCTGCTAGAAAGCAATGACTACCCCCCTGTAGGGGGAAGGCTCCTCGCCTTCTCCCCACAGTGGGAAGCCATGACTCAGGACCGCTGGGTCCTGTCCACCATTTCCCATGGCTACACCTTGGACTTCCTGGCACAACCTCCGGACATAGTCATCATCTCTCCCAGATCCCCTTGGCCAGACAAATATTGGAGAATGTGCCTCGCCATCCAGCACCATCTTCAAATCAATGCCATTGAACCCGTGCCGTCGACCGACTTATGGCATGGTGTCTGTTCGCTTTTATTTCTAGTCCCAAAGAAGGATGGATCTTGGAGAGTGGTTCTGAACCTACGGTCACTCAGTCAATTCATCCACAAGCAGAGGTTCTGCATGGAATCTCTCTGCTCAATCAAGGAAGCGATCCTACCCCAGGACTTCCTGACATCTATCGACTTATCAGAGGCCTGTCTCCATGTACTCATCTTGCCCGCTCATGGTCAGTTTTTCAGGTTCTGCTACAGTGACCGACACTATCAATACAGAGCCCTTCCCTTCGGTCTGTCCTTGGCCTCAAGGGTATTCACCAAGATCATCTACGAAGGAGAGGCATCCACATATACCCGTACCTGGATGACCTGCTTATCTGAGCATCCTCGTTCTCCCTAGCCCAGATGTCAGTACAGCACACCCTGTCAGCTCTTGCCTCCCACGGATTTCTCGTGAATTGCCAAAAGAGTCACCTGATTCCATCACAGACCATCCAGCATCTGAGGGCAATCTTCAACACTCTGCTCTCATCCGTCTCTCTGCCACTAGAATGTTGGTGGAAACTGGACACCCTCATTCGTCCTCTTCTGCAGGCAACATCGGCAGACTTGATGGCGCTGGCTCAGCTGCTTGAATCGATGATCTCCTGCCTCGAGTGCACTCCCTGGGCATGCTGGCACTCCCGACCTCACCAATGGCTCCCCCTCCCTTTCAGGAGGACATTATGGCCTGTGTCCACAAGGAAGTCTGCTTACCATCGAAGGTCCACCTGTCCCTCCGATGGTGGTTGTCACCTGCCATGTTGAAAGGTCTCCCCTTCATCACTCCAGAGCGGGTGCTGATCACCACAGAAGCCAGCCTGTCTGGCTCAGGAGCTCACTGAAATGGCCAATATGTACAGGGCATCTGGACACCTCAGGAAACATCACACAGTATCAACTGGCTGGAGCTCCGGGCCATTCCCCTGGCTCTCCTCCATTTCCTCCCAGTAATCCACTGGGCCAACGTCCTAGTCTGAACGGACAATGTGACCTCCAAGTCGCATATCAACCACCAGGGGGGCACACAATCTCGAACCCTCATGGTGGAAACTGACAACATTTTCCTTTGGGCAGAACAGTACCTCACGTCCATAGTGGCGGAACATCTTCAGGGCATGGCAAATACCCAGGCCGATTGGCTCAGCCGCCATACGATAGACCAGACAGAATGGTCTCTTCATCGGGAAGTGTTTCTCCAAGTGGTGCATCGATTTGGTCAACCAGTGGTGGACCTGTTTGCTTCCCCGCTCAATCACCTCCTCCCCAGGTTCTTCTCTCGCTTCCTCTCACCTCGTTTGGAAGCGATGGATACCTTGACCGCGCCATGGCCTCCGGGCCTCCCATATGCCTTTCCTCTCACCGCAGTGATTGACCATCTCATTCGAAAGAGTCACACCGAAAGAGCAGAGCTCATCCTGGTAGCATCATTCTGGCCTCGGAGGCAGTGGTTCTCAGATCTCTTTCAGCTCTCAGTCGCCCAGCCACAGCATCTGCCCGCTCGTTGGGACCTTCTAACTCAAGGCCCCTCCTGCACCCAGAGCTGCAGTGGCTCCAACTTGCCGCTTGGAAATTGAGCGCACGCTATTAGCTCAGAGGGGCTATACAGGTTCTGTCCTGGAAACCATTCTGGCCTCCAGGAGACCTTCTACAAACCACATTTACCAGACCTCATGGGTGGCCTTTTCCAGGTCGGCGTGCAGGAAACATATCTCCCCCTTGTCGGTGGGTGTTCCCGAAGTCCTTTCTTTCCTGCAGTCTGGGTTTGACATGGGTCTCCGACCCAGCACCTTAAAGCGCCAAACATCGACCCTTTCGTCAATTTTGCACCTCTACTCTGGTCTTCCTTACAACTCCATCCCCATCTGCGCCGATTCCTTTGAAGAGTGTCCAATTTGGCTCCTCCTCCTATCCTTAGATTCCCTACGTGGAACCTTAATAAAATCCTCAGTGCCCTCACTAAGGCTCCCTTCGAGCCTCTGTCAGAGGTTGATCTCTGCCATCTCTTGCTCAAGGTCCTCTTCTTGGTGGCCATAACTTCTGCTCGAAGAGTGTCAGAACTGGGAGCCCTGTCGGCATGGAAGGAATTCTTTGTGTTCCAATCCGATGCTATCATTCTGAAGCTAGACCCTACCTTCCTCCCTAAAACCAATTCTCCCTTTCACCAGTCGCAGGACATTTTTCTTCCCTCCTTCTGCCCCTCCCCGACCCATCCCAGAGAAAAATTGCGGCACTTGCTGGACATGCTGCATGCCCTCTGTATCTACTTACGTAGAACTAGACCATTTAGACGTTCAGATTCTCCATTCGTATCGTTCCAACAGGCTTCCTTGGGCACTAAGGTCTCCAAGGCCACGATCTCCTTGTGGATTAAAGCCTGTATCACTGTAGCTTATGAGTCCCTCTATCTTCAACCACCTTCAGGTGTTTCTGCACACTCAACCCAGAGTGCGGCCACCTCCGCTGCCTTCATGGCTAGTGCACCTTTGCTTGAGATCTGTAAGGCAGCCACTTGGTCATCTATCACACCCTTTATCAAACACTATAAGATCTTTCATGATTCTCAGGCGGCCATGGGCCACACTGTCTTCCAACAAGTGGTCTGATTTGCATCCTTCTGCTCCCACCTGTGTCTGTTATTAGCTTGGGCATGTTCCACACTACTTTGAGGATGACCTCCTCAGGCTGTGGAAAAAGAAACATTGGACTTACTGTGAAGGGTTCTTTTTCGCAGCCGAGGAGGTCATCCGGCCCACCCTAGGATGCTTGTTTATCTTTTCTATACGGCTTGTTCATTTGGTCCAGGGTGGTGTGTTCTTCCTGGGTGGAGGCGACTTCTAGGGTTTCTTAGCTCAGTAGGCTTTGGTGTACTTTTCTGTTCCTTTTTGTCTGATCTGTGCTGAACTAATCCTTTCTGTTCTATGAGAGCATGTCAGTCCCGGAACTGGGGCTGGGTCACCTCCCACACTCAGGGGCTAGCTACGCCTTCAGTTCTCTTATCGGTCCTGCCTTGGAGCATGCTCAATCAGAGGATGACGACCTCGGCTGTGAAAAAGAACCCTTCATGTTAAGTCCAGTGTTTCTTTCTCTGTCCCTCCAGGGGGTTGAAATCTGAATTGTGTGTCACTGTGACCATCTCGGGTGACACGGCAAGAATAATTGGGGCTCCTAGCTGAGCCCTGGCTTTCCAGGCATGTGGAGCCCCAGTTCTGGGCCCCGGCAGGGTCTCCAGGTAGGGTTGGCAGAGACCCTGCAGAGCGGGTGCTGCTGGGTGCAGGCACTGCTGAGCTGGATGTCCCCAGAAGGGCCCGACTCTGCATCAGGCCGCTCCGAGTGTTGATTCTGTCTCTGCAGCATCGGAGGAGGTGGATTCTAGCCCATGGAGGCTCATGCTGAGACAAATGTATGAGGTTTTTAAGGTCCCACAGGACTCTTTGTTCTCTTCAGCAGCAGGTCACATAGTTTTCATGAAGCTTTTTAATGCCTTATTTTTGAGATTTGTTTTATTAATTAGAATTAAAACAGACACAAGCGAAATAAAACCTCACGATCACAGCAATATACATCACAGAAGCAAAGAATAGCAGCTAACATATTTCCGGGGGTGTCTTCTGCTCCAGGCAGGCAGGAGGGCTTTTCTCCCCTCATGCGATCAGGTGGGGAAGCTTCTCCACCAGGACCGGGTGCCAGGTTCATCTTAACCACTCTTCAGTAGGTCTTTTCGGGGGGGGGGGGAGGGTTCTGCCCTCCTTGGTGGCTGCCCCAGCTTTGTGAGATGGCTCTTCCAAGATGCTTCTTCACGTTCCTCCCTCCTGGCCTTTAGCTGCCCCGTGAGGCCTGTCTGTTTTGGAAGGTGTGAGAGGAAAGAAGGATGCCTTTTGGTTCTGGTGGTTGTGCTGTGTTGAAGCTGTGATGTTCAGTGTTTGGGTGGAATTGCTCTGTGCGGATGCTGTAAGCCGCCCTGAGCAATCGTGGCCGGGTGAGATAGTATTCGAAGAAATTACTTGCCACTTCTCTGCTTCTGCCCCGTCTCTCATGGCAAGACTCGGACAGTCAAAGGCTGTTCTGTGCAGTTTGGCCCCTCGTGAGCTTTTTGCACAGGGCTCTTTCTTTCCTTTCGGATCCTTTGGGCCAGATCAGAGCCTGGCGTTGCCAGTTAGCCTGGCTGTTTCCAGACCAGACCCCTCTGGCCCATTGAGCCCTTCTGCACAGCAGGCCCAGGGGCTGAAGAGACTCCGCTAAGCTTCCTGGAATACCTAAACTAGTGTGGTGCTTTGCCCCCCGCCCCGCCACCGGTCCTGCTTCAGAAGTGGCTTCGGAACTGAAGGGCTGCAGCTGTTTTGCACAAAAGACATGAGCAGTCAATGCCGCCCCCCCCCCGCTCCCTGCCGCTTTAGTTTCCTGGTTTTCTGTGCGGTTTCCGCCATCTGGGGCAGGAGTCTCTTCTGCACGCTGCATTGTGTGTGTGAGCCGGCTGCTGCGCTCTGGACCCTGCCTGTGCAGAAGAACTCTCAGTCCTCAGGGAAGGAGGCAGGGCTGTCTTTCGGGCAGGGCAGGGCAGGGCTCTATTAACCCCCATGACAATGAATGGGGAGGGGGCCCCACACTGGCCGACGCACCTCAGGCCCTGCACCCTGCCAGGGCGGTCTGAGGACAGCCCCGGAAGGAGTCCAGTCCGTGGGCACCTTCTTGCAGGGAGCCTTGTGCTGTCTGGAGAGAGGCACCAGCCTGGCACGATGGTGGGCGAAAGCTCCCTTGTGCTTGGTGAGCTCCAGCGGCTAGTCCTGGTCCTCCCGAGCCTCCGTGTCAGCCTCTTGGGCTCTGGGCCTCGTGCAGTGAGGCTCTCTTGGGGGCCTGTTCCTGGCGCCTGGGGCTCCTTCCTCCCCCGAATCCCCTCCTGGTGACATCAGATGGCCGTTTAGGGGATGTTCTTAGCTTTTGCTCTTCGGTTCCTAAGTAACAGCCCGCATTGCTGCCACATCTTCCAGATTTCCTGTAATGCCAAGATGGGGGGCGGGGCGGGGGGAGGAAGCTGTTTGCTTGGTTACCAAAGCAGGGCCGGTGGGTGGGGCTGGAGTGACTATTCCTGGCCACCAGTGGCCAGTGCCACCGTTTGGTTCCACTTGGATGGGAATCTTTGGGACCCACAGGCAGGATTTTTGGCCCCAGGAACTCCCCAGCCTCCCATTTGGGGGCCTCTGTGTGTGGCCACCTTGGTTGGCCGAGAAGCCTGGCAGAGGCTCGCTCGGTCTTCTGGTTTTGGCAGGCCTCCCCCTCGCCGGGCTCCACGGGCTGCCTTTCTAGGAGAGGAGGAGTCTGGCTCCCTGCCGGGCTCCTTTGCCTCCCCGGGCAGTGGGGGGGGGCACCAGGAAGCTTTCTCCCCCCCACCCCACCCCCCGCTCCGCCGCGCCCTGCACCAGCATTCCACACAGAGGGCTTGAAGTCTGTGTTGAGCTGCGGGCAGCATCCAGATGCCAGAGTGGCCACCAGCCTGACCGGATGGCTGGGCGAGGCTGGGCCTGTGCCAAGAGGGCTGGCGGTTCCCAGGCGGCCCTCTCCGGTGGCCTCCACGCGGGGGTCCCAGAGGGGAGCCTGGTGGCGCCTTCAGGAGCGGCCCTCGTCCTCCCCAGGCAGGAGCAGGGCGTTGCGGCGCTCTGTGGATCTCCAGGCCACCGTGCAAGCGGCTGCCTTGGGTAGAGACCCCAGCAGGCCCTGCCCAGAGCAGCCGTGCTGGCTTCTCTGCCTCTGGGCCTGCTGGGGCCCCGGGCTGTTGATGCCACCTGCTACCCCCAAGGAACGGGGAGGCGCTGGGGAGGGTGCGCCTTCTTGGCATGTGGCGGGGGGGGGGATGCTTGTGACACCTGCCTGACGGCTGAGGTGACTGTCCCGTCCGACACCACACACACACCCCAGCATCTGTGCAGCGGGGAGGATGGGCGCCTCTGCCAGCGGCCCCAGAGAGCCTGACCTGCTGCTGCTGCTCCTCCTCCCCATGGCCTCCTCCCCACCTGCCCGCCCCCAGCACACCCAGTGGGGCCAGCACCAGCCTCGCAGGCCAGAGGCACCCAGCTGGGCAGCCCCTCTCCGGCTTGTGCCCTGGCCAGCAGCTGCTGCTGCTGCTTCCGGGATGCCTGCCAGGCTCTTGCTGCCCAGGAGCCTGGAACTGCCGTGGGGCAGGGGGGCAGGCCAGGTCTGAGCTGCTGAGAGGAGGGGAGCAGCACACTTGGAGCGAAAAGCAAAGTGCGGGGCCAGAGCCCTGCCCCTCGAAGTAGCCCCCCGCCCCTGGGTCCAGTTCCTCCACTTCAGCCTGGAAGTCTGGTGGCTGGGGAAATGCTGCAGAAACGTCTTCAGTCCTGCAGGTTGAGCTTCCTTGTGGCTGCACTGACAAGAGGCAGCCTGTGTCTGGGCAAAAGGGTCTGCCTTCACAGAGAGAATCCTGCAGGTGTGTGGAAACGGGGGCCCAGATGAGGAGGGCGCTTGGGTGGTGAGGAAGCAGGCGGGACCTAGCCCCTGGGTCCATGGCCCGTGTGTGGGTGCACAGCCTCCCCCTGTGAGGCCATGCCTGGGCTGGGGCTGATCTCCTCCCCCCACCCCACCCGCCCTTGGTTCTGAATGGCAACAGCCCGTGGTGTGGAGGACACATGGGCTGGGCCATGGGGCGCCTCTGGGGGTGATCCTTGGAGACGTGCCCTCTGCGAGTATGGCGGCCCTCCCTGGAGCATCAGAGTCCAAGTCCAATTTTTAACTGGTTCAGGACCTGGCACTGTAACTCCTGCACTAAAGGAGTTGAGAAAGAGCAGCTCTCATGCTGGGGTCACTCGAGAGTTGGGAAGGTTGACTCGTTTTGTCAGGAGGGGAGAGCTGCCCACCTCTGAATGGGTTTCTGGATAGACAAAGGACCTCTTCTGAACCTGGGGGATATGCAGTGTCAGCATAGACCCCCCCTTTTTGTTCTGCCCTTTCTCCAAGGAATGCAGGTGGTGTACGTCATTCTCCCCACGGCTCCTGTTTTATCCCCACATCATGGCAGGGACCAGAGACGGGGCCTTTTTGGCAGTGGCCCCTTGGCTTTGGAATGCCTTTCTGGAAGAGCTTTGCCGTGCTCTCCCTCAGGGTTTAAAAAAGATCTGAAAACACATATTTTTAAAGAGCCTCATTAGTGTCTTCTCTGCAGCTATATCTGGTGAGTTTTAACTTTTAAATCTGGCTTTAACTGGGTCTTGGTTTTATTTCTTATTTTATTTATTTATTTTTGCATTTATATACCACCTTTCATTAAAAGACAACCCCAAGGTGGTTTGCAAAAGTTAAAACATACAATTAAAAAACAATAAAAATATTAACCTAAAAATATAAAAACAAACCAAATTTAAAATCTATAAAATACAAGCATAAAAACAATACAACAGGTAAAAACACACAGAAGCAGCAGTAAAAACGATTATGTAAAAGCCTGGATAAAAAGCCAAGTTTTAACAAGCTTTCTAAAAGCCGTGATGTAGTCCGAGGAGCAAATGGCCACTGGGAGATGATTCCAAAGCCTGGGGGCAGCAACAGAGAAGGCCCTGTCCCGAGTGCACAACAGCTGGGCCTCTCTCATTGTCGGCACCTGGAGCAGGGCCCCCTCAGATGTCCTCGTCAAGCGGGCAGAAACCCTTGGGAGCAGGCGGTCCCTCAAATACCCCGGGCCCAAACCGTTTAGGGCTTTAAAGGTCAAAACCAGCACCTTGAATTGGACCCGGAAACAAACCGGCAGCCAGTGCAATTCTTTCAGAATGGGGGTGATGTGCTCACAACAGGCAGCTGCGGATAAAACCCTTGCTGCCGTGTTTTGCACTAGCTGCAGTTTCCGGATATTCTTCAAGGGCAGCCCCACGTAGAGTGCATTACAGTAATCCAGCCGTGACGTGACTAAGGCATGGGTAACCGTGGCCAGATCTGTCTTCTTGAGAAAGGGACGCAGCTGGCGCACCAGCCGAAGCCGTGCAAAGGCACCCCTGGCCACCGCCTCCACCTGAGCTTCCAAAAGCAGAGCCGGGTCCAGTAGTACCCCCAAGCTGCATACTTGCTCCTTCAAAAGGAGTGCAACCCCATCCAGAACCAGTAAAATCTCCTCATCCCGATTGGCTCTCCTACTGACCAACAGTACCTCCGTCTTATCCGGATTCAATTTCAGTTTGTTAGCCCACGTCCACCCCATCACGGTCTCCAGCCCCCGATTCAGGGCATCCACCGCCTCCCTAGGATCCGATGACAAGGAGAGATAGAGCTGAGTGTCATCCGCATATTGCTGACAACTCAGTCCAAGTCCCCGGATGACCTCTCCCAGTGGCTTCATGTAGATGTTAAACAGCATGGGGGACAAGACCGAACCCTGCGGAACCCCACAGGCCAGTGGACACGGAACCGAGCAGTAGTCCCCTAGCACCACCTTCTGGACTCTCCCCCCAAGAAAGGACCGGAACCACTGCAACGCAGTGCCTCTGATTCCCATACTGGAGAGGTGGCCCAGAAGGATACCATGGTCGATGGTATCGAACGCTGCCGAGAGGTCCAGCAGAACCAACAGGGACGCACTCCCCCTGTCTAGTTCCCGGCGTAGGTCATCCACTAAAGCGACCAAGGCAGTCTCAGTCCCATACCCGGGGCAGAAGCCAGATTGAAAAGGGTCCAGATAATCCGTATCATCCAAGACCCTCTGCAGCTGGGACACCACCACACGCTCTATCACCTTGCCCCAAAAGGGAAGGCTAGACACAGGTCTATAGTTATCCAGGTTGGAGGGATCAAGGGAGGGCTTTTTCAATAGTGGTCTTACTACCCCCTCCTTGAGGCACGATGGCATCCTGCCCTCCCTTAATGAAGCATTAACGATCACCTCCAACCATCGGCCTGTCCCCTCCCTGGCAGCTTTTATTAGCCATGAAGGGCAAGGGTCAAGAGCGCATGAAGTCGCCCGCACAGTGCCCAGGATCTTGTCCACATCCTCAGGCCGCACCAACCAAAAAGAATCCAACACAACGGGACCAGATGGTACCAGAGGCACGTCTGCCGGAACTGCCAAAACTCTGGAGTCCAGGTCAGCACGGATGTGAGCGACTTTATCTGCAAAGCGACAGGCAAACCAATCACAAAGAGCTGTAGATGACTCCTCCCCCATTGTCTGGGGGGATGTGTGGAGCAAGGTTTTTACCACCCAAAACAGCTGTTTGTCTGCACTGAGCAGACGCAATGGAGGCGGAGAAAAAACATTTCTTCGCCGCCCCCACCGCCATGGAGTAGACCCTAAAATGGGCTCTAGCCCATGTTCGGTCGGATTTGTCACAACTCTTCCTCCAGCGTCGTTCCAGCCATCGTCCGAGTTGCTTCATTGCCCTAAGCTCCGAGGAAAACCAAGGAGCAGATCGGGCTCCACCAAGCCGGAGAGGGCGCTTGGGGGCAACCGTGTCAACAGCCCTGGCCATCTCTTCATTCCAGAGATCAACCAGGGCCTCGACAGGGTCACCAGCTCTGGACACTGGAAACTCCCCAAGGGCCATCTGAAATCCAAGCAGATCCATAAGCCTCTGGGGGCGGACCATCTTAATCAGCCCACCACCCCTGCAGAGGGCAGACGGAGCAGTCAAACTAAACCCCACCAGGTGATGATCTGTCCATGACAAGGGAGTGATCTCAAATTCCCCCACCTCCAGATCATTTATTTCCCGGTTGGCAAAAACCAGATCCAGAGTGTGTCCCGCCACGTGGGTAGGGCCCGATACCAATTGAGACAGGCCCATGGTTGCCATGGAGGCCATGAAATCCTGAGCCACACCCACTAGGGGGGGGGCCTCAGCGTGGACATTGAAATCCCCCAAGACAATAAGCCTGGGGGAACCCAAAGCCACCTCTGAGACCACCCCCACCAGCTCAGGTAGGGAGACTGAAGTGCAGCGGGGTGGTCGGTACACCAACAGAATCCCCAGCCTATCTCGGAGGCCCACCCTCAAGGACAAACACTCGAAATTCTGAGATTGCCTGACCGGGCACCTGGAAACGGGGAGAGCCTCTTGAAAGATGACTGCAACGCCTCCTCCCCGACCCTCGAGGCGGGGCTGCTGCACGATCTGGAAACCTGGAGGACAAAGCTGAGAGAGACCAACCCCGCCCAGCGTATCCAACCAGGTCTCCATCACACATACGGTCAGCATGTTCATCCACAATCAGATCGTGGATGAGAGATGTTTTAGCGTTGACTGACCTGGCATTCAGCAGCAGCACCCTAATCCTCGAGGGAGTGTTCTCAGAGCTCCCTGGGGTCTCAGGGTTGGGAGAAGGGCCGGAAAAAGGAACAGGCCTCAATTGCCTGGACCGTTTCCCCCTGTAACGGCCTGCCCAACTCCCACCGCCACACCTCCCTCTGCCCGCTCCCTGTGATATTGCTGCCCCCACTCCATCCCCACTGTTTTGCTCTCCCAGACACATCTCCCCAGACTAACCCACCACAGCTTCTTGGCTTATTAAAAAACCAGAACCAGACTTATGCAATCTCTTGCTGGCTTCTTGCTTGCAGGAAGAAAGGTCTTCTGGGCCCCAGGCAGCTCGCCCCATGGCTGAGAGCCACAAGGACGAGAGCCCTTGGGCCAGCCTGCCCTATATAGGAGCAGGGCCCCAGCCCCAGGAGATCCCACACACCTGAGGAAAGGTGGGGCAGAGGCAAGGACAGGACAGTCAGTGCCCCACCCAAGCTGTTCCCTTCTTCCTCTTCTTCCTCTCCTTCTCCTTCTCCTTCTCCTTCTTCGTTTTAGTTGTTTCATAGATGTTATGTGGTTTTATGCTTCATCGTGTTGATTGTCTTGCCGTTTTTGTGAGCTGCCCCAAGCAGTATTGTGCAGGAGGGAGAGGGCTGTACATCTTTTGAATAAAGAATAAGCCACCAGCCCTGTGAGGGAGGCTAGGCTGAGCGTGTCTGGCTCCAGGGAACTTCATGGTTCAAGGAGGACTGGAACCCTGCTCTCTCCAGCCCAGCGCCGGATCCACGGCACCCCTCTGGCTTTGCATGGTGGTCCTTGCCCGGCTGATGGCCAAGCACGACCCGCCCTTCATGTGACTGTGTGAACCTGGTTACCGGGGGGAGGGCGCTGCCTGCTCCGGCATGATCCCCTCTGCAGAGGCGTAACTATAGGGGGGGCAGGGGGCACGTGCCCCGGGCGCCATCTTTTCTGGTCACGTGGGGGGCGCCGCCATGACAATTTTTTTAAAAAATTTTTGTTAATTTTTTGTTAATACAAATGTTTCCTGCTCAGTGCAGCAGTGCTGCAGCAGTCAAGGGAGCGCGTTGGCGCCCCCTCCCCCACGAGCGGTCCCTTCCGTGCTGCCCGCCCTCCCCCCCCCACATTGCTTTGCTGTCGCCTGGCGGCCAGTCAGTGGCTTGGCTTGGCGGCGGGCGCTTGTGAGGAAAAACCTAAGTATAATGTAGTATGTTGGGGGCGCGGGGGGGGGGGGCGCCATTTCAGTGCTTGCCCTGGGTGCCGTTTTCCCTAGTTACGCCTCTGCCCCTCTGCACATGGAGGTTGCCAAGAGAGGTCCGTCTCCAGATGCCGCCAGCTCGTCCGGCACTGACCCGGCAGCGGGCCTTCTCTGCAGTCGCTCCTGGGATGTGCGCTGTGCTCCTTATGGCCATTCGTGGCTGAACATCTTTGCCGGCCTTCAAAAGAGACCCTCTTGAGATGCACTCTTGAGCCTGGCTTTTAGTCATCTTGGATTGTTTGAATTGCTGTTTGTTTTATTTTGTCTTTATTGTCTTTATTTTTGTGAATCGCCTAGAGCCTTAGTAGTCAGGTGGTATATAAATTAGTTTAATCATACTAATAATACTGCTACTAGTAATAAACGAGAATTGAGATAGCATCTGAGGACAAAACTGAAGGTTTTGTCTAACCTTCTACTCTGTGACGGGGCCCTCGTGGGCATCTGCTCTGCCAGGAAGGAGACGGGCTGGCTTGGCCAGAGAAGAGGCCCAGGAAGAGAGCCATTGGCACCCAATGAATGCCCGGCTAGAGGCGGTGGCGGCGGTGGCAGCAGCAGCCGCGTTATAGGGCCAGGCAGGGCCCTTCAGCTCCCCTGATTCCCACTCGGTTGAAAGCGGCAGCACCCCTCCACCCATCTCCTGCGGTGGCGCTGCATTGCGGCTGAGGTTAGGCCCACAGCTCCTTCTGCTTGCCAGCAAGCAGCCTCCGTGGGGCAGGGCATTGGGGGCCTGGGATCCACAACTGTTGGAGGTTGTTGATTTTTTAGTTTGACCCCCACAAGTGTCCCTCAACGGGGCAGACATAGGAAGCTGCCATAGACTGAGTCAGACCCTCCGTCCCTCTCGCTCAGGATTGTCTTCCCAGACTGGCAGCGGCTTCTCCAGGGTTGCAGGCAGGAGTCTCTCTTGGAGGTGCTGCTGCCAGGGAGGGAACTTGGGACCTGCTGCTCTCCCCAGAGTGGTGGCTCCATCCCCTGCTGAGGGGAATCTCTTGCAGGGCTCTCACATCAAGAAGGAGGAGGAGGTTACAATAATAAGAGCTTGGGGGTGGGGGGGGGGTGAGAGAGCCATCTGGGGCAGGCGCGGGCTGGGGGTGCTTTGAGGTGCCCCCCGCCCCCCCGGCCTTGGCTGATGGCGCTTGAGCTTCCTTTGGCTGAGCAGGGTGTTGGCTTTGGGTCCTGCCCGCCACCTCTTTCCGGTGTGCTGCGACTGGCCACAGAGTCTTGGGCCGAGAGTTCTGTGCTGGGGAGCCCGGTGGGGAAGGGCTGGAGCTCCCGCAGGCCAGCCAGGCGTCTCTGGAGGAGGCCTCTTGGCGCTGAGCCCCAGCGCCCCTCCTCACCTCCCGGCTCGGCCCTGCAGGCCACGGATTCCGGCCTCCGCCCCGCCCTCGCACCACGCCCCAGGCCCAGGCTGGCCACGGAGCTGCCCCCCCGGCAGTCCACAGGTGGGCACGTGGGGTCTGGCGTGGCGCTTTGCTAGTGGGCTGCCTGCCCTGCCCAGAAAAGGCCCCGTCTGGCCTGGCACAGGCCCGCCGGCAAGCAGCGCTGCCGCCTCAGGAAGACCGTGGCCAGGAGGGGGGGAGCTCAGCCCCGGCCCACTGGAGAGCCCTCTGAGTCCGGGCTGGTGGGCTCTGCCTGTCCCAGGAGGCCCGCCCCTCTCGCCCCCGCCCCAGCAGCCGGGCCTTCGTGGCCCCCCTCGGTGAGCGCTCCGGCAGCGGCTCCCAGCCCTGCGTCTGCCCAGGCCTGGCTGGGTCAGCCTTGGGCTTTGCCCTTTGGGAAATGCAGCCCGGACTCCCTTGCTGAGCCCTGAGACCCCTCCGGGCGATGCTGGTGGGGCAGCTGGCCGGGGGGGGGCCTGGGGCTGGCCTTTGCTTCGGGCGGAAGGGCGGCGGCGTCCTGCCCCATCCCGGAAAGGGGGCCGAGTGTGCTGGAGGGCTCCCGTTGGGAGGGGATTGCAGGGTCCCAGCCCTGGAGTGCGCTCGGCGGGGGGGGGAGCCGTCCCTGCCCTGCGGGTGACCCTCCCTCCCTCCCTCCCTCCCTCCCTCTGAATGGTCTCCACTGCTTGAGAAGAATGAACTCTTGGAGCATTTCCAGACTTTGCCGTGGTTCCATTGTGAGGCTTTGCTGCGAGCTCCAAGGTGCCCCCTCAAACTGACTCATACTGTGAATTTCTTTTAAAGGTAAAGTTGTGTCGTCAAGTTGTTATGGACTCCTGGCAACCCCAGAAAAGCCGTGTGGCTTTCTTGGGGAGAATCCAGGAGGGGTTGACCGTGGCCGCCTCCCGCACAGTAGGAGATGATGATGCCTTTCAGCACCTTCCCGTGTCGCTGCTGCCCAATATAGGTGCTTCCCATAGTCTGGGAAACAGACCAGCGGGGATTCGAACCGGCAGCCTCTTGCTCCCTTGGCACCTTACTAACCCCACTGCGCAATCGGGCTGTCCTCTAATGTGCAGTGAGAAACCCGAATCCTGTCTGGCGTGCTCCCTGATCGCTTGCAGGGACCTGGGTGCGAATTCGGCCGATGTGTGAATGCACAGCAACCATTTCGGAGGAGAAGTGATCCCAAAGCCCCGTCTGGAAATGCTCCAGGCGTGGAAGCCAAGCCCGGCTCCAGCAGGCAGCCCTGTGGCATCCCTCCGGGTCCGGCCCCCCAGTTCGGGAGAGGGGCAGGGCTCTGTCCCCTTCCAGCCCTTCCCTTCTCTCGGTTCCCCCCCCCCCGTTCTGCAGTCCGCTTGGGGAAGGGGAGGGGGGGTCCTCTCTCCAGCCTGCTCTGCTTGGGTCCAGGCTTGGGGTTGGCCATCAGTGGGAGGCTTGCTGGGTGGACTCACTGGCCCCTGCCTCATGGGCTGGCGGCACACCAGGGAGGGAGGCCCGGCGGGCATAGCAGGCTGCTGCTTCCAAGGGTGAGCTGGGAGTCCTCGCCGGTGGGCCCTCGAAGGCGTGCCCATGGCCACTCGCGCCCAGGTTTCTTGATGCCCACTCAGTTAATTTTAGAACCTGCTCAGGTTGAACCAGGAAGGCCCCCCCACCCGTGAAGGCCCCTGGTGTGCAGGCCCGGCCGCCTGGATCCTGCCGCCCAGAACAGAACTCCTTCCGCCCCCCACCGGTGAAAACAGTGAGAGAGGGCACTGGTCCCCCCCCCCATGGCTCCCACCTGGGCTGCCCCGGCAGTTGCCCCTGGACCCCTCCTTAGTTTTGAGAGCCAGCACAGTGGAGCAGCTGGTGCCAGAGCAGAATGGGGGAGACCTGGGTTCGAATGCTCCTGCTGCAGTGGTGGCCGGCCGGCCGCTGCTTTGGGGAGGATAGAGTGGATGGGAGGATTTCCTGCGGAGAAAGGGGTGGAAGAAAAAGGAAGCCCCGCAATCCTGGGCCTGCCTTGCAGGGTGGGTGTTTGTGAGGACTTCTGGGAGCAGGGGGGGCAGGGAGGCCTTGGGCGCAGTAGAGGCAGCCCGCTCTCCCTGCACCCACCCATGGGAGTGGGGCTCTTGGTGGCCCCCGGGGCCCGAGGCTGCCCTGGGGAAGGGGTCTGATGGGGCTGGGCAGGGCTTCGTCCCCAGCTGCTTGGCTGGGAGAGGCCCATGAAGTGGGGGTGCTGGGGGGCCCTGCAGGCGTATGGAGGGCCATTAGGTCCTGCTGGGCTCTCCTTTGAGGAGGCCGCTGGGCACATTTCCTGCTGCCGGTTGTGTACTGCAGCCATCTCCATGGCAACTGGTCCTTGCAGGCAGCGCCGGAGGCGTGCTCAAGCGGGCGGTGGATGGTGATGGGGAGGGAAGCGGCTCCTTCGCCGCTCGGCTCAGGCCGAGGAGGGTCGCTGCTCACCCCCCCCCCCCCACCCCCCCTCCCCCCTCTTGTCTTGGAGACGCCTCTAAATCGAAACCCCTCTTTGAAAACCGCTTTGAGTGTTTGAGGCAGAGCAGAGACCAGGACTCCCCTTTTGTCTCCAGCCTGTGTTTCCTCCTGTGTTTCCACGGCCCTCCCGGCCACTCTCCCCTCTCACTGTTTTCACCGGTGGGGGGCGGGAGGAGTTTTGTTCTGGGCGGCAGGATCCGGGCGGCCGGGCCTGCGCACACCCTGTGCCTTCGGGGGTGGGGGGCCTTCCTGGTTCAACCCGAGCGGGATCGGGGATTAGCTGAGCCCACCTCCCAAAATGTCTGCAGGGACGCTGCTCCCTGGGGTGGGACCCTGGGGAACTGCTGCCTGTCCGATGGTCTGCATTCAAACAGGAGAGCAGCCCTGCTGGATCAGGCCCTGGAAGCCCATCCGGCCCAGCATCCCCCCCCCACCCCCGGTGCCTCTGGGAGGGCCTTTCCTCTCTGCTGCTGCTGCTGCTGCTGCTGCTCCCCTGCGACTGGCATTCACCGGCCTCGCAGGCTGCTGTGCCTCCCGCTGTGCCACCTCCCTCAAAGGCCTCCAGCCCAGACGGACTTGGAGGGCTTGCAGGGGGAGGGCTGCCTGGGCCCCTCCTGCTCTGCGTGGCATCCAGACCCCCAGGGGCTGCAGGTCTGTCTCTCTGCCCCGGCTGGAGTGCTGCCGCTCTCGCTCCCCTCCAACCTGGAGGGCGGGGGTCTGCACTGGGGCCCTCCTGCGTGCCAAGCGTGCCCTGGCGGCCAAGTGCCGAGGCCCCATGCCTCTGCTGCCCAGTTGGTGATAGGGCTGGGGGCCCTGGGTCCTGCCTGGGGGCTGCTGGGGCGGGGGGGAGCAGAGGCCCCGAAGGCCAGAGGGGAGGCCAGTGCTGCTGCCACCCACCCCGCAGCTGAGGGAGGGGCTGGCTCCTCCGCTGCCCAGGGTGGAGCCACTGCCCGTTGTCAGCCACGAAATGCCACCCGAGGAAGGGCCGGTGGCCCAGGGCCTCCCGGTTTGGGCCAGTTACCTCTGCTTACACAAGTTGGGTTGCTTTATTGCCAGCTCAGCTGCTGGGGGGGTGGTGGCAGGAGGAGCATGTGCTTTTCCCCAGAGGACCCGCCTGCCCACCAGCTCGGGGTTCCCAGAAATCTGGGCATTTGCAAAAGGAAGCAAATGGGGGGGGGCTGCCAAGGGGTCAGGGTTAGCTGTCTGGGTGGGGGCAGCAGCTGGAGGACTACTCTGTGTCTGTGTGGAGGGGGGAGTGGAGGGCGTGCCCAGGGGTGGGGCTCCCGTCGGTCCCTCTGGGGCACCTTTTCAGGGTGCTCGCCTGGGAAGCCAGCGCCTCAGAGGGTGCATCTGCGCAGGAAGCGTCCCTCCCTGGGGAGGAATGGAGGCTGCAGTCACCCTCCGTCCGGGGCGGGGCAGGGGGTCCTGCTGCGTGGAGCCTGAGCCCGGCGGGGCTCCCTGGGCCTGTTTCTGGGCGGGCTGGAAGGCCAGGCACTGGCCGGCTTCGGCTGCCCGTGGCAGAGAGCCGCCCCTCCCAGAGAGGCCTTGGGGTGGCCAGAGTCCTTGGGCCCCCTCTGGGCTCAGCGGGGCTCCTGTTGGGCTCCCCTTCTTCAGGGCTCCCTGCAGCCTTCATGGGTCCGCGTGTGGGTCCTGCGCAAGCGTGCACCCTGGAGCAGGTCCGTGAGGCGGGCAGTCCCACTGTGACGGGCCCCTCGTCCCCCCCGCTTGGCCAGGGCGGCTCTCTCTCGCCTTCTGCCTGACTGGCCAGCCTGGAGCCGGCGTGCGTGTGTGCGTGTGCGCAGTGGCGTCGCCTGCACCACCTTCCAGGCAGGCCCAGGACAAGGCTCTGTCCATCGGAGAGAAGAGGCGCGGCAGAAGCCTCGCCATGCCCCAGAGCCTCCACGGGGCAGAGCTCTGCCCGTTCTTGACGTGCGTCCCGCCGCGCCCCCCCCCCCCCCGCGCCCAGCCTCCTTTCCTTAGGGAAAGTCCGCTGGCGAGATTGCCTGGCCCTCAGTGTGTGTGTGCAGCCCGCCCTCCACTCTCGAGAGTGGAACGCCTGGACCAGCCTGGACCCAACTGGGTACAGCGTAGTTGCCACCCAGCCCAGTTCAAGATGGCGGACACAGAGGGACACCTCAGCGGCGTACTTTGCGCTGGTGTCAGCCACCCCGATTCAAGATGGCGGATGCGTGAGCATTTGAGCCACACGTGGCCTCCCTTGTGACGGGGCAGGCTGGCTCTTCTTCCCAGAGCAACTGGTCCTTGCTCCCGCGCCCTTCCTCGGAGAGCGCACGTTTGGGGACGTGTCCGTTTGCAGGGGCTTGCAGCTCCCTTCAGTGGTGCTCGCCCTCACCAGCGGCGGGGGGGGGGAGGCCCCAGGGGAGGCGCAGCCGCCTCTGCTCCCGGCCACCGCTGGGCCTGCCTGCCTGCCTGCAGGAGAGCCGTCCGTCCGTCCGAGCTGGGGAAGAGGGCCGGGCTTGCCTGAGCGGCGCCAGAGCCAGGCTGCTGGTGCCTCCTCGTCTTAAGAAGGTGGCAGAAGAGCGTGTGAGCGGCCCCCTTTGGGAAAGCCAGCAGGGCCCGGGCAGCCCCCGGCTCCGGCTCCGGCTCCAGGCCTTCCCGGCAGCCAGAGCGCCCTGATGCCTGGAAGCGGGGGCCACAGGAGGAGAGGGGCCTGTATGCCAGCCCTAGAAGCCCCCCAGCCAAGATGTGGGGAGGTGGGATGCCTGGCCCCTCACCGGCTCTCAAGGAGGCTACTCCGGAACTGCCAGAGGTGCAGAAGAAGGGAGCCAGAAGGGGGGGGGGCCGGTTCGGTGAGGCTACAGCATTTGGGGCTTCTAGTTTAGAAAAAAGGCAACTAAGGGGAGATGATAGCGGTTTATAGAAGTATGCCTCTTTGCGGGGGGGGGGGAGAGATTTATTGATATTTTCCTCCCTCTCTCACAACACTGGAACCAGGGGTCATCCCATGAAACCGAAGGCCAGGAAATTGAGGACCAACAAGAGGAAGGACTTTTTCACCCAATGCATAACAACTCGCTGGTTTTGCTGTGAAGTGAAGGTAGAGCTGGGATTTGCTGTGACAGCAGTGTTTAAGCAGAAGTAGGTAACGTGTGCCTCTGAGCATAGGGTGAGCGCTGTTACCTCAGCAGGCCACACCTGCAGTCAGCACAGTGGGAGAAGAGAACCTTTTCGTCGGAATCGTCTGATTCCATAACTGGTATGAAGAATGTTCACCATAGGGATGACTATTGGTACATCTCTTGTCCTGTCTGATAGCTATGCACAACTGTGCCTTCATATCAGAGGGAAACAGAAGAAAATATATCCCCCCTGCTGTTAATATTCCCTACCGGATGCCGAGTATGTTTGACACCGTCTCTCTGAGAAAGCAACGGTAAAAACAATCAGAACCTGAGAACAGCCCAGCTGGATCAGGCCCTGCAAGGAGGCCCATCTCGTCCAGCAGCCTCTTCCGTGCAGGGGCCCACCGGATGCTGCCTCTGGGGAGCCCCCAGGCAGGAGGTCTGTGCACCCCCCCTCTCCCGCCCTTGCTCCCCTGCAGCTGGGAGTGCGAGGCTCCTCTGGAGCAGGAGGTGGCCCACAGCCGCCAGGCTAGGTCCTTTTTACTTTGCAAAAACAAGACCAGCACAATTCTCTTCATGGGGTGGTGTCTTCATCCCCAAAGTGTCCATCCCTCTGGTAAGCCTTCCATGGTATCCAACCCCTGCTAACTGGGCCAAGAGGCACCTTTTAAAAGTGGGGATTCTCTTTCTTGAGCAGGGGGAGAGCAACTGGCCCTCTCCACCCCCAGCACAACATCCCTCCAGTGGCTGTCACTGGAGTCTACCTTAAGTTTCCTTTTTGGAACTGAGAGCCCTTTTGGGACAGGGAGCCTCCTTATGTGTGTATGATCTATTTTTCTGTGTAAATATATAAATATCTGTAATAGTAAACATATCCATCCCTTCTCTGGTTCTCTTTTACTAATTGTGCTGATCGTAGTTGTTGCTTGATGAGGGAAGAGCACTCACCATATGCTCAGAGGCACACATGACCAGATTCTTCTTAGGCATTGCTGTAGCACTAACCCACAGTTCTTGCTGTTGCCACCAGCCCACACAGGGAGCAGACTGGAGCGTGGAGGACCCTGCTGGGTTGTGTTTCCAGGGTTATGATTTTGTCAGCCAATCCAGTATCTGACTGGGTGTCAGATTTCACGCCCCCCATGGGGTGAACCTCACGGCCATCACATTTCCCCACTTGTAGGAGCTCAGTTGGAGCTGCCACACTTGCAACTACCCCTGGAAAGCAAAGGGGGTTTTGCTATATATGGTTTTGGCGTCATGCTCTAGGGCAAGCAGAGAGATTTGCTCGGCAGGCTGAGCGGGGGGGGGGATGCTTCCCCTGGTGCCTTTTGCTCTCCTTGGAGGTTTCAGCAGCTAGTCCAGGGCCGGGAAGGGACCCGTCCGAAGAAGGTGGGTGGTCAGTCGTCTTCCCTCTGCTCCCCCCCCCCGCCCTTGAAAACCGAGAGGGACCGTAGATGAGGCTGGATGCCCCCTTCCAGAGGTAACCTATAGATAACATGTTTTATTTATTCTTTAAAAGTGGCATGAAGAGGCCCTGGGATTTCTCCGGGACGTCTGCGCTCACACACACACACACACACACACACACACACACACCCTGTCCTTCAAGTCTGTTTCTAGACTAGACTAGAGCCACAGTTGGCCTCCTAAGCTCCCTGGTGGCGGCTGGTTCCTCGCAAGATCAGCTGCCAGATGGGGCAGAGTGCCCCGCCCCACACGTGGCTGCAGAAGGACAGGCGAGGGTTGCAGCTTGTTCTTCCTAGCCAGGCGGCCCAGAGCTGTGGGGAGCAAAACCTTTTCCGGAGACGGGCCAGGCGTCTTCCTCCGTGGGGTCCTCCTGCCCAGACGGCCCTTCTGAGGACTCCGGCACCCTGCGCAGCAGGAAACAACTGCTCAGGGCTCAGAGTTGGAGAGGAAGTGGGGCAGAGCCAGAGTGTGGGGCATTCCGAGGCAGGCGCCCCAGAGGCACCGCCCAGTGGCCCTTGAACGGCAGTGGGGCTTGGAGGCTTCAGGAGCGAGACTAGTGCTCCTGGGCTTGACCTGGAGGAGCGGGCGGGGGGGAGTGGGGAGGAGGCTTCTGACCCCCCCCCCCGTGCTTAAGCCTCTTGTGGGTCAAGCTGAAAGAACAACCCCCCCCCCCGCTCTGAGGTTGTGTGCAGTTTAACCAGGTGGGCCCCCGAGGTGGGCAGGGGCTCCCAGCAAGGCATGCCAGGTGCCTCCAGCCAAGTCCAAAAGCGGGGGGGGGGGGGCGTGGAGTGTGCGTGTGTGTGTGTGTGTGTGTGCGCGCCACGTCCCTCCGGGGTGCCAGGCCAGTCTTGGGCAGGCTTCTCGGCACCAAGCCCGTGCCTGGAGGCGCCCAGCAGCTGAATGGGGCAGTCCGGGGGGCTGAGGGAAGAGGGGCGAGCCGAGGAAGGGGGTCTCCAGGCGCTCCCCAGGCAGGGGGGCCCAGCCGGAAGGGCCCCCCCCGGGAATGTCGGCTCTGCTGAGTTGGGAGCAGCAGCAGCAGCAGGGAGCCAGAGGCTGCCAGCAGCGCGGGGGGGGGGTCGCTCTGCCTGCTGGGGGGACGGCCTGCTGCCCCAGGGCGGGTGTCCACTCCCTCTCGCCTCCCGCCAAGGTCCAGGGCGCCCCACGGGCAGGCCCAACTGTGCCTCCGCGATCTCTCTCTCTCCTGCCGTGGAGACCAAGCCCCCTGCTGCAAGCTTTGGGCCCCCCCCAGCAGCAGCAGCAGCAGTCTTGCTCAGGGTAGAGGCCAAAGCCCCGCTTTTGCAGAGGGTGTGGGGTCAAAGGCCCCTGGCCGGGGCGCAGCCGCAGGAGAGAGAGGGGCCTGCCTTCCTCTCCTGGCTGAGGGCTTCCCAGAGGCCGCATCTGATGGGCCAGTGTGGGGAGCAGGCGGCTGGACGAGATGCTGGGCCTCCTTGGGCCTGATCCAGCAGGGCTGCTCTGGTGTTCTTACGGCTTGAGAAGGACAAGCCACTGTGGGGAGAGATCCTGAGGCCCCGAAGCAGGGCGAGGAGGAGGAGGAGGAGGAGGGTCCGCTCTCCAGGATGCCCATGAGGAGCCCAGGGCAAGCTCTCGCCATGGAAGGGATGAGAAGGGCGATCCCCCAAGGCTCTGCATTGGGATCGGTGCTGCTGCTGCTTCTTTCTTGTTTACACCGTCAGGCGGGTGTTATGGACTGGTTTGCTTTATCCAGACATCGAGTCCTTCCCAAGGACCTGGGAGGGCTGGATTTCATTATCAGTATTGTTGCCGTTATTATTATCCATATCGTCGCAGAATGTAGGCTGTTCCCAGTAAAGCTGCTTTTTGTAATTGGCTGATGGTGATTTCTGTGGCCCCTCTGGTGTTGAGGTGCTCTTCAAGGTCTTTTGGAACTGCACCCAGGGCGCCAATTACCACTGGGATTATTTGGGTCTTTTTCTGCCACAGCCTTTCAATTTCAATTTGTAGATCTTTGTATTTGGTGATTGTTTTCTATTTCTTTTTCTTCTATTCTGCTATCCCCTGGTATTGCTATGGCGATTATTTTATCTTGTTTTTCTTTCTTCTCTACTACAGTGATATCTGGTGTATTGTGTGGCAGATGTTTGTATGTTTGTAGTGGGAAGTCCCATAATATTTTTGCATCTTCATTTTCGACAACTTTTTCAATTTTATGGTCCCACCCATTTTTGGCTACAGGTAGCTTGTATGTTTTACAGATGTCCCAGTGTATCATCCCTGCTACCTTGTCATGCCTTTCTTTGTAGTCAGTCTGTGCAATCTTTTGACAACAGCTGATTAGGTGGTCCACGGTTTCATCTGCTTCTTTACAAAGGCGGCACTTGCTGTTTGTGGTTGATTTTTCGACTTTTGCTCTTATTGCATTTGTTCTTAGTGCCTGTTCTTGTGCAGCCAGTATTAAACCCTCTGTTTCTTTCTTCAAGTTGCCATTCTTAAGCCATTGCCAGGTCTTGGTGATGTCTGATTTTCCAGTTATATTGGGCAAACATTGACCATGCAGGGGCTTATTTTTCCATTTTTCTGCTCGGTTCTTGACTTGTTCTTTCTTGTAGGCCTGCTTTCTTTCATTGGTGTTTGATAGTTTTGCATTATTGACCATTTGAAGTGCATCTTCTTCTCTGTCCTTGATATATTCTTCAAGGCCTCTTTTCTGCGTTGGAATCGGTGATGATGATGATGATGAATTATTAATTCGATTTCTATACCACCCTTCCAAAAATGGCTCCAGGCGGTTTACACAGAGAATTAATAAATAAATAAGATAGATCCCAGTCCCCAAAGGGCTCACAATCTAAAAAGAAACATGAGACAGACACCAGCAACAGCCACTGGAGGGATGCTGTGCTGGGGGTGGAGAGGGCCAGTTACTCTCCCGCTGCTAAATAAAGAGAATCACCACGGAAAAAGGTGCCACTTTGCCAAGTTAGCAGAAGTTTTTAACTTGTTCATAAATGATCTGGAGTTAAGGGCAAGCAGCAAAGTGGCCAAGATTGTCAATGGTTTCAAACTATCCAGGGTGATGAGAACTAAAACGGTGTGTGGCTTCTGTGGCCTTTTAGTGGCCCTCCTCTGTTTTTAAGCTCTCCCTGCATATTTGTTTCTGCAGTTTTCTTGCTCTTTGTTCAGGTTTAGAGGTTATTGCTTGTTTTTTTTTAAATCTTTTTGGCTTTTTTAATATTTTTGTAAGATGCTTTGGGTGCCTCTGTTAGGAGGGCGGAAGCAGGATAAAAGTCGGAAGGTGAGGTTCACAAGAGGGCCACTTGAAGGCTCAGAAGGCTGCAGCACCTCCCTGCGAGGAGAAGCTACCGGGGTGTGTGTGCTTTGAGCTTAGGGAGGGAAGAGACCACCAAGAAAGGACCGTGGGGGTCTGGGCTCATAAAACCGGCCTGATATGGGGGCAGAGGAGCTGGTCTCCCTCTCTGCCAGCACCTGGATTTGGGGCCAGCCCATGGAACTGGCTGGTAGGAGGTGCCAGTCGGCCAGGGGAGAGTTGGTCTGCACCCCTGTCTCACGAGGAGACCTTCCTGTTTCTCACAAGGCTTCCTCTCCCGGTTGGGAGGTCTTGCTGGGTGCTGCTGTGACTCCCTTCTGATTGGGTTTCATGTATTGTTCTGATATTGGATTTTGTGCCTTTAGTTTTTGTTTTGAAATTCCACCTTGAACTTTATAAGAAAGGCAGGATATAACATTTTGATATCAATGAATCTTTTTCTGGAATTAGTAGCAGCCACAGGTAGTGATGGCCACAGGTTAGATAAATCCACGGAGGACAGGTCTATCAGTAGCTAGCAGTCTGAGGGATATGGGACACCTCCAGCCTCAGAGGCAAGATGCCTCTGAATCCCCATTGCAGGGGGGGAGCAGCAGCAGCAGCAGCAGCAGGGGGGGGGCTGCCTTCACCCCCTGCTGGAAGGCTTCCAGCGGCATCTGGTGGGCCCCTGTGTGAAACAGGATGCTGGACGAGATGGGCCTCCTTGCAGGGCCTGATCCAGCCGGGCTGTTCTTACGTTCTGGTTTAGAGAGCCGTAAGAACATCAGAACAGCCCTGCTGGATCGGGCCCTGCAAGGAGGCCTCTCTAGTCCCGAGTCCTGTTTCACACAGTGGCCCAGCAGATGCTCTGGGCAGCCCACAGGCCTTCAGGGGGGAACTGGACCTATGCACAGAGTGGGTGAGAGGGATAACAACGGCAATTAGTTATGAAGGCTATATGGAACCTCCTTGTACAGAAGCAATATCTCTGAGCACCATTTGCTCAGAAGCCACAGCAGGGGAGCACGGTTGCTTCTAGGCTCTGACTGGCCACTGTGGGGAATGAAATGCCTCAGCCTGATCCAGGGGGCTCTGGGGTGCTGGGGTGCCTTAGCCAGTCACTTTTCAGTGCAACCGTCTGGAGCACAGTTTACGGTGCAAAGTGTTGGTGGTTGTCTTCAGGTGATGCTTCTTTTGCTGGCACTGAAGGTGCTTTGTTGTCCTTTGGGCAAAACAATCCTCCCCCCGCAGCGAGCGAGGCTGTTGCTGGTGTGACTGTGCAGGGGTGCCCGGAGCGCCTTTTGGCCGCGGCTGCTGTTGCTGCCGCCGCCTCCGCTTTCGGAGGGTGCTGCTGCCGCTGCCCGCCTTTCCTGGAACCCCCCTGGTCTCCTCTCAGAGGCCACCTGTGTGCACCTGGCGCATCAGCCTGCTTCTTGGGCAACTTCCTGAGGCCAGAAAATCTCCATCTTCTCGGCTCTCCTCTTGGATGCTGGAGCCTCAGCCTGCTCAGCACTGCTGTCCTGGTTCAGGGTTGAGCCTTCCCTGTTTCTGGGAGGCAAAAAGTGAAGGGTGACCTTTGAGTTTGCTTCACTCATTTTCTCACTTCCTTGCTTCTTCCCAAGTAGATGAAATCTCCAGCTGTGCTGTGCAGGAGTGTTGGTGGGGAACCTGCTTTCAGAAAGTGCCACATGCTACACACACGCACACACACACCCAGAGTATCCCACTTTAGAGCCACGTGTGAGTCAGATGACTCGGCCCAAGTAGCACTGCCCATGGGCTGTTATTTCTGTATCGCACAGAGCCACTTTGCAGAGTAGGGCCCAGCGGATGGGTCACTCCCACAGCCCCCTGTGGGTATTGACCCAGAAAGGTGATTTTGTTTCCGAGAGGAAGGGAGCGGAAGGCCCCTCGGAGTTTCTGATGGACTGGGCTGGACTGCCAGAGGCCGGGGGTGCTTCTGGACCCGGATATAGTCTGACTTCTGTGCAGATTGTGGCGGGAGGGAAAACCGGGAAACCCACAAGGACATGGTGTAATATTCTTACTGCCATCTGCTGGCAATTTGCAGCAATCCACGAAAAAGCTGTGCAGAGTTATTTAAAACACAGCTTTTTCACGGATTATTCTTGATTGCCGGCAGATGGCACTCAGAATATTACATGAGGTTGTCCTTGAATGTTGTGTGAATTCCTTGTGTGATCTCCTGCCATAATTGTGCTGCAGTTGGAATATATTGTTGTCTGGAAGAGCCCCAGTTAATGCACAAAATAATCCAGAAAGAAAAGGAAGTCTTAGATGCATTCTGAGTTTAACTGCTGTGATGATGCAAATGCCAAAGTCTTGAGCTTTAACCCCCCCCCCGGGGGGGGGGGATGATTCAAGGGACTTGCACTTTCTTCTGTCCCCAGACCTTGGAGCAGCAGCTGTGCTAGGAACCTTGGTGCACTGGTCTCTTAGTTTCTCCAAAACGATGGTGCGACCACACTTGGACTCCTGCATACAATTCTGGTCACCACATCTAAAAAAGGACATTGTAGAACTGGAAAAGGTGCAGAAGAGGGCAACCCAGATGATCAGGGGCCTGGAGCACCTTCCTTAGGAGGCAAGGCTACAACACCTGGGGCTATTTAGTTTAGAAAAAAGATGACTATGGGGAGACATGATAAGAGGTCTTTAAAATTATGCATAGTGTGGAGAAAGTGGTGAGAGAGAAATTCTTCTCCTTCTCACATCACACTAGAACCAGGGGTCATCCCATGAAATTGATTGCCGGGAAATCTAGGACCAACAAACGGAAGTACTTTTTTACACAACGCATAATCCACTTGTGGAATTCTCTGCCACGAGATGTGGTGACAGCCAACAACCTGGATGGCTTTAAGAGGGGTTTGGATAACTTCATGGAGGAGAGGTCTGTCATCGGCTACTAGTTGGAGGGCTCTAGGCCACCTCCAGCCTCAAAGTCAGGATGCCTCTGAGTACCAGTTGCAGGGGAATAACAGCAGGAGAGAGGGCACGCCCTCAGCTCTTGCCTGTAGGCTTCTAGTGGCATCTGGTGGGCCACCATGAGAAACAGGATGCTGGACTGGATGGGCTTCCTTGGGCCTCATCCAGCAGGGCTGTTCTTGTGTTCTTATGCTGCCCTCTCACGGCCATCAGTAGAACCACATGCTGGTGGCGAGGATGGGGTCCTGCCTGTGGCCTGATGGGGCAACTGGGGGGCTGGGGTGGGTGGCATTCACTGGGGTGAAACCTTGTAAGGGATTCCAAGGAGGCTGCCCCCAGCCACTTTCTTTTGACGTGGGACAAACCACTCTTTCCACATAAGATGCCTGGGGGAGATAAAGTAGCAAAACCCTCCCTGGAAGAGCTGAGCAGTCCGAGGCCTCCGGAGGCGTGGGACTAAAGCAGACTCACAATGAAGAGTGGCCAGCTTCACCAACCAAGGTTTATTATCAGATTAGAAGGGGAAAGGTATGCAGTAAGAACAATTGCCTCTTCATAAAGCAGATGGCAAGAGAGAGAGAGAGTTCATTAACCTGGCAACTCAGATTCAAGCAATGCAGTAAAGGAAAATAACTTCCCTCACCTGTCTAACTGAACTAGTCCCTATTGCATGACTCACAGGCAGGGATTTTGGCCTCCCATTTCCCCAGCAGCTTCTCAGCCAGCTGCTTCCTCAGGGCAAGCTTGGGCCAGAACAAAGCTTTCTCTTCTCCAGGAGGTGGCTGCTCTGTGTGTGTGTGTCTGTGTCTGTGTCTGTGTGTGTGTGTGTGGTCCCGCCCAGTCCTCTGGAATGGTCTTTTTGTTTTGAATTTCCCTGGCTTTTCCCCTTACTAGGAAAGAAACAGCAGTTGCTCTGAGGCCCTGGCCTCCTCCTCCCTCAGAGCCTCACTAGTAATAGTAATAGTAACTATATAAATCATTATAAGTCATTATACTATATAAATAGTAACTATATAAAATCACTTTTAAATGGAGAGATATTAAATTTTAATAGCTGTACTCATATTTTAATTGTGCATTGTTCTAATTCTATTGTAAACCGCTTTGGTTTAGTATAGAAATCGAACAACAAATAAATAAAACCTAAATTTCAGTGGGATGACTCATGAGCCCGGCTGTCAGCTGGTGTTCTGAGGGGGCTGCGACTGAAAGAGGCGCTTCTGCTTGGAGCCGGGGTGGGCCAGCCCACCCCCACCCCCCACCGGAAGCCCCCTCCAGACCGACCGGACTCTCCCAAGCGCCCTCCTCCTCTAGGCCTCTGGCACAGCCGCCCCAGGCCCCCAGGACTGGGTGTAACAGCAGCAAAGTAGCCCGCGATTTGGCTTGTCCTTTCAGAATCGGGGGATCTCTCCAGGACCTGCCGGCTGGGATTTGTCCAGGCGGCTGAGCATCCCGGGATGTGTGCTGTGGGTGAGCCACTTCCCTTCCCGTTGCTCTCTCTCCCTCTCTGAAGCTGCCGTCTGCTGGGCCAGTCTTGTCAAAACGAACTGGCCGCAGCGGCACGCTGGGATTTTAGGGAGGGCTCTTTCCTGGCCCTGCCTGGAGATGCCAGAGGCTGAACCGAGTCTGCACCTGGGAGGACCATCTGCGAGCCAAGCAGAGTCTCTGCCCCCCTGAGTCTCCCCCCTCCCCCCACACCTCCCCAGAGCCAGCCCTGTTCACATGGGATGGTCCCCGCCTGCCCATCCGTGTGCTTCCGGCCTGCAGCCTGCATTTGAGGAGACCTGAGCAGCCCTGGTCCCCTTCCAGAACTGAGGCATGAGGGGCAGCCAAGAACACCTGGGAGCTCGGAACTGGCTCCGTGTCCCTTTCCTGGCCAAGGTGCACAGAACTGCTTGAATGAGTGGTCTACTCGTATGCCACATCTAAGGGAGGAGCCCATGCAGTGGTGTGGCTCTTGGCCAGCCAGAAGGCACACAACCCAGCTCCCATGAGTCAGGATTCCAACTGTGCAGCTTCTGGAAGGAAACCACTTGCAGCCTGGTTCAGTGTGTGTGTGTGTGTGAGATGCCTCCTGTGTGCACACACACTAGAACAGAAGAACATAACATCAGAACAGCCCTGCTGGATCAGGCCCACCAAGGCCCATCTAGTCCAACATCCCATTTTACACAGTGGCCCACCAGATGCCTCTGGGGAGCCCACAGGCAAGAGGTATGTGCACGCCCTCTCTCCTGCTGTGTTGCTCCCCTGCAACTGGTATGGAGAGGCATCATGCCTCTGAGGCTGGAGGTGGCCCACAGCCATCAGGCTAATAGCCATTGATAGACCTGGCCTCCATGAACCTGCCCCTTTTAAAGCTATCCAAGCTGGTGGCCATCACCACATCCCACAGCAAGGAATTCCATGGATTAATTTTGTGCTGTGTGAAAAAGTAATTCCTCTTGTTGGTCCTAAATTTCCTGACTTTTGGTTTCATGGTGTGACCCTGGTTCTAGTGTTGGGAGAGGGGGAAGAAAAATCTCTCTGTCCACCCTCTCCACTCCATGCATAATTTTATACACCTTGATCATGTCTCCCCTTAGTTGCCTGTTTACCAAGGCAAAGAGCCCCCGATGCTGTAGCCTTGCCTCCTAAGGAAGGTGCTCCAGGCCCCTGATCCTCTGGGCGGCCCTCGTCTTCTGCACCTTTCCCAGTTCGACAATGTCTACAAAGTGTTTGTGT
Organism: Hemicordylus capensis; assembly: GCF_027244095.1. Classification (NCBI taxonomy): domain Eukaryota; kingdom Metazoa; phylum Chordata; class Lepidosauria; order Squamata; family Cordylidae; genus Hemicordylus; species Hemicordylus capensis. The sequence goes on from NC_069662.1 coordinate 171,227,641, forward strand.
CTTTGCTGGAGGAGAAGCCTGATTGAGGGATTCCTTCATTCTAGGTGAGGGCCCCAACTTGTGGGAGGCCCCACATTCCTGAGCTGAGTCAGTTTGACTGCTGGTGTTGAATGCAAGGCTCAGATCAGAGGAGCTTTGCAAACAGATAACAAAGGAGTTTTTTAGGAGTTTAGCGAGAGATTGGCGGAATAAGCTCTGGGGAGACACCCAATGCAAGAATAAGGCAAATGCTGCCCAGCTTTTGTAATTTCCTTGGAGGACAAAACTAAAAACCATTAATTAGCTGACCACTGTATCCAGTGCTTAGCTTCAAACTCCATATACTCTAAATAGCCAAAACAACTAATTATGCAGGTAGAATGCTGGCAGGGGAGGGGCTGCTTCCCAGTGTAATGCACAGAGTGTCGCATGTATGACTGTCTGCCTGAGGGGCAGAAGTCGTGGGTGTGCGCTCGGGGCAAAGAGCCCTTGGCCCTCAGGGAACAAGGCTGTCCCCCTGACCGCTTCTGTGGTCATGGAGAATGAGGGGTCTCAGGGAAGGAGGACACTGGCCTGAGGAAGAGGGGAACACTCCCTCAGCAGGGACCCCTTCCTTGGGTGATGTGCCCATATCCTCTTGCACAAAGGATACTCCTCTGGGGGTGGGGGCCTTTTAGCAGTGGGTGATTCGATCATTAGGGGCATAGAGAGATGGGTCTGTGACCCGTGTGTAGACCTCACAGTTACTTGCCCACCTGTTGCGAAGATTGCGTATGTCACGCTGCGTCTAGGTAGGCTGTTAGGCCGTGCTGGGGAGGAGTCAGCTGTCATGGCGCATGTTGGCACCAACGATGTTGGGAAATGCAGTCGGGAGGTCCTGGAAGCTAAATTTAGGCTGCTAGGTAGCATGCTGAAGTCCAGGACCCCCAGGGTATCATTCTCTGAAGTGCTCCCTGTTCCACACGCAGGGACAGCGAGACAGGCGGAGCTGAGGGGTCTCAATGTGTGGATGAGATGGTGGTGCCGGGAGGAAGGGTTCAGATTGGTTAGGCACTGGGATACATTTTGGGGCAAGCAAGGCCTGTACAAAAGGGACGGGCTGCATTTGAACCAAGATGGAACCAGACTGCTGGCGCTTAAAATCAAAAAGGTTGCAGAGCAGCTTTTAAAATGACAGCCTGGGGGATTGCTGGCAGGAACTGGGTGGTATCTGCTTCGGCCAGCAAAATCCACTAAGGTGTGAAAGTGAACATGTTTCGGATAAACCAGAAGGGGTCAGAGTAGAGCCAGGAGTTGAGCAGAAGGAAACACAGGACAGCTTGCCAAATAGGTCAGGTGATGGTAAGGGGGATAACATATGCCAACACCAGGTGAGGGACCTTGTGTATAGGTGTCTGTATACCAATGCCAGAAGCCTCCGAGCCAAGATGGGTGAGCTGGAGTACTTGGTTACTAATGAAAACATAGATATAGTGGGTGTAACTAACAGAAACCTGGTGGGATGGTGAGAATCAGTGGGACGTGCTTATTCCTGGATATAAACTCTATAGAAGGGTCTGGGAGGGGAGGGTTGGGGGAGGAGTGGCACCCTAGATCAAAGAAGGGATAGATTCCAATAAGCTAGAAAACCTAGGTGGACCGGAGTCCTCCACAGACTCATTATGGGTAACATTACGAGGACTGAAAGGAAATGTGTTACTAGGGACGTGCTATTGCCCTCCGGATCAAAGCGCTGAGAGTGACCTGGAGTTGGAGAAACAAATAAGAGAGGCGTCAAAGAGAGAGAGGGGGCAGTAATAATGGGTGACTTCAACTACCCACACACAGACTGGGTAAATTCACATTCACGTAATGACAGAGAGGACAAATTTCTAGACGTGCTAAATGACTGTGCCTTAGAACGGTTAAGTCATGGAACCAACCAGAGAGATGGCGACTTTGGATTTAATCCAGAGTGGTGCCCAGGACCTGGTGCACAATGTCAGAGTTGCAGAACCATTGGGTAGCAGTGACCATAGTGTGATCCAATTCAGCATATATGTGAGTGGAGCATTGCCAAGGAAGTCCAACAGAGATGCGTTGGACTTCTCAAAAATGAAGGGTCTGGTGAGAAGGAAGTTGAAAGGGAAAGTCGGGAGGGTCAAATCACTCCAGAAAGCAGGGAACTTACTTAAGTCTGTGCATTTCTTGACTGCTGGATCCTTTAAAACTTCTTTTAACTTGTTTGATTAGTCTTTTATTTTACCTCGTGTCTATTGTATTAATCTTGTGAGTCACCCTGAGCAATAGTGTACTGGAGGGGTGGCGGGGTATACATGTTTTTAACTAATCATTCATCAGAAATCAGAAACCCACTTGCTGGAGGGTGTCCTGAAGGCGTCCTGGGCCGAAGCAGGCTTCTCCGGGGGGCCGCCCTAGCCGTGCCCCTCCCTTCCCCTTCTCAGACCCAGGTGACTCCTTGCTCGGCTCCGTCTGCCCAGCAGAGGGCGCTGCTTCATCAATTGTGCGAACTGGTTGGTTGTGGGAAATAGTTTGGGGGGGGGCAGGGGAGGGGGGGGGTCTGCCCTGGCAGAGAACTGGAGTGGGGTTTGCATTGGACAGTTTTCCCGTCTTTTTCCAGAACTCGTTCTGCTCCAATGTGTGTGTGTGTGGGGGGGTCTGCCTGCCACCTCTTTAGCCCAGCCGCCCTGTGCGTGGGCTGGGGAAGGGGGTCAGGCCGGCCGTTCCCCCCCCCCGAGGCCCGGTGCTTCTACCTGGCGGTGGGTGGCAGGGGCTGGGGGGGCTGGAGGGCCCAGGCTTGGGCGAGGCAGCTGTTCTGCAGCGGTGGTGCAGCTGGGCTTCCGCTCCCAGAGGGCGGGATCCATGCCAGAGCTTGTGAGGTGCTCTGGGGCCAGGTTTGGGCATGTCAGCCTGCCTGTGTGTGAGCTGAGAGAGCGGAGAAGGAGAAGGAGAAGGAGAAGGAGAAGGGGAGGGAGCCGGAGCCGGAGCCGGCGGAGAGGAGGAGAGCAGCAGCGGGAGGCCGGCGGAGCCCAGCAGCAATGCCCAGCCGCGGGCCCAGCCCCCCGGCGGCTCACCATGGCAGAGGGCTGGCGCTGGCGTGAAGCGGGCCGCCCCCCCGGCACCCCCCGGGCCTGCCCCCGGAGGGCCGTGAGTGTCTGCGAGTCCCTGGACCTGCAGGGAGTGCCGGCTGTCCAAGCCGCCCTCCAGGCCGCCGAGAGGCAGCAGTGCCGGCCCAAGAGCCTCTGCTCCGTGGGCAACGGCCTGCTGGACCGCGGCCCCCCCTGCGGGGATGCGGCCAGGCCGGCCTCCGGGGGCCTGCTGGGCTTCCTGCGCCTGCGCTTCCTGCACCGGCCTGATGGAGGGGCCCCCCCGGGCGTCCCAGGGCCGCTGCACCCAGCCCGAGCGGCCCCCCCCCTCTCCGGAGGGCCCGGGGTTCCTGCGCGGGGGCTTGCTGTGGGGCAGCCGGCGGTGGAACCCCTTTGGGGGCCGTGGCGAGGGGCCCCCCCGCAAGAGCCTCAGCACCTTGCGCAAGAGCTTCAGCTTCCGCCTGCGCCGGGGCCAGGAGCTGCACCGCTCGGGCTCGGGGCTCTTGCGCCCGGCCCGCCTCCGGACCCGCAGCGAGGGCGACGCCACCTCCCTGCACACCTTCCCCAGCAAGCGGGACCTGCTCTACCCAGAGCTGCCGCCGGCCCGCGACCGGCAACAGCACCGTGACCGCAGCTGGTGGAAGCTGCTCAGCAGCCGCCTCCGGCGCCGGGAGCGCGGCAGCGCCCATTCCTTCAGCCCCCTGGACCCCCGCGGCAGTGCCGGCACCTCCCTGTGGAGCCCCCCGGGAGCCGAGCCCACCCTCCTGGCCGTGGAGAGCACCGGCGGCGGCGGCAGAGTGCCAGGTAAGCCCGCCGGGTGGAGCCGAGCATGCCGGGGCGGCCCTGGGCAGGCCCGCCTCCTCCCCCAGGGCCGCTCCGTCCCTTCTCCCTCTGGGCACCTGCGACCGAGGCTGGGCCATTCCGCAAGCAGCCTCCCTCCTCTGCAGCCGCTGGTGGGGTTGTCTGTGCTTTGGGAGGCCGTTTGCCAAGCTGCAAAGTGCTTTTCTTTCTGTGAAGGAGATGCTGGCCCTCTTTGGCCTTGACGGAGGGGGCGGAGAGCTCCCAATTTGGCCCCCAGGAGTGCGGGGCAGGGCAGGGCAGGGCCTCCTCTGGGAAGAGGGACGTCTCCGTTGGCCAAGGGCCAGCCGGCTCCCCTGTGGTGGGGTGGGAGAAGGGGCTCCTGGGGGGTGGGGCCTGCGGGCCCGGCAAGGGCTCCCTCTCCTTCCAGGCCGGCCCTGGGTGCCGGGGCTCCCCCCGGGGAAAGCAGGGCTCAGGCGGAGCGAGCCTGTCCCGGGGCCAGCCAGACCGCCTGGGCTTATGGGCCGGGCAGTCTGGCTGTGGGGAGCAGGCACCGCTTGAGGGGGGGGGCTGCTGGGCTCTGCCCCCCCCCCTTGCCACTGTGCCCAGAGGCCCCACTCGCCAGCCACGGCTGCTCCTGCTGGCAAAGGGTCCCTGGAGCTCCAAAGGGGGAGGCCGGGGCAAGCGGAGCCCTCCTGGGACTGGCCCCGCGGCAGGGTGCTGAGGCTGGCCCTTCCGGGTCCTGGAGCAGGCCCCCAGTGGGATGTTCTAGGCAGCCCCCGGGGCCTCTCCAGACCCCCCCCTCTCCTTTTCAGACAGGTTAGCAGGAGTCAGCCGGAGAGAGCTTGGGGCGGCCGGGGGGGGGGGCAGGAGTGGCCTGAGGCTTGCGTGGGGACGGAGCACAGGAGGCTGCCAGCTACTTTGTGAGAGCCCTGAGGGATCTTGGCCGGCCTCCTGTTTCCCACAGTGGCCAGCCCAGACACCTCCCCCAGGAACCCCCACTCTGAGCAGGAGATGAAGGCCCCCCCCGGTGAGCCTGCAGGAAGCACAGAGCTCTTGTGACCTCCCCCCCTCTCTTCCTGGGTGTCTGCTTCCCTTTCAAGCCCTCTAAGCTGATGCCACCGCCATGTCTTGTGGCAGGGAATTCCACCAGGACACAAGGCACTTCCTGTGGTCTGCTCCTGGATCTCCCGCCAGTCAGTTTCATGGGTTCCAGTCAGGAGAGGAGGAGGACTGAAAAGCCCTCTCTCTCCCACACAGCCTTGGATGAACCTCAGTGGCCTCCCCAAATGGTTGCCCAGGAAGCCCCCTGCCTGCCGAGCTGCCCACACAGCCCCCAGTGGAGCCACTGCAGCTGCCCCCCCCGCCACTGCCCGAGCCCCCTCCTGGTCCTTCCTCCAGGCGAGATCAGGCCCACCTGGGATGCCAGTCATAGCTCCCTGCAGTGAAGGCGCCAGAAGGAAGGAGGGGCTGTTCTTTGCGGGGGGGGTCGGTGTGTGCTCCCCCCTGCACCATTTCCCTGCTGAAACCCGCCCCCCCCGCTGTGTGTTTGGAGCAAGGTGCATTAGAAGACACACTGGCTTGCCTGTGAGCTTGTGCGTGTGTGTGTGTGTGTGCGTGGGGGGGGGGCTGCTTCTTGGAAGCGGGCTCCTCCCACCTGCAGTTTTTAAAGGCCTCTGAATAAAAATTTTGGAAAAAAAAATTTTTGGAAAAGAGGGGGGGCCCTCCTGAATCAGGGGAATGCTCCGCAGGAGGAGGCTTCCCATCAGTGCCCCTTTTGCCTCCCCCCTCCTGGGGTTCCGCGGGGTTCCCTCCCAGGCAGGCAGCCTCCTGTCCAGGCAGTGCCTCAGCTGCCTCCGGGCCTGGGGCTGCAGCCCCTCCCAGACCCGGACGGAGGGGGGGAGATGTGTCGGCTGCTGAGCCCTCCCCCAAGCAGAGCCCCACCAGGCTGGGCGTGGCGTGGCAGCGGCAGCAGCCAGCGCGGCTTCCCTGCAGTCCTGGTGGAGCCCCCGGTGGGGGCTGGTGGGCAGCGGGGCAGAGACCCTGGTGGCGGCGGCAGGGCCCCTGGGCAGCCTCTCTTCTTCTGCGGCAGCCGTCCCGGCCGTGGGGCCCCCCACTGCCCCAGGGAGGATTTGGGGCTGTTGCCTTTCCAGTCAGAGGTGGGTAGGCTGAGTTGCTTCGGGCTTCTAAGGAGAGGTGTGTGTGTGTGTGTGTGTGTGTGTGTGTGTGTGTGTGTGTGTGTGTGTGTGTCCCTTCCCCACGTGATGATTTTGGGGCTGGGATTATACCTGGGATCTCATCGGTGGGGGGGGGATGGGAGGCAGCCCAGGGGCTTCCCCACTCTGGGCAGCGCGGCTGGAGGGCGGGGGCTTCTGCTCCACCACTGGGCCCCAACCCCCTGGGCCCCCTGCACCTGGTTAAGGGGCCTGCTCCGGGGTGACGGGCGAAACACCCCTAAGTGCGCTCAGGCTTGTGGGGGGCATTAGCAAGCGAGCGTGGAGCTGTCCCCTGCCGGAATCAAGGTGTGCCAAGTTCTGGTCCTGGGGAAGCGAAGGGGCCTCGTTCCTTCTGTTGACTGGCCACTGGCCCAAACCAAGGACCTCTTTCCTCAGGCCCGGGCCAGGAAGCCGCAGCAGCAAGGAGCCCCATGCGGTTGGGGGACTAGGCGGCAGCAGCAGCGGGGGTCAATCCCAGAGGGGACTGGCGTGCTGGGCAGGTCGGGCCAGCAAAGGCGGCCAATCTGGAGCCGGAGAGCGGGGGGGGGGGCGGCTGTTGTGGCTGGCGGGTGACTCCCTGGTGTAGAGGCCCCGGGAAGCACACTGGTCCATGACCCTCGCCTGGGCAAGATGCCGATTCCCCCTCCTGCCTGCGGAAGGGGATTCCTGTGGCCCCCTCAAGAGAGCCCCTCGCCTTGGTCGGGGCTGCTGCCTTAAGCACAAAGGCGTGAAGCGGTGGAGAGCAACTGGCCTGCAAGTGGGCGGGATGGACCTGCGCCAGGACCCCTCCTCTGTCGGAAGGGCGGGGTCGGGACCTTGAAGGAGCTCAGCGGCCCACCAGCCTCTTTTGTTTCGGAGGGGGAGCAGCGCTCACAGGGCCTGAGCAGCTTTCCTGCTGAGGTGCTCAGTTTATCTTGTTGGAGGCAACCAAGGGGGGAGTTCATGGGGTCAGTCTCTGGACCTTGAAGTGGAGTTAACTCCGGTCTGCTTAGACATGCCCAACGGAGGGAGAAGCGCGAGGCTAGTGCCCTTTCCATGTGCTGGAGAGCTGGTGAACCTGGGGGCGATTGCCTGCTGAGGGACCAGTCCCCATGGAGCAACAAGCGGTGACCCCACGATCCCCAGAGGCTCCTGAGCCTGTTAAGCTTGGCAACTACAGACCTGCCATCCCAGACATGAGCAGAGAGGCTTCTGGGAGCCTGCAGAATGGCAGCGCTGGCAGCAATGTTGCGATTCCAGCCTTCTTCCAAGTAGCTCATGAGAAGAGCCCTGCTGGGTCAGGCTCATCTCGCCCAGCATCCTGTTTCGCACAGTGGCCCACCAGGTGCCCCAGTGAAGCCCACAGGCAAGAGGGGAGGGCAGGCCCTCTCTCCTGCTGTGGCTGCCCTGCAACTGGGACTCAGAGGCCTCCTGCCTTGGAGGCTGGAGCTGGCCCACAGCCCTGCGACTGGTAGCCCTTGATGGACCTCTCCTCCATGAAGTCATCCAAACCCCTCTTAAAGCCATCCAGGTTGCTGGCTGTCACCACATCCTGTGGCAGAGAATTTCTCAAGTTGATTATGCTTTGTGTGAAAAAGTACTACCATTTGCGGGTCCTAGATTTCCTGCCAGTCAGTTTCATGGGATGACCCCTGATTCTAGTGTTATGGGAGAGGGAGAAGAATCTCTCTCTCTCCACTTTCTCCACACCATGCATGATTTTATAGACCTCTATCATGTCTCCCCGCAGTTGACTTTTTTCTAAACTAAATAGCCCCGGGTGTTGTAGTCTTGCCTCATAAGAAAGGTGCTCTAGGCCCCTGATCATCTTGGTTGCCCTCTTCTGCACCTTTTGCGGTTCTACAATGTCCTTTTCTAGATGTGGTGACCAGAATTGTTCGCAGTACTCCAAGTGTGGCCGCATCATAGTTTTGTATAAGGGCATGATAATATTAGCCGTTTTATGTTAAATCCCCTCCCTAATGATCCTGAGCATGGAACTGGCCTTTCCACAGCTATACCACACTGAGTTGACACTTTCAACGAGCTGTCCACCACAATTACAAGATCCCTGTCCCGGTCACTGACAGCTGAGACCCCATCAGCATGTATGTGGATTTTCTGCCCCATTGTGCATTGCATTATGCTTACTTACACTGAACCACATTTGCCACTTTGTCACCCACTCCCCCAGTTTGGAGAGATCCTTTTGAAGCTCCTCACAGTCTGTTTTGGATTTCACTACCCTAAATAGTTTGGTGTCATCTGCAAATGTGGCCACCTCGCTGCTTACCCCTGCTTCTAGATCATTTATGAATAAATTAAAAAGCACTGGTCCCAGGACAGATCCCTGGGGGACCCCACTTCTTACTTCCCTCCATTGCGAAAACTCTCAATTTATACCTACCCTCTGTTTCCTGTCCTTCAACCAGTCAGCAATCCACACATGTACTTGTCCCCTTATCCCATGACTGCGAAGTTTGCTCAAGAGTCTTTGATGAGGAACTTTGTCAAAAGCTTTTTGGAAGTCCAGGTATACTATGTCAACTGGATCACTTTTATTCGCACACACCTGTTGACAATCTCAAAGAACTCCAAAAGGTTGGTGAGGCAAGATTTGCCTTTGTGGAAGCTGTGCTGGTTCTCTCCCAGCAAGGCCTGTTCTTTTATGTGCTTTACAATTTTATCCTTGAGGATGCTTTCCATCAATTTGCCTGGAACAGATATTAAGCTAACCGGCCTCTAATTTCCCGGATCGACAGGTGCAAAGAACTCATTTAGCTTCTCTGCAACCTCCATGTCCTCCTTAATAATCCCTTTCACTTCCTCGTTGTCCAATGGTCCAACCGCCTCCCTGGCAGGTTTCCTGCTTCTGATGTATTTAAAGAAGTGTTTGTTATTCCCCTTGATGCTTCTAGCTAAATGTTCCTCAAACTCTCTTTTCGCCTCCCTTATTGTCACCTTGCATTTCTTTTGCCAGAGTTTGTGTTCCTTTCTGTTCTCCTCATTTGGACAGGCCTTCCAATTTCAGAAGGAAGTCTTCTTTCCTTTTATGACTTCCTTGACGGTACCCGTTAGCCATGCTGGCATCCTCCTGGACTTAGTGGTACCTTCCCTCCTTTTGGGTTTACAATCTAACTGGGCTTCTAGTATTGCCGTTCTGAGTAAACTCCATGCATTCTGGAGTGAAGTGACTCTCCTGATTTTCCCTTTCAGCTTTCTTTTTACCATACTCCTCATTTTGGAGAAGTTTCCTCTTCTGAAATTCAAAGTGTCTTTGTTAGGCTTCCTTGGTGGTTCTCTCCCCGCATGCATGCTGAATTTGATGACACTATGGTCACTGTTCCCTAGACATTGTTGTTTTGCACTTTGCAATAGCTTACAAAATCTTTATCGGGCAAAATATTTATTCACCCCCTCCTCATCCTGACTACTATCCCCGTCACAAAATGGTCCTTGTAAGGTGGAAATATGCTTTTGACTGTTGTTTCCACAGCAACTGTAAATAAACAAGATCGTTTCGGAAACACCTTTCCTACCGTATAATCTTCTTAACGGGAAGGAGAGGAGGAACATTGCAACCATATTCAGATTTCAGGACTGTCATTTAAGGCGAGAGATAAATCCATATTTGGCATTCCTAAGTGAGGTGGTGTAGCTATTTCCCGGGAAAACAGATTGCTTTAACGTAAACCTGAGTGGCCCAAATGAGCTCATATTCTCTTGGAAACAGTATTTCTCCTTCTTTAGTTCTTAAATAAATATCTTAAACTTTGTAGAAATGTTATTGCTCTCCAAGATATCCAGAGATCAGATGTCCATAGTTTGCCCCCACTTAGCCTGGAGGCGGGAGGGGGGATAGAAACAGTTTGCAGAGTGTGCTTGCCATGGTGCATGAATTATTTCCGTGTGTGTGTGAGAGAGAGAGTGTGTGTGTGATGTGCACACACTGCCTTGATACTGCCACCCAGAAGAAACCTCTTTCTGCTCACTGGTGATAAGAAGTCGAGGGAAGACTGGTAGGGTGCAGGCCCCTCCCCAAGCAAAGGAGGACCCCCGCTCAGTCCAGTGGAAGTCCTCCCTGCCCTGCACCAAACCTCCGCACCGGTTTCTGAAATCTCCCCCGTCTTTTGGTCTCCCCCTCCCCATGGCCTGCCTTTCCCCATCCCCCAATCACACGTACTTTAGGAATTGCTCCCTGAGCTAAGTGGGGACGCGGAGAAGGCCGCATGTGGGGCCATCGCCCCTGGCGGGGCTAGGCAAGAGCGTCTTTTTGTTGGGGGTGGGATTGCAGTTTGGCTGTGATGAGGGGTGGGACCTCCCTGGCAGGACCCAGAAGCGGTGGCTTGTGGCGGTGGCGGTGGGCGTTGCGTGAGCGCGGCCCCTGTGCTGCCGTCCACACCGAGAAGGGGCTTGTGGGTTCCCTCTCATTGTTCCCACCTCTGCGCCCAATAAGTTCTGTGCGGCAGGATGGGGCCTTCCTGATTCGACCTGAGCGGGCTCTCAAACGAACTAAGAGGACATTCTACAACCTGCCTGCCTACGCGCATGCGCACACCTTAGAGGGAACACTGGCTATGGGTCCCGCTCACCTGCGTGCGGCTCTGGGGCTCCTCCTGGCCCGGAGGGGACCGGGTGGCTCTGGGGCTCCTCCTGGCCCGGAGGGGACCGGGTGGCTCTGGGCTGCCCTGCCCAGGGGCGGCTGAGCCAAGAGGGAGTCGGAGAGGCCCCGCCGTGACCCCGCCCCCTGCTGCTGCCGCTGCTCCTGGGCGCCTGGCCAGCCTCCCGCTTCGGCAGGCTCCGGGGGGGGGCGCAGGGGGGGGGGCCAGCGGGGGAGGCCTGATCCTGACATGCCTCCCCCGTGCAGGCCGCTCCGGGTGGGTCTCCTGCTGCCTTGGAGTCCTGGGCGGGGAGAGTGGCCTGGGGGGGGGTGCAGGGGTGGCCAGGGGGCACAGGCGCCTCGGGGTGCAGGGGTGGCCCTTGGCGTCCTGCCCGGAGCAGGGCTTGCCGGCAGGCCCGTGTCTCTGATGGGGACCCGGCCCTCTGCGGTGTGGCCGGCTAACCCAGCCCCTCCCTGGCTGCCGCCTGTCCCGGGGCTGTGCCTGGGAGGCAAGGCTGGGCTCCCCAGCTCCCTCCCTGGCACTGCTGGCTGGAGCCTAAGAGGGCCGGTCCCCAGGGAGCCTCGTCTCGGCATTGGCCTCCAGCTGCTGCTGCTGGGTAGCCGGACCTCGCCGGAGGCCCACCCGGGCGCCAGGCCTGGGCGTGGGTGGCGGAGGGTTTGGCGTTGCGCCTGGGCGTCTGCCAGGGTGGAGGTGCTGGGGGCATCCCTTGGGGAGGCTGTGCTGTGAGCAGCACTGGGCGTGTCTGTGGGTCTGGGGTGCTTCTCTTGGTGGGCATTGGCCCCAGCCAATGGGGAGGCTGCGGGGCCTGCAAGGGTCCCCTCTGTTGCGGGCTCCGTGTTGTCTGCCTCGCTGAGTCCTTGCAGCCTGGGAGAGAGGGGGAGCCGGCTCCCAGGGGATGCCAAGCTGCCGCCACCTGTTGAGCAGCGACCCGCAGAGGGGCCCTCCCAGCAGTGCTTCGGGGCCTAGGGCAGGGGAGGGCGGTTCCTGGGGGGCTCTTTCTCGGGGGTTGCTGTGGTGATGCATAGCGCTCCCCAAGCCTGGGGAGGGCCGGACTGACCGCTGCCCGAGTGGGGGCACGTGGGCAGAGGTGGGGGCCATGCACATCCTGCTGAAGAGCAGCTGTGCTTGCCTGTGGGGCATGCGGGGGGGGTCATGAACAGGAGCCGGGAAGTGTGGGGTGCGGAGCCGTGTTCCCTCTAACAGGGATTCCCAGATGTGGTTGACTACAATGCCCAGAACCCCCAGCTGCAGTGGCTCTTGCTTGGGGAGTATGGGAGTTGGAGTCAACAGCAACTGGGAATCCCTGTTAGAGGGAACACCGGTGTGGGGGGGGGGGTTGCGCGCTCTCTCTTGCAGCCAGCCTTGGCAGCTGCTTGACTGGGGGGCGGGGGCGGTTGGCACCAGTCTGCTTGCGATGGTTTGGTGGGCATTGCAGGAGAGCGTGACACGGTGTGTTTCTCGGCGGATCACAGCCAAGGGTGCTTGGGAGCCACGGTGTGCAGGCTGGATGCGGAGTGTGGTGCCCACTGTAGGCACAGGTGTCTGTACACAGGTGAGGGTGAGTCAGGTGCAGGTAAGCAGGGCAGGAGGAAGGAGGCATGGGTCCACACGATCAGCGGATCTTCTCTTGGGGCATTCTAAGATCAAACCCCATCCCCCTGCTTTGGATCCCAGGTAACCGATACTGGTTCCCCAGCAAGACGGAACTGAGTTTGCAGGTGTGTGGTGTGGCTTCACACGATCACATCAATGTGGGTAACTAGCATTCAGCCACGAGTCCTGCGATCATGTCTGCCTGCTCCCAGTAAAATGGCATAGACCATGTTATCTGTTTGGGAAGCACCAGAGCTGCGGAAGGGCTGAAAGACTGGAACCATGGCCTCTCTCTCATCTAAGTGAAAGGAAGCCGGAGTCCAAATCCTTTCTGCTGAAAAGGCTGGTCTCAGTGGGGTACTGGTGAGATTTTGAAACTACGGAGACCAGGAGTGGCCTAGATCAGGGATTCTCAACGTGTGGGTCCCCAGATGTAATTGGACTTCAACTCCCATAATTCCCAACCAAAGGCCACTGGGGCTGGGGATTATGGGAGTTGAAGTCCAATAACATCTGGGGACCCACACGTTGAGAATCCCTGGCCTAGATCATCCAGTGGTCTGACTGAGAGAGGGCTTCATGACTGAGTGAGGGCTTCAACCTGGATCTCCCAGTCCTCATCCAACAGCCTAATCACTACACCACATTGGCTTATGGGGCAGTTAGAATCTTCTTTATTTTCTGATTTGTAGGAGGATGTACAAATAAATCATTTTGATTTTTGTAGAAACTAGAAGCTTTCTTTAGCCTTCTTACTGAGTCACAGCTTGGGTTTAGGGGAATCCGTCTGAGTCCCTCCTGTAACCCCCCACCCCATTGCTCTCAGTGCTTCAAGAATAGCAGAGAGAGAGAGAGGAAAGGGGGAGTGGATTAATTCGGGTAAAAGGAATTGTTCTCCAAGGATTGCTTCACCATAAATGCAGCTTGCTGCTCATTTGACTGTGCCACAGCTATAGGATTGCAGCCCTTGGTCATGATTAGCTTTCAGTTATTTCAGTGGGTCTTCAGAGGGTTAACAGTGGATACATCCTGTTGTGTTTTGATTTCTATGGACATACTTTTGCGTCCCCCCTCCGAAAAAAAGAGTGCAGCCGCTGATGGAGGGTGGTGAGAGTGGAGAAACATAGCATAGCAAACATAGCAAAAAGAAACAGGGTATTATGTTATTTTTTGAATTATTGATCTGATTTAGTGTTTAAAAAGCTGGAAATATACATTTTTGCAGGAAAAATCCAAGCACATTAGGATGTTGGCTGGTATCTAACACAAAGTAGCCCCACAGAACAGTTATTTTCTTTCGGGAAGGCTGCAGCTCTCCAAGGGAGCTCTTGAGCCCTGGTGGGTGGGAGGAGCCGGCCAGGGTCTACTGCTTCCTGGATCCTCCGGCCAGCCCTACTCCAGAAGAGATGCCTGGGCTGCCCCCTCCTCGTGAGTAGGCCCATTGGGAGGGAGGCCCTGAGCAGCCACAGAAGCCATCTGCCTTTGGAGCTGGGGCTCTTCATCTTGGCTCTTGGACCCCTGAGGGGAGGGGGCGGGGGGGGGGCTTCTCAGCCGGGGGACCCCCAGAATTCTTCTTCTGGGGGGACACTGGCTCTGTCTGTTGTGGCTACAGAGGATCTGTAGGGCTGCCATTGGGATTAGGGGTCCAGGCTGGGGCAGGCTCCCCCCTCCCCGGCCACTGGGTCACTTCTGGGTCGGCGGCATCGGGTGGAGTCTTTACTTCCAAGGGCCCCCCCCCACTCTCTGGGAGCTCCAGGCCTGATTACAGTTACAAAAGGGGGCATTATGGGGAGGGGAGGGGGCCTTTGTGGGGGCGGGGGGCAAGGCCTGTGGGGAAGTCCCTCTGCGTTCTGGGAGTGGAAGCAGCAGTGGAGAGTGTGGTGGGGAAGTGCCCCCCCCACCCCGCAGCCGCCAGGGGAGGGCTTGGGCTGGATGGCGGAGCTGCAGGCAGCTGAAAGCTCGGGACCCCTTTCTGGCCCCGGCGGAGGGAGGCTGGAGGGCCAGACCCCAGCAGGGGCGGGAGGGGGGGGCTCCTCTGCGCAGTGTCTTTCCAGGGGAGCCAAGCCAGAACTGCTCTCCTCCACGCGGTGGGGGCTCCAGTTCCAGGAGAGCACCGGGGGGGGCACATTGTGCCTGCCTAAAAGGCCCTGGTGGCACTGGGGGGCTTCGGTGGGCCCTTTGCCCCCCCCTGTACTGTAAGCCCTTCTTGGCCTGGCCTTGGCTGCCTCAGGGGGCCCGGGAGGAGAGGGGGGCTGCTGTGGGCGTCCCCAGGCGAGGCGGGGGTCCCTCCGAGGGCGTCTGCCCCCCCCCCGCACACATTTTCCAGAAGGCCCGGCGGCTTCCCAGAGAGGGGCCGAGCCAGGCGCTGAGCGGAGGCCTGGATCAGCCTGTCTGGGCAGGGCTGGGGTGTGGCTGGAGCCGAGCTGAGCCCCAGGGCAGCCCCCCCTCCCCCCCCTTGGTGTGCTGACCCGGGCGCTGCTGCTGCTGCTGGAGGAGGAGGCCTCCTGCTCTCTCCCCCCCCCCGGGCTGGGGCTCCCCATCCTCAGGGGGCACTAACGGCGAAGCGGCAGCAGCACCTGGGGGGGGGAGCCACGTGGGGAGGTGTCATGTCCCCCCCCCCCCCGCTGCTCCTGGCTGTGGCATCTGCAGCCTGTCTGGGCTGCGGGGTGGCAAAGCAGCAGCAGCAGCATCTGCCTGGGCAGGGCCCTGGAGCAGCCAGACCTGCTGAGCCGGTTTGGGTGGCCTCCCTCCCTCCCTCCCCCCTGGCTGCTCCCTCCCTCCCTCCCTCCTTCGCCCCCCAGCCGAGGAGCCCAGCAAAGCGCCAGGAAGCCGCCTGGCAGGGGCTGAGGTGGGGGGGGGCGGGAGGGGCCCCCCAGGGGCTGCCTGGGAGTGCTTGGGCAAGGAGGGGGCCCAGACCCCCCCCCGCCCCGAGAGCCCCTCCCGCTCCCCCGGCTCTAGTCCAGGGAGCCCAGAGCAGCTGCCAGGCGCATGGCGGTGGGGGGGCTCAGGCCAGCAGTGCAGAAGGTGCCCCCCCCTGTTTTGGAGCTGGCTCTGGAGGGGTGCCCATCCTGGTGTCGCCGGCCGTGGTCCGGGGACGGGAGCAGCTGGGGGGGGGGCAGCAGCAGCAGCAAGAAGGACAACAACAGGGATGGATGTGCTGCTCTTCAGCAAAGGCTTCCCGGCGGTTTCCACAGAGAAGATGGCCCCCCGTCCCCAAAGGGCTCGCCCTCTCCAAAGGAGCCCAAGCTAGACACCAGCAACAGTCACTGGAGGGATGTTGTGCTGGGGCGGATGGGGCCAGTTGCTCTCCCCCCGGCTCAATCAAGAGCATCACCACGTGGAAAAGGTGCCTCGCGGCCCAGTCCGCAGGGCTCCCCGGCCAGCATCCAGCCCTGTGGGCTACCTGCCCGTCCCTGAGGTGCAGTAGCAAGCCAGCCCTGTCGGCAGAGCGCAGGCCGGCCCCCCAAGGCAGCTGCACTGGCCAAGGCCTGCGGTGAAGCAGGTGGCCCAGCCGGGGGCCACTGAGCCAGACCACCTCCTGGCCCAGGCGCAAGAGCAGCCAGGGCTCCGTCCCCTGACCCAGAGCTGTGGGGAGGGCTTGAGCTTCCTGCCCTCTTGCCGTGGTCCCTCTGGCTGCCTTCCGCCCCCCCCCCCCCCCGGATCTCTGGGGCACCCTGCGGAGCCCTGTGTACAGAGGCCCGGCAGGCTGGGTCTCGGGGTGGGGCCTGGAGGGGGGAAGGGGGGGCCCTGGGGGGCGGGGCGGGGCTGGCAGTGGCCCCCTGCGCTTGCTGCCTGCCCCCTCCGCAGGGGCAGCCACTCTGTGCTCTCCGGACGGGCCGCGGGGCCTCCTGGCCTGGGCTTGGCTGGCAGGGCGGCTTCCGGGCCAGCTGTGGCCAGCTGGGCTAGCCTCTCCCTCAGCCCGCCCTGGCTTCTGGCCGCTCAGGCTCGGCTTCTCTTTCCCCGCAGATTCGTTTGTGAACAGCCAGGAATGGACCCTCAGCCGCTCCGTGCCGGAGCTCAAAGTGGTGAGTAACCTGGACACGGGCATGGCCCCCCCCGCCCCCCCCCCTGCGGACTCTGGGAGAGGGCTGGGCCAATGGCCCGTCAGCGTGGCGAGGGCGGCGGGGGGGTCTTGCTTGCATGCCGTGAAGGCTGCCCGGGCTCTTCTCCCCTCGGGCTGCTGCTCCGTGGGGGTGGGCTGGCTGCCCTCTCCGTCCTGAGTGGCGTGGAGCTGGCAGGGAGCAGCGAGGCTTGGGGCCGGGAGGCCGCTGGGCTGAGAAAAGCCTTTCCCCAGGGCGGGGGCTCTGCAAGCGGGGAGGGCAGCCCCGTGAGGCCCCCCCCCCCCGGCGGCTGGAGGCTTCCAGGGGCCACACTGCCAGTGCCGAGGGGCTTCCTCTCAGACGGGGCTGAGCTGGGAAGGGGGCGGCGGCGGCAGCGGCACCCCCAGGAGACACCCCTTGCTCTGCCAAGACGGCCCCATCTGGGCTGGGGGGCTAACAAGGAACCTGCTGGGCCTGAGAAGTGAAGGGAGCCGCAGAGCAGGGAGGGGGCTGCCCCCCCCCGCTGAGCCACCCTCCCTGGCCTTTGGCGCTCTTGCGCAGCTGCGCAGGCAAAGGGCGCCACCTTCTGGGCAACAGCAGGATAGCTGGCCCACCGCTCCGAGCCCCTCCTTGGGCTGGAAGAGCCCTTGAGGGTGGCGGGCCCCACTCGAAGCCGGGGCCGGGGGGGGCGCAGGAGCCTCCCCTGGAAGCCAGCACCGCCCGGGGAGCCTCTGGCCTGTTCCCTGCTTCCGTGGCGTGGGAGTGAAGCGGGGGGGGGGGCCCTTGACTGTGGGAACTGCCTTGGAGTGAGTCAGACCACTGCTCCATCCAGCCGCCTGTTTTAAACTCGCCCCCCCCCCGGTTGTGAGCTTCAACTGGAGGTGTCTTAATCCGAGAATGTGCTTTTGGTGCCAGGCTAGGGGGGCTGGAAGGAGTCCGCAGCCCTCCCCTCCCTTGCCTTTTTAGCCTCCCCCTCCTCCACTCCTCTCCAAGAAGCAGCCGGGGGCTCAGAGCTCCTCCCTGCGGGAAACGGCTGCGGCCTTCCTGGGAGCCTCTGCTGGGACCGGCAACGCAGAACCTGCCACTGGGCCGGGGAGGCTGTGCCCCCCTGAGACCAGGAGGGCCGCTGCCAGTCAGAGCAAATCCCCCCCCCCGGCGCTTGCCAGTGACAGGGGGGTGTCCGGCACTCCAGCGATTCTGCTGGGCGGGATCGTTTTGCAAACGTCCGTGTCAAAACCTTTGAAATGTTAAGGTTTTAATTTGTAGGTGATTTTTAAATTGTTAAATTGTTTTAAGTTTTTGTATATATTTTAACTTGTTTTGTGCTATTGTTAAACGCCCAGAGACAAAAGTTTGGGCCGGTGAACAAATTTGAGAGAGAGAGAGAGAGAGAGCGCTTGCGCAACCCTCCTGGTGCAAATACAGCTATTTATTTGCGACGCACACGCAGCGTTGTAGGACAAAAGGGCAAGGAGAAGAGCCAAAAGAAGGCCTGGGAAATGTGAACGGCCCCTTGCTGGCGGTGCAGGGACTGCAGTGCTGAGACGCCGGCATTACGGAAGCCCACTTCTTGTGGCGGGGGATCTGGGAAGCCAAAGCAAGGTCCCAAATGTCCCCAAAGAGGGAGAGGCTTAGGCAGGAGCGTAGGGAGGCTGGCGGTGGCCCGTGTGTGGCCGCCACCGTGGCCCCCCGGCCCGGCCCCCCGCTTCTGGTGTCAGACGCAGGGGTCATGTCTGGGGCCGCGCTGGTGGCCCCTGATTGGTGGCGGCCTGGGCTCTTTGAACCTGCTTGCCCAATGGTGGCTCTGCCCCTGGGCTGGGACGAGGAGGCGGGAGCCAAGTTTTGCGCAGATGACTCCCTTCCGAATGCTGGCCAGTGTGGTGTCCCTTCCGGCAGCCCTTCTTTTGCCCAAAGATCTACGGCAGCTCGCCAGGGGCAGAGCCAGACCCGTCTTCCCGGTCCCTGGCCTACTAGTGCACCTTCGCGCTTGTGGGGCCCTCCTTGGACCACCCCCACCCACCCGGGCACGGGCCGTCCATTCAGAGTCTCGTTTCCAGGCAGAGCTTCTGCCCTGTTTGGGAAGCCGGCTGCGGAGCCAGTCTTCTGCCGAGGCAGGCCCCGGTCCGTCTGGCGCAGGACTCCAAGGGGTGCAGGGGCCAGGGTCGGTTTCCATTCAGGGTTGCATTGGACTGGAGTGTTCCAAATAGGAATGAGAGCCACGGCGCCTGCCTTGGGGATCTCCCCCAGCCCACCCCCAGTCAGGGCGAGTGGCCGGGACAGGGGCCGCCCCCCGGCAGAGGCTGGCTCCTCCCCTCACCCCCAGTGGCGGCTGCTTCCCGGCGGTCACCCTGGGCCGGCTGCCTTGGCAGGCCTGGGGTGGCGCTGCGGGGACGGAGGGCGGACTCTCCTGGGCTCTGGAGAACATTGGGACCCCCGGGCCCTGGGGGCTCGGCGGCAAGGCCTGGAAGAGTCGGGCCTCCCACCCCGCCTGCCCTGGGGCTGCCGCTCTGCCCTCGAGGCAGGCTCCGGGGAGCCACGCAGAGCCGGGAGGCGGGCTGGGGCGGAGGGGAGGAGCCGGGGGCGGGGCGGGGCGGCTCCCGTGACTCCGCCCACCCGCTGGGAGGAAGCGGGAGCCGCTGCTGCTCAGCTCGGCCTTTCTGTTGCAGGGCATTGTGGGGAATCTGTCCAGCGGGAAGTCGGCCTTGGTGCATCGCTACCTGACGGGCACCTACGTTCAGGAGGAATCCCCTGAAGGTGGGTCAGCCGGACTGTGCAGCCGCCGCCGCCGCCGCCTCCTCCTCCTCCTGGCCCTTCCCGTGAAGGGTGGCGTCCTTGCCGGGGGGGGGCCTCCCAGCTCAGCCCGAGGGGCAAGGCGGGAGGCGGCTGGCTGGCCCGAGGACGCAGCGGAGCGCCTGGAGCCCCTCGCTCTGGGCAGAGGGCCCTCCGCCGTGTTCCTCCGCGTGGCCCGTGTGCGACGCAGACCCGCCTGCCCAAGGAAGGCTGTGGGGTCCTCCTTCCTGCCCCGCGCCCGACAGGGCTGGGGAATCCCTTGGGGTGCGCCACGGGCATCCTGCCGGGAGAGGGGTGCGGCGCCACCCCTGCCCTCAGCCCGGGCGGCTTTGCCCAGGAGCTGGATGGGCCCTGGAAAGGGAGGCACCGCTTGGGCTCCGGGAGCCGCGAGCGAGGAGCTGCTGAGGGCGAGGGGCTTGGGCAGGGCGGCCCTGGGGGAAGGGCTGAGCCCACTGCTCTGGTTGTGGGCGGTCAGCCGCCTCCCCGCTCCTCCTGGGGGACGAGGGTTGGGGTTGGGGTTGGGGTTGGGGTTGGGCTGCATTCTCCGGGGAGAGCAAGTCTGCTTCCTGCAGTCGGTGGCCACGGGGGGGGGGGGGGGGCTGGCAACCGGGCCACCTGCTGGCACCCACAGGTGGCTTCCTCGGCTCCCCGGCTGGCCTGAGCGATGCGGATGGGGGGCCGAGCTCCAGCCGAGCAGGGGGATGCTGGCTTCTCCAGCCAGGGCCCGGTTGCCCCAGAGTGGCCCAGGCTGCAGGGGCGAGGCGAGCCCCCTTGGCCATTCCCCCCCCGTGGCGGCTGCCTCTGGGGTGGGCTCAGCCTGCAGGGGAGGAGCCCTGGGGGTGGGGGGAGCGGGGGGGGCAGCGCCTGGCGGGAAGGAGCTGCTGGGCTGGGCCTGGCTGCTCCCCCCCCCACTGCTGGCCTGGCTCTGTCTTCAGGGGGCCGGTTCAAGAAGGAGATTGTGGTGGACGGGCAGAGCTACCTGCTGCTGATTCGTGATGAAGGTGGCCCCCCAGAGCTGCAAGTAAGAGGCCTGGAGCCCAGCACACTCCCTGACCGGGGCTGGGGGCTCCCCCTGGGGCGGGCGAGGGGGCCGGGCCCAGCCCTGAGCTGCCCGGCTGGTGGCCGCAGCCTTGGCCGGAGAGGCGGGGGGGGGCTGCTGGGGGGCCCGTCTGCCAGTGGCCACCTCTCCAAGGCCCGGGCCCTCGCAGGGCGCAAAAGGCTGCCGGGGCGGGAAGCCAGGCCTGGCGCTGCCCCTGCGGGGAGGAGGGGGGCCCTGGGTGGGGCGCTGCAGCAGCGGCGGGGGCTGGGCCCGCTGGCGCCGGAGCCGTCCTGACCTCCCGCCGCCCCCGCCCCCCCCAATCTCCCTGCAGTTTGCGGCCTGGGTGGACGCGGTGGTGTTTGTTTTCAGCCTGGAGGACGAGATCAGCTTCCAGACCGTCTACAACTACTACCTGCGCCTCTGCAGCTACCGGAACACCTCCGAGGTGCCGCTGGTGCTGGTGGGCACGCAAGGTGAGGAGGGCGGGGCGGTGGGGCGGGGGCCGGTTAGGGTTAGGGTTAGGGTCTCCTCTCCCCTCCCCGCCCCCAGCCCACCCGAGAGTCACACTGCCGGCAGGCTGGCCACTCCTCAGGGAGAGCTGCCTGGAACCACCTAGCTCTCCCTGGGGAATGGCCAGCCTGCCGGCAGGGCCGCTCCCGGCTGGGAGTGAGAGGGGGTCGCCCGAGCTGCTGCCAGGAAGCGGGGGCCGCCACGCCTCCTGGGCCTCCTCCCCGTGAGGATGCTCCCCCCACCTTAAGATCTCCTCCCCACACGCAGAAACCGGACAGCACAGCAGGGGGAGGCTGGGCTGTGGGGAGCAGCAGCCCAGGAAGGGGGCCTCTGGGGCTGTCTTCACAGACGCAAACTGCAGAGGCCGACGGGGTCGGGGAGGGAGGGGGCCAGGGGGCAGCAGCCCCCCCCCCACCGGCTTGGGCGCATCCTGTGTGGGGTGTGGCCACGTCTCACTGCCCGGCTGCCTCGGGCTTCTCTGGAACTCCGCCCCCCCCCGCTGATCACATGCTGGCCCTGCCCCAGCTGCCCTTGGAAGGCACGGGGGGCGGGGGGGGGGCTCTGGGAAGGGGCTGGGGCAGCGTCAGGGGCCCAGGGGGGTTCCTCGTCCTGGGGGTGTCTTCCTCGGACGGCTTGCGATGCCTTGGCACTTACGCAGGGGGCCCCTCCCAGGCTGGTTGGTCCCTCAGGGGAAGAGAGCTGCCCGGGGTGGCCCCGCCCTGCCCCATAAGTTTCCCTTCAGGAGGACTTCTGGAGGTGGGGCAGGGAGGCGTGGTCTGGGCCCTGCTTGCTTCCTCCTCCCGGCCTCCTTGGTGAGAATGTGCTCGGGGGGGGGGCTCTCCACCCCCTCCCAGGCTGCCTCTGCCCCCCCCCGCCCTCTCTGCTCCACTCGGGGGGCTTTCCGGGGGGGCGCTCTGCAAAGAAGGGGCCGGGCACCCGTCGGCCCTGCAGCTCCGTGCTGAGCTCCGCGGGGCTCTGCTGCCCCCTCCCGGGCCTCCGGCCTTGTGCTGGGGGGAGGCAGGCCAGGCTCCCTCTGAGCCCCCCCCCGCTTGCGCCCAGATGCCATCAGTGCCTCCAACCCCCGGGTGATTGACGACTCCCGGGCCCGGAAGCTCTCCAACGACCTGAAGCGCTGCACCTACTACGAGACCTGTGCTACCTACGGCCTGAACGTGGAGCGGGTCTTCCAAGATGGTAAGCGCTTGCCTGGAGGGAGGGGCCCGTCCTGCTTGCAGCCAGAGAGGCGGCTCTAGGGAAAGGGACGCGCAGAGGCCCACGAAACGAGCCCCGCAGGACGAGGCGAGCGGGCCGGGACCAGCCAGCCCCAAGTGGGGGTGCGGGGTGGGGGGGAGGCGGCCGCCTCGTCCTCCGGGAGGGCGTTCTGGGCATTCTGCTGCCGCCGGTGGGCCAGGGGGCAGAGGCGGAGGCCGCCGCCACCTCGTGGGGCGAAGGCGGCCAGTCGGACAGCTTGGCCCCTCGTTGGCTGACAGCCAGCAGCTGGAAGTGGGCCCAGAGATGGGCAGCCAAGCCGTGCTCTTGGCTACGGGCAGGGGAAGGGCCACGACGCCTGGCACTGCCTTTGGTACCCGCTGCAGGTCCTGGGCTGTTTGCACGGCTCGGGGAGCTGGCTGAGGGAGGGGTTTCCTGAGCAGATTAGCAGCGTCAGGCCAGCCAGCCCACCCACCTGTCTCTGGCAGTCCCCTGGGGGGCCTCTTTCTCCCCAGAGGATCTCTCTACAGGGAGACTGGAAGACGCCCTTCTCACGCTCTAGACTAGTGACACCAATAGCTGATCCTCATGGGCATAAACGCCACTGTTACATCCTGTGGCAATGAGTTCCATAGGTTGTTTACGCACTGCATGTTGGGTTCCTTTGGAATGCACCGCATGGTGGGCTCCCCCAGGCTCCTGTGGAGGACCCCCCCCCACCGCAACCCTTCCCACTGGAGTCCTCCACACCTCCTTGGCCCAGGCTGGCCTCCAGAGGTGCCCTTCCAGCTCTGGGAGCTGTGTGGGTCCGGTGGGGGGGTGACCCCAGAATCCCGCCCTGCCCCCTGCAGAGCATGCTCCGAGTGTGCCTGCAGCAGGGTCCTGCTTTCCATCCCTCCCTGGCCAGCACCCACCCACCCACCCGCCCTGGTGGAGGGGCCGGTCCAGCCCGGGGGCTTCTCTCTCTCTCCCTCCCTCCAGTGGCCCAGAAGGTGGTGGCCCTGCGCAAGAAGCAGCAGCTCTCCATCGGGCCCTGCAAGTCGCTGCCCAACTCGCCCAGCCACTCCTCCGTCTCGGCGGCCTCCATCCCCTCCGTGCACATCAACCAGGTGGGGAGCTGGGGGCCCGGCGGGGGCGGGGGGGGCAGGGCTGCTCAGGGCTAGGGTTAGGTCCTGGGGGCAGGGAGGCCGTGGGCCCGGAGCCCCTGGGCCACTCTGCGGAGGGGCTTCCTCCCCTCCCCTCCCCTCCCCTCCCCTCCCTCCCCACACAGCCCCCCTGGCCCCTGGGGGCTGGCTTCTCTGCTGGGCTCTTTCCTGGCTTCCTCCTGCAGTTGTCCGGCTGGGACTGGCCCTGCTTGTCCCAGAGCTTTGGGGGGCGCCTGTGGAAGAAGCCTCCGCAGTGGGGATCTGGGCCCCCCAGCCCCCCCCCCGCCCGCCCCCTTGCACGCCTTGTCCCCGGCCAAGCCATGGCGGAGCGGGAGAGTCGCTCTGCAGGGCTCCCGGCCTGCTGCTGCCCTTGGGGAGGCGGGCAACCGAGGGGCTCCCAGGCCCAGCCCGGCCCCGCTTCTGAGGGCGGCAGCTGATCGGCCAGGCCTGAATGGATCTTGGGCAGGGAGTCCTGTGTGGGACGGGCGGTGCCTCCCCCCGTCCCCCGCACTCCGCGGCGTCTGCTGCCCCGTCTGGACCGTGGCGGGCCGGGGGGCGGGCCCTGGGGCAGAATCGCTGGCCAGCCTCCAGCACCTCTCCTCTGGGCACAGGGTCCCCCGGCCGGCGGGCTCTGAAGGACGCTGCTCTGGCGGGGGGGGGCTCTGTGTCGCTCCAGTCGCGGGGGGGGTGGAGTCCGCCCCTCCCTCCCTCCCTCCTAGCCCACAGGGGAGTTCTGCAGACCCCCTTGGAGGGTGTTGAAGGGTGGGGGGGGGCAGCCTTCTCCACGGACAGGGAGTCAAGTTTGGAGCTGTTTGGGGAGGGCTGTGGAGGAAGCGACCCCTTGCTTGCAGCTGAGGTGGGGCGGGCTGAAGGGCCTGGAGGCGTGCCAGTCTCCCGAGGGGGCTGCACGTGCCTCTGCCCCCCACCGGGCCACAGGCTAACCGCCCCCTCTTCCCCCACAGGCCGCCAACGGGAGTGGGGCCTTCAGCGACTACTCCTCCTCTGTGCCCTCCACCCCCAGCATCAGCCAGCGGGAGCTGCGGATCGAGACCATTGCTGCTTCCAACACGCCCACGCCCATCCGCAAGCAGTCCAAGCGCCGTTCCAACATCTTCACAGTGAGTGCTGGGGGGGGAGCCGGGGGGGGCATCTCCCCAAGGCAGGGTGCCGGAGAGTCTGCGAGCAGGCAGGACTGGGGGGGCGGGTCAGGGGAGGTCAGGCTGCAAGGAGGGCGCTCCAGGGCACCAGCAGGTGTGGGGTGGCCAGTGGCTGGTTGCCGGAGCGCCTTGGGAGGAGCCCTCGCAGGGCCAGCGCGCTGTGCTGGGTCCTGGGCTGCGAGGGGAGGGGAGAGAGGAGTGGGGCCCCGCGCCTCCGGTGCGCAGGTGCAGGCACCTTGGCGGACCGGGTTACGCTGCAGGACGCCTCTTTACTGTAGGAGCGCAGCAAGGCTGAAGGGGGCCCTGGGACCCACAGCAGGCCCCTTAGCTGGCCCTGCTCTGCCCCTCCCTCCTGGGGGCTGGAGCCTCAAGCTCCGCCCACCCCCCAGGCTGACTCTCACCCCTGCAGAGGGGGCCCCGGGACAAAGGGCCTGCCTTGCTCCACGCCACTTACGCTTCCCTTCCCTCTAGAGTGGCCAGTTTAGGCGGCCTGCAAGCCTTAATTGGTCCGATGCGCCGATTAAGGCCTCTGAGGCCGACAGAAAGGGCTCCTGGGTTTACCAGGCCGCCTCTCTTAAGAGTCACACGGATGGGGGCAAGAGAAGTCCTGGCAGGAGCCGCAGGGTTAGGGTTCCCACCCATCCCAAAGGGGCCCCGCCCCGCCCCGCCCCGCCCCTCTTGCCTGGAGGGGATGCCTCTTTGGGGCGCTGCCCTCCTCAGCAGCTGAGGCCGGAGTCGCCTGCAAATGGAGGCAGGCTCCGTGCATCCCTCTGCGGACCCTCCTTTGACGAATAGGGGGGGGGTTCAGCGGGGCAGCAGCCCTGGCTGTTGGTGCCCAGAGAGAGCGGGAAAGAGGGCGGCGGCGGTGCCTCCCTGCAGAGCGCCTCTCCCTTCCCGGAGCGGCCTCCTCTGGGTGCCCCTCCGAAGACCACACTCCCTGCCCCCTCAGGCTTGAAGGGACCTCCTGCCAGCAAGGAAGGGCAGGCCAAGGCCAGTCCCAAGCGTGGGCGGGGGGGGGGGGGAGGCCCCTGAGAAGCAAGCCAGGGGGCAGAACAGCCGCCGTCTGTGTTGGGGTGCTGGGTGGGGGGGTCAGAAGCGATGTGGGAGACTTCCTGGGAAGCCACCGAAGAACAGAACAGAAGCACAGCCCTGCTGCAGGGTCAGGCCCCCCCAGCCCAGCCTCCTGTTTCCCACTGTGGGCCCCCCCCCGATGCCTCTGGGGAGCAGCCCACAGGCAAGAGGGGAGGGCAGGCCCCCTCTCCTGCTGCTGTGGCTGCCTTGCATCGTGCCTCTGAGGCGGGAGGTGGCCCACAGCCACCTGACTAGTAGCCATGGGGGCTATTTCCACTCATCGGGCTGAGCCTAGCCCAATTTTGCCTGGTGGTGGGCGCCACCTGGCGGTTAACCCACCAAACTAGCTCCCCCTAAACTAACTCCCCCTAAACCCCCCTAACTCCCCCTAAACCGGGTTTGTGGAGCGAGCGCTCCGCAAACCTGGTTTTTAAAATGGCGAGTAGCCATGGCGTGGCTCCATGCTGCGGCTACTCACGAGCAGACCCTGGCCGGGAGGCTTAGAAGCAGCCTCCGGGATCGGGGGTCTCTCCAGGATGCCCTGCGCACTCGTGCGGGGCATACTGGAGGTTCTGGGGGGCGTGCGGCCCCCGGTCCTCCCAGCCCCTGCCGGCTCCGTCACCGGCTGATCCGGCCCCCCAGGGGTCCCGCCCTGCTTGTGTGTGTGGCGGGGAGAGAGGGCTGAGCCCGCTCTCCCCACTCGCCCTCCCCAGGCGGGTCTCTTGGAGGGTGAGACCCGCCTCGGGGACAGCCCTGTCCGCCATGAATGTGTCTAAGCCCTTCTTAAAGCCCTCTGGCCTCATCCGGCGGCAGAGAATTCCGCCGCAGGGGAGCGATGCGCTGTGTGAAGAAGCCCTTCCTTTGGCCAGCCCTGCGTCTCCTGGCCGTCGGTTTCCTGGGATGACCCCCGGCTCTCGCGTGCTGTGGGGGGGGAGCAGACTTCCCCCCCCCTTTCTTTCTCTCTCTCTCTCGCTCCACTTCCTCCACACCCTGCACGATTCCCCGAGCTCTGTCCAGTCTCCCCGCGGTCCTGAGCTCGCAAGGTGCCCCAGGCCCCGGAGGCAGGAGTGCTCACCTCAGGCTAGCCAGGGGCCGCCGGGCGGGAGGGAGGGAGGAGCCCAGGCGGCAGCAGTGACCAACTGTGGGCAGCCGGCAGAGACGCCACGCAGACCCTCGCGGGGGGTGGGGCAGCCAGGAAACCTCGGGGCGTGGCGGGGGGACGACCTGAGCCCAGTTTTCAGATCGGTGCAAGGTGGTGCTGGAGAGGGCGGCAGGATCGGTCCTGCCCAGCAGCAGGCCAGGTGGGCCCTCCAGGCGCCCAGTCAGGCAAGGGTGCAGGAGGAGGAGACAAGGCCAGTGTGGGGAGGGGCGCCATGAGCAGCCCTGGCTGCCCCCCCCCCCATGCCAGCAGGGTCCGCAGCCCAGAAGGCGAGGCCTGGCCTGCCTGTGAGGCCTTTCCACACAGCGGTGGGCGAGGGGCCCCTTGCTCTCTCCGGAGCAGGACTCGGGAGGAGCCGGGCCCCGGAGTGGGGGGGGGACACGGGCTCTGGAAGGTGGGGTGCGGGAGGGGGGTCCGGTCCTAGCGGCCCCACAGCAAGACTGTCTGCAGCCGCCACGCGGGCTGGTGAGCTGGGGCTGAGCGGGGGAGCGTCCCTCCCCGGGGTGGCTGGCCAGCCGGCCTTCTCTTGCAAGCTCTCCCCCCAAGACTCTTGACTGGCCAGCTCTCCTGTGCCTGACCCCCACATGGGTGCAGAGACGCCTGCCCACCCCCACCCCCCGCCCTGCACCCCCCCGCTTCCCTCCTGGGTCTCCGCTGCCGTCTTCTGCTCTTGCAGCCCCGCCTGTGCTCCCCCTCCTGCTTGCTCTGGTGCCCCACTGCACGTGCCCCCTCCCCACCCCCGCCACCCCCGCTTGCTTCTTCCATCTGCTCTACTGGCTGTTTGTGACTGGTGAGGCCTTGATCCGTCCCTGCGCTCTGGGGAGCCTCCTGGCCCTGCGCTTTCCCGCTCGCTCGTGGGCCTGCTTGCTGGCCGGCTGGCCGGCTGGCTGGGCCTCTTCAGTCCTGTCGTGGCCACAAGACACAGAACGGCTTGCTGGGCTTGTTGCACGCTTGCTTCTCTTTGCCCACGGCGGGGGCTGCGCGGGTGCACAGAGACGGCCCACTCTCGGGCGGTGGCGGCGGTGGCGGCAGCAGCAGCGGGGGCCTTCCGGAAGCCCCGGGGCGTCTGGGGCTTCTTTGGCTGAGTGGAGAGGGCTGGCAGCCCAGGGAGAGCGCGGCCCCCAGGCTCCCAGGAGCCGCGACTGGGGCATCCGGCCCGCCCTGGCCCCCACAGGCTTCCCCTGCACCATTCCTCCCCCTGTGTTGCCCTCCTCCTTGCCCTCCCCTCCCCTCCCCTCCCCTGCCATCCTGCTGCTTCTGCCCCTTCCGGACTCCCCTCCTGCACGGCTCCGGCTCCCTCCGGCTGGCCGTCCTCTCTGCACCAGCCAGGGATGGGAGAGGACGGTGTCAGTCTGTCTCTGGCCAGCAGGTGGAGACAGACGCCTGCTTTGGTCTGCTGGTGCGCTCTCCCTCCTCCCTCCGGCCTGCCTGCCTGCCTGCCTGCCTGCCTGCTGTCCCAGCACTGGGCTCTGCAGCCTGATGTTCTGTCGGTGTGTCTCTTCTGCCACACCCCTGACAGCCAGCCAGCCAGCCAGAGACCCCTCCCTCTACTGAGTATAACATGCGCAACTCTTTATTCTTTCAATATTTGCAGATATGTGCCACTGTTTCCAACTTTTCATCAACCAAAAGGCCTTTTCAACTCCTTCCAAATTAGAAGATGCCATGTGGTTCCCAGCAGGCACCTCAGTACAAATTCTCTCACTTTTCATTGCCTCTCCAGGGCCGGATCAGGGACAGGCACTGGGAGTGAGCTCAGATTAGCGGCCTGCCCTTCCTGCCGCATGGGTCCCCCTCCCGGAAACACGCAGGAGTCTCTCACCCTCCTCCTCCTCCTCCTCCTCCTCCTCCTCCTCCTCCTGCCCCCCTCCGTAAAGTCTCTGGGAGAGCCTGCTCCTCTGCCCTTTAAGCCGGGACTTTGCTGGGCATGCCGAGTGGCCGTCTGCCGGAGACGGGAAGACCGACTGTTGAGCGCCGGGACGTGCCAGGAGACGGCGGGCCAAGGGACGCTTTGCTGCCGTTAGCGCTGCTGCTCGCTCTCCGGCTCCCTCCCCCCTCCTGCATGGACTCCTCCTCCTCCTCCTCCTCCTCCTCTTCCTCCTCCTCCTCCGCCAAGCAGAGCAGCTGCCTGTGGCTCTTGGAGGCCTCTTCTCCTTTGAGCTCCTTTGAGGAGTCCTGCCCAGGCCCTCCCGAGAGTGTGGGGCTTACAGCCGACTGGCCTGACGGACACGCGGGAGGGCTTCTGATGGACGGTGGCCACGAGCCGAAGGCTGCCCCCGCTCCCACCGCCGCTGCCGCCGCCGCCGCTGCCACCTCCGTTCTTGTGGTTCTGAATGTATCGGTCGTGTTCCATGCCATGAGTCTCGCGATCTTCTCCGCTGTCTCCCCAAAGCACCTGCAATGGATTGCTACTCGGCAGACTGTTGATCCCCAACTTTATTTATTGGTCCATTAATTTATTAAGATGATGGTGATGATGATGATGATGATGATGATGTTGTTTATTTTTGCCCTCCCCCTCCCCCTCCCCCACTCCCCCCCCAACTCTCCCCCCCCCGCACCCCAAGAATCATGTTCTAAATGTAAAGTAGCTGTTGATTGTCCAATGCTCTTTTGTAAAGGGGCTGACAGTGCCTGGTGACATCTGCGACTTTGTATGGTGTCGGTCTGTTCACCAAATAAACGGTTGGATTCGAAGGGCTGTGCCTTCCTTTCTGAGCTTTTGCCGCCGCCGCCGCCACCGCCAGGGGCCCCCTTGCCGCCGCTTCCGCTTCCGCTTCCGCCTCCATGCGTGCTGCCCCCCCATCCCATGCTGCTCTTGTCTGTCCCCACCACATCCTGTGGGCCTGGGAGAGCCCTGGGGCGCCACTGCCGCCTCCTCCGCTCTGGCCTGCGGCCGGAGGGGGGCCGCCTCCCGCCCCACCCGCTAATGGCCGCCTGTCTCTTCTCTTCCAGTCTCGCAAAGGCACAGACATCGAGCGGGAGAAGAAGGCTCCGGAGTGCAAGGCGGACACCATCGGCAGCGGGCGGGCCATCCCCATGAAGCAGGTTTGCATCCGGCCGGGCAGGGAGGGGCTCCCCTCCTTGCTGCTGCTGCTGCTGGGGGCGGGCAGGGGGGGCAGAACAGCAGAGTCCCAGAGAGGGAGGTGTGGGGCTCCCCGCTGCCCTGCCCGCGCCCTCCCTCTCCCTCACACGTGCCCTGGAGGGGGGCGCCCCTCTTTGCCAGGCCCATCCCGTCTCTCCATGCTCGTCTTGCCGTCTCACCAGCTCTGTGCTCAGCGTGTGGGTGTGTGTGTGCGTGCGTGTCGGTGGGTGTTTGTGGCGGGGCCTTGGCTGTGCTTTTCTCCATTGTGTCTTTGCTCCCCCCAGGGGGGCCGCTGGTTGCAACTGCCCTTTGAAGGTGAAGGGAAGGCACTCTGCACGCGCCCAGGCACTTTCTCTGGTGGCTTATGACACGGATGCTCCGGGGCTGTGCTGAAGCCCCTCCCCAAGGGGGGGCCTCCCAGGGGCATGGACGCCCTCTCCCCCAAGGTGACTTTGCTCAAGCAGAGCTGCGGGACGTTGGCCCCTCCCAGAAACTGGGCGGGGGCGGGACCTCCTCCTCCTCCTCCTCCTCCTCCTCGAGAGCCTGGCGAGGGGTGGGAGGGGCCTTCCCAGGGTCCAAGCAGGAGGCAGAAACCACCTGGGGTCCCGGAGGGGCCTCGGGCCCCCCCTCCAAGTGCTGAGGCCCCCACAGGCCTGGGCAGAGACGGGCCGGGCGGGCGGGCAGCCTGCCTGTCCTCCTGGCTGAGCGCTCTCTCCGGCCAAGGGAGCGAGATCTGCTGGCAGTGCTCTCTGCACGTACACAGAGGGTCCTCCAGGAACTCGCAGGGGTCTGTGTGTGCAGATTTGAGTGGGCAGATTGCAGGAGGCGACCGGGCAAACTCTCCTGCCTGCGGCAAAGCTTCCGAGCGAGGCTGCTTTTCTGCTGGGGGGGGAGCAGGAGGTGGGCAGCCGCCTTAGTCCGAGCCGCTGGGCCCTGGGCTCCTCCTTGGGTCTCCCTGGAGCCAGCACACACACACACACACACACACACACACACACACACACACACACACCCCAAGTCTGGCCCCCCTCCCAGGTCGGCCCAGGGCCTGCCCACGTGGGGAGGGTCGTGTCTCCAGCCCCTGTGGCCGTGGCCCGTGTGGGAAGTGCAGCCCCACCACGGTTCTTGCTGGGAGTGTGTTTTGGCAGAGGCAGCGGCGGCAGTTATGGGGAGCAGTCAGTGGGGTGTTTAGAGGGGAAATGGGGGCCCAGTGGCCGTGTGGGGCAGGCCCACCTTTCTGGCTGAGCCCTAGAGTGGCTAGCAGCTCTGCTCCCTTCGGCCATTCCGGTGGTCCCAAGGGCAGCAAGAATGGCCGCCCAGCCCCGCCTCGCCCCACCCGCCCCCTGGGGTCCCGGAGGGCTCATGCAGGGAGCACTTCGGCCACCTCCTCCCCTGCCAGGGCCGCCTTCTTCCCAGGGGTCCAGGGGAAAGCAAGGAGGCTGGAAACCCCCCCCCCCGTGGACCCAGGACCCTTGCAGGGCCTGTGCCCCGGGCTCCACAGAGGGGCCCTGCCCCGCTCCCCAGGCCCTCCCCCCGTCGCTCCGTGCCCACCGCCCGCTCAGATGTCCCAGCCCCCCCCCCCCCGCCGATGGGAGTGGGAGTCCCAGGAAGGCGGAGGAGTGCGTGCCCCCCCGCTGGGAGGGGGCCGGGGGAGGCAGGAGTGGCTGCTGCAGCCGGGGGGGGGGGGAGGCCCTCGGCTGGCCGCCTGACCCCGGCCCAGCCCATCATCGGGGCTGCAGCACCGCCTGGCCGGGGAGCCCCTCTCTCTCTCTCCGTGGAGGGATCATGCTGGGATCACGCTGGGAGCTTAGATTACATTTAAATTGCCATTTGCATTTTCCAATCAATACGCGACTTTACAATTAAGTTTGGTGTTAAAATTCTTCGCGAAAAGTGAGTGGAAGGGAGATTTGTAGAGCAAACGAGTCCTGTGGGGGCCATTGCTGCGCCCTGCTTCATTACCCTGCATATTGCTGCCGCCTCACCCAGCCTCACAGACGCGCAGGAGGGGGAGGCCTCCTCCTCCTCCCCCCCCCTCCGCAGCGAGAGGGCCGCGGCCGGCATGGGGCTGAGAGAGGCTGAGCTCGGCTGTGCCGCGGCCCCGATGGCTGCCCAGCCCAGCCCTCCCGGGGTGGCTGGCAGACTTCTGCCCCTCGGCAGGAAGCACTGAGCCTGCCGGCCTCGGAGGGCCCCCTCCCGGCCAGGCCCCCCCCCGGCTCGCTCCACTGGCCACTGGGGGGGGCCTCACCCACACACCCCCGGGCCCCTTGGAGCCTCAGCAGAGCTCTGGCCCTGTGAGGACGATGCAGGAGCAGCCGCTCGGCCCTGCCGGGGCCCGGGAGTGCGGGGGGGGGCTCGGGGGGGGGCGGCTGGCTGGCAGAGCCCGGCCTCCGCTGGGCGCCTGCTGTGCCTTCAGCAGCCCTGGCGGGAGGGGGGGAGGGATTGGCCCCGGGCGCCTTGGGCAGCCCTGGCCGCTCTGCCTAGTCAGCAGGCTGGCCACCTTTGTGTGCCGTGGTCCAAGGGGCAGGCGGAGAAGGGTCTCCTCCAGGGACAGCGGGCCACTTGCCCGGAGCCCCCGAGGGCCCAGAGGGGGCCACCGGCCGGAGCCCAGCTCAGAAAGGCTCCGTGCAAGGGAGTGGCTGTCCTCAGCTGTGCCTGCCAGCCCCACACCCACCCAGGGCCGCTGGGGGGCAGGCCTTGCTGCCGGTCTGCCGTGCACGTGGGAGGGGCCAGGCTCTGGGGGAGGGGCGAGGGGAGCGTGCCCCCTCCGGCGTCAGGATCCTGGCCCCCAGGCACATGCCCGCTCCCCTCTGGCCGGAGCTTCCGTTCCGGGCAATGAGGACGGGGCCAAGAAGGGGAAGGGGGGGGGGGCTCCTCTGCAGGGCTGGGCTGCCGGTTGGGTTCCTGCCCTCCGGCAGCAGCCGGCTCTCTCCCCGTGTCTGGAGAGCTCAGCGGTGGGCGGGGGGGGGCTGCGGGGGAGAGTCGGGGCGGAACGGGCAGGGGCTCCGCTGCTCCCGGCCGTGGCCTGTGGGGGAGTTTGGCTGTGGTGATGGCAACCCTGCAGGGGCAAGTCGAGGCCCCGCGTGCCGGAGATCTTCTGCTTCTTGCTTGCTGGTTTGTGCAGGAGACGTTCCCAGTGGCCGGGAGGCAGCAGGAAAGGTGAACCTCTTTTTGTGGTTTGGGGCACCAAGGGAGGCCCCGGATAGGAGTGTGGCTGACCCGCATCAGGAGGGCGGCCCACCCAGTGTGTCCGGGGGGGGCGGAGTCCTTGGCGGTCACCGAAGGCCGGCACCGTCCGCTGGGTCCACGGTGGCCGTTTGCGGGAGAGCAGCGTGCATTCCCCGCCGAGGGGGGCTGCCTGCTGGGACTGGGCTTGGGGGGCCCCTTCCTTGGGATGCTGCCCATGGCAGCCGTGGGTCCCTCTTGGCTGCCCCGGCCCATCCCCCCCGTGGGGCTCTCAGCTGGGACGGGAAGCAGCCCCCCCCGGGCCACTGAGTGGTGAGGCTGGGGTCTCTGGGGAGGGATCTGTGCTGCGCCCCCTTCCTGCCAGCCTTGGCTCCTGGGGATCGGGGGGGGGGCCTCATGGCAGGGCTAGCGAGGGGCTCCTTCTCCACGAGACCGCCTTTCTCGGGGGGGGGCAGTTCTGGGGATGCCGCCTTGGGAAGGGGGTCTCCCACTTGGTGGCCCAACCCTGCGGTGGGGCAAACTTGGGTCCATTGCTCTGGCAAGGAGCAGGAGGGCAGCATGGGCCCAGTATGGGTCTGGAGCCCCTGGGCCAAGGAGGAAGCCCTCTTGCTCTCTGGGGGGTGGGAGCCCCGCCCCAATTCACACCACACAAGGCAGGGAGTCCTGAGAATGGCAGTGGGGGGGGCAGGGGCCTTGGGGCAGGCAGGTGGAGACACTTCTTGAGGTCTGCCCCTGGGGAGGCAGAGAGGACCGGGCGGGGGGGGTCTGGGGGGGCACGGTGCGGGGAGGCAGGGGCTTGGGCTTGTCCACAGGGGGCTCCTGAGCAGCTGGGCGGGCAGGCAGCCCCGGGGCCCCGCTTCCCCTCTGTGGGGCCCTGGCCACGCCCCCTGCTCCTGACCCCGCCCCTCTCCTCCCGCACGCAGGGGGTTCTCCTCAAGCACAGTGGCAAGTCCCTGAACAAGGAATGGAAGAAGAAGTACGTGACCCTGTGTGACAACGGAGTCTTGACCTACCACCCCAGCCTGCACGTGAGTGGGGGGGGGGGCGGGCGGGCGGGGGGGCACTGGGGCCCTGAGCCAGGCTGCAGGCTGGGCGGCCTTCCTGTCGGGGGGGGGGGGGCAGAGGGAAGGCGCTGCTGTGCCTGCGCTGGGCTCGCTGTCAAGGCCGGCACAGGCGGGCAGCGGCCACCCCACCCGTCCCTGCCGCCTCCTTGCTGCCTGCTCATGAGCAGTCTGGGGCTGAGCAGAGGCCTGTGGCGTGGCTCCCTTGGGGGCTGGCAGGGGGTCATGCCCCGGGCCCTCTTCCTGTCCCGCCTGTTGGTGCCCCTGGGCCCCCTCCCCCCCTCCCCTGAAACGGATTGGCAGGCGGTTCCGCAGGAGCACAAGGAAGGGCTTCTTCACGCAGCACATCAGGCGTCTGTGGGGTGCCCTGCCACCAGATGTGGGGGTGGCCATGAGCCTACAAGAGGGAACGAGACACGTCCGCCAGTGGCTGCTGGTGCTGATGCCTGGGGGCTGCCTCCAGGCTCAGAGGTGGGGGGGCCTGCCTCCATCTCCTGCTGGGGGGCCACTGGCAGGCAGGAGGCGGAGCTAGCCAGGCGTCAAGCCTCTTCCTCTCCGCTTCCTGTGGAAGGCGGCCGCCCCCCAAGCCAAGGCCCTGCCCCACACCGCACTCTTGGGCTGCCCTGGAGGGCGCTTGTGCTCCTCCCTCCCCCTCCCTGGCTTTCCCAGCCTGCAGCGGAGCCAGAGATGCCAAAGAGGCCATCCTCGGATGGGGGGGGGCTGCAGCCCAGCCGGAGAGCTCAGCAGCCCCCTGGCCGGGAGTCTGGCTCTCTGGCCTAGCTGGCACGTGCCTTGGACAGCCCCGGGGGGGGGCTCAAATGGGGGGGGGGCTTCTGCACTCTCCCCGCCCCTCCTGGCTCGATTCTCCTGCCACTTTGGCAAAATGTCCCAGAGGACCGGCAGCGAGCGCAAGACGCACCTCGCGTCTCTGGAGGCAGCCTGTAAGTTGTTGTGCGGAGCAGGGAGAAGCGCCGAGGAGACCAGATGCTGCGAGGGAAGGAGGAGGAGGCGGCAGCCTCTCAGAGGGCGAGCGGGGGGGCGGGCGGGGGGCAGGGGGCTGCTGGCTGCCCCCGCCCCCCCCCCTCAGAAGCCCGCCTGGCCTGGGCCAGGGTCCCCCCCCCCGAGCTCCCAGGCGGCGCTCTCCACCCCCCACCCTCCTTCCGGGGGGGGGGCTGAGCGGCAGCAGCCAGGCGGAGGCAGCTCTGGGCAGGCCCCTCCCCTCTGCAGCCATTGAAGCCATTCACACAATCACCTTCTGTTAATTCTATCTGCAACATCAATTAAATTGTTTGTAGAAGCTAATTGAATGTGGCTTAATCACACATCTTAATAGCTTTCCACGCTTTGAACTCGTTGTTAATTCCAGTAATAAAATGAAATGAGAGAACTGGCTGGGTAATTAGCGAGGAGGCTGGGGAAGAAATTGCTGTTTTATGGCAGGCAATAAATGCAGCGCGCTGGTGACCGGCCTCCTCTCCTCTCCGGCAGGCGGGCGGCCCGGCTCCTGCCCAGGCGCTCTTCTGCTGAGGCAGGGAAATCCTCGGGCGGCCTGGGCCACCCCCTCCGAGCCCAGGGGAAGCCCCCCGAGCCGACACTGGCCGGACGTCCGGCCGGGGGGGGGCCTCCTCCGAGCATCCCCTTCTCCACCCCCTGGAGAGGCCTCCTTGGGAGCTGGAGCAGACCCGCCCCGCCACTTGGAGGAGGAAGTGGGGCTGGAGTGTCTGCCCTTGCCTAGTCCTCACTGGGCAGGGGGTGGGCGGGCGGTCTGGACAGAGAGCAGATCGGGGGGGACACACACACCTCTCTGGTTCTCCACCACCACCACTTCTGCGCTTTTCAAGAGGTTTGGGAACCAGAAGCAGCAGCAGCAGGCGGCTGAGAAAGGCCAGAGATGAGTGTGGGGCAGGGATGGCATGGAGCACCTGCACATGTGGTGGTGGGGAGTTCCCATGGCTAGGCAGCTGCCTGTCCCTGCTGCCTGTGGCAAGGGAGTGGGGGAGGGCGTTGGGTCCCTGCCCCGCTGTGAGCTGCCTGGGTCTGGCTGTCCAAGCCTCCTGAGCCCCGGAGAGCATCACAGCAGCCCCAAACGTGTGGCCTCAGCAGTCCCCTGCAAACCACTGCCAGAAGCTCCTGCCTGGGACGCAGCTGGACCCCCAGCCTTTCCAAGAGGGGGGGGGGTGGCAGCAGCAGCGGCAGCAGCATCATTTGCCCTCTCTGTGGGGCAGCCCCATCTGGGCCTGGGGAGTGGGGCGCCCCGAAGAGGGCAGGCGAGGCTGAGCCCGGTCCCTCTGCTCTCCCCAGGATTACATGCAGAACATTCACGGGAAGGAGATCGACCTGCTGAGGACGACTGTGAAGGTGCCGGGCAAGAGGCTCCCCCGGGCCACCACCGCTGCCGCCGCCCCCCCCAGCGCCCCCAGCGCCAGCCCCAAGACCAACGGCCTGGCCAAGGAGAGGACCAGCCTGCAGTTCCCGGGCAGCTCCAGTACGTGGGGCGGGGGGGAGGGGGGGAGGGAGGCACGTTGTGCTGGGCCTGGGGGGCTGGGGCAGAGGGCGCGGCCTTCGCGGGAGGAGAGGGGCCCGGGGCCCACCTTGTCCCTGGGCAGGCGCGGCTCCTGAACGACCCTCTGGGTGGGGGGCGGCGGCTTCTTTACGGGCAACGGAGCCGGTGCTCCCTGCCGCCCAGCAGCCTGGCCGCTGGCGGGGGCTGGCCTCTGCGGGCCCAGGCAGGGAGCACCGGCTCCGTTCCCCGTAAAGAAGCCGCCACCCCCCCCCCCCGCGCCTGCCTCTGGGGGCCCCAGCTGCGCCTCCCTGCCCTGCTTCCTGCCTAGGCAGTTGCAGAGGCTCCTCCCAGAGGCTGCTTTGGGTGCCTGCCAGAGGGTCCGGGGGGGGGCGGGTCCCGCCGGGGCCACCCGGTGCTTCCTCCTCCTCCTCCTCCTCCTCCTCCTCCTCCTGGCAGGGCCGCTGCTTTGCCCAGTTTCCATCGCTTGACTTTGCAGTGCAAATGCTCCTCTAATGGACTGTCGATGGAACGGTGGAGGGAAGGGAGAAGATGAGCGGAGTGGCGGCTCTATTAACGGTTCTCAGTGTCTAATTAAATGCAAATAACTAGCATTAAAGCCCCATTATGGAGGAGCAGCCAAGCCCGCCAAAGTTGGGAAGTTGGCAGAGCGGGGGCTTCGTTGCTCACGCAAGTGCAGCCGCTGCCTGGCAGTTGCCGGGCGGGGGTGGGGTGGGGGGTGGACCGAGGGAGCACCAGCATAAGTGGGGGCACGTGGCGGGGGGGCTGCGTTTCCTGCCCGGCCAGGGGGGCCGGATCCTGTTCGCTGCCAGCTCCAGACAAGCCTCCGAGCTTTCAGCCGTGGGGCACAGTGGGGCTGCTTTTCCGCAGAGAAGCCCCCGTCCCCAGAAGAGACCAGTCTGGGTTGCAACAGCCGGCCCCCGGGGTGGGCCGCCCTCCCTGCCACCCCCCCTGCCACCCCCAGGCATTGATGGGTGGTGGCCTCAGCTTCTGTGGGTGAGTGCCCTGGGGGGGGGCGAGGCCTTTGGATGTTGATGGCATTAGGCGGAGAGGGCCCCCTGCCTGCCTGCCTGCCCCCCCACCCCCCCACTGGGAGGCCTGCGGTCCCCCAGCTCCTGTGCCCGGCCTCCCGGGCTGCCTTGGCATGTCCCTCCTGGCTGAGACCCGCCGCCCGCCCCCTTGCCCTGCTGTCCTGCCCTCCCCCCCCCAGCCTGCTCCTCCCAAGGGGCCTGCCGAGGGCTCCCCACTTCCTCCTTCGGCCGGCTGCTGCTGCTCCTGGGGGCTGGTGCCAGGCTGGGCGGCCGGTGGGCAGAGGCAGGCGGGGAATCTGCTCCGTGGCGGAGCCTCCGCTGCCGCCGGCGTCTTGCTCTCGGCCCCCACGGAGGGGGTTGAGGTGTCGGGGAAGGGGCCGAGCACGAGCGGCTGCCCTGGGCCGGAGGGGCAGAGAGCCCCCCGGCCCGGCCCGGCCCGGCCCGGGGTCCTCCTGGAGCTGGCCGGCTCGCTGGCCCCTTGGCTGGCTTGTCCCCTCCACTCTGCCCTCCGCCCTGGCCGTGCGCGCGACCCCCCCCCCGCTCCCCCCCCACGCGCCACGGGGGCAGAGAGCGCGATTGGCTCCCCCAAGCCCGGTTGCTCTGCCTGCTGTGATCATGTCACGTCGGGCTCCGTCGATGTTAACATCTCATTATCTTTGTTACTGTAATTACATTATCCGCTGCTTTATGCAGAATTATTCTCCAAGGACTAATTGATGGATCCATGTTTAATTCATTAATCATTAGCATCAAATTCGACAATTACAGTGCACACTGATTGTGGAATTTCAAATGTAATGAGGGAAGAATTAACAAAGAAAAGGGAAACCTGTTCCACTGGCTCTGTGGCTGGGGACAGGGGCGATGACATTGAGGCAAAGTGGGGCAGAGGGGCCATGGGGGCTGGGGGAGGCAGCGTGCATGCTGGGGGGTGGGGGGCAGGCCAAGCCCCCTTGCCTGCAGGACGGGCCTTTGCGCGCCCCTCTCCCTTCACAGCCATGCACTCTGCAGACGCTTGCTGGTCTTCACAAAGGGATCCGCTCCCCGCTGCCACTGGGCTGCCAGTTGGGGGGGCGGGGGGGGGGGCTTTCAGGGCTCGCTGCCCCTCCCTGCAGCAGGAGCACAGGAGGGTCTCTGTGCAGTGGGCCTCGGGGGGGGGCACCCTCTCGTGAGCGGAGATGACGCGCCCCCTCTGGGCCCTCCCTGGCTGGCTGCAGCTCTTTTCCTGGCCCTGCCTGGAGGGGCTGCTGGTCCGGGGCCCTCGCCCGCATCGGCCTCCCCCGCCAAGAGGAGCAGGGCAGCGGGGGGCTCCACTCCCGCTCAGGTTCGGGGGGGTCCCACCCAGGGCCCCTCTGCAGTATTCAAGGGCGGGCGGCGGCGGCGGAGGAGAGGCTGAGCAGGGAGGGGCTCCGGCTGCCTGGGCTGGTTTGGCTCCGGTGCCCGGCAGCGGCGTGTCTAGCAGAGGAGCGGGCTGCAGCCCAGGAGCAGGGCCCCGCTTGGCAGCAGCCTCTGCAGGGAGGGCAGCAGGCAATCCCACTGGAAGCCCCGCAGAGCCACTGCCAGCCAGTGACGGACAGGCCACTTCTGGGGCGGGGCGGGGTGGGGCAGGGGGGCTTTCCAAGGGCACAGCCAGTCCCGGAGGCAGCCTGCCTGGAGGGCTGGGGCGGGGGGGTGCTTCTGAGGGGTTGGCCATCCTTGACCTGGCCTTTTCCAAGACCGCCCCCCCCTCGTGGTCCCCCTGGCCGCCCCCTGGGCAGATGAGCTCCTCTTGGCCCCTTAGCCAGGGGCAGGCTGGGCACGCACCTGTCAGGCCCCCCCACCCCTGAGGCAAGGGGCCTCCGGAGGTCCTGCCCCCCCCCCCCGTCCCTCCTGCAGAGCGGCTGGCAGGGAATTTCCCTTGCCTCGGGGGGGGCGCGGGGGGAGCCTGCCCAGTGCTGCTGCCCGCGGAGCTGCTGCTGCCGCTGCCACCCCTTGCAGGCCTCTTGGGGTTGTGGCCCTTCAGGGGCCCTGCAGCCCTCCTGGCCAGAGCTCTGACCTTTCTGGAGATGGGTGTGTGTGTGTGTGTGTGTCTCTATCGGGGGCAGATGCTTTTTTCTTTTTCCCCAGCAGGAAAAAAGGCACTGACATTTTGGGAAAAATAAGAAATCTTTTTAAAAATCAAACCTTAACTTTCTCTAACGCTTTAAGAAAACCAATGTATAATTTAGCATACAACATGGTTTATTGGGTTTATTTATGACACTGAGATATAAAAGGCCTTCACTCCGGTTCGGTCTGTGCTGGCTGGGAAAACAGGGCTGGGGCTTAGTTATGTTTTTAGAAATGGGCAGCAGCCACCGAAGGTGTTGCCATCTGGATTGAGACACCATCTGCAGACCGGCCGCATTCTCATGCAGACAGAGAAGCCACGCGGGGTTTCAAGGGGAAAGCTCCAGACGCAGAGCAGGGCCTCTTCGGGCAACTGAGGAGTAGCAAGAAGTGTGGCGGGGGAGGCAGAGCTCCCAGTCGCACTGCATCCTTCAGCGCATCATCCTCCCGCACAGCAAGTCTCAGGGTCACGGCCACCCTGTGACTAGCTGCCCCAAGCCGTCTTAATCGTGATCATCGCCACTTCCCAGCTTATCCCTGCCATTTATTTTCCCCATGAGAATCGGGGCCTGAAGGGTGACCCAGGGCTTCCAGTGGCCCCAGCACGGATCTCCCGATATACTGAAAAAGAAGTTGTCTGGCAGTCGTGGACGGTGTGTGTGGGGGGGCTCTGCTTTGGATTGGAGCAGTCGTGTTGGGGCGGGGGGGGGTGCTTAACACTTTCCCTGTATGGGCATCCATGGGACCTTTTCTGCCAGCACTTCTGCTCTCCCTCCCTGGCAGTGGCATAGCAAGAGCAGCAGGGGCCTGTGTTCAAATAGTGCTCGTGGCCCCCTCCCTCAGTTTCCCCCCAATTCTCAACCTCGGTGGGGTGCTTCTAGGGAGACTTCTGTGTGGGTGACGGAGACAGAAGGCAGGGGGGGGCAGGCAGGCATTCACAAGAAATGACAGCGGGGGAGCAAGGAGGAGATGGCCAGGCTGTGTCCACTAATGCAGAGAGAAGGGTAACGACACCAGATGAACTTGAAAGCCTAACCCAGGAGGGCAGAGATAGTCTGCTAGAGATGGCGGGGACCTGCTGGGCTGGGGCTCAAGAATGGACGCTAGGAAGGGGAGGGTGTAACTTCTGCAAAAGGAAGACACCCCACCGGGAGTGGCAGGGGGCAGCGGCAGGAGATGCCCAGAAGAGTGTGTGCCGCTGCCCAGAAGTCCTCGCGTCCCGTGGAAAGTGTCTGGGTGCAAAGCAAAGACGGAGAGAGGAACAGAAGCGATACTTTCCCGGAAGTCGAGGAGAGCCCGCCTGGCCAAGCAGAGGATGCGGAGGGCGCCGTCCTTAGACAGGAGCAGGTTTGCAAAGCAGTGGGCTTGTGCAGCCAGGGGGGGCTTCTGCTGCCCTGCCGTCTGCTGGAAGCCCAGCTCTGCTGAGAGGGGGAGGCCCACTCCGCTCCTGGCCTGCCATGCTGGCCACTTCACCTTTCGGAAGGAGGAGGCTCAGCTACCCTTAGCAGCAGGGAAGAATTGGCTCGTGAAAGCTGGAGGAAAGTGACCGCACCATCCTGAAATTCATGACATCAAGGGGAGGGGAAATGGAGTGGAGTCTGATGCGCACCCTTGATTTCAGGAAAGCGGCTTTTACTGCGCTCAGAGGAAAATGAGGCAAAACTCCCTAGCTGGAAATCCTAAAAGACGAAAGAATCCAAGAGGGATGGGAGCTTCGGAAAACTGCAGTGCTGAAGACACAATCACAAGCAATCCCCATGAGAAGGACATTAGGCGAGCTGAGAAGCTAAAGGGCATGTCCAGGAAGTGGAAGGAGGGGCACACAATCAACGTGCAAAAAGGTGGCCTGAACCGCGGAGTTGGGGATGTGGCTGCAGGCCGAAGCTCAACAGGGACCGAGGTGTGCGAGGGATGCCAAAAACAAAGGGGGTGGGGTGAGTTATGGGTCCATCCAGATGGAGAGGAAGGTCAGGGAAGTGGCAGCTCTCTTGCTTGGAGAAGAGGGTGAAATGGCAACGCAGGCGGTGGAGAGAAGGCAGAGCCCTTTTGCTCCTGTTTTGCATCTGTCTTCCCTCTCAAGGGAAATGTGACCCCACCTAGCAACAGATGCACTAATGAATAAAGCCGGGCATCTGCTCTGGATAGGTCAAGAAATGGCAAGAGGGTGGCTACCTTAAATGAACTAAGTCTCTGGGTCCAGATGAATTGCATCCCCAAGTACTGACAGGGCTGTTCTCAGAACCAGTCCCAGAACCCTGCCTGTCATCCCTGAGACCTCCTGGAGAAGATGAGAGATGAGCAAATGTTCCAAAGAGGGGACAAGGAGGACCTGGGAAGGTACAGACCAGCCACCTTGATGTCAAGATGTGGCAGGTCCTAGAACAGAACGGTTATTATGCAGCCAGTGAGCATTTAGAAGAGCATCCAGTCGTCAATAGGAGCCAGCCTGGATTTGTCCAGAACACATCCTGCCGGACTGACCTCATTTCTGTTCAGTAGCTCATGGGAATGCCATGGACACCGTGTGTCTCGATCTCAGCAGAGCCTTTGACACAGTATCCCATGATATCCCTGTGGGCAAGATGGTGAGATGTGAGCAAGACGACATGGCTTTCAGGTGGATTGGCAGGACAGCCGGACCCTGCAAGGCGTCGTTCGTGTCTCCACACCATCCTGGAGGGAGGTACTGAGTGGAGGGCCGAGGGGGCCTAAGCCCTGTGCCAGCCATCAGCAACTTAGAAAAAGAAGCAGAGGAGATGCTTCCCAAATAGGCTGGGGTGGGGAGTAGTCAACACCTTGGAAGACCAACCCAAGATTCAGCCTGATCTGGACAGGCTTGAATATGGGGGCACAGCCAGCAGGATGAAGTTCCATGGAGACCTGTGTCAAGTCCTGCATTGGAGTAAGAAGAATCTGACGCAGAAGTGCAGGATGGGGGAGACCAACCGCCCGTGTGAAAACAGCTAGCAAGCGACAGGCCGGAGAAGAGCCAGTAGCGTGGTGCAGATGCTGAACAAGAAGGCAAGTGTCCCGATCACGAGGAGTCCTTGTCAGACTGCACGTGGATTCCTTTGTCCAATTCTGGATACCACATTTTAAGGAGGGTGCTGGTAAACTGGAACAGTTTCAGAGGAGGGCAGCAACGATGGTGAGGGGTCTGGAAACCAAGTCCCACGAGGAAGGTTTGAAGGAGCTGAGAGGACTCGGGGGAGATCGAGAACAGTTCTCTGGAGGGTGGCCACCAAGGAGGAGGAGCGGACCTGTTCTTGGTGGCCCCCGAGGGCAGGACTGGAGTCACGGGGCTGGCATGACAAGGAAGCCGATTCAGCTTCAGAGGCTAGGGAGAATTTCCTAAGAGGGCCAGGGTGCCTCTTGCAGTGGGAGCGGTTTCCCAGCAGAGGAACTGTCTGCCTCTCCTCACGGGTGGCTTTCCAACAGAGACTGGGCAGCCGGCAGTTGGGGATGTTGTAGAGGCCATTCCTGCAC
The DNA here is from genome assembly GCF_027244095.1 of Hemicordylus capensis. Lineage (NCBI taxonomy): Eukaryota > Metazoa > Chordata > Lepidosauria > Squamata > Cordylidae > Hemicordylus > Hemicordylus capensis. The sequence continues at coordinate 171,270,492 of NC_069662.1, forward strand.
GGAGGAGGGGGTTGGCCTAGAGAGCCCTCCAAGTCTCCTCCCAGTGGAAAAGGTCTCTGCTTCTGAGGCCCATTGAGCTCTCTAAAGACAGTGTGCAGAAGACTGTGGCTGGAGCGGCACAATTTTCAACCACAGCTCACCTTCGGGGATTCTGCATCAACGGCATGTTTGGCTTTCCAAGGCAGGTGAACTAGAGCAGCTGGTTCTCCACAAGAGCTGAAGCTGGTTGCCTTCTCTGGGTGACTGTTTAGAACATAAGAACATCAGAATAGCCCTGCCGGATCGGGCCCAAGGAAGCCCATCTAGTCCAGCATCCTGTTTCACACAGTGGCCCACTAGAAACCGCTGGAACCCCACAGGCGGGAGTTGAAAGGGGCCTGCCCTCTCTCCTGCTGTTACTCCCCTGCAACTGGCACTCAGAGGCATCCTTCCTCTGAGGCTGGAAGTGGCCTATAGCCCTAGGACTAGTAGCTGTTGATGGACCTCTCCTCCGTGAAGTTATCCAAACCCCTCTTAAAGCCATCCACGTTGTTGGCTGTCACCACATCTCGTGGCAGAGAATTCCACAAGTGGATTATGCGTTATGTGGAAAAGTACTTCTGTTTGTTGGTCCTAAATTTCCTGCCAGTCAGTTTCATGGGATGACCCCTGGTTCTAGTGTTCTGTGAGAGGGAGAAGAATTTCTCTCTATCCACTTTCTCCACACCTCTATAGAGGTGATTTTATAGACCTCTATCATGTCTCCCCACAGTCAGCTTTTTTCTAAACTAAGCCCCAGGTGTTGTAGCCTTGCCTCATAAGAAAGGTGCTCCAGGCCCCTGATCATCTGGGTTGCCCTCTTCTGCACCTTTCCCAGGTCTACAATGTCCTTCTTAAGATATGGTGAGCAGAATTGTACGCAGTACTCCCGGTGTGGCCGCACCATAGTTTTGTATAAGGGCATTATAATATGAGCCGTTTTATTTTCAACCCCCTTCCTAATGATCCCTAGCATGGAATGGCAATCCACACATGGACTTGTCCCCTTATCCCATGACTGCTAAGTTTTCTCAGGAATCTTTGATAAGGAATTTTGTCGAAAGCTTTTTGGAAGTCCAGGTATATGATGTCAACTGGATCACCTTGATCCACACACTCGTTGACACTCTCAAAGAACTCCAAAAGGTTTGTGAGGCAAGATTGACCTTTGAGGAAGCCATGCTCGTTCACTCCCAGCAGGGCCTGTTCTTCTAGGTGCTTTACAGTTTTATCCTTGAGGATGCTTTCCATCAATTTACCTGGAAAGGATGTTAAGCTAACTGCCTGAAATTTCCCAGATCGCCCCTGGATCCTTTTTTGAAAATTGGTTTTACATTGGCTACTTTCCAATCCTCCAGTACAGAGCCTGATTGCAAGGATAAGTTAGATATTTCAGCAAGGAGGTCGGCAATTTCACATTTGAGTTCTTTTTGGATGGATGCCCTCCGGCGCTCTTGGATGGATGCCCTCCGGTGCTGGAGATTTTCTAGTTTTCAGCTTTTCCAGAAAGTTTAGAACATCATCTCTTGTCACTTCTATCTGACTCCGCTCTCTAGCCTCCATCCCTAAAAAGCCTGGTTCAGGAACAGGTGTATGCTCACTATGCTCTGCCGTGAAGACAGATGCAAAGAACTCATTTAACTTCTCTGCAACCTCCATGTCCTCCTTAATCCCTTTTACTCCATCATTGCCTAATGGCCCAACTGCCCCCCTGGATGTTTTCCTGCTTCTGACATATTTAAAGAAGTTTTTGGTATTCCCCTTGATGCTTTTAGCTAAACGTTCCTCAAACTCTCTTTTCGCCTCCCTTATTGTCGCCTTGCATTTCTTTTGCCAGAGTTTTTGTTCCTTTCTGTTCTCTTCATTTAGACAGGCCTTCCAATTTCAGAAGGAAGTCTTCTTCCTTTTGATGGCTTCCTTGACATTGCATGTTAGCCATGCTGGCATCCTTCTGGAGTTAGTGGTACCTTTCCTCCTTTTGGGTATACAACCTAACTGGGCTTCCAGTATTGTGGTTTTGAGTAAATTCCATGCATTCTGGAGTGAAGTGACTCTCCTGGTTTTCTCTTTCAGCTTTCTTTTCCTCATATTCCTCATTTTGGAGAAGTTTCTTCTTCTGAAATTCAAAATGTCTGTGTAAGACTTCCTTGTTGATTCTCTCCCCACATGTATGCTGAATTTGATCACACTATGGTCACTGTAAGGGTCGATGACACTGACATCATGCACCAGGTCCTGGGTGCCACTCAGAATTAAGTCCAAGGTCGCCTTCTCTCTGGTCGGTTCCATGACCAACTGTTCTAGGGCACGATAATTCAACATATATAGAAATCTGACCTCTTTGTCATGACCTGACTGTGAATTTACCCAGTCTATGTATGGGTAATTGAAGTCACCCATGATTACAGCCCTGCCTCTCCTTGACCCCTCCCTGATTTCCTCCTGCAACTCCCAGTCACTGTCGGCATTTTGATCTGGAGGGCGATAGCACGTCCCCAGTAGCACGTTCCCTTTCCGGCCTTGTATTGTCACCCACAGGGTTTCTGTGGAGGACTCCAGTCCACCTAGATTTTCTCGCTTGTTGGATTCTATGCCTTCTATACAGTGCTATTGCACCTCCAAGGCACCCCTCCCTGTCCTTTCTATAGCGTTTCTATCCAGGGAGAAGAGTGTCCCACCGGTTCTCGCTGTTCCACCATGTTTCTGTTATGCCCACTATATCTATTTCTGCGTTAGCAACCAAGCACTCCAGCTCACCCATCCTGGCTCAGAGGCTTCTGGCACTGGCATATAAGCACCTATACACGGAATCTCTTACCTGATGTGTGCTAACTTTCTTTTGACTCTTTGACCAGTGGGCACAGCCTTCTGTCTGCTCTTTATGTGGTTCTGCTCTGTCCCCTTCTGTTTTCTCTGAATCCTTTGCACCCTCACACATTAAAGGATGGCATTTGCCCAGTTCCTGTCAGCTATTCCCCAAGCATCATTTTAAAAGTTGCAATACTCTGGGAAGTACCCCTTCCCCTGCTGACTTTCTATCTTCATGACTGTTTTTGTTGGCTGTTTACACTATTTAGAGATAGTTTATTAGAAGGCTAGGTCTCAGCTGTAGTGGTCAGCTATTTAACTGTCCAAACAGCCTTTCCCAAGAATATGAGGGAGGGTTTTGTACTTACCTTCTCTTCTCCACCAGCCTCCTTGTGATCGCAGGGGCTTGTTCCAGGCTCCCCCGCACACTTCCCGCTGAACTCCCACAAAACTCCAATGTCCTGTTCGCTATGCTCTCAGGCCTTCACCTCTTATGTAGAGAGTAGGCTTCAAATTGAGACACAGGATGTGGCTCAGAGGAATGTGGGGCCTCCCACAGCCCTAGCTGACTCCACCCCCGCCAGGCAGGGACAAACAAAAATACTAGAGTTTGCTAGCCCTGGCAAATCACAGAGAGAGAGAGAGAGAGAGAGAGAGAGAGAGAGAGAGAGAGACACTAGGACTTATCCCTTAAAGAGAAACCAGCCTCTCAAAATCTCCCCTCCTCTTGATAGTTAGTTTGAAGGGGGGAAAGGCTTGATGTTGTTCTGTTTAGAAAAGCTTGCTCACCTCCTGAAGCTGCTTCTGCTCTTCCCAGAGTAGGCTTCAAACTCTGCGCAGCACATGCCTCTGGCAGGGGTGGGTTGCAAAGAGGAGCGGAGGAGACGCAGTCCTGGCATGACAGGGTCAGAGCAAGGCTCCTCCCACACACCCCGCCAGCTACCAGGGCATCCGACCCATTGCTCTCCCACCATCCCTGACCCTTCTTATTAGTGCTATAGAACTGTGAGGGTGCTGGTTGCTCCACTTCCACTCAGCTGGATCAGGGCCCACTGGGGCGTGAGGGGTGCTTGTCCCCGGGCAAGGCTCAATCTGTGCAAGGGAGGCTGAAGCCTCAGGCCAGAGAAGTGGATCGAGCAGGGGAGAGGAGAAGCATCAGTCAGGTGCACCAGGGCCAAGGGCAGGGCGGGGCGGGGGGAGCATCCAGAGTCAAGGGCAGCCAAGCTAGAGAGGAGTTGGGTGTATTTGGGGGCAGGCAAGCAAGGGTCGTAGGCAGGCTGTGTCATGGGTGGGGCAGGGAGGCTCCGTCTCGTCTGGGGAATCATGGGAGGATTCTTCTGAGTCAGAGGCCAGAGGACAGCCAAAGCAGCAGCCGGTTCTGGGCCCCCATCCCAGTTCATCCCCTCTGCTGCCTGGCTGGGTTAGGCTTGGGGCCCAGGGTGAGGGCAGCCAGAGGCCCCGAGAGTCTCCGGCCTGGGCTGCAGGCATCTGCCTGGCTGTGTGTGGCTGCCGCCTTGGGGCCCGATTGGCCCTGGCCGCTCCTTAGCGCAGGGGTGGCGTTGTGGCTGCCCGGCTGGCCGGCCGGCCTGCCTTCTGGGTGCCGCCTGCAGGAAAGCAGCCCCACCAGGCATCTGCTGCGTCCGGGGGGGCCACCAGCGCAGACCCAGCCGTGCCCTCCAGCAGTGGCTTGGAGTCTGTTCCTCGGGGGCCAGAGAGTGGCTGCTGCTTCTCTTCTCCACGGGAGTCCTCCGGAAACGGCTCTTTCCCCACGGCCCTGTCCGTGTCGTGCCACTTCAAGGACGCCTTTCAAGCTGCACAGCTCCGTCTGTGTTTCTCCCTGCTCCCCACCACCGCAAGCCCCTTACTGACCTGAGGGTCCTGTCCACTGCGCACCCCCGCCCCCCCCGGCCGGGTGGCTTTGTCTCCTGCCACGAGGCCCCCCCAGGATCCGGGATCCATCGAGCCCTGCGATCCGAGGAGGAGGAGGAAGCGCTCCAGGGAGAGGCGGGAGGCCAGAAGAGCTGGGCAGGGGTCCTTCCTGCAGGGGGTGGGGGGCGTCCAGACGGCCCCTTGCAGGGCAAAGCAGCAGTCCAGGACAGGCGAGCGGCCCCTTGCGGGAGACGGGTCTGGCTTGCGGCAGGCTGCCCTGGAGGGCCCCCACCCCCCCGCCCAGGCTCAGGGGCACCTGGAGGGGGGGGCTTGGCCGCTGCTGCTGCCTGCCCGCCCGCCTGCCTGCCTGCCTGCCTGCCGGCCGCCCCCTCCTCTCCCGCAAGGGAAGGCAGCTTGAGAGATGGATGTGGCAGCCCGAGCCAAGCGCCAGCTAATTACCCTTCCGAGTGTGTCTTGTAAATTAAGGGCTAATTAGAGGCAAAGTCAGTGTCATGGTTTACACGTGTTTCTGAGGCGCTGAACCAGGGGGAGGGGGAGTGCAGCGAGCAAAGAGCAAGCAGGCCTGTCGCTCATTCTGCGGGGGGGGGGGCACGCCAGAGCAGAGCGGCTGCAGCTAGGCAGGCACCTGGGGGCTCCGGCGTGCCCCCCCCCGCCTTTCCCTCTGCCCCCCCCCCATGCCTGCTCCTGCTCCTGCTCCTGTGGGTGTGCCTGCCTCCCCCCATACCCCCCCTCTCCAGCCCCACTGCAGGCACCACCCCAGAGGAGGAGGCGGGGCCAGGCTGAGCCTGCTGAAGGCCCGGCCATCCCCCCGGAGCCCGGGCACTTGGCCCTCCGGCCTGGGAGGCCCTGAAGGAAGCCCGGCTTGGGCCTGGGTCTGCTGTGTGGCTGCTGGGGCCGGGCCAGCCCTCTCCAGAGCGGCAGCCTCGGGGGCGGGGGGGGGGGCTTGGGCTGCGCTGCTCCTCAGGCCTGGAGGGTGCCCGTCCCGGCTGCTGAGGGCTCCCGGGCCCAGGGCGAGGAGGAGCCTTGGGGGCCTCTGTGGCGGCTGGGGGCAGGGCAGGGACCAGCTGGGGGGTGCCGCTGCTGGGGGCCCCTTCTGTGCCCAGAGCCTTCACGTGGTGGTGCCGGGGGTCAGGGGGGGCCTCCGGAAGGCACTTTGCCCCTGACTGAGACTTGGACCCAGCCCTAGCTGGGCATGCCGTTTGCACCACTCATGATGATCGATGGTCTTGTGGCAGCAAGCAGGACTGGTCCCCTTAGCTCAGCAGGGTCCACCCTGGTTGCATCTGAATGGGAGACCTGATGTGTGAGCACTGCAAGAGATTCCCCTCAGGGGATGGAGCCGATCTGGGAAGAGCAACTAGGCTCCAAGTTCCCTCCCTGGCAGCATCTCCAACGAGATTGGGCTGGGAGAGAGACTCCTGCCTGCAACCTTGGAGAAGCTGCTGCCAGTCTGTGAGGACAATACTGAGCGAGAGGGACCAAGGGTCTGACTCAGTGTGCGGCAGCTTCCTATGTTCCAATGATGATGTCTTTTGGCCTCCTGCTCAAGACAGGATGGGAGTATCTCCGTGGGCTGGAGAGGATCTCGCTGGGTCCTTGCTTTTTCTCGCAGCCAAGGGAATTCACCGAAGCCTGGGTTCCAGGAGAATTCCCTTGGTTCCTTGATTGAACCCTACAAGGTCTTTCGTTTGTGCTGCTCTTTCTCGCGTCTCCCATGAATTTGGCACCCCCCCAAGTGTGGCCACCCTAGAGAGAGAGGTGGGAATCCTGGAACAACCCCAAAGGGAGCATTCAGCATGGACAGGGCCAGCCAAGCAGAGGGGATCAAGGAGTGTGATGGCCACGCTCCACTGGGCCGCTTGGGGAGAGGAGGCCACAAGGAGCACTGCAGCCTACCCTGGTGTTGGAGGAGCGCCAGAGGCCCCAGGCCAGCAAAGGCCGCAGCCGAGCAAGAGGGGGGCCAAGTTGTTGCTGCATAGAAACAAGTCTCCGCGCATTTCGAGGGAAGAAGGCTTCCTCTTCAGGGGAAAGTTTTTATCCGACACAGTGCAAGACATTTCTCTAACAGGTCGTTTGTCCCTCTTTGGGGCTTTCCCCTGAAGAAGTCGTCTTACCTTGAAATGTGCTGGGACTCGTTTCTGTAAAGCAACAGCTTTGCCCCTCCGGCAGGGCTCTCTGCTCCGTGGGCTGCAGCAGGCTCTGGGCTCCCTCCGTTCTGCTGAGCTTTCTGTGCCTGGTGCTCTCCTCATTATCGGGGGGGGGGGGGGCCTTTGGCTGGCAGCGCCCTCCCCTGGGAGACAGCGGCAGGGCTGGGCTGGGCGTGAGGAGAGTGAAGGGGAGCCCACCTCTTCCCCGGAGGAGGCTTCGTTGGGCGCCATCCATCCAGCCAGCCACAGACCGCCACAGGGCGTGATGGCTGTGCAGCCCCTGAGAGGCGGGGGGGGGTGAGGTGTGGAGCCTGCAGCCCCGGGCCCTGGGCCGGCCACTCTGCCACTGGCCTCCCTGCGCCTGCCCTCATCCTGCCCCCACGGGGGGAGCCCTCGAGCCCGGATGGCCCGCCGTGCGGCCGGATTCCTTCCCCGCCGGAAGAGGCCTTCCGGGCGCCCCCCTGCTCTTCTTCACCTCCAGACCGCCATTTGGGGGTGGGAAGCATCCGTCCCATGGGCTCCCTGGGCCCCTCCAGCTGCCCCGCCCCACAGGAAGGCCAGGCCAGGCCAGGCCGCTCCCAGGACCACGGACAGCTCCATGGGGCAAGTTGCTCTGACAGCAGCAGGCGGGCTCCTAACCCCAGCCCCAGCCCCGCCTGCCTGCAGAGCGGAAGCCTCCTGGCTCGCCTCCCTCTCTGGCCCTGCCTCACCTGTTCCCAGTGCTGGCATGGGGGGGGGGGCTTGGGTCCCGAGGGTGCCGTTTTCGGGCACTAGGGCTCTGCTGCTGCTCCAGCGATGTGGCTGGGGGGGGGTAGCGGGCCAGGGCTGGCTCCCGTGCGGGTCCCGCCTCTGCAGGGTCAGACTCGGAGACACAAACCTCTGCCCAGGGATGCCTTTGCATGGGCCAGGAGGCTGTGTGGTTGGGGGGCGTGATTCCGCCTGCCTGGGTGGGTCAGGCGCCTCTTCCCACTGGGGGTCTTCTCTGGAGCGGGGCGTCTGCCCTCCCCCCATGCTGCTCGCCCCAGGATTGGTCCTGTCCTCCCCCCCCCGCAGGTGCCCCCCACTCGGCCAGCAGCACCTCCCTGCACTCCGAGCGCTCCGGCAGCGGCACCACCCTCGTCGGCTTCAGCATCAAGGCGGAGGGCGGTGGGGGCAGCGGCATGCACCAGCGGTCCTACTCCGTCTCCAGCGCCGACCAGTGGAACGAAGCGGTCGTCATCCCCAGCAGTGTGCCGAACCCCGGTGAGTGGGTTTGTGGGCCTGGAGTAGACCTTCCACTTCTACAGGTATGGGGCGGGCTGGAGAGGAGGGAGTGCCCCCCTGGGAGGGCAGGGGGGCACTCCAGCCAGCGGTGGCCAGGCCCACTGGTGTTTGGTCTCTCCCCATGGCCTGGTCCGTCCTCCTGTCTCTCTGCCCCGCCCTCTCGGGGGGTAGAGGCCTGAGACCACGGAGGCGGAAGCAAGCAGGAGGTGTGGGGCTCCCTCTGCCCCTCACGGCCTCCTCTGTCATACTCACTCCGCTTAGAGAGAGCGGCAGCCTCTGTGGCTTCCTGTGGAAATGAAGCTAGGAGGAGAGCCGGCCTGGTGGGGGCAAGCCGGACTGGTCCCCTTAGCTCAGCAGGGTCCACCCTGGTTGCATCTGAATGGGAGGCTAGAAGTGTGAGCAGCTCTGGAAGAGATTCCCCCCCTCGGGGGACGATGGGGCCACTCTGGGAGGAGCAGAAGGAGGTCCCAAGTCCCCTCCCTGGCAGCATCCTCAAAATAGGGCTGAGAGAGACTCCGGCCTGCACCCTTGGAGAAGCTGCTGCCAGTCTGTGAAGACAAGACTGAGCTAGAGGGAACTATGGCCTGACTCAGTAGATGGCAGCTTGCTGTGTTCCTGTGAATGGGTCTCTGCCCCAAGGAGCTTACCCTGCAGTTGGGAGTGGGGAGGGGAAAGGGAGAGGCGGGGAGTGCCGATCGAGGCAGAAAACAAGTAACTGTAAAGGGGCATGTGCCGAGTCCATGGCGGGAGGTAGAACAGCATTTTGCAGGGAGTTGGGACTCAGCAAAGATGCCGGGCCTGGTGAGGGCACAGAGGGGAAGGCTGCGCAGGGCTTGTGGGCAGCGAGGACGGGCTTCCTTCCTTCCAGCCCTCTGGGGCAGAAAGGGGAGCTGGCGCCCTTGGTGGGGGGGCCAGAGTAGGGGCAGGGCCTCTTTCTTCCTCTGCCCGTGGCTGGCTGAGCGGAGGAGGCCGGATCCCTCCCTCCCTCCCTCCCGCACGGATGTTTCAGGACAGTTGAGTGAATTAAAATAATTCATACATTTCCCAACGTAGCCACTTTGCCGAATTGGAAAATAAATGCTTCTGTGCGGCATCCATCACTCGCTGCTTCCTGGCTCTGCCGCCGCACTCAAAAAGCAGTTAAATGCACATCAAGAGTGGAGGAGCCTTCTCCGCGGCTGCTCGCCCCCTTGTCGTTCTCATTAGCGCGGCAGCCGCCCCCCCACTCGCTCCCAGGGGCTTTCGCAGTTTAAAGAGAGCCTCTTTATGATCATTACCGGAGTCCGACTGCGCCGCCGCCATTTGGAGCTCGGGAGGCCCCTCATTTGTAACTGTGAAAAACTATCAATTTCAGCCCGCCTGATGCAGCGCCTCCATCATCGGCCCCATCAGCTCCCTGCTGGAAGCGAATTAATCAGACTGTTACTGCTGATGGGGCAGAGCCAGCCAGCGGCGGCGGCGGCGAGGAGGAGGAGGAGGAGGAGGAGGAGGAGGGGAGGGCGGGAGTGCAGCCAGCGCTGGGGCTGGGGCTGGCTGGGCACCCTTGCCAGTTAAGGCCAAGCCAATGGTGGCAAGGCAGGCGGCGGCGGGGGGGTGGGGGGGTGGCTGCTTAGCGGGAGCCCGGAAGGAAGGGCGCTCAGGCGCAGCAGGAACTGGCGGAGGCCGGCCATCGGAAGGGCTTCTGGTTGCCTCCAGGAAACCGCCCGCTGGGGCCTGGAGCCCTTTGAGGCCTGCTCCCCTGCGAGAGGGTCCCGGTTCCCGGCTGCCTCTTCCCCGGCCCATAGCTGGGGCTGCACGTTTCCATGGGGCTTCGGACAGGAGATGGTGACCGGCTCCAGTGGACGGAGGGGGGGGGCTGAGAAGGGGGCGCAGGGAGAGGTCAGGTGAGCGTGCTCAGGGGGGGGGGGCTCAGGGACCCTCCCCAGACCCAGAGCGATGCGCTGGCCCTCTGCCCCAAACCATGCCTGCTCCCAAGGGCCCCCAGGAGCCTTTGCCTGAAGTCATTGGGTTGCCCCCCCAGGCACAGAGGAGGGCCACCCCATGGCCAGGGCAGGCTCTGCCCACTGCTGCTGCCGCTTGCCAGGGCAGGGGGAGTGCCAGCATGGGAGCGCGGGCAGGGACGGGGGTGGGCGTGCTTGTAGGCAGACCCGCCTCTCCTGTGCCTCCGCCCCTGCTGAGACCTGGGGGGGGAGTGGGGGGGCAGAGCTCCCAGCAGCCCTTGCAGTGGAGACCGAGGCCAAGGCCTTCCTCAGACCTCCTTGCCCGGCCCGGCCCATACCCCCCCCCGCCCCCCCATCTCCCTAGTGTGTCCCATCAGGCTGGGGGTAGGGTGAGGAAGAGGTGGCGGCCCACAGGGGGGAGTCTGCAGTCCTGCCCCGTCAGGGTGGGGCTGCCCTCTGGAGCGTCTCCTTCCTGCCCTGGGCCCCTCCTGAGCAGCTGGGCTGGGGGGGTTTCCAGTGAAGGGGGGTCTGTTGCCAGCCGGATGGAGCCTCCCCAGGCAGCCGGGGGACGGGACTTGCACGGGATTCCTTCCGGGGGGGGCTCCGTCTGCAGGGCTGATGCCCCCCCCTCCGGGAGCAAGCTGCCTCTGGGCGGGGCGGGGGGGGCTGGGAGCCGAGGAGCTGCCCTGCTGCCCTAGAGGTGGGGGGGCAGGCGTGGGGCGGCAGCGGAGGGCCTGGCCCACCTCCGGGCAGGAGCGCTTGGCTGCTGATTGGAAGCAGAAGCGCTCCTTGCTCTGCTGGAATTGAATGTCAGCCTCTTCTGATTTTGTTGCTGGTCTCTAATGAAATTTGACATTTAATGGTGAGAGCCCAGGCAGCGTGTGTGTGTGTGCGCGCGCGTGCGTGTGTGTGTGATCGGAGCTTGATTAGCGCACTCTAATTGACAGTAATTAGCCAGCTCCCTGATTGTTTCTAATTCTGCTATTAATTGTAAGGAACAGTATGATTGAGGATAAATTTGGCGCGGAGCAGCCAGGGAGGCATCTCCTCAGCACCATCGCAGGCGCCTGTGGAGACCCTCCTGTTCCTGCCCCAATGCGTGCACCAAGGGCGGGGGGCGGGGGGGCAGCCAAGCGCTGGGCCTGGACCCAGGATCCTGGGCGGGGGGGGCTGTGGGTCGGTGACTTGGGGGGGGGAGCACGGGCCGGGCCGGACCCCTCTGACTCGGTCCCCCTTCTTCTGCCCCCAGCCAACAGTGCCGCCGACTCCCTCAGCTCCAGCCCCAACGTCTCCAGCACTGCCAGCCCCAAACTGGACCCGCCGCCCTCCCCGCACGCCAACCGGAAGAAGCACCGCCGGAAAAAGAGCACCGGCAGCAGCCGGCCGGACGGGGCCAGCGCGGTGGCTGAAGGTACCCGCCGGCAGGGGGCGCCTGGCTGCTCCTGCCCCGGCCCCTCCCCTGGGACTGGGACTGGGACTGGGGGGGGCCAGGAGGGCTGCTCCCAGGCCTCTTCCCGAACCGCAAGGCCCTTCCCCAAGGGGTGGGCGGCCTGGGGGGGCTGCCTCCGCCTCTGGGCAAGGGGCCCGCTCCTGCTGCCCCCCCCCCACCCCCCGTGGCTCTTGGCCCTCATGACGGGCCTCCTTTCCACCGGCCTTGTCACCAGGTTCCCTGCTTGCGGGGGGGGGAGGGAGGTGGGGGGGTGGCTGCCCATGGGGGAGGCAGCTTTGGTCCACAGCTCTGCCAGGGCCCAGCCCTGGAGACACCCCCTCCCTGTGGGGAGCTGCACCCACAGCCAAGAGCAACCTTGGGCAGGATGTGGCCCCGTAGTGACACCGTGGGGAGGGGAGAGCCCTCCCTCTCCAAAGCCCAGCCGCAGTCCATGGATGCCGCCCCCCCCCCCGAGGTTCCCCCCCGTGACGTCTTCTCTGGGGCTTGCCTGCGGCTGGTGCTGGGAGAAGTGCAGAGCCCCAGGGGGCGGGGCAGGCCAGAGAGGGCCCCCCCCCGGCTGCTCCTGATGGCCGGGAGAGGCTGCCTGCGGGGAGAGGAGGAGGAGGCGGGGGCCCCCCCTTGCTTGATTCCCCCCCAGCACCCTTTGGGGACAGGGGACCATTCCGGGCCTCGGCTGGTGCCTTTGTGTATTTGTAGTTAGCCGCTTGGATGGCCTCTTCCATGAAGGCCAGAGGGCCCAACCCCGCCCCCCCCCCCCGAGAGGGAGACTCTGCTCTGAGCTCCTCCGGGGCCCCCCTTCTGCTCAGGAAGCCCCACACTGCCCCATCTGGCGGTAGCAGGTCTTGGGTCGGGGGGGGGGGGCTGTGCGCGGGGGAGGCCGGCCCTTTGCATTCCTGACCCCAGTTCTCCCAGTTCTCCCACCAGCGATGCAGGGGTGGGGCGGAAGGACCAGTGCCTGAGCGGGGAGGAAGCCCCCCCCCCCCGGCTTGGCCCCTCTCCCGGCAGCCCGATCCTGCCCGCCGGGCGCGGCTGCTCCCTGGCAGCTGGCGGAGGCCCCAGAGCCTCAGGTAGGGGCCCCGGGAGAGGGAGAGGCCTGGGGATGAGTTGCCATCCGCTGCTCTCATCTAGGAGGTAATCAGAGGCGAGGACGTGCCGCGCAACCGAATCTTCCTTGTTCTGAAGTATCATAAATCACGCGAGGAGCGGTTGCTTTTTTACATGGCCGCATGTTGAAGGGGGGGGGAGGGAGGGGGGTGTCAGGCTGCTCAGGGAGCGTCTGCCAAGTGCCGGCTCTCTCCCTCCAGGGGCTGCAGGGATGGAGCAGCAGCAGGACCCCGATGCGGGGGGTGGGGGGAGCAGCCCCCTGCAAGGAAAGCCCCCCCCCGATCTCTGTGGGGCTCCTTCCCCGAGAGGCGCGGCTGCTGCCCCGGAGAGTGAAGGCCTCGCAGGCTTAGGGAGTGGCGCCTGGCCAGGGCCTGACAGCCCAGAACGCACCCCTTGGCGGGGGGGGGGGAGGTGGGGGCGAGTCGGGCGCTTGGGGCTTAAGAGCCACCAGAGAACGGATGGCCGGGCTGGGGTGTGTGGGATGCCGGCTGCCAGGGGCTGCCACCGGAGCGCCCCCACCCCACAGACCCTGCCGGGGGGGGGGGGGCAGGCATGAGGGAGGGAAGGCGTGAGGAGCAACCCCTCGATGCTGTCTGTGGGGTGGGGAGGAAGACGTGTTTGGGGTCTTGGAGAGGTGGGTCATTAGGCTGGGCAGGGGGGGCTTAGGAAATGGGGGGGGCTTCTCAAGTGATCTGCCCCCTGGCCTCCCCCCGGCGACCTCTGCTGCCCAGGACCCTGCCCCTCCTCGGAGCCCAGGACGTGGGCTTTCTGGGCACCCCCCTGCCCTCCCACTGCCCCCTGGACTCGGTCTGGCTGCCTTGCCGGTGCTGTTTGCCGGGGGGGGGGGCTGTCCCTGATGCACTCAGACAGGTTAGGAATATTGGGTTTAATGAGCTGCAAAATGAGGCGGGAGCCCAGCGACATTTACGAATGGCGGCCGCCGCCTCCCGCTCGCTCCCCAGCGCCTGCCGCCCCGTGCTGGAGCTCCCCAGTCGCTCCGGCTTCTCTGGCGGGCAGCTGCACCCAGGCCCGTCTGGGGAGGCCCCCCCCCCCCGCCCCAGCCCGAGAAGGGCCTCTGGAGGCAGGCACAGGGGGGGGCGGGGGGGCTGCCTGGCCGGGCTCTGGCTCCCCTGCTCCCAGCCTGCCCTGGCTAATTTCCCTCTCATTTGGAGGGCTTGTTGCGAGGCGGCAGCGTGGGAGACGGGGTCGCGGGGTTAACACCCATTAGCAGCGGCAGCTCGGCCTCGCTTGCTCCGGCAGTACTTCAGAGCATTCAGTCTGTAAAACATCATCAAAAAATAATCAGGAGACGCGGCGGCGCTCGCTCAGTCCGCTGCCCGCTAATTCCCGGGGAGCTGCCGGCCCGCACTTTCCCTGGTGGTGGCGGCGGCGGCGGAGCCTCTCGGCAGCCCGGCCCAGCCCACAGCCACAGCGGCCCCCGCCCGCCCGCCCGCCCGGCCCAGCCTCTCGTCAAATTAACCAAATGCGCCTCTAATTTCTCAGTTGGTCAGTCACTGAGCTAATGAGTTGGCGGGGAGGGGGCTTCACTGCAGGGCCCCAAGGCGGGCGGGCGGGCGGGGGGCTGCGCACTGAGCCGCTGAGCTCTCCCTCTCCAGCTTGTTTCCCAGCCCTGGCAGCAAGGCAGAGCCCCTTGCCCAGGGCGGGCAGGCAGACCCACGGATGGAGGGGGGCCGGTGGCTGGCGGGGAGCAGGGCAGGGGCCGCCGTGCGGGAGGGGCCCCTGAGCTCCAGCCAGCCCAGCTCCTGCAAGAGGAGTGCTCGAACCCCTGGCCCTCTGGGCGGCCCTCAAGCCAGGGCCAGCTGCTCCCGGGGCAGAGGAGAGCCCGGCAGCAAGTGAGCGGGGAGTGGGTTGTGAGGGGATCCCCTGCAAGGACAGACTGGAGGCCAGGAGCTCTTCCCCGGGGAGGAGGACCAGCCCACAGAAGGGAGGAGCGGGGCGGCAAGAGGGAGCAGCCCCACCCCCGGTGTGCCTAGACCTGGGGGCCTGCGTGGGCAGCAGATTCACCACCCTGGCTGACAGGATAGTTCCACTGAAATTAAAACGACAACTTAGGCAATACCTGGTTTGTTCTTTGAATTTCAGTGGCTCTGCTTTGAGTCATTTTCTTCCTCGGGGCCTGAGGGACTCCCTGCCACTAGAAGGAGAGCTGGTCTTGTGGTTGCAAGCATGACTTGTCCCCTTAGCTAAGCAGGGCCTGCCCTGGTTGCATGACGCAGCGGCCTCTTGTACCCATGGTCTGGAGAGGGATGGTCAGTGAGGTCAGTGGGATCATGGCCAGAGGTCCGGAGAGGAATCACTGCCAGGTGCAGCTCCAGCTGACCCCCCCCCCGGGCTGTCCGTCTCATCCTCTCACACCTGGGAGGCAGGCAAGTCCCAGGGTCCCAGGTGGGGGTCCGGGAGCCATTTCCTTCCAACAGCCTTCCTGCTCTAGACTTCTGGCTGGCTCTTTCTGGGGGGGGGGAGAGAGATCCTGCGGGGGGGGGGGCCTCAAGGCTGGGCTGGGGAAAGGGAGTGCCCAACGGGGGGGGGGGGCTGCTGATGGCTGGAAAGGCAGAGCCAGGGACTGGGCCACCTCCCACCCTGCCTGCCTGCCTGCGTCTAATAGAGAGCAAGGAAGCCACATTATGGAGCTGAGGATGTTATTTGCATAACGCTAATTAGGTAATTACAAATCATTTTGCTATGAGCTGGAGCGTGTGCTGTGACATAGCGTGGGATTAGTCATTCCGGCATCAGGACAGGCCGGCTTCTTGGCTGGGGGGGAGGGTGGGAGGGGATGCCTCTGGGGGTCCTCTGCTCAAGAGAGCCCCCCAGAAGCTGGCTGCAAGGGCAAGCACCCCCCCCCCCCATGGCGATGCCCTGCCCCCCCCGAGTGACCCAAGAGCAAACCCTCTTCCTGGGCAAGGAGGGGGGCCACCCAGTGCCTCCTGCGGGGGGGGGGGTTGCAGGAAAGGGGCCAGGGGGGTCAGCCACTGGCAAATGTCCCAAAGCCGGGCGGGGGGGGGGGCTCCTGGGTGAAGCTTGGCGTGTGGAAGGCCCCGATTCCGCGCCGACACCTTGGCAAAGGCTCCCGGGGGGCTGAAGGCCGGGGGGGGGGGGGCAGAGAGTCTCTGAGCAGGAGGGCAAGAAGGAACAGGACCCCGGCCTGTCGCTGGCGTCTTGGCTCACAGGAAGGGCGAATGGGCTGCAAATGCGGAGCCCCCAGGAGAGCGTTTCTCCCCCAGCCTGGTCGGATCCCAAGTGGCACCCCTGGGTGCAAGAAGCCAAGTGGGGGGAGGGGGAGGGAGATGGCCCCTGTAGGAGAAGCCCCCCCCCCGCCGGGCCTGGGGTTAGGACTGTCTAGCTGGTGCTGAGCCAGAGACGCCCCCGAGCTGCTGCCTGGAGTGGGGTTCACCGTGGGGCACGGCGGGCTTGCCGGTGGGGAGGGCCCAAGTGCCGACAGCCCCTGAGCAGGGGAGCCTGCCTCTTGCTGCCTCTTGCCACGTGGAGTGCGCCCTTGGGATGCCTGGGCAGGAGTCGTCATGCGCCTCCCGTGGCCCTCCGGTGAGGGACGCTTCATGCCCTGCCGCCTTCCACCTGCTCAGGCTGGTGGGACCTCCTGCCACAAGCCGCCCGGTGCTGCTCAGTCGCCACTTGCCAGGCACCTGGCAGGGCCGCTCTGGAGGGGCACGCCTCCCCCCCGCCCTCCCTGGGGAAAAGGGTCCCGGGGCAGCAGGGCTGGGCACGCCCTTTCTCTGCCCAGGATCCATCAGCGCTGCTGCCGGCCAGAGGAGACCAGGCTGTGGAGCACGAGCCGCCGCAGCCTGTCCGGACCGGGCCCGTGGCTGGCACTGTGGCCCCTGGCCGCTTCTCCGCGGAATGGGGCGCCCCTTGTGCTGCCCCGCGCCAGTGGGGGGCCTGGCCTCTCAGCCTCCCTTCCCCGCTCCACCCACCCGTCCAGGGGCGGGTTGCAGGCAGCTGTCCGCAGAGGGCTCCAGCCCCCAGGAGGCCCCCCCTCCTCCCTCCCTCCCTCCTGCCCACGGGGGGGGGGCGGTGTGGGCTGCAGCCCGGGAGTGGTGGGCAAGGCAGGCCCTCAGCCCCCCCCCCGACCCTCCCCCCTGCAGAGCAAGAGGAGTCCTTTGAGTTCATCATCGTCTCGCTCACGGGCCAGACGTGGCTCTTTGAGGCCTCCACCGCAGAGGAGCGGGAGCTGTGGGTGCAAGCCATCGAGAGCCAGATCCTGGCCAGCCTGCAGGGCTGCGAGAGCAGCAAGAACAAGGTAGGGCAGCCCCACGCGGGGGGGGCCCGCGGGGGGCGGAGGCAGGGCGCTCTGGTCCCCGGGAGGGGCCGGGCTTCCGCTTCACCGGGCGGGGGGGGGCCGCCTGAGAGCTGGGGCCTCGGGGAGGATGCCCCTGCGGGCCTGCAGGAGGCGCTCCGGCCTGGCGCGCTGCTGCTTCCTCCCCTGGAGCAGGGCAGCCGGCGGATGGAGCGGGGCCCTCCCCGGAGCACCGGCTGCCCCTGCTCAGCCCGTCGGCCGTGTCTCTTTCAGGCTCGGCTGGGCAGCCACAGCGACCCCCTGGCCGTGCAGTCCATCCGCACCGTGCGCGGGAACAGCTTCTGCGTCGACTGCGATGCCCCCAGTGAGTGGCCGTCTGGCAGCGGCGCGGGCGGGGGGGCGGGGGGGCGGGCCTGTCCCCCCCAGTTTGGGCTGCTCTGGGGAGCTCCCCGCCGGCTGGCGAGCGGGGTCCCTGCAGTGCCTCAGAGGGCCGCCGCTGCGGGGAGACCTCGGACTCCCCCGGGCCAAGAGAGCACCTCTGCGGGACTCCAGCCTGCTGCTCGCCAGGGCCCTCCCTCAGCACGGGGCCTGGCACAGCTGGCAGAGCCAACGCGAGGCCTCCGGCGGCTGCCGGCCAGCGCGGGGCAGCCCCGTCGCCAGGAGGCAGGGTTTGCGCCCTGGAGGCAGCGTCCTCCGCAGGCAGGGAGGCCAAGGGAGGGGAGGCCTGCCCTGGGCCGCGTTTCCACCCAGGGCCCCGAGAGACAGGCCAGTGGCACCGAGCGAGGAGGCGAGAGGGGCGGCGGTTGCCGGGCAGCGCACCAAGAACCCTCCACCCGCATGTCTGGGAGGACCCTCGAAAGGAGCCCCTTAGACCACTTATCCCAACCCCGTTCCCAACTCAAAGCTGGACGCAGCCTTCTCCTAAACAATCAGTTGCTTGTACCAGCTGTTCACCCAAAATGTGAGCACACAAAAACCATGTTATGGCGGGGGGGGGGGTGTGCCTGTGCCCTCCCCCCATTTTTCTTTTATTCTGAAAACTCTCATTCAGACAATACCAGCGCATCAACTGTCAAAAAAGCCTCACCAATACCACCCAAATAATTTCCAAGTATAATTCTGCAAATCAACATTTAATGGAGTTGCCAGCATGACAAAGCCTGGCCTTCCTTTAGGGGACAGAAATGCTGTCAAAGAGGCTGCAGCCAGAAATCCCCTCCCCAAGAGCATCCCCCCCCCCCGCCTTGTTCCGGGCTCAGCCTTTTGTTTCTGGAGCTTATGTTGGGAAGATCGGAAGCTGCCGCCTCCCAGGGCCGGCCCTCGGTCCCTCTCGCTCAGGATGGTCCACAGAGACTGGCAGCAGCTTCTCTGAGGTTGCAGCAGGAGTCTCTCCTCTCAGCCCTCGCTTGGAGATGCTGCCGCCTGGGAGGGAACCTTCTGCAGGCAGGCAGGCAGGCGGGCAAGCACTCATCTTTCCAGAGTAGCCACATCCCCTCAGCGGGGATATGCTGGCACATTCGGCGTGAGACCCAGAGCACGTGGCAAAGTGTTTCAACGGGTTTCTTTTTCCATTTGCCCAACTGGTGAAAAGGGAAACCTTACTGGTGTGCCCACAATATATACAACCACAAGGGAAATGCCCGCAGGGCTGTCTGGCACCTGTCTTGGGAGGCAAGGTGCCGAAACAGGCTTTTAAAAACAATCACTCCTAATCCAAATATCCGCGAGATTCCTGGCTTCTCCTGAATGAATTCGGCAGGTGCCCCGAAACCCCCAGGAATGCCTTGCCGTTGGCGCCAGGGCTCCCCAGAGCTCCTTGGCAGAGGCTTCGGGCTCGCGCAGGCAGTGACCCCCCGAGAGTCCGGGGCTCGGTCTCCCTGGCCGCCCTCTCCAAGGGTCTTCCGCCCCTGCTCCTGACTCGGCTTTCCACTTGCTGCAGTTCTGGAGCAGACTTCAGGCGTCGACCAACTCGGGGAGTTGCGGGGGGGGGGGCGGGGGCTGTTGTCTTTGGTCAGGCGAGGCCATATCTGGCAGGTGGCTGGGGGGCTCTTCTGTGCCAGGAGCTAGTCCCTGCCCCTTTGCCCCCGCAGACCCCGACTGGGCCAGTCTCAACCTGGGAGCCCTCATCTGCATCGAGTGCTCCGGCACCCACCGCCACCTGGGCACCCACCTGTCGCGCGTCCGCTCCCTGGACCTGGACGACTGGCCCCTCGAGCTGGTCATGGTGATGACTGCCATCGGCAACACGCTGGCCAACTCTGTGTGGGAAGGAGCCATCGAGAACTACCCCAAGCCCGGCCCCGACAGCTGCAGGTAGGTGGGGCACCTTGGCAAGGGCCTCTGGGGCAGCGGGGCTGGCAAGCACACGCCCCTCCCTGCCCCCCCCCCCCGTGGCCATGGCCCACCAAACACCCGCTGCTGGGTGCCATCAGCCCTTTCCCCGCAGACCTCTGCGCATGCGCCACGGAGAGCAGTGGCTGCGCAGGACCGTTGGTGTGCCTGGAGTGGGCCGCCTCAGCCCACCATTGGCATCTCTCTCGGGCTCCGTGGCAGCCTCAGGAAAAGGCCTGGAGCTCTGGGGAAGCTTCTCCCTCCCTCCCTCCCTCCCTCGCCAGGCCAGTGGAGGAGAAGGAAAAGGCAGCCAGGATGGTCCCAGGGCGTTCTTGTCTGGCCTCCTCTCCACACCACCCGCTGAAATGGTCTTGCCCACTTGGCCAGTCCCCTGCCCACAGGCCCGGCCGAGCTCTGGGCCCCACACCTGGGTGTGGCTGGTTGCTTCTGGGGGGCCCAGCCCCTCCCACCCGGAGGTCCCCACGTCCGCCCGGGAGCCGGGCCCAGCCTGGTGGCCCCAAGAGGCTGGCGGCTGCGGCAGGAGCATCGGGGGCTTCAGCTCTCCCGGTGGGCGCCCGTCCACCCAGGCTCCTGCCACAAGGGAGAGGCCGGAGCAGCTGCTCCTCTCCTTCCGCCGCTCCCTCTCCCTCCGTGGGCCCTCCTTGGAAGAGCACGGCTGGGCAGGGGACAAGGGCAGGCCCCCTCAGCCCTCCCTGCAGCCCCGGCCAGCTGTCTCCGGGGCCGGTGTGAATGCTCCCTGGGCTCCCAAGAGAGGGCTGCCCCCGCTCTCTGAAAGGGCCCTCCCAGCACTGAGGAAAGGGCAGCGTTCCCCGTCCCAGAGCCTCAGGTGCTGCTGCTGCCTGCCGGCCTGCCTGGTCCAGGAGGAGGAGGAGGAGGGTCTCCACACAACCCCCCGGGAGGGCTCCATGTCGCGTCTGGAAGCCTGGCCCCCATCAGCTGCCCCAGCCCTCGTCCGAAGGCACAGCCCACGTGCCAGTGCAGAGAACCGAGGGGCCCCAAGAGGCCTTGAAAGCCAGGCGGAAAGTGGGGCAGCCCCTCTCGGGCTGCAGGAGTTCAGGGTTGAGCAGAGATTTGAAGTTCTATCTAGAGTCTGGCACCTCCCTCATGGGGGGGGGTCCACGTTGCTGGGCTTTCCCTGTGAGCTGGGGAAGCCCTGGAATCTGGCTGCACACACGGGATCCAAGACACCCCCATGCCAAGCAACTGGGGGTGCAGGGCAGGCGCCCCCCTACCCCCCCCCGAGACCCCCCTCCCACACCCCGGAGTGTCCAAGCTCCTCCCACCCAGATAGAAAGCTACATACACTTTGGGGCACATGATGCCCAAAGGGCTGCCCTGATTGGCTGGGATAGCCTGCAAGGGAGACCACTCAGGTGGGTTCCAGTCGCCGCCCAGGAAATGCCGCTGGCTGGGCCCAGGAGGGTCCGGGGTGGGGTGGGGGTCGCCTGGGGTCGCCTGGCCCTTCTCGCTCACTGACCCCTGAGGCTCTCCAGTGGTTGTGGTATCAGCACAGGGCCTGGAAAGTTGGACACGCGGAGGATTAGCCCAGGCTGAAAACAGACGCTTGGCCCCGCTTGTCACTAGACCCGTCCGAAAGAAAGGGGGGGCCTCTTGGCCTCTCTGCCTCCCAGCCAGCTGCTCCCAGGTGGTTTTCGGCACCCACCAGAGAGCTGCAAGGTGCTCCCCGTGAGGCTCAGGACACGCTGCTGCTCGGGAGTCATCTGTGTGTAGCCCTCAAGCAGGACCTGAAGTGCCCCTCTGAGGGGAAGCCAGCCCCAGAAGTGGGGGGGGGGGAATCCTCTGGGACATCCCTCCAGGAGGTGCCAGAAGCATTGCCGTGTCTGGTGATGGGTCACCTTTTGATCCTCTCCGCTGCTCCGGGTGGTGTGCCTGGGCCTCCCCCCCCCACCGCTCTTTCCTCACAACGACCCTGTAAGGCAGGTTAGGCTGAGAGGGAGAGCTGCCCTGCGGCAGTGGAGAAAGTGGGGAGAGAGGATTTCTTCTGGGTCTCGCTCGGCTAGAACCGGGGGCCATCCCACCAAGCTGACCAGCGGGCAGTAGTTCAGGACAACCAAGGAAGCCCCTCATCATCCAGGGCCTGAGTCAACTTTGGAACTCTCTGCCACGGGATGTGGTGCTGGCCACCAGCTTAGCTGGCTGGAAAGGGGGACTACCCACATTCGTGGAGGACAGGGCCACCGATGGCTACTGGTCTGGCAGGCTCTAGGCAAATTCCAGGCTCAGAGGCAGGATGCCTCTGGGCCTGGAGAGCCGGTATGCTGGTAGCGAGTTTGAGTTGTCCCCTTTGCCGAGCAGGCTCTGCCCTGGTTTGCAGTTGGATGGGTGACCACGGCCTGGTGTACGTTATTCCTCTCGGGGGATGCAGCCCCTCCTGGGCTTGCAGAAGCTCCCCGGTTCCGTCCCTGGCGGCAGCATCTCCAGGCAGGGCTGGGAATGCCCCTTGGCCTGACGCCTTGGAGAGCGGCTGCCAGCCCGTGTCCACCACACTCCCTGTCTTGCCCGGCACACCTGGGCCCCGGGAGGGCCACCTCCAGGGCCTCGCTCAGCGCTGGCTGCTGCTCGTCTGCCGCTGGGCGACCGGAGCTCCCGTCTCCACAAGGGCGCGCGAGGAGGAGAGGCCCGGCCACCCTGCCTGCCTGCCTGCCTGCCTGCCTGCGGAGAAGGAGGGGTTAAGTGAGGTGGCTGGGCTGGCTGCCGCGGCCCCAGGGGGGGCTGCCTTGTTTCTCCCTCTCCTGTCACTCACTCATCCCGACACCCAGACAAGAGCCCTTTCTGCTGCCTTATCAGCGGATAAGAGCAGGTCAGGGGGCAGGAGGCGCTGAGCATGCTCCGTGGCGGCGGGCGGATTGTCCTCGGGAAGATGCAGATGGATAGAATGGGCGGCAGATAGCCGGGTGCCACGCAGCGCCGGGCGGTCGGGGCCCCTCGGCACCAGCGCCTTTGTGCCGGCAGCCAGGCGGCAGCGGGCCGATAATGCCACTGCCGCCGCCGCCGCCCCCTCCCCCTTGTCTGTGGGGAGGGCCTCTCGCTTTGGGGGTGCCTGCTGGCCAGCCTCGTCAAGGGAGGGGCTGCCGAGGCTTCTGGGTGACCCCCGCCGGCCTTCTTTTGCAGGGAGGAGAAGGAGCGCTGGATCCGGGCCAAGTACGAGCAAAAGCTCTTCCTGGCCCCCTTGCCCCACTCGGACGTGCCGCTGGGCCAGCAGCTGCTGCGGGCCGTGGTGGAAGATGACCTGCGGGCCGTGGTGACGCTGCTGGCCCACGGCAGCAAGGAGGAGGTGAACGAGACCTACGGGGACGGGGACGGGCGGACGGCTGTGCACCTCTCCAGCGCCATGGCCAACGTGGTCTTCACGCAGCTCCTCATCTGGGTAAAGGAGGGCCCGCCCCGCTGCTGCTGCCCCCCCCCCCACCCCTTCCTTCGGGGCTCCCTGGTGCAGCGCCCCTGGCGTGTCCGTGGGGGGGGGGAGGCTGGAAGCGAGAAGCGGAAGGCCCTCCCTCCTGCACCACCACGCCCCGGCTCTCCTGCCCACGGGGGGCGTGGGGGACCCCTGCCCCCTTGGCAGCCCCGGAGCCTCCTTCCCAGCAGCGCTCCGGGGCGTGACGCCTTCGCTTCCCTCTCCCTCCCTGCAGTACGGCGTGGATGTGAAGAGCCGTGACGCCCGAGGCCTGACCCCGCTGGCCTACGCACGCCGTGCCGGCAGCCAAGAGTGTGTGGACATCTTGCTGCAGCACGGATGCCCCGGCGACTTGCCCGGAGGCCCCCTCACCCCCAGCCTGCCCCGCCGGAACATCAACAACAACAACAGCAGCAGCGCCTCTGGCCCTCTGCCCGCTGACCCTCCCGGCGCCACCGTCCACTGAGTGCCCCCTGCCAAGCCTCTCGGAGAGCCCGGCCTGGGCCCCCAACCCTGGACACAGAGCAGCCGGGGGCCCGGTCCTCTGGGGCAGAGACTGGCCCTGGGGACGGCAGAAGTAGCCGAGTCGGGGGGGGGGGTGTCTCTTGTGCTACCCAGGCATCCAGCCCCCTCCTCCCCGCCCTCCAGGAGAAAGGGAACAGGAGGCCCATGGAGCGCCCTGAGCAAAAGGGACCCCCTTCCCCTCCCCACTCCCTCCCTGGCTGCTCTGGTTTGCCAGCCACCTGGCTCTCCCTTCTGGGCCCTCCCTGTGTTCCTTGCAGTCCCCGGCCAGGCAGTGGGACCCACCGATCTGCCGCCCCCCACTGCCCATGCTGGATGCTGCTTTCCCAGGCCCGTCCCACCACTGCCTGCCCCAATCACTCGTGTATAAAATGTATATTGGAAATATTTATATGACAGTCTGTACATATGGTTTCTCGACCTTGTGAGTGTGCGAGAGAGCGCGGGAGCAAGAGAGCTGCTGCCCAATAAAGCCAAACTGCCCACCCTCCGCGCCACAACCACCTGACTGCTTGTGCTCTTTCCGTGGGGTGGGCCTGGGGGCGCAAGGGTTGCTTCCAGCTCTGGGGAAGCCGGGCAGTGGCAGGGACGGGGTGGGTGGGAGGCCCCGCTGGGAGCAGAAGAGGCCTCCGGGTACCTGCCCCGACCCTTGCAGTGGGGAAGTGGGTGCACGGGGTGGGCGCGGGCCAGCCTCTCCGCCCTGCTGGCCTCTGTCTGACTGCGCGGGCTTCCCCGGGGGAGCCAAGGCCCGGAGCCCCCGGGGGCTGCCTTCCATGCAAGGGTGCTGCTGTCATGGAGGGGGGGGCAGCTCCACCCCTCCCTCCAGGAGGCCGCCAGGCACACACGGCGGGCCCCTCTGCCCACCCGCCGCTTCCCTGGAGCCAGGCCGGCCTCCCAGTGGCAGCCCCTCCCAAGGCTCCGGGGGGAAGGCTCTTCTGGCGCAGCGGTCCTGCTGGAGCCCTTCTCCCTCCGGGCCTCCCAAGGCCCCTTCTCCGCCCGCCCCCCGCCCAGGCGGCTCGGTGTGTTTGTTGCAGGGCAAGGGCAGAGCCCCGGCCAGGCGCCTCGAGACTAGAGCTCAGGCCTGCCGCTTCCGGAGGGGGCGTTGCGGGCCAGTTGCTGGGGGGCGCTCGCTCGCTCTGCGGAGAAGAGGCCCCGTCTCCACCGAGGGGGAGGCGCCCGCCGCCGACTGGGGGCAGGAAGGGCCTCCCGTGGGAGCCGGAGGAGGAGGAGGAGGAGGAGCCTCCAGGCGGCCAAGGACGGGCTCCCTCTTCCCGCTGGGCCGCCCAAAGCCGTCTTGGCAGGACTGCCCGGGAGGAAGGCTGCGGGAGGAGAGCTTGCAGCTGCGCGGGCACAAGGCGCGCCGGGCACCCGGGAAGAGAGCCGGAGAAGGCGCAGACACCCGTCTCTTGCGGGCAGCAGCCGCTGCTCCTGCGGCTCCTCTCCCCGCGCGGGCCCGGGAGCCGCGCCCCCTCCCAGAGGGCCGGGAGGCCTGCTTGGGAAAGAGCGGCCGAGGGTGGCCTGCCGCCGCAAGCCCTCTGGCCGCGAGGAGGGGCTCCCGGGGCAGGGCTCTCCCAGGCCCCCTTGTCGGAGGCTTCCCGTCCTCCTCGCAGCGACCTCAGAGGCCCTCTTTCCCGCCGCCTTGGAGGGATCGTGAGGCTTGTCTGGGGCCGGGGGCGGGATGGCGGTGCCTGGGAGCCCAGCAGCAGACTGGCCGACCAGTCGTCTCGTCTTTGCTGCTTCTCTGGCAGGCGGGCTGCAGGAACTTCGGCCGGGCTCCATCGCGCCAATGCTCGGCCGGCCGGGAGCCAGCCAGGCTCTTTGGGGCGGCCGTTAGAGCTGGCGGTTGCCTGACACCACAACCGGCGGCTGTTGGACTGGAAGCAAGCAGCAGGAGCAGTCTACCTGAGATCTCGGGGGGGGGGGGCAGCTACATCCTTGACCCTGAAGGTGCCTCCTTCACTCACCCACGGCTGACGCTCCGCAGGAGCTTTGTGTGTGTGTGTGTGCTCTTCTCTTTCCCAGACGTTGGGAGGGCCCCTTGCAATGTGTGGGGCCCTTGCCACGGGTCGCGGGACGACTGGGGGAGGGTTGCGCCGGGAATACAAAATGAGGGCAAGGCTGAACTGGGGAGGGGCGACCGGCCTGAGCCCTTGAAGCGCTTCTCCAAAGCCCGTTCGCCCGCCCACCTCGAACTGGCCCAGCTGGAGTGGAGCTTTCTCCCCGCCGCCACCGCATCAGACCGGACACCCCCCCCCCCGCGCCCCACACCTTCCACCTGTCAAGGAGAGCAAAAGTCTCGAGGAAAGGCCGGGCCGCGGGCGGGAGGATCTATTGGCCACGGGAATTCCTGCAGGGTGCGGCGCGCCTGGGGGCCCTGCCCGCTGCCCTCTCGCCAGTCCGGCTTCCCGGCGAAGCCTGCCTGCCAGCTCCTCGAAGCCAGTACGCCGGGCCTGGGACTCGGCGGGAGGAGGGGGCCAGAGACGCTCGCTCGCGGCTGGAGGGGGAGGGGGAGAGGCAGCCGAGGCCAGGAGCTGCTGCCCGCCCGCCCGCCCGCCCGCCGTGAGCCAAAGCGCGGCCACTGGGGCGCCAGCCAGGCCCCGCCCGCCCTCTTCAGACTAGGGGTGGGGCGGGGGCCGAGAGGTGCCGCCGCCCCAGCCCAACCCCTCCCCTCCCCTCCCCAATTCAAGCACGCACCAGGTCCATAGAAAATAACTTTAATGACTTCCATCACTTTGCACGGAACAGATACATCGACGGGCGAGGGGGGCTTATATACACGCTCGGGGGCAGGGCGAGGCTGTGCTGGGCCCAGAGAGGCCCGAGGGGGGAGCGCGGCCGCCCGTGGCGACTGTCGAGGGGGGCACCGACTGTACAGACTTTACACCGAATAAATAGGGGCGATTGTACAAGGGAGCGGGGTGGGCGCGAGGGGCGGAGAGGGCGGGCGGGGCGCACGCCTGCCTGCCTGCCCACCCGCCGGCCCTCCCTCTCTCCCCCGCACGCAGTCCATCGGTCCGCCGGTCAGGGGCGCTGGCCCTGCTCCAGCTGCTGGTGCTGGCTACGCACGGCGAAGCGGTTGACGTGGACCGGGATGGGCACCACGATCTTGGGGTTCCGGACGGGCTCTCCGGAGCGGCCGGTGACGTTGCCGGCTTTGATGCGTTTCCACTTGGCGCGCCGGTTCTGGAACCAGATCTTGACCTGGACCTCGCTGAGCTTCAGCGCGTGCGCGATCTGCGAGCGCTCCGTCAGGCTCAGGTACTTCTTGCAGTGGAACTCCTTCTCCAGCTCCAGCAGCTGCTCGCTGGTGAAGGCCGTGCGCCGACGCCGGCTCTTGCCGGGACCCGACGACGACGAGGAGGCGGCAGCACCCCCGCCAGCGACGGTAGCGGCGGCGGCGGCGGCGGAGGCAGCAGCCGACTCTGTTGCGCTGCGCTTGGGCTTGCCCTTGGCCCGCAGCGAGCCGCCGCCGCCGCCCGCCCCGTCCAGGAAGGGCTCCTCTTCGCTCTCCGCCTCCGCCGAGCTCTCCTCCTCCTCCTCCCGCTCGCTGCTGCCGGCGGCCTCGCCCGGCCTCCCGTCGAGCTTCTCCTCGTCCGAGCTGTAGGCCTTGCCCTCTGCCAGTCACACACACGACAGACAGACAGACAGACAGGAAGGAAGGAAGGAAGGAAGGAAGGAAGGCGTTAGAAGAGGGACAGGCAGGCAGCCAAGCCAGCGGGACTCGCCGGGGGACGGGCTCGGGATCGCGGGCCCCCGCTGCAGGTGGACCAGAGCGGGCGCTTCTCCACCAGGAACCTGCTTGGGACAGTCGCAGACACGCCTATAGGAGCCGCCCGCGTCAGTCCTGGCGTCGGGCCTTCCACAGCCAAGGCGGGTTAAAGGCCCCCAGTGGCGGTACCAGAAAAAAATTGAGCGGGGGGGGGCACAGAAGGGGCCGAGTGCAGCATTTATGGGTGGGCGAGTCGTGTTCCCTCCGCTTCCCAAAGGCTGCAAGGTCAGCAGGGGCTCCTCTCCCCCCACCCCCGCCACTTCTTACAGAGGGGTGGGGTGGGGAGCATATCTCGAAACAGTCAAAGTCTCCAGAGAGAGCCAAGGCAGCGACCTCCTGCCGTCCCACCAAGCCTGCTCAGTGCCGAGCCTGGACGCCAAGAGGTGGGGAGGAGGCGGTCAAGGGCCTCTGCAAAGGGCCCCGCTGCAGAAACGGGGGGGGGGGAGCCTGGAGGAGCACTCTTGACTGCACCCCTTTTCTTTCCGGGGGCTCAGGCCGGAGGGATGCTTTCTTATGCACCAGAAGCCTAGTCAAAGGTTATTTTTTGGTAAGCTTGCTTAGTTCGGGCCTGCACATGAGCCAAGCCCTCCTTGGCCAGCTGGTGAAGAACCACAAAGTGACCGCTGTGCATACCCTAACCCTAACCCTAACCCTAACCAGCGCACACCCTCCCCCCACCCCACCCGCCGCCTTGTCCTTCCCTTGCCAGTGGCGGCTTGGACTCAAGCCAGGCCAGGGGGCTGCGGCTGCTCCACAACTTTTGCAGATGCTGAACTACAACTCCCATCATCCTTGTCTGTTGGCCACTGTGGCTGGGGTTGATGGCAGTTCAAGTTTAGAAACAGCTGGCAGGTGGGCCCACAGATGCGCATCTGTGGGCTAGACGTACCTCGCAAGAAGCCCTCTCACCAAGAAAAAGTTCTCAAAACGGTTTGCACAGCAGATAGAAAAAGAGGCCGCCAATGAGCATGTGCAAAGCGCCTTCCTTTCCACACTGAATCATGAGAGCCAAACTCCACCGACACAGGGCGAGGAAGAAAGAGCCCTGGTGCCTGCAGCAGTGTCAGGCCAGCCTGAACCCAGTGCCTCTCCTGTTCGAAATGGTGCTAGAGGAGACAGTGGCTGTGCCTCTGGAGGAGGAGGAGGAGGAGGAGGAGGAGGAGGAGGAGGAGGAGGAGGAGGAGGAGGAGGAGCTGCTCTCTGCTCACTGAGCAAGGCTGCGCCTTGGCAGACGGCGGCACTCCTCTGGCTACCCCACCCCCGCAGGACTTGTGACAGGAGAGTGTCCCTCCCCCCGGCAGTGGCCTTGCTGGCCTAGATAGACCTTGGGCCAGCAAGGTCTCTCCAGCAAGGTGCTTCGTAGCTTCTGTCGCTGAGCCTCCCTTGGCTCCGCTTTTGGAGGCTGAGCTCTTTGGCACAGGGAGCCCTTTTCTCCTTCCGCGTTGCTATTTTGATCATGCTTTTCATTCAAAAGTGGTCCATAAATATTCGCGATAAAGGAACAGATACGACCAGGCAGAATGAGCCGGTGAGCGTGTCCTGGCCACTCCCTCCTGTGCAGAGGCCCTGAGTGAGTCCCTGCTTTGAATGCAGCAGCAGCTCTCAGGCTCAGCCCCTGGCGGCATCTCCTGACAGGCCTGAGGCCCTGCAGAGCTCAGCTGCTGCCAGTCAGAGCGGACAATTCTGAGCTGGATGGACCAAGGGCCTGGCCGCTTCCAGTGTCCCCTCCAGCAGACCCCAAAGCCCAACCCAGGACTCCACTTCATGTGAGGTTGGACCTTTGCTTCTCAGCTTCAGATTAGATACCCCCAGTTACCCAGCAACTTGGCCCTTCATTTTCTCCAAGATGTGGGAGGACAGGATTAAGGCCTGGCTGAGAACTCTTGAGACTCCTCCAGTGTGGGAGGAGAATTAAGCTACAGAACTCACTGCCACAAGCTGTGGTGATGGCCACACGCTTTCAGACCGGATTGGACACATCTGAGGGGCAGCAGCAGAAGAAGCAGAAGCAGAGGCCTGTCATGGGCTATTAGTCACAACGGTGATGTGGGGGTGGGTGGGCTTCCATCGTGGGCAAAGTCTTCACATCTGCATCAAAATGGTCACTCTGGAGAGAGGCGGGAGTCTCTCCCAGCCCTCCCTGGAGATGCTGCTGCCAGGAATGGACTCTGCAGGGCCTTCTGCACGCCAGGTTGCAGAGGCTCCGGCAAGGCCCTTCCCCAGAGCCCGGCTCCACCTGGCTGAGGATGGTCTGCCTTGACTGACAGCCGCTCCAAGGTTTCAGGCAGGAGCTGCCACCAGGGACTGTACCTGGCTGAGACCGCCTGCACACAAGCACGAAGAGGCAGCACCTCTGAGCTCCCTGTAGCCACCCGTCCAAATGCAAACCAAGGCAGGCCCTACTTAGCAAAGGGTACCCCTCATGCTGGCTAGCCAGCTCTCCTCCTCAAACGGCCTTGCTTGCAGGCAGAAAGTCCCAAGTTCCTTCCCGGGCAGTTCCTTCCCAAGATAGGGCTGCGAGAGAGACGCCAACCCTCCCCGCCCCGACAAAAAACAAGCTGCTGCCAGTCTATGCAGACAATACTGAGCTAGATGGACCAGGGACTGACTCGGTCGAAGGCAGCTTCCTGCGTCCCTACCCCGTCATGGAGGCCTCCTCCTCCGAAGTGACTGGAGGCCTGCAGCTGCCCGCTGCTAACCTGCCCCGTTTGGAGGGCCCCCCCGCCCGCCCACTGCAAGCCTCCTCAGTCCCACTCGACGCCCCACTTCGTCCTCTGCAATCGGGCAGCCTCGAGTGGCCGCAGAGACACGCGCAGGGCGGCTGGGCGAAGCCAGGGAAGCGGAGGGCCGAAGCGCCTCTCGAGCCTGACCGAGCCGGGCGGCCGAGCGAGCCAGCCCTCTGGAGGCGCGCAGGGCAACATCGGGCCGTCCAGACGCGCCGCGGCTTGTGCCGGAGGCCTCGCAGGAGCAGCTGCCGGGCGCAGGCCCTGCTTCATCCAGAGGCGCGGCCGGCGCCGCTGCTGCCCCCGCCGGGCACTGCTCCACGGCTCCTTCTCCCGGGCTGAGGACGCCCCTCCCTGCTCCGTGAATAGTCCCACCAGCCGGCCGAGTCGAGCAACTGGTGGGCCGGGAAGCAGACCGCCTCGCAGGGCACGCAGGGATCACCCGGACTGATTGCGAGGCCCTGCCCCGAGGGGAGCACAAAGAAGTGGCAGGCGAAGAGGTCCCTGGGGGACAGGCAGGCGACACAGGCCCCCTCCTGCCTAGGGCCAGCTCCCTTGGGGCCAGGACCGCCTGCTGCTTCGCCTTCCTCTCCTCAGGCGCACAGGCATCTGCCCCGAGTCCCACGTGGACCCAGGGGGTAGACTTCGCCGTTGGGGGGCGGGGGCGGGGCGCATGGGGGTAGCAAGCCGCCTCTTGGGGTAGCAAGCATGCATTCTCCCCTTTGCTAAGCAGGGTCCTCTCTGGTTTGCATTTGAATGGGAGGCACAGGAAGAGATTCCTTGCGGGGTTGGGGTTGCTCTGGGCAACCTGCAGGCATCGAGCCCCACTCGCTTTTCTCCTGGTAGAGTGAAAGGGCCCGGAGAGGCAGCAGCCCTGCCTCCTAAGCACTCCTCGAGCGGCTGCAAAGACAACGGACGGACTGCGTTGTTCAACTGACGGGTGAAGTGGGGCAGGAGAGCTTGCTGATGCTACCTGGCAGGTGTGTGGGGGGATGGGGGTGGTACATTGCCATCCCCAGGAAATCTGGAGGAGGGCTTGAGCCCCGCTGACCCCTCCTGGCAAGCGGGAAGGGGCATTGCCCCCCCCATATCGGAGGGGGCTTGAGCCCCCGCCCCCACAAAGCTTACCCCCCTGCGTGGACCAGCAGCCATGCTTGAGAGCCCGCGAAGTTGTCTCAAGTCACCTGCAGGCCACGTGGAGAAGAAGCTCAACCAGCCACGGCCAAGATGCCCACGCAGGACATTCCAGGAGGGAGCCAGCGTGGGCCCCGGAGGCAGCAATGGCAACCTCGGGGAGGCAAAAAGCAGCCCCAGGGCCCGGCCCAGCTGGAAGTGGGCGGGGAGCATCTGCAAGGGGGTCATTCATGCTCTCTTCCTGGGCTGGGGCATCAGAGAGGAGGCGCCCTGCTGGACAGGTGGCCTGCGCCTGCTCCGCTCTCTGCGCTGCTGCCCGAGGAGAGGCGGGCTGCAGGCCGCTCGGTGCAGGCGCGAATGTGGCGGGCTGGTCCCCGGTGCTGGGCCTCAGCGGGAGCTCTGGGCCACGGCTCGGTCCCGACAGCCGCACAGCCTCCCGCCCGCTTCCTGCTCCTGCTGCCAACCGCTTCTCAGCACGCCGTCCTGCAGCAAACACAAGCAGCCGCCGGAGACACCTCGCCGTTAGTCCCGTCCTGCACACGTACAGGAGCCGCCGCCGCCGCTGCTCGTCGGCAAGAGATCGGCTCGCTCCCACGGGCAGTAACAGAAGGGCGCCGCACTGGGCAGGAGGCCAGGAGCCCGCTCGGCGGTGAGCAGATGTTCCACACGTGCCTGAAGAAAATGGGCCTCGGCCAGGCGGGCGGGGCTGCTGGCCCGGCTCCCCCGTGGCCGTGGAAAGGCTTTCCCGCGTGGCCCAGATCCTGTAGAAAGGCCTAACGGAAGTACTAGCTGAAGCCAAGGAGAGTGCTTGGAGCGGGGCTTAGATTTCCCTTTCGGTCGGTTTGATTCAGCCTGCAGTCCAGTCAGAGCGACGGGAGCCCGCTGAGCGCGAGTAGCTACTTCCAGGCGCCTGCCCGGCGAGGCTGGCCACAGAGCTCTTTCTTGCCGAGCCCCCCCAGGAGCCCCTCCCATGCCTACACCTGCCTGCCCAGCCCTGAAGCCCCAGCCAGCCCCCTCACAGCGACCAGGAAAGTGGCATTTAAGTAGTAGTAGCAGCATGGCCCAGCTGGGAAATGACTAGCAAGCCAGAAGTTGCGGGTTCGAATCCCGCTGGAATCACCCCTATTGGGCTGCAGCCGAAAGGCATCATCTCACACTGCGGCGGGAGGAGGCCATGGGGAAGCCCTCCTGCATTCTACCAAAGACAAACACAGTCGACACCAACGGCAGCATCTCCTCCCGCTGGTCCTGTGTGAAGCAGACCTCGCTGTGCTGCTCTGGCGCCCTCGCGCCCTGCCCTTCGCAGGGAATCAGCTGGCGCTCCTGGCTGGCAGAGGTGAGAGCAGCCTCCGGGGGCTCCCAGCCAACTGCACCGGAAGGTCCACTGCGGGGGGGAGCGGCAGTGTCTGAAGCCAGCCCTCTGGCTGCACGGGGACATCTTTTCGGATGGCCCAGAGGAGCCCCTGCCCCGAGGCACCACCACCAGTGACAGCGCATCCACACTGTGCGGGAGCGGGGCTGGCTGCTGAGGTCTTGGGCAAGGGAGGCAGGCTGGTCCCTTCCAGCTCAATGGGACCCCTGCAAGGCCTGGCCGGGCCTGGCCTGCCGGGGAGGATTTGACCAGGGCCCGGCTTTCTCAGAGGGCGGCAAGGAGGGAAGGCCGCACTGGGGGCCCTGAGAGGGGAGGGCATGGATGTGGGGAGGGCACTGGGTTTTGAGCAGTATTCACTGCTGCCGAGTGGGGCGGGGCAGGGGCGCCCCGAGGGTGGGGTGCACCGGGGGGAAGATGCCCTGTTGCCCTGGGGGCCAGTCCCAGCCGCGAGTCCAGGCGTCGCGGCGCGGAAGAGGTAGAACCCGTTGGCTCTTTACTTGCTCTGCATAGCGAAAGACCGGGGTGAGATGATGCCCGCAGAAAAGGCCAGGGTCGTCCTGGGCTGACCCAAGCGAAGCATCGGTCTCACGGAGCGGCCCGGCGGGCTCCTCTCTTTATCCGCTGAGGCCGCCTTCGGAGAGCCTCGAACGGCTGAGCCCAGCGGCTGGGCTGGGAAGGCCGGAGATGGACCGCAGCTGCAGGATGTGCCCAGGACTGGAAGGGGAAGCCGCCCCTTGTTTCCAGAGGGAAGCTCTTCCGCGAAAACCCTTTCAGACTGTCTGGCCTTTCTTCAGCTCCCTACAGAGCCAGACTCGGCCCCACGAAAGGAGGACACATCCCGCTGAGGCGCGCCTGGGTAACTAGCGGGTTTGCCTACCCGGACGAGCCAGGGAGGCGCCGAAGGACGTGCAGCGGCCTCAGCAGCCGCTGCGATTGCGCCACTCTCCCCTACCCGCCGCCTGCAGGCCGGCCATTCGCCAGGTAGAGCTAAATGACAAATGGTTGGCCTGCCGGTCCTTGGCCACCACCCCCCCCACCTTTAGGACCACCAGCCCCTACCACTACCGCCGAAATCGCAGCCGAGGTGCCTTTTTGAGCGAGTGGAGGCAGTGCGAGAGACCTTCCAGTCAGGTGCCTGGTCCGGTTCAGACTGCAAAACCAAGCTGGTCGCGGAAAGGAAAAGGGATCGCCTGGCCATGGCCACGATCCTGAGCGGAGTTCCTCACCCGGGAGGCTTCTTGATAGCGGTGGCCTCAAGAAACCTCTCTCTGTGCTGGATCGGGGCCATTGGCGTGCCTGGCTTCCGCGACCAGCGGCGCCCTTTCAGGGCTCAGTCCGGGACAGAGCCACGCCGCTCCTGCAGCCTGCAGCGGATTCAAAGACCTGGACAGAGGAGGACCCCCGCCCCAACCAGCGGAGCCTCTTTGGAAGTTATTGGATCTCCCTTTCCGAAAGGCGCGTTTGGAAGGCCCCCCCCCCGCAAAGGGTGCCCAGCTGAAAGGACCCGGGGCGAGGAGGCCCCTTTCCGAAGGGGAAGGCAGGCCGAAGGAAGGTGGTGGTTCTCCGGGCCCTTCCCCTGAGGAGGCGTTGCTCTCCCAGGCTCTGGGGTCAGCAGGCCCCTCTGGGGGCTGTGGGAATGCCTCCGAGACAGACGGGCTGCGGGGCAGGATGAGCCTGCTGGGGCAGAGGCTTGCTTGAAGGCCGCCCCCCCCCACCCCCTTGCTCTTTTTGGCAGAGTGGGAGGGGAAGGAGGGGCAGAGAGGTTTAAGAAAATCCTCCGACCTACGATGGGCATCCAGTAGGTTAGACCCAGCACTCCTGCCAACAGCCAAGAGGGAGCGGGGAGTTGCTCTGCCCTGGCTGGGGGATCTGCCTAGGTTCTGGGCGCCCCCTTGCTGTGGCCCTGAAGTGCCGAAGCAGCAGGCGCCGCTCTCCGTGACAGCTGCCCCCACGGCCATGCCCCCCCCAACAGCCGGAGGAGCGAGAGGTGCTGGCGGGAGCTCTGTCCCTGCGCGTCCCCCTCAACTGCACCTCTGCCCGCGCTGCTTAAAGCATCTCTCCACCTCCCGCGCACTCACAGGCGGTGGGGCACCGGCATGCGGGGCTGGGAGGGTTCCCAGCACCAGGGACAGCTCCTCCCCCCTCCTCCTTCGACCTGGGGCTCCTCCAGCTCCTCGCTGTCTGACTCTACTCCGTGGAGGGTGGGGTGGGAAGAGACCCACATATCCAGTCCGCCTGCCCCACGGATCTCCCTGCACTGTTGTGGAGAGGGACAGGGAGAGGGATAAAGCCTTGATCTAGGAAAAACTCATCGCCCATAGTAGCCATAGTAGCCGCCCCCCCCCCACTTCCATTCTCTGCGAGAGAGACCGGCTGCTCCTGCCTGGCTTTGCTGCCGTGGGCGGGGGCGGAGGGGCTACGGGATCCAGACCCCGCTCTCAGCCAGCGCAGCTGCCCCAAGCTGGACTTGGCTTTGGACCGTGGCCTCCTTTCTTCCAGGCAGGGGTGTAGCTATAATGGGACGGAACCTGTCCCACCAGCTCCTGAGAGCCCCCCAGCTCCAGCCCTCCTGTTTTATCCATTATCTCCCTCACTCCACGAGGTCGCCAGAGAGGTGAACACCGGCCCCTCTCCCCTAGCTACGCCCCTGCTTCCAGGTGCCCCCTTTTTAGCCCGTTGGCGGGAGGGCAAGCAGGGGTGTCCTGGAGGGGGGGATCAGGGACAGGCGCTGGTACTTCTCGGCTTCTTCGGCTGTTGGGGTGGGCATGCCAGGGGGCTGATGTCACGGAGAGCTCCGGCTGCTTCTGCGCTCCTGACCGGGCAAGGCCATCGCTGAGGGGAAGAAGCTGCACCTGGGCAGGTCGGGGACAGCAGGCAGGAGGTTGGAGGGGAGAGACCGCCGGTGGGCGGCGCTGGGCGCGGGGTGGCGCTAGGCGGGACTCGGGCTTCTTCCTCGTAGACCCTTCTCCCTTCGCAACAGCTGAGGCGCTTCCCCTCCCGCCTCCCGCCTCGGACTCTCTTTGGATTCTCCGTCCCTCCCGCTGCCTACGGCTGGAGAAACTTTCCCCAGCTGAGAAAAGTTTCCGCAACTCCCGGGCAGGCGCAGTCCGCTCTGGCAGCCACTTGTGCCTCCCGCCTGGTCCGCCGTTCTCCCAGTCTCCAGCCCGCCGGCCTCTCGGCCTGGAGGGAAGGGAGGTGCCGGTCTTCGCTGTCTCCACCGGGGTCGGAAGAGGACAGGAGCGGGAAAACGTCCAGCTAGACCCCCGCGCCATCAACATCTTCAGGATCAGCCCCTCCCGGCCAGCCCGCCCAACACGGAGGTCGCCCTCCTACCTGCCAAGCCGGGAAAGGGCTCCGGAAAGTGGAGGGGCGGCTCTGGAGGGCCTCCTTTGTCCCGGCTGTGGGGCAGATCATCGGTCTCTAGGCTCTCTGCTGCGCTGCGTCTGCGGCAGGGCGGCTCCGCGTTGCCTCGGCCCGCAGCGGGCAGTTCCTGTGCCGGGTAGAAGCCGTCGGGGGGCTCGCCGAAGCTGGGCAGGGCAGTAGTGAGCGCCACCATGGACGGGACGGCTTGGCCGAGGCTGGCGCAGAAGGAGTTGGTGAGGCGTCCGGCGAAGGAGGCCAGCGGGGCCAGAGGCGGGAGCCCGGCGGCAGCCGTCTGCAGAGGTCCGTGGGGGAGCACCAGCGGCCGGTAGGGCATGAACATCGGGTAGCCCGTGTAGAGCAGGGGGCCGGAGCGCGGTGCGGGGGGCGAGTGCCCGATCAGCGAGTCAATGGAGAAGGCAGCTCCTTGGCCGGCCGGTCTCTGCATGGCCACTTCCCCGAGGCCCGACGACAGCTACTGCCCGGGCTGCCCGGCCGGGGCCCCGCTGGGCGCCAGGCTCCGCGCGCTGGTCGGGGGAGCTCCGAGCGTGCCGTTGCTCCAGCCCCTGCCAGGCGACCGCGTCCCTCTGCGCGCGGCGGAAACTGGCTTCCTTCGGGTCCTTCCTGCGCGCCAGAGCCTTCGAGGGTGCCGCCTCCGCCAGAGCCGGGAAGCGCTCCTCCGTGCAGCGCCGCGCCGCCCGCCTGGGCTGGTCTTCCCTCTGCCGCGCCTGGCGCTCCGCTCGCGCTGTCTGCCGAAGGGGAGGAGGGAGAGACGGGGAGGAGATGGCGGGGGAGGGGGAGGGGGTGTCGCCCTGCCTCTGGGCTCATCCATCTTCCTCAAATTCCGCTTGAGTTCCCCCCAGAGCCGCCCGCCCAGCGGCCGGGCCAGGGAGCAGCGACGGGTTCCCACTGGAGCGGCCAAGGGGGGCCCCTGGGAAGGCGCCGCCCCCTCCCGCCTCATCAGCTATTATGACTGGTGATTGATGATTGCCAATTACCGGCCGGCGCACAAGGGCCTTTTGTCGGGCGGGGCGGGACCAGCTGCTCCGGAGCTGGCGAGGCGAGGACGCCCCATCGCTTCCCAGACCAGTGGCGGCCAGGAGCCTGAAGGGGATCGCCGGGAGCCCGGAGGGCTGCCCCCCCCTTCCTGCCCGGATCCGTCTGCACGGATTAACCGCAGGGGTGGGGGGGGGTCCCGGCTCCCCTCGCCGAGTCTCCCCCGCCCGCCCCCCAGTCCTACGCCGCCCAGACCCGGAGGGAAAGGACAGGAGTCCCCAACTGGAATCACCCGCGTCCGCAGGCATTTGCGCGGGCGGCGCCTGACCCCGAGTTCCCCAGGAATGTGCGCAACCTCCGTCCACACCCAGCAACTCGACTGGGCCTTTTCCTTCCTGGAGGAGGGAACTGTGGGGCGACAGATCCAATGTAATAATAATATGCAATAATTAGAATGTAATAATAATAATAACGTGGGGCCTGCCCGGAATCCCTACGGGAGAGAGCGTGAGTGGCAGGCCTGGGCGGGGCCGGGGGCATAAGGGGACAGAGGCAGGCATCGCGCCGGAGGATCATCTGTTGCGCGCCCATGCCGCTTGGTTTGCACCCGCTGAGGGTCCGACCATGGGCAGCCTGGGATGGGCTAGGAGAACCCGGAGTGGGGAGAGGGATGACGCCCCCCGCCCCCCGCTTTTCAGCAGAAACTCTCAAAGTGGCGTCCATAGAAAAACAAATACTACATCCAGAAGATGACTTCCTGTCCCCAAAGGACTGCACCGGCGGGCGGTGGCCGCTGGAGG
Source organism: Hemicordylus capensis (assembly GCF_027244095.1). NCBI lineage: Eukaryota > Metazoa > Chordata > Lepidosauria > Squamata > Cordylidae > Hemicordylus > Hemicordylus capensis. Next base: position 171,307,831 of record NC_069662.1, read on the forward strand.
GCTGCTGTGCTGGGGCTGGGTCAGGCCGGACGCTTCCCCTCTGTTGGCTGGAAGAGAAGCCCTGCTTAGAAAGGGGCCTCTTGGCTCAATGGGCAGCCTCGCCTCGCCAAGAGGCACGGATGGGGAGCTGCTGGAGTTGGGGGCGCCTCGGGGGGCTGCCCCTCCCCCTCCCTCGGCTCTCTCCCGCAAGCAGCCCCTCCAAGGAGAGCAGAGCCAGCCGGGGGGCGCCCTTTCAGGCCCGGCCTGTCCCCACATGCCTGTCCTGCGGCTCGTGGTGGTGGTCGGGGGGGGGGGGGGCTGGCTGCTGGCATGCATCCTCTGCACATGGCGCTGCCTCGGGATGGGGCGCTGGGAGGGGCTGGCTGAGAATCCCTGCCCGCTGCTGTGGTGATGACGTCAGCTCCTGAGGGCTGCTCACAACCCAGGACTTTGGGGGCCCTCCTCTCTCTTGGGTGTCCTGGATACCAGGCCAGGCAGCCAGCCTTTGTCAGACCCACCGCATCGGGTGGCTCCCTCTGCTGATGCTCCCGGGAGAACATTGCCCAGAGCGCTGGGAGGGTCAGCTGGCCCTCCTGGCTTTCCCTCCCCGGGAAATCCTGCCTTGAAGGGGAGGCTGCTGCAAGCCCAGGAGCGGGTGCGGGTCTTGCTTCCTGGAGCCAGGTGGGGCGGGCATGGTGGGAGGGAGGGAGGGAGCCCCGCCCTTCTCAGCGTAGTCACCACCAGGTCAAACGAATGGGCAGGGAGGGAGCCTCTTGTCAGGCCGAAGGAAAGCCGCCTTCTCCCCACCAGGCTTCAGTCAGGGGTGGCTCTCAGAGGGGATTAGTCACCTTCACAGAGCAGGCCGGCAGGGGGAGGTCCGCGCGATGTGACCCTTCCAGTATCAGAGGCAGTATATTGCTGAGTGCCAGTAGCTGAGCGGGCGGAGGGGAAATCGCGGGAGAGGTCGGTCCGTTCCCTTCCAGTCCAGAGGCAGGGGATCCTGTAGATGAGTGTCCCCTTCCAAAATAAGGACTTCCTTTTGTCCGCCTCCAGCCTCCTGCGCCTCGCTCTTGGTGGATGGCCCTCAGGGGAGCGGTGGGGTGCGGATAGGGGGCATGCCTGACTCTTTTTCCGCTGGAGGCAGCCTAGCCGCCCGGCAGAGCAAGGAGGCACCAGCGGAGCCAGAGAGCAGCTTAACCCAACTCTCCAACTAACTGCACCAGCAGCCGGTGCACCTAGGTAATTTTAATTTTGGAGGCTGGACCTAAAGGCCTTTGGAAGCCCCCTCCCCCTTGCTGGAGTCCCCCCCCCCTTAAGCATCAGCCTACACACGCCGGCACACACAGTGACACAGGCAGTATTTTTAACACAGGGGTTCTTGAGGGCACAAGCAGCAACTGGATTCACAAGAATGTACGAATATAAAACAGGTATATTTATTCAAATACGCATTAGCAGCAACGTTTCAACACCACCACCACCACCACCACCACCACCACCACAACATATTTCCATCCCACAAATTTCCTTTCCCACTCCCCACTCTGTCTCCAAAGCGCCTGACACATGTAATCACACTCGGCTGCCCAGCAGCGACCGCATCACCCAGGGCAGGTTTGGGGGCCCCCAGGAGGTGGGGAGGCCCCAAGTCCAGGGGTAAGAGCACCACTGTGCAGCACCGGTGCAGTGGGGGAGCGGCTATTTGGGGGGCCCGCCGCCCCCCCCTGCTGCCAGAACTATGTCCCCAAGGGTGCCAGAACTATGTCCCCAAGGGGGCCCCTCTTATTTTCCACTTCCTGTGGATGGGGAGGGCCTCGCAAATGGCTGCCTCCCTGATACGCCGGCGGTGCAGTTCGTTGGGAGACTGCTCTCTGGCTGCACCGGTGCAACCGTGGCTGGCAATGTCAGCCACTGTTCGAGCCACCCTCAGCGCGTCCCTCTCCTTGGCCGCTCTTTTCTAGGCACAGACGCTTCCAGCGCCTCCGCCTTTCCTCGCGGGGTTCACGACCCTACGTACCGTGCTGCCCTTTGCGGGGAACTTTTTCTTCCAGCTCGACGGTGTGTGTGTTTCTGACTGGGAGATGGGGCCGCTGCGGGCGGGCGGGCGGGCGGGAGAAAAGCAACCGGCGCTTTGTTCTCAAGTCCCGTTGAAAAAGAGGGAGAGGCAGAACCAGCGAGACACCCCACCCCGCGTGCAGTCCCTGAGCAAAAGCTTCGGGCTTTCGAGACCCGAGTGAGAGGGCCGCCAGGGCAGGCGCCACTCCCAGGCAAGGCCGCGCTTCTTCTGGGAAGGGGCCTGCTGGGCGGCGGCGGTGGCGAGCGGGGCGGGTGGGCACTAACCCTAACCCTAACCGCTCGGTGGCAGAGGGCACGCCTTGCAGCCCAGCAGCAGTGCCCGTTCATGTGGGGGTGGGTGTGTGTGTGTCTCAGAGAGCCTTTCTCCGGGCACCCTGCAGAACTGCTGCTGGGCGCAGCGTCTGGGCAGCCTTCAGGAGGCGGCTGGAGCTTGTTCTAGGGAGCTTGTTCCAGGGCCTGGCAGGGAGAGGGTGGCGCGCCCCCTAACCGCTGGTCCCTGAGGAGCTCCCTCCCGACGAGGCTTCTCTCCCGCTCCTGCTGGGCGTGGAGGAAGTTGCCTTCTTGCCTAGCCCTTCCGCAGGAGGCTCTGGGCTCCCTGTGCCACCCACCCCCAGGAGCCGGCCCAGGAGTCTTCCAAGGCTGGCCAGGGGGGCTGGCCGTCGAGGAGGCAGGCCTGGAGGGCTTCCTTGCAGCGCCTCCCACTCCTCGCTCTCCTACTTGAAGGAGGAGTTGCCTCGCCTCATCCGCACCAGCCGGCCTTTTTGACCTTGGATAGCGCGAGGCTCACCTTCTTGGGCGGCCCCTGGTGCGAGCTAGTGTGACCCTCCCCTCTTTACCTGGTGCTGCATCTGGGCAGGCGCAGTAGGTGCTGCTATGTGCAGCTTTGCAGGTAATTGGGGAGGGTGAGTGTGGCTAGAGCCAGCTTCGCTTATTGGCCTGCCCCGTGGTGGCTGTGTTGCTGCCCTGGCTCCTTCACTTCTCCCCAAATAATTCTAATATTGGCGCTAATGCAAAGCAAGCCGGAAGACAATAGAAGCACTCGTGCTCCAGTCGCCCCCAAGGCTCTTCAACGCTGGGTCCATCGGCTGCTCAGTGGCAAAACAATTCCGTTTTGGTTTTTTTGAAAGGAGGAAATATTGCTACGGCCTCCGCAGCCAGAGTGGCGCCCACTAGCCGCGGAAGGATTCCACCCCTCCAGGCCGAGACGCTCCCCTGCAGCACTTTGTGAAGGATTGTGAGGGGGACAAAGCGGAGGGCGGCCGGGCGGGCGGGCAGCGGGCTTGGTGTGAGGCTGCCGACGGCCCGCAGTCCCCGCCCGCCTTCGGAGAAGCAGCGTCTTCGGCGGCCAGACAGCTGGACTTGCTCGCAGTCGGTGCCTTCTCCGAGAAGAAAAGGGCTCCTCCCCAGCGCTAGGGGTGGGGGAAAGTCCTCGCCCCACCCCTAGCCCCCACCCCACCCCACCCCCAGGTCTGGCGCGTTTTCCTTCCACCAACAGGTTGCGCCCGGCAAGGCCTTTGCTGGGAGAAGAGGCGTAGGGCGCTGCCATAAAGGGAGTTGGACCTTGGTCCTTTTAGCTCGGTATGGCCTACACAGGCTGGCAGCGGCGGCTTCTCCAAGGTCTGAGGCAAATTCAGCCTTCTCTCGGAGATACTGGAAGAAATTGGAACTGTCATCACTTTGTTCTTTTAGGCGTCATGTCTTTTAAATTTTGAATTTCAGATTTGATCTAATTTTAACTAATTTTAAAATTAGTTTTTAAGCTGCTTTGTATTATATTTTGTATTTTCTTTTCACCGTTTTTGTCTATTATTATTATTATTATTTAATGTGTTTTTTAATTGTATGTTTTAATCTCCACTAGTGAGCCGCCCAGAGTGTTATGGGGCAGCTAACAAATAAAGTTGTATTATTATTATTAGTAGTAGTAGTTATTCTGCATGCAGACATTCAGGTGCTCTTCCCAGGGGGCCCCATTCCCTAAAGGGAATATCTTACAGTGCTCACACGTAGTCTCCCATTTAAATGCAAACCAGGGTAGGCCCTGCTTAGCAAAGGGGGCAATTCATGCTTGCTGCCACAAGACCAGCTCTCCTGATCTCCAGGGGAGGGGAGAACCCAAATAAAGGATCTCTGAAAAGGGGGGTCGTGGGAAGGAGCAATAATGCCTTTCCTGGTGATCTCTGGAAAGATCATGGACACATCCTGGGGCCCTTCTGGACAGCAGAGGCGTAACTATAGGGGGGGCAGGGGGGGCACGTGCCCCGGGCGCCATCTTTTCTGGTCACGTGGGGGGCGCCACCATGACCAATTTTTTAAAAAAATTTTTAAATTTTTTGTTAATACAAATGTTTCCTGCTCAGTGCAGCAGCGCTGCAGCAGTCAAGGGAGCGCGTTGGTGCCCCCTTCCCCACGAGCGGTCCCATCCGCGCCGCCTGCGCCCCCCCCATTGCTTTGCTGGTGCCTGGCGGCCAGTCAGTGGCCTGGCGTGGCGGCGGCGGGCGCTTGTGAGGAAAAACCTAAGTATAATGTAGTATGTTGGGGGGCAGCGGGGGGGCGCACAGTGGGGGGGGCGCCATTTCAGTGCTTGCCCCTGGCGCCGTTTTCCCTAGTTACGCCTCTGCTGGACAGACGCAGCGGAAGTGCTGACGCCCATCCCTCCCCGGGCCGGTGCTTGCTAGCCGGTCGGCCGTGGGCGGCACAGACCTCACCGCTGGAGCCTCTAGTTTCCAGGCTGCCTGTCCGACCAGCGTCTGCTCAAGCTCCACTTCTGGAAAACTTGCCTCGAGGAGAGCCCGAGGCCCGTTCCTCCTGGCACTAAGCTGGCAGCGTCCTGGATGGCGGGGCCGCCTTCACCGACGTCCTGCAGCGCTCTCTGCCGGCGGCCTGTAGCACTGCCCTCTGGTTGCCGAGAAGCGTCTTCGACTGGAGGGACCCCTAAGCGGGCTTTGCAAGGGGGCAGCAGCAGAAGCCTCTCCAGCACCGCCGCCGCCGCCACAGTGTGGAAGCATTGCCTGATAGCGCTTCCTCGCCCAGCCCGGCGCTGGGCGAGTGACTTCGGGAAAACGGGACTGCGGGGGTGCAGAGCCCTTCCGAAGCCTTTGCGGAATTTCCCCACCCGCAGCGTCCCCCCTCTGCACCCACCGCTGCCCGCAGGTTTTCGCTGGGGATGGGAAGCGAGGTGTACAACCCCTGGTTACCACTTCCATAAGCCGGGGCTGGGGGTGGGGCGTGCTCTGCGAGATTCTCCGCGTTGCAGAAACAACTTTCCATCGCCCCGCAACCGGGCATCGGCAACATTCACTCTGGGGTGTAGCAACTGGCAGTGGGGAACAAGAAGCGGGTCGAGGGGCCCCGCAGATGACCGGGCCTGGTGCGATCTCTCACCGAAACCCCGGAGCCGCCCAATTCGTTCGTCAGATCCCCATCCCGGTAGCTTCTGGGCCAGAAGGCCGGGGAGAGTGCCGGCCCGCGCTGCTGCCGGGCCACCGCCAGTGAAGCTGCCTCAGCTGAGCTGTGCTCCGGCTGCGGCGGGTCGGTGTCGGCCACCAAAGGCCACCTCCGTCAGGCGCTCGGGGCGCCCAGGCTTTGGCGCAGCCCCCCCCCCCCCGCCCCCCGCGCAGGTGTCTTTTTTCTGCCCCTCCTGGCCGCGGCGCTCCTCGTGGTAGGACAAGGGCCCACCTCCAGCTGCTCCGGCCTCTCCCTTTCCCCGCCTTCTCTCCGGCAGGCAGCCTCTGGCTTCTGGCTGAGAGTTGGGCTCCGCTCCGCAGCTACTCTCCCGCAGCTGGGGGCGCGCTCTGGATGGCTTCGGCCGGCTCGGAAGCGCTCCTCTTCCCCCTTCAGTTCCCCCCCGCGTCCCAAACGCAGCGCCCGAGAGGAGAGTCTGGCCGCAGCCGCCGCCGCTCACGTAGGATGATATGGCAGCGCCGCCAGGGGCTCTGGGGGCTATGCCAGGCTCCTGCTGGCTTCCTGGCCTTTCCCTTGGCCACCGGACCCAAGTCCTAGTCAGTCAGTATGTTGCACAAGTGTACAGAGGTCTGCACACTCGTCCACATGTTTGTGTTCATGTTGTTGTTGTTAATTCGATTTCGATACCGCCCTTCCAAAAATGGCTCAGGGCGGTTTACACGGAGAAATAATAAATAAATAAGATGGCTCCCCGTCCCCAAAGGGCTCACATCCTTTAAAAACACAGGATAAACTCCAGCAACAGATGGAGAGGGCCAGTTACTCTCCCCCTGCTCAATAAAGAGAATCACCACGAACAGAGAACCTGGGCACAGGCCTCTCAGAGGCAGCGAACACAGATAGGCCAGGTAGGGCTGTACCTGTCTTTAGCATAAGCTGTGAATAACTGCACCTGTGCCCAGAGCTGTGCCTGTTCACACTGTTCCCTCGTTGCAGGAGTGGTGGACGTAAGCTTTGCATAGAGCCACGTGGTGCAGTGGTTAGAGTGCTGGACTAGGAACGGGGAGACCTGAGTTCGAATCCCCATTCAGCTGGGTGACTCTGGGCCAGTCAATTCTCTCAGCCTAACCTACTTCACAGGGTTGTTGTGAGGAGAAACTCAAGTATGTACTACACTGCTCTGGGCTCCTTGGAGGAAGAGCGGGATATAAATGTAAAAATAAATACATACATAAATCTTGTTTCTGGGTAAAAGATGTGTGTGGCGGGGGAGGGGATTTCCTTAACTCCAGGAGCCCAACTCTCAACTCTTAGCAATTTGAGCCAAATGTAATATCAACCCTCCCTCCACAGCTGCCTAACCATGCAACTTCTTTTGCTGTGTCAATAGCATTGAGAACCTTTTGTTGCTGTTAAGAAATGTATAAATAAACAGCATTTCTGATTAGGTGTGGACCTGCAACAAACACTCCCCGCCCCCCACCAGTGATCCCTGCCTGCGTGACTTGAGCCCGGGGCTGAGTCTGGTGAAGAGAACAGACGACAAAGACAGGAGTCCCTCCTTTAACTTGGGTTGGAAAATCATTTAATTGTTTTCTGATCTCTTGGGTGATATTTTGGGGAGTGGGGGACTATTGCTCAATCCCAGCTCAAAAGTTTCATCCAGCGCAAAAATTTCAAGAGTTTGACACATTTCTATACCCTAAATCAGCAACCACTTTGTAAAGTGGTTTACAAACTTTAAAACAACAAAAAAACAGTTACATATAATGGATGGTGGTGGGTCAGTTTAATCTTTTCATCAATATTTACTGAGATTGTAGGGAGGGAAAGGGATCGTGGAATCGGTTACATCGAAAGGTTAATGCTGTGAGTGCGTGTGTATGTGTATGCACGTGTGCACACACATAGAATGATCAGCAGATTACCAGATTCAGTGTGCAACTTTGCCTTACGTTTCTCAAAATATTTCACGCACATACAGTTATTTCTATGTTATTTTGGAGGGGGGTTGGTCCCCCACAGCAAGAATCAAAATGTGTCAAACCCCTTACCCCTCAAAAATACAAAGTTGTGAAATGGCTGGCGAGAGAAAAGCCACTTTCCCCCTCAGAAGCAGAAGGGGTTATGATTCTCTTTGAGGGAGCATGTTTCAGAGTAACTGAGAAATTTCCCTCTTCTTTTGTTCAAGCCCTCCCCCCCCCCGCCCTCTTTGCCAACACTGAGTTCCATTAGCTTTGCCTGCCTGGTTGTCTGTTAACTGCACTCAGAGTTTACAAGCATTCTGCCCCATTGTCGTACATGGGGACAGTTGGCGGGGGAGGGTTTCGTTCCCTTCCTCTTTGCCCCTGGAGGCGCAGTGGTAAAACTGCCGCCCTGTAACCAGAAGGTTACAAGTTCGATCCTGACCAGGGGCTCAAGGTTGACTCAGCCTTCCATCCTTCCGAGGTCGGTAAAATGAGTACCCAGAATGTTGGGGGCAATATGCTAAAATCATTGTAAAGCGCTTAGAGAGCTCCGGCTATATAGAGCGGTAGATAAATGTAAGTGCTATTGCTATTGCTATTGCTATTGCTATTCAGCTCCTGTGGAAAGGCTTTCCTTTCAGATAGTTCTTGTCAGGAGGAGGGAGGAGGGAGGGGGCGCCTCAGGCCTCCTTGTCGCCAGCTCAGGCGGAACATGCGGGAGGGAGGCCCATCCCCGGCCCAGGGCAGGGCCTAACTAGTAGAGGACATCCTCGAAGCCGAGCAGCAGGAATTGGCGCAGGGCTGGCGGCAGACGCAGCTCCGGCACGGCCTGCAAGAGGCGGCCTTCGAGGGCGCTCCGGAGGGCGCAGCGGGCCAGATGCTGTAGGGAGCGGGGGCTCTCCCCCAGGGAGAAGAGCGACTGGAAGAACCGGGCGTGCTGCTGCAAGGAGAGAGCGGAGCAGGGTGACGCCGAGGCGGGAGGATCCCGGCCTCCCCAGAGCTTGGGTGGCGGCGGCCCCCTAAGACGATCAGATCTCGGACTTCCTTCTCCCCCTCCCCAATCTCGAGACGGGGCACGCCCGCCCCCCCCCCCAGCCTGTGAGCTGCCCCCTTGGCTGGTTGGCCCATCCTCCCCAGCTGCAGTTCTGGCCGCGTTATGGAGAGCGCGGCGCGCGCGGGGCGCTCACCTGCACCAGCTCGGCGGGGACCGCCTCCGCCCACTCCTCGGTGACGCGCACCCTCTGGTAGCTGTTGACCAGGGCCTCGATGGTGCGGGGGGAGGCGCAGCAATGGCGCAGCACCTGCACAAGCGGGGTGGGGGTGAGAGGAGAGAGGCAGAGGTCGCAGGAGAAGAACCGGCTCAGCGAGCAGGGGAGGGGAAGGGTCTCCCTGTCTTCTCGGTCGCAGGGGGGGCCTCGGAAGTCTGCTCCTGGCTGGGCCTCTGCCAGGCGCCACCCCCGCCCAGCTCAGCCCGGGTGCCCAAGAAGTCGCCTCAGGGGGCTCTTTGGGATCCCGCAGGCTCCGCCCCGCCTGACCTGCTAGCTGCTGAGGAGGGATATGCGGGCCGGACTGTGTGCGGGCTTGCGAGGATCATGCGCTCCTCTGTCGCTGCCGCCACCAAACTTACCGACTGATCTGGCAAGTGAGGAGGTTTATCGGAGTCGATCGTTCGTGTGTTGCCTTATCGTTAGGCACCTCCAGAGCCAATGGCACTGCCGCCTGCCGGTGAGCCCAGTGGCCCGGATCCAGCTCGCCTCGAGAAGCGGGGCCTGACGGGGAGCTGGATCATCCAGCCATGCCTGAGCCCGAGTCTGACGGCGCATTAGGGCCGGTCGAGCAGCAGCTGGGGGCGGGGCTCAAGAGAAGCTCCGGGTTCCGCCGCCTCCCCTGTGCGCTCTCCGCGGCTTCTTGGGGGCCAGAAAACCTTTCTAAGAGGGCCTCACCAGACTGAGCTCCGCGCAGTGCAGGGAACCCCGTTAAGAGGAAGGGAGCCTTTTCCAGCCCCGGCACTGGCGCCCCCTTGGAAGGGGCCGCTGGCTGGCTGGGAATGGTGGGGGGCTTTCCAGTGCTCTCGCGCGCCTTGCAAGGTGGGGCCGCCGCGAGGGCAAGAGCAGCAGTGCAGGGCGGGCCAAGTGGCAGGCTCAAAAGTGGACTGCCAGGCGGAGGGGAAGGCTTCGTCGTTGGCTTTCTGCTTGGGGCTCCCGCCGGGAGACAAACCGCGCCTATCTCGAGCTCCTGGTGAAGGCCGAGGAGCTGCCTGGAGACATGGGCAGGCGGGCAGGGCTGCTCTTTGCATTCCCCCGGCCCCGGCCCCAAACCGGAGGCAGCCGACTGGGGCTGCTGCCGTCTCTTCCGCTCTGCCTTGCCCAGCGCCTGCCGCCAGCTGGCTGGGCCGGCACAGGCAAGCAGCGGCCCGATGGCCCCGGCCCTCCTGCGGCTCCGGCCCTGTGGCCCAGGCTTCCTCCCTCGGGCCGGACTCCGAGTCTGTCAGTGCCTGAGCCGGCTGCACGGAGCTGCTCTATCCTCATTATCTGGTGTTAATAGGAGATTAATGAGTGTTAATTGTTGATTTTCCTGCCTTTTCCCAAAGGGGAGAGCAATCTGCCAAGTCTGGGAATTAAGACAGATGGTTAACCCCTTCCAGGCGGAGTTCGCCCCGAACAGGTGCCGAGTCCCCAGAGGGAAGACACCAGCAGCAGCGCGCAGAGCCTTCCAGCAGGGTGGGCACCTGGAGGTTCCCCCAGCCTGAAGAAAGCGGAAGGGCTTGCTGGGCCAGCCTGCCAGGTGGACCACCCTCCCTCTCAGGCAGTGAGGCAACCGAGAGGGTCCAGAGGCAAAGTGCATTTATGGATGGGCTGTGTCCCACATATTAGATTTCTGAAACAGTAATTGGGGAGGTGGATGCCAAGCCACTTGCCTGAGGGGTCACTTGCCCCCTCCCCACTTGCCCTTGCATGCTCCCAGGCCAGCCTCCTGGTCTTGACAGCAGTTCCAACTCTGAGCACGGAAAGGAGGGAGCGCCGAAGTCCCGCTGACCAGGAGCAGGGCGGGGGCGGGGCGGGGGGCCAGGGGCGGGGGTCGGAGCAAAGGAGCCAGCTGCTGAGCCAGAGGCCCCAGGCCCCAAACTAGCCTCTGCGTGAGTCACCCCCACCTCGCGTGAGCTGGAATGGGTCAAGCTCTCCTTCCCCGCCACCACCCACGTCCCAAGCAGCCTGGATTGAGCTCGAGGGCACAGTTCCGCACCCCGAGCAGTGCCTCGCCCCTTTCTTCAAAGACTCAGCTGGGCAGCTCTCGGAGGGGTGCCGCGGAGGGAACACCCTGGCGGGGGAGGGGAACTGCCCACACATCTCGGCACTCCTGCTTGCCCGGACAAGAGACGGCGGCAATCCGGGGACCCGCTACAGATGGTGGTGGTATGTGGGGGCGGGGCGGGGTGGAAACTTTCCAAAGACCCTTAACAACGGCTGTGAGGAGAAACCAGCAAACCGCTCCGAGGATTTCCCCTGCCAGACCATCTCATGGTTACATAGGAAGCTGCCAACTGCATCCAACTCTTGGCCCTTCTTCTAGCTCAGTCTGTTGCGTGCCCTGATTGGCAGCGGCTCTCCAGAGGAGTCTCTCCTGGTGGCCACCTGGAGATGCCTGCTGCTGCCGGAGACTGAGCCATGCTCTGCCCCTAAGCCAGGGCCCCTAAGTGCTCCGAGGTCCCATCCCAGGGATGGGTTCAAAGAACGCCCTCCCCGCGCCGGCTCCACCCTTCGCTCCCTCCCTCCCTCTGCCCCTTCTCCTCCCCTGCCCCGCACCTTGAGGAGGGCTCCGGGCCAGACGCGCACGGCCCCGTGGTTGAGCAGCTCCCGCACCACCTGCTCGGGCCGGTGCTCCAGCTTGTAGGCAGCCACTTGCAAGATGTTGTGCAGGGCCGTGTTGCCGCTGTAGCTCATCAGGTTGACGTTGGCGCCGCGGGCCAGAAGCAGCGCCACCACGCGGGCGTTGGCGTTCTTGCAGGCCTGATGCAGCGGGCGTTGGCGGTCCAGGTCTGCCGAGTCCACGCGGGCGCCGGCCTCCACCAGCTGCTGGCACACGTCGTAGTAGGCGCCTGCGGCCTGCGCCGGGTGCGGCTGTGCACAGGCGGCGTTTAGCGGGGTTTGCCCCGTGGCGTTCTTGGCCTCCAGATCAGCCCCCGAGCGCAGCAAGAGCCGGACGTGCGCCGTCAGGCCCAGGCGAGCGGCCACGTGCAAGGGGGTCTCCTCCTCCTCCTCCGACGCGCCATTCACAGGGGCCCCGTGGCTCAGCAGGAGCCGAGCGCACCTGGCAGAGCAAAGCCGTCTCAGAGCCGCCGCGGAACCCTCCTCCCCGCCCCTTGGCCCTCCGGCTGCGCCGGGTCTGACTCAGGAGCAAAGCAGAGGGGTCGTGGCTCGCCTCGCTCCTTTCCAAACCTGTGTGGAAGGGCCAGCTGGGGAGTCTCGTCACCACCATGAGATATTGCGAATATAAAGTGCAGGCTGGAGGTGGGGGCACGGATCAGGGCCTCTGCCCCGCTGCCTACTACCGCGAGGTCTTGTGCAGGTATCATGACCGTGGGCAAATTAACCCCACGGGTGACACGTCCGCACCCACTCTTAGTCATACGCCCCTGGCGGCTCATTGGAACCGCGCGCCCCTCCGGTCAGCCATCCTACTCTGCAGCAGCAGCAGCAGCACCCCCCCCACCACCACCTGCAGGCGATGGACACACGTTTAAATGGCTCAGCACCGCCGCCCACCCCCCTCTCCGGGAACCCGGCGGGAACACTCACTCCACAGATTCGGGGCTCCGGCAGAAGTGCAGGGGCTGGAATCCATCTTCCGAGACGGCCTCCGGGTCCGCCCCGAAGGAGAGCAGCAAACGCACGCAGTCAGCCGTGGCAGCGGTGCAGGCCGCGTGCAGGGCCGTCTGCCCTCCCGGCGCCAGGTCCACGTCCGCCCCGCGGAGAAGCAGGTGGCGCAGGCAGTCCAGGTAACCGCGACTGGCGGTGACGTGCAGCGGGGTGGTCAGTTCCTGCTGGTAAGTCAGCGACCAGAGCCCTGAGGGGGAGGTGGGGAGGGGAGGACAGGGGAGGGGGCCAGGGCAAAAAACCAAGTGACATTCCGCACGGTAATGGCTTCCAGTCAACCTGGGGGTGACTCTGGCATCGAGGTCTGCGCCGGGGACCGAGGCAGCGCCCCAGAAGCCTTGCGAAGACCCTCCGAGGAAGCCCGGGGCTTCCAGACCCACAGCTCCCTCCCAGCCGGGCATGGCCTTTTCCGCTCCCCGGGCCCTGCTCCCAGACTCCCCAGGCCACACGCCCTGCCTCCCCGCCAGGCGCACTCAACCAGCGGGAGTTGCTGCGGTAATTCTTCCACTCATCCAGGTCGCTGGTGTCGAAGACGCAGTTGGGTCCCACGCCGCTCTCCGGGTCTCCCAGCAGGCAGAGGATGGCGCACCCGTCTCCAGACAGGAGGGCCTGCCAGAAGGCCTGAGCGGCCCCCTCCGCCTTACGGGTCAGGATGGGCTCCACCATGGGTCCCGGTGGGCAGGGCGCAGGACGGCGGGCGGGAGGGCTGACGAGCTGCGCAGGACCTTTGCGCCCTGAAGCCCTGCTGTACCTGGCCACCCGGGTGTCAAGTGGCCGCGGCCGCCGCGACCGTTCTATTCCTGGGCGCCTGTCTGCCTTGTGACCAGTGGAAGCCGCCTCGTTAAAGGGGAAGCGCAGCAGGCGGGGGTGGGTGCGGGGAGGAGCAAATGCGGAGGCAGAGCCCGGGGGCCGGAGGCCGCTCTCCGCCTGCCAAGCCTGCCCCGCCGCAGGTCTTGCTCACCTAGTTTGGACAGGCGCGTCATACACATGAGACGCTTCAGGGTCTGGGACCTGTGTGCGCACGACAGCCTGAACAGGCCACCTAGACATGGCCTGCGTGCAGAACTTAACTTCCAGAATCAGATCGAACAGGCACAGTGGTTGCCAGAGCGGAGAGGGGTCCCCAGGCATGATGGGCACCGAGTGTTGAAGCATTAACTCCAAAGCAGATTCCTCACATTTCCACAACAGACGTCTCAATCAATCAGTCAATCAATCATCCTGCAGGTAGCACAACCTCCCCCAACCACACACTCACACCTCAAACCCTGGGGGTTTGCCAGGGTTCTGCAGTCTCCCAAACAAGCTGAGAGATTATGGTCAAGGCAGGAATTCCTCAGACTCAAGAAGTGTGCACGTGTGTCCCTGTCCCCATCGTCCCATCAGTCTGTGCAGCCTAGCAACATGGTTGGACAAGGCTAAAAGCAAGGCCACGGCATGATTGCAACCACACCATGCACAGCTATAGGATGGGGGAGACCTGACTTGGGAGTATCACATGTGAAAGGGGGTCTTGCTGGCCCACAAGTTTAACATGAGCCAACAATGTGATGCAGCTACTAAAAAGGCTAATGTAATCCCAGGTAATTTCACATGCTAGCAAAATAATGCTCAGGATCATCCAATGGAAATGCCAGATGTTCAAGATGCTTTCCGAAAAGGCCGAGGAACAAGAAACTTCATTGCTGATGTGCACTGGATAATTGAGAAAGCCAAATAATTCCAAAAAGAAGTCAATATATGCTTTATTGACTACAGAAAGGACTTCAACTGCAAGGACCATGTCATTGTGAAATACCCTTAGGAAAATGGGCATCCCAGAACATCTCATTGTTCTCATGAGAAACCTAGACACAGGACAGGAGGCCACAGTCCAGAGGGAACATGGTGAAACAGAATGGTTCCAGTTCGGCAAAGGCGTAAGACAAGGCTGTCTAATTTCTCCTTCTTTATTCAATTTATATGCTGAACATATACTGAAAGAAGCTGGATTGGAAGAAGATGAGCGTGGTTTTAAGTTGGAGGAAGAAACATTGATAACCTGCGCTACACTGATGACGCTACACTTTGATAGCTGAGAATGCGGATGATCTGCAAGTTCTAGTAAAGAAAGTCAAGGAGCACAGTGAACAAAAGGAACTAAGACTAAATGTCAAGAAGACTAAACTAATTACAATGGGTACAGCAACCAGCCTCAGAATTAATAATGAAGACATTGAAGTGGTGGATAGCTTTAGGATCCACCTCAACAGTCAAGGATCCAGCAGTCAAGAAATACTCCACAGACTAGCATTTGGTAGGGTTGCAATGAAGGCCTTGGAAAGGATATTTAGATGCCTAAGTGTCTGTCAGGACAATGGTTTTTCCTGTGATGCTCCATGGATGTGAAAGCTGGACTTTGAAGAAGCAAGTTTAAAAAAAGTATTGGCACTTTTGAACTTGGGTGCTGGAGAAGACTTTTGAGGATACCAGAGACAGCCAGGAAAACAAAAAAATGGATCATAGAACAAATCGATCCAGAATTTTCACACAACTGACCAGGCTCAAACTATCATACTTCTGACACATTATGCAAAGACCCAGCTCCCTTGAGAAGTCCATAATGCTGGGGAAAGTTGAAGGAAAAAGAGGAAGAGGACACCAGCAGCAAGGTGGATGGACTCGCTTCTGACAGCAATGAATGCACTACTGAAAGACCTTAAAGGCAAAGTTGAAGACAGACCATCCTGGAGAGAATCTATCTACAGGCATGTGGTCGCTAAGAGTCAACGCCACTTAATCAATCCATCCATCAATCCCAGGCTGCATTATCAGAGGCCGAGTGCCCAAGTCACAAGAAGTAATCATTCCACTCTGTTCTGCACTGTTTAGACTTCATTTGGAATACTGCATCCAGTTCTGGCCAAACATTGAACAAGAACAATGATGAATTGAAATGGGCTCAGAGGAGGGCAGCAAAGATGGAGAGGGGGTCTAGAAACCAAGACCTGTGAGGGGTGGTAGAAGGAGTTGGGTATCTTTAGGCTGGAGAAGAGAGAACATAAGAACATAAGTACAGCCACAATGGCCCAGCAGATGCTGCTGGAAGCCACAGGCAGGAGCTGAGGGCATGCCCACTCTCCTGCTGTTACTCCCCTGCAACTGGTACTCAGAGGTGGCCTACAGCCCTCTGACTAGTAGCTGTCGACTAGTAGCTGTCAATAGACCTTTCCTTCATGAAGTTATCCAAACCCCTCTTAAAGCCATCCAGGTTGCTGGCTGTCACCACATCTCATGGCAGAGAATTCCACAAGTTGATTATGCGTTGTGTGAAAAAGTACTTCCGTTTGCTGGTCCTAGATTTCCTGGCAATCAATTTCATGGGATGATCCCTGGTTCTAGTGTTATGGGAGAGGGAGAAGAATTTCTCTCTATCCACCTTCTCCACACCATGCATGATTTTATAGACCTCTATCATGTCTCCCCGCAGTCGTCTTTTTTCTAAACTAAATAGCCCCAGGTGTTGTAGCCTTGCCTCATAAGAAAGGTGCTCTAGGCCCTTGATGATCATCTTGGTTGCCCTCTTCTGCACCTTTTCCAGTTCTACAATGTCCTTTTTTAGATGTGGTGACCAGAATTGTATGCAGTACTCCAAGTGTGGCCGCACCATAGTTTTGTATAAGGGCATTATAATATTAGCAGTTTTATTTTCAATCCCTTTCCTAATGATCCCTAGCATGAAATTGGCCTTTTTCACAGCTGCCGCACATTGAGTCCACCACGACCCCAAGATCCCATTAGCGTATACTTGAAGTTGGGGTTTTTCATCCCAATGTGCATCACTTTACACTTGCCAACACTGAACCGTATTTGCCACTTTGTCTCCCACTCCCCCAGTTTGGAGAGATCCTTTTGGAGCTCTTCACAATCAGTTATGGATTTCACTACCAGAAAGAGTTTGGTATCATCTGCAAATCTGGCCACCTCGCTGCTTACCCCTGCTTCTAGATCATTTATGAATAAATTAAGAAGCACCAGTCCCAGTAGTAGAAAAGACTAAGGAAGATATCATGATACATATCAGAAATCGGAAGGGCTTTTGCACACAGGTGGACTGTTGCTCCTCTTGAGGGCAGGATCGAAGCAAAGGAATGGATTTGCAAAAAAGTGGACTTAGGCTAGATGTTAGGGATGCATCCAACAGGTTAGGGCTGCTGCTGTTTGCCAATGGACCTCTGCCTTGGGCAGTGGCAGGCTCTCCTGTGGTGGTGGTGGGGTCAAAGAGAGGGCGAAGAACAGCACCTATCAGGGAGAGACGCTTGCCTTGAGCAGAAGGTTGGACAAAATGCCCTCCAAGGTCCCTTCCAACTTTGACATTCTATTTATTTTTTATTTAAAATATTTACACCCCATCCCTCCTGGACACGTCTGCTGGGGCAGCTCACAGCATTAATAGAATAGATACAATGTAAAATAAAATATGAATAAAGTTAAACAGGTTAAAAGACCAGGCTAAAACTACATTTAAAATTACAATGTTTTTAAAAGTTTCAAATTAAAAGTTATTAATACAAATCTAAAAACTGAGAACTATAAAAACTAAAGGACCTACCAGATATAAGCAGATATAAAAATAAGGTGTTCAAAGGGTTCTCTTAAAAGATGTGTTTTTAATTCTAGTCCCCCACAAAGGAAAGCCTTTGAGCACCAGCTGCCCCCATGAGTCACCCTCTTTCCTGAGCTGGGCAAAGAGCATCGCTGTGGGTGTTCGCCAAGCACCCAGGTGAGGGAGGGCCCAGAGGGCAAACTGCTTGGGGGGCCCAAAGAGTAAGAGTCCTTCCAGAGTCTGGCAGAGATGGAACAGCTCTGCAAAGCTAACCCCACTCAAAGCCCCACAAACTGCCAAAGACAGGCCTGCCTGCTCAAGGTGTATTATTTATGCATTTATGTATTCATTCATTCATTCATTCCATTTCTATACCACCCTTCCAAAAATGTTTACACAGTTTACACAGAGAAATAATAAATAAATAAGATGGCTCCCAGTCTCCAAAGGGCTCACATTCGAAAAAGAAACACAAGATAGACACCAGCAACAGTCACTGGAGGGATGCTGTGCTGAGGGTGGATAGGGCCAGTTACTCTCCCCCTGCTAAATAAAGAGAACCACCGCATTAAAAGGTGCCTCTTTGCCAAGTTAGCAGGGGATGCCTGGAG
Organism: Hemicordylus capensis; assembly: GCF_027244095.1. Classification (NCBI taxonomy): domain Eukaryota; kingdom Metazoa; phylum Chordata; class Lepidosauria; order Squamata; family Cordylidae; genus Hemicordylus; species Hemicordylus capensis. The sequence continues at coordinate 171,325,328 of NC_069662.1, forward strand.
GTATTATTGCCTGGAGGTAGAATAGTTGGGGTAAAATCCTGGAAGCACAATAAAAAAAAAAAAATCAACCAACCAACAGAAAATCTGCTCCTGAATGGGTGAAATGGGAAGTGGTGGGGGAGAGAAAGGCAGACACCAGGAGCTCAAGGGTTGCATGGCCCAAGGAAAGGTGGGGATGGGGGCTGGCCTTTCCATCCTGGCACTTGCCTCTTTGCATGCCTGGATGCTTTGCCTTTCCCAGCCTAGTGGGGGGAAACATTGTCTTGTGGGGTGTGTGTGTGTGGGGGAGATGCCCTGGGGGTTTCTAGGCCAGAAGAATCTTCACCACTTCTGCAGCTGTGCTAGGTCACTTGGAAAAGGCAACTGGAGTTCTGGCTATCAATCAAACTCAACCCCACCTCACCCCTGCCCCTAGCTAGGCGAGTGCATTCTTCTCGCTCTCCTCCTCCTCCTTTTCTTGTCCTCCTCCTTCTCTCCTCCTCCTCCTCTCCTCCTCCTCCTCCTTTCCTCCTCTGCCTTTCCTCCTCCTCCTCCTCTTCCTCCTCCTTTCTTCCTCCTCCTCCTTTCTTCCTCCTTCTCCTTTTCTCCTTCTTTCCTCCTCCTCCTTTCTTCCTCTTCTTCTATTCCTCCTCCTCTCCGCCTCCTCCTTTCCTCCTCCTCTTCTCCTCCTTCTCCTTTCTTCCTCCTCCTCTCCTCCTCCTCTCCTTCTCTTCCTCCTTCTTTCCTCCTCCTTCCCTTTTCCTCCACCTTTTCCTTTCTAACTTCTCCTCCTTTGTTCCTCCTCCTCCTCTCCTCCTCCTTTCCCCCTCTTCCTCCTCCTCCTTTCCTCCTCTCCTCCTCCTCCTCCTCCGTTCTTCCTCCTCTTCATTCTCCTCCTCCTCCTCCTCCTCCATTCCTCCTCCTCCTCCTTTCCAATCTAATGTCTCTCTCCCCACCCCCCACACCAGAGAGAACCTGCTCAGTAGGCTCAGGGCATTCATTATGCCTTGGGAATTAAGACCCAGGATGAAGTCCATTCTATCTAGTTGTGAGCCCTTCCTCTGAGCCAAGGACATCCTCAGAATTTAGCAAGGTGTACTGCCAAACCTGGCTCACACGTGGGGTGTTTCTACCAGAACAAGGAACTCTTCTCACCAGAAACCTCCTGGGGGCACTTTCTGAGGCCAGCTCCTCAAAAGGTGAGGACGAGGATGGAGAACATGAAATGTGGCCACGCAGAGAGGTGCACTTAGGTGATTTTGAAGCCTGGACCCAAAGGCCTGGGGCCAGGGGTGTCACCGCCACAAAAGAAGCTGCAATGCACTATTTTACACACCAGAACATGCTCAGGGAAATCTAGAAACCTGTGGTGGTTTTTTTAAAAAAGAAGAAATGATGAATAAGTTACTTCCCACTGACCATCACATCCCACCTTTTGCATGCAGTCCTGCCACTTAAATTAGCTGAAAGCGCGATGAATTCAGTGACCAGCTGCTGACTGCTGCTCCCTTTCCCTGGGAGAATTTTGCTGATCCAGGAATGGCTTCTTTCTATTTATTTCTGATCGTTTTATTTTAAAAAGGAGTAGGGGGGGAACCAGGGGAGAAACCACCTCTGCATACTATTGAAGGGTTTCCACATCTCCTCCTATGCAGAGCAGAACTAGGTATGTATTTTATCACGTTGGCATTGTCAAATACACACACACACAATGTGTATATGTATTATATATAGATCTTAGGTGAAATATATGAAATGTTGATACGGATTCCTTTGAATAAATATCAAATACAACTTGAATGTGGTTGTGTTTCCTTGTTTGGAGGTGAGGGAATCTGAGGTAAGGGTGGGGTTGTTGTTCTGGAATAGTATATCTGACGTTTTAAAAGACGCAGAACTCACCGGTAGCCATGCTTGTCCACGAGCAAGAAATCCTAATGGAGAAGGAGAATGTATTCGGGCGGTGGTGTAAAATATTATCTATAGTCCGTGAGCTGTTGAGTTTCACAGAACTTTTCCTCCAGCTGGACGAGAGCCAAGAAAAGAGGGATGGGGCGGGGAGAGCTGAGCTCCCTTTTATGCCCCGTCTCCTCACCCACCCACCCCGCCATATTTCACCTTATTTCCATTTCGCTGCTGGAGAAGACTCAGGGCAGGCTCTGGCATTTGGCCCCCTGAGAAATGGACTCCAGACCCAATCGGATTGCTTTGGGAGGCAGGAAGGAGCTGCCCAAATGGGTCGCTCTTCTGCAGAGGCTTTGGGGGCATTCTGGTTTCAGCCGGGTAAGGAGGGAGCGAGGAGGGGGCGTTGGGCTTGCTTGCCGGGATACAAGGATGGAGGGCGGGTTGGAGTGGCAGCACTGCTGGTAGCAGCTCTCTTGCGGGGCCAGAAAGGAATTCTCCCTCCTCCTCCTCCTCCTGCTCCTGCTCCTGCTCCCTGCTGCGGGGAGGCTGTATTGCCCAGGGACAGACTGTTGGGTGTGGTTGCCTTTTCTGGAAATGCACCAGGCGGCGCCTCCGGCCCCTCCAATGTCTCCCCGGCGCTGCTTGTTTCTCGCAGGGGGGTGCCGCGAAGCTCCCTCCACCTCCAGCACCGCCCCCCCTGCTGCCCCCGCGAAGGCCACTCCGCTCCCCCGGGTGCCACCCGCGCATCAAGCCCCCCCCCGCCCCCCAGCAGTCTATTTGGGATAAGCGTGTCGTGTCGGACAATTCGAAGAAAGTGGGGGCGGGGGGGAGGGCTGTGGAATGCCCCCCCGGCGGAAATCCGTAACCTGGATTCAGGAGAGCCCTTAAAACCTCTCGGTTGGCCTGGCCTTCCGGGGTTCTGGATTTGTTGTAAATTGTTTTTAACGGCTGTAATTATTTGGCCCGGTTCTCCAGGGTTTTTAACTGTTTGAATGTTTTAACTGTTAATCAGTTTTATGCTGTTTTTATAGTTTTGATTTTAATTGTTTGTTGATTTTGGTTGTTTTTATTTTGTTGTGAACCACCCTGAACAATTTTTGGAAGGGCGGTATATAAATCGAATCAATCAATCAATCAATCAATCATAATAAATAAGGGATCGGGAGGGCCTCCTCATGGGGCGGCGGGGCGGCCACCTGCGAGACTTTTCCCCTCTTGGCAGGCAGCAGGGCTGGAAATCCTGCCGGAAGAAGGGAAAGGCCCGGAAAGCGGGAACCCCTGCAGGTGGCAGCTGCTTGTCTGGTTCTGAGAAAGGGCGACCCTCGGGACCCTTCGGCCTGCTAGGTAGGCTGGGGCCGAGGGCCTTGTCCCGACCTCTCTCTCCCCCTGCTGGGCCTCCGCTCTAGGGCAGGAGGAGGGCTGCTCAGGGGGGCGGCCTAATTCGAAAGCGCCCCCTAATCCGGACCTGCGGTGCGTGGAATCCAAGGCGGGGACCTCGGAGGACTTGTAAGCCAACTCCGGCCTGCGCCGCCACAGCAGCACCCTCCTCCTCCTCCTGCTGCTCCTCCCTGCCAGCCCGGCTGGAAGCCCCCTAGTAGCGGAGGAGAGCCCCTCCCTGCAGAAGGCAGACTGGCCCGCCGCCAGAGAGCCGAGGAGCGCGGAGCTCCGGGCGGCGCGCCTGCTCTCCGGGCCACTCGAGGCCCTCCTTACCCCACTTGTGGCTGGTCCAGCGCAGGTCTTGGCTCTCGGCCTGGATGACCAAGTCGACCTCTGCTCGCTCGGAGAAGTGCCGCTGCACCGCGGCCAGGTCCCCCGTATACAGGGCGTTCTGCAGCACCAGGTCTCGGCATTCCAGTGGCCCCTTATCGCCGCCGCCGCCGCTCCGCCTCGGCTGCGGGGCCCCTGCGCTCTGGCAGGAGCCGGGCCACTCGGCACGCGCCCTCCCCCGTCGCCAGTCGCCGCCCTCCAGCCCCAAGGAAGGGCTCCGCGTCGTGGACGCCCCGCTGCGGGAGGGCGCCCGTGACATGGGCTCCGAGTGACCGAGCAGTTAGGCCGGCTCCACCCAGCCCGCAGCGAGAGCGCTTCTGCCTGGTGCCTGCCGGAGTCGCACTCGGAGTGTCTGTCTGTCTGTCTGTCTGTCCGCGCCTGCCCGAGGCCTGACTCACGCCCCATAAATAGCCCTTTCCTCGGCGGCGGCGGCGGCGGCGGGAGCGGGAGCAGCAGCAGCAGCAGCAGCAGCGGCCATCAGTTCCCAAAATATATTGCAGCTTTTGAGCCAAGGCATGTGTTGGCACCAGGCTCAGACTGGGAGTTCCTAAGCATGTGCAGAATGCGTCCCGCCAGCCTGCCTCTTGGAGCCTGGGCTTCCAGAGACAGCAGCAGCCAGCCATGGCCCGGGGACTGAGTGGTCATGGCCCAATCCACAAGTTGGTGTGAGACCTCGGCAGCAGCTGCCTTCCCTTTGAAACAGTGCCAGAGAAACAGTGCTCTGAGAAATCATCAAGGACTCCCACCTTGGCTGGGGGAGGCCACCCATGTCTGTGTGTATGTTGGATGTTGGGGGGTGGCAGGAATCCATTATCCCCAGACTCCTGCTGATGTAGCCACCTCATGCTGCAGCGGGGAAATGACTTGACTAGCCAGCCAGAGGTTGCCAGTTCGAATCCCTGCTGGTCTGTTTCCCAGACTATGAGAAACAGCTCTATCGGGCAGCAGCGATATGGGAAGATGCTGAAAGGCATCCTCATCTCACACTGCAGGGGAGGAGGCCATGGCCAACCCCTCCTGTGTTCTACCAAAGAGAACCACAGGGCTCTGTGGGCGCCAGAGTCGACACACCGACTTGATGGCACACTTGACCTTTAGTGGTGATGCAGGAGCTGCTCAAAGAAAACAAGACACTCCTGGGAAGGTGCCCCTTTCCGACAGGAATCCCAACAGCAATGCTGGCATCAGGAACCCCCAGGCTGGCTCCATACTGGTGCTCGAACCTGGCATGGAGCCCTGGCAGGATGGGGTAGGGGCTAAGCAGAGCCACATTAGGCAAGTGACTCTGCTACTCTCAGCCCCCCTGCTACACCCCAGTCCCAGGGTAAGGCCTGGTCAAAAGCTGAAGGGGGGGGGGTTGGCCTCATTCCCCAGTTCCCTTGAAGCAAGCAGGGGTCACAAGGCAAGTCCAGGGCCTCCTGCTGCTGCACAGTGAAGAGCGAATGCGGAGCAGCAGCTGCCAAAGAGCAGCCCCCACCCGACCGCCCCCCCACCACCTGTGGGTGTGCAGCCTTCTGCTCTCCCTGCCACCTGCTTTACCCTGGGGGACAATCCCTCCCACCCCTCACCTTCACACTGATTGATTGCTGAGTCCAACTGGGATTAAAGCACACAAGGAGAGGGGAGGGCCAACACATCCTTCTGGTGGGGGGAGGACACCAGATCATAGGTGGCCTGGCCAGTGGGCAAGGATGGCTCCAGAGTGGGGCAGGGGGCAAATGCCCCCCCCCACAAGTGACTCCCCCCCCCTGCCAGCCAACCCCCATTTCTGTTTCAGAAATAGGAACATGGGAAGCTGCCATATACTGAGTCAGAACTTTGGTCCATCTAGCTCAGTATTGTCTACACAGACTGGCAGCAGCAGCTTCTCCAAGGTTGCAGGCAGGAGTCTCTCTCAGCCCTATTTTGGAGTCCAACCTCCTGCAAAAAACCTGGGTCTCGCTTTTCGCTCTGCGTTGGCACAAGTCAGCATGGGGCATAGCATGGTGGGGGAAAGGATCTTTCAATGGTAATATCACACAAGTATTAAAAAGAGAACACCCGGACTACTTGAGAGATTTGTTATTCACACTTAAGAAATGGAAGGTTGAACCGGATCTATTTAAAGGATCCTCCTCAGTTAAGCAGCTAAGGAAAACAATTTATGGAGAGATTCTAGAAGTGGGTTTCTTAAAACCTGATTTAGAACGTAAACGCTACAAACACCGCACTTCACAGTACTTGTTGCAACCCGATCACCCTATCGCTCTCTTTAAGGAGAAAAAGGTCCCTTTCCATTTATGGGAAAAAAGGTGGCGCTTATACCATCAAGTACTACCACTGAATGCGGCTAAGCCATGGCTCCCAGAGGACCAGCAAGAGTGCCCTAAAATCGCCTGCAAACAGAAAGCGAGTGAGCTAGGCAAGACATTCAGGGAAACCCACTCACATTTCTTAAAAGAGTGTGTGGTAGCCAAACGAGTGTGGCAGGGAGTAAGCAGGCTGTTAGAGTGGCCTGATTTGGAAAAACAGACTTGGGAGGAACTAACCTCGGCTTTGAGCGATAGAACCTCCTTTCGAGGTCCCAGAAAGAAACCTTCAAGGAAACGGGGCGGAACGGGTGCCCCCATACTAGGGAATTGGAACGTTCCCCTTCTCGTAATCAGGTTAGTAAACCTATATGTCATTTATGCAAGGCTCCTGCATAGGAATAGGGAGGAAAGACACGACCAAGTGGTTCACGCAGATGAGACAGTAAATCTCTTCTGGGAAAGTTTGTATGGTGATGTGCAAAAAGACAAGAGTATCTCTTCTAAACAGCAATGGGACAAATTGTGGAAATGGACGTCGGACGTAACCCCCCCCCCCGATTACCTGATGTGCCTTGAAATCCCCCACCCCCCGAGTAACAGTACTGCCTGCATATACTTCGTAACCTTGTGGGTTTCCAAATCCTTGTGTGTAAATCTTTGTAGATATATGATGCACAAACAACCACTTTGTATATAATTGTGCTTTGGCAACGTACTGTATGCTTTGGTAGTTTGTTGGTTCAATAAAAAAATCTTGTCCTATTTAAAAAAAATATCTTGTCCTATTTTGGAGAAGCACACAGAGAAATTAAGGGCATGGAGGGATATGTGTGTGTGTGAGAGAGAGAGAGAGAGAGAGAGAGAGAGAGAGAGAGAGAGAGAGAGGGAGAGCAAGCATGCAGGCAGCTGGAGTGATCCGTTTGAAGGGGCTGGAAAAGAATAAGGCCAGCATGAGTCCTGCTGGGCCTTTGCTTTGAATCCCAGCCCCAAAGTTCCCCAGAGGTAGCTCTGGCCTCCTGGCTTGGGGGAAGACACCATAGTGGCTCCAGTCAGTGCCATTACCAATGTTTATTTTATTTACTTATTTATTTATTTATTTATCAAATTTGTATACCGCCCCAAACCTTCATCTCTGGGCGGTTTACAATAACATAAAGCCAGTTAAAAACATATACAAAAACTTAAAAACACTTTAACAATTTAAAAAATATTTATATACTGCTTTTCAGCAAAAATTCTCACACTGGTTTAAACAGAAAACTAAAAATAAATCTGATGGTTTCCTGACCCAAAAGGGCTCACAATCTGAAAAACACAGCCCTGTTCTTCAGAAGGGTGGCCCAGGGCGGAGGCCTGCAGCCCCCAGCACCTTCCCCTGGGCTCCAGCCTGCACAGCTGCCTTCCAGCCCCCTGCAGGCTCCCTTCAGGGCTCAGACTCACCAGCCGCTGCCTCCCTTGGGAGGCAAGCCAGTCCATGATGGGCTTTCCCTGGCTTTCCCTAAGCAATGAGGAATAACCTCCCTAATGCCTGCTTGGAGGCGGCGATGGGCTGGATGAGGGATAAAAAATGGAGACTGAATCCAGATAAGATGGAGGTACTCATTGTGCAGGTTCAAAGCTCAGGAGATGAGTCTGACCTGCCTGTTCAGGATGGGGTCACACTTCTCCAGAAGGAACAGGTATGCAGTCTGGGGATGCTTCTGGATTCAAGCCTCTCCCTGGTGTCCCAGGTTGAGGCAGTGACCAGAAGTGCCTTCTATCAGCTTTGGCTGATATGCCAGCTGTGTCCATTTCTTGAGATAAACGACCTCAGAACAGTGGTACATGTGCTGATAACTTCCAGACTGGACTTCAGCAATGCGCTTTATGTGGGGCTGCCTTTGTAAGTAGTCCAGAAACTGCAGTTAGTACAGAATGTGATGGTCAGGTTGGTCTCTGGGTCATCTCAGAGAGACCACATTACTCCTGTCTTGAAAGAGCATTTCCGGGCAAAATAGAAAGTGCTGGTAATTATTATAAAGCCCTAAACAGCTTAGGCCCTGGGTATTTAAGAGAATGTCTTATTCGCCATGAACCCCACCGCCCATTGAGATCTTCTGGAGAGGTTCATCTACAGTTGCCACCGGCTCATCTGGTGGCTACTCGGGACAGGCATAGACAAAAGAAAACCAGAAGTCCTCCTCCCCACACCAGCCCCAGAGGTTCACCACATGTGCTCCTTCCTTTCCAACTGAATTGCACAGAAGGATGTATAAGGCCATCCTTGGAGAGGAGAGCTGGTCTTGTGGTAGCAAGCATGACTTGTCCCCATAGCTAAGCAGGGTCTGCCCTGGTTGCATAGGAATGGGAGACTCGATGTGTGAGCACTGCAAGAGATTCCCTTCAGGGGATGAAGCCGCTCTGGGAAGAGCAGAAGGTTTCAAGTTCCCTCCCTGGCTTCTCCAAGATAGGACAAGATTTTATTTTATTTTAAAAATTGAACCAACAAACTAGAGATTCCTGCCTCCAACCTTGCCAGTCCGTGAAGACAATACTGAGCTAGATAGACCAATGGTCTGACTCAGTATATGGCAGTTTCCTACGTTCCTATGTTCTTGCACATGCACATACACTCCGTGTAACACTCCAGCTCTTCTGGTCTGCAACTCCCCTCAGTCTGTGTTTAGCAGGAAGTTGGATGCCTTGCACAGCTTTGCAGAGATTGGATGCTATTTCCCAGGGAAAGTTCACTCACGAGGAGGAGCAGCAGCAGGAGGTCACCTGGAGACTCATCTTTGACTCCTGGAGCAGTCCACAAGGACCTGCTAGTTCAGCCTAGTTGGCTTCTTTATTCTGTTTAGTTCCTTGTGTGGTGGTGTAACTTCCCTCTCCTCCCACTGCTTTTCAAACCCAGGCCCCTTTGATAAAACAAACCCTTCTTTTGAGTTTTGAGTTGGGTGTTTTTACTGCCCCCTGGGGCTAGCCTTTCTACCCTGTCAGGAGGGCAGTTACAGCATGACCCTCCCATCAGCCAAAGCTGCAAAGCTTTTCCCAGGCTTGCAGCTGGGGCCTTTCCTCACATGCCTCTGCCCTACAGCCTGGAGAAGCAAGACTGCCCCCCTCCGCCCAGCCCACTGCCAGGGATGTCCTTTCCAAGGGGCTCCCAAGCACAGGCTGCCGTCTCCCAGAGTCCAGCATTCCTGCAGCCACTCTGCAAGAGCAAGAGGAGACAAATGTCCCTGGGCCCTCTCTTCTGTTGCAAAGATGGGTGCTGGTGAAGAAGGCAGGGGGGCTGGGGGGGCACGTGCCACAATTGGGCAAGGTGGCCACTGGCCTTGGGCACCCCCCCAGTAACCTAGCCAACCAGTGGCGGCAGCTGCTTCTTGGGGCTGGGGTGAGGGGGGGAGGGGAGGGGAGGGAGCCAGGGGTAACCATAGGCGGGGCTAATAGTAGGCAGGTAGGTCCAACAGTATGTTAAAAAGAAGTGAATCACCAGTCCATGGCTTTCTCCACCTGTCAAGTTGTTTGCTTGTCTGAACCAACATCTCCATCATCCACACCAACACTTGGCAGCTGGCTACGTAGTACCGATTTAGTGCTAAACTCACCCCGGGTTGGCTGTGAGTAAGGAGTGCTGCCCTAGAGTGGTTCATGGTGGGTGTTAGCGTGGAGACTAGCAGTGCCCCCCCCCGCAGTCCCCCATGACTCTTCTTCCCCATAGTAGCTCCATCCTTTCTTCTATCAGCACAGCCTCCTTTTCTCCCCCTCCTTGCAATCTCAGCCCTCTCCTCCTGACCCCTTGCAGGACTAGGCTAAGAACGTCCACTTAGTGGGTGCGTAGGAGGAGGTTTGAGTGTTGAGCGCCTACTTGCAGGGAGCACTTGATAAAACATGTCTCACACCACTTGAAAATACCACTTTGTATTGGGCCACACACAGAGCGCACTAGTTTCACAAATATGGACAGGCAAACTTCCTTTTAGAACATCTTCCTACATTTTTTTTAAAGGTTTTGTAACTTGTGGATGATGCAAGTCATTGAATGGTCCTAGAGAAAGACCTGCTGTTCTGGTCGCTCCAGGTCTTAACACTCACATCAATTTCGGAGGAGGAATACAACTGAAGGAAGCCCGGGTGGGTGCGTGGCTGGGGGAGTCAGTCATGTGACTTGCCTCTGGGCTCCCCCCCGAAGGCCGTGGGCCCCCAGACAACTGTCTCCCCTTGCACTATTATAGTTAACATTTACTTAAACATTTACATTAAACATTTAACATTTACTTACCGGCAACATTTACTTGAGAGAATCCTTTATCAGATTTGAAAAGTAAGCCTGTCCAAGGAACATATGCTGAGGACCTTTCCTTTCAATATAACTACCACTCACCAAAAGAAAGAAAAAGGAAAGAGCTCCCAGCAAATGCTGGAGAAATCCAATGCCTCTTGAGGGCTTGGGTGAAGATAAAATAACTGGTTTCCCTCTGGAGAAGGAGAGGCTGGAGAAAGGCAACCAGGATTCCTACCTGTTCTGAACTCCATTTGCTTGCCGATGGAGTGCTCCCATTTTGCACAAAGATCTCCAAAGATTCTGCCCAACATACCTATAAGAATCCGGGGAGATCAGACAGGAACATAGGAAGCTGCCATATACTGAGTCAGACCATTGGTCCATTTAGCTCAGTATTATCTACACAGACTGGCAGCAGCTTCTCCAAGGTTGCAGGCAGGAATCTCTCTCAGCCCTATCTTGGAGATGCCAGGGAAGGAACTTGGAACCTAGATGTTCTTCCCAGAGTGGCTCCATTCCCTCAGGGGAATTTCTTCCAGTGCTCACGAATCAAGTCTCCCATTCATATGCAACCAGGGCAGGCCCTGCTTAGCTAAGGGGACAAGTCATGCTTGCTACCACAAGACTAGCTCTCCTCTCCAATGACTGGGCTGGCCTTGTTTGCTGGCTGTTAATCAGAATAGATGCCTGTAAACTATTCTGATTTCTGATTGGTTGGGGGCAGGGCTAGCCCTTGCCCACCATTAAGGGGGGGAAAGAAAAGAAAGGCACATTCTGATTGGTACTGAGACACTAAGTATACAATTTGGGTAATGACTATGTATGATAATTACTTCATTTGTGGGTAAAGGATTGCATTGAACACCCTAAGAGGGGCAGCGGGGGGCGGGGGGGGGGGGGCGGGGATGGTTTTACAAAGGAATTTAGAAAAATGACCAAGAGCCAGCACCATCTACTGATAAGCGGTGGAACTGCAACATTCAAGCACGAAACAGACACACACAGAGAAAGACAGAGAGGAAGAGATGGTATGTTTGGTGAGGGAATGGGGGTCTGGCAAGAATATGGGCCTGGCAAGGAGGGGGCAATACCCCCTCTGTCCCAAATGATGATTCTCCTCTGGCCGTAAGGCCAACAGCAGCCCTGAGCCCATTAGCTCTGACCTCTTTGTGTTGGGGTATGATCCATTCCCTGAATATCTGAACTGTTGACAGCAAGCGAGGGGTTCTCAGAAACAGGCACAGCCCTGGCCTGCTATGCCACACCAGAGACAGCAAGCAGTTAACATAAGAACATAAGAACAGCCCTGCTGGATCAGGCCCAAGGAGGCCCATCTAGTCCAGCAACCCGTTTCGCACAGTGGCCCACCAGATGCTGCTGGAAACCACAGGCAGGAGTTGAGGGCGTGCCCTCTCTCCTGCTGTTACTCCCTCACAACTGGTAGCCACAGGCACCCCGCCCCCGATGCTGGAGGTGGCCTAGAGCCCTCCGACTAGTAGCCGTTGATAGACCTCTCCTCCATGAAGTTATCCAAACCCCTCTTAAAGCCATCCAGGTTGTTTGCTGTCACCACATCTCTTGGCAGAGAATTCCACAAGTGGATTATGCTTTGTGTGAAAAAGTACTTCCATTTGTTGGTCCTAGATTTCCTGGCAATCAATTTCATGGGATGACCCCTGGTTCTAGTGTTATGGGAGAGGGAGAAGAATTTCTCTCTATCCACTTTCTCCACACCATGCATGATTTTATAAACAATTATCATGTCTCCCCACAGTCGTCTTTTTTCTAAACTAAAAAGCCCCAGGTGTTGTAGCCTTGCCTCATAAGAAAGGTGCTCTAGGCCCTTGATCATCTTGGTTGCCCTCTTCTGCACCTTTTCCAGTTCAACAATGTCCTTTTTTAGATGTGGCGACCAGAACTGTACACAGTACTCCCGGTGTGGCCGCACCATAGTTTTGTATAAGGGCATTATAATATTAGCAGTTTTATTTTCAATCCCCTTCCTAATGATCCCTAGCATGGAATTGGCCTTTTTCACAGCTGCCGCACATTGAGTCAACACGTTCAACGAGCTGTCCACCACGACCCCAAGATCCCTCTCCTGACAGTTCAGATCCCATTAGCGTATACTTGGAGTTGGGGTTTTTCGTTCCAATGTGCATCACTTGACATTTGCCAACATTGAACTGCATTTGCCACTTTGTCACCCACTCATCCAGTTTGGAGAGATCCATTTGGAGCTCTTCACAATCAGTTATGGATTTCACTACCCGGAAGAGTTTGGTATCATCTGCAAATCTGGCCACCTCGCTGCTTACCCCTGCTTCTAGATCATTTATGAATAAATTAAAAAGCACTGGTCCCAGTACAGATCCCTGGGGGACCCCACTTCTTACTTCCCTCCATTGCGAAAACACTCCATTTATACCTACCCTTTGTTTCCTGTCTTTCCACCAGTTAGCAATCCACACATGTACTTGTCCCCTTATCCCATAGCCGCCAAGTTTGCTCAGGAGTCTTTGATGAGGAACTTTGTCAAAAGCTTTTTGGAAGTCCAGGTAGACTATGTCAACTGGATCACCTTGATCCACACACTTGTTGACACTCTCAAAGAACTCCAAAAGGTTGGTGAGGCAAGATTGACCTTTGTGGAAGCCATGCTGGCTCACTCCCAGCAGGGCCTGTTCTTCTAGGTGCTTTACAATTTTATCCTTGAGGATGCTTTCCATCAATTTGCCTGGAAAGGATGTTAAGCTAACCAGCCTGTAATTTCCCGGATCATCCCTGGATCCCTTCTTGAAAATCGGTGTTACATTTGCTACTCTCCAGTCCTCTGGTACAGAACCTGATTGCAGGGATAAGTTATATATTTTAGCAAGGAGGTCAACAGTTTCACATTTGAGTTCTTTGAGGACTCTTGGATGGATGCCATCCAGCCCTGGTGATTTGTTAGTTTTCAGTTTTTCCAGACAGTTTAGAACATCATCTCTTGTCACTTCTATCTGACTCAGTTCTTTAGCCGCCATCCTCAAAAAGCCTGGTTCAGGAACAGGTATATGCTCAGTATCCTCTGCCGTGAAGACAGAACGCAAAGAACTCATTTAGCTTCTCTGCATCTTCCATATCCTCCTTAATAATCCCTTTCACTCCCTCATTGTCTAGTGGTCCAACCACCTCCCTGGCAGGCTTCCTGCTTCTGATGTATTTAAAGAAGTTTTTGTTATTCCCCTTGATGCTTTTAGCTAAATGTTCCTCAAACTCTCTTTTTGCATTCCTTATTGTCACCTTGCATTTCTTTTGTCAGAGTTTGTGTTCCTTTCAGTTCTCTTCATTTGGACAGGCCTTCCAATTTCAGAAGGAAGTCTTCTTCCCTTTTATGGCTTCCTTGACATTACCTGTTAGCCATGCTGGCATCTTCCTGGACTTAGTGGTACCTTTCCTCTTTTTGGGTATACAATCTAACTGGGCTTCTAGTACTGTGGTTTTGAGTAAACTCCATGCATTCTGGAGCAAAGTGACTCCCCTGACTTTCCCTTTTAGCTTCCTTTTCAGCCCTGGAGTGGGATGTCTCTATCACGTCCCTGAAGGTCTCATCCACATGCCTCTCTGTCTCTCTGAGCTTCTCCAGATCTGCCAACTTGGTCTCAAGGGAACGTACTTGCTCCCTGAGAGCCAGGAGCTCCTTGCACCGAGCACACAACCATGACTTCTGCCCATGGGGCAAATAGTCGTACATGTGGCACTCTGTGCATTACACTGGGAAGTGCCCCCTCCCCTGCTGGCCTTCTGTCTTCATACTGTTTTTGTTGGCTCTTTACAGTATTTAGAGATAGCTTATTAGAAGGATAGGTCTCAGCTGTAAAGGTCAGGTATTTACTGTCCAAGCAGCCTTTCCCAAGAATATGAGGAAGGGATTTGTACTTACCTTCTCTTCTCCACCAGTCTCCTTGTGATCACTGGGGCTTGTTCCAGGCTCCCCCACACACTTCCCACTAAACTCTTGCAAAACCCCTATGTCCTGTTTGCTATTCCTGTTCGCTATACTCTTGGCCCTACACCTCTTATGTAGAGAGTAGTCTTCCAACTGACACAGGATGTGAGTCAAAGGAATGTGGGACCTCCCACAGACCTATCTGACTCGACCCCCTCCAGGCAGGGACATCAACAAACACTGGAGTTAGCTAACCCTTGCAATTTCTAACCCTTGCAGGGACAAACAATAAACACCAGAGTTACCTAACCCTTGCAAATTCTAACCCTTGCAGGGACAAACAACAAACACTGGAGTTATCTAACCCTTTCAAATTCTAACCCTTGCAATTACAAACCCACACACAGAGATTAGGACTTATCCCTTAAAGAGAAACCAGCCCCTGAAAATCTCCCCTCCTCCTGTTAGTTGGTTTGAAGCGGGGAAGGGCTAGATGCTTAGAAAAGCTTGCTCACCTCCCCAAGATGTGTCTGCTCTTCACAGAGTAGTCTTCCAACTCTGTAGTCTTCCAACTCAGTTAATGGTGGTGCTTGCTACTGATGTGGACAGAATGTTTGCCAGCAGGACCCTGTTGGCGCAGAAGAAGGCCCCAGCAGGCAGCCCACCCTCCAAGTGGCTCAGCCTGGGCAATTCAGAGGAGGAGGAGGAGGAGGAGGAGGAGGAGGAAGAGGAGGAGGAACCTGAAGAGGCCTGCTGAGCCTGGGTGCCAGAGATGCTCTAACGCCCGGACCTTGGGGCCCTGGTCCGTGGCCTCCAAGATCTGGGCACCCCTCCAAATGACTGGGGGACCTCCTACAGCTACCCCACACCTGCCTGCTGCACCATGGCTAACCTAAGTGCCTTTTTTAAAAAAAAAATTAAGCTGCTGCACAGCTGGGGGGGCTGCGGGTGTGTGTGGAAGCTGAGACATCCTCTCTGCCCAGTGGCTGCTGTGAACTGTGAGGTGTCCCTGCGCAGTTAACCGGCTTGCCTTGTGTCATGCCCTTACCCTCAGACACTGAAGAAGAGGAGGAGGAGGAGGAAGTTGGCAGCCCTCCAGCAGAGCAAGAGGGGGAAAGTTTATTTGTCGGGCTGCAGGAAGAAACTGAGGCAGCCCAAGTTGAGGCTGAGGCTCCCAAGGGGCCATCAGAAGCAGACAGGCTGGGGGGTCAGCAGTCAGACATGGAGCTGCTAGAAGTACAAGCGATAACCCCCAAAGAACAAAGGTGTACCAAGCATCGGCAACAGCGTGATGCGCAGCTGCAGTCTTTGAGACGAAGTGAGCGTCTCTGTAGCAAGGCAGATAAACACTGAATTTACAGCAGCTGGCTGAGGGAGGAGAACAATTAGCCAAAGCGCTATAAATCTGTCAACAGAGCACGACCAAATTGCTAGAAGCAACGTGACATTCCTGGAGCACTGCTGCAGCCCCAGCCTCTGACTCTGAGGGATTCCAGCTTTGTATTGGCTTTGGAATTTCTGGCTGTTCCTGACCAACCCTTGTTCCTTGCTTGTGACTGGAATGCTGTGCCCAGTCACTATTTCCTTCCATGGAGGAGGCCTTGCACCTTGTTGGGCTCTGGACCCGTGGATGTCTGGTGAGTGAACCAGGTTGTGGGGGAAGGCAGTCGAACCTGATACTTCCAGTAAAGTGTTCTCTTGTGTTTTCTTTTCAGACCGGGAGGGACTCCAAGGAGTTGCCTGCGACCCTCCCTGAGATCTCAACGAAGATGTTGGACAGACAAACCAGAGAGAATGCCGAGGAACTTCCAGCGGCTTTGACAGAGACCTTGACTCAGACACCGGATGGATGGGCTCCTGACACCTTGCAGTTCACAGCAGCCCCCCCCCCCCCGCCACCCCTAGGCCGTGAGGTGGCTTAAAAAAAAAAAAAACGGCACGCAGGTTAGCCACGGTGCAGCAGGCAGGTGCGGGGTGGCTGTAGGAGGCCACCTGGACCGTGGAGACCATGGACTGGGGCCCCGAGGTCCGGGGATTAGAGCGCCTCTGTCTGCACTGCGCAGGTTTCAACTGATCACTTTGGCATGTAGTTCCGGCTCCCTGCTTTTGAGCACCTTGTTCCTGTTTGCTTCCAGGATCTTGTCCCTGTGCCTGGCTATCGACTTGTGACTCTTTTCAGTACCCCCTGGACTACAGAATGGGAAACCTACCCCTCTCCTGTCATTGACCCATACAGGACTTGGCACTCAGCTATGATTTATGGACTGATGATTCAAATGTGGTAATTTCCATTGACTTTGTCCTACGTACACTTGCTTTCATTTTGCTGCTAGTAAAAACTCAATCCTGCGCATTCCAGCTGTGGCTTTGATTTATTGTGAACATGTGCGCCCTTGACACTGCCCCAACTCTCAGTTGATAGGTGGTGGGCGGGGCTCCCAGAGGCCTCTAGCTCTCCCCAGTCCCTGAAGCTCTTCCAGGAAGGAGAGTGGCCAGTGGCTGCTTCCCAGAATGGCCAGCGCTGGCCACCCACCAGAGAGCTGTGCACACCATCTGCCCTGCTGTCCTGTGCTGAGACTGTGCCTTCCTCCTCCTCCTCAGAGCCAGCAACTGAAGGTATGGGATTTCCCTTCCCCCTGCCCCATTATCCCCCACCTTGTACAGTATATTTATGGAATAGCTATAGGGCTTTGATAGATCTTTGCACAGATGTAGGGCAAAGCAGGAGGTCTCTGAATACTGAATTTGAAATGGATTAGGACAAATTGTTTATTTTTAAATATATATTTTTTAATTTTTTATAAAAATCAAAAAATGTCCTATAAGTGGCTTGTTTCATGGCAGAAAATTACAAACACTTCTGGAACTGAAGCCCCCCATGGACCATCATTCCACCCCCATGTGGAATAATCTGCCCCTTGCCATCTTTAGATCTCTTGAAATGGCTTGCTATAGGCTTTGATATTAAGCACAGGTGTAGAGCAGGGTGGGAGGGCTCTGAATACTGAATTTGAAATGGATTGGACAAATTCTTGATTTTTAATATATTTTTAAAAATATTTATTAAAACTTCAAACAATTTGTATAAGTGGCTTGTTTCATGGCAGAAAAGTACAAAAATAGCAAGTGTCCATAAAAAACAGCCATGTTCCACATCACATAAGAACCTGAGAACAGCCCTGCTGCTGGATCAGGCCCCGCAAGGAGGCCCCTCGAGTCCAGCCTCCTGTTTCGCACAGTGGCCCCCCACCAGATGCCGCTGGGAGCCACAGGCAGGAGCAGAAAGGGGCAGGCCTCACCTAGCACCTTGTAAGTCCATCCATGTTGGGCACGATCCAGTTTTCCATCTTGAGAAATGTGCCCTGTAAGGCCCATAAAGAAGAATAGTAAGGGAAATCCGTTAGGAGCCAGTTCCACACCAGGGCTTTAAAATTTATTTTATTTTTATTTATTTAACATATTTATATACCACCCAAAACTGCATATCTGGGCAGTTTACAATTAAAATAATTTGAACATTAAAATCATTAACATTAACATCATTTAAAACCCAACATTAAAAAGTATAAATCTAATTAAAACTGTGGGTGAATAAATATGTCTTCAGTGCCTTTTTAAAAGTTGCCAGAGATGGGGAGGCTCTTATTTCCATAGGAAGTGTATTCCAAAGTCCAGGGGCAGCAACAGAGAAGGTGGAAAAGGCCCGTTCCCGAGAAGCTGCCCAATGAGTTGATGGCACTGGCAACCGCAGATGAACCTCTCCAGATGATCTTAAGAGGCAATGGGGCTCATGGAGGAGAAGACTTTGTTCCCTGCAGGACCCAAGGTGTTGGATGCTGCTGCTGCTGCTGCTGTGCTCTTCCACTCTCTGCTAGAACCACAATTACATTTAGTTGTAGGTGCCCATGAGCTAAAGGCATCCCCCCCCCGCCCCCGCTGGCCTCTGCCCATTGGTGAGCTGTGTGATAGCTGTTACTGCAGAGTGACAGTTGGATATGGGGAGGCTGACTTGATCATGATGTGATGCTTTAACTCTCCCAAAATGGCTGGGGAGGAGGGAGCTGCAGTCTATTTATTTATTTATTTATTTATTTATTTATTTATTACATTTATCTCCCGCTCTTCCTCCAAGGAGCCCAGAGCGGTGTACTACATACTTGAGTTTCTCTTGCACAACAACCCCGTGATGTAGGTTAGGCAGAGAGAGATGTGACTGGCCCAGAGTCACCCAGCTAGTCTCGTGGCTGAATGGGGATTTGAACTCAGGTCTCCCCGGTCCTAGTCCGGCACTCTAACCACTACGCCACGCTGCACCACAGCTGGAGGGCCAAGTGTGCCCACCTCTCCTGCCTGAGGGGATGAGGCCAAGCTCAGTGGCAGAGGAGCCACCTGGCCTGCAGAACCATCCTTCCCTGGTGGCAGATGAAGGGGAGACGAGAGGTGTGAGCCTGTCAGATCTTCCCCTCAGGGGATGATGGAGCCGCCCTGGGAAGAGCATCTAGGTCCCCAGTTCCCTCCCTGGCACCTTCTCCAAGATAGCGCTGAGAGAGATTCCTGCCTGCAACCCTGGAGAAGCCGCTGCCAGTCTGTCAAGACAATACTGAGCGAGATGGACCAAGGGCCTGACTCAGTCTAGGCCAGCTTCCTTTGTTCCTAGAAAGTCCCAGGTCCAATCCCTGCTGGCAGCATCTCCAGGTAGGGTGGGGAAAGGCTCCCACCTGAAACTTTGGAGGGCTGCTGCTGCCAGTCAGGGTAGACCAGGGCTGCACAACTCGGGCCCTCCTGCTGATGTTGGACTACAACTCCCATCATTCCTGATTACTGGCCACTGTGGCTGCTTGTAGGGTGGGTGTCCACCCAATTGTGTAGTGCTGTCTTTTTATCATCATCTCTTTCCCTTAGAAAAGTCATGACTGGTTGTGCTAATATAGCCCAGTAGGCTTTGGAGAGCTCCTTTTTAAAGGGTTTCCCCCACAGCTTGTATGTTTGCACAGAAAACAATAAAAAGGCATTTAGAAACACAAACAATATAAAGCAGCCATTTGCTTGGTGTTTTTTGGATTGGGGTGTGGCTGTGTGGCTGGGACCATTGGAGTGGGTGTGGCTATTTGGGGGGGGGGCTTCTGGGTGGGTGTGGCTATGTGGGCTGGCATGGAGAATGCCTGCACTTCTGAACTGGTGACTGCACCGCTATATGCCAGGCAGGGCTTTTGCCTTCTTCGGGTCCTGCTGGTGGGCTTCCCAGAGGCCGCTGCTTGACCACAGCTCTGGAGGCAGGATGCTGCTGCAGAGGGACTATTGGTCTGATCCAGCACCAGCAGCGACTCCTGGGGGCAGCTGCAGAGCCAGCCGAATGGCAGCCTGGGTCCGGCCCTGCTCAGCAGCTTCCTCCAAATACGCCCCCCCGTGAGGTCACAAGCATGGGGGTGTGGCTCGGGCTCCGGAGGAGGGCCAAGTGGGGGGGGAACGCCTGGAATAGAGAGTTCGCCTGGGCTCTCAGCAGCCCAGGCGTGGGAGGGGTGGGCTCCCTCTGGGCTCCTCTGGAGCCGGAGCCATGGGGCTTTGGCAGCCCTTTTCATTGGCGGCCCCGGTTCTTTGTACTTGCTGGCACAAGGGTGGCTACACCCCTGCCTGGGGGCCCTTGCACCACCTCCTGCCTAGATGGTTCTACACACACACACACCCCATGACAGTCTTTGAACACAAAGCAATTTATGCTGCAGCCCGTCTAGTCCAGGCCTGGCCTCCCTCCCTCCCTCCCTCCCTCCCTCTTATTTCTTCTTCTTCTTCTTGTCTTTCCCCTTCGCCTCAGCTGCCCTGAGCTTTTCCTCCTCTGCCTTCAGCTTCTTCCTGCCCAGCGGGGTCTTGGTGTACCAGTCCTGCAGAGAGACACCACAAGAGCTGCGCTGACAGCATCTGGAAGGAGCTTCCACAGAAGGAAGAAGGGCCCTTGTCCGTTGCCAGGGAGGGAGGGGTGTGTGGGATCAAGAGCCCCACCCAGTGGTGACAGCTGCTGTTGCAGCAGGGCCTCCCCCTGGACTCTGGGGGCTGCAGTCAGCTGAGAGAGGATGGGGCAGGGCAGGGGAGGCTGGGGTCCAGCAGCTCCAAGGCAGGGGCGTAGCTATAATTGGGCAAGGGGAGACAGTTGTCTGGGGGCCCACTGCCTTGGGGGGGCCCCAGAGGCAAGTCACATGACTGACTCCCCCAGCCACGCACCCACCCGGGCTTCCTTCCGTTGTATTCATCCTCTGAAATGGATGTGAGTGTTAAGACCTGGAGCGACCAGAACAGCATGTCTTTCTCTAGTACCATTAAATGACTGGCAGCGTCCACAATTTACAAAACCTTTGAAAAAATAATTTAGGATGATGTTCTATTGTGGCACATAGTGTGTGTGTGTGTGTGTGTGTGTCTGTGTGTGTGTGTGTGTGTGTGTATAAAATAAAATTTATTTACTTCATGAGCTGAGCTTCAGTGGGGAGGGCATTTTAAAATCTTCTCTCCCCCCCCCCTCAGCCTTGCTGGGGCCCTGGGCTCGGCTGCCACCCGGTGCAGAGAGCCTTGAACTAGTTGCTGGGCCCAGGGTGGAAAGCAGCCTCCTAGTCCCTGTGAAAACCCTCAAGGCAAGAGCAGCGGCTCCCGTTCCTCCATCAAGGCAGGCCAGAGTGGATGGGGTAGGGGGACAGTGCCTGCTGAGGTCCAGCATACTGAGGGGGTGCAGGAGAAGGCAAAAGATGTGGGGCCGCTGTGTCCAGCAGGCAGAGGCGTAACTATAGGGGGGGCAGGGGGGGCACGTGCCCCGGGGGCCATCTTTTCTGGTCACGTGGGGGGCGCCGCCATGACCAATTTTTTAAATTTTTTTTTAACTTTTTTGTTAATACAAATGTTTCCTGCTCAGTGCAGCAGCGCTGCAGCAGTCAAGGGAGCGCGTCGGTGCCCCCTTCCACACCACCTGCGCCCCCCCCCCATTGCTTTGCTGGCACCTGGCGGCCAGTCAGTGGCTTGGCTTGGCGGCAGGCGCTTGTGAGAAAAAACCTAAGTATAATGTAGTATGTTGGGGGGCGGGGGGCACGGTGGGGGGGCACCATTTCAGTGCTTGCCCCGGGCGCCGTTTTCCCTAGTTACGCCTCTGCCAGCAGGGCCTCTGAGAGGCAGGGAGGGAGCGGAGGATCGCTCAGAGGTCCTCCTCCTCCGCCTCTTTTCCCTCAGTGGAAGAGGAGGTGGTGCTGGTGCTGCTTGCCAGTGTCGAAGGGGTCCCTGCCACCCCAGGACCCGGGCCCAGCTAGGAATGGCTACCTTCAGCATCTCCTCCTCCTCGGCGTAGATGGGGTCCGCCCTGGCCAGCATCTGGAGGAACTCGCTGGCGGTCAGAGGCCGCTTGGGAAGCTGCAGCAGCCGCCGCTCGCTCAGCACCGTCTGCACCGCCTGCGCCATGCTGCCCTGGCTGTAGCCGTCCGACACCTTGGCCAGGCCGCTGAGGTTCAGGCTACTGGTGACCACGCCGCCGTGCCTCTGGATGAGTCGCTGCCAGATCGCTGGAGGGAACGAGGCGCGGGCGGGCTCAGGCTCAGGCTCAGGCTCAAGCTCGTCGCTGGTCTCCCGGCCCCGGCTGCCCAGTGCCACCGCCCAGTAGGGCCCCACTCTTTGGAGGCGCCGCGGGGTCCTGCCCCGTGCACTTGTTCCCTCCATTGAACTGAGCAGGAAGGCCCCCGCCCCCTCCCGCCCTGGCCCGCCAGCACCCTGCCAGCCAGGCCGCCTCTCCTCAGGAGGCGCTCACGGCCCCGTTGGCATCACCCTCCGCCGGTTGCCCCGAAAGGATCTCTGAGTGGGATTGTTGCTGCACTTGGGACAGAGAAAGGAAGGATCAAGGTCTGGATGGCGGGGAGGGGCTTGGTGCGGGGGGGCGGTGTGCCGCAGCCTGGGCTGGGGGCCCGAGGAGTGGGGGCGGGGAGGAGAGAAGAGCGCCAAGGCCGCTGAGCGCCAGCCCCTCATCTGCGTAGCGTGGCTCTGGCGGGTGGGGGCGGCAGAGTTCCCAGCCGCAGCGACGGTTCAGCTCGGTCCCGCGGAGCTCGTGCCGACCAGCGCAGGCCTGATCCCAGCAGCCCCACTCTGCGCTTTGGATTGCATGCCTTGCTCCCCGCTCCTCCTGCCCTGCCGAGGGCGGGGTTCTGAGGGGCAGCTGGGCCATTCGCCTCCGCCCCCCACCCGCAGCTCCCCACAGCAGTGGGACCGGGATGGCGGCAAGCGGCCCTTCGGCACCACGCAACAGCGGGTCCCCCCGCCACCCCACGCACTGTGGGGCCTTCTTTCAAGCCTCCAGTGAAGCAGGTTCTGCCAGACCACCAGATAGCCAAGGCGGAAGGCGAGGCGGCCCCAAGCGCAGGGAGCGGCAGCCTTCCGTGGGCCTCCAGAGCCGGCGGGAGGTCCAGGCGCTCCTCGGCTGCTTAGTCCTAGCCTTCGGTCGGGACTCGTGCTGCGTCTCCCCACAGCTTTCCTTTATTCATTTTTAACTCGATTTCTATACCGCCCTTCCAAAAGTGGCTCAGGGCGGTTTACATAGAGAAATAACAAATAAATAAGATGGCTCCCTGTCCCCAAAGGGCTCACAATCTAGAAAGCACCACAAGATAGACACCAGCAACAGTCACTGGAGGGATGCTGTGCTGGGGGTGGAGAGGGCCACTTACTCTCCCCCTGCTAAATAAAAGAGAATCGCCATTTAAAAGGTGCCTCTTTGCCAAGTTAGCAGGGGTTCTCCCCGCCCGCTCCGCCCTGCCGGTTCTGCGGCCCTCTTAGTCTCACCATAGCGCGAGGCGTAGTCTGGCCTCGGGATTAGCAGGATCCGCTCGTAGGCCTTGCAGAGCCCCTTGACGTCCGCCAGGTAGGGCTTGTTGGAGGTGCCCATCAGCAGCACCCGGTCTTCGGCCTTCAGCAGGCCCAGGGCCTTGGGCAGGTCCTTCTTCAGCCGCCTGGGGTCGAGCTGCAGGCCAGGAGAAAGGAAAGGCAGCGGCCGCCGCAGCCAGCGCGAGAGATGGCGGGGCGGGGCGGGGGGAATCCCCTCCTGCTCGGACCTGGGTCCCGCAGGGCCCACCCACCTGAGCCCCTCAGTCGCCCCATGGCTGGCATCCTCATTCCAGGCGAGAATCTAGCCTGTGGGTCTACCGACCCCCGCGCCCCCCCCCCCCCCGGCTCCCTCCCACGCACCTCTTTTTCCTCTTTGGGGACCTTCTTGTAAAACGTCTTCTCGGCATTCCCCACCCAGATGACGGAGGGCTGCAAGATCCGGGCCACCTGCAAGGATGGCGGAGGGGAGCATGAGCGAGACCCGGGCCCGGCCTGTGCGGGGCAAAGCTAGGCTGAAGGTCGAGAAGCCGCCGCCGCAGGGGCGTAACTATAATCGGGCAAGGGGAGACAGTTGTCTGGGGGCCCACTGCCTTGGGGGCCCCCAGAGGCAGGTCACATGACTGACTCCCCCAGCCGCACACCTGCCCGGGCTTCCTTCAGTTGTATTCATCCTCCGAAATTGGTGTGAGTGTTAAGACCTGGAGCGACCAGAACAGCAGGTCTTTCTCTAGCAGGGGCGTAACTACCATTAGGCAAGGGGAGGTGGCTGCCTGGGGGCCCCCCACACCCCGAGGGGCCCCCCAGAGGCAAGTCACATGACTATATATTGTGAAGTGTGTGTGTGTGTGTGTGTGTGTGTATCAGTGAGGGGCCCATTTTAAAATTTTGTCTCTGGGCCAACTCCAGCCTTGTTACGCCCCTGCGCCGCCGGCATGCTCCGTCTGTCTCCCCGGAGGAGGAGGAGGGCCAGCCTGCAGCCTCTTGGCTAGCGCAGGGTCTGGCTGCCGGCTAAAGAAGATGGCGCCGGGGCTGCCCCGGGCTTTCAGGTCCCGGAGAGGTCGCTTCACGGCCCTGTCCTGACAGGCTTCCCTCCTGGCGAGCCGGGACTTTCTCTCCGGTGGCTTCAAAGGGTGCAAGGGGCACACAATGGCAGGAGGAGCCATGGCCACCCCAGGCTCTCTCTCCTCCCATTTTAGTGGTTCTTAATTTACTTATTTTAACAAATTTATATACCGCCCCCTGCACAAATGGCTGGGCGGTTCACAATCTCAACACACAAAACACAATTAAAACCGTTTAAAATACAGATTAAAAAACCTCTAAAACTGTAAAACTATAAACTAGAAGCCTGACTAAACAGGTATGTTTTGAGATCCCCAACAACATTCAGAGGAGGGGAGGCTCTAATGTTGTTAGGAAGGCCGTTCCAAATTCCGGGGCAAAAGGCCCAGTTTTGAGTCGCCACCGGTGGCAACTGCAACCCGGCCTCCCCAGATTATCCTAACAGGCACCCGGGTTCATGAAGAAGGCGCCATTCTCTGAAATACCTCCGACCCAAGCCGTCCAGGGCTCTGCAGGTAATCACCAGCACTTGGTCTTTGGCCTGGAAACTGACTGGCAGCCAGCGTAGTTCTTTTTAAATGTGTGTAAATGGGTAACCCCAGAGACCGACCTGGCTGCGGCATTCTGTAAGGTAAAGTCGGTGTGGACTCCTACCAACTGCAATTGCCAGACAACATACAAAGGCTGCCCCACACAGAGCGCATTGCAGTAGTCAAGTCTGGAGGTTACCAGCATATGCGCCACTGCTTTAAGGTTGTTTATCTCCAGAAATTGATGTAGCTGGAGAATCAGCCAAAGCTGACAGAAAGCCCTCCTGGCCACTGCCTCAGCCTGAGAGACCAGGGAGAGGTTTAGGTCCAGAAACACTTCTAGACCCGTACCTGGGATGTTAATGAGGTTGGATCGGCTGCTATTATGAATTGCAATAGCCTGTGGCCGTTTAAATCTCATGGATGGATTTTACGGCAGCTGTTTGAATATTTATCCTATTGCTTTGTTTTCAATTTTATGGCTTCTGTTCCTGTGTTTTATACACTAACCACACACTTCGTTTTCAACAGAAAAGTAGGATTAAAAGGAAGGACATACACGAATACAGAACTGTTCCCAGCAGGAAAGCAAAAGGCTCACCCTCACCATCCATCCATCCCTAGACCCTGCCTAAAACGGCCCTGCTCCTCCTCTCAGTCAGTCAGAGTCTGCTTTCACATTGCCCCCCCCACCCCCCAGTCAATGGGGTCTTCAAGAACCTGGCTGGGCTCAGGCTGGCAATCCACCGGCCAGATGCAGCCAACCACTGGATGATGAGGTCGGGCACTGGCAGACTGGCATTGTGTATTGGCCTGGGCACTGACTGCTGCTTAAAACGGCGCCTGTCCATCACCTAAGGAGAAAGGCGACTGGGACATTCCAAAAGACATCTGTGACTCTTCTAAGAGAGGCTTCCCAGGGATGGCTTCCGCAGAAGCTTTTAAAATTCTGTTTTCAAAGCCAAATGCTGCGATGATTATTTTCTTTCTCAGTACAGACAGTACAATTAAGCGCCTGATGCAGATAACTCATCCTCTCAAGAACTGATTCTGATGGGACAGAGAGACTTCTGCCAGCGCAGCCCTGCTCACGTGACCCGCTGCCCCCATTGACAAGAGGCGGCTCTCCGGGGAATCCAGCATTTCTGCAGGGAGTGGCAGGCAGGGCGGGAGGAAGGGTGAAGAAGAGCGGGACTGGAAGAGAGGCCACCGCAGGGCAAGGAAGCCGCCCAAGTGCCCCCTCCCCCCGGGGCCATTAGGAGCCAGAATTGCCCCCAAGAGCAAGTTGTGCCCCGCTTCCTGCCAGAGCCGCACCTTAAGCACCAAGTGGACCATCATCTGGAGGCCGCTCTTGCCTGGGTATTTCCCAGCCAGGTTGTCCGGTGAGAGGTCAAAGAAGTTGGCACCGGTCTCAGTGCACACCGCGTGGACCAGCATCTTCTTCCCGGTGCCTGCTGGCCCTGCCAGGAGGATAGACTTCACCAGGGGCGCCAGCTCATGCACAGTCGGAGAACCTGGCGGAGGCAGAGCGGACGGGAGGACATGGTGTACTGATGAGGGAGGACGAGAAGCCTTGGCAACGGGTCCGGGCCATGGGCAGCGGGGCTTACCCAGACGAAGGATGGCATACATGGCAATGTTCTGGCGCACGTCCAACATGGAGGGTATCGGTTCAATCTCCTGCTGGCGTAAGATGGTACCCAGGTAGCAGAAGTCACCTGGAGGCGAGAGATGCAGCCATGGAAGAGAGCCCCACTCACTCAGCCAGGCCAGTTGGAACGAACTGGTAGGGGGCCAGAGACCCGTGGCTCGGAGGTCCCCTCCAGCAGCACAGTCGCCTTAGAACATAAGAAATTCAGAACAATTCAGAACAGCCCTGCTGGATCAGGCCAAAGGAAGCCCATCTAGTCCAGCATCCTGTTTCGCACAGTGGCCCACCAGATGCCGCTGGAAGCCACAGGCAGGAGTTGAGGACATGCCCTCTCTCCTGCTGCTGTTGCTGCCCTGCAACTGGTACTCAGAGGCATCCTACCTTTGAGGCTGGAGGTGGCTTATAGCCCTCCGACTGGTAGCCATTGATAGACCTCTCCTCCATGAAGTTATCCAAACCCTTCTTAAAGCCATCCAGGTTGTTGGCCGTCACCACATCCTGTGGCAAAGAGTTCCATAAGTGGATCACACTTTGTGTGAAAAAGTACTTTTGTTTGTTGGTCCTAGACCTCCTGGCAATCAATTTCAAGGAGTGACCCCTGGTTCTAGTGTGATGTCAGAGGGAGAAGAATTTCTCTCTCTCCACTTTCTCCACACCATGCATGATTTTATAGACCTCTATCATGTCTCCCCACAGTTGTCTTTTCTCTAAACTAAGCAGCCCCAGGTGTTGTAGCCTAGCTTCATGAGGAAGGTGCTCCAGGCCCCTGATCATCTGGGTTGCCCTCTTCCGCACCTTTTCCAGTTCAACAATGTCCTTTTTAAGATGTGGTGACCAGAACTGTACGCAGTACTCCAAGTGTGGCCGCATCATAGTTTTGTATAAGGGCATGATAATGTTAGCCGTTTTATTTTCTGTCCCCTTCCTAATTATCCCTAGCCTTGTGACTGACAGCTCAGTGGTGCGCAGTGGCACTCTGCACTGCTCAGAGGCACATGACCTGTTCCAGGACTTGGGACTGGCACTGGTGCGCTGAGCTGCCGTGAGGCTTTGTCCGCATCTTCCCATTCCGTGGCACAGGCGCGAGGAGGAGCTGGAGAGAGGCTTTGTCAGGGAAATGCCCGGCAGCGTGGTAAGCCTTCGGACTGGGCCCGCTTCCTTCATGCACAGGGAACCGTGACTGAGGGCAGTTCTGGCCTGGGCGCCCCCGTCTCTAAAGGACCCTCTGCAGTTGGGGAAAGTGCAGAAAAGGGCAACCAGACTCGGCCGTGGGTTGGAGGACCCCCTTCCCTAAGAGCAGGGGGCATCCTGGCTGGGGGCTCGCTCAGGCAGGAAAGAGGCGAGGGGGGGGGGAGAGGGGGGAGGTGTGTGACGCGCAGAGATTGATCAAAGGGTGCGCGTTTCGGAGAGAGAGAGCTTTGCCTCCGCTTGCCGCGCTGCTCTGCAGTTGCAGCGCAGACCCAAGAACGGGTTTCCTGCTGCAGCTCCGCGTACGGGATTCTTAGCCACCAGACCAAAGCATGGCCACTGCGCCGGCTCAGATGGCCTTTTTTAAAGAGGGTGCGACCCATTCATGGAGGAAAGAGCTACCAGTCAACCAGACAGCCGCGCAAGCTCAGAGGCAGGACACCAGATGCTAGCGGGCAGCGGCGTGGAGGGGGGCACATGGAGGCATCTTCCCCCGAGGCTGCCTGCGCTTGGAGCAGGCTGCTGGCCTCGAGGGGCCTGGCCGGCCCCTCAGTGCTTCCCTGGAAAGGCTCTGCCGGCCCACAGCAACCCCTGCGCTCCTCAGTGGCAGAGCCCCTGTTTGGTTGGAATCCAGGTGGCAAAACGGGAGTCACGCACCTGAATAGTCTGCCAGGTGCACCTTCTGGGGCCTCTTGACGATTCCCTGCAGCACCAGCTCTTCATAGAGGGAATCAATCGTCCTGGGCGGAGGTAGGGCAGGGGGAGCAAGGTGACTCCGGAGTCACCCCCAGCAGTGGCTTGCGGCAGTCCGAAGCCTGCGTGGGGGGGGGTGTTCCTGTCTGTCCAGGAAGGAGAGCGGCTGGCTGAGGGGAGGCAGCCTGGAGAAGAAGCGCAGCCGCCGCCGCCGCGGCCTCAAGGCGGGCCTGTCATTTGTCCCCCAAACACGGGGGAGGTTTCTCCAGGAGCAGAACAGAAGTGGCAGGGAGCAGGCGCAGGGAGCGAGCACTGCCCCCCTCACTCTGTGTGGGTCTCACTGCAGCCCCCACAGCCAACCCCGCGCCCTAGCATGGAACTATACAGGTGAACTACGTGGGGGGTGGGGAATCTTCCGCTCCCCCCCCCCATTCCTCGCTCATCGAGGGAGCATCGGGCACACAGGCCTGGGCGGGACGGCAGCAGTACCTCTCCGGCGTCAGATCTTTCTCCTTCTTGCCTTTCTTCCCCTTTTTTTTCTGCTCCAAGAATGTCAAGAGAAAGCACGCTCTGAATCCCCGAAGGGGGAAAGGAAGAAGGACCCCCGCCGCAGGGAGCCCTGGGGTCGAATGGGGCCGCCGCCCTCCAGCGGACCTTGGCACTCTTGGGCTTGCGGGGCTTCGGCGCTTTGGTCTCTTCCAGGTCCACGGCCAGCCGCAGATTCTTCAGCTCCTCCCGCATCAGCTCATCCACCTTGCCAGGATGCGGGGCGGGGGGAGGGAAGAGGTAGCCTCAGAAAGGGGCTCTCTAGAGCCCAGCAGCTCCTGGGCCCCTGGGGTCGGCTCTGCAGGCAGCAGCTCTACCTGCAGCTGCCCTGGCACCCCTCCCCCGCTCCGCCTGGGCAGAGCCTCTCCAAGGACAAGCCCTGCCCTGCCTTAGCAGCAGCACTGACCTGGAGCCGAATCTCCACCTCCACCTCTTTCCGCTTCTCTGTCTTGATGATCTCTGGCTGGTAGCGTTGCTCAAAGTTGATGACTTCATCCTGGTCGCCCCAGAAGCCTGGGGGTGGGGGGAGTGTGAGGGGGGGCCCTGCTGAGGTCCCTTGTGCCCCTTTCCCCCCCCTCCAAGGCCCAGGGTGGGCCGCACTTGCCCAGTCCAGGCTCCTGGGAGGACCCACCCACCGGAGGAGGCCCTGCAGCTGGTTCCCAGGGCCGGAAGAGACCAAGAGCTTGAATGTTCACCCAAGCTTGCATCCCACTACGGCCCCAATAAGCTCTGGCCTAGCAAGGCCTCCACCTCCACCTCCACCATGGGAAGGAGCTGCACAGCCCTCCAGCAGCCCCAACAACTTGGGCCTTGCTTTTCAACAACAACAACTTATATACTGCTTCTCACAAAAGTTTCCAAAGTGGTTTACAGAGAGAAAAAATGAATAAATAAGATGGTCAGTCTTCCGGCGGTGGGTGTGGGTGTGTTCATGCTGGGGCCAACGGACACTTGGACTCCTCCTTCGAGCCACCCCTGCAGTCCTTTGTCCCTTTGTCCCCAGGAGGGGGCCTGGGAAGGAGGAACTGGCTGCAGTAGAGAGCTGGACTCCCAGCCCTGAGAGGCCAGCCAGCCACAGGTCTGGCCGCTATAAAGGGGGGAGGACTGGGGGTGGTCAGGCCTCCTGCCCCTTTGGCACCTGCCCTCATGAGGCTGAGTGGACATGGCTCCCCAGCATAGCTCCCCTGACCAGAGCATCCCCCCCCGTCCTTTGGGGTGACCCCAGATGGGGGGCTCCTTCTCTCCCTTTCAAGAAGGCCCCTGGGCACCTCCCTCCTCCCTTACTTGTGTACTGTGAGAAGTTCTGGTTGATGGTTGTCAGGAACTTGGAAGGAGAGAGCTTCAACCCTTCATCTTCCTCCTGAGAAGAAGCTCACAATCAATTCACCTGCGCATCAGGAGGACCTTATGCAAGGATGGGCCCACCCCTGGGAGGGCAGGCTGTGCGGGAAGGCCACACTGGGGGTGGGGGGCTTCTGTGCTCAGCAGCGGATGGGCGGGGGTAGCTCCGGGCCCCACTGCCCCTCCCAATCTGGCAGGCCTCCTTACCGCTTTCTTGCCCTTGCCTTTCTTGCCCTGCTCTTTCCCCTCCTTCTTGCCTTTCTGCTTCTCCTTTTCTTTCTTCTTACTGTCCATCTTGAGCTCTGCCAGGTCCAGCTCAGCCCTCACCTGATCACAGAGAACAAGGTGAGCTGCGGGTCGCGGAGGCAGAGGAGATTCCCCGGCAGGCCTGGCCGGCCCTGCTGAAGGGCCTCCTCCACAAGCTGGAGGCCCCGCTGTGGCTTCAAGCGGGGTGGAGGCATCAGCTCAGCATGCAGAAGAGCCCGGTGGGGGCGCTGAGGCGACGCCTGCCTGAAACCCTGGAGAGCCGCCAGTCAGAGTCGGGGATACTGAGTTAGATGCACCAATAGTCGGACTCAGTAGACTGCCGCGACCCAGGGCCTCATCCGGGTTCCAAGGGCCTGGATGAGGCCCTGCACCCGCTTCAGTCTGCCTTGCCCCCCACCTCTTCTGGGGTCCTCTGAGCAAAGAGAATGCTGCAGCCCCCAATTTCCTCCTCGGGGAAGTCGGGGAAGCGGCCAGTCAGGTCACTGCGGAAGACAAAAGGCGGGCCGGGTGTCAGGGCCTACTCAGCACAGCCGGGTCTGGAGAAGGGAAAGCCCCCAGGTGGTCTGCTGGCCCCCGGAGCGCCCCCTCCCCCCAGTCAGGCTCGACTGCTCACTGGCACTCGATGAACCACTGGCGCAGCTGCTCCTTCAGTTCCTCGCGCATGCTCGGTCCTTCCATCTCGTAGAGGGTGTCACGGACATTGTCCAGAGCCTCCTGGTACTCAGCCTCGTAGTCCGCCTGGCGCATGCGCCTGAACTCTTCGCCCAGCTGCGCGCGAATCGTGGCCGGGGTGGGGCCCATCAGCTGCGGCTCCAAGGCCTGCGGAGGCGACCGAAGACCGAGAGAGACTCGCGGTCAGGCAGGCAGGCAGGCAGGCAGGGCCGCCCCCGGAACAGCAGACTGCCCCGGGCGCCGTGGGGGGTGGGGAGGCGAAGGAAGGCGAGGCCATTAGGAGAAATGGCGTTTGGAGCCGAGCGCGGCGGTGTAAATTACCCCGTAATGAGTTTGTAATATGCACGCGCGGCGCTTCCCTGCCCGGCAGCGGCCGCAGCGCGCAGGCACTTTCCCGCCTCATTGCCCCCCAAATGGATTTTAAATATCATTCCGAGGACACAATTATTTAAAACGCTGAACTAAACACTCGCTAATGGGCGGCAGTGGCGGCGGAAGCACCAGCAACTAGGGGAGAGCCCCCGCTGCTGCTGCCGCTTCCCTCCCTCCCTCCCTCCCTTGGTCACTCCGGCCAGGGCAGAGGCGCCTTCCCTCTCCGACGGCCCGCAGCAAACCGCGCCTGCCTCCCTGGACCGCTGCCCGTCCGAAAGCAGGCAGGCCCTGCGGGGCCTCGAGTTGCCTGCAGGGGCATCTCTCGCCTCTGCCGCCGCTTGCTGTTGCTCCAACAGGAGGCTCTTTCGCCCCGTGCAGGGAAGAGAGCCCGCCACCAGAAAGGCTGGCCAAGGAGGCCCCGATGGCTCGCCCACCCGCCTCAGACGGGGAGGTCGCCAAGGCTGCCTGGGGCAGCAGGGCCAGCGGTTGCTCGGAGAAGCCTCCGCTTCCCCAGCCGGCCCCTCCCCTGCTAAGGGGCTCCATCTCGCTGGCCCGTCGGCGCAGGCGCTCCCTGCCCGGCTGCAGGCAGCGGGGAGGATGCTGGCGTGCCGCCGAGGGCCCCGCAAGAACACAGGCCGTTGGCCACCGCGGGCCCGCTCCAGGGCCTGCCTTTCTGGTCCACGGGGGCCAGTCCAGAGAACCAGGAGGCTACTTGGGTCCGGACAGGCTGGCGGTAGGGAGAGGGCAGAAGCACCGCGCACGGCCTGCCTGCGCCAAGGACTCCTCTGGCATCTTCCCGGCCAGAGCGCCGGAGACGCAGCGACTAGCGACGCCGCCGCCTGGGCCGCCAGGTCAAAGAGGCAACCCAGAAGCTTCGCCAGTCGCTGACTCGCTGTGTCTCCCCTTCCAGCGTCTCGGCTGGCCTTCTGCTTCCCGGCTCTCTGCCGGGGGGCAACGGACCCCGCCGCCGCCGCCGCCGCCTCCCCCGTTTCCGCCTCCACACACACCCCACCGCCAGCAAAGCACGCGCATGAAAGTGGTCGGGAGCTCAGCCCTGAGGAGCTTTGCAGGGGGCGCAGGGCTGGGGGAAGCCCCGAAGAGAGGCGCTGCCGCCTGGGTGCTTGCTAAGGGGGGGCATGGCTGGAAGCAGCCTCGTCGCTCTCCAATCGCAGCCGGGGACCGGGGGCACCGCCGCCTCAGCCAACGGCCGGCTACTTTATCATAGCAAAGAGGAGCCCCGCCGGGGTTCGCAGCCCCCTCCTTAATCTCAGGCGGACCCAATCCTCCGCTCCCTCTCAGGTCGGGCGACTTCCTCGCAACATGCTTAGGAGTGCAGCGCTCCCCAAGGACCTCCCCCAATGAGATGCTGAAGGAGCTGAACTATCGGAGGGTCCCACCAAGACAACCAGTATATTTTATGGGGTGTGGGGGGGGGCTCACCATCCCGATGAAGGTCATCTCGTGCTGGTGCACCAACCTGGTGATCCGGCGCTGCATGGCCCCTTTCCAGATCTGTAGCGGGAGGGGAGGGGAGGGGGCAGGTGGGTATCTAGCACTTCCTCGGGCGGCGGCAGGAGGAGGCCAAGTCACGCGCAGAAGGGAACCCCGCTCCCGGCAGCGACCTCCCCAACGAGTTCAACTTTCGCTGCCACCTAAAGGAGCTCAGCGCTCCTTCCTCCTGCAGGGTCCACACCTGCACTCTAAACCCCTCAGCACAACGGGCGGGGAGGGGGCACACAAAAAGATCAGGGGGCCCTGGTGGGGGTGGAGAGGAGTGGGGCAGATGCAGGGGTGTTCCCATAATTGAGTGGATGGGTTCAAGGGACCCCCCCCCAGCTCCTGAGCGCCCCCGAGTTCCACCCCTCCCTGCTTTCTTCATTGTCGCCCTCGCTCAGCTAGGCCCCTGGGCAGACGCCCCATGAGCCACTTGACACATGCTTGTGACGCCTCCGCCCCCCACACGGAACACCGACTGGAGGCATAGAGCGCGTTGCCCCACATGGCCTCCTGCGCCAAGGAGGCCGCCGCCGGCGGTCCTCAGAAGAGACCGAAACTGGTCCCGCTGCCCTGGCAGCTCCTTTGGACGTCTCACCGGGCCACAGAAAGCCCCCAGGCCAGGGACCCTCGCGGGGAAAGTCGGACGGGGCGCCCAGTCCCCCCTCTGCCAAGCTCTGGCAATTACTAGGGAATGTCACGGGCGGGGGCCGTGAGGCTGTGGCAGC
The DNA here is from genome assembly GCF_027244095.1 of Hemicordylus capensis. Classification (NCBI taxonomy): domain Eukaryota; kingdom Metazoa; phylum Chordata; class Lepidosauria; order Squamata; family Cordylidae; genus Hemicordylus; species Hemicordylus capensis. The sequence goes on from NC_069662.1 coordinate 171,358,853, forward strand.
GAGCCCGGCAGGAAGGGGTCTGGCACTGTGCCATGAAAGGATTGGGGCTGCTGGCAGCAGAAGCTTGCCTGGCCCGAGTCCGGCGGGTCCACTTGTGGAGAGGCATGAAGGAGGCGGCGGCGGCGGCGGCGAGGAGGCCTCCTCAACTGGCAAATGGCCCCGGGCGGGGGCGCCAGTCAGGAGATCGATCAGGACTGTTTCTCTGGCGTAAGAGCGGCGAGTGTAGATGCTGATCTGGTCTACTGCGGAATGCGGCACAGGCGGGTCTCTGCTGACTGGACCGCCGCTCGCGCTCTCTGCCAACTTCATGCACCTGGCTGTGGCCGCCGCCTGAAGCAGGATGCTGGGCTACACGGGCCTTTGGCTAGATCCAGGACGGATGTTCTTCTGTTGTTCCTCGTGCCCAGAAAAGTCCTCCCTGGCCCAGAAAAGCTTTTGCCACACTGGATCCGGAGTATCTCCAGGCCACCCCAGGACGTGCCAAATACATCCTAATAGTTTAGAATGGTTATATCCCGCTTTCCAGCAACTGGAAGCAACAACTGCTTCCACACTTCCTGTGTTGTGATACCGCAGCGCAGTCCCTACACTGACAGCAGGGCGCGTTGAGATGTCCAATGCCTTGTTCGAATTTAATCGCTGCGATGTGGTGCTATAACGCTGTATTCCCCGCGTGAGGTTTTTTCGGGTTGTTGGTTATCGGGAGACTGCTCCCCCTGCTGGGCGCTTTGTGAATGTGATTCGCCTGGGCGGAAGTATTTTGCCACTGCTGAGCGGCCAAGGAAGGGGGAACTCCGTCCATCCCCGCCTGTGAACCGCCGCCTCCAGCGCTCCTCTCCACAAGGACATTTGGAAGAGAGAGTTGGCTCTTCCCCAGACTCTTCCTCGGCCTCCCCCCTGGGAGAGACCCCCCTCGAGCCATCGGGCTCCCCTTCCCGAGTTCTCCGGGATTCCTTGGCTAGCTCGCAGCTTCTGGGGTTGGGCAGGTCGTCTTGATTCCGCAGAAAGCCTCGTGGCCAGTGCGCAGGCAGCCTCCCCTCGCCCGAACCTGACCTACCTCCGCTGCAAGGCCGCCAAGCAACCCCGACGCTCAGCTCGCTCCGTAGCCCGGCAGCGCCACCTCCAGGGCAGAGAAGGGGTCCTAGCTTGAAGCGCTGCGGGGGGCCTCGGGGAAGGGGGGGCTCCCCAGGGACCTTTCCTGCTCTTGGCTGAGAGCCCAACAAGGAGCCGGGCTCTGGCCATCCCCCCAGGAGGTCCCGAAGGCTTGCAGGGGCGGCGCCCTCCCTGGTATCCCCACTTGGCACCAGCGGGCGGCGATGCTGCGACCCCCTTCCCGCAGCACGGCCCCAGGACCCCTTACCTTCTGGATGCACACGGCGGCTTTATCTCGGTCGGGTTCGCCAAGGCCGCTCTCCCGCACCTTCCTCTCGCGCTCTTCGTCCCGTCGGATCTCCCACATGAAGCGAGCCCGCAGCCTGCCCTGACGCATCCGCTCGGCCATCTGGATCAGCCTCACCGCCTCCTCTCGCGCCATCCCGGATCGCAGCGGCTGGGGAAGGGAAGCCCTCTCAGGGGCGGGGGAGGGAGCTCCCGTCCCACCACCAACCCCAGCTCCGCAGCAAGAGGCAGAGGCCCACCACGGAACACCCGCGCAGGCCGGAAGCAGAGCCAGGACTCCGGGGATCCCAACCCCGCGAAGGCGAGGGCGCCGGCCTGCGAGGGGGCCTCTGTCTAGAGAGCTCGAGGGCCGCGGCCCCTCGGTCACGCTCCGGGAGGAGAGCCTACTGGCAGGCCAGCCGAGCCGGGCAGCAACACAGGCGCTCGCCAGGCCTGGCCTCTCCGGCCCCAGCTCCCCTCCAGAGAGGTCCAGGCAAGCGCAGCACCGGCAGGTACACTCACGGCCACGGCCTTGCCCGGAGCCACGTGGGCTAGGATGCGCGTCAGCCGCTCCTGCCGCTCCTGCCGGATCTTGGCACTCTCCCGCAGGAAATACTTGGGGATCGGCAGCTCCATCTCCGCCTGGGAAGAGGAGCGGGCCAGGGCTGGTCACCCACACGACCACCGGCGCCGGGCCCCAAGCGGGCTACAGGCCGAGCAACATCCTCGCCTTCCCTCCTCCTCCTCCTCCTCCTCCTCCTCCTCCTCCCTTCCAAGGGGCCCTGCTGTCGGAGGTCACCTCTTCGAAAGGTGGGGAGAAAAGTGAGTGCCGACCAGAACACGCGCCCCCCGCACCCGAAGCCTCTGAGCGGCCGCCGCCGGTCCCATTCGGGAGGCCGAGCTCGTCTCCGCGGACTCGAAGGACCAGCACAGCCGCTTCTAAGAGGGTTAGGCTGTTTCGGTGCAGACCGAAAATGTCAGGACCAGACACGCCCCTCCGCCCCCTGCTGGAGCCCCGGCAAGAAGGCGGCTTCCTCCCTCCGTCCCGCTCAGGGCTGGGGAGGCCCGGACGGCTCCCCGCAGTCGGCGGCAGGCCCCGGCTCCCGCCCCGCCCTCCTCGCCAGCCGCCGGTCCGTTCCGCGGGCTCTCGCGCCCTGCCACGCACCGGCGTCAAGCGCAGCTCCTGCAGCACGTGGTCCATGTAGTGGTACTCGGAGAGGTCCAGCTCCACCAGCTCCTGCTTGAGCTCCAGGATGCGTCCCAGCACGGCGTCGAGCAGCTGCCGCAGCAGCAGGCGCTTCTGGGGATGCACCATCTGGTCGTAGCAGGCCTCCAGGCGCCGGGCCACCTGCACGTAGCGCAGGAAGAGGGTGGCCACGGCGTGCAGGAACAGCGGCCGGTTCCGCTCGGGCTTCGGCGGCTGGGCGGGCAGCTCCTGGGCCAGGAGCTCCTTCAGGGTCAGCCGCGACTCCCGCCACAGTTTCCCGTAAGTGCTGCGCGGGGCGCCGGAGGAGGAAAGGGAAGCCGTCGTGAACCTGGCAGGCGCGCTCCTGGACCGCCCTTCCCACCACCGGGAGGGGTGTGTGGCGGCGGCGGCAGCAGCATCAGCAGCCGCCACCGCCTTTCTCCACGCCCGGGCTCTGCTGCAGGGCAGGCAAGGCCTCCCTCCCCACAGCACAGGGTCGGCGGCCAGGTGCTTCCCGCGGGTGAGGCAAGCGGGAGGCGGCTCCGTCCCTCCCGCCAGGGCTGCCAGACCCGGACCAATGTGAGCCGGGGTGGGAGGGAATGTGGCCAAACATGGCCAGATCAGGCAGACCCCCGAGTGGCACTTTGGGGGCAGGAAGCAGGGCGCTGTGCACTGCACTGGGGCACCTGGCGCCCTTCCTTGGTGCTCACCTGCGCTATGCCTCTCCTCCTCCTCCTCCCCCTCCTCCTCCCCCCCGCGACAAAGCCTTCCCGCGCTCTCCCTAGAGGCGTCGCCCTCCCGCTTCACACTTGCTCAGACCATCTGACCTCACAAGCAAGTACCCCGAGAGGCACGTGTGAACGGTCAGTGGCGGGGCAGTAGCGCAGCTAAGGGTGCTCCCTCCCGCCACCGACAGCCTTTTCTCCACCCATCTCCGGCCCAAAGCCCAAGAGGAAAGCGCCTCGGATGCTCTCCAGGCAGCCGGGCAGCCTGGTCCTTAGGGGTGAGGAGTCTCGGGGCGCAAGCTCTGTTTATGCAACGGGCACCCACTCTCCCTCCAGCTCCCACCTGCTGGACATGATGGGCGCTCTCAGGCTCTCTCCACTTGGGTCGGCCACGTGCAAAGTTTCCAGGAGGAGGAAGCCTGGGCCCCACCCCCCATTGTCACTGCCAGTCCCCATGGAAACCAGGGAACACCAAGGCGTGGCTGGCCTCCCGGCAGGAGCAGCTGAGCCCCTTAGCCCAGAGGTCCCTTGGGACGGCGAGAGGCCAGAGCGCCGCCGGCCCTTGGGACTCCAGAAGGGGAGCCGCCAAGCCCAAGCCAGTCTTCGAGAGGTGGCCAAGAGGCGCTCAGGGGCGGCGGCCGCCTCACCCAGCACCCTCCCTCAGGCCCTGCGCCTTGTCGGAGAGGCCAGGCAGAGCCGGGTGGAAGCCGGCCTGCCATTCTTGCCCCTTCTTGGAAGCCGGTCTGGACGGCGCAGGCTGTGTGGTGGGAGGGGCTCCGCCGCTTCATCCACCCCTAAGCTGCCGGGCAGCCGAGAGCCGGACGGACCTTCTGCCCCGAGCCATGGCCGCGCTGCCAGAGCTGCGAGCGGGCCGAAGCGGGGCCAGGCTTTCCCGCACGTCTAGCTTAGAGTCCAGCCCCAAGCGGACTTTTCTCCCTCTAAGCCGGGCGGGCTGGCCGGCGCTCTGGGTGGAGACAGAGGGGAGCCGCCTCGCTCTTCGTCTAGTCCCCAACGCAGACAGCGCTCTTGAGCGGGCCATGCTGCCCAGCAAGCTCCTTGTGGTGGTGGCCCCCGGCCCGCCTCAAGACGAACCGGCTTCTGGTAGCAGAACTGCCGCGGACCCCTATCTGCTGCCTTCCTCAGGCGCAGGAGGCATTCTCTCCCATGGACAGCTTCCCACGGAAGCTCTTGTTCTTCCCACGGTTATCTTGTGAGGAGAAACTCAAGTGTGTAGTCCACCGCTCTGGGCTCCTTGGCGGAAGAGCGGGATAGAAATGTAGTAGTAATGATAATATAATACTACCCTAAAGGGCCGCGAAATAAGCAAGCAAGCCCAGGGCCGGCTGCTGCTATGCTGTCAGAGATGCACAGCGAGGAGGAGGAGGAGGAGGAGGAGGAGGAGGAGGAGGAGGATGCCAAAGAGCGCCGGTGGGTGATGGTGGGGAGGACCAGTTGTGCTGAGCAGGGAGAAGGCCCAGGGTGGGGGGGGGACACTGCAGAGCCCGTGTCTAGCCCCACCTCGCAGAGGCAGCGTCCCCCGCCCCCAGTAGCCAGTCGCCTGTTGCGGGGCCCCAATGTACTGCATTGGCCTTGGCCAGGGGTCTTTTTCACCCTCACTAGGGGGTGGGGGTGTTATTCTCAATGGGCAATTGATTGATCAGGCTAGTTGATTATTCTACAATTCAGTTGCTGAGCATATGTCACAACTTTGGTGGGCAGGCTAGCTGGATGGTGGGGCAAAAAGGGGTGGTTCATAAGAGCAGAGGGCCGAAGGGGCCGGGCTGCAATTCTGGATGTGGAAGAAGCTGGTCAATGGGCTTCGGTCAAGCCCCGCCCCCGCCCCCCTCTGGGGTGGGGGTGGGATTGACTGTGACCCATACCCCTGTTACTCTGCTTTGCCTGGTCCCAAGAAAGGGTGAGGCCTGCCTGACCCCGCCAGCCTGGTAACTGCAGGAAGCCTGTTTTAAATGCTGCTAATTTCAATGAAGTTGTGGCCAGGCGCTTGCCTTGCACCTAATTCCCAGTACTGGTGTGTGTCACCTCTTCCTTCATATCAGCACAAGCACCTGTTCTGCTAAAGACAGGAGGACCCCCCACCCGCCTCACACAAGCCGGAACAAATGGAATAAAACCCCTTGGTAACTTCCAGTGCAGCTGACTTCATTATCAAAACTTCAGTTCCTTGGCTCAAGTTTGAACCAAGATTGGTTTCCTGTCCTGGAACAAGATCTTCCTAGCAGTATCATCACCGCTGCTGTGAATTGTCACTGGGTTTCTCCCACAGGTATGTAAGCTTCATACCCACTGGACCACTTGCTCCCCCCTTCACCCCTGTGTGTGTGTGTGTGCGCGCACACACACACACACACACACACACACACAGAGTTTCTATTCCCCCCTCTTCACTCTCTCTGCAAACCTGAGTAGGACATACACCTGGACAGAGGCAGCAACCTTTCTCAGGGGTTCCAAGTGGGCAGAGGCCACGAAAGCTTCTGCTGTGCTCCAGCCACTGCTGGGCTATCAGGGTCCTACTCCATAGAGATAGTGGGCACAACAGAAACATGGTGGGACAATGAGAACCAGTGGAAACATGTTCTCCCTAGATATAAACTCTACAGAAAGGACAGGGAGGGGCTCCTTGGAGGTGGAGTAGCACTGAATTTTAAAGAAGGGATAGAATCTCACAAGCTAGAAAACCTAGGTGGACCGGAGTCCTCCATAGAAACCCTGTGGGTGACAATACAAGGCCTGAAAGGGAACGTGCTACTGGGGACGTGTTTTTGCCCTCCAGATTATTTATTTATTTACATTTTATATCCCGCTCTTCCTCCAAGGAGCCCTGAGCAGTATACTACATACTTAAGTTTCTCCTCACAACAACCCTGTGAAGTAGGTTAGGCTGAGAGAGAAGTGACTGGCCCAGAGTCACCCAGCTAGTCTCATGGCTGAATGGGGATTTGAACTTGGGTCTCCCAGGTCCTAGTCCAGCACTCTAACCCCAAAAACTTGCATATGAGCAGTTCATGCTCTCTCCCACAATTGGCCCCCGGCCATGTCTTTGCTGTTATAACTGAGCTCTTCCACTTCCTTGCACCAATAATGTAATCAATTTGATTTCTGTGTACTCCTTTGGTTTTGTCTGCCACTTTGGTTGTTTGAAGAATGTGTTAGCAATGAAGAGATCATTGGCCAGGCAAAAATTAATAAGTTGTTCTCCTGCTTCATTTCTGTTTCCTAGGCCATACATTCCGACTGTGTTTTCCTCCTTATCATTTCCAACTTTGGCATTCCAGTCTCCAACCACCAGCAGCACATCTTGCTTGCATGTTCTGTCAATTTCAGACTGAAATTGACAGCGTAAAATTCATCAACTTCCTTTTCTTCTGCATTAGTCGTTGGGGCATAGACTTGAAAAGCTGTCATGTTAAAAGGTTGTCCATGAAATTTAATTGATATTAGTTGGTCACTGACCGCATTGTACCTAAGTTCTGTCATTGCTATATCCTTCCTGACTATTTAATTTTAATTAATTAATTAATTAATTAATTAATTAATTAATACATTTATATCCCACTCTTCCTCCAAGGAGCCCAGAGCGGTGTACTACATACGTGAGTTTCTTCTCACAACAAGCCTGTGAAGTAGGTGAGGCTGAGAGAGAAGTGACTGGCCCAGAGTCACCCACCTAGTATCATGGCTGGATGGGGATTTGAACTCGGGTCTCCGCGGTCCTAGTCCAGCACTCTAACTACTACACCACGCTGGCTCTATGAAAGCAACACTGTTCCTTCTTTGGGTTTTGTGTCCTGAGTAGTAAACGGTATGATTTTCTGATGGAAAGTGTCCTATTCCAGTCCACTTGAATTCACTGATGCCCAAGATGTCAATCTGTAGTCGATTCATTTCATCTTTCACTGTGTTGAGCTTTCCCATATTTATGTTTCTTACATTCCACATTCCCATTGTAATTCTGTCTTTGCAGCTTCTGATTTTCCCCCCTGCATGGCAACATCAGCTGCTAGACATCCAAAAGGCTTTAGTCTAACTGCATCATAAACACCATCGGTACTCCCTCAGTTCTTCCTCAGTAGCATATTGAGTACCATCCGACTGGAGGGGCCATCATCCTGCACTACATCGACAATCATTCTATTTTGTCTATCCATGTGGTTTTCTTGGTAAAATACAGGAGTGGTTTACCATTGCCTTCTCCTGTGCTGTATGAAATGATGCCTTTGTCATTGTCACTAAAGTGACTCTCCTTCCTAGATCACTGCTGCCCAATAGAGGTGCCTGCTTGCTTTAGCTGGGCAGCTGGAATGACCTTCACACTTTGGGTGACCCTACTGGGAGTAGACCTCCCGGCATTCTTGGCTCATCCCTCCCAGGAAAACCCCTCCTGCCACAATGAGGCAGCATAGCAGGACTTGGAGGTGGGGAGTGTTCCTGGGTGGGATGAGTGAAGTATGCCGAGTTTACATACAGGTTTACATACAGCATTGTAAACCTGAAACATCACATAAGCTGTGGCTGTGTTAATGCCACGTTGCTGTTCCCGTATGCAAGATGGTGTCAAAACCCAGAACATCGGAATGCTCACAAGCCTATATGCAGTGAAACAATTTTAAGTTGCCATCTGGAAAGCACCAAGAAGGATATAAGGGAGGCAAAAAGAGTTTGAGGAATATGTAGTTTAAAGCATCAAGGGAATTAAAAAAAACTTCTTTAAATACATCAGAAGTAGGAAACCTGCCAGGGATGCAGTTGGACCTTTAGATGATGAGTAAAAGGGATTCTTAATGATATGGAGATGGCAGAGAAGCTAAATGAGTTATTTGCATCTGTCTTCACTGCAGAGGATACTGAGTGTATACCTGTGCCTGAACTGAGCTTCTCAGGGACAGAGGCTAAAGAACTGAGTAAGATAGAGGTGAGGAGAGATGACCTTCTAGACTGTCTGGAAAAATTAAAAGTTAACAAATCACCAGGGCCAGATGGCATCCACCCAGGAGTCCTTAAAGAACGTAAATGTGAAATTGCTGACTCCTTGCAAAAATATATAACTTATCCCTGTACTGTGAGGCTGTGATCCGCATTCGTTGGCAGATGGTAGGCAGTGAGTCCTCAGCCTTAATCTGACCCTTGGTGACTCAGGGCGGGCTCTACAATTGCTTACTCAGTACTGATTCAATAGAAAGACTTACGCTCCCTCTTTTTTACTGCTCCTTATAGTCTTTAGTCTGGCTGTTATTGCGTTTTATTACTCAGGCTTCTATGTATTTCTGTCTTCTCATGTCTTTTAATCTTTTTACATCCATTTCTATCCCCCGCCCCTTATGCCTTTTATGCATTTTTATGACTCTTACTACTTTTCAGGCTTTTATGCCTTCATGCTTCTGGTGTATTATCTACTACTTTTAGTATTTTTAGTACCATTCTATATGTAATCACTTTTTAACTACTCTCACTTTTAACATGTAATCACCCTTATATTTTATGCTGGTCTATGACCGTAATAAAGATTGATTGATTGATAGAACTTATCCCTACCATCTGTACCGGAGGACTGGCAAATAGCCAATGTAACTCCCTCCAAGGAGGGATCCGGAAAATTACAGGCCAGTTAGCTTAAGGTCTATTGCAGGTCAATTGATTGAGAACATCCTCAAGGATTATTATTATTATTATTATTATTATTATTATTATTAAAACTTTTATACCGCACTTCCAAAAGGCTCAGGGCGGTTTACATTAAAACACCTTAAAATCAGTTAATAATTAAAATAAAAATTATAAAACATAACAATGATTAACAATTAAAAACATCATAAAACTACAATTAAACAATCAATTTAAAAACAAATTTTTTAAAAAGCTGAGAAAGCCTGGCTGAAGAGATGTGTTTTCAGGTGTTTTCTGAAAATTGCAAGAGATGGGGAGGATCGTATCTCAGCAGGGAGCGCATTCCACAATCTCGGGGCAGCAGCCGAAAAGGCCCGTCTCTGTGTAGCCACCAAACGAGTTGGTGGCAACTGGAGACGGACCTCCTCAAGTGACCTCAGCGGCCAGTGGGGCTCATAGCGAAGAAGACGCTCTCTTAGATACCCAGGGCCTAAGCCGTTTAGGGCTTTATAAGTAATAACTAGCACTTTGTATTTTGCCCGGAAACCTACTGGCAGCCAGGGTAACTCCATCAACAAAGGAGTAATGTGGTCTCTCCGAGATGACCCAGAGACCAACCTGGCTGCCGCATTCTGGACCAACTGAAGTTTCCGGACTACGTACAAAGGAAGCCCCACGTAGAGCGCATTACAGAAGTCCAGTCTGGAGGTTACCAACAGATGTACCACTGTTTTGAGGTCATTGATCTCGAGAAACGGGCGCAGCTGGCGTATCAGCCGAAGCTGATAGAAAGCACCCCTGGCCACCACCTCAGCCTGAGAAACCAAGGAGAGACGTTGATCCAGAAGTACTCCCAGACTGCGAACCTGTTCCTTTTGGGGAAGTGTGACCCCGTCTAGAACAGGCAGCTCAAAATCGTCTCTAGAGTTCTGACACCGCACAATAAGTACCTCCGTCTTATCTGGATTCAGCTTCAGTTTATTCTCCCTCATCCAGCCCATTACTGCTTCCAGGCAGGCATTTAGGGAGGGTATGCCAACTCCTGAAGAAGCTGACATGGAGAAGTAGATCTGGGTGTCATCAGCATACTAGTAACACCCAGCTCCAAATCCCCTGATGATCTCTCCCAGCGGTTTCATGTAGATGTTAAAAAGCATTGGAGAGAGTATGGAGCCTTAAGGGACACCATACTTAAGCTCAGATTTTGAAGAGCAACAGTCTCCAATCGACACCATCTGGAATCTATCCGAGAGGTAGGAGCGGAACCACTGAAAAACAATGCCTCCCACCCCCAACCCCCTCAGACGTTCCAGAAGGATACTATGGTCGATAGTATCGAAAGCCGCCGAGAGATCCAAGAGGACCAACAGAGTCACACTTCCTCTGTCCATTGCCAATTGGAGATCATCCATCAGGCCGACCAAGGCAGTCTCCACCCCATAGCCCGCCCGAAAACCAGTTTGAAATGGGTCTAGATAATCAGTTTCCTCCAAGACCGCCTGGAGCTGAGAGGCCACCACCCTCTCAATTACCTTGCCCAGCCATGGGAGATTAGAAACTGGCCTATAATTGCTCAACTCTGAGGGATCTAACGCAGGCTTCTTTAGAAGAGGTCTAATAATTGCCTCCTTAAGACAAGGAGGCATCCTGCCCTCCCTCAGAGAAGCATTTATGATTTCTACCAGGCCGCCTACAACAGCCTCCCTGCTAGATAGAACAAGCCATGTTGGACAAGGGTCAAGAGGACAAGTGGTAGGCCTCACCGCTCCAAGCAGCTTGTCCACATCCTCAGGAGTCACAAACTGAAACTGATCCAGCCGAATCGTATAAGAGGGGTTGTCGGACACCTCCAGTTCAGACATCAGATTAATTGTGGAGTCTCCATCTAGGTCGGCCCGAATCTGAGAGATTTTGTCTGCGAAAAATTCATTAAACACATCACAGCGGGTAACTGATGCTTCCAAATTCTGGTTCAAGGGAGAGGGAGCAGATACTAGTCCCCTGACAACCCTGAACAACTCCGCTGGACGTGAATTCGCAGAGGCAATACGGGCAGAAAAGAACCGCTTCTTTGCCGCACGTATCGCCTGAGCATAGATCTTTAAATGTGCTCTATGTCGTAATCTGTCGGATTCGAGTCGAGTTTTTCTCCACTTGTGCTCCAGTCGCCTACCTTGCCGCTTCAGCCCCCGTAGATCTTCCGTATACCAAGGGGCCAATTTTGAAGCAGGTCGGAGGGGACGCTTAGGAGCAATCATGTCTACTGCCCTGGTAAGCAAGTTGTTCCAGTTTTCAACCAGGGCATCAACAGGATCACCTGCAGAGCCAACATTAAATCCCTCCAAGGATCCTTGGAATCCTGCCGGATCCAGTAACCTCTTCGGGCGGACCATTCTAATAGGCCCCTCGCCCCTGCGGAGGTGGGAAGTGGTTGTAAGTCCAACCTTAACCAGATGGTGGTCCGTCCATGACAACGGGGAGATCGAAGGAGTCCCCACCCACAGAGCACCACCCTGATCAGAATAAAAGACCAAATCAAGCGTGTGACCTGCAATATGCGTTGATCCAGAGACCGCTTGGGATAGGCCCATAGTCGTCATGGCTGCTATGAACTCCTGAGCTGCCCCAGACAAATTGGTCCCAAAATGAACATTGAAGTCCCCCAGCACCAAAAGTCTGGGAGACTCCAACGCAAGTTCCGCGACCAAGTCCGTGAGCTCAGTAAGGGATTCCGTTGGGCAGCGGGGCGATCGGTACACCAACAGAAGTTCCAATCTATCCCTGGTCCCCAAACTCAAGTACACACATTTGATATGGTCCGATACCCTAACAGGGACCCTGGTAAGGGAGATGTTATCCTTATAGACCACAGCCACTCCACCTCCCCGACCACGTCCCCTCACCTGCTCCTCTACAGAATATCCTGGAGGGAGAAGCTGGGACCAAACTGGACCACTAGCCTCCCCCAACCAAGTCTCAGTAATACATACCAGGTCGGCCTCTTCATCCATGATCAAATCATGGATGAGTTCTGATTTATTTTGGACCGACCTGGCATTGCAGAGGAGCAAGGTAAGGTTATGTGGGATGTTGGCAGTGCTCCCCGAGGTCAAAGAGCTGGCAGGAGAGCCAGAAAGGGGGACAGCTATTAGATTTCTGACCACCCTTCCCCCGGAACAGCCTGCGGACCTGCCAGCGTTACTTCTTCTATTCCCCACCACCACAGGAATAGCAGCCCCACCTTCAACGAAGGCATTCCCTGGCTCCCCATCTCCAGACAAACCCACACACATTACAACTTCAACCCAACCTCAGCACAACCTAAAACTGATTGAACAGAAGCCTCCCTCTATACAAATGGTTGGACAAAGTGTCCAGCCCTCGCCCTCGTTTCTCCCCCAAAGTGGCTCCCCCAAAGGGGCAACCCCCTTTGGTGTCGTCCCTTCGGTGGTGGGCCCGCCGCCACTGGCAGTCTTCCTATATAGGCTGAGCAGTAAGCTCAGCAGGTGGAACCAGGAAAAAACTGCCCACTCACCCTTACAACCCCAGTCCTGCAAAGCCTCTCCACAAGCAGTCCTGGGAGAAGCAGATGGCAACCAGGGAGGGCAGAAGAGAAGAGGCAAACACCCCAGTCTCTCACCCTGGGGGAAATGGAATCCTCTTCTCCTCTTCTCCAGCAGGCTTCTCCAGCAGGATAAAATAATTAAGCATATAGAAGAACAGGCCCTGCAGAAGAGCCACCAGCATAGCTTCTGCAAAGGGAAATCTTGTATCACCAACTTTTTAGATTTCTTTGAGAGTGTCAACAGATGTGTGGATCAAGGTGATCCAGTTGACATAGTATACCTGGACTTCCAAAAAGCTTTTGACAAGGTTCCCCACCTAAGGCTTTTGAGTAAACTTCGCAGTCATGGGATAAGGGGACAAGTACACGTGTGGATTGCTAACTGGTTGAAGGACAGGAAACAGAGGGTAGGGATCAATGGAGAGTTCTCTAAATGGAATGCAGTAAGAAGTGGGGTCCCCCCCAGGGATCTCTACTGGGAACAGTGATTTATTCATCAACTAGCTGGCCCTGGAGCAGAGCATCTGTGCCTCTAGTTCTCCCTTGTCCTCGGCCCCTTGTTATCAGCCCTGCCCCCCCTCCAATTTTCTCTCTCTCTGGCCGGCTGCCTGGCCAGCAGCTTTTTCCAGGTGTCCACCACATTCTTCCTCCCTCCCTTCCACTGTCGCTTTCTCTGCCCACCCACCTGCCCATTCACTGGCCTGTCTGTTGGCCTTCGGTCCAGTTGGGCCTTCCCCTTCTGGCGCAGTGGCTATTTGGGAGGCTGCAGCATGCTCAGGGCCCTTGTGGCCCCCTAACATGGGGGAGGCAAAGAGACAGGGATCAGATGTCCTCTTACACCACTTCTGATCTTTTTTGGTGCAAGAACGGAAGTCTTCTGGAGTAGGGAGTCCTGATAAATGCCTGCCCTTTCCACATCCTAGAGGTGGCCTGAGAAATTACTATGATCTGCGTGGCCTGGGTAATCGCAGGCCATGCAGAGGCCCATTGTGCGGGTGTGGTGGCCTCCAAAATGGCCACCACACCAGAAGGGGGAGGCCCGAACGGGCTGAGGACCGGCCAGTTAGGAGGCTGGCGGGGGACCGGCAAGGAGGCTGGCGGGGGGAGGGGGGATCCCTGCGGATCCTGCCCCCACCTAGAGGAAGTCCCCCAGAGGGAGTAGATTGAGATTTTCTTAATGAAAGGCGGGGTATAAATTTAACAATAAGATAAGTAAGTAAGTAAGTAAGTAAATGATTTAGAAATTGTTTTTTCAAAAAATCACGAACCCCTTGTAGGGTTCGGTCCAAAGTTGGACTGAACAGCAGGTGGTTCGGTTTGATGTTGAACACATTTGACATCAAACCTGTTTGTACACCACTACATTGCAGTAATCCAGTTTGGAGGTTACAAGCATATGTACCACTATTCTGAGATCCTTTATCTCAAGAAATGGACACAGCTGGTGTATCCGCCAAAGCTGATATAAGTCACTTCTGTCCACTGCCTCAACCTGGGACATCAGAGAGAGGGGCTTGGATCCATAGACTGCATACTTGTTCCTTTAGAGGAAGTGTGACCCCATCCAGAACTATCAGATCAAAATCATCTCCCGAGTTTCGAATTCGATCCCCCACAATGAGTACCTCTGTCTTATCTGGATTCAGTCTCATGTTATTATCTCTCATCCAGCCCATCACTGCCTCCAGGCAGACATTTAGGGAAGTTATTCTTATTCTTCTTTCACCCGATGAGGTTGACATGGAGAACTAGATTTGGGTGTCATCAGTATACTGACAGCACCCTGCACCAAATCCTAATGATCTCTCCCAAAGGTTTCATGTAGGTGTTAAACATCACAGACAATATGAAGCCCTGAGGGACACCATACAAAAGTTTAGATTCCGAAGAACCGCCTACAAGTGATGTCGGAGATGAACTTCCAGTGCATCGACCTTTTGCACCAACTGTCCTAATGACCACTAGGGGCCTTGGGAGTAGAGACAGTTAGTCAGGGTCTCCCTCTCTGTCCCTACTCTATGACCCCTGAACTGACTCTGCAGCACTTCCTGTGCTGAGTCACAAGCCTTCCTTTCCTCCTAGAAAGCAGATGGAAACATCTCTCTCTCTCTCTCCTTACCTATCCATTATGTAGTCCTTTAGATTAGAGATAGGTCTTTCCTATCTAAGTGTATTTAACCAATAAATATTTAGTGTTTAGTCATACAAGGATCTCCATGTGTTTTCTCTAAATAGCTGCAATATCCAAACCATCCTCTGCGACCTACTCTGTCACTGGAGTGTGTGCTCATTCCTTAGTGCTCTGCTCTTTTACCCATTGTGGGTAAAAATCAACAACCTCTAACAGGGACACTATCTGGAACCTGCCCAACAGTTAGGAACGGAACCACTGCCAAGCGGTGCCTCCCACTCCCAACCCCTCAGACCTTCCAGAAGGATACTATGCCAAGAGGTCCAAAAGGACCAACAGAGTCACACTTCCTCTGTGTGACTAACCCTAACCCTAACCTAACCCTAACCCTCCCATTCCCAATTGGAGATCATCCAGCAGGCTGATCAAGGCAGTCTCCACCCCATAGCCTGCCTGAAAGCCAGTCTGAAATGGGTCTAGATAATCAGTTTCCTCCAAGACCACCTGGAACTGGGAGGCCACCACCCTCTCAATCACCTTGCCCAACCATGAAAGGTTCGAGGCAGGCCTATAGTTGCTTAACTCTGAGGAATCCAAAGCAGGCTTCTTCAGAAGAGGTCTAATAATGGCCTCCTGAAGGCAAGGAGGCATCCTGCCCTCCCTCAGAGAAGCATTTATGATCTCTTCCAGGCCTGCTGCAACAACCCGCTGCCAGACAGTATAAGCTCTGTTGGGCAAGGGTCAAGAGGACAGGTGGTGGGCCGCACCATTCCCATCAGCTGGACTGGGTGGGCTGATCCAGCAGAGCTCTTCTTATGTCATGAGGACTGCAGTCCAGACTTGCTGCCAGTGGCCAGCTTGGCAGTTGCTCTTGGCTGGAGGCCGCAATGGAAAGTCTGCCCTTGGTTTCACTGGAGAGCAGCAGGGCAGCCAGGACAGAGCAGAGATGCCCCAGTCAGTGGGAGAAGCAGCCCAACCAAACCCCCAGCTAAAGGCCCCTGGGCTGTGCAGCCCTCAGAGGCACGTTTCTGGGGGGTACAGAGGCCTTCCACATTGCCCCTTCCCCCCTCCACTGGTGCCATTAGTTGGGAAGTGCAGTTCTCTCCTTGCTCTGCAGGTTAGCAGCTCTCTGGGGAGGACCTCCTCCCTCCGCAGATACCTGGGTCACTTGAAGCATCCTGGGGACTCGGCCTCTGTGGTTCCCCTGAGAACTGGGCACAGGGAGGGACCCCTTTTCAAGTGGCAATTCTCCTATAATTTAACCAGGGGAGAGCAACTGACCCTATCCAACCCAGCACAGGGATTAACATTTTGATTTAGGAGTCTGGTGGGCTGGAAGTTCCCAAGAGGTTGTATTCTGTTTGTTCTGGCTTGTGCGAGTTGAGCGGAACAGACCTTCCCATCATCACCCACCGGTGTTCTTTGGCCGCCTCCTTGCCATGTTTCTCTGACAGTATAGAAGCCGGCCCTGGACTTGCCACAGACTCTGCCCTTGGCTTTTTGCAGCCATTTAGCGACCCTAAATGGAGAATGCCTCCTACATCGGATGAGAACAGCCCTGCTGGATCAGGCCCCCCCAAGGAAGCCCATCTAGTCCAGCCTCCTGTTTCACACGGTGGCCCCCCACCAGATGCCGCTGGGAGCCCACAGGCAGGAGCTGAAAGGGGCACACCCTCTCTTCTGCACCTTTCCCAGTTCTACAATGTCCCTCTACACTGGCTGCCGATAGGTTTCCAGGCAAAACACAAGGTGCTTGTTATTATCTACAAAGCCCTAAACAGCTTGGGCCCTGCTAGGTATTTAAGAGAACGTCTTCTTCACCATGAGCCCCACCACCCATTGAGATCATCAGGGGAGGTCCGTCTGCATTTGCCACCGCCTGGGCTGCTGGCTACTCAGGAACAGGCCTTCTCCTCTGCTGCCCTGAAGCTTTGGAATGCACGCCCTGCTGAAATAAGAGCCTCCTCATCTCTGACAACTTTTTAAATGTCTCTAAAGATGCATCTGTTCACCCAGACCCTTAATTAAATACAGTTTTAATAGTTTTAAATTTTTAAATTGTTGTAATGTTTTAACTTTTCTGTTATTTTTTGTTGTAAACCACCCAGATTTGGGTGGTATAAAATATGTATAATAAATAAATATTGACAGACTGGTCCTCAATGGATTTATCTAAACCCCTCTGAAAGCCATCCAGGCTGTTGGTTGTTACCACATCTTGTGGCAGAGAATTCCATAGGTTAGTTATGCTTAGAAGAATAACAGATAAGCTTTGCCAAAGTGGATTATCACCTGCCCTACTGTTGGAGACCAGTGAAAGTGAAGCCCACAGAATGGTGAGACACAGAGTGTACCGCTTTTCTACAAATCACTTTATACTTATACAAACTGAAATTGAATCGGATAAGACAGAGGTACTGCTGGTCAGTAGGAGAGCCAATTGGGATGAGGAGATTTTACCGGTTCTGGGTGGGGTTGCACTCCTTTTGAAGGAGCAAGTACGCAGCTTGGGGGTACTACTGGACCTGGCTCTGCTTTTGGAAGCTCAGGTGGAGGCGGTGGCCAGGGGTGCCTTTGCACGGCTTTGGCTAGTGCGCCAGCTGTGTCCCTTTCTCGAGAAGACAGATCTGGCCACGGTTACCCACGCCTTAGTCACGTCGCAGCTGGATTACTGTAACGCGCTCTACGTGGGGCTGCCCTTGAAGAATATCCGGAAACTGCAGCTAGTGCAAAACACGGCAGCGAGGGTTCTATCCGGAGCTGCCCGTTGGGAACATATCACCCCCATTTTGAAAGAGCTGCACTGGCTGCCGGTTCGTTTCCGGGTCCAAATCAAGGTGCTGGTTTTGACCTTTAAAGCCCTTAACGGTTTGGGCCCAGGGTATTTGAGGGACCGCCTGCTCCCAAGGGTTGCTGCCCACTTGACTAGGACATCTGGGGGGGGGCCCTGCTCCGGGTGCTGACAATGAGGGAGGCCCGGCTGTCGTGCACTCGGGACAGGGCCTTCTCTGTTGCTGCCCCTAGACTCTGGAATGCTCTCCCAGTGGCCATTCGTTCCTCGGACTCCATCACAGCTTTTAGAAAGCTTTTAAAGACTTGGCTTTTTACCCAGGCTTTTACATAATCGTCTTTTTACTGCTGTTCTTGTGTGTTTTTATCTGTTGTCTTGTTTTTATGCCTGTTTTTAGCTTGATGTTTTTACTGCTTTTTACTGTATGTTTTTAATTTTTGTAAACCGCCTTGGGGTTTTCTTTTAACGAAAGGCGGTATAAAAATGTAAAAATATAAATAAATAAATAAATAAAATACTAAGGTGGATCTTGCTCCAGCACCATATTTATTTACGAACACCTTAAGTGAATTTCAATGGGCCTTTTCTAGAGCCAACGTCTTTCCATCGGCTTTACTTTATGGGAAATACCTACAGTTACCTTATGAAGAACGGAAATGCCCTTGTGGTCAGGTGGTTGAAACTATGGCCCATATCTTATTGAAGTGCCCAGTTTATCAGGATATCAGGCATCGATTAATTGGTCCATTATTAAAAGACCTGATGGGAAAAGCCGGTGATCGTGTGGTAAGGCACTTATTAGATGACAAGGATACAACAATTTCTGTTGTAGTAGCCAAGTTCTGTTATGTGGCTTCTAGATTAAGGAGCTCAAAGGAATAGAGTTTATATGGTTCTTGCGATGTTAAATATATGTACCTGTATTTGGTTTTTAGTGACCAACTGGTCTTTTATCTAAAGTTTCAGTTCTTATGGAAAGTTCATTCTTTTTCAATTTCTTGTTAACAGTTTTGTAATTTTTGGTCAAAGACCATAAATAAAAAAAATTCATTCAGATTAATTATGCATTGTATGAAAAAGTAAATCTAGGACCAACAAACGGAAGTACTTTTTCACACAACGCATAATCAACTTGTGGAATTCTCTGCCATGAGATGCAGTGACAGCCAACAACCTGGATGGCTTTAAGAGGGGTTTGGATGACTTCATGGAGGAGAGGTCTATCAACAGTTACTAGTCGGAGGGCTGTGGGCCACCTCCAGCCTCCAAGGCAGGATGCCTCTGAGTCCCAGTTGCAGGGGAGTAACAGCAGGAGAGAGGGCATGCCCTCAACTCCTGCCTGCTGCTTCCAGCGGCACCTGGTGGGTCACTGTGTGAAACAGGTTGCTGGACTAGATGGACCTTGGGCCTGATCCAGCAGGGCTGTTCTTACAGTGAGGGAAATAAGTATTGGATCCCCTGCTGATTTTGTCCGTTTGCCCTCTGACACAGAAATGACCAGGCTATAATTGGAATGGTAGGTTTATTGTAGCTGTGAGAGACAGTATAACAACAAACAAACCCTCAAAAGCCCAGTGCCCAAAAGTCAGCGATGGATTTGCATTGTAGTGAGGGAAATAAGTATTCGATCCCTTCACAAAAGATGTCTTAGTACTTGGTAGCAAAACCCTTGTTGGCAATCACAGAGGTCAGACGTTTCTTGTAGTTGGCCACCAGGTTTGCACACAACCCAGGAGGAATGTTGTCCCACTCCTCTTTGCAGATCCTCTCCAAGTCAGAAAGGTTTCGAGGCTGATGTTTGGCAACCCGAACCTTCAGCTCCCTCCACAGATTTCCTATGGGATTAAGGTCTGGAGACTGGCTGGGCCACTCCAGGACCTTCATGTGCTTCTTCTGGAGCCACTCCTTTGTTGCCTTGGCTGTGTGTTTTGGGTCGTTGTCATGCTGGAATACCCATCTACGACCCATTCTCAATGCCCTGGCTGAGGGAAGGAGGTGCTCACCCAAGATCTGACGGTACATGGTCCCGTCCATCGTCCCTTCGATGCGGTGAAGGTGTCCTGTCCCCTTAGCAGAAAAACACCCCCAAAGCATCATGTGTCCACCTCCATGTTTGACGGTGGGGATGGTGTTCTTGGGCTCATAGGCAGCATTCCTCCTCCTCCACACACGGCGAGTTGAGTTGATGCCAAAGAGCTCGATTTTGGTCTCATCTGACCACAACACTTTCGCCCAGTTCTCCTCTGGATCATTCAGATGTGCTTTGGCAAACTGCAGACGGGCCTGTACATGTGCTGCCTTGAGCAGGGGGACCTTGCGGGCACTGCAAGATTTCAGTCCTTCACGGCATAGTGTGTTACCAATTGTTTTCTTGGTGACTATGGTTCCAGCTGCCCTGAGATCATTGACAAGTTCCCCCCGTGTCGTTCTGGGCTGCTTTGTCACCGTTCTCATGATCATTGCAACTCCACGAGGTGAGATCTTGCATGGAGCCCCAGACCGAGGGAGATTGACAGTTGTTTTGTGTTTCTTCCATTTGCGAGTTATCGTGCCAACTGTAGTCACCTTCTCACCAAGCTGCTTGGCGATAGTCTTGTAGCCCAGTCCAGCCTTGTGCAGGTCTACAACCTTGTCCCTGACATCCTTCGACAGCTCTTTGGTCTTGGGCATGGTGGTGAGTTTGGAAGCTGAGTGATTGCTTGCTTCTATGGACGGGTGTCTTTTATACAGGTACTGTAACAAGCTGGGATTAGGAGCACTCCCTTACAGAGGGTGTTCCTCATCTCAGCTCGTGACCTGCATATAGTGAAAAGACACCTGGGAGCCTGAAATCTTGCTGGTTGATAGGGGATCGAATACTTCTTTCCCTCACTACAATGCAAATCCATCGCTGACTTTTGGGCACTGGGCTTTTGAGGGTTTGTTTGTTGTTATTCTGTCTCTCACAGCTACAATAAACCTACCATTCCAATTATAGCCTGGTCATTTCTGTGTCAGAGGGCAAACGGACAAAATCAGCAGGGGATCAAATACTTATTTCCCTCACTGTATGTTTGCTGGTCCTAAATTTCCTGGAATCAATTTCATGGGATGACCCATGGTTCTAGTGTTATGTGAGAGGGAGAAAAATTCCCCTCTAACCACTTTCTTCACACCTTGCATGATTTTATAGACCTCTCTCATGTCTCCCCACAGTCGTCTTTTTTTCTAAACTAAAAAGCCGCAGGTGTTGTAGTCTTGCCTCATAAGGAAGGTGCTCTAGGCTCCTGATCATCTTGGTTACCCTCTTCTACAATGTCCTTCTTTAGATGTGGTGACCAGAACTGGATGCAGTACTTCTGGGGTGTCTGCACCATCATTTTGTATAAAGGCATTATAATATTAGCCATTTTATTTTCAGTCCCCTTCCTAATGATCCCTAGCATGGAATTGGCCTTTTTAACATCTGTCGCACATTGAGTCCACACTTTCAAGGCGCTGTCCACCATGCCCCCAAGATCCCTCTCCTGGTCAATCACTGACAATTTTCAGTTTTTTCCAGACAGTACACTGAAAATAATAAGCAAGAGTAATTATTGTTCATCTACCTTACAGGATCGATGTAAATTACCAAGATAATGTCTAAAGTGCTTGCAGTGCCTTCAAGCATGCTGTAAGTAAATTTTGCATTCACCCTCCAAGCTTCATTCAGTGGTTTTTCCCCACAGCCCCAGAACCAAGTACCTTCAGTATAAGAAGAGATCAAGGTATGTGCACATTCCCTCAGGCACCCCCAAGTGAGGAGTTCAGCTCTTGGGCTCACTGCCCCCTCTGCTCTTGTGCAGCCCCACTTCCCCTGGCTCTGTCAGCATCAGTTTCCTCCCCATGAAGGTCAGGGGAGCCCTGAAACTCACAACAGTAGTGGCATACTTGCCTCCCACTCTCCAGGTTTTCCTTACTGCTGCAGTAAGGGGCTATATATAAGGGTGACAGGACGAAGCAAGTGTCGGAGCTGGAAGGGACATGGGAGGTCTTCCAGAGGAGACCTCTGCTGCTCAGTGGAGGAGTTTCCTATCGCATAACTTGTCCCCTTAGCTAAAGAGGGTCTACCCTGGTTGCAAATGAATGGGAGACAAGAGTGTGAGCACTGTAAGAGATTCCCCTCAGGGGATGGAGGCTCTCTGGGAAGAGCAGAAGCTTCCAAGTCCCCTCCCTGGCGGCAGCATCTCCAAGAGAGGGCTGAGAGAGACTCCTGCCTGCAACCTTGGAGAAGCCGCTGCCAGTCTGTGTAGACAATACCGAGCTAGATGGACCAAGGGTCTGACTCAGTCTAGGGCAGCTTCCTATCTTCCTAGACCTTGGGGGCCACAGAGAATGAGTCTGCTCCTCCTCGGTCTAAAAGGCAGCAGCCCAGATCTTAGGAGGAGAGAGGGGCTCGGCTCTCTTCTCCCGTCTTCTCTAGGTTAAGCATACCCAGTTCCCTCAACCATGCCCCAGAGGACTGGATAGATGCAGGACTCTCTTGGTCTTTCATGGGGGTGGCCGTGTTTCCTGAAGGAAGGCAGAGGCCAGCAAGGGAGGGGACCGGCCTTTTCAGGCGCCTCCTGGCTCTTTTGAAAGCCAGGGCAGGAAACTCACAAGACGTTCCAGGAGGCCTGCAGGCGGCGGCTTGTTTCCGCTTTCAGCTGAGCCTGCCCAGGGCTGAGCGATGCTGCTGCTCCAGACCAGCTTGGCAAGAAGTCGCCTGTTGATCGGCGCTCAAGATGCCCAAGCCCTTCTTCTCTCCTTCAAGGCTGACCCAATACCCCACCTGTAGTGCGGGCCTGCAGTCCGCGGCAGAAGAGGGCTGGGAGGGAGCAAAAGGGTGTGTGGGGCGCCCGGAGGCTGCGCAGAAGCGGGCAGAGGAGGCCCTAACATCCCCACACGACGTAGGGGTGCCCAAGCCAATTTGCAAGCGCTCGAACTCTTCCAGGGCGCCAGCAGGGGATACGGACGAACAGAAATCCTGCGCCGGATCCCGCCGCGGGAGGAGCACAGACTGGCACCCTAACCCTAACCCTAACCGGCGGCGGCTCAAGGAGGAAGCCCCCTCGGCAGTCGAAGAGCGGCGGCTGAAGTCGCCAGCGGAGCAGTGGCGTCCTCTGGGAAAGCTCGCAGCAGGACAAGAGCGCGGAGTGTGCGCGCGCGGTCCGCTCCCCGCCCGCCGCCTTAAGTGCTGCTCGCCAGCCTCTCTCCACTACTCCAGCCGGGGGGGGGGGATAAATGCGTCCGGCGCAGCGAAGGAGTCCCGCCTCGACGGGCGCAGGGGCCCCACCCCAGCCCGGCGAAGATGCCCTGGATTTGGGTCCCCCCCTTGGCTGTTGCCTGCCTCTCTCCCTCCCCCGGGCAGCTCGTCCTCCCCCCTCCCCTCCTTCGCCCCACACAGGGAGCCCCCCCCCCAGACAGACTTGCGCTGCTGGCCAGATGCGGGGCCGCTTTATTGGCGGGGCGGGGTGCCGGCCGTCACTTGCTGCCGGTGTACTTGGTGACGGCCTTGGTGCCCTCGGAGACGGCGTGCTTGGCCAGCTCGCCCGGCAGCAGGAGGCGCACGGCGGTCTGCACCTCGCGGCTGGTGATGGTGGAGCGCTTGGTGTACTGCGCCAGGCGGGAGGCCTCGCGGGCCAGGCGCTCGAAGAGGTCGTTGACCAAGGAGTTCATGATGCTCATGGCCTTGGAGAAGACGCCCGTGTCCGGGTGGACCTGCCCGGCAGAGAGAGGAGAGACATGGCGCGCTCTGAGCCCCCTAATCGGGGGCAGAGCCCGCTTGGAAGGCAGCTGGAGCCCCTCCCGCGCGTCTGCAGAGGGACGCTGGCAGGAGAGCGTCAGACTCCCGGCTCGGTTGCTTGCAGCGGTGCCCCGCCGCGCTCCAGGCTGTCAGGGCCGCTGTCCGGGAGTGCTCTGGGCGCAAGCAGGCAGAGGCAGTTGGCGGAGCAGGGAGGGCTCTCCGGCACGGTCGGTTTCCAAAGGGAGGCTGTGGCGGCGGGTGGGCGCACGTGTTGCCGGAAGGGAGACCGGCACCGAGCTGGGGGTCGACTAAGAAGCCCCCCCCCGGCCCCAGAGGCTCTTCCTCCTTCTTCGCCAGCACGGCCTTCTTTCGAGCCTCTTCCCTTACGTTCTGGCAGGCCGAGAAGTGGGACAGCCTCGTCCTCTCCCTACTCCGCCTGCACGGCTTGGCAGGGGAGAATCGACCCGCAGCCTCGAGGCAGTGACAGCCAGGGATGAGCCCTGGAGAGAGGAAACCCTCCCTCGGGGTGGGGGTCCATTCCTCGGGCACCTCCTTGTGCATCCAAGCAGGTAAAAGCGCTTGGTGAAAGAATGCCCAGGAAGTCAGCGCAAGGGAGCGCGCACCAGCAAGTCAGCCTGCGCCCGGCCTGAGCCGGAGGAACTCCAGGAGACAAGATTGTGCCTTATTGCGGGGGGCTGCTCAGCCAGAAACGCAGAGATTCACCCATGCGCCTTGGCCCACCCGAAGGCCTGGGGGAATGAATCTGGGGAAAGGAAGCTTTCACCTCTCATGGTCATCAAGGGAGTCGACTCCTTCACGTGTTCGGAGCCATCCACTGAGCTCTACGCATGTCTGAACCCGTCCAAAGAACGCTTCTGAGAAGGATCGCCAGGTTCGAGCGAGTGCCTGAGTTGGTGTGGCTTGTGCAAAGGTCGCATCCCCATCCCCATCCCCTTCCGTGTATCTGCCAGCAGCAGCAGCAGCAGCAGCAGCACAGAGAAGTCCCATTTCGCCTGGCAGTGCCTCCGCTCGCGCAGACAGCCTGCTCTGGCCCCCCCGAAAGGGAGCGGCGGCGGCGGCGGCGGCGGCGGCGGCGCACCGCAAACAGGCCAACCGGCCGCTGCTTCCTCGAGTCAGGCGCCTCGTCGCCCTCCTGCCAGCCGCCTTCGGCCCCTTGCAGGAAGCCTCCTCCCCAGGCCGGGGCGCGCACCTCGGCTGCCCTCTCGGCACTCGCCCGGAGCCAGACTCGCTCAGGACCTCGCCAGCGGAGAACAGACCCGCCTGGTGCCCCCCGCCCCTTGTCCTCGGCCCGCCCCGCTGTCTCCATTGCCGCCGCGACCTGCCTGCGCTCCGAGGGAGCAGCCTCTCTCGCTCACCTGCTTCAGCACTTTGTAAATGTAGACCGAGTAGGTCTCCTTGCGCCTGGCCTTGCGCTTGCCCCTTTTCCCCCCGCCGGCGGCGGCAGCCTGGCCCCCCCGCTTCTTGGTCGCTTCACCAGCCATCTTGCACAGAGAAGCGGGGCAAGCCTAGCAGCTGGAGCTTCTTATGGAGTGGGGAGGCACCACCTTCCTGAGGAGCTGATCGGCTCCAGGTGTGAACTGAGCCCTGCTCCGGGAAGCCAGGAACCCGGGGCGGGGTGGGTTGTGCCCAGAAGCCGAAGCCACCATGGATTCCCCCCCCCCCGCAATGGGGCTGGATCCCTCCTCCCACCCTCTCCTGAGACCCTCCTCCTGTTCCTCCTCGGGCACTTGACGGAGGGAGGAGGGCAGGCACACCGAGAGGCTGCCGCGGGGAGGGGCCGCCCTCTGCCGCATCCCGCACGCCGAATATGCGTGGGCCGGACGGCGAACCCTCCTTGGCCAGGAGCCCGTCCGAGCCCCGCCCTTGACTGAGGAAGGGGGATGCTGCTTGGCCCAGAGGAGAGGGAAGGGAAAGTGTGCTGTCAAGTCGATTTCGACCCCTGTGGTTTTCTTTGGGTCGAATACAGGAGGAGTTTCCCATTGCCCCCTCCCGCGCAGTGTGAGGCGGTGCCTTTCAGCACCTTCCCATCTCGCTCCTGCCGGAGCTAGGACCAGCGCGGATTCCAGCCGGCAACCTTCTCCTTCCCGGCTGGAGGAGCCCTCCAGAAATGGCTGGCCTCCCGCACCCTCTGGACTGCCCCGGGCGGGGCAAAAGCGAAAGGGAAGAGAGCGGCTCTGTCTGTCTGTCTGTCTGTCTTCCTCCAGCCAGTCGCTGGGTGAGCCAGAGCTGAGCGCGCAAGCAGCGGAGCAGCCGGGCCCGCACAAGCCAAGGGAAGGCTGCTGGGTGGGTCGTCGTCCCGCTGCTGCTGCGGCAGCCCACCGTGGCCACCCCGCCGGCATCCTCGGCCCGATCCGGAGCCCTGACCCCTCGGGGAGACTGGGCGGCGGCAAGAGAGCCCCCCTCCGGGCCGCTCCTCCAAGGCTGGACTCCGCAGCAGGCGAAGGGGCTGAAAGGCCAAGCCCGAGCTCGGCTCAGAGAAGCAGCCTCGCAGATTCCGACGCGGCCACGCTGAAGAAGCCCGCAGAGGCGGCGTTCCTGACGGAGGGTGCTCCAGAGGAAGGCCCCCCAGAAAGGACGGGGAGCGATCTGCTGGAACGGGCAGGCGGCTGCCCCCAAAGCAGAGCGGAGGTGCCGCAGCACTGAGGCGGCCAGGCAGGCTGGAAGATGAGCCTCCTCAGCGAGGAGGAGGAGGAGGAGGAAGGCGGGCCAGCAAGGAGCCACCTCCCCCCCAGGATGGGCCCCTCCCCGCCCAGGGGTCCAAGGGCTCCTCTCCTTCACAGGTCCCTGCTCCTGGAGGAAGCTAGACCAGAACCCCTCGCCTGCCTGCCTGCCTGCCACTGGAGGGGGGGTGGTGGTGTGGATGTGAATGACTGCTCCTTTAGGGGTTGAGTAGGAGAACCAGCCGAAGGGGAGCACTGTGTGGCTCATGTCTTGGGCGGGCCGGCTGCCTCCTGGCCCCTGATGGCTGCATGACCTGAAGAGACGGCTTACAATCAAGGGCATTGTGGGCCCCCCCCCCCTCTCTCTCGTGTGTGTGTCCTGGATGCAACAAATGGGCAACCAAGGTGGGAGGGCTTGTTTTGCAATGAACCCACCGGAGCCTTTTCTCCAAAGCCCAGAAAATACAAAAAGGCGTTCAAGTCCCCCAGGCCAGATGAAGGGCACCCTGAGGCACAGACTCACATCTTCTCAGGCAGAACCCCTCTATCCTGTGTCAGAAATCCTGGCAGGGGCCAGAAGGCGGGAGAGGGAGAGCAACTGGCCCTCTCCAACCCCAGCATGGCATCCCTCCAGCGGCTGTTGCTGGGGTCTACCCTTACGTTTCTGTTGAGATTGTGAGCCCTTTGGAGACCGGGGGGTGGGGGGGCAGATCTTATTTACGTATTTTTCTATAGAATTTGGTTGAAGAGTGCTATATAAATATCTGAAGAATGTCCTCCCACTCCGCAAAGAGCGGAGCGGGGCCCCACTTTCCTTTGCACTAGTCACAGCTCCTTTGGAAAACGGCGTCCAGTTCTGGCTGCTGCGCTGTGCGAAGGACGCAGGCCAGCTGGAAGGAGGCCAGTGAGGCCCAGAAGCCCCCTCCTCACTGAGAGGGCGCAAGTGGACTGGAAGGGCCAGAACCCCCAACCCTAGGACTCTGTGATGGCAAGGTCAATGAAGAGGCACAGCATCTCACTCATCCGTTTGACAAAGACTTGGGGGCACATCCAGGCCCTGGCTTGATCCAGGTTGCAGTGAGCCCACATCCCAGGGAAGGGGCTGCCGATGTGGTGGAGAGTCAGGAGGGAAAGGGGCCATGGAGGGCTTCAGCGAGGGGTGCAGGTAACCCAGCTCCAGCCCTGGGGCACAGGGGTGAGAAAGAAACCCAAAGAGGCCATTATAGCAAGCAGAAGAGAACAAAGGGGGGTGGAACTTTATGACCTAAAGAAATAAAGGGTGTAAAAGTGAAAATTGTTGTACAAAATAATCCCAATATACAAAGAACAACATGAAGAATCAACATATATTTTTAAACCATTGACTTCAAAATGCTTTCTTTATAGACATGGTTCAGATCTCAGGGCTGCCGGTCGTTCTGGCATCCAACTCAGAAGCAGCGAGAGGCCGGGCCTTGGCCTCCCCCCACCCCCGGTGGCTCCATGCAGGACCCCTCCCACCCCGCCTGGCATTGTACAGAGCAATGGACGGCTCCAGCTCACTCCAAGAGGCAGGCACCACCACTGTGCAAAGAACTCCCCCCACCCCCAATTTATTGACTGATAATTCTCAGGCAGGTCTGGCAATTACATTGATAAATAAATTGTTAAAAACAAACAGAGGCCCGAAGGAGGTTGGAGTGAAGCAAGGAGCCTGAAGCCAGGTAGGGAGCCAGGCCTTCCAGCAAGCTGGCCCCCTTTCAAGACCTGGAGGGATGGAAATCCAGGCCTGGGGGAAGCACCCTCTGCAGGTGGAGAGGAGAGGCGCGCTGTCCAGATGCAGACGCCAGAGGTCGGTTGCGTTGTTGCTGCAGGTGGTGGTGGTGAAGGGAAGGAGCTGCAAGGAGGACCCGGAGAGAAGGGGGGGGGGGAGGGAGCAGCAGCGGCCTGCTTGTTCCCCAGGCAGCAGGGTGGGCTGGCCAGGCTGGGGGCTCCCACCAGTCTCTGGGGCAAGAGCCAACCGACCCCCGCAGTGCTCACATGTTGTGGGCCTTCTTGGGGAGTTGTGGCTCCTCCTCTGTCAACTTGGACTTGAGATGCTCCTTGTAAGAGAGGATGTCGCCCTGCCACTTGGTGATGGCGCGCTTCTCACACACCCAGATCTCCTGGGCAACCTGAGAGGAGAAAGAGAGAGCAGCCCGGTTCTTACGCTTTTAAAGCGAGAGAGATTTCCCCATCTAGCATTGGCACTTTTAATTGGGATTCTGTTTGTGCCTTGGGACTATTTGAACGAAGAATGACAGGCGGGCCCACGGACCTGCTGGATGAGCCGGAAGTCGTGGCTCACGAGCATCATGCCCCCCTCGAAGTCATTGATGGCGTCCGCCAGGGCGTCAATCGTCTCGATGTCCAGGTGGTTGGTGGGCTCGTCTAGGAAGAGCATGTGGGGGTGCTGCCAGGCCAGCCACGCAAAGCACACCCGGCACTTCTGCCCGTCCGACAGGTTCCGGATCGGGCTCACCTGCCGCAGGCACAGAGAGAGAGAGAGAGAGTCACGTGGCTTCTACCACCACCACCTCTATGTTGTCTTTCAACAAGCAGCTCACCAAGCCAAGGGCCTAGGACAACCCAGGTGGCACAGCCGCTAATGGACTCCCTTGTCCCAGCAGCAGCAGCTGCCCCCGGAGCACTGGCCACGGGAGGCGGCTGCAGAGCCCCCCCCCCCCCGCCCGCCCGTTTCCTCTTCCTGTGGAATCCCAGTACCTTCCCCAACCACCCCTTCCCCACACGAGCTCTTTTCCCAGCAAATCCCACTGACGGGAGGAGGCGCTGCTCCCCAGACCACAGGGGAGCCAAAGGCGGTGGCGGCAAACAGCACCACAGCAAAGCATGGGACACTCTGCAGGACCGATCCTGCCAGGGACTGGGAAGGCACTCAGCAAAGCTGCTTCTCCCACCACAGGAGCCACCAAGGGCCACTGTGTTGACCACTGGTTCGGGGTGCCACGTAGTCTTCTAGGGACAAGCACACAGTCCATTTAGCTGCGGGCAGGGCAGGTTTCGGAGAAAAGAAAGAGCAGGCCCCGCCTGGACTCTGCTACTCAGCCGTGATGTGGGCACAGTCACAGCTCCCCAAGCGCTTCTCCGCTGCTAGATGCCCGCCCGCCCGCCCCCCACCCCGGCCAAGTGGGACTGACTAACTCAAACTGGGCCCCTCCCAGCCTCACTCACTTGGGCAGCACCCATCCCACAGTGGAGCTACTGCTGCTGCTTCCGCCCCCCACCCCACCCCCAGGAACAACCAGCAACTCTCCCGCAAAGGGCAAGGTCGATGCTTTCTGGGTGGAGAAGAGGCCTCAGCATGTGGCAGGGCAAGGGGGAGAAGCTGAAGGGAATGGGCAAGCCCACAGAGCTCCAAGCAACCGGTCCTGGAAACGGGAAGGGCCTGAAACGCTGCCATGGGCAGAGGTTTGCGAGTCCCTGGCTCACACAACCAGCTCAGCAGACAACCGGGACCTTCCTTGCTCTCCAAACTGGGAATCTTCTCTCAGAGTTGGTATCAAAGGGATTGGCCAAAGCCAGGCCTGCACAGCACAAGGCCCCGGAGCCAAATCTGGGGCCCAGGGCCTTTTCTGCTGGCCCCCAAATAGGACTAGCAGCAGCTCCTCAGTGAGAGCATTCCTCTTTCCCGACTTCAGTCCTCTGCCCCCTGCTTTCATTGGTGTCTTTAACTAATAAGTGTGCTGAGAATTGACCCTGGCCGCTGCACACCAAGTCATGGTTGGTTCTGGCCCACTGGAGTTGTGCGCCCCGCCCGGCCTAAGCCACAAAGCAGCCACGCCTGCCCCCGCAACTGGCACCCCAGTGGGCGCTCAGGAGAGAGCCCTAGAGAAGGAGCATCCTCAGGGGGGAAAGGAAGCCTCTCGGAGCTGCTGTGCCCTGTATGTGGCCCGCATCCGGAGGGCCCAGAGTCCACGCTTGGGCCCTGCCCCTCCCTGCCTGCTCCTGGCCAGCGGAGCTTCAGCCAGAGGGAGGGAGAGCAAAGCGCCCCCCACCCCCAGCCAGGCCCACCTGCTGCTTCCCGGTCAGCCCGTAGCGGCCAATAATCTTCCGCATCTCCTCCTTTTCCTTGATCTCAGGGTAGCACTTCATCATGTACTCCAGCGGGGAGAGATCCAAGTCCAGTTGCTCTTGCAAGTGCTGAGGGAAGAGGCCAGCCACGGTTAGCCCCCACAACCCGGCTGAGCCAAGCCCCTGGAAAGCAAGGCAGCCCAGCCCAGCCCTCTCCTGAGAGAGAGAGACTCCGCAGCCAATCCTGCCGTGGCCCACTTCCGCTGGCAGAAGCCACGGAGGCCGAGGAGGGGCCAGGTTGCCAATTTGCGCCAACGGGGGATACAGCCCAGCAGGATCCTCCCTCCTCCCCAGACCCACAGCGATGCCCTAGGAAGGAGTGGGGCAACGCCCCCAACCGCACCTGGTGATACCTGCCGATCTTGACATGTGAATGCTTGCGGATCATTCCGTCGGTGGGCAGGAGCTGGCAAGAAGAAGGTCTGTGAGCAGAGATGCCCGCTGGGCAGTACCAGACTAGACAACCAGCAGAGGCAGGTCCCCCCGCCCCTGTCAACGCCCCCCCCCCGCCCCCCGGGGCATCCAGCAGCCACAAAGGGCACTTACCTCCCCTGTGAGGAGCTTGAGCAGCGTCGACTTGCCAGCCCCATTGGGCCCCACGAGAGCCACCCGTGTGTCCAAGTCAATCCCAAACTCCAGGTTGCTGTAGATCCAGGGCTGAAGCCCCACAAGGAAGACCGTGAGAGCTCAGAAAGGCTGCAGCCGGCCCCCGGCCCCCACTCCCCCCCCCCCACACCAGGCCCTTGAGCTCACCCCATCCTTGCTGTACTTGAAGCTCACGTTCTGCACCATGATGACTGGAGGTGGAATCTTTCCACACGACGGGAAATAGAACGAAAGGGTCTGGAAACAGAAGGTGGCCCTATCACGCTTGTGACCCCTCCCTGAGCTGCCCCAAGCCACGAGGAGCTCCTGCCTTTGTCTCCCCACCCACCCCGGCCTGCAGCACCCGCAGATGAGGCTGTAGCGAAGTGGCAAAACTCCTGCTTTGCATGGGAAAGCACTTAAGTCCAGACCTCCCACAGGGGCTGGGAAAGACCCTCGTGCCGGACTCAGGGCCCTAAGGAGCTGCCTTCTGCCAACGCTGCCCCTGCAAAGCACCGGAGACCGGCACCACCCCCCCCCGGGCTGCAGAGCTGCTCTCTCCTCCCGCGGGAGCGCCGGCTCGCGGGCCTACCTTGTCGCTGATCACCCGCTCAGTCAACCCAGAGGCCATCATCTTCTGGAGCGTCTTCTCTTTGCTCTGAGCTTGGCGGGCTAGCTTAGCACTACCATGGCCGAAGCGCGCAATGTAATTCTGCAACGATTCAGAGACCCTCCATGGGCACGACAGCCAGCCATGCCCCCGAGAGGGGACAAACCCGGCCTCCCTCTGGCAAGGCCCCGTGCCTGCTGCTGCTGCAGCCAAGCAGAGCGGGTGGCTCCAGGAGTACCTTCATGTGGGCAATCTGATCCTGCTCCCAATGGAACCGTTTCATCTGGTTCTCCTCCAGCTCCAGGCGAGTCTTGACATACTGGTCATAGTTGCCCTGAAAAGCGGAGCGGGCAGAGAATGCCAACCCTTAGCCCTCGGAGCGGCCACTCCCCCCACCCCCGGACATCCTCCCCGCCATCCCCTCTGCTCTTTAAGGCTTGCCAATCCTGGCAAGAGAGGAGACCACCAGCAGCCTGGCCCCAGAAGCCAGCACTAAGCCTGCAGGCCTGCCTGCCATCCGGTGCTGAATCCAGCCCACCTGCTCACCGTGTAGTACTTGAGCTTGCGGTTGTGCATGTGGATGATGTTGGTGCAGACGCCGTTCAGAAAGTCCTGGGAGTGCGAGATCAACACGAGGATGCGCTTGAACCTGCAGGGCAAGGCCAGGCCGAGCTGAGTGGGAGAGGCCTTTGAGGAAGCAGCGCTCCAGACTGCCCCCCCTCCGCCGGCCACTGCCCCCACCCCAAGCGCACTCACGTCTTCAGCTCTTCCTCCAGCCACACGCAAGCGTCCAGGTCCAGGTGGTTGGTGGGCTCATCCAGCAGCAGCATGAAGGGGCGTATGAAGAGAGCCCTGCCGGGAAAGGAAGAACGAAGCAGAGGAGTGAGGAAGCCGGCTCAGCTAGAGGCCCCTTTCCAGGGGGAAGAGCGAGAGCGGCCAGCACCCACCTGGCGAGAGCCACCCGCATCCGCCAGCCGCCACTGAAGTCCTTCAGCTTTTTCCTTTGCATGATGGGGGTGAAGCCGAGGCCATGGAGGATACGGGAGGCCCTCATCTCGGCTTTGTCAGCATCCAGCTCCTCCAGGCGCTCGTACAGCTCCATTAGTTTCTCACATTCAGCTTTGGGAGAAGAGGAGAGACCTTCAGGCCCTGGAGAAGCCATCTGCTCCCAGCTGCCCACAGCCCAGACGCACCAAAACCCCACAGCAGCAGCAGCCGCCCAAACAGGCGTGGCTACGTTACCGTCCTCGTGGGCCAGCCGCTCGGCTTCCCTCTCCAGCATGGCTCTTTCTGTGTCCACCTCCATCACGCACTGGAGGGGTGTCTTGTCACTGGGAGGCATCTCACGCGTCAAGTGGTAGATATCAATGTGCTCCGGGATCGGCACTTCCCGCTTCCCAATTGCTGACAGCAGCATGGATTTCCCTGGATGCATCAAAGGAGAGGGGCAACTAAGGTCTTCCTCCAGCCACCCATGGGGGTCTTCTCTAGCACCAGGGCAGTCTCCTCGTGGAGGCTCAGACAAATGCAGGATGCACCAGTGCAGACCTGGGACAGGTCCGCCAGCCCACGAGACAGACCCGCTGTGCAAAGAGCAGCTACAAAAGACGGCAGCACATCTCTGGCCTACAGCCCACACCGGGCCCTGGGCCCATCTTCTCCTTTCTCCAAGACCAAGGAGGAGTCTGTGCACAACAAGAAGCAGAACACGTTGGGACGGGAAAAGTCCGTCTGAGACTCTCCAGTGAGACAGACACTCTGCAAGGCATCGGCTGCTGGCCCAAGGATGTCACACACTGGAGCCACACAGGCAGAAACCAGTACTGAGAAACAACTGCCTCTCCATCTGCCCCCTGGGGGGCCACTGTGAGGAATAGGGTGCTGGGGCCTAATCGATTTTTTAAAACTTATTCTTCTGTTCCTACTACCCTCAAGACAAAGGCAGAAAGAGCATCAGCCGAGACACAGACAGCTTGACCAGACCCCCAACACAACCCAGTCTCCAAACCTACATACCCACTTCCAGCCAGCTTCCTCTCCTGGTAATTTTGCCCATCTTTGTTTGGCTGCAGCCCCTGCAGCTCAGGAGAACGGAGTCCAAGAGAGGCCCTGGGGCACACCAGAACCCCAGCGTCTTCTGGGCAAGGTGGGATGCAGCCCAAGCAACACAGGTCCTGGGGGCAACCCCCACCCGGCCCCAGGGAGCTTGGTCCTGGGCCTCCAGCCAGAGAGGGGGAGATCCTGAGGAGGCGCCCCCTCCCGCCTCACCTGTGCCATTCAGGCCGATGAGTCCGTAGCGCCGGCCAGAGTTGAGCTCCAGTTTGGTGTCACTGAGCAGCTCCTGCCCGTGGAAGGTGAGCGAGAGGTTGATGATGTGGACATCAGTGCTGTTGGGGTGGGAGGCAAGAACCCCCGTGACGGCGCGGGCGGCCGCCTTCTTCAGCTCAAACTCCTCCATGGCCCTCGTGACGGCGTCCATGTCTGCAGGAAGGAGCGTGGGGCCCATGAGCAACTCTCTCTCTCTCTCTCTCTCACGCCCGCCTGCCCGCCCCCTCCAGCCTCCCTGCCGGCTTGTCCCAACAGGCCACGGGGGCGGCGGAGAAAGCGCAGCGGCCTCTGCTGACCAGCAGCTCGTCTCCCGGCTGTCCGCAGGCTGGCCATTCATCAGGTAGGGGCTGCTGCTACACCTGACGGACGGCCAGACTGCGGAAGCTGCCTCCTCGGGCGCCCCCTCGGGCCATGCGGCCCCCGCGTCAAGGGGCGGGCCCAGGGCGCGGCTCCGGCCGCCCCCGCGAGGAGGACCACCACCAGCGCCCACCTGCCGCCAGCGCCTCCTCGTCGTCGTCCTCGGGCCGCGTGGCGGTGCCATTGGGCTCCTGGCCGCAGGCGGCGAGGGCGTCGCCGTCCTCCTCGGGGCCCCTGCGGGGCCGCTGCCGGGCCTTGGCCGCCTCCTTCTTCTTGGCCGCCTTCTTCTTGGCCAGGTCCGACGGCATCGCGGCGGCGGCCTCCTGCTGCCCTTGGGGGGCTGCTGCGGCCTGGCTGGCTCGGGGGGCTCCGCGCTCGGCCGGCCTCTGCGGGGCTCGCGCTGCCTGCCGCCCGGCTTCCTTCCTTCCTTCCTTCCTTCCCGGCGCACTTTCCCTTCTGTCGCAACAGAACAGCTGCTGCCGCGTGCGCAGGCTCCGCCCCCTTCGCCGCCCTTCCAATGGCCGCGCGCCACGTCAGCAGACGCCGGGCCCTGAGCGCTGCTGGGAAGGCGCGTCTCGCGGGAGCCACCGGCCGGGCCCTTCCGCCTGGAGCGGACTACGGCGCCCGGCCTGCCCTGCGCCCCCCGTGGAATGCTGGGAAGTGGAGTCCCGTCCTCGCGGGAGAGAGACGCGGCCTAGTCTGCCGCTGCTGCTGGGGCGGCTTGCCTCCGGGCCTTAGCAGGGGCGGTAGCAACTCCTGCTGCAGCCGCCCCGCCTTGGCACGTGCGCTGCGGCGGGGCCCGCTGCAGCAGAAGCGCCGGGGAAGGGGAGGGGGCGCGGCGGGGCTGGGGCGCTGCCCAGTGCTCGTCTCCGCCCCGCCTGCCCCGCGCCGGGCCTGCCTCCTCCCGTGGCGGCGGCACTGGCGGACCCCGGGGGCGGGGGGGGGGTGAGTGAGTGAGCGAGGGGGGGAGGCAGCCGCGCCGCGGTCCTCCGGAAGGGGGGGGGAGAGCGGGCCGGGGGTGGGGGGAGAGGCGGTCCCCGCAGGGAGTGGGCAGGCAGGCAGGCAGGCCGCCGCCGCCGCGCCGCTTCCCCTTCCCTCCGGGCCGCCTCCTCGCCCTCCCCGCAGCCGCTGCCCCGGGGCGGCCGGTGGCGGCGGCGGCCATGCGCGTGGCCGGCCTGCTGGGCTTCCTGCGGCCCGCGCTGCCGCTGCTGCTGGGCCTGTCCCTGGGCTGCAGCCTCAGCCTGCTGCGGGTCTCCTGGATCCAGGGCGCCGAGGACGGGGCCGCGGCGGAGGACGCCTCTTGCCTGGACGCCGCCGCCGCCGCCGCCGCCCTGGGCAACAGCCGGCAGCTGTCGGCGAAGAGGCCGCAGGAGGCTGGCTGGGCGGGCGCGGCGGCGGAGCAGGAGCAGGAGCAGGAGGCCTTCCGGCCCCGCGTGGTGCCCTACTCCAGAGACCCCGGCAAGCCCCACAAGAAGGTGCTCAGGTGAGCGGGAGCAGCAGCAGCACCGGCTGCTCGGGAGGCCTGGCGGGGCCTCCTCCTCGGGGCGCCCGGCGCTGCTCCCCCCCCCCCCGCTGTGCCTCCCCGGCCGGCTCCTCAACCCCCGAGACGCACAACTTGTCAGAGAAACCACAGTGGGGGCACCCGCCCCCCCCCCCCGACCCCGCCAGCTGGCGCATGTGCAGCAGGGCTCTGGTGCCGCTGGGGTGAGCCCGGGCAGGCCGGCCGGCCTCCTCCGTGGGGAGGCCCAGAGCCAGAGAAGAAGGGCTGGCTGAGGCCGCTCCGGGAGCTCCTAGGTTAGGACGGGCTTCGAGAGCTGCCCTCCCCGCTCCCCTCACACTTTCTTCCTCACAGAGCGCTCTGGCTCCTGGGAGGGATCAGTGGGGGGCGCCCCCTTAGAACAGAAGAACAGCCCTGCTGGATCAGGCCCTGCACGGAGGCCCATCCAGTCCAGCGTCCTCTTTCGCACAGTGGCCCACCAGATGCCGCTGGAAGCCACAGGCAGGAGCTGAGGCCGTGCCCTCCCTCCTGCCATTGCTCCCCTGCAGCTGGGACTCAGAGGCATCCCCCCTTGGAGGCTGGAGGTGGCCCACAGCCCTGCGACTGGTAGCCCTTGATAGACCTCTGCTCCATGAAGTCATCCAAACCCCTCTTCAAGCCATCCAGGTTGTTGGCTGTTACCACATCCTGTGGCAGAGATCAAGTGGATCACGCATTGTGTGAAAAAGTACTTCCGTTTGTTGGTCCTAGACCTCCTGGCAATCAATTTCATGGGATGATCCCTGGTTCTAGTGTGATGGGAGAGGGAGAAGAATTTTTCTCTCTCCACTTTCTCCACACCATGCAGGATTTTATAGACCTCTATCATGTCTCCCTACAGTCATCTTTTTTCTAAACTAAAAAGCCCCAGGTGTTGTAGTCTTGCCGCATAAGAAAGGTGCTCCAGGCCCCTGGTCATCTGGGTTGCCCTCTTCTGCACTGTCTCCAGTTCTACCATGGCCTTTTTAAGATGTGATGACCAGAATTGTACGCAGGACTCCAAGTGTGGCCGCATCATAGTTGTGTATATGTATATGGTTTTGTTTATGCCCTTGGGCAGCTTCGGTCTGCCTCGAGGCTGCCGAGCCCCCTGGGAGGGGCGCAGCAGCACCATCAGTCTTGGTTGTAGGCCCAGAGGAGTGGAGCCTCTGCAGCTACGCGGCTCCCCAGGCTCCTCCAGAAGGGTTTCTTTCTTGGTGGGGGCCCCGTTGGGAGAGAGGGTGACCTGCTAAGTCTGGCCAGGCCTGCAGAGCCCCCCACTGGCTCGTGGTTGAGTGGCAGGAGGCTGGAGCCGCCGGGGCGCACTGCCATGGCAGCCCACTTGGAGCAGCTCCCCGGGTGACGCCCTGCCCGGGGCCCCGGCTGCCGCCTCCCTGCTTGCCTCTTGGCCCTTCCAAAGCGGCAGGGTCAGGGGGATGCTCTGTGTGTGGGAGGGATCAGTGGGGGGCACAGGGTTGCCACTCAGGCCCGCACGGGCATGGCCTTGTGCGTGGGAGGAGCTGAGCGGCTCTGCTTTGGGGCCGGCCTGAAAAGCTCCTGGCTCTTTCTCCCCGCAGGACGCGCTACATCCAGACGGAGCTGGGTTTCCACGAGCGCCTCTTTGTGGCCGTGCTGACCTCCAAGGCCACCCTGAACTCGCTGGCTGTGGCTGTCAACAAGACGCTGGGGCACCACTTCGCCCACCTGCTGTACTTCACCGGGCTGCGCAGCGCCAAGGCCCCCCACGGCATGGCGCTGGTGTCCCACGGGGACGAGCGCCCCGTGTGGCTGATGTACGAGACGGTGCGCTACATCCACCAGCACTTTGGGGAGGACTTTGACTGGTTCTTCGTCGTGCAGGACGACACCTACGCCCAGGCGGAGCAGGTGAAGGCCCTCCTTGCCCACCTGAGCATCAACCAGGATGTCTACCTGGGCCGGGCAGAGGAGTTCATTGCGGGGGACGAAGAGAGCCGCTACTGCCACGGGGGCTTCGGCTACCTCCTTTCCCGCAGCCTGCTGCTGAAGCTCCGCCCGCACCTGGACGGCTGTCGCAACGAGATCCTCAGCGTGCGGCCCGACGAGTGGCTGGGACGCTGCCTGGTGGACTCCCTGGGCGTCAGCTGCAGCTCCCAGCACCAGGTGCGGGGAGGGGGCGGGAGGGTCTAGCAGAGGCTGGCCTCCTGAGGCCCGCCTGTTCCTTACGCTTGGCTTCTCCTGGTGACTTCTGGGCACCCAGGCGTGGGAGGAGTTGCTCGGGAAAGGCTGGGAGAGTCCGTGCTGCAGGCACACCCGTCCGAGAGATGGGAGCCCTTGAGCCCGTGGGAGGAGCGTTTCCTGGGCCGGTAGCATTAGAAGGGCTGCCTCTGTGCCCAGCGACTCATCTAGCTGCAGCCCCTTGCTGCTGGCCTTGCTGGCCTTGGGCATCTCTCCTCCCCTCTGCCCGGAAGCCCTGCAGAGGAGCTTGCTTGCCCGCCCGCCCGCCTCCCACAGGAGTCCTTTGGAGAAACCGCAGGCCCTGAGCTGTGGAGGCGGAGAGGCCTCACAGCCCACTTCTCTCGAAAGCCCCTTCTGGGAACCAGCCGAGGCCCAGGGCCAGAATAGCTCCGTGCCCCTAGCCCGTGTGGGAGGCGGTCTCCGCAGGGCTCACAAATTGCATCTGTGGCAAAGCAGAAGCTTTCCTTGAGCAGCATCGGAGATCTGCAAGATGTGTGCTTGGGGCGGCCAGCCGTCGCACCCTGGTAGGGCTCCTGTGTGCTTGCAAGTCTCATGACCGGCAGCAGCTCCGACAAGGGCAGAGCGCAGGGTGAGGCCCTGTGGGTGGGCTGGTGAAGGGAGGAGGGGCATCAAGGGGGTGCAGCCTCTCCTCTCCCAACCCCAGGACTCTGAGCAGGGATGTCCCTCGAGGGCGCTGGTCTCCAGGGCGCAGGGCCTGGGGCCCTCTTCCAGTTAACGCTGATGGCAGCAACCAGAATGCCGCCCCCCCCCCCCCCGCCGATGTGGTCGCCCTCCTTGCTCTGCCCGGTCCTGAGGACAGCCCTGACCCAGAGGCCCTCCAGTGCTCCCCACCCCAAAGAGGCCCCAGGCGATCCTGGCCCTGCCAAGGTCTTGCCGGGGTGGGGGGGCGGATAACTGCTCGCTCCTCCTCACTCAGCAGTGCTTCCCAGAAGGGCCTCCCTGGAGCCGTCTTGCTCTCGGCTGCGGAGGCTCAGCTTTTGCTGCCCTGCATGGGCGAGATCTGGAGCAGAGGCCCCTCATGACAACCCCTGGACAACGGGCCTGGCTAGAGAGCTGGTGGTTGTGGGGTTGCACCACTACAGGCCAGGCCCTCCACACCCCCCCTTGCCTGCTTTGTTAGCTCTGCTCGGGTGCTCCCACAGCAGAGGGGGGAAGGGTGTCCTTTCTACCTGCTCGTGAGCACACCTTGGGGGATGTGCCCTGGTTGCACCCCGGGGGCCGGTGAGGCTGTGGGAGTGGGAGTCCGCCCATCCGGCCTGCATCCTGCTGCCCACGTCTGAGGAAGGATACCCCACAGACGCCACATATGGGAGCCAGGTTGCAGCAGTGGCCTGGGGGTTGGGCTTGGTGTGGGGAAAGGAGGCAGGTTCCCCCTCCACGGTGACACTTGCTGGTGGGGCTTTGGCCAGTTGTTCTTGGCCCTGCCTGTCTCGCAGAGGTGTCACGAAGCTATGGCAACTCGCAGATACGCTGCCTTGCTCGTTATGGCAGATGTGTGGTGGAACGAGGACTGTGGTTGCTGCTGAGCTGGTGGTTCCCCCTAGATGGAGGACCAGGAATCAACTCTGTTTCTTTTCTCCTTTTCAGGACCAGCGTTACCTGACCTTTGAACTGGCCAAGAATGCGGACCCAGAGAAGGAAGAGGGGGAAGAATTTGGGAGGGCGGTCACTGTGCACCCCGTCACTGAGGCCACCCTCATGTACCGCCTGCACAAGCGGTTCCGCAGGATCCAGCTGGATCGGACCTACCAAGAGATCGAACAGTTGCAGGTAGAAGATGGAGAGATGTCTGTGGGGCCTGGAAGGGAGGGGGCTGGGGTGGGGAGGCAGGAGCCAGCCTCTAAGTGGGGGTCCTTTCACAGGAGTAAGTCACAGCTACCTGAAGCCTCCCAAAAGCTGAATCAACCATTCACATAGGGAAAAGGAAGCCCCGGTTCCTGATGTTCAGCGTGGAACTGGCAGCAGCTACCAAGTCCTTCAGGTGACTGAACGTGAGAACAGCCTCCTGCTTCCCATAGTGGCTCACCAGATGCCTCTGGGAAGCCCACAGCAGGAGAGGAAGGCAGGCCCCCTCTCCTTCTGTGGCTCCCCGGCAACTGGTATTTGGAGGCATCCTGCCTCTGAGCTGGGAGGGAGCCCGTAGCCGCTGAGGGCCCTGTTCTCCGTGCACTTTCTAAACCCCTTTTAATGCCATCCAGGTTGGTGGCCATCAACACATCCCATGGCAGAGAATTCCATTGGTTAATGATGTGTTCTGTGGAAAAGTGCTTCCTTTTGACAGTCCTGAATTTCCTGGCCATCAGTTTCATGGGATATGAATATGACAAATATTTATATACCGCTTTTCAACAAAAGTTCCTGAAGCGGTTTACGTAGCTATAAATAAATAAAATGGTTCCCTGTC
The DNA here is from genome assembly GCF_027244095.1 of Hemicordylus capensis. Taxonomy (NCBI): domain Eukaryota; kingdom Metazoa; phylum Chordata; class Lepidosauria; order Squamata; family Cordylidae; genus Hemicordylus; species Hemicordylus capensis. Next base: position 171,398,825 of record NC_069662.1, read on the forward strand.
CCCAAAGGGCTCACACTCTGAAAAAGAGACACGAGGTAGACACCAGCAACAGACACTGGAGAGGTGCTGTGCTGGGGCTGGATACAGCCAGTTGCTCTCCCCCCGCTAAATAAAGAGAACCGCCACATTAAAAGGTGCCTCTTTGCTCAGTTAGCAGGGGATCACTTCTGTTCTAGTGTTGTGAGAGAGGGAGAAAAATGTTTCCCTATTGCAATTTCTCTAAACCATGCATCATTCTATAAATCTCTTTTTAGTTTCTAAACTAAAAAGCCTTTTTGATAAGGTAGGTGCTCCAGGCCCCTGGTCATCTGGGTTGCCCTCTTCTGCACCTTTTCCAGTTCTACAATGTCCTTTTTGAGATACAGTGACCAGTTCTCCAAATGTGGCCACCCCATAGATTTGTCGAAGGGCATTGTAATGCTAGCAGTTTCATTTTCAGCTCTATTCCTAATGGTCCCTAGCATGGAATTGGCCTTTTCACTGCTGCTGGTGCACACCCTGGGTCTCTTGTATAGCATCTTGTGCCAGAGGAATTCCACGGGCCTGTCTTGTCTTGTGGGCTCTGTCCAGGGGTCAGTCGAGCCCAGCTATGCATCTGCAGCCCTGGGTGCTTCCAGCAGGACAGGAAAGTAGGGATGTGCACGAACCTGTTTGGAGGTCCTTTTACAGGCCTTCAAATAGCCAGCGGTTCAAAAGTGGCGGCAGGGGGTTATGGACCAGAATTACCCCACGTGCATGCGAAGGGGGGAACCAGTGTGTGTATGTGGGGGGGTGTGTGCACCCTCCCTCACCCTTAAAGGTGTCGTTCCCCCCCCCCCCGCCTTCGAACTGGGCCCCTGCCGGTTCCATGCACATCCCTGCAGGAAAGTGGTGAAGTTTGTTCTCTGGCTACTGTGAGGCACTCTCTGATCAGATCAGACTGGCTGGGCTCTACTTTGCCCTGGTGGGAGTAGAAATGAGCCAAGAGTGCTATTTCTTGGAATCGGGCCCCAGTCTCCGCTTCTGTGGTACTGCTTCCACCATGTGCCCATTTCCTTTTTAGACTGGCCCGAAGCCTGGACCCCACAGATGGGTCATGTTCTGCTGAGAGAAAGGCTCTCGCCTTGGGGAGTTAAGGAGTTGGCCCTGGGTGGGCCTCTTGGGGTGGGAGGTGAAGATGTTGGGGCCCCTTGGGACACATGGCCCTGTACAGGCAGGAGCCTGGCATCTGGACCCTCCCCTGGACCCGCCTTGGCCTGTACTGTTGGCCCTGGCAAGCAGAGAGCTCGGGCTCCTGCTGCAGCTGCTCTGCTGCTCAGCTAGAGATGCAGTCCTGGGCACGTTTCGTATAAAGTGAAGTGAGCCGTCAAGCCAGCTTCAGCTCCTGGTGCTCACAGAGCCCTGTGGTTGTCGTTGGTCGAACACAGCAGGAGTTGTCCATTGCCATCTCCTCCCGTGCAGTATGAGCTGATGCCTTTCAGCATCTGCCTATATCGCTGCTGCCCGGTATAGTGTTAGCGGGGATTCAAACCAGCAACCTTTTGCTTGTTAGTCAAGCATTTCCCCGCTGTGCCACTTAAGGGTGGGTATGTCCTGGGCATGTTTAGCCAGGAGGAAACACCATTCAACATAGTGGGACTTGCTCTCAGGCAAGCACCCCTGGGATTGGGCTGCCCCAAAGGTGAGAGCCTCTCCCGCTTCAAAGCCCAGAGAGCCATCAGTCCCTTTGAGGTGCCGCCCTCCCCCGCACGAGATGCTTCCGTCCACTTTGGCTTTTGGAACACAGTTGAGGCTTGGCTGGGGGCTCGTGTGATCTCGTAGGCAGCCAGTGCTGTGGGCTCAGTTCACAGAGCTCACGGCGCCCTGGACGCCATTCTGGGCTTCCTGCCCCGCTCCTGACGGGGTCCAGTTGCCGGCCAAAGAGGGCAAGGGGTGGATTGACAGGCTCTGCTTTTGACCGGCAGGCCCAGATCCGTAACTTGACGTTGCTGACGCCGGCAGGCGAGGCGGGGCTGTCGTGGCCCGTGGGCATCAGTGCCCCCTTTGTGCCCAAGTCTCGCTTTGAGGTGTTCAACTGGGAGTATTTCACCGAGCAGCACCTCTTCTCCTGCCCTGATGGCACCCCCAAGTGTGCGCTGGTTGGGGCCAGTAAGGCCGACGTGGGCGACATCCTCCAGGCCGCTCTGGAGCAGCTCAACCAGCGCTACCAGCCCCAGCTGCGCTTCCGCAAGCGGCAGCTCCTCAACGGCTACCGGCGCTTCGACCCCACCCGGGGCATGGAATACACCCTGGACCTGCTGGTGGAAGCCGCCACCCAGAAGGGGCACCGCCACGTGCTGGCCAAGCGGGTGCACCTCCTGCGGCCACTCAGCAAGGTGGAGCTCATCCCCATGCCCTACGTGACGGAGGCCACGCGGGTGCAGCTGGTGCTGCCCCTCACGGTGCAGGAGCTGGACTTTGTGGGCAACTTCCTGGACACCTTTGCCATGAATGTCCTGGACACCCACGACAACGCCCGGCTCACGCTGCTCTTCGTCTACGACCCCTACGACGCCCAGCGGGTCAGCCAAGTGGATGTCTTTGCTGGGGTGAAGGCCATGGTGGCTGAGCTTGAGAAGCGCTATGCGGAGGCCAAGGTCCCCTGGATCAGCGTCAAGACCGAGGTGCCCTCTCAGGTCAAGCTCATGGACATGGTCTCCAAGAAGCACCCGGTGGACACCCTCTTCTTCCTGGCCAGTGTCTGGACAGAGGTCAACACGGACGTCCTGAACCGCTGCCGCATGAACGCCATCAGCAACTGGCAGGTCTTCTTCCCTGTCCACTTCCAGGAGTTCAACCCTGTGCTGGCCTTCCGGGGGGAGCAGGCTGCCGCGGCCTCCTCGCCCGGCACGGACTTCCTGCGGGACGGGCACTTTGACCGGCACACCTTTGCTGAGGCCTGCTTCTACAACGCGGACTACATGGCCGCCCGGACCAAGCTGGCGGCCGACCTCCTGGACCGGGAGGAGGCACTGGAGGAAATGGAGGTCTTTGACGTCTTCTTGCGCTATTCGGAGCTGCACCTTTTCCGGGCGGTGGAGCCAGGGCTGGTGCAGAAGTACGTGCTGAGGAGCTGCAACCCCCGCCTGAGCGAGGAGCTCTACCACCACTGCATCCTCAGCAACCTGCAGGGCTTGGCCTCCCGCTCGCACCTGGCCATGGCCCTCTCTGAGCAGGAGCAGGCCAACAGCACCTGAGGGCGGGCGGGGGGGGCAGCGGGGAGGCAGGGCCGGGCGGTTTGGGCTCCTAAGAGGAGCAGCTGAGTGTCTTCTCTCTGGTGAGCCTGCCTGGTCTCTGCTCTGTGCACACGGAGCCCCACTCCTGCTGGGGGCGGGAGCGTGCTAGAGAAAGCAAGGAGAGGGGCGCCTGGCTAGGCCTGCTCAGGGCTCCCTCAGGGGGCTTCGGCCCTCTGTGGTGCTCAGAGAGGTTTCCCGCAACCCCCAACCCCCCCCCCCCCCCGGTGCTCGGCTGGTATGGCTGTTGTGTGGCGCGCAGAGGTGAAAGGCCTTCTCTGTGGCCCCCTTGCTCAGAATGGCCATTGGGGCGGGGGGGGCACAGCCTGCAGGAGGCCGCTGTCCTTGCTGCTGCTCCTCCTCTTCTGCCGCCGAGACAGACGGTGGGCTTCCGACGCTGCCTCTCTGGCAGCCCCAGTTCCTTGGCCGTGCTGGCAGCAGCAGCCGCCGCCACCCTGGCCACTCCCATGCCCTGCCGCAGGGCAGTGCCACGCAGCCAGAGGGCTCCCCCATCACAGGCTTGGGAGGGCGGGGGGGGGGCGCCTGTGTGGCTGCCCTGTGTCTCTGCACTCCCTGGATGGCGGGGGGGGGCCATGGACACTGGTGGGGTGGGGCTGGCCCCTCTTCTCCAGAGACACGTTAGGTGTGGAGGGTTGGCTCTGCTGGCCTGTTGCTGAATGCAGCTTGGTGGGGGGCTGGGGTCTATTTTATGTTGGTTTACTATATTTATATGATGACTTTCTGCCAAGGTTTTGCAGCTCGACATATCTTGAAATAAAAATACAGATGTGGTCAACAGCTGCGTTCTCCCGGCTCCTTGGTGACTTCCTCAGAGCCAGACGTAGGATCTGGGTGGGAGGCAGAAGGTCCTGGGCACTGGGGCTGTGCTGGGGGACATCCTCTGTAGTGCGTGCAGAGGGCAGAAGCATGGAACCGCCGACATCCTGGAGTTGGAGGCTTTGGGAGGGCATCCCTTCCAGCCGCCTCCTTGATGCGAGCGACTCAGAGCTAGAGCCCCACCCGGCCTCTGCTTGCAGACCCCAGCGGGGGAGAGCCGGACCCTCCACCGGCTAATTGGCTTCCATTGACAGGCTGCTGCTCTGACCACTAAGCGGCTTCTCCGAATGGCCAGCCGAACTCTGCACTCTGATCATTCAAGCTTGTGAGTCTCTCTAGTCCTCTTGCTCACTGGGACAGTGGAGAAGCCGTCTTTGCTCTCCTGCAGAAGCCCAGACGTGCTGGGTCAGGCCCACCAAGGCCCATCGAGTCCAGCCTCCTGTTCCACACACTGGCCCACCAGATGCCTCTAGGAAGCCCAAGGGCAAGAAAGGAGGGCTCACCCTCTCTCTCCTGTGGCTGTCTCCCCCCCACCCCACCCCCCAGCAGAGGGAGGCCAGTGGCGGACCTGCTCACCCCACCCCCTATGTCTGATGTCAGACAGTAAGCCACGCCCCCTGCACCTGACATCAGACACGGGGGGGGTGTCGGGGCTGTGAGGGGCGGGCCGTGTTCAAACCCTAACCCAATGTTGGCCATGCCACTGGTCCCTCCTGCAACTGGTACTCCGAGGTGCTGTGCTGGAGGGCAGACCGGTAGTCCTTGATAGATTTGTCCCCGTGAATTGGTCCAAGCTCCCTTTCAAGCCAACCAGGCTAGTGGCCATCGCCACAGATTGTGACGGAGAATTCCACGGGTTGATTAAGCACGGTGTGAAAAAGGACTGCCTTTTGTGGGTCCTACATGGCTCTAGTGAGGGGGGGGGGGGAATCTCTCTGCATCTCCTCTCCACACCAGGCATGATTGTCCTGTCTCCCCGTCAGCATCTTTTCCCCTAAGCTGCAAAGCCCCAGCTGTTGTTTCGGTGCCTCGCCAGGAAGGTGCTCCAGGCCCCTGGTCCTCTGGCTTGCCCTCTTCTCCTTCCGAGACGGCGACCAGAACTCACGCTCTCAACAGCCACCTCAGGCAGACCCCAGCGACAGCAGCTTGGGCCTGTGAGGCTGGGCCTGTCTTTGGGGAGCCTCCTCCGTGACGAACGGGCAGCCTTCAGCCAGCGCAGCTCTCGGATGTGGCGGCGGGGGGGGGGGGGGGGCGGGGAGAGGAGCAGCAGCAGCGCCTGCCCCGCCCCCAGTCTCTGACTCTGGACCTTTGGCTCCCACCCGCCCAGGGTGCGTTCCGAGCCCCCTCCCTCTCCCGCCGGGACCCCGCCACAGAAGCGGCCGGAGGAGGCCTGGCCCCTGAAGCAGAGCTCGCTCCGGAGCGGCCAAGCCGACGTCTCTCGGGAGGGTCCTCCGCCTGGCAGCCGCCTCCCTTGCCTGCGCGCCTGCCCCCCCCGCCTGGCTGAGCTCCCGGCCCCCTCCTTGGGCAGCGGCTGGGCTGCCTGGCCCGCGGCGGGATGCTGCAGGCGCATCGTGGCGGGCACCTGCCAGCCAGCCCGCCCGCCCGCCCGCCCGCCCCGGAGCTGAGCCGAGGGAGAGAGGTGGGGAGCACGGCGCGGGCTGCCTGCGGTGCTGGGGCCGCCGCCGCCGCCGCCGCCGCCGCCTCCTCCTCTTGGGCGGAGCGGAGCTCAGCGCCCTGGCCGTTTCTCGTGCAGCGCCGCGCAGGCGCTCCGTGCTCGGGGGAGGGCAGGGGAGATGCGGCGGGCCCCGGTTGGCGGCGGCGGCGGCGGCAGCGGCAGTGCGGAGCGCCGCCGGGTCTGCTGGCAAGGTAGGCTGGCCGGGGCACCAGCGGGGGAGCCCGGGCCGGGAGGCGCCGCGCCCCGCCCCTCCTCTCCCTCCCGCTCGGGCTCTCCCCGAGGTGGCCTCTGCTCTGCCGCCCCACAGGCGAGACGCGCGGCGGGCCCTTCCTTGCCTACCGGCGCTGGGAGGGGCCGTGGCGGCAGCCACTGAGCCCAAGCTGTGGGCGGAGGAGCAAGAGCGACGCTCGGGATGCCCTTCCTGGGGCTCCCCCCCCCGGGGCCAGAGCGAAGCCACGGCAGCAGGCACCTCTGTGGAAGGATGCCGACGCCTAATGGGCTCTCTCTGACCATGTGCAGAGTGCTCTGGAGCCTGCCTCGCCCGCTTCACATCTGGCACTGGAGGGGGCAGCCTGGAGCCCCAGGAGCAGCCCCTCTGTGTGTGTGTGTGTGTGCTGGAGGAGGAGGCGGCTTGAGCAGCACCCCCCCCCCCCAGCAAGGCGGTCCTCCTGCAGGAGGCGTGGGGCCCTTTCCAGCCAATGCCAGTGGCCTCCACAGCAAGCCACAACTAGGGGCCACCCAGGAGCTTGTCCGGCCCGAGAGAAGAGAGCTGGTCTTGCGGGAGCAAGCATGACTTGTCCCCTTAAGCTAAGCAGGATCCGCCCTGGTTGTATACAAAAGGGAAACTAGAAGTGTGAGCGCTGTAAGATACTCCCCTCCGGGGATGGAGCCGCTCTGGGAAGAGCATCTAGGCTCCAGGCTTCTTCCCTGGCAGCATCTCCAAGATAGGACAAGATTTTTTATTTTTATTTTTAAATAGGACAAGATTTTTTAATTGAACCAACAAACTACCAAAGCATACAGTACAGATAGGGCTGAGAGAGATTCCTGCCTGCCACCTTGGAGAAGCCGCTGCCAGTCTGTGAAGACAATACTGAGCTAGATGGACCAATGCTCTGACTCAGTCTATGGCAGCTTCCTAGGTTCCTCTAAGGGACAGCAGCCAGGCTGCCTGGCTGGCAAGGCTGTTGCTGGCCAAGAGGGTGCAGCCTCTCTCTCTCTCACACACACACACCCGCCACCCCTTCCCCTTACACGGCTGGATCCTAATGCCCCCCCCCCGAGTTTCAAGAGGTCGTTCAGGGGCTGTTCAGCCAGGATCAGGGCTGGCTCTGCCCCTTCTTCGCCACAGCATGAGAAAGGGCGCGGGGGGGGGGGCAGGCCAGGCCCACTTGGGCAGCTTGCTGAGCACAGCTGGGCGCAGCTTTTTGGAGGGTGCTTCAAGGCGGGGGGGGGGGCGGGGAAGCCCCCTCGGGTGCCTCCCTGGGCGTCTGCGGAGGCAATTTCTCTCCTGCCCTTTTGGAATTCCTGCTCCCAAGCATGTGTGCCCCCCTCCCCCCCCGCCCGTGGCGCTAAGCCTGGGTGGCTTTCTGTGCCTGGCAGGAAGGGCTGGATGAGGCGCCCCCTCTGGGGCTGCCCCAAGACTCCTAGCCCCAGGGAGCCTGGAGAGCCCTTCCCCTGTGGAGGAGGAGGAGGAGGAGGATGCCGCCGCTGCCGCCTTCAGGCAGGTGCTCCTCTTGGGGGGTCTCCTCATAGTCTTCTTGGGTGTGTTTTCTCAGCTGAAAGAAGCAGGCCTTTCCGAGGGAGGCGGGTCACCCTCTCTTCCAAGTCTCTGCCTGATGGTGAGTCTGACTGGGGGTGCACATGTGCACACACACACCCCCCAGCTGCAGGCAGAGCGACTGGCTCTCTTTCTGGGCTGGCACAAGGAGTTGGGGTGCTGTCCAGTGTGCCCCAGTGGCCTTTTCATCGACCTCGGCCCAATCCTGACCCTCTGCCCCATGAGTGCCCAGGAAACAGCAGCCCTCTGCAAGGCTGGGACTTCCGGGGGTGGGGTGGGGGTGGGGGTGGGGCAGAGGCGGGGGCTGCCTTGGAACCTCTTCCTGCTGCTCTGGCCATGCCCGGCTGGCTTCGAAGGCCACCTGGAGCACCAGTCTTCAGCGGAGACCACCCCTCGGGGGCCCCAGGACACGGTGTGCTCCTCTGCCCAGCAACAACTCTTCAGGGGCATATGGGGGGTGGGCAGAGAGAGGTCCCTTCCCCAGCCCCGGCGTCTCAGTCACTTCCCTGAGGTGGACCCTGGGGGGGGGTCCTATGCCTCAGTGCTCTGGGCCATAGTGCTCTGTGCACTGAGTCGGCCTCACTGGCAGGCCCACCGTGGGCACTGCCCTCACCAGGATGTTGAGAGTGGACAGAGGTGCCTTCCACGGATTCAGACCGTGCCCCCTCGGCCTGCTAGCAGCTGCTAGGCTGCACAGCTGCCTGGGAGCCCCCTCTCTCCGCCAGGCGGCCCTCTGCCTCACCCCCTTCATGCTAACTCAACTCTGTAGTGCACTGTGATGTGAACTTGGGGGCAGAGCAGAAGCCATTTGCCGCAGCTGCTGGAGGAGGAGGAGGAGGAGGAGGAGGAAGAGGGTGAGGGTGAGATGGTCTAAGTCCTGGAGGCAGTTTCCTACAAACCAACCCATGAGCTTTGCTGATGTCCTTGCACCCGTTGGAGATACAAGCTAGGGCTGAGAGAGCTTCTGGCTGCCTGCAACCTTGGAGAAGCTGCTGCCAGTCTGTGTCGACAATACTGAGCTAGATGGACCAAGGGTCTGACTCGACATATGACAGCTTCCAAGGTTCCCTCCTTGGTGTTGGGAATTCTCTCTGGTAGAGAAACCCTTTTTCATTATAGCAGAGTTCACAGAGCCACAACACATCAGATTTAGTTAGGCATGCTTGTATGCCGAGAGTAAAGTAACTTGGAGCCAGTTCATCGTTTCAAATCAATATATAAGGCATTTATGAAGGAACTCCATTCTAGATAAGAAAGTGAGGAGTTAGGATCTCTATTCTATCTATCTAGCTGGATGCAGATGGATTCTGCATCTTCTCTGCACACAGGGTGCAGGGAGAGAGGCTTGCCATGTTGCAAGGTAGAAGGCACAGGAAGAGAAGAGAGAGGAAGTGTCCCTGAGAGTAGCAATCTACATTTCAAAGGGATAGTGTCAGAGCAGTAGAGAAGGGATGACCAATGTCTTGACCCTCTAGACCTCTGACTTACTAGTCTGTCCTCCACTGTCTTTGAGACAAGAGACAGTGCAAAGTCCTTAACTTCCAACACCCCCTCTGGATGTTTCCTGGCTCAGCTCACAAGATTCATTTTCTCTCTCAGCTTTTCAAAGCAGGGTCTTGGTAGTGGCTCAGTGAGTATGTCTGCAAGCATTTCATTTGTCGGGCAGTAGATCAGCTTGATTAGTCCATCCTTCTGCAGACTTCTCACTACATGGTACTTTACATCAATATGTTTGGTACGCTCCTTTACATCTTCTTGTCTGGAGAGTTGAATGCAGTTTTGGCTGTCTTCATACACCGGTATGGGCTGTGGTACCTCTGTACCTAGATCTTTCAGTAGTTGACACAGCCACTGTATCTCGTGACAGCCCCGTGCAGCTGATACATATTCCGCTTCAGTGGTTGATGATGCTCCTATGTCTTGCTTTCTGCTTGACCAGCTTATGGCTCCATCACCATAGAAAACTATGTGACCGCTGGTGGATTTCCTTTCTGTTAGATCTCCATCCCAGTCTGCATCTACGTATGCTTCTAGTTTTGCTTGACTGTTAGCTGGTAGCTGGACCCTAACCCTAACCCTCTTCATTGCATTCCAGTCCTTGACTGTTGGTGATGCAGTCTTTCTGCAAAGTAAGCCAACTGCTGTACTAATATCTGGCCTAGTGAGTGTACTAATGTATAAAAGCTTACCCAATGCTTCACGATATCTATGGTTGTCAGATAGTGGCTCAGTTTGATCTTCTTGCTTTATGTAGTTCATTTCCATTGGAGTTGGTGTAGGATTCGCATTTTCCAGTCTGAGAAAGTTTATCAAGTCTTTAATTTTCTGTTCTTGGTTGATGAGGAAACTTCCATCTTTCTCTCTTTGTACTTGAATGCCCAAGTAGTGTGCAATGTTGCCAAGTCGCTTGACTTCCACTTCTCTGTTCAGATGATGCATTATTTCCTTGCTGTCATCTGGATTTTCATAGGCAAGAATCAAATCATCAACATACGCCAAAATGTAAGTCCATTTGCCATCTCTGCATTTCATGTATAGGCAGGGATCCGCGTTGCTTCTTTTGAAGTTTGCTTGAAGCAGCATATCATTTAGTTTTATGTTCCATGCTCTGGCAGCCTGTTTTAAACCGTAAATGCTCTTTTGCAGTTTGCATACATAGTCCTCTTTGCCTTTCTCTAAGAAACCTGGTGGTTGTTGCATGTAAATGTCCGCTTCTAGTTCGCCATGCAAGAATGCAGTTTTCACGTCTAGGTGTTCAACATGCATTCCTTTGCTAGCAGCAATACTTAACAGAGTCCTTACTGTGGTATGTTTAACCACTGGTGGTTCATCATAATCTTCTCCATATTTCTGTGAATATCCTTTCGCTACTAATCTGGCTTTGTAGCATTGAATCTCACCATCAGCATGATGTTTGAGTTTGAAAACCCATTTGCAGCCTATAACTTTCCTTCCTTGAGGTAACTTAGTAAGAGTCCAGGTTTTGTTTTTCTGTAGAGCCTCAAGCTCATCAATTGCAGCTTATTTCCACTTCTGGGCTTCTGGTTGGGGTAGCTGGGATATTTCCTCCCATGATGAAGGTTCTGGTTGTTCCACCGTTCTTGCGAGGTAGGATAGTCTCGGGGCTGGAGCACCTCTGTTTGTGCGCGTTGATTGCCTCACCTCACCCTCTGTTGTCTCTCCCATTATCTCAGGTGCGTCGGGTGGATCGCTGGGGGTCTCTATGTGGAGTGTGGTTGGATCTGGATCTGCTGTCTCCTCCTCCTCAATTCCTCTGAGATTAGGAAGCATAATCCAGTCATAAGGGTGCTTGGTCTGGTTGCTTGCTTCGGTGTAGGCCCCCTCTGAAGACGTAGCTCTTTCATATTCTCATCAAAATACACCGCTTTGCTTATGGTTATCTTGTTGGTGTCAGGATCCAGAATTCTGTAGCCTTTGGATTGTGCTGAGTAGCCTACAAAAATCCCTTTTGTGGCCCTAGCCCCTAACTTAGTCCTTTTTTCCTTTGGGATGTATGGGTAAGCTGTGCTTCCAAAGACACGCAAATGTGTCATGGATGGCTTATGACCATGCCAAAGTTCATATGGTGTTGTTCCTATAGGCTTTGTGTGCATTCTGTTTTGTATGTATATAGCAGTCATGATGCCTTCTCCCCAGAGTTTCTGTGGGAGATGTGCGTCAGCAAGCATGCATCTTACCATATCCAGAAGGCTTCTATTTTTCCTTTCTGAGACTCCATTTTGGGATGGGTTGAAAGCTACCGTGGTTTGATGCATGATTCCATGTTCTCTCAGAACTGCTGTGTGGCACTGGACGTATCTTCTCCATTGTCTGTGTGCAGGATCTTTGGCTTCCACCCAAATTTGTTGCTTGCCATGGCCACGTAGTCCTGGAGTTTCTCGAGCATCTGTGATTTCTCCTTTAGTAGAAACACAACAGAATATTGTGAGAAATCGTCTGTGATTGTTAAGAAATATTTGTGATTACCTATGGTAGCTGGTGGTGGTCCAGATATATCGCTGTGGATCAGCTCCAGGGGTCTTCTCGTCTTCCTTTCACTCTGCTTAGGAAATGGCTTGTTACCTTCTTTGGACTCAAGACAACAAACACAGTTAGTTACAATGTCACATGGTACAAAATCAATGCCATTAGCTAATCCCTTTTCCTTCATGTTCTGGATTGACTCATGACTCCTGTGTCCCAGGCATCTATGCCACAGTTGCAAGCAGTTTTCATGCAGGCATGACTGAGCAAGGTTCACTTCATTAGGCTGGTATGCCTCAGGTTTGGACCAGGCTGGTCTTTCTCTGTCTGTTTTTGATACAGGTTGCTCCTGCATGCTGTATAGGCCTTTGCATTTAGAGCCTACAAGGCAAACTTCTCCATTCTGGGTAACAACACATTGTCCATTTCTAATATACAGTTCACAACCTTGTTTCTCTAGCTTGGATATTGAAAGCAAGGAGTTTGAGAAGTTGGGGATATACAAAACATCTCTCACAAAAAACTCATTAATTGATCCATCCAATAACTTGCAATACAAAATTCCTTTGCCTTTCTTCTTTGCTTTAATTGTAGTATTATTGCCCAAATGAACAATCTCTTCAGGAATATCAAACAGTTCAGTATAGAAATCCAACTTATTTGAGATATGAACTGAAGAACCACTGTCTAAAATAAACTTTTCATCGCCTTGCATCAAGGAAAAATTGAAATTCTTATTTGAATCATCTGCACGCTTAATGTCCTTATTTAAATTTCTCTCAGTAAAATCGACTCTTCTTGTCTGATTCTTGGGACAGTTCACCACCTTGCAGCCAAATTGGTTACAAAGAAAGCATCTAAAGGCATTAGTCCCAGTTGGCCTCATTCCAGGAGCAGTCTCCCTGCTGGCGGTCATGTGACCTCTCTCTCTGGACTGAGTTTCCTTGGCAATGAAGCCAGACCTCTTTGTATGCAAATGTGGGGGGCCCATGCGGTTTCCTCTTGCAGCATTCCCTCCCCACCTTGGGTTTCCTCTGGAATGGCCAATTGTTGCTTTAAGAGCAAAGTTACTTGCCAATTCACTTTCATAGCGAGAATTCAAAACTTTCTTCTGCTTGCTTCAGAAGATATGGTTTCCACTGCTTTCTCAAAGCTTAGAGTGCTGTGGACTTCCAATTGGCTGATTATATTGCTATAGCTGGGGGGCATGCTTAGGAACAGAGCTTCCAGCTTCTGACTCTCTGTAAATTCCTCCCTTGCATCTTTAAATTATGCAAAAAAAGCCCCATAGCAGTCCAACATGCATGGCAAAACAGTACCCATCTTTATACTGGAGATTCTGCATTTTCTTAAGTTAAAGGTGTATGCCCACCCCTATTTCATATGCAAGGAATCTAGTTTGCTTAGCATTTCCTTTGAGGTCTCAAGATCACATATAGTAGTAAGATAGTTTTTACTCACAGAAGCAGCTATCAAAGCTTGAGCTTTTGCATCCCTGAGCACCCATGTTTCTTTAGCAGTCTTCTCAGCAGCTGTAGTTCCATCTGCGGGTGTGTGTGTGTGTGTGTGTGTGTGTGTGTGTGTGTGTGTCTTCCTCAGTTACTTTCTGGAGGCCTTCAGCACGCAGTGCAAGCCTCAGTCGGGTTTTCCATTCCTAGTAATTGTCTGGGTTCAGGATAGTCAGCCTGAGTTTTCCCTCTAGGTAAGTAGCCATCCTCACTGAGCTCCAAGAAAGGGCAGCTGCTGTAGATTAGCAATTCAAAGCATCCACGCTAGATCTCACTGGATCTCCTGGAACAAACTTAACTCTTCAGTTGCAGTACACGCAGCTCAAAATACTGGGCCCATAACCTGTTGGGAATTCTCTCTGGTAGAGAACCCCTTTTTCATTATAGCAGAGTGCACAGAGGCACAACATAGCAGATTTAGTTAGGCATGCGTGTATGCTGAGAGTCAAGTAACTTGGAGCCAGTTTATAGTTTCAAATCAATATATAAGGCATTTATTAGAGAACTCCATTCTAGATAGGAAAGTGAGGAGTTAGGATCTCTAATCTAGCTAGCTAGCTGGATACAGATGGATTCTGCATCTTCTCTGCACACATGGTGCAGGGAGGGGAGCTTGCATGTTGCAAGGTAGAAGGCACAGGAAGAGAAGAGAGAGGAAGTGTCCCTGAGAGTAGCAATCTACATTCCAAAGGGATCGTGTCAGAGCAGTAGAGAAGGGATGACCAATGTCTTGACCCTCTAGCCCTCTGACTCACTAGTCTGTCCTCCACTGTCTTTGAGACAAGAGACAGCGCAAAGTCCTTCACTTCCAACACCTGGAGGGCATTCTCCAGCTCCCGTTGGCTGCAGGATCCTCACTGCTGCACAAGGCTGAGCAGAGGCCAACAGTCCAGCTTGCTCGGCTCCCTCTCTGCTGACACTGTACTGCTCAGACACAGGCAGGAGCAGAGCAGTTTGCTACTTATGCTCGCAGGAGATGGAGGGGAAGGGTGTGTGCGTGCACGCACAGATGAGAGAGAGAGAGAGAGAGAGAGATTGCCCACATCAAGTCCTCTCACTAGATTTCACAGAGAGGGGGAGTGTAGAAGACTTGAGGTGAAATCCGTCTCTTGGCTCCTCTTGCTGTCTACAACTTGACTCATCCCTTGACGGGTCTGCTTTGTGTGCCTCTTGAAATCTTTGCCAACCCATGAAAGCAGCGGGCCACATGCCAGGGCTGTCGTCAGCGACCTTGACTTCGCCACCCCGCCCTGGCCGTCTCTTGAGGCAGTGTCAGGATACAACCACAGGCTGTATGTATAATGTGGATGCCTCGTGCATTTCTTCCATCATTGGGGAAGCTGTGAAGATGGCAACAAAAACAGGAGGCCCTCAGCAAAATGGCCTCCCTTATGGGCTGGATGACTGAGACTCAGAATGTTTCACCAAAAAATGAGGGGCTGCCATCAAAAAGGCCACATCGCCTGTCACCACCCTCCAAGCTTCATGGGGGGCGGGTCGGGGCGGGAGGACGTGAAGTAGCAGCGCCCCGGCAAGAAAACACCAGCACTTCGACTTGTGCCCAGAAATAGAGAGGCAGCCAGTGAAGCTCTTTCCAAACTGGTTAGAGATGGTCAGAAGAACTGGTCCCAGTTAGCAGCCTTGAATCCAGGGGCATCACTCTAGCTGAACGAGAGGATGCAGGGGTGCTTGGGCCTGCCCGCAGAATGGCAGCTTGCACTTTGGTCTCCCCCTCGTGCCGCTCTGGAGGGAGGGGCCCATCTTCACTTCCTATGCCAAGGCTCCCCTCCAACCTTGCCAGGCCCCCGCTTGAGTCACTGCTGTGTTTGGTACACACGAGATTTCTGAGAAGGTTGCAAAGGCAGCCCCCCACCCCGGCCCCAATGGAGAGTGCTTTGCAGCAGACAGTCTAAGCTTGATGTCTCTGTCCAAGAGGATGCCTTCCGTGCTGGTGCACCAAGGAGGCCCAAATGGCTTCAGCAGCAGCAGCAGCAGCATCCCCCATGGCCAGTGGTATCCAAGGCCACAAAGAGGGCCGGGGGAGGGGGAGCAGGTCACACTCCCCCATCAGCCTCCTCCTGCCACTGGTCACTCATCAGGGCCATCAGAGCAGCTCCTATTCAAATCTGGGCCTCAGGCCAACTGGAAGAGGTGCTAGAGGAGGAGGAGTTCCATGGCAGAGCGCCTGGAGGGGCAAGGCCACCCCCCAGCCCCACCATGCCCTCCAAGGGGAGATTGGTCAGAGTCACCAGAATCTTCTCAGGAGCGCTTCTTCAGGAGCCGTCTGGGCAGCAGGGGCCACTCCTCCCCACCAGGAAGTGTCCACTGCTTCCTGGGCACAGCTGGTCAGTCAGGCCCTGCTAGATATTACTAGCCATCGGTGGGGGAGCTGGGAGCTGTCTTCTCCCAAGCCAGGCCATTGGTCCATCCAGCTCAGTGCAGACGCCAGAGTTCCACACTGAGGTGGGTCTTTCAAGGACATCAGAACAGCCCTGCTGGATCAGGCCCAAGGAGGCTTATCTAGTCCAGCATCCTGTTTCACACCAGATGCCCACCAGATGCCGCTGGAAGCCTACAGGCAAGAGGTGAGGGGATGCCCACTCTCCTGCTGTTGTTCCCCTGCAACTGGTACTCAGAGGCATCCTGCCTCTGAGGATGGAGGTGGCCTATAGCCCTCCAACTAGTAGCCCTTGATAGACCTTTCCTCCATGAATTTGTCAAAGCCCTTTTTAAAGCAATCCAAGCTAGTGGTCATCATCACATCTCGTGGCAGATAATTTCATAGATTAATTATGCGCTGTGTGAAAACATGCTTCCTTTTATTGGTCCTACATTTCCTGGGAATCAATTTCATGGGATGACTCTAGTGTGAGAAAGGGAGAAGAATTTCTCTGTCCACTTTCTCCACACCATACAAGATTTCATAGACCTCTATCGTGTCTCCCCGCAGTCGTCTTTTTTCTAAATTAAAAAGCCCCAGGTGTTGTAGCCTTGCCTCATAAGAAAGGTGCTCTAGGCCCTTGATCATCTTGGTTGCCCTCTTCTGCACCTTTTCTGGTTCAATAATGTCCTTTTTTAGATGTGGTGACCAGAACTGTACACAGTACTCCCGGTGTGGCCGCACCATAGTTTTGTATAAGGGCATTATAATATTAGCCGTTTTATTTTCAATCCCCTTCCTAATGATCCCCAGCATGGCATTGGCCTTTTTCACATTGAATCGGCACTTTCAACGAGTTGTCCACCACGACCCCAAGATCCCTCTCCTGGTCAGTCATCGACAGCTCAGATCCCACCAGCGCATACTTGAAGTTGGGGTTTTTCATCCCAATGTGCATCACTTTACACTTGCCAACATTGAACCGCATTTTCCTTTTGTCGCCCGCTCCTCCATTTTGGAGGGATCCTTTTGGAGCTCCTCACAATCTGTGAAACACAGTCTGTTTTCCTACCTGAAAGAGTTTCGCATCATCTGCAAATCTGGCCACCTCGCTGCTTACCCCAACTTCTAGATCATTTTTGAATTAATTAAAAAGCACCGGTCCCAGTACAGATCCCTGGGGGACCCCACTTCTTACTTCACTCCATTTAGAGAACTGTCAGTTTATTCCTACCCTCTGTTTCCTGTCCTTCAACCAGTCAGCAATCCACACATGTACTTGTCCCTTTATCTCATGACTGCTAAGTTTCCTAAAGAGTCTTCGATGAAGAACTCTCTTGAAAGCTTTTTGGAAGTCCAGGTAGACTATGTCAACTGGATCACCTTGATCCACACACTTGTTGACACTCTCAAAGAACTCCAAAAGGTTGGTGAGGCAAGATTTACCTTTGCAGAAGCCATGCTGGTTCTCTCCCAGCAGGGCCTGTTCTTCTACGTGCTTTACAATTTTATTCTTGCTTTCCATAAATTTGCCTGGAATGGATGTTACGCTAACCGGCCTGTAATTTCCTGGATTGCCCCTGGATCGCTTTTGAAAATCAGTGTTATATTGGCTACATTTCAGTCCTCCAGTACAGAGCCTGATTGTAGGGATCTATATATATATTTCTCCTAGGTGTGCCTGGGGAAAATGCATCCCGGCAGCCCAGCTGATTGGCTGGGCTGCGGAGGCGCCTGATTGGCTGGCACACCCAGGAGGAGGAGAATTGGCCGGCCCACGCTGTTAAAAGGGTTTTCTTGCTTTCCAAACAGTTATTCTCTCAAAACTTGGTTTTCTCCCTGCTTTCCGACAGACCTTCCAACAGTCCTTCTGAGTAACAAAGTTGTTTTCCTTTCCACCGCATCCTGTATAGTTGAATTCTTCACACCTTTTTGTCTTTATACTGTAAAAGAAGCATGGTGTAAAAGACCACGGTGGTGGCCGCAGACTCTAGCGAGAGAGAGAGGCGCGCGGGGAGGGGGAGACAGAGCGAGCGAGAGAGGCGTGCGGGGAGGGGGAGACAGAGCGACCGAGAGAGGCGCACGGGGGGAGAGACAGAGCGAGCGAGGTGCGGCGGGGGGAGAGACAGGGCGGGCGAGAGAGCGGTGGGAGGACCAGCCAAACAAATTCTCCCAACTAACCACAAAAAGGAAGTGAACTACCGCACAGATGCTCTGTGCGGGTTCAGCTAGTATGTTATATATTTTAGCAAGGAGGTCGGCAATTTCACATTTGAGTTCTTCAAGGACTCTTGGATGGATGCTGTCTGGCCCTGCTAGTCTTCAATTTTTTGAGACAGTTTAAAACATCATATCTTGTCACTTCTATCTGACTCAGTTCTTTAGCCTCCATGTGTGAAAAGCCTGGTTCAGGAACAGGTATATGCTCAGCATCCTCTGCCATGAAGACAGATGCAAAGAACTCATTTAGCTTCTCTGCAACCTCCATATCCTCCTTAACAATCCCTTTCACTCCCGCATTGTCTAACGGTCCAACTGCCTCCCTGGGAGTTTTCCTGCTTCTGATATATTTGTAGAAGTTTTTGTTATTCCTCTTGATGCTTTTATTATTTATTTGATTTATATTCTGCCCTTCCAAAATGGCCCAGGGTGGTTTACAACAGAATAATTTAGCTTTTAGCGAAATGTTCCTCAAACTCTCTTTTTGCCTTGCTTATTGTCACCTTGCATTTCTTTTGCCAGAGTTTGTGTTCCTTTCTGTTCTCCTCATTTGGACAGGCCTTCCAATTTCGGAAGGAAGTCTCTTTCTCCTTTATGGCTTCCTTGAGTTTACCTGTTAGCCATGCTGGCATCCTCCTGAACTTAGTGGTACCTTTCCTCCTTTGGAGTATACAGTCTAACTGGGCTTCTAGTATTGTGGTTTTGAGCAAAGTCCATGCACTCTGGAGTGAAGTGACTCTCCTGATTTTCCTTTTCAGCTTTCTTTTCACCATACTCCTCATTTTGGAGAAGTTTCCTCTTTTGAAATTCAAAATGTCTGTGTTTGACATCCTTGGTGATTCTCTCCCCGCATGTATGCTGAATTTGATCGCACTATGGTCACTATAAGGGGCGATGACACTGACATCCCGCACCGGGTACTGGGTGCCATTCAAGATTAAGTCCAAGGTCGCCTTCTCTATGGTGGGTTACAGGACCTACTGTTCTAGGGCACAGTCATTCATCGTATCTAGAAATCTGACCTCTGGGTGCAGCAGGGAGGGCCATCTCCGTCCCGGCTTTTGGTGCAAGAATTGCTGTGCTGCTCTTCAGGCACCGACCGCAGCTTCTCCTGTGCCAGGGAAGCCGGAACCCGCCACCCGCCCCTCGAGCAGGGACTGCTGCCGCGTGGCTCCTGCTCGGTCTCTGGGCGCCACAAGCTTTTCCTCTGCAGGTCGAAGGCTCCGTGAAGCAGCAGTCACAAGAGGGCTTCTGCTCTCGGGGCTGATGATCACCTGGCAGCTGCGGGCCCGCGGCGCGTGTCTGGCGGGCAGACTGAGCGCGGCCTTGCGCTTGTGGAGCCGAAAAGCAACACCCAGCAACTGCACTCCTGCTCTGAAGCATTCTCCGGGCAGCCGACCTGTGGACTTGCTGTGCGCCGTCTGCATTCGGAGCAGCAATGGGGGGGGGGGCACTCTGCCCTCGTCACGGGGGCTCGGCTGGATCCCTCCTTCCTCTTGCTGGCTTTTGCAACGGCCCTTCACGATGCGAAAGCGGCGCATGCCAGCCCCAAGGCGGCCCCCCTGCCTGTCCCGCAGCGTCTGCCCCCTCTCGTGCGCCGCCCCTCCCGGCTACCCCCTCCCCCCCCTCCCCGTGGCCCCCACGGTTCGGCCAAGCTTCCTCCTGCTCCTCGCCCAAATGAAAGAAAGCATGCCGTTAAAGAAGGCCCCGCCCCCCCTTAGTGCCCCTGGGGGGGGGCAGCAGCGGGGAGCTGGGCCGCTGGGCCGGGGTGGGGGCGGACTCAAGCAAGGGGGGGCTGCCCTCAGCGCACGGGAGGGCCGCCCCCAGTTTGCCGCGTCTCCTGTGTCTTCGCTGCTGCTGCTGCTGCTGCATGTGCGGCGCCTGCTGAGGGGCCTGCCCCCCCCGCTTAACCCCCCTCCCAGCAGTATAACCTCCTGTCCTTCCTGCGCCTCTTTAGCGGGCTGCCGGGCTTTCCAGCGCCCTCCCAAAGCGGGAAAGGTCTGGGCTGGCTGCTGCCGCTGCCTCACACAGCCCAAGGGCGTGGTGGGAGCGTCGAGAGTGCCCTGGGAATCCGGGCCGCCCCTCCGGGTAACGGAAGGAGACCCACAGAAGGGGAGGCGGGGGGAGGAGAGCCGAAGATGCCCCCCCCACCTCTGTCTCGGCGGGCTCAGGGCAGGCCCACACCGCCCGGCGGCGTGGCAGGCTGTGGGGCGGGGGTGCAGGAAGCCCCCAGGTCGGTGGATCTTTCCCACCTGGCTGCTTCTTTCACAGACACTCCCCCCCCCAGCAGGGCTTTGGGGCCACCGGGAGGAGGAGCAGCCCGGACTGGAGATTCGGGCTGTTGCTTCTCGGCCCCCCCCTCGCCCCTCCCCGCAGGGGTGTAGCTGTAACTGAGCAGGTGGGCTCAGAGCAGCTCCAGGCCTCCCCCTCCCCGCTCGCCCCGCTCAGGTGCCCTCCACACACACACAGGCACGAGACACCCCGCCGCCGGGGGCAGCAGGCGTCTCCCGGGGGCGCCCCCGGTAAGCCAGAGTGACCCCGCCCCCGCCGGATGGCGCGCAGCCCCTGGCAGTCTTTGGCAGAACAGGCCCCGACCCCAGAGCGCTTCTTGGCAGCCCTGCCCGGCCGGCTCAGGCTCGGGCTGCATCTCCCCAGCAACGGGAAAGGCATTATCCTGTTCCCATGGAAACTCGGGCAGAAGCATTTGGGAAGGGAAGGAGGCAGGCAGGCAGGCAAGGAAGGAAGAAGGAAGGAAGGAGCGGGCGGGCGCTTCTCGGCAGCCCCAGCTCGGCAGCCGAGCCCTTTGTCTGCGGGGCCGGGGGGGCTGCCGGGGAGGGCCGCCTCCGGCTCCTGGGGAGGCGACTCCCGCACGCGCCCCGCTCCCGCCCAGAGCTCCTGCTTCAGCCCTGAGCCCAGGCAGGCACCACCCGAGGAGGAGGAGGAGGAGTGGCTGGCGCAGCCTGCGCGGAAGGCGAGCAAGCGGCGGGCAGGCAGGCGGGCAGGCAGGCACTACCGCCGCTGGCCTGAGACCAGGGAGGCACCCGAGAGCCGGGGAGCAGCAGCAGCAGCAGCAGCAGCAGCAGGAGGGTAAGCGGGGCGGGCGCCTCCGGGCAGGTCTTCCTGGGGGGCAGGGAAGGCGCCCCGCTGATGGGCATCTGGGGCGGGGGCGGGGCCTGCAGCTCCCACAGAGTTGGTGGGTGGCAAAGGGGCTGTTGGGAGGAGCCCAGCAGAGGCATGGGAGGCCCCCCTGCCCGTGGGCGGGCGGGGGCTGCAGAAGGAAGCTGGGAGGGAGAAGCCTGGCCGTGTGGTGGGGGCTGCTCCTCTGGCCCCAGCTCCTTTGCGGTGCTGCTAGAGGGAAACCTGCCCAGCCCCTTGCAGGTGTTTCTTCCACATTCTGCTGGACTTGTTGCTGTGTAGCTAGACAAACCCAGAAGCTCCTCTGCTCAGGAAATGACTTGGTGGCCTCTTTCGGACGGTGGGCTAGTGAGGCCAGTGTGCTGGAGGAGGAGGAGGAGCAGGAGAAATGGCCCTTCCAGAAGGCCTCCCTCCCCAAGGGCCTCCCTCCCCAAGCCTCCACCACCCGGAAACTAGCCGACTCTTGGTAGGGGCTGTTTTATGAAGGAAGGGCTGCCCCACAGTGTCTGGAAGTCTGGGGCTTGTGTGGCCCATCTCCAAGCTGGGTTGAGCCCCTCGCTTGGGCGGGTTCTCTCGAATCCCTTCTGGGCCTCAGAACTCCGCTTCTAGATCAAAGCCCTGCATAGCTCCCGGCCCAAGAGCAGAGGGGGCAGAACTGGCCCCTCTTCTGGGGTGTGTGTGTGTGTGCTCTGAGGACCTGGCCTAGCCACCCCCAGGACTGCCACCCAGCAGCAGGCCCAGCTCCTGTGAAGCTGCAAGGACCACCACCCATGGCTATTCCAGCCCCTTTCCTCTCCTCCTGGGAGGCAAGCTGCACGCCTAGGCAGTGGCCATCCACCTTCCATGCAGGGGAAGGAGGCCCTTGGTGTGCTATCCAGTGTTTGTGAGGGGGGAGCGGGGGATTTCTCCAGGCCTTTTCTTGCTTCTCCCAGGGTTCACCGCGCTGGCTTTCAGATATTTCCAGTGTTGGCGGCAGTGCCAAGAGCCTGCCACCCGCCCAAGACCCATATTATGCATCTCGCCACCATATTTAAGAATGAAAGAAGTTTTGGTTGAAGTTGGGCTGAGATGCTGAGCAGTGGGTGTCCTGCTGTGTTAAAGGAGGCTTTTCTCCTGTGGATTCTCCACCACGTCTGGCGTTCCTGTTGCCCCCGGGAGGGAGGCCACAGTCTGAGCTGGCAGGTTTTTTGGGACTGTGCAGCACAGCCTTGTTGCTTCTTGTGGATGGCTGCACTGAACTGGCCCTGTGGGTGAGGATTTTTGTGAGGATGTTGATCTTTTGATTTCCCACTGGAGTCCTTTCCCCCATGAAGCAGCTCATGGGCTGCTTTTGGTTCCAGATCCACGTTGAATGGTTACATCTGACCTTTTAAAAAACCTGGAAATCATCAGCAGGGCAGCATGAGTCCTTTTAGGATGGCCACAGCTGGACACGACCGGTGGTCCAGTGCAGGGAGGTGCAGTGCTCTGTGTGTGTGTGTGTGGGGGGTCCCCATGGCCTTCTTCCTGGTTTGTGACTCATTGTGGCTGCACAGTGAGCAGAGGATTCATTCCCAGCAGTGCTTGAGTCTTCATCCAGCCGCACTTCAGCCGATTTACTATTTGGATTGAAAGGGGGGAACTCCCGGGGAGAATGGGGAGCCCTACCCCCCCCCCCTTATTGAGAACCCAGTTCTCAGCCACGGCCCCTCTCAAGTCTTATGTCCTTTACTTGGCCAGCCCAAGAGCAAACAAGTTCCTTCCAAGTGGCCGGCCTTTCTCATGCAAAAGCACACTGCCTCTTGCTTAGGACCAACCCCATGCTGGAATCCCCCGGGGAATCACTGCCCCTCCCACCCACTGATCCATCCAGCAACCAGCCCTGCTCTTGGGGTTGCCTCTGCTGACCCCAAATGTGAAAGAGGAGCAGTTGTCCCAGGCAGCCTAGCCAGGAGAGGCCAGTGTTCCAGGTGGGCATGGCCGGGGAAGTCCTCGCCAGTGCCCTGGGCGGGGGGGCACCTGCATCTCCTGGGCAAAAGGAGGGAGGTGGCAGCTGGAGGAGGCAGAATGTCGGCCTGTCCTCTACCCCCTTCTCGGACACCCTTCGGGGCTTAGCACCTGCTTACTGTCCTGTGCTCTCTTCTCAGCTGGCCCCTCTTTCCGTCCCTGGTCTCAGAGAGCTCCATAGCACTAGGGCCCGGGGAAGGGCTTCCTCTGTGGCTGCCCCTTC
Source organism: Hemicordylus capensis (assembly GCF_027244095.1). Classification (NCBI taxonomy): domain Eukaryota; kingdom Metazoa; phylum Chordata; class Lepidosauria; order Squamata; family Cordylidae; genus Hemicordylus; species Hemicordylus capensis. The sequence continues at coordinate 171,421,804 of NC_069662.1, forward strand.
ACTCTGGAATTCTCTCTCCCCCCCGCAATTCGGTCTGCCTCCTCCCTTTCAGCCTTCAGAACCTTACTGAAGCCATTTCTTTTCTGCCAGGCAGGGGTGTAACTATAATCGGGCCAGGGGAGGCAGTTGTCAGGGGGCCCTCTGCCTTGGGGGGCCCTCGAAGGCTAGTCACATGATGGACTCCCCCAGCCGCGCACCCGCCCGGGCTTCCTTCAGTTGAGTGTGAAGACCTGGAGCGACCAGAACAGCATCTCTTTCTCTAGTACCATTCAGTGACTGGCATCGTCCACAGTTTACAAAACCTTTGAAAAAATAATTTAGGATGATGTTCTATTGTGGCACATAGTGTGTGTGTGTGTGTGTGTGTGTGTGTAAAAAATAAAATTTATTTACTTCATGAGCTGAGCTTCAGTGAGAGGGGGGCCCATTTTAAAATCTTGTCTCTGGGCCCACTCCAACCTTGCTATGCCCCTGCTTGCTGCCAGGCGTTTGCTCTTTAAATTGTTAAAAAAAAATAAAAATCTCGGATGCTGTTCTTGTTTGTACACTGCCCTGAGTCTGTGGATTGGGTGGTATATTAAAGCTTCAAATAAATACATAAATAAACAACCCCTTCCTGGGAGGGATTCATGCAGAAACTCAGCTAGGAGACCTGGAGGAGGAGTTGAGCTTGGCTCGCCCCCCCACCCGCCCCCCCCCACCCCGCAGTGGAGAGATGCTGGAGGCGCAGCTTAGGGCCTCAGCTGGAGTGTTCCATCCATCCATCCCTAGACTCCTTTGCGCTGCAAGAAGTCTGTGCTGGGGGTTTCTGAGGAATTAAGTCAGGAAGTGATTTGACCTGTTCGGGGATGGAGCACTGCAGGGCTCCGCAGATGTGTTGTGTGGATGGAGGCCGCTCTCTCCTTCCTCCTGCTGCCCTGTGCAGCCTGTGGCGCCTTTTGGGGTGACGTTTCATCATGGTGCGAAAAGAAGCATTTAGCTGATCGTTGCGCAGTGCACTCGAAGGTCCACCGTGTGCTTGACCTGCGGAATAATTTAAAGCACCTGCTACAGGAAGGCCAGCCACAAGTTGCAGGGAGGGTCTCCTCACCACACACACTGATTCAGACCAGAAGGAGAGCTGGTCTTGTGGGAGCAAGCATGACTTGTCCCCTTAGCTAAGCAGGGTCCACCCTGGTTGGATGGGAGACTTACATGTGTTAGCACTGGAAGATAGTCCCTTTAAGGTAGGGCTGCAACTTCAGCCCTCCTGCAGATATTGGCCTACAATTCCCATAACCCCTGGCTATTGGCCACTGTGGCTGGGGATTATGAGAATTGTAGTTCAAAGACAGCTGAGGGGCCTAAGTTGAGCAGCCCTGCTTTAGGAGATGGAGCTGCTCTGGGAAGAGCAGAAGGTTCCAGATCTCCAAGACAGGGCTGAGAGGAGAGATTCCTGCCTCCAGCCTTGGAGGAGCCGCTGCCAGTCTGTGCAGACAATACTGAACTAGATAGACCAATGCTCTGACTCAGCCTATGGCAGCTCCCTATGTTCCTAGGAGCCAGTGGGGCTGCTCCAGATAAGCAGCATAGAATAGTTAAACTCCTTAGACTTGGAAGGAAGGAAGGAAGGAAGGAAGGTCCGTCAGTCCAGCCTGGGAGGAAGCAGAGCAATACCTCTGGCTTGAGCCCTGCTGGTCAGCCCCAGCAGCACCACAAGCCCCAAAGAGAGAAGCCCACTCCTCACAGCCCTCTCAGGCCATCGCCCAACACTGGGGTTGCAGGTGAGGCCCAAGGATACTCGGAAGGCATCCCAGCTGGAGTAGATCAGCTGTTGTGTTGTGCACGTGTGCGTGTGTGTACTTTGTAAAAAGGGGGAAAAACCAGACACAGGATGACGGCCTAAGAAGAATGAGGAAGAAGCAAGGCTGCAGTGGGGCAAAGAGAGCCAGAAGGCAAGTGCTGGGAAGGCAGCCCTTCTGAGCAGTGTGGGCTGGGCTCCAGTCTTGAATGTGCCCTGCACTAAGCCAGAAGGGAGGGCTTCCAGCCAAGAGAAGAGTTGGGGTCCACCGTAAAGGTGTTGCCAAAGCATGGGCAAGGGAAGGCAGTGGGACGCTGGCGTGGCTGTCACACCAAGTATGCCCATAACTAGCAAAGGGGACCGCCAGGGTTCCCGGGCAGGGGCAAGGGGCAAGAGGCTAACATTCCCCAAGGCCACATTGGCGACTGGCCCAGACTGAAGTCCTCTCTAGAGTTCCAGCTGAGGCTCTCTCAGGCGGTCATGCACAGGGGTGGTCCCGTGGCAAGCCCATGCAGAGAGCGACCCAAGGATTCTGGCTTTCAAGAATGTCCAGGCTGATCCAATGCAAGTATCGCCGTTCCCATGCAAGGCATGCTCAAGGCTAATGATTTCAGTTCACTAGCAATGCTGGGCTCTGAAGTGCCGCTTGGGGCTGAGCACCCTGTGATGCAGCTTAGAAGAGGAAAGGTTGGAGTACCGATCAGGTACTTCGTCATACGCATTTAGGGCAGGGGCATAGCAAGGTTGACATGGGCCCTGGGACCAGAAGTGAAGGTGGACTCCTGGGACCCCTTCCTTTTCCTTATCCCAGCCCTGCAAACAGCTATCTGGGCATGGAGTGGGGGACCCAAACATAGTTGGCATGCCCTTTCCCTCACTCCGATGCAGACATCACAAGCTCACCAGGAGCCAGCAGCGTGCCACTGAATCAGGGAGGCCAAATGAGGACGTAAGAACAACCCCACTGGATCAGGCCCAAGGAAGTCCATCTAGTCCAGCACCCTGCCTTTTTCAGCCGCCGCTGTGCAGCAGGGATGTGGCAACAGGAGGTGGCCGGCAGGGTGCGGACAGAGGCGGCGGCGGTGGCGGCGGCAAGAGCTCCTTCCCTGAGCCCGCCTGCCGCCCAAATAACAGGTTGGGCTATTTTCGGCCCATTTATTTTTATTTTTTACATTCAGGGACTCTCTAAAGGGCTCAGGGAAGGGGTTCTTGCCACTGCCTCTGTCTCCCCCTCCTCGGTCCACACCCTGCCAGCCGCCCCCTGTCTCTGCTACCATCCCTGCCACTCAGCAGAGGCTGAAAAAAGTTTTTTTTTTTTAAGGTTTAACTTGCCCCCGACCCCCCTCCTGCAGGCAGTGGCAGGGTAGGCACAGGGCAGTGGTGGGGCTCTGGGGAGACCCCCCAGAACATTTGGAGGCTCCCTGGAGCCCATGGACCAGATCCCCAAGGTCCATGGCAAAGTGTGCCTCTGAATACAAGGCCTGAAAGGGAATGTGCTACTGGGGACGTGCTGTCACCCTCCAGATCAAAACGCTGACAGTGACTGGGAATTGCAGGAGGAAATCAGGGAGGCACCAAGGAGAGGCAGGGCTGTAATCATGGGTGACTTCAGTTACCCACAGACCACTTCAAGTGGCAGCGGGGAAATGCTTGACTAACAAGCAGAAGGTTGCCGGTTCCAACCCCTGCTGGTACTATATGGGGCAGCAGCGATATAGGAAGATGCTGAAGGCATCATCTCATACTGCGCGGGAGAAGGCAATGGCAAACCCCTCCTGTATTCTACCAAAGAAAACTACAGGGTTCTGTGGGCGCCAGGAGTTGGAATCACCTCAACGGCACACTTTACTTACTCAATTACCCACACATAGACTGGGTAAATTCACAGTCAGGTAATTACAAAGAGGTCAGATTTCTAGATACGCTGAATGACTGTGCCCTAGAAGAGTTGGTCTTGGAACCATCCAGAGAGACGGCGACCTTGGACTTAATCTGGAGTGGTACCAGGATATGGTGGTTGTCAACTGTCCCTCATTATGCAAGATGTCCCTCATTTCAGGGATGAAATGTTGGTCTCTAGAGAGACAGCATTTGTCCCTCATTTATTCAACAGCATATAATTCAATTCCATACATGTCAATGAGACTCAGGCTCTTGATTAGCACTGCATACACCTCCCAGCCCCACTCCAGCCCCCACAAACTTGTGCCCCTCATTCTGGCAATGAAATGTTGGCAACCCTATACCAGGACCTGGATGTGTGATGTCAGTGTGGTGGAGTCTTTAGGGACCAGTGACCACAGTGTGATCCAATTCAGCAGACATGCGGGAAGAGAATCACCACACAGACACTTTGAATTTCAGAAGAGGAAACTTCTCCAAAATGAGGAGTGTGGTGAAAAGAAAGCTGAAAGGGAAAATCAGGAGAGTCGCTTCGCTCCAGAATGCATGGAGTTTACTCAAAGCCACAATACTAGAAGCCCAGTTAGACTGTATACCCAAAAGGAGAAAAGGTACAAATACGACAAATATTTATATAGTGCTTTTCAACAAAAGTTTCCAAAGTGGTTTAAATAGAAATAAATACATAAATAAATTATCAAATAAAATGGGAAAATGGCTCCCTGTCCCCAAACGGCTCACAATCTAAAAAGGAAACATAAGATAGACACCAGCAACAGCTGTGCCGGGGATAGGGATGTGCATGTAACCGGTGGGGGGCGGCTTGAGGGTGGAGGGGGGATACCTTTAAGGACTGGGGAGGGTGCACCCCCCTACACCGCATTTCCCTGCTGGCGCTGCAGTGTCAAAGGTACTTCCCTGCCACCCCGTTGCCTCCTCGGACCAGAAGTTATCGGAAGTACCTGGCACATGTCGGGGGTCTGTGTGTGCACATCGTGCTTGCTTGTGCGCAGATGCATGTGCCTGATGAGCACATGTGCACTGGATACTTCTGGTCATTTCCGTTTGAGCAGGCAATGGGGCTGCAGGGAGGTACGCTGGTCCCCCACCCCGCTGGACCCTTTTACACTGCAGCACTGGCGGGGGGAATGCAGCGGGGGTGGGTAGTAAGTGCACCCTCCCCAGTTCTTAAAAGTGTCCTCCGCCTTCGAACCGGTCGAGCTGCCAGTCTTTCAGACCTGTTTGGAGGCCTGTAAAAGGACCTCCAAACAGGTTCATGCACATCCCTCGCTCCCCCTGCTCAATAAAGAGAATTGCCACTAAAAAGGTGCCTCTTTGCTCAGTTAGCAGGGCCCACCAAGTCTGAGAGGATGCCAGTGTGACTAACAAGCAAAAGTCAAGGAAGCTATCAAAGGGAAGAAGAAATTGGAAGGCCTGCCCAAATGAAGATATTCCTCGCAGGGGATGGAGCCACTTTGGGAAGAGCAGAAGGTTCCCAGTTCCCTCCCTGGCAGCATCTCCAAGATAGAGGGGCTGAGAGAGATTCCTGCCTCCAACCTTGAAGGAGCTGCTGCCAGTCTGGTCTGACTCAGTCTGGTCAGACCCAATGGTCTGACTGAATATATAGCAGCTCCCTATGCTCCTATTAAGAGATGGCAGAAGAAATGCAAGGAGACAATAAGGGAGGCAAAAAGAGAGTTGGGAGAACATTTAGCTAAAAGCACCAAGGGGAATAACAAAAACTTCTTTAAATACATCAGAAACAGGAAACCTGCTAGGGAGGTGGCTGGACCGTTAGATCATGAGGAAGTGAGAGGGATTATTAAGGATGATATGGAGACTGCAGAGCAGCTAAATGAGTTTTTGCATCTATCTTCACAGAAGAGGCTACAGAGCATATACCTATCCCGGAACTGAACTTCTCAGGAACAGAGGCTAAAGAACTGAGTCAGATTGAGGTGATGCGAGACAACATTCTAAACTGTCTGGAAAAATTATAAATCAGCAAATCACCAGAGCCTGATGGCATCCACCCAAGAGTCCATTAGGAACTCAAATGTGGGGTAGCTGACCTCCTTTCAAAAATATATAACCAATCTCTGCAATCAGGCTCTGGAATGGAAAGTAGCCAATATAACACCAATTTTCAAAACGGGATCCAGGGGAGATCCTGGAAATTAAAGGCTGGTTAGCTTAACTTCTGTTGCAGGGAAATTGATGGAAAGCGTTCTCAAGGATAAAGTTGTTAAGCATATAGAAAAACAGTCCCCGCTGAAGAAGCACCAGCATGGCTTCTGCAAAAAGAAATCTTGCCTCACTAACCTTTTGGAGTTCTTTGAGAGTGTCAACAGGTGTGTGGATAAAGGTGGTCCAGTTGACATAGTATACCTGGACGTACAAAAAGCTTTTGACAAGGTTCCTCATCAAAGACTCTTGAGAAAAAAAGCAGTCATGCGATAAAGGGACAAGTAGGAGAGGAGAGCTGGTCTTGTGGTAGCAAGCATGACTTGTCCCCATAGCTAAGCAGGGTCTGCCCTGGTTGCATCTGAATGGGAGACTTGATGTGTGAGCACTGCAAGATATTCCCTTCAGGGGATGAAGCAGCTACTCTGGGAAGAGCAGAAGTTTCCATGTTCCCTCCCTGGCAGCATCTCCAAGATAGGGCTGAGAGAGATTCCTGCCTGCCACCTTGGAGAAGCCGCTGCCAGTCTGTGAAGACAATACTGAGCTAGATAGACCAGTGGTCTGACTCAGTATATGGCAGTTTCCTATGTTCCTATGTTCCAAGTACATGTGTGGATTGGTAACTGGTTGATGGACAGGAAACAGGGTAGGTATAAACGGAGTGTTTTCACAATGGAGGGAAGTAAGTAGTGGGGTTCCCCCAGGGAGTGGTACTGGGACTGGTGCTCTTTAACTTGTTCATAAATGATTTAGATGTTGGGGTAAGAATCGAAGTGGCCAAATTTGCAGTTGACATCAAATATTTAGGGTAGTGAAATCCTAAAGAGACTGCAAGGAGCTCAAAAAGGATCTCTCCAAACTGGGGGAGTGGGCAACAAAAAGGCAAATGTTGTTCAGTGTTGGCAAATGTAAAGTGATGCATATTGGGGCAAAAACCCTCAACTTCACGTATGTGCTGATGGGGTCTGAGTTCTCAGTGACTGACCAGGATTGGGAACTTGGGGTCATGGTGGACAGCATATTGAAAGTGTCGACTCAATGTGCAGCAGCTGTGAAAAAGGCCAACTACGTGCTTGGAATCATTAGGAAGGGGTTTGGAAATAAAAATACTAATATTATTATGCCCTTATATAAAACTATGGTGTGGCCACATTTGCAGACCTGTGTACAGTTCTGGTCACCATATCTTAAGAAGGGCATTGTAGAAACTGGAAAAGGTGCAGAAGAGGGCAACCAAGATGATCAGGGGCCTAGAGCACCTTCCTTATGAGGCAAGGCTACAACACCTGGGGCTTTTTAATTTAGAAAAAGACGACTGCGGGGAGACATGATAGAGGTCTGTAAAATCATGCATGGTGTGGAGAAAGTGGATAGAGAGAAACTTTTCTCCCTCTGACATCACACTAGAAGCCCATGAAATTGATTGCCGGGAAATCTAGGACCAACAAACGGAAGTACTTTTTCACACAACGCCTAATCAACTTGTGGAATTCTCTGCCACGAGATGTGGTGACAGCCAACAACCCGGATGCCTGTAAGAGGGGTTTGGATGACTTCATGGAGGAGAGGTCCATCAAGGGCTACTAATTGGAGGGCTAAAGGCCACCTCCGGCCTCAAAGGCAGGATGCCTCTGAGTACCAGTTGCAGGGGAATAACAGCAGGAGAGAGGGCATGTCCTCAACTCCTGCCTGTGGCTTCCAGCAACATCTGGTGGGCCACTGTGCGAAACAGGATGCTGGACTAGATGGGCCTTGGGCCTGATCCAGCAGGGCTGTTCTTATGTGGTCTAGGCCCCTGGTCATCTTGGTTGCCCTCTTCTGCACCTTTTCCAGTTCTACAATGTCCTTCTTAAGATATGGGGACAAGACTTGAACATAGTATTTATTTTTATTTGTTTACATTCATATCCCGCTCTTCCTCCAAGGAGCCCAGAGCAGTGTACTACATACTTGAGTTTCTCTTGCACAACAACCCTGTGAAGTAGGTTAGGCTGAGAGAGAAGTGACTGGCCCAGAGTCACCCAGCTAGTTTCATGGCTGAATGGGGATTTTAACTCGGGTCTCCCCGGTCTTAGTCCAGCACTCTAACCACTACACCACGCTGGCTCTTAACTCCAAATGCAGCTGCACCATAGTTTTGTATAAGGGCATTAGGATATTAACAGTCTTATTTTCAAACCCCTTCCTAATGATTCCAAGCATGGAGTTGGCCTTTTTCACAGCTGCCGCACATTGAGTCGACACTTTCAACAAGCTGTTCACCACAATCCCAAGATCCCTTTCCTGGTCAGTCACCGACAGCTCAGGCCCCATCAGCATATATTTGAAGCTGGGATTTTTTTTTTTTTGCCCCAATATGCATCACTTTACACTTGCTAACACTGAACCATATCTCTAATTTTGTTGCCCACTCCCTTCCAGTTGCAGGGAAGCAACAGCAGGAGAGAGGGCATGCTCTCAGCTCCTGCCTGTTGGCTTCCCAGAGGCATCTGGTGGGCCATTGGGTGAAACAGGATGCTGGGCCAGCTAGACCTTGGGTCTGATCAGAAGGGCTGTTCTTATGTTCTTAATTTTAATCCTTTTGCTGTGTCAGTAACTCTGGCTTCATTAAGAATGCACTGGATTCAGTGAAAGTGCATTGCCTTTTGCTAGGCAGCTTTCACACTGGTCCAGTCTTTACAAAGCACTGCTGCTTGATCCAAGCAGAAGCCAATTCCTGCTGGGCACCAAAAGTGCCTCCCTGTGCTCTGTAGACAGCCAGTTTCCCAAAGAGGGGTGGAGAGAGGCTGTCTGGTGACAGGGATGCAACAGAGGAACCATGTTCCTCTGTTGGATGATGTTTGCACCAGCAAACCACTGGTGCGCCCCCCACCCCCACCCCCCAGTAACAGGCTCCTAGAGGGAATTGCTGGATCTGAACCAATTCCAATGCATTTCAGTGGCCCTTGGAAAAGAGACCTCTTTTGAGCCGCCCCCCCCCCCGAGGCCTGCATGTCAGGGTGCAGAGGCATCAGCAATCCTGACGCCTCTCTATGGCCCTTCAGAAGGGCTTGCTGGGACCTCATGGCAGCAGGGAGGGAGGCTGCCAGGCAGCCCCAGGCAGCAGTTTGGATGGTGCCGGGGAGGAGGCGGGCCCCATCCTGGCCAGGGCGCTTGTGCCCCTGGCTGGAACCCTCAGCGGGATGAAAGCACCGACTGCAGATGCTTTGGAGTGGCACAGAAAGCGGGGTGAAGGCCACCACGCCCAGTCTGAAGCGAGGAGGTGCAAAGCCATGCGGGGAGCCGGAACCTGTGCCAAAGAGGTGGCCGAGTGAGCACCTGCCTGGGAGTCTCTCCTTCTGGAGACGGAGGGAGCAAGCCAAGCCCCCCCCTTCTCCCACAGCAGGCCTGGCTGCTGGCTGCAGGGCACATGGGCCCTCCCTTGTGGGGGGAGGCGGCAGCGGATCTTAGGGGCCTGCATGGCCAGCACCGCAGGGCAGATCTGGCCCTGCTGCTGCTGCAGCACAGAGCTCATGGCAACACCCACAGCGGCTCCCACGACCCACACCATCCCTGGCAGCCCCATCCTCACTACACCCCAGCCACACGTGCCCCTTGCTGATGATACCCCCGCTGCCCAGGGCAGAGCGGGTGGCAGGGCCCAGTTAATTCCCATGGAGGCTAAGAGAGCGGGGCCCAGGCGGTCACCGTGCTTGCCATGCCCCCCAGTGGCAGGGCATGGAGAGCCGCAGGTCGGACTCTGGCGACAGAGGATGCGATGAGGCTGCCACCGAGCCCTCCCCACACACACGGCTCACGCCGGAGCGGCCAGGGAAAGCCACGGGCACCTTCCCGCCTCCCAGAAAGAAATGGCCTGGTGCTGCTCAGAAGGCTTTTGCGTGAAGAGCCCAGAAGTGAGAGAGGGCCTAGCAGGGTTGGAGTGGCCCCCTCCGTGCCTTTGTCTTGTGGGGGCGGGGCGGGGGGGGGGGCAAAGCAAGCTGCCACTCAGCTCTCAGGCCCCCCCTTGCTCAATTGTAGTGACTACAGTCCTGGGTGATCCCTCCCCCCCACCCTCCCGCAGCTGACTCCCGCCAGGGTGCCAAGGCTGCCGCTACCCACAGACCACAGTGGCCTGCAGCAGCCCTGCCTCCAACCCCTTTGCACGGGCGTCTGTGTCAGGAGTGTTGGGAATTCTCTGTGGGGAGAGAATCCCTTTCTCATTACAGCAGAGTGCGCAGAGGCACAACACAGCGGACATTTAGTTAGGCAGGCGTGTGTGCTGAGAGTCAAGTAACTTGGAGCCAGTTCATAGTTTCAAATCAAAATATGGAGTATTTATTAGAGAACTCCATTCTATATAGGAAAGTGAGGAGTTAGGATCTCTAATCTATCTAGCTAGCTGGATGCAGATGGATTCTGCATCTTCCCTGCACACATGGTGCAGGGAGAGAGGCTTGCCATGTTGCAAGGTAGAAGGGCAGGTAGGGAAGAGAGAGAGAAAAGGAAGTTAGTCCCTGAGATTAGCAATCTACATTTCAAAGGGATAGCATCAGAGCAGTGGAGAAGTGATGACCAATGTCTTGACTCTCTAGCCCTCTGACTTACTAGTCTGTCCTCCACAGTCTGAGGCAAAGAGACAGCGCAAAGTCCTTTAACTTTCAACACCGCCTCTCGATGTCTCGTGACTCAGCTCACAAGATTCATTTTCTCTCTCAGCTTTTCAAAGCAGGGTCTTGGTAATGGCTCAGTGAGTATGTCTGCAAGCATTTCATTTGTCGGGCAGTAGATCAGCTTGATTAGTCCATCTTTCTGCAGACTTCTCACTACATGGTACTTCACATCAATATGTCTGGTACTCCTCTTTACATCTTCTTGTTTGGAGAGTTGAATGCAGCTTTGGTTGTCTTCATACACTGGTATGGGCTGTGGTACCTCTGTACCTAGGTCCTTCAGTAGTTGACACAGCCATTGTATCTCGTGACAGCCCCGTGCAGCTGATACATATTCTGCTTCAGTGGTTGATGATGCTCCTATGTCTTGCTTTCTGCTTGACCAGCTTATGGCTCCATCACCATAGAAAACTATGTGACCGCTGGTGGATTTCCTTTCGGTTAGGTCTCCATCCCAGTCTGCATCTACGTATGCTTCTAGTTTTGCTTGACTGTTAGCTGGTAGCTGGACCCTAACCCTAACCCTCTTCATTGCATTCCAGTCCTTGACTGTTGGTGATGCAGTCTTTCTGCAAAGTAAGCCAACTGCTGTACTAATATCTGGCCTAGTGAGTGTACTAATGTATAAAAGCTTACCCAATGCTTCACGATATCTATGGTTGTCAGATAGTGGCTCAGTTTGATCTTCTTGCTTTATGTAGTTCATTTCCATTGGAGTTGGTGTAGGATTCGCATTTTCCAGTCTGAGAAAGTTTATCAAGTCTTTAATTTTCTGTTCTTGGTTGATGAGGAAACTTCCATCTTTCTCTCTTTGTACTTGAATGCCCAAGTAGTGTGCAATGTTGCCAAGTCGCTTGACTTCCACTTCTCTGTTCAGATGATGCATTATTTCCTTGCTGTCATCTGGATTTTCATAGGCAAGAATCAAATCATCAACATACACCAAAATGTAAGTCCATTTGCCATCTTTGCATTTCCTGTATAGACAAGGATCCGCGTTGCTTCTTTTGAAGTTTGCTTGAAGCAGCATATCATTCAGTTTTATGTTCCATGCTCTGGCAGCCTTTTTTAAACCGTAAATGCTCTTTTGCAGTTTGCATACATAGTCCTCTTTGCTTTTCTCTAAGAAACCTGGTGGTTGTTGCATGTAAATGTCCTCTTCTAGTTCGCCATGCAAGAATGCAGTTTTCACATCTAGGTGTTCAACATGCATTCCTTTCCTAGCAGCAATACTTAACAGAGTCCTTACTGGGGTATGTTTAACCACTGGTGCAAAGGTTTCGTCATAATCTTCTCCATATTTCTGTGAATATCCTTTTGCTACTAATCTGGCTTTGTAGCGCTGAATCTCACCATCAGCATGATGTTTGAGTTTGAAAACCCATTTGCAGCCTATAACTTTCCTTCCTTGAGGTAACTTAGTAAGAGTCCAGGTTTTGTTTTTCTGTAGAGCCTCAAGCTCTTCAATTGCAGCTTATTTCCACTTCTGGGCTTCTGGTTGTGGTAGCCGGGATATTTCCTCCCATGATGAAGGTTCTGGTTGTTCCGCCGTTCTTGCGAGGTAGGACAGTCTCGGAGCTGGAACACCTCTGTTTGAGTGCGTTGATTGCCTCACCTCACCCTCTGTGGTCTCTCCCATTATCTCAGGTGCGTCGGGTGGATCGCTGGGGGTCTCTATGTGGAGTGTGGTTGGATCTGGATCTGCTGTCTCCTCCTCCGCAATTCCTCTGAGATCAGGAAGCATAATCCAGTCATAAGGGTGCTTGGTCTGGTTGCTTGCTTCGGTGTAGGCCCCCTCTGAAGACGTAGCTCTTTCATATTCTCATCAAAATACACCGCTTTGCTTATGGTTATCTTGTTGGTGTCAGGATCCAGAATTCTGTAGCCTTTGGATTGTGCTGAGTAGCCTACAAAAATCCCTTTTGTGGCCCTAGCCCCTAACTTAGTCCTTTTTTCCTTTGGGATGTATGAGTAAGCCGTGCTTCCAAAGACACGAAGATGCGTCATGGACGGCTTATGACCATGCCAAAGTTCATATGGTGTTGTTCCTATAGGCTTTGTGTGCATTCTGTTTTGTATGTATGTAGCAGTCATGATGCCTTCTCCCCAGAATTTCTGTGGGAGGTGTGTGTGTCAGCAAGCATGCATCTTACCATATCCAGTAGACTTCTGTTCTTTGACACTTCATTCTGTGATGCGTTGGAAGCTACCGTGGTTTGATGCACGATTCCATGTTCTCTCAGGAACTGCTGTGTGGCGGTGGACATATATTCTCCTCCATTGTCTGTGTGCAGGATCTTTGGCTTCCAGCCAAATTTGTTGCTTGCCATCGCTACATATTCTTGTAATTTCTTGAGCATCTGTGATTTCTCCTTTAGTAGAAATTTAGGTGGGCAGAGTGCACAGAGGCACAACACAGCGGATTTAGTCAGGCATGCGTGTTTGCTGAGAGTAAAGTAACTTGGAGCCAATTCATAGTTTCAAATCAATATATAAGGCATTTATTAAGGAACTCCATTCTAGATAGGAAAGTGAGGAGTTGGGATCTCTAATCTATCTATCTAGCTGGATGCAGATGGATTCTGCATCCTCTCTGCACATATGGTGCAGGGAGAGGGGCTTGCCATGTTGCAAGGTAGAGGGGCAGATAGGGAAGAGAGAGAGAGAGGAAGAGGAAGTTGATCCCTAAGAGTAGCAATCTACATATCCAAAGGGATAGTGTCAGAGCAGTGGAGAAGGGGTGACCAATGTCTTGACCCTCTAGCCCTCTGACTTACTAGTCTGTCCTCCACTGTCTGAGACAAAGAGACAGCGCAAAGTCCTTTAACTTCCAACAAGGAGAACAAACCATTTTGCAAGGGAGAAGGCAGGCAGCCCGAGGAGGAAGAGGAGGAAGGAAGCTCCTCCACTGGCTTGGCCGTTAGGACCCACTAGCACTTCAGCCTCTCCATGGAAAGAAGCCGGCGGAGGCCACGGAGAATGGGAGGAGGTGTCAGGCTGGGCCCCCCTCCTCTTTTGAGAGGCCACGATGGCCTCTACACTCGGCAGAGATCCTGCCAGCAAAGGTAATGTGGCTGGGAAAGGAAAGGGAAAGGAGGATTCGAACTCGGGCATCCTGCTCACAGCCATGGGAGCAGGGCAGAGCAGAGCATTCAGTGTGTGGCGGCAAGTCTGCACACTTCCTGAGGCTGGCTCAGCTCCATCCAGGGAACCAAAGGGGCCCAGCCCAGGGGGGCGGGCAGTGTCGGACTGCAGCCCAGGGGGACAGCACAGGCTCAGCACCCAAGTGGGCCCCATCCTGATTGCTGGCCATGGACTCCCAGAGGAAAACCTGAGTGTCTTGGGCCAGTCAGGCCAGCTGTCCCCACGCTGGCCTGCCCCAGATGCCTGCCCCCCCTGCCCCCCCTCCCCCCCTCAATGGGCAGGTGTCTTAATCCATCCCTGCTCCACCGCACCCCTCCACCCCCGCAAGTTGCTTGGCTTACTATCACCTGTGTGGGGAGTCCGGAGGACGTGGCTTTCAGTGGGCAGGTGTGATGGTGGGGAACCCCCCCCACAGGGTGGATTTGATTTAAATCAAACTGATTTAAATCACGATTTAAATCACGATTTAAATCACTAGCAGGGTGGATAAAAATCAAAAAAATCTGATTTAAATAAAAAAATCCGATTTAAATTTTAAAAATTGGATTTTTTTATTTAAATCAGATTTTTTTGATTTAAATTGGATTTTTTTAATTTTTATCCACCCTGCTAGTGATTTAAATCGTGATTTAAATCGTGATTTAAATCAGTTTGATTTAAATCAAATCCACCCTGCCCCCCCCGCCTCTTCTCATTGGGTCCCCCATCAGGATGAGCCCTGGAGTGACGAGGGCCCTCTAGCTCAGCCTTCCCTGCACTGACTGGCAGCTGCTCTCCCAGGCTGCAGGCAGGAGTCTCTCCCCACCCAACCTGGAGATGCTGCCGGGAGGGAACCTGGGGCCCTCTGCATGCAACCCGGGGGGGGGGGGGGGGTCCTACAGTGGAGCGGTGGTGGCCCCATCCCAGTCATAGAAGCACCAGCGGCTGCAGGTCCTGTGGAGCACTCTTTGGGATGGAGGGGATTCTGGCCGCAGCAGCAGCATCGTGGACTTGGGGCTGATGCCCACTTGGTGGCTTCTGGGGAGCTCTGGAGCCCCTGAAAGCTGCACTGCAGACAGGAGGGACAGAGGAGCCGCTTTCCTCCTCCTCCTCCTCCTCCTCCTCCTCCTCGCCGGGGTGGTGGGGGCTCAGCGGCCGCCCTGGTGCTGCCAGCTTCCTTCTTCCTGCCCTTGGGGAGGCCCCAGGAGGCACCCTGAGAAGGAAGGGGGGGGGGCTTCTTCCTGCTGGCTGCGGCTGTGGGCCATGCGGGTGCTCCAGGGAGCTGCACGGGGCACCCACCCACTTGCCCCTCTCCGCATGTGTGTGTGTGGGGGGGCGGCTGGGCCTGAAAGCAGGGAGCAAGCTGTGGAGGAAGGCGGCTCTGGGCACGGGCAGGCAGGTGCTCCTAGGAACATAGGAAGCTGCCATATACTGAGTCAGACCTTTCGTCCATCCAGCTCAGCACTGTCTACCCAGACTGGCAGCAGCTTCTCCAAGGTTGCGGGCAGGAGTCTCTCTCCCAGCCCTATCCTGTTGGAGATGCTGCCAGGGAGGGAACTGGGAACCTTCAGCTGTTCCCAGAGCGGCTCCATCCCCTGAGGGGGGGAATCTCTTCCAGTGCTGCTCACACTTCTAGTCTCCCTTTCATATGCAACCAGGGCGGACCCTGCTTAGCTAAGGGGCCAAGTCCTGCTTGCAACCACCAGACCAGCTCTCCTCTCCTGTGCCGGGGTGCCAGCCAAGCCCTCCCCTCGGCCAGGGCCCTCCCACGCCTAGGCCTCTGAGCTCACCAGCTGGCCATGGCATGGGGTGCGAGTCCTGCCTGCCTGCAGCCGTGCCATCCATTCCGCTGGAAGTCCCTTGATTGTGATCCTGTGAGAGAGAATGGGTCAGAAGCACTAGTGGGGTAGGGGTGGGGGGGCTGCTTGGTATCCCTTGGGGGCCTGTTGGCCATGCAGATTTATGCTGAGGGTCCTCTTCGCGGCAGACTCTGCTTCACCTCTTGAGTAAGGAGAAGGTCCCCATATGGGGGGGGGGAGAGAGATGAGACCCCTGTGGCGGCGATGGCGGGTTAGAGAGTTCTCTGCACCTTTGGATGGAGGAGGGGCCCAGCGAGGTAGGGGAGGGTGGAACAGAAAGGAGGCTTCTGTTCTGTGGGAGCCAGCGTGGCTGTCAGGGGCTCTCAGAGCCCAGGAACCAACCTCTGGACCTCCCTAGGAAGTGTGGGGTTGTGTGCAAAACACCCTCACCCCAGCCCCCCATCACTGCCCCCCCTTCTCTGCACACGGGAGGGGCGCCTGGCCTTCCCTGCATCTGGAGAGGTGTGAGTCACCTTCTCCTCGGAGGCTGGGCTGCTGCCTGCCACGGCGTGATGAACTGGGGCTCCCCCATTCCGGCCAGCGTTGACCTGATGCCAGCACAGGGGGGCAAGGAGCCCGGAGGGAGCGGAGGGGTCCCGCTCTGCCCCCTGGTCCTGGCGCAGACGGGTCTGCAGGCTCCGGACTGCGCTGGCAGTGGCCGCCCTCCACCCCCCGCGAAGGAGGAATCCGGCCCACAGGGGGCACTTGGGGATCGGGCCCCCTTGTCCAAAGAGCAAATGGAAGGAAGGAAGAGCCGAGGGATGCTGCAGATGAAGGCGGGGCGGGGGCGGGAGAAGCCCTCGCGGGACCACCTCGGGGAAGCTCCGACCCAGGGGGAGACGGTCAGCCCGGCCCGGCTCCCGCCCGGGGCAGGAAGACGGCTGGGGCAGGCAGCAGCAGCAGCAGCAGCAACACCCACCCCCCAGGGCCTCGGCTTTGGGCCCCAGCGGGAGACCCCCGCTTTGAAGGCTGCTGCTGCCCCCGTAGAAACGGCTTCGGACGCCCGCCGGATACTGCCGAACCCTGACCGGGCGGACGTCGAAGTCCCACGTTCGGAGGGCGGCTTCAGACGTGGTGCTTACGCGGCGAGAGCAGACGGGGGAGGTACTCATGCTGCCGGTGTGTCACGTCGGAAGAGGCAGCTCGCTGGCGCATCTCCGCCCCGTGAGTGCCCACTCGTCTCTCCGAGGGGCGGGGGCGGGGGCCGAGGCCCGCTGAACGCGGCTTGGACTTGGGGGGGGTCATTAAACGGCTCTCTTGGCCCTCCCAGCTGTTCTGAATGGGATGAGCGCCTCATCCCGAGGAACGGAGAAAGGCCGAGGCAGAAAGACCCCCGCCGCAGCGAACTCCTGGGGGGGGGGGAATAGCGGGCGAGCACAGGAGCTGGAGCTGCGAGCCCTGCACACGCCCGGCGCGCAGGGGCTTTTCCTGCGGCTTGCTGCTAGGACAGGGATGGGGGCGCTCTGACGCTCGCCCAGCCGGCGGGGCCTTTCCGAGGTGGGGGACAGAGGAGGGGGAGCGTTCCTCGCCATGAGGAGAAGCGGGGTAAGGGCGAGCTACCCCTAGGGGAGTGCAGTGCGGCCAGCCAGCCAGGCAGGAGCAGAAAAGAGAGCTACCGGGCGGGGCGGGGTGGGGGGCTTGACGGGCAGGGCTGAGACGCAAGGCACTGCGCCGGCTCGGAAGGAGTTAACACCCGCCCCTTTCCCCTCAGTCCGCTCGGCTGACCTTCACCGGGAGAGAAAAGAGGCAGCGCTGCGCATGCGCCACAGGCGCCCCCTCCCCGCCGGGAGGAGCCCGGTAACAGGGGGAAGGAGGGGTCGCTCGGTGGGGCACCCCAGGGGGAGGGAGCAGGCGGCGGCCCCGGCTCCCGCTGGCCTCTCGCCCCATGATCCGTCCCCGCCCCCTGCCCCGTTCGGTCTCATTGGTAGCTGCCGCGGGGCTTGCTGGATGGCGGGATGGGGGAAGAGAAGGGGGATTCCGGCTTCGCAGCCTCAGCACCTTCCTCGCCTTCAGGGGGCCGTCTTGGCGCCCCTGCGAGGGCCAGTGAGAAGTAGGCTGGAAGCGGGGCTCTCTTCCGCGCTAGCCTCGGCCAGTAGAGGCCGAAGCCGGAGCGAGGTGCCCCTTCTCTCCCCCACACGTGTGAACACGCTGCTGCTCCTCCATCCCCACACCCCCTGCTGCCGCCCCCCCCCCAGAAGTCCCCAGTCCGCGTCCACCCGATGCAGACGGGGCGGTGTCGGGCCGAGAGGGCGCCTCTTCTGGGTACCACGCCCCGCCTGTTACCTGGCAACGCTGTCTCTGTTGCCTGGGGGATGCGCACCGGGAGATGCCAAGCAGGACGCGGCGAGCTAGCAGCGTCTCGGGGCGGCGCTTGCTTGCCCCCCCCCCCACCCCCGGCCGCGCTCCTCCTTGCTCCGTTCGCGGTGGCGAGGAGGGAGCCACCCCTGGCTAGCTCTACGCCGGGATCCCGGGAATCTATGGAGGAGAAAGCGGGGGCGTCGTCTCTCCGGCTGGGGGAGGAGGGGTCGGGCCTTCCTTGCGCCGGGCTCCGGGTCCTTCTCTCGCAGTATCCCCCGCCCCCATCTCGTTTGGGTGGGGAAGTGGTGGGGAGCACTCGCTTCGCTGGGCGGCCGGGAGGGTCCCGGCGGGGGAAGCAGCGAGGGGAGGGGCGCGGCAGAGGGTTGTGTCACTGTGTGACCGGAGCCGGGCGGAGAGACAGAGCGCCCGGCTAGGCGCGGCAGGCAGGCAGGGCAGGCCCCGGGCTGCGCGGAAAGGCGGCGGTGGCGGCGGCGGCTGCTGCTGCCGCCGCGGACAGCGAGCGGCGCTGGGCCTGGGCGGCCGGACTTCGCCCCAGCAGCACTGCCCGCGGAGCTTGAAGAGAGGCCGCTTGCCTGTCTCGCTGCTGCGGGGCTGGCTGGCTGGCGGGCGGGCGGGCGGGCTTCTGCTGCTGCTGCCGCCTCCTGGGCCGCGCCGAGCCAAAGGCGGTCAGTTGCCTCGCGGCTTTTCCGCGCAGGAATTCGGCCGCTGCCGTGGGCCGTCGCGGGAGCCTTGCAGGGGCCCCCTCCCCTCTCGGCCGGCGGCGCTATTAGAAGTGTGAGAGCCCAGCAGGGCCAGGAGGAGCCCGGAGTTGGAGAGAAAAGGCGGGGGGGGGGGTGGAAGGAGGGAGGGAGGGAGGGAGGGAAGGAAGGAAGGAAGAGGCAGCCGCGCCGCGAGCGGGAGAGCAAAGAAAGGGAGCGAGCGGAGGGGAGGCGGAGCGGCGCCCAGCCGAGCAGCGCGGAGCCCGCCGATGGCCGCGGAGGAAGTCACTGGAGGGGCGCGAAAGGCGACCAAGAGCAAACTTTTTGAGTTTCTGGTCCATGGGGTGGTGAGTGAGCGGCGAGCCGGCGGGCGGGCGGGCGGGCGGGCAAGTTCGTCCTCCGCTGCCTTGCTGGGGCCGGGACAGGGCGAAAGCGGGGAGAGCCGGCCTGGAGGGGAGGCGGGCGGGCAGGCAGCCGGAGCCCGGGGGGACACTGCGCTCTCTCCCAGCCCACCGCAGCACGTGCGTCCGGCGACGGCCTTGAGCCTCGAAGCCGCTGCGCCGTTGCAGCCGCGAAGCGAGCCCCGTGGCGGCGAGAGGGGGGAGGAGGAGAGCAGCCCATTCGCGAGCACCCCTTGCTAGTTCGCCCGCCCCCCGAGCAGGTGGCCCGCGGCGGGCTCTCGCCTCCTCCCCGTGCCAGCGCCTGGGCAGCCCTCTCCGGTGTCGCCGCCGCCGCCGCCCCCGGCTGCTCCGTGAGTCCCAGGGAGGAATCCCCGCCATGGCTTTTCGGGCCAAGGGCTTTCGGGCCCCACCTGTGGGCAGCTGGGCGGGCCGGCGGGGATGGCCGGGCGGGGAGGGACTGAGGCTTCTCCGGGCCGGGATGCCACCCGCCTGCCTGGGCGCAGTCGGCAAGCTGGCAAGAACTCACTGGGTGGGAAGAGGAAGGTCTGCGGGGAGGCCGCCTTCCAGCCCCCTCCCCCCCCAGTGGATTTTGGGGAGTCTGGCTTGCTTTTGCCGAATGTGGCCACCTGTTTTTTGTGCGCGTGTGGGGGGGGGGCGCCTGTGGAGGTCCTGAGCTCCCTTCTGCCAGCTCCAGTCTGTTACAAAAGCTGGGAGCAGTGGGGTGGTAGTAGGTCCTACTCCCACACCCAGGGGGGCACCGGAGTGGCTGTTGTTCTGTGGGGATGGTGTGGGTGCATGTGGGAAGGATGCAAACATCTCTGAGGAAGAAGCAGCCTGCAGAGAGCAGAGCTGGGGGTGTGGGGGGGTGTTTCTGTCGGTGGGATCTTGGCCTCCGGCTGTGGCTGGCCGGCCTGTGAGTGCCACTTCCCAGCACTGGTTGCTTTTGAGGCCCAGGACAGGCTTGACACATCCCAGCGCCAGGGAGGGGTGGCTCTAGAAACGTAGCTGTGGTGCCTAGACTAGGAGAATTCGCTGTCGAGTGGTTTCATAAAGGCTTCACTCATGCCAGGCAGCCCTCTGTCTGCCCTAAGTTCTGCTACTGGCCAAGGGACTACGGAGGAGCCCATTGCGCCTCCCACTCCACGGTGCCCACCAGGAGGTCCAATTCCTTTGTCAAGTAGCCATTGCCTGGCCCCTACCTTTTGGGACTGGCTCCTAGATCCGGATTTAAAAGGCCCAGGGAAGATGAGGGAGGTCTTGGCTCTCTGGATCCCAACGGCTCTCTGTGAAGCTCCTGGAACTCCTCCAGAACAGAAAGTGGCTCTCCAGAGTTGGGGGCGGGGGGGGGGCATGGTCATGGGTTGCAGTCTGGCCTGCATCTGGCAGAGTCCCGTAGGCTGCGCTTGCATCCCGTACTTGGGGCCGGCAGCACTTGGTGTGATCCTTCCAGCAGCACCGGCCACGGCCCCTGTGGAGGTCAGTGGCATCCCCTTCTTGCCGGTGAAACAAGGTTAGGTCTTGCCGGGGAGGAGGCCCCCTGCTGAGTTCATGGCAAAGGCGAGATTCAAGCCACAGAAGTCCTGCGGCACAGTTCTGTCTCTTAACCACTAGGTCACACCAGCTTTCTACTCCTGTTTCTAAGAATAGAGAGACACCTAAATGGAATTGGAATGTGTTGCTAACCCAACAGACCTCCTGTCCCTGGATGGACAGACTCCTCCTGGGCTCGGCTGGGACTGTTTAGCACCCCAGGGAAAACGCTGAAATGGCTCCCTGTGTGTGTGTGTATCCCCCCCCCCCCCGCACACACACTGGTCCCATCCTACCCTCAGCCTCCACTCCTGCATTCCTGCTGCGAGGTCAGGACCGGCTTCTCTGTGGGCCTTCCCCGGTCCTGACGGGCCCCTGTCTGCGGCCTCGCCCCAGGTCCCAGGGCTCCAGGCATGCCCCCCCCACCCCCCGTAGCCTGGCCTTCCTGGCCCTCCAGTGACTCCAGGCTGGCCTCCCTTCCCTTGCAGCACAAAGGAGGCAGTTCTGGGCAGGCTCCACCCCTTGCTTGAGGCGGCCATTTCTGAAGGGCGGGAGAGCGCGGCCCTGCTGGATGGGTCAGGGTTAGTTGCGCTTTCCTAAGACGTTTCCGTCCTAGTTGGAAATGTCCCCTTCAGGGCTTGGTGGGAGTGTGGTCCTTTGTGCCTACATGTGTAGAAAAACACCTTCCTCCTCGTGCTGCTTAATGCGCACTGTGTCACGTGGGTGGCTGCTAATCTGGGGCGTGTGCACTTCATGCCAGGAAGCCAAGGTTTGGTCCTGAGGATAATGGTGCAAGTTGGTTGATCGTTCATAGGCGGCGGCTGCTGCTGCTGTAGCCTCATAATTCCACTCCCAAGATCTAAGTTTTCAACACTCTTGAATGTTCTGGCAAAGTGCTGAGGCTTCAGTTGGTTTCTGGAGGGCAGAAGAGCAGCCGGGGGGGAGGAGTGGGGTCCCCAGGGAGAGGAAGCAGCGGAATGGTGATGAGGGCGAGGGAGCCCTCTGAGGCCTGGACTCTCAAAGTATTCTGGGTTGCCACCCCATGCTGCCCACACACTTTCTTCATGAGGACTAGGGTCTTGACTTAAAACAAATGAAACTGAGTATCTTGGGTTTCCAAATGCCAAGTCCACAGGCCAGATTCCATATTTGCACATAAATCTATGTAAAAGAAACAGCTGCAGTTGCATTCATTGTGGTAGCAGCTGAGCTGAACTCCCTGGAAGGGGCTGTTGGTCATTTAGGACTTCAGCCGAACCTTCACTCTCATCCGTTCTTTCCAAGCATCACGTAGCAGCCATCAAGAAGGATGGGAAAGTGTGAGCCGTAATGTAGACAGTGATTTAGTCTTGGGCATCTTGCTTAGCTTAAGTCCGGACCTGAAATACGGCGTGTGCTTGTGAGGACTCTGGGTGGAAAATGACACGAGCGAGCCGAAGAGAGACCCAGGAGGATCGAAGTGGCCCAGAGTGGGAGAAAAGGCAGAGCGAGGGGAACCGAGCAGGCTGGGGGTGACGGCACAGCCAAGAGCCTGCAGCTCCCCCTTCCTGGGCTCCTCCTGGGCTGGTGTGGGGCTCCTGGATCTGGCCGGGCCTCCCCTGGAGACTTCTTGCTGGACTAGATGGACCCACTTGAGTCTGGGCCATCAAGGCAGTGTGGGTTGGGGTTTTGGGGGGCAATTTCTATTTAAGTTTTAAAAATATGTACAATAAATACACACAAGGAAATGCAGAAGAAACAGACAAAGAAACAGAGTGAAAAACTGGATGAAACGAGAATGTCCCATAACCCAGGCTCAGGGACGCGTGTTCTAAGATATAACTGAAGTACGCCTGGAAGCAGAATGCAGCACAGGATAAGAGCCGTCAGAAAACAAACCCTGCCCCGCACCCCACCCCGGCTTCCTAGAGGCACTTCCAGAGTCCCGTTCAGAAATTTGGACCCGTCCACCACTTCATGAAAGACCTTTTGGTTTGAGTCTCCCAATCAATTTGTGGATGCAGTAATTTTGTATAGTTAAGAAATGCCAACCAACTTCCAACAAAGAAGCAGCAATAATCATTCAACATTGGGACCCCCTTAATTTGTGAGGGGGTTCTGCTCATTATGAGTATTTCCCACATGGTCAAACCCTGGACGGGTGGAATTCCAGCCCACTTCCCCTCTTTTTAGATTGTGAACTTTTTAGGGACAGGGAACTACCTTATTCTTTTTCTATATAAACTGCTTTGAGAACTTTTGTTGAAAAGCAGTATAACGTGTCCTCCAAACTCCAGAGCTAGGTGGCATCTGGAGAACAAAGCACCCCCTCCTACCTGTCCAACAAAGAACTACAAAGACCCACAATTGCCACTCAAAAAAGAAATAGAAATGGCCCGGGAAAGGCCAAGTGGTCCTCAGACCATCTGAGCGGCTGAGAATGGCATCTTGGCTGGATTTGAAACCAACCCTGAACTGACCGTGGTCCCTCCTTCAGACAGTTCTGCTGGGAAGCGGGAAATGCAAACACCGCGGACCTCTGGCCAAGCCCAGGAAGCCGGCCGTCTCAAAACCAAGAGGTTGGGGTTGGTGGCCGCTGGGGTGAGAGGCTTGGAAGGCTCCTGCAGGGCCAGCCAAGGTCCCCAGGAAGCCCACATGCAGCCGGGCGGGGAGGCAGCAACCCTTTCCTGGGCCACGGACCAGCCTCTTGCCCTAACGTGGTTTGTGGCACCTGACCTGGCTCTTGGGCAGATGGGATTCGCCAGGAGCAGAGTCTCTTCCTCCTTGTTCAAGTGGGGAGGAAGGCAGTCTTTCCAGGGGTCAAGGCATATCCCCTGGCCCACTTGGTGCAAAGAGGGGCGTGTGGCTGGGTGGGTTCCTGGGGGCTGCCAGCTCTGGCTTGTGCAGCCCTGGAGGGGCCTGGCTGCTGCCTTTGGCCCCAGAGTTCCCATCTCAAAGCCCTGGCAGGAGAGAGAGCTCCCCCCCCCGCCCAAGTCTCCTTCCGCTCGCCCCATCACGGAGGTCTATGGCAAGCCGTCTGTGTCCAGGTGTGTCCGCCTGCTTGCTGACTGAGCCATCTCTGCCCCGGAAGGAGAGCAGCCCACTTTTGCCACGGTCTGACATGTTCCCGTCCGCCTGTTTTTGTCCGAAGTGTGCAAAACAGCATTGCGCTGCTGCTAGTTGTGTGTGTCCATGGACAAGAGGGGCCCTGGGGCTTGCTGGGCTGAGGGAGCCTCCCCTCATCTCCGGGGCTGGGCTGGCACCTGCTGCTGTGGCCACTCGAGGGAAGGACTTGGCCAGCTGCCGCCTGTGCTGTGCTCCCTCCTCAGGGGACCCGGGAGAGAGGCAAAGGCACCTCCATGGCCCTCTTCTGGCTGCCATGCGGGACTCGGTGTGGGTCTGCCGTGAAGGTCTGGAGGCTTCCTCCTTGTGAGCCCTCCTTCCTCCTCCCTGGCCTCACGCTCCTCCCAACCAGCCTTCCTGATCCTCGGCTGCAGCGCAGTTGGCCAAGAGCCCTTGGGAGGTGGTGGTCTTCTTCTTATCGTGGTCAGAGGGCTGCTGTGAAGGCTCCTGGCTTCAGACCCCCCCGGGACTGAACCGTGCACGGGAAGGGTGGGGTGGTGGTTGGTTCCAGGGGGTGCCGCGAAGCAGGGTCTCTGAACAAAGCGGGAGCAAAGCTTGCAGGGGCTTTCAGGACCTGATGGCTCGGGCTGACTGGCTTGCCTCGTGGGGTGACCGACAGGCAGCAGCTGGGTCTCCACGGAAGGCCGCGTGAGCAGCAGATTGACAGCAACAGGCCTCTCTAAATAGGGTGCTGGCTGCGTCCTCTTCAGTTGCTGCTGGGTGGAGGGCGCTCCGTCTTCAGCTCGCAGACGGGCACCCTCCCTTCTTGCTCCCGCAGCCAGGCTTGGGGGCGGCAAGGACTGTCTTGCTAGGATGCCACCAATGACTCGGATGCTTTCCAGCGGCACTTGAGCAAGGCAGTTAGGTCTCTGCCCTCAGGTGTTTGCAATCCGCGGCAGGGAGAGAGCAGCAGGTGGGCCAGGGTGCCTGGGCGACAAGGCTGAGCCTGCACTCTGGCCAGAGAGGGGGGCAGGGGCGGGGGGCGGGCTGGGCCAAAGGTTTCACTATGGGGTTTGGGGACAGGGAGAGGTGGTGCCATGTAGGCCCTTCTGGGCGGGGCAGCCGAGGAGCTGGAGCAGGGAGCAGGGACGGGCCAGGAGAGGGTGGGCTTCGCAGCTGGGTGGGGCTGGGCCCTGCCGGAAAGCTGTCTGCCTGCCTTCCTCTCCACCTGTCCATCATGGGCGTCCACAGGACTCTTTCTGGGGCGGGGGTGGCTGCAGTCCTGGCTGGGAGTGGGTCCCACGCCATTCAGTGTGACTGGTGGTGCTCCCTCCCCTGCCCTCCTTCGAGGAGGAGTGTGGGCAACAGTTGCAGCCTGGCCCTCCACATCTGCTGTGGGTCACAGAGGAAGCTGCCTTCTACTGCGTCCGACCCGTGGTCCATCCCGCTCCGAATTGTCTGCCCCCCTGACTGGCAGCAGCTCTCCAGCATTTCGGACAGGGGCCTCCCCCAGCCCTACCTGGAGGTGCTGTCAGGGGTTGCACCGGGGGCCTCCTGCGTGCCAAGCAGAGGCAGCTTCCCCACTCCACTCGAGTCCTTGCCCAGAACAGCCCCCCAGCAGACAGCGCCTCTGTGTCTCTTGGGGAACAGGGCCAGAGAGGCCCCCGCCTCGGTCCGTGGAGCGCAAGGGGGCCGTGGATTCCCTGCCAGGCTCTTCTGGCCAGGGGGCTTCCGTGGGGTGCCTTGGTTTTCCTTGCCGTGAAGGCCAAACTAGCTGCTCCTTCCTTCCTTCCTTCCTTCCTTCCTTCCTTCCTTCCTTCCTTCCTTCCTTCCTTCCTTCCTTCCTTCCTTCCGAAGCAGAATGCCTTTCAAAGTAAATGTGAAAAGTAAAGCAAAGCACTGTGAACATATTGAAATCTAGCACAGTCAGTTCAAGAAGGAAATGGAGAAAAATGGCAATCAATGTCCCCTTGCCCTTGGTCGCATGCTAATGGCATGGTGGAACAAGTTGCCTTTCAAGGGCGCCTTAAAGACCACAAGAGAAGGATCATTTGAACTTCCTGCAGCAGGGAGTTCCACTGTCTTGGGTCCACCACAGAGAAGGCTCTGCCCTGCATGCTTACTAACCCAAGCATCAGTGAGTGATGACACAAAAGAGCTCAATGGGTGGGCAAAATTATGTCACAGTTTTAAGGTGCCCAGTGCCACACCCACACCAGTGGCCAGCAAATAAATGGCCCCTGTGCATCTAAAGCTGTAGAGAGCTGTTGTGTTGGAAGGCTGCTTCTTTGGGTTATGCACCCACAACAGCAGAGCAGCCAGAGAGAATATGTTGCTCGTGCCACTGCAGATCATGTTCCTTGATGGGGGTGGGGAGGGCAGACCCCTGCCCGGCCTGGTGGTCTCAGTCGGTGAGGAGGCCCAGGTGTGAGATGGCCTCTTGTGTTGGGAGGGGCGTGATGGGTGCAACCAGCACCTTGAATCTCCCCCAGAAACCACCGGGTTGCCAGAGGAGGAATTGGCTGGCAGTGGCGGCGGCAGCGGTGCTCTTCCCACCAGTTATTGGGAGGGGGTTGAGGTTAGGGTGCTCTCCCAGCAGAAGCTGCTGGGCAGATTCAGATGTGGTTTGCAGCTGTGAACTGGCCTGTGAGGGGAGATGAGCGGGATGCTGGTGTGCCAGAGGAGAGGCAGCCAAGAACTGCCGGGACATCATCCGGAATGGGCACGTTGCTTCGCTTGGCCTCTGTTGCTTCTGCCTTTAAAATGGGGAGAGGACGCTTGCCCAGCCTCTCGGGGGGGGGGGTGCTTTGCCCCAAGAGGCAGATGAGCACAGATTGCCACTGCTTCTGCATGCCCCATGGGCGTGGCCCTGACAGAGCCCAGGAGCGAGATGCCCGCCTCCGGAGAGATGGCAGTCCAGATGTTGCCCCTGGGGAGACAGCAGAGGAGTGTTTCCCCTGCGGTGGGGCAGAGAGCTGGTCTGCTGGTAGTGAGCATGAATTGTCCCCTTTGCTAAGCAGGGCCTGTCCTGCTTTGCATTTGGATGGGTGACCCTGTGTGAGCACTGCATGATCCCCTGAGGGGATGGCCACCTGCAGAAGCCTCCCTGGCAGCAGCATCTCCAAGACAGGGCTGAGAGGCTCCTGCCTGCAACCTCGGGGAAGCTGCTGCTGCCAGTCTGGGTAGACAATACTGAGCGAGATGGACCAAGGGTCTGACTGGGTAGAAGGCCACTGCCTGTCTTCCTAAGAAGGGCAAGAAAGGCATCCTGGGGACTGGGGAGGACATGTGCATGTTCAGGGGCTGGTCCTTGGGCTTCTTTTAAGCGCCGGGGGGGGGGGGCCTGGGGAAGGGCTGTTGCCTGCCTCCCCCTGCTTGTCAGTGTCCTGGGGCATCTGGCTGGCCAGTGTTGGGACCAGCATGCTGGGCTCGAGGGGCGATCGGTGCCATCCCCAAGTGCAGCAGGCTGACTGCTAGGCAGGATCGGGGCCTCTCCTCTTCAGCCTGCAGCAGCGAAGCTCGTCAAGCAGAGAGGGGACCACTGAGCCTCGCGTGCTCAAGACAGGCAGGAGTTCCCCACCCAGATTCTCCTAATCAGGGGCATCATTGCGGGGGGGGGGCAATGGGCACGGGTCCCCAGGGAGGAGGGGGGAGGAGCTGGCTCCTCTGGCTCTCTTCTCCCTTCAGGCCACGGAACAAGCCAGAGCAGCCCCTGGTGCCAGCCCGAGCCAGCTGCCCCCTCAGCCCTCTGCCCAGCTCCATGCCAATCCCTGCTGCCGCCACACACACACACACACACACCCCGCTGGGAGTGGGCCCTGCAAGCATTTCTGGCCCCCTCCTGCCTCCAGAGCACCAGGCCTCCCACGGCCTTTGGGTCGCCCTGAGGGCCACGATGACGGGAGGCGACTGGCCTGCAGTGGGCAGCCACGGCCACGCAAGAGCTGCATCTGGCCGGGCGGCCGGCCGGCCCTTCAGCTCTGCTCTGGGTGGGGTCCCTCTCCGGGCTCTCCAGGCTCAAGTCTGGGTTGGGGAGGTTGGTGGCCGGAGGAAGGGGGGCAGCACCCAGCTCCCCTCCCTCCGAGGACAGGGTGGGCCAGCCATGGGGCCACAGACCTGCTCAGCAGGGGCCGCTGGCACGCCCCACCTCCTGGGCTGCCCCTGCCACTCCCGCGAGGCTCAAGACGGACCCGGCTGCCTCCCTCCCTGCTCCAGGATCTGGCCCCAGGCAGGCCTCCTCCTCCTCCTCCGTGGCACCCAGGGCGCCTGGCTACCCCAGGAGGCCTCTTCTGTGCAGGAGGAGCTGGGCTGGTTGCTTGCCCCGCTGCAGGGCGCTGACCCGGGCCGCCTCTCTCTCTCTCTCCCCCCCCCCCCACTCTCTCGGCAGCGTCCTGGGATGCCATCAGGTGCCCGTATGCCCCACCAGGGGGCTCCCATGGGTCCCCCAGGCCCCCCCTATGTCGGGAGCCCCTCCGTGCGCCCCGGGATGCCCCAGGCGGTGATGGAGCCCACGCGCAAGCGGGCAGCTCCGCAGCAGGCCCAGCAGCAGGTGGCGGCCCAGCAGCAGCAGGTGGCGGCCCAGCAGCAGCAGCAGGCGGCAGGCGGGACCCAGAGCCGGCCCAGGAGGTGAGTGTGTGTCGAGGTGGGCCGGGGGGGGGGGGGGGCCGCTGGAGGGCGGGGGGCGGGGCCTGCGGGCGCTTGCTGCTGTCGGGGGGAGCCTTGCCGGTCACCTGGGGCTTGAGGCACTTCTGGACAGGTCATCCATTCTGCTTTGCACGGCATCCCTTCACTGGGTTTTCCGCAGCTGCCCGGCTTCCTGCCTTCATCTCCTGGCTTGTGGGCTTCCCGGAAACCTCTGATGGGCCGCTGTAGGAAACAGGATGCTGGGCCAGGTGGGGCTTGAGCCTGATCCAGCAGGGCTGTCCTCAGGGGGGGATGAGCTGGGAGCCCTGGATGTGGCTACAAACCTTCTGCGCAGATGTGGCCTTTGTGGCCACCATGTATCCCTCCCAACCTGCTGGTTTGGGAGCCGTTGCTGAATGGGGGAGGGGGCAGCTAGTGTGCCCCCTCCTGTGCGCAACTGCCTGGCTGTGCCTCTGGCAAGAGCAGCCTGCTGCCTCTCCTTTTGAGAGACTCGGGGGGAGGAGGAGGAGGAGGACCTCACTCTGAGAAGGGCTCCCTGGAAATGCAGTGCGCCCCTTGCTTGCTGCTCAGACGTCCAGGTGCAACTATGTGCGTGCGTGCCCACAAGAGGGATCTGTGACGTTTCTATCCTGCCTGCCTGCCACCATCCATGAGGTGGTTCCCAGGTGGTCTCCCATCCAGGCACTGACCAGACCTCAGCCTGCTTAGCTTCAGCAGGGTTGCAGTATCAGGCACCCTCAGACTGGGTCCCGGCTCCCTTGCATTGGTGGGGATGTCTCTTCAAGCTATGGGTACGATGAATATTTATACACCGCTTTTCAACAAAAGTTCCCAAAGTGGTTTACATTAGGGGTGTGCAATTCGGGTTTTTGGTGATTCGGTTCGGGACCCGAACCGAATCACCCTCGTTCTGTTCTGTGCCAGAATATGGGCTACCCGAATCACCCCTGATTCGGTTCAGATTTGGATTAAATCCGAATCGATTCGGGTTAGAAAAACGTGTCCCAGGGGCAAAAGAGTGGGGTGGGGTGGTAGTTCCCAATGGGTGGAGGCTACCACCCCAATTGCAGGGGAATTGGGCAACGGGCTGGTTTTTGGGGAATTTTTGAAGTTTTAGTGTCTTTGGGGCAGATCGGGGGCATAGCGTGGGATCTGGGCAAAAAGAGTGGGGTGGGGTGGTAGTGCCTAATGGGTGGAGGCTACCACCCCAATTTCAGAGTGATTGGGCAGAGGGCTGATTTTTGGGGAATTGTTGAAGTTTACGCGTCTTTAAGGTTTTTCTCCATAAAGAAGCATGGAGCTGTCAGCAAATGTATAGCTTCA
The DNA here is from genome assembly GCF_027244095.1 of Hemicordylus capensis. Lineage (NCBI taxonomy): Eukaryota > Metazoa > Chordata > Lepidosauria > Squamata > Cordylidae > Hemicordylus > Hemicordylus capensis. Next base: position 171,451,258 of record NC_069662.1, read on the forward strand.
CTTCGGGGGCAAAGGGGTGGCCTAGAGCAGTGTGGGGTTGGTGGTAGCGCCAGATAGGGGCAAGGAAGCTACCTGAATTTTTTCAAAGGATTTGGGCAGAGGGCTGGTTTTTGGTAAATTGTTGAAGATTACGCGTCTTTAAGCTTTTTCCTCATAAGGTATACATGGAGCTTTCAGCAGCCCCATAAGTGCACTTGGGGGGTGCTGGGGTGGCCCAGAGCGAGTGGTAGTGTAGTGCACATAGGGTGCCAACCACCCCCATGGGTTTCTAACCCATGGGGTACAGGGTTCTGTTGTTTCTGAGGTATTCTGGGTGTGGATTCTATGATAGCAAATTAGAATGGATTCATGGTGTCTCATTGAAAATCTCATTTGCTATCATAGAATCCACATTCAGAATACCTCAGAAACAACAGAACCCTGTACCCCATGGGTTAGAAACCCATGGGGGTGGTTGGCACCCTATGTGCACTACACTACCACTCGCTCTGGGCCACCCCAGCACCCCCCAAGTGCACTTATGGGGCTGCTGAAAGCTCCATGTATACCTTATGAGGAAAAAGCTTAAAGACGCGTAATCTTCAACAATTTACCAAAAACCAGCCCTCTGCCCAAATCCTTTGAAAAAATTCAGGTAGCTTCCTTGCCCCTATCTGGCGCTACCACCAACCCCACACTGCTCTAGGCCACCCCTTTGCCCCCGAAGTGAAGCTATACATTTGCTGACAGCTCCATGCTTCTTTATGGAGAAAAACCTTAAAGACGCGTAAACTTCAACAATTCCCCAAAAATCAGCCCTCTGCCCAATCACTCTGAAATTGGGGTGGTAGCCTCCACCCATTAGGCACTACCACCCCACCCCACTCTTTTTGCCCAGATCCCACGCTATGCCCCCGATCTGCCCCAAAGACACTAAAACTTCAAAAATTCCCCAAAAATCAGCCCGTTGCCCAATTCCCCTGCAATTGGGGTGGTAGCCTCCACCCATTCGGCACTACCACCCCACCCCACTCTTTTTGCCCAGATCCCACGCTATGCCCCCGATCTGCCCCAAAGACACTAAAACTTCAAAAATTCCCCAAAAATCAGCCCTTTGCCCAATTCCCCTGCAATTGGGGTGGTAGCCTCCACCCATTAGGCACTACCACCCCACCCCAATATTTTGCCCCTGGGACCCGAAATCCGAGCAGACGTCAAATCAGACCTTTTTGCTTTGAAATCAATGGAGGCAAAAAAGCAGGAAATTCAAAGAGACGTCATCCCGAATCACCCGAATTTTTTGGGCACGAATCAGGGGTGATTCGGCCCAGGCACGAAAAATATCGGGGGGGAAATATCGGCTTGGCCCTGAATCTCCCGAAATTGCTCATTTCGGGCACAGATCGATCTGTGCCCGAAACGTTTTGCACATCCCTAGTTTACATAGAAATAAATAAATTAAATTAAATGGCTGCCTGTCCCCAAAGGGCTAAAGTGGATTTTTTAAAACCCCAAATATAAGGCTGCATTCTAACAAATTGTTCTCTGGGCAGCTTACAACAGAGGATTAAAACATACAATAAAAACACATTACACATTAAACCTTAACAGACCAAAAAAGGTGAAAAGAAAAATACAAAATACAGTACAAAGCAGCTTAAAAACTCATTTAAAAATTAGTTACAAATCAGAATCAAATCTGAAAAACCCGAATTTAAAAGGCCTGGGTGTACAAAAAGATCTTTACCTGGCATCTAAAAGAGCAAAGTTTCACACACCAGCCAGACTTACCCCAAAGTCTCTTCAAGATCCGCTCCACACTCTATCTCTGGCTTTTTAAATGCTGCTCTCTTTACAAATGCAGCTGTAGCTCTCTCTCCCGCCCCCCCGCTCCGCCATTGGCTAGAAGGAAAACACGGAGGCATGCCATGTGAACTTGCATCCAGAGCACACCCGAGAGCGAGGGGCAGGGGGCTGCTTCCCTCAACGCCGCGAGTGTCCTTCCAAGTGGCTTCGCTCAACATTTCCCCCGCAGCATGAAGCCATGTGCCAATAACGCCCCGGTGACCCTGGGAAAGGATGGTCACGTTTGGGGGCCCCTCGTCTTGGCGGGAGGGGCTGTTGCTTGCTCTCTGGAGCGCGGCAATGCCGACAGCTCAGCCAGGCAAGCCAGTCTGCAGGCTCCGTGGGAAGGCAAAGGCCACCCGCTCCCCCAAGGCCATTGCGTTAGGAGAGGGGTGAGTGGGGCAGACGCCTTCCTTCCCAGCCCCAAACCTGGCCCTCTTGAGCCGTGGCAACTGGGGGTCAAAGGCCCCTGGGGGTCCAGATGCTGCCCCAGCCCTGCGGGTGGGTGCCCTGGCAGCGCTGTGTCCCGCCAGCCCCCTGGGGCTCCGGGGAGGGTCCCCTCGGAGCAGGGGCCGGGGCTGGCCTCTTCCCAGGCTCCGCGGCCGCATGGCAGAGATGGCGGGATAACTGAGCAGGTGGCCTCGTGACTCTTAGACCAGTCGCCATGATAACCTGTGGTTCTTCTCTCCAATGTACAGTGCCAAGCGGAGGAAGATGGCGGACAAAATCCTCCCTCAGAGGGTGAGTGGCTTCCCTTCCGGCCTCTTCTTTGCCTCCCGTCTCTAACCAGGGGGGTTCTCCCGAGCTCCCTCACTCTCCCTTTGAAGCAGAAGCAGCAACACCCCCCAGGGGCTGAGGGGCACGACTCCACGTCCTGCCTGATGGGGCCGGGGCCAGCCCCCCTCCCCTGCTGCGCCCCCTTGCAGGTGGGCTTGGGCGTGCACCCACCAAGGGGCCAAAGCGGTGTCTCCTTCTGCCAGCGCCTGCTCACAAAGCCTCTGGCGCTCCCTCCTGGGGCGCTGCTCCCTGGCCAAGGCCTCTCCCAGCGGCCTCCTGAGCCTCTGGAGCTCCCACCCGGGAGCCTTGCCGCAGGGGAGACCCCCTGGCATCTGCTGCCCGGGGGGGGGGGAGCCTGTGCAGATGGCCTCTGCTGTTGCCAGCCTGCGTGGCTTCTGACCTGGGGGGCTGTGGCTGCTGCCCTGTGGGTGAGTCTGGGCGGGGCCGGGGCCAGGGCCAGGGGGAGGGAGTCGGCCGTTCCTGAGGACCATCTGCCCAGCCGAGCCATCTTGCTGGTCTTATAAAAGGGCTGCTGCCCTGTGGAGGCGGAGTTGCCACCGAAGGGGCGACACCAAAGGGGGGGTTAGGGTTAGAGCCACTTCGGGGGGCAATGAGGCCGAGGGCCTGGCGATATTTTTTGCCTTCAGTTGTTGTGGGATCCTAGGTGTTTCAGATGTGTCTTGCTTTGTCTGGGGATGGGGAGACAGCGGGGGTGTCCATTGACTGGGGGGCGGCCATTAAGGGTGGTGGGGAATAGAGGAAGTAAAGTTGGCAGGTCAGCGCATCGTTACAGGGGAAGCGAAGTCATCGGAACATAGGAAAATGCCTTATACTGAGTCCGACCCTTGGTCTAGCTAGATCAGTATTGTCTTCACAGACTGGCAGCAGCTTCTCCCAGGTTGCAGGCTGGAGTCTCTCTCAGCCCTATCTTGGAGATGCTGCCAGGGAGGGAACTGGGAACCTTCTGCTCTTCCCAGAGCAGCTCCATCCCCTGAGGGGAAGATCTTCCAGTGCTCACACTTCTCGTCTCCCATTCATATGTATCCAGGGTGGACCCTGCTTAGCTAAGGGGATAAGTCATGCTTACTACCACAAGACCAGCTCTCTTCCTTGGAGCACATTTCCAGAAATCCCAGTTGTTGATTTTTTAGTTTGACCCCCACAAGTGTCCCTCAACGGGGCAGGCATAGAACATAGGGAGCGGCCACATACTGAGTCAGACCCTTGGTCCCTCTCGCTCAGTATTGTCTACCCAGACTGGCAGTGGCTTCTCTCAGGTTGCAGGCAGGAGTCTTTCTCAGCCCTGTCTTGGAGATGCTGCCAGGGAGGGAACTGGGAACCTTCTGCACTTCTCAGAGCGGCTCCATCATCCCGATTGAGAGGAATCTCTTCCAGGGCTGCTCACACATCAATTCTCCCAATCAGATGCAACCAGGGCGGACCTACTGCCACAAGATCTCCTCTCTTGAGAGCTGTTGATATTCTGGTAGAGAATTGGCACAGCAGACTCACCAGGGCAGTAGACTTGATCGCTCCTAAGCGTCCTCTCCGACCTGCTTCAAAATTGGCCCCTTGGTATACGGATGAACTATGAGGGCTGAAGCGGTGAGGTAGACGACTGGAGCACAAGTGGAGGAAGACTCGACTCCAATCTGACAGATTACAACATAGAACACATCTGAAGATCGATGCTCTGGCAATATGGGTGGCAAGCGAACCTTTTCAGCCCGTACTGCATCCGCAAGTTCACATCCAGCAGAGTTGTTCAGGGTTGTGAGAGGGCTAGCAAATGCTCCTCCTCCCTTGAATCAGAACTTGGAACCATCTATTACCTGCTGTGATGTACTATTCAATATGTTTTGTGTGGATCAAATCTCTCGTATGCGGGCTGACCTGGTTTTAGACCCCACAATTAGTGCAGTATCTGAATTGGAGGTGTCCAGAAACTCCTCTTATGTGGCCAGGCTGGATCAGTTCCAGTTTGTGACTTGTGAGGATGTGGACAAGTTGCTTGGAGCGATGTGGCCGACCATCTGTTCTCTCGGCCCTTGCTCAACATGGCTTGTACTACCTGGCAGGGAAGTTGTTGTTGAAGGCCTAGTAGAGATCATAAATGCTTCTCTGTGGGAGGGCAGGATGCCTCCTTGTCTTAAGGAGGCAATTACTAGACCTCTTTTGGAGAAACCTGTGTTGGATCCCTCAGAGTTAAGCAACTGTAGGCCTGTCTCCAATCTTCTGTGTTTGGGCAAGATAACCGAGAGAGTGGTGGCCTCCCAACTCCAGGCAGTCTTTGAGGAAACTGATTATCTGGACCCATTTCAGACTGGCTTTCGGGTCTGCTTTGGGGTGCAGACTGCCTTGGTCGGCCTGATGGATGATCTCCAATTGCAAATTGACAGAGGGAGTGTGACTCTGTTGGTCCTTTTGGACCTCTCGGCAGCTTTCGATACTATTTACCATAGTATCCTTCTGGAGTGTCTGAGGGGGTTGGGGGTGGGAGGCACTGCTCTGCAGTGGTTCCACTCCTACCTCTTGGGCAGATTCCAGCTGGTGTCCCTCAGGGACTGTTGCTCTTCAAGATCTGAACTTCTGTGTGGTGTCCCTCAGGGCTCCGTATTGTCTCTGAAGTTGTTTAACAGCTACACGAAACTGCTGGGAGAGACCATCAGGAGGTTTGGTGCAGGGTGTTATCAGTTTGCTGATGACACCCAAATCTTTTTCTCCATGTCAACATCATCAGGAGAAGGCATAACCTTCCTAAATGCCTGCCTGGAGGCAGTAATGGGCTGGATGAGGGAGAATAAACGGAAATTGAATCCAGATAAGATGGAGGTACTTATTGTGCATGATTGGGAGAGGATTTTGATCTGCCAGAGCTAGATGGGGGCCACACGTCACCAGAAGGAACAGGTACGCAGTCTGGGTCCCTGGTCTCCCAGGTTGAGGCAGTGGCCAGAAGTGCTTTTTATCAGCTTTGGTTGATACACCAGCTGCGTCCATTTCTTGAGATCAATGACCTCAGAACAGTAGTACATCTGCTGGTCACTTCCAGACTTGACTACTGCAATGCGCTTTATGTGGGGCTGCCTTTGTACGTAGTCTGGAAACTGCAATTGGTCCAGAATGCGGCAGCCAGGTTGGTCTCTGGGTCATCTCGGAGAAACCATATCAATGATATCATTCCTATCTTAAAAGGTCTACACCGGTTGCCGATAAGTTTCCGGGCAAAGTACAAGGTTTTGGTTATAACCTCTAAAGCCCTAAACAGCTTGGGCTCTGGGGGTGTTGAAGAGAACGCCTTCTTCGCTGTGAATCACACTGCCCATGGAGATCATCGGCAGAGGTTTGTCTGCAGTTGCTCATCTGGTGGCTATTTGGGGGCGGGTCTTCTTCATTGCTGCCCCTGGACTCTGGAACACGCTTCCTGGTGAACTGAGAGCCTCCCCACCTCTTACAACTTTGAAAAAGGCAGTCAAGACCCATTTGTTCACCCAGGCTTTTAATTAAATGCTGTCTTAATTGTTTGATTTTAATAGTTTTAACCTTTTGAATTTTACATTGTTGTAATGTTTTAACCTTTTTGTTTGTTGTCTTTATTGCGTTTGGGGCGGTATACAGATGTCTTCAGTAAATAACCCATTTCTTCTTGCTTTGACTGGCAGGAGGGCTCCCCAGAGAGGCTCCTCCCGCTTGCTCTCAGACACACACACAGGCCTCATGCTGGGCGCTGAAGCCGGGCCGGTCTTCCTGCCTAGCGCGTGCTCACGACGGCCACCCCCGTCGCAGCCCTCCGGACAGGCCAGGGGGGCTAGTGCCAGAACTAGCCCCTTCTGTACACCCACATGCCCCGAACAGCCAGGCAGTGGGGAGTCTGGGGATCAGCCACTCTTGACACAGGCTGGCAGTCACACCATCACAAGGTGGCCCCTTTTAGCAGAGGGGTTTGAAAGGGAGCCGTGGGGGGGGGGGAGAGGAGTCACACCAGCAGACAGGAGGCCCACCAGGAGGAGGAGGAGGCGGCGGCCAACTAGCCTGAAGCACCCAAGCCTGGTGGCCTCCGCCTCCTCCCGGAGTCAAGGCAGGCTGCAAGCGGAGTGGCCAGTCCCACCAGCAGGCAGGCCGCCCCCCCCCCCCGCCGCGCTCCTCTTTCCTTGGGACACACAGAGCAGCAGGCGCTCCTGGGGGCAGCAGCAGGGCCCAGCCTCCCTGGCAGCATCTCCAAGATCCGGCTGAGAGAGAGTCCTGCCTGCCACCTGGGAGAAGCCGCTGCCAGTCTGGGAAGACAATCCTGAGCTAGACAGACCAAGGGTCGGGCTCAGTCTGTGGCAGCTTCCTATCTTCCTAAGTTCCAGCCAGCCCCTGCAAAGCCACGCCGAGCGTCCGGGGCTGGGCTGGCCACTTCCTGCTCACGGCCGGCGGAGGGGAGCTGCCCAGCAAAGGGGCTGGAGCTTGACCTCCGGCCAGTGCAAGGCCTGGCGTCCAGCCCCGCCGCCCCCGCCAGTGACGATCCTCTGCTCTCTCCCCAGATCCGGGAGCTGGTGCCCGAGTCTCAGGCCTACATGGACCTGCTGGCCTTTGAGCGGAAACTGGACCAGACCATCATGCGCAAGCGAGTGGACATCCAGGAAGCCTTGAAGAGGCCCATGAAGGTAGCAGCCATCCTGCCCAGGGGCCGAGCCCCCGCCCCCTCCCCCTGGGGGGCTTTCCCCAGAGGCCAAGAGCCTCCCTCCTCTGTGGGCTCGGGTGCTGCTGGGCTCCATCCGTCAGAGCCCCCCTTTCCCTCCGTGGTGCTGGTGGGGGGGTTGTTTCCTGAAGGGGCTTCTGGCCCCGAATCCCCAGCGGTTCCCAACTGGCCCCTCCTCCTGCAGTGGGGGCGGGTGTGAGGGGCGCCCATCAGGGCTCCTGACCCTCGGCCAGTTCCAGCCCGGGGAGCAGTTCTGCACAGTCTCTTTCCCGCAGGACAATCCCTTTGGCTTTCCCCCGGTAATCTCTGTCGGGGGCAGCATCGTTTGCACTTGTGGGCAAGGGGGAGAAGTGCTCTAGCGGAAGCAGACTCTCTTTTAAGCGGGCTTTTAAATCCCGGTTTTATCTGGTCCTTTAATGCTGCCATGAGCTGCATTGGCTCTGGGGTGGATGCGTGCGGAGGCCCCGGTGCCGGCAGCCCTGCGGAAGCCCCCCCCCCTTTGGCAGCCACGGGGGAAACACCAGCAGGGCTGCCGGCCCAGACCCCCCTTCCCTGCGATAAGGCCGGGGCTGCCGGAGGCGTCTGCCGCAGCACAACAGCTCCGTGCTGCGGAGCATCGTGGCCGCCCAAATCTGTAGGCTGCTTTCCCACCCGTGCAGAAAACTCCCAAGTGATGTGGGTTGAAAATGGCCTCGCCAGAGACATTAACTAGATCCTCATGCAGCAGCAGGAGACAACCTTTTAATTGTTTCTCTTTCTGCTCTGTGGTGTGTTACGATCACCTTATTTTAATGGCTGCGTTTTTATTACTTGTCAGGCTTCCAGTGTTGTTTGATAATTGTTTTGCCAAGAATGCTGGTAGTTTGTAAACTGTCCTGGAAGCCCTGGGGATTTCTTCTCCTCCTCGCATAGGTTTTATAAGTCAACAGTTTTCAGGGAGGTGGGGCCCCAGGACCTCTCCATGGGGATGGACTAAGTGCTGATCTGGGTGCTGGTCCTTGGCAGCATCTCCAGGTAGGGCTGGGTATGACGCCTGCCTGAAACCTCAGAGAGCCGCTGCCAGTCAGTGAAGACAATAGAGAGAGGAGAGCTGGTCTGGTGGCAGCAAGCATGACTGGTCCCCTTAGCTAAGCAGGGTCCACCCTGGTTGCAAATGAATGGGAGACTTGATGTGTGAGCACTGCGAGAGATTCCCCTTCGGGGATGGAGCCGCTCTGGGAAGAGCAGAAGGTTCCCAGTTCCCTCCCTGGCAGCATCTCCAAGAGAGGGCTGAGCCTGAGAGAGATTCCTGCCTGCAACCTTGGAGAAGCCGCTGCCAGTCTTTGTGTAGACAATACTGAGCTAGATGGACCGAGGGTCTGACTCAGTCTAGGGCAGCTTCCTATGTCCCTATTCCCCTGTCAGACTGCATCCCATGCCCTGGGGAGACAGGGGTGTTTGAGAGCCATTTGCCCTTGATGGGGCATCTGGGGATAGCCAGGGGGTGTCCATGGTGCTTAAAGCAGCTGGGATGTGTGGGTGTCAGCTTCTCTGACCCATGGAAATAGGCAAGGCTGAGCAGGCCACCCTTGAACTGGGTTAGGCTTAGGGTTAGGGTTATGTGTACACACATAACCTAACCCTAACCGGCTGCCTGCTATGCTGCACCGCATCTGAATGTTGCCCGAAAAGCCTCGGAGCAGCTGGGGAGGTGCCGGGTTGGGGATGGGGGTCCCTGTCCAGCTCTGCTCCCAGGCAACCTTCTGGCCCGAGCCTCGGAAGGCGCCTGCTTGGAGGAGGCTCGGGAATGGTCCCCCAGGGCTCCTGTGCTGGCTGGAAGTGGCCACTGGGCCAGGCAGCAGAGGAGCTCATGTGGGGGTGCCCCGTGGGAGAGAGCCCCCGCCTGCCCCTGCAGGTGGCCTTCCTTGGCACCAAGCGCCCTCCTTGGCTCCGACAGCAAAAGAGGAAGCTGCGCCTGTACATCTCCAACACCTTCAACCCTGCCAAGTCGGATGCGGACGACTCGGACGGCAGCATCGCCTCGTGGGAGCTCCGCGTGGAGGGCAAGCTCCTGGACGACGTAGGTGGCGGCGGCAGCGGCGGCTCTTCTTGCGGGGGGAGGCAGCCGCTCAGGCCAGCCTGGGTCATGAGAGGCAGCAGAGGGGAGCAGCAGCAGGACGACGGGGGGGGGGGCATCTCCGGGGGCCCTTGGGCCTGTGAGCTCTGGCTTCTCGGGGCGGGGGGGGGGAGGCAGCTGGCACTGCATTCCTCCCGTCTCGCATCTCTGTGGAGCAAGGGGTGGGCGGCAGCAGCAGCGCCCTTCTCAAGACCAAACGGCAGGCAACCCTGCAAAAATCAGGTGGGGGGTGGGGGGAAGTGCTTTCACCAAAATAGCACCAGGGAAAGGGTTGACACCCACACACCCCCCGCTCGCCGGCCTCATGCCACACTCCGGGCCTGAATTGAGGGGGCCCTGTGGCTGGTTTTAGAATAATGAGACCCTCATTAGAATCTGGGCTAAACCCAGAAGTGGGCGGAAGGACCACTTGAGCTCCACTTCTGGGTTTAGCCCATATCCTAAAGAGGGCCTTAACATCATACATAGCACTATTGTATGCTTTATTATTATGTGTCACACACATTGATCTATAGATCTATGAATGTGTAGTTTAGCCCTCAGAGGGGCAGAAAAGTTGTGACTGGCTGTGTAGGGTGGAAGAGCAAGCCCCCCCCCCCCCGAGCAAGGCAGTCACGCAAGGCAGCTGTTGGTCAGTGGGGCTGCTTCCTGGTGGGCTCAGGGGCTGGGGCGGGGAACAGGCCCCCAAGGGAAGGCGCGGCCGGAGCAGCGGAGGAGCCCCGGCGGGCTTCTCTGGCAGGGAAAAGAGGCCAGCTCCTGGGGAGGCACTGCAGGCGGCTCCTGACCCCACGGCAGGACTGGGACAAGCCTTGTGCTCCCCGCTAGCTGCTTGGGCCCCCCAGAAGGCCCCCCGGGCATTCTGCTAGAAGGGTGCCCAAGGCCCACAGCTCGCTTCCTTCCCGAGGCTGTGGGTGCTGACGTCTCCCCTCCCGCTTCCATCCACAGCTCAGCAAGCAGAAGCGGAAGTTCTCCTCCTTCTTCAAGAGTTTAGTCATCGAACTGGACAAAGATCTGTATGGACCAGACAATCACCTGGTGGAAGTAAGTGGTGGCCTGGGAAGGGTGGGGCCCCTGCCCTCCAAGCCCTCCAAGGCCCCGCCCTCACCGGCGGCTTCCCCTGGCCGTCCCCTGCCTGAGCTGCCCCGTTCCCTGTGGAGGGTCCCAGAGCAGGACGGGAGGGTGGCGAGGCGGAGCGGCTTCGGCAGGCCTCCCAGGGAGCCTTGGCTCCTCCACGCGGCCCCAGCCCAGCCGAAGGGGCTGCAGAGGCTGCTCCCAGGCAGCCGGCCCCCCAGCTGTGTCCGCTCCAGGCTGGGGGGGGGCTGCCATCAAGTCGCCTCCCCCCTCGCTCCCACTTCCTGCAAAGCCACCCTTTCCCTTCCAGGGGGCTTCCAGGCCCCGAAAGCAGTTTCCCGGATGGATGTAGCCGTCACCTGCCTCCCCTCTTCCTCCCGGCTGCCCGAGGCTGGGGGTCCTGGGGGAGCCCCACCTGCCCTTCCCCAGAGCCAGTGGACAGGCCTTCTCACGTGCACGGGGGAATTCATGAGTTCTGCAAGTGCCCAGCGGTTCTCCGCTGGTGGCCAGCACTGGGAGGGGGGCGGCGACCAGGTCAAGGTGCCCAAGGCCACCCCCGGACCGGCATTGCCCCGGGCAAGGTGCCCCCCAGCCCCGGCGCGCCCATCCCGGCCTTTGCCTCCCTAGCTCACTGCAGAGGCCCCCCTGAGCGACTGCCCAACTGGCCCACCCCTCCGGCCGGCCCTCAGTCAGTGGGGCCATCGGCTTTGTTGGGCTCAGCCGGCCTCCCCGCTCAGCCGGCACTTCTCTTTGCTTGCCTGCGGCAGTGGCACAGGACGCCCACCACCCAGGAGACGGACGGCTTCCAGGTGAAGAGGCCGGGAGACGTCAGTGTGCGCTGCACCCTCCTGCTCATGCTGGATTACCAGGTCAGGGCTGCGGGAGCCGTGGGGGGTGGGGGGGGTCTGCCTGGTGCCTCTTTTCATGCCCCTGAAGGCGGGAGAGGAGGGGCGGGCAGGGCAGGGCAGGGCAGGGCAGGGGGGTGGCCCAGAGTGAGAGCCTCCCCTGCTGGGACTGGGACCAGTCCAGGGCTTGGCAGGAGGGGATCCAGAAAGAGGCAAGGAGGCTGCAGAGCGAGGCCAGGTCTCGGCAGGGGGGTGAAGGGAGCAGGCAGCAGCCTCTGGGCTGAGGCATGTGGGTGCCTGGGATCGCAGCCCGGGACTCTTCACCTTCGGCCACTTGGAGAGGAACGGCTCTCGTGAGCTATTCTCCGGCAGAGAGGTGGGCAGGGAGCAGCAGCAGCAGCAGCAGCTTAGGAGAGTCTGAATATTTAGGGCAGCAGTTTTAGAATAAGTGAGTGAAATTTTACTGTCTGTATTGTCATGTGTCGTGCCTGTGTCTGCCCTTTTGGAAAGAAATCACTTATCCTCTATCAGTAATTGAACAGGAAGCAACTTTGATGGAGAACAAGAATTTGATATTTCTTATTAACGAAAACAGGTTTAGAAAAACAAGTTGTTCTAGGAAGAACTAATCTGCCTCCTTTCAAGAATTAGTCTGTATCCCTACAACTGGACTAAATTTGGTCCAGATTGGTTAGGCTGTTCACAAGTTAGCCCACTTGCACCTCAAACGTTCACATGTCCGCCATCTTGAATTGGGGTGGATGACATCATCACAAATTATGTTATTGAGGTGTCCCTATGTGTCCCTACAACTGTACCCAATTTGGTTCGTGTAGCTCCAGGTGTGGGGAAGTTGATGAGGACACACACATACACGGACACACAGACAGAAGCATGGCATGCTGGGTTATCTCATAAGTCTACTGGAAAGTAGGCTAAAAAACCATAAGCTGACTAACGGTCTCTTATGCAGAGAAAGGGAGAACCTCTCAGTTTGAATTCAAGGCAGCAAGTATTTTGTAGCTTTTGCTATTCAGTGCATAACTGAATATTCTTTCTTCACTTCTGCAGTCTAGTTTTTTTCTTAGTTATTTAGGAATGTATGCATATGCTTTGCATCCAAATAGTCTAATACAGGGCTTCTTAACCTTGGGCCTCCAGATGTTGTTGGACTACAACTCCCATCATCCTCAGCCACAAAGGCCAGGTCTTGGGATGATGGGAGTTGTAGTCCAACATCTGGGCGTCCAAGGTTAAGAAACCTTTTAAGTTAGGTTTTGTTCCATTCCATAGTTCAAAGGATTCTACTCCTCTAACTGTGGTTCAATCACCCCTTCTTGATCAGATCTTTCTGCAGCATCAAGATTGGTAATTACTTCTTTATTTTGACATTGTAGTTTCTGTTCAGCTTCTTCACCTGCTGATTCCTTCCTCACTTCTACAGTCCAATTTCCCCCTCTGCTCCTTGGGGATGTACCCATTCGCTTTACTTCCGAACATCTCGGGGTGCTCTAAACTTGATCTGCTTCTCTTCCACAGTTCAAAAGGAATTACATCTTGGGGTAATAGTAGGGAACCTATTTTGTAGATAAGTTGCTGGGAGATAAGTAGGTCGTCCCCCCGCCCGCCCCAATACTTATTCTCTAGCCCTGCATCAAGTATCATGCATCTGCACATTTCAAGTAAAGTCCTATTGTTCCTTTCAGCTACTTAATTTTTTCTGGCATATAGGGAATGGTTCTTTCATGCTCAAATTAGGAGTCCCATCGCCCATTGAGATCATCCGGAGAGGTTCCTCTCCAGTTGCCACCGGCTCATCTGGTGGCCAGACAGGGACGGGCCTTCTCTGTTGCTGCCCTGAGACTGTGGAATGAGCTCCCTACTGAAATACGAGCCTCCCCATCTCTGACCATTTTTAAAAAGCACTTGAAGACTTACCTCTTCAGCCAAGCTTTTTAATCTGACTCCGGTTTTAAATTATTTCAAGGTTTTTATTTCCTCTGTTTTATGACACTGTAAACCACCCAGAGATGAAAGATTGGGGTGGTGTACAAATTTGATCGATAGATCAATCAATCCATCCCTGTTCTTTTAAAAACTGCTCAATGTCATTTCCACAATATTCACGCCATTGTCAGTATGCAAAGTCTTGGGTTAGGGACTCTGCTCACATACTCTTTGAGTTTCATCAATACTTGACTTTTCTCCTTTGGATTAAATCCAAGACCTCACTAGACTGAATGTCCGTGTTTGAAGAGGATGTATTTGGAGAGCATTCACTTTAACACACTCAATGAACTTGTTTTCAAACTTGCCTGCCTTTATTTTTATATCTCTCGCCCACTGCTCCTTTTCCAGTTTGGAAATGCTGTCTTTACTTTGATGACCCATCCTCCGATGCCATAAGGCTTTGCAGTTCTCCTTGTGCACAAAGTCACTTGCTGCTGAAGAGAGGCGGTTGCTTACTGGTCTGGAAGAGAGAGGAAGCAACAAGTGTGTATTTCTCTCCTAAAGAAGATATCAAGCAAGGGAACACAGCAAGGAAATAAAACAAGCAAATAAACCACCAAGAAAACAAGAGGGGAAAGAGAAGCCAAGTCTGTTAGGGCTGGAAATTTTCTAGGGTTGGATTGCTGGCTGGCCGGAAGTGTTTGTGTCTTTGACAGAGGAGAAGCCTGAGTGGGGGATTCATTCATTCCAGGTGAGGGTCCCAGCTTGTGGTAGGCCCCACATTCCTGAGCTGAGTCAGTTGTGTGAAAAAGTACTTCTGCTTGTCGGTCCTAAACTTCCCTGCCTTCAGTTTCATGGGGTGACTGGGCAAAGAGGCACCTTTTACCATGGTGATTCTCTTTATTTAGCAGGGGGAGAGTAACTGGCCCTATTCACCCCCAGCACAGTACTTCCAGTGACTGTTGCTGGTGTGTGTCTTAAGTTTCTTTTTAGAATGTGAGCCCTTTGGGGACAGGGAACCATCTTATTTGTTTGTTATTTCTCTGTGTAAACCACCCTGAGCCATTTTTGGAAGGGCGGTATAGAAATCGAATTATTATTATTATTATTATTATTATTATTATTATTATTATTATTGTAGAACTGGAAAAAGTGCAGAAGAGGGCAACCAAAATGATCAGGGGCCTGGAGCACCTTCTTTATGAGGCTAGGCTACAGCATCTGGGGCTCTTTACCTTGGAAAAGAGATGACTACGGGGAGGCATGATCGAGGTGTATAAAATGCATGGAGTGGAGAGGGTCGACAGAGAGAAAATTTCCTCCCTCTCTCACAACACTAGAACCAGGGGTCAGCCCTTGAAACTGAAGGCAGGGAAATTTAGGACCAACAAGCAGAAGTACTTTTTCACACAACACATAATTAATCTATGGAATTCCTTGCCACGGGATGTGGTGATGGCCACCAGTTTGGATGGCTTTAGAAGGGTTTTGGACAAATTCATGGACGACAGGTCTATCAGTGGCTACTAGTCTGGTGGCTGTGGGCCACCTCCAGCCTCAGAGGCACGATGCCTCTCAGTACCAATTGCAGGGGAGCAACAGCAGGAGAGGGGGCATGCACATACCTCTTGCCTGGGGGCTCCCCAGAGGCAGCATCTGGTGGGCCACTGTGCGAAAGAGGATGCTGGACTAGAGGGGCCTCCTTGGGGGGCCTGATCCAGCAGGGCTGTTCTTATGATCTCTTTCATCCTTCTGCCTGCTCTTTACCTAGTTCTACTCTGTCCCTCTCTGGTTTATCTGCAGCATTCACACCCTCACAACCTAAGGGATGGCATTTGCCAAACCAGATACTGCCCAGCTCCTGCCAGCTATTCCCCAGGCATCATTTTAAAAGCTGTTCTGTGACCTGTTGGATTTGAAGTGCCAGCAGTCTGATTGCATCTTGGTTCAAGTGAAGCCCATCCCTTTTATACAGGCTCGTCTTGTGCCAAAATATATCTCGAAATCTAAACCTTCCTCCCGGCACCAACGTCTCATCCACGCATGGAGCAGGCAGCATTTCTGAGAACGCTACCTTGAGGGTCCTGGACTTCAATATACTACCTAGCCGTCTAAATTTTGCTGCCGGTGGCCTCCTCCCTCAAAACCACTATTCTCTCCATCGAGTTCAAAGAGCGTTGAGCAGCCCTAGGTGAGGCAAATGCTCCTCCCACCAGCCCCCCTCTCCGCCTTCCCCACAGGGAATGGCCCCTTGGCACAGCTGGCCACCAATGCTGAATGCCCAGCCCCCAGGAAAGAGCTGCTCTAGGCAGCAGCTCTGGGCGTCCTTCCGGACAGGGTGGCGGCTGCTCCCCCTCCGTGGCTCTCCCGCCAGCCCCTGCCTCGGGACGGGGATCAGCCGCTGCCGCCGCCTTGGCCAGTCTCCCCGGCTGCTCTGTGGCGAGTGCGGGTTGCGCCTTTGCTCCACTGACCTTGGAGATGCGGTTCTGATCTGCTTCTGAGGGGACGGTCTGGAGCCCAAAGGAGGAAGGAGAAGCACACGCCCCGGGCCCTTCTCTTTACGACGTGTGGCCCTGAATTATGTATGGCTTTAAAAGGGCGGCGCATTACGAAAGAGCCACCTCTTTCAGGGGCGGAGCCACCGTTGCGCCAATGGGTTCAAGAGCCCAGGCCACCACTGCCCCTCAGGGGCCGTGCCTCGTGCCCCAGACACGCCTCCCGGCTGTGTGATTCAGCTCCCCAGTGGGGCTGCGTGGCCCCATGAGGGAGTTTAATTGCCCAGCGCTGCATTTGCCGTGCGGCCGGAGCAACTCTCCCTAAAGGGCCCTCCTTGGGAGCTAAACCACGCCCCTGTGTCTGACGTCAGATGCGGGGGGCGGAGCGAGGGGCCGCCCCTGGCCTCCCTCCGCGGCTGATCTCTTTGCTACTGTTTCCGTCTTCTTTGCTTGCTGCTGCTGCTGCTGCTGCTCGGTGCTCTGTGCTTTACTGTTTTTATTTTGTATGTGCTTTTTAACATTTTAAATAGAGTTGTATTTTTATATTTAAATTTAACATTTGTGTTCTTTAAACATTTCAATAGATTTGCACTGTTTTTAATTATATTGTAAACTGCCGTGGGATTATTTTAGTGGCAGGTGGTATTCAAATTCTACAATAAACAAACACACAATGGCTACGATTTGCAGTGAGAGTTGGATTCTGGCGGTGCAGCAGCAGCCGGTTAGGGTTAGGGTTAGGGTGTGTTAACCCTAACCCTAACCCTAACCCTAACCCAGAGGGCTGCTGCCCAGGCCGTCTGCTGCAGCTGCAGGGCAGGCGGGACCCCAGGCGGAAGTCCCCACTAGGGGTCTTCCGCGCAGAAAGGGAGACCCGCCCACGTCGCCCTCCAGGGGCGGCCCCCCCTCTCCAGGCAGCCCTCCCTCCCTCCCAGCTGCAGAAGCCCTTAAGCACAGATCCAGTCTTGAATAGCCGTTTCCAGGGCAGTGAAATGTCCACCACTGAGTTCTGGGCCAAGGGGGCCCCAGCGGGTCCAAGCCCTGCCTCTCCCGACTCTCTCTCTCTCTCTCTCTCTCTCTCTCTCTCTCTCTCTCAGCCTCCGCAGTTTAAGCTCGACCCCCGCCTGGCCCGCCTGCTGGGGATCCACACGCAGACCCGCTCGGCCATTATCCAGGCCCTCTGGCAGTACATCAAGACCAACAAGCTGCAGGACTCCCACGACAAGGAGTACATCAACTGCGACAAGTACTTCCAGCAGGTGAGGGCTGCTCTCTGCCCCCGAGCGATCAGGGCCGTGGCCCCTCCCGGGTCACTCCGGCTTGGCTGGCCGCCCTCTGGGCCTCCTGAGCTTGCTGCCCTGACCTCGTGGCTGATGGCAGGCAGCAGCGTCTCCCATCCCTCTGGAGCACCGGGTGAAGGGGTGGGGTGAGAGGAGAAGAGCAGCAGCAGCAGCAGCAGCTCCTCCACAGGGGCCCGGGAGGAGGGGGCCGTGGCTCCGGGCAGCTCCTGATGCTGGTGGTGCCAACTCCAGCCCCTCTTCTTTCCGTGTGTAAGGAACAGACCCAGCCACCCAACTCAGGCGGGAGGAATTATTGCTGAGTTACCCCTCCCTGTTACCTGGCAAGCTGACTGGCTTTTAAATTAATTAGAAAGAAAAGAAGAATCTCTGGTAGATTGTATCACTGCCACCAATCTCTCTTTAGTACTTTCCCCTAACTGGAAGAGAGCGATAAAACTTCCAGCCTTGCTAACAGGCAGATATAAAAATGTGGTCTCTCTCTCTCTCTCTCTCTCTCTCGGCTGTTTGGGAGCATGTGAACTGGAGGCATCCCCTTCCCTTCTCCCAGAGTCAGAAAAAGCCAGTTCAGGAGTTCACGTGTAGCTGTTGCAAATATTATTAGCTTAGTGGTTTACAAGAGTATTCATAATGCCCAGATGTTCTCAGGCAGTGCTTAACTTGTTCATTCCTAGACTGAAGTTGGATATAGGTAACTGCAAAAGCAGATACTTGGGAATAAAAAGCAACATGCACAAAAGAAAATAACTTCTAACGCAAGTCTTCCTAAAACACTTTCTCCTAAGTCTCACCTTCTGAAGCCATAACTCTTGACTTCCTACCCTTGAACTTCACCAGGGTGCTTTCCAGACCAGACCCTACAATGGGGTCAGGACTCGGAAGTGTGCGTTCACATTTCTGTCGGAAGGGTGCTTCCACACTTCCTGAGTCGTGCCGCTGCAGTCCCTACGTGGACAGCAGGGTGCTGTTCACATTTCCAGTGCCTTGTTTCAAATTTAAACACTGCAATATTATCCGGCGTGAAAAAGTTGCTGTTTTTTCGGGTTGTTAGTTGCTGCGGGACTGCTCCCCCTGCTGTTTACGCTTCGAATGCGACTTTCCTGAATGAAGGCATTTGGCTGCTGATGAGCAGCTAGTCTGGAAAGCGCCCTGGACATAGGTGAGACCAATCCCTGAAATCTCTGAACCTCAGGGATTTGCAGAACTCACCCTGGGAGAATCTGGCAAGACTCCATTGCTCCTCTCTCACCTGGGTACACCCTTCTTCTTCCAGAAGCCCATCTGGAGCCCTCTAGTTCCACACACTAGTTAACCGATTGGGTCATGACCTAGGGTCTCCAGTCTGTCAATCAAGGGCAACTGCTTTCCCCCAGTTAGCTCTATCAGTGCTGGCTGGCTGGCTGCCCACCACAGCGGGCTTTCGTCCCCTTCCATGTGTGCCGCAGCTGCTGCTTGATGTGGGAAGGTGGTGGTGGTGGCAGTGGCGGCAGCAGTGAGGACAGGGTTTGTGTGCAGTGGCAGCCTCTGCTCATGACCGCGCACGCACCAGCTCCAGCAGCTAGCTTGCTTGCTTGCTTGCTCTCTCTCCTTCCCCACCAGCAAACTTGTCTGCTTTGTTATCTTCCAAACTGGAGCAAACAGGTTTGTTGCAGGGTGGGATGGTGGGGGGGCAGACCAAGAGATTGAGCTACCTGAAGGTGAGGGGAAGAGAGGCAGGGCCAGCAGGCAACGGGGGTGGGTGGGGGTAGAATGCACTGGGAGGGCAGCAGGCGTGGTGAGGAAGTGCGGGTGGCAGGAGGCAGGTGTGTGTGTGTGTGGGGGGGGTGCCCATGGGGGTGGGGGTGCTTGCACTCATTGCCCCATGGCTCAGTCCTGGCTGGAGGCTGTTGCTTCAGCTTGCCTCGTGACAGCCACCACTCTGGCTGCAAGGTGGAAATAACTGGCCAAGTTATGGAGCTGGCAATGGTGCCAACCTCATGGTGCCCCCTGCCTGCAGAGAGAGAGAGAGAGAGAGAGAACGAGAGGCCCCCCCATGTGCTTCCTGCCTCACTGCTTGCCTCGGAGGAGGTTCAAAATTGACCCCAGCAGATTACCAGCCGTTTCCATTTCACCCTGAGAGAGACGTGGCACTCCCCCCCCCCCGCCCCACGGGTTCCACGTGCACATCTGAGTGGCCGAGGGGAGGTGGCCACAGGAGCAGCTGCTGCTGCCCCCATCAGGGCGGTGGAGGAAGCAACAGCCCCTCCCCCAAAGCCCCACTCCGGCCTGGCCCTCTGCGTCTCGCCCTCTGGCTTTGCTTCTGCATCCGTGGGTGCCTTCCAGGCCAGGGCGAAGGCCCACCCAGGGGGCTCATGGGCTGCCTCTCTTGGGTGGAAGGACAGCCTTCTCCAGAGCTCCTAGCAGCCCTGAAGGGTGTGGGGGGGGGGTGGCAGGAAGGAAGTGACCTCCCCCGCGGAGGCCTCTGGGCCTGTCGGCTGCCGTCTCCCAGCAGGATCTCCCTCTCCTTTGCTTCAGATCTTTGACTGTCCTCGGCTAAAGTTTTCTGAGATCCCTCAAAGGCTCACCAACCTGCTGCTGCCTCCAGACCCCATTGTCATCAACCACATCATCAGGTCAGCCTCCCTCCCTCCCTTCCGGCTCTTGGCTGGACGTTGGCCTCCTGCAGCGGCCCCAGCCCCATGGGAAAGGGCCAGTGGGGTTGCCGTCCCAAGAAGCCTGCAGCCGCTCTAGCCATGGTGACTAATACAATGACTATCACTTTTGCTCAATATTGATCGATTTAAAAGATCTCTATGCCGTCATTCTTCATAAATGAATTGATGGGGGCTTACAATAAAATTAATGAAAAGCAGAATATATAAATATTTATCTACTATTTTCCAAAAGAAATTTCACAAAGGGGTTTACATAGCAAAAGGTATGAAAAACACGAGCCACAGAAGGAGAAGACGGTTCCCTGTCCCAAAGGGGCTAAAAAAAGGACCCAAGGAGCAAGCAGTCCATGGCCAAGGGGTCCAGCCAGGCTGGAGAGGGTTGCTCTCCCTGTGCTTAGCAGGCCCGGCCTGAGAAGGTGCCTCTTGGGCTGGTGGGCGGGGGTTGGCCCTCAGGACACAGGAAGCGGCCATAGACTGAGTCAGGCCCTGGTCCCTCTCGCTCAGTACTGTCTACCCAGACTGGCAGCAGCTTCTCCAAGGTTGCAGGCAGGCAGGAGCCTCTCTCAGCCTGATCTTGGAGATGCTGCTGCCAGGGAAGGAATGTGGAACCTTCTGCGTGCAAGCAGGCAGGGGCTCTTCCCAGAGCAGCCCCATTATCCCCCGAGGGGAAGATCTTTCAGTGTTCACACATGTCATCTCCCATTCAAATGCAAACCAGAGTGGACCCTGCTTAGCAAAGGGGACTTGGGACCACAACACCCGCTCTCCTGGCCCCTAAAGCCCTGGGCGCCCCTGGTCCCCCCCCCCACTCCTCCCCTTGGAAATCTCCTTTTGCAGCAGGCACACACCCCCCCCCCGCTTGCCGTGCCCGGCGGTGAGCAGAGCGCCAGGGGAGGAGTGCCAGCCAGCGCCTGGAGGGCTGTTCCCTCCCTGGGAGAGCCCACGCAGTCCCCGGCTCTGTCCCTGCGGCCTGAGGACCTCGGAGGCCCGGGCTGGGATGGAGCGGGAGGCAGAGAGGCCTGCAGCCTGGGCGGGGGCTCAGCTCTGGGCTCCTTGGGGGCTGGCCGGGCTCCCCCAAGCCCAGATGAGCTGCCGGGGGCGGGGGGGAGCAGTGCTCCCGGGAGGGTCCCTGCTTGTCAGCTTGTGGCCACTTCCCCTCCTCCCAGTGTGGACCCCAATGACCAGAAGAAAACGGCCTGCTACGACATTGACGTGGAGGTGGAGGATCCCTTGAAAGGACAGATGAGCAGCTTCCTCCTCTCGACAGCCAATCAGCAGGAGATCACGGCCCTGGACAACAAGGTGCTGGGGGGCAGCCGGGCGGAAAGGGGCCTCCTGTGGCGGCCGGGGAGGGGGGGTTGGCGTGGGGAGTGCTGTGGGGCCCGGGGCGGGGCGGGGCGGCCCGAGGGTGCTGGACACGCAAGCTGTGGGAAGGCAGCCAGGGAGGGAGAAGAGCCAGGAGGCGTCGTGCCAGGATGCAGCCGTCGGAGGTCTGAACGGGCAGAGAAGCCGACCTGCTCACCCCAGTGGCCGGGACTGACCGCCTTGCACAGTTCCCATTGGACAAACGCAGCCGCTTGTACGTTGGTGGCACTCTCCGTCCTATCGGAGCAGGAGGTGGGCAGGGCGCTTGCAAGAGCCACCCGCGGCGGCAGCCTCCTCTGGTGGGCAGCCAAGGGTGGGCAGCCAGCATGTTCACGGGAGGCAGGGCCAGGAGCCACGTGGGGAAGAACACTGCCATGGGGCTGGTGAGGTGCTGGTGGGGGGGACCCGAGGAAGCCAGGGCCAAAGCGGGTGGGATGCAGGCCCTTGCCCGGCAGTGCTGCACGTGGGCTGAGCCCAGCTGGCTTGCCTCCCAGCTCAGTGACCAAAGGGGCCTTCCCTGGTGGTGGGCTGAGACCTGCATGGCCCTGCGTCCAGCAGGGTGCTGCTTTAGCCCGCCAGAGGCAGGCAGGCAGGCAGGCCGGCACAGAGCCCCAGTGGCAAGTGGGTCTGCTTGAGTTGGCTGCCACCTGCCAGCCCTTGGCCCCATCGGGCCACACCTCCTCCCGCCTGGCCACTGGGCTGCCTTCTGGGGCCTGCTGGCTATGGCTGCCAGCGCAGCCGCCACTCCTGGCCGCCAACCCCTCACTCCTCTTTCAGGCAGCCCCACTGCCGGGCTGAAGGACGGGGCCCCTCCCCGCGGGAGGAGGAGCCTCAACGGGGAGCCTCCGTGCTCCGGGGCGGAAGAATGCGCCTGAAAGCCCCCGGGGCTGGGCTGGGCTGGGCTGGGCTGTTGGCTCTGCATCCCTTTGCACGAAGGGACGCTGGGCTGCCTTTGCCATCCTGTGGCCCACCCTCCTGGTTTGGAGTGCTCCCTGGGCGGAGAGGCTGGCGGAGCTCTCTTGGCGGTCTCGGGGGGTTTCCACCACCCTGGATCGTTGGGCGTTCTCTGCAGCCTGGAGCACGTGGCTGCTTCCCCTCACTCCAGGTCAGTTGTGGACGCAGCTCTTTAAGGGACCTCACTTCTCACTTCCCACCCTAGCCCTGCTGAGACTTCTCCGCTTATTCCGACCCTAACCATTTCCTGTCCTTTAACCTGCTGCCGACCCAGAAAAGGAGCTGCCTTCCGTTCATACCCCATGAGCTGTTGGCGAGGGGCTTTGTCAAACGCTGGCAGAATGTCAACTGGGCTGTGCTTTGATGCGTCTGAAGAACTCTTGGAGAGGCGTGTGGCCGGGCTGACCTTTACGCCAACCGTGCTGGTCGGTTCTCCTGCAGCAAAGCCTGTTCAATCTGCCTCACAAAGCCAGCCCCTCGGGGGGTCTGCCGGGCTGGGGTGGTTCTGGCCCATTTCCTGACCCCCCCACTGGGACCGGCAGCAGAACATGGAGCAAAGCCCCGGGAAGGAGAAACGGGAGCGGCTGCTGCTGCTCAGCGGAAAAGTCCACCCAGCGGTTTACGTAGTGTGAGGAGTGAGAAAATGAAGGAAAGAGAGAAGGGGGGGGGGGGCGCTGGATTTCCGAGTTCCAAGGTGCCTGTGGGGTGTTTGGAGCCCTGCTCGCTGCAGGGACCGGCTCTCGCGCCCCGGCAGATGCCTGCTGCCCATGCTCTTCCACGGAAACCTCCAGCGGAGGAGACACCCCGCCACACACACGCACGCACGCACGCACACACACTGCGCCTGGGCACGTTCCAGATGGCGAGCCTCACCCCCCACCAAGCCGTGGAAAGGGCAACCTTCTGTGGCCCCGAGTTCGAAGCGCGCTCCCGATCGGTTGTCAGGGGGGCAGCCTCCCAGAACGGGCCAATGCAGCTATCTCTTTGCAACGCAGATGCGCCGTTATAGGGCTGTGGCGCAGCAATAAAACCCAAAGGAAGGCATGGGGAATGTGAGCGGCACCTTCCTCCCAAGGCAGGGGCCGTGCGGAAGCACAGTCCAGGGACCCGTTGCCACCCTGTGGTGCTAGCCGGCCATCCAGGCAGGCCGTGCTGCTGCCGAACAGCTGCTCTGCCTTGAGCGAATGCTTCCTCGTATCTCAGCTGAATGGGCGTCCTGGTCCTTTCAAGCCCTGGGATGCGCCCTCCCCTCAGGGGCAGCAGAGAGCACGGCTGCTGCTGCTGCTGCTGCTGCTTCCATGGGGCAGCCCTTCAGATCCTGGAGAGGGCAGAGGCCTTGCTCCCTGAAGATGACTCCCAAAGGATTCCAAAAAGAAACACACAGGAGAGCTCTCCCCCTGCCCCATATTGGGGCCCCACCACTTCAGAAGGTGCCTCTTGGCCCACTGAGCAGGCGTCTGAGGGACGTGGGGCAATCCTGTGTCAAGAAGCATAACCTCTGCTTTGCTGTCTTGTTCAGATCCATGAGACAATCGAATCCATCAACCAGTTAAAGATACAGCGGGATTTCATGCTCAGCTTCTCCAAAGACCCCAAAGGGTACATCCAGGACCTTCTCCGGTCTCAGAGCAGGGATCTCAAGGTAGGCCTTTCTCTGGGCTTAGAGGGTTAAAGTTAGGGAGCTTCACCCTGCGCCTCAACGGCGGCCATGTTGCAAAGGGGGGGTGGTGGCTTCGGGCTTCCCCTCTTGGTGCCTCTGGCTGCTCAGAGTGGGGCTCCTTCCTGCCCCTCCGTGGCGTGGCGTGGCGTGGCGTGGCCAGCAGCTGCATCCAGCCCTTGGTCTTTGGGTTTACTCAGTAGCAGCTCAGGCACACACCCTGTGGTCCAGGCGGCCTTTGATGCACAAGCAGCTGCACACGTCCAGGTTTCAGGGACGTCCTCTGGGAGAAGGGGAGGGACTGTGGAATACATCCCTGGCAATCTTTTAAGTGTAGATAGAATTGCAAATGAGAACAAAGTGTCCACACAGTTGCACTACACCCCCTGGCTGTTAAACAAAAGATGGGCTCAGTCTTAGTTTCATATTCTGGGTTTCTTCAAATTGTCACTAGGACTAGCCAGGATTTGCCAGCATTGGGAGTCCTGGTGAATCCTGGCTTCTCTGAAGCCAGGGAAGGAAGTAGGCAGTCCTCCCCTCGTGCCCAAAGGGGGAGGGGCAGTAGCCCAAGCCTTGGGGGTGCCCCACAGAGCCAGAATTTGACCTCGGTTCTGTATGCTGCTGGCACTGGGCCAATGCCAGTAGGTTGACCTGTAGGCCGTCCCCTTCTTAAATGCAGAGGCTGAGCTGGTGTGCAGCATTCTGGCAAGGGTGCAAACCACACTGGGGCTGCTGAGGATGCGCAAGGCAGCCCCCCCCCCCCCGCAGTTGAGGGCAAGCGGATGCACAAGCGGCTCTGCTGCTGCCCCGGAAGGAACTGCCCCGGCTCTGCCTGCCCCTGGGGTGGCCTTGCATGTCTGCAGCAGGCCGGCCTCTGTTCTCTCCTGGTCCCTCCTTCGCAGTGCAGAAATCCGGTAGGGGGAGGGGAGGGGGGGCTGCGACTTTCAAATGTCTAATTGGCAAAAAGCAGCCCGGACCCCAGTGGGGGTGGGGGGTGGGGGTGCTGGTGCCTTGTGACCTGCGCATCCCTGGGGCTGCTGAAAGGGGTCAAAGGGGGATCACAGACTCCTTTGTGAGCCCAGATGGGATGGTTCGAAAGCCCCCAAACCAGCTGACCATCTTAGAAAGAACCGGCCTCTTGCCGCGATGCTGTAAGGGCTGGATTTTCAGGGAGTGAGAGAGGAGGTCATCTGGCAACGCTTCGCTTTGTTCGGAACTGGGTCGTTTTGGTGAGTGGCTGTACTGAGGAGTGTCGGGATGGTCCTTCATATGATCTGTGGACTTTGCCCGGAGATCAGGAGAGGAGGTTTACTGACCAGGCTGGCTGGCTGGCTGGCTGGCGGCGACCTCTCTCTGCGCCGGGGCCAATGAGAGCCCGCCTGCCCGCCCGCCCCGTGTGCTGCTTGGGGCCTTGTTTCCCGGGAAGAAGTGGGCCCGGCTGGGCTCTGCCGGGAGGGGCTTCACTCTCCTCCCTCCCCCGCGGCAGGTGATGACGGATGTGGTGGGGAACCCTGAAGAGGAGCGGCGGGCCGAGTTCTACCACGAACCCTGGTCCCAAGAGGCTGTCAGCAGATACTTCTACTGCAAGGTATGGCCTGGCTGGAGGAGGGCCGGCCGGCCGGCGGGTGGGTGAGACTGCCCCCCCGCCCCCCGACTGGCACCATCTCTCCTTTTGCTCTTCCAGATCCAGCAGCGGCGACAAGAACTGGAGCAGTCTCTGGGGGTGCGCAACACCTAAGCGGCTGGTGGCCAGCCTGGCCGGGTCCTTGGCCCCCGAGCCAGGGGACTTCTCCGCTGTGTTTGGCCGCTCACTTTTCCGCGAACATGGACGTGCTTCTTGGTGCCCAGCCCAGGAAGCCCCCGCCCGGCACCCACAGCACCAGCCCCCCACCCCGCCCCCGCCCCCGCCCCCCAGCTTGAGCGTGTGGCCTGCCCAGGAACCGGCTTCTCCTCCTCGGCTTGCTCAGCCCAGTCCAGGCGCGCGGGGGGGGGCTTCCGCCTGTGGGGCCGCCCACTTGGCCACGTGTGGGAGAACCAAGCCTGTGCCTGTGGGGCTGCTTGGGGGCCTGCAGCATGGTCTGGAAGGGCGCGGCGGCCGGCAGACGGGTTCCTTGGCTGGGCCACTGGGCCCCTGCTTCTGGGGGGCTGGAGGCGCCAGCAGGGCCTGGCCCTGGAGGGCTGCTGCCCTGGCCCCCGTGTGGCCTCGGAGGCAGATGCTGGGCAGGGCCCTGGGCAGAGCTGCGTGGGCTCCTTGCTGTGCCCCCAGCCTCCCCCTGCTCAAGGAAGAGGAGCCGGGAGACCAGAGGCCGGCCCCCTCCCTCGAGCCCCCCGCCCAGAGCCTGGCTGGGTGGGGGCACCCCGGAGAAGCCCCCTGGGCTGGCTGTCGGCTGCGGAGACTGGTGTGCCGCGCAGCCAAGCTGAAGGATGCTCTTCCCAGACAGGCACAGACCAGGCTGGCCTTGCGACCCTCCTTGGGCCAGCTGTGGCTCTCTGGCCAAGGGCTCCTGGCAGCCCCTCGGCCAGCCGGCTCCTCTGCCTGCCGTGGGCGCTGAGCACCTGGCTCCTGGCGCTCTGCCCAGAGGAGCTCCGTTGGGGTGCTAGCTGGCACCCCAGCCCTGCAGGGGGGGGGGCTGCACCTCCCTTGCCATTAGCCCAGAGTGGGGTGTCGGCCGGCAGCAGCCTTCTCGGGACCGCTCTGCTCTCCTGCCTTTCCGGTCACGCACAGCCCAGCGGGAGATGCTGGCCGGCCGGCAGGCTCTCCAGGGCCTCTGCTCTGGGCCGGCTCTGCCCCCCTAGTGCCCGCAGCTCTGTGCTGAGGAATGCCGTCTCTGCCTCGGCAGGAGAGCAAAATGCCAGTGCGGGGGGGGGGGTGGAGGGCAGCTGCTTATGGGCCTCTGTGGGGCTTTTTCTGTCGGCGAGGGGAGCCCAGCATTCCCCAGTGGGGGAGGGGGCGATGGAAGGCCGTAGTGTGGGGCTGAGTGTGGGTGGAGTGAATCCTCACTCCAGGAGAAGGCAGGCCCTGGGGAGGGGGGGCTAGGGGTGTAATCTGCACATGCCCCCCCCCCACCCCAGAATGGGTGCACCAGAACTCTTGTGCTGAACAGCCGCGAAGTTATAACGTGGTGCTGTGCTGGGCAGAGAGTTCCGCCTGCAGTCGGCAACGTGGCCCCTGAAGTATGGCCTGGAGCGAGGGGGCCGTTGATGGGAGCAGCTCCTGCCCAGCCCGTGCGTGTGTCACGCAAAGGCCTTGCCGAGGGAATCTCCGCCATGGCTCCGGTTCAGAATTTGGGAGTGGGGCGTGGCGCTTGGAGTGGCCAGCGGGGCTTTCCTTTGGCCATCTCGGAAGCACAAAGCGCACCTGCCTCCAGCAGCCAGCAGAGGAGCTCTGGCGCGAGGCTTGGGCCAGTGGGGTCCCAGGGCGGCAAGGGCCGAATCCCGAGGCTGCTGGGCTGGACTCATCCTGACGGCCACCCCTGCTGGTAGCACAGCCCCGTCACGCAAGCGGGTGGGTGTGCACGTGCAACGAAACACGCAGAAGACACAATGAGAGAGGGCTACACTTTGGCGCTCGCCACTGCAAAACGTGCCCAGATCTGGGGCCAAGAGTTGGTGAGAAAAGGAGGGCTGGACGCCCCCCCCCACCCCCCATTTCAGGCAGTGCAGGCTGCGGCCGATCCAGGCACACTCGTCCTTGTGGCCACGCCGAGTGCAGTCCGCCGCAAGCCCCAGACGCTGGGTGGGAGGGGGGCTTGCAGGGGAAGCGCGGTGAATTGGGGAAAGCACCCAGCCTTGCTGCCCGCAGCAGCTTCTCTCCGTGCAACAGCCGCAGGCTTCAAGGACGGCTTGGCCTTGGCCGAAGGGCCTGCAGGGCTGCGTTGCGGCTGGGCGGGGCGGGCGGGCGGGCCCTGTAAGACGCAGCTCAGCCCGAGGTGGCTGGCTGGGGGGGGCGGGTGGTGGGTCTCCTGGCCTCTTCTCAGGGGACATGAAGTGTGGGCAGCCCCCCAGGGAAGAGGGGTGTCCCCCGGCAGAGGTGGCTGCACCTGCACAGCTCACTCTCCATGGAGGCTGCTTGCAGCAAAGCTGGGAGAAGGTGCAGAGCTGGGGCCCTTCTTCCTGCCCCCCCCCCGGCCACAGCCAAGGTGTTTGGCCCCCACCCTCACACTGCCTCTTCTAAGCGCCAGGATTGTGCCCAACTGCCCAGCGGAGGAGGCAGCCAGGCTTTCCAGGCAGAAGCCAGCCCCCCCCCCCCCGGGATTAGGCGTGGCCCGTGGGCAGCTGCCACCAGCATTGGGGGCCTCCGAGGGGGGAGGGGGCGCTTGGGGGCAGGCAGCTCACCGGCCTGCCTCTCTCCTGGGGGGCTGCCATGTCGGTGTTGTCTGGTGCCGAGTGATTCACAGAGAAGCTTTTCAACAATAAAGACTGTTTCTTTGTAGCTCTTCCTGCTCATTGGGGGGATGAGGCTGTGGTGGCTCCTCGGTGGGACAGCATCTGCTTGCGGGGGGGGGGGGGGGCGCTGGCAGCCAGAGCAGAGCAGGCTCCTGAGCGGGAGGGCCCAAGGGCCTGACTGTGCAGAAGGGGCCTCCTGTTCTTCTGCCTCCCTGGGACAGCTGCGGGACCCTCCCTGGCCTGCCTGGGACAGCTGCCACCACCTGGTGCGATGCCCCCCGGTCGGGGCTCTCCCAGCAATTCAGCAGCCCCCGGAAGTGGCTCCTGCCCATCACCCGCTGAGCTCTGGGGCAGATCCTGAGGGGTCCTCTTGCTGAGGGTTCCCAGAGACCAGCCCTGGGAAGCAGCTGTCCCGGGAAGGGGCCAGGAAGTGCCCTGCGGGCGCCACTCTGCTCTCAGGATCACGGTTTCTTGCCATGGCTTTGCACATCTTTGCATAGCGAACAGGGATAGCAAACAGGACGTAGGAGTTTTGCAGGAGTTTAGCGGGGTGTGCAGGGGAGCCTGGAACAAGCCCCCGCGATCACAAGGAGCCTGATAGCGAAGAGAACGTAAGTACAAATCCCTCCTATTCTTGGGAAGGGCTGTTTGGACAGTTAAATAGCTGACCATTACAGCTGAGGCCTATCCTAATAAGCTATCTAATAAACGGACAATAAGCTCCCTAAATACTGTAAACAGCCAACTAAAACAGTATGGAGATAGAAGGTCAGCAGGGGAGGGGGCACTTCCCAGTGTATTGCACAGAGTGCCACATGTATGACTATTTGCCCCATGGGCAGAAGTCATGGGTGTGTGCTCGGTGCAAGGAGCTCCTGGCTCTCAGGGAACAAATCCGTTCCCTCGAGACCAAGGTGGCGGATCTGGAGAAGCTCAGAGAGGCATGTGGACAAGACCTTCAGGGACGTGGTAGAGGCATCCCACTCCAGGGCTGGAAGGTCCTCTGCTGTCAGGGAGAATGAAGGTCTTGGGCGAGGAGGACATCGGTCTGAGGAAGAGGGAAATGCTCCTTTAGAAGGGACCCCTTCCGTGGATGATGAGCCCATATCCTCTCGCACAGGGGATACTCCTCTGGGGGGTGGGGGCCTCCTTGTAGTGGGTGATTCGATCATTAGGGGGATAGAGAGATGGGTTTGTGACCCTCGTGTTGACCGCACGGTGACTTGCCTGCCTGGTGCGAAGGTTGCGGACATCACGTAGCATCTAGACAGGCTCCTAAGCAGTGCTGGGGAGGAGACAGCTGTCGTGGTGCATGTCGGCACCAACGATGTGGGGAAATGCAGTCGGAGGTCCTGTAAGCCAAATTTAGGTGGATAGGTAGCATTTTGAAGTCCTGGACCCCCAAGGAAGCATTCTCAGAAATGCTACCTGTTCCACGCGCAAGTACAGTGAGACAGGCAGAACTGAGGGGTTTCAATGCGTGGATGAGACGTTGGTGCCGGGAGGAGGGCTTTAGATTTGTTAGGCACTGGGACACATTTTGGGGCAAGCAAGGCCTGTACAAAAGGGACGGGCTGCACATGAACCAAGATGGAACCAGACTGCTGGCGCTTAAAATCAAAAAGGTTGCAGAGCAGCTTTTAAAATGACGCCTGGGGAACAGCCAATGGGAGCTGGGCAGTATCCCGTTTGGCAAAAGCCATCCTTTAAAGTGTGAGGCTGCAAAGAATTCAGATAAAACAGAAGGGGACAGAGCAGAACCGCATAAAGAGCAGACGGGAGCCTGTGCCAGCAGGTCAAAGAGTCAAAAGAATAGCATACATCAGGGGAGAGATTCCGTATATAGGTGCTTATATGCCAATGCCAGAAGCCTCCGAGCCAGGATGGGTGAGCTGGAGTGCTTGGTTGCTAACGCAGAAATAGATATAGTGGGCATAACAGAAACATGGTGGAACAGCGAGAACCGGTGGGACACTCTTCTCCCTGGGTATAAACTCTATAGAAAGGACAGGGAGGGGCGCCTTGGAGGAGGGGTAGCACTGTATGTTAAAGAAGGGATAGAATCTAACAAGCTAGAAAACCTAGGTGGACTGGAGTCCTCCACAGAAACCCTGTGGGTGACTATACAAGGCCGGAAAGGGAACGTGCTACTGGGGACGTGCTATCACCCTCCTGATCAAAATGCCGACAGTGACTGGGAGTTGCAGGAGGAAATCAGGGAGGCGTCAAGGAGAGGCAGGGCTGTAATTATGGGTGACTTCAACTACCCACACATAGACTGGGTAAATTCACATTCAGGTCAGGACAAAGAGGTCAAATTTCTAGATACGCTAAATGAATGTGCCCTAGAACAGTTGGTCATGGAACCGACCAGAGAGAAGGCAACCTTGGATCTAATTCTGAGTGACACCCAGGACCTGGTGCGTGATGTCAGTGTCATCGACCCTTTAGGGAACAGTGACCATAGTGCCATCAATTTCAGCATACATGTGGGGAGAGAATCACCAAGGATGTCTAACACAGACATTTTGAATTTCAGAAGAGGAAACTTCTCCAAAATGAGTATGGTGAAAAGAAAGCTGAGGGGGAAAATCAGGAGAGTCACTTCGCTCCAGAGTGCATGGAGTTTACTCAAAACCACAATAATAGAAGCCCAGTTAGATTGTATACCCCAAAGGAGGAAAGGTACCACTAAGTCCAGGAGGATGCCAGCATGGCTAACGGGTACCATCAAGGAAGCCATCAAAGGGAAGAAGACTTCCTTCCGAAATTGGAAGGCCTGTCCAAATGAAGAGAACAGAAAGGAACACAAACTCTGGCAAAAGAAATGCAAGGTGACAATAAGGCAAAAAGAGAGTTTGAGGAACATTTAGCCGAAAGTATCAAGGGGAATAACAAAAACTTCTTTAAGTACATCAGAAGCAGGAAACCTGCCAGGGAGGCAGTTGGACCATTAGACAATGAGGGAGTGAAAGGGATTATTAAGAAGGATATGGAGGTTGCAGAGAAACTGAATGAGTTCTTTGCATCTGTCTTCACGGCAGAGGATACTGAGCATATACCTGTTCCTGAACCAGGCTTTTTAGGGGTGGAGGCTAGAGAGCTGAGTCAGTGACAAGGGATGATGGTCTAAACTGTCTGGAAAAACTGAAAGCTAACAAATCACCAGGGCCGGATGGCATCCATCCAAGAGTCCTCAAAGAACTCAAATGTGAAATTGCCGACCTCCTTGCTAAAATATTTAACTTATCCCTGAAATCGGGCTCTGTACCAGAGGACTGGAGAGTAGCAAATGTAACACCAATTTTCAAAAAGGGATCCAGGGGCGATCCGGGAAATTACAGGCCAGTTAGCCTAACGTCCGTTCCAGGCAAATTGATGGAAAGCATCCTCAAGGATAAAATTGTAAAGCACCTAGAAGAAGAGGCCCTGCTGGGAGTGAGCCAGCATGGCTTCTGCAAAGGTCAATCTTGCCTCACCAACCTTTTGGACTTCTTTGAGAGTGTCAACAGGTGTGTGGATCAAGGTGATCCAGTTGACATCGTCTGCCTGGACTTCCAAAAAGCTTTTGACAAAGTTCCTCATCAAAGACTCCTGAGGAAACTTAGCTGTCATGGGATAAAGGGACAAGTACATGTGTGGATTGCTAACTGGTTGAAAGACAGGAAACAGAGAGTAGGGATCAATGGAGAGTTTTCACAATGGAGGGAAGTAAGAAGTGGGGTCCCCCAGGGATCTGTACTGAGACCAGTGCTTTTTAATTTAGTCATAAATGATCTAGAAGCAGGGGTAAGCTGCGAGGTGACCAAATTTGCAGATGATACCAAACTCTTCCGGGTAGTGAAATCCAAAACGGATTGTGAGCAGCTCCAAAAGGATCTCTCCAAACTGGGGGAGTGGGCGACAAAATGGCAAATGCGGTTCAATGTTAGCAAGTGTAAAGTGATGCACATTGGGACAAAAAACCCCAACTTCAAGTATATGCTGATGGGATTCGAGCTGTCGGTGACGGACCAGGAGAGGGATCTTGGGGTCGTGGTGGACAGCTCGTTGAAAGTGTTGACTCAATGTGCGGCAGCTGTGAAAAAGGCAAATTCCATGCTAAGGATCATTAGAAAGGAGATTGAAAATAAAACGGCTAACATTATAATGCCCTTATACAAAACTATGGTGCGACCACACTTGGAGTACTGCGTACAGTTCTGGTCACCACATCTTAAAAAGGACATTGTTGAACTGGAAAAGGTGCAGAAGAGGGCAACCAAGATGATCAAGGGCCTAGAGCACCTTTCTTATGAGGCAAGACTACAACACCTGGGGCTTTTTAGTTTAGAAAAAAGACAACTGTGGGGAGACATGATAGAGGTCTATAAAATCATGCATGGTGTGGAGAAAGTGGAGAGAGAGAGATTCTTTTCCCTCTCACACAACACTAGAACCAGGGGTCACTCCATGAAATTGATTGCCAGGAGGTCTAGGACCAACAAACGGAAGTACTTTTTCACACAACGCGTGATCCACTTGTGGAACTCTCTGCCACAGGATGTGGTGACAGCCAACAACCTGGATGGCTTTAAGAGGGGTTTGGAGGAGAGGTCTATCAATGCTACTAGTCGGAGGGCTGTGGGCCACCTCCAGCATCAAGGGCAGGGTGCCTCTGAGTACCATTTGCAGGGGAATAACAGCAGGAGAGAGGGCATGCCCTCAACTCCTGTCTGTGGCTTCCAGTGGCATCTGGTGGGCCACTGTGAGAAACAGGATGCTGGACTAGATGGGCTTCCTTGGGCCTGATCCAGCATGGCTGTTCTTATGTTATGTTCTTATGTTCTTATCTCCCCTCTGCTGCTAGTGTGAGCAGTTTTCTTGCCAAGAGGCCGCTCCAGAAGTGTGGCTACAATTGAATGTGGGGTGGGGGGACACAAACCCAGAACAAATGGTGCCCTCCTCCCTGGTCGAATGGCAACAAAGTAGGAGCGCTGTTTGTTGAAGAAAAATTCAGTGCTGTTCTTTTTTAAAAAAAGAGAATGAAATGGAGGGCAGTTCTCCATGAAGCAAACGGTCTCCCAGCAGTCATTTCAGTGCCCACTGCAGTGGAGTTGTGGGGCGGCAGAGAGGGAGACAACAGCTGCCTGCCCCAAGGAGGAGGAGGAGGAGGAGGAGGAGGAGGAGGAGGAGTTCTTGCCAGGAGCTCCTGTAAGATCACACTTCTTTTAACAGAAGTGGAATAAAACCAAAAGGGGAAAAAGAATCTCTCCCTCTCTCCAAAAATGACCAATTTCTCTTGCACCTACCAAAGGATGAGCAAGCTGCCTACCCCCTGCCAGCTGTCTCTGCTCCCCCCTTTCCCAAGGACTGTGAGGAGCCTCATACCCAGCCCATTTCAGTCGGTCCCAACCAGTGTTCCCAGTAACAGGGGACCCCAGATGCTGCTGCCAACAACTTCCAGCATCCCTGGCCAAAGACCATTGCAGCTGAGGATGCTGGGTGTTGTAGTCAACATCTTGGGTCCCCCTGGACTCTCAAGGCACACTCCCCACAATATTCCTCAAGCCGGGTATTCTTCAGAGCAAGGCACTACACTTAAGAGTGTAGCCCGATTTATATCTGGGGTAAAAAAAATCCACTATGTGTGTGTCGGTTTTGAGGGGACAACTTTGAGTTTGCAGGAAAGGCTCCCTTTAAACTCATGGTCAAGCCTGCTGTGTGTCAAAGTCCCTGGGACTGACTCAGGGTAGGAATGGCTCCTTCCAAATTACTTCAGGGTTGGGAAAATGCCTACTGCCTTCTCCTTGTTAAAAATTATTTTAAGAAATGTAAAAACATTCCCAAGAGAGTAATGTAAGAGTTCATAATTAGTTATTGGTGAAGGACTGGAAGACATTAATTTAGAGCACTGTATGTTAGTTATGAGGTAATATTTGAATATTGGTCATTATTTTAATATTAATTGTGTTAAGCGACATACATTTCTAATTGCAAAAATCACAAAGGCATGAGCAAACTTCCTCACTAGTCTTTCAAGGCAAGGAAAGGCAAGGATGACTCCGAGGGCTTGAACCAATGCCAGCCTAGGTGATATGACAGACGACTTGATTGAAAAGGATGCCAAACCCACGATGTTGGCATGGCTGAAGGCAAGAGGGACGCAGCGGGCAGCAGTTGCTTTCCTGTCTTCTTGTGTATGCCGGTTCTTCTGCTGTCTGAGCTGCCGCCTCAAGGTGAACGAAACTCAGATCGGGACCCTCAAGCCGTGACTCAGCTACAATGCACAGACTGGCTGGCCTACAGGGCGAGGAAGCATCAACGCAGCGAGAAGAACAGAAGCAAACTGCACCTCCCAACTATCTGCCCCAGGGGTCGGTACTGGGACCAGTGCTTTTAATTTATTGATAAACTAGAAGTTGGGGTAAGCAGCGGGGTGGCCAGATTTGTAGATGACACCAAACTATTCCTGGGTGGGTCTCTCTTTGAGAGGGGAGGATGTGAAATCCAAAAGAGACTATGAGGAAATCCAAAAGGATCTTTCCAAAGGGGTGTGTGTGTGTGTGAACAAAATTAGAGATGCAGTTCAATGTTAGCAAGTGTAACGTGATGCATATTGGGGCAACACCCCCCCCCCCCGCCTGCAACTTCAAGTATATGCTGATGGGATCTGAGCTGTTGGTGACTGACCAGGAGAGAGATCTTGGGGTCGTGGTGGACAGCTCGTTGAAAGGGTCGACTCAATGTGTGGCAGCTGTGAAAAAGGCCAATTCCATGCTAAGGATCATTAGGAAGGGGGTTGAAAATAAGACTGTTAATATCCTAATGCGCTTATACAAAACTATGGTGCAGCTGCATTTGGAGTACTATGTTCAGGTCTTGTCTCCATATCTTAAGAAGGACATTGTAGAACTGGAAAAGGTGCAGAAGAGGGCAACCAAGATGACCAGGGGCCTAGAGCACTTTCTTTACGAGGCAAGGCTACAACACCTGGGACTTTTTAGTTTAGAAAAAAGATGACAGAGGGGAAACATGGTAGAGGGCTATAAAATCATGCATGGTGTGGAGAAAGTGATTTCCCCCCCTCTCTCACAACACTAGAACCAGGGGTCATCCCATGAAACTGTACTTTTTAACACAACACATAATTAACCTATGGAATTCTCTGCCACAAAATGTGGTGATTGCCACCAGCTTGAATGGCTTTAAGCAGGGCTGAGATAAATTCAAGGAGCACAAAGTCTATAACTATCTTCTAGTCTGAGGGCTACGGGCCACCTCCAGCCTCAAAGGCAGGATGCCTCTGAGTACCAGTTGCCAGGAAGCAACAGCAGGAGAGAGGGCATGCGCTCAACTCCTGCCTGTAGGCTCCCAGTGGCATCTGGTGGGCCACTGTGTGAAGCAGGATGTTGGACTTGGTGGGCCTGATCCAGCAGGGCTGTTCTTCTGTTAGACTGGGCAGTCCTCAAGGACATATTCATGGTTACGAAGGGGCTTTTGCAGCGAGGGGGAAGAAGCAAAAATCACCCCCCCTCCCCTCCCCCATGCACTGCAGCCACAAAGCAAACCACGCAAGCAGTTAGATTTTTGTGAGGACGGAATTCATGTGCCACCCTCCTCATCCTTCAGGGCAGGTCAGCCAATGACTCTGCGGATTGCCCTGTCACAGGGATGGAAAATATCTAGAAGACACGGCTGGCACTTTTGCACAGCTTGGTCCAGAAGTGGGTGGGAAGCTGTTGTGCTAAAGGAGGGGACCTTTCCTAGATGATTCATGCCGCTCTGTCTGGCTGCTGGTTCTGGGCAATGCTGCTAGATGGCCAGATGGTGTACAGCCCTTCAGAGCTGTCCAACCTGTGAGAGAAATGGTACTTTTCCAAACTACTTTTTAACTTTCAAACGACCTTTTAGGCGTTCAGGTGCAGGGAAAAATATTGCGGGAGGACCAGGGTGTCAACAAGGGAATATCCCACCCATCCTAAAATGGTTCAGGGCAATTCACAGCAACATTTTATTTATTTATTTATTTGATTTAATTCTATCATATTTCTATACCGCCTGATATGTACATCTCTAGGCGGTGTACAAAAATTTAAAATATCTAAAAACCACAGATTGAAATACATGACAATAAAAACAGAATAAAACAGTTATTAAAACAAGTTTTTTAAATTATTAAAAATTAATTCTAATTAAAAGCATGTGAGAACAGAAGTGTCGAGGTTCTTCCTGAAAACAAACAGAGAAGGAGATGCTCTTATTTCAGAAGGGAGCACATTACAAAGCCCTGGGGCAGCCACAGAGAAAGCCAGGTCCTGGGTTGCCATCAAATGAGCCGGTAGCATCCGTAACTGGACCTCCAGAAGACGACAGGTGCTCTCTTAAATAGCCTGGAGCCAAGCCAATAAGGGCTTTATAGGTAATAACCAGCACTTTGTATTTCACCAGGAAACATATTGGCAGCCAGTGCAGTTCTTTCAAAACCGGTGTTATGTGGTCCCTTTGTGTTATCCCAGAGACCAATCTGGTTGCCACATTCTGTATCAGTTGTAGTTTCCAGACTACGTACAAAGGCAGCCCCATGTAGAGCACATTACAGTAGTCAAGCCTGGAGGTTACCAGCATATGTACCACTGTTATTTATTTATTTATTTTTTAACACATTTGCATATTAAGGTCATTTGCCTCTAGAAATGGACATCGCTGATGTATAAACTGAAGCTGATAAAAAGTGCTCCTGGCCACTGCCTCAACCTGAGAAACTAGGGAGAGCTTGGGGTCCAGGAGCACTCCCAAACTACGTACCTGATCTTTCAGGGGGAGTGTAACCCCATCCAGAACAGGCATATCTAAACCATCTCTAGGGTCCTGACCCCCACAGTCAGTAGCTCTGTCTTATTTGGATTCAACTTCAGTTTGTTATCCCTCATCCAGCCCATTACTGCCTCCAGGCAAGCATTTAGGGAAGATATGCCATTTCCTGATGAGGTCAGCATGGAGAACTAGATCCGAGTGTCATCAGCATATTGATAACACACAGCACCAAACCTCCTGATGATCTTTCCCAGCAAGTCATGTAGATGTTAAAAAGCATTGGAGACAATATGGAGTCTTGTGGAACTCCAGCTCTCGCTTAGCAGAACAACAGTCTCCAAGTGACACCATCTGGAATCTGGAGTGGAACCTGTTGGAGATGAAGTTCCAGTGCATCAACCTTTTGCACCAACTATCCTAATGACCACTAGGGGCATTGGGATTAGAGACCAAGAGTCAGGGTCTCCCTAACTGTTCTACCTATCTCTACTCTATGACCACTGATATTATTCTTCAGGTATTTCCTGCTGAGTCTCACAATCCTTCCTTTTCTCTTAGAGAGTAGATGGAAACATCTCTCTCTCCCCTTACCTATTCATTATGTAGTCCTTTAGATTAGGATTAGGTCCTTCCTATCCAAATGCACTTAACCAATAAATACTTAGTATTGAGTTCTACAAGAATCTCCATGTGTTTTCTCTAAATAGCTGCAACAACTAAACCATCTTCTGCTACCTACTCTGTAACTGGAATGTGTGCTCTCTTCCTTAGTGCTCTGCTGTTTTACCTACTAGGGGTAAAATTAACAACCCCCAACAGAACCAATGGAAAAGAGTGCCACCCAATCCCACCTCCCTCAGGCAGTCCAGAAGGATACCATGGTCAATGGTACTGAAAGCCATAGAGAGATCCAAGAGGATCAGCAGAGTCACACTCCCTCTGTCGATAGCCAGTTGGAGATCACCATCAGGCCAAGGCAGTCTCAACCCCATAGCCCACACAGAAGCCAGTCTGAAATGGGTCTAGATAATCTGCATCATCCAAAACGGCTGAAAATAAATGCTTGTAACCATGCACAAGATTGCCGCCTTACCCTCATTAAAGGGAAGGATTTGTGGAAAGGGTTTCAGGAAATGATGATCAGAAACGATGAATTAAGAAGGAACAAAATCCAGAGAAAAAGCCACACTTAAAGCCACATAAAATCTCTCCCTCTCTCTCTCGGATGATGTTTTATAGCGGCTTCCCTCATATGCACTAAAGGTTTATGCGCAACACCTCCCTTTTCTCCTCCTCCTCTTCCATTCCTAGGTCCTTGGTGGGGCTGAAATCTACCAGCCACTGATGCTGACACAGGGCACATGCATGCCCTCCATTCCCAGCTGGCTTGAGGAACTGGCTCCCTCCTCCCAAGCGCCCCACCCCCACCCCAAGGCAGCCAGCACAGCAGCGGCAGGCAGTGCCAGGAGCTGCGGCAGCAAGCGGGGGCGGTGTGGGGAGGAAGGGGAGCGAGGTCTGAAGGGTCCTCAGCAGCCCCACCCCCGGCAGCACCAGCAGCTCTGCCCCTGCTTGGGGGGTGGGTGAACAAGGGGGCCTGGCTATTGGGTAGGCTGTGGCTGTGGCGGCTGTTACGGTGAGCCCCTGAACTTCTGAATGGGTGATGGCCTCAACCGCTTACTCTTTGTGATGAGATGCTCAACTGAGCTCAGGGTCCAGGCCCAGGGGAGCTGTGGCAAAACCGACTGTGAACTGCTCTTTTCACATGCTTCCCCTTGAACACAGTCATGACTTTGGGGCCAAAGATGGTGGGAGACCGACATGGCGGGTCACTCTCCGAGTTGCCATTCCCAAGGCCTGCCTACCCATACAGGTGCATGGCCTACAGCCCACCAAATTTCTTCCATTGCAATGGGAAGGGACGTGTGAGCAGTCTCACCTGGCCAGGTCCTTACCCTCTGAAGTGGTGGCAACCAGGGTGGAACATTCAGACGGCCAAGCTCAGCGAGGCAAGCATTCCTAGCAGCAGCAGCAGCAGCAGCCCAAAGGGGCGTGCCTGTGGGGTGCCTGCACAGCAGCAAGAGAAAGAGAGGGCTGCGGTAAGCTCTGCCTGCGACTGCCAGTGCCTGGAGACAGGACAAGGGCCCGCGGGGTGCCACTCTCTGCTTTATTGCTGCTTTGCAATAATCGTCCTTTTGTGTTTTTAAAGTGGCAGTTTGCCTTGACTGCTCTCTTCCAACAGCAGAATGACTCAGATAAAAGGAAACAGCAAAGTGAAGGGATGTGCAAATTGCCTGGCCTGGCTCATAGGAACCTAAGAACAGCCCTGCTGGACCAGACCCCCGACCCCCCCCCCACCAGGAGGCCCATCCAGTCCAGCATCCTGTTTCACACAGTGGCCCACCAGATGCCGCTGGAAGCCACAGGCAGGGGTTGAGGCGGGCATGCCCTCTCTCCTGCTGTAACTCCAAAAAGCACAACTCCAAAAAGCACAACTCAAAAGA
The DNA here is from genome assembly GCF_027244095.1 of Hemicordylus capensis. Taxonomy (NCBI): domain Eukaryota; kingdom Metazoa; phylum Chordata; class Lepidosauria; order Squamata; family Cordylidae; genus Hemicordylus; species Hemicordylus capensis. The sequence goes on from NC_069662.1 coordinate 171,490,631, forward strand.
AACTGGTGGTTAATCCTAAACAAACTGTTTACCTGCCCCCCCAACCCACAAATCAGGAATGTATTAATTGAAAAGGATGTGCCATTAATGGGGCTGGGCTGCTTCTGACCATAGAGGCCAGAGCAATTGTTTAGTAAGCTGATCAGTCACTATGTTTAACAACACCACCACCACCACTCAGGGAATATCTGTTCAGAACGGGATTTCCATGAAAGACTTTGAGCATTATCATCGTCCCTTATGATGCTTCAGGGGCCCATCAGGATGGTGGGTGGGCTGCTTGGACCCCCCCCATTGTCGTGTGGCCTTGGCTGCCCCCACGTTGGCCCTGGGCACTGAGCAGTTCTAGGCGGTCTCGGCACTGCTAGTACTCTGCCAGTTCCCCTGGCTGAGATTACTGCAATCTCTGGTTTCTTTGCACAAACACACAAGGGGAGCCCCTGGATGAAGTGGGACCATGATGGCAGCGCCTTTCGCCATGCGCAGCAGATGACAGCTCTTCCCAGCTGGGCCCTCCGTAGCTTCAGCCCAGGCTTTAAACAGCTCTTCTCCGACTCCCTCTCTCTTCCTACCTGGGACTGGACTGGTTTTATTTGTTTGTTTGTTTATTTATTTAACAAATTTATATACCGCCCAAAACTTATGTCTCTGGGCAGTTCACAATAAAAATAGTACAAATTAAAATAGAATTAGAACATTAAAAAATCAAAACAATTTACAGTTTAACACAATGTTAAAATTCTTAAAAACTCTAAATCTAATTAAAAGCCCGGGTGAACAAATGTGTCTTAACTGCCTTTTAAAAAGTTGTCACAGATGGGGAGGCTCTTATTTCAGCAGGGGGCGCATTCCAAAACTTCGGGGTAGCAGTGGAAAAGGCCCATCCCTGAATAGTCACCAGATGAGCTGGTGACAACTGCAGACAAACCTCTCCAGATGACCTCAAAGGGCGGTGGGGCTCATGGCGAAGAAGACATTCTTTTAAGTACACAGGTTCTAAGCTCTTTAGTGCTTTATAGGTTATAACCAGCACCTTGTATTTTGCCTGGAAACTTATATGTAGCCAGTATAGTTATTTTAATATCTGAATAGTACGGTCTCTTCAAGATGACCCGGAGACCAACCTGGCTGCCATATTCTGGACCAACTGCAGTTTCCGGACTACGTACAAAGGCAGCCGCACATCGAGTGCATTGCAGTAGTCAAGTCTGGAGGTTACCAACATATATACCATTGTTCAGAGACGGTTTGTCTTGAGAAACGGACGCAGCTGGTGTATCAGCCGAAGCTGATAAAAAGCACCTCTGGCCCCCACCTCAATCTGGGACACCAGGGACCCAGACTGCACACCTGCGCCTTCTGAAGTGTGATCCCATCCAGAACTGGCAGGTCCAAATCGTCTCCCGAGTTCCACCCCCACACAATAATGACCTCCATCTTATCTAGATTCAGTCTCAGTTTGTTATCTCTCATCCTGCCCATCACTGCCTCCAGGCAGGCATTTAGGGAGGTTTTGCCTTCTCCAGATGATGTTGACATGGAGAAATAGATGTGAGTGTCATCAGTATACCAATAACGCGCTGCACCAAATCTCCTGATGATCTCTCCCAGTGATTTCATGTAGAAGTTAACAGTGGTGGATTAATGGACAGTCAGAGTAGGCATTTGCCTAAGGCGGCAAAATTTGAGGAGCAGCAAATCTTGTCCCTCTTCAAATTTTGCCACCCCCTCTGTGGGCAGTGGCGGCTGCAGCAAGGGTGGAGTGGGCAGGGAGAAAGTCCCGCACTTTTACCTTATTAAAAAAAAGGCAAACCTTTTTTTGTTTAAGGTAAAAGGGCAGCAAAAGCCTTTTTGCCTATGGGCGGCAAAAAGCTTAATCTGCCCCTGGATGTTAAACAGCTTTGGAGACAATATGGAGCCCTGATGGACACCATATTGAAGTTCAGTTTTTGAAGAACAGTCTCCAAGGGACACCAGCTGGAATCTGCCCTAGAGGTACGAATGGAACCACTGCAAAGCAGTGCCTCCCACCCCCAACCCCCTCAGATACTCCAGAAGGATACTATCGAAAGCCACCAAGAAGTCCAAAAGGACCAATAGAATCACACTCCCTCTGTCAATTCCCCATTGGAGATCATCCATCAGGCCAACCAAAGCAGTCTGCATCCCATAGCCCACCGGAAAGACAGTTTGAAATGGGTCAAGATAATCAGTTTTCTCAAAGACCCTCTGGAGCTGGGAGGACACCACCCTCTCAGTTATCTTGCCCAGCCATGGAAGGATGGAGACAAGCGTATAATTGCTTAACTCTGAGAGATCTTCTTCAGAAGAGGTCTAATAATTGCCTCCTTGGAACAGGCGAGCATCCTGCCCCCACTCACAGAAGCATTTATAATCTCTACCAGGCCTTCTACGACAACTCCCCCCCCCCCGTGCCGATAATATAAGCCATGTCAGACAAGGGTCAAGAGAACAAGGGGTAGGCCACACCACTCCAATCAGCTTGTCCACATCCTTCATCAGTTGCACTGGCTCCCACCCAGTCTGTTTCCAGGCCCAACTCAAAGTGCTGGTTTTAACCTTTAAAGCCCTAAATGTCTTGGGACCGGCGTTATCTGCCTTGCCCCATATATCCTGATGGCCCTTAAGATCTCCTTGGGAGGCCCTGCTCTAAGTGCCCTGGACAAATGAGGTGAAGTGGGTGGCTACTAGGGAGAGGGCCTTTTTGGTGGTTGCACCCCGTTTATGGAAGAGCCTCCCCAGTGAGGCTGGCCTGGCTTCATCACTTTGTTCTTTTAGAGGTCAGGTAAACACCTTTTTGTTCACTCAGGATTTTTAAATTTTGATTTTCAAATTTGATTTTTAACTGATTTTTAACAAGTTCTTAAATTGTTTTGTATTGCATTTTTAATTATATTTTTTCATCTTTTGTTCTGTTGTGATTTAATGTATTATGTGTTTTCATGTCATGTTTTAATGCTGTGTTGTGAGCTGCCCAGAGAATAATTTGTTATGGGGTGGCTAACAAGTAAAGTTTGTTGTTGTTATTCCTTTGCCTGCTCTTTCTTCAGTCCAGCTAAACACACCTCTGGCAGCAAGAGGTGTGTGTGGGGGGGGGGGGATATAGCATGACATGCTCCCATCAGCCCTCCGCCCTGCCACCCCCCATCAGGTGACCTGGTTTACAGGACGGGCAGTCAGACGGTCTTCTTGCTTGACTGTCCCATGGAAGAGACCTTAAGCCAACGGCCTCCTCGCCTGCCATGACTGAGCGGCCTGTTGGCCAAGGGATGGCCCTTTTTACCATGAGCAGGACCGAGTCCTCCTGCTGACGGGCCTGTCTACCAGGGGCAGGAGGCCCTTGTGGCCTAGCGGCCGCCAAGTAAACATTCTAACTGGATGCCTGTCATGAGGAGACCTGGACACCACAGAGGACACCTCCGGGGCAGGGGTGGACCTGTAGCAGTAACCCCAACTCCAACTCACTTCCTTTGTCATGCAGAAGGGATGGTGGCAGTGAATGAAGGTGTTGACTTGTGGGCTGCAGTTCCACAGGGGAAGGACGTAGTGCTGATCCGAGCTCTGCCGAGTCATTAGGGCCCAGGCGGTCCCTCGCGCCATCCTTCATGGCCTCCTTGGGACCCCACCCACGGGCTGCCGTGTCCTCTTCCAGGCCCACCTGGCTGCACATGGCCACCAGCTCAGCATGCACTTCGTACCTCTGGCACAGGGTGCTGCACTCCACGTGCTCCTCTGCCCATCTACTACTCCCTTCTCTCCCCACTCTCTGATTCTAAGCGGATGGACAGCTTATTATTTATTTGATAGATTTCCGCGCCACCCTGCAACTCAAGATGTTCCCGGCAGTTTAACCAGAGGCACTCTTCCCCCTGGACTTCCGGGCCGAAGTCCAGGCCCTCCTCCACACTGCTGGGGGCCCCCAAATCCTCTTCAGTCTGTCACAGGGGCATATCTAGGGTAGGGCGGGCAGGGCATGTGCCCCGGGCGCCACTTGAAAGGGGGTGCCATTTTCTAAAATTAATTTTTTTTTTAAAGTGGCCGCTGAAAACACAATGGCCACCGCACATGCTCAAATGGCCTCTGTGAGGCCCTAGACCAGGCCAGGCCTCGCAGAGGCCATTTGAGCATGCCCTAGAGGCCAGCGGGGGAGGGGAACCTTTGCAGACCCCCCCCCCAGCCTTTAGGAAGCCCCCCGAAGGGACTACAGGTAAAACAAATTTTAAAAATTAATATAATACACCACTGTACACATATTTAGTTTGGCACTATGTACAGAGAATCAAGGCTTGTGAATACTGAGCTGAAGCTTATGAGCTAAGATTGTATTCATTTGCTCTTACTTTGCTTCTTGTGATAAGTGAGTTAAATGTGATGCCTTAATAAGATGGTTATTTAATGGAGAGTTTGTCTTTGAATCTGTGTGAAGTCCTTAGTATTAAGGCCATTGGGAGTTTCTTGCTCTCTTTCTCTCATTTTAACAGTCTTTCTGAAAGACTAGAATATATTCCAAGCAGGGACACAGTTTACTCTGCATATCCTTTAATTATTTTCAGAGTATCTGGGAAAAGCCAAATTCTCCATTTATTTTTAAAACTTATGTGATAGTATTGCTACAATGCATAGTAGAGAATTAGACAGGCACTTCTGTTGAGTTTTCCAAGTACACCTCCACATAGTATTTGGGTATTTCATGAGCCCCAGCATACTGAAATTTGTAGTTTCCCAGCATTTTTTTTTTTGTCTGGCTACGTCGACTGCTAAATAGTTTTTGAAATATTAAAAGATTAACAAGCTTGACTTGTATTTTTGAGCTGATATTATGGTAAAGTTATCTGAAAGATGGGTGTCAGATGCTTGGACAGGGGGGCGCCATTTCAGTGCTTGCCCTAGGTGCTATTTTCCCTAGATACGCCTCTGGTCTGTCCCGGGTGGTGTGGTGGCTGCATCGCTGGGTTAGGGTAAGGGTTCTGTGCTTAAGAGGCAGAGCGGGGAACTGGGGAAGGAAATCTGTGGGATGGGAATATGTTAAGTTGTGTGTTGAAAGGTTTCTGCTCATGCAGATTTGCATAAACAGACCTGTTGCTTTTTGCATTCTTGTGAGTTCAGTTGCTGCTTATGCCCTCAGGAACCCACATGTTAAAAATATGTCACAGGGTGTGTGTGTGTGTGTGTATAGGGGGATGGTGCTTAACTTGCTGCTGTAGCGGGGTGGGGGGTGCTCCAAAGGCCTTTAGGGCCAGGCTCCAAAATCACCTAGCCGCACTTTTGAGTAGAGCAAGGAAATAAAAGCAGGGGGTTGCAGCAGTGAATGAGGCCTTGGACATGTCGGTGGGAAATGCCCCTGAGACGTAGTTGAGGCCCCTGCCTGCCCATTCCCTCCAGGAGGGAGGCAGACCTGAGCTGCTGCCCTGGGGAGGGGGGAGACAGCCCTCCCAAGCGGCCTCCAGAGGGCAGCCACAGCTCGTGGCTCAGCCCTTCATCTCTGGCCAAGGAAGAGCCGCTGAGCAAACAGGAGGAAAGAGGCTGGTGGGAGCTTCTGCGAGGGACAGGGGGGCGGAGGGGGCGGCTGAGGGGACGGGGTCTCTCTTACTGGTGATTCAGCTCATGGCCATGTCATGCCATGGATGGCTTATTGGGAATGGAGAAGGAGCCCTTCTCCTCTCCTGGGGTCGTCTTCGTGGAATTCCACCACAGTCTGGGAAAGGAAGGCCAGCTCACCCCGTTACCTTTTCACCAGAAACTTTATTTTTATTTATTTATTTTATTGTTAAATTTATACCCCGCCTTTCATTAAGAAAATCCCAAGGCAGCTCACAATAAAATTTTAAAACAAGGTTATTTTAAAAAACACATTAAAACATTGAGCTAAAAAATATAAAAACAAATCTGTTTTTAAAAAATAGAAAATTAAAAACACAAGCATAAAAACAGGACAAAACTTCATGTTTTTCAGAGTGCTTTCTAATACAGCCATTTAGCTGTTCTCCATTCCTCAACCAAAGGATTAGAGAAAGAATTTATATCTACATGGAAAGAGGGCGTAATTATATCTCTGATCAAGGACGGAGGAACAAAGAAATTAGAAATGAAAGCCAGCGTGGTGTAGTGGTTAGAGTGCTGGACTAGGACCGGGGAGACCCGAGTTAAAATCCCCATTCAGCCATGAAACTAGCTGGGTGACTCTGGGCCAGTCACTTCTCTCTCAGCCTAACCTACTTCACAGGGTTGTTGTGCAAGAGAAACTCAAGTATGTAGTACACTGCTCTGGGCTCCTTGGAGGAAGAGCGGGATATAAATGTAATAATAATAATAATAATAATAATAATAATAATAATATTGCACACGCTGAAGTTAAAAGAAAAATTGGAAGTGAATACATCAGAAGAGTTAGAAAAATCCTCAAGTCCAAACTCAATGGCGGGAACACCATACAAGCCATAAACACCTGGGCTATACCTGTTATCAGATACACTGCAGGAATAATAGACTGGACCCAGGCAGAGCTGGAGACGCTGGATCATAAGACCAGGAAAATCATGACCATCAATCATGCTCTGCACCCCCGCAGTGATGTCGATAGGCTCTACCTCCCTCGCAGCTCAGGTGGAAGAGGAATGCTGCAAGTCCATCAAACAGTAGAGGAGGAGAAAAGAAGCCTTGAAGAATATATCAAGGACAGTGAAGAAGATGCACTTCAAATGGTCAATAATGCGAAACTATTCAACACCAATGAAAGAAAGCAGGCCTACAAGAAAGAACATCAAGAACCGAGCAGAAAAATGGAAAAATAAGCCCCTGCATGGTCAATATTTGCACAATATAAGTGGAAAATCAGACATCACCAAGACCTGGCAATGGCTTAAGAATGGCAACTTGAAGAAAGAAACAGAGGGTTTAATACTGGCTGCGCAAGAACAGGCACTAAAAACAAATGCAATAAGAGCAAAAGTAGAAAAATCAACCACAAACAGCAAGTGCCGCCTTTGTAAAGAAGCAGATGAAACCGTGGACCATCTAATCAGCTGTTGTAAAAAGATCGCACAGACTGACTACAAAGAAAGGCATTACAAAGTAACAGGGATGATACACTGGAACATCTGCAAAAAATACAAGCTACCTGTAGCCAAAAATTGGTGGGACCATAAAATTGAAAAAGTTGAAGAAAATGAAGATGTAAAAATATTATGGGACTTCCGACTACAAACAGACAAACATCTGCCACACAATACACCAGATATCACTGTAGTCGAGAAGAAAGAAAAACAAGTCAAAATAATCGACATAGCAATACCAGGGGATAACAGAATAGAAGAAAAAGAAATAGAAAACAATCACAAAATACAAAGATCTACCAATTGAAATTGAAAGGCTGTGGCAGAAAAAGACCAAAATAATCCCAGTGGTCATTGGCGCCCTGGGTGCAGTTCCAAAAATAACCCTGAAGAGCACCTCAACACCAGAGGGGCCACAGAAATCACCATCAGCCAATTACAAAAAGCAGCTTTACTGGGAACAACCTATATTCTGCAACGATATCTATAACAATTGACAATAAAATTCAGCCATCCCAGGTCCTTGGGAAGGACTCGATGTCTGGATAAAACAAACCAGTCAATAACACCTGTCTGACTGTGTAAACAAGAAATAATAATAATAATAATAATAATAATAATAATAATAATAATAATAATAATAGATGTATAGGTTTTAATTCTGTAATTGTTTTTTAAATTGTTAGTTTTTAATTGTTTTTATGTATTTTTATATGTGTTTTTAACTGTTTTATTATTGTGAACCACCCAGAGACACGTGTTTGGGGTGGTATAAAAGTGTAATAAAAATAAAAAATAAAAAAATAAATGTGACCGTAAGTTTTCTTAAAAGAAGGGAACTTTTCTCTTAGAAGAATCATCATCACCAACAACATCATGATTGAAATGCTGACCTATTTCTTCTCTATTCCCTTTCCTTCAGCACAAGGAATTCTTACGGTATGAAAGTCTGACTCCCCAAAGGAGGATCAAGCTGTTTCTAGAACCTCACTTGACTCCTCTCTTGCAGTTGGTGAGGATTCACATTCTTGGAATTATTTCTCCTGAAAAGCCTTTGTAATCAACTCTGTTTTGATGTCTTATGTGTTGTCTTTGTTTTATATATGCTGTGCTAATAGCTGTATAAAGTGGTATTTTTGTAGAAGTCTTTTCTCTCAAGTTCTTGTATCTTTAATATTGTCAATAATACAATCCCCAAGTGACCATGAACTCATGTACTGGTGTGTTCTCTAGAACTGGAGATTTAGAACCTGCAATCTCCTGAAATATCTTAAGGCTAATCTAATTACTAAACTGTGAAAAGTCATTCGGTTAGAGGCAATCTAGTAGCAAGCATGAATTATCTCCTTTGCGAAGCAGGGTCCACCCTGGTTGCATTTGAATGGGGATAGAGCTGCTCTGGGAAGAGCAGAAGGTTCCAGATCTCCAAGATAGGGCCGAGAGAGATTCCTGCCTGCAACCTTGGAGAAGCCGCTGCCAGTCTGGGTAGACAATACTGAGCGAGATAGACCAAGGGTCTGACTCGGTGTAAGGCCGTTTCCTTTGTTCCTAATCCATGGTAGCCATTCATAACCTTGACCTTTAAAGCCCTTAACGGTTTGGGCCCGGGGTACCTGAGGGACCGCCTGCTCCCAAGGGTGGATGCCCGCTTGACGAGATCATCTGAGGGGGCTCTGCTCCGGGTGCCGACAATGAGGGAGGCCCAGCTGTCGTGCACTCGGGACAGGGCCTTCTCTGTTGCTGCCCCCAGACTCTGGAATGCTCTCCCGGTGGGTATCCGCTCCTCAGTCTCCATCAGAGTTTTTAGAAAGCATGTCAAATCGTGGCTTTTTACCCAGGCTTTTATAAGATTGTCTACACTGCTGCTTATTGTATTTTGTACTGTTTTTATGCTTGTGTTTTAAAATTATTATTTTTTAAAAAAATCTGATTTGTTTTTATACTTTTTAGCTCAATATTTTAATTTGTCTTTTTTATAATCGTGTTTTTAAATTTTATTGTAAGTCACCTTGGGATTTTATTAATGAAAGGCGGGGTATAAATTTAACAATAAATAAAAAACACTCAGTGGCCCAGGTTGCTGGTGGTGGGGGACTTCAATGTCCATTCCAGGACCTGGTTGTCTTGAGTTGTCTCAAGAGTTCATAGAGGCCATGTTGACTATGGGCCTATCCAAAGCGGTCTCTGGACCGACACATGATGCTGATCACGCGCACGCTCAACTTGCTCTTTTGCTCTGATCAGGGTGGTGTTCCGTGGGTCGTAATTCCTGCCATCTCCCCACTGTCATGGACAGATCACCATCTGGTCAAGGTAGAACTTGTAGCCACAACCCACCTCTCCAGGGGTGAATGACCCATTAGGTTGGTCCGCCCAAGGTTATTGGATCCAATAGCCTTCCAAGAAGCCTTGGAAGGGTTTCAAGTTGCCTCTGCTAGTGATTCTGTCGACGCTCTGGTTCAAACATGGAATAATGAACTTACTAGAGCAGTAGACACAATCGCTCCTACGCATCCTCTCCGACCTGCTTAAAAGTCAGCCCCGTGGTACTCGAAAAAACGACAGGAGCGGAAGCAGCGAGGCAGACGACTAGAGCACAAGTGGAGGAAGACTCGTCATGAATCCGACAGATTGCAACACAGAGCACATTAGAAAAGCTATGCTCTGGCAGTGTGGATGGCAAAGAAGCGGTTATTTTCTGCCTACATTGCTTCCACAAATTTACGTCCAGCTGAGCTGTCTGGGGTTGTGAGGGAGCTAGTTCAAGCCCCCTCCACCTTGAATTTGAACTTGGGACCATCTGTCACTCACTGGGATGTCTTTAATAACTTTTTTGTGGATACAATCTCTTGTATTCGTGCTGAACTAGACTCCACCATTATTGTATAGTCTACTGTGGAGCTGTCCAGCAACTCCTCTTGTAGGATTGAATTGGATCACTTTCAGTTTATTACTCTTGAGGATGTGGACAAACTGCTTTGAACGGTACGTCTCACGATCTGTTCTCTTGACCCTTGCCCAGCTTGGCTTATTTCATCTGGAAGCCATATTCTCAGAGACGGTCTGGTAAACATTGTAAATGCTTCTCTGAGGGCGGGCAGGATGCCTCCTTGTCTTAAGAAGTCTCCTCCCCCCCCACGGCCACGCTGCCCCACAGCCACGGGAAAAGCCTGCTTGCTTTGTGCCTGGAGTCCCTGTGGACGTTTTAGGCCAGTTATGCTGGTTCTTTGCTGTGATGGCTGTGCTTGTGTGAAAAACACCTGCCACCTACCTGCATTTGGCAAGCAGTCAGCTGACACTCCTGACCAGGCTCCGCTGCCCTGACACATCCTCTCTGCGGAACCTGCAAGACGATACCCAGGATTGCAGCTGAAGCGGACATAGGAACCGGACAAGTAGTCTGTGCCTTCTTTCTTGCCGTTTGAGGGAGAAGCCAGCCAGCCACAGGACACCACTGAGAAAGACAAAGGAGTTGGCTTTTGTTCAAGATGGTGGTCCACTTTTCAATGACAGGACCACTCTAAGGGTTCCCTAAGGTAAGGCCTGAGTGTAACTGTTGGAACCAACCCGGGCAGGCTCAGATCTCAAGGAGACCCTCCTAGAGGAAGAGGGGAAGGACCAAGTCCCAGCCAAGACCCCTGGCCCCAGCAAGAGAAGAGCAGGTCCCACGAACCCATAAGCCACCTCCAGCTGCTGCTCCATTCGGCTCCCATCAGCAAAGCCTAAGGACACCCAGGACCCCAGGCACCCCTACTGAGGAGCTAGTCTCATCTCTGGGGACCGCTCCATCACCCCCAGGCTGAGGTGATGCAAGGCCCTGGAAGCAGAGTGCCCGCCTAAGGCCTGGCTCCGGGAGGGGGGGGACACTTCCTGTCTGGCGGAAGGAGGCGGCTCCTCTGGCTCAAGCATCTGCCGCTGTTGAGGCCATTCCAGGTCCAAAGAGGGCCAGGGCTTCCAGAGGGCTCCCTGGAAGCCCCGCTCCAGAGCCCGGCCCTGGCTGGCCCAGCCCCTCTCCGCTCAGCGCTGGCCTTGCCTCCCTGCAGCCTAAGCAGGCCCACTCACCCCATGGGCTCGCGGCACGGGCAGTAGTCCAGGGCATGTAAAGCACATGGAAAAGATATCATCATCGTTGGACTTTATTTGTTTGCTGCCCATAAAAAGTTGCTTCTCCAGCATCTTTATGCAACAGGACCTCAGGATGCACAAACTGGCCTTTGGTGGCCTTGGGTGTATGTGACCGGACTAAGTGGATGGCTGGACTGACTGGGTGGGAGAAACATATAAGCCACTAGACTGGCAGCAGCCTTGATGTAATCGCTAGATGGATGTTGCCTGAAGACCCGTCACACAAACTTCTCAGCCCCAGCCCAGAGCAAAGCCAGCAATCTCTCGTGGGCAAGGGGCCCAGTCTACGCCCCTGGAGGTGGGCTGGATGTGTGTGTGATGTGTGTGGGTCATTGGTGTGCCCAGTCGTGGGGTGCCCAGGAGAACGTGGCCTGGTCATGTCCAGAGTGAGGGCACAAAGGACTCTGCTCCCAGCAGAATGCAGCACATGTCGCGATCTCCCATGGAACTGTGGCCAGGCTGTCCACAGCAGTAATGGTCTGCCTGATGTGGCCAGAGAGCCCTTTCTGCACGAGGCCAGCCCCAGAAGGAAGGCAACAGGTCTGGAGCCCTGTCTTCTATCCTGCAATCAGTGGGGCAGACTTGGAGCTCTAGGGCCACATTGTCCGTGACATTTGAAGCTGTGTCAGTAGCCACCATGGGCATAGTCTTCCTTGAGTAAGCCAGAGCTTAATTATTGATATGCTGCTTTAAAAAAAAATACTTTACACAAAGCATAATGAACAGACCCAAGTCCTGCATCATAAAATATTAAAATAGAACAGAAAGGTTTTAAGAAAAAGAACCCAGCAACCCATACCTGTTGGCAGGTATGCAGAACAACAAAAAGCAGGAGCAGCAGAATAAAAGTGTGCAATTAAAAGCCAGCCTGAACAGGAGAGTCTTCGGGGCCCATCAAAAAGGTCATCAGAGTGTGTGTGTCTGTGTGGCGGGGCAGGGAGGTGGCTGTCAGATACCTCAGGAAGGGAATTCCATAGGGGCAGCCCTGCTTGCTGCTGCTGGGAAGGTGGCCTCCCTGCTGGGCCCTGCAAGGCAAATCTGCGGGCACAGGTGGGCAACGGCGGCCCTCCCTCCGTCTCTCAGCCTAGGAGCAACCTTTGCTCCTCCAACCCCCTTTCTCAATCTCTCTCCCGGAGTCATTGCTCACTAATTTGTTGTTCTTCTAATGGTTGGGTGTGTCTGTTTTTGCATTTCCTTTTCCATGGCCGCGAGCCACTTTGCACGAAGCCGGCGCTCCCTCCCACGCCCCCCCCTCGAGGCCTCCTTCTTGCCCCCGCCCCCTGCCGCTTACCTGGCTGCAGGCTCCGCAGAAGGCGCTTGTAGTTCTGATGGGCCAGCCTGGTGCTGTTGCCCACGGCCAGGTCGCGAGTGGTCAGGACATCGAACCTGCAGAAAGGGTCCGCCTGGCAGAGCGAGGCCATCTGCTCCCCCAGGGGGTCGCCGGGCTCTTCGGAGGGAGAGAACTCCGGCTCAAAAGAGCGGTTGTGCTTGGGCGCGTAGAAGAACCGTTGCAGCAAGTCGGGCGTGTCGTAAGTCAAGAGCGAAGTCCCGTTCCGGACGGCCCCTGCAGAGCGACAAGGAGGGAGGGTCGTCGTCGTCATCATCATCTTCATCATCACGCCCCTGGACAAGAGCCCCCCCCCCACGGGCGTGCGTGCGTGCGGGGAGCAGGCTCGCCGGCCCCACGCCGGCCCTCATCCACTCCCGGACCGCCATCCATTCCTCATCCTCATCCTCAAGGGAGAGGAGGAGGAGGAAGAAGATGTGATCTGGCTCCTGAGGCTGGCTGGCGGCTCCTCCGTGAGTCGAGCCGAAGTCAGTGCTGCTGCCGGCCAGATACGGGATGTGGTGCTGTTGTTGTTGGAGCTGGAACTTCATCCGCTGGATGTTCCGAAGTCGCAACCTGTGATGACAACAACAGCACCACCACGGGGGCGGGATCCCTGCCAAGGTGCTGCTGGTGTGAGAGCAGACAGACTCTGGCGGGCAGCGGGGTGGCCCGCTCTCCCCAAAGCAGGACTCCCCCACCCCCCCCACACACAGGGCACTTCCAGATGGGACGCTTATGCTGGGTGGCCTCTCCTTGTTCCGTGACTCCTTGGGGGGAGGGCTGGGGGCAGGGTCCCCACGCTGTCACCCCACCCCACCCCACCCCACCTGCTGTCCCTCTGTACTTGTGAACAGGGAACACCCAGCCCAGATATAACAGACCACCACGTGAACGGGGGGCGGGGGATAGAGAGGGTGGGGGGAATCAGTCCGCTCCAAAGCGCTGCTGCTCTTGCTGTGTAGTACTGCAGGGTGGAAGGAGCGTTGCAACTAGTCTGCAAGCAGCTGCAAGAGGCAGAGCTGCTGGTCCCTGCAAGGAGCAGCATGTCTGCAAGTGCCCACAGAAGAACAAGAAGGTGTCAGAGGAAGGACAAGGCTGCTAGGACTCCTCTCTCCACCAGCATTCATTCATCCTCCTGGGTGCAGAAGACCTTTTGGTCGGGAGGACACTTCCATCACAGGAGGTTCTCCCCACCCCTCCCTGCCGTCCAAAGTGGTACAGCCCAAACATGAGCTCAGCACCCCACCTCGTGGCTGCTCTTTGGGAGCACTGGGGGCCTTGGAAGGCAACCCCTGAAGTGGTCTCAGCAGCATCCCGCGTTTTGCCTATTCGAGAAGCTGCAAGATCTCCAGGGGAGCAGCCCCAGCAATTTTGGGGGGATATAAGGCACATCCAGCACTCCTACGCCACGCAGGGAAGGGTGTGGGAGGCAGCCCTGAAACCAACATGGGCGTGTGGAATGTGGCACTCCCCTGCCAGGCCCCTCCCAGTGTCTTTCCTGGCTCCTGCTTGGTGCACACAGCAAGCCAGGCCTGCTTGCCTTCGGGCTTGCCTAGGCATACGTGAATGTCTGAGGGACTTAAGGACAACCCTGCTGGATCAGGCCCTTGGGAAGCCCACAGGCAAGAGGTGAGGGCGGGCCCCCTCTCCTGCTGCTGCTGCTCCTGCTGCTCCCCTGAAACTGGGATTCAGAGGCATCGTGCCCCTGAGGCTGGAGGTGGCCTATCGTATAGACATCAGACTAGTAGCCATTGATAAACTTGTCCTCCGTGAATTTATCTAAGCCCTTCTTAAAGACACCCAGGTGGCAGGTGGCTGTCCCCACATCTTGTGGCAGAGAATTCCATAGGTTAATTTTGTGTTGTGTGAAAAAAGTACTTCCTTTTGTTGGTCCTAAATTTCTTGGCAAACAGTTTCATGGGATGACCTCCCATGAGGGAGAATGTTGTCTCTCTCTTCACACCATGCATAATTTTATAGACCTCTATCAAAAGAAGAGGGAAGCAGAACACAAAGGGGCACAAGGGCTCAGACCCAAGTCTCTGCAGCTGTCCTCTGCAAGTTCTTTGTTTGTGGGATCTGGCCACATGTCTACTTACAATCTGCTCCAAAGGCAAAGAGCTCTTCTGGGCTACTGCTGCTGGCATGGAGGGACGTTCCATTGCGGAGGGTCAAATCATCCCATGGGTCATTATTCATGACCCCGAAGAGACCCTGTGTGTGATTTAGGAACTTCTCTGGCAGCAACACTGTCAGGCTCAGGAGACGACCTCCCCTCTGTTGCACTTCGACACCAACTCCAGAGGCAAACATCACAGTGACATTCTGTCCAGGTGTTGTGGAGAGAAAGAGGCCTACAACGGGAAAGACATGTGAATGCCCTGCGGTGAGTGGAATTCGGGGGCAGCCACACCTGGGAAGTTTCAGAGCAAACCCTGAATGGCCTTATGCCTACCACCAGCTAACTGATCTTGAGGTTTGGTTTATTTATTTATTGTTTATGTATTTATTTAGCACATTTTTATACCTCCCTAACCCAAGGTCTCAGGGCGGTTGAGAGCTCAAGGTGGAAAATCAGGTTTCCCCCTTCAAAGCACCCACCAATGTTGACTGGAGCGGTGTGTGTGTGTGTGTGTGTGGAGGGGTGTGTGTGGCTTAAGCCTAACTGCCATAGTTTGATCCTGGTTTGTTTTAACAAACTGAGTCCCAAGTTGAAATGGGATGGGGGAACTGTGGCAGTTCCAAAGCCGAGATGGAGGCTTTGGATCTCCTCCTCTGGTGCCCAGAGAAGGAGAGGGCAGGTGGGGGAGCACCGGAGCCCAAGGGGAGGGCAGGCTTCTTCCCAGGCCAGCCCCGCTTGCTCCAGCTGGGTGCCCGGACTGGGCTGCAGGGCAGCAGGCATCCTTGGCTCGCCTTCTTCCAAGACGCTTCCCTCCTGGGTGCCGTTCAGGAGGGATAGATAGATAGATAGATAGATAGATAGATAGATAGATAGATCTTTATTGTCATTGTCCTGTGCAGAACGAGATTGAAAAGAATCTACAACCACTACTACAGGACCTAACAAGAATAATCTAAACATATACCCATACGCCCCCCTCCCATCAACCCACTAAAAACCCACTAAAAACTCTAAAAACTAAATACAATGGCCCCACCTGGCCTGCTGGGAGCCTTCCCGTCCTGGGTGCTGCTCATTTGTGCCCCACCGCGCTCTCTCGCCAGTCCTGCCGCTGGGTGATCATCAGCCAGCTGCACAGGATTGCGCAGGGCCCGAGGCTTGGCTGTTCCCATCGTGAGCTGCTGGTGGCGGTGCAGGTCCACCAGTGGCTGGTTGCTGTCCCCTTGTCCAGATTTATTTTTAATTAACACACTGCTATACCGCTCAAAACTCCCGCCTCTGAGGAAAAAGGCAATTGCCAGCCTCTTTCCTCTGAGCTAGTGGCAAAGCGGGGAAAGGCTTGACTAACAAGCAGAAGGTTGCCCGTTCGAATCCCTGGTGGTATGTTTTCCAGACCGTGGGAAACACCTCTATCGGGCAGCAGCGATATAGGAAGATGCTGAAAGGCATCATCTCATACTGCGTGGAGGAGGCCATGGTCAACCCCTCCTTTATTCTACCAAGACACCCACAGGGCTAGTCTGTGGGCGCCAGGAGTTGAAATTGACTTGACGGCACACTTTACCTTAACCTTATCCCTGAAATTGTCCACCTGAAGTTAAAGCTTCTCCATCACAGAGGTGTTGCTAGGAACGTAAGGGATCTGGGCCCTGCGCCCACAGTCCCTCTTATGATAATCAAATGCAATCACGTCCTCCCCCAAGAAGAATTGTGCATCTTTAACAAAGTCTCTAATAGCCTAATGCAGCCCCTCTGAAGGTGGGAGCAGCAGAGACCCAGGTGAGGCCAGGAGCTCTCCCTCCCCTCTTCTGTGCAGGAGCCTCCAGGGCTGCCTTTCCTTTCTGGAAGGAAGTGGCCATGGAAGGAGGAGGTGGCTGGTGAGATATCCCCCCCCCCCCTCTCTCTGAACTTCTCTAGATGACAATGAGATACAGAATCTGTGGCATGCCTTCCAAAAGGGCCTCTTCTTGGCAACCTACCTTTCAGGTCCATCCAGCTTTCTTCAGAGAAGTTGAGAGCCTTGTGGTTCCACAGGACCTCTAGCATGCTGGAGTGCTCTGGGATGCGTATCTCAATCACATCCGAGCTGTTCTCCTGCATAGCAATGGCAGAGAAGCCTGTCACTTTGGCCTCAGCTCCTAGTGGGCAATACAAAGGAATCAGTGCCCCCAGGAATGGTGAAGGCGTTGACAATAGCTTGCTCTGCTTTTCTGCTCACAAAGCCTCAAAGCAGCTGGCATCAGGGCAAGACATTAACAACAACAACATCTAGTTAAGCAACAAAATTTAGTGCAAAAAAACCAACACAGGTTGAGGCCTTGGCAGGAAAGGTAGGTTTTCACTGAACCTGTAAGCACTCCCGGATGAAGCTGGGTAGAAATGTCCCCACACCAGCGCCCCCCTCCGCCCCCCCGCCGAAGCAGGCCTCCTCCCTGCAGGCAGGAGGGGCCCTGAAGCATGCCTGCCTGCAGTGGCCTTCCTCTAGGCACAAGGAGGTTGGTGCCCACCAAGGGCCAAGCAGGTAGACCTGCTGCGGGGGCTGGCGGGTGCAGGGCGTGGCCTTGCAGGGGGAGGGGGAGCAAGGAGGGCTCTTTCTTGGTGCCAGTGACAACACCCCCCTCCTTACCATCAGGCAGCTGGGCACGGCGAGTTCTCCCTTGAAGTCTCAGGTCTGTCAGTTTGGATTCCAGCACAGTGTATTCGCCAAGCCCCTTGAATGTGAAGTTAGTGCCATCAAAAGTGATAAAGTGAGGGTCTCCAAATGCTGTTGCTGTTAAACCAAGACAAGTACAGAGCTGAACGGCCATAGAGAGAGAGAGGAATAGAACGTGTGTGGCCAACACAGTGTGCCACAAGCAGAGAGCAGGTGCTAAATGCACATGCAAGTAAGCCAAGTTGGCTCAGGAGCCGTCTCCTCTCTCATGGGGGAGGGAGGGAGGGAGGGGGGGCCCAGGGCTTTCACCAGGGTGTGTGAGCGTTCATCTGAGGGGTGGGGAGGCTGCAGCTATTCAGTGGTGAGGGGAAAGGAGCCTTTGGTGAGGGACTTTGCCCACAGCCTTGTGAAAGTATACCAAATATCTCCTGGATCCCTGTCTCTTTATGCTTGTTGACACTTTCAAAGAAGCCTAGGAGGTCAGTGAGACAAGACTTCCCCTTGCAGAAACCGTGCTGGTTTGTCCTCAGCTGGGTTTGTTCTTTGGCTTCATTTTCCCTCTAATGATGTTTCCCACTAACTGACTTGGAAGAGCCATTAAGCTGACTGTAATCAGGGGTACACCTAGGTAATTTTGGAGTCTGGACCAGAAAGGCAAGTTAAATCTTTTTTTCTTTTTTAAAAATCCAGCTGCTGCTGTATGGTGGGGATGGACATGGCGGGGATGGGGGCAGCCGGTGGAGCGTGTGAGCACTCGAGGGGAGACCAAGGCAGGGGAGGTGGAGGCCGTGGCAAGAGCTCCTTCCCTGAGCCCGCCTGCCACCCAAACGACAGGCAAGCTCATGTGCAGAGAGCCCCTCAATGGGCAAAAAATGACCTGTCCTTTGGGTGGCAGGCGGGCTCTGGGAAGGAGCTCTTGCCACAGCCTCCACCTCCCCTGCCTTGGTCTCCCCTCGAGTGCCCGTACCCTGCCGGAACCCCTGTTTCCACTACCATCCCTGCCACGCAGTAGCGGCTGAAAAAAAGTAAAGAGAAAGATTTAACTTGCACGGTGGGGCAGCGGTGCACACGCAGGTTCAGAGCAGCGGCATGGGGCAGCGGCGGGGCTCTGGGGAGGCCCCCCAGAACATTTGGAGGCCCCCCCAGAGACAGGAGGCCACAGACCAAATTCCCAAGGTGTGTGGCTAAGTGCGCCTCTGCCTGTAGTTACCCAGAGCCCCTTTGGGTCCATCTTTAAAAACTAGAGTTACACTGGCCGCTTCCCAGTCCTCAAGTACAGAGGCCAATTTTAGGGTCAGAAATTGCATATTTTTATTAAGAGGCCAGCAATTTCACACTTGAGTTCTTAAAGAACTCTTGAATGGATACTATCTGGACCTGATAATGTATTTTTAGTTTGTCAATAAGGCCTAAAACTACATCTCTTGTCATCTGTATTTGCCTCAGTTTTTCAGATTTCCTTCCTGAAAAGGCAATTTCAGGCCCAGGTATCTGCTCTACATCTTCAGTAGTGAAGACAGATGCAAAGAATTGATTCAGCTTCTCTCAATCTCTTTATCGTCCTTTAGCACACCTTTAACTCAGACGTCCTTCAACCAGCACACCTGGTTGGGCTGTCATCCAGCAGTGCAACCACCTATCTGGCCAGGTGTGGGGTTTTTTGGCTTCTAATGTAGTTAAATAATGTTTTATTATTGTATGTTCTTAGCCATGTATGTGTATGGTTAGCCATGCATGTTGTATGTTTTTAGCTCAAAGTCATTTTTCTATTTCTTATTGTCTGCTTGCATTTCTTTTGCCAAACTTTATATTCTTTTTTGTTCTACTCATTAGGACAAGGCTTCCATTTTCTGAAGGAAGTCTTCTTGCTTGTTATAGCTTCTTTGACTTTGCTCGTTAACCATGCTGGCATCCTCTTATACCTCATCCTTCCTGATTTGAGATAAACCCTAACCCTAACCCTAACCCTAAACATTCTAGCTGAGCTTCTGTTATTTTGGTTTTGAATAGCCTCCAAGCACTCTGGAAAGACTTGACCCGCTTTACTTTCCCTTTCAACTTCCTTTCTACCAAACTCCTCATGTTTGTGAAATTTCCTCTTTTGAAATCCAGTGTGATTGTCTTGGACTTTCTCCACAGTGTTCTGCTTACACATATGCTGAATCTGATAGTCACTCTTTCCAATCAGTTCAATGACACGTGCATCCTGTACCAAATCCAGGGCACCAGTTAGGAACTGATGAACAATTTTAACGATCTTACATTAAGATATAGAAACAAAATCGATTAAAAATTACATCTGTCAGCATAGTACAATATTTCTCTCCCCCCTCATATTATATTACATTACATATTAAATACATTAAATATATAATATAATATATATTATATTAAATATATTATATATTATATTATATATCATAAACTTTATGTAATATATATATTTTTTTATTTTCTCTGGCCCGTGACCAAAATAAAGTTTCATGTTGTTATAAATACCCATCACATTTGTCAAAATGTTCTTCCCTTTAAGTAAACAAACAAAATAAAACATGACAAACAAAAAGAGTAAAACAAAAGCAAAGACTCTAAGAACATAACCACCCCAACTAGTACTTTCTGCAAAAGTATATTTTACAATGCATACAGTTTCAAAAATGGACACCAAATTTCCCAGCATTTGTCAGGAGCCTCTCTCTTTAAATAAGCCATTTTTAACGAGCACCCAAAAGTACTAACTCATAAATCCGCTGTTCTATCTCCGGAGTGTCCTTTACTTTCCATTTCTGAAGTAGAAGTGCTTAGCCACAATTAGTGCCCGCAAGAACCACAGTTCTTTAACTCTAGACAATTTCAAGGCCCTTGGAATAAGTCCAAGTATTGCAGAAGCTGTAAATTCTAAATTAGTATCCAACACTAATGATATCCTTTCAAAGACCTCCTTCCAGAAGATGGTAACAAACTTCCAGTCTCATAAACCAACAACAACAACAACAACAACAGATATTTATATACTGCTTTTCAACAAAAGTCCCCAAAGTGGTTTACATAGAGAAATACACACACACATTTGATCTTAGCCAAAAAGCCAAGGAGCAAGAGAAACAGAGAATAAGAATAGAGAAATAAAAAAGATAGATAATACTACTACATCAACCTATATACAAAAATGGTTTTGGCAAAGTCCTCACCAAGGCTCTTAAAAAAAAAAACACTTAGCAACAACTGGATAACAAGACAGACCACTGTAAGCAAAGAAAGGGGAGAGAGCAATAGTAATAAATTTTTATGATGGAGGGAAGAAAACAGTTGCATAAGAGACAGGTGCCTTTTTTGTTCCCATAAGTGATCTGGAGTCAGGAGTGAACAGCAAGATAGTGCTATGTAAGCACTCCAATATATCCAGGATGGTGAAATTGTAAGCAATCCACAAGGAGATTCAAAGTATCTCCAAACTGGGCAATCAGAATTGGCAGATGGAATTTAGTTTAAGTAAACACAGAAGGAAGTGAACTTCTAGACAGACATGGCTGGGCTGGCCATTGCTGGCAGGACAGGGAGCTGGGGGAGAAGACAATGGATCAGAGGGGCTTTGATCTGACCCAGCAAAGCAGTTATGTCCTTGGCAGTCATGGACCTGTTTATATCTGTGAACTATTCTGCTTATTAGTTCTGCTCTCTTTTACTCCACTACTCAACAAGCAATGCTCCAAGATTAAACTGGACAACTGCCCAATGGCCCCAGTACTTGGAATATGAGAAATTCCTTCTGTGTTCAGATTCATTTTCTTCTACTTTTTCTTCCAATACCACCACCCTTTGTATTGCAGGCTCCTTGAAGCACTAATCCTGCATCTCCTGCACTACACCTCCAACAGTTCTTGGTATTTGAAAGGTCAAATTGATGAAGTCTTTTAGTGAAGTTGCTTTTGTTTGCTATATCTGTAGAAACAGCTTTTTCTCCAGAATCTCAACAGTTCAGGAATTTCCAATGCCCATAAGGCGTCTGGGCCAAACCACTGACTTATGCTGTGCTGTGATTGAAGGTAAGCAGCATATGGGGGTAAACTGAATTCCTCCAGGATATCAGAAAACAGCTGAAATGAGAACATAAGAACAGCCCTGCTGGATCAGTCCAAGGAAGCCCATCTAATCTAGCATCAAGTTTTACATAGGGGCCCACCAGATGCCTCTGAGAAGTCCACAGGCAGGAGCTGAGGGCATGCCCGCTCTCCTGCTGTTGCTCCCCTGCAACTGGTATTCAGAGGCATCATGCTGGAGGTTGGCCTACAGAGGTGGCCTATAGCCCTCCGACTAGTAGCCATTGATAGACCTCTCCTCCATGAGGTTATTCAAACCCCTCTTAAAGCCATCCAGGTTGCTGGCTGTCACCACATCTTGTGGCAGAGAATTCCACAAGTTGATTATGCATTGTGTGGAAAAGTCCTTCCGTTTGTTGGACCTAAATTCCTTGGCAATCAATTTCATGGGATGATTCCTGGTTCTAGTGTTATGTGAGAGGGAGAAAAATGTCTCTCTGTCCACTCTCTCTGTGCCATGCGTACTTTTATACACCTCTATCATGTCTCTATCATGTCTCCTCTTTTCTAAACTAAAGAGCCTCAGATGCTGTATCCTTGCCTCATTAGGAAGGTGCTCCAGGCCCCTGATCATCTTGGTTGCCCTCTTCTGCACCTTTTCCAGTTCTACAATGTCCTTTTTTAGATGTGGTGACCAGAATTGTATGCAGTACTCCAGGTGTGGCCGCACCATAGATTTGTATAAGGGCATTATAACACTCCCCCACCCACCCCCTGCCGCACAAGTCCTGCTGTGCTGGGTCATTGTGGCGGCAGAGTGTGACAACAACAAAGGCATCATTTTATACTGTGCGGGAGAAGGCAATGGTAAACCACTCCTGAATTTTACAAAAAAAACCACATGGCGCTTAGCTTCACAAACCGGTTCTCACTGATAGTGAGACCCGGATCACAGTCTCTGGGAAGCCAGGAGCTGAGCTTGCATTTCCTCTTATAGAAAAGCTCACACCAATCATGGGTGACTGCTCTGCTGTCCAGTGAATTGTCTGGAATTGACAGGGGGAAATCCTGTCTTTCTCTGAAGGAATATCTGCTATGTAAGAATTAGAAGCATTATTTATACCCTATTGTTGTCTTTAGAATTCCACCCTAGGTTGATTTACACAAAACAAAATGATTTATTTCTGTCTCACACCTATAGCTTCCATTCTTCTTTTGCTAACACCTTTTAACACTCTTGGGGGACCAGGCACCAGAAAGCTGGGGACAAGAAAAGATGCCCATTTGCAAGCTCAGAGATGCAGATTTGCTTTGGGCAAATCTCAATAGTACAATCTCCTCCCCAAACAGCCACTAACAGGAGATGGAACTCAGAGCCTGGAATGAGCTAATATCCTGAACTAATATCGATAATTAAAAGAGAATATCGAGAGGGTGTCACTTTTTTGTGATCCAGGAAGGATGTTGATATTTTGTATATACTCTATAGAGATCAAAGATAGAAATAACTATAAGAATTGAGCTCACTGAACAGAGAGCTAGCAAGCTTTACCTAACCAGCAGATCTTTGCTCAAGAACAATCCTAGAGTTTGCTGCTCCAAGCCGCGGGGCTAAAGCAGGAACTTTCCAGGGAGAAGGGACTGTCTGTGACCTCTGCTGCACAGTGAGAAGTCAAGACTCCCCAGCCATGATGCTCTCGCTCCCCATTTTGCTCTGAGCACCTGCCACCAGCCTGCTTGACTGCGTGAAGCTTGCATCGCTCCCCAGGCTCCTGTTCTCCAGCACCAGCATTTCTCCTCTATCTGAAGCCTCCTCACTCCCCAGCCTCAGGCCCTGGTAATATGCTGCTTCTACAGCCTTGGATCCCTCTTTCCTTCCCCCTTCTTCCCCTCCCTCTTCCCTCTGCTAACTCCTGATTCCACAACCACTCCTGCACCTTCCTTACCCCGCCCCTTCCATCTATATCTGAATTATGTTAGGCTCTAGGAAGATTTAATACACACACACACACACACACACACACACACACACACGATAGTTAGGAACACTAGGTTGATGTTGCTGCTAGCCATGATTGAAATATTGTTAGCAGTTCAGATTGATTGTTCTGCTCTCTGCTGAGTTAGATTGATGCTGTTGTTCTTCAATGATCAATAAAGCCCATTAAATTGTTTGAAGTATTTTGAGTCTTCTTCTTTCTACCTTCATGCCCAGACTATACATGGTCACCGTATAAAGAACTGGTCACTTTGTGACACTGGTGAAACCAGTCCAATTTCATATGCTCGCTCCAGAGCATATCTAGTATACAAATCAGGCTTGGTTCACAACATTTTGGACGTCTAGCGGCTGATCTTGCCATGTGGGAAAAGAAAATCTGAAGCTGCAAAGACAGAATCACAACGGGAATATGGAATGGAAGAGGCATGAATATGGGACAGCTCGACACAGTGAAAGATGAAATGAATCAACTACAGATTGACATCTTGGGCATCAGTGAATTAAAATGGACTGGAATAGGACACTTTCAGGCAGAAAATCATACCATTAACTACTCAGGACATGAAAAACAAAGAAGGAACAGTGTTGCTTTCATAGTCAGGGAGGATATAGCAATGACAGAACTTGGGTACAATGCGGTCAGTGACCGACTAATATCAATTAGATTTAATGGACAGCCCTTTAACATGACCGTTCGTCAACTTTATGCCCCAACAACTGATGCAGAAGAAGAGGAATTTGATGAGTTTTATGCTCAAGTTCAGTCTGAAACTGACAGAACATGCAAGCAAGATGTCAGGTGCGGAGCCAGCTGAGCGGCAGCCTGGGTCCAACCCCACCCTACGGTCCCTCTGCTGACATCCCGTGAGTGTGACATCACATGCACGGGTTGTGGCCCGGACAAATCCATCCCCGCCTGGGCTAGCGGGAGCCCTGAGCGAGCGCTTGCCGATCCTTTTCAGGCAGAGTTTGCTGCCTGAAAGTGCCTATTCCCCTTTTTTTCCCTCAAGAGAGGGAAAGAAAGGGAGAATTGACACTTTCAGGCAGCAAGCGCTGCCTGAAATGACATGGAAGCGCGCGCTCGGGCTCTTCAGAGCTTGAAGCCACACACCCTTTGCACGTGATGTCATGTGCGAGGGGGTGTGGCCTTGATATCTGAAGAGCCTGGGCGAGAGCTTTCGTGTCATTCATTTCAGGCAGCGCTTGCTGCCTGCAAGCGTCAATTCTCTGATAGCTGAGAAGAAGCTCTGATAGCTTGAGAAGTCCATAATACTGGGAAAATTTGAAAGCAAGATAAGAAGAGGATGACCAGCAGCAAAGTATGCTGAAGCAAAGCAGCAAAGACTCAATTATGACAGCAATGAATGCACCACTGAGAGACCTTAAAGGCCAAGTTGAAGACAGATCATCCTGGAGAGAACCTATGTGGCCGCTAAGAGTTGACACCAACTTGACAGCACTCAATCAATCAATCAATCAGTCAGTCATAACACTAGCAGTTTTATATTCAATCCCCTTCTTAATGAACCCTAGCCTGGAATTGGTCTTTTTCACAGTGGCTGCACACTGAGTCAACACTTTAAATGAGCTGTCCACCTTTTCTGTCCAGTCTTTCCTGGTCTTTCCTGGTCAGTAGGAAATTGATTTGGGTACAAAATGATTTGTACCTGTATCTAGCTGATTCAGGTGATTTGTAGACAGAACAAATCACCCCTGTGCTCAGTTGCCCAGATTCGGCTACAAAACGAATCACCTTGATTCAGACCCGAAAAAATTTGGGGATTTGAACCTCCATGTTGTGATCACTGTGGGTTAGGTGGTAGTGCCCAATATGTGGAAGCTACCACCCAACTTTCAAAGAAATTGGGCAAAGGGGTGATTTAAAAAAAATTGAAGTTGGTGCGTCTTTATGCTTTTCCCCATAGGAATAATGGGGAATTTCAGCAGCCTTAGTTTTAACTCCACATGGGAAGCATCAGGGTGGCCCAGAGTGGGTTGTGGTGGGTGGTAGTGCCGAATGGGTGGAAGGAAGCTACCACCCAGATTTCAAAGAAATTGGGCAAAGGGGGAATTTTAAACATTTTTTTTTTTTGAAATTGGCATGTCTTTGTGGCAGATTCAGGGCAAAAAGGGGGTTCTGGGGGCAGAAGAGTGGGTTGGGTGGTAGTGCCCCAATGGGTGCCTCCCACCACCCAGATTTCAAAGAAATTGGTGGAAGGTGTGATTTTATTTTATTTTATTTTAAAGTTGGTGCATCTTTAAGCTTCCCCCCCCATAGGAATAATGGGGATTTCAGTAGCCCAATAACTCTACCAGGGTGGCCCAGAGTGGGTTGTGGTGTAGTGCACATAGGGTGCCAACCACCCATAAAACCACAAGCCCATAGGGCACTGGGTTTTGTTGTTTTTAATATCAGAGGTGTTCTGAGGGTAGATTCTCTGGTAGGAAATGAGAGTGGATTCTTTCTAAGTTTATTCACCATTTTGCACCAAAGAAGATTATAAATGAACAAAGATGAGCATTGATAGGGGATTCTAAGAACCCACTATCACTGCTCATCTTTTCATTCTTGACTTGTTCCCTGAGAGCCAGGAGCTCTTTGCACCAAGCGCACACCCACGACTTCTGCCCCACAGGGCAGAACATGCAACACTCGGGAAGCAACCCCCGCCCTACTGGCATTCTACCTTCATAACTGGTTCAATTGGCTTTTTAGAATGTATAGAACGTTTACTTGAAAGCTAGGTCTTAGGTGCAGTTGTCAGCTAATTCAAGGTTTTAAGGTCTGTCCTCCAAAAAGTGGGGTAGTACTCAACTTCTCCTTGTGTTGGGTGTCTCCTTTGTGAGGAAGCAGGACCGCTTGTGTGCCTCCCTAAACCCTTCCCTGCCTAACTCCCACCAAACTCATTCAAAACTCCTTTGATATCTGTGAGCAAACCCATGTTAGCAAAGTTCCTGGGAGCAAAGCTTCTCTGGTGTGTCTCTTGACTTCACAAAAGCTCCTTCCAAACTTAGTGAAACTAAGGAAGGAGGAATGAGTCTGAGGAATTCTTAAATGGACTGAGTGTAAATATGCCCCATGGAGTCCATCCATTGGTGCTCTGGACACTTCCCAGTGCTCTGGCATGGAGTTACACATTTCTGCTAGCAGATCAGCAATTTCACATTTGACTTCTAGAACTCTTGGGTGGATGCCATCTGGCCCTGGTGATTTCTTAATTTTCATTCCTTTAAACTGACAGCGACTGGCATGACGGGCAGTGATCCATCAATGGGATCAGAGCTGTGTCGAGGCAGGGAGTCCTCGGAGTAGTTGTCCTGCAGCCTTGATGGGGCATGGCAGTGTGTGTTCACTGTCAGAAATCTGTCCACGAGGGCTGTACAGATCAAACCAACCTGTCCCCATGCAGCCTCTCTGGCGACTTGAATGCCCAGCCCTGGCAAGCAAGCAAGTGAGCAAGAAAGGGAAGCTCTTCAGCCCCCACACCCAACCCTCTTCGTAGTTTGACTTGTCAATGGCAAGAAGTGAGCGAGAAGTACCTTTGGCACCTCCCCGCCCCCACCCCATGATCAGCTGATCAGTGTGGCCCAGTTGTGTGGCTTGTGCAAGCTCAGCTCAGCACCTCTTCCAGGTTTCCCCCTCAGGCAATTTGCCCACCCTTAAGGTCAGCCCTGCCAGCCTGCTGGTCATGCTACAAATCTATAGGGCTGAGTGCTCAGCTGAGAAACTCTACTTAAAACACAACACCAGGAAGTCTTCTTCAAGTAGCCCTTCCTGCTGGAGGTTTCTTTCCATGTTAACTTACTCCACCAAGTCACTCTCTTATGTTGAGTGATGGAATTCTTGATTCCTTAAAAAGACAACAAACAAACAAACCCCCAAAGACCTGATCCCTGATCCCAAGGCAGACTTTGCCAGAGCTGGCCCCAGAAATTATTCCCTCATCTTGGGGTGAAGCACGAGTGATCTGGATGTTCTGTGACGGAAGAGCCTAAAGCAGGAGGATGCACCTACCTATTCTGGGGGGCTGGTATTTCTGGCAGCCACTGGAGGGACGATGCTTGAAGTAGACGGAGCAATGGTTGGACCACAAGCAGCAGTAGTAGAAACTGAGGACGTCGTAGAGCCAGTGGGAGAAGCCAGGGACACGGGGGGGCTTCATGTAAGGAGGAGCCCCCCAGTCGTGACCTCTGTCGGGCGTGCTCCCCCCCGTGGAGTCTCCTGTGAGGATCTGGATCCCTCTGGGGTCATAGCAGCACTGCTGCCCTGCGGCATATTGCGGGCTGGTGGGCGAAAGAGCAGGAGGGGGAGAACGGCTCAATAGGCGGCCAAGCAGGAGACTCAGCGGGCCCTCCAGGGGAAACTGGCGAGGAGGCTCTCAGGCAGGGGCCCTTCAGCCAGGGGCGGGGACTCACCTGGCCTGGACGCTCCGCACACAGTGCACAGCTCCCGGGTGGTAGGTGCACACACTGCCCTTGTCCATGTCGCAGCCGTAGTCGGTCTGGAAGGGAGAGACGAGAAGACACGGCTCAGACAAACCTCTTGGAGACTCACCTCTTGCCAGGGCCGCTGGGAGCAGGTTCGGGCCCCGATGAAAAGATTTTTTCAAACCACCGCCATGAGCCCCCCCACCCCCACCCCACCCCCGCTGCCGCCGCTGCCAGACTGAACTGCTGGTCTTTAAAATCATTCTAAGCACCATGTACGCGGCCGGGGTGTGTGTGTGTGTGTGTGTGTGTGTGTGTGTGTGTGTGTGTGTGTGCTCGGCTCACCTCCCCCTGGCCACGCACATGGCGGCTAGAGTTATGTTAAAGATCGGTGGTTTGGCCTGGTGGCGGCAGCGGGGCAGTGGCAGGAGGGGGGGGAAAACCCACATGCAACACAATTGGGCTCTGGGACCCCTTCTGGACCGCCGGGCCCGGTAATCTGTACCGGCTCCCCACCCCCGTCGGCCCCACCCCTTGCCACTGGGATGGAGCAGTGGGGGGCTGGAGGAGACCCCGTGTTTGCTGCTCATGATGCAGGAGGCTGCTCTGCTCAGTGAAGTGAGGGCTCCCCTTTTCAGGGCTGCTTTGGGCAGGAGCCGGTTTATGGCAGTGCTGGAACTGGGGGTCAGCGCAAGGCTTCACGCCAACAGCAAAGCAGCCTCGGCTGGGTGGCGCCAGCTTCCTGGCAAGCTGGGAGTGCTGGCTGAGTGGGGCCGGCAGCAGCCCACACATTGGCCCCCCAGAGCAGTGCACGGTCCTGGGGAAGTGGCTGTGCGTTGGGAAGGGAGGCAGGCAGGCAGGCAGGCAGCTCACTGCTGGGGCCACTGCGAGGGTCCTAGCCTGCGCCTCGGAGGGGGGGCTCTGGTTCCACCTCAAAGAGGAAGCCGCAGTGGATGGCGCTGGTGGCCACCCTCAGGGAAGGGGAAGCCGCCTGCTCCTCCCATGCCCCCGCCCCCACCCCTTGCTCTCCTCCACCTTGGCCAGACCTTGGCAAGCATGGCGTGGGCAAGTGTGCCTTTGCTGAGGTGCCCTCAGGGCGCTCCTCCTCCCCAGAGGGGCAGTGCTGACCAGGAGCTGCCCTCCCCCTGCCCTCCCCCCAGCAGCTGCTCCAGCTGGCGAGAGCTTTGCTTTAGCCCTGGGGCCAGGGAGGACTCGGCAGCCCCCCCGCCCCCCAGCAGGCTCCCGGGGCAGAGTGGCAACCGGCACAAAGATGGCCGGCCCGGGCCCAGCCCCCATCTCCAGACCAGGGAGGAGAAGCAAGAGCCCCCGTTCCGTGCTGTTTCTTTGGGCCCAGCGCCCGGCCCCAGCAGCGCCCCTCAGGCGAGACCTCCACAGCGACCTACATGGAAGCGGCCCGTGTCGGCCCTGGCTTGCGCCAAGGTGCAGGGACAGTCCACAAGCTCCGGCAGGAAACTGGGCAGGCCCCTCTCCAGGCTGTCCCACTGGCGACACTTGGCTGCTGCCCACACGGCAGGGTCCGCCCTGAAGGCCTCGTCCAGGTGCCAGGCGAGCGCATGCTCCGTGCTCCAGACGGCTGCCACGTTGCTGGTGGTGAGAAGCAGGAGAGAGAGGCCAGCGGTTACAGCGGCAGGAGTGGCAGGCAAGGCTCTGACTCAGTAGGAGGCAGCTTCCTCCTGTGCTCCTCTTATTTTCCAGACTTGAGGAGTAAGAGGGCCTCTCTCCTGAGTGTGCCTTCCTCTGGGGTCTGGTGCTCAGATTCTAACCATTTTCAAACAGCTATAAGACAGCAAACTTCTGGGTACGCAGGAGGACCAACTGCATTGCCAGAGGAGGAGGAGGAGGAGGAGGAGGAGTTGTTGCTGGGGCAGTGGCATCAAAGCCGAGGTAGGAACCCTGCCCGGCCATCTGCCCAAACTAAGCATTTCCCCAGGCCCAAAATGTATATACCAAATTTATATTTATAATGTATATTGACAAATGTTCTAAAATTTTTTACAAAAGGAACACACATTAAAACCAAAACCTAAAACAACAAAAAACCAAACCACTAAGAGCATTAAAACAGCCCATAAGCTGATATCCAAAAAGAAACCAGGACAGCCAACCATTACAGATGGAAAGGTTTCTGCTTGGCGCCTACATGCACACAAGGAAGACGCCAGGCTGGCCTTCCTAGGGAGGGCATTCCCTAGACCTGGGGGTGGGGGCTGCAGGAGGGCTCCCGTTGCACCAGAGGACAGCATCCAAGGGGGACCTCAACGAACCGGCAGCAGCACGCTCCTTCAGGCAGAGGGGCCCTCAGGGTCCATGTGGGGCTTCAAAGGTCAGCACCGACACTTTGGACCGAGTCTGGAACTGACTGGCAACTGGTGCAACTGGTTCGCCACTGGAGGAATTCCTTCCGAGTAGCCAGTCCCTGTGAGTCCCTAGCCCAGCTGCAGAGTTCTGCATGAGCTGGAGTTTCTGGACCGTCTTCAAAGGTCGTCCCCACAGACAACAAATGGCAATAGTCCAGGTGGGAGGTTCCCAGCGCACTGAAGCCAAGCTGTCTTTGTGCAGATAGGGCCATAGCCGGCATCTCAGTCGAAGGTGATAAAAGGTGCTCTGTGCTACTGAGATGGACCTATAAGCACCCTCGCCAAACTATGAACCTGCTCCTTCAGGGACAATACGATCCACCTTTGAACGGTCCCTGCCTCTGGTTTGGAGGGCGTTGCAGTTTGTTGGCCCTTCTCTAACCCATGACCAAGTCCAAGCATCGGTTTAGGATGGTCACTGCCTCACTCGCATCTGATGAAACGAAGATAGAGCTGAGCATCTGCTCATACTGATGATGCTCAGAGGAGAGCTGGTCTTGTGGGAGCAAGTATGAATTGTCCCCTTTGCTAAGTAGGGTCTGCCCTGGTTTGCATTTGAACGGGAGACTACATGTGTGAGCACTGTAAGATCTTCCCCTCAGGAGATGAGGCCATAGCTCTGGGAAGAGTCTCTGCATGCTGGCAGCTGTGGTTAGAGTGTTGGACTAGGACCAGGGAGACTCGAGTTCAAATCCCCT
Source organism: Hemicordylus capensis (assembly GCF_027244095.1). Classification (NCBI taxonomy): domain Eukaryota; kingdom Metazoa; phylum Chordata; class Lepidosauria; order Squamata; family Cordylidae; genus Hemicordylus; species Hemicordylus capensis. The sequence goes on from NC_069662.1 coordinate 171,521,480, forward strand.
TTCAGCCATGATAATGCTGGATGACTCTGGGCCAGTTACTGATCTCCCAGCCTAACCTACCCCACAGGGTTGTTGTGAGGAGAAACTTAAGTATTTAGGACACTGCTCTGGGCTCCTTGGAGGAAGAGTGGGCTATAAATGTTTTTTAATAAGGTTCAGGTTCCCTCCCTGGCATCTCCAAGATAGGGTCTGGAGAAGCCACTGGCAGCCTGGGTGGACAATACTGAGCTGGATGGATCAGGGGTCTGGCTCAGTGGAAGGCAGTGTCCTATGACATCTCACTCCGTCCCTGCATTCAGCGGCTCCTGCAGACCAGGGTCTTGTTCCACCTTGGGAGAGGGGCCAAGCTGCTGTCTCCCCTGCAAGACTGCTGTTTTCTCTGGAGAGGGAGGCAGAGCAGCAGAGGCACCCGCATGATGTGGGGACGCACTCAGAGGAGAGGGAGAGTGGGGGGGGGGGGCTCTCCCTCTGTGGCCGTATTTAGGGGCATGTGGTGGAAAGTGTTGCTTGGACAAGCTGAGCCCTCATCCCCAACTCCTCTGCAGACCACATTTATCATCCAGTGGCGGTGAGTTGCATACTGCTCTAGCTGCCCTGCTGGGGGCTGTCGCATTCGCCTATCTGCTTTAGGAACTCACCTCTGCCCGTCAGAAGACTTGCTGGAAGAAATCCTCAGGGCCCCCAGTTCCCAAGCACTGTACTGAGCGGAAGGGGCAGGCAGGAAGGTAAACGCTCCGGTGTTGGGAGCGTCTTTGCTGAGAGTGTAGAGATACTTCCATTCAGCTTTCCAGCTCTCTGAGTAAGGCGTGCCTGTTGGGGGAGGCAGAAAGAGTTGGCTCAGACAGCAGGCCCCACACAGTGATGGCGAAGAAGCCCAGCCTGAAATTCCAATGGTGAGAGGAGCGACCTCAGAAGTACCCAAGCGCGGCCTGGCCGGAGCAGACCACCGAGAGCCTTCCAGTCGAGCATTTCCAACAAGGCGCCCAAGAGGGCCTTCAGGAAGCTCACGAGCAGCAGAGGGTGAAGGTCACAGCCCTCTCCTCTGGTTTATCCTCCACATCTGATGCTCCTGAACATCATGGCTAATGGCCACAGAGAGATCCCCTCATGCCTGCAAATATGCCACATCCTTTATACAGCCATTCAGGGTAGTAACCTGGGGTGTAGTGTGTGTGTGGGGGGACTTCTCGGCTTCTCTGGTGTTGGGGTGGGCATGGTGGCCAGGTGGGGGGGCTGCTGTCATGGAGGACGCCTGTTTCATCTGCCCTTCTGGATGGCAACTACATCACTGGTAGTAACCAGCTTCACGTCATGGCAGGGGATGTTGGAGATGAACTTCCAGTGCATCGACCTTTTGCACCAGCTGTCCTACTGGAAGTCAACTGGAAGTTTCTTACCTGGGAGTAAGTAGGAAGGATCAGGAGGACCAGTTTCATTCATTCATTCATTCATTTGATTTCTATACCGCCCATCCAAAAATGGCTCAGGGCGGTTTAATGGAGGTTTAATGGCTCAGGGCGGTTTAGCTCAGTTTAGCGAAACGCGTCAGGGAGTTTATTTTTGTTTAAGTGCTTGGACCCGACCACGTGGTTCTTGTAGTTCCTGGGGAAGGGTTCTACTTGAATGGAAGCAGTGATGGTTCATGCCTCTATAGTTTCCCTGATCATCTAATTATCAATCAATCTTTCTTCTTCTTGTTATAGTGTGTCAGTCACTCCTTATTGGGTCGTGCCCTTGTCAGATGCTCTTGAAGGCCTAAGACTGCTCAGGTTTTTCTTGGTTTTCCACTTTAGTCTCCCAGAATCTTCACCCCTGGGGTGGGGGGTGAATATGCTCATATTAAAAAGTGGATGGTGGCAGCCTCCTCAGGCCTCCTCACTGCTAGAGGAGAGATGTTGCACCCCCCCACCCTTGATCATTACAGATTAGGCTGATGATGCTGCCGCTGCCGCTGCCGCCACCACCACTGGTAAGCCCCCCCCTTCACATTTTCAAATGAGACATGTGGCCCCCATACTGATGATTCCCCCCCTCCCTGTTTTCACTGCCTGCTAAAGGGCAGCAAAAATGGGGAAGCAGTTTAGGTCAGCACTGATATGGCGTGAGAACACTTTGTCTCTGTGTGCCTCACTGCCCACTTCTGGACACTGAACAGCATTCACCTCCTGGCTCTCCATCTGCCCAGTTTGGAGAGTTCCGCTTGACGCTCTTTGCAGTGGATTTTGTTTTTCACCATCCTGAATAATTCGGCATCATCTGCAAGCCCGGTTGGCCACCTCACTGCTCACCCCTGACTCCAGATTATGCATGAACAGGTTTAGAACAGAGGAGGAAGGACCCTCAGTGAGAGCACAGAACAAGGAGTGGCCAGCACCCTGTGACTCACCGTGGCCAGCCAGGGGCCTCCGGGAAGCCCACAGGGAGAGCAGAAGGCGGCAGGGTCCTTTCCTGCTGCAGTGGCTCCTTTGACAAAGGCTGGTGCTCAGTGGTGTAATGAATACCAGAGCACCCTGTCCAGGGGAGATATCCAGCTGACTGGTCACACACACACACACACACACACACACACACTTACTTGACTCCACTGTGAAAGCAGCCCTCGGGTCCTTCTCCTCTGCTTCCTGTTGGCTTTCAATGACTTGCAGATCGCTAAGCAAGCAAATTAAGGTGTGTGCCCCCAGAGCCCTCTGTGCAAGGCCCTGCACACATCATTACCTGTTTCATTATATCCCCAGACTTCTAGATTGACGTGCGCAGCTTGAAGCATCCGGGGCTCCCATGTGACAGTCAGGTTTCCTGCAGTCCCAGGAGTGCCGTAGTATTGCCACTTGGTTTCATTCACTAGCGTGCTTTTTTCCAAAGGTGACACTTTGCTGTGATGAACTGGATTGCAGAGCAAAAGAGGGGCAGGCTGGTTATGGGCCTCACGTGGCCCTGGCCCTGTGAACAGGCGGCTGTCCCGGCTGCTCTCTGACTGGTGGTGACTGGCAATGCGAATCATGCATGCAGTTGGGGGGAGAGGGGTGTGGGGAGCCCCGGCCCTCGCAAAGAAGCAGTCCTCCCTCCACACCTTATTTTGAGGGGAAGCATGGGGACAGAGGGGCACTTGGGTCATTTTGGAGCCTGGACCTAAAGGCCTTTGGAGCCCCCCCCCTTGCTGGAGCCCCCCTCCCCTGCTGCAAGTTAAGCATCACACACACACCCCACACACACACAGAGTATTTTTAAGATGTGGGTTCCTGAAGGCACAATCAGCAACTGAATTCACAAGAATGTAAGAATATAAAACAGGTGTATTTATACAAATATGCATGAACAGAACCATTTCCAGACACAACTTAACATATCCCCATCCCACATATTTCCTTCTCCACTCCCCCCGTCTCTAAAGCACCCAGCACAGGTCACAGTCACACTTGGCTAGAGTGTGGGCCGGCAAGGATCACACCACCCAGGACAGACTAAAGAGGATTGGGGGTGGGGTGGGGGCAGGGGGGTGGAGGCCCTGGACTCCGGCCCCCAAGTCCAGGGGGAAGAGCACCGCCACTGCGTGGGGATGAGGCGCACAGGTGTGCTCTGAGAGCATCAAGGCTCTGGCTCCGGGAGGCCAAGGAAGACACCTGCTTGGCTGTGCTGTGCACCCAGCATGATCTTTCCCATCCTCGCGGGATTGCGAAAGAGTTTCTCCCAGTGTCTTGCACAAGGACAGAGTGGGATGCTTGAGGTGAGGAAAGTTGCTTTGGGGAGACTGAAGGAGAGGAGGCAACCAGGGAGGCAGCAGGGTGTGTGCGGAACAGCAGGCGGCATGTCACGTGGGGAAATGAAGGGAGGTAATGAATCACCTGAGACCCAAGCTCCTGACCAGGGAAATGTTTTCCCACCGTCACTGGAAATGTCCAGGCTAATAATGCCAATCTGGTAGAGCAAGGGAGAGATGCAATGAGTGTATCCGTCCTCAGCAACATACCCACTGGTTTCAATTGTCTTCATGAACCTGCCAACATGAAGAACAGATCCCAGAGTGGCTAACAAGAACAAGGGAAAAAGACCCAGAAGATCCACTGCCCTTTCCTGAGCCCACCACCAGGAGCCCCAGGTTTCACCTCACCATTGCTGGAGCAGCCCCCAATCAACCTCCCTTCCAACTTCTCAGTTACAGAAAGGGAGTTGGAGAGACACCTGCCTGCCCCTTCGTTCCTGCAGCAGCGCCAGCAGCCTGACTGGCAGAAACAGGAACCAGCAGGGGGCTTGTGAGAACAAAGCGGATCATAAGCCACTTTGCCCAAGATGAAGTGCAGCCGCGTCAGTCATGGATGCTGAGCAGTGGAGGCCCTGCTTATCACGGTCCTGTCGTGAGTGTGGTGTGGCGCTATCTCTACATCACAGCCACCCCCTGTGGACATAAAGCATGTGCTCCCTCGCTGGGAGAACCAATGGCTAACTAGAAAGACACTTCAGAAGACTCCAGAGTCCTGCAGAGGACGAATAGGGATAACTTCAGCACCAGCAATTGCTACAAAAAATGTGAGATTTCATTGCAGTCCTGACCAGCATCAGAAAAGCCTTGCTTTTCCAGAGGCACACAGATGACTGCAGGTCTGACATGTTTATGTAGATCAGAATTTTTCTTTCCCCTGCAAGTTGTCTTTAGACAATCGTTTGACTTCTTACAGTGAAATATTTGACGCGACTGTTATACAAACACCATCCCAGAGACATTTGGATCCAGACACAATATAGGGCTTAAGCGCTAGGAAGCTGAAAACTCTCACAAAGAAACTGTGAAGGAGCAAGCCATGTGTGCATGCGCGTGTATGTGCACGCACGGACGCACGCACAGAAACTCAAGCAGGGCAGGCAGACAGATTGGGGGTGGGGCGGGGCGGGGCTTTGGCACAAGGACATGATGCCAGGGGCGTAACTATAATAGGGCCAGGGGAGACAGTTGTCTGGGGGCCCACTGCCTTGGAGGGCCCCTCAGAGGCAAGTCACATGACTGACTCCCCCAGCCACGCACCCACCCGGGCTTCCTTCCGTTGTATTCATCCTCTGAAATGGATGTGAGTGTTAAGACCTGGAGCTACCAGAACAGCATGTCTTTCTCTAGTACCATTCAATGACTGGCATCGTCCACAATTTACAAAGCCTTTGAAAAAACAATTTAGGATGATACATTTTAAAATCTTGTCTCTGGGCCCACTCCAACCTTGCTACGCCCCTGCATGATGCCAGATTATGGCAGAAGGTCTCTGAAGCCATCTGACTGTGTCCATGATCCTCATCTCATCTCACCTCCTCCCATCAAAAGGGATGACTCTACGGTCTTTTTAAGCACAGGTTATTCGGCTCTTCATCCCGGGAGGCAGCTAGAATGGTCCCCAACATTTCAAATGGAGACCCACCAGCCATGCCGCTGACCCCAAGGATGCCTCACCTTTTATGTATTTCCCGTCTCTTTGTGTGTGTCATGGCCTGAGCCCTGACCCTAGCCACTTTGCATCATGGTTCACCACCAGACCGCCCCCTTGTTTTTGTGTTGTGGGGAGGGGCACTTTCCTTGTGAGCCCTGCCACTGCACCCATCCGCTTCACTGCTGCAGATCTGTGAGCTGATACTGCATTTTTCTGTCCAGGATCTGCAGATCATTGTTAGTATGTAGACAAAAGAGCAGCACAGCTGTGGGTTGGACCCCTGTGGGAAGCAGTTTGAAGCTTCCAGACTCACCTGCACTTCACATCAGAAGAGCGGTCAAAGGTCACATTTAAGACAGTAACATCCTTTCCACCAAGCAGCGTTCCCGAATATGGAGAGATGGTCAGGCAGAATTTCCAGTAATCAGGGCAGCATATTCCCAGAGATGCACAGGTCGCTTGGCAGGAGCAGCCAGAAAAAGACTTCCCACAATTCTCAGAGCAAGAGTCTCGGGCTCCTGGGTAGTCAGTGGAAATTAAAGCAACAAAAGCCTGATCATCATGGCCTCCTTCATATACCATGTCTAAGGGGAGAGATCTGATCTCAGGGGATGGGGAAGGATGGAGAGAAACATCTCCCTTCTTCCTCCAACTCCTATGGTTGCATTTCAAAGTAATAGGAGCAGAAAACAATGGTTGTCTTTTTAATTCCCTGCTGGGTCTCTAAGAGCGTTCCCTGGCTGCTGCCTTGTGAGATAGTGCTGGAGAGAAGCATGGTCCAGGAGCAGGCAGGCAACTTGGTTTTCTCCTCCACCAATTACTTAGGTGCCTTTAAATAAAATATTTCTTGGAGCTGATGCTCCCCCCAATACCTTCATTTCCCTCAGGAACTCTCCCTGTGCCCCTTAAACTCTACCACAGGGCAAGGCAAACCCCCACCTTTGAATTGTAAACAGGCATCACCTTCTCTCTCTCTCTCTCTCTCTCTCTCTCTCTCTCTCTCTCAGTCTTTCTCTATGTACGTAGTTAGCTGAATGCTGGGTGCAGGCCTAATACTGGCCTCTTCCATAAGAACAGCCTGGCTGCTGGATCAGGCCCAATGAGACCCATCCAGTCCAGCATCCTGTTTCACACAGTGGCCCACCAGATGCCCCTGAGAAGCCGTGCAGGAACTAACTGATCCCACCACATGCCACTGATCTCCCCATGCTGCTCCCACTTGCCACAATCCAGTCTCAACCAGCCCCGTGACTCTCAAGTTTATCCACTGCCACCAAGGAGAAAGTTGGCTTACTCTGGCTGAGTCTACAGCCTTCCAAACCTCTGTTGCATCAAACAAAAACTTTGGTAGAGTGGTTAAAAAGGTGTGGGGTGGAGAAGACAGACAGAAGCTATTACATTTTAAATATAACAATAAAGTTTACTTTTAAAAATAGTTCAGTTTAAATCAATAGTTTCTATGAACAGTTTGGTACAAAAAACAACAATCAAATTCGCAGAAGGAAAGAAATGAAATGTGGTCAAAATACATCCAACTGACCTGTCTAACATGGACCCCAACTCAGAGTCCTTGGCAGTCCCTTCAGGGATTCCAGCACCAACTCTGGCTTGTCCCTTCTCAGGAGGTCCTTCTCCCCTTCCCAGATCAAGGGTGGGAGGTGGGGTTAGCCCCAGACTGCTGCTTCTGGCTTGTGAGTGATTTCAGCCCTTTAGGGAGTTTCCACTCTCTGCTAGTGATTTCCCAGCTCTTTCCCAGCTTTGAGCCTCTCTCAGACTGTGCCCGCAATTCTTTCTCCAGACTGCATCTCTTCAAGCAGTGGCAGAGGAAGCCAGCCGGCGGGCTGTGTTCCTCCTGCCGCAGCGCCCCCCGCCACGCCCCCTGCCTCTGATGTCAAATGCAGGGGGCGCAGCTTCGCTTGCAAATGGTATTTGTTTGGGAGCAAATACCGGCCAGTGCTGCATTCGCCTTTAAAGGCAGGCAGAGTGTTCCTGGCCATGCTGTGAATGTGGCGCTGGCTGGTATTTGCTCCCAAATGGGAAATGCGGCCCCATTTGCGAGTGAAGCCACTCCCCCTCCAGCCAGCACCGCGTTCACAGCGTGGCCAGGAATGCTCTCCCTTCCTTTAAACGCAGAGAGAGCAGCTCCCGGCCACGCTGCCAACGTAGCACTGGCCGGTATTTGCTCCCAAACGGGGAACATGGCCCTGTTTGCAAGAGAAGCCGCGCCCCCTGCATCTGATGTCAGGCGCAGGGGGCGTGGCAGGGGCATGGCGTGGCTCTTGATTCCCATTGGCTCTGGTTCTTTGAACCCATCTGCTCAATGGTGGCTCCGCCCCGTCTCCAAGTCTTCAGCTTTGACTGCACTCGGAACTCTGACTGTGAACTGCTCTTCTCCAAACTGTACTGAACACCACGGCTGAACCTCTGCTGAAGCTGCCTCCTATATATACCCAAATCCACCACCTATACTTTTCAAAACACCCAGTCAGAATAACTCAGATTCCTGCTATTTTCCAAACCATAACCAATTAAATCCAACCTCCCTTTGCCACCTAAATCAAAATGTCCAATGGTTCTCTCTCAAAACAGAAACTACAGGACTGCAGTCATGAACCTTTGACCATGTCAGCTTTCTTAATGCAGAGACTAGCAAGGCAATTGACCACACGCAATCTTATTTACAGAAATAAGAGGTTTGGGCCTTGTTCCTTCACAGAAGTCCACAGGCAAGAGGGGAAGGCAGGCCCTCTCTCCTGCTGCTGCTGCTGCTGCTGCTGCTGCTGCTCCCCTGCACCTCGTATTCAGAGGCTTCTTGCCCCTGAGGCTAGAGGTGGCCACCAGGCTATTTATTAATTATCCGTTTCTTACATTTATATCCTGCTCTTCCTCGGAGGAGCTCAGAGCAGTGTACATGGTTATTTTTATCCTCACAACTACCCTGTTAGGCTGAGAGGTACATGACTGGCCCAGAGTCACCCAGTTAGTTTCATGGTTGAATGGGAATTTGAACTCGGGTCTTCCCGGTCTTAGTCCAACACTCTAACCACTATGCTACGCTGGCTCTCTAGTAGTAGCCAATGACAGACTTGTCTTCCATTAATTTATCTAATCCCTTCTTAAAGACATCCAGGCTAGTGGCTGTCACCATATCCTGTGGCAGAGAATTCCATAGATTAATTACATGCTTTGTGGAAAAGTTCTTCCTTTTGTCATTCCTAAAATTCCCAGCCTTCAGTTTCATGGAATGACCCCTAGCTCTAGAGTTGTGTGTGTGTGAGAGAAAAATTTCTCTCTGTCCACTCCCTCTACTCCGTGCATGCTTTTATAGGCCTCTTATCATTTCTCCCCGTAGTTGCCTCTTTTCCAAACTAAAAAGCCCCAGATGCTGTAGCCTTGCCTCCTAAGGAAGGTGCTCTGATCATCTTGGCTGGCCTCTTCTGCACCTTTTCCAATTCTACAACGTCCTTAAGATACAGTGACCAGATAATAATATCACATCATATTAAATGCTGTGTGGAATTGCCACTTCAATGTCATTTCTGGTGAACTGCAGAAGAGCTATGCCTCACCTCAACAACAGTATTAAAATGCTCAATTGTGGAAGCAACCACTGTTGGCACAGAGTGAGAAGGCAGCCAGCGGGGCTGCCTTCTTGCAAGCAGATCACAGCTGGACATCGACCAGTCTGTTTTTATTCTAACGACAGCAGCAGTCAATAGCACAATTACCGCCCACTTGCACATGGGGGAGAGTTTTGTACATGCTTTTAAAAATAAGTTTGTGGAATTTATTTAAAAAATAAGGGTTGCACTTGCACACAATAAAGCAATCTGGAGAACAGGGGAAAGGGCCGTAAAGGAATACACACAGGAATTAAGAAAGTGGAAAAACAGTCGATAACTAATATTGGGTTTTATGTTAGTTCAGCAGTTAGGCAGGTCCTTAGTTCAGGGAACATTAACCTTGGCCTTTAACATCTCCATTGGACACTAGACTGGAGAGGCAAAGTGATGACAACAACATGATGGTCCAGGTTAAAGCTATGGGTAGGAAATAAAGAGGGGAAAGGCTCCCCACTTTCCCAGGGATAGACAGCCTGCCTGGAGTCCAATGGAGAAGGGGCAGCGTATCTCTGATATGGCCCAGGTCACTGGCCAGTTGGGATTTAGAATTCCTTCCAAACTTAAGGTTCCTCCTCCTAAATGGGTTTTGACTGATATGATGAAGAAAGCTGTGTCTGGACTGGATTGGTCTTCCTTTGTGAACAAGGGATTGAGGGGATTCAACCCCTAGAGGGCTGAATCTACTAAATAACAAAGGCAGGGCATGTCCTCATTCAGAGCACTTTGTGGGGAATTGGACTCTCAGACACCTCCCTGGCTGATGCTCTTGAGAGAAGTCTGAGCTCTGGGATTCATCATCAGGTTCTACTTTGTCAAGCATTCTCAAGTTTACATTTGTATATTATAGTTGTATTTTCCTATTGTACTTTGTGTTTTCAACTGTTCACTGCAAGCCACGTTGAGGACTAACTACACAGTCTTTAAACCTAGAGCACATTGAATGGTTGTGACCTGTGAGAAGAGTGACCCGTCTCCCCCATGACCCAGACATCACGACTGCTGCTGCGAATGCCACTTCTCCATGGAGCTGTGCATTTCTGTTTCAATGCCAAGCTCCATCCATAAAGCCTGAGGAAGTGTCAGTCACATGGGCAGCACCCACCCCTCAGCACCCATGTCGCAGCCTGCAGTTTGAGTGGAAGACGCAAGAGACCAGATTTTATCTTATCCGCAGGTATTTCCGGACAAGGGGCTCTGAGCGTGATCCAAAGTCAAAGACATCCTGAACTGCAACCCGCCACCTTCCAGACATCTCCGGCTAAAACGCTCTTTCTGTGTCTACATCCCTCTGTGTTCGGATCACCTTTTGGGTGTGCTCTAGCAGCTCCTGCTTCCACGCCACTCTTGCCTTCTCTTCCCCACTTCTGCCATTCTGTTCCCAGGCACCCAAAGTGTGCTAAAGATGGCAGAAGAACTGCATTCTCGTGTCAGCCAAGGGCTGTTTTTTTGCTAAAAGTGGCACCTCCTCCCCCCATCTTTGAAACCACCCTTGATTTCCTGGGATGGTTTTTTTCTAGCCCCATCCATCTGCAAATGCTTGTTTCCCTAACCCAAACATTTCCTTGTCCTTTTAAAAGTTTACTTTTTATTAGTACAGTTTCACTTTAGGTCTACTCACAAGTATCTCAATGTTTTTCTATTCTGGTGGGAAAGGATTCTATTGCTCATCCTAAATTTTTAAAAATAACCAATCACACCTGACAGTAACCAGAAATTAATGTGAAGGTATGCAAATGAAGACACAAGGCAGGGGGCTCAGTCACCCCAAACACCACTCACTGCACGCGTCTCAATGTTCCTTTGAAAAGAGATAGAACAGGTGCACTCAGGTGTCTATACCCAAGGAAAATCCACAGCTGTTCCATTCTTCCCAACAATGTCTGAGACAACCCAGGTGAGGCTGAAGGAAACCGCAGGATGACAATGATGTGTGCACAACATTATGTGGATCCCTGTAAAAACACACACGAGTGAATGCCCTCTGGCCATCCAAGAGTGGATGCTTCAGCCGAAAGCAACCCAAGGGCATTCCACGTGTTTTCACTCCCTCCCCTTGTAGGGCTTTCCATGGGATCTCTTTGGTCTCTGGAGAATCTCTGCCATGAAATCTCCTCGGACTGGTTGCCCATCATCGCCCTGCTACCTCCATACTCTCTCCATTCCCTCAACAAACTGACCAGGTAGACAGTGGCCATGTCCCTTCCTTTAACAGCCTGTCTCATGGGGGAAATGCTTCAGGAGACATTTTGCCCAGCCTGGTAAGAGTTGGGGACTTGGCTTGATGTCCTGGTCCTCCCCAAACCCCTTGATTGCTGAGCATTGTGAGGCTGCTTCACCGGCAGCCTCTCTGGCTGGCCAGTCACCTGAGCCTGTGCCGGAGAGTGTGAAGGAGTCATGTCACAACAAGCTCCCTGGAAGGCGCCTGCCAGCAGCAGCCAGACAAATCCATGAACCACTTTCTCTCTGCTATGGGGCACATAAGAGATAAAAGGACATGAGAGCAAAGAAGAGGATTGCCAAAGCAGACGAAGCCAGAATGCAGCCCAGCTAGCCTGCTCCCGTTTCCATCCTGTTTCAGGTGGCATCATGGAAATGCATTGAGCAGCCACAAGAGCCCAGAGCATCCCATTTGCATTTTTCTCATCTGGTCCTTTTAAATTAGCCACAGAGCATTCCCCTGTCCTGTGCAGAGAGGTAAGAGTAAAGAGTAAATCTCAAACTGGACGCACCTGCTTTCAGCAAAAAAATACTGCAGAAAAGAATGGCGAAGACACTGGCGTAAGCAAGCTTCATGCTTCATCCAGGACGTGTGTGGTCCCCTCCAGTTAGTTTTCTGAAAGGAAATAATGTTTGCAGAATTGCCTCCAGGTGGAATAAGGATCTTTGGACTGGGAGCGCAAAGGTTCTTCAAGAAATGCTGACAGGAGGGAGGTGACAGGTCACATTCCAAACAGGTTTGCCTCACTCTGATGTACACAGTTGATGCAACTGTAAGGGCAGATTCTGCTGCTGCTGCGGGGATTGCTCCACTGGCAGTTTCTAGCAACCCCACCCCACCCCAGCCAGAGGGTGTGCTTGCTTTTGCTTCCTGCTGCAGAAGAATGTGTCCTGGCAGCTGGGAGCCCTGTTTCCAGTGGCCACGGAGGCATTTACAGCCACATTGTTTGGTCTTTCTTTACCTTACGTGTGCAAATACAAAATACATATACAATGCAGCAGGTAGTAGTGATTTATAAAAACTAACTCGTGCCATGGGTAGACAACTGCTATACAAATACAAACAGCTGTTGAAAAACAAGAGGAGAAAAAGGTGATGTGTCACATGTAGTAGGGTACACATATAGAGACTCCCAGCTGAATCTACCCACTTGACTAGATTGGCTGGCAGGGCTCTGCTCCATGTGCCAACACCTGCTGAGCCCGTTTATTGCCCCCGGCTGTGGAACCTGCTGTCAGCTGAGACCCTGCACAGCTTCCAGCCTTTAGAAGGAAAGTGAAGACTGCCCTTTTGATCCAAGCTTTTGGGCAATGAGCTGTCCTTTGCTCTTAAACTTTTAGCAGCATTTGTTCCATTTTTCTTGAATTGGTTTTATCTTGTTAACTGCCCTGGGGTCTTAGGATGAGGGCTGGATGATATTTAAATACAAATAAATATAATGTCTGATGAACCAAAGGCCCTTCCACTGAGAGTCTCCAAAGCAGCAGTTACTCCTCTCCAGAGGATTCCAAGGGTTTCTGTCTAGACCAGAAGTCCATAAATTATTGCCAGACTTGTCATTAGTGGGTAGCATCACCCACCTTCTGGACAAGCTTGCTAAAGGCTGTAACTTTATTCATTAGCTTTATGTTCCAAACGGCCCTAACCCAGTCCTCCTTCAAAGGCTCCCCCTGATTTTTCCAGTTCTTTGCCACAACTATGCTTACAACAGTTACAAAATTATCCACAAGATATTTGCATGCTTGCTTTGCTCCTTGTTCTTTCCAGGAGTGCAGCCAGTATTTATTTATGTTATTTATTTATTGAATTTATATACTGCCTAGTATAGAAATATCTATTAAAAACATAATACAAAATATAAACATTTAAAATTCATAAAGGGCCACCGAAGGGGTGACACCAAAGGGAGTTGCAGGTATTTGTATGTGTGGGGGGCTTCTGTACAGGTATTTGTATGTGTGGGGGGCATTTAATAGTGGGGCTTCTGTTTTAATTTGTCCTAGGTGAGATTGTCCTAGAATGTGTCTGGGCTTACCTGGAGATGGGGAGACAGGGGGCGTGTCCACTGACTGTGGGGCAGCCATTCCTGTGCTGGTGCAGAACAGAAGAAGTAACGCTGGCAGGCCAGCGGGCCATTACAGGGGAAGAGGACTTGGAAATCTGATAGCTGTTTCCCCTTCTGTCTGTCTGGCCAGCTCCTTGACCTTGGGGAGCAGTGCTGACCACCCTTGGAACCTCACCTTGCTCCTCTGTAATGCTAGGTCGGTCCATAACAAATCATAAACCATCCATGACTTGATTCTGGATGAAGGCGCCGACCTGGTATGTATTACAGAGACCTGGTTGGGGGAGGCTGGAGGCTCAGTGTGGTCCAAGCTTCTCCCTCCAGGGTACTCTGTTGAGGAGCAGGTGAGGGAACAGGGGCGGGGAGGTGGAGTGACTGTGGTCTATAAGAACAATATCTCCCTTACCAGGATCCCTTCTGAGGTGCCAGACCATACTGAATGTGTGTACTTAGGTTTGAGAACCAGGGATAGACTGGGACTTCTGTTAGTGTACTGATTGCCCTGCTGCTCAACAGAGTCCCTAACTGAGCTGACGGACTTGGTCTCAGACTTGGTGTTGGAGTCCCCCAGGCTTGTGGTGCCGGGGGACTTCAATGTTCACTTTGGGACCAATTTGTCCGGGGCAGCTCAGGAGTTCATAGTGGCCATGACAACTATGGGCCTAACTCAAGGGGTCTTGGGACCGACACACATTTATTTATTTATATTTATTTATTCACCACATTTGTATACTGCCCTGAACTCGCGTCTCTGGGCAGTTCACAATAATATAAAACATTTAAAAACACATATAAACACATATTGCCCTGTAGTTTACCTATTTGGTTTTTTCTTTTTGTTTGTTACTTTAGTTTTTAATTTAGAATGTAATTTTAATGCTGTCCTGCTTTGCATGTTTTTGTACACCACCCTGAGTCTTTGGAGTGGGCGGTATATTAAATGTTTCTAATAAATAAATAAACACATAAGAACCAATAAAAACTAACAATTTATAAATAAATCACAAAATTAAAACCTGTAAAAAGGGTTAGGGTGCCGAGAGATCCAAAAGGACCAACAGAGTCACACTTCCTCTTTCAATTCCCAATTGGAGATCTTCCATCAGGCTGACCAAGGCAGTGTCCACCCCATAGACTGCCCGAAAACCAGTTTGAAATGGGTTGATAATCATTTTCCTCCAAGACTGCCTGGAGCTGAGAGGCCACCACCCTCTCAGTTACCTTGCCCAGCCATGGGAGGTTGGAAACAGACCTATAATTGCCCAACAATGAGGGATCTAATGCAGGCTTCTTTAGAAGCAGTCTAATAATTGCCTCCTTAAGACAAGGAGGCATCCTGCCCTCCCTCAGAGAGGCATTTATAATTTCCACCAAAACTCCTATGACCGACTCCTTGCTAGACAGAACAAGCCATGTTGGACAAGGGTCAAGAGAACAAGTAGTGGACCTCACCACCCCAAGCAGCTTGTCCACATCCTCAGGAGTCACAAGCTGAAACCGATCCAGTCGAATCACATAAGAGGAGTTGTTGGACACCTCCAGTTCAGACATTGAATTAATTATGGAGTCCCCATCTAAGTCGGCCCGAATCTGAGAGAACCGCCTTGGGATTGTTTTCATGAAAGGCAGTATATAAATGTAACAATAAAATTAAATAAAATAAAAATTTATCTGTGAAAAATTCTTGAAACACCTCACAGCGGGTCACTGATGACTCCAAATTCTGATTCAGGGGAGGAGGGGCATAGGGATGTGCGAACTGGTTCGGCAGTTCAGATCCGAACCGAACCACCCCCGGTTCGGTTTGGATTCGAACTGAACTGGGGGTGGTTTGTTTCAAACTGGTTTGGGCTGGTTTGGACCAGTTTGGACCCCTGAAAATTGGTAGGATGGTAGCTGGCACCCAGGGATACCTGTCACCCAAACCCCAAAGCAATTGGACACTCGTACGATTTTTTAATGAATTTTTGAAAAATATTTTTATTTTTTTCTCATAGGATATAATGGGACTTGAACCAGGACATATTACTTATTGTGGAGCACCCATGGGTGCCAACAACCATGCAAACCCTGAAGCAATCAGACACCCCTATGATTTTTTATGAATATTTGAAATATTTTAAATTATTTTTCACATAGAATATAATGGGACCTGAACCAGTCCATATCCCCTATTGTGGAGCACCTAGGGGCACAAAATCAGGGTGGGTGGTAGACAGACAGGGGTGCCTACCACCCAAACTATTCCAAGGCAATTGGACACTCCTCTGATTATTGGTGAATTGTTAAAGTATTTTTGAATTCCTCATAGAGAATAATGAGGATTGCAGCAAATGTATAGCTTCACGTCGGGGGCAAAGGGGTGTCGTAGAGTGCAGTGTGGTGGCTGGTAGTTCCTAGGTTGGACAAGGAAGCTACCTGAATTATTTGAAAGGAATTGGGCAAAAGGGTGATTTTTGGTTAATTGTTGAAGTTTACGTATCTTTAAGGTTTCCCCCCATTAGATATAATGAAGGGTGCATCGCTTCATGTCGGGGGGAAAGGGGTGGCCTAGAGTGGTGTGGGGTTGGTGGTAGTGCCAGTTAGGGGCAGGGAAGCTACCTGAATTTTTTCAAAGGATTAGGGCAGAGAGGGCTGATTTTTGGTTAATTGTTGAAGTTTACGCGTCTTTAAGGTTTTTCCTCATGATAAGTTATAATGGAGCTTTCAGCAGCCCCATAAGTGCACTTGGGGGGTGCTGCGGTGGCCCAGAGCGAGTGGTGGTGTAGTGCACATAGGGTGCCAACCACCTCCATGGGTTTCTAACCCATGGGGTACAGGCTTCTCTTGTTTCTGAGGTATTGAGTGTGGATTCTATGATAGCAAATGAGATTTTCAATGAGACACCATGAATCCACTCTAATATGCTATCATAGAATCCACACTCAATACCTGGTGTGGGTGGGTGGGTGGTGGAATCCATGGTTATCTGTTCCCTGTATCCATGTTGAAGGCCCACCAATGTCTTAACATTAGCCTATGTTACTTAATTATCTGTTTTCCACTTCTTGGCATAACAACAGCAAGACATTTCCAGGCAGAAGCAGCAGAACATCAGCCTACCATCTTGTAACTGTTAATCAGGCCTGTGCTAAAGTTTTATCAAGCTCAAAACTCTCCATATCCTTAGCTATTGCCAATATGCTTATAAGCCAATGTGGTGTAGTGGTTAGAGTGCTGGACTAGGACCAGGGAGACCCGAGTTCAAATCCCCATTCAGCCATAATACTTGCTGTGTCACTTCTCTCTCAGCCTAACCTACTTCACAGGGTTGTTGTGAGGAGAAACTTAAGAATGTAGTACTCCGCTCTTGGCTCCTTGGAGGAAGAGTGGGTTATAAAATGTAATAATAATAATAATCAGAAATTGTGCAATTAAAACCTCCATCTTCCCCCCTTTGTTACGTTGGAATGTGGGGGCTTCTAAAACCCTAGTTAGCTACTCCTTGAGGAGAGGAGAGCTGGTCTTGTGGTAGCAAGCATGACTTGTCCCCATAGCTAAGCAGGGTCTGCCCTGGTTGCATCTGAATGGGAGACTTGATGTGTGAGCACTGCAAGATATTCCCCTCAGGGGATGGAGCCACTCTGGGAAGAGCAGAAGTTTCCCAGTCCCCTCCCTGGCAGCATCTCCAGGATAGGGCTGAGAGAGATTCCTGCTTGCAACCTTGGAGAAGCCGCTGCCAGTCTGTGAAGACAATACTTTTTTTTTTTTTTTTTGCTTTTTAAAATTTTTTATTGGTTAAATATTGACTTCCCGCTCATCAGTCTGCAAGATTCATTAACTATACAAGTCAACCATTGCTAATTAAACTTGATTTTACTCTACCCAACCTGCTATTATTATTAAATTTCAAACCCTGCTGAAAGGTCCATATTAGAAAAATAGTTCTTTAAGTATAGTAAGAATGGTTTCCAATCTTCTTTAAAACATTCCAAGTTTTCATCCCTTATCAGTACTGTAAGTTTTGCCATCTCAGCATATTCCAAAATTTTTATCAACCAATCTTCTTCTGAGGGCATTTCATTGTCCTTCCATTTCTGCGCATATACTATTCTGGCCACCGTGGTTGCATACATAAAAAATGTTAAGTTTCTTCTGAAAAACTCTCCTGGCGTTATTCCCAGCAGGAAGGATTCTGGCCTCTTAGGAAATATCATTTTAAAAATTTTCTTCAACTCATTATATATCATATCCCAAAAGGCCTTTGCCTTCCCACAAGACCACCACATATGAAAAAAAGTTCCTTCACAATGTCCACATTTCCAACATTTGTTTGGAACATTTTTATACATTAATTCTAATTTTTTGGGTATCAAATACCACCTGTACATCATCTTAGGAAAGCCCATTTTTTTGTTGATATCTTGGATATGTACTTATTCTTTTTCTCACTTCTAATTTTCCAAGCCAGCAACTTGCCTGGTTTGTTTGCAAATTCAAATGACTTTTGCTTTGCATATTTTAAGTTCCGTTCAACTTCATTTAATAGTAACATAGAGAGCTGCTGCAGAAGCACTTCAATGACTTGAGTAATCTTCTTCTTGTCCTTAGCCCATAGAAGTTATCTTTCTTTTTTTGAGCTTCAATGGTAAGGGCTTTGGCAAAATGTGCTTGCAGTATCTGCTCTGTAATTGATTTGGAGTTGAATTGAACCATGCAATCCCTAGATAATTTGTTTATTGTGGCATATTCAGAATTCACACAAAAAGCTGCATCTATCTGCTGTTCCATCTCTTCACTTGGAATTCCCAAAAGTAGTGCAAGTTCCTCCCTAAGCACTTTTTTGATATCTTGACCAGTTTTTTCTGGGATTCCTCTAAACCTCAGGAAACACTCATTTTGCCTCAGTTCCAACAAAGCCATCTGATCTAATAATTTTTCCCTGTCATCTCTTAGTGATCCCACGTCTTGCTCCAGGCTTTCCACCCTTCTTTTAAATTCTTTGTTGTCTTCCGCCAATTTTTTCACGGTCTCCTCAATATTTGATGTTCCCTTATTAAGTGTTTGTGTATCCTGACTTACTTGTTGGAGGGTGCCAGTATTAGATTCTAGTAACTGTTTCATAGCAACTGGTGTCTCATTTAACTCTGAAGACATTTTCCCTTCACCCAAGCCTGGGTTTGGAACAGAAAGTCTCCTAGTTTATGTTTGGGTCTGTGTTTGGCTCAGCTGCTTTGCCTTTTGCATTATTTACAACATTTACAAGAATTTACAAGAATTTACAAGATTCAGCCTCCTTGTTGTCCAAGAAAGAGGCTTGGAATTATTTTCAAAATAAACTCAGCTCCAGACCACAAACTTCTATCTTATCACCACCAGTTTAATTTTTCCCACGGTTCAATAATCTGCCTTCTTCCTCTAACTGGTGCATTTCATGATAGACATACTACTGGGGGGGGGAATTCCTACTGCTTTGCTTTTTTAAGTTTTAAAACTTTTAGCCATCAGTTCAATTTTTAAATTCCAGCATTTAATACACAGACTGAATACCCATCCTTAATTTATAGTTGGCAGACTTATGACAACTTCACAGCATCGGCTTGAGATCTGTCCAATCTTTACAGCAAAAGCAGGTAGAATTCCAGCAATTTATCACTAATCACACTGAGAGGTGAGCTTCTTGAACTTTAACCATTAATTATAATCCAAACTGAAAGAAATTGGACGCCAGACTGGCTTCTGTCCATTGGATTTCCGATGAAGGAGTGTAGCTTGATTAATCCCAGCCCCCATCGCTCAACTTAAATCAAAGCTGTACTTTCCAGCACAGCCCTGAGATAAGGCGCAGGCTCCAGCGGATGCAGTGGTAAATCTTGATCCAAACTCTTTAATCGAGGGTGGTGGTGGGGGGTAGTGAAGGCTGAAAAAAACCCCAAATAACTCCTCCTTGGTCTCCCCTATCGGGAAGCATGCAGCCTTGTTAGCAATCCAACTGGAAGTCCAGTCTGTGAAGACAATACTGAGCTAGATAGACCAATGGTCTGACTAAGTATATGGCAGTTTCCTATGTAACACTATGATGTTAACTATCATTATTAAATGCAAGTGTATACAAGTAATGTGCCTATATGTATATATGTGTTTATAATCCTTACTCCCTCATACTAATAAATGAAATAAAATGCTTATGGTTTTCTACAACTTAAGTACTCTTAATAGCTTCCTCAATTCAAACAAATATTAAGCATAAATTCCCTGAGAATCAATCCTGAGCATAATATCCATTATAACACCAACTTTCCCCTTACACATTGAGCTGGGTCTCACGATCAGTGAGACCCAGTTTGGTGAGCTGAGCAGGGAGAGCAGGCTAAGCCCTGCTAACTTGGCAAAGAGGCACCTTTTAATGTGGTGATTTTCTTTATTTAGCAAGGGGAGAGTAACTGGCCCTCTCCACCCCCAGCACATTACTTCCAGTGACTGTTGCTGGTGTCTATCTTATGTTTCTTTTTAGATTGTGAGCCCTTTGGGGTCAGGGATCCATCTTATTGATGTATTATTTCTCTGTGTGAACCGCCCTGAGCCATTTTTGGAAGGGCAGTATAGAAAATCAAATAAAGAAATAAATTAAATAAGCCCGCTCTCCCTGCTTACGATCAGGGAGAGAGCCCTGGGCGGCCAGATCGGCAGCCCACAGATTGCCGGTTCCATGATGGAGCCGGTGGGGGCTGGGTGGAGTGGGGGCTGATTGGCCCCCGGAAGCTCCAGCATGCCCTGCGCGAGTGCGCAGGGCATGCTGGCAAGACCCCCAGAGCCGGGAGGCAGATTTTCGTCTCCCCTCCGGGGGGTCTCCTCATGAGTAGCCGCAGCGCAGCTACTCACATTTAAAAGAAACGGGTTTGTGGAGCGCTCGCTCCACAGATCTGGTTTTAGGGGAGGGATATTTAGGCAGGTTAACTGCCTGGGAGCCACCAGGCTCACTTGCAAGCCCGGTGGCTCCCACAGTCAGCAAAAATTGGGCTAGGCTCCCCTAGCCCGATTTTGGCTGATTGTGGGAATTGCCCCATTGTGTATTAGCATGAATTAGACAAGGTCTTCCATTTGGTGCATGGGCTCCCAGAGCCAAAGGCAGCCTCCTGTCAAAACCGTCATCACTAGTATCTGCACCCCCAACAAGCTCTTCCTAACTTCAGGGGCAGCTTGACAGTCTACCTTGGGCAGCAGAGGACTCTGCTCTCCTTCCCTAGAGGCTTTCAAACAGAAGCCTCAACTTCAGTTAGAGGCTAACCTGGTTTTCGCCTCTTTTAATAATGCAGTCGTGACATCTACTGTTCCAGAGCAGTATTGCAATAAACGTGGTCCTTTTCCCATTACAGAGCTGCTCACCAGACTAAAGTAAACTATATCTCAATCCTCAATTTTTTGCTGACCCTATTTAACCAGGAAGGAAGGAATCCTATATATGGGTTTCATAAAGCAAAGGATTTCTCCTCCAGATAGTGGGCTTTTGGCCTCTTTCGTTCATATTTCATATTTTTATACCACCTGAAATATAACTCTTTAGGTGGTGTGATTGATTGATTAAGTGTCGTCACGTTGGTGTCGACTCTTAGTGGCCACATAGATTCTCTCCAGGATGATCTGTCTTCAACTTGGCCTTTCAGGTCCCTCAGTGTTGCATTCATTGCTGACGTAATTGGGCTCATCCACCTTGCTGCTGGTCTTCCTCTTCTTCTCTTGCCTTCAACCTTTCCCAGCATTATGGATTCTCAAGGGGACTTCAAGATAGTGTACAAAATTTAAAAACAATATAAAAGTCACAGATTAAATCCACAAAATACAATTAAAACAATTGCATAACACAGTTATTCAAACAAATTATTGAAATTAATTCTAATTAAAAGTCAGAGGACTTTTAAGTAGCATGGTTCTATAAGCTCTAAGCAGCAGAGCAGAAAGCACAAGAATAGCTATGACGCCTACTCTCTATATAAGAGGTGAAGGCCTGGCTGAGAGCTTAGCGATCAGAGCTTAGCAAACAGAGCACTGGAGTTCTGCATGGAGCAACAGAAGAACATGGGGAAAAGCCCTGCTGGATTATGCCAAAGGCCCATCTAATCTGGCATCGGTTTCATGCAGCAGCCAACCAGGGGCATCTGGGAAACAGGCAAGCGGAGACAAAACTGTGGAAAGAGGGTGGCGCTTCCTCCCACCCCACTCCTACCCAAACATGAGGATGGGTTAACCGTCAAAAGATTAAATGTATTTTCTTCCAGTGGTAGAAGATATTTTCCTCCAATTCCAAAATCCCTCTGCTGACTGGCTAACTGTTGCATTCACCAAGGTCAAAACAGAAGGTTCATTGGGGGGGAAATCTAGATGCCACAATCTAGAAATACCTTTATTAGGACCATCCAAAATGGCTCAAAATCTTGAACTAGGATTTGAATTCCCTAAAGCTCTTCACAGGCCACTTGGTAGGACAAGCCTAACTTGGTTCCTAAGTGCACCTACCAGTAGTTCCAGATAGAATACTAATTCAATTAAAGGGGGAAAAAACCCTTTGGTTTACAGCAGGGGTGGGGAAGCTTGACCCTCCTGCAGATGTTGAACTACAACTCCCATTATCCCCAGGCTGGAGGGTCAAGCTTCCCCACCCCTGCTTTACAGGATAATTGTGGGTGTGGGTGTGGCAGCTTCAACAAAAAGCGAGGAGATTTGAATTCCAAAGAGCGAGGAGATTTGATGGCTCATAATGTTCATGTGATGGGACATGTGACCTGATGTCCAGTCTGAGATATTGTACTAGCTTTCAAAATCATAACCATGCAAAAACAACTTGGCTAGGTCCTTTGTGCTCCAGGATACTTCCTGCATATACAGTGTTGGTGACAACACTCACCATATGCTCAAAGGCACATGTTACCAAATTCTCCTCAAACAAAGCTGCCACACTAATCCACAGACTTTTCTTTTGCCAACAGTTTACACAGGATTGGAGCATGGAGGACCTAGCAAAATGCTAGGACCTATGCTATGACCTATGGACTTATGCTTCCATAGATAGGCCCAAAGTCTATCTAGTCCAGCCTCCTGTTTCCCAAAGTGGCCCACCAGATGCCTCTGGGAAGCCCAGAGGCAAGAGATGGAGGTAAACCCCCTCCCTGCTGTTGCTCCCCTGCAACTGGTATGCTCAACTGGAGGTGGCCTCACACTAGTAGCCAGTGATAGACCTGTCCTCCATGAATTTGTCTAAGCCCCTTTTAAAGCAAGTGGCATTCCAAGCTAGCGGCATACACTACATCCAGTGGCAATTTCATAGATGACTTAATGTGAAAAAGTACTTCCTTTTGTCAGTCCTAAGTTTCCTGGCCATCAGTTTCATGGGATGACCCTTGGTTCTAATGTTATGTGAGAGAGGGAGAAGAATTTATCTCTGTCCATTCTCTCCAAACCATGCATAATTTTATACACCTCGATCATGTCTCCCCTTAGCCTCCTCTTTTCCAAACTAAAGAGCCCCAGATGCTGTAGCCTTGCCTCATCAGGAAGGTGCTCCAGGCCCCTGAGTAGCACGGACGGTTAGTCACAGAGGCTCCCTTCTCCCCCACCTTTACTGTTTGGGTCCCACAAAGCTCATTTCCCCTTCCACCAAAAAGGAATTTTGATCGACTCATGAAACACTCCTGGCATGTCTTCAAGATTCCCCCATGGTAGAAGCTGCACAAGGCTTCAATGATGGAAAATAAACCTCCAGAGAAACCAGAGGAGGCCCTTTTGGTGAAAGGCAAAGGCTGGTCCCAGTCCTCTTGTTTTTCCTTCCTTCCGGTTGCTGGACCTTTCAGTGGGAGAGCCATTCCTTGGGTGCCTCCTATCACTCCCACTCCCACTTTTGATGGAGTTCCGGGCTCCCTTGCCTGGCTTGGCACCGGCCTTCACAGAGCACTGCTAGAAGGCTTTCGTGATTGACTGGAGGGACTTCTCCTTGCCCAGTGGCTCCTTGTGGGATCAGTTTTCTGGCATTCTCAGGCATAGTTTTTAACATGTGATCCTGACATTGTACCTCCCACCCCCAGGAACTCTGATTCTGCAAGGGTGACCCCCAGCCAGCCTCTGGCTATGCGTCTCCTGTTGGAGATGGACTTCCAGGGCATCAACCTTGTGCACCAACTATCCTAATATCCTCTAGGGGCATTGAGAGTAGAGATAGTGAGTAAGGGTCTTCCTAACTGTTCTTCCTGTCTCTTCTCTGTGACCTGACCCCTGATATGATTCTACAGGTCTTTCCTGTGCTGAGTCTGAATCCCTTCCTTTCCTCTTAGAGAGCAGATGGAAGCATTTCTCTCCCTCCCTCCCTATCCATTATGTAATTGTATAGATTAAGGGTTAGGTCTTTCCTATCCAAAGTGTACTTCACCAATAAATACTTAGTATTTAGTTCTACAAGGATCTCCACATGTCTCCTCTAAATAGCAGCAACAACTAAACTCTGCATCTGCGCTGAAACTGGAGTGGGTAGCTTCTTTCGTGCTCTGCTAATTAACTGGGGGATAACAATGGCAACCCCCAATGTCTCCTCAGAGGATTCTTCTGATAACTCATGTGGCATCTTGCCTTGAGGCTCCTGCTTCCAATCCCAACTCCCCACCTGCCCCCTTATGATCAAACAGCCCATATACAGCATACACCTATATATGTTATATGGTCTTCTGCACCAACAGCAGCCCAAAAATTCTTCTTTCTTATATTAAAGGGCTGTAAAGGGACCACAACAAGCTCCTGTGCAGAGAAGGAGGTAGGGCCAAGCGTTTGCAGCCACACTTCTTGCCTGACTCCAAAGGAGCACCTAGGTAACTTTGGAGCCTGGACCTAAAGGCCTCCAGACCACACACACACACACACACACACACACCCCGGCTGCAAGTTAAGCATCATTTTTTAACACACAGGATTTTGAGGGCACAAACCACACCACCCAGGACAGACTAAAGACAATTTGGGGGTGTGGGGTGTGGAGGCCCTGGACTTCATCCCCAAAGTCCAGGGGTAAGCGTGCCCCTGCCCGCCTCTCATCCCTATGCAACAGTGTCTAGGGAAGGATGCAGACCCTGGCACAGGCAGGGAGCTCCGCTGGCCAGCACTGGAGAAGGGGCTTGCTCCACTCTGTGCTGATCTCTCATCCTGCTGCTGGGCTGGAATGCAATGGGCTTCTGTGCTGCTTTTATCTTTTCCTTCTGCAAAGAAGCAGAGTAGTTGGCAGGAAAGGGGCACCTCCTTGACCTCGCTGGTGGCAGTTCTGAGTATGGGATCTGGCTGCTTCTAGAGTCAGCAGAGTTTTCACTGGGGTGGGGGGTGGAGGCAGGCTGGAGAGAAAGCTGGGGCTTCTTCCTTTGGAAGAGAAACTCCTTTGCAGCGCAGTGCCCAAGTGCCTGCATCTCTCTGGGATTGGGGAAAGAGACCAGATGGGTGCTGTAGGTGGCCTGCCCAAAAGATCATTCGCTCCAGATATTTCTGAAAGCCATAACCTTTGCAGAGTTGACTGTTGCCCAGATGGGGCCAGAGACATGAGTCTTTAGGTGATATTTAGGCAGTATCACTTCTGTGGGGTCAGGAGTGTTTTTTAATTCCAGTAGCCTCCTCTGCCCCTGAGATGTTCTGATTCACTTGGGAGATGGCCCAACACTGCTTATTTTGAGACTTGTCTCAGGCAAGAGCAGCTAGTCTGAATGTCTCTAGTGCCCAAAATTCTCTGAACCATCCAACTGTTAAAATTTTAAAAATTGCCTCTTGCCTGAACCCCCTTGTTAAACAAAAATGTTATTCCAAGAATAAATCTGACCAAGTTGTTTTCCCTTGATTAATCATTTTACAACCAGAGACAAAAGTAAGACTATTTATTTCTCTTCTGCAATCACTGATGTCTTCAGCTGCTTCAGATTCACAGGAAGCTCCAGAAATAATCTCATCCAGCTTCAGCCTCGTCGTTGAAAGCAGTGGGGTTACTAATGGCACACAAGGCACCCAAATCCTGGAGGGCTTTTGGGGGTGTGTATCAAATTCTAATATGAAAAGTGCTGTTAAAAAATGTACAATAATACTTAAGCGTTTGTGTCCTTCAGTCAGAAAAGCACTCAGGAATAAGGGTGTGAGGGAAACTACAGAGGATAAAACATCATCTGGAAGCCCAATCCTAGTAGTCAGCCTAATGACTACTCAGAGTGACTGCAGCACGTTTAGAAAAAAAATGCCACTGGCCTGAAAGTGGAACCACTTGACAGTGTGTGCCATGTGAAGGCGGGGGTGGGGTCTGTGTCTTGAGAAGAGAAGGATGCAGAGGCGCTGCTTGGGAGGCCGTATCCAAAAGCTAAACCTGTTTTGAGTGGCACACAGGGACTATTTCTCATGAGCAGTCTCGCTCTTTGCTTTATGTTCTGCATGGGGAGCAGAGGGTGCTGGAATTATTCTGAGAAGCCCCCTCAGAGCATTCTCATTGTAAGGTATTTTTATGGCAGTGTCTAACTTGTGAAACCGGCTTCCACCATGTAATTGGCCTAAGCCCACCAGTGAGAGAGCGAGAGCAAGAGAGAGCGCAGTGGCAGAGTGGGTAGTTTTACCTGAGGAAGTCAGGCGCTCTTACAATCATGTGCTGGAAATCCTCCAGGGACAGCTGGCCATCATTATCCAAGTCAGCTTCATCAATCACCTTGTTGCACACCAGACTGACTTCCTCTGGAGTCAGCTCTCTGCGCGTCAGTTTGTTGACCGTCTTCTCCAAGTCGGACTTGCAGATGTAGTCATCATTGTTGAAGTCTGCTGAAAGGAACCCTCGGAACCCTCAGCATTGACCCTGAGGTGGGGCGGGGGGTATTGTTGCATCTGCTCTAAGGGTCTTACTCTATGAGTCCAACACAAACTCCCTTTCTGTCTGAGAAAGGAGAACAGTGTTTGATCTGTAGTCAAGGGGTTGGGGGCCTCTTAGTATTGGGTGATTCGATAATTAGGGGCATAGAGAGATGGGTCTGTGACCTGCCTGGTGCGAAGGTTGTGAACATCACACAGCCTCTAGCAGGGCTGTTAGGCAGTGCTGGGGAGGAGTCAGCTGTCGTGGTTCATGTCAGCACCAGTGATGTAGGGAAATGTAGTTGGGATGTCCTGGAAGCCAAATTTAGGCTGCTAGGCAAAACAATGAAGCCCAGGACCCCCAGGGTAGCATTCTCGGAAGTACCACCTGTTCCATGCACAGGGCCAGCGAGTTTGGAAAAGAGGTGACTATGGGGAGACATGATCAAGGTGTATAAAACTATGCATGGAGTAGAGAGAGTGGACAGAGATAAATTTTTCTCCCTCTCTCACAACACAAGAACCAGGGATCATCTCAAGAGGAAGTCCTTTTTCACATAGCACATATTTAATTTATGGAATTCTCTGCCACGGGATGTGGGGATGGCCACTAGCTTGGATGACTTTAAAAAGGGCTTGGAAAAAATCATGGAACGCAGGTCTATCACTGGCTACTAGTCTGAGGCCTATAGGCCACCTCCAGCTTCAGCGGCAAGATCCCTCTGAATACCAATTGCAGGGGGAGCAACAGTAGGAAAGAGGGCATGCCCTCACCTCTTGCCTGTGGGCTTCTCAGAGGCATCTGGTGGGCCACTTTGGGAAACAGGATGCTGGACTAGGTAGGCCTCGGGCCTGATCCAGCATGGCTGTTCTTATGTTCTTACCTATGGAAACTGGGTAGTTTAGTTCAGTAGCTTTCTGCCAGTCTATTCTACAGCTTAATTTCCGGTTTTGATAGTGGGATGACATGCAGAAATCCAGCAGGTGCAGCTTTCCCAATCATTTTATCCCTGTGTCTGGAAAGATGGCACTTACTGGGTTTTTTCGTGCCCTGCATCTTTGCTATGGAGTTCTGTCACCTATGAAGCTCCTGCCTTCACACCTTCGCCCTTTGGCAGAGATCCTCATGACACCCACTCTCTTTCCTCAAGATCTGCATCCCCTTCCTAGTTGCTGGCAGGACCACTGGCCAGCAATGGGGGGGGGGCGGGCGCACAGGATCTGCCCTCTTCCAGGTGCTTCACCCATCTGCAGACAGGGTCTCTGGGAGCTGCGAGGATGAGATTCTGGCTGGAGATACAGGCTGCCCTCCCAGCAGCAGCTGCCACTGCCCCCAGCAGGCAGGCAGGCAGGCAGGCAGGCAGCCCCCTAATCCACCACCAAGGCCAGACAAGGACTCCTTGGGCCACTCACCATAAATTTTGAAGGCATAATAAGCCTTGAGGTCTCGAGGGGCCATTTCACTCATCACTGAAAACATGTCCAAGAAGTCATCTAAGGTCATGTTGCCCTCACCGTCCTCGGAGAAGACCTCAGCTATCCGCTGCCGGAAGGGGTTGTCCTGCAGTAGGAGACAGATGGGAAATGAAGCCAGGCTGCCAAGGCATTGCCAGGAACTCCCCTGGTCCTCCTGACCCAGCGAGGACCAGGCAGAAAAGGAGGACCGGGCATCAGACGGGGAGCTCTCACTCATGGAAGAACCACCCCAGGACATCAGAGTCGCCCCTGATCCTGAGGCTGCCGGCACCCAGCTTCCTTCAGACTGGCCGCCTGAGCCTCTCCTTAGCAGCACCCCCTCTCTCTAGGACTCTGCCCCTCAGTCCTCACCACTCCCCAGGGACCCTCTACCACCACAACACCAGACACCCTGCCTAATGTCACGGACACCCTTGAACCCCCACCAAACGCAACCTCCCAAGAACCATCTCTGACCCCCCGCCCCCATCCACCCAGAGAAACCCCTATGAGTTCACACAGGCACAGCCAGGTTTGGGA
This sequence comes from Hemicordylus capensis, assembly GCF_027244095.1. NCBI lineage: Eukaryota > Metazoa > Chordata > Lepidosauria > Squamata > Cordylidae > Hemicordylus > Hemicordylus capensis. The sequence goes on from NC_069662.1 coordinate 171,549,611, forward strand.
AGGCCTCTAAGATCAGCAGAGAAGTGCATGCCTGGCAGCCAGAAAACTACCCACCAATAGGCCTACTTGGGAGGAAGACTGACAGCAGGGTTACTTGAGAGTCAGATTAGTTTGTAGGAAAGGGTGTGGCCCTGATCTAGCCTATATAAGCTTCCTCCACATGCCAGCACCTTGCTAGCAGCACCAACAACCTACATGTGGAGCTGCTCTCAGTCCTGAATGAGCTCCCAGACCTTGCTCCCTGGATCTGGGTTACCCAGCTCCTGCTGCAACTTTCCTGAGCAGCAGCAGCAGCAGCAGCAGCCTCACCTGGCACCTCACCCTGCAGCCAAGCCTTCACGTGCAGGACGAACAAGACTCGGTGTCTGGCCTGCGCTGACTGCTAGCCATCCACTCCAGCCGGTGAGTGTTTCCTCTCCTCCTCCACCTGAATCATTGCTCTGTTCCCCGGTTGGCCCTCCTTGTAATGAAAGGACTGATGACACTTCCTGCCAAGGCCAGGCTAGTCCTCCCTGTTCCACAGTGGCCAGGAGAACTGCCCTGAGGGATCCTTAATCTTCTTCCAGACTGGTACACTTGGGCAGGGAGGGCTCCTTTCTACGGCTACAGCAGAAGGGAAGAACTCCTCTGGACTTAACTGTGGCTAATCTGGATGGTGCAGTGTTGGTTGTGCTGTGGCTGACCATAGAGCCAGATGGGATGACCAAAGGGCAACTCTGTCTAAAGTCCTCGTGCACGGAGGTGGGCCAGCCTACTTGCCCTTCCCAGTAATCAGCCAAGGAGCTCCTGCAGAAAGAGTTTGGCAAAGCACATTCCAGCAGGCGAGCTGGAGTTGGTGTGCCTGTGTGCATGTGTGTGCTCAAGTCTCCTGGTGGCAGGGACCCGTGATGGGGCTTCTTTCACAGAAGCTCCTGGGTGGATCTTTCTTTAAGGCTGGAGGGATTCCATTATTGTCTTGGGCTTTGGGCCACTAGTACAGATGATGCATGCCTCATGAGAGGAGGCTCTAGAGTCTGATGGTCCCCAGCCCAGCTCTCCTTGTGTGCTGCAGCTGCTGCCCTTGCTGGCCAGTACCTTAAGCTCTGGCATGCTGCCAATGAGTTCGTAGGGGAGCTTCACCTTGGGCTTACTGGTGTAATCAAGAGGGACCAGCTGAGGGGCCAGGTCGCGGTACCTGTAGAACAACCTGCAAGTAAAGGAAAAATGACTTTATTGCCTGCCTGATCCACGACTGGGGCTTGGGAGGGTGTGGCAATATCCAGGCATCCTGTTGGAGATGATCTTCCAGTGCATCAACCTTTTGCACCAACTGTCCTAATGACCACTAGGGGCATTGGGAGTAGAGACAGTCAGTCAGGGTCTCCCTCTCTGTCCCTACTCTACAACCCCTGAACTGACTCTGCAGCACTTCCTGGGCTGAGTCACAACCCTTCATTTCCCCCTAGAGAGCAGATGGAAACATCTCTTTCTCTCCTTACCTATCCACTATGTAGTCCTTTAGATTAGAGATAGGTCTTTCCTATCTAAGTGTATTTAACCAATAAATATTTAGTGTTTAGTCATACAAGGATCTCCATGTGTTTTCTCTAAACAGCTGCAATATCCAAACCATCCTCTGCTACCTGCTCTGTCACTGGAGTGTGTGCTCATTCCTTAGTGCTCTGCTGTTTTACCTATTGTGGGTAACAATCAACAACCTCTAACACATCCTTCAGTCATATGCAGCATACTGTGCAACATGCCAAAAGTTATTTTTCCAGTGCCAAGAAAACCGGGGCCCCACCAATCCAAGATGCAAGCACTTGGATGGGCAGTTCCAGTGGTGGCTCCGGAGTGGGACGGGGGGCGAAGGCAGGAGAGAAGAAGACACACCAGCCATAGTCTCAGTTATACAACCATTGCTGATGCTCAGACGCTACCCCTGATGCTTATTGTTTTGTGTACCTCCCTTGGAAATTGGTGCATTGGTTTCTCGAGGGGCCAGGCCTGTCGCTCGGCATTCAGAGCTCCGGGTTCTTCTAGGGGCCCTTCAGGAAGCACCCCGGTTCTCAGTGGGCATCCTGGTCATTCATTTTAGTACAGCCCAGCTGCAAGTCTCTTGGGGGCTCCTCCCCGCCCCCTTTCTGGGGATGTAAAGCAGACCATTCCGCACCAGGGCAAATAGTTTCCCACAGCAGTCTGGCCTGTCCAAGGTGGACTTGCAGGCCGAAGTCGGAGTGTTTCCTGACAGCAAGCACACAGCAACATCTCCACACACAAATACTGTCAGCCAGGCGGGAGAGGGATGAGGGGAAGGTAAGGAAGGAAACTGCCATGAGCAAAAGAAAGGAAAAGGAGTGGCTGGGAGGCTGGTGATGAAATAAATAGGAAAGAAAACTCAATCGGGCAAGAGAAAGGAAAAGGTGTAGCTAGAGTGAGGGTGGAATGGGAACATGAGAACCAGCATAGTGGTTAGAGTGTTGGACTAGGACTAGGAAGACCTGGGTTCGAATCCCTATTCAACTATGAAACTCACTGGGTGACTCTGGGCCAGTCATGTATCTCTCAGCCTAACCTACCTCACAGGGTTGTTGTGAGGATAAAAATAAGCATGTACACCACTCTGAGCTCCTTGGAGGAAAAGTGGGTTATAAATGTAAAAAAATAAAACAAATTAAAATAAAATAAAAGCGGGGGGTGGGGGATCCCACTGGGAAATATAATGGCAAAGGGTAGCTAGAGTGGAAAGGTAAAGAGAAGAAAACCCCACTGGGAGGAACAGTCTGTCAGTCAGGGCAAGAGTGGAGCAACCAAGCCAACAAATGTACTTGTTAAAAAGGAAAACTTACGACTTGCTCAGAAAAGAGTGTGCCATTTTCTCTGCAGAGAAGGGAGCTTGCTTCAACCCCTCCTCCTTGCTGCTGGAGCCACCTCCTCTCCTATGATTGGCCTGAAAAGGTGCCAGTCCAGCTATCCTGTCTTCTGATTGTTCGGGGGCTCCTCGAAGCATTGCCCACCCTCCTGAGGGAAAAAGGGGGGGGGACACAGGCTGTGGCAAGTGGTTTGTGTTTTCTTCATTTTGTGGGGGGAAACAAGGGTAAAAAATAGACTGTTGCAATCAGCCTATGTATTTTTCCTTGGGTGGGGGAGTTGGGCAATGCTTGGGGGAGCCCCTAAACAATCAGAGGACAGGGTAGTGTTAGTGGCACCTTTTCTGGCCAATCATGGGAATGAGGAGGTTCCAGCAGTATGTGTGGCGGGAAGGGGTTGAAGCAAGCTCCCTTCTCTTCAGAGAAAATGGTGCTGTCTCTCGCTTTCCTCTGATTCGGCTGCAACAAGTTCCCTGCTTAACAAGTGCATTTGTGTGCTTAGGGGAGGGGGGCATAGCTCCCCCCCACTGCCCTTAATGACCAGCCCCCAGTGGGCAGTTCTGAAACTCCCTTTTGTATTCTCCTTTTGTAACTCCAGCTTAGCAAATTTCTGTGGAGGCCAGGAAAAAGTCACAAAGTCTAAGGAGAACCTCTCCTCAGAGTTGGTGTTGCTTAGGCACCAATTCATGTGTCCATCCTGTATTATCCCACAGGCCCTGCCATAGAATCCCAGTTTGCTTGGGAGTAAAGTCCCACTGAATGTAGTGCAACTTAATAATATTATTGACGATGATAAACTTTATTAATTTGTCAGCCACCCCATAACCAATTGTTCTCTGGGCGGCTGAAAACATAACATTCAGACATGAGAAACTTCGGAGTAAGCATGTCTGAGATCAGAGTGCCCAAGTGTCTACCTGCTCTGCCAGCTTTAAAGGTACCAGCAGGGCATTGTCCACCAAAAGCGTCTCTCATGTTGGGGCAGACAGGGGTGGGGGTGGGCTTCCTTGTCCCTCCCCCAGGCTTTGTTTCCCTCTGTTGTTCTTGCAGAGGGCTCTCTGCTGTTCACAGCTGTCATCAGGAAAGTGCCAGTGAACAATGCGGCAGGCATTTCCAAAGGGCTCCTAATCAATAATAAATGCCTTATTCATGATACAATTATGTTCTTGGCCTCCCTGCCAGACATAAGCACACATCCACACTTCGCTTTCATGAATGCCAGTCTTTCTGGTCTGTTGTTTTGCATGTGATGCAACAACCGCTGGCAAAAGTCTCCTGGCCTGGGCTCTCCCCACCCGCCACGTTTCCCTGTCCCAACTTGGCCTCAGCTCCTGGGCTTTGAATCATGGCTCTGATTTCACCCCCCATCTGTGCAGAGCCATAAATTCCTCACTTCTAGGAGAAGGGAGGAAGGACATGGAGGTCCAGAGGAATCAAATGTCTTTTGTTTTGAATTTTAATTTGAAAATATTTTAACTGTCGTTTTCAAGTCAAATTTAGACCAGCATTAGTAGCTACGGTTCCAAAAAACGAACAACAAATATAAACCGCTTCTCAACAAAAGTTTCCAAAGCAGTTTACATAGAGAAATAATATAAATAGATAAGATGGCTCACCATCTAAAGAAGAAACATAAGACAAACACCAGCAACAGTCACTAGAGGTCCTGTGCTCGGGGTGGATAGGGCCTGTTACTCTCGCCCGCTAAATAAAGAGAACCACTGCGTTAAAAAGGCACCTCTTTTGTTCAGTTAGCAGGGGTATTTAAAGAGTGGTTTTAAAAGGGGGCATTAAAACAGAGGCAGAGGAGAACTGGTCTTGTGGTAGCCAGCATGACTTGTCCCCTTAGCTAAGCAGGGTCCACCCTGTTTGCATATGAATGGGAGACTAGAAGTGTGAACAGCACTGTCAGATATTCCCCTCGGGGGATGGAGCTGCTCTGGGAAGAGCAGAAGGTCCCAAGTTCTCTCCCTAGCAGCACCTCCAAGATAGGGCTGAGAGAGATTCCTGCCTGCAACCTTGAGGAAGCCACTGCCAGTCTGTGAAGACAATACTGAGCTAGATAGACCAAGGGTCTGACTCAGTATATGGCAGCTTCCTATGTTCCTATGTAAAACCAACTTAATAACATGGAAAATACAAACAGTAGCTAACATGATGTGCTGCATTCTGGTGATGCTGCACTCTGTGTCGCGGCTGCTCTGGACCCATAAGGCAGCCCCAGCATCACAAACCACAAAAAGCTGCAGGATCGGCGCTCCTGCACTGACTCCCACTTGTGGGGAGGGTGGCGGGTTTTGAGCAGAATGGATAATTAAGGGTGGGAGTCGGGGCACAGGGGTGCCCCATGGGTGGTGCTCACCGGGAATATGCCCTGTTGCCCTATGGGCCAGTCCAAGCCTGGTTGCAATGCACAGACACTTGTTCTCTGCAGCACCAGGGCTTCCTTAAGAATCTGCAGCCTCGCTGGAATGCTGTGTGCACCATATCAGCCAGCATGCTGGCCGGGGGCGGGGGGAGCCTGGTTGCTCAGGGCACACACATTCAATTCAGCTTGCCAAGACCTCACCTCCATCTGTACCTGTTGGCAGGCAGTTAGTAACATAGGAACAGAGGAAGCTGCCATTTACTGAGTCAGACCATTGGTCTATCTAGCTCAGTATTGTCTTCACAGACTGGCAGCGGCTTCTCCAAGGCTGCAGGCAGGAGTCTCTCCCAGCCCTATCTTGGAGATGATGCCAGGGAGCGAACTTGGAACCTAGATGCTCTTCCCAGAGTGACCCTATTATCCCCTGAGGGGAATATCTTGCAGTGCTCACACATCGTCTTCCATTCAAATGCAACCAAGGCAGACCCTGCTTAGCTAAGGGGACCAGTCATGCTTGCTACCACAAGACCGGCTCTCCTCTTGGTCTCAGTTGCATTGCAGGGGTCTTAAGCACGGTCACTGTGAGCCTTCTTCTGCTCCAGGAGAAGAAATCAGCCAAAGCGCCTCCAGAATGCCACACCAGGCAGTGCTTATGGCTCAATTCATGTGACATTTTTGTGGCGTCTATAAAAACTAGAGTGCCAAATTCTTAGGAAAAGGAAGAAGCTGCACTTCTGCTATAAATCTTTTAAAAATTAGTATTCCTGGTACAAACACTTGGATTTTAAAGATTTGTAGTGAAAAGATTCTCACCTCAGAATTTCTTTCCTTGTGAAAAATGTTGCATCCTGAAACAAAGAAATGGAAACCCAGAGATTGGAGAGTCTGTAACCATGGGAGACCTGCTGGTTTATTTTTTATAACAAGCAGAATCCACTTTTTCAACCTTGTGAAAAGCTACGACCCCTGCAGCCCCTGTGTGCATTAGCCATACAGAGAGCTAACCAGCTTTTTAAACCAAAGAGGGTCTTCTGGCCATCGGCAAAGGAGCACAGCTCTGATGCCCAGCCAGGGCTGCCACTTCATCAGCTCCTTGCCTGGGGGAGGCTGTTTCCCCACTTTGGGGGCATTTCCCTCCCCACACTAGCTCCAAAACAGACTTGATTGCAAAGCTCTCTCTCTCTCTCTCTCTCTCTCTCACACACACACACACACACACACGTTTATTATCTAGCCTGCATGTGACAAACAGCATGAAAGAGGACAGCTCCCATTGCTCTTTGTGTCGTGATACAGGAAAGTGTCCAGGGTACTCCCACCTGATAGGCATCCAGTTGTTCCGGAGTAAAGGTGGTCTGCTTGTTACCCATGTCTGAGCTCCAGCTCCTGTCCCATGGCTCCTGTCCCTGAGGCGGATTGTCTAAGGAGGCTGAACACTGAGATTATGCCAAGCTTGAACAAAGGAGCTCTCTGAGCCCAGAGTGGCTCAGGTGTCAGCTTTCCTTGGATATCTTGATCATAATAGAGCATTTCATCAAATCTTCAGTCCGCAGGCAGCGTGAGGTTCAGCATCATTTGCTGTTTCTGGTGTGCTCCAGAGACGCTCAGGTTACACCACAGATGGAGCCCTCGCCTGCTACTCACTCAGTGAATGAAGGGGACTGGGCAGCGAGGAGGAGGAGGAGGAGGAGCAGGAGGAGCTTTACCTCTGGGAAGCAGCACAGTTGCCTAGCTGCCTCTGGGAGATGCCCTCGCTTTTCCAGAGCATCTCCCACCTGAACAAAACCAAAGGGGCCCTTTCCCCACTTTGTCCCTCCCAGTGTAAGAATGCACAGCCCAGAAGATGACTCTCCCTCCCTTCATCCTGTTTTTATTGATCTCACACAGTGCACAAAACCAGGACCCACTTTCTTTCTTTCTTTAAAATAATGAGTATTCTGCCTTTCTGCTCAGAGTGACATGTATCACATGTTTAAAATAGTACATTCATAAAGCACCTTTATTTATTTATTTAACATATTACTCACGTCTCTGGGCACTTTACAACAGAAAAGTTAAAACATTAGTTAAAACAGAATAAATGACAGAAAAGATTGACACATTACAACAATTGAAAATTTTAAAATATTTTAAAAACAATGTTAAAACACTATTTAATTAAAAGCCTGGGTGAAGAGATGTGTCTTTAAAGACTTTTAAAAAGTTGTCAGAGATGGGGAGGCTCTTATTTCAGCAGGGAGCACATCCCAAAGCTTTGGGGCAGCAGCAGAAATGATGATGACCCTAAGTCCGAGATGACCCAAAGACCAGCCTGGCAGCTGCATTCTGGACCAACTGTAGTTTCTGGACTACATACAAGGGCAGCCCCACGTAGAGCGCATGGCAGTAATCCAGTTTGGAGGTTACCAGCAGATGTACCACTGTGCTGAGGTCAAAACATAAATGTAAATTTATCTCAAGAAATGGACGCAGCTGGCATATCAGCCGAAGCTGATAGAAGGCACTTCTGGCCACTGCCTCAACCTGGGACACCAGGGAGAGGCTTGGTTCCAAAAGCACGCCCAGACTGCACACCTGTTTCTTCCGGGGAAGTGTGACCCCATCCAGAACAGGCAGACTGAACTCATCTCCCGAGTTTCGACCCCACACAATGAGTACCTCCGTCTTATCTGGATTCATTCTCAGTTTGTTATCCTTCATCCAGCCCATCACCCCCTCCAGGCAGGCATTTAGGGAGGTTATGCCCTCTCCCGATGATGTTGGCATGGAGAAGTAGATTTGGGTGTCATCAGCATAGTGATAGCACCCTGCACCAAATCTCCTGATGATCTCTTCCAGTGGTTTCATGTAGATATTAAACAACATCGGAGACAATACGGAGCCCTGAGGGACATCATACAAAAGTTCAGATTTTGTAGAACAACACTTCCACAGGGATCCTGGTAAGAGAGAGATTATTCTTATAGACCACAGCCACTCCACCTCCCCGCACACGGTCCCTCACCTGCTCCTCAACAGAGTACCTTGGAGGGAGAAGCTGGGACCAGACCGGGCCACTCGCCTCCCGCAACCAGATCTCCGTAATACATACCAGGTTGACACCTTCATCCAGAATCAAATCATGATTGTTTCTGTTTTGTTCTGGACCAACCTGGCATTACAGAGGAGCAAGTTGAGATTCCAAGGGTAGTTGGCACTGCTCCCCAAGGTCAAAGAGCTGGCGAGACAGCCAGAAGCGGAAACAGCTATTAGATTTCTAATTCCCCTTCCCATGTAATGACCTGCCGACCTGCCACTGTTACTTCTTCTGTTCCCCACCACACCACTGGCATTTCCGCCCCACAATCAGTGGATATAGAGCAGAAGGTTCCAAGTTCCCTCCCTGGCAGCATCTTGAAGATAGGGCTGCGAGAGATTCCTGCCTGCAACCTTGGAGAAGCTGCTGCCAGTCTGTGTGGACAATACTGAGCTAGTTGGACCAAGGGTCTGATTCAGTATATGGCAGCTTCCTATGTTCCTATGATATGCCCCCTGTCTCCCCATCTCCAGAAAGGCCCAGGCACATTATACACAGGTCTAATTAAAACAAAATTACCCAGGACTAATTAACACAGAAGCCACACTATTAAATATCCACCCACATGTGATTTCTTGGGTCAAAAACCTGGCCCTCGCCCTTGCTGTCCCCCAAAGTGGCTCCCCCAAATATCTTGCTCAATATTCAGCATGGGGAGGGTATTTTATAGGCCTTGTAAATTAAATAAAAATCAGAGGGGCGGGGGAGAGTCAACTGGCAGGCCAAGGTTATGAAAAATTATGAAAATGGAAAATGAAAATGAAATTTTAAAAAACAGGGTTAGGGTAGGCCAGAGCTATTTATAATAAACTTTAAAATAAAATTTAAATTTAAGAAATCAAATTACTTTTTTAAAAAGGCTGAGCAGGGTTGGGCAGTCCAGTGCAAGCCAGGCTTACACATACACCCCCAAATTATATATATAATTAAAATGGAATAAAAATTAATGAAAAATAAAACTAGAACAAAATAAAATGAAAATGAGCAAGCCAGGCCAGGTCATTTGCTACCTGAAATAAAAGAAAAACTAGTCTGAGTAGGGTAGGACAGGTCACCTAAAATAAAAACAAAACCAAAATGCATATAAACATAAAATAAAGATACAATGAAATAAAAATAAAAGGATGATGATGATGATAATGATAATTTGGCTAAACAACCTCAGAGGCAAGATGCCTCCGAATACCAGGCTGCAGGGAGAAACAGTAGAAGAGAGGGCATGCCCTCAGCTCTTGCCTGTGGGTTTCCCAGAGGCATCTGGTGGGCCACTGTGGGAAACAGGGTGCTGGACTAGATGGGCTGCCTTGGGCATGATCCAGCAGTACCAATCCCTGAGGGACCCCACTTCCTACTTCACTGCTTTGTGAAAACAGTTAATTTATTCCTATCCCCTGTTTCCTGTCCTTCAACTAGTTACCAATCCACACATGAACCTGCCCCCTTAGCCCATGACTGCTACGTTTACTCAAGAGCTTTGGTGGGGAACTTTGTTGAAAGCTTTTTGGAAGTCCAAGTATACTATGTCAACTGGATCACCTTTATCCACATGCTTGTTGACACTCTCAAAGAACTCCAAAAGGTTAGTGAGGCAAGACTTTACCTTGCAGAAGCTATGCTGGTTCTCCTTCAGCAAGGCTTGTTCTTCTATATGCTTATCAATTTTATCTTTAAGTATGCTTTCCATTAATTTACACGGAGCAGATATAAAGCTACCATAGCATCCAAAGTATATAGCGACCTGTAATTTCCTGGGTCCCCCACAGATACCTTTTTGAAAACTGGTTACATTGCCAACTTTCTCTTCCTCTGGAATAGAGCCAGAGACCAGCCATTTCATATTGGAGTTCTTTAAGAACTCTTGGATGGGTATCAACTAACTTTGGCAAATTGATTTATTTTTTATTTTTCAAGACAGTTTAGAACATTACCTCTTGTTTCATCAATTTGACTGAATTCTGCATCCCTGAGAAGCTCATCAGGCACTGACTGTATTAGCTCAGTATCCTCTGCTGTGAAGATGATGAAAACAACTGTCAGCTGCTCTGCAATCACCATGTCCTCCTTAATAATACTTTTCACTCCCTCATTATCCACTACTACTATGAATATTTATATACCGCTCTTCAACCAAAGTTCTCAAGGTGGTTTATGTAGGGAAAAATTATAAATAAGATGGCCCCCTGTCCCCAAAGGGCTCACAATCTAAAAATAAATATAAGGCAGATACCAGCAACAGCCACTGGAGGGATGCTGTGCTGGGATTGGATAGGGCCAGTTGTTCTCCCCCTGCTAAATAAAATCACCACTTTAAAATTTATTTATTTTTATTTATTTACATTTTATATCCCGCTCTTCCTCCAAGGAGCCCTACATACTACATACTTAAGTTTCTCCTCACAAAAACCCTGTGAAGTAAGTTAGGTTGAGAGAGAAGTGACTGGCCCAGAGTCACCCAGTTAGTATCATGGCTGAATGGGGATTTGAACTCGGGTCATACCGGTCCTAGTCCAGCACTCTAACCACTACACGCTGGCTCTCTTTGCTCAGGTAACAGGGGTTATCTAATGGTCCAATTGCCTCCCTGGCAGATTTCCTGCATTGGATGTTTTTAAATAGATTTTTATTATTTCCCTTGGTGCTTTTAGCTAAATGTCCCTCAAACTCTCTCTCCGCATCCCTTATTGTCTCCTTGCATTTCCTCTGCCAAAGTTTGTGTTCCTTTCTGTTCTCATCATTTGGGCAGGCCTTTATATTTCTGATGCAATTCTTCCCTTGTATTCCTTTGACTACTGAGAAGACTACTGACTACTTGACTTCCCCATCCTCCTGGACTTGGTGAAACCTTTTCTTCTTTTGGGTATATTCTAACGGGGCTTCTATTATTGAGGCTTTAAATGTTCCATGCATTCTGGGCTTGGCTGAGTGGGTCAGTGTATTCTGGTGACCTCTTGCTGCTGGATGCAGACACAATGGATATGCAGGTGGCCTCTTTTTGTATGGGGCATTACCTCTTCCTCATCTCTGGACCTTGTTTAAGGACCTTGTGCTGTCTCTTGTCAAAGACAGTGGAGAACAACAGACTAGTGAGTCAGAGGGCTAGAGGGTCAAGACATTGGTCATCCCTTCTCTACTGCTCTATCCCTTTGGAATGTAGATTGCTAATCTCAGGGACACTTCCTCTCTCTTCTCTTCCTGTGCCTTCTACCTCGCAACATGCAAGCTCCCCTCCCTGCACCATGTGTGCAGAGAAGATGCATAATCCATCTGCATCCAGCTAGCTAGCTAGATTAGAGATCCTAACTCCTCACTTTCCTCTCTAGAATGGAGTTCTCTAATAAATACCATATGTATTGATTTGAAACTATGAACTGGCTCCAAGTTACTTGACTCTCAGCATACACGCATGCCTAACTAAATTCCGCTGTGTTGTGCCTCTGTGCACTCTGCTATAAATAAAAAGGGGTTTTCCTACCAGAGATAATTCCCAACAGTTTGGAACAAGGCAGTCGCTCCCCCCTGGGACTTTGACACACAGGCTTGATGCCCATTGATTGGGAGGCTTTACTGCGAACTCGAAGTTGTCCCCCCAAAACCAATGCAAATAGTGGATTTTTTTTACCCTGAATATAAATCAGGCTCCCCTCTAACGTGCAGTGAAAAACCCGAATTGTGTGTGAAGTGCTCCCCAATAATTCACAGGGACTTCAGGGTAAATCTGGCCTATATGTAAACGCACCCCCTCCAGTCCCAGGAGATGCAATTTAAAGGGCTTTAAAAAGCCCCGTGTGAAAGCACCACTTCCTGCTGGTGGTGGCAGGCAAGGCAATCCGGCTCAGAACTTGCACCCATGTCCCCCCAGATCCTCCACTGTTTATCCTGATGCTGAAGGACTGAGGGTAGGGCAGGCAATTCTCTCACTGGCTCCCTAAGAGGGCACTGAGACAGCTGAAGAAGTAGAGGTCATTGGGGGAGTACTGTGTGGATTGGTGGATAAAGGATGGAGCTGAGCAGGGGGCTGGTCTGATGAGCAAAGAAGAGGTTTCAGGTTGTGAACTACGAAGAAAAGGGTCTGGGGACTTCCTGTAAATGGAGACTCATCCATTGTTGGCTACAGGGTCTGAACTTATTTTTCTGTGGTTCACCCAGGGCTGGTGCTACCATTAGGCCAACTAGGCAGCCTCATAGGGCGCAGACCTCAGAGGGGCATCAAGTGTTAGGGTTTAATACATCAAAAATTGATGTATTACCTATTCTTGCAATTTAAAATAAATTTAGCAGTTTCAAGTTCTGTGCTTTTCATTTTTTCTACAAAACATCTGTTTTTGAAAATCAAAGTTGAAATTTTTTTGGGGGGGTGCAAGTACTTAGCCTTGTCTAAGGCGCAAAATAGTCTGGCACCAGCCCTGGGTTCACTCCCTGTCACAGGGGTGGAATTAGACTTGTAGGCAGCCTAAAAGTTGGGGGTGTCAAAATGTGGAGCACCAGGTTTTACCACTTTAGCTGCTCTCCTTTACATTACAATATAACAGTTTACATTACAATATAACAGGGGCGGCTGGGAGAGCCCACTCCACCTACATTTTTCACTGTCTGCCAAAGCTTTTACAAATTATTTTTAATTTGTAAAAGCTTTGGCAGACAGTGAAAAATGTAGGTGGAGTGGGCTCTCCCAGCCACCCCCCGCCCACATGCCTCTGGGGCATGTGCTCATGCTAATGGTCATAAGACCTGCTTTCAACACCCATTTGAACTAGCCTGCAAATCTGGATTTTCATCTCCCCCTCTTTCTACCCTAACCTCTTTCTACTAGCTTTTTCTGCCCAGCAGCTCTATATCTTTTAAAGAGTTACCATCAGCAACAGGCCAGGGCTAAGGAGATGCAGCTGCCAGCCTGATGCTGGCCACTAAGTGACCTTTTTCATCCCAAAGCCGGCCAAGAGTTGCCTGCAAGAGTTGGAGGCAAGCAGGTTGTGCATTGTCATCGGAAAGATTTGCAGTGGCCAGAGCCTGTCAACTACAAGGGAGGAAACCAAAAACATTAAGTTTGCTTATTTCGCTCTCTAAAGATTGGTGTCCTTGTGTCTGTTTCTTGAAATAGCAGCAGCCTGCATATGGCTGAAGGAAATCTTGATGTAGTATTTGAAGGACTGATAAGGTGTAACTGTTTGGTGTTGGGGAGAAGGTGTTTAATGGGCACAGAGCAGCAGCCTGTCAATGAGGCTCTTCTTAGAGCCATGCCCACCCCTTTTTCATATGCAAGGAATCTAGCTTGCTTAGCATTTCCTTTGAGGTCTCAAGATCACATATAGTAGTAAAATGGTTTTTACTCACAGAAGCAGCTATCAAAGCTTGAGCTTGAGCATCTTTGAGCAGCCATGTCTCCTCAGCAGTCTTCTCAGCAGCTGTAGTTCCATCTGTGGGGGGTTCCTCTTCAGTTACTTTCTGGAGTCCTTCAGCACGCAATGCAAGCCTCAGTCCGGTTTTCCATTCCAAGTAATTGTCTGCGTTCAGGATAGTCAGCATGAGCTTTCCCTCTAGGTAAGTAGCCATCCTCACTGAGCTCCAAGAAAGGGCAGCTGCTGTAGATTAGCAATTCAAAGTGTCCATGGCTAGATCTCACTGGATCTCCTGGAAGAAACCTAACTCTTCAGTTGCAGTATACGCAGCTCAAAATACTGGGCTCCCATAACCTGTTGGGAATTATCTGTGGTAAGAGAATCCCTTTTTCATCATAGCAAAGTGCACAGAGGCACAACACAGCTGATTTAGTTAGGCATGCGTGTATGCTGAGAGTCAAGTAACTTGGAGCCAGTTCATAGTTTCAAATCAATATATATGGCATTTATTAGAGAACTCCATTCTAGACAGGAAAGTGAGGAGTTAGGATCTCTAATCTAGCTAGCTAGCTGGATGCAGATGGATTATGCATCTTCTCTGCACACATGGTGCAGGGAGGGGAGCCTGCAAGGTAGAAGGCACAGGAAGAGAAGAGAGAGGAAGTGTCCCTGAGATTAGCAATCTACATTCCAAAGGGATAGAGCAGTAGAGAAGGGATGACCAATGTCTTGACCCTCTAGCCCTCTGACTCACTAGTCTGTCCTCCTATGTCACTGAGACAAGAGACAGCGCATAGTCCACTTCCAACAGCATATACATCAGTGGCAGCAGCAACAGCGGCAGCTCCTCCAGCAGCTCACACTCCCAGCGCCATGGGGCACCTCTTGCGTGTCCAGTCAGTGCCCCTCTCACGGAGATTCCTCCCAGATGTCATGGACTACAACTCCCAGACTCCTTTGCTTGGGGATGATGGGAGTTGTAGTCAGCAATATGGGAGGTGGATCCCTGCGAGAGGCAACACGGGTCGTGTCTGCTGCGACCCGTCCGGGCATCTCTGCATGTCAGGCCTGACTACGGGAAGAAGCTGCAGCAGCAGGAGCTGATTTCACACAGAAAGCAGCAGCAGCAGCTCCTCGGAGGAGGCAGCTCAGAGCCTGGAGGCGGCGGCCCTGCTTCTGCTGCTGTTGCTGGTGCTGCCCTTGAAGCAGCAGCAGCAGCGCATCTGTCCCGTCTCTGGCTGCAGCCCCCAAATAAGAGACATTTAGCTGAGCCAAGCTTGTTAGCGGGACTTGGGCTGGGCGGGGGTGGGTGGGTTAAAGGGTTTGACCACGGCCCAGAGAGGGAAGCTCTGCGGGGAGGCCCGCCTGCCAATGGAGATGGTAGAGACGGCAGTCTCGCACGCTCCGCAAGGCCGCCAGAATCGTAACAATTAAGAGAAAGCATGTTGCTGATACACAAGACAGTTCTGCGACTGCGCAGCCTGAGTACTGCGCCCCACACCCCTGTAGAGACAGACGACCCGGCTAAGCCGTTCTACAATTCCGCTTCCTGGTCGCTACTTCCTCCAGAAGCGATAGGGCAAGCTGTTCTATAGTCCAGCTTCCTGTTCTCTTTTCCCCGGAACCGGAAATGATAGCATGAGCCGCTCTATCATTCTGCATCTGGTACGACAACCCGAGGCGGAAATTGAAGTACAGGTCGCTCTGCAGTTCCGCTTCTGGTCATCCTCTCCCCAGGAACCGGAAGCTGCTGTGCACACCGCTGTACAGTTCCGTTTCTTGTTCATCTCTCCTATCCCCCCAGCCGGAAAGTACATTGTGAGCCGCTCTACAATTCCGCTTCCTGATCGCTACTTCCTCCTCCCGGAAGCGAAAGGGTCAGGGCAGGGAAAGCCGCTCTACAGTTCTGCTTCCTTTTCATCACTTCCACCAGAGACCAGATGTTTTACAGTTCCGCTTCCTCTTCGTCAGTTCCGCCAGGGGACCAGAAGGAACAGGGCAGTCCGCTCTACAGTTCCGCTTCCTCTTTGTTATTTCCCCCAGGACAGAGCCAGGAGCATGCTGTTTCTGGGGCTCGCAGCTCCCTGTGCCGTAAGTAACCATGGCAACCGAGAGCACCCTGCCTGGCTTAGGCCGCTCTCTGCCCCTTGCTCAGGCCAGCTGGCCGCCTTTCTTTTCCCCTCCCTTCCTCCATCTCTAGGGGCCTGCCGCTCCGCGGGGCAGGCAGTTGTGCGACTGCTGCCTGGTCTTCCGGACCGCACTGGAGGCAGGCAGCGGCCGCTTCTGTGAGAGACCCTCAACAGGCGGAGGTTCCACCAGGCTGCTGAGGTCATTGAGCCTGGAGGACTCCCCGCCCCCACCCTGGAGGAGCCCGGAGGAGGCAGCAGCAGCCTCTGCAGCCTCCCCCCCGCCACTGGGAGGAGCGGTCCTTCCTCCTCCTTCTCCTCCTCTTGCTGCCAGTCAGTGCCGCCTTGGCTGAGCGGCTCTCTGGGGATGAAGGAGTCCTGCGTGGCCCCCACCCCACCCTGTACGCGGGGCCTGGATGGGGCTTGGTGTGTGGGGTGGCAGCCCCCGCCCCACGCAGGGTTTCCTCCTCTAGCAGGCATTCCCAGATGCTGCCGACTACAACTCCCACCACCCCCAGCTGTGGTAGCCTTTGCTTGGGGATTATGGGAGTTGTAGTCCATAGCATTCGGGAGGGAACACTCCCCCCGTGTGTGATGCTGTTGCCCCGGAGAAGAGCCTAGATGGGGCCGGCCTCCCTTCCTGCCTCTCTCCGAGCTCCTGCCTGGGTGAGGAGGAGGAGGGGGAGGAGCTCCCTGGAAACCCTTTTGGGCGCCCCTTGCATCCAGGGTGAGCTCGGCTGCCCTCTCCCTCTCCCCCCCCCACCCCCAGTGCGCCTCTCCTGGGCCTGAGCTGGAGCCTGCCTGACTCTAGAGGAAGCCTGCCTGTCTCTTGGCTGGAGACATTCTGGCTGCTGTCCGTAATGGGGGACGAAAGGAAGGCCGTCCTCCTCCTCCTTAGGAACAGCAGGCAGGTGGCCAGAGTTTGCCCTGTGGGGCTGGATGTGGGGTGTATGTACACACACCACCACGACAACAGTTCCCAAAGAAAAATGACTAGAGATGACTCCCTGTCCCCAAAGGGCCCACAGTATATTAATAATAATAATAACAATAATAATTATTATTGTTGTTGTTGTTGTTGTAATTGCCATGACCCCGCTTTCACAAATACTAAACAAAACAGGCCTCGGATACCAAACATCTAAAACATCAAGTCAAATCAACCATCTGCTGTACATGGACGATCTGAAGTTGTATGGAAAGTCCCAGTCAGAAATCGAATCACTGCTAAACACCGTCCGTATATTCAGTAGCGATATAGCAATAGAGTATGGACTAGACAAGTGTGCTGCATTAATAATGAACAGAGGGAAGTGAAAACATCAGGAGAGTCAGAAAAATCCTCAAAATCCTGTTTGTTAGGGACGGGGACTTCCTGTTTCTGAGGGATGAGGACTTCCTGTTTGTTAGGGACGGGGACTGTTATTTAGGGATGGGTACTTCCTGTTTCTGAAGGACGGGTACTTCCTGTTTGTTAGGGACAGGGACTTCCTTTTTGTTAGGGAATGGGAGTTCCTGTTTCTTATGGAATGGGGACTTCCTGTTTGTTAGTTATTGGGACTTCCTGTTAGTTAGTTATGGGGACTTCCTGTTTCTTGTGGATGGGGACTTCCTGTTTGTTAGGGACTGGGACTTCCTGTTTGTTAGTTATTGGGACTTCCTGTTTGTTAGTTATTGGGACTTCCTGTTTGTTAGGGACTGGGACTTCCTGTTTGTTAGTTATTGGGACTTCCTGTTTGTTAGGGATGGGGACTTCCTGTTTGTTGGTGACGGGGACTTCCTGTTTGTTAGGAACGGGGACTTCCTGTTTGTTAGGGACGGGGACTAACTGTTATTTAGGGACAGGTACTTCCTGTTTCTGAAGGACGGGTACTTCCTGTTTGTTAGGGACAGGGACTTCCTTTTTGTTAGGGAATGGGAGTTCCTGTTTCTTATGGAATGGGGACTTCCTGTTTGTTAGTTATTGGGACTTCCTGTTAGTTAGTTATGGGGACTTCCTGTTTGTTTGGGATGGGGACTTCCTGTTGGTTTGGGACTGGGACTTCCTGTTTGTTAGGGACTGGGACTTCCTGTTATTTAGTGACAGGGACTTCCTGTTTGTATGGGACTGGGACTTCCTGTTTGTTCGGGACAGGGACTACCTGTTTGTTAGGTACTGGGACTTCCTTTTTGTCAGGGAATGGGACTTCCTGTTTGTCTGGGACAGGGACTTCCTGTTTGTTAAGGCATGGGACTTCCTGTATGTTAGGAATGGTGACTTCCTGTTTGTTAGTTATTGGGACTTCCTGTTTGTTAGTTACTGGGACTTCCTGTTTGTTAATAATGGGGACTTCCTGTTGGTTAGGGATGGGGACTTCCTGTTTGTTCGGGATGGGGACTTCCTGTATGTTAGGAACAGGGACTTCCTGTTTGTTTGGGATGGGGACTTCCTGTTTGTTAGGGACTGGGACTTCCTGTTATTTAGTGACAGGGACCTCCTGTTTTTCAGGGACAGGGAGTTCCTGTTTGTCAGGGAATGGGACATCCTGTTTGTTAGGGATGGGGACTTTCTGTTTGTTAGGGACTTTGACTTCCTGTTTGTTACGGCATGGGACTTCCTGTTTGTTATTGATGGACACTTCCTGTTTGTTAGTTATTGGGACTTCCTGTTTGTTAGTGATTGGGACTTCCTTTTTGTTAGGGATGGGGACTTCCTGTTTGTTAGGGATGGGGACTTCCTGTTTGTTAGGGATGGGGACTTCCTGTTTGTTAGTTATTTGGACTTCCTGTATGTTAGGGAAGGGGACTTCCTGTTTGTTAGGGATGGGGACTTCCTGTTTGTTAGGGATGGGGACTTCCTGTTTGTTAGGGATGGGGACTTCCTGTTTGTTAGTTACTGGTACTTCCTATTTGTCAGGGACAGGGACTTCCTGTTTGTCAGGGATGGGTACTTCCTGTTTGTTAGGGATGGGGACTTCCTGTTTGTTAGTGATTGGGACTTCCTGTTTGTTCGGGATGGGGACTTCCTGTTTGTTAGGGATGGGGACTTCCTGTTTGTTAGGTACTGGTACTTCCTGTTTGTCAGGGACAGGGACTTCCTGTTTGTTAGGGATGGGGATTCCTGTTTGTTAGGGATGGGGACTTCCTATTTGTTAGGGACTGGGATTTCCTGTTTGTTAGCTACAGGGACTTCTTTTTTTCGGGACTAGTACTTCCTGTTTGTTAGGGACTGTGACTTACTTTTTGTTTGGGACGGGTATGTCCTGTTGTTTAGGTAGGCAGACTTCCTGTTTGGTAGGGACTAGGAGTTCCTGTTTGTTACGGACGGGGACTTCCTGTTTCTTAGGGATAGTGACTTCCTGTTTGTCAGGGAATGGAACATCCAGTTTGTCAGGGAATGGGACTTCTTTTTCGTCATGTAATGGGACTTTCTGTTTGTCAGGGAATGGGACTTCCTGTTTATTAGGGACGGGCACTTCCTGTTTTTAAGGTCATGGGACTTCTTGTTTGTTACGGTATGGGACTGCCTGTTTGTAAGGAATGGGCACTTCTTGTTTGTTTGTTATTGGGACTTCCTGTTTGTTAGTGATTGGGACTTCCTGTTTCTTAGGGAAGCGGACTTCCTGTTTGTTAGGGATGGGGACTTCCTGTTGGTTAGGAATGGAGTCTTCCTGTTTGTTAGGGACGGCGACTTTCTGTTGGTTAGGGATTGGGACTTCCTGTTTGTTAGAGATGGGAACTTCCTGTATGTTAGGGACTGGGACTTCCTGTTTGTTAGGGATGGGGACTTCCTGTTTCTGAGGAACTGGGACTTCCTGTTTGTTATGGAATGGGACTTCCTGTTTATTACGGATGGGGACTTCCTGTTTGTTAGTGATTGGGACTTCCTGTTGGTTTGGGATGGAGACTTCCTGTATGTTAGCGACTGGGACTTCCTGTTTGTTAGGGACGTGGACTTCCTGTTTCTGATGGAAGGTGACTTCCTGTTTGTTAGGGACTGGGACTTCCTGTTTGTTAGCGAATGGTACTTCCTGTTTTTCAGGGAATGGGACTTCCTGTTTGTCAGGGAACGGTACTTCCTGTTTGTTAGTGACAAGGACGTCTTGATTGTTAGGGACTGGTACATCATGTTTGTTAGGTACTGGGAGTTCCTGTTTGTTAGGGACGAGGACTTCCTTTTTCTTAGGGAAGGTGCCTTCCTGTTTGTCAGGGAATGGGACTTCCTGTTTGTCAAGGAAGGGGACTTCCTCTTTGTCAGGGATAGGGACTTTAAGTTTGTCAGGGATTGGGACCTCCTGTTTGTAAGCGATGGGGATTTCCTGTTTGTTATGGACTGGGAATTTCTGTTTCATATGGATGGGGACTTCCTGTTTGTTAGGGACTGGAACTTCATGGTTGTTAGGGACAGGGACTTCCTGTTTGTTAGGGACTGCGATTTCCTCTTTGTTAGGGACTGGGACTTCCTCTTTGTTAGGTACAGGGACTTCCTGTTTCTGAGGGACAGCGACTTCCTGTTTTTGAGGGAATGGGACTTCTTGTTTTTAAGGGAATGGGACTTCCTGTTTTTCATCAATTGGGACTTCCTGCTTTTTAGTGACAAGGACTTCCTGTTTTTTAGGGACTGGGACTTCCTGTTAGTTAGGTATAGGAACTTCCTGTTTATAAGGGAAAGGGACTTCCTGTTTTTTAGGGAATGGGACTTCCTGTTTGTCATTGAATGGGACTTCCTGTTAATCAGGGATTGGGACTTCCTGTGTGTTAGGGACTGGGACTTCCTGTTTGGTAGGGAAGGTGACTTCCTTTTTTTGGGGACGGGGATTTCCTGTTGGTTATGTAGGCAGACTTCCTGTTTGTTAGGGACGAGGAGTTCCTGTTTGTTACGGACGGGGACTTCCTGTTTCTTAGGGATAGTGACTTCCTGTTTGTCAGGGAATGGAACTTCCTGTTTGTCAGGGAATGAGACTTCTTGTTTGTCATGTAATGGGACTTTCTGTTTGTCAGGGATTGGGACTTCCTGTTTCTTAGGGAAGCGGACTTCCTGTTTGTTAGCGATGGGGACTTCCTGTTGGTTAGGAATGGAGTCTTCCTGTTTGTTAGGGACGGGGACTTTCTGTTGGTTAGGGATTGGGATTTCCTGTTTGTTAGGGATGGGAACTTCCTGTATGTTAGGGACTGGGACTTCCTGTTTGTTAGGGATGGGGACTTCCTGTTTCTGAGGAAATGGGACTTCCTGTTTGTTATGGAATGGGACTTCCTGTTTGTTTGGGATGGACACTTCATGTTTGTTTGGGATGGGGACATCCTGCTTGTTAGTGATTGGGACTTCCTGTTGGTTAGGGATGGAGACTTCCTGTATGTTAGCGACTGGGACTTCCTGTATGTTAGCGACTGGGACTTCCTGTTTGTTAGGGATGGGGACTTCCTGTTTGTTAGGGATGGTGACTTCCTGTTTGTTAGGGATGGTGACTTCCTGTTTCTGAGGGAAGGGGACTTCCTGTTTGTTAGGGACTGGGACTTCCTGTTTGTGACGTATGAGGACTTCCTGTTTGTTAGTTATTGGGACTTCTCGTTTTTTAGGGAATGGGACTTCCTGTTTTTTAGTGATTGTGTCTTCTAGTTTGTTATTTATTGGGACTTCCTGTTTGTTAGGGCGTGGGACTTCCTATTTGTTTGGGACTGGGACTTTCTGTTTGTTAGGGATTTTGACTTCCTGTTTGTTAGGGCATGGGTCTTCCTTTTTGTTAGGGATGGGCACTTCATGTTTGTTTGGGATGGAGACTTCCTGTTTTTTAGTGATTGGAGCTTCCTGTTGGTTAGGGGTGGAGACTCCCTGTATGTTAGGGACTGGGACTTCCTGTTTGTTAGGGATGGAAAGTACCTGTATCTTAGGAACTTGGACTTCCTGTTTGTTAGGGAATGAGTCTTCCTGTTTCTTAGGGATCGGGACTTCATGTTTGTTTGGGATGGGGACTTCCTGTTTGTTAGTGATTGGGACTTCCTGTTGGTTAGGGATGGAGACTTCCTGTATGTTAGGGACAGGGACTTCCTGTTTGTTAGGGAATGGAACTTCCTATTTTTTAGGGACGGGGACTTCCTGTTTCTGAGGAAAGGGGACTTCCTGTTCGTTAGGGAATGGGACTTCCTGTTTGTCAGGGAATAGGACTTCCTCTTTGTCAACGAATGGGAAATCCTGTTTGTTAAGAATGGGGACTTCCTGTTACTTTAGGATGGGGACTTTCTGTTTGTAAGGGATGGGGACTTCCTGTTTGTTAGGGACTGGGACTTCCTGTTTCTTAGGGACTGGGACTTCCTGTTGGTTAGGGAGTGGAACTTGGTGCTTGTTAGAGATGGGGACTTCCTTTTTGTCAGGTATGGGGACTTCCTGTTTGATGGGGACGGGGACTTCTTGTTTGTCAGGGACAGGGACTTCCTGTTTCTTAGGGAAAGGGACTTCCTGTTTATAAGGTAATGGGACTTCCTGTTTGTCACGGAATCGGAGTTCCTATTTATTAAGAATGGCGACTTCCTGTTTCCTATGGAAAGGGACTTCCTGTTAGTCAGGGAATGGGACTTCCTGTTTATCATGGATTGGGAATTCCCGTTGGTTAGGGCTGGGGACTTCCTGTTTTTAAGGGATGGGAACTTCCTCTTTGTTAGGGACTGGGACTTCCTGTTTCTGAGGGACAGGGACTTCCTATTTATTAGGGACTGGTACTTCCTCTTTGTTAGGGACGGGGACTTCCTGTTTCTTAGGGAAAGGGACTTCCTGTTTGTAAGGGAATGGGGACTTCCTGTTGGTTAGAGACGGTGACTTCCTGTTTGTCAGTGAGTTGGACTTCCTGTTTGTTAGGTTATGGGACTTCCTGTTTGTAAGAGATGGGAATTTCATGTTTGTTAGTTATTGGGACCTCCTGTTTGTTAGTGATTGGGACTTCCTGTTTCTTAGGGATGGGGTTGGGGTTAGGGTTAGGATAATGTTTGGTAATGATTGGGACTTCCTGTTTCTTAGGGATGTTGACTTCGTGTTTTTCAGATAATGGATCTTCCTGTTTGTTACGGACTGGGACTTCCTGATTGTTAGGGACTGGGACTTCCTGTTTGTTAGGGACTGGCACTTCCTGTTTATTAGGGATGGGGACTTCCTTTTTCTTTGGGAAAGTGACATCCTGTTTGTAAAGGAATGGGACTTCCTGTTTGTTAAGGACGGGGACTTCCTGTTTGTTAGGGACTGGGACTTCCTGTAAGTTAGGGATGGGGACTTCCTGTTTTTAATGGAATGGGACTTCCTGTTTATTAGGGATGGGGACTTCATGTTTGTTCGGAATGGGGACTTCCTGTTGGTTAGTGATTGGGACTTCCTGTTGGTTAGGGATGGAGACTTCCTGTATGTTAGCGACTGGGACTTCCTGTTTGTTAGGTACGTGGACTTCCTGTTTCTGAGGGAAGGGGACTTCCTGTTTGTTAGGGACTGGGACTTCCTGTTTGTTAGCGAATGGTACTTCCTGTTTTTCAGGGAATGGGACTTCCTGTTTGTCAGGGAACGGTACTTCCTGTTTGTTAGTGACAGGGACGTCTTGATTGTT
The DNA here is from genome assembly GCF_027244095.1 of Hemicordylus capensis. Classification (NCBI taxonomy): domain Eukaryota; kingdom Metazoa; phylum Chordata; class Lepidosauria; order Squamata; family Cordylidae; genus Hemicordylus; species Hemicordylus capensis. The sequence continues at coordinate 171,572,928 of NC_069662.1, forward strand.
AGGGACTGGTACATCATGTTTGTTAGGTACTGGGAGTTCCTGTTTGTTACGGACGAGGACTTCTTTTTTCTTAGGGAAAGTGACTTCTTGTTTGTCAGGGAGAGGGAGTTCCTGTTTGTCAGGGACAGGGACTTCCTGTTTGTTAGGGATGGGGACTTCCTGTTTGTTAGTTACTGGGACTTCCTGTTTGTTAGGTACTGGGACTTCCTGTTTGTTAGGGATGGGGACTTCCTGTTTGTTCGGGATGGGGACTTCCTGTATGTTAGGAACTGGGACTTCCTGTTTGTTAGGGATTGGGACTTCCTGTTTATTAGGGACTGGGACTTCTTGTTTGTTAGAGATGAGGACTTCCTGTTTGTTTGGGACTGGGAATTCCTCTTTGTTTGGGACTGGGACTTCCTGTTTGTTAGGTACTGGGACTTCCTGTTTGTCAGGGAATGGGACTTCCTGTTTGTCTGGGACAGGGACTTCCTGTTTGTCAGGGAGAGGGAGTTCCTGTTTGTCAGGGACAGGGACTTCCTGTTTGTTAGGGATGGGGACTTCCTGTTTGTTAGGGATGGGGACTTCCTGTTTGTTCGGGAAGGGGACTTCCTGTTTCTGAGGGATGGGTACCTACTGTTTCTGAGGGAAGGGGACTTCCTGTTTGTTTGGGATGGGGACTTCCTGTTTGTCAGGGAATGGGACTTCCTGTTTGTCAGGGATGGGGACTTCCTGTTTGTTAGGGACTTGGACTTCCTGTTTGATGGGGCATGGGACTTCCTGTTTGTTAGAAATGTGGACTTCCTGTTTGTCAGGGAATGGGACTTCCTGTTTGTCAGGGACAGGGAGTTCCTGTTTGTCAGGGACAGGGACTTCCTGTTTGTTAGGGATGGGGACTACCTGTTTGTTAATTATTGGGACTTCCTGTTTGTTCGTGATTGGGACTTCCTGTTTGTTAGGGATGGGTCTTCCTGTTTGTTCGGGATGGGGACTTCCTGTTTGTTCGGGACGGGGACTTCCTGTATGTTAGGAACTGGGACTTCCTGTTTGTTTGGGATGGGGACTTCCTGTTTCTGAGGGACGGGAACCTACTGTTTCTGAGGGAAGGGGACTTCCTGTTTGTTAGGGAATGGGACTTCCTGTTTGTCAGGGAATAGGACTTCCTGTTTTTCAGGGATGGGGACTTCCTGTTTCTTAGGGACATGGACTTCCTGTTTGATGGGGCATGGGACTTCCTGTTTGTTAGAAATGGGGACTTCCTGTTTGTATGGGACTGGGACTTCCTGTTTGTTTGGGACGGGAACTTCCTGTTTCTTAAGGAAAGTGACTTCCTGTTTGTCAGGGAATGGGACTTCCTGTTTGTCAGGGACGGGGACGTCCTGTTTGTTAGGGACTTGGACTTCCTGTTTGATAGGGCATGGGACTTCCTGTTTGTTATTGATGGGGACTTTCTGTTTGTTAGTTATTGGCACTTCCTGTTTGTTCGGGATGGGGACTTCCTGTTTGTTAGGGACTGGGACTTCCTGTTTGTTGGGGACTGGGACTTCCTCTTTGTTAGAGACAGGGACTTCCTGTTTGTTAGGTACTGGGACTTCCTGTTTGTCATGGAATGGGACTTCCTGTTTATCAGGGATGGGTACTTCCTGTTTGTTAGGGATTTGGACTTCCTGTTTGATGGGGCATGGGACTTCCTGTTTGTTAGAAATGGGGACTTCCTGTTTGTCAGGGAATGGGACTTTCTGTTTGTCAGGGACAGGCAGTTCCTGTTTGTCAGGGACAGGGACTTCCTGTTTGTAAGGGATGGGGACGTCCTGTTCGTTAGTTATTGGGACTTCCTGTTTGTTCGTGATTGGGACTACCTGTTTGTTAGGGATGGGGACTTCCTGTTTGTTAGAGACTGGGACTTCCTGTTTGTTAGGGACTGGGACTTCCTCTTTGTTAGAGACAGGAACTTCCTGTTTGTTAGGTACTGGAACTTCCTGTTTGTCAGGGAATGGGACCTCTTGTTTGTCAGGGACAGGGACTTCCTTTTTGTCAGGGACAGGGACTTCCTGTTTGTTTGGGATGGGGACTTCCTGTTTGTCAGGGAATGGGACGTCCTGTTTGTCAGGGACAGGGAGTTCCTGTTTGTCAGGGACAGGGACTTCCTGTTTGTTAGGGATGGGGACTTCCTGTTTGTTAGTTATTGGGACTTCCTGTTTGTTCGTGATTTGGACTTCCAGTTTGTTCGGGATGGAGACTTCCTGTATGTTAGGAACTGGGACTTCCTGTTTGTTTGGGATGGGGACTTCCTGTTTCTGAGGGAAGGGGACTTCCTGTTTGTCAGGGAATGGGACGTCCTGTTTGTCATGGAATAGGACTTCCTGTTTTTCAGGGATGCGGACTTCCTCTTTGTTAGGGACTTTGACTTCCTGTTTGATGGGGCATGGGACTTCCTGTTTGTTAGAAATGGGGACATCCTGTTTCTATGGGACATGGACTTCCTGTTTGTTAGGGACGGGAACTTCCTCTTTCTTAAGAAAAGTGACTTCCTGTTTGTCAGGGAATGGGACTTCCTGTTTGTCAGGGAATGGGATTTCCTGTTTGTTAGGGATTTGGACTTCCTGTTTGATGGGGCATGGCACTTCCTGTTTGTTTGAAATGGGGACTTTCTGTTTGTCAGGGAATGGGACTTCCTGTTTTTCAGGGACAGGGAGTTCCTGTTTATCAGGGACAGGGACTTCCTGTTTGTTAGGGATGGGGACTTCCTGTTTGTTAGTTATTGGGACTTCCTGTTTTTATGTGATTGGGACTTCCTGTTTGTCAGGGACTGGGACTTCCTGTTTGTCTGGGACGGGGACTTCCTGTTTGTCAGGGACAGGGAGTTCCTGTTTGTCAGGGAGAGGGACTTCCTTTTTGTTAGGGATCGGGACTTCCTGTTTGTTCGTGATTGGGACCTCCTCTTTGTTCGTGATTGGAACTTCCTGTTTGTTAGGGATGGGGACTTCCTGTTTGCTCGGGATGGGGACTTCCTGTTTGTTTGGGATTGGGACTTCCTGTATGTTAGTAACTGGGACTTCCTGTTTGTTTGGGATGGGGACTTCCTGTTTCTGAGGGACGGGGACCTACTGTTTCTTAGGGACGGGAAATTCCTGTTTCTTAAGGAAAGTGACTTCCTGTTTGTCAGGGAATGGGACTTCCTGTTTGTCAGGGACGGGGACGTCCTGTTTGTTAGGGACTTGGACTTCCTGTTTGATAGGGCATGGGACTTCCTGTTTGTTATTGATGGGGACTTCCTGTTTGTTAGTTATTGGGACTTCCTGTTTGTTAGGGATGGGGACTTCCTGTTTGTTAGGGACTGGGACTTCCTGTTTGTTAGGGACTGGGACTTCCTCTTTGTTAGAGACAGGGACTTCCTGTTTGTTTGGTACTGGGACTTCCTGTTTGTCAGGGAATGGGACTTCCTGTTTGTCTGGGACAGGGACTTCCTGTTTGTCAGGGACAGGGAGTTCTTGTTTGTCATGGACAGGGACTTCCTGTTTGTTAGTTATTGGGACTTCCTGTTTTTTCGTGATTGGGACCTCCTGTTTGTTAGGGATGGGGACTTCCTGTTTGTTCGGGATGGGGACTTCCTGTTTGTTCGGGATGGGGACTTCCTGTATATTAGGAACTGGGACTTCTAGTTTGTTTGGGATGGGGACTTCCTGTTTCTGAGGGACGGGGACCTACTGTTTCTGAGGGAAGGGGACTTCCTGTTTGTTAGGCAATGGGACTTCCTGTTTGTCAGGGAATGGGACTTCCTGTTTGTCAGGGATGGGGAATTCCTGTTTGTTAGGGACTTGGACTTCCTGTTTGATGGGGCATGGGACTTCCTGTTTGTTAGAAAAGGGGACTTCCTGTTTGTCAGGGAATGGGACTTCCTGTTTGTGAGGGACAGGGAGTTCCTGTTTGTCAGGGACAGGGACTTCCTGTTTGTTAGGGATGGGGAGTTCCTGTTTGTTAGTTATTGGGACTTCCTGTTTGTTCATGATTGGGACTTCCTGATTGTTAGGGAAGGGAACTTCCTGTTTTTATGGGATGGGGACTTCCTGTTTGTTAGGGACTTTGACTTCCTGTTTGATGGGGCATGGGACTTCCTGTTTGTTAGAAATGGGGACTTCCTGTTTGTATGGGACTGGGACTTCCTGTTTTTCAGGGAATGGGACTTCCTGTTTGTCAGGGATGGGTACTTCCTCTTTGTTAGGGATTTGGACTTCCTGTTTGATGGGGCATGGGACCTCCTGTTTCTCAGGGAATGGGACTTCCTGTTTGTCAGGGAATGGGACTTCCTGTTTGTCAGGGATGGGGACTTCCTGTTTGTTAGGGACTTGGACTTCCTGTTTGATGGGGCATGGTACTTCCTGTTTGTTAGAAATGGGGACTTCCTGTTTGTCAGGGAATGGGACTTCCTGTTTTTCAGGGAATGGGACTTCCTGTTTGTCAGGGATGGGTACTAACTCTTTGTTAGGGATTTAGACTTCCTGTTTGATGGTGCATGGGACTTCCTGTTTGCTAGAAATGGGGACTTCCTGTTTGTCAGGGAATGGGACTTCCTGTTTGTCAGGGACAGGGAGTTCCTGTTTGTCAGGGACAGGGACTTCCTGTTTGTTCGGGATGGGGACTTCCTGTATGTTAGGAACTTCAACTTCCTGTTTGTTTGTGATGGGGACTTCCTGTTTCTGAGGGACGGGGACCTACTGTTTCTGAGGGAAGGGGACTTCCTGTTTGTTAGTGTATGGGACTTCCTGTTTGTTCGTGATTGGGACTTCCTGTTTGTTAGGGATGGGGACTTCCTGTTTTTATGGGATGGGGACTTCCTGTTTGTTAGTTATTCTGACTTCCTGTTTGCTTGTGATGGTGACTTCCTGTTTGTTAGGGATGGGGACTTCCTGTTTTTTCGGGATGGGGACTTCCTGTTTGTTCGGGATGGGGACTTCCTGTATATTAGGAAATGGGACTTCCTGTTTGTTTGGGATGGGGACTTCCTGTTTCTGAGGGACGGGGACCTACTGTTTCTGAGGGAAGGGGACTTCCTGTTTGTTATTGATGGGGACTTCCTGTTTCTTAGTTATTGGAACTTCCTGTTTGTTAGGGATGGGGACTTCCTGTTTGTTAGGGACTTGGACTTCCTGTTTGATGGGGCATGGTACTTCCTGTTTGTTAGGTACTGGCAGTTCCTGTTGTCAGGGAATGGGACTTCCTGTTAATATGGGACTGGGACTTCCTGTTAGTTAGGGACGGGAACTTCCTGTTTCTTAAGGAAAGTGACTTCCTGTTTGTCAGGGAATGGGACGTCCTGTTTGTCTGGGACGGGGACGTCCTGTTTGTTTGGGACTTGGACTTCCTGTTTGATAGGGCATGGGACTTCCTGTTTGTTATTGATGGGGACTTCCTGTTTGTTAGTTATTGGGACTTCCTGTTTGTTTGTGATTGGGACTTCCTGTTTGTTAGGGATGGGGACTTCCTGTTTGTTAGGGACTGGGACTTCCTGTTTTTTACGACTGGGACTTCCTCTTTGTTAGAGACAGGAACTTCCTGTTGGTTAGGTACTGGGACTTCCTGTTTGTCAGGGAATGGGACCTCCTGTTTGTCTGGGACAGGGACTTCCTGTTTGTCAGGGACAGGGAGTTCCTGTTTGTCAGGGACAGGGACTTCCTGTTTTTTAGGGATGGGGACTTCCTGTTTGTCAGGGAATGGGACTTCCTGTTTGTCAGGGACAGGGAGTTCCTGTTTGTCAGGGACAGGGACTTCCTGTTTGTTAGGGATGGGGACTTCCTGTTTGTTAATTATTGGGACTTTCTGTTTGTTCGTGATTTGGACTTCCTGTTTGTTCGGGATGGAGACTTCCTGTAGGTTAGAACTGGGACTTCCTGTTTGTTTGGGATAGGGACTTCCTGTTTCTGAGGGACGGGGACCTACTGTTTCTGAAGGAAGGGGACTTCCTGTTTGTTATTGATGGGGACTTCCTGTTTCTTAGTTATTGGAACTTCCTGTTTGTTAGGGATGGGGACTTCCTGTTTGTTAGGGACTTGGACTTCCTGTTTGATGGGGCATGGTACTTCCTGTTTGTTAGAAATGGGGACTTCCTGTTTGTCAGGGAATGGGACTTCCTGTTTGTCAGGGACAGGGAGTTCCTGTTTGTCAGGGACAGGGACTTCCTGTTTGTTAGGGATGGGGACTTCCTGTTTTTTAGTTATTGGGACTTCCTGTTTGTTCATGATTCGGACTTCCTGTTTGTCAGGGATGGGGACTTCCTGTTTGTTCGGGATGGGGACTTCCTGTTTGTCAGGGACGGTGACGTCCTGTTTGTTAGGGACTTGGACTTCCTGTTTGATAGGGCATGGGACTTCCTGTTTGTTATTGATGGGGACTTCCTGTTTGTTAGTTATTGGGACTTCCTGTTTGTTATGGATTCGGACTTCCTGTTTGTTAGGGACTGGGACTTCCTGTTTGTTAGGTACTGGGACTTCCTGTTTGTCAGGGAATGGGACTTCCTGTTTGTCTGGGACAGGGACTTCCTGTTTGTCAGGGACAGGGACTTCCTGTTTTTTAGGGATGGGGACTTCCTGTTTGTCAGGGAATGGGACTTCCTGTTTGTCAGGGACAGGGAGTTCCTGTTTGTCAGGGACAGGGACTTCCTGTTTGTTAGGGATGGGGACTTCCTGTTTTTTAATTATTGGGACTTTCTGTTTGTTCGTGATTTGGACTTCCTGTTTGTTCGGGATGGAGACTTCCTGTATGTTAGAACTGGGACTTCCTGTTTGTTTGGGATAGGGACTTCCTGTTTCTGAGGGACGGGGACCTACTGTTTCTGAAGGAAGGGGACTTCCTGTTTGTTATTGATGGGGACTTCCTGTTTCTTAGTTTTTGGAACTTCCTGTTTGTTAGGGATGGGGACTTCCTGTTTGTTAGGGACTTGGACTTCCTGTTTGATGGGGCATGGTACTTCCTGTTTGTTAGAAATGGGGACTTCCTGTTTGTCAGGGAATGGGACTTCCTGTTTGTCAGGGACAGGGAGTTCCTGTTTGTCAGGGACAGGGACTTCCTGTTTGTTAGGGATGGGGACTTCCTGTTTTTTAGTTATTGGGACTTCCTGTTTGTTCATGATTCGGACTTCCTGTTTGTCAGGGATGGGGACTTCCTGTTTGTTCGGGATGGGGACTTCCTGTTTGTCAGGGACGGTGACGTCCTGTTTGTTAGGGACTTGGACTTCCTGTTTGATAGGGCATGGGACTTCCTGTTTGTTATTGATGGGGACTTCCTGTTTGTTAGTTATTGGGACTTCCTGTTTGTTATGGATTCGGACTTCCTGTTTGTTAGGGACTGGGACTTCCTGCTTGTTAGGTACTGGGACTTCCTGTTTGTCAGGGAATGGGACTTCCTGTTTGTCTGGGACAGGGACTTCCTGTTTGTCAGGGACAGGGAGTTCCTGTTTGTCAGGGACAGGGACTTCCTGTTTGTTAGGGATGGGGATTTTCTGTTTGTTAGTTATTGGGACTTCCTGTTTGTTCGTGATGGGGACTTCCTGTTTTTATGGGATGGGGACTTCCTGTTTGTTAGTTATTGGGACTTCCTGTTTGATCGTGATTGGGACTTCCTGTTTGTTAGGGATGGGGACTTCCTGTTTGTTCGGGATGGGGACTTCCTGTTTGTTCGGGATGGGGACTTCCTGTATGTTTGGAACTGGGACTTCCTGTTGGTTTGGGATGGGGACTTCCTGTTTCTGAGGGACGGGGACCTACTGTTTCTGAGGGAAGGGGACTTCCTGTTTGTTAGGGAATGGGACTTCCTGTTTGTCAGGGAATGGGACTTCCTGTTTGTTCGGGATGGGGACTTCCTGTTTGTTAGGGACTTGGACTTCCTGTTTGATGGGGCATGGTACTTCCTGTTTGTTAGAAATGGGGACTTCCTGTTTGTCAGGGAATGGGACTTCCTGTTTTTTTGGGATGGGGACTTCCTGTTTCTGAGGGACGGGGACCTACTGTTTCTGAGGGAAGGGGACTTCCTGTTTGTTAGGGAATGGGACTTCCTGTTTGTCAGGGAATGGGACTTCCTGTTTGTCAGGGACAGGGAGTTCCTGTTTGTCAGGGACAGGGACTTCCTGTTTGTTAGGGATGGGGACTTCCTGTTTTTTAGTTATTGGGACTTCCTGTTTGTTCATGATTCGGACTTCCTGTTTCTTAGGGATGGGGACTTCCTGTTTGTTCGGGATGGGGACTTCCTGTTTGTTCGGATTGGGGACTTCCTATATGTTAGGAACTGGGACTTCCTGTTTGTTTGGGATGGGGACTTCCTGTTTCTGAGGGACGGGGACCTACTGTTTCTGAAGGAAGGGGACTTCCTGTTTGTTAGGGAATGGGACTTCCTGTTTGTCAGGGAATAGGACTTCCTGTTTTTCAGGGATGGGGACTTCCTGTTTTTTAGGGACTTGGACTTCCTGTTTGATGGGGCATGGGACTTCCTGTTTGTTAGAAATGGGGACTTCCTGTTTGTATGGGACTGGGACTTCCTGTTTGTTAGGGACGGGAACTTCCTGTTTCTTAAGGAAAGTGACTTCCTGTTTGTCAGGGAATGGGACTTCCTGTTTGTCAGGGACGGTGACGTCCTGTTTGTTAGGGACTTGGACTTCCTGTTTGATAGGGCATGGAACTTCCTGTTTGTTATGGATTCGGACTTCCTGTTTGTTAGGGACTGGGACTTCCTGTTTGTTAGGTACTGGGACTTCCTGTTTGTCAGGGAATGGGACTTCCTGTTTGTCAGGGAATGGGACTTCCTGTTTGTCAGGGACATGGAGTTCCTGTTTGTCAGGGACAGGGACTTCCTGTTTGTTAGGGATGGGGACTTCCTGTTCGTTAGTTATTGGGACTTCCTGTTTGTTCGTGATTGGGACTTCCTGTTTGTTAGGGATGGGGACTTCCTGTTTTTATGGGATGGGGACTTCCTGTTTGTTAGTTATTGGGACTTCCTGTTTGCTCGTGATTGGGACTTCCTTTTTGTAAGGGATGGGGACTTCCTGTTTGTTCGGGATGGGGACTTCCTGTTTGTTCGGGATGGGGACTTCCTGTATCTTAGGAACTGGGACTTCCTGTTTGTTTTGGATGGGGACTTCCTGTTTCTGAGGGACGGGGACCTACTGTTTCTGAGGGAAGGTTACTTCCTGTTTGTTAGGGAATGGGAATTCCTGTTTGTCAGGGACAGGGATTTCCTGTTTGTCAGGGACAGGGACTTCCTGTTTGTTAGGGATGGGGACTTCCTGTTTGTTAGTTATTGGGACTTCCTGTTTGCTCGTGATTGGGACTTCCTGTTTGTTAGGGATGGGGACTTCCTGTTTGTTCGGGATGGGGACTTCCTGTTTGTTTGGGATGGGGACTTCCTGTATGTTTGGAACTAGGACTTCCTGTTTGTTTGGGATGGGGACTTCCTTTTTCTGAGGGACGGGGACCTACTGTTTCTGAGGAAAGGGGACTTCCTGTTTGTTGGGGAATGGGACTTCCTGTTTGTCAGGGAATGGGACTTCCTGTTTGTCAGGGATGGGGACTTCCTGTTTGTTAGGGACTTGAACTTCCTGTTTGATGGGGCATGGTAATTCCTGTTTGTTAGAAATGGGGACTTCCTGTTTGTCAGTGAATGGGACTTCCTGTTTGTCAGGGATGGGGACTTCCTGTTTGTTCGTGATTGGGACTTCCTGTTTGTTCGGGATGGGCACTTCCTGTTTGTTCGGATTGGGGACTTCCTGTATGTTAGGAACTGGGACTTCCTGTTTGTTTGGGATGGGGACGTCCTGTTTCTGAGGGACGGGGACCTACTGTTTCTGAGGGAAGGGGACTTCCTGTTTGTTAGGGAATGGGACTTCCTGTTTGTCAGAGAATGGGACTTCCTGTTTGCCAGGGATGGGGACTTCCTGTTTGTTAGGGACTTGGACATGCTGTTTGATGGGGCATAGGACTTCCTGTTTGTTAGAAATGGGGACTTCCTGTTTGTCAGGGAATGGGACTTCCTGTTTGTCAGGGAATGACACTTCCTGTTTGTCAGGGATGGGGACTTCCTGTTTGTTAGAGAATGGGACTTCCTGTTTGTCAGGGATGGGGACTTCCTGTTTGTTAGGGATTTGGACTTCCTGTTTGATGGGGCATGGGACTTCCTGTTTGTTAGAAATGGGGACTTCCTGTTTGTCAGGGAATGGGACTTCCTGTTTGTCAGGGACAGGGAGTTCCTGTTTGTCAGGGACAGGGACTTCCTGTTTGTTAGGGATGGGGACGTCCTGTTTGTTAGTTATTGGGACTTCCTTTTTGTTCGTGATTGGGACTTCCTGTTTGTTAGGGATAGGTACTTCCTGTTTGTTTGGGATGGGGACTTCCTCTTTGTTCGGGATGGGGACTTCCTGTATGTTAGGAACTGGGACTTCCTGTTTGTTGGGATGGGGACGTCCTGTTTCTGAGGGACGGGGACCTACTGTTTCTGAGGGAAGGGGACTTCCTGTTTGTTAGGGAATGGGACTTCCTGTTTGTCAGGGATGGGGACTTCCTGTTTGTCAGGGATTGGGACTTCCTGTTTGTTAGGGACTTGGACTTCCTGTTTGATGGGGCATGGGACTTCCTGTTTGTCATGGAATGGAACTTCCTGTTTGTCAGAGAATGGGACTTCCTGTTTGTCAGGGATGGGGACTTCCTGTTTGTTAGGGATTTGGACTTCCTGTTTGATGGGGCATGGGACTTCCTGTTAGTTAGAAATGGGGACTTCCTGTTTGTCAGGGAATGGGACTTCCTGTTTGATGGGGCATGGGACTTCCTGTTTGTAAGTAATGGGGACTTCCTGTTTGTATGGGACTGGGACTTCCTGTTTGTTAGGGACGGGAACTTCCTGTTTCTTAAGGAAAGTGACTTCCTGTTTGTCATGGAATGGGACTTCCTGTTTGTCAGGGACTTGGACTTCCTGTTTGATAGGGCATGGGACTTCCTGTTTGTTATTGATGGGGACTTCCTGTTTGTTAGTTATTGGGACTTCCTGTTTGTTAGGGATGGGGACTTCCTGTTTGTTAGGGACTTGGACTTCCTGTTTGATGGGGCATGGGACTTCCTGTTTGTTAGAAATGGGGAATGCCTGTTTGTCAGGGAATGGGACTTCCTGTTTGTCAGGGAATGACACTTCCTGTTTGTCAGGGAAGGGGACTTCCTGTTTTTTCGGGATGGGGACTTCCTGTATCTTAGGAACTGGGACTTCCTGTTTGTTTGGGATGGGGACTTCCTGTTTCTGAGAGACGGGGACCTCCTGTTTCTGAGGGAAGGTGACTTCCTGTTTGTTAGGGCCTGGGACTTCCTGTTTGTAAGGGAAAGACACTTCCTGTTTGTCAGGGATGGGGACTTCCTGTTTGTTAGGGACTTGGACTTCCTGTTTAATGGGGCATGGGACTTCCTGTTTCTTAGAAATGGGGACTTCCTGTTTGTCAGGGAATGGGACTTCCTGTTTGTCAGGGAATGACACTTCCTGTTTGTCAGGGACAGGGACTTCCTGTTTGTTAGGGATGGGGACTTCCTGTTTGTTCGGGATTGGGACTTCCTGTTTGTTAGGGACTTGGACTTCCTGTTTGATGGGGCATGGGACTTCCTGTTTGTCATGGAATGGAACTTCCTGTTTGTCAGAGAATGGGACTTCCTGTTTGTCAGGGATGGGGACTTCCTGTTTGTTAGGGATTTGGACTTCCTGTTTGATGGGGCATGGGACTTCCTGTTAGTTAGAAATGGGGACTTCCTGTTTGTCAGGGAATGGGACTTCCTGTTTGATGGGGCATGGGACTTCCTGTTTGTAAGTAATGGGGACTTCCTGTTTGTATGGGACTGGGACTTCCTGTTTGTTAGGGACGGGAACTTCCTGTTTCTTAAGGAAAGTGACTTCCTGTTTGTCATGGAATGGGACTTCCTGTTTGTCAGGGACTTGGACTTCCTGTTTGATAGGGCATGGGACTTCCTGTTTGTTATTGATGGGGACTTCCTGTTTGTTAGTTATTGGGACTTCCTGTTTGTTAGGGATGGGGACTTCCTGTTTGTTAGGGACTTGGACTTCCTGTTTGATGGGGCATGGGACTTCCTGTTTGTTAGAAATGGGGAATGCCTGTTTGTCAGGGAATGGGACTTCCTGTTTGTCAGGGAATGACACTTCCTGTTTGTCAGGGAAGGGGACTTCCTGTTTTTTCGGGATGGGGACTTCCTGTATCTTAGGAACTGGGACTTCCTGTTTGTTTGGGATGGGGACTTCCTGTTTCTGAGAGACGGGGACCTCCTGTTTCTGAGGGAAGGTGACTTCTTGTTAGTTAGGGCCTGGGACTTCCTGTTTGTCAGGGAATGACACTTCCTGTTTGTCAGGGATGGGGACTTCCTGTTTGTGAGGGAATGGGACTTCCTGTTTGTCTGGGACAGGGACTTCCTGTTTGTCAGGGACAGGGACTTCCTGTTTGTTAGGGATGGGAACTTCCAGTTTGTTAGTTATTGGAACTTCCTGTTTGTTCGTGATTGGGACTTCCTGTTTGTTAGGGATGGGGACTTCCTGTTTGTTCGGGATGGGGACTTCCTGTTTGTTCGGGATGGGGACTTCCTGTCTCTGAGGGACGGGGACCTACTGTTTCTGAGGGAAGGGGACTTCCTGTTTGTCAGGGAAAGGGACTTCCTGTTTGTCAGGGACAGGGAGTTCCTGTTTGTCAGGGACAGGGACTTCCTGTTTGTTAGGGATGGGGACTTCCTGTTTGTTAGTTATTGGGACTTCCTTTTTGTTCATGATTGGGACTTCCTGTTTGTTAGGGATGGGTACTTCCTGTTTGTTTGGGATGGGGACTTCCTCTTTGTTCGGGATGGGGACTTCCTGTATGTTAGGAACTGGGACTTCCTGTTTGTTGGGATGGGGACGTCCTGTTTCTGAGGGACGGGGACCTACTGTTTCTGAGGGAAGGGGACTTCCTGTTTGTTAGGGAATGGGACTTCCTGTTTGTCAGGGAATGGGACTTCCTGTTTGTCAGGGATTGGGACTTCCTGTTTGTTAGGGATTGCACTTCCTGTTTGATGGGGCATGGGACTTCCTGTTTGTCATGGAATGCAACTTCCTGTTTGTCAGGGAATGGGACTTCCTGATTGTGAGGGATGGGGAGTTCCTGTTTGTTAGGGATTTGGACTTCCTGTTTGATGGGGCATGGGACTTCCTGTTAGTTAGAAATGGGGACTTCCTGTTTGTCAGGGAATGGGACTTCCTGTTTGATGGGGCATGGGACTTCCTGTTTGTAAGTAATGGGGACTTCCTGTTTGTATGGGACTGGGACTTCCTGTTTGTTAGGGACGGGAACTTCCTGTTTCTTAAGGAAAGTGACTTCCTGTTTGTCAGGGAATGGGACTTCCTGTTTGTCAGGGACGGTGACGTCCTATTTGTTAGGGACTTGGACTTCCTGTTTGATAGGGCATGGGACTTCCTGTTTGTTATTGATGGGGACTTCCTGTTTGTTAGTTATTGGGACTTCCTGTTTGTTAGGGATGGGGACTTCCTGTTTTTTAGGGACTTGGACTTCCTGTTTGATGGGGCATGGGACTTCCTTTTTTGTTAGAAATGGGGAATTCCTGTTTGTCAGGGAATGGGACTTCCTGTTTGTCAGGGAAGGGGACTTCCTGTTTGTTCGGGATGGGGACTTCCTGTTTGTTCGGGATGGGGACTTCCTGTATCTTAGGAACTGGGACTTCCTGTTTGTTTGGGATGGGGACTTCCTGTTTCTGAGGGACGGGGACCTACTGTTTCTGAGGGAAGGTGACTTCCTGTTTGTTAGGGCCTGGGACTTCCTGTTTGTCAGGGAATGACACTTCCTGTTTGTCAGGGATGGGCACTTCCTGTTTGTTAGGGACTTGGACTTCCTGTTTGATGGGGCATGGGACTTCCTGTTTGTTAGAAATGGGGACTTCCTGTTTGTAAGGGACAGGGACTTCCTGTTTGTCAGGGAATGACACTTCCTGTTTGTCAGGGACAGGGACTTCCTGTTTGTTAGGGATGGGGACTTCCTGTTTGTTCGGGATGGGGACTTCCTGTTTGTTCGGGATGGGGACTTCCTGTATCTTAGGAACTGGGACTTCCTGTTTGTTTGGGATGGGGACTTCCTGTTTGTTAGTTATTGGGACTTCCTGTTTGTTCGTGATTGGGACTTCCTGTTTGTTAGGGATGGGGACTTCCTGTTTTTATGCGATGGGGACTTCCTGTTTGTTAGTTATTGGGACTTCCTGTTTGATCGTGATTGGGACTTCCTGTTTGTTCGGGATGGGGACTTCCTGTATGTTTGGAACTGGGACTTCCTGTTTGTTTGGGATGGGGACTTCCTGTTTCTGAGGGACGGGGACCTACTGTTTCTGAGGGAAGGGGACTTCCTGTTTGTTAGGGAATGGGACTTCCTGTTTGTCAGGGAATGGGACTTCCTGTTTGTCAGGGATGGGGACTTCCTGTTTGTTAGGGACTTGGACTTCCTGTTTGTTGGGGCATGGGACTTCCTGTTTGTTAGAAATGGGGACTTCCTGTTTGTCAGGGAATGGGACTTCCTGTTTGTCAGGGACAGGGAGTTCCTGTTTGTCAGGGACAGGGATTTCCTGTTTTCTAGGGATGGGGACTTCCTGTTTGTTAGTTATTGGGACTTCCTGTTTGTTCGTGATTGGGACTTCCTGTTTGTTAGGGATGAGGACTTCCTGTTTTTATGGGATGGGGACTTCCTGTTTGTTAGTTATTGGGACTTCCTGTTTGCTCGTGATTGGGACTTCCTTTTTGTTAGGGATGGGGACTTCCTGTTTGTTCGGGATGGGGACTTCCTGTTTGTTCGGGATGGGGACTTCCTGTATCTTAGGAACTGGGACTTCCTGTTTGTTTGGGATGGGGACTTCCTGTTTCTGAGGGACGGGGACCTACTGTTTCTGAGGGAAGGTTACTTCCTGTTTGTTAGGGAATGGGACTTCCTGTTTGTCAGGGACAGGGAGTTCCTGTTTGTAAGGGACAGGGACTTCCTGTTTGTTAGGGATGGGGACTTCCTGTTTGTTCGTGATTGGGACTTCCTGTTTGTTAGGGATGGGGACTTCCTGTTTGTTAGGGATGGGGACTTCCTGTTTGTTAGGGATGGGGACTTCCTGTTTGCTCGTAATTGGGACTTCCTGTTTGTTAGGGATGGCGATTTCCTGTTTGTTTGGGATGGGGACTTCCTGTTTGTTCGCGATGGGAACTTCCTGTATGTTTGGAACTGGGACTTCCTGTTTGTTTGGGATGGGGACTTCCTGTTTCTGAGGGACGGGGACCTACTGTTTCTGGGGGAAGGGGACTTCCTGTTTTTTAGGGAATGGGACTTCCTGTTTGTCAGGGAATGGGACTTCCTGTTTGTCAGGGATGGGGACTTCCTGTTTGTTAGGGACTTGGACTTCCTGTTTGATAGGGCATGGGACTTCCTGTTTGTTAGTTATTGGGACTTCCTGTTTGTTAGGGATGGGGACTTCCTGTTTGTTAGGGACTTGGACTTCCTCTTTGATGGGGCATGGGACTTCCTGTTTGTTAGAAATGGGGACTTCCTGTTTGTTAGGGACTTGGACTTCCTGTTTGATCGGGCATGGTACTTCCTGTTTGTTATAAATGGGGACTTCCTGTTTGTCAGGGAATGGGACTTCCTTTTTGTTAGTTATTGGGACTTCCTGTTTGTTCGTGATTGGGACTTCCTGTTTGTTAGGGATGAGGACTTCCTGTTTTTATGGGATGGGGACTTCCTGTTTTTTAGTTATTGAGACTTCCTGTTTGCTCGTGAATGGGACTTCCTTTTTGTTAGGGATGGGGACTTCCTGTTTGTTCGGGATGGGGAGTTCCTGTTTGTTCGGGATGGGGACTTCCTGTATCTTAGGAACTGGGACTTCCTGTTTGTTTGGGATGGGGACTTCCTGTTTCTGAGGGACGGGGACCTACTGTTTCTGAGGGAAGGTTACTTCCTGTTTGTTAGGGAATGGGACTTCCTGTTTGTCAGGGACAGGGAGTTCCTGTTTGTAAGGGACAGGGACTTCCTGTTTGTTAGTGATGGGGACTTCCTGTTTGTTAGGGATGGGGACTTCCTGTTTGTTAGTTATTGGGACTTCCTGTTTGCTCGTGATTGGGACTTCCTGTTTGTTAGGGATGGCGACTTCCTGTTTGTTTGGGATGGGGACTTCCTGTTTGTTCGGGATGGGGACTTCCTGTATGTTTGGAACTGGGACTTCCTGTTTGTTTGGGATGGGGACTTCCTGTTTCTGAGGGACGGGGACCTACTGTTTCTGGGGGAAGGGGACTTCCTGTTTTTTAGGGAATGGGACTTCCTGTTTGTCAGGGAATGGGACTTCCTGTTTGTCAGGGATGGGGACTTCCTGTTTGTTAGGGACTTTGACTTCCTGTTTGATGGGGCATGGTACTTCCTGTTTGTTAGAAATGGGGACTTCCTGTTTGTCAGGGAATGGGAATTCCTGTTTGTCAGGGACAGGGAGTTCCTGTTTGTTAGGGACCGGGACTTCCTGTTTGTTAGGGATGGGGACTTCCTGTTTGTTAGTTATTGGGACTTCCTGTTTGTTCGTGATTGGGACTTCCTGTTTGTTAGGGATGGGGACTTCCATTTTTTATGGGATGGGGACTTCCTGTTTGTTAGTTATTGGGACTTCCTGTTTGCTCGTGATTGGGACTTCCTGTTTGTTAGGGATGGGGACTTCCTGTTTGTTCGGGATGGGGACTTCCTGTTTGTTCGGGATGGGGACTTCCTGTATCTTAGGAACTGGGACTTCCTGTTTGTTTGGGATGGGGACTTCCTGTTTCTGAGGGACGGGGACCTACTGTTTCTGAGGAAAGGGGACTTCCTGTTTGTTAGGGAATGGGACTTCCTGTTTGTCAGGGATGGGGACTTCCTGTTTGTTAGGGACTTGGACTTCCTTTTTTATGGTGCATGGTACTTCCTGTTTGTTAGAAATGAGGACTTCCTGTTTGTCAGGGAATGGGACTTCCTGTTTGTCAGGGACAGGGAGTTCCTGTTTGTCAGGGACAGGGACTTCCTGTTTGTTAGGGATGGGGACTTCCTGTTTGTTAGTTATTGGGACTTCCTGTTTGTTCGTGATTGGGACTTCCTGTTTGTTAGGGATTGGGACTTCCAGTTTGTTCGGGATGGGGACTTCCTGTTTGTTCGGATTGGGGACTTCCTGTATGTTAGGAACTGGGACTTCCTGTTTGTTTTGGATGGGGACTTCCTGTTTCTGAGGGACGGGGACCTACTGTTTCTGAAGGAAGGGGACTTCCTGTTTGTTAGGGAATGGGACTTCCTGTTTGTCAGGGAATAGGACTTCCTGTTTTTCAGGGATGGGGACTTCCTGTTTTTTAGGGACTTGGACTTCCTGTTTGATGGGGCATGGGACTTCCTGTTTGTTAGGGAATTCGACTTCCTGTTTGATGGGGCATGGGACTTCCTGTTTGTTAGAAATGGGGACTTCCTGTTTGTCATGGAATGGAACTTCCTGTTTGTCAGAGAATGGGACTTCCTGTTTGTCAGGGATGGGGACTTCCTGTTTGTTAGGGATTTGGACTTCCTGTTTGATGGGGCATGGGACTTCCTGTTTGTTAGAAATGGGGACTTCCTGTTTGTCAGGGAATGGGACTTCCTGTTTGATGGGGCATGGGACTTCCTGTTTGTAAGAAATGGGGACTTCCTGTTTGTATGGGACTGGGACTTCCTGTTTGTTAGGGACGGGAACTTCCTGTTTCTTAAGGAAAGTGACTTCCTGTTTGTCAGGGCATGGGACTTCCTGTTTGTCAGGGACGGTGATGTCCTATTTGTTAGGGACTTGGACTTCCTGTTTGATAGGGCATGGGACTTCCTGTTTGTTTTTGATGGGGACTTCCTGTTTGTTAGTTATTGGGACTTCCTGTTTGTTAGGGTTGGGGACTTCCTGTTTGTTAGGGACTTGGACTTCCTGTTTGATGGGGCATGGGACTTCCTGTTTGTTAGAAATGGGGACTTCCTGTTTGTCAGGGAATGGGACTTCCTGTTTGTCAGGGAGTGACACTTCCTGTTTGTCAGGGAAGGGGACTTCCTGTTTGTTCGGGATGGGGACTTCCTGTTTGTTCGGGATGGGGACTTCGTGTATCTTAGGAACTGGGACTTCCTGTTTGTTTGGGATGGGGACTTCCTGTTTCTGAGGGACGGGGACCTACTGTTTCTGAGGGAAGGTTACTTCCTGTTTGTTAGGGAATGGGACTTCCTGTTTGTCAGGGACAGGGAGTTCCTGTTTGTCAGGGACAGGGACTTCCTGTTTGTTAGGGATGAGGACTTCCTGTTTGTTAGTTATTGGGACTTCCTTTATGTTCGTGATTGGGACTTCCTGTTTGTCAGGGACAGGGACTTCCTGTTAGTTAGGGATGGGGGCTTCCTGTTTGTTAGTTATTGGGACTTCCTGTTTGTTAGTTATTGGGACTTCCTGTTTGTTCGTGATTGGGACTTCCTGTTTGTTCGTGATTGGGACTTCCTGTTTGTTAGGGATTGGGACTTCCTGTTTGTTAGGGATTGGGACTTCCTGTTTGTTCGGGATGGGGACTTCCTGTTTGTTCGGGATGGGGACTTCCTGTATGTTAGGAACTGGGACTTCCTGTTTGTTTGGGATGGGGACTTCCTGTTTCTGAGGGACGGTGACCTACTGTTTCTGAGGGAAGGGGACTTCCTGTTTGTTTGGGATTGGGACTTCCTGTTTGTCAGGGAATGGGACTTCCTGTTTGTCAGGGATGGGGACTTCCTGTTTGTTAGGGAATGGGACTTCCTGTTTGTCAGGGAATGGGACTTCCTCTTTGTCAGGGATGGGGACTTCCTGTTTGTTAGGGACTTGGACTTCCTGTTTGATGGGGCATGGGACTTCCTGTTTGTCAGGGAATGGGACGTCCTGTTTGTCATTGAATGGGACTTCCTGTTTGTCAGGGATGGGGACTTCCTGTTTGTTAGGGATTTGGACTTCCTGTTTGATGGGGCATGGTACTTCCTGTTTGTTAGAAATGGGGACTTCCTGTTTGTCAGGGAATGGGACTTCCTGTTTGTCAGGGACAGGGAGTTCCTGTTTGTCAGGGACAGGGAATTCCTGTTTGTTAGGGATGGGGACTTCCTGTTTTTTAGTTATTGGGACTTCCTGTTTGCTCGTGATTGGGACTTCCTGTTTGTTAGGGATGGGGACTTCCTGTTTGTTCGGGATGGGGACTTCCTGTATGTTAGGAACTGGGACTTCCTGTTTGTTTGGCATGGGGACTTCCTGTTTCTGAGGGACGGGGACCTACTGTTTCTGAAGGAAGGGGACTTCCTGTTTGTTAGGGAATGGGACTTCCTGTTTGTCAGGGAATAGGACTTCCTGTTTTTCAGGGATGGGGACTTCCTATTTTTTAGGGACTTGGACTTCCTGTTTGATGGGGCATGGGACTTCCTGTTTGTTAGGGATGGGGACTTCCTGTTTGTTAGTTATTGGGACTTCCTGTTTGTTCGTGATTGGGACTTCCTGTTTGTTAGGGATGGGGACTTCCTGTTTTTATGGGATGGGGACTTCCTGTTTGTTAGTTATTGGGACTTCCTGTTTGCTCGTGATTGGGACTTCCTATTTGTTAGGGATGGGGACTTCCTGTTTGTTCGGGATGGGGACTTCCTGTTTGTTCGGGATGGGGACTTCCTGTATCTTAGGAACTGGGACTTCCTGTTTGTTTGGGATGGGGACTTCCTGTTTCTGAGGGACGGGGACCTGCTGTTTCTGAGGGAAGGTTACTTCCTGTTTGTTAGGGAATGGGACTTCCTGTTTGTCAGGGACAGGGAGTTCCTGTTTGTCAGGGACAGGGACTTCCTGTTTGTTAGGGATGGGGACTTCCTGTTTGTTAGTTATTGGGACTTCCTGTTTGTTCGTGATTGGGACTTCCTGTTTGTTAGGGATGGGGACTTCCTGTTTTTATGGGATGGGGACTTCCTGTTTGTTAGTTATTGGGACTTCCTGTTTGCTCGTGATTGGGACTTCCTGTTTGTTAGGGATGGCGACTTCCTGTTTGTTCGGGATGGGGACTTCCTGTTTGTTCGGGATGGGGACTTCCTGTATGTTTGGAACTGGGACTTCCTGTTTGTTTGGGATGGGGACTTCCTGTATCTGAGGGACGGGGACCTACTGTTTCTGGGGGAAGGGGACTTCCTGTTTGTCAGGGAATGGGACTTCCTGTTTGTCAGGGAATGGGACTTCCTGTTTGTCAGGGATGGGGACTTCCTGTTTGTTAGGGACTTGGACTTCCTGTTTGATGGGGCATGGTACTTCCTGTTTGTTAGAAATGGGGACTTCCTGTTTGTCAGGGAATGGGACTTCCTGTTTTTCAGGGACAGGGAGTTCCTGTTTGTCAGGGACGGTGACTTCCTGTTTGTTAGGGATGGGGACTTCCTGTTTGTTAGTTATTGGGACTTCCTGTTTGTTCGTGATTGGGACTTCCTGTTTGTTAGGGATGGGGACTTCCTGTTTTTATGGGATGGGGACTTCCTGTTTGTTAGTTATTGGGACATCCTGTTTGCTCGTGATTGTGACTTCCTGTTTGTTAGGGATGGGGACTTCCTGTTTGTTCGGGATGGGGACTTCCTGTTTGTTCGGGATGGGGACTTCCTGTATCTTAGCAACTGGGACTTCCTGTTTGTTTGGGATGGGGACTTCCTGTTTCTGAGGGACGGGGACCTACTGTTTCTGAGGAAAGGGGACTTCCTGTTTTTTAGGGAATGGGACTTCCTGTTGGTCAGGGAATGGGACTTCCTGTTTGTCAGGGATGGGGACTTCCTGTTTGTTAGGGACTTGGACTTCCTGTTTGATGGTGCATGGTACTTCCTATTTGTTAGAAATGGGGACTTCCTGTTTGTCAGGGAATGGGACTTCCTGTTTGTCAGGGACAGGGAGTTCCTGTTTGTCAGGGACAGGGACTTCCTGTTTGTTAGGGATGGGGACTTCCTGTTAGTTAGTTATTGGGACTTCCTGTTTGTTCGTGATTGGGACTTCCTGTTTGTTAGGGATGGGGACTTCCTGTTTTTATGGGATGGGGACTTCCTGTTTGTTAGTTATTGGGACTTCCTGTTTGCTCGTTATTGGGACTTCCTGTTTGTTAGGGATGGGGACTTCCTGTTTGTTCGGGATGGGGACTTCCTGTTTGTTCGGGATGGGGACTTCCTGTATCTTAGGAACTGGGACTTCCTGTTTGTGTGGGAAGGGGACTTCCTGTTTCTGAGGGACGGGGACCTACTGTTTCTGAGGAAAGGTTACTTCCTGTTTGTTAGGGAATGGGACTTCCTGTTTGTCAGGGACAGAGAGTTCCTGTTTGTCAGGGACAGGGACTTCCTGTTTGTTAGGGATGGGGACTTCCTGTTTGTTAGTTATTGTGACTTCCTGTTTGTTTGTGATTGGGACTTCCTGTTTGTTAGGGATGGGGACTTCCTGTTTTTATGGGATGGGGACTTCCTCTTTGTTAGTTATTGGGACTTCCTGTTTGCTCGTGATTGGGACTTCCTGTTTGTTAGGGATGGGGACTTCCTGTTTGTTCGGGATGGGGACTTCCTGTTTGTTCGGGATGGGGACTTCCTGTATGTTTGGAACTGGGACTTCCTGTTTGTTTGGGATGGGGACTTCCTGGTTCTGAGGGACGGGGACCTACTGTTTCTGAGGGAAGGGGACTTCCTGTTTGTCAGGGAATGGGACTTCCTGTTTGTCAGGGAATGGGACTTCCTGTTTGTCAGGGATGGGGACTTCCTGTTTGTTAGGGACTTGGACTTCCTGTTTGATGGGGCATGGGACTTCCTGTTTGTTAGAAATGGGGACTTCCTGTTTGTCAGGGAATGGGACTTCCTGTTTGTCAGGGACAGGGAGTTCCTGTTTGTCAGGGACAGGGACTTCCTGTTTGTTAGGGATGGGGACTTCCTATTTGTTTGTTATTGGGACTTCCTGTTTGTTCGTGATTGGGACTTCCTGTTTGTTAGGGATGGGGACTTCCTGTTTTTATGGGATGGGGACTTCCTGTTTGTTAGTTATTGGGACTTCCTGTTTGCTCATTATGGGGACTTCCTGTTTGTTAGGGATGGGGACTTCCTGTTTGTTCGGGATTGGGACTTCCTGTTTGTTCGGGATGGGGACTTCCTGTATCTTAGGAACTGGGACTTCCTGTTTGTTTGGGATGGGGACTTCCTGTTTCTGAGGGACGGGGACCTACTGTTTCTGAGGGAAGGTGACTTCCTGTTTGTTAGCGCCTGGGACTTCCTGTTTGTCAGGGAATGACACTTCCTGTTTGTCAGGGATGGGGACTTCCTGTTTGTCAGGGAATGGGACTTCCTGTTTGTCTGGGACAGGGACTTCCTGTTTGTCAGGGACATGGAGTTCCTGTTTGTCAGGGACAGGGACTTCCTGTTTGTTAGGGACGGGGACTTCCTTTTTGTTAGTTATTGGGACTTCCTGTTTGTTCGTGATTGGGACTTCCTGTTTGTTAGGGATGGGGACTTCCTGTTTGTTAGTTATTGGGACTTCCTGTTTGCTCGTTATTGGGACTTCCTGTTTGTTAGGGAATGGGACTTCCTGTTTGTCAGGGAATGGGACTTCCTGTTTGTCAGGGACAGGGAGTTCCTGTTTGTCAGGGACAGGGATTTCCTGTTTGTTAGGGATGGGGACTTCCTGTTTGTTAGTTATTGGGACTTCCTGTTTGTTCGTGATTGGGACTTCCTGTTTGTTAGGGATGAGGACTTCCTGTTTTTATGGGATGGGGACTTCGTGTTTGTTAGTTATTGAGACTTCCTGTTTGCTCGTGAATGGGACTTCCTTTTTGTTAGGGATGGGGACTTCCTGTTTGTTCGGGATGGGGACTTCCTGTTTGTTCGGGATGGGGACTTCCTGTATCTTAGGAACTGGGACTTCCTGTTTGTTTGGGATGGGGACTTCCTGTTTCTGAGGGACGGGGACCTACTGTTTCTGAGGGAAGGTTACTTCCTGTTTGTTAGGGAATGGGACTTCCTGTTTGTCAGGGACAGGGAGTTCCTGTTTGTAAGGGACAGGGACTTCCTGTTTGTTAGTGATGGGGACTTCCTGTTTGTTAGGGATGGGGACTTCCTGTTTGTTAGTTATTGGGACTTCCTGTTTGCTCGTGATTGGGACTTCCTGTTTGTTAGGGATGGCGACTTCCTGTTTGTTTGGGATTGGGACTTCCTGTTTGTTCGGGATGGGGACTTCCTGTATGTTTGGAACTGGGACTTCCTGTTTGTTTGGGATGGGGACTTCCTGTTTCTGAGGGACGGGGACCTACTGTTTCTGGGGGAAGGGGACTTCCTGTTTTTTAGGGAATGGGACTTCCTGTTTGTCAGGGAATGGGACTTCCTGTTTGTCAGGGATGGGGACTTCCTGTTTGTTAGGGACTTTGACTTCCTGTTTGATGGGGCATGGTACTTCCTGTTTGTTAGAAATGGGGACTTCCTGTTTGTCAGGGAATGGGAATTCCTGTTTGTCAGGGACAGGGAGTTCCTGTTTGTTAGGGACCGGGACTTCCTGTTTGTTAGGGATGGGGACTTCCTGTTTGTTAGTTATTGGGACTTCCTGTTTGTTCGTGATTGGGACTTCCTGTTTGTTAGGGATGGGGACTTCCAGTTTTTATGGGATGGGGACTTCCTGTTTGTTAGTTATTGGGACTTCCTGTTTGCTCGTGATTGGGACTTCCTGTTTGTTAGGGATGGGGACTTCCTGTTTGTTCGGGATGGGGACTTCCTGTTTGTTCGGGATGGGGACTTCCTGTATCTTAGGAACTGGGACTTCCTGTTTGTTTGGGATGGGGACTTCCTGTTTCTGAGGGACGGGGACCTACTGTTTCTGAGGAAAGGGGACTTCCTGTTTGTTAGGGAATGGGACTTCCTGTTTGTCAGGGATGGGGACTTCCTGTTTGTTAGGGACTTGGACTTCCTTTTTTATGGTGCATGGTACTTCCTGTTTGTTAGAAATGAGGACTTCCTGTTTGTCAGGGAATGGGACTTCCTGTTTGTCAGGGACAGGGAGTTCCTGTTTGTCAGGGACAGGGACTTCCTGTTTGTTAGGGATGGGGACTTCCTGTTTGTTAGTTATTGGGACTTCCTGTTTGTTCGTGATTGGGACTTCCTGTTTGTTAGGGATTGGGACTTCCAGTTTGTTCGGGATGGGGACTTCCTGTTTGTTCGGATTGGGGACTTCCTGTATGTTAGGAACTGGGACTTCCTGTTTGTTTTGGATGGGGACTTCCTGTTTCTGAGGGACGGGGACCTACTGTTTCTGAAGGAAGGGGACTTCCTGTTTGTTAGGGAATGGGACTTCCTGTTTGTCAGGGAATAGGACTTCCTGTTTTTCAGGGATGGGGACTTCCTGTTTTTTAGGGACTTGGACTTCCTGTTTGATGGGGCATGGGACTTCCTGTTTGTTAGGGAATTCGACTTCCTGTTTGATGGGGCATGGGACTTCCTGTTTGTTAGAAATGGGGACTTCCTGTTTGTCATGGAATGGAACTTCCTGTTTGTCAGAGAATGGGACTTCCTGTTTGTCAGGGATGGGGACTTCCTGTTTGTTAGGGATTTGGACTTCCTGTTTGATGGGGCATGGGACTTCCTGTTTGTTAGAAATGGGGACTTCCTGTTTGTCAGGGAATGGGACTTCCTGTTTGATGGGGCATGGGACTTCCTGTTTGTAAGAAATGGGGACTTCCTGTTTGTATGGGACTGGGACTTCCTGTTTGTTAGGGACGGGAACTTCCTGTTTCTTAAGGAAAGTGACTTCCTGTTTGTCAGGGCATGGGACTTCCTGTTTGTCAGGGACGGTGATGTCCTATTTGTTAGGGACTTGGACTTCCTGTTTGATAGGGCATGGGACTTCCTGTTTGTTTTTGATGGGGACTTCCTGTTTGTTAGTTATTGGGACTTCCTGTTTGTTAGGGTTGGGGACTTCCTGTTTGTTAGGGACTTGGACTTCCTGTTTGATGGGGCATGGGACTTCCTGTTTGTTAGAAATGGGGACTTCCTGTTTGTCAGGGAATGGGACTTCCTGTTTGTCAGGGAGTGACACTTCCTGTTTGTCAGGGAAGGGGACTTCCTGTTTGTTCGGGATGGGGACTTCCTGTTTGTTCGGGATGGGGACTTCGTGTATCTTAGGAACTGGGACTTCCTGTTTGTTTGGGATGGGGACTTCCTGTTTCTGAGGGACGGGGACCTACTGTTTCTGAGGGAAGGTTACTTCCTGTTTGTTAGGGAATGGGACTTCCTGTTTGTCAGGGACAGGGAGTTCCTGTTTGTCAGGGACAGGGACTTCCTGTTTGTTAGGGATGAGGACTTCCTGTTTGTTAGTTATTGGGACTTCCTTTATGTTCGTGATTGGGACTTCCTGTTTGTCAGGGACAGGGACTTCCTGTTAGTTAGGGATGGGGGCTTCCTGTTTGTTAGTTATTGGGACTTCCTGTTTGTTAGTTATTGGGACTTCCTGTTTGTTCGTGATTGGGACTTCCTGTTTGTTAGGGATTGGGACTTCCTGTTTGTTAGGGATTGGGACTTCCTGTTTGTTCGGGATGGGGACTTCCTGTTTGTTCGGGATGGGGACTTCCTGTATGTTAGGAACTGGGACTTCCTGTTTGTTTGGGATGGGGACTTCCTGTTTCTGAGGGACGGTGTCCTACTGTTTCTGAGGGAAGGGCACTTCCTGTTTGTTTGGGATTGGGACTTCCTGTTTGTCAGGGAATGGGACTTCCTGTTTGTCAGGGATGGGGACTTCCTGTTTGTTAGGGAATGGGACTTCCTGTTTGTCAGGGAATGGGACTTCCTCTTTGTCAGGGATGGGGACTTCCTGTTTGTTAGGGACTTGGACTTCCTGTTTGATGGGGCATGGGACTTCCTGTTTGTCAGGGAATGGGACGTCCTGTTTGTCATTGAATGGGACTTCCTGTTTGTCAGGGATGGGGACTTCCTGTTTGTTAGGGATTTGGACTTCCTGTTTGATGGGGCATGGTACTTCCTGTTTGTTAGAAATGGGGACTTCCTGTTTGTCAGGGAATGGGACTTCCTGTTTGTCAGGGACAGGGAGTTCCTGTTTGTCAGGGACAGGGAATTCCTGTTTGTTAGGGATGGGGACTTCCTGTTTTTTAGTTATTGGGACTTCCTGTTTGCTCGTGATTGGGACTTCCTGTTTGTTAGGGATGGGGACTTCCTGTTTGTTCGGGATGGGGACTTCCTGTATGTTAGGAACTGGGACTTCCTGTTTGTTTGGCATGGGGACTTCCTGTTTCTGAGGGACGGGGACCTACTGTTTCTGAAGGAAGGGGACTTCCTGTTTGTTAGGGAATGGGACTTCCTGTTTGTCAGGGAATAGGACTTCCTGTTTTTCAGGGATGGGGACTTCCTATTTTTTAGGGACTTGGACTTCCTGTTTGATGGGGCATGGGACTTCCTGTTTGTTAGAAATGGGGACTTCCTGTTTGTATGGGACTGGGACTTCCTGTTTTTTAGGGTCGGGAACTTCCTGTTTCTTAAGGAAAGTGACTTCCTCTTTGTCAGGGAATGGGACTTCCTGTTTGTCAGGGACGGTGACGTCCTGTTTGTTAGGAACTTGGACTTCCTGTTTAATAGGGCATGGGACTTCCTGTTTGTTATTGATGGGGACTTCCTGTTTGTTAGTTATTGGGACTTCCTGTTTGTTATGGATTCGGACTTCCTGTTTGTTAGGGACTGGGACTTCCTGTTTGTTAGGGACTGGGACTTCCTGTTTGTCAGGGAATGGGACTTCCTGTTTGTCTGGGACATGGACTTCCTGTTTGTCAGGGACAGGGAGTTCCTTTTTGTCAGGGACAGGGACTTCCTGTTTGTTAGGGATGGGGACTTCCTGTTTGTTCGGGGTGGGGACTTCCTGTATCTTAGGAACTGGGACTTCCTGTTTGTTTGGGATGGGGACTTCCTGTTTCTGAGGGACGGGGACCTACTGTTTCTGAGGGAAGGTTACTTCCTGTTTGTTAGGGAATCGGACTTCCTGTTTTTCAGGGACAGGGAGTTCCTGTTTGTCAGGGACAGGGACTTCCTGTTTGTTAGGGATGGGGACTTCCTGTTTGTTAGTTATTGGGACTTCCTGTTTGTTCGTGATTGGGACTTCCTGTTTTTTCGGGATGGGGATTTCCTGTTTGTTCTGGATGGGGACTTCCTGTATGTTTGGAACTGGGACTTCCTGTTTGTTTGGGATGGGGACTTCCTCTTTCTGAGGGACGGGGACCTACTGTTTCTGAGGAAAGGGGACTTCCTGTTTGTTAGGGAATGGGACTTCCTGTTTGTCAGGGAATGGGACTTCCTGTTTGTCAGGGATGAGGACTTCCTGTTTGTTAGGGTCTTGGACTTCCTGTTTGATGGGGCATGGTACTTCCTGTTTGTTAGAAATGGGGACTTCCTGTTTGTCAGGGAATGGGACTTCCTGTTTGTCAGGGACAGGGAGTTCCTGTTTGTCAGGGACAGGGATTTCCTGTTTGTTAGGGATGGGGACTTCCTGTTTGTTAGTTATTGGGACTTCCTGTTTGTTCGTGATTGGGACTTCCTGTTTGTTAGGGATGGGGACTTCCTGTTTTTATGGGATGGGGACTTCCTGTTTGTTAGTTATTGGGACTTCCTGTTTGCTCGTGATTGGGACTTCCTATTTGTTAGGGATGGGGACTTCCTGTTTGTTCGGGATAGGGACTTCCTGTTTGTTCGGGATGGGGACTTCCTGTATCTTAGGAACTGGGACTTCCTGTTTGTTCGTGATTGGGACTTCCTGTTTGTTAGGGATGGGGACTTCCTGTTTTTATGGGATGGGGACTTCCTGTTTGTTAGTTATTGGGACTTCCTGTTTGCTCGTTATTGGGACTTCCTGTTTGTCAGGGATGGGGACTTCCTGTTTGTTAGGGATGGGGACTTCCTGTTTGTTAGTTATTGGGACTTCCTGTTTGTTCGTGATTGGGACTTCCTGTTTGTTAGGGATGGGGACTTCCTGTTTTTATGGGATGGGGACTTCCTGTTTGTTAGTTATTGGGACTTCCTGTTTGCTCGTGATTGGGACTTCCTGTTTGTTAGGGATGGCGACTTCCTGTTTGTTCGGGATGGGGACTTCCTGTTTGTTCGGGATGGGGCTTCCTGTATGTTTGGAACTGGGACTTCCTGTTTGTTTGGGATGGGGACTTCCTGTTTCTGAGGGACGGGGACCTACTGTTTCTGGGGGAAGGGGACTTCCTGTTTGTCAGGGAATGGGACTTCCTGTTTGTCAGGGAATGGGACTTCCTGTTTGTCAGGGATGGGGACTTCCTGTTTGTTAGGGACTTGGACTTCCTGTTTGATGGGGCATGGTACTTCCTGTTTGTTAGAAATGGGGACTTCCTGTTTGTCAGGGAATGGGACTTCCTGTTTGTCAGGGACAGGGAGTTCCTGTTTGTCAGGGACGGTGACTTCCTGCTTGTTAGGGATGGGGACTTCCTGTTTGTTAGTTATTGGGACTTCCTGTTTGTTCGTGATTGGGACTTCCTGTTTGTTAGGGATGGGGACTTCCTGTTTTTATGGGATGGGGACTTCCTGTGTGTTAGTTATTGGGACATCCTGTTTGCTCGTGATTGTGACTTCCTGTTTGTTAGGGATGGGGACTTCCTCTTTGTTCGGGATGGGGACTTCCTGTTTGTTCGGGATGGGGACTTCCTGTATCTTAGGAACTGGGACTTCCTGTTTGTTTGGGATGGGGACTTCCTGTTTCTGAGGGACGGGGACCTACTGTTTCTGAGGAAAGGGGACTTCCTGTTTTTTAGGGAATGGGACTTCCTGTTTGTCAGGGAATGGGACTTCCTGTTTGTCAGGGATGGGGACTTCCTGTTTGTTAGGGACTTGGACTTCCTGTTTGATGGTGCATGGTACTTCCTGTTTGTTAGAAATGGGGACTTCCTGTTTGTCAGGGAATGGGACTTCCTGTTTGTCAGGGACAGGGAGTTCCTGTTTGTCAGGGACAGGGACTTCCTGTTTGTTAGGGATGGGGACTTCCTGTTAGTTAGTTATTGGGACTTCCTGTTTGTTCGTGATTGGGACTTCCTGTTTGTTAGGGATGGGGACTTCCTGTTTTTATGGGATGGGGACTTCCTGTTTGTTAGTTATTGGGACTTCCTGTTTGCTCGTTATTGGGACTTCCTGTTTGTTAGGGATGGGGACTTCCTGTTTGTTCGGGATGGGGACTTCCTGTTTGTTCGGGATGGGGACTTCCTGTATCTTAGGAACTGGGACTTCCTGTTTGTGTGGGAAGGGGACTTCCTGTTTCTGAGGGACGGGGACCTACTGTTTCTGAGGAAAGGTTACTTCCTGTTTGTTAGGGAATGGGACTTCCTGTTTGTCAGGGACAGAGAGTTCCTGTTTGTCAGGGACAGGGACTTCCTGTTTGTTAGGGATGGGGACTTCCTGTTTGTTAGTTATTGTGACTTCCTGTTTGTTTGTGATTGGGACTTCCTGTTTGTTAGGGATGGGGACTTCCTGTTTTTATGGGATGGGGACTTCCTCTTTGTTAGTTATTGGGACTTCCTGTTTGCTCGTGATTGGGACTTCCTGTTTGTTAGGGATGGGGACTTCCTGTTTGTTCGGGATGGGGACTTCCTGTTTGTTCGGGATGGGGACTTCCTGTATGTTTGGAACTGGGACTTCCTGTTTGTTTGGGATGGGGACTTCCTGGTTCTGAGGGACGGGGACCTACTGTTTCTGAGGGAAGGGGACTTCCTGTTTGTCAGGGAATGGGACTTCCTGTTTGTCAGGGAATGGGACTTCCTGTTTGTCAGGGATGGGGACTTCCTGTTTGTTAGGGACTTGGACTTCCTGTTTGATGGGGCATGGGACTTCCTGTTTGTTAGAAATGGGGACTTCCTGTTTGTCAGGGAATTGGACTTCCTGTTTGTCAGGGACAGGGAGTTCCTGTTTGTCAGGGACAGGGACTTCCTGTTTGTTAGGGATGGGGACTTCCTATTTGTTTGTTATTGGGACTTCCTGTTTGTTCGTGATTGGGACTTCCTGTTTGTTAGGGATGGGGACTTCCTGTTTTTATGGGATGGGGACTTCCTGTTTGTTAGTTATTGGGACTTCCTGTTTGCTCGTTATGGGGACTTCCTGTTTGTTAGGGATGGGGACTTCCTGTTTGTTCGGGATTGGGACTTCCTGTTTGTTCGGGATGGGGACTTCCTGTATCTTAGGAACTGGGACTTCCTGTTTGTTTGGGATGGGGACTTCCTGTTTCTGAGGGACGGGGACCTACTGTTTCTGAGGGAAGGTGACTTCCTGTTTGTTAGCGCCTGGGACTTCCTGTTTGTCAGGGAATGACACTTCCTGTTTGTCAGGGATGGGGACTTCCTGTTTGTCAGGGAATGGGACTTCCTGTTTGTCTGGGACAGGGACTTCCTGTTTGTCAGGGACATGGAGTTCCTGTTTGTCAGGGACAGGGACTTCCTGTTTGTTAGGGACGGGGACTTCCTTTTTGTTAGTTATTGGGACTTCCTGTTTGTTCGTGATTGGGACTTCCTGTTTGTTAGGGATGGGGACTTCCTGTTTGTTAGTTATTGGGACTTCCTGTTTGCTCGTTATTGGGACTTCCTGTTTGTTAGGGAATGGGACTTCCTGTTTGTCAGGGAATGGGACTTCCTGTTTGTCAGGGACAGGGAGTTCCTGTTTGTCAGGGACAGGGATTTCCTGTTTGTTAGGGATGGGGACTTCCTGTTTGTTAGTTATTGGGACTTCCTGTTTGTTCGTGATTGGGACTTCCTGTTTGTTAGGGATGAGGACTTCCTGTTTTTATGGGATGGGGACTTCCTGTTTGTTAGTTATTGAGACTTCCTGTTTGCTCGTGAATGGGACTTCCTTTTTGTTAGGGATGGGGACTTCCTGTTTGTTCGGGATGGGGACTTCCTGTTTGTTCGGGATGGGGACTTCCTGTATCTTAGGAACTGGGACTTCCTGTTTGTTTGGGATGGGGACTTCCTGTTTCTGAGGGACGGGGACCTACTGTTTCTGAGGGAAGGTTACTTCCTGTTTGTTAGGGAATGGGACTTCCTGTTTGTCAGGGACAGGGAGTTCCTGTTTGTAAGGGACAGGGACTTCCTGTTTGTTAGTGATGGGGACTTCCTGTTTGTTAGGGATGGGGACTTCCTGTTTGTTAGTTATTGGGACTTCCTGTTTGCTCGTGATTGGGACTTCCTGTTTGTTAGGGATGGCGACTTCCTGTTTGTTTGGGATGGGGACTTCCTGTTTGTTCGGGATGGGGACTTCCTGTATGTTTGGAACTGGGACTTCCTGTTTGTTTGGGATGGGGACTTCCTGTTTCTGAGGGACGGGGACCTACTGTTTCTGGGGGAAGGGGACTTCCTGTTTTTTAGGGAATGGGACTTCCTGTTTGTCAGGGAATGGGACTTCCTGTTTGTCAGGGATGGGGACTTCCTGTTTGTTAGGGACTTTGACTTCCTGTTTGATGGGGCATGGTACTTCCTGTTTGTTAGAAATGGGGACTTCCTGTTTGTCAGGGAATGGGAATTCCTGTTTGTCAGGGACAGGGAGTTCCTGTTTGTTAGGGACCGGGACTTCCTGTTTGTTAGGGATGG
Organism: Hemicordylus capensis; assembly: GCF_027244095.1. Lineage (NCBI taxonomy): Eukaryota > Metazoa > Chordata > Lepidosauria > Squamata > Cordylidae > Hemicordylus > Hemicordylus capensis. Next base: position 171,604,560 of record NC_069662.1, read on the forward strand.
GGACTTCCTGTTTGTTAGTTATTGGGACGTCCTGTTTGTTCGTGATTGGGACTTCCTGTTTGTTAGGGATGGGGACTTCCAGTTTTTATGGGATGGGGACTTCCTGTTTGTTAGTTATTGGGACTTCCTGTTTGCTCGTGATTGGGACTTCCTGTTTGTTAGGGATGGGGACTTCCTGTTTGTTCGGGATGGGGACTTCCTGTTTGTTCGGGATGGGGACTTCCTGTATCTTAGGAACTGGGACTTCCTGTTTGTTTGGGATGGGGACTTCCTGTTTCTGAGGGACGGGGACCTACTGTTTCTGTGGAAAGGGGACTTCCTGTTTGTTAGGGAATGGGACTTCCTGTTTGTCAGGGATGGGGACTTCCTGTTTGTTAGGGACTTGGACTTCCTGTTTGATGGGGCATGGTACTTCCTGTTTGTTAGAAATGAGGACTTCCTGTTTGTCAGGGAATGGGACTTCCTGTTTGTCAGGGACAGGGAGTTCCTGTTTGTCAGGGACAGGGACTTCCTGTTTGTTAGGGATGGGGACTTCCTGTTTGTTAGTTATTGGGACTTCCTGTTTGTTCGTGATTGGGACTTCCTGTTTGTTAGGGATTGGGACTTCCAGTTTGTTCGGGATGGGGACTTCCTGTTTGTTCGGATTGGGGACTTCCTGTATGTTAGGAACTCGGACTTCCTGTTTGTTTTGGATGGGGACTTCCTGTTTCTGAGGGACGGGGACCTACTGTTTCTGAAGGAAGGGGACTTCCTGTTTGTTAGGGAATGGGACTTCCTGTTTGTCAGGGAATAGGACTTCCTGTTTTTCAGGGATGGGGACTTCCTGTTTTTTAGGGACTTGGACTTCCTGTTTGATGGGGCATGGGACTTCCTGTTTGTTAGGGAATTCGACTTCCTGTTTGATGGGGCATGGGACTTCCTGTTTGTTAGAAATGGGGACTTCCTGTTTGTCATGGAATGGAACTTCCTGTTTGTCAGAGAATGGGACTTCCTGTTTGTCAGGGATGGGGACTTCCTGTTTGTTAGGGATTTGGACTTCCTGTTTGATGGGGCATGGGACTTCCTGTTTGTTAGAAATGGGGACTTCCTGTTCGTCAGGTAATGGGACTTCCTTTTTGATGGGGCATGGGACTTCCTGTTTGTAAGAAATGGGGACTTCCTGTTTGTATGGGACTGGGACTTCCTGTTTGTTAGGGACGGGAACTTCCTGTTTCTTAAGGAAAGTGACTTCCTGTTTGTCAGGGCATGGGACTTCCTGTTTGTCAGGGACGGTGATGTCCTATTTGTTAGGGACTTGGACTTCCTGTTTGTTAGGGCATGGGACTTCCTGTTTGTTTTTGATGGGGACTTCCTGTTTGTTAGTTATTGGGACTTCCTGTTTGTTAGGGTTGGGGACTTCCTGTTTGTTAGGGACTTGGACTTCCTGTTTGATGGGGCATGGGACTTCCTGTTTGTTAGAAATGGGGACTTCCTGTTTGTCAGGGAATGGGACTTCCTGTTTGTCAGGGAGTGACACTTCCTGTTTGTCAGGGAAGGGGACTTCCTGTTTGTTCGGGATGGGGACTTCCTGTTTGTTCGGGATGGGGACTTCGTGTATCTTAGGAACTGGGACTTCCTGTTTGTTTGGGATGGGGACTTCCTGTTTCTGAGGGACGGGGACCTACTGTTTCTGAGGGAAGGTTACTTCCTGTTTGTTAGGGAATGGGACTTCCTGTTTGTCAGGGACAGGGAGTTCCTGTTTGTCAGGGACAGGGACTTCCTGTTTGTTAGGGATGAGGACTTCCTGTTTGTTAGTTATTGGGACTTCCTTTATGTTCGTGATTGGGACTTCCTGTTTGTCAGGGACAGGGACTTCCTGTTAGTTAGGGATGGGGGCTTCCTGTTTGTTAGTTATTGGGACTTCCTGTTTGTTAGTTATTGGGACTTCCTGTTTGTTCGTGATTGGGACTTCCTGTTTGTTAGGGATTGGGACTTCCTGTTTGTTAGGGATTGGGACTTCCTGTTTGTTCGGGATGGGGACTTCCTGTTTGTTCGGGATGGGGACTTCCTGTATGTTAGGAACTGGGACTTCCTGTTTGTTTGGGATGGGGACTTCCTGTTTCTGAGGGACGGTGACCTACTGTTTCTGAGGGAAGGGGACTTCCTGTTTGTTTGGGATTGGGACTTCCTGTTTTTCAGGGAATGGGACTTCCTGTTTGTCAGGGATGGGGACTTCCTGTTTGTTAGGGAATGGGACTTCCTGTTTTTCAGGGAATGGGACTTCCTCTTTGTCAGGGATGGGGACTTCCTGTTTGTTAGGGACTTGGACTTCCTGTTTGATGGGGCATGGGACTTCCTGTTTGTCAGGGAATGGGACGTCCTGTTTGTCATTGAATGGGACTTCCTGTTTGTCAGGGATGGGGACTTCCTGTTTGTTAGGGATTTGGACTTCCTGTTTGATGGGGCATGGTACTTCCTGTTTGTTAGAAATGGGGACTTCCTGTTTGTCAGGGAATGGGACTTCCTGTTTGTCAGGGACAGGGAGTTCCTGTTTGTCAGGGACAGGGAATTCCTGTTTGTTAGGGATGGGGACTTCCTGTTTTTTAGTTATTGGGACTTCCTGTTTGCTCGTGATTGGGACTTCCTGTTTGTTAGGGATGGGGACTTCCTGTTTGTTCGGGATGGGGACTTCCTGTATGTTAGGAACTGGGACTTCCTGTTTGTTTGGCATGGGGACTTCCTGTTTCTGAGGGACGGGGACCTACTGTTTCTGAAGGAAGGGGACTTCCTGTTTGTTAGGGAATGGGACTTCCTGTTTGTCAGGGAATAGGACTTCCTGTTTTTCAGGGATGGGGACTTCCTATTTTTTAGGGACTTGGACTTCCTGTTTGATGGGGCATGGGACTTCCTGTTTGTTAGAAATGGGGACTTCCTGTTTGTATGGGACTGGGACTTCCTGTTTTTTAGGGTCGGGAACTTCCTGTTTCTTAAGGAAAGTGACTTCCTCTTTGTCAGGGAATCGGACTTCCTGTTTGTCAGGGACGGTGACGTCCTGTTTGTTAGGAACTTGCACTTCCTGTTTAATAGGGCATGAGACTTCCTGTTTGTTATTGATGGGGACTTCCTGTTTGTTAGTTATTGGGACTTCCTGTTTGTTATGGATTCGGACTTCCTGTTTGTTAGGGACTGGGACTTCCTGTTTGTTAGGGACTGGGACTTCCTGTTTGTCAGGGAATGGGACTTCCTGTTTGTCTGGGACATGGACTTCCTGTTTGTCAGGGACAGGGAGTTCCTTTTTGTCAGGGACAGGGACTTCCTGTTTGTTAGGGATGGGGACTTCCTGTTTGTTCGGGATGGGGACTTCCTGTATCTTAGGAACTGGGACTTCCTGTTTGTTTGGGATGGGGACTTCCTGTTTCTGAGGGACGGGGACCTACTGTTTCTGAGGGAAGGTTACTTCCTGTTTTTTAGGGAATCGGACTTCCTGTTTTTCAGGGACAGGGAGTTCCTGTTTGTCAGGGACAGGGACTTCCTGTTTGTTAGGGATGGGGACTTCCTGTTTGTTAGTTATTGGGACTTCCTGTTTGTTCGTGATTGGGACTTCCTGTTTTTTCGGGATGGGGATTTCCTGTTTGTTCTGGATGGGGACTTCCTGTATGTTTGGAACTGGGACTTCCTGTTTGTTTGGGATGGGGACTTCCTCTTTCTGAGGGACGGGGACCTACTGTTTCTGAGGAAAGGGGACTTCCTGTTTGTTAGGGAATGGGACTTCCTGTTTGTCAGGGAATGGGACTTCCTGTTTGTCAGGGATGAGGACTTCCTGTTTGTTAGGGTCTTGGACTTCCTGTTTGATGGGGCATGGTACTTCCTGTTTGTTAGAAATGGGGACTTCCTGTTTGTCAGGGAATGGGACTTCCTGTTTGTCAGGGACAGGGAGTTCCTGTTTGTCAGGGACAGGGATTTCCTGTTTGTTAGGGATGGGGACTTCCTGTTTGTTAGTTATTGGGACTTCCTGTTTGTTCGTGATTGGGACTTCCTGTTTGTTAGGGATGGGGACTTCCTGTTTTTATGGGATGGGGACTTCCTGTTTGTTAGTTATTGGGACTTCCTGTTTGCTCGTGATTGGGACTTCCTATTTGTTAGGGATGGGGACTTCCTGTTTGTTCGGGATGGGGACTTCCTGTTTGTTCGGGATGGGGACTTCCTGTATCTTAGGAACTGGTTCTTCCTGTTTGTTTGGGATGGGGACTTCCTGTTTCTGAGGGACGGGGACCTGCTGTTTCTGAGGGAAGGTTACTTCCTGTTTGTTAGGGAATGGGACTTCCTGTTTGTCAGGGACAGGGAGTTCCTGTTTGTCAGGGATGGGGACTTCCTGTTTGTTAGGGACTTGGACTTCCTGTTTGATGGGGCATGGTACTTCCTGTTTGTTAGAAATGGGGACTTCCTGTTTGTCAGGGAATGGGACTTCCTGTTTGTCAGGGACAGGGAGTTCCTGTTTGTCAGGGACGGTGACTTCCTGTTTGTTAGGGATGGGGACTTCCTGTTTGTTAGTTATTGGGACTTCCTGTTTGTTCGTGATGGGGACTTCCTGTTTGTTAGGGATGGGGACTTCCTGTTTTTATGGGATGGGGACTTCCTGTTTGTTAGTTATTGGGACATCCTGTTTGCTCGTGATTGTGACTTCCTGTTTGTTAGGGATAGGGACTTCCTGTTTGTTCGGGATGGGGACTTCCTGTTTGTTCGGGATGGGGACTTCCTGTATCTTAGGAACTGGGACTTCCTGTTTGTTTGGGATGGGGACTTCCTGTTTCTGAGGGACGGGGACCTACTGTTTCTGAGGAAAGGGGACTTCCTGTTTTTTAGGGAATAGGACTTCCTGTTGGTCAGGGAATGGGACTTCCTGTTTGTCAGGGATGGGGACTTCCTGTTTGTTAGGGACTTGGACTTCCTGTTTGATGGTGCATGGTACTTCCTGTTTGTTAGAAATGGGGACTTCCTGTTTGTCAGGGAATGGGACTTCCTGTTTGTCAGGGACAGGGAGTTCCTGTTTGTCAGGGACAGGGACTTCCTGTTTGTTAGGGATGGGGACTTCCTGTTAGTTAGTTATTGGGACTTCCTGTTTGTTCGTGATTGGGACTTCCTGTTTGTTAGGGATGGGGACTTCCTGTGTTTATGGGATGGGGACTTCCTGTTTGTTAGTTATTGGGACTTCCTGTTTGCTCGTTATTGGGACTTCCTGTTTGTTAGGGATGGGGACTTCCTGTTTGTTCGGGATGGGGACTTCCTGTTTGTTCGGGATGGGGACTTCCTGTATCTTAGGAACTGGGACTTCCTGTTTGTGTGGGATGGGGACTTCCTGTTTCTGAGGGACGGGGACCTACTGTTTCTGAGGAAAGGTTACTTCCTGTTTGTTAGGGAATGGGACTTCCTGTTTGTCAGGGACAGAGAGTTCCTGTTTGTCAGGGACAGGGACTTCCTGTTTGTTAGGGATGGGGACTTCCTGTTTGTTAGTTATTGTGACTTCCTGTTTGTTCGTGATTGGGACTTCCTGTTTGTTAGGGATGGGGACTTCCTGTTTTTATGGGATGGGGACTTCCTCTTTGTTAGTTATTGGGACTTCCTGTTTGCTCGTGATTGGGACTTCCTGTTTGTTAGGGATGGGGACTTCCTGTTTGTTCGGGATGGGGACTTCCTGTTTGTTCGGGATGGGGACTTCCTGTATGTTTGGAACTGGGACTTCCTGTTTGTTTGGGATGGGGACTTCCTGGTTCTGAGGGACGGGGACCTACTGTTTCTGAGGGAAGGGGACTTCCTGTTTGTCAGGGAATGGGACTTCCTGTTTGTCAGGGAATGGGACTTCCTGTTTGTCAGGGACAGGGACTTCCTGTTTGTTAGGGATGGGGACTTCCTATTTGTTTGTTATTGGGACTTCCTGTTTGTTCGTGATTGGGACTTCCTGTTTGTTAGGGATGGGGACTTCCTGTTTTTATGGGATGGGGACTTCCTGTTTGTTAGTTATTGGGACTTCCTGTTTGCTCGTTATGGGGACTTCCTGTTTGTTAGGGATGGGGACTTCCTGTTTGTTCGGGATTGGGACTTCCTGTTTGTTCGGGATGGGGACTTCCTGTATCTTAGGAACTGGGACTTCCTGTTTGTTTGGGATGGGGACTTCCTGTTTCTGAGGGACGGGGACCTACTGTTTCTGAGGGAAGGTGACTTCCTGTTTGTTAGCGCCTGGGACTTCCTGTTTGTCAGGGAATGACACTTCCTGTTTGTCAGGGATGGGGACTTCCTGTTTGTCAGGGAATGGGACTTCCTGTTTGTCTGGGACAGGGACTTCCTGTTTGTCATGGACAGGGACTTCCTGTTTGGGTACTTCCTGTTTGTTAGTTATTGGGACTTCCTGTTTGTTCATGATTGGGACTTCCTGTTTGTTAGGGATTGGGACTTCCTGTTTGTTAGGGACATGGACTTCCTGTTTGATGGGGCATGGGACTTCCTGTTTGTAAGAAATGGGGACTTCCTGTTTGTTAGGGACGGGAACTTCATGTTTCTTAAGGAAAGTGACTTCCTGTTTGTCAGGGAATGGGACTTCCTGTTTGTTATTGATGGGGACTTCCTGTTTGTTAGTTATTTGAACTTCCTGTTTGTTAGGGATGGGGACTTCCTGTTTGTTAGGGACTTGGACTTCCTGTTTGATGGAGCATGGGACTTCCTGTTTGTTAGAAATGGGGACTTCCTGTTTGTCAGGAAATTGGACTTCCTGTTTGTCAGGGAATGACACTTCCTGTTTGTCAGGGAGGGGGACTTCCTGTTTGTTCGGGATGGGGACTTCCTATTTGTTCGGGATGGGGACTTCCTATTTGTTCGGGATGGGGACTTCCTGTATCTTAGGAACTGGGACTTCCTGTTTGTTTGGGATGGGGACTTCCTGTTTCTGAGGGACGGGGACCTACTGTTTCTGAGGGAAGGTTACTTCCTGTTTGTTAGGGAATGGGACTTCCTGTTTGTCAGGGACAGGGAGTTCCTGTGTGTCAGGGACAGGGACTTCCTGTTTGTTAGGGATGGGGACTTCCTGTTTGTTAGTTATTGGGACTTCCTGTTTGTTCATGATTGGGACTTCCTGTTTGTTAGGGATGGGGACTTCCTGTTTGTTCGGAATGGGGACTTCCTGTTTGTTCGGGATGGGGACTTCCTGTATGTTAGGAACTGGGACTTCCTGTTTGTTTTTGATGGGGACTTCCTGTTTCTGAGGGACGGGGACCTACTGTTTCTGAGGGAAGGGGAATTCCTGTTTGTTAGGGATTGGGACTTACTGTTTGTTAGGGAATGGGACTTCCTGTTTGTCAGGGATGGGGACTTCCTGTTTGTTAGGGACTTGGACTTCCTGTTTGATGGGGCATAGGACTTCCTGTTTGTTAGAAATGGGGACTTCCTGTTTGTCAGGGAATGGGACTTCCTGTTTGTCAGGGAATGACACTTTCTCTTTGGCAGGGATGGGGACTTCCTGTTTGTTAGAGAATGGGACTTCCTGTTTGTCAGGGATGGGTACTTCCTGTTTGTTAGGGATTTGGACTTCCTGTTTGATGGGGCATGGGACTTCCTGTTTGTTAGAAATGGGGACTTCCTGTTTGTCAGGGAATGGGACTTCCTGTTTGTCAGGGACAGGGACTTCCTGTTTGTTAGGGATGGGGACTTCCTGTTTAATAGGGCATGGGACTTCCTGTTTGTTATTGATGGGGACTTCCTGTTTGTTAGTTATTAGGACTTCCTGTTTGTTATGGATTCGGACTTCCTGTTTGTTAGGGACTGGGACTTCCTATTTGTTAGGGACTGGGACTTCCTCTTTGTCAGGGAATGGGACTTCCTGTTTGTCTGGGACATGGACTTCCTGTTTGTCAGGGACAGGGAGTTCCTGTTTGTCAGGGACAGGGACTTCCTGTTTGTTAGGGATGGGGACTTCCTGTTTGTTCGGGATGGGGACTTCCTGTATCTTAGGAACTGGGACTTCCTGTTTGTTTGGGATGGGGACTTCCTGTTTCTGAGGGACGGGGACCTACTGTTTCTGAGGGAAGGTTACTTCCTGTTTGTTAGGGAATCGGACTTCCTGTTTTTCAGGGACAGGGAGTTCCTGTTTGTCAGGGACAGGGACTTCCTGTTCGTTAGGGATGGGGACTTCCTGTTTGTTAGTTATTGGGACTTCCTGTTTGTTCGTGATTGGGACTTCCTGTTTTTTCGGGATGGGGATTTCCTGTTTGTTCTGGATGGGGACTTCCTGTATGTTTGGAACTGGGACTTCCTGTTTGTTTGGGATGGGGACTTCCTCTTTCTGAGGGACGGGGACCTACTGTTTCTGAGGAAAGGGGACTTCCTGTTTGTTAGGGAATGGGACTTCCTGTTTGTCAGGGAATGGGACCTCCTGTTTGTCAGGGACAGGGAGTTCCTGTTTGTCAGGGACAGGGATTTGTTAGGGATGGGGACTTCCTGTTTGTAAGTTATTGGGACTACCTGTTTGTTCGTGATTGGGACTTCCTGTTTGTTCGGGATGGGGACTTCCTGTTTGTTCGGGATGGGGACTTCCTGTATCTTAGGAACTGGGACTTCCTGTTTGTTTGGGATGGGGACTTCCTGTTTCTGAGGGACGGGGACCTACTGTTTCTGAGGAAAGGTTACTTCCTGTTTGTTAGGGAATGGGACTTCCTGTTTGTCAGGGACAGGGAGTTCCTGTTTGTCAGGGACAGGGACTTCCTGTTTGTTAGGGATGGGGACTTCCTGTTTGTTAGTTATTGGGACTTCCTGTTTGTTCGTGATTGGGACTTCCTGTTTGTTAGGGATGGGGACTTCCTGTTTTTATGGGATGGGGACTTCCTGTTTGTTAGTTATTGGGACTTCCTTTTTGCTCGTGATTGGGACTTCCTGTTTGTTAGGGATGGGGACTTCCTGTTTGTTCGGGATGGGGACTTCCTGTATGTTTGGAACTGGGACTTCCTGTTTGTTTGGGATGGGGACTTCCTGGTTCTGAGGGACGGGGACCTACTGTTTCTGAGGGAAGGGGACTTCCTGTTTGTCAGGGAATGGGACTTCCTGTTTGTCAGGGAATGGGACTTCCTGTTTGTCAGGGATGGGGACTTCCTGTTTGTTAGGGACTTGGACTTCCTGTTTGATGGGGCATGGGACTTCCTGTTTGTTAGAAATGGGGACTTCCTGTTTGTCAGGGAATGGGACTTCCTGTTTGTCAGGGACAGGGAGTTCCTGTTTGTCAGGGACAGGGACTTCCTGTTTGTTAGGGATGGGGACTTCCTATTTGTTTGTTATTGGGACTTCCTGTTTGTTCGTGATTGGGACTTCCTGTTTGTTAGGGATGGGGACTTCCTGTTTTTATGGGATGGGGACTTCCTGTTTGTTAGTTATTGGGACTTCCTGTTTGCTCGTTATGGGGACTTCCTGTTTGTTAGGGATGGGGACTTCCTGTTTGTTCGGGATTGGGACTTCCTGTTTGTTCGGGATGGGGACTTCCTGTATCTTAGGAACTGGGACTTCCTTTTTGTTTGGGATGGGGACTTCCTGTTTCTGAGGGACGGGGACCTACTGTTTCTGAGGGAAGGTGACTTCCTGTTTGTTAGCGCCTGGGACTTCCTGTTTGTCAGGGAATGACACTTCCTGTTTGTCAGGGATGGGGACTTCCTGTTTGTCAGGGAATGGGACTTCCTGTTTGTCTGGGACAGGGACTTCCTGTTTGTCATGGACAGGGACTTCCTGTTTGTTAGGTTTGGGTACTTCCTGTTTGTTAGTTATTGGGACTTCCTGTTTGTTCATGATTGGGACTTCCTGTTTGTTAGGGATGGGGACTTCCTGTTTTTTAGGGACATGGACTTCCTGTTTGATGGGGCATGGGACTTCCTGTTTGTAAGAAATGGGGACTTCCTGTTTGTTAGGGATGGGAACTTCCTGATTCTTAAGGAAAGTGACTTCCTGTTTGTCAGGGAATGGGACTTCCTGTTTGTTATTGATGGGGACTTCCTGTTTGTTAGTTATTGGAACTTCCTGTTTGTTAGGGATGGGGACTTCCTGTTTGTTAGGGACTTGGACTTCCTGTTTGATGGGGCATGGGACTTCCTGTTTGTTAGAAATGGGGACTTCCTGTTTGTCAGGAAATTGGACTTCCTGTTTGTCAGGGAATGACACTTCCTGTTTGTCAGGGCGGGGGACTTCCTGTTTGTTCGGGATGGGGACTTCCTATTTGTTCGGGATGGGGACTTCCTATTTGTTCGGGATGGGGACTTCCTGTATCTTAGGAACTGGGACTTCCTGTTTGTTTGGGATGGGGACTTCCTGTTTCTGAGGGACGGGGACCTACTGTTTCTGAGGGAAGGTTACTTCCTGTTTGTTAGGGAATGGGACTTCCTGTTTGTCAGGGACTGGGAGTTCCTGTTTGTCAGGGACAGGGACTTCCTGTTTGTTAGGGATGGGGACTTCCTGTTTGTTAGTTATTGGGACTTCCTGTTTGTTCATGATTGGGACTTCCTGTTTGTCAGGGACAGGGACTTCCTGTTTGTTAGGGATGGGGACTTCCTGTTTGTTAGTTATTGGGACTTCCTGTTTGTTCGTGATTGGGACTTCCTGTTTGTTAGGGATGGGGACTTCCTGTTTGTTCGGAATGGGGACTTCCTGTTTGTTCGGGATGGGGACTTCCTGTATGTTAGGAACTGGGACTTCCTGTTTGTTTGGGATGGGGACTTCCTGTTTCTGAGGGACGGGGACCTACTGTTTCTGAGGGAAGGGGACTTCCTGTTTGTTAGGGATTGGGACTTACTGTTTGTTAGGGAATGGGACTTCCTGTTTGTCAGGGATGGGGACTTCCTGTTTGTTAGGGACTTGGACTTCCTGTTTGATGGGGCATAGGACTTCCTGTTTGTTAGAAATGGGGACTTCCTGTTTGTCAGGGAATGGGACTTCCTGTTTGTCAGGGAATGACACTTCCTCTTTGGCAAGGATGGGGACTTCCTGTTTGTTAGAGAATGGGACTTCCTGTTTGTCAGGAATGGGTACTTCCTGTTTGTTAGGGATTTGGACTTCCTGTTTGATGGGGCATGGGACTTCCTGTTTGTTAGAAATGGGGACTTCCTGTTTGTCAGGGAATGGGACTTCCTGTTTGTCAGGGACAGGGACTTCCTGTTTGTTAGGGATGGGGACTTCCTGTTTGTTAGTTATTGGGACTTCCTTTTTGTTCGTGATTGGGACTTCCTGTTTGTTAGGAATGGGTACTTCCTTTTTGTTTGGGATCGGGACTTCCTGTTTCTGAGGGACGGGGACCTACTGTTTCTGAGGGAAGGGAACTTCCTGTTTGTTAGGGAATGGGACTTCCTGTTTGTCAGGGAATGGGACTTCCTGTTTGTCAGGGATTGGGGCTGCCTGTATGTTAGGGATTGGGACTTCCTGTTTGATGGGGCATGGGACTTCCTGTTTGTTAGAAATGGGGACTTCCTGTTTGTCAGGGAATGGGACTTCCTGTTTGTCAGGGACAGGGACTTCCTGTTTGTTAGGGATGGGGACTTCCTGTTTGTTAGTTATTGGGACTTCCTTTTTGTTCGTGATTGGGACTTCCTGTTTGTTAGGGATGGGTACTTCCTTTTTGTTTGGGATGGGGACTTCCTGTTTCTGAGGGACGGGGACCTACTGTTTCTGAGGGAAGGGAACTTCCTGTTTGTTAGGGAATGGGACTTCCTGTTTGTCAGGGAATGGGACTTCCTGTTGTCAGGGATTGGGGCTGCCTGTATGTTAGGGATTGGGACTTCCTGTTTGATGGGGCATGGGACTTCCTGTTTGTTAGAAATGGGGACTTCCTGTTTGTCAGGGAATGGGACTTCCTGTTTGTCAGGGACAGGGACTTCCTGTTTGTTAGGGATGGGGACTTCCTGTTTGTTAGTTATTGGGACTTCCTTTTTGTTCGTGATTGGGACTTCCTGTTTGTTAGGGATGGGTACTTCCTTTTTGTTTGGGATCGGGACTTCCTGTTTCTGAGGGACGGGGACCTACTGTTTCTGAGGGAAGGGAACTTCCTGTTTGTTAGGGAATGGGACTTCCTGTTTGTCAGGGAATGGGACTTCCTGTTTGTCAGGGATTGGGGCTGCCTGTATGTTAGGGATTGGGACTTCCTGTTTGATGGGGCATGGGACTTCCTGTTTGTTAGAAATGGGGACTTCCTGTTTGTCAGGGAATGGGACTTCCTGTTTGTCAGGGACAGGGACTTCCTGTTTGTTAGGGATGGGGACTTCCTGTTTGTTAGTTATTGGGACTTCCTTTTTGTTCGTGATTGGGACTTCCTGTTTGTTAGGGATGGGTACTTCCTTTTTGTTTGGGATGGGGACTTCCTGTTTCTGAGGGACGGGGACCTACTGTTTCTGAGGGAAGGGAACTTCCTGTTTGTTAGGGAATGGGACTTCCTGTTTGTCAGGGAATGGGACTTCCTGTTTGTCAGGGATTGGGGCTTCCTGTATGTTAGGGACTTGGACTTCCTGTTTGATGGGGCATGGGACTTCCTTTTTGTTAGAAATGGGGACTTCCTTTTTGTCAGGGAATGGGACTTCCTGTTTCTCAGAGAATGGGACTTCCTGTTTGTCATGGATGGGGACTTCCTGTTTGTTTGGGATTTGGACTTCCTGTTTGATGGGGCATGGGTCTTCCTGTTTGTTAAAAATGGGAACTTCCTGTTTGTCAGGGAATGGAACTTCCTGTTTGTTAGGGAATGGGACTTCCTGTTTGTCCGGTAATAGGACTTCCTGTTTTTCAGGGATGGGGACTTCCTGTTTGTTAGGGACTTGGACTTCCTGTTTGATGGGGCATGGGACTTCCTGTTTGTAAGAAATGGGGACTTCCTGTTTGTATGGGACTGGGACTTCCTGTTTGTTAGGGACGGGAACTTCCTGTTTCTTAAGGAAAGTGAGTTCCTGTTTGTCAGGGAATGGGACTTCCTGTTTGTCAGGGACGGTGACGTCCTATTTGTTCGGGACTTGGACTTCCTGTTTGATAGGGCATGGGACTTCCTGTTTGTTATTGATGGGGACTTCCTGTTTGTTAGTTATTGGGACTTCCTGTTTGTTAGGGATGGGGACTTCCTGTTTGTTAGGGAATGGGACTTCCTGTTTGATGGGTCATGGGACTTCCTGTTTGTTAGAAATGGGGACTTCCTGTTTGTCAGGGAATGACACTTCCTGTTTGTCAGGGATGGGGACTTCCTGTTTGTTCGGGATGGGGACTTCCTATTTGTTCGGGATGGGGACTTCCTGTTTGTTCGGGATGGGGACTTCCTGTATCTTAGGAACTGGGACTTCCTGTTTGTTTGGGATGGGGACTTCCTTTTTCTGAGGGACGGGGACCTACTGTTTCTGAGGGAAGGGGACTTCCTGTTTGTTAGGGAATGGGACTTCCTGTTTGTCAGGGAATGGGACTTCCTGTTTGTCAGGGATTGGGACTTCCTGTTTGTTAGGGACTTGGACTTCCTGTTTGATGGGGCATGGGACTTCCTGTTTGTTAGAAATGGGGACTTCCTGTTTGTCAGGGAATGGGACTTCCTGTTTGTCAGAGAATGGGACTTCCTGTTTGTCAGGGATGGGGACTTCCTGTTTGTTAAAGATTTTGACTTCCTGTTTGATGGGGCATGGGACTTCCTGTGTGTTAGAAATGGGGAATTACTGTTTGTCAGGGAATGGGACTTCCTGTTTTTTAGGGAATGGGACTTCCTGTTTGTCAGGTAATAGGACTTCCTGTTTTTCAGGGATTGGGACTTCCTGTTTTTTAGGGACTTGGACTTCCTGTTTGATGGGGCATGGGACTTCCTGTTTGTAAGAAATGGGGACTTCCTGTTTGTATGGGACTGGGACTTCCTGTTTGTTAGGGACGGGAACTTCCTGTTTCTTAAGGAAAGTGACTTCCTGTTTGTCAGGGACGGTGACGTCCTATTTGTTAGGGACTTGGACTTCCTGTTTGATAGGGCATGGGACTTCCTGTTTGTTAGTTATTGGGACTTCCTGTTTGTTAGGGATGGGGACTTCCTGTTTGTTAGGGACTTGGACTTCCTGTTTGATGGGGCATGGGACTTCCTGTTTGTTAGAAATGGGGACTTCCTGTTTGTCAGGGAATGACACTTCCTGTTTGTCAGGGATGGGGACTTCCTGTTTGTCAGGGATGGGGACTTCGTATTTGTTCGGGATGGGGACATCCTGTTTGTTCGGGATGGGGACTTCCTGTTTGTTAGTTACTGGGACTTTCTGTTTGCTCGTTATTGGGACTTCCTGTTTGTTAGGGATGGGTACTTCCTGTTTGTTCGGGATGGGGACTTCCTGTTTGTTCGGGATGGGGACTTCCTGTTTGTTAGTTATTGGGACTTCCTGTTTGTTCGGGATGGGGACTTCCTGTTTGTTCGGGATGGGGACTTCCTGTTTCTAGGGACGGGGACCTACTGTTTCTGAGGGAAGGGGACTTCCTGTTTGTTAGGGAATGGGACTTCCTGTTTGTCAGGGAATGGGACTTCCTGTTTGTCAGGGATGGGGACTTCCTGTTTGTTAGGGACTTGGACTTCCTGTTTGATGGGGCATGGGACTTCCTGTTTGTTAGAAATGGGTACTTCCTGTTTGTCAGGGAATGGGACTTCCTGTTTGTCAGAGAATGGGACTTCCTGTTTGTCAGGGATGGGGACTTCCTGTTTGTTAGGGATTTGGACTTCCTGTTTGATGGGGCATGGGACTTCATGTTTGTTAGAAATGGGGACTTCCTCTTTGTCAGGGAATGGGACTTCCTGTTTGTTAGGGAATTGGACTTCCTGTTTGTCAGGTAATAGGACTTCCTGTTTTTCAGGGATGGGGACTTCCTGTTTGTTAGGGACTTGGACTTCCTGTTTGATTGGGCATGGGTCTTCCTGTTTGTAAGAAATGGGGACTTCCTGTTTGTATGGGACTTGGACTTCCTGTTTGTTAGGGACGGGAACTTCCTGTTTCTTAAGGAAAGTGACTTCCTGTTTGTCAGGGAATGGGACTTCCTGTTTTTATGGGATGGGGACTTCCTGTTTGTTAGTTATTGGGACTTCCTGTTTGTTAGGGATGGGGACTTCCTGTTTGTTCGGTTTTGGGACTTCCTGTTTGTTCGGGATGGGGACTTCGTGTATCTTAGGAACTGGGACTTCCTGTTTGTTTGGGATGGGGACTTCCTGTTTCTGAGGGACGGGGACCTACTGTTTCTGAGGGAAGGTGACTTCCTGTTTGTTAGGGCCTGGGACTTCCTGTTTGTCAGGGAATGACACTTCCTGTTTGTCAGGGATGGGGACTTCCTGTTTGTCAGGGAATGGGACTTCCTGTTTGTCTGGGACAGGGACTTCCTGTTTGTCAGGGAGAGGGACTTCCTGTTTGTCAGGGACAGGGACTTCCTGTTTGTTAGGTTTGGGGACTTCCTGTTTGTTCGTTATTGGGACTTCCTGTTTGTTCGTGATTGGGACTTCCTGTTTGTTAGGGATGGGGACTTCCTGTTTGTTAGGGACTTGGACTTCCTGTTTGATGGGGCATGGGACTTCCTGTTTGTAAGAAATGGGGACTTCCTGTTTGTATGGGACTGGGACTTCCTTTTTGTTAGGGACGGGAACTTCCTGTTTCTTAAGGAAAGTGACTTCCTGTTTGTCAGGGAATGGGACTTCCTGTTTTTATGGGATGGGGACTTCCTGTTTGTTTGTTATTGGGACTTCCTGTTTGCTCGTGATTGGGACTTCCTGTTTGTTAGTGATGGGGACTTCCTGTTTGTTCGGGATGGGGACTTCCTGTTTGTTCGGGATGGGGACTTCCTGTATCTTAGAAACTGGGACTTCCTGTTTGTTTGGGATGGGGACTTCCTGTTTCAGAGGGACGGGGACCAACTGTTTCTGAGGGAAGGGGACTTCCTGTTTGTTAGGGAATGGGACTTCCTGTTTGTCAGAGAATGGGACTTCCTGTTTGTCAGGGATGGGGACTTCCTGTTTGTTAGGGACTTGGACTTCCTGTTTGATGGGGCATGCTACTTCCTGTTTGTTAGAAATGGGGACTTCCTGTTTGTCAGGGAATGGGACTTCCTGTTTGTCAGGGACAGGGAGTTCCTGTTTGTCAGGGACAGGGACTTCCTGTTTGTTAGGGATGGGGACTTCCTGTTTTTTAGTTATTGGGACCTCCTGTTTTTTCATGATTCGGACTTCCTGTTTGTCAGGGATGGGGACTTCCTGTTTGTTCGGGATGGGGACTTCCTGTTTGTTTGGGATGGCTACTTCCTGTTTGTTCGGATTGGGGACTTCCTGTATGTTAGGAACTGGGACTTCCTGTTTGTTTGGGATGGGGACTTCCTTTTTCTGAGGGACGGGGACCTACTGTTATTGAAGGAAGGGGACTTCCTGTTTGTTAGGGAATGGGACTTCCTGTTTGTCAGGGAATGGGACTTCCTGTTTGTCAGGGAATGACACTTCCTGTTTGTCAGGGACAGGGACTTCCTGTTTGTTAGGGATGGGGACTTCCTGTTTGTTCGGGATTGGGACTTCCTGTTTGTTAGGGACTTGGACTTCCTGTTTGATGGGGCATGGGACTTCCTGTTTGTCATGGAATGGAACTTCCTGTTTGTCAGAGAATGGGACTTCCTGTTTGTCAGGGATGGGGACTTCCTGTTTGTTAGGGATTTGGACTTCCTGTTTGATGGGGCATGGGACTTCCTGTTAGTTAGAAATGGGGACTTCCTGTTTGTCAGGGAATGGGACTTCCTGTTTGATGGGGCATGGGACTTCCTGTTTGTAAGTAATGGGGACTTCCTGTTTGTATGGGACTGGGACTTCCTGTTTGTTAGGGACGGGAACTTCCTGTTTCTTAAGGAAAGTGACTTCCTGTTTGTCATGGAATGGGACTTCCTGTTTGTCAGGGACTTGGACTTCCTGTTTGATAGGGCATGGGACTTCCTGTTTGTTATTGATGGGGACTTCCTGTTTGTTAGTTATTGGGACTTCCTGTTTGTTAGGGATGGGGACTTCCTGTTTGTTAGGGACTTGGACTTCCTGTTTGATGGGGCATGGGACTTCCTGTTTGTTAGAAATGGGGAATGCCTGTTTGTCAGGGAATGGGACTTCCTGTTTGTCAGGGAATGACACTTCCTGTTTGTCAGGGAAGGGGACTTCCTGTTTTTTCGGGATGGGGACTTCCTGTATCTTAGGAACTGGGACTTCCTGTTTGTTTGGGATGGGGACTTCCTGTTTCTGAGAGACGGGGACCTCCTGTTTCTGAGGGAAGGTGACTTCTTGTTAGTTAGGGCCTGGGACTTCCTGTTTGTCAGGGAATGACACTTCCTGTTTGTCAGGGATGGGGACTTCCTGTTTGTGAGGGAATGGGACTTCCTGTTTGTCTGGGACAGGGACTTCCTGTTTGTCAGGGACAGGGACTTCCTGTTTGTTAGGGATGGGGACTTCCAGTTTGTTAGTTATTGGAACTTCCTGTTTGTTCGTGATTGGGACTTCCTGTTTGTTAGGGATGGGGACTTCCTGTTTGTTCGGGATGGGGACTTCCTGTTTGTTCGGGATGGGGACTTCCTGTCTCTGAGGGACGGGGACCTACTGTTTCTGAGGGAAGGGGACTTCCTGTTTGTCAGGGAAAGGGACTTCCTGTTTGTCAGGGACAGGGAGTTCCTGTTTGTCAGGGACAGGGACTTCCTGTTTGTTAGGGATGGGGACTTCCTGTTTGTTAGTTATTGGGACTTCCTTTTTGTTCATGATTGGGACTTCCTGTTTGTTAGGGATGGGTACTTCCTGTTTGTTTGGGATGGGGACTTCCTCTTTGTTCGGGATGGGGACTTCCTGTATGTTAGGAACTGGGACTTCCTGTTTGTTGGGATGGGGACGTCCTGTTTCTGAGGGACGGGGACCTACTGTTTCTGAGGGAAGGGGACTTCCTGTTTGTTAGGGAATGGGACTTCCTGTTTGTCAGGGAATGGGACTTCCTGTTTGTCAGGGATTGGGACTTCCTGTTTGTTAGGGATTGCACTTCCTGTTTGATGGGGCATGGGACTTCCTGTTTGTCATGGAATGCAACTTCCTGTTTGTCAGGGAATGGGACTTCCTGATTGTCAGGGATGGGGACTTCCTGTTTGTTAGGGATTTGGACTTCCTGTTTGATGGGGCATGGGACTTCCTGTTAGTTAGAAATGGGGACTTCCTGTTTGTCAGGGAATGGGACTTCCTGTTTGATGGGGCATGGGACTTCCTGTTTGTAAGTAATGGGGACTTCCTGTTTGTATGGGACTGGGACTTCCTGTTTGTTAGGGACGGGAACTTCCTGTTTCTTAAGGAAAGTGACTTCCTGTTTGTCAGGGAATGGGACTTCCTGTTTGTCAGGGACGGTGACGTCCTATTTGTTAGGGACTTGGACTTCCTGTTTGATAGGGCATGGGACTTCCTGTTTGTTATTGATGGGGACTTCCTGTTTGTTAGTTATTGGGACTTCCTGTTTGTTAGGGATGGGGACTTCCTGTTTTTTAGGGACTTGGACTTCCTGTTTGATGGGGCATGGGACTTCCTTTTTTTTTAGAAATGGGGAATTCCTGTTTGTCAGGGAATGGGACTTCCTGTTTGTCAGGGAAGGGGACTTCCTGTTTGTTCGGGATGGGGACTTCCTGTTTGTTCGGGATGGGGACTTCCTGTATCTTAGGAACTGGGACTTCCTGTTTGTTTGGGATGGGGACTTCCTGTTTCTGAGGGACGGGGACCTACTGTTTCTGAGGGAAGGTGACTTCCTGTTTGTTAGGGCCTGGGACTTCCTGTTTGTCAGGGAATGACACTTCCTGTTTGTCAGGGATGGGCACTTCCTGTTTGTTAGGGACTTGGACTTCCTGTTTGATGGGGCATGGGACTTCCTGTTTGTTAGAAATGGGGACTTCCTGTTTGTAAGGGACAGGGACTTCCTGTTTGTCAGGGAATGACACTTCCTGTTTGTCAGGGACAGGGACTTCCTGTTTGTTAGGGATGGGGACTTCCTGTTTGTTCGGGATGGGGACTTCCTGTTTGTTCGGGATGGGGACTTCCTGTATCTTAGGAACTGGGACTTCCTGTTTGTTTGGGATGGGGACTTCCTGTTTGTTAGTTATTGGGACTTCCTGTTTGTTCGTGATTGGGACTTCCTGTTTGTTAGGGATGGGGACTTCCTGTTTTTATGCGATGGGGACTTCCTGTTTGTTAGTTATTGGGACTTCCTGTTTGATCGTGATTGGGACTTCCTGTTTGTTCGGGATGGGGACTTCCTGTATGTTTGGAACTGGGACTTCCTGTTTGTTTGGGATGGGGACTTCCTGTTTCTGAGGGACGGGGACCTACTGTTTCTGAGGGAAGGGGACTTCCTGTTTGTTAGGGAATGGGACTTCCTGTTTGTCAGGGAATGGGACTTCCTGTTTGTCAGGGATGGGGACTTCCTGTTTGTTAGGGACTTGGACTTCCTGTTTGTTGGGGCATGGGACTTCCTGTTTGTTAGAAATGGGGACTTCCTGTTTGTCAGGGAATGGGACTTCCTGTTTGTCAGGGACAGGGAGTTCCTGTTTGTCAGGGACAGGGATTTCCTGTTTTCTAGGGATGGGGACTTCCTGTTTGTTAGTTATTGGGACTTCCTGTTTGTTCGTGATTGGGACTTCCTGTTTGTTAGGGATGAGGACTTCCTGTTTTTATGGGATGGGGACTTCCTGTTTGTTAGTTATTGGGACTTCCTGTTTGCTCGTGATTGGGACTTCCTTTTTGTTAGGGATGGGGACTTCCTGTTTGTTCGGGATGGGGACTTCCTGTTTGTTCGGGATGGGGACTTCCTGTATCTTAGGAACTGGGACTTCCTGTTTGTTTGGGATGGGGACTTCCTGTTTCTGAGGGACGGGGACCTACTGTTTCTGAGGGAAGGTTACTTCCTGTTTGTTAGGGAATGGGACTTCCTGTTTGTCAGGGACAGGGAGTTCCTGTTTGTAAGGGACAGGGACTTCCTGTTTGTTAGGGATGGGGACTTCCTGTTTGTTAGGGATGGGGACTTCCTGTTTGTTAGGGATGGGGACTTCCTGTTTGCTCGTAATTGGGACTTCCTGTTTGTTAGGGATGGCGATTTCCTGTTTGTTTGGGATGGGGACTTCCTGTTTGTTCGCGATGGGAACTTCCTGTATGTTTGGAACTGGGACTTCCTGTTTGTTTGGGATGGGGACTTCCTGTTTCTGAGGGACGGGGACCTACTCTTTCTGGGGGAAGGGGACTTCCTGTTTTTTAGGGAATGGGACTTCCTGTTTGTCAGGGAATGGGACTTCCTGTTTGTCAGGGATGGGGACTTCCTGTTTGTTAGGGACTTGGACTTCCTGTTTGATAGGGCATGGGACTTCCTGTTTGTTTTTGATGGGGACTTCCTGTTTGTTAGTTATTGGGACTTCCTGTTTGTTAGGGATGGGGACTTCCTGTTTGTTAGGGACTTGGACTTCCTGTTTGATGGGGCATGGGACTTCCTGTTTGTTAGAAATGGGGACTTCCTGTTTATTAGGGACTTGGACTTCCTGTTTGATCGGGCATGGTACTTCCTGTTTGTTATAAATGGGGACTTCCTGTTTGTCAGGGAATGGGACTTCCTGTTTGTCAGGGACATGGAGTTCCTGTTTGTCAGGGACAGGGACTTCCTGTTTGTTAGGGACGGGGACTTCCTTTTTGTTAGTTATTGGGACTTCCTGTTTGTTCGTGATTGGGACTTCCTGTTTGTTAGGGATGAGGACTTCCTGTTTTTATGGGATGGGGACTTCCTGTTTTTTAGTTATTGAGACTTCCTGTTTGCTTGTGAATGGGACTTCCTTTTTGTTAGGGATGGGGACTTCCTGTTTGTTCGGGATGGGGACTTCCTGTTTGTTCGGGATGGGGACTTCCTGTATCTTAGGAACTGGGACTTCCTGTTTGTTTGGGATGGGGACTTCCTGTTTCTGAGGGACGGGGACCTACTGTTTCTGAGGGAAGGTTACTTCCTGTTTGTTAGGGAATGGGACTTCCTGTTTGTCAGGGACAGGGAGTTCCTGTTTGTAAGGGACAGGGACTTCCTGTTTGTTAGTGATGGGGACTTCCTGTTTGTTAGGGATGGGGACTTCCTGTTTGTTAGTTATTGGGACTTCCTGTTTGCTCGTGATTGGGACTTCCTGTTTGTTAGGGATGGCGACTTCCTGTTTGTTTGGGATGGGGACTTCCTGTTTGTTCGGGATGGGGACTTCCTGTATGTTTGGAACTGGGACTTCCTGTTTGTTTGGGATGGGGACTTCCTGTTTCTGAGGGACGGGGACCTACTGTTTCTGGGGGAAGGGGACTTCCTGTTTTTTAGGGAATGGGACTTCCTGTTTGTCAGGGAATGGGACTTCCTGTTTGTCAGGGATGGGGACTTCCTGTTTGTTAGGGACTTTGACTTCCTGTTTGATGGGGCATGGTACTTCCTGTTTGTTAGAAATGGGGACTTCCTGTTTGTCAGGGAATGGGAATTCCTGTTTGTCAGGGACAGGGAGTTCCTGTTTGTTAGGGACCGGGACTTCCTGTTTGTTAGGGATGGGGACTTCCTGTTTGTTAGTTATTGGGACTTCCTGTTTGTTCGTGATTGGGACTTCCTGTTTGTTAGGGATGGGGACTTCCAGTTTTTATGGGATGGGGACTTCCTGTTTGTTAGTTATTGGGACTTCCTGTTTGCTCGTGATTGGGACTTCCTGTTTGTTAGGGATGGGGACTTCCTGTTTGTTCGGGATGGGGACTTCCTGTTTGTTCGGGATGGGGACTTCCTGTATCTTAGGAACTGGGACTTCCTGTTTGTTTGGGATGGGGACTTCCTGTTTCTGAGGGACGGGGACCTACTGTTTCTGAGGAAAGGGGACTTCCTGTTTGTTAGGGAATGGGACTTCCTGTTTGTCAGGGATGGGGACTTCCTGTTTGTTAGGGACTTGGACTTCCTTTTTTATGGTGCATGGTACTTCCTGTTTGTTAGAAATGAGGACTTCCTGTTTGTCAGGGAATGGGACTTCCTGTTTGTCAGGGACAGGGAGTTCCTGTTTGTCAGGGACAGGGACTTCCTGTTTGTTAGGGATGGGGACTTCCTGTTTGTTAGTTATTGGGACTTCCTGTTTGTTCGTGATTGGGACTTCCTGTTTGTTAGGGATTGGGACTTCCAGTTTGTTCGGGATGGGGACTTCCTGTTTGTTCGGATTGGGGACTTCCTGTATGTTAGGAACTGGGACTTCCTGTTTGTTTTGGATGGGGACTTCCTGTTTCTGAGGGACGGGGACCTACTGTTTCTGAAGGAAGGGGACTTCCTGTTTGTTAGGGAATGGGACTTCCTGTTTGTCAGGGAATAGGACTTCCTGTTTTTCAGGGATGGGGACTTCCTGTTTTTTAGGGACTTGGACTTCCTGTTTGATGGGGCATGGGACTTCCTGTTTGTTAGGGAATTCGACTTCCTGTTTGATGGGGCATGGGACTTCCTGTTTGTTAGAAATGGGGACTTCCTGTTTGTCATGGAATGGAACTTCCTGTTTGTCAGAGAATGGGACTTCCTGTTTGTCAGGGATGGGGACTTCCTGTTTGTTAGGGATTTGGACCTCCTGTTTGATGGGGCATGGGACTTCCTGTTTGTCAGGGAATGGGACTTCCTGTTTGATGGGGCATGGGACTTCCTGTTTGTAAGAAATGGGGACTTCCTGTTTGTATGGGACTGGGACTTCCTGTTTGTTAGGGACGGGAACTTCCTGTTTCTTAAGGAAAGTGACTTCCTGTTTGTCAGGGCATGGGACTTCCTGTTTGTCAGGGACGGTGATGTCCTATTTGTTAGGGACTTGGACTTCCTGTTTGATAGGGCATGGGACTTCCTGTTTGTTTTTGATGGGGACTTCCTGTTTGTTAGTTATTGGGACTTCCTGTTTGTTAGGGTTGGGGACTTCCTGTTTGTTAGGGACTTGGACTTCCTGTTTGATGGGGCATGGGACTTCCTGTTTGTTAGAAATGGGGACTTCCTGTTTGTCAGGGAATGGGACTTCCTGTTTGTCAGGGAGTGACACTTCCTGTTTGTCAGGGAAGGGGACTTCCTGTTTGTTCGGGATGGGGACTTCCTGTTTGTTCGGGATGGGGACTTCGTGTATCTTAGGAACTGGGACTTCCTGTTTGTTTGGGATGGGGACTTCCTGTTTCTGAGGGACGGGGACCTACTGTTTCTGAGGGAAGGTTACTTCCTGTTTGTTAGGGAATGGGACTTCCTGTTTGTCAGGGACAGGGAGTTCCTGTTTGTCAGGGACAGGGACTTCCTGTTTGTTAGGGATGAGGACTTCCTGTTTGTTAGTTATTGGGACTTCCTTTATGTTCGTGATTGGGACTTCCTGTTTGTCAGGGACAGGGACTTCCTGTTAGTTAGGGATGGGGGCTTCCTGTTTGTTAGTTATTGGGACTTCCTGTTTGTTAGTTATTGGGACTTCCTGTTTGTTCGTGATTGGGACTTCCTGTTTGTTCGTGATTGGGACTTCCTGTTTGTTAGGGATTGGGACTTCCTGTTTGTTAGGGATTGGGACTTCCTGTTTGTTCGGGATGGGGACTTCCTGTTTGTTCGGGATGGGGACTTCCTGTATGTTAGGAACTGGGACTTCCTGTTTGTTTGGGATGGGGACTTCCTGTTTCTGAGGGACGGTGACCTACTGTTTCTGAGGGAAGGGGACTTCCTGTTTGTTTGGGATTGGGACTTCCTGTTTGTCAGGGAATGGGACTTCCTGTTTGTCAGGGATGGGGACTTCCTGTTTGTTAGGGAATGGGACTTCCTGTTTGTCAGGGAATGGGACTTCCTCTTTGTCAGGGATGGGGACTTCCTGTTTGTTAGGGACTTGGACTTCCTGTTTGATGGGGCATGGGACTTCCTGTTTGTCAGGGAATGGGACGTCCTGTTTGTCATTGAATGGGACTTCCTGTTTGTCAGGGATGGGGACTTCCTGTTTGTTAGGGATTTGGACTTCCTGTTTGATGGGGCATGGTACTTCCTGTTTGTTAGAAATGGGGACTTCCTGTTTGTCAGGGAATGGGACTTCCTGTTTGTCAGGGACAGGGAGTTCCTGTTTGTCAGGGACAGGGAATTCCTGTTTGTTAGGGATGGGGACTTCCTGTTTTTTAGTTATTGGGACTTCCTGTTTGCTCGTGATTGGGACTTCCTGTTTGTTAGGGATGGGGACTTCCTGTTTGTTCGGGATGGGGACTTCCTGTATGTTAGGAACTGGGACTTCCTGTTTGTTTGGCATGGGGACTTCCTGTTTCTGAGGGACGGGGACCTACTGTTTCTGAAGGAAGGGGACTTCCTGTTTGTTAGGGAATGGGACTTCCTGTTTGTCAGGGAATAGGACTTCCTGTTTTTCAGGGATGGGGACTTCCTATTTTTTAGGGACTTGGACTTCCTGTTTGATGGGGCATGGGACTTCCTGCTTGTTAGGGATGGGGACTTCCTGTTTGTTAGTTATTGGGACTTCCTGTTTGTTCGTGATTGGGACTTCCTGTTTGTTAGGGATGGGGACTTCCTGTTTTTATGGGATGGGGACTTCCTGTTTGTTAGTTATTGGGACTTCCTGTTTGCTCGTGATTGGGACTTCCTATTTGTTAGGGATGGGGACTTCCTGTTTGTTCGGGATGGGGACTTCCTGTTTGTTCGGGATGGGGACTTCCTGTATCTTAGGAACTGGGACTTCCTGTTTGTTTGGGATGGGGACTTCCTGTTTCTGAGGGACGGGGACCTGCTGTTTCTGAGGGAAGGTTACTTCCTGTTTGTTAGGGAATGGGACTTCCTGTTTGTCAGGGACAGGGAGTTCCTGTTTGTCAGGGACAGGGACTTCCTGTTTGTTAGGGATGGGGACTTCCTGTTTGTTAGTTATTGGGACTTCCTGTTTGTTCGTGATTGGGACTTCCTGTTTGTTAGGGATGGGGACTTCCTGTTTTTATGGGATGGGGACTTCCTGTTTGTTAGTTATTGGGACTTCCTGTTTGCTCGTGATTGGGACTTCCTGTTTGTTAGGGATGGCGACTTCCTGTTTGTTCGGGATGGGGACTTCCTGTTTGTTCGGGATGGGGACTTCCTGTATGTTTGGAACTGGGACTTCCTGTTTGTTTGGGATGGGGACTTCCTGTTTCTGAGGGACGGGGACCTACTGTTTCTGGGGGAAGGGGACTTCCTGTTTGTCAGGGAATGGGACTTCCTGTTTGTCAGGGAATGGGACTTCCTGTTTGTCAGGGATGGGGACTTCCTGTTTGTTAGGGACTTGGACTTCCTGTTTGATGGGGCATGGTACTTCCTGTTTGTTAGAAATGGGGACTTCCTGTTTGTCAGGGAATGGGACTTCCTGTTTGTCAGGGACAGGGAGTTCCTGTTTGTCAGGGACGGTGACTTCCTGTTTGTTAGGGATGGGGACTTCCTGTTTGTTAGTTATTGGGACTTCCTGTTTGTTCGTGATTGGGACTTCCTGTTTGTTAGGGATGGGGACTTCCTGTTTTTATGGGATGGGGACTTCCTGTTTGTTAGTTATTGGGACTTCCTGTTTGCTCGTTATTGGGACTTCCTGTTTGTTAGGGATGGGGACTTCCTGTTTGTTCGGGATGGGGACTTCCTGTTTGTTCGGGATGGGGACTTCCTGTATCTTAGGAACTGGGACTTCCTGTTTGTGTGGGAAGGGGACTTCCTGTTTCTGAGGGACGGGGACCTACTGTTTCTGAGGAAAGGTTACGTCCTGTTTGTTAGGGAATGGGACTTCCTGTTTGTCAGGGACAGAGAGTTCCTGTTTGTCAGGGACAGGGACTTCCTGTTTGTTAGGGATGGGGACTTCCTGTTTGTTAGTTATTGTGACTTCCTGTTTGTTTGTGATTGGGACTTCCTGTTTGTTAGGGATGGGGACTTCCTGTTTTTATGGGATGGGGACTTCCTCTTTGTTAGTTATTGGGACTTCCTGTTTGCTCGTGATTGGGACTTCCTGTTTGTTAGGGATGGGGACTTCCTGTTTGTTCGGGATGGGGACTTCCTGTTTGTTCGGGATGGGGACTTCCTGTATGTTTGGAACTGGGACTTCCTGTTTGTTTGGGATGGGGACTTCCTGGTTCTGAGGGACGGGGACCTACTGTTTCTGAGGGAAGGGGACTTCCTGTTTGTCAGGGAATGGGACTTCCTGTTTGTCAGGGAATGGGACTTCCTGTTTGTCAGGGATGGGGACTTCCTGTTTGTTAGGGACTTGGACTTCCTGTTTGATGGGGCATGGGACTTCCTGTTTGTTAGAAATGGGGACTTCCTGTTTGTCAGGGAATGGGACTTCCTGTTTGTCAGGGACAGGGAGTTCCTGTTTGTCAGGGACAGGGACTTCCTGTTTGTTAGGGATGGGGACTTCCTATTTGTTTGTTATTGGGACTTCCTGTTTGTTCGTGATTGGGACTTCCTGTTTGTTAGGGATGGGGACTTCCTGTTTTTATGGGATGGGGACTTCCTGTTTGTTAGTTATTGGGACTTCCTGTTTGCTCGTTATGGGGACTTCCTGTTTGTTAGGGATGGGGACTTCCTGTTTGTTCGGGATTGGGACTTCCTGTTTGTTCGGGATGGGGACTTCCTGTATCTTAGGAACTGGGACTTCCTGTTTGTTTGGGATGGGGACTTCCTGTTTCTGAGGGACGGGGACCTACTGTTTCTGAGGGAAGGTGACTTCCTGTTTGTTAGCGCCTGGGACTTCCTGTTTGTCAGGGAATGACACTTCCTATTTGTCAGGGATGGGGACTTCCTGTTTGTCAGGGAATGGGACTTCCTGTTTGTCTGGGACAGGGACTTCCTGTTTGTCAGGGACATGGAGTTCCTGTTTGTCAGGGACAGGGACTTCCTGTTTGTTAGGGACGGGGACTTCCTTTTTGTTAGTTATTGGGACTTCCTGTTTGTTCGTGATTGGGACTTCCTGTTTGTTAGGGATGGGGACTTCCTGTTTGTTAGTTATTGGGACTTCCTGTTTGCTCGTTATTGGGACTTCCTGTTTGTTAGGGAATGGGACTTCCTGTTTGTCAGGGAATGGGACTTCCTGTTTGTCAGGGACAGGGAGTTCCTGTTTGTCAGGGACAGGGATTTCCTGTTTGTTAGGGATGGGGACTTCCTGTTTGTTAGTTATTGGGACTTCCTGTTTGTTCGTGATTGGGACTTCCTGTTTGTTAGGGATGAGGACTTCCTGTTTTTATGGGATGGGGACTTCGTGTTTGTTAGTTATTGAGACTTCCTGTTTGCTCGTGAATGGGACTTCCTTTTTGTTAGGGATGGGGACTTCCTGTTTGTTCGGGATGGGGACTTCCTGTTTGTTCGGGATGGGGACTTCCTGTATCTTAGGAACTGGGACTTCCTGTTTGTTTGGGATGGGGACTTCCTGTTTCTGAGGGACGGGGACCTACTGTTTCTGAGGGAAGGTTACTTCCTGTTTGTTAGGGAATGGGACTTCCTGTTTGTCAGGGACAGGGAGTTCCTGTTTGTAAGGGACAGGGACTTCCTGTTTGTTAGTGATGGGGACTTCCTGTTTGTTAGGGATGGGGACTTCCTGTTTGTTAGTTATTGGGACTTCCTGTTTGCTCGTGATTGGGACTTCCTGTTTGTTAGGGATGGCGACTTCCTGTTTGTTTGGGATTGGGACTTCCTGTTTGTTCGGGATGGGGACTTCCTGTATGTTTGGAACTGGGACTTCCTGTTTGTTTGGGATGGGGACTTCCTGTTTCTGAGGGACGGGGACCTACTGTTTCTGGGGGAAGGGGACTTCCTGTTTTTTAGGGAATGGGACTTCCTGTTTGTCAGGGAATGGGACTTCCTGTTTGTCAGGGATGGGGACTTCCTGTTTGTTAGGGACTTTGACTTCCTGTTTGATGGGGCATGGTACTTCCTGTTTGTTAGAAATGGGGACTTCCTGTTTGTCAGGGAATGGGAATTCCTGTTTGTCAGGGACAGGGAGTTCCTGTTTGTTAGGGACCGGGACTTCCTGTTTGTTAGGGATGGGGACTTCCTGTTTGTTAGTTATTGGGACTTCCTGTTTGTTCGTGATTGGGACTTCCTGTTTGTTAGGGATGGGGACTTCCAGTTTTTATGGGATGGGGACTTCCTGTTTGTTAGTTATTGGGACTTCCTGTTTGCTCGTGATTGGGACTTCCTGTTTGTTAGGGATGGGGACTTCCTGTTTGTTCGGGATGGGGACTTCCTGTTTGTTCGGGATGGGGACTTCCTGTATCTTAGGAACTGGGACTTCCTGTTTGTTTGGGATGGGGACTTCCTGTTTCTGAGGGACGGGGACCTACTGTTTCTGAGGAAAGGGGACTTCCTGTTTGTTAGGGAATGGGACTTCCTGTTTGTCAGGGATGGGGACTTCCTGTTTGTTAGGGACTTGGACTTCCTTTTTTATGGTGCATGGTACTTCCTGTTTGTTAGAAATGAGGACTTCCTGTTTGTCAGGGAATGGGACTTCCTGTTTGTCAGGGACAGGGAGTTCCTGTTTGTCAGGGACAGGGACTTCCTGTTTGTTAGGGATGGGGACTTCCTCTTTGTTAGTTATTGGGACTTCCTGTTTGTTCGTGATTGGGACTTCCTGTTTGTTAGGGATTGGGACTTCCAGTTTGTTCGGGATGGGGACTTCCTGTTTGTTCGGATTGGGGACTTCCTGTATGTTAGGAACTGGGACTTCCTGTTTGTTTTGGATGGGGACTTCCTGTTTCTGAGGGACGGGGACCTACTGTTTCTGAAGGAAGGGGACTTCCTGTTTGTTAGGGAATGGGACTTCCTGTTTGTCAGGGAATAGGACTTCCTGTTTTTCAGGGATGGGGACTTCCTGTTTTTTAGGGACTTGGACTTCCTGTTTGATGGGGCATGGGACTTCCTGTTTGTTAGGGAATTCGACTTCCTGTTTGATGGGGCATGGGACTTCCTGTTTGTTAGAAATGGGGACTTCCTGTTTGTCATGGAATGGAACTTCCTGTTTGTCAGAGAATGGGACTTCCTGTTTGTCAGGGATGGGGACTTCCTGTTTGTTAGGGATTTGGACTTCCTGTTTGATGGGGCATGGGACTTCCTGTTTGTTAGAAATGGGGACTTCCTGTTTGTCAGGGAATGGGACTTCCTGTTTGATGGGGCATGGGACTTCCTGTTTGTAAGAAATGGGGACTTCCTGTTTGTATGGGACTGGGACTTCCTGTTTGTTAGGGACGGGAACTTCCTGTTTCTTAAGGAAAGTGACTTCCTGTTTGTCAGGGCATGGGACTTCCTGTTTGTCAGGGACGGTGATGTCCTATTTGTTAGGGACTTGGACTTCCTGTTTGATAGGGCATGGGACTTCCTGTTTGTTTTTGATGGGGACTTCCTGTTTGTTAGTTATTGGGACTTCCTGTTTGTTAGGGTTGGGGACTTCCTGTTTGTTAGGGACTTGGACTTCCTGTTTGATGGGGCATGGGACTTCCTGTTTGTTAGAAATGGGGACTTCCTGTTTGTCAGGGAATGGGACTTCCTGTTTGTCAGGGAGTGACACTTCCTGTTTGTCAGGGAAGGGGACTTCCTGTTTGTTCGGGATGGGGACTTCCTGTTTGTTCGGGATGGGGACTTCCTGTTTCTGAGGGACGGGGACCTACTGTTTCTGAGGGAAGGTTACTTCCTGTTTGTTAGGGAATGGGACTTCCTGTTTGTCAGGGACAGGGAGTTCCTGTTTGTCAGGGACAGGGACTTCCTGTTTGTTAGGGATGAGGACTTCCTGTTTGTTAGTTATTGGGACTTCCTTTATGTTCGTGATTGGGACTTCCTGTTTGTCAGGGACAGGGACTTCCTGTTAGTTAGGGATGGGGGCTTCCTGTTTGTTAGTTATTGGGACTTCCTGTTTGTTAGTTATTGGGACTTCCTGTTTGTTCGTGATTGGGACTTCCTGTTTGTTAGGGATTGGGACTTCCTGTTTGTTAGGGATTGGGACTTCCTGTTTGTTCGGGATGGGGACTTCCTGTTTGTTCGGGATGGGGACTTCCTGTATGTTAGGAACTGGGACTTCCTGTTTGTTTGGGATGGGGACTTCCTGTTTCTGAGGGACGGTGTCCTACTGTTTCTGAGGGAAGGGGACTTCCTGTTTGTTTGGGATTGGGACTTCCTGTTTGTCAGGGAATGGGACTTCCTGTTTGTCAGGGATGGGGACTTCCTGTTTGTTAGGGAATGGGACTTCCTGTTTGTCAGGGAATGGGACTTCCTCTTTGTCAGGGATGGGGACTTCCTGTTTGTTAGGGACTTGGACTTCCTGTTTGATGGGGCATGGGACTTCCTGTTTGTCAGGGAATGGGACGTCCTGTTTGTCATTGAATGGGACTTCCTGTTTGTCAGGGATGGGGACTTCCTGTTTGTTAGGGATTTGGACTTCCTGTTTGATGGGGCATGGTACTTCCTGTTTGTTAGAAATGGGGACTTCCTGTTTGTCAGGGAATGGGACTTCCTGTTTGTCAGGGACAGGGAGTTCCTGTTTGTCAGGGACAGGGAATTCCTGTTTGTTAGGGATGGGGACTTCCTGTTTTTTAGTTATTGGGACTTCCTGTTTGCTCGTGATTGGGACTTCCTGTTTGTTAGGGATGGGGACTTCCTGTTTGTTCGGGATGGGGACTTCCTGTATGTTAGGAACTGGGACTTCCTGTTTGTTTGGCATGGGGACTTCCTGTTTCTGAGGGACGGGGACCTACTGTTTCTGAAGGAAGGGGACTTCCTGTTTGTTAGGGAATGGGACTTCCTGTTTGTCAGGGAATAGGACTTCCTGTTTTTCAGGGATGGGGACTTCCTATTTTTTAGGGACTTGGACTTCCTGTTTGATGGGGCATGGGACTTCCTGTTTGTTAGAAATGGGGACTTCCTGTTTGTATGGGACTGGGACTTCCTGTTTTTTAGGGTCGGGAACTTCCTGTTTCTTAAGGAAAGTGACTTCCTCTTTGTCAGGGAATGGGACTTCCTGTTTGTCAGGGACGGTGACGTCCTGTTTGTTAGGGACTTGGACTTCCTGTTTAATAGGGCATGGGACTTCCTGTTTGTTATTGATGGGGACTTCCTGTTTGTTAGTTATTGGGACTTCCTGTTTGTTATGGATTCGGACTTCCTGTTTGTTAGGGACTGGGACTTCCTGTTTGTTAGGGACTGGGACTTCCTGTTTGTCAGGGAATGGGACTTCCTGTTTGTCTGGGACATGGACTTCCTGTTTGTCAGGGACAGGGAGTTCCTTTTTGTCAGGGACAGGGACTTCCTGTTTGTTAGGGATGGGGACTTCCTGTTTGTTCGGGATGGGGACTTCCTGTATCTTAGGAACTGGGACTTCCTGTTTGTTTGGGATGGGGACTTCCTGTTTCTGAGGGACGGGGACCTACTGTTTCTGAGGGAAGGTTACTTCCTGTTTGTTAGGGAATTGGACTTCCTGTTTTTCAGGGACAGGGAGTTCCTGTTTGTCAGGGACAGGGACTTCCTGTTTGTTCGGGATGGGGACTTCCTCTTTGTTAGTTATTGGGACTTCCTGTTTGTTCGTGATTGGGACTTCCTGTTTTTTCGGGATGGGGATTTCCTGTTTGTTCTGGATGGGGACTTCCTGTATGTTTGGAACTGGGACTTCCTGTTTGTTTGGGATGGGGACTTCCTCTTTCTGAGGGACGGGGACCTACTGTTTCTGAGGAAAGGGGACTTCCTGTTTGTTAGGGAATGGGACTTCCTGTTTGTCAGGGAATGGGACTTCCTGTTTGTCAGGGATGAGGACTTCCTGTTTGTTAGGGTCTTGGACTTCCTGTTTGATGGGGCATGGTACTTCCTGTTTGTTAGAAATGGGGACTTCCTGTTTGTCAGGGAATGGGACTTCCTGTTTGTCAGGGACAGGGAGTTCCTGTTTGTCAGGGACAGGGATTTCCTGTTTGTTAGGGATGGGGACTTCCTGTTTGTTAGTTATTGGGACTTCCTGTTTGTTCGTGATTGGGACTTCCTGTTTGTTAGGGATGGGGACTTCCTGTTTTTATGGGATGGGGACTTCCTGTTTGTTAGTTATTGGGACTTCCTGTTTGCTCGTGATTGGGACTTCCTATTTGTTAGGGATGGGGACTTCCTGTTTGTTCGGGATAGGGACTTCCTGTTTGTTCGGGATGGGGACTTCCTGTATCTTAGGAACTGGGACTTCCTGTTTGTTCGTGATTGGGACTTCCTGTTTGTTAGGGATGGGGACTTCCTGTTTTTATGGGATGGGGATTTCCTGTTTGTTAGTTATTGGGACTTCCTGTTTGCTCGTTATTGGGACTTCCTGTTTGTCAGGGATGGGGACTTCCTGTTTGTTAGGGATGGGGACTTCCTGTTTGTTAGTTATTGGGACTTCCTGTTTGTTCGTGATTGGGACTTCCTGTTTGTTAGGGATGGGGACTTCCTGTTTTTATGGGATGGGGACTTCCTGTTTGTTAGTTATTGGGACTTCCTGTTTGCTCGTGATTGGGACTTCCTGTTTGTTAGGGATGGCGACTTCCTGTTTGTTCGGGATGGGGACTTCCTGTTTGTTCGGGATGGGGACTTCCTGTATGTTTGGAACTGGGACTTCCTGTTTGTTTGGGATGGGGACTTCCTGTTTCTGAGGGACGGGGACCTACTGTTTCTGGGGGAAGGGGACTTCCTGTTTGTCAGGGAATGGGACTTCCTGTTTGTCAGGGAATGGGACTTCCTGTTTGTCAGGGATGGGGACTTCCTGTTTGTTAGGGACTTGGACTTCCTGTTTGATGGGGCATGGTACTTCCTGTTTGTTAGAAATGGGGACTTCCTGTTTGTCAGGGAATGGGACTTCCTGTTTGTCAGGGACAGGGAGTTCCTGTTTGTCAGGGACGG
The DNA here is from genome assembly GCF_027244095.1 of Hemicordylus capensis. Taxonomy (NCBI): domain Eukaryota; kingdom Metazoa; phylum Chordata; class Lepidosauria; order Squamata; family Cordylidae; genus Hemicordylus; species Hemicordylus capensis. The sequence goes on from NC_069662.1 coordinate 171,637,421, forward strand.
TGACTTCCTGTTTGTTAGGGATGGGGACTTCCTGTTTGTTAGTTATTGGGACTTCCTGTTTGTTCGTGATTGGGACTTCCTGTTTGTTAGGGATGGGGACTTCCTGTTTTTATGGGATGGGGACTTCCTGTGTGTTCGTTATTGGGACATCCTGTTTGCTCGTGATTGTGACTTCCTGTTTGTTAGGGATGGGGACTTCCTCTTTGTTCGGGATGGGGACTTCCTGTTTGTTCGGGATGGGGACTTCCTGTATCTTAGGAACTGGGACTTCCTGTTTGTTTGGGATGGGGACTTCCTGTTTCTGAGGGACGGGGACCTACTGTTTCTGAGGAAAGGGGACTTCCTGTTTTTTAGGGAATGGGACTTCCTGTTTGTCAGGGAATGGGACTTCCTGTTTGTCAGGGATGGGGACTTCCTGTTTGTTAGGGACTTGGACTTCCTGTTTGATGGTGCATGGTACTTCCTGTTTGTTAGAAATGGGGACTTCCTGTTTGTCAGGGAATGGGACTTCCTGTTTGTCAGGGACAGGGAGTTCCTGTTTGTCAGGGACAGGGACTTCCTGTTTGTTAGGGATGGGGACTTCCTGTTAGTTAGTTATTGGGACTTCCTGTTTGTTCGTGATTGGGACTTCCTGTTTGTTAGGGATGGGGACTTCCTGTTTTTATGGGATGGGGACTTCCTGTTTGTTAGTTATTGGGACTTCCTGTTTGCTCGTTATTGGGACTTCCTGTTTGTTAGGGATGGGGACTTCCTGTTTGTTCGGGATGGGGACTTCCTGTTTGTTCGGGATGGGGACTTCCTGTATCTTAGGAACTGGGACTTCCTGTTTGTGTGGGAAGGGGACTTCCTGTTTCTGAGGGACGGGGACCTACTGTTTCTGAGGAAAGGTTACTTCCTGTTTGTTAGGGAATGGGACTTCCTGTTTGTCAGGGACAGAGAGTTCCTGTTTGTCAGGGACAGGGACTTCCTGTTTGTTAGGGATGGGGACTTCCTGTTTGTTAGTTATTGTGACTTCCTGTTTGTTTGTGATTGGGACTTCCTGTTTGTTAGGGATGGGGACTTCCTGTTTTTATGGGATGGGGACTTCCTCTTTGTTAGTTATTGGGACTTCCTGTTTGCTCGTGATTGGGACTTCCTGTTTGTTAGGGATGGGGACTTCCTGTTTGTTCGGGATGGGGACTTCCTGTTTGTTCGGGATGGGGACTTCCTGTATGTTTGGAACTGGGACTTCCTGTTTGTTTGGGATGGGGACTTCCTGGTTCTGAGGGACGGGGACCTACTGTTTCTGAGGGAAGGGGACTTCCTGTTTGTCAGGGAATGGGACTTCCTGTTTGTCAGGGAATGGGACTTCCTGTTTGTCAGGGATGGGGACTTCCTGTTTGTTAGGGACTTGGACTTCCTGTTTGATGGGGCATGGGACTTCCTGTTTGTTAGAAATGGGGACTTCCTGTTTGTCAGGGAATTGGACTTCCTGTTTGTCAGGGACAGGGAGTTCCTGTTTGTCAGGGACAGGGACTTCCTGTTTGTTAGGGATGGGGACTTCCTATTTGTTTGTTATTGGGACTTCCTGTTTGTTCGTGATTGGGACTTCCTGTTTGTTAGGGATGGGGACTTCCTGTTTTTATGGGATGGGGACTTCCTGTTTGTTAGTTATTGGGACTTCCTGTTTGCTCGTTATGGGGACTTCCTGTTTGTTAGGGATGGGGACTTCCTGTTTGTTCGGGATTGGGACTTCCTGTTTGTTCGGGATGGGGACTTCCTGTATCTTAGGAACTGGGACTTCCTGTTTGTTTGGGATGGGGACTTCCTGTTTCTGAGGGACGGGGACCTACTGTTTCTGAGGGAAGGTGACTTCCTGTTTGTTAGCGCCTGGGACTTCCTGTTTGTCAGGGAATGACACTTCCTGTTTGTCAGGGATGGGGACTTCCTGTTTGTCAGGGAATGGGACTTCCTGTTTGTCTGGGACAGGGACTTCCTGTTTGTCAGGGACATGGAGTTCCTGTTTGTCAGGGACAGGGACTTCCTGTTTGTTAGGGACGGGGACTTCCTTTTTGTTAGTTATTGGGACTTCCTGTTTGTTCGTGATTGGGACTTCCTGTTTGTTAGGGATGGGGACTTCCTGTTTGTTAGTTATTGGGACTTCCTGTTTGCTCGTTATTGGGACTTCCTGTTTGTTAGGGAATGGGACTTCCTGTTTGTCAGGGAATGGGACTTCCTGTTTGTCAGGGACAGGGAGTTCCTGTTTGTCAGGGACAGGGATTTCCTGTTTGTTAGGGATGGGGACTTCCTGTTTGTTAGTTATTGGGACTTCCTGTTTGTTCGTGATTGGGACTTCCTGTTTGTTAGGGATGAGGACTTCCTGTTTTTATGGGATGGGGACTTCCTGTTTGTTAGTTATTGAGACTTCCTGTTTGCTCGTGAATGGGACTTCCTTTTTGTTAGGGATGGGGACTTCCTGTTTGTTCGGGATGGGGACTTCCTGTTTGTTCGGGATGGGGACTTCCTGTATCTTAGGAACTGGGACTTCCTGTTTGTTTGGGATGGGGACTTCCTGTTTCTGAGGGACGGGGACCTACTGTTTCTGAGGGAAGGTTACTTCCTGTTTGTTAGGGAATGGGACTTCCTGTTTGTCAGGGACAGGGAGTTCCTGTTTGTAAGGGACAGGGACTTCCTGTTTGTTAGTGATGGGGACTTCCTGTTTGTTAGGGATGGGGACTTCCTGTTTGTTAGTTATTGGGACTTCCTGTTTGCTCGTGATTGGGACTTCCTGTTTGTTAGGGATGGCGACTTCCTGTTTGTTTGGGATGGGGACTTCCTGTTTGTTCGGGATGGGGACTTCCTGTATGTTTGGAACTGGGACTTCCTGTTTGTTTGGGATGGGGACTTCCTGTTTCTGAGGGACGGGGACCTACTGTTTCTGGGGGAAGGGGACTTCCTGTTTTTTAGGGAATGGGACTTCCTGTTTGTCAGGGAATGGGACTTCCTGTTTGTCAGGGATGGGGACTTCCTGTTTGTTAGGGACTTTGACTTCCTGTTTGATGGGGCATGGTACTTCCTGTTTGTTAGAAATGGGGACTTCCTGTTTGTCAGGGAATGGGAATTCCTGTTTGTCAGGGACAGGGAGTTCCTGTTTGTTAGGGACCGGGACTTCCTGTTTGTTAGGGATGGGGACTTCCTGTTTGTTAGTTATTGGGCCTTCCTGTTTGTTCGTGATTGGGACTTCCTGTTTGTTAGGGATGGGGACTTCCAGTTTTTATGGGATGGGGACTTCCTGTTTGTTAGTTATTGGGACTTCCTGTTTGCTCGTGATTGGGACTTCCTGTTTGTTAGGGATGGGGACTTCCTGTTTGTTCGGGATGGGGACTTCCTGTTTGTTCGGGATGGGGACTTCCTGTATCTTAGGAACTGGGACTTCCTGTTTGTTTGGGATGGGGACTTCCTGTTTCTGAGGGACGGGGACCTACTGTTTCTGAGGAAAGGGGACTTCCTGTTTGTTAGGGAATGGGACTTCCTGTTTGTCAGGGATGGGGACTTCCTGTTTGTTAGGGACTTGGACTTCCTGTTTGATGGGGCATGGTACTTCCTGTTTGTTAGAAATGAGGACTTCCTGTTTGTCAGGGAATGGGACTTCCTGTTTGTCAGGGACAGGGAGTTCCTGTTTGTCAGGGACAGGGACTTCCTGTTTGTTAGGGATGGGGACTTCCTGTTTGTTAGTTATTGGGACTTCCTGTTTGTTCGTGATTGGGACTTCCTGTTTGTTAGGGATTGGGACTTCCAGTTTGTTCGGGATGGGGACTTCCTGTTTGTTCGGATTGGGGACTTCCTGTATGTTAGGAACTCGGACTTCCTGTTTGTTTTGGATGGGGACTTCCCGTTTCTGAGGGACGGGGAACTACTGTTTCTGAAGGAAGGGGACTTCCTGTTTGTTAGGGAATGGGACTTCCTGTTTGTCAGGGAATAGGACTTCCTGTTTTTCAGGGATGGGGACTTCCTGTTTTTAGGGACTTGGACTTCCTGTTTGATGGGGCATGGGACTTCCTGTTTGTTAGGGAATTCGACTTCCTGTTTGATGGGGCATGGGACTTCCTGTTTGTTAGAAATGGGGACTTCCTGTTTGTCATGGAATGGAACTTCCTGTTTGTCAGAGAATGGGACTTCCTGTTTGTCAGGGATGGGGACTTCCTGTTTGTTAGGGATTTGGACTTCCTGTTTGATGGGGCATGGGACTTCCTGTTTGTTAGAAATGGGGACTTCCTGTTCGTCAGGGAATGGGACTTCCTGTTTGATGGGGCATGGGACTTCCTGTTTGTAAGAAATGGGGACTTCCTGTTTGTATGGGACTGGGACTTCCTGTTTGTTAGGGACGGGAACTTCCTGTTTCTTAAGGAAAGTGACTTCCTGTTTGTCAGGGCATGGGACTTCCTGTTTGTCAGGGACGGTGATGTCCTATTTGTTAGGGACTTGGACTTCCTGTTTGTTAGGGCATGGGACTTCCTGTTTGTTTTTGATGGGGACTTCCTGTTTGTTAGTTATTGGGACTTCCTGTTTGTTAGGGTTGGGGACTTCCTGTTTGTTAGGGACTTGGACTTCCTGTTTGATGGGGCATGGGACTTCCTGTTTGTTAGAAATGGGGACTTCCTGTTTGTCAGGGAATGGGACTTCCTGTTTGTCAGGGAGTGACACTTCCTGTTTGTCAGGGAAGGGGACTTCCTGTTTGTTCGGGATGGGGACTTCCTGTTTGTTCGGGATGGGGACTTCGTGTATCTTAGGAACTGGGACTTCCTGTTTGTTTGGGATGGGGACTTCCTGTTTCTGAGGGACGGGGACCTACTGTTTCTGAGGGAAGGTTACTTCCTGTTTGTTAGGGAATGGGACTTCCTGTTTGTCAGGGACAGGGAGTTCCTGTTTGTCAGGGACAGGGACTTCCTGTTTGTTAGGGATGAGGACTTCCTGTTTGTTAGTTATTGGGACTTCCTTTATGTTCGTGATTGGGACTTCCTGTTTGTCAGGGACAGGGACTTCCTGTTAGTTAGGGATGGGGGCTTCCTGTTTGTTAGTTATTGGGACTTCCTGTTTGTTAGTTATTGGGACTTCCTGTTTGTTCGTGATTGGGACTTCCTGTTTGTTAGGGATTGGGACTTCCTGTTTGTTAGGGATTGGGACTTCCTGTTTGTTCGGGATGGGGACTTCCTGTTTGTTCGGGATGGGGACTTCCTGTATGTTAGGAACTGGGACTTCCTGTTTGTTTGGGATGGGGACTTCCTGTTTCTGAGGGACGGTGACCTACTGTTTCTGAGGGAAGGGGACTTCCTGTTTGTTTGGGATTGGGACTTCCTGTTTGTCAGGGAATGGGACTTCCTGTTTGTCAGGGATGGGGACTTCCTGTTTGTTAGGGAATGGGACTTCCTGTTTTTCAGGGAATGGGACTTCCTCTTTGTCAGGGATGGGGACTTCCTGTTTGTTAGGGACTTGGACTTCCTGTTTGATGGGGCATGGGACTTCCTGTTTGTCAGGGAATGGGACGTCCTGTTTGTCATTGAATGGGACTTCCTGTTTGTCAGGGATGGGGACTTCCTGTTTGTTAGGGATTTGGACTTCCTGTTTGATGGGGCATGGTACTTCCTGTTTGTTAGAAATGGGGACTTCCTGTTTGTCAGGGAATGGGACTTCCTGTTTGTCAGGGACAGGGAGTTCCTGTTTGTCAGGGACAGGGAATTCCTGTTTGTTAGGGATGGGGACTTCCTGTTTTTTAGTTATTGGGACTTCCTGTTTGCTCGTGATTGGGACTTCCTGTTTGTTAGGGATGGGGACTTCCTGTTTGTTCGGGATGGGGACTTCCTGTATGTTAGGAACTGGGACTTCCTGTTTGTTTGGCATGGGGACTTCCTGTTTCTGAGGGACGGGGACCTACTGTTTCTGAAGGAAGGGGACTTCCTGTTTGTTAGGGAATGGGACTTCCTGTTTGTCAGGGAATAGGACTTCCTGTTTTTCAGGGATGGGGACTTCCTATTTTTTAGGGACTTGGACTTCCTGTTTGATGGGGCATGGGACTTCCTGTTTGTTAGAAATGGGGACTTCCTGTTTGTATGGGACTGGGACTTCCTGTTTTTTAGGGTCGGGAACTTCCTGTTTCTTAAGGAAAGTGACTTCCTCTTTGTCAGGGAATGGGACTTCCTGTTTGTCAGGGACGGTGACGTCCTGTTTGTTAGGAACTTGGACTTCCTGTTTAATAGGGCATGGGACTTCCTGTTTGTTATTGATGGGGACTTCCTGTTTGTTAGTTATTGGGACTTCCTGTTTGTTATGGATTCGGACTTCCTGTTTGTTAGGGACTGGGACTTCCTGTTTGTTAGGGACTGGGACTTCCTGTTTGTCAGGGAATGGGACTTCCTGTTTGTCTGGGACATGGACTTCCTGTTTGTCAGGGACAGGGAGTTCCTTTTTGTCAGGGACAGGGACTTCCTGTTTGTTAGGGATGGGGACTTCCTGTTTGTTCGGGGTGGGGACTTCCTGTATCTTAGGAACTGGGACTTCCTGTTTGTTTGGGATGGGGACTTCCTGTTTCTGAGGGACGGGGACCTACTGTTTCTGAGGGAAGGTTACTTCCTGTTTGTTAGGGAATCGGACTTCCTGTTTTTCAGGGACAGGGAGTTCCTGTTTGTCAGGGACAGGGACTTCCTGTTTGTTAGGGATGGGGACTTCCTGTTTGTTAGTTATTGGGACTTCCTGTTTGTTCGTGATTGGGACTTCCTGTTTTTTCGGGATGGGGATTTCCTGTTTGTTCTGGATGGGGACTTCCTGTATGTTTGGAACTGGGACTTCCTGTTTGTTTGGGATGGGGACTTCCTCTTTCTGAGGGACGGGGACCTACTGTTTCTGAGGAAAGGGGACTTCCTGTTTGTTAGGGAATGGGACTTCCTGTTTGTCAGGGAATGGGACTTCCTGTTTGTCAGGGATGAGGACTTCCTGTTTGTTAGGGTCTTGGACTTCCTGTTTGATGGGGCATGGTACTTCCTGTTTGTTAGAAATGGGGACTTCCTGTTTGTCAGGGAATGGGACTTCCTGTTTGTCAGGGACAGGGAGTTCCTGTTTGTCAGGGACAGGGATTTCCTGTTTGTTAGGGATGGGGACTTCCTGTTTGTTAGTTATTGGGACTTCCTGTTTGTTCGTGATTGGGACTTCCTGTTTGTTAGGGATGGGGACTTCCTGTTTTTATGGGATGGGGACTTCCTGTTTGTTAGTTATTGGGACTTCCTGTTTGCTCGTGATTGGGACTTCCTATTTGTTAGGGATGGGGACTTCCTGTTTGTTCGGGATGGGGACTTCCTGTTTGTTCGGGATGGGGACTTCCTGTATCTTAGGAACCGGGACTTCCTGTTTGTTTGGGATGGGGACTTCCTGTTTCTGAGGGACGGGGACCTGCTGTTTCTGAGGGAAGGTTACTTCCTGTTTGTTAGGGAATGGGACTTCCTGTTTGTCAGGGACAGGGAGTTCCTGTTTGTCAGGGATGGGGACTTCCTGTTTGTTAGGGACTTGGACTTCCTGTTTGATGGGGCATGGTACTTCCTGTTTGTTAGAAATGGGGACTTCCTGTTTGTCAGGGAATGGGACTTCCTGTTTGTCAGGGACAGGGAGTTCCTGTTTGTCAGGGACGGTGACTTCCTGTTTGTTAGGGATGGGGACTTCCTGTTTGTTAGTTATTGGGACTTCCTGTTTGTTCGTGATTGGGACTTCCTGTTTGTTAGGGATGGGGACTTCCTGTTTTTATGGGATGGGGACTTCCTGTTTGTTAGTTATTGGGACATCCTGTTTGCTCGTGATTGTGACTTCCTGTTTGTTAGGGATTGGGACTTCCTGTTTGTTCGGGATGGGGACTTCCTGTTTGTTCGGGATGGGGACTTCCTGTATCTTAGGAACTGGGACTTCCTGTCTGTTTGGGATGGGGACTTCCTGTTTCTGAGGGACGGGGACCTACTGTTTCTGAGGAAAGGGGACTTCCTGTTTTTTAGGGAATGGGACTTCCTGTTGGTCAGGGAATGGGACTTCCTGTTTGTCAGGGATGGGGACTTCCTGTTTGTTAGGGACTTGGACTTCCTGTTTGATGGTGCATGGTACTTCCTGTTTGTTAGAAATGGGGACTTCCTGTTTGTCAGGGAATGGGACTTCCTGTTTGTCAGGGACAGGGAGTTCCTGTTTGTCAGGGACAGGGACTTCCTGTTTGTTAGGGATGGGGACTTCCTGTTAGTTAGTTATTGGGACTTCCTGTTTGTTCGTGATTGGGACTTCCTGTTTGTTAGGGATGGGGACTTCCTGTGTTTATGGGATGGGGACTTCCTGTTTGTTAGTTATTGGGACTTCCTGTTTGCTCGTTATTGGGACTTCCTGTTTGTTAGGGATGGGGACTTCCTGTTTGTTCGGGATGGGGACTTCCTGTTTGTTCGGGATGGGGACTTCCTGTATCTTAGGAACTGGGACTTCCTGTTTGTGTGGGATGGGGACTTCCTGTTTCTGAGGGACGGGGACCTACTGTTTCTGAGGAAAGGTTACTTCCTGTTTGTTAGGGAATGGGACTTCCTGTTTGTGAGGGACAGAGAGTTCCTGTTTGTCAGGGACAGGGACTTCCTGTTTGTTAGGGATGGGGACTTCCTGTTTGTTAGTTATTGTGACTTCCTGTTTGTTCGTGATTGGGACTTCCTGTTTGTTAGGGATGGGGACTTCCTGTTTTTATGGGATGGGGACTTCCTCTTTGTTAGTTATTGGGACTTCCTGTTTGCTCGTGATTGGGACTTCCTGTTTGTTAGGGATGGGGACTTCCTGTTTGTTCGGGATGGGGACTTCCTGTTTGTTCGGGATGGGGACTTCCTGTATGTTTGGAACTGGGACTTCCTGTTTGTTTGGGATGGGGACTTCCTGGTTCTGAGGGACGGGGACCTACTGTTTCTGAGGGAAGGGGACTTCCTGTTTGTCAGGGAATGGGACTTCCTGTTTGTCAGGGAATGGGACTTCCTGTTTGTCAGGGACAGGGACTTCCTGTTTGTTAGGGATGGGGACTTCCTATTTGTTTGTTATTGGGACTTCCTGTTTGTTCGTGATTGGGACTTCCTGTTTGTTAGGGATGGGGACTTCCTGTTTTTATGGGATGGGGACTTCCTGTTTGTTAGTTATTGGGACTTCCTGTTTGCTCGTTATGGGGACTTCCTGTTTGTTAGGGATGGGGACTTCCTGTTTGTTCGGGATTGGGACTTCCTGTTTGTTCGGGATGGGGACTTCCTGTATCTTAGGAACTGGGACTTCCTGTTTGTTTGGGATGGGGACTTCCTGTTTCTGAGGGACGGGGACCTACTGTTTCTGAGGGAAGGTGACTTCCTGTTTGTTAGCGCCTGGGACTTCCTGTTTGTCAGGGAATGACACTTCCTGTTTGTCAGGGATGGGGACTTCCTGTTTGTCAGGGAATGGGACTTCCTGTTTGTCTGGGACAGGGACTTCCTGTTTGTCATGGACAGGGACTTCCTGTTTGGGTACTTCCTGTTTGTTAGTTATTGGGACTTCCTGTTTGTTCATGATTGGGACTTCCTGTTTGTTAGGCATTGGGACTTCCTGTTTGTTAGGGACATGGACTTCCTGTTTGATGGGGCATGGGACTTCCTGTTTGTAAGAAATGGGGACTTCCTGTTTGTTAGGGACGGGAACTTCATGTTTCTTAAGGAAAGTGACTTCCTGTTTGTCAGGGAATGGGACTTCCTGTTTGTTATTGATGGGGACTTCCTGTTTGTTAGTTATTTGAACTTCCTGTTTGTTAGGGATGGGGACTTCCTGTTTGTTAGGGACTTGGACTTCCTGTTTGATGGAGCATGGGACTTCCTGTTTGTTAGAAATGGGGACTTCCTGTTTGTCAGGATATTGGACTTCCTGTTTGTCAGGGAATGACACTTCCTGTTTGTCAGGGAGGGGGACTTCCTGTTTGTTCGGGATGGGGACTTCCTATTTGTTCGGGATGGGGACTTCCTATTTGTTCGGGATGGGGACTTCCTGTATCTTAGGAACTGGGACTTCCTGTTTGTTTGGGATGGGGACTTCCTGTTTCTGAGGGACGGGGACCTACTGTTTCTGAGGGAAGGTTACTTCCTGTTTGTTAGGGAATGGGACTTCCTGTTTGTCAGGGACAGGGAGTTCCTGTGTGTCAGGGACAGGGACTTCCTGTTTGTTAGGGATGGGGCCTTCCTGTTTGTTAGTTATTGGGACTTCCTGTTTGTTCATGATTGGGACTTCCTGTTTGTTAGGGATGGGGACTTCCTGTTTGTTCGGAATGGGGACTTCCTGTTTGTTCGGGATGGGGACTTCCTGTATGTTAGGAACTGGGACTTCCTGTTTGTTTTTGATGGGGACTTCCTGTTTCTGAGGGACGGGGACCTACTGTTTCTGAGGGAAGGGGAATTCCTGTTTGTTAGGGATTGGGACTTACTGTTTGTTAGGGAATGGGACTTCCTGTTTGTCAGGGATGGGGACTTCCTGTTTGTTAGGGACTTGGACTTCCTGTTTGATGGGGCATAGGACTTCCTGTTTGTTAGAAATGGGGACTTCCTGTTTGTCAGGGAATGGGACTTCCTGTTTGTCAGGGAATGACACTTTCTCTTTGGCAGGGATGGGGACTTCCTGTTTGTTAGAGAATGGGACTTCCTGTTTGTCAGGGATGGGTACTTCCTGTTTGTTAGGGATTTGGACTTCCTGTTTGATGGGGCATGGGACTTCCTGTTTGTTAGAAATGGGGACTTCCTGTTTGTCTGGGAATGGGACTTCCTGTTTGTCAGGGACAGGGACTTCCTGTTTGTTAGGGATGGGGACTTCCTGTTTAATAGGGCATGGGACTTCCTGTTTGTTATTGATGGGGACTTCCTGTTTGTTAGTTATTAGGACTTCTTGTTTGTTATGGATTCGGACTTCCTGTTTGTTAGGGACTGGGACTTCCTATTTGTTAGGGACTGGGACTTCCTCTTTGTCAGGGAATGGGACTTCCTGTTTGTCTGGGACATGGACTTCCTGTTTGTCAGGGACAGGGAGTTCCTGTTTGTCAGGGACAGGGACTTCCTGTTTGTTAGGGATGGGGACTTCCTGTTTGTTCGGGATGGGGACTTCCTGTATCTTAGGAACTGGGACTTCCTGTTTGTTTGGGATGGGGACTTCCTGTTTCTGAGGGACGGGGACCTACTGTTTCTGAGGGAAGGTTACTTCCTGTTTGTTAGGGAATCGGACTTCCTGTTTTTCAGGGACAGGGAGTTCCTGTTTGTCAGGGACAGGGACTTCCTGTTTGTTAGGGATGGGGACTTCCTGTTTGTTAGTTATTGGGACTTCCTGTTTGTTCGTGATTGGGACTTCCTGTTTTTTCGGGATGGGGATTTCCTGTTTGTTCTGGATGGGGACTTCCTGTATGTTTGGAACTGGGACTTCCTGTTTGTTTGGGATGGGGACTTCCTCTTTCTGAGGGACGGGGACCTACTGTTTCTGAGGAAAGGGGACTTCCTGTTTGTTAGGGAATGGGACTTCCTGTTTGTCAGGGAATGGGACTTCCTGTTTGTCAGGGATGAGGACTTCCTGTTTGTTAGGGTCTTGGACTTCCTTTTTGATGGGGCATGGTACTTCCTGTTTGTTAGAAATGGGGACTTCCTGTTTGTCAGGGAATGGGACTTCCTGTTTGTCAGGGACAGGGAGTTCCTGTTTGTCAGGGACAGGGATTTGTTAGGGATGGGGACTTCCTGTTTGTAAGTTATTGGGACTTCCTGTTTGTTCGTGATTGGGACTTCCTGTTTGTTCGGGATGGGGACTTCCTGTTTGTTCGGGATGGGGACTTCCTGTATCTTAGGAACTGGGACTTCCTGTTTGTTTGGGATGGGGACTTCCTGTTTCTGAGGGACGGGGACCTACTGTTTCTGAGGAAAGGTTACTTCCTGTTTGTTAGGGAATGGGACTTCCTGTTTGTCAGGGACAGGGAGTTCCTGTTTGTCAGGGACAGGGACTTCCTGTTTGTTAGGGATGGGGACTTCCTGTTTGTTAGTTATTGGGACTTCCTGTTTGTTCGTGATTGGGACTTCCTGTTTGTTAGGGATGGGGACTTCCTGTTTTTATGGGATGGGGACTTCCTGTTTGTTAGTTATTGGGACTTCCTTTTTGCTCGTGATTGGGACTTCCTGTTTGTTAGGGATGGGGACTTCCTGTTTGTTCGGGATGGGGACTTCCTGTATGTTTGGAACTGGGACTTCCTGTTTGTTTGGGATGGGGACTTCCTGGTTCTGAGGGACGGGGACCTACTGTTTCTGAGGGAAGGGGACTTCCTGTTTGTCAGGGAATGGGACTTCCTGTTTGTCAGGGAATGGGACTTCCTGTTTGTCAGGGATGGGGACTTCCTGTTTGTTAGGGACTTGGACTTCCTGTTTGATGGGGCATGGGACTTCCTGTTTGTTAGAAATGGGGACTTCCTGTTTGTCAGGGAATGGGACTTCCTGTTTGTCAGGGACAGGGAGTTCCTGTTTGTCAGGGACAGGGACTTCCTGTTTGTTAGGGATGGGGACTTCCTATTTGTTTGTTATTGGGACTTCCTGTTTGTTCGTGATTGGGACTTCCTGTTGTTAGGGATGGGGACTTCCTGTTTTTATGGGATGGGGACTTCCTGTTTGTTAGTTATTCGGACTTCCTGTTTGCTCGTTATGGGGACTTCCTGTTTGTTAGGGATGGGGACTTCCTGTTTGTTCGGGATTGGGACTTCCTGTTTGTTCGGGATGGGGACTTCCTGTATCTTAGGAACTGGGACTTCCTGTTTGTTTGGGATGGGGACTTCCTGTTTCTGAGGGACGGGGACCTACTGTTTCTGAGGGAAGGTGACTTCCTGTTTGTTAGCGCCTGGGACTTCCTGTCTGTCAGGGAATGACACTTCCTGTTTGTCAGGGATGGGGACTTCCTGTTTGTCAGGGAATGGGACTTCCTGTTTGTCTGGGACAGGGACTTCCTGTTTGTCATGGACAGGGACTTCCTGTTTGTTAGGTTTGGGTACTTCCTGTTTGTTAGTTATTGGGACTTCCTGTTTGTTCATGATTGGGACTTCCTGTTTGTTAGGGATGGGGACTTCCTGTTTTTTAGGGACATGGACTTCCTGTTTGATGGGGCATGGGACTTCTTGTTTGTAAGAAATGGGGACTTCCTGTTTGTTAGGGATGGGAACTTCCTGATTCTTAAGGAAAGTGACTTCCTGTTTGTCAGGGAATGGGACTTCCTGTTTGTTATTGATGGGGACTTCCTGTTTGTTAGTTATTGGAACTTCCTGTTTGTTAGGGATGGGGACTTCCTGTTTGTTAGGGACTTGGACTTCCTGTTTGATGGGGCATGGGACTTCCTGTTTGTTAGAAATGGGGACTTCCTGTTTGTCAGGAAATTGGACTTCCTGTTTGTCAGGGAATGACACTTCCTGTTTGTCAGGGCGGGGGACTTCCTGTTTGTTCGGGATGGGGACTTCCTATTTGTTCGGGATGGGGACTTCCTATTTGTTCGGGATGGGGACTTCCTGTATCTTAGGAACTGGGACTTCCTGTTTGTTTGGGATGGGGACTTCCTGTTTCTGAGGGACGGGGACCTACTGTTTCTGAGGGAAGGTTACTTCCTGTTTGTTAGGGAATGGGACTTCCTGTTTGTCAGGGACTGGGAGTTCCTGTTTGTCAGGGACAGGGACTTCCTGTTTGTTAGGGATGGGGACTTCCTGTTTGTTAGTTATTGGGACTTCCTGTTTGTTCATGATTGGGACTTCCTGTTTGTCAGGGACAGGGACTTCCTGTTTGTTAGGGATGGGGACTTCCTGTTTGTTAGTTATTGGGACTTCCTGTTTGTTCGTGATTGGGACTTCCTGTTTGTTAGGGATGGGGACTTCCTGTTTGTTCGGAATGGGGACTTCCTGTTTGTTCGGGATGGGGACTTCCTGTATGTTAGGAACTGGGACTTCCTGTTTGTTTGGGATGGGGACTTCCTGTTTCTGAGGGACGGGGACCTACTGTTTCTGAGGGAAGGGGACTTCCTGTTTGTTAGGGATTGGGACTTACTGTTTGTTAGGGAATGGGACTTCCTGTTTGTCAGGGATGGGGACTTCCTGTTTGTTAGGGACTTGGACTTCCTGTTTGATGGGGCATAGGACTTCCTGTTTGTTAGAAATGGGGACTTCCTGTTTGTCAGGGAATGGGACTTCCTGTTTGTCAGGGAATGACACTTCCTCTTTGGCAAGGATGGGGACTTCCTGTTTGTTAGAGAATGGGACTTCCTGTTTGTCAGGGATGGGTACTTCCTGTTTGTTAGGGATTTGGACTTCCTGTTTGATGGGGCATGGGACTTCCTGTTTGTTAGAAATGGGGACTTCCTGTTTGTGAGGGAATGGGACTTCCTGTTTGTCAGGGACAGGGACTTCCTGTTTGTTAGGGATGGGGACTTCCTGTTTGTTAGTTATTGGGACTTCCTTTTTGTTCGTGATTGGGACTTCCTGTTTGTTAGGAATGGGTACTTCCTTTTTGTTTGGGATCGGGACTTCCTGTTTCTGAGGGACGGGGACCTACTGTTTCTGAGGGAAGGGAACTTCCTGTTTGTTAGGGAATGGGACTTCCTGTTTGTCAGGGAATGGGACTTCCTGTTTGTCAGGGATTGGGGCTGCCTGTATGTTAGGGATTGGGACTTCCTGTTTGATGGGGCATGGGACTTCCTGTTTGTTAGAAATGGGGACTTCCTGTTTGTCAGGGAATGGGACTTCCTGTTTGTCAGGGACAGGGACTTCCTGTTTGTTAGGGATGGGGACTTCCTGTTTGTTAGTTATTGGGACTTCCTTTTTGTTCGTGATTGGGACTTCCTGTTTGTTAGGGATGGGTACTTCCTTTTTGTTTGGGATGGGGACTTCCTGTTTCTGAGGGACGGGGACCTACTGTTTCTGAGGGAAGGGAACTTCCTGTTTGTTAGGGAATGGGACTTCCTGTTTGTCAGGGAATGGGACTTCCTGTTTGTCAGGGATTGGGGCTTCCTGTATGTTAGGGACTTGGACTTCCTGTTTGATGGGGCATGGGACTTCCTTTTTGTTAGAAATGGGGACTTCCTTTTTGTCAGGGAATGGGACTTCCTGTTTCTCAGAGAATGGGACTTCCTGTTTGTCATGGATGGGGACTTCCTGTTTGTTTGGGATTTGGACTTCCTGTTTGATGGGGCATGGGTCTTCCTGTTTGTTAAAAATGGGAACTTCCTGTTTGTCAGGGAATGGAACTTCCTGTTTGTTAGGGAATGGGACTTCCTGTTTGTCCGGTAATAGGACTTCCTGTTTTTCAGGGATGGGGACTTCCTGTTTGTTAGGGACTTGGACTTCCTGTTTGATGGGGCATGGGACTTCCTGTTTGTAAGAAATGGGGACTTCCTGTTTGTATGGGACTGGGACTTCCTGTTTGTTAGGGACGGGAACTTCCTGTTTCTTAAGGAAAGTGAGTTCCTGTTTGTCAGGGAATGGGACTTCCTGTTTGTCAGGGACGGTGACGTCCTATTTGTTCGGGAATTGGACTTCCTGTTTGATAGGGCATGGGACTTCCTGTTTGTTATTGATGGGGACTTCCTGTTTGTTAGTTATTGGGACTTCCTGTTTGTTAGGGATGGGGACTTCCTGTTTGTTAGGGAATGGGACTACATGTTTGATGGGTCATGGGACTTCCTGTTTGTTAGAAATGGGGACTTCCTGTTTGTCAGGGAATGACACTTCCTGTTTGTCAGGGATGGGGACTTCCTGTTTGTTCGGGATGGGGACTTCCTATTTGTTCGGGATGGGGACTTCCTGTTTGTTCGGGATGGGGACTTCCTGTATCTTAGGAACTGGGACTTCCTGTTTGTTTGGGATGGGGACTTCCTTTTTCTGAGGGACGGGGACCTACTGTTTCTGAGGGAAGGGGACTTCCTGTTTGTTAGGGAATGGGACTTCCTGTTTGTCAGGGAATGGGACTTCCTGTTTGTCAGGGATTGGGACTTCCTGTTTGTTAGGGACTTGGACTTCCTGTTTGATGGGGCATGGGACTTCCTGTTTGTTAGAAATGGGGACTTCCTGTTTGTCAGGGAATGGGACTTCCTGTTTGTCAGAGAATGGGACTTCCTGTTTGTCAGGGATGGGGACTTCCTGTTTGTTAAAGATTTTGACTTCCTGTTTGATGGGGCATGGGACTTCCTGTGTGTTAGAAATGGGGACTTACTGTTTGTCAGGGAATGGGACTTCCTGTTTTTTAGGGAATGGGACTTCCTGTTTGTCAGGTAATAGGACTTCCTGTTTTTCAGGGATTGGGACTTCCTGTTTTTTAGGGACTTGGACTTCCTGTTTGATGGGGCATGGGACTTCCTGTTTGTAAGAAATGGGGACTTCCTGTTTGTATGGGACTGGGACTTCCTGTTTGTTAGGGACGGGAACTTCCTGTTTCTTAAGGAAAGTGACTTCCTGTTTGTCAGGGACGGTGACGTCCTATTTGTTAGGGACTTGGACTTCCTGTTTGATAGGGCATGGGACTTCCTGTTTGTTAGTTATTGGGACTTCCTGTTTGTTAGGGATGGGGACTTCCTGTTTGTTAGGGACTTGGACTTCCTGTTTGATGGGGCATGGGACTTCCTGTTTGTTAGAAATGGGGACTTCCTGTTTGTCAGGGAATGACACTTCCTGTTTGTCAGGGATGGGGACTTCCTGTTTGTCAGGGATGGGGACTTCGTATTTGTTCGGGATGGGGACATCCTGTTTGTTCGGGATGGGGACTTCCTGTTTGTTAGTTACTGGGACTTTCTGTTTGCTCGTTATTGGGACTTCCTGTTTGTTCGGGATTGGGACTTCCTGTTTGTTCGGGATGGGGACTTCCTGTATCTTAGGAACTGGGACTTCCTGTTTGTTTGGGATGGGGACTTCCTGTTTCTGAGGGACGGGGACCTACTGTTTCTGAGGGAAGGTGACTTCCTGTTTGTTAGCGCCTGGGACTTCCTGTCTGTCAGGGAATGACACTTCCTGTTTGTCAGGGATGGGGACTTCCTGTTTGTCAGGGAATGGGACTTCCTGTTTGTCTGGGACAGGGACTTCCTGTTTGTCATGGACAGGGACTTCCTGTTTGTTAGGTTTGGGTACTTCCTGTTTGTTAGTTATTGGGACTTCCTGTTTGTTCATGATTGGGACTTCCTGTTTGTTAGGGATGGGGACTTCCTGTTTTTTAGGGACATGGACTTCCTGTTTGATGGGGCATGGGACTTCTTGTTTGTAAGAAATGGGGACTTCCTGTTTGTTAGGGATGGGAACTTCCTGATTCTTAAGGAAAGTGACTTCCTGTTTGTCAGGGAATGGGACTTCCTGTTTGTTATTGATGGGGACTTCCTGTTTGTTAGTTATTGGAACTTCCTGTTTGTTAGGGATGGGGACTTCCTGTTTGTTAGGGACTTGGACTTCCTGTTTGATGGGGCATGGGACTTCCTGTTTGTTAGAAATGGGGACTTCCTGTTTGTCAGGAAATTGGACTTCCTGTTTGTCAGGGAATGACACTTCCTGTTTGTCAGGGCGGGGGACTTCCTGTTTGTTCGGGATGGGGACTTCCTATTTGTTCGGGATGGGGACTTCCTATTTGTTCGGGATGGGGACTTCCTGTATCTTAGGAACTGGGACTTCCTGTTTGTTTGGGATGGGGACTTCCTGTTTCTGAGGGACGGGGACCTACTGTTTCTGAGGGAAGGTTACTTCCTGTTTGTTAGGGAATGGGACTTCCTGTTTGTCAGGGACTGGGAGTTCCTGTTTGTCAGGGACAGGGACTTCCTGTTTGTTAGGGATGGGGACTTCCTGTTTGTTAGTTATTGGGACTTCCTGTTTGTTCATGATTGGGACTTCCTGTTTGTCAGGGACAGGGACTTCCTGTTTGTTAGGGATGGGGACTTCCTGTTTGTTAGTTATTGGGACTTCCTGTTTGTTCGTGATTGGGACTTCCTGTTTGTTAGGGATGGGGACTTCCTGTTTGTTCGGAATGGGGACTTCCTGTTTGTTCGGGATGGGGACTTCCTGTATGTTAGGAACTGGGACTTCCTGTTTGTTTGGGATGGGGACTTCCTGTTTCTGAGGGACGGGGACCTACTGTTTCTGAGGGAAGGGGACTTCCTGTTTGTTAGGGATTGGGACTTACTGTTTGTTAGGGAATGGGACTTCCTGTTTGTCAGGGATGGGGACTTCCTGTTTGTTAGGGACTTGGACTTCCTGTTTGATGGGGCATAGGACTTCCTGTTTGTTAGAAATGGGGACTTCCTGTTTGTCAGGGAATGGGACTTCCTGTTTGTCAGGGAATGACACTTCCTCTTTGGCAAGGATGGGGACTTCCTGTTTGTTAGAGAATGGGACTTCCTGTTTGTCAGGGATGGGTACTTCCTGTTTGTTAGGGATTTGGACTTCCTGTTTGATGGGGCATGGGACTTCCTGTTTGTTAGAAATGGGGACTTCCTGTTTGTGAGGGAATGGGACTTCCTGTTTGTCAGGGACAGGGACTTCCTGTTTGTTAGGGATGGGGACTTCCTGTTTGTTAGTTATTGGGACTTCCTTTTTGTTCGTGATTGGGACTTCCTGTTTGTTAGGAATGGGTACTTCCTTTTTGTTTGGGATCGGGACTTCCTGTTTCTGAGGGACGGGGACCTACTGTTTCTGAGGGAAGGGAACTTCCTGTTTGTTAGGGAATGGGACTTCCTGTTTGTCAGGGAATGGGACTTCCTGTTTGTCAGGGATTGGGGCTGCCTGTATGTTAGGGATTGGGACTTCCTGTTTGATGGGGCATGGGACTTCCTGTTTGTTAGAAATGGGGACTTCCTGTTTGTCAGGGAATGGGACTTCCTGTTTGTCAGGGACAGGGACTTCCTGTTTGTTAGGGATGGGGACTTCCTGTTTGTTAGTTATTGGGACTTCCTTTTTGTTCGTGATTGGGACTTCCTGTTTGTTAGGGATGGGTACTTCCTTTTTGTTTGGGATGGGGACTTCCTGTTTCTGAGGGACGGGGACCTACTGTTTCTGAGGGAAGGGAACTTCCTGTTTGTTAGGGAATGGGACTTCCTGTTTGTCAGGGAATGGGACTTCCTGTTTGTCAGGGATTGGGGCTTCCTGTATGTTAGGGACTTGGACTTCCTGTTTGATGGGGCATGGGACTTCCTTTTTGTTAGAAATGGGGACTTCCTTTTTGTCAGGGAATGGGACTTCCTGTTTCTCAGAGAATGGGACTTCCTGTTTGTCATGGATGGGGACTTCCTGTTTGTTTGGGATTTGGACTTCCTGTTTGATGGGGCATGGGTCTTCCTGTTTGTTAAAAATGGGAACTTCCTGTTTGTCAGGGAATGGAACTTCCTGTTTGTTAGGGAATGGGACTTCCTGTTTGTCCGGTAATAGGACTTCCTGTTTTTCAGGGATGGGGACTTCCTGTTTGTTAGGGACTTGGACTTCCTGTTTGATGGGGCATGGGACTTCCTGTTTGTAAGAAATGGGGACTTCCTTTTTGTATGGGACTGGGACTTCCTGTTTGTTAGGGACGGGAACTTCCTGTTTCTTAAGGAAAGTGAGTTCCTGTTTGTCAGGGAATGGGACTTCCTGTTTGTCAGGGACGGTGACGTCCTATTTGTTCGGGAATTGGACTTCCTGTTTGATAGGGCATGGGACTTCCTGTTTGTTATTGATGGGGACTTCCTGTTTGTTAGTTATTGGGACTTCCTGTTTGTTAGGGATGGGGACTTCCTGTTTGTTAGGGAATGGGACTTCCTGTTTGATGGGTCATGGGACTTCCTGTTTGTTAGAAATGGGGACTTCCTGTTTGTCAGGGAATGACACTTCCTGTTTGTCAGGGATGGGGACTTCCTGTTTGTTCGGGATGGGGACTTCCTATTTGTTCGGGATGGGGACTTCCTGTTTGTTCGGGATGGGGACTTCCTGTATCTTAGGAACTGGGACTTCCTGTTTGTTTGGGATGGGGACTTCCTTTTTCTGAGGGACGGGGACCTACTGTTTCTGAGGGAAGGGGACTTCCTGTTTGTTAGGGAATGGGACTTCCTGTTTGTCAGGGAATGGGACTTCCTGTTTGTCAGGGATTGGGACTTCCTGTTTGTTAGGGACTTGGACTTCCTGTTTGATGGGGCATGGGACTTCCTGTTTGTTAGAAATGGGGACTTCCTGTTTGTCAGGGAATGGGACTTCCTGTTTGTCAGAGAATGGGACTTCCTGTTTGTCAGGGAAGGGGACTTCCTGTTTGTTAAAGATTTTGACTTCCTGTTTGATGGGGCATGGGACTTCCTGTGTGTTAGAAATGGGGACTTACTGTTTGTCAGGGAATGGGACTTCCTGTTTTTTAGGGAATGGGACTTCCTGTTTGTCAGGTAATAGGACTTCCTGTTTTTCAGGGATTGGGACTTCCTGTTTTTTAGGGACTTGGACTTCCTGTTTGATGGGGCATGGGACTTCCTGTTTGTAAGAAATGGGGACTTCCTGTTTGTATGGGACTGGGACTTCCTGTTTGTTAGGGACGGGAACTTCCTGTTTCTTAAGGAAAGTGACTTCCTGTTTGTCAGGGACGGTGACGTCCTATTTGTTAGGGACTTGGACTTCCTGTTTGATAGGGCATGGGACTTCCTGTTTGTTAGTTATTGGGACTTCCTGTTTGTTAGGGATGGGGACTTCCTGTTTGTTAGGGACTTGGACTTCCTGTTTGATGGGGCATGGGACTTCCTGTTTGTTAGAAATGGGGACTTCCTGTTTGTCAGGGAATGACACTTCCTGTTTGTCAGGGATGGGGACTTCCTGTTTGTCAGGGATGGGGACTTCGTATTTGTTCGGGATGGGGACATCCTGTTTGTTCGGGATGGGGACTTCCTGTTTGTTAGTTACTGGGACTTTCTGTTTGCTCGTTATTGGGACTTCCTGTTTGTTAGGGATGGGTACTTCCTGTTTGTTCGGGATGGGGACTTCCTGTTTGTTCGGGATGGGGACTTCCTGTTTGTTAGTTATTGGGACTTCCTGTTTGTTCGGGATGGGGACTTCCTGTTTGTTCGGGATGGGGACTTCCTGTTTCTAGGGACGGGGACCTACTGTTTCTGAGGGAAGGGGACTTCCTGTTTGTTAGGGAATGGGACTTCCTGTTTGTCAGGGAATGGGACTTCCTGTTTGTCAGGGATGGGGACTTCCTGTTTGTTAGGGACTTGGACTTCCTGTTTGATGGGGCATGGGACTTCCTGTTTGTTAGAAATGGGTACTTCCTGTTTGTCAGGGAATGGGACTTCCTGTTTGTCAGAGAATGGGACTTCCTGTTTGTCAGGGATGGGGACTTCCTGTTTGTTAGGGATTTGGACTTCCTGTTTGATGGGGCATGGGACTTCATGTTTGTTAGAAATGGGGACTTCCTCTTTGTCAGGGAATGGGACTTCCTGTTTGTTAGGGAATTGGACTTCCTGTTTGTCAGGTAATAGGACTTCCTGTTTTTCAGGGATGGGGACTTCCTGTTTGTTAGGGACTTGGACTTCCTGTTTGATTGGGCATGGGACTTCCTGTTTGTAAGAAATGGGGACTTCCTGTTTGTATGGGACTTGGACTTCCTGTTTGTTAGGGACGGGAACTTCCTGTTTCTTAAGGAAAGTGACTTCCTGTTTGTCAGGGAATGGGACTTCCTGTTTTTATGGGATGGGGACTTCCTGTTTGTTAGTTATTGGGACTTCCTGTTTGTTAGGGATGGGGACTTCCTGTTTGTTCGGTTTTGGGACTTCCTGTTTGTTCGGGATGGGGACTTCGTGTATCTTAGGAACTGGGACTTCCTGTTTGTTTGGGATGGGGACTTCCTGTTTCTGAGGGACGGGGACCTACTGTTTCTGAGGGAAGGTGACTTCCTGTTTGTTAGGGCCTGGGACTTCCTGTTTGTCAGGGAATGACACTTCCTGTTTGTCAGGGATGGGGACTTCCTGTTTGTCAGGGAATGGGACTTCCTGTTTGTCTGGGACAGGGACTTCCTGTTTGTCAGGGAGAGGGACTTCCTGTTTGTCAGGGACAGGGACTTCCTGTTTGTTAGGTTTGGGGACTTCCTGTTTGTTCGTTATTGGGACTTCCTGTTTGTTCGTGATTGGGACTTCCTGTTTGTTAGGGATGGGGACTTCCTGTTTGTTAGGGACTTGGACTTCCTGTTTGATGGGGCATGGGACTTCCTGTTTGTAAGAAATGGGGACTTCCTGTTTGTATGGGACTGGGACTTCCTTTTTGTTAGGGACGGGAACTTCCTGTTTCTTAAGGAAAGTGACTTCCTGTTTGTCAGGGAATGGGACTTCCTGTTTTTATGGGATGGGGACTTCCTGTTTGTTTGTTATTGGGACTTCCTGTTTGCTCGTGATTGGGACTTCCTGTTTGTTAGTGATGGGGACTTCCTGTTTGTTCGGGATGGGGACTTCCTGTTTGTTCGGGATGGGGACTTCCTGTATCTTAGAAACTGGGACTTCCTGTTTGTTTGGGATGGGGACTTCCTGTTTCAGAGGGACGGGGACCAACTGTTTCTGAGGGAAGGGGACTTCCTGTTTGTTAGGGAATGGGACTTCCTGTTTGTCAGAGAATGGGACTTCCTGTTTGTCAGGGATGGGGACTTCCTGTTTGTTAGGGACTTGGACTTCCTGTTTGATGGGGCATGCTACTTCCTGTTTGTTAGAAATGGGGACTTCCTGTTTGTCAGGGAATGGGACTTCCTGTTTGTCAGGGACAGGGAGTTCCTGTTTGTCAGGGACAGGGACTTCCTGTTTGTTAGGGATGGGGACTTCCTGTTTTTTAGTTATTGGGACCTCCTGTTTTTTCATGATTCGGACTTCCTGTTTGTCAGGG